>NC_086336.1:11688451-14296847 GCF_032445375.1 Bacillus rossius redtenbacheri | reverse complement strand
ATTTTTTTTACAGATTATATTGGCAGGAACTCTGCTGGAAAAAGAATCTTTATTTGTTTATCTTAGAGCTGAGACGTTGGAACTCAGAATGAAATGACTGAAAATAAATTTTTGGGAATTTTTATTTATGAGATGATATAGAATAACATGGAAGATACAAAATAAATTAAAAAGAAAGGGAAATGCAGAAATATGTTTGAAAAAGGAAAAATAAATTGGTCATTTGGCGAGAAAAAATATTTAGCGTTAAGATTACAATGTTGGTTGGGGTAAATTTATAAAACTTTTGGTTGGCACACAAACTGTGATTATTGTACGTAATTAGAATATTAGCTCTCATGAAAATAAAGTGTAACTTTCTCGTACACGAAACTATTTGTGAATTATTATTTTTTATTTATATATTCTAAAATAGTGGCCAAAGATGTTTACACTATCAGATACGCCAGCTAATGCTAGAAAGCTCTTTGGAAAAAAACTGGCCTTTGTTGTCAAAAATCTCACATTATTTTTTTTAATAACTTCAGATTCTAACGAATTTTGGGAGGAGTTTGGACGCCATTAATCAATTCCTTAATTACCTGTAACAACCCGTCAGCTACCACCTCCTGTGGATGCGGTGCTCACAAAAACCGATTAATTAGATGGCGTTGAAAAGGAAGAAAAAATATCAAGGTTTCAGAACATCGTGCTCCAATAGGGTACACGGTAGCCAAGCTCGGTATAGACTCGTGATTTTGTGGAGGGAGAAGGTCGGAATGGTTGCAGATCGCAACCGAACTCCGAAGTTAATCATCGTTTAACAGCTACGTACATTGTCCTGTTTTCACGCAATACTCGTGACTTTTATTTTTAGATTTAAAGGTTTTAGCTACTAAAGAAAACTCTAACACTGATTGACTAACATACAACGCACAGCTCAAACCACTGGATCTAGTAGCATGTCATTTTGCATAGGAATTCCTTATATAACATAGATGAAAACAAAGAAATTATTTTTTTAATTCATCCCCTAATGGGATTAAACTGTGGGTGAAAATTCGTATGGAAATTTGTCATTTTTGAAGTTAAAAAATTTAAATTGCTGTTTAGGATTCTGTTTATGGTTATTTCATAAAAAGTATCAAAAACTCTCTTACCGGGCTCACGGCTTGTCTGTATATAAAATGTGATATGTAGTTAGTTTATTTAATGGGAAATTGCATGGTTGGGTCAAAATAATTTTAGATATTAATAGGGAGGTATAGGAAATGTAACACTCAATTTTAGTTTCAGCAATTTTTAAACTATATCAGCAATCCGTCATATAATTTACTAAAATCCCTCTTCGGAAAAGAAAAGCATATAATTTAGTATATTGCCTGAATCAAACAGTGACTGGCATATAAAAATAGTTTTCCATGTAAAGTCATCATCGTTAGTTGCTAAATATTTTGTTGTAATGTTTACAACTGTAATGATACTGTCACTAACTAACTGTAGGTACACTACTTTAAAGTATTGTTTCGAGTGGATAGTAAGTTTGGAAACAATAGTCCAATTAAATACAGTTTTATGTATTACTAGTATTTACATTCTTAGTTAAGTTAAATCACTTTGTCCAGTTCACAGTCCACTCTCCCCACTGAAGCTACACTCGTCTCTTACCTCGCATCTCTGCCCCAGAAAACTGTCTCGCACTACTCACCCATCTGCGTCTTGACACAGTCCAGTATCCGCACACGAAGCCCGTCGCTTGTCGTCCGGTTATCTCGCAAGGGGTCACTCGCCCTCATAACTTCACTCTCTACTCCACTGGCTCGGAGGCTGGCGTCGCAGCTTTTATACCCGCGCAGTCATCCCATATGGAATGGTCTCGAACCCCTTTGGCGTGTCGCGTCATCAGGGTTGACCCACCGACCGAAGCTCCCAGAACACTGGCGTCCTAGTTACGCCACTCCACGCGGCGGCCTCCGGGAGCCCGCAGAACCCTCCAGTTGTGACGGCTCACGGTCGATGACAAAAGCGCCGCGGAAAGAGGTCGCGGGGGATGGAGGGTGGCGAGGCCAGGCCGCTAATCCCCCGAGGAATATACCACGTGACACCGCGCGCCTCTTGCGAGCCCACGGGCCGGCTGACCGATAGGAGGCTCAGTGGCCTGTCCCGTGGTCCTGCCATGTAACAGTATTTTCACATCTCTAAATATCTGCATTTACGGAAGTAATTTTTAAATATTATATGCTAAAAAAATTGTTATGAAAACTAAATTGTATAAATCAATATGGTGTCTTTAAATTCCTATCTATACCTCTTAGGGGCTTCACTTACACATACAGACAATGTGCAGTGCTTCAGAAAAAAAAATTAAAAACTGTATAAGATTTCAGATATCGAAAAGAATTTAAGAATACGCTAATAGAGGACAAGTTGTTCTGTTTCCGTGTTATTCTTGAAAGCACTAAAGAACTTTGCATGTTATCTTTATTTCTTTGCTATATGGTGTTATGGTTACCGCTGAAATATCGTATTTGCCGTATGCACGACGAGAAGATGCGCGCCAGTGTAGAGCCCTGCGCTTAGAGCATGTACCGCTATAGTAGCACTAGCGAGCGTCGCACTTATCATCCCGCCTCACTTAATCCTGATATACCCCTGATTAGTAGAGCTTCTTAATTACAATGTCGAGATTCGATGGGGTGTGCTTTCGGCTTCGTTCAAGCATAGAATAAAATTTAAATGAATTAGTGAAATTGATAGTGACCGACTACTACGAAATGGTGTTTAGTATTTTTTTTTGGGGGGGGTGGGGGGCGAGGGGAGTTATTACATCTGATGAAACAATAATGTCAACATACGCTATTTTATGGCATTTGAAAATAACTAAATGGCTAATATTTGTCTTAACGAAGGAAAATTTTCTATATTAAACAATACAAAACTAGTTTGTCATACAAACTGTTGAATCTAATTTGGAGCCTTTAGGTTTTAGTCTCTCTTGCTTTAAGAAACGTCGTGTTACCTACTTACAATGAGAAAAATATATGTATGTAGAAGCCAAAAAACCGTATACATAGGAACAGAAATAACTATATACTGGTTCCTTTAACAAATAGGGCTATTATAACCTATGGATGAGTGTTATATGCAAACATATTAGTATGTAGTTGGAGGTAAAGTTTTGTTAGTGCAACCTTGTTAATCTACTACAGAAATCTTCTTACGCCATTTCCCTAAATGTATGAATTATAGTTGCAGTATTTTCAAAATAGAGACAAAAAATCTTATAAGCAATTAATACTTCAGCGGTAGGCCACAATAATTTATTTGGATTGAAAAACATTCAGTAAACATAAACTTATAGGTTCATTAGATGAATAATTAGATATAATTGTGTATTAACGCTTTTTCCCTTGGAATTGTTAGTACGAAATAAAATGACTAGTTTGTAACTCGTCTGAAGGATAGATATGCCGGTAAGTCTCCTAGATTGGACCACTTTTTAAACAAATTCTCATGAGTAACATGAGTTAATTTTTTTAAAATTCTTTTTTAACACCTTGTTCATTTTATAATCTCTCCATTCGGTCCAATTAACTGTTTTTATTTGATAACAATCGGTAAAACAATGAAAATGATAATGAGCAAAATTTAATTTTATCTTCACATTGTTCTAAGGAACAGATTTTGAAGCTTTTATTGTTATGAAACCAGTGCATTTTATGTGACAAATATTTTTCTTTACGATGATTCTTATTTCCAATTATTTTGTTATTCATATTAAGTGCAGAAACATCTCCCTTTATCGTCAAGCTTATTTCATGGTTTGCTTTTTCTTCTCTATGTTTACAGTAACAATCATTAGTAAATTAACATTTTTTTTCTTTAGCACAAAATAGAATTGAATTAATATATTTTGCTTTTAGTAAGTTTTCTTTTGCAGCATCTTATTTCATCAAGGTAACAACACTGATCACGTGGGCAAGTTTGTAATGACCGTAATATTATAACCAACTCTACTCTCGGCGTCTGTGTAATCAGAGAAGAGCGTAGTTGCATCTACAGCTTGAGCGATTTCTTTTTTAAAAATATATAGCGAAACTTTAATTATTTTGCAAGAGGTGATAGTTAGCTTTATTATTATTAGTCGCTGTTAATTTAGTCACTGAAAACAGTGTAAATGACAGCCCGTCATTTCGAACGTAACAGCAACTCCAAAAATCGTTCTCAACCACTTATGTACAGCTTAATCATTTGGTATGAATATACTTGACTTCTAAGCATTCTAAGCCTGGTGTAAGTATGAGAAGACAGTTACACAAGGATTACCTTTTCTGGACCTCATAGAAAGGATTACAGTTTTTTATTGTTTGTGCTGTGGCAATAAATTGTCCGTTTTTTTTATGTAAATTATAAATGATGTTACATATTCAATGACTAAATATTTAATAGTTAACATATAGATGGACGTAGCCATGTGGTCTGGAGCTCTCCCTTCCAGGATTTAAATTTAAAATAAGAACTAAAGAAGACAGAATAAGAAAATTACAGCAACTTTTGCCCATAAGTTTACAGAGAGCTTTATTTGGAAGGATTATTGTAGTCCATTTAGTATGCTACAATAAATGCATTTCCTCCCACATCAAGCCCAACATGCCTCACCCACACAAACGGCAGGAATTGTGTTTGCAAGAATAATTTATTTTATTTAATGCCGGTTTGCACTCGTGTTAGTTGTAAACATGTCTTCACACAAACTTGGCATTTGTGTCTGATGTATTAAATAACATTAATCTATATGTATTTATGACTAGTTCTAACGAAAACACCGAACAATCGACCTAAAGAAAATGTATTTAAACAATTAAATATAAAACTAAAATGTAAAATGTTCAGTTTTTTTCTCAAGCCAAATCATTACTTAAATTTATATGAGATAACGTCGGACTTTAAAAGTCTACACCGTTTCCTTAGATTTTGGTGATAATTTTCTTTTAAAACTCAATTATAAAGAAAACTTACTCATAAAAAATGTTTTAATGGTTATTTCAGATCCCCTCCTTTACAAAATCCTGTCAAAGGCCCTAATATATATATATATATATGTGTGTGTGTGTGTGTGTGTGTGTGTGTAGGTGTGTGTGCGCGCGCGCGTGTGTGTGTATTCTCAATTAGATGTATTGAATCTAGAATTTCGGTGGTGTTAAATGACATATTTTTATAGTGTTGAATGTTTGCCGTTGAATAAATCAGGAAACTCTGTCATGTTTATGACTTAACACAATAAATATAATATAATAATATGTGCACAAAATGTATTTAAAATGTGTAAAGAAAAAAATTAAATTTATTAAAGTTGCTTTTTAAAAAAAATTGTCATGTTTATGTTTCTGGATAACATTTGAAGAAATATTATCTGTAAGTGATGTGCAGATATCAACTTTCTCGTCGTTTGTAACATTTATTTTTCCGATAAAAAAACAATTAAAACTACGAAAGTCCTTTTGGGCTTGAAAGTAATGTCTCTTTCGATCTTGATAGATAGTAGTGGTCCAGCGACTCCAACATAGTGTGATGTTCGTACCATGTAAAGCTTGAAGCGCGTACTCAAGAGTCTATCTAATTATAGGTGCTACTTTCATACAATTTTTTTAATATTGTATTTAAATGAATATTGTTACAACTGGTTATCTAATTAATATATCGTTTTAATCTTTGATTTAAAACTTCTCCTCGACGATTGAACTGAAATTTCTTTGCCTCAAATTCTTTAAAACTAGACAAATTATTGGTAGGTACTAAATACTTTGGATTAAAATTGAAACGTGATTGCGGTTTTCAGCCTTTTAAGTAAGTGTTTCATTCCGTCCCCTCTTTTGCAACGACCCGTTATGTTCCAAAAGGGTAAAGGTAATTCAAGAAAATACCTGGATTATTCCCTTTTTTATCGGCGCGCTTGTAAATCCATAAAAAAAGGGATGCACGGCTCTTATGAAACCCATTCGAAATTCTCGCATGCAATCGTATTTCGCGGGATCGAGAGATCGGGCCGGGGGCTTATCTCGTGGCGGATAAACCTGTTTTACGCGAAGGGGGTGAAATTCCCTCCCGCGCCGTGACAAGGGAAATAGAGCGGTGCGCGGGGTTTATTGGCAACATTGGGAGACAGCTCACGAGCCCAGTGTACGGAATTACGTGGAGGGATGCGTGGTCGCAGGGTGAGTGGGGGGAAGGAAGGGTTGGAAGATGTTTGAGGAGGGGAGGGGGTATCTACCGCCTCAATCGCGCTAGGTTATAGGATGCCGATATCAAGACGTCGCGGAGTTGCAGGGAGGAGCGAGCTCCCTGTGCTTTTCCGGGCCCTGGAAGTTTTATCGGAACACAGGAACAGAATTTCCAATGCGAACCGTGCGGATGCCGAGAGGCGGATTGGAAATGGCTCTCGACGGAGAGATGACAAAGGTTCTTCTCCTGATACTACACGCAGCGCACGCCATACGTCGTCTGCAGTTTGCGCTGACCCTGCTTTTAGGGCGGTATTCCAAATCGTTCGGGTAAGGGTAAGCCTAATCGGGATACAACCGTAACCTAACTCGCTGGCAGCATTCCAGAACGTGCCCAAACCGAATCACAGTAGGGAAACCAATTGGCTGCCGTTTTAATAAACGGTGTTCTACGCGAGGCTAGAAACATGTTTTATCGCATTCTAGCGGGCGTTTCGCGTCAATGGATACAATAGTCACTGGAAAAAAAAAACTATAGATAGCAGCACCACCACACAAAAATAGAACGGTTTTTCTAATTTTCTGAAGAACTGTTTAAGTTGCGATTGTTTCTTGTTGTAATAAAAAGTGTACAATATGTGTTCCAGGATATTTTCGCCATCATAAAGCTTCAATTGGCACACCAACACGTTCGGTACGTCCCCCGATGATCAAGAAATGACTATATACGAGTTAATGGCGCCAGACGCCGGTCCGCCATCTGGACGAAATCAACGAAAAAGTAAGCTCTGCGCATGCGCGGAATTTGGACAACAGAATGACAACGGATAGGACTCCAAAATCCGTTCCTTAAAAATAAGGGACTGGCCGTGTCCTATCGCGCACTAGGAATACGTTTAGGGTACATGTATATGTAGCATATTCAATACCTGAACGCTTATTTTTGAGTCAGGGAATACCGGCATTATTCTCGCAGTCGAACTGCACTCGTCTTGGTAACGTCTGTATTGACTAAAGGCTAACAATTACAATATGTACCTTCACACGGGGCCATCAGTGTGTTGTGATTGCACACCTTAAAACGTCATGATCAGCTTATGTGTGCGATGACACACACCTACAAAAATTCGCATACAGGCCTAAATTTCGAGACAGGTTATCACATATGCTACTGTATAATTTAAAATAAATTTTCATTGGGTCATGGGTATTTAAACCAGCCTTGAAGGACAAGAAACCAACTACAAAATAAAAAATCAAGTCACATGAACCAAACATCAAACCAGAAAAAAAAAATGCAGCCAAAGAGACTTGTACCAGAAATTATCGCGAATTCTGCAGGTCTTTCGACTTATAGATATTAAATTACAATTTGTAGTGCGGTTTGTATTTATATGTATAAAAACATCTAAGTTCTCGGTAAAGGCATTTGGTAAAAGTAATTCAGTAAAATTGGAACGGAAGTCGACGAACGGAAAAGTGGGACAAAGATGGCGTACCCACGTGTAGTAACGTATATATTCACTTTTGTAAAAAATTAGGGTGAATATTATACGTATTGGTGTGCCAAATGACACTTTGTGATAGTGAAACTACCCTGGAAAATATTTTGTGAACTAAAATATTCACAGTAAAAAGTAACATAAAGTTCGATAATGCGTTATAAAAATGGCATTACCATCTTGATAATACATAATCTCATTCCTATACTCAAATTGTCTCGATAGCTTTGTGGTACAACGCGGGCCCATTGACCTCAAGGGAAGTGATTCAAATCTGGTCACCGAGAAAACTATTTTTAACCTTTTAACAACATTATATAATAATGTTAAGGTTTATTTGTAAGAAGTATGCACAGACTGATTTCAGTCGTTTAAGCAAAAACAAATATACGAACATATACTTAGTTTTATAATCTGTGTGTTAAAATGTTTCAGGTTAATACTTTAGTAATGCCATGGAAATTTAAATTCTAACGTGTGCGGAAACTTTATAGTATTAACTGTTTAGTGAATTTTAACAAGATGTGCAAAATTCCTTGTCGGAAATTCAGTCGAATGCCCGGATATTGGACTGCAACTTTTAGTTTGAAAAATACCTGAAAAATAGCGCCAAGATCGTAATGTGTTTCAGAACCAACAAAATCTTAAATAATTTTGACGCCATGTTCATCGCAACACAAATTTCCTGGCTAATTAACTATAGGTAATTTTAAAATTTCTATTATATTGAATATATACTTCTTAAAAGACGTTCTCGAGTTTAATTATTTCGTTACTTTTTAACGCACCCGTGAATTGTAACATGAAAGGGAAAGAGAAATAGCCGGTGAGGGATTGCTTGATGGTGCGGGGTTACTAATCGCACCGACAGCTTTTGATTTCATATTCTTTCAACTACTTTTATAAACTTTACTTATTTTCTCATACTTTTGCATAGTTTTGCCTACTTTTTCATACATTCGTAACTCATAATTCGCGAACTTTAAATTATAAACTCTTAGATCCGGTGTCAGCATTAATATATTGTGACAATAAAGACATTTTCCAATATTGAGTTATTAATCATATTTTTAGCTTTAATAAACCCACTGATTCTGTCCTAGATTCCACTGATGGCATAGACATACAGTAGTAAATGTCTACTTTCAACGCATGATTACGAGTGTTTCAAATAACAGTGTACCCTGAAAATTCCACATCCCTTTCATGTATGAAAATGCAGTTCTGACTTGCGTGGCGACTATGCACTAATTTTTTTTTTTAATTTAAAACGAAGAAGGCAATCTTCACAAATTGTCATACTCTCATAATAATATATACAAAAGTACTTAACATTTTCTCTGCACCTACACATAAGGGGAACTGTAAATAATCATCAGGGGAACAGTATATCACTTGGTAATCACACCTACTAAATCCTCATATCAGACAGCTGGGTTTAGCTAGTGACGAGCACAACAAATTGCAATACAACTGTCTAGATCAAATTGAAAATTAACTGCCATCTATCGGCATTAGGTACAATCTTCCGAGTCCACTGGCTATGGTATGCCCGCTTACGGAATTTTTTATTTCATTGAATGTATACTTTACCAACATTATTTATAAAATCACTCCAGTTCTTTTATTATTTTATTTCTGTTAGTAATTGGCATGCAAAATTAAAATTAGTTTTTTTTTGCGCAAAGTAAGTTTAACGTCTAACGCGCGTACATAAGTACACGCAACCATTTTTAACCGTTCTTTTTACCACAAATGAATACTTTTCGTATATTTATCATGCTAAGCATTAATTTTGAGAAATAAACGATAAATTTGGTGTCCGAGTTGAATATTCTAAGTTTATTTGCAACATGGGAACACACGAATATTCTCGTTACAAAGGTTACATGTTTACACATCACTGGCAATTACTGAAAGTCTCGATTGCATTTTTTTTATGAAACACAGGCGTAAAAATTTCATGATATTTTTATAATAACGTCTTAAATGCCACAACTTTAATTTTTTTATGTTTATTTTAAATAAGCGTTCATTTTTCAGCATGCAAAATGTTTACTCCCCAACTCCAATATTCACTCCGCGTTACCGACTAAAGTATCTCATTTACAAGTCATCATTATTGTTTTCGGTCTTTCCTATGACTTACTAAAAAAGGGTTGACTCACATATTGGGTACACATCGTTTGCCCTACAGGCGTTTGCCCTAAACGTAGAGCAAATGCCTGTAGGGCAAACTATTTTAGGGCAAATGCCGTTTAGTGCCTACGACTGTAGGGCAAACGCCGGCAAGCACTTATGTTTTGGATTAACGAAACCACACCAACTTTTAGGGCAGACGCCTGTAGGGCAGACGCCTGTAGGGCAAACGACGTTCGAAAAACTTATTTTAGGGCAAACGCCTTTAGGGCAAATGCCGGAGCTTGGTCCGAATGGGATTATCAAACATTTTGTGCAAACGGCTTTAGGGCAAATTCCTGTAGGGCAAACGCCTGTAGGGCAAATGCCTTTAGGGAAAACGCCTGTAGGGCAAATGACTTTAGGGTAAACGAAGCTTAGGTTATTTTGGGTAATGTAGGTTTTTTCAATTATGTATCCATTCAAACAGTGTTCTCGTAGTTTATATTTCCTCCGCAGGTGGCTGTACCTAAATAAATGTTTTTCCTCTAAATGCAAAGTTTACAAAATCGTCGCTAGATGGCACTTATGTAAGCCTATATCGAGATTTGGTGGGAATTCATGTGGTATGAACTTCCTGGATTCACCAACAGATGGTTCCCTGCACGAAGTTCAATGTTATCGAATATTTTTTCTGTAAAATATTTCGGAACATTAGATGATGTAAGGTCTTCTACCAAAAAAAGAAATCGTATAATAAAAAAACAGTATTGGCGATTTAACAAAAATATCGCTGGAAAAAGGTTCAATTTTTTTTCCGGGGCTTTGCTTATTTCAATTTCAGCTGTCAGACGCGCATTACGCTATGATTACTTAAAATATTACGATCATATAGGTAAATAATGCGAATACTAGCTGTTAAACATTTTCTTTATTAGCATAATAGTACTAATGCTGTTAAACTCCTACATATTGTTTATACTATTTTATTCTGTAATGTATACACAACATACAGCTGAAGTACACAATGAAGAAGTATTCTAGTTCGTTTTGTTCTGGGTTTTCCATAATTTGTATTTAGTTTGTAATGTTCGTGTTAGATCATTTTGACGTTCAGTTATAAGAGTTGGCCGATAATAGTAATTGGTTGGCATGATTCTTAAAATAGGCTATATCCGTAATATAATATATATTTAAATACATTCATAATATTTCCCATATTTCCATAGTGGATTCCACTTATATTCCCAAAATAAAATAATGAAGATACGTAATGGTATTTCTCAATAATAATAATAATAATGTGACTTTAGCCCACCGCACACAGAACGACTTTCCTTGCGGGATTGTATGCATATTTGTTTGTTCCACAATATTCCTTCCTTCTTCCAAAC
Source organism: Bacillus rossius redtenbacheri (assembly GCF_032445375.1). Classification (NCBI taxonomy): domain Eukaryota; kingdom Metazoa; phylum Arthropoda; class Insecta; order Phasmatodea; family Bacillidae; genus Bacillus; species Bacillus rossius. The sequence continues at coordinate 14,285,633 of NC_086336.1, read as the reverse complement.
TGACTTGCAGTGACGCGATGTAATGTTCACACTTACTTAATAGTTCATTTTCAGGAAGATCACACCCTTGTACAATAGTAACTTGCCCTGATGAGGATCTATAGTCAACATTTGGTTTAGTCGATTGGAGATCACGCCGTTTTAGTTTCAACCGACTATCTCCTTGGTAAGCCAGTTTACGCCGAGTTGTGCCGTGTCGAATATTTTTACGAATGACTTTCTTGTGTATTGAACCAGGGCTCCTACCTGACATTTTTTTGAAAGGACTCTTCTCCCAAGCTAAACTATTCTTGAATCTTGTCCTGCCATGTAACATTTACGCTGAAAAGAGCCTCGCTGTGTCTGTGTGTAGGTAATTTATTATTTTGCGTCCATTAAATTTGGCAACGAGGCTCGTATAAAATTCTGCCGAATTACTGGTTTTGTTTTCTTTGAGATATCTGTTACAAAAAAAAATGTCTTATTAAAAAATTAAAAACCTTTCGTTTGAACAAGATTATTTTAGATATGAAGCGCATGTTTGCATAATAGTGTCAAATCATATATCCCATAATTATAAATGAAAAATCCCCGATGGCAGCCAGTCGGAAAGGTAGATTTCGCCGTGCGGCCTACCAATATAAAAAAACTTTCTGAAAAATTCCAGAAGTTTCAATAACTATGTAAAATCTTATGAATATTTCTAGAATATCCAATGTAACAATAAATTGCAAATTAATTGCTGGCTCAACAACATGTATGGGATATAAATCCAATCCAACAATACATTAGACATTCATATTTACCTCAATTAGAAATTCTGAAATTCATAGGACCTAGATAGGAGAAAATATCGTGAAATTTTCTGTAAGTCGCTCTGCGAAATCTACCTAAAAACGATCTCAGGAGAAAAAAAAATTATAGTCACGTACAAACTTAATTTGTGGAGATGAACTGCGCGTGCACAACTAATACTATTTTTGATACATGATTGTTATGCTAACAGTTATTGTTATGGTTTGCTGTCCTGTAAGACCGCCCCACAAGACGTCCAATTTCTGCTTTATATTCTATTATACCCATGGGTATAAAAGTGGGTATACAAATTTCATTAGCAGAAGTGAAGAAAGAATTCATTACTCCATACACAAGATACCCAGAGTTCTAACAGAGAAAACAGCCAACATATTTGCCGACCAAGGCAAGCAAGTCGTGTTGGATAAACCTATTGCGTACATTTAACCAAATAATGAATATATATATATATATATATATATATATATATATATAGTGCCCACTGTTAAAGTCGTAAGACTGTTTGTGGGTATGTGACAAATATGTAATTAACTAAATATAATTGCAACGGTTTATTTAGAAAATTATGTAATTCGGTGAATTATTTTTTTAAATATTATTATCTAATCTTCACTTGCAAAAAATATAGAGAAGTTGATTCAGTGTTTAAAAACAAGATCGAAGCAATTTTGAAACTAAATTGTTTTGAAAATATATTAACTAAAATTGCACTATTTTTGCTGATTCATTAGCATCTGAAACAGATTTATATTTAATTATCTTTCTTTGTGTATTATACTTTTACGTAATTCATTATTGTACATTCCACGACATATCAAAATCGTTCCTAGTTTACACTAATACCTATGACATTCATTCAAATATTGTGCCAATATGGATGATATGATTAAATACATTTTGAAATGTTGTACATTTCATTGGCTGTCACACATAAAATAAGTCTTTTATTATTCTTCACTTGTTCCCATAAAACTTATTAGGGGTTAAGCTATAGTTGGTCTGGGCGAATTAGCAAAATATGCACACTCTCGATGGAAGTATTTTCACCGCACTCTACAAACATATTAATAAAACGACAGATTCAGTTGGGCACATGTTATATAAAAATTGAAAATAGGCATGAAGGTCTCGGAGGCTATTTTAACAGTAACTTTTAAACACTGAAAATGTTTTCATAAATGCATATCTATAATCTTCTGCCTTAAATTATTTTAGGGTCATCGTTTTTAGGACGACTTTAAGTGAAAATTCCAGCAGGCAAGGATAGTAAAATTTTGTAAGCTCCTTTTGTTAACGCTTGTTTTTATATATAGCAGCAATATTAAATTAAGTTAATTCGTTCGCTGGTTAACCCCCCGCCCCACACCTTGGAAAATATTACATCATCAACCTCTATGTTAAAAATGATTTAAAAAATACAATCCAGTCACTGAGATTCATCTGTTGTAAGGTTCAATTACCAGCTGCATTCTTAGACTTCAACGTTGGGAAAGCAAACCGTATGTGCTGCCATCTAATTTGTGAATTTTGTACTTCGTACTCATTTAGAGAATGGTTCCAACATTTGTCAACAGGGGCGACACACGTAAGGACAACTATCTTCGAAAAGGTTCGTAGGGCAAACGCCTGTAGGGCAAACGACTTTAGGGCAAATGCCTTTAGGGCAAACGACTGTAGGGCAAACGCCGGCAAGCATTCATTTTCGGATTATTGAAAATTCGCAAACTTTTAGGGCAAACGCCTGTAGGGCAAACGCCTGTAGGGAAAACGACTGTCGAAAAACTTCTTTTAGGGCAAACGCCTTTAGGGCAAATGCCGGAGCTTGGTCCGAATGTGATTATCAAACATTTTGTGCAAACGCCTGTAGGGCAAACGCCTGTAGGGCAAACGCCTGTAGGGCAAACGACTTTAGGACAAACGCCTTTAGGGCAAACGCTTTTAGGGCAAACGCCTGTTTGGAATGAGGAATGCGAGAATATGCTTCGAAAATGCGTTTAGAGCAAACGCCTGTAGGGCAAACGACGCACTCCCCACATATTTATATCAAAAACCTGCTAACAGCAAAAAGACCGGTATAAATTAATGGTACGATCGTAATGTAATACATTATTTAGTAATCATCACGTCATTTAAAAGCATTTACATAAAATTTAAGTACTCTCAAAGAATAGTTCTTTTATATTACTAAAACAAACGGCATGTATAAAAAATATTTTGAATATAATTATTAAAAAAATATATCACTTAAATCATTATAACATGTTGGAACTACAAACATCAATTTGCTACACTCTTGTTAATTTTAACCAACGAGAACCTGAAACCTATTTTACTCGATTAGGTTATTTGAAAGATTCTTGCAATGAGAAGATTGATTTCAAACAACTTCATGGACATACTTTATTGTTGGTTTACACGGGATACGATATGAAAACCTTACAAAAGGACAGCAAATAGAGTATAAAATCACTAGGAGAACAAGCTGATATTAGATGTTTTCAAATGATAAATGTTTAGGTAAATATATAGTTGCGTATAAGAAATTAAGTAAAAATAATAATTACAGCACAGACGAATACTGTTTGATCACAATGACGAGACAATTGTAACAATAACAGTAAATAAAAACAACAACCGTGGACAACGTAAAGATAAATAGGCTAGTCGAGTCCTGCGATGATACTAAAAATATATTTTAGACAACATAACTGCAGCACACATGAACACAAAAGACTTCCAACGGCGAAAGAGTTGCGACGTTTCGAGATCTTACATCTGCTCCCATCATTAGACTTCAAAGTTTATTTACAAGTTCATTGATATTGATTATGATTAATTAAATTTTCACTATGTTACTGGTTGATTGATGTAATATTGATACGATGACTTCATCTTAAATCTATACAAACAATAAAACTGTTCGAGGCAAAAAGTCTGTACAATTGATGAAATGATGTAAAAACAACTTGAAATGGTTATTTAAATTAATGAAAAATCAATAAAATATTTTTAAATTTTTGTCTGTTGGTTGTCTGTTTCTTTTTGTCTGTTTGTTCGAGCATAATTTGAGAACTACTTAATGGATTTTAAAGAATTTTGTTGTTAGAAAGGTTTTGAGTAACTTAAAAATTAGGTTTTTTTATTACATAATTCCATCCGTTAGTCCGTGAAAAAGGGTCCAACCGCAATTTTTATATTTCGTGAAAATCAATCTCTAAGGGATGAAAAGGGTTAAAGTTATTTTTCATATTAATAACTGTATCCGAATTTAATTAAGCGTTGTAAATGATATTGGGTATCAATTATAAACACACACTACCAACAATATTTTTTTTTACCATTGGGCGAAATTCAAACACTAATTTTGGTAAAAATAGTAGGTGTATTTTTAAAACAACAAAAAAAAAACTAACACTTCCGATTCAATTGGAAGAAGAAGTAAGAAACTAATAAAGCCTTGTAACTAGCGTTTTTTTATTTTTTTTTATTTTTTGGCGTTTACTAAAATTCGTTTTTAATGGGGTTAAAACGGGGTGGGTTTTCATTTATTATTAAAAAAAATAGATATTAATTTATGGTAAAAAAAATACACTAAAATTTAAATATTTAAATTATTTGCACGATCCCGTCTCTAAGGAGGGTAGAGGGGTTAGTTAGTTTTAAAGGGGAAAAAAAATATTTTAGAATCCACTCCATCCAAGGGTACGAAATTAAGAATGAATAACTAGCACAAAAAGTAACAAATTAATGTTTTTAGTTTTCAGGATTTCGTCGTTTAAGGGTGTCAAAAGTGAGTAGGAAGTTTTGTACTTGTTCATAAAAAATTCACATCGCCATAGAAAATAAAGCTAGATGTAAGAAACTTAGCATGAATAATGTAAATAATTAAAACGTAGAGTACGTCTACAATGTTTTGATATTCAAACCAAAAGGCAGTGAACGGGGTCACGTTTGTTTTTTATAGTAATAAATGATGGATCCAAGCAAATTACGATGAACGTAAGAAACTGAGAAAAATGACGTACAAAATTATGATTTGATATCATATTTTAACCTTTACATTTTCCTATATTCGAACGCAAAAGGGTGAAAAGATAGTCAATATTTTATAATAAAAGTCATAATTTTGAAGCTTATCAAGCGGGATATAAGTTATGTGGTATGATTTATAAACATTAAAAATCCACCAAATTATTTTTACATCTTGCTAAAGTTCTACGTGTAGAAGGAAAAATACGGATTGAGTGGTTTTTGTTTGGAGAACTGATATTTTCTTATTTACATAGTTCTGAATGTATACATTAGCAATCACGGTGAAAAAGAGGAGAAGGGTAAGAAATTTGGGGATTTTGTTTGAGTAATACTAAGCAAACTAAGAATCAACTAATACGTTTGATAATGAGTTCAAATCTGCATTACTCTGCATTTAAAATAAAGATGCAATTGTATCAAATATCCTTAAATAATTAGAAGAATTTGGAAAAAGGTAAAATTATTTAATTATTCTAAGTATGGCTAAAACAAAATAAATAAAAGTGTATGTGTAAAAGGTGGCATAAAATTAGTTAAAATAAAATGGGCACGTATTTAACAATTTTTATAATTGTCTATCTCATGAAATAAAAAGGGGGTAAGTGTGATTTCATCAAGGTAAAATATATCCTTGAACAGAGACTGAATACATACTAAAAACCAATAAAAGTATATCATTCTTAAACGGTGTTGATATAAAATAAATATTTTATGCCACGACAATTTATTTGTCTATTTGTTTAGTTAAAATGTTTGGAGTTAACTGCATACATTTCTTTCAATGGACAGGTTTTAGTAATACTCTATAAATGCGCCAGAGAAGCGTGTGTTATTAGCTAGTATTTAATATATTAATAACTCTATGTATCTTCCATAAACAGTAAAAATTAAAACAAATTATTATTAGTGGAAGTAGGAGTATTAATATAAGTGGTATTAGTAAAAGTAATAGTTGCATCATTAGTATAATAATATTATTAGTAGTAGCTATTTAAATTTCTGTAGTAATTTTGTACTTAATATATACATATATATTAAAGTATGAAAAAGAATGCTTTAAGTTTATTCCTTTATATGATGAAGTACCGCTGCACACAGCCTCTTGAAGTACAAACGAAAGCCTTCATAGTAAGTCTCTCACAAACGCCAACATAAGATTCAGTTGGAAGTAAAAATAAAAGGCTAACTTGCGCAAACAATGCCCGAGGAAAGTTTCTGAGAAATTCGACAGATGGTTCATTTAATCTGCCTCAAGCTGTACCAGAAATGAAGAAAGCGAAGAAGGAACCAAAATCTGTTTTGATGAACTTTGAAAGTGTTTTTACAGACAGACGAACCGAAAGTAACGTTAGCTGGAAGCATGTGATAGTATCTGTGGGATTCTTCTGAAATTTCAACACAAACATTTATGAACTAGCTGTACAAACCAAAACCCATATAACATAATATTTCGATTTAAATAGAAATTCTCAAAAAATAATTTCACACAAATTTAACAATGATTATGACTAAATGTTTGTACCAAAATGAGCTTTTAAATTATCACGAAAGAGACTCTCCAAAAAAACAGGTTTGCTTTCAAAGGTTAAAAAATAGTTTTAAGATTAAATAATAAATATTATTTTTTGTAGAACATACTCCTATTAGAAAAGGTTCATCCAAACATTTTTTCTACTAAACGGCTCACATACAAACGTTATAATGAAAAGCTGGTTATAAAATAATTCAACCAAAAATTTGAATTTCAATACCCTGAATGAAAACAAACAGGCATGAAATCTTAGGCCTCAAAAAGTTTGAATACACCTTATACCAAATTGATGGTGATGCAATTTTAGCCAGTAGACTACTGGGTGTCGTAAGAACAGGCAATGCCTCGATGATGACATCCTATGCTTGTCAAGGCAAGATGATTCTGCAATGGTTTACCATTACCTTCCGCGGTATGAAGATGAACGGGACATTACAATCACCCAGTCTTGAGCCCAGGGAAAAGGTTTAGAAAACCATCTCCCCTTGTCGGGAATCAAGTTCGCTAGACAAAGTGGGTAGACATTACCGTGTTAAGTATCATACATTTTGAAACCACATTTTTACCATAATTGAAGATCATAAAGATTAAGAACCAAAACCTTTTTTGAAAGTTATAAATCATGAATACAATTTCGTCTTCATCTTTCACAACTAAATTCCTCGCAAAACTATAACGTAAGGCGTCATATCTAGTGTACCTTATTACTTATAGTATATTTTATCTTAAGCGGAGATTTTGAGAGAACTTTCCACGTCCGTTATTGCATTATTGAGGTTTTCGAATTCTGTACAGCATCTGATCGTAAAAATAACTTCGTAATTGATCGTAAAAATAACTTCGTAATTTTTATGAGAAAAACTGAGCAAGTAACCTTTAAATAGCCAAGGTTTTCAAAACATTCTCCTACTCAGAGTATAGGTATATATTGCCCATATAATAAAATCACCTTGTTTAACTCAACAGACACAACATGTAAATAATTTCTGCCTACAATTCTTAAAAACTGGAGTCAAATAAAAAAAAATTCACAGCGACAAAATTATTCTGTTCCTAGTCAACACAAGTACTTAATCTGACTTCATGTAGTTATTTAAAGCAATTTATAAATTTTTGTGAGAGAAAACCTTAATTTTTTTACCACACGCAATACTAAGTTAGGCCAATATAAGAGAAGTAAAGCCAACTTTGGCACTGTTTCTAAGGCATTGTATCTGCTGAAAAGAAACCCTTACATAGATCAATATACATGTGATTGTGGATTATGTGACTTGAAAACCCAACAAGCTGATCTGAAGTTAGAGTTTATCTAATGAAGGAATGCACATCTGTGTGGCAGAATAGTAACAGAAATAGTTACATCAACTTAAATAAAACAATTACTATGTTTGTTTTTTTAAACTAAGCTAGCCAAAACTTACCAAGTATTTTTTCTCACAAATTATGGAATAATATTAAAATGTCGAACTAAAATGTTAAGTAATATTACTACTATTTATATAAACATATATCTAGAAGTTAAAAAAAAGTAATCTTTATGTTTGTTTGTTAGTTTTATAAAGTACCGGTGCACGCAAATAATCTCTTCAAGTATAAACGAAAGCCTTTATATCTCACAAACGCCAACACAATTTTCTGCTGGAGGTAAAAATAAAAGGCTAACTCGCGCAAACAATTAACTCGTTAATGTGATAAACTGTATAGAGTAACGCAGAAATATTTCGTAAAGAATATACACAATAAAATAAAGTGTTTGATGAGTTTACAGACGGTAATACTCTCGCAAAATAATGAATTTGGAAGAATTGCTTCTGCATTACGATTTAACAACATATATGTGAACTGGAATAATAATACCACAAATGCATTGTTGTTTATTTTTTGTTTGGTATTTCGGAGGAAGAATTGTTTCATTAGAGTATCATCACAATACATTTTTACACTAGAATCAGTATACTTTAATCATAAATTTTTGGTTTGGCACATTCTGTAATCCCACATAGATCGAGCCGCTCGCATTCTGATTTTTTTTTTCCATTGTATTCTGGTTTAAACTTGCTTTAAATATCTTTATACTTTGTGAAATATAAATATACGTATATATTGGTGTTTTTGATTAAATATATTGACGTTCAATAATCCGCCAAAGTATTTAAGTATCTAACGGGCCTCTTAACTCATCTTGACGACACGCGCTCCGAATTCGCTCACCTAGCTGTGCGCTCCGCTCAGTTTCCAAGTGCGCTGCTGTACGCGCACGCCGCGCCTAGTTGTCCGGGGTTATTTCCCCCGGGGGAAAGCGCGCGACGCCCCGCAGGAGATGAGCGAGCACGGAGCCAGCGCGAATAACGACGGCCTTTGTGCCGCTGCTCCGGGTCAGAGCCGGGTCCCACGGCGCATCTGGTCCTCGTCAGACCCGCACTTACCCGCGCAGTAGCTCGTTACTACAGCGCGCCCGAGACAACGGCATAGTTCCCTAATTTATTCGTGCGTCGATCATTTTTGTATTTAAAATAAATCTGGCATATAACCAGAGTTTTTGTTTTTTATAAATAATTTTACCACCTTAAATAACATGAAAGTCCATGGACGTAGACCCTGGAGGAGGATAAGGGGGGGGGGGCAAAGGGCCTGGTCTCCTCCCATGAAATTAAGGAGCCTCTTACATTAGGATCGCTTGAGCTTTCAAATTTGTGACTGTGAAAATGGGTTGTTTCATAAACGTCATTATGTCAAAACTATATTTTATGGAAATCTTCCTGTATATTTTTTTTCTGTGCTTATTGCATGCCTATATATAAGAGCCGTTTACAACATACAAGCAACGTATTCACAGGTGACGTGTTGCGCAAAACTCTGGAGCCTCCCAGCGAATTTCCTACAGAATTGCGCCCTTGCATGGAACTTGTGTTACATACACAATGCTGAATCAACCATTTGAATGTATTATTCCCCGTAAAAAGTTTCATTTTTAAAATGTAATTACAAAAATTAATTAAAATTATGTACTTCATAAATCCTGAAAATTTCAGGTTTCTGAGACTTTTGATGAAAAGCCAAACTTTCATTGATTTAAACTTGTATCCAAAAATAAAGAGATTTGCGACAATAGCCACATATAAACGTCTATTTGAAATCTGTATACCACACGATCACATCCCCTTTGCAATATCAATTGCCCTTTAAGTTCCTAAAAAAAGAAAAAAGAACGGACACTCATTAAAGTCATAAAATAATTTACAAACAATTACCCATAGTTATTTTATAAATTTATTTTAAATTGTTGTTAAAACACGAGTTTATAGAAGCGTATGTATATGTATATATATGTAGGATACTATCTTATTTAACTAACTGAAACAGTTTTCCACCATGGTCCTAGCTGTCCACGAGATACGATAGCCATGGGGAACAATTAACTAAGTTTCTTTTTATGACTTTAGCCTCAAATATCGTCAAATGGGAGCCATGGTGCTTGATAGTTCAGACATGTCACTCAGTTCCACCAAAGCTGTCCACGTTTGATTTCCGGCGGAATAAAACTAGAGGTGTTCCCCCCTACAAACTGTTTATTTAGACTTATCAACTCTCACAACCTCTCATCATAGTGTCCCATGAACACAAGACGCTCGGCACACATTCTTACAGTCATTCACGCATCGTCCTTATGAGTGAAATCTTCAGTGAAATAGTTGGCTATTTCAGTTTAACAAAGTAAAGTAAATATAAAATTTAAAATGATTTCTAAAACTAGCCTAATGAGTTAAATGTATGAGATTTTTATTCTGATAGTGTAAAGATTAGGTTATGCTATGTTTCTAATACCGTAAATACGGTATATATTCATAAAAAAATTGCTAAACGGAATTTCACAGTATTTTTATAGTTGAGAATCTGTTGACAATCGTCAATATGTAGGCTTCAACATTTTTCCCCAAGTACCTTTGCATTGATAGTGCATAACTAAACATTATTACCTTTCCATTTCTTCTAATTATTAGTAAGTAAAAGTTCATTCTTAAGTTTGTTAACTTACTAACATGTAATTATTTTACTTTTTAATAATAAAAATATAAATCAAAGCTCATTTTGTAAGATTTTAAAGATTGTTTCTGGAAATGAATTGAAATGTTTGTTTCAATAAAACCAATTTTTCTAACATATAAGTAAAACTACAAATACGCCAGCATATACGAGGTTGCAAGCGTAAACATTAAACTTCGGTCCGGAATTCCAATGTCACGATGACTTGAAAGCAATGTTTTGCAAATGTGTCAATTGTTTGGCAACCCAAAGCAGTGATCGTTCAACAAAACCGTGCCCTTCTAGTTAAATAAAATCATAATTTTTCTTTCTTTAACAAAAATCTAATTTATTTATTGAATGTTTTTTAATGTTAGGAGAGATGCAGAAGAACTCCCTTCCGAAATATTCTCTGGACAAACAGAGAAGGAATGGTACAAAAATGGGAGATTCAATTTGGCGTGACTTGAGATGGCTGAGTTTTACTAGCGTGCTGCAAATTCACGTTGAACTAAGATTTATTCACATGTAAACTGAATTGCAAACCCACTAGTTCTTCAGTAAATTCCAAACGGTGAATTACTGACAGATGTACACCATGACCCTTCCCGGTACATGTTGCATTAAATTTAAATCGAATAGAATACACACAATATAGGAAATGTTTTGGTAACATTCTTAAACATGCAATCGCTGTTGTTCCTTAACAATTATGTAGGTATTTTGCAATAAAAATATGAAAACTCCTATTCGTTTGACTTTTCCTTATGGGTGAACTATAGCAAGACAAAGACGCCATATCGGTTTCAACAATTTTTTTTACGCCAAAAAAAATTCTTATTATTTAATTGTCAAATAAGGGCTTCATTTAAAGTAGGCTATGTAATATAACAGAGGGACTGAAGGAATAAGTGACTGGCTTCTACAAATAGTTTATCCCATAAAGTCATTATCGTGTGGTGTTTAATTAATTTGTGGGAAAGACTACAATTGTAATAGTATCTACTGTTAAAATATTATAAAAATCACTTAATTTTATATATTAAGTAAACACTAAAAGAAATTTCTGTTAGTGTTAAAACGTTTGAAACAAGTATAACTTTTTTTTTGCTTTCTATATAAAAACCATAAACAAATGTAGAAGTAGCTTTATTTGCATAGTAAATTTTCCAGTTTTAGGAACGTAAACAAAAATTTTGGCAGTTTGCTTATAAAAACCTGAAAAACAGATCACGAACAGAAATACGTAAGCAAACGCAGCTATGAGTAAGCACGAGAAAGCAAACAACTTGGTTGCAATCCTGCCCGTTGCGCGCTACCTTTCTCCTGGTTGCATGGCTCATAAACAAGAACCACCACTGGCTGGGAAGAAAGGGTGCGCTAAGCACGTATTCCCTCTACCACTGGCTTGTCGCTGCTCATGGGCTGCAGCGGCGCACGTATCATGTTCAGCCGCGCAGTGACATAATTGAGTGCGGCGCTGAGTGTAGAGGGGACAGTAGGGGGCGGGAGGGTGGCTCTTACGGTTTTGAATGTCTCCTGCGTCAATTATGCAGATGCGAATCAGCTTCTCTCAGTCTGAAGCCAGGCGAGCGAAGTTTCTCGTACAAGTCAAAGGGCTTCCGATGCCAGCGAGCGATACCATCGAGTTAAACATCAAAAGAGAATTTTAAAAATACACTTTAATTACTGCAGCTAAGCTAAGTTCTGAAAGAAAAATGTTGTTTGTGAACAATGGCTGTGTAATTTAAAAGTGTCTTAAAAACAAAATTTGTGGTATTGTTAGTTCTACACAAAAAATTAATCGTTCAAAAATCACTTATACACTTACATATTAATGAATATCCTGACAATAAATATTACATGCATATATGTAAAAATTAGTCAAAAATGTATTTAATACGTTAAAATGTTGAATCGGAAATAGTATTTAATGTAGTCAGACGGTAACGAGAATTTAAATAGTTTCACAAATATACACTACAACAAAATACCCTGAAATAATTATTTTGGAGCTAGATGTATAAAATTTGCTAGAAATATTTGAAGTAGGCCTACCGTTATAAAAAGTGATTGTATCGGAATAACAAAAACGATATACACTACAACAAAATACCCTGAAATAATTATTTTGGAGCTAGATGTATAAAATTTGCTAGAAATATTTGAAGTAGGCCTACCGTTATAAAAATTGATTGTATCGGAATAACAATAACGCGACGGCACGATGCGAAAATGGCGATGCAACAGCGGAATTTCGCAACACGAAAAAAAACCAAAAATATTATAAATAAAATGTTTCTTGCTGTCACATACGCACCAAACATACGAAAGCACTCAATGCTGCAGGATTTTTTAATAATTATTTTTGAAAAATATTTTTCTTTCAATTTCAATTAAATATTCAGTTATAAAAATCAATGTGCGTAAAATAATTTCAGAGATTCCACCAATAAATAGCGTACACAAAAAATAAAAAAATTCAGCATTGCAATAATCTTTCAAAAACAAATTGTGGCACGCATTTCAGTAACGCCACGCTCGCGACGCGATGGAAACATTAAATATTTCTAAACTACACTTCAATCGCATCCGCCATCATGTTCACGCTGACGTCATAGATTTGTGGAACGTGATTACACTGTTTATTTTTGTAAATGGAACAAAAATATTTCATGTGAAATTACAGAATTTGTAAATATGTACACACCTGTAATTATGGGTTGCGATTCTTACCTGGGCATTTATGTTTTTTGTCTCCCAGTATTTCCAATAGTCAAAGTTATTTGTAAACCTTCCCTGAATTACGTTACAGTATTAACTGCGCATATAAGCATAATAAAAGATAATAAATACTATTATCGATTATTTTATATTGCTTTTCATGGTTTAAAAAATTCTTGAATAAAACACCAATTAAAATATAAAATTACGTGCCAATTTCCGTAAGGAATACTCAGTATTATCTCTAAAAACGTATTTAATATATGCAAAAATAAAAGGGGATTGTCTGTAAAGTCGGTTTAAGGACGATAATTTTACGTGATAAACGTCCTAAGAAATCATTAATGAAAAACTGCATACTTTTTAATTTTCAAATATTATTTACAGTTTTTGCAAAATTAATTTTAATATAATCACGAACAATTAGTTATAGAAATAAACTGAAATCAAATCAATATCAATAAACTGTTAATTTGAAATGACGAAATTGGACGAATAAATCAATTTTTTTTAATTGCTGTTTTTTTCTCGCACGGTGGTTAGCCGATTCTTGCACGCTCGGCTCAGGCGGAACGTGACAATGAGTCATGCTTTTTCGTGCATGCAGCCGGCGTTCATCGATTTGTAAGACGTCATCACGTCAAAATAACCGTAGCCATGTGTGGAACAAATTTAAATAATCTTTCTTGAAGTATTAAGGGCGTGCCTCCCATTTTAGGTCATGATTTTATATTTATATTAATCACTGGTCAACTTTTAGACTTTTTCAATTGTTTAATTTTCACGAAATGAAACATTTATACAACGCATACTTATTTCATAATTAGCTGCCAAAGTTACATTTTTAACGTTTTTGGGTTGTACAAATAAGGAGAATTTAATTTATTGCAAAACTGAAACTTTTTAGGCTTAACTGACATGCCACTGGCAACTTCATGATATGATTTGCATTAATATCACAAAAACTCAATTCATATTTCTTGGCTGTCAAAATCGTAACGAAATTGAGAAATTTTAAATGCCAGGCAAACTAATTTAATACTTTCTGAAAGAAATTCAAACCATTTTTTGAAGTAGCCAGTGGCAATGCAGTTACACCTAAAAAGTTTCATTTTTTCAATAAATAAAATTCTCCTTATTTGTACAACCGAAAAACGTTAAACATTTAACTTTGGCAGCTAATTATGCGAAAAGTATGCGCCTTATATATTTTTATTTTCGTGAAAGTTAAACAATTGATAAAGTCTACACGTTTATCTGTAATAACTGTAAATATAAAATCTGAACCTGAAAGGGGAGGCGGCAGTTTTGCACAGGAATCTGCTGCAAGAGCGAGCACAGCTCATGTAGAGATTGTGAGTGTTGCGGAGCCGCGCGGGGACGCAAGCGCCGCCGGTCGACGCCGGCGCCGACGTCACGGCCAGACGCCGGGACGCTCGCGCGCACGTGACTGCCCGCAGGGGGCGCCGCGCCGTGCAGGAACATCTGGGGGAGGCGGAGGGGATTCCAACACTTGGGAGAGACATAAATAAAATAAAATTAACAACCATAAAATTTAAAAAAATGGTTGTCTGTAAAGTCGGTTTACGGACGATAGTTTAACGTGACAACGTCATAACAAAACATTAATGAAATGATTGCATACTTTTATGAATAAAATTGAATCATTTTTATTGAATTATCACTATTTTGTATGGATACAAAGAAGGAGTGAAATGAAATATACAATTTAAATGATAAAATTACTTTTATTGCACTAATTAATTCAAATATGTTTATTAAGTACTTTAACGAAGAGATTATTTTAAATATAACTTTTATACATGTTTGCTATTTAACTTCTTCCAATCTGTGTTATTCTTTTAAGGATATGACGATGATAGGAAAAGTAGGAAACGAATGGGAGTGTTACAAGTTTAATGTGCATCCAAAATGTCAAATCGATGGTTGTTTTAATCGAGTGGAAGAGAGATAGATGTGGCGCAAGCGTACAATGAGCGTAACGGGACACAGCGTAACGGGACAATGTGCGTTACGGGACACGTTTTCGTGCGTGCAGCCGGCGTTCATCGATTTATTAGACGTTGTCACGTCAAAAATGTTTATCATTCGACATTAATTTTTTCCAAATTCCAATATTATATTTTAGTGATATGTTTGCATTCAAAGACGATTAATTGGGTTAGGACCTTCAAAACACGTGGTTGACACTATCAAAAGTCCTTGGTAGTATTTGTGTGTGTGTGTGGGGGGGGGGGGGGGGTAACTATTATTAGTTCGAGGGAGAGGGCTAGAATGCGCCATCAGAATTTGGGGGGATGGACATCATTGAGGCTCCACACACTAAGGTATATATTTAAGTGTGCGCGTACTGTTTTAAATCATCGTCGTTACACGCTGTTTCAATTGTAAGCTCTTTGTGTGGCCTTACTTTCCCCACATAAAAATAAATATACTTGGCATATTTTCGCAAGATTAGCTGCGAAAGCTACAATTTTAAAGTTTATGGGGTGGGCAGGAAGAAAAAAAAAATATTACTGAACCAAAACTACATATCTTTAAATACAGTACTACACGCTACTTAATATTATGGTTAGAATTTGTTTTTTGAATATGTATTAAATATCTCCTAGCGTTAAATATTCGAAATTTTGTAACATTTTTTACAACAAATTAAAATAAAACCATTATATAAAACTAAACGTTTTAATTTCGTTAGTCATATAACTCATCCTTATTTGTACACAACATAAAACGTTAAAAATGTAAATTTTACAGCTAATTATGAAAAATAAGGCATTATGTATTTTTATCTATTTTTGTGAAAGTTTATATATAATAGGATGTTGGTATGTATATATGTATGACTTCGATAAACTCCGACACCATTTGACCGATAGACATGAAAGTTGGCACATAGAGAAGGTTTTTATGATATACTTTTTTATTTTTGTAACTCGCCGCTAGATGGCGCTGCAGCGCATCAACTTCTAAACTGTTCAACCGATCGCCATGAAAATTGATAGATATAGCTATTTGAACACGTAGAATATTTTCACGATATACATTATGTTATATCTCTTCACTAAATGGAACTTAAGCGCACCAACTTCTAAACAGTTCAACTGATCGCCACGTATAAACAGTAAATCATTTCATAGACATACAAACAGTAATTGCGTGTAACTTATCTATGTACACCACACTGTCATATAGGGCTATCACCCTGTGTTCAGCCTGGGCATCCACAGTATACTGCAGCTATGAATAACTATTATTCTTTTATTTGTATAGGCCAATGACATTTGTATCACAAGCAAATAAACTATCTTTGAACGTCTTATCTGTCAATAAACATTAAATATTTTTGTATCATACGCAACTAAACTATCTTTGGAAATCTTATATGTCAAATATTTGTACAATATATTATGTTTCGCTATAACTGAAGGATCACATAGCAAAAAATAATAACAAATACTGATTGAAGCTGTGATTAATAATTGTAAAGTAAGTTTAATAAGAACAAATAGTGATTGTGATTTTGATTAGGTAATCTAAATATATATAAAAATGAATGTGGTATATATGACGTTGATAAACTCCGTTACCATTTGACCTATCACCATTAAATTTATCATATGGAAGTGTGTTTTCATTGAGAAAATTTAATACCATACATTTGCTATAACTCGCCACTAGATAGCGCTGCAGCGCATAAATTTCTATTCCGTTCAACCGATCACCATGAGAATTTGTAGCTATATTGTGATTTTTACTGTCCTTAATCATCAATAATAACTTATAGTAATTGTGAGTGTAATTAGTAGGGGAACTGTGCCTAATATCGCACCCATTTTGAAAATGCTAATTTATGTGGAGACAAATTTCCTAAAAAAATAAGTAACAGCTGTTTAGCACATTAGGGTTATTACTGCAAAACATGTTATGTTGGACATGATTTAATTTTTATTATTTTGCAATTTATAACAAAGAAAGGAATTTGATGCACTTTAGTCATTTGAAAAACAGTGTTCCTAATATCGCACTAGTGTACGATATTTGGGACACCATTTTTTTAAAACTAATATATCTGGCACATCTTCCATTAAAAAGAATAACTAACACATGGTTCAGTTTACATCGTTCTTATACTAGTATATTGCAAAAGAAGAGTTTCTAATTAAAACTAAATTTTAAATGTGCATTTTCAAACTAGAACAATGAAATCAATACGAGTCTCGTAAATCTTCAAAATATTTGTAGCATTACCCTTCTAAACAAAAATCACATATGAATGAAGTGTAATCATCTGTTCCTGAACACTCTTCATGGCACCAAATGTGACACTTTGTACAGAGAACTCATTTTTCCATCTGCCTGTCTTGTGAATACAACTGGTTGCAGTAAGGACACACACAATCTTCATCGTCACTATTTTCTTCATCTGTGGAAACTGTCAGAGGTTCAGCCATCTCTTCTTTACTTGATTCTGAAGACAGTGATATCTTCGTCTTCCGTTTCTTTTGTTTGTTGCTCTTGTCCATAACAGATTCCTTCTTGCTTAGAGGTTTACCTATCTCACAACTTCTTTTTTCCCTCGTGCAGTATTCTTCTTGTAGCCCATCTGTAGCTGTTTTGTCCTACCCTTTATAGATATGTTTTTCACATAATCGGATCGCTTGTTTTTGTAAAGCGAACTTGTCAGTGTGGCAGCAGGGCAGGTTGGTCGACCTCTCCCTCTGTATGGTTTTGTTTGGTTGGATTTCAGAGAAGGCACAGATGAAATGTCAGCAGGACCTACTAGAATCCCTGACGCCATGATTGTGCTTGGCTGAGATGATGAACAGATGTCACTAGGACCTTTATGAAGCTCTTGTTGGATAGGCCTACTTGCTGTTGATATGCCTAACGACCGATTTCCTTTGTTTTGTAGAGCGGTGTCGTATGAGGTTTGTTTACTTTATCGTTGTATAGAGGGCTACTGTTGAGCTCGCTAACAAACTCATGTTGACCGAAACTGTTGCGGTTGCAAGGGAACAAACCAGTTTTCTTGAAACCAGTTGTAGCTGTTGCAACAGTAACTGCCTTGTTGTAAGCTTCTCCCAGAAGTCTTCCAACTTGATAGTGAGTTACCACTCTGCCTTCATTTTTCTTGAGCCAAGTTTACATTGCTTGAGCATAGTAAGTTTTCAGGGGCAACATAAATGCAGCATCAAGGGGCTGCATTTTGTGTGTGCAGTGGGGGGAGGGGGGTAAACACACAATGTGCACACCATTTTCACGAGCAAGCTCCAGTAGTTGAAGATTTCTGGTATGGGAATAATGTACATCAAGCACCAATATGACAGGATCTTCTTTTTTAGGCATCACAATGGCCAAGAACTGATGTTGGAACCACTGAAGGAAACTGTCCATTTGTATCCAACCAGATTTATGACACACAGCTATAGAACCATTTGGAGTGCCATCAAGCAGTTCTGGTTTCATGTTGACTCTAGGAAAGACTATAAGTGGTGGGACATAGTGAACCGAGGCATTCATACACGTAACTAGTCACCAAGGAACCTCTTTCGGCAGAAGATACTGCTCCGACCTGACGTTTCCCCTCTACTGAAACCACCCTACTAACTTTGTGCTGCACAACAGTGAGACCTGTTTCATCACAGTTGTAGAGATTATTTGGGGAATGTTTAATAACATACATAAATGGCTCAAAGATGTCAAAAAATCGCTTGACATTTTCTTGTGTGAACCCTCTTATTCTTCCCAGTGATGTTGCTTGGGGTTTTCTGAGGCTAAGTTGTGAATTTCTCTTCATGAATGAACGTAGCCATTTCCATCCCACTGCTTCTTCTCCCTTAGAAAAAATATGGCATTTACCATTATTTTCTGCCAGTTCAAAAGACATTCGTTTAATGTCTTTAGCTGTTAAGCCATAAAACCTAGCCTCCATTTCCAATGCGTACCTTATCAATGCCTCCTCTATTTCATCATCAAGTGCTGGCTTCCTTCCAAGTTTTGTAGCAACTAGTTTATCTACATCTTCCTCTTGACTATTAACTTTGTCTTTCAATGTAAATTTAGGAACATCAAACAGTTTCTATGCTCGTGACAATCCCATTTATTTTCCTCTAACTGTTAATATAGCATCTCTCATGTTTTCTTGTGACCACTGTTTGCGCTTTTTTGGCGCCATCTGTAAAGAAAAATGCCAAATATACAAAATTATTTTGAAGTAAACTCTTAAATGCATATGCATGGCATTCCCCAAAACAAAACTGTAAGCTACACATCACAAATCATTCACTCAGATAGCATTACAGGCAGCGTGCTTGCATGTGTGTGCATGTGACAATTTTAAACTGTGTTTGCTTTAACTAATGTATCGCTTGCTATTTTCAAACTACGCAAAAGTAATTTCAATAGTTAGGTATTTTTCTACTTATGACATATTTTGTTTTATATACTATGTAAGTAACATGCCACATACAATAATGTATAATATCTGACTAGATAATAATATAATGTAGGTTGCATTGTATTGTATTAAGCTGCTAGTCATAGAAAATTTAAGATATTCCTAATATCGCACCATGCGATATTAGGACTACTTCAATGTGCGGTATTCGGCAAATGCAAGCAAAACAAAAGGCGGCCATTGTTACAAAAAACGTAACTTCAATTAAAATAACCACTCTTACTAGCAACACTTTGGTATTATGACACGCTATTTATACAGTCAAATTGTAAAAAACACATATCTTTGTTGTTGAAACAAATCGAAGAAGTGGCCCCTTACAAATATTTAGCTCACAGTAAAAAATTCATTCTCTCCTAGCACACGCAAATCTTTGTGAGGACGCTTATACTCTCCCACCAACACGATACTTTGCACGCAGCAACAAGTTGTGCTTATTGCCGCTATGTTGCAGCACATACCGGCCGAGATACCATGGGGTGCGGAATTAGGAAGCGGTGCGGTATTAGGCACAGTTCCCCTATTTGGTGAATGAGTTTAAAATTGAATGTCATTTCAAATGCTTTATAGATTCTAGATTACATATGAATAATCAATTTTAGTTATATAGAAGTAAATAAATAAACGCTGGCAGGACAACGTCTGCCTGGTTCTGGAAGTAAAATTAAAAAAAAAAATAGTTCACCGCTTTTTACTGTAGTAGCATGGCTTCTGGGTTGTAGCCGCGTCCTTGGCCAATAATTCACCGACTTTTCAGTCGACCTTGCAGTCGCCATCATCAGGGAGCAGTTACCTACGTTAACCAGTAGGTAACTGCTCCCTGATGATGGCGACTGCAATGTCAAACCGAAACGTTGGTGAATTATTGGCCAAGGACGCGGCTACAACCCAGAAGCCAAGCTACTTCAGAAAATGGCCGTGAGAGCCTGCGAACTTTTTACAGTGTTTAACGAAAATAAGATACAATGACCTGAAACGGAACGCACCCTCTTTAAGAGTGAGCGATAGTAAAAATTTTTTCTGCAGATTGGAATGAAATTTTGTCAAAAGTTTTATTTAGCTACTGTTGTTGTCTGTATGTAGTTTCGAAATTTTTCATAACATTTTAATTGAGATATTAAACATTAAGTTTTAATAATTTAAAGCATTTTTATACAGAATTTTAAAAAGTCTCGTGTCTGACGCGTTGACTATATATGCATGTAACATTCTTGCTTACTGAAATAAAATTTTGTGTTAATAGGTGCATAAATTCTATCATAAAATAATTAAATTATAAATATCTGCATAATGCAGAAGTGCAGTATTTTATGAAATCGCCTCTTACACGTTACTAACATATTGTAGAGAGATGGGATGAAGCCCTTATAGAGACAAAGCACCATGGATATTTGTTAAGGCTAAAATATGTCAGAGCTATATCTGGGAAAGCCAAACGAAGATCAGTTAATATTACCAATTTTTCACACGTAGCGAGTGCAGACGTCTGTGAAACTATTTCCACATAAGTTCGTATACGACGAATCAAAATGTAAGTTAAACTATTATACAGTAGAAAGAATACTGCATCGTTTGATACCTAACATATGTCTGTGCACTGCCTGGAAACTCTAATCGAAGGTTAGTTAAAAGTCCAATTTCGCGTTGTTTTTCGAATTTTACACGCAGCCGTTTAAAAATAATACGCGCTGAAGAGCCTTGAACAGTGCTGCTAAGGATTGAGCAGCGGGAACTTCCCTGAACCAGGTACTACCTGCTCGTGGTGGCGACTGGCGAGACCGCGCTAAGCCGCTTATCTCTCTTCAAGATCAGGAAAGGGGTCAGTGTCTTGTTACCTGCCTCTTTCTGACCACTGAACCATGGAAGTGCAGAGTGTATCAGTGCTGTCGTTCAAGTTCCTTGTGCCAGCTGAAAGAAACTTGCATCAACAGCTTCTATGTTCAAAGAGATAATTAGTAATCATATTGAATTATTTATAATTAATTTTTATTAACGTTACCTTATTTTTCCCTGTTAACTTACAATTTGGTTTATCTCACACATCTGCCTCCCTACTCTCAGTACGCCTTCATGGCCAGTGACAGTAAACCTTGTTATCATTAAAGCCCGTTATGTAATGACACGGAAACGTAATCAAACGGAAACGCATCTCGTAAACGCAAGACGACCATTTACGGTACTCCGTCAGCTCGTTCTACAGAGTACGGATTTCACAGAAACATAACAAAACTTGCGCCAATAAGCGTAAAAAGTACTGATGTCAGCAACATCATTGTAAACAAGATCAAACGTGAAATTTTAAACATGCATCGGTTTTTATGTTTAGTTTACGTTGAATTGTGCATGATGACTTCTGTTTGATGCATTTAACTAGTCAAACGGCTTATAATTAGAGACGTCTGAATTTCGCGAATAGATTTCGTGACTGGTTGTATTGCATGTCACTGCATCTCATATTCACGTAACTGATTAGGTGCTTGTTACTCTCGCGCGTCTGGGCACTTAAATATATATATGTCAAATATCGTACCACACGTACGGTAATGTATGATTAATCACTTACTGTAATTTTTACATCTCGGAATGCATTTATACAGAACACATTCGGCTTCGTTTTGATAAAACTTAAACAATTAGCTTATCTGTATTTCACGGTAAATTTATCAATGTACTGAAATGTCACTTTTGGTTTTAAATAAATAAGTTTTATATATCACACTGTATAAAAACATAAAATTGTGTGAATTAGCACATAACAAACAAGGTAAACAACCTATATTTCATAAAATCATTTCTACATCCACCGGTTTTAAAGTCACGATGTATGTAGACTAACCAACATGCCGAAGGCATTACTTGTTGGAATTTCGCGCTTAATCTAGCTCTAAAACTAAATATTTCCATTCGTTAAAAGTGTGCCGCAAATATGCTTCTGTTTGTTTATTGACATTTTTTTTTTTTTTTTCACTTGAGCCATTATCATTACCCAGCCTTTTTTCGCCGTTCAAAACTGGTATTCCCGAAAGAGAGGTGTACACCAAACTAGACTTTTTTGATATTCCAGACAGAAAAAATTACGTCTTAAATAATAAAGCGGAAATAACTAGCAAATACATAAATATCGTATGGGGAAAGTACCTAAGAGTAGGGTATCGTACTCCGAGTGCAGACTTGTTATTGGGCGCCTGTAGACATCTGCGTGCCCTAAGGGATGAAAGCAATGAAGCCCTGCAATGATGAAGCGCTTGAATGAGTGGGGCGGTGGAAACGGGAGATCCCCGAGAAACCCCGCCAACCACGAAATCGGAACGATTTCTACGTGCGAAATTCCGGGCTTCTGCCCCGCTGGGATCAAACCCAGATCGCTTTGGTGGGAGGCGAGGGGTCTGACCCATCGACCACCGCGGACCCTAATATTCAAAAACAAGAATAAAATGGGCATGTATATGGTATACGTAGTTATAAAATAGTGCATTGCTATTAGCTGCATGGAAGAACGCATGCACAAGAGTTCGGCATTGCCCATTTCTCCATCTCTCTTACGCTTGCGGATGCGAATATGTGTACACTTACGTGTGAATGTAGAACGAACTTAAAGGGTCTTACGTTTCCCTTTTCGTGATACGTATACGTTTGCGTGTCACGGTCAAACGGGCCTAATCATTACTTGCATAGCTGTTTCATAAATAAGTAGGTATATACTTAAACTCCCTTGCCCAGAAAACTGCCCGTAACTAAATAGGAACTTCGTTAACGATGCTAAGACTTTGCTGCAACTATTTTAGTATACAACTTGTATTTTAGTTAAATTTATTAACATTTCTGAATGCGTACTGCTGTTTTTTCGTAAAATTAATATCACACACGTGATGTCACGGAAGTTGTTATTATGGCATAGTTGTAATGCACGTGTTACTGAAGTCTCTATTGTTTTATATAATCATCCTAACTACACTATTAATTTCAACGACAGTTTTTCATTTATTTGGAAAAAAATTTTATCTTGGTTTTCATCTGAAATAAGTGCATATGGCCTGAACACTGGCGAAGTACACTGCTTTCAAATAACACTACAACAATTTAAATTACAAAAATTACAATTAAAACTTTTTTATAGATCTGGTTATTTACTAAAAATACGTTAAGGGAATTTTAAAGAAAATAGACCCTAGTTAACTTTAAAGAAACCGCGTCTCCATGAAGATTCGAACCACAAAACATTTTTCTCTATATTAATCTATACACTGCTAACTAAACATACCCCAGAACAAATGAACAGTAAGCACCAAAACGAAAATATTTAACAGAATTAACATAAAATGTACAAAAAAAAGTTTGTTTTACAATAGCATAAAAATTACAATATACAACAAGCGCGGATGTGAGTGTCTTATAGTGCCTGGTTGTAATACTACTATAACAACCACGATTTAGTTAATTATTTTGGACAAAGCCATTTATGTTTTGAACTGTTAGTCATCTTAAAACCTCCGAAAACCAAATAAATAAATAAAATATTAACAACAGAAAAAAAATAATTTAAAAGAAAAACAAGACCGAGTCAGATGTATTCGAACACAGTCTGAACCAGCAAGGAAAATAAAAATAAATATGGACAATACAACGAAAACATCACAGACCAAATATTTAACCTCAAAAAAACTAGAGAGCACAAGCATTCCGTGAAAGGAACTTATTAAAAAAAAATGTATTAAACACAGACGAACACAGTGCACATACAGTGAGACAGATTGGATGCAAGCAGACAGAAAAGCTGGACAACGCAGCAAACACATAAAGACAACGATGAAAATAAAAAATTCTGTGAACAACACAACGACGACAGCACTAACGAACACAGAAGATTTTCAATGACATCAGGCACAAACAGTTTGTTTGTGCCTGATGGCGGGAACAGATGTCAGTTCCCGAAACGTCGCAACTACTGTCATTGAAAAACTTCTGTGTTAGTTAGTGCTGTCGTGGTGTTGTCCATAGTATTAGTCTGAATGCTCGGTTCGCCCACGCTTTGTTATAATAAGTCCTATAGCAGCGATCATACAATTCCGTATTCCTGTAGCTGTCTCGCCAGATGCGCCAAACTGGCATGAGTTTTCAAGAAATGATATAACCACAGAACATTTTTGAAAAGCAGCATAATTATAAATCGGCCCCTTTGCATTACCGTTATTATATTGAGGAAAATACATTTCGTGGGAACAGATTTTTTTTTTTTTGCGGCAACCAATAAATAGTTTGTGACTAAACGAATGTAGCACTCATAAACAGTTCAGTGACTGAGTAAATATTATCAATGTTACATATTATCAACAGCGTACCAAGCTGCTAAGTTGGTTTATATTGTACTTTTAGCCCCGCCTCGAAGCTTAGTCGTGTCCCGATTAACCATTTCGTGTTATTGTGATTGTGTTTTGATGCAGTGTTTACCATTTCCCTGCCTTGAACTTATACTTGCAACATTGCACTTATTCACTGTCACAATAAAATAATTCACCTCCCTTCAATAAGTTGACAAAATTATATTTAAATACATATGCAGAACTCACAGTCTACTGGACCAATCACTTGCAGCACTGACTGCAACGGATGCTTTCATAGTTCTGTCTGGCCGTTCATTAATATGATAACGGTAGTGTGCAAATTAAAACAGACCAAGATGTCTGACTGAATTTAAATCTGCACAGTACTGTATTGTAAATTAAAACTTTTCTGAAACAAGCATTTGAAAGCATCATGGAGAATTACGCAACGGAAGTTAAAGACAAAAGTTCTTAAAATGCTTATTTACCAATTTTATTTCAGTTCAAAAAAGCTAGTGTTCCACTAGTTCTTATATTTTTTAATTTTTGTGACATGATAAAGTTATATTATTACAATGCTGTTTACGTAATGTATTGAAGTGACTCAACTTAAAGATTAAAGCTGTGTTAATATTGTTAATCTTGCTACTCTTTCGCCATAAATTGTAATCTCCATCATCAGGGTAACAGCCATGGTACAAAGAGTGGGAAGGTATACCGTGTAGGTCAGTGGTGAGGGCATTTAGTTGAATAAGTAACAATCTAGAGCCACTACGCTGCCAGGAACATGGCAGATTAGATTTTGTCCGTTATCACTCTTCGTTAATATGCCGCACTGTGCGTTCTATAATGGACGTACAGCTTTTATCATTTCTGAAAGACGTTGGGTTTGCGAAGACAATATATAAATGGGTGTAAGAGAAGAGACACTGTTAACGTGATCACAGGTTATCACATATTGTGATCGTTGGAACGTTATCAACAGCACTCATAAAAACTAGAGTTGAATTCATTGTTTAATAACTTGCGTAAGTGGTAGTATTTCTTTGGTTTATTTATGTTAGTTCTACACCTTTGCATTACAATATCAACGGAATATTCGTAATTATATATACACACATACACACACACACACCTTAACTCATGCCGTTACAAGCTTTTGGCTTCAAATGGTATATAGTCTATCCCATGAACGAGTGTAGGCCTACTTCTTTACATCTCGTAAAAGTAATTTTAAAAACTAAACGTAGTACCTATTTTATATTCGCAAATATATGATATAACTTGCCACAGGGACGATTAAAGGTGAAACGATGTAAACAGCAAAAGTAACAAAGTAATTTGAAAATAATGATGTCTAAGTGGATGAATAAATAAAAATTTTATGAGTAGGGTACACGAGTCTCATACCCCGAGGGCAGACTTGTAACTGGGCGCCCGTTGTCATCTATGCAGAAGCGACGGAATGAGAAGGGCGGGGGAAACGGGAGATCCCCGGCAACGTCAGAATGCAAAAAATCTCGGATCGCCTTTCGAAGAAATATTGCCTGTTTTGCATCATGTCGCTAAAATAATGACGTAGTCCTCTTAACAACTATATTTCCATTTTTTCCTTTATTATTTTCCTTTATGCCTAAACAATTAATATTGAGCGAATAAACTCCAACTGGTTCAAACACAACTTCCAAATATGCATTCGAAATATTTAAAGGTACACATTTTCGTACAAGAAAGTTCGAAGTGTGTACTGACCACGTTTTGGTTGGATGCTAGGTTCACCATAGGCTCATTCACGCAATTTAACTACCACATCATTAATTATACGTTTTGTTACAAATTATTTGTATTATTTGTGTTAATACAATATCATAATTTTACCACGTATATTTACAATTGGGAGATTTTTGCTAGCAGACTGACTATTGAAATAATGATGTTTTGTTTTTGATTTGCTCTGCAACTAAAACACTAGAAAAAATCAAATGGAATTGACAATAAAAATGCATTTATTTACACACCGAATTTTGGTATGTTACTTTACTACTTTAATTAAGGATGATAAGCTGAGGTCGCAACGAGACCTTTGCGTTTTTTTATCTTTCTTTATCATGTCCTTATTATAACACAGAAATTGAATTCAGTTTATGAAATTTTATGCCCAGAAACTTTGTTTAACGTATTTCGTTTACAACAAGACTACAGACTATGTCAAACTATGTCAATATATTACAATTGGTAACTGGCACGATGGTGTACTCTGAAAAATTACGATTTTAAATGAAAACAATGGCTAAACCTAACATGGTAATTTTCCATTTAAAACAATACGACGAGAACATTTAAATATTGCCAGCATACTTGTTATGTTACTTAACAAATATATCATATTTAATTTATGTAATTTTGTGATAAATCCATGCAAAATTAATGATAACAATACATTTGGTTCTACAATATGTGATCCAACGAGTTACATCTTTGCTTAACATGTTTCTTCGCCAATTTCAGGCCAACCACACATAAGGAAAATTCAGTTTGGTGTTTACAAACAGATTCAGTTAAAATGTCTTTCTTGCGTATTTACTTTTACAATACAAACTTACAACTATGTACTGAAAATACTTTCCTCCCCTTCTTTTTTCAAATGCAC
Source organism: Bacillus rossius redtenbacheri (assembly GCF_032445375.1). Taxonomy (NCBI): domain Eukaryota; kingdom Metazoa; phylum Arthropoda; class Insecta; order Phasmatodea; family Bacillidae; genus Bacillus; species Bacillus rossius. The sequence continues at coordinate 14,258,076 of NC_086336.1, read as the reverse complement.
ATTTGTCGATGTTTTAAGATTTCATGGAAATTCGAAACAAACGTAAAATTTTAATAATTTATTTTGAGTAATATTATTATTTAAAATAGGATTTAAACAATGCTCCCCCAAAACTGATTACACATAATTTGCAGAGCTAGACGAATAAACAATTTTACCTTTAGAATGAATTTTTATATTTTATGTAGTACGCATTACTTTTAATCCTAATTCTATACGCAACTTTTCACGAAATTTTTATTCACAGCATATTTATTACTACTGACACGATTTACACTGATTGTTATTAGGTAAATTTCAAGTAAATGCTACCTTTTGTAGCCGAACCCACGGTGTGAATTATGGGAAATTTTTATATAGTTTTTCGTTTCATGGTCCATAGACCTCAAATACAATTTGTGGACATGATAACTGCCGCAATTTTTTACCAATCACTTCTAAACTGATAAATAAGTTCTGACAGTGGAAATTTTCGATCAAGTTCGTTAATAGACAATATCTGACCAAAGTGGTAGAATTGGGGAAGGTTTTCATAAAACCCGAAATATCGCTATAACTCCCATAATACGAGAAATATCATATTCGGTTGAACGTATTAAAATTTGAATTTTGGTCTTAGCTATTTTTTTATACGACCAACCATAACTGCAGGGGGTTGATAAAACAAGGGTTTGAGGACAATAAAAAAATCATAGCTCCCAATGTAGGCACAACTTCGGATGTATGAATTTTTGTATTATTGCTATAATTTTTATCTCAAACGTTTGTCTAAAACATTTTTGGATTAGAGAAACGTTTTCTGAAAGGGGTCAAAAAATAAGGGCGAATTATTAAAAATAATTCATAAAGCGCCCTTAGTAGAAACACTACCAAATCCGTTCAAATGTTTTGTTAATCTTTTAATTTTGATCTAAAAATTTAGTCTAAAACATTTTTTTGATTAGACGAACTGTTTTAAAGGGGTTATATAAATATGGGTTAGTTATAAAAAACCATTACTCCCTTAGAAGAAACACTATCAAATCAGTTCAAATTTTTTGTAAAACTTAGGCCTATTATTTTGTTCTAAAATTATTTTTTACGAGACGAGCCAATATTGCAAGGGATTAAAAAAACAAGAGTTGGAGAAGGAAAAAAAATCATAGCAAGGCCACAACTTTGGATCCGTACGGTTTTTGTATTAATTTAATAATTCTAATCTTAAACTTATGTGTAGAAAAAATTTTGATTACACAAAAATTGCTGCAAGGGACTGAAAAAAGAGTGGTATAATTAAAAAAAATTACAGTTCCCTTCTTAGGCATACCATAATATCCGTTAAAACTGTGCTTAAATCTTATAATATTCATCCAAAACATTTTGTCTAAGAACATTCTTGATAATACAAACCATTGCTGTAAGGGGTTTTGAAAACTTTGGTATGGAATATGAGAATAATTAAAAGCTCTTTATCACGTACTCTATGGAATTAATTTTTGTTTTTGTTCACATTTTTAGTGTTGCAAATATTTTTCTAAGTAAATTTTATGTTACGAACCATTACTGCGAGGGGTGGGAATAAAAACGATAGAAATATAAAAATGTTATAATTTTTTTAACAAATATTTTTATAAAACTTTAGAAACTTTTCCTAAAATGTTAAGCTGAAATAATTGTTGATAAAAAGAATAATAAAAACCGAAGTTGGGATTATAAAAATAAAAATCAATACCTAACCTTAAGAAGTATCAATTTAATCGAAATTTAATTTTATAACCTTTTTTTAATATTACCTTAAACCCTTGTCCAAAGGATATATTTTTTTTTAGAAATGGTGGTCGTGTGTATAAAGGCGTAATAAGACCAGTAATCTCAGCCTGGTGTTCACGGGTTCAAATCCAAAGGATATTTGTGTACGACCACGTATTAGTGGCAAGGATGAAAAGTAGTGTTTGAAGGTTGAAAACAATTACATAACTACTTAGTAGGTACAATATTAAATTCGTTTAGACATTAAATGCTGAATGTATTGAGTTGTGAAAAAACATTAAAAATAGTTTCGCTGTCTGGAATGCAAGAAAATGTTTAGTCGGACATTTTTTAATATTGGGTAAAATATCTATAATAGGACGTTATGTACATTAAGTTTTTAAAATGTTCCAGGAGTTTGTAAAATCTTCAAATCACTTTCACTTTGAAATCTACGTACGCCTGTAGGCTTTGTTGAAATATATTGTTTATATCTATTAACAGATGCACACGAGATAGTAACACAAATGAATCATCCAGTGTTAACAAGTTACCAATTCCAAATTAATATGTTTCAAAAGGTATCTAATATCAATACAAACTTTTAATATATTATCTTCGAAATATATCTTTTGACTTTTTTTTTAAATAGATGTTTCCTAATGCATAATGATAAACACAATAAAAAAAATTTAATTGGAAAATTAGTAAATTCACTTTGAAAAAGTTAATGCATAAAGTGGCTAACTTAAATTCTGCACTTAACGATTCAAATGTTGTTAGGTGTTTTACATTACCTGGAAGACATATATTAATATTATACAAATTGAAACCAAATAACAAAATTTGCTTCTTCGTTTTGCAGATGACGTGCCTTATAACATGTATATTTTCTTTGAAATTCTATCCAAATCGGCTGCAACAAAATACCTAACTATAAAATGTGTTCAACAATATTTTTTTTTTAAATTACAGCATTTCAAAACAGATGTTGAAACTTATAAAATTTTTATTTCTATAAATTTAGCAATATTATGCACGCAGAAAAAATTCTCTTTTCTTTATTTAAAATACTTCGCAATGAAAAATCAGATAACTTACATCAAGTCACGGTTAGCTTTTTTAAGGCCTCGTAGGTTTATTATATATATTTAAATGAAATTATTTACATTAAGAAGATTAACGGATATTATTGTTGGCAAAACAGTTCACAATTATACTGACAAATTTGGACGTCGTTTGACTAAATGGTTTTTGATTTATGGCGAGTTGAGTTTGACAGATCAGAAATAGCAATAGCGGACGCGCAAACACACTCCTTGCGCCTTACACAGCCCAGCTACATCGCAGGACGAGTTCGCTCCCCCCTCCCCAACCATTCCTGTTTTGCTCTTCATAACGGCCCAACCCTGCCCCAACCGCTCTAGCTAGACACAGTGACGGCAGCTAATCCTGCTTGATTGACAGCAGCTACCCAGCTACGACAGTGCCCTCTATGAAATGATTCTGGAACTGTTTGCAAGTCTATTTCGTGACCTCCGTGCACCTAGCCGGACGCACAAGCTGTAGAAGCGCTAAGGACGACACTGATTTGCGCAGCATACACCTGTTCGCCTTTACGCGCTAGACATAGAACTGTAGTGCAGTCTTCACGTAAGTAACGCGCCTATGTGTGTTTTGAAGCGGTGACCCCGTGATTTTATAGTAAATTATTCAATAGGAATGGTTCTTTGTACATACCTATCCTACTTACAATGTTGAGAACCAAGTTTTTACAAGTAAAAACCACTGTGAAAACACCTGTTTGACCATTTTCTATAAAAAAAAATGGTTGTCTGTAAATTCGGTTTACGGACGATAGTTTAACGTGACAACGTAATAACAAAACATTGATGAAATGATTGCATACATTAATAAATAAAATTGAATATTTTTTATTGAATTATCACTATTTTGTGTGGATACAAAGATGGAGTGAAATGAAATCTACAATTTAATTGATACATTTACTTTTATTTGCACTCATTAATTCAAATATGTTTATTACTTTAATGAAGAGATTTTTTAACTATTACTTTTATACATGTTTGCTATTTAACTTCTTCCAATCTGCGTTATTCTGTTAAGGATAGGACGATGATAGGAAAAGTAGGAAAAGAATGGGAGTGTTTTAAGGATGATGTGAAGGAAAATGGCTTACCCAACACCAAGATGCAGTCAAAAATAGTTTATCTGCGCCACGGACTCTGCAGTAATGCTAGGAGGAACGGGTTAGCAAAGAACAATGAAAATGTTACACTGAAATGCATGAAAACAGAACAACGCCACGGACTCGGTCGCAATGCTAGGAGGTTCAGGTTAGCAAAGAGCAATATAAAATGAGCGTAACGGGACACAGTGAAACGGGACAATGTGCGTAACAGGAAACTTTTTTGTGCGTGCAGCCGGCGTTCATCGATTTATAAGACGTTGTCACGTCAAAAAATTAAATATTGCTACCGAAAACATGAAACAAAACTACTTTAGGAAAATACAATAGATATTAAGTGCAAACTGTAATAAGACACAAATAATAAATAACGTACGATTTATAAACCTTGAGTTCTGCACGCAGATTGGTTGCCATCTTAATTGTTTAAAAGAAAAAATGTTACGTTGCGTTTGGCGAAATAAATACATAGAGTTCTTTAAAATAAATATTTTCAATTAGGAAAAATGTCTTAGGCCCAATAAAATATTTTCGTCTACCCAACAGTATTTTAAATACATTTACGTACAGCATCCATGTTGTTTCATGTCAATTTTTTTTAAACCAATCACATATTTATTTTTCTTAGCGAGTAAATATTTGTTCCACCATACAAAAAGAAACAATTGTTTGTATAAAAAATGTTTTTTGTAAGTGTACTGAATTTATGTCCTTGACATTGAACGGCTAATATTCTAAACAGAACTGCAAAATAAACAAACAAATAAACCAGTTTCATGGCGCGCGCAATTAACGCACTGTTTAGGTTGTAAAATCTCGTGGCAGTTTGTGTACAGCTAATTTACGATGCAGCCAGGGATGTAATATCTATCGTTGTTGTTAAATCACTGTGTTTGTCTTAGCTGTCATATTTTTTTCTAATTCCTTCGATAGAATTCTCTGTGCTGCCTATGAATTTAAAATTTGACATAGGCTGAGTTTAATTTTTTTTTTCCTTATATCTGTGTATTCATCTAGTTTTGTCCGTTCTTGGGGTTTCTCTATCACATATAGCGTGTCCACAAAAATTGTTTGAAATAAATCTCCCCCACTGAAAAAAAATGGTTTATAGAATGTACATTTCTTAATCAGTGCTTAAAAACATGTGCAGAAACCTATTAAAAACTGTTTTAAAAGTGTATCTGTAGTACTAACATTTGCAAACGATAATATCTGAAGTTGTTTTATGAGCAGTGGTTGGCAGTCCTGTTGGCCACGGGCGTAGAACCCCAGGGGGAAGGGGGATCCTGAGACCCCATGCCTTTCACATAACACAGTTATATGAATACTGAGATATTTTTCGAAATAAGGGAAGTATACAACATACAGTCAATCTATCCAGACATGACTTCGCTAAACTCATGGGCCGCATATAACGCGAGCAATCCAAAAACCCCTCCCCCACACCCCTCAAGTACACACACTTCTTATGAATCATACACATAAGCGCACCTGCTATTAAGAAGACGTAAGCCATTGATGGAGTAATGCGCAGAATATAGGACTCAGTCTATGTATCACTAGGGGCAGGCATTTTTCGCGAAAAGATCTGAACGCATATCAGACTGCAACATGGTACACCCGCACCTATGGTTCCTTCCTTGTGATTGGAAGCCGTCTACGAGATAAGTCGCTGCCTTATTTGACCGAGCCACTCAGGACGCGTTTGCTTTCGCACTGAATCACTGTGATTGGTTGTTGTTACAATCGACACGTACCTGGGAGAAACTCACCCAAATCACGAAACACAGACGATGCTACAGGGTTTTAACTTACATCTAGCCTCGGAATCTTTTCGTGAAATCTGCATGCCCCTATATATATATCACTCGCTTCGCAACACGTGTCGTGAGCAGGAGTATTCAACCGGGGTACCATGACGTATCTGTGTTAGCGAGGCGGCATGGTAAGTACGACGCTCACTGGTGCTTTTAGCGCGGTATCGCCTCTGAGGGCAAGGCTATGAATTGGCGCGCAGTCTCTCGCCGTGCATAGGGCAACTGTTTGAGATCTGAGCGGTAACCATGACAATATATGGCAAATAAATAAAGCTATACATGTACCATACTACCCGCCCGTCCTTAGAATATTCGTAAACGCTTTTCGTTAAAAGACCCCACAATGAGATTTTGAGCAGTTTTCAAATAGTGTGGTTATTTTCTGAAGCTTTTCACGTCATATGTGTGGCAGAGTAGGTTGGGTCCTTAAACCCTAATTCATCCATTCTTCTTGCGGACTATGTTCTAGTCCTATCCTGCAGCCAAGATTTTTCCCAGTGTCCATGCGAGAGTTCTATAATGTCTGGTGTTTTACCTTTAATATTAGTTAGGATCACGTAGACGAGCCAAATACTTATCTACCCTCCCAGAAAAATTTTTAAAATAAATGTTGCTAGAATTCCAATATTTTAACATTAGTTATATATACATACATTATTAATGCAACCTACCTAAAGTTTCAAATATTTAATCTTAATTACGTTCTCTCAAAAGAAAAAAAAAAGAAGAAAAATATTTGGGGCGATGGAGAGAATTTGATTTATTTATAACTACGTAACCTACATCTATAATTAAACCACCGCAAAAACTAAAAGGTACTTACATACGGTTATTCAGACGTTTTACTCGGAGCGGATGACTGTTGGGTTTCTCCAACACATGGGTTGCCAAGGCTCGGCTTACACTCAGTGCGGCGCGCGAAGCACGCAAGTGAAAACAAAGGTGCATCAGCTTGAAGATGTGGGAGGGTGCCGGAGGAGGAGGGGGTTCGGCCTCGACTGGACGCCACTGCGTGCTGAAAGCGGCGACGCTGCGGGGACCTTGGCGGGATTCCTCCGGTCGCCGGTCGCCGGCCGTGGAATGCATGAGACATGTGGCCACAGCGCGGCGCTGTCTCTGTCGCCCAGGCAGGGCAATTGTAGGCCTCAAGGCAGGCTGTGCGCCTGGTCAGGGGTCTACTTGTGTAAGCAGGCCTGGTGCTTCCAGCGAGGTGTCGCCTCTGAACTGGCGCGCTGTCTTCTCGGTTGTGCATTCGAGCGGTGACAATAACATGATATGGCGGATTGAGTGATTTTAAGAAACTTTACCAGGCGTTCCATGCTGAGGCATCTTCTCTCTATCAGAGCGAGATACCCCAAGATTAACACCCAGCTGGTATTGCCACAAGAAGCTTTCAGAATTTTACTACTTACTGCAAAAAAAAAAGTGTCTATCTAAATACCGACTCTAGGTATTAAGTGAAAAAGCAAAAACAGGCAGACTCATCCAAAATTTAATGGTTCGAAATCATGATGACAATTATACAGCTGTATTTTATTCATCGCAATAAATATCTCAAAGCTACGCACAAAATTTCAAAGACAGTAGTGAGCTTAACTTACAATTGCCGATAAAGCACCGATTTAATTGCTTACATATAATATTAAAATAAATACTTATTAAAAATCCAACGTATAAGGTACTCATCTGAGAACAATTCGTATTATACATAATGACTCATATAAAATATTTTCCATAGATAAATCCTAACTGGCACCAGGAGCTAAAATGCAAAATAATAAAATTTATATGTTAACATTACTTTTCCTTCCCACAATTGTTTACAACAGTAATAAATACCCAAAGAAAATATGCGCGCATTCTTAAACAATTTTAAAGTCATTGTCTAACTGGGGAGTCAACCCGAAAAACATAACGGCCGTGAAATAAAGAAATTTACTAAAGGTTTTCCGCAAAATCTTTCTCAACAAACCTTTTGAGTCTTACATTAATTTTTGAAATTGTTAAGTATCTTGACTTACACAGCAGTAAACCGACTTGCAGTTTAGTTTCCAAAACTTGGGCGAAACTTTCAATCCAGAAGATGGCAACCGACGTAAAATTGCAGAGGAATGTTATTTTACAAGGGGCACGCTTGATGGACGATGTTGTTAAAAATCAGCACATAAGCGCTTACAGTTTCTCGGCCACACACCCACTCCGCGAAGCGCACAACACTTTGGCTTGCTAAAAGCCATGACGAGCTTATACCGGAACTAGCGACCCGCCCCGGCTTCGCACCGGTGCAATGCTGATACCGGCCGGTAGGTCCCTGCATTTTAAATCTGTAATATCTTCGAAAATATTAATTTAAATTACATGCTGTACAGGGCCATATTGATCTATATTAAATGCACAATGTATTTAAGGTACTTAATTGTATAAGTATTAATGCTGTATTGCTTAAAATCGCTTCATAAATAAGCCATTATTTCTCGTAAAATGTAAAGGAAAAAAATGGTTATTGTGGGCTATGCCTAATAGATAGGCATATACCATGGCAGACTTTTTTGTAGACCTTTTTAAGGTGTACAATACTGTAGCACATTATTTTGATGTATCTCGTAGGTTTCAGTCAGCGTTTGCAATGTGGGCGCAAAAAATGTGTTTATTTACGACATCACATTAGAAACCTCTAAAATTATCAGTGTTTCTCTTCTATATTAAGTATGTATTATACATATAAACCTTTCTCTTAAATCACTCTATCTATTAAAAAAACCGCATCAAAATCATTTGCGTAGTTTTAAATATCTAAGCATACATAGGGACATACAGACAGCGGGAAGCGACTTTGTTTTATACTACGTAGTGATTATGTTCCGGCAGTAAAACGTCGGTTTGCTACACGGCTGAGAAATCGGGCTCCAAGCCATCGTCTCTCGCCAGCTACAAGCCGTGGTTGTGAAGGTGGGATCCCCAGGAAGCGTCTGGCGCAGAGCACTGCTGCAATGGAACAGAAGGGAACTGTTTCCCGTGATGCGTCAGCTGCATCTGGCAGCTGAGCGGCTTCACGTCTCGGAGAGCATTGCAGACGCATCCGCGCTCCAAACACGGCCGACGCAAAGGTACTGTTCACATTTGGCAACGTGACGTCTTCAAAAATTATACAGTTTTCGTGCACCTCAGATGTTTATTTACTACTTAAAGGACCAGAATGTGTAGGAATATGCTTAGAGATTAAAAAAAGCGGAATTTTTGAATAGATAAGTTTTCGAAAAGTAAATTGTGTACTAGTTTATTTTTAACTCCAGTGTCAATTGTTACTTATAAGAATAATATAGAATACGCTAAGTGAAATTCACAAACCAATAATAAATAGGAGGAAAGATATTTTGAGTATCGATCATCAAAAACTCACCGTTTTATTTTACCTTATATGGGTGATTCATAAAGTGTTTCTCTTAAATAAAATAAAATCTAAAATTTTTACGAAAACTAACTTTTACTCTGAATTAATTCGCTCTGAGTTGTTACCCTCCTATTTTCCTGAATATTTTTGCGAAAAATTGTTAACACATGTATTTTCCTTGGCTCAATTCATTTTTAATTTTTAAGTTATGCCAAAATCAAATATTTATTGTAGAAAACACTGAAACCAAATATTTTGACAGGTAAAAAAATAAAGTTATAAATATTATTGAAAATGAATTTATCATAATACACAATGTTAAAATCATAAAAAATATATGCATAATATAAAAGTTCATTTTCTAATAATATACGCAAACCCTAATATAAAAAATACGGTGAGCATTATAAGTTGAAAGTTTACTTAGCTCTAATAACTTAATAATCTTGCCAGGGTGATGTTCCTGCACCTGCGCGGCTTTTGAAGTATCCTGTGAATGAATGGACCTTTTTTTTTCAGTTGGCAGTGGTTTATTACTGTTTATTTCATAACTAGTTTTCTCTAGGAATGCATAACTAAGTAAGTTGTGAAAAGAGAACACAACAATGAACCAAATATCAGTTGTTTCTTATTAAAGACTGATTGGAGAGGAAAATAAACAAAATATTTGAGTTAGAAAAGGTAGGAATATTTTCTAAAATCTATGAGTAGTGTATAAATGTAGTCCGAGTCCTGGAGTCGGAGTGAGAAGCTTAAGTCAATGTCCACCATCTTGTATTGTGAGGTCACGGTGGCCATCTTGGATGGCCAACATATTAAAATTATTTTTTTTATAAAAAAATACATCGTAACCTCCGTGATTCGTACCATGACAACTCTGACCTCTGGGTTAAAAAAACATACGCCTTTGACCGCATGGTCATCGAGATATTTGCAAGACCTAGAAATATTAAAAAAAAAAAAAGACACATATTCAGACTTATGATATTTTTTATTTTAAAGAAATAATATCATTACCTGAAAGAGGACGTTGTTGCCATTTTTGCTTTCAATACTTGCTACCCGGAGCGCTATTTGACACCCATCGCTTGTTAAGAGCGCCGCCGCCATCATTTTTTTTTTCCCCATAACCGATACAAGGAGCGTTAGTGTCACGTAGTGCACATGCCGTCTGCTAGAGCGCGCTACCGCCATATTGATTTTACCCACTAGAGTGCCTATCACAAGACTAACGTGACGTCCGCCATCTTGGCACCATCTTGAAAATCTGTCATTATTTAGCTGGAAATAAGGAAAAATTCTAAAATTCAACAAAAACATTACATTATCGATTACAGTGCTTGGTTTGTTCTTTGACTTTTACGAATATTTAATATTAGGTAAAAATCCCTTACTCAATAAAATGTGGCAAAATTTCTTAAAGGGCGTTAAATTGCTCGTCTACCGCCACCAAGACGCTGATGTCATAATGGCCGCCATTTAAAAAATTCGTAATTTTTGAAATAGAAATCTGGAAAAAATTCCAAATTTCACCAACAAATAAGGAATTAATTTACTGATCTATTCATTTGATTCCTGTCCTCAGTGTGATTTTCGGCCAGTGATAAGAGCAAAAAGAGCTTAAAATAAATTTAAAATTAGTTTCCCATTATCTTTCGTACAGTTTATTAATAATTATTTCAACGAAAAACGACTCTATGCGAGATACATGTTCAACGAAATAGATACGTTGTCGCTGTGCCTACTATGGAAGTCTAATTTTTCGAGACTTCGAATACCTTCCAACCAGGTCATGTACACTGTCGGACCAAAAGGTCTAATTTCGTCGAAACTTGTATATTTAAAAGATATAGCATATTTTAAGCATACAAGACAAAGTCTTTGATCTTTCTGACCTTCAATATAGATAAACTCAATTACAAGCAAATAGAAACACGGTACATGTTTTAATTTTTCTAAAGAACGAATATTCACTAAAAAAATGTTTTATCAAAACCAAGAGGTTTTGAACAGGTAAATATTTAGACCTGACTACAGACTTGACTACGCACATTTAACGAAACAACACACATTCAACAAAAAAAAAGGACACTCAATGGACACGAAATGCACAGACTGCACACGCAACGGACACACAATTCACACGCTGGAACATGCAATGCACAAACTGAAACACGCAGTGCGTACACTGAACACACTGAAAAACCCAATGTACACACTGGACATACTGGAACACACAATGCACATACTGGAACACACAATGCACAAACTGGACACACTGGACACACTGGACACACTGGATACACTGGAACACGCAATACCAATACTGGACATGTAATGCACGCACTGGACACTGAATGTACACGCAATAAACATACTGGACATGCAATTGACATATAATGCACACACTGGAACATGCAATGCACAAAATGGACATGAAATGCACAAACTTTACATGCAATGCACACACTGGAAATTCAATGAATATACATTTGACCAGAAGGACACACCCTAGACAAACAGTCGAGAGAACTGTCTTAGTTAGAAATCAGACTTCGAGAAATAAAACAATCCTTTTTAAAATTCCGAAATATCATTTCCTTTTTAATTTTATACTCATACAGATCAAAAAAGTCATTATTGTGTGTAGCGAGCTTTCCTCAGTTCTTTGAGTAAGAGTTGATATGAGAGCAGTTTCCTCCACTAATCGATGCCAGAAGCAGTCTCAAACGATCGACCAATATCTTAGGACCTTCCCATGACAAATAATTGATCTCTTCTGCAGCCGTAATTTTCCTTGAATATTTGTTATTAATATTTTTAAGATGTCCGAAGTCTATTGTTTTAACACCATACTCATAGTCACTATCCTCCCAGTGATCACCAAAAGCTGGATCAGAATAATTTATTTTATCATATCGCTTCCATCGTTTTGGTCTCAAGGTTTCATCATAGTCTTCGATCTTGCCAGCTTTAGGTGCTTCATCATAGTCCTTGGTCTTCAAAATCACTGTCGCCAACGACGTAGAAGTCAGCATCTTCGCCTTGATTACTGTAATAATTCGAAATCGTTGACGTCGAAGCTTCTTCATCGTCTTCAATCTTCCTTTTTATAAAATTCCATCATTTTCCAAAGTACGGAGGATATCTTTTAATTAGCTTGAAAGTATTCTCACTTTTCATGGTAATGATACTTCCAATGGTTTCAGTCTTTCTAAAACCGACAGCATCCTTCAATTTAAGTTCTTTATCGAGATCATGAGAGTTGTAAATAATCATGTTCAAGACAAGGAAGATTAATTACATCATTCAGCACACTCTTCTTTAGAATGGTAGCTCCATCGTAGTCCTGTACCCTCTAATTGGTCTCGGCTTTACAAGTTCTTCCATGTCATTTTAATCTATCAATTCGTCAACTTGTTACACAGATCGCAGCTTAACATTTTGAGGAGAGGTATTTTTTAACACATTTATTACTTCTTCTTGTGACATCTAGCATTCTTTCTTAGCACAAATTCCTTGCTGCAGTAATTACACCTGAGTCTTTTCGATTCAGTTGCAGGCAACGAAACAGGATAGATATTAGCTTCTGCGACTAATACCAGATACAAACTGAGAGTTTTAAATTGTAACAATTACTTAAGTATAATTTTTAATATTATTTCAGCTAAAGTTGACATATCTTACACAAGAAACTTGTCGCAAGTAGTTCCTATTCCTGCCAACAGTTTTCACCATGTGATGTGTTGATTTAAATATTATTTAATTTTTATGTGGATACAGGTGGCTCTCTCTCACGGTCGCAAGATAAGAAGGGCTTCGCTAGACGTCAAGGAGAAGGAAATTCATCATGCATGGCAGTTTTTCTTAACTGTTTCAAGGCATTGTATTATGTTGTACAAACAGTCGCTCTTTCACTTGTGATGCGGGATGATCGCTATCAACCTCAAGAGAAGGAGGGCTTCGCTAGTCCTCAAGAGGAAGGAAAATCGTCATGCATGATAGCGTTTCTCAGCTGTCTTAAGAAATAGTAATGTACTGAGTAATGAATATTTTTGGTTTGAATTCCACCTGATAAAAAATTATGTAATTGGTAATAGGAATTCAACAATCAGACGAAACTCTGAATACAATGGCATGTCTTATCTCTAAAAAAAAACTTTACACGCAGGGATTGTTTTCTCAGGAATGACCAGAACCACTCGGAGAAAACCAACAGAAGTTTCACAAGGAGAAACCAGGAGCACAAGGAGAAAACCAACAGAAATTTCGTTAGGAATGACGGGAAGCACTTGGAAAAACTAAAAAAATAATGACAAGAATAATCAGGAGCACACCGATAAAACCAAATTATGTCTTGCTAAATGATTGTAGAGAATCACGAAAAAAAAATATTAAAAAGAAAAAAATATAAATAATTCTTGCGTGTGCTGAAACTTTATCCTTGCTGAACCAAGGAGGTGTTCACATGCTGCCAAAGTTCTTTTGTCGCAGCCTTGTCTTAAATCGAACTGGCTCTTAATTAAACAATCGAATTTATGGCTGGGAAATTAATATTACAATCTACGATTAAAACGGTATCGTATCAAAATTTCAGTTAAACTAAAAATATTTAAAAAATAAGTTTATTACTAAAATTGTATCGGGAGCAGTCTTAGAAATGACAAAACTGTCTGGCAATTGTACTTTCATATTGCTTAAACGATATAAAATGATGGAAACAAATTATCTTAAAATTATTTTAAAATCTACAATTTTCATCTGTGGAAGGGAATGCACACATGTAAACGCAACCGTTCTTAGGTGCCACATGTACTACATCCCTTAATTTCAATGGAAAAAAAAAATCAATAAACCAGCTGATTTAAAATTATTTCTCGAAAACGTTGCTAGCTCTCGTACTGTGATATCAGAAACAAAGAAGCTGAAATTTATAATATACAAATCTGAAAAGAATTTATAACAAAAGATAGTTATCAAAAACAAGTCCACTGCCAAACAATGCCTAAACATTATTCTCAAAACACACGTGTTAGCCCTTTTCACTGTTCCAAAAATCCCAAAAATACAGTTTGAATACTAAATATGGAAACAAAACTACTCAACCACCCTCAGCGCATTTTAGACGTGTTTCTTGAAGTGACACAATTCGTATATTTTGGGCCGTTTTAAAATCACGTGGTCTTACGGAGCTTTGCACACAGTATGTGTGCCAGGGTAGGCGGGGTCCTTAACCGGCAGGCAGTACAGTGGCGTAGCGAGGGTGGGGCGGAGGGGGCGGCCCGCCCCGGGCGGCAGCCCGCGGGGGCGGGTCGCCGGTAAAGCGGGTTGAGATCTGATCTATGATTCATTCATTACATGTGTCAGACACACTATAATGTTCTATTTTTATCTAAAATTTTGCGCACCAACTATTTTTTAATATTTATTTAAAAGAAAAACTGTGAAATCATTGACAGAGCTCTTTATAACGTTTGTTTGTTTTCATTCGAACGGCAACATCGCATCACGCCGCGCCGCCCGGCGCGCGCGAGCCGAGTTGAGCGGCACTCCTTATTATGTTCATTACTCATACAAAATCTTTTGTTTCACGCGTCGGCCCGTGTCGATGCCTCTCTTTCGCACTCATTGAATTTAGTACTACGCATTGTACTGTAAAGTTTGACCTTAACCCAGGGAAAACCAAACAACTTCCACAAACCGGGACACAGTAAAACTCCTATATTGCCCCGTACCGCGAGCGCAGGTAAACCCAAAAAAATATTAAAACCCAAACTAATAGCAGGCTTAAAAAATACTAATAAGGTTGCGAACAGTGAGAGGAGGCAGCAAGTTAAAAAGACGCAAAATTTATAAGACAACATTTAATAAATAAATATATATATATCATAAATTCATTTCATCACAAATCGGCGCATCCATCATAAAATACATACCCTATTACTACTTATAAAAAATATCTATATAATAATACTAAAAAAATACTTTAACAATTCCCCCAAAAATTATAATTTGATCATATACTTCGGAGCTCCGAAAATTAAATATAATTACCAAAAAGGCATTAAAAATATATAAGAACATATTAATACAAATACAAATACAAATACAGATACGCACCGGGCGTATCACCGCTGTAAATACCAATTAACATTGGCGAAATCTAGCAATAAATTGACACACCTTAACATGCAAATAAATATACCAAAAATTTAGTAAATTACAAATTATGGGTTTACAAGCCCTTCTCAGTTAAGTCATTTTCTAACGGTCGACGCCTTTTTTCTTCTAGGTCTGGCAGGGATTGGGTGAAACACGCTGAACGTAAAATCCCAGGTTCAGTTTTATTAGTCCGTTAATTTAAATCCCAAAGATCCACAAATTATAGTTTCGCACCAGGGGTCAAAGGGGTCAACGGGGCAGTGGCACGGCTGGCACTAACTTGCTTTTTGAAGTCGTGATGTCCGGTCACCAAATACACTCGTTTGCTCACGAGTGTTATTAATGGCAAACCCTTGCCATTATACGTTACCGTAGCTGCAGGTAATTGTACGGATATGACGAATCCTTCGCCATACCGTCTTGGAGTTTATTTCGGTGCACATAATTCATCCTTGGAAAATCCTCGCGATATTCACACACGCCTCACCAACCACTCGCGTTCATCGTACCAAAGCGTTCTAAATTATATAAATTAACCCCGTTCATATTCAAAAAGGAACACTCGTATACAGTTACTTCGATGTGAAACCATCACCATGGCCAACCCGCGTTTTACTTCACGTGCGTGCCCGCCTGGGCCTACCAGGCGACTCCGCTTGCCCGTCTCACCTGACGTCACACAATCAGCTGTTCTGCTCGCGCGCCGTCTAGCGCATCGATTACCAACATATTCGGTAGTGTCCTCGAACTTTACAGACCAATTTAATAACTTAAAATCTTAAACTTAAAAAAAATAAGACTAAACAAGAATTACAAATTTCTTTTTTAAAACAACATATAACAAACTTAAATCCAAAATAACTCGTATTACCAGGGCATCCGAAAGATTAATAAAATACGTTAACCATTTCTGCCACCATAAACATTATCAAAGGTAGCAGCTGTAGCATACATGCTACAGTACTGATCTTTGTTTGTTTTAGTGCATCGTGAAGTACCGTTACGCAATCACGCTTTACTCGTATGTTTGTTTCGCGAGAGTTTCGGATACGGAACGAAAGTCATTTTGATTGTGTTTCGAACTTTTAAATACTGTTGAATCTTCTAAAGCTAAACATTTAGAACTTTACCCAATCTTTGAACTAGTTTTTGAAAATGAAAAGAGTCAAAGAAAGCGGTGGGCAATTCCGCAAAAAAAAAAAAAAAAAAGCTAAGAAAGAAGCAGATGCGAAGAAGTCTCAAGGTGCATTACTGAAATATTTTAGTTCCAGTTCTGGTTCGAAAGCCACGTTAACGTCTTCGGTGGCATCCTGCAGCAGCGGAAGTGATTCCAGTGTAAGTCGGTATATGATTCCTCCATCTAGAATCATGCATGGCCTAGAATTACTCCAGTTATTTATTATTATTATTTATTTATTGTTTACAAAAGTTACAATATTTCTTACATTAGTCTCGCAAAACCTATTCACCTAGGTTTGTCTGCGAGTACGGAGTCACACTCGTTCATTAAATCTTATTTTATAATACACTTAAAATTGCTCTAATAGCTGTTTGAACATTGATTATTGTTTAAAAAGTATGGAGTATATTAACATAAATTACATTACATGCTACCTGAAGTAGATGACGCACAGATTTACCTGCAGCAACGAGGACTAAGTGTGGATAAGTGTGCTCAGAAACTCTGCGCTTTGAAAACCCTCTTAGTGGAAAGTAGAGACCGTTTCGTGCAAGAAGCAATTGACTTTGCTAAGACTCTCTGAGAAAAACTCGGAATCGAACTCAAAACGAGAAGAATTCGCAGGAAAAAACGCATGCATGGCGATGAATCTTCTGAAGATGCAGCTTTGTCTCACGAACAGGAAATCCGTCGAGAGATTATCGCATCATTTGACAAGATCATTCAAGAAATGACGACTCGATTCCAGCAAATTCAAGAAATATCGGACAAGTTCGGATTTTTGATGCCAGCGAAACTTTTGGACAGCAAGTTCGAGTGTGATCTTTCCCATGTATTAGAAGACATGGACAAGGACGAGTTTCAGATGAGCGGAAGCGTCTTCAGCAGTTTGTTGTTGTTGCCTGTTCTGAATCAGAGGAAGATAATAGTGGTAAAGGACCACTGGAGCTCCTCCAGTTCATTCAAAAACTGAATCTCGGAATTTCGGTTCCAAATATAGTCATCTTGATTCGTATATATTTGACTTTGGCGATTAGTGTTGCAAGTTGTGAGAGAAGTTTTTCGAAGTTGAAGCTAATAAAAAATTACCTCAGATATACTATGAGCTCCGCTAGACTATCAAACTTGGCTATATTGTCGATTGAACAAGAATTGGCTGCTAATATTGATTTTGACAAAGTTATTTCTGACTTCGCTGCTCATAAGGCCCGTAGAATCCGCTTGTAAAACCGCTCATCCTATTTTAACTTCAATAAAAGGTACCTCATTGCATGTGAAATTTAATTTTAACTAAGCACCTATAGAATGGGGGCGGCAAAATGGGTCTCCCGCCCCAGGCGCCGAGGATGGCACGCTACGCCACTGAGGCAGTAGTTCGAAAATTGCAGAACCAACAGGTGGTATATCGAAAATAGCATCACGGACGGGCAGTAGAACCACAGATTTTACCGACATACGTTTAACCGACAGCCCGGATTATTATCTTTCTGGGAAAATTTATTAACTCTGGCAACAGGCAGTTGACCGATAACACAAGACCGAAAGTCATAATGTCAAAATATTTTAACCGTAAAGTCATTTGACCGATAACCGTTTCTCCTAAATTTCCATCAGATGACTTTCGGTCTACTGACTGTCATTCGTTCGCACTGTACCTTTCGAGGCAAACATCTAGACGGGCGAGATCTCCGTATGAGGAGCGCTGGGTTGGCCATGCGCACATTGAGCTGCATTCAAAATTTAAAAACATGAGCGAGTACATGGCGGGCTATGCACACGACTGTACGTATGACCTGAGCGAAATCGGTTCACATTTTAATTCTTATAAATTAATTTTAGCCAGTAAAATTTAGCGATGTAGGTAATGTTCGTACATTGTTAATTTTGCTCTCTAGTAATCATTATCAAGTTATTTAATATATAACTATTTTGTTTGTGATAGATTGTGACACTCTTTCGAGTGCCACGTTGTGTTTGCTCAGGCTGTGTGTGTGATCGAACCGCGGGCGCAAATCGTGCACGCAATCTGTGTGAAAGCGCGCGCGGCGATCTGGTTAGTTGCTGGTTTTGTCGCGCGGCGTTGAGATCTGGTGTGTTTTTTTGTGCTGTTGGTACGCGAGGGAATTTAGCGCTTGGGTGAAGGAATTGGCAGGAGTGGGCGTGTGTTATGAGTTGGTAGGAGACAGCTGGAGCTGGTGGAGTGAGTTGATGTGAGTCGCTTAAACGAGGAATGTCGTACCTACTGAAGAGAAGGGTTGGAGGAGGAGTAAAAGGCGGATAACTGTGAGGAAGCTTTCGCAACAAATGACGAGATGTTAAAAAAAAATAAAACTTTAGCTGCGCGCCCGAGACAAGAGTACAACGAAATAGAGGCTCACCTTTCATCGATTAGCTAACGAGAGTTATGAATTCAATCAGCATTAGTTTCACGAGGGATTGTGACGATGAGTAAGCAAGTGGAGAAAGAAATGAAGCCGAACTTCGTCGGAATATTGGACTGATCACGAGAATAAAACGTTTTGCTCTCATAAATCTACACGTCGGGGTGCCAGAAGTTGTAATAATATTTTTTGCCGAGAACAAGAAGGAAGTTTACTGCAGAGAGAGTTTTTCATGGCGAATGAAGATATGAAGAGTGCTGCTACCAGGATGCCGTGTTCTACCTGCTTGGATATTGAAGTAGAAGCCGGAGTCTACGAATAGAAGTTTTGTGAAATCAGTGCAGCAGTGATGACGTCAGCACGGCGACTTCAAGGCACGTCAGCGGCTGGAGAGAATGGGGCCGCTCCTCCGACACTTCTGTAAATTGCTGGGGGCAAATTGATTTTTCTTCATAGATCAGTTTTCCTTCAAACTGTAAGTGTTGACATTTTTATTTTTTTGTGGATCTATCGAAGATTTATTTCTCTCTTAATTAGGAGTCTAGGCATGTGTAGGTTTTCCTCAGATTTAATATTTTTTTTTTGTCTCGTGGAGTTGTGCTCTGATTGACCGCTATGTTGTGTCGCTTTTCTTTCGTTGTTGCTTTTTTTTTTTGCTGCCGACTAACTATTCGGCTGTAAAATCCGGCGATTAGGAAATGCTGAGGCTATGTCAGGTTTGCCACACAAATAGGATGAGTAGTTTGTAAAAAAAATTCTTCCTTTCCTGCTAAAGAAAAGTTGATTTTATTCCGTTGGAATTTAAATTATATTTATTATATTTATTGGTGCTCACCTTGTTTATCTTCATAAAGTAAATTCGTAACGTAAATAGTGAACTGAGGAAACTTTTGCTCTTGGTTAGGTATAACTATAATACTTGTTAGGTGATTATTAATTGTATAAATGTTTTGTGGCATTATATTGTGATTACAATGTACATAGTAGGTATAGACTTTATTGCCAGTCCAGCGTGAAGCATTTTACCAAAATAGGTGTTTTATTATAATTTGTTTTAGCACAAGTGCAGGTACATTCTTAAATAGTCAGTAACTCTATCTTGGTGCTAAAAATGTATTATTGTGAATAGGCCAGTGACCTAATGTGTATGATATTGATGTGTGTAATAGTACCTGAACAGAGAAATTTTAAAATATTTAAATATTTTTATATCGATTGTTTACATATGCTATGTTGCTATATATATATATATATATATATATATATATATATATATATATAAATATTTTATGAGATTTTTAGTGGGGTTAAGTGGTCTGGTGTAATAGGTGCACCGGACGACGGGGGCAGGTGGTTCCAGAATTTGTGAGGCTGGAGGTTGTATTGGAGGGGAACGGCCTGTATGCCCCCTTTGCTAGAGACCTTGACCCCCATTGATTATTCTATTTTATGTGTCTTTATATGATTTTAAGACTGTTGGAGTCTGTAACTGAAGTAATGCCTTCTTCTGATGTGGAATATTTACTGTGTATATTTTTCTTTTGGAACTGAATATTATAAACTAAGACCATCAGCCTGGGTTTATTATTATTGTAATCCAGCCTTCTGCTCGGTCCCTATTAGTGTTTTCTGGCCCGGTCAGGCAACGTATTTAATTTTTTTCTGATACATTTATCACTAATTACGTTATACAGCTAATTGGCAAATTTAATGCCACCATTTATGTTCGATATATATAATGGGTGTCCCAATACCGCGAAAATGTCACCATACTCAGCTTTCGCCATGTGTCCGTAAGAGGAATAAAATTTCACTCCTACGCATACAAGCTCTATCCAGTGCACACGACCATACTATGGGTTATTATGAATTAGTACGTTCAAAAACATGGCATTGAATGCGGTATATATATAGCGAATCCACCATGGCTGTATTGATACACCGTAGAGCTGCATTTTGCCCAGTTAATTGAAGAGTAGTGATTGCAGTGCGAAAACAATTTTTTAAAGATCTGTATTTTATGGAAGCGACTGTGATTAACGGCGACAGTTGTAATTTATACTTATTAATCACTAGTAAGCGTGGTGAAGCACCATTTCCGCAATGTAATGTGTGTTGCAATACGGCAATGGTGAGGTAGGAAATTATTTTAACTACTTCACAGCATGCCATCTACTGATAATTCATAACTCGCGAAACTGCGCGCACTTTGTATTATTATAGCCCGTTCCAAGTAAATTGTCTCAAACTTTGACGGTTCCTAAAATAAGTACTAGTGGTACCCATGTCCTAAAATTGTCGCTTGCATAACATTACACACTGTTTGATTATGAACACTGACAATCACTTGAAGTTGCTTACAAAAACTGTTGACAGAAAGACGAAAGACAGGGGCAAAATAATAGTGTATACCATCTGTCATACTTTTGAGAACTGTCAAACTTGAGATAAGTTACATGACTCAGATTACAGCCAGAAATCGTTGCTGAGCATACCTTGAGTATGCATTGAGTGCCCTCCTCCAAATTTTTATCACAGCACACATACGGTGTGCAGAGCTTCAGGGGGAAAAAAACGTGGTTTGAATTTTACCTCAAGATATCCGAGTAGGATATGCTTACGAAGGGCATTTAAAAATTAGCTAAGGGCCGATAAGTAGTTTTATTTCCGGATTAATTTTTAGAAGAGCTAAAAGGCTAAAAGGCACGTATCCAGGGTAATTATTAGGCGTTATACAATCGGTACAGGTTCTTGAAACAAGTTAAGTAATTTGCATTACATCTTTATCTTCATTTATCAGCCATATAATGTTACGGACACCGCTCAAATCTCATAGTTGTCCTATGGACGATGAAAATACTGCGCGCCAGTTCAGAGCCTTGTTCTTACGGGCGATACCGCGCTAGAAACAACAGCAAAGCGTCGCGCCATCCCACCTCATTAACACAAGATACACTCCTGAATAGGCGGGCCACTTAAGAGCAGAGGTGAAACTTAGCAGAACATAGGTGTTTCCCGATCAAATTAGAGTGTAATCTGAATCCCATATTCCCCATAAGAACAACAGGCTGTGTGTTTTGTTATTTAGCGACAGTTTTTAAATACCGGCATGTGTTTTGCAGTGTTAACTAAAAAATCAAAAGAGACGAGGTACTGACCACATGAGACAACAGCGACTTCTGTGACAACATCGACATTTGCTTGCCATGGAACAATCGTTTGTAATGCCATCA
Organism: Bacillus rossius redtenbacheri; assembly: GCF_032445375.1. Lineage (NCBI taxonomy): Eukaryota > Metazoa > Arthropoda > Insecta > Phasmatodea > Bacillidae > Bacillus > Bacillus rossius. The sequence goes on along the minus strand of NC_086336.1, from coordinate 14,235,975 downwards.
TATCGTTTAAGTCCACGAATAAAAATACACCTTACATTTCTTTTCACTGTTTCCACAGATTGAATACCTACGCATGAACGTCGGTTCACCCGAGTGCAGATATTTCAATCCCAGAATGTGTTTATGAGAACGTTCAGTAGAATGATCGTTAGACCATTCTTGGACTGAAACCATTGGATCACGGCTCGAAGAGCAGAATAGTGCAACTGGCCATCAGACAAGCCACCTCTTAGAATCTGTATTTTGACGCGTTAGTAAAAATAAAAATAAGTGTTCGGCCACTGGTAAAAGTTAGTAATTATTTTAAAACAATAAAAAATTAATGGCATGATAATATGTATATTATTGAGCCAAATAAGTGTTCCAGCTTTTAGTTGATCATAAACATAAACAAATAGTTATGCTTAAAGAAAATTTAATTTTGATATGAGGTGAAAGAAAATTTAGTTTTTTTTTTAAGTTTTAAATTCAGTTTTAGGTGTGTAAAGACCAAAGCGACATAAGTATAGAGTTTGAAAATTCAGTACAAAAATCCATACTAAGTAAAATAAAAATAAAAATTTTGTTAGTTTGCAAATCCGATAAATTTTTATAGACATGACGTCTTTATAGACTCATTCATACCAATGACAACTTTTTAAGGTTCATTCATCATTTTCCCTGATGGTAAAATAGCCAGTCTATGTGTCAATTAAACTTTTCGGGCCGTAGTTTTAATAATATTTTTCATGCATAATGGACACCGAATAACATTTTTTTTTGCTCCGTAAATACCTTTCAAAATATATTAAAATATGAATTTAAGTTAAAAAATAATAATTTACCGGTATTATTGGCTCTAATGATGCAGTTGGTTTTATTTGTGAAAACTAAGTTTGAGAAATTCTGCCCAGGTAACAATATCTCAGTCAGACAAACATAAATCTTTTCATTGCGTCTCCCTCCGGTGAAGCTCACCTGGTGTCCTACAGGAGCGAGTCGCGGCTTTCCGGGCGGATGCTGGCCTCTTCTCGTCTCTCCGTGGTCCACCGGCCGCGGCTCGACATGGCAGGCGGACGCCTCTCTCTCTCTCTCTCTCTCTCTCTCCTTTGCCTCCTTCTCCCCCTCAGCTACACTTCTCCCGAGCGCGCTCACTCGCCCAGACCGTAGTCCCGACGAAGGAACAACCCGTCGCCGGGAAACGGACACTTCCCCGAGTTCGTCTGTTCTACGAATTTATTTTCCCCCTTCCCTTGCCTAACTTCCCCTCACCCCCTCCTCAATTCACTTCACTGCACACGGTGGCGCGTTGTACTGGACAACCCCCTTCCTTCAACAACCTTGGCCAATCTCTCTCTCTCTCTCTCTCTCTCTATCTATCTCTTCTCCCTTGGTGCCTCTCTCCTTTCCCCTCTTCACGGTCAGCAGCTCCTTGAAGACAGTCTGTCACGGTGATTTATTCAGTGTCCGTGCGCCCGACAACTGCAACAGAGTTAAGGACGGGTAAATTATTTAAGCATCTAAAACTGGATTCTCTAAACATACAGGTCGTCCTGGAAACGAGTGCAGATTTTATGCCAGTCCTCTACGAGTGATTTAAACGTCATTATTATGGCATTAAATAAAGAAAATAGGAACAAACTCGTTTCAAACAAAATCAGTGATAATCATGAAACTCCTAATCAAATATTTCCAAGCAGTTTAAAAACATTTAAAATTATTTTCCTTCGCACTTCTCTGATGACATCCACAGTGAAATTCGTGGTGCTGTGAAACCAAGTCCGACACAACCAAATAAAACAACTTATACTAAGAGTAATCATAAAATAACATGTTTCTTTACAAACGAATCTATTAATTTTATGTATTAAAAACATTTAGTTAGGCTTGCTGTAAGAATGCGTCAAAGGTATATCAAATATTGACTGTCTTTATAACACCCTTAAATAAAGATCTAGCTTTGTCAAACACAAAAAATATATAGATATATATCTGCAATAGCTTTCGTGGAAAAATCACAGAGAGCAGTGATCCTAATAAGATAGTTTTTAAAATATTTACCCAAAACGGTAACATATTTGAGTTTAGAGTTTGCTTGGGCTGCGCAAAGTATTGTCGATAACATCTATTAAAACCAGAATTTTTATATTTTAACGTTTTTTTTGTTAGAATAAAATTATTTAATCCCACTTACACAACCGTAGCTTGAGTAAACTGAAAAAAAAAAATTGTTCCATTTTCTTTGAATGCGAATTTTTCGCTGAGATTTTTTTTTACCTGACTGTGCAAGCCGATCTAGGAAGAGATTTAAAAAAGCTCAGATAAACTGGAATTTTGAGTATGTATGGTTGATGATTTATCGAGAGTTTAACGGATTGTTAGACTTAAATACACTTTTTTTTAATCTTCAAAACGTTTTTACCTTACTATCTGTGTCTAGTGAAATAAGCTCTCATGGCGTTTAAATGGGCCAACAAGAACAAAGCTGTTGAATACAGAAAGTCTATGTCTTGTCCAAAAATTATTTCATAATTTAAAATCTATTTATTCCATACATAACATTACGAATTATTTAAATTATTTTGTAATCCATCTTTACCCTAAAAACTATCCTCATAAATTTGCATCCTTATTTTATAATCATAAATATCCACAAACTAATAATTATTTCTACGTAATGCTTATATGCACTGAAGTCACTCGGTTCATTGGTTTATCCATTAGAAATACATATGACTATTATAGTGGGACAATACTTTATTCAAAAGTCGTCTAATAGTAACTGTCAGTAGATAATTCAATTTTATTTGATTATTTTGCATTTAGGTATCGTCGTGAACGAGGTCGTTAATGACGGACAGACAATGCACAACTCATGAAAATTGGGAAGAAACCAGTAATGATTGATTATGAGGAACCATCCCAACATTTTCCAGGAGTCATTTCGAGAAATCGTGGAAAATCGGAATCAGGATGGTCCATACCGGAATTCAAACCCAGGTATTCCAGTAAGCAAGTCATAATTTAATAGGTGCGCCACTTCTCACAGCATGATCAATCAATGGACTTAGGTGAAGGACTTGTAGAAAATTCTTTCCATTTTATATAAGTAACGAAACTGTTATTAATATTTGATGAACAGGGCCTAACCAGCAGAGATGCGCATCTGATAAAAATACACATCGAAGCAAGGCCGACACGAATGTAACAAAAGGACAAGGGCTGCACTTGCACTTACTGAGCGAGAGGAAGACGTGACCTGGGGAATGGATGAGGCGTGAGTGGGGCGAAAGTGGAATGACAGAGACGGGGAGAAATGGGAAGACTCCGAGAAAACCAGCTGGCACGTGGCCACGTCCATTTCCAACACAGGCGAAAGGGAAGTGCGAATGAAGCGTAGTTAAAGTCGATGACTATTGGCATCTCAATATATGAGTCTTGTAAGAAGATATGCGTTAAGTTGGAGGGATGGGAACAGAATTACATCTTGAAATCAAAAGTTTATATAATTGAATTATTTTTATTATGTAGTTTTAAAAAATTGGCTGTGTTAAATCATGGTGCATGATTTAATAAAATAATTGAAATTAATAGTGATTGGTTGCCACAAATAAGAAGTTTCTTGGTGTAGTCATTGGCGTTTAATATTTGATTATTATTTTTTTGGTATGACAAGTTAAAAAGGCTGATATTATGATATGAAAAGGAATTCTTTTCATTAGAGTGAAGTAGCGAGGTCAGTGGGTAACCGGGGCGAGACAATAGAGAGGGGATAGGCAGCGCACGGCCCTCATACTCGCGACCGTTATGTCAGTGTCGTGATATACCAGCGTCAGTTGCGCGATGCGTTATTATTCGTTTATTCACCAACGAAGGGGTGATATCCAGTGAAATTGAGAAAAGACTCCTAGCATAGTTAGGTGATTCTACTTTGAGTAAAACCCAAGTGTTAGATTGGGCCCACAAGTTTCTAAACTGTGTGATAATGTGGAACATCAAAGCAATAAACAGCGTCCGGCGACCTCTTGAACACTCACCACACAGTCCAGACTTGTTCCCATGTGACTACCATATGTCTCGTCCACTGAAGGAGGCATTAGGTGGGCAAGATGACGGTTCGGTCGAACAAAACGAAATTGGGTACTGCGGAAACCATATTTTTTTTTTCACGAACGGATTAAATCATTATTATCCGGTGGAGAAGATTTATTTCTGTTGAAGGAAACTATGTGGAAAAATTTGGCATTTCATTTGGATTTTTGAAAATCATCAATAAATTTGTATAAAATATTCTGACATATATTTGAATGATGCTTGTAGACTCTAAGTCATAAACTTTAAAATCTCTCCTTAACGAAGGACAATTAAAAATATTAAACAATAAAAATATGACATGGAATAGAAACTGTTTGGTAAAAAAGGCATCTATCGATTCTAATTGCTCGTCCTTATGATATATGGAATGTGAATAACATTATTAAGGAGAAGTTATTGAACATTTAAGAAAAAATGTTCTATAATTAATATTTTTTGTTGTCATACATTTAATCGGTTAGCAAATAAGATGACTCTCGTAGTACAAACACAATATTAAAATGGTACTTTTAACAAAACTTTGTAATTGATATCTTAATCGTAGGTTTTCGTATTCAAAAAACAAACTAATGTCTTCTTGGCTTCTAGGTTGAAGCCACGTCGATGAAAAAGATGGTGTACTCGATGTGGTTTGCATGCATTTATGCAGCCATATTTTAGAAAATTACATCAAATGAAGCAATACAAATAAAAAAACTTACCAACATCAACAAATAGGTAGTGTATGGTCATTATTTAAAAATTAACAACAGTCAAGGCTGATGCGCTAACTAAGTAGACTTATCCTGATTAGCTAGACCCTCTTCCAGTCGTAGACACTCATGAGGACCAATGACAGCTTGGCTGTGAGTGCTCCTGTATAAATACTCCGTCTTTATTTGTTAATTTTCCTTCAAGGTGGCTGCAATAAGGCATGCCAGAACATCGGAGAGGCCATCATTTTCACGACGTGGCCTGGTTCCAGAAACCAAGTAGTAGTTATTTCAATTTAAGACCTTATGAAAACATGGGTGAAATTGTTTGTTTACTTGTTTGAAGGAAGTTTGAAAACGAGTTACGGTTAGATCTGCGATTAAAGCACAGAACAGTGATGTAGGTTTTGGAATTGCAAATGTGTTCCAGATAATATTTAATCTGAATGGGGGGGAGTTTATCTGACAGACTCCCTCCTGTACCTTTGGCTTAATTTCCGGCTGCGAGCTGCTGGATACACAATTCAAAGCACCGACGATCGGCGCGGCAATTGGTAACGAAATGGAAAATAGATTTTGGTGTAGCCGAGGGCAGATATTTAATGTGCCTACTACAAGGTCGGCCGGGATACAATAAAAAAAATTAAATTTTGTGAAACGGGAACACGGGGTGTATTATTTCTGATGCCCGTGTCATCGGTAAGTGATTTATAACGCCCGTGAATGATGCTAATTAACAAAGTTATGCAATTAATTATCCATGGAATATCCCTTGTTAGCAGAGTCAAATTGTTTACCTTCATTTGCATTAAATATTGATACGCCAGTACCGCAAAATTAGTCAAATATATTATATTCATAGCTAATGCTGCACGCTCGGAATATTTTGTCTGTTGGAAGGAGTAATAATGAGAGATCAATGCCCAAAGAAATTGTTTCATATAGGTACATATTTTTTGGTGTTAAAACTAATAATATATTCCAAAAATTATTATATTTATTCCTATAAAAAATATCAATTTTTAAAAATAAACTTATTCACAATGTTTAAACGGTATTTCGTTTCATTGTTGAGAGACCGCAAAACCATCGTCAATTCTCTCTCTCTCTCTCTCTCTCTCTCTCTCTATATATATATATATATATATATATATATATATATATATATATACATAAATGTGTGTGTAACTAAAATTTTGTGGACACGATAACTACCATAATTTTTCACAAATCACTTCCAAAATGACACATAAAATCTATTAGTGTATTATTTGGGTCTCGTAGGTTAATCGGAAATTTCCAACCAAAGGGGTAATAATGGGGAAGGTTTTTTTTAAAAAAAAAACAGAAAAATCGTGGTAACTACCACAATATGGAAACTATCAAATCCGTTTGAACGTATTTTAACTTGTAGGAGTAATACCAAAATCTTTTGTCTGAATAAATTATTCATATGAACAAACATAGCAGCAATGGATTGAAAAAACAAGCGCTTGAGGATAAAAAATATCATAACTTCCTTCGTAGGCACAGCATCGTATTCATAGACACGAATGTTTTGTTAATATTATAATTTTTAACTAAAAAAATTAGTTTGAAACCGTTTTTGATTAGATGAACTATTGCTGCAAGGAGTTGAAAAAGAGGGGTAAAAAAATCATAACTTACTTTGTAGGAACACTACCAAATCCATTAAAATTGTTAGTAAATATTATCATTTTTATCTAAAAATTTAGTGTTCAACAATTTTGGTAAGATGAGCCATTGTTGTAGGGGGTTGAAAAAAAAAGAGTATGATTAAAACAAAATTCAATATTCCGTACCATTTAAACTATTGAACCCGGGCTTATTATATTGTAAAACCTTAAATTATTATCTAGAAATTTCGTCTGAAATAATTTTTTATACAACCTATCATTACTGCAAGGGATGGAATAAACAAGGGTTGATGGAAAATAACAAAAATAACTTCATTCATAGGCATATCATTAAATTTGTTCAGATTGTATATTTTATGATTTTATTCCAAAACATTGGTCTGAAATTTTTTTTGTTATAAGAAAACCATTTTTTTTTGGAGGTGGATAGAGTGGTTAAAATACAAAAATAAATTTTTAATTCCTTTAGTAGTTATTAAACCATATTTGCAAGTGTTTGAGAAAAAACTGGGGTTGAAATATGAAAATAAATAAAACTTCCCTACCATGTAGCCTACTCTATCGAACTAATGTTTGTTTTTATTTAACCTTTTAAATATTTTAGAAAATTTTTGTCTACGGTAAATTTTATTTAACAAATCACTACTGCAAGGGGTGGAAGTAATAAGTCATTAGTTTTTTTAATAGATGCACTATCAATTATGTTATAATTTACGGTAAAATCCTTATTTTTATATAAAACATTTGGCTGAATAAATATGTTATGAAACAAAACATTACTGTAAAAACAGGGGTTGAAGTTAATAAAATTAAAACTTCCTTAGTATCAAATTTGTCAGAATTTATTTTTAACCATCTTAATATTATCTCAAAACATTATCCAAAAATTTTAATGCGATCGTGTATTAGAGCAAGGGATAAAAAAAAAGTGTTTGAAGGTCAAAAATAATTGCATAGTTACCTTAGTAGGCATAATATTAAATTCGTTAAGACATTGAATAATGAATGAATTGAGTTCAAAACATTCAAAACTGTTCTGCATGGATAACGAGGAAATGTTTAATCGATTCTTTTTTTCATATTGCCGAACATATAGATTGTTACGTTCATTAAGTTCTTAGAATGTTTCAGGAGTTTATATAAGTTTCAAAAGCATTTCCAGAAGAAATAGGTACTTCGAAATGTACCTGCGCCTGTAGGCTGTGCCGAAATGGATTTTTTTTTTTGTTTTGCTTACATACCGATATTATTCTTGTGGATTCAAGTTTAAAGTAAATAAATCGTACCCGTAAATTTACGAAGATGATAATACATGTACGAAGATCCCTCAATAATTTTTAACCACCGTTCTTCGTAAATTTAAAGTGAAGGTCGTAAAAAAAGTAAACGTCACACATAATGGTTTCCGAATCGCAGTGAAGAGACTTATTTGTAAATAAATCCGGCAAGTTTAACCAGAAATTAAGCACTAAAAGGCTAGCCTATTTATGACAGAAAAATAAAGTTCCAGGTAGTTTTCAGTGAATTGATGATACTTGAAAAATTAAAAAAAAAAAAAAAAAAGATATGTGGGGATCCCGAAAATATCAAATAACCATTTGCATGTTTAAAGGGGATATAGTACTAAACTCAAAAATTAAATATTTTTGACTCACACCACTAAGTTCCGGATCTTCTCATATATAAAAACAAAAAATTAAATGTTTTGTATCAGGTTCACTTGCGATATAAACATTCGCAAAACGAAATTTTGTTTAGAGAGACCTGATGGGGCTGTGTTTGGTTCAGTTATTGTCTTAAGCACCCTGGCTCTTTTATAGCTCTTGCGAGCATTGATGCCTGATGAACATGTACTTTGTTAATGGCCTCGCCTACCCGGGCACACATACGGTATGTAGAGGCCTGCATAGTCAGGGGTGTATTTGTGTTCGTGAGAAGGGATGATAAGTGCGACGCCTGCTGGTGCTTCTAGCGTGGTATCGCCTCTAAGCGCAAGGCGCGTAGTCCTTGCGTTGTGCCCAGAACTATAAGATTTCAGCGGTAACTTAACATTATATGGCGGAGAAATGATACTAAGGTGTAATGCAAGTCCCTTGAGTGCTTTCAAGAATCTCTACCAGTAGTGACATGCCTAAAACATACAGTGAAAATACGCGTTTTGGTAATTTTCACTCTTCTAAAATTACAGTTTATGAACGGTTTACGAAGACAACCACTCATTCGGCCTCAGCGTATTTTTAAATGCTTTCCGCAAACAGACACCACTCGGATATCTTGAGAAGTATTCAAGTTTTCAAGAAGTTTTGAGAGGTTTATTCAGGAGCTCTGTACTTCGTCTGTGTGCATAGGTGGCCGGGCCATTAAAGTTGCCTCGCGCAAAAGTTAAAAATCTTGAATAATATGCTTTACCTTCTAACGCAGTGCGTAACCATCTGCCACCTACCAAACCCGACAGAGTGGCTTCTATCTAGATTCCGAGGACGTCAAACCGTAAAATCATAAGGGACCGAATACCCATAGACTAATTACCGTCTTTCATTTGGACAGAATGAGGAAACGCTAAGGGCGACACAGAAACGTACGTTAAGAGTCCAAACGCCTCTACGGAAAAGGCAGCTCAAGTGGGCGTGCGGTACTTTGGTAGGAATGCGTGTACTTATAAAACAATTTACAGGTGAACTGATATTTTATTTGTTGCAAATAGTGTAACAAGGTTCGGTGCAAGAAGTATGTAAATGTTGGTCCGAGCCGTGGAGTCGTAGTGTGGTGGCGGTGCCGATGTCCGCCATCTTGGATTGTGACGTCACGGCGGCCATCTTGGACTCAAATTCCTCAAAAAGACTCAAAAAGATTCAAAATTCCTAGAAATTTCCCAATTTTTAGGGAATAATTCCCGTTTTGAATTCTAATAAAATTGCCGCCATCTTAGATCTGATTTTACAGCCACTTTTTCGATTCTGACATCATATCCACCATATTGTTTTCCTCTGCTGGAGGCCGCCAACTTGGATGATTTCACAGCCGCCATATTATTGATCTGTTCTGCTGGAGGTCGCCATCTTAAATACCGACATCTTTGTTTCCGCTGTTTACTCCTACAGACCGCAAGCATCGCTCTGTCTCATCATATAAGGTTGATGTTCCATTACCTACCAGAACTGTTATGGTCCATATCAACATATTAAATTTATATTTTATGCAAAATACATTGGCATGGCTGTGATTCAAACCAACACAGCTCTAACCTCTAAGTTGGAAAATATATGATTTTAACCGCTCTACCATCAAGACATACCAGACTGAGAATTAAATAAGGTAGGGCCTACTTTCATAAAAAATAACATCTTTATTCAGACTTGTATTTTTTTTATTTCAAGGAAAAATAGCACCAGCTGTTCGAGACAGAACCGCCATCTAGTTTTCAGTACTCGCTACCAGGAGCGCTAGTGTCACATATTACACACGGCGTCTGCTAGAGAGTTCTCCCGCCATTTTGTTTTCAATTATTGTTACTAGGAGTGCTAGTGTCACTTAGTGAACATGCCGTCTGCTAGAGTACGTTACTACCCTATTAGTTTAATTTTTACCCGCTAGAATGCAAGAATAATTTATTGCCAAGGCGCCTACCATCTTGATATTTGGCTGCCATATTAGACATCTCTAATTATTTACCTAGAAGGTTTGGAAAAATTCCAAAAATCTTAAAAAAATTATTTTTTGAAAATAATAGTTAGAGACCAGAAAAATTCGCGAATTCATTTCGCGATAGGCTAAAATACAAATAGTTATACCTCAGTGCTGCCTCTGCTATTGGATCACAACTCACCTGGATGTCTCTGAGCCAATGATAAACACCCAACCTAAGGCTTTATCGAATCACAGGCTGCTACGTTGGAACGTCTCACAAGACAGCAGCCAATGAGTGGGTCACATTTTACCGAGTGTACGTAGAACGATGGAGTTCATCCTACAGTTCATTGAACCCGCGAATTTTTCCGGTCCCTAATAATAGTTGATTAAAAATGGCAGAAAGTTCTAGAAAAGAAAATAGTGGAAAAACAAAATGGCTGAATCCAAGATTTTGGATATAAGATGGGTGCTGGGGTCTATAACAAGGTCAAAGTTCAAGTTCAAGGTCAACCAATATGGTCGCTGTGACTTAAAAATCCAAGTTTGCTGACACCAACACGACACCAAACTCCAACTCCAGGCACCGAAAATACATTTGTATAATACACATATATTACTTATCAATTACATCTAAATTTTACAATCACATTTTAACACATCGTTAAGACATTTTTTATATTTTATACGATTTCATCTAACAGAAATAATTTAACCTGATAATAACATTTTATGTGCTTCAAAAAACCGTTTTGTAAAATTAATATAATGAATGTTTAAATAATAGAAATACTTATGATTCTTTATTAACTATATTTGTTTACAAAATTAACCTGATATGACCCAAAAACAAACAAATTGGAAAGGCCACTGGTTGAAATTGAATTTATAACGATCTTCAATAAAGTTAAAACTTGCTTACCTGAAGTTAGGGAAACACAAGAAATGTGTGGTGAAATGAAAATGCTCAACAGTTGTTTAAAAAGTTCATGTTACTCTAAACTACCCTTTGTTAAACATCTGTTACCGACAGTGTGGTGAAATTGGTCCTTATCATAATGCACTTAGATACACCAGAAAGTGTACACACGGTTTTTAATCAAATTGTCCGCAGTGACTATGAATTAAAAAAGAAAAAAATTAAAAATAGGTAAAAAAACTCAAAAAAACTCTCTTCTATATTGAAGCAGATGTTCCTCATCACTAATAACTTAACGGCGGTTTAGGAATACCTCCTCAATAGATCCTGTAAGTAAAAGGATCCTTGAAAAGTGCATCTTGAATGATGTCAGCCAATTTTGTTGTCCTTCCGAGGAGTAGTTACACTGTCAATAATTTTGACCTTAAATTTACGAAGAACGCTGATTACAAATTATTCAGGGACCTTCGTAAATTTAATCTTAGTAAATTTACGGATACTGAGATCAATTTCTTTGCACATGAATTCGAAAGAATATTTTTTTTATATTAACAAACCTATTAAAAACTTATTAATTGCACCCTTCTTTTGTCTATATGTTAGGTTATCTTTGTTCATAATGAAACATACAACTCGGAAATCAAAATACGGAATAATTTAAAGAATATTAAATTATTTGAAATTACGAAAAACTCTTCGTTCATTAGTGGTTAATTCTTCGTTGAAAAGTCCTCAAATTTACTTTTTTTTTTAACAGGTATTAAGGATCGTCTCTTAACAAAAGACGCAGCTTTTCGCGAAAGGACGAGAAGCTCAAGTCCTTTCAAGCATTATTTTGGCCTTTGCGGGCTTTGTGACTCCCTATTTGAGTAAAAATGTTACGGTAGTCTGTAGCTTAGTCAGCAAACTGCTGTATACACACTTTTGTTTTTGTCTATTATTATGAAATTATTTTTTGAAATGTGAACATTTAACATTACTTAAAACAGAGAATGAAAAAAAAATTAAATGACTGCCGAAAAGTATTTATTTGTCGATACAGAAGGTTGTGTTAGCATTGAAGCAATTTGTATAGCCACGGCTAGTTTCTCACTGATAGAAGCCTTGAAATGAAATAATCCTTTGGCTAAGGCTGCAACGGTAAAGGACACATCCTTACTGTTAGGAAACCACAGACGTGTTTACTATCAATAAAATTACTATTCTTTATTGAGATAGACGTTTCTTATAGCAACACTACTTTACTATAGCAACGTAAATAAACTAGAATAATATTTTTAAATGCATATTATTTCTACAGAAATAATGCCAATTGAAAATGTTAAGAAACTATCACACTATTTGCCTGGAATAATTTAAGAAAACCATAGAAAACCGAAACCAGGAAGGTCCTCCCAAGTAAGATTTTTATCATTAAACTATCTCGCAAGATAATTTATATATTAGTGGGCCAGTTATGATCACATACATGAAGACGTTTTTTTAAATTTTTCCTATTATAGTATAACATTGAGGATTTTAATATTAAAAAAAAATTATAGTTCACACAAACGTTTCGTACTTAGAAAAATGATCAGGCGATGGGAATTTTTTTCACGCAGAGATTGATTTATGTGATATTATTTACAGTTTAAAGAGCAAAAATCAGGTGATATGACAATCACATTTTATTTAGTTGATAAAATCATGTTTTAGGATACACCAATTATAAAGTTAATAAACATTTTTTCGATCCGAAAAATTAAAGGCTATTTAGATTGTTTAGCTAAAGGATTTAATTCATTTACTGATGGCTTAATACTGACAACACATTTTGTCCATACTTTTCAATTAAACGTTTCAATTCTGTACTTTTAGTAAAAACATGGGGCTACATGACTTTGATTCTACCCCCAGGTCTACTTACAGCACTCGTAAATAATTAATTTTAGCAAATATTCTTTATTAAATCAAAACCAATATTTAAATTTACGGAAATAACAAAAAAAATGAGATAATAACATTTTCAGTTGCAAAGTCCTATTACCGATAGTTTATTGGTGAAGAGTTAATAATTAAATGATTAAATTATTTGAGCTTTCAGCAGAGTAACTTCAGTGGTTAAAACTAGAGGCATATAACAAAACGCATACGTACAAATGTTTTAATAATTTTTCATTTTGCATTAAACTTATATAATACATTTTTGTATTGATTTATTTATTTATAGTTAGCGTAAATACTTAATAAACACAATTTTTTCTTGTTACGATACTTGCTTTACCTACAGTAAAATTATTATTATTATTACCACAGGCTCTAATGTTTAAAGTTAAAATAAATTTAGGTACTATGTTGTTAGTTATATTTTTTCTTATTACGCTTAGTTAATTATTCTCACAAAATTTAATAAAAAAAGACAAAAAAAGAATAAGAGGTGGTCATTTGGCTGACAAATTAAATATTCTTTTGCCCACACTAAACATATGTCGTGCTACAGCAAACATACCTTGTTATTGCTGCATCGTTATTTGGACATGTAAATGTTTTTTCAACACCCTTACTAACTGCCTGTAATACTACCAATTTAACGGTTTGTGTAGCAACTTAATGTATAGTATTGGTATTGAAAACTTTTTATTTAAAGCTGGACTTGTGCCAAAACATCTCACTGGCAAGCTAGCACGGTGAACTAAAAATTTGGCAAAGCACCAAAAGATAAATCGCAACGTATGCAGGAATCGGTCATGATTGTTTTTAATACCAAGGTTCAGAGTTCAAACCAAAAATTTAGTGCAACATAGCTTCAAGCAAATAACTATACAATAGTGGCTAATGAAATGAGGAAGAATAAGCTAAATTACTTTACATGCTTACTAAAGTCAAAAAAGAAACTTACTTTAACGTATGGTAGCCTAATTAAAACGAGGTAAAAATCCTGATCATTTAATTAAAATAATTAAACTGGTGACACTTAAAATGGAAAGAATCCTTCCATTATGATTCTGTCGGTGAACATGAAAGTTTTTACTAATGTTAAGAAGGTTAAGAAGGAATATTTTCCTTCTAATTCTTAGCTGCGCTTAGTTCTTTTTCCCACCAACAGAGCGCTCAGTTATTTTAGAATTTAACACACCTCATTTTCAGTTGTGTGTTGCTTTTGAGGTTATGTTTGTTGAAACGTTGTGATCAATAGTAAGCTGTTATTTCTGATTGCGTCATCATTTAATAATTATTTCAAACAATGTCTGAATCTTCAGAGTCTATAGAAAAACCCGTTAAAAAGAGAAGAGGATATGTAATTATCACAGAAATAATTAAAATAGCAAGACCAAAAGGGGAGGAGTTTGTGACAAGTGGCAGGTTAGTTCAGCAAAAGAAAACTGGACCCAACTGTGAATCCAAGAAAATGAGCAATGTTAGTTTTAATAATGATCACAATGTAAATATAATTCAATATGTTTACGAGTATACTGGCAGACCAAAGAATAAATATGACATTTATCTTATAGGTCTGATATAACGACATGATGTTGAACGGCATCGGATTACAGACACTGATTCAAAATTTTCCTTTATCTTTTAAATACTTTGCTATGAAATATTCCAACCGAGAAGTTTGCCGGAAATCTTTTATGAACTTGTATGCTGTTTCAAATAAGGTGGTTTATCGACTAACGCAAATTTTAGCAAAAGGCGAGCAACCTACCGACATGAGGGGAAAACATAATAACTATCACAAATTTCCCCATTATGTTTCAATTTAGCTAAAATAACACTTCGATTACAATCCAAAAAAAAAAACTCCCACTGTTTTTCAACTCCTGTTAGATATTTAGAGGCTCGGCTGATATGGACAAAGATGTGCAAAATGCGTCTAGAAAAGTATCCATAAATCAAAAACATCATAAACAATGAGTACTTTTTAACTTATTATAAGGAAAACTACAGGAACCGAATTTTCCGGCTTCAATTTGACGTGTGTTCAACGAGTGGACACCTAAATATAAAAATAAAATCATAAACCTCGTATGACAACGATAAACGGGCCGCTATAACAGAATTAATAAAAATTGAGCATGTAAATTTAACAAGAACATAAAAGAAGTACCTGAGCTATGCTCTAATAAAAATGATGTACTCTGCTTTGATTTTAATCAAAATCTTTTTTGTCATGCATACCTGTTCAGGAAATATTTTATTTAAGGAAGTGATGGTATTACATTTTTGTGGTCATAGTTTATGACATAAAAATAGCTACTATGTGAACCTACCATGAAGAAGTGGCAAAGAAAGGATCAATCGTGGCGTTTTCTTTATCGTATGACTATATTAGTCACACTGTTGACCCTCAAGTAAAAACTTCATACGTGTTCAGTGACTCGTGTCCCGGGAAAAACCGCAATCACACTTTTGTGAGATTGTTCCTGTCTCTTACCATTATGTGGTGATTTAATGAAGTACATGCATTTTTCCTCATTAGAGGATACGTTTTCTTCACAGTGACTGAAACTTTGGTGTTAAAGTAAAACATGAAATATCACGATATGATTTATTCCCCTGATCAATGCAGTGATATGATCAGCACTGCCAAAACCAACCAGCCTTTGTTTGAGGTGAAATCTGTATGCAATGAAAAAATTCTGCCCTTAAAAGACTGGTGGCTGACCTTTTTCTAAAAAGACATGTGCTATTGTTCAAGCCAAGCAACATTTTAAAATGAGTATCTACATACACTTTACATTCACAGCAGAAAAAAGGGCATATGTTACAGCTCACTCGTTTATACACGGGCTACATAGTGAAGTTTTTAAACTGTATAAAGGTGGTTAAGCAGACCCTCCTGTTGAAAAGGCATACGATGGAATCGTTTTAATAAATAGAATGTTGAAAAAAGTTGCCAAATGTTGCCAAATGTTGTCAAAGTGGTTCAGTATGTACCCGAACAATCAAGAGGGTTTTACAAGACCATTTTAAAGTGACCTACTGGTAAGGATGAGAATAAAGACAGTAAGAAGTAACATGGACAGTGAGCAAAGGCAGAGACGAATATCTCAAGTTTTTTTATTATAGTAACATTTGTGAGTAATGTTTGAATATTGTTTTTGGCTTAAAAATTATAAAGTAAACGTTTTAAGCTTAAACATCACTTTTTAATAAATTTTTTCTACATCAAAATCTGTTGGTATTAAAGAGGGAAAGATTCCACCGTGCTTAAACTCATATCACAAAAACACACATTCATACATAGTTTACACGTTTATTAAAACACTTCGGACGAAATTCACAACGTAAAAATCGGCTCTTTTTTCCAATTCTTACCTTTCAGTTTGTGTTTTCGGCTTAACTCTTTGAAGATAAATCTGTTCGCAAAAAATATCAAACATTAAACTTTTGTGTGTATTGAATTATAGGACTTCTGCTCACAGTTTGCATCACATTTTTTACCTTAGAAAATTTCGCACATTAAAAAAATGCCGTCTTTATAACATGATCTGTCGAAGTTAATTCCAAAGGAGGAAACTTTCTGCTCGCATTATAAAAATAATTTTTCCGGGTTAGTAACAACTTGCCACTTGCATATTGTATAAACGACTACTGTTCATTTGTTTGCGTTACTTTATTTCCTGTCTAGACCTTAAGCATTTTATTTTCTCGCTTAATTTATAATATAGAAATAAAACCGTATGTGCAATTAACATACTCAAGTTTAAACTTGAAAACCATCCCTCAGAGGCCTTGGCTCATTGGCAGGGTCATGCACTTTTCGCGAAAAGATTTTCAGACCAGGTGTATGATCAAACTCTGTAGAAATGAGTTTTTACCGTGGTTGGCTGGGTTTGTTTCCATGTACATGTACAAGTACCAATCATAGCCATCCAGTGCTGAAGCAAACGCTTCCTGAATGGCCCGGCCAAATAGGGCAGTGGCTTCTCTTGCAGACGGCCGTGAATTACAAAGAAACAATCGCTAGCACGGCCATACCTTATTGCTAGGGGGCAGGAAAAATTCGCGAATTCATTTCGCGAAAGGTTAAAATACAAATATTTATACCTCAGTGCTGCCTCTGCTATTGGCTCACAACTCACCTGGATGACTCTGGGCCAATGGGAAACACCCGACCAAAGCTTTATCGAATCACAGGCTGCTACGTTGGGACGCCTCACATACAGCAGCCAATGAGTGGGTGTCATTTGACCGAGTGTACGTAGAACTATGGAATTCATCCTGGAGATCATTGAACCAGCGAATTTTTCCTGTCCCTACTTATTGCCGTCTAATGGGTTATCAGATTATTTCACGAAAAATACAAGCCCCTTCATATTGGTTTTAAGATAATAATTAAAATCGTATACTCTCAAGAGTAAAAAGTATGTTTGTTAGAGGCCTGAAGAATTTCTAGTTATTTCCTTGTGCTAGACTAGAATAAAATAAAACATGTGCGTGATGACGTAGACGTCCCGCATTCATTGGTTGCTGCCACATTCACCTTTCTCTCCGGGTCGCACATGATCAAAGGTAACATTCGGAGCTCGACGTCTCCGTATCCTTTAGTCGCCTGGAATGTTGCAACAAGAGTTATCACAACCAAGCCATCTTCAGCTTTCATTCTGCTTCCAACTTTATCATCATCAAATTTCATTAAAACAAATTCGGTTAATACGCCTTATTCGATTTGTTCTCTCCGAAAAGCAGGACACTTTAATTTACTGAATCCCTATTGCTCCATTTACAAGCCGGTCTGAGACCGATACATTTCGCCCTAGCATGACCCGTAATTCTTCCTCAGCGTTGATAATAAACCTCTGCATTTACTTACATCTTTTAGAACGTCTATGTTTGACGGCGTCTTTCCATAAGTGGCTATTTCACGAAACTCATATCTACGTGTTTTCGCATTTGCTGCTGTCATGGTATCGTTGTAAGCATCCACTTGTTTTACAGTGGGATGGATTCGAACTGCATCTCCACAAAAAAAATCCCTTATTAATGATATTCTGAAACGTAGCAAAGGTATCTGATTGGTAGTTAATTAACCAACTCGCAAATTAATTAACAGATCAATTAATTCACTATAGTTTCGTTGGCGCATGTTTACTGCCAGCGCGCAAAATTAAAACTGATGCCACAAATTAATTTCTGTTGGAAAAAAAATATATTGTTGGAAAAAAAACTCCGGTGACCTTTGAGTGGAGGCAGTTGCATAATGTCAACAAAGAGTTTGATGTGAACTCAGCCAAATAATATCTCGTTCATTTGGAATTCCTTTAGACGTTAATGGATAGTTCTCAAAATCTCGTAGGAGACCACTTAAATATGTCTAAGCAGTAAGCACGGTCTTCCTCTGTTTCGCTGGCCATTCGCCTGCGAATTAAACTGAGTCTATGAGCACGGTGATCAACATCTGTATTCGTTAAATCATAATGTATCATGGTAAAGCAATGGTCTCCATCTTCTTGAATTTCGTTTTTTTTAAATTTATTAAAAACATAAACTCTTACCCTGATAATCTATATATTTTTCGCTCTTGGGTACATTCATTTATATCTTTTAATATTTCTGTTTCTATTTTTTTAGTGTTTCCGTCTTTCATCTTCAGTTTCAACTAGCTGTCGTTTCTTCATTCGGTAAGTGTCTTTACAAGGTCTACCCATTACTAAAATTAAAAAAAATAACAACTTTTTAAGAAAAAATAACTGACTTCAAAATACATGTTCACTAAAAAGCAAAATAAATAAATGTTATGTACCAAATTAATACTTTTACCCCCGTTTTTCTTTGTAATTAGGAAATTATTTTTACTATATAAATTTTAATGGTTTTATAATTTTCAAGTTGGTGCTTAATATAACATAAAAACTATATACCTTTCTTGTATAATATTTTAAATATAGCATCCAATATTTATCACAAACAACATATTAAATAAAGACTTAAAACAATGACTACAAAGCTGAATACCAGACACGGTCTGGAAACCATGTCAACCACTACGCCCTCGCTCCTAGCGACAGTTGTCTTACTAGCATTAAAGCTGATTTTAAACAGTCGTGGAAATTTATTGACTAATCACAACAATTATAGTGTGCTTTTGTATTGAAACTTATTTGAGCGCGATGATATTAAAATTTAAATGCCAATATTTAATGCAAAATATGTTTTGGAAAATTTTTGTGAATCATTTCTAACGTAAACAGGGAAGAGAATAGGTATTTTTCCAGAGAAATATTGAAGATAGCACTAGTTTACATAATTAGTTGAGGTTTGAAATGTCCGGGGAATTTCAGTTCTATCATGTGTACATAGGAACATGCGCTCTGTTTTATTACCTGGCACCGACTTCAAATTATAAAACAATTAATATTTACATAATAAACAATAAGTTCCTAATTACAATAAACTGAAAAAACTACAACGTATTAATTTGGTACATAAAAAATTTATTTTTTGCTTTATAGTGAACTTAAACGTTGTTTATACGTCAACGATTTCATGAATAGGTACTAGCACAAAATCTTGAGATAATAGTTATGAAGCAATAGTTTGCATGCAACCTTCAGTGTTAAATGCTTTCATGTAGCTATGGGTATTATTCACAAGTGTGTGCAATTTTGGATTACTCTGTATTCCTTGAAATTTTTTTTTTCTACCACTTTAATATCGACCCGGTTCTCATAAATTTTGTCGGAAACTTTCCATTGCCCATACGAACGCGACGCCTCAGCATTCATGTTTACCGAGGAACCACGTAACTTGCAAGACATGAGTTCGATTCCCCACGCGAATGATATTTTAATAACCTGCTTCAGGACTGGTCCATGCTAAGTTTGACTGGTAGGTTGCCTCCTGTTCAGCACGCCTGCAGCAAGATGGGATGAAGTTTCAGTAAAGTCTGTCTCATGAAACTTGTTACACTATTTTACCGTTCTTCGAAAGTTGTACCAGGAGCACCCATTTCCCAACTCTCACTTGTAATACGAGTACTTAAAATCACATTACGTGCTTTACAAACTAGGTTTTAACCATAGTCCAAACCAATTTTTTTAAATTAATTTTTAAATCGAATATATTAATTTTTTTAATGAAAGGTCCAGTTACACTCTAATAGCAATAAAAGTTTGCTCATTAATGTTTATTGTGATATACATGAACAAAAACCTATATAAAAATCATGATCTTATAATTTAAATTATCTGAGTATGTTGTAAATAACACCCAGCTAAATACTCCTTAAAATTAAAAATATTAAATAGTTAATTCCTATTTTCTGAGATAACCCTGACTGTAGTGTGAATCCCCATTCTGTGGGAAAAACAAATTCTTTGGAGAGATAATCCTCTTCCTGTGGGGAAATACTCTTTCTGTGGTTAAGTCCCAATGAGATCTGCAGATTTGCTGGACTTAAGCTCTTTGATGTTCAACACGAGTGGCAGAAAGCAGGATATTGTATGGCTTTCATTTGAATATGCTGAGAACCAAAATAACTAACGTAATTAAAAAATCCCTTTCGGCCAAGCCCACAGGCGTAGAAAGATTTGGAATGAACTATTTCTTCTGGAAATATTTCGGAAACTTCAAAAAAAATTGGAACATTCTAAGAACTTGTAGCCTACATAACATATTATAATCCAGCATTTAATTTCTTAATGAATTATATATTATGCCTACTAAGGTAGTTATGCAATTATTTTCAATTTTTATCACTATTTTTCAACCCTTGCACTAATACGTAGTCGTATAAATTTTTTGGACAATGGTTTAAGGTAAAATTAAGATGGTTATTAATAAATTCCGACGAACTTGATACTAATCGAGTTGTATTTTTTTTAACCCCTGTTTTTACGGTAGTATTTCCTTTAATCAAAATTTGTTTTAGTTAAATAATTAGATAAAATTTAGGCGTTTTGAAATAAATGATCATGGATTTGAAAGAATATTTATTTTAAAAAGTAATGCCATTTAGTCTTTCTACCCTTGTTATTTCCACCCCCTGCAATAATAGTTTGTACTAACAAAAAATGTTTCAGACAAAAGTTTTAGGTAAAAATTATAAGATATACAAAAAATTTGAACGGATTAAATTTTACTTGCTAAGGGAGTTAAGAATTGTTTTTAAATCCAACTCTCAGTTTTTCAACGCCTTGCAGAAGTGGCTCGTCTTATCAAAAACTGTTTCAGACAAAAGTTTTAGATAAATATTACAAAGTGAATACATAATTAATTTGTTCTAATTCTATGTTGGGTCTACGAAGGGAGGTATGATTTTTCTTTGTTCTCCAACCCTTGTTTATTCAACCCCTTGCAGTATGGTTGTCCGTATCAAAAACTTACACAGACAAAATATTTTGGTATTACTCCTACGAGTTATAATACCTTCAAACTGATATCATATATTTTTATGTTATGGGAGTTACAGCGATTTTTTTTTGTTTTTCAAAAAACTTTCCCATTTCTACCCCTTTGGTCGGATATTGCCCATTAACGATCTCGACCAAGATTTGCCACTACTAGATTTTATGTATCAGTTTGAAAGTGATATGCGAAAAATTGCGAAAATTATCGCGGTTTTAGGGTCCATGGACCATGAAACGAAAAACTATATAGATATTTTCCGAAAGTTACACCATGGTACGGCTTTAATAAGTAGCATTTCTTTGAAATCTCCCTTAATAAAGCTTCTTTGAACCTAAAACATAGTTTAAAACAAAAAAAAATATGTTGTAGGTTTTTTTAAATTACTTTTTAACTTGTTTGTTTCAAAACCTGGTACAAACTTTGTTCACAGAACAACAGTGGCAGAAACATACGTGGACATCTGCTACTACTTAAGAGAACCCTCAAATCTGAAATAAGTTACATGACACCGGCTATAAGCTAGGAAGAATGTTATTTCTTTAAATTCGACGTTGTGAGTCGAGGAAAGCTTTATTATTACAGAAATTCCACAACGATACTTTATCATAAATTACCGTTTAACGTGATTTAAAGTGTCATATCATGTGCATATCAAATAATATACAATTCCAAAGTTGAATAATATTTTTAGAAGCTATTTTCACAACATTCCTACATCTGTTGTCATATAATTAAAAACAAAGTATCACTAAAGTGTGAAAGATTACAAAAAATTTACCTTGCTACATTAACTGTAGTGATCTGGCTAAAAAAAAAAAATTATTTTTTTTCTACGAGCCTGACTGATGAAATAACACCACAGATCGCTTACAAATGACCGCATACCTATATGCTTCGTTACGGGGTGTAAAAAATGATATGATTCCAAGCATTTATAACAAAATCCAATTATTTTAATTACAGCATACCCCCTAACGTAATTAGGATACGGGTATATTAGTTAGACCGCATTGAAATTATTTTGTGGTCCTGTGGAAATCGTGGAGTACCTACCGATGCATCATGAACGATCTATTTATTTATCTCGTTTCATATAACAGGCTTTCCCTAGATAAACAAACTACAGTCATTTGGACAAAGCTATTGAATAAGCACGAAGGTAATCATTTATTATAAATATAAAGACAGCCATATTTTGTCAAAAACATTTTTAAAAAACCACTTCTAAATGTTTGACATGGTATAACTCAACAAGAGTTCTGAAGTAAACTTATTGTATTTAGAAATTAAAAAAAAAATTATCAACCAATAAAAAAAATATATAATTATTATTTACCAACACTTTCAAGACATACGGATGTGGACTGTAAACATTAAATAGGTTGACGATGACTAATTTTCACAATAAATATTGTGGTCATTTCAATAAAGCCAAATGCGAAAGTTTCTTTCACCGAACGCTGGATATAATAAAACCTATTTACATTTAGAAACTTTAAATAATCAATATTTGTTTAGTATTCATTTATGCCCGAAATATAACTCTGTAATGGTACTTGGCCCATTTGAGCGAATGATGCAGGTTTTTTTTTTGAGCCAACGAACGCGTGGGTTATATACTCGTACAAATAAATGAACCAGCCAATGTCATGTGCAACCTGGTCGAAATAAAGTATACTTATCATGATTAATAAAAAGTGTTCCGTAGCTGATTCTGGAGGAAAAGGTGAATAGTAACACTGATAGGTTAGGTCAGCTACATTTATCATACATATTACATATTAAATACATATTAATGTATGCGACCTAACCTAACCAACGTTACACCTTAGTTATTTTAGCCTTGGTTCCCAAAAACTGCTCTACAGAATGAACGATTAAATAATAATTAAAATACCTTATTTAAATTACTCACGTTTTGGAACTGGCCGAGACTATGACGCACTGGCAAACCATTTGTAAACAGACCGCCAAGGGCTGATGCTTAGTAATCGATGCGTCGGCAACTCGAAACTCGAAGGAGTCGAATGGGGGAGAGCAAGAGGGCGAAATAAAAAACAGCAAAATAAAAAAAACGCCGTTGACGAGAACACAACAGTCTCGCGCACACGGGAAGGAACGAACACAAAAAAGAGAGTCGACTAACGGGTTAGTTAACGATCCGAGAGTTTCCGAAAAGAAGGGATAAACAAATTCCTTCCAAAAGACGAACGACGTGGACGAACGCTCCCTTTCTGCGACAGACCGCTCCGTCCGACTGCAGCGCCGTCAAATGTGTCCCGAAACGGTGTTCCAGACGGATCTCCCCTCGTTCCCCTCTTTCACCAACCTCTCACTTCCCCTCCAGGCGGCCATCGACAGGCGGCGCGGCGCATGCGCACAGACACACAGCTGCTGGCTGTCTCGCCCCTCGCTACAGCCCAGACCGCGCGGAACGTGAGAACGTGCGGGCCTAGCAGTTCCCGCTGACCAAGTACTTCTTCCGACCCGGCGGATGCAATTTTCTCCCGCGGCCCCGTTTCCGCGTCAGTTATCCTCCTCACTCTCGACCGGAGGACTTGCCAACGGCAGACTTAATTTTTGATGTGTAACATTTCGGCTCTCGGTATACGGCATTTGGTGGGAGCAATTTCTTGAATGGAACTTGGAATTGAAATTTGTAACAATGCTGCCTTCTGTGGCAGATGGCGCGAACCAAAGTTCACAAATCCAATACGAATTTTTTATAGTAATAACTTTTTAATGAATTTTAACAAGATGTGCAGTATTTTAATAAAACACATTTTCGAAAATCCGATCCAAAACCGGGATTTAGTATTTTTTTCGTTATATAGTTTAAAATTTCGCTCTGCAAATCGAATGAATCCATAGTCGACGCAGATGCTTCGGCCGCGAATTCTAGCGGCGGGTGCTGAAACTTCATGTGATTCGCGTCACGAAATGTAGTTGAAACAATTTGCGTGTATATTTATCGCGCTTGGCATTATTTTAAAGAATTCTGCGTAAAACTTCACGTCCGAATTTTGTACTGACGAGTAATGAAGGACTCGATTACATTTCTTTTTAAATATATATTTTACTTCCTCTTGGGCATATTACAGTTTATTAAGTCACCCTTGAGGAGGAGGGGGGGGGGGGCTATTTATTTACCACGCACCACGGACGATCTCTCGGTGGATACTTACGTCACAGGCCGTTATCGCCTGGGGTTGGTTTCTGATTTATTTTCTAACCGTTTCCCAACATTTACACATAGTGAGATAAACGAGTAGAAATATTATTGAAGTGAAACTTCTAACAATCGGTAAGGTAAATCGAGTCGGTGACTCATCAGAGCGTAACGAAAAGTCGAATATATTTCAACGAATAAATGAGAGAGTCAGACATATGTAAAACTTTCGAAGGTTATCGTCGTCATGTTTGATACGATAGTGACGTTTTACTTCTAACTCGTGTGGTGCTGCGTTATTTTTTCTTTGGAGGAACAAAAGATCAGCAGTTTGGTAGAGATCTACTACGTGACGTTATACTCACTTTGCTGGTGTCGTCCTTACGCCTAGTTTATAAACTGCGCATCCAAAGCAAGACGTGTAGATAAAAACACGTAAAACGTACCTAAGTATCTGTCAAATTTCAACAACTTCCGTTGCCACTCTCTTATCTTTTTTTCATTTAAATAATTCCAAGAATTCTCTCAAAGATGGAAAATTGATCTGGTCAGAATTCTATACAATTTTCTTTTAACCGAATAACTCGCCTCGGATACATCTGGAACAGACGACACGACTAGTGTTGTGCATAAATGCAGAAATAAATGTGTGCTTGGTTCGAAGGAAGTGCATTTATTGCCTGGTGTGCCAAAGACATTATTAAACTAATTCGCGGTCTGTGTGAATTGGTGTTTCGCAAAAAAACACAAAGGTATTCGGGGAAGGACTCGCGGAAATATCATAAACTACTAAAAGCCACACACACAGTTTTCTCAAACAACATCCCGAGTTCACGAAGATTTAAGGACTATGACTATGTAAATAATCCCATAAAAGCCAGCCTTTTTTTCGTAAATCTTAGGGGCTGGACTACATAAATTCAATCTAGGTAAAAAAAATTGATTATATATATTCATTGGGACGACCCCAATGAATTATTTTCGAGTTTTAGACTTTTGATGGTCTCACAGTGTTGGAAACTATTCACAAACAAATGAGATTGTGTCCATTATCGAAGAATTGCGGTACGTTGGCTACATTAAATAATAATCAAGTATGTTATAGCGATCGAGTTGCACTAAACCGCAAGATGCAATTATCCACATCAAAAATTTATAATTAAAGGTCTGAATGATAATTGGCAGTCTGATTTCATTGATATGCTGGAATATTCACGAGCTAACCGTGGCTACAGATAGATTATTCTTGTTATTGACACTTATTCCAAATATATTTGGTCCAGGCTCTTGAAACGATAGACTGCGGGTGACATTACGAATGGAATGGCCGATATTTTGAAGTAAAAACGTGCACCGTTATTATTGCAGACGGACGACGGGAAAGAATATTTTAATGCATCATTCAAGGCATTTATGAAAAAGTGCAGCATAAATCAATACTCTACGTTTAAAGGTGTCAAGGCATCGATACCCGAACACGCGATTCTTATAATTAAGGATACACTGTATAGACAGCGTACGGAAATTACATGTGGTTTGATATCTTGTCGAAAATAATAAGCGAGTATAATTCCATTGTGGATTCTACTACAAAAATGATGGCAAAGGACGTAAAGGACAATCGCTTGCTTCGAATCGTGTACTATAATACCATTAGACTGGATCCTCGAAAAAGAAAGCTAGTGTATTATCTAATGTATTTTCTGGAATACTTTAACGGGGTAAAAATTTCAGACAGCTTTTACCAGGAGGAAATACACAAAACCATATTTACAGACACTTTTCTCATAGAAAAAGTTTTGAAAGGCAAGAACAGAAGGCCTTGATTCGTTGGCTCTTCCGAGGACCTGAGTTTGATGCGTGGACTGATGAAAAAAAGATATTTTGAAACACTAACGTTTTACCCGTGTGAAATGTTATGTGAATAAAATTTTATGCACAATTGAATGGAGTTATATTTCTGTAATGTGACTGGTGATAAGTGGAGGCTCTCAGTGACAAGCTAGCGGCCGAGTGACAACTGCCTTCGGAGACGACGGCCAGGCGGGCAGAGGACATGAGCTTGCACTTTGTCATCACCACTCCCCCCTCCTCAACGTCATCATCACGCGCCCCCGCTGTGTGAGCCATCAGCTGGCGACGTGATCCAGTCGTGTCCTCTCTCTGCACTGACCAACTGTATTGAAATACATATTTGTATGTTGTAAATTTTTTATTGAAAAGTTTCTCCACTTTAATTTTTTTAAATTAACTTTTTATAAATGTATATTGTAAATATTTTATTTAAGGGTTTCTCTACCAGCATTATTAATATTAACTAATTATAAATTTATTTTGAATGTTTTTTGAAAGTTTTCTCTGTTTTTTTAATACTACGTTTTTTATTGAAAGGTTTCTCTACCAATATTTTTAACGTACACTTTTATATAAACGAAATTTTGAAAGGTTTTTTTATTGAAAATTATCTCTACTACTTTTTTAATGTTATATTTTTCAAGAATGATATTTGATTTGACCTTTGTTAACACAAAACATGATTATTACATGATAGCATTAATTTTTAAAACTTTATTTTAGTATAGTGAGGGAGGTTTAATAACAAAATACACACTTATTTGGATTTTTATTCCCCACCCAGTACTAGTTGATTACAGAGATACAATAATATTATTAAAATTATTTTTTAATGCTGCAGTGCTGTTTATAACACATAGTTCGGCTTTTAGATATTTTTTATACATATAAAAAATGATTTTTATGGGTAAGAAATTATAGTCATTTTAATATAATTTAACAAGTAATTTTATGAATATAGTCACTGTTGATTATGTTTAGTTAGACCACACTGTTTTTAACATGATATATTGAGGAAAAATGTGGTTCACATATGAAATAGGTTTGTTCTAGCCACGGGGCAAAGATTTCGCATCAAGGAGTGTCAAAACTTGGCCACTGTGGTGTATCTCTGTAAATACGTCACGCTACACTGTTCGCTGTAACATTGATCATACACGTCGTATCTAGAGTTTACAGGTTCTTTTTAGTCCCGTCTAAACGTGTTGTCGAGCGGATCACCGTTCTTCTTCTGAGAACTCTAGCAAGGGGTGTCGGCAATCCATACACTCCAGCACGGGATGTGGAAGCGTCGGCGGTGCAGACTTCTCAGTATCTGACGGTCGGCGAGATGCAGTTGACATTAGCGGCGTCAATGGTCTCGTCAAGACGGGTGATGGCATGGATGGTGATCTGTACGAAGCGTCACCAGCTGTAGCTGGCTACTGAGCAACAACAGTAATGGTGATTGGGGGTCGTCGACTACTCACGTGACAGCCAATGATTCTCGAACTGACGAGAGGTTACCTTCCCAAAAACTTGACGAGCAGGGTCTCGTTCGGGAGATCGTCCCCAAGGCTCGTCTCGCGTCCAGCATCGACCCTGCCGTTTGCAGCACTCGATGGCATACCATTTGTGTAGGTACGTTTTCTCGCTCTCTACATCACTCATATCATACATAGGTATGAAAGTAGTGGACCCCCTCCTCTCAATATTCGGCCAGGTTTGGCTTAAGAGCGCGTGAGAGATAATATTTTCTCGCGCGCGGTCAGTTGAAGTGGTTCATTTTTTCCTCGTAGGATAGCGCAGCGTTCGGTCACGGGCGTGTAGAGCGTATCCAAGTGGAGACCCCGCGAACTAGTAGGAAAACGGAATGTCACCCGGGTGTGTGTGGGGGGGGGGGGGGGGGGGGAAAGTGAGAGACAAAGACGAATGTAGGACGGCTGATAGGGGTGGGATGAGTCAGCTCTAGCAGCCAACGCAACGGCTTTGTGATGTGCTGAGAAGCACAAGACGACACTGGACTCATCACGCCGCGCCCGTTTCATACATAACCAGACAGAGCGGATAGAACATTTTTTTTTTTTTCGTTTAAAGGAACGCCGTTTTTATGCTTAACTGTTTTGGCGCCCGTGGATGTTACTGTGTGATACAACACCACTTAGTTTAAATAAAAACCGTACAACAGTTCTGGTACATAAAATATTACTAAGTAAATTTATCACTCATGTTTATTTTACATTTTACTGCAAGCGAAACAAAAAAAATAGAACTTTAGATACAAGGTTACACTACATACCTAACAGTTTAGTATTGTCATCTGCCTGACAACTTCAGAACGAAGCTTCTTATTTATACCTTTTTTAATACACTTGACGTTTCTGACTCGTGTTTTGTAACAAATGTACCGTTGATTTGTAGAGAATAAAACACAACATAATTTGTTAATAGTTTGAGAAGATAACAGCATATTAAACTCTGAAAAATCGCCGATCTCGGCACTTTCCGCATTACAAAATATCGGCTTGACCTCAACTTTTTCTGCTCTTATCGCGCGAGGTTGCGCTAATACCAATGGCGCGTCCTGATAGGCTGGAACAGTTTTCCGCTCTGTCTGGTCAGCGTTGTCTGGCTGACCCGAATTACTAGGCACTGGCTCAGGCAACTGAAACTGAACTACTCCAGGAAATATTATTCTAATCAGTTTGCTAGTGTACTATTTTCTACATGAACATTTGCTAATTGTTTCTCCAAATTTCGTTTCGAAGTTTAAAAAAAAACATGAAGTCCGTGTAGTCTACGTTTTTGATTGAAAAGTCAAACAATAATTTGTCTTTTTATTCCCCCGCAATGGACCTAGATACTAGTTTCTATATTTTATCTAAATCCAAATGTCCATACTTTAATTTTAACTTTAATTTAACTTTTATAAATGTATGTTGTGTATTATTAAGATTACCTTTTTTTATCGATCAACATAATATTTGCTCCGTAACCAATTAAGTGAACTTAAAAGTGAATGTTACTGGCATTACAGTATATTACACATAAATTATTATTATTGCAATCACAACTGGTAATCATAATTTAAACGGAACTACTATAATCTAATTCATTGTCCGAATTTTGACGTTTAGCTTGTGAGAAAGGTCTCTGTAAACAGGATTGCAAAGATCTTATTTTACCAGAAAACTATTGGACTGTCAGAAACTTTCTAAAAAAGTGAACGTCAAAATTCGGACAACATGGACTTCATCTCAATGGAAGTTATATCTGTTTTTCGAAATTGAATGACAGTTCACTATATAATTATTGTGTTATGTTGAAATTCAGCCAACTTCTCGCTACAGAAAGAAAACTTATGTCTCTTATCATATAACGTAGTAACGTAGAACATGGTCGTTGTAACTACCCACCTCTGTATATACTACCTCTGAAGGTTCAATTACTGAACTCGCATTCGCGTTGGCCTTAGTTTCAATCCTTTTCCAGCGATTCTTGTTATACTTTAAGTAGTGTATCTATATTGAGGCAAATTTTAGACTAAATTATATGTGTCGTTAAGAGCGTCTATGGTGGAAGGCCGCGGCCTAAGGTATGGGAGGGCTTGCTGCCTGTCGCTCAGTGGCTATTCTGTAATTGAAGCTACGGTATATATAAATATGATACAGAGACTATAACAGCTAATGAGCGACAGCCATTAACCCTAGCACACCGCAGCCTTCCAATAAAGATGCCCACGAAAGAGCCCATCGAAAATTAATATTGAAACATGTAATTAATTTGAGTGAAAAATTATGTATTACTTTAGATTTATTTTCGTTCATGTTACGTAGCGTTTTCTTTCCATAGGCTAGTCATAGGTTCAGCAACTTAACCAAAGTAAGTTTACTCTTGGTTACTGAGCACTATATATATATAATACATATAAAGTTGACATATATACACAACGAGTATTTAAAACATACGTACAAGCTTCGGCAGGCTGTTTCTGGAAAGAATACAAGACGAAAGCCTAATAACCACTTTACTCATAAATCGAGTTACGAACCTCCGAAAATGGAATTTTCTATATCTTGAAATTAACATCATCAGTAAGTAAACTGTGGCATATGATTTTTTAGGAAGGAAACTTTACACCTTGCAAACGTGCTTTGTAATGCCTGCCCTGGTTTATCTTTTATTTTTTATTAGCTTTTCAGGTGATAAAATTTGCTAAAACAGAAATGCCGTTATATTCATTGAAGGATGTTCATTACAACCCACGTATCTCGTGGTGAACAATTTGCGTTCTACAAAATCATCAGACGCAGTGCAAGTTATTCAAGAATAGGAAAATTTTATTTTTGGGGGTTCAAAACTCCGAATCCATTTACGAGAAAAGTATGGTACACAGGTTTTCGTCTTGTATTTTCGCCAGGAATATTCTGCCAGTATTTGTCAGTATGTTTTAGATACACGTTGTACGTATATAGAATGCATTAGAAAGTTTACACACACACACACATATATATAGAATACAGGAAAAAATTTGGTTGTCTGTAAAGTCGGTTTACGGACGATAGTTTAACGTGATAACGTCATAACAAAACATTGATGAAATGATTGCATACTTTTATGAATAAAATTTAATCATTTTTATTGAATTATCACTATTTTGTATGGATACAATGGAGTGAAATGAAATCTTCAATTTAATTGATAAATTTACTTTTATTTTCACTCATAATTCAATTATTTTTATTACTTTAACGAAGAGATTATTTTAACTATAACGTTTATACATGTTTGCAATTTAACTTCTTCCAATCTGTGTTATTCTGTTAAGAATATGACGATGATAGGAAAAGTAGGAAACGAATGGGAGTGTTTCAAGGATGATGTGAAGGAAAATGGCTTACCCAACACCAAGATGCTGTCAAAAATAATATATTTGCGCCACGGACTCTGCAGCAATGCTAGGAGGAACGGGTTAGCAAAGAGCAATGAAAATGTTACATTGAAATGCATGAAAACAGAATTACGCCACGGACTCGGTCGCAATGCTAGGAGGTTCAGGTTAGCAAAGAGCAATATAATATGAGCGTAACGGGACACAGAGAAACGGGACAATGTGCGTAACGGAACACTTTTTCGTGCGTTCAGCCGGCATTCATAGATTTATTAGACGTGGCCACGTCAAAAATTTTACACATATAATATATAGAATACATTACTAACTTAAAAAATGAATATAGAATACATTAGAAAGTTGACATTCCGTGTTCGGCCCTTGCAAGAATCGAAGTTTTACAATTCGCATCCACAAAATAATATGTAATGTGTGCAGAAAAGATAAAAGATTATGGAGTAGATTATATTAAGTTAACGATATGAAATGAATTTACAGTAGGATAGGTCTTACAGTAAAGCACACAAAAACACATTTACTATGTACTTCTTGCATCAGAAAATAGCTTTGGCGAAACCTTGTATTCATTCAAACCTTCTTTTGAAAGTTAGCCTATCTTGTGTACATGCATCGTAGTTAAAACAAATTTTTGTTTCAATTTATACAGTTAAAAATAGTAAGGAACATATTCACATATCATTATAATTTAGGTAACTATTCTATATGTAAATTAATCATGAATATACCTTACAAAATGGCGGGTTTTAAAGCATGCTTACTTATAATAGGCCTTTTTATACATTTTTAAATTGAACCCTAGAATACCGCACATAACATATATTTTGGGTTAAAGTTACAAGAACAGTGAGATACTTAATTACTAACAATATGTAGGCTACACTGATACAATTATGATTGCTACAATGAATATTTCAAACAACATAAAAGAAAACATCTGTTGTTTGAGTTAATATGCACACAACTGGCACTTGTAAAAGCTCAACTAACCAAAAAATGTTTTCTAAAATCGTACGCATCTAGGTACATAATTACATAACGAAGTAGTCGTTTTATTACATTATTCTACTATAACTGGGAAGTTACTCCACCTGGCTCCACTTGCATTCAAACATGCTAAATGTTACTAAGGGCTAGCGCGCACGAGTGACTTTTGTCACAGTTACAGTTTCGTCACTCTTGTACGGTCTGTGGATATGCATGAAGATGCGCGCACGTTACGACGTGACAACCGGGGGACATTTCCGTCCGCCGACCTGCGAACAAGCCCGTGACGAAACTGTCAGCGCGCCGCTAGGTTGCCATAGACGTGCGCGTACCGGTGACAAAATTGTTACTCTCCGCGCATCCCCTGCGTTCCCGCTCTTACATTTGCTTTCAAACTGTCGACAAGCCAACAAGTAAACATGGCGTCAGCGTCGTCGCAAAGCGTGACTGTGCACGACGATGATATAGATAATGATGTGCTTATAGACGAGGTTGAAAAAAGACGCGCCCTGTCTGACAAACAATTGAAAGAATATTCGGACGTTAATGTGAAAATTAAAGGATGGGAATAAATCAGTTGAATAATATTTGTAAGTGCTTGGGATAAATTGTCGGCACAACAAAAAACAGAAGCTGGTAAGTTTTACCTTTTTTATTGTAAAATTTCAATTACACATTTGGAGGATAGGTACATAGTTATGTATATAAATATCCTATGGACCCAACAAAGAAAATAAGTTGCTAAATATGTTTGATTTGAAATAAGGTAAAAGTAAAGGTAGGGTATTTATATTCAATACAATAATCATACACCTACATGTAGGTAGCACAATCAAGTGAACCTCGTTCGATGATTTACGGACGCGTGCAAACGCGAAGGCTATATTAGTAATCCCGCATCTGTCTGTCTTTTGCACCGTAATTAAATGAGTGAACTAGGTTTACATTTGCCAAACTATTTTGACGTCTACGTTGTTTTGTATTAAAACGGCACATAGTTCAAAGTGTACAGCTTGACGTGTACTCTGAGTTTACTACATATTGTTATACTTTAAATGTTATCATATTGCCACGGTACAGCCCCTTACGGCGAAGTAAAGTAAGACGCAAAATAGTTGCGTATGTTTGCTGCTGATATAGTTCTCTCGGTGGGATTTGTTGAAATGCTCTGTAATGGACATTCGTAAGCAGTATCAATAAATCGAATGCCATCTTTGCAACGTACAAAGTTGTGTAAAATGCAAGACGATTTTACTATAATATCAGCAAAATCGAGACTGACATCAAGAGGCCTGTGTAAAATTCGCCATTTATTGCTAAGTATACCGAAAGTACACTAAACCATACGGCGTGCCCTCGTGTGCCGATAGTTGTAAACCTTCTTCATGGTACTCAATGATTTTCTTGCATATGGTCGTAAAACGTGTCTCGACAAGCCAAACGCCTCATCTGCTACCAAACAGTGTGGCATTGTTTTTCCATTTTCATCATTCGGCAAAGTACAGTCGTTTGGTACATTTAATTGATTGTGCTGCAACCTTTTACCCATGTTTGAATTCTGAAATATACTGGAGTCACTTGCTGCTCCATTCGCACCGACGTCTACAAATACGAATTTATAATCTGCATCTACCCAAGCCATTAGAACTATTGAAAAATACTTTTTGTAATTAAATCAGTGTGAACCTGTAGTTGCCGGCTGAATCATTCTGATATGTTTTCCGTCTATCGCGCCCAATATGTTAGGAAAATGTGTCCGTTGGTAAAACTGGTTAGAGATAATCAGCCAATCTTCTTCTTTCTTCTCTGGCATGTATAGTTGGTGTAAATTCCAAATTGCGCTACAAGTAGACTTTACGATTTCTCATACTGTTGTGGCACCCAACAAATATTCAAATGATATGCTGTAGAAGCTGGCACCGGTCGCAAGATATCTGAAACAAAAAACCCTTTTATAAGATCAAATGAGAAACAATAATAATTTAACACACACACATCCTCACAAACACACACATAAATGAATAACGTAGTATACGTAAATACCTATTTATTATTAAGTGATATTTACGATCAATGATAATTTATATTACACTTTTGTTTCAGGTAAACTTGTACAAAGAAGGTGGAAAAATATAAGAGCTTTTTTCTCACGAGAGCTACGAGAGCAAAAATCCACGAAGTCGGGTCAAGCCAATAAGAAGAGAAGAAAGTACAAACATTTTGATCAACTATTATTTCTTCTCCCAAGCATGGAGACTCGCGAGTCCTCAGAAAATGCAGGTTCTGTACAGGAAGGTGATTGCGAAGAAGACATTGCAGAAGATACCGATGAAGATGTATCACAACGAACCGAACATACCCGAAAGAAAAATACAAATAAAACCACTTACGAAGAACGTAGTCTGGACATTTTAAATAAAAAACGAGTTGATGACAACAAATTGATAGAAATATTGGGAAAATTCAAAAAATGAATGTAGCGATGACGAAAAGGAAAAACATTTTGCGCTGTCTTTGGTTCCATTGTTTAAAGCAGTTCCGGAGGAGAATAAACTAGAGGTGCAAATTAATATTTTAAAAATATTTCAGGACGTTCAAAAACAAAACTCTCACAGAATGATACAACCCTCATATTTCTCTCAACAACCGGGTACATCTGGGCTACGTGAGTTTGGTCGAAGGTCAAGACCACAGCCATATACCATCTACAAGTCCTCAATATTGCACCACACCTTACCTCCATTCATAAATTTTTAGGTTATGAACAGAGGCAGGCGGATGCTGAAAGCTCGTGGACCAAGGCTCATGAAGTGTTTCGATGTGCGGAGGGGTTAGTTAGAGTATCAACAGGGCTGACTGGTCATGCACACTCACAATAAACTATAAGAGTATTATTCAATGATTAATAAAAAAAAAAGGACAATTTCAGATAAATAATTTATTTTTTATGTAAATAATTTTTTTTTTAAATAACACCCTGACCTTCTTATAATATCACTTGTATTTTAAATTATTTCTAACATGATATTGATTTTATTATGTTTAAGTTTTTATCTTATTTGGGGCCCCAAGAGAGAAGAAAAAAAAATTTCTTTACAATATTACATGATGAATTTCTTACAAAACATATTTTTTTTGTTTTTTGATTATCAAAATATCTTTAGTCCATGTTACATTATTTCGTTGCTTGTAAATTATATATTAAATAAGACGTTACATTGGTTCAAAAAAAAATTTCTTTAAGATAGAAGAGAAGACAAAGTTTGACGAGAAGTCCGATGAGGTTAAGTCCACGAAATTTTCACATTATGTAGAGTTGATAAAAAAGGTTAGTAGTTCATGCCAAAAATAATGAAATAGTCGTCGGCTTTCCTGAATTAGGTGCGGTCACTTCATTTTGCTTCCGGGCTGCCGGGGACAGGCCCCCAACACCACAGCACAAGTTGGTTCAAGTGTACCGCATGGCCGGTATCGTGGATTACCGCATGGCCGGTATCGTGGAACCGCTAATTAACATAAAAATAACAAAGAAAATTAACACGCCCGGTGTTACAAACATTTCCCTACGTTCTTGAGAAATAAGACAACAAAACTTACCACTTAGTGCGGCTGTAGATGCTTAATGCATCTTAAAAGCTTAAAATCACAATATCAAAAATTTTGGCGTTACTGCAACATGGCGTCAAGGTGCTGGAAAAGACCGTTTGTGGCCTGTAAGTGCAAGACGAAGAAGGACATTGAACATGGCAATCGTAGAGAGTACCTTTTTTTTTAAAACAACCAAAGATCGATTGTTCTTGGAGCATTAATTCTATTACAAAAAAAAGATTGACTTATAATTTCTTAAATATACCTTCAGATATTTACTATAATAATTAACTTGTAAACACATTATTCATAATAGATTCAAAAAAAATACATTGGCACAATAAAAAAAAATTTGATGTGTTAAAACATTTAAATTACACATAATTATAATTATTACAACTTCGTTCAGAATTAACTTTTAAATATTTAAATAACATATTACCATTAACAAATACCAATATAGAACACTGAAAACGTGTGGAAACCAGTTCGCCCAAAAAAAAAGAAAAAAAATAATTATAAATAAATAATTTGAGCAAGTGCCACCAACATTACAACGGCACATACTCCCCCCCTCAAAGCAGACGCTACTTTCTTAAAATTTTATGTATTTTTATTTTTATATATTTATTTATTTTTATTTATATTATTTTTTTGTATTTAAAATTTTAAATATATATATATTTTTTTAAGGAGTTTTTTAAAAAGTTGCCATTAAAACAAAAGAGACATAGTAATTAATGATGTCAAAACTACAAAGACTGTATTAGATATAGAAATCAAGAAATTAAATCATTATACTGCTGAAGAAACAAACACCACAGACACGAGCATAAAACCTATATATATATACTGAGAAACAACAAAATATTATCCTTACAAACTCAATACTCAATGAGAAATATTCACCTCTACATACAATTATTATTATATAAACTAGGGACCACTTATCCCTTCTTATAAAAAAAAATTATTTAAATGCTCGCTCAAGAAAATACCATAGAAAACTTGGTCTCGACATCAACATCAATTAGCTGAACGTAGGATGCTCACATACCTGCGAGAGAAAAATCTCAAAGCTAAAGTGTAAATTAATCGAAGATCAGACTACCAAAATACCGAAACATTTTTTATGTGTGATTGTAGAACAAACAGGACAGAATGGTGGTACAAGTACCCAGGACAACCAGTTACATACTATATATTTAAAAGAGGACCATACCTCATATAAAATGCCCGTCGGCTTATTCAGAATAGTGGGGACTCTTTACCTCCTACTTATTCAGCTTAATGGGGGGTCTCCTACCTCCTCCATATTAACATAATTAAGGATTCTCTACCCCTTCTTATTATAAAAAAAAACTTGGGGATTCTTTACCCCTTCTTAAATCCTGGTCACTAAAATCCTGATCTTATGATACCGCTCTGAAGACTGCAGCTCAAACAACACATGAAGATAAACATGAGCCCAAACGAAAGGAAACAAAAATCTTTAAAATGCTTATTCAGCGACAACACAAAATTGAAAAATAAAAAAGAGAAAACGGTCGTCCAAAGGTGAATGACTAAGTCCCATACCTTAGACACTCAAGAAATAATTTAGCACCTGCAAAAGCAAGCTTGACCACTAACACAAAATATAACATGAATAAAGTTACGATTCAGCCAAGGTGAAGTGACTAATAAAAAAACTGCTTGCAATGTATTAAAAGGAAAAATTTTTGAGAAGAAATCAAAGTTGAAACCATACCTTACAATGAAGAATGTGTCACTATAAGACAATCCCACCAAGCAGAACTCCACTACACGAAATTCACCAGAGATGGCTGAAACGGTGAGTCGCAGCAACACCGAGCTGAAGCTGCAACCACCCTAGCAAACTCCATGCAGCAGACACCCCACCGGAGAGATGTCATACAGCAACAACCCTAGTACACAAAATCAAACAGGAAAAGTACCTAAGTTCAAAAAAAGTTAAACACAAATTTGAAAAATGATTAAACTGATGAGACTACACGGTGTAATGTGTGGAAAACATGTGCAATAGCTGTGTCGTGTGGAAAGCTGTATAAGACACACAACACACCACATCCCCACATGAACTAACACACACATAACCTACAAAACAGAAATTTCAAAAAAAGTATATATTTTGGATGACAAGACAAGAAACAAAACCCAAATACTGAAATGTTATTTTAAAAGATGACACTAGCAAGACAAACAACAGAATAATAATTCAAGATAGCACTCAAAATAAATTTATTATTATTAAAAAAAAAAAACAAATAAAATCACAAAATATATTAACCTAAATTTAAACTATTATTAAAAATGAGTGGTTGGATCTTCCATGGCAGATATATGGTTTGATAAAAAAAATGACTGAGGCCTGCAAAAATGAAAAGTGCTGGTGAAGCCTAAACACTTCTCAACAGGACTTGGCACTGGCTCACTGGCTCTGGCTCAGAGGACCTGCCTAAAATAAAAAGTTTGCTCTCTGGCTAAACTTGACCAAAGTCGACAACACAATTAAAACACAACCCAAATATCGTCTGGAAGTCTCTTACTCCCACAGTACAAAATTGTATACATACATACATTAAAACTATAAAACTTTTATAATAGTGCTTAAAGAAAAGATTCAAAAGAGAAAACGACAAAATTCTAACAAGACAACCACTGACCTTTTACTGCATCTCACTGAAACAAAATAATTAAAACAAAACAAATGCAAAATAGTGAAATTAAAATAAAAAATTAATAGGCTCAAGAGGAAAAATTTCAAATGAAGATCAACACAACCTAAAAAAAAAAAAAAAATGTTACTCAAATACTTGATTCAAAGATAAGTTTACTGGAAATTAAATACTTATAAGACAATACCATAATATTAATGAAATTTAGGTCACCATAACCTCAATAATTAAATCGTGCAATGAAAAGCACTAGAACACACATTAAACGAACTCATTAGGAAAACGGCAAAATGTCTCTGAAAAGAAATGAGATAAAATACATACCCAAGATGACCTACAACAAAACATGGACAAGGAAACAACATTAAAATTATTAAAACCACCTGCTAAAAAAAAAAGAACTTATTAAACGCTGGCAACAAAACAATAAAATATACCTATCATGGTTAGATTATGAAAAACGTGCCCCAAATGGTGATACACGAAAAGTAAACAAACATCACATCAATTAAATATTACTGAAAAAACCACAGACTTTTCAACATATGGCAATCTGCAAAAAAAAAAAATCAGAAACATGGAATTATTATGAAAACGAGAAATAATATGCAAACAATTCTCTCACGAACAAAACCTGCAATCTTATAAAATTGAAATTTCATTTAGAATTATATTGCCGTCGTCCGGGGTCTCGGGCTCGAGTCCCGGTGTGGCTCCTAGTGGGAAAAGGCGGTTCTTGATCTGTGTTGTCCGGGTGGGCGCCAGACTAGCTCGTTTCTAGTCGTGAATTTGGGGTCGTGGATGTATGTGCCCCTGCGTGGCCCACTAGGGCCGGCGGCGGTGTTGCGTGAGATGATTTTAAATAAGAGACGTGGAGTTGAGGTGGCGGTGTCGTACCTTTTATTCAGAGGAGCGAGTCGTACACAATACAACACTCTACAGAGGTCCCCGGGGGGTTTTTACTTGTGATTCCGTGGCGCCGTATTGTTTGTGTTCCGCGTTACGTGGCCTCGGATGCTGTTATGTCTCAGACGTCTCACTGGGTACGCAGGTAACGTAATTTCGTAACACAAAGGCGGGACACAAAATACACTGAATTAAGGGGGCGCGTACAGGTTACGTGGCACTCGTTACTCGGGTAACGTAAGTTAGCAATACAAAATACGGGATACAAAAATACACTGAATTAAGGGGGTGCGCACAAGTTACGTGGCACTCGTTACTCGGGTAACGTAAGTTAGCAATACAAAACACGGGATACAAAAATACACTGGATTAAGGGGGCGCGCACAAGTTACGTGGCACTCATTACTCGGGTAACGTAAGTTAGCAGTACAAAATACGGGATACAAAATTACACTTAATTAAGGGGGCGGGCGATTGGAGACGGCCAATCCCGTATGCAAATGTCTCGGCGCGGGTGTTGTGCCCACTGTGGTGAAACACGCACCGCAATTAAGTTTGTCCAAGTTCCCTTGCGGGTTTGTGGTCAGCGCCGTGCGCGTGACCTTAAATAAAGTTCTGTACGTTGCGGGAGACGGCCCGTGCCGTATGCTGAAGAGCAGCCCCGCTGACCAAGTGTGGTGCGGGGTGTCCTTAAGTTGATGCGGCCGGATTAGGTCCTGGACCGAAAAAAGGGACCGGGTACTCACGGAGAGGTTAAGTAATAAAAGGGGTTTGGTTAATTAGCGACTATATTTACCGGACGTTACTTTCAATGTAGACAAAGGATGTTGCCTCTCCGTGGGACGTAGGTCCGCCCCGGCCCGTGAGCTGCGTTGAACTGCCGAACTGGCATGGCGTCCGAGGGAGGCTCGGCCTCTCTCGCGCCAGGCGTGACCTCATTACGCTAGACTCCAAATGGGTGTCTCTGGAAGAGATTTTATTGTCGCTAAAATCCTCATTTAATGTTTCAGGAGGAATGGGTACGGTTCTTCTCTTGTCTACTCAGGTTTCCGCGGCTTTGTCTTTAATTGCTGTTCGGGTCGCCTGACTCGGGTGGGCCATGGCCAGGGGTGTGTTCCGTTAGCGGGAGCGTATACTGGCGGGTGCAGGTCGGGCTCTGGGGTGGTCGTCGGCCAGACGACGTCAATATTAATAAAGAATATGCAAATTATGAAATTATAACCACAATTTATAGGTTAAAAGGAATATAAATTTTAAAACTCTAAAATAACTTGCGACAAATTAAACGACAATTACCGAACATAACCTCAATCTTACATGATTAACTAAAACAAAAAATATCAGTGTTGAAATTAATCTAGTTGTTCCACGAAACCTTAAATTACGTGCAATGAAGAACACGAGAACTCATGAAAATACATACCCCAAATGCAAACTACTAACCACATGAAAATTCAAACTAGGAAAACCCTACAATCAAACTTACTTCCCAAAACTAAGATACAAATAATTAAGACTTGTCGCGACAACTTAAAACTAGGTACCATGGTTTTTTATATTTTTATATTATGTGCACAAACCTGTTATTACATTACTCTTACTTTATATGTTTTTTTTTATAGGCACACCTTAATTTATTTAGAAAGTTTCTTGGGACTCAAAGACTAGGATCAGTGGGTGATCAGGCCACGATCGACTGAGCCAAAGGCCCAAATGAAACAAAAACACTTGAAAGAATAAACTAAATAACCTACTCAAGCTAACTTGTAAAGAACCTGGATAAAAACAACACAACTGGTGTAAACAACCGGACTATTAACCTCACTGATACAAATATAGCCAGAAACTGAAAATACCAAATTTGTTTAAATTACGAAAGACACATACTTTAATGAGCAAAACTTTAATTATCCTACCAATTAAATGTCACTGAAGAAAAAAAAGACTTTGAAACTGAAGATACCACTTCACGATTGAAAATATGATGAGAGCAAAATATGAAATCAAGAAATCTCTTAAAAAAAACTAACTTCATTAAATACCATATAAAGAAAACACTTGAAATAAAATTAGATTGCCATAAAAAAAAGATTATCACCACTATGCTCACCATTAAATTAGATAGTTTAAATAATACTTGAAGATCATATAAGAAAATATTTTTAGGTTAAACCAACAATAAATAGAGAAATCATATGAAATTATTTAAAGGTTAAAAACGTATAAAACTTGTCTTAAAAAAGTGTTCGCTCAAAAAAAAATATATATATTTAACCCATAACAAAAATTATTATTTAAACATAAATTAAAACAACATCAAAACAAGCTTCAGAACCACGCTCTGCTACCATTACTGCACCACACCTTACCTCCATTCATAAATTTTTAGGTTATGAACAGAGGCAGGCGGATGCTGAAAGCTCGTGGACCAAGGCTCATGAAGTGTTTCGATGTGCGGAGGGGTTAGTTAGAGTATCAACAGGGCTGACTGGTCATGCACACTCACAATAAACTATAAGAGTATTATTCAATGATTAATAAAAAAAAGGACAATTTCAGATAAATAATTTATTTTTTATGTAAATTATTTTTTTTAAATAACACCCTGACCTTCTTACAATATCACTTGTATTTTAAATTATTTCTAACATGATATTGATTTTATTATGTTTAAGTTTTTATCTTATTTGGGGCCCCAAGAGAGAAGAAAAAAAAATTTCTTTACAATATTACATGATGAATTTCTTACAAAACATATTTATTTTTGTTTTTTGATTATCAAAATATCTTTAGTCCATGTTACATTATTTCGTTGCTTGTAAATTATATATTAAATAAGACGTTACATTGGTTCAAAAAAAATTTCTTTAAGATAGAAGAGAAGACAAAGTTTGACGAGAAGTCCGATGAGGTTAAGTCCACGAAATTTTCACATTATGTAGAGTTGATAAAAAAGGTTAGTAGTTCATGCCAAAAATAATGAAATAGTCGTCG
Source organism: Bacillus rossius redtenbacheri (assembly GCF_032445375.1). Classification (NCBI taxonomy): domain Eukaryota; kingdom Metazoa; phylum Arthropoda; class Insecta; order Phasmatodea; family Bacillidae; genus Bacillus; species Bacillus rossius. Next base: position 14,193,585 of record NC_086336.1, on the reverse strand, counting down.
GCTTTCCTGAATTAGGTGCGGTCACTTCATTTTGCTTCCGGGCTGCCGGGGACAGGCCCCCAACACCACAGCACAAGTTGGTTCAAGTGTACCGCATGGCCGGTATCGTGGATTACCGCATGGCCGGTATCGTGGAACCGCTAATTAACATAAAAATAACAAAGAAAATTAACACGCCCGGTGTTACAAACATTTCCCTACGTTCTTGAGAAATAAGACAACAAAACTTACCACTTAGTGCGGTTGTAGATGCTTAATGCATCTTAAAAGCTTAAAATCACAATATCAAAAATTTTGGCGTTACTGCAACATGGCGTCAAGGTGCTGGAAAAGACCGTTTGTGGCCTGTAAGTGCAAGACGAAGAAGGACATTGAACATGGCACTCGTAGAGAGTACCTTTTTTTTAAAACAACCAAAGATCGATTGTTCTTGGAGCATTAATTCTATTACAAAAAAAGATTGACTTATAATTTCTTAAATATACCTTCACATATTTACTATAATAATTAACTTGTAAACACATTATTCATAATAGATTCAAAAAAAATACATTGACACAATAAAAAAAAATTGATGTGTTAAAACATTTAAATTACACATAATTATAATTATTACAACTTCGTTCAGAATTAACTTTTAAATATTTAAATAACATATTACCATTAACAAATACTAATATAGAACACTGAAAACGTGTGGAAACCAGTTCGCCCAAAAAAAAAGAAAAAAAATAATTATAAATAAATAAGTTGAGCAAGTGCCACCAACATTACAACGGCACAATATTCCCATATAACACCCACATATTCTGCCTCCCTACCACCGCCGAGTCCCCAAAACCCGGTGTATTATTCACATGTACCATCTCCCGACGACTGTTAAGCCGCCTCAGCTACGTCGAATAGTATTCAATCATATGTTTCACAATTTACTCCTAATGAAGATTCTGAAGTATACGACATTTGCCAGGATTGCAAAATCACTACGGACAATCCTTAGAAGTATGTTTGTTTGTTTCTGTTTAATTACAGGTGCTTTAATTATTGTTGTATAATTGAAAATGTTTGTGATGCGTTTCATTTTCCGAACATTCCTTTAAGAGAGACGTCAAGGAACATGCTTTATTTAACTCTTAAATTTCTCAACAATAACTACAATAGGTATATTATATGTAAGTATTGTATAATTTGTATGTGTTTCTTATCATCTACATGTGATTGTAATAATACGTTTAAATAAACAAATACATTATAAAACATTAAATATTATCAATTAAATTTATTTATTTGTGTATACATACCTTAAAGTTACAGCAAGTCTTTCTTCAGCTGGGACAGACAATCTCATGTTTGTATTGTTGTATGTTAATGCAGGTGTAAGAAGGCGCAGTAATTCATCAAAACTTCCAACACTCATTCGAAAATAACGAAAAATTTTTTTTGGATGAAGCCGAAGTTTATAAAACATAGTGTAAAACTTTCCATTTATAAGCCTGTCACACCAAAGAGGGTGCACCCAGTATACTTTTTTACGGTATTTTCGTTTCCGTCTTACTAATCGCAAATTATGACTGTCTCTTCCAAATCCATGTCGACAAATGACGCTTGGATTTCCAAAAGGTTTGGTGACTGTCATCCTTCGTGAGCGCACTCCGCTTTGATGAAGTGACGTGACAGTGACAGAAATATTTTTGTCACGGTGACAAAAGTCACTCGTGCGCGCTAGACCTAAGATTACTTTCTTGTGTAACTAGAGAATTTGACTTGGAATAAATTAATGTTGTAGATAAATTCAAACCTATAATGTCGGTTTTTAAATAAATTAAATGAAATTATACAGATGCTTTGAATAATAATAGACCATTAGCTTCATTTGGAATACAAATAGTGAACGAACGCTAGTAGCTAAAGTATTGGCGCCTACGGAACTGTATTTGATGTTCTGAAACATTGTTAGATAGTGTTATAAAAATAAGTAAGTATTAGTAACGGTTGTTCTTTAATTTCATTAAGATCTTCGGGGTATCAAATTGCTTCGAATCTGTAGGTTCCAACAAGTCTTTGAGCGATAAAATACATAAACTTTCAAGTTATTTTCCACCAATAAGTATTTTAAATTTACTATATAAAGTATGTCAAAATTTATTTTGAAATGAAGCATAATCTTAGTAGAAAACCACATATGATACCACAAATTAACGATTAATTGTTAAAGAAGCTGGAATAGTACTTTAGTAGTCATTGCAATTTGTTTTCTATTCATCTGTTCATGCGTATTTATGAAATTTTTAGACACGTGAGATTTTTTACAATGTTCTCCAGTATCAGTCGCGGTGAAAATTACGATTATTGTAATGTACTCGCACAAAACAGAACAAGGGTACAAAAGGCTTCACCACCAAAAGTAGTACACATTAAATAATCGAAGCTATAGCATCTCGTAAGATTCGTTTACCGTGCCCAAAAGTTTGAAATACTCCTCACTTACAAATAAGTGTAACTATGTTACACTGCGTACTGATACAAGCATTTCGGGACCAATAACATTTTACGATGTAATTATAATATTCTATTAAACAGTACTCCTTCCCCGTGCATCCATGTTCCCCTCTGTCAAACCCATAACACCCATTCAATTGCCTTTTATGGTAGACGCGGTATTTGCTTACAGCGCTACACCTTATCTTTCAGGTCGCACGTCGACCTCGGCCGGCAGCTAGTGCTATAGCCCGTCCCACTCTTAGATTGCAGTACATGGCTTATGGCGCGCGCTGTTGCCAAATCTCTAACACATTACGAATTTCAGGAGATGCGTGTCTTTGTAATTCGGATCGAACAAGAAGCATTTTAAGAAATCATATCGTAATTTATAATATTTTATACTATTACACATATAAATTTGTAATAATGCCACTTTTATGTAAATTTCAAATAAAAACTACCTATTGTAGACGAAAATTTCTTATAGTTTTCTTTTATGTTCTAAAAATCCCATATATATATCACATTTTCATGGGCCCGATAAATGTCGTATTTTTGGACAAGTCATGTCCAAAATGATAAATAAAATACGGTAATGGAAATTCTCGGTTGAGTAAGTTATGGGAAAAATCCGAACAATTGGTTCGAAATGGGGAAGATTTTTTGAAAAACAGAAAAATCGCAACAACTCCCATAGTATGAATAATATCGAATCCGTTTTAACGTATGATAACTCGGAGTACCTAATGCCGAAAAATGTTTTCTAAATAAACTTTTGATACGACCAGCCATAACTGCATGGGTTCGAAAAAAATTTTCACCGGACAAAAAAAAAACGTAACTGCCTTAGTAGACACCTTATAAAATCTGTTAAAATTGTTTGTAAATATCATAATTATTTTCCAAAACTTTGTCTAAAACAATGTTTGATAAGATGCTTGGTGTTGAGAAGGATAGAAAAATAATTCAAAATTTTGTACCATGATCGCTATTAAATTCCTTCGTATATATTTCATACATTTTACATATTATGTTCAGGAATCGATTAAAATATTTTTGTTGACTAAGGAAACCATGTATTTGAAATTGCTTGTAGGACAGAACCCCACTTATCTAAACACACGACCCTGTTTCCTCTTACGACGGCAGCGCGCGCTCTTGTACTGATAAGACACATATTTAACAGCTATTTCCACGGAAACTGTAGAAGCAATTGAGATGGAGCTCCTTTTAAAAACTAATTCAATTAATTGTGAACATTTTTCACGCTTTCGTCGCCCATTTACTTTAATAGAAAAAAAACATTTCCGCGGGTCAACTTTTTGATGTCAGTTTGTGAGAAAATGCATTTCAATATATTAAAAAAACTTATTTAAGTGAAACCTGTACAGTTTTTGTCTTAAAATTTTTTCGGTGGCGTCCTAAGGCATTAATTTATTAATAAAAAAAATCTGAATGAAATATACATGTAGGTTCTTTTTTTATGTGAAACATATCGGAATACTTCAAAAAGGTTCGCAGCGAATAAGTTATGTTTTTTAATTTTTTCGGACACTAAAAATATTGTTAAGTATTCAAAATACGCATTGCCTGATGCGTATTTCGATGCTATACAATATGAAAAAAAGCTTGGTCCAAAAATTAAAATTTTAATTTCGTTTGATATTTGGCAACAACGCACGAAGAAACAAGGACAGTGCTAACGGCAATTGGCGTTTGTTAGAGAGAGAGAGAGAGAGAGAGAGAGAGAGAGAGAGAGAGAGAGAGAGAGCATGCGCCCATTTACTTCCACACTGCAATCTAAGAGTGGGATGCTCTACTGGCAATGCAGTTGTGGCGTATACCCATATTTTGGACGTTTAGTATTTGTTTATACTGTGTTATGTGATGTCAGCAACAATTAACTTTAATGTGTGTCCAGATGTAGCAATCCCAAATATGTAATGACCAAAAAGAGTCCTGGATAAATGTTTTAAATTCTTTAAACTAATGTTTTTAATAGACGCGATATATAATTGCTATGCTACGCTTATTTGATAAGTTTCCATTCACGTGTGACATTTGAAGAGTAGTATTGCATAAGGCTGTACGAACGTTCGAAATTTCGAACTCGAACCGAACTTTAAAATAGTTCGGTTGAAGTTCGTGTCAACAAATTTGGGTTCAAGTTCGTTTTTTGTGACAACACTAGAACTTGTTAGTTTCCACATTTTAATAATACTAGAACTACGATTTTATGTATGCTCACGGCAAGGGCGCCCATATGGGAGTTTGTAAGGGGGGGCCAGACTATAAAATAGTTTGTAAGGGGAGGGGGCAGACCTTCAAAAATTGACAAAAAGTGTCAAAAATTACAATTTGCCAAAAATCCTCAAAAACCCATAAATTTTTTCCTCTTCCTGAAAGCTGGGGGAGGCGGCCACAGCCCTACCCTGCCCATGGGTATGGGCGCCCTTGGCTCACGGTTCCAAGGATGGCATTCGTAAAATCGCTGCCTTTGTAAAATCGGGGCTGGCCCATTTGCCCCCCCCCCCCCCCTTTTCACACGCCATTTTATTTCTTTATCTTTTCGAACTAAATATATTTGGTATTACTTGTGTGTATTTTGTCGTTATAAACAACATATAATTAAATATTAACGACTATTACTGCAATGAGGGGGGAAAAAAACCTCCGGCCGTAGCATGTGAACTAGAGCTGTAGCAAACCGTATGTATTCGTTACTGAGTAACGGGTGCGCCGTCTATATACGAGTAACGAAACGTTACACACGGCTACATTTCGTTACTCGCATTTTTCGTATGTTTCACGCATGCGCGCGCATATTCGATGAATTTACGTTACAAAGAACGATGTTTGTTTATTAAGTAAAGTATAATTTGGAAATTCGTCGTCCAAGTTTTTTATTGTTTACTGTTTATTAAAGGTGTGTGTAGACAAAGTTTGAAATTGGAACAGAAACAACGTAAGAAAGTATTTTTTACAAATTAGAAAAATGTATGTTTTTGTTTTTTACTATCGCGAATTTTCACGTTTTTTTATTATCTTAAAAGCGATAATATAATAAAGCTGCTCTAATGAGATTTAAATGTTTGTTGGTTAACAAAAACGGTTGATTATCAAATATTGTTAATTGTATATATTCTATTTATTATTATTTACGCGACGTCATACTGTACGCGTACGCAATACGACTTGATTCGTTGCATGTTATGGGGTATCAGAAGTAACGAGTAACGATACGATAGTAACGAGTACTGATTGTTATAGTAACGAATACATACGGGTACGCTTTTTTGGTTACTTTTACACCTCTAGTGTGAACGTGGAATGCGCACTGGCTTCGCCAGCCCGGCGCCGCCCGCCCTTTCCCGCGCTATCTTCCCACGCTGCGGCCGGTCTCGGATGCCACAGTCTCTGCGCTGCTGTTATTTGAAATATTCAGATACATGGAAAGTGTTATACACTCGTTTTAAAGATTTTGGAATCAAAAACAAACTAATATCATCAATTTAAAAATAAGTTACCTAACTTTTATTTTTCCGCCTTGCAGAAAGAAGCAGGTTTCCTTTGTCACTATTCTTTTTAAAACACGTCTTATTGCCACCAATTGCAGCGTTTCCCACCTATTTCAATTTAAAAATGTGGCTTCGTGGTAGCACGATACAACAAAACAAGTAGTGACGACCTCCGACATGTGCGACATCTGTTATGTGTTACTGCAATGAACCTCTGTGTGCGGAGTGCCCGACATCTGTGTGTGGACGTGTGAACTACGATGTGTAAAATTCGTTCTTCGTCTACCGATTACAAAGGTTACGGCGGAACAGATTTTTCAGCTGGTTTTGCTTCTAAATGCATCCTGCTGTTTCTAACTCATGCACACATATGTGTTGTATAATATTATTATTTTGTTTCCCATTTCCAATCAAATTATACTAGCATTCGTCTACTAAATTTCGCCGTTTTTAGGAATAATTAGTTAATAAAATAAGACGCATACCGAAATTTCGAGTAAAAACATTTTAAGATCCATCCTTACTCTGTAAATAATATTTTACCAAAATCCAATTTATGTCCTGGCATTTACAGAATCTGCTCCACCGCAAACATCGATTTTGCTGCTCGGAACCACATGTATCACGCACTCTTAAATCACTCTCGTCAAATAAAATACATAATATTGATGAAATACCATTCCTGTACAACAGCTAGCTGCAAACTGAAGGGTCCCGCGCTAGCGAACTTGTATTTATAGGACAAACTGAAGGAGAGGGAGTAGGGGAGACCGATGCGAGAAAAAAAATTGGGGTTGGGGGTGTTAGGTTTATATATTCTTTGGAAAAATTTGATGGGGGTCAGTCTGCCAGCAGGCCCCACAGGGGAAAGTATGATCTCACTGGGTGCTAACCGTGGAACTTCGTAACTTTATATTAAAATTTAATTATTTATTTATGAATTTTAAAATTTTTCCCATATAAATTGGATAATAATTACAAAATTAGAATATAGTGGTCATAACGAAAAGTATAATGTTTATAAAATTAAATATGGCCAAACAAATTTATTAAAATTTAAATTTTTTTTATTTAAACATTTGTCACGATTTTCTTGCATTAAAAATACAGATTTTAAAGTTGGTGGTCGTAACGAAAATTCCAACACAAGGTAGTGGGAAAATAGATGGCGAAATGGCGGAATTAAAAATGGCTGAATTAAAAATGGAGGGAAAATGATGGAACCAAAATGGATGCCTTGGTCAAGGTCAAATTTCAAGTACATACAAGATGGCCGCCGTGATTTCAGAGCGATTATTCATGACCCCATTCACAATCCACAACCAGGAACCAGTCCCAGTACCGACGTGTACATACTACTGACTTGTGTCGGTTAAAACCACAAGCAATGCTCTCGGGATGTGCGGGTCTTCCCTGCGAATTTCCGCGGACCCCTCTTGTGTGTCCTACGCCCTTGATTAAATTTAATTTTCTTACAGAAATAATTTGTCTAGTGTTATCTCTAAGTTTGCTCACATTAAACCAAGAAAATGTTGTTTGTAGAAATTGCATTTCATTCTATTATCATTTAAAACCTTACATTAGTTACTTCGCATAGTAAAAATAGTATCAAGAATTCATAATTCGTTTTGTTTTAAAATCAGTCGCTTGTTTTATGTGGAATGCTGGATGCTCTCTCATGGACTCAACAGAAGGAGATCTTCGTTAAACCTCAAGGAGATCAACATTATCCTCATTCAATAATTAAAGAATTATAGCATCGCTAGAAGGAAGGTTTTTACATACATTTTGGTGAACGGTTGAAGCAGAAACAAGGTACACCATCCTTGACAGGGTTAATCTACATTTATCAGTATTACTAACTAGCTTGTTCTAGCATTTAACTATCATTCAAAGAATGCATAATTGTTCTCTATTTCATTGTTATCTCTCTTGACGAAGGCTTACTTAGTACTGAATGACATAGAATGAGTGATAAAAGTAGGTCCTTCCAAGTCTGCAGTTAAGGACACTTGTCATTCCTCTACACACATCAAGAGTCAAATATCCCCGAATTAGAGTTTAACTTTCGAGGTTATGCAAGAAATGCGTGGCCCGTGACCACACATGTATTAAAATAAATATCACGATATAATTTTTATTTAAAAAAATATTGGTGATATTGTTTTGCGTCGTTATGAACAAAACTAAACATATACTTATTATTAAAAAAAAGCACTTATCAGACACTATCCGGTACTTATCTTCTGAAACCAGTCGTTTACTGAGGCTCTAGTCAGTAGTTTCATTGAGACGAAAATCGAACTATTCTCAGTCTATGATACATACATCTTCCATTAAAAAAAATTCAGTTCGTTTTTAGAGTAAAAAAATACAACTATCTCACATAGATCCTGGTACAACTGTTCAGGAATTTTACGCTTTAGAGCCCTGCAGATGTTGATGTTAAATTTTAAAATTTATTTCAAGTAAAAATTTCATGTGACCTGAACCCCGCACTTCTCACACAGAAATCTCGCGCGGTCAATATTACTCCTACAACAATTATTTTCATGGATCCGTGTAGCCTATTTCGTTCTCATTAGAAACTTTTACCACGATACACCAGCGAACCATAATATTCCGATGCTACATCAGTAGTTTTCAATGATGTAACACCCGCTGAAGGAGTAACAGAAGCTGATTTTAATAAGTTTTTAGAAAACTCATTATGTGATGATGCAGTTGTTATAGATTATAGAAATCCTTCCCCATTACCAGCAGTTTTCGATATACAGCTTGCAAATTAACTTTGCTTTTAAGTGCGTAGTCACATCACTTTCCTGTTTGAAATGTACTTACACCACATTCGTTACATAGAAATGTCACACGATAATCGTTCCTACTGAAGCCATGCTTTTTATGTCGTCTTGCATTTTGTCGATATCACAGTTCCGAGCATACATTTTACGATAACTTGTGTTTGTCTTATTTGAATTATATAACTTCCTAAAGTATGTACAACGAATTTTCAAACAGATTGTATATTAAATGTCTAAGAAATAAAAATTTACAGAAATATGAAAAACAATTTTTTTTTTAATTTTTGTAAATTTCGTAACAAACTAAAACAAGAAAGTGTAGGTATTTTTTTAAAAACTTGTGTTAGTGTTGTATGTCTTCGTTACAAGCAATTAATAAAAAATTACAAATTACTCTGTGAAAAAATTTCCGTTTAATGTTAGGTATACTACTTGAGTATTTTTCTTAAACCTGCAGTGCATTACTTAACGAACACTGTTTAGTAGATTTGTACCCGCCATTTTTGTATGTTAGCATACATATAGAAATTGTGATGGTAACTATCTTGTATTTCAATTGAGGTTTGTCGGCACTGAAGATTATTATTATTTTCTTAACAGATGCGCAAGATTGCAGAAATCGTAACTGTATTTTCGCATGGCTCGTAAAAAAAAATTTGTAAGTCTGTTAAAAATTCGTGTGGTTACTGTTTTTTTTTTCCACACCGTGGCATCAACATAATCCAGGACAATGGTATGGCGAAGAGTCAGGTGGAAGAAGACACGCGAGCCCGGGCGAGCTCTTATCTCTGTCTGCGCAGGAGCAGAGCGCCCGCAGCGACACGACACCCCATTGTCTCGCCGCAACAGCGCAGGAACCATTCACGAGCCACGCCGCCGCCCGCAGACCGCTTCGAATAAGAGCATCGCGCGCGGTAATGCCGCTATCAGACGAGCCGCCGGTGTGGGGAGCGCTACTCCCACGGATTCGTCGCTTGTACGTGCCTGCATTCAAATTTTTTTTCGACCCATTTTTCGAGGACGTTATTACACCCGGAGTTCGCGAGGGTAATAAAAAAACACACGTAAAAATAAATTGTGCCTTCCTCGGCACCCACACGGTGCGCAGAGCTTCAGTAAAAACAACACGATTCGAAAAACCACCTAAACGTCCGAGTGTGGTCTGTTTACGAAAATAATTTGAAAATTTTTCCGAGGGCCGGTAAGTTATTTGGATTAAGTTTTTAAACTATATTTATAGAAGAGTTAAAATTGTTAAAGGTGTGTTTTCGGAGTAATTTTTAGGCATAAAAACCAGCGCAGATTCTTGAAAGAACTTGAAGGCCTCGCATTATATCATAACATTAATATACCTATCTCCGCCATATAATATTATGTTCACCGCTCAAATTTTATATATGTCCAATGCACGACGAGAAGACTGCGTGTCAGTTCAAAACCTTACGTTTAGAGGCGATACCGCGCTTGAAGCACCAGCGAGCGTCGCGTTTATCATCTCGCCTCAATTTTCACAGATACGGCCTTGAGCAGATTGGCCCCTTAAGAAAAAGAGATAAAGCTTATGAACCCCATTTTACATTCAAAGATATATTTTAGGCCATTAGTCCTTTCTACAAATGGTTTTCGTTGAAGAAAAGATTATTATTTAATGGAACCCCTGAAATCAATATTGACTGACTGCTACATGTGCTTTACCTTGAGAAGTCACTGCCGTTCGGTATCTAACCAGAGGACGTGACAGCGGGACCCCGAGGGCAGGGGTCTCACAGGGGACAATGCCGTGGCCAGGATTTCGTAAAGAAGGGAGTATGGTTTAGTCATTATATAATTTTTTATGAATAAGTATTTATTACAATTGAATTTTAAAAGAAAATTTACTGTCACACGAAAATTCCGGGGGAAGCTGGGCTTTTTAGAACTCCTACATTTACACGCCGTAATTGAGGCAATGATTAAGCTTAATAAAATAAAACTGAAAATTTTATATTTCGGTTTTTATTTAATTTTTTGTGTATTTTTTCTTAATGCAATTATTTGAATATCTTATAAAAAAACAAATCATATTTTTTTTTATAAAATACATGAAACACTCATGTTAAGTTTGTATGAAATAAATGCTTTCAAAACACGTGTGCAAACCGAAATTAAATATAGACTACTTGAAAATAACAACACCTGCCACTTTTGTGTGTGTGTGTGAGGTATGTCGGGCTATAATGCGGAGGATGTGCATTAATTTAGCCAACTAAGGTTTTAAAAAAATATATCCTTTTGAAATAATATGTATGTAACCTTATGTAGGTCGGTTGCTATAATTGTGTTTGTCTATCATAGCTTTAATATTTTAATCCTGGAAGGGAAGGGCCCGGACCCCAATGCCCCTGCCACACAACCGTCCCCCCCCCCCCCCCCCCAAGGAGGAAGCAGCGTGACGGAGTGCGACCACAGCTTATGGAAGACGAACACCTCATCTGTCCTTAATATTTCTGCTGCGAAAATAGGGCCTTCGACATATCTTTCTCTTCCCAAGTAAGGTTCGGACTTGGAATAAGTAAAATTCAATGTACAGAAATTTTTCGACGCCCCACACTTCGGAGAACGAATCACAAAAAAAAAAATATATATATATATGCAAAGAATGTTGAAAATTCATATTTATTGCTTTCCCTTTACCGGCTGCAAACATTATTGCGTGTGAAACTTTCGTTTTTGAATAATGTGTATGATTTTTGTTTTGTTTTGGGAATGACTCCAAATGTAATATCTAATATTGTCAACAGACATTATGTTATAGTACTAATAGCCTAAGTTATAACTGTTTTAACAAAATGAAACTTAACTATAACAAAGTGTTATCACAGTAAATCTGACAAAACAAATAGGTATGGTTTATATTGGTTCTTATTTTTTTTCAAGTTGATTACACTTTTGTGTTTATTAGGTATATTCTTCTATGGTTGGTTGTGTTCAGTGTATTGGTATCAGAAATGCATACTTAATTGACTTATGTGATTAGTTCAATTGGGTATTGAGTTATAAATTCAAAGGATGTGAAATTAATGGAAAATTTGGTTTTTTACTTATGTGCTCTTTTATTGTTAAACCTAGATTAATATTAAGAAGCCCACTCCTTGAATTCAAGCTAATATTTAGCTGAAGTACAATAGTTTACAAATCTAATGACAATATAACAATGACGTTCATATCTAATCTTTTCGTAGGTTATACTTCTGTCGGATTGTTTTGCTGCAAGTTTGTTAAATGTTTAGTAATTAATAATTTATGCATCAATGTCTTGATGAAAGCCGAGGAAGACTCCATCGTAATATCAGGACCACTGACACAAGGTTTGGTTAATTTTTACAAAAATTAAAGAACTTGCATATTAGTAATGAATTACAAAAAAAAAAAAATTTTAACTTGTGGTAAATTGCAACTTGATACTTTTAGTTAACTGTAGGTTTTTAAATTTTTTAATCAATAGTTTAAAATATTTGTTAAAGTTGTTTTTAAATGTTTTCTAGCAAGTAATATTAAAATAATTATGCAGAAAAACGCACGTAGTAAGGGACTAAATAACTGCTCGCAGCGAGTAATAAGACTGCGCAGTTGACTGCCAGCACGCAGGCACTTAGGCAAGGAGAGGGTTGGAGCAGTAGCCGAATGACGTTGATGAATGAAAGGGATCGCCCGAGAAAACCACACATGCTCGTGTCAACATTTCCCTGTTTCAAAGCGCATACGCAAGTGCACATTTACAGTCTGTTATAATTTTAAACATAGGAATAAAAGTATTCAATGTTAAATCTATTTAATAAAACTCACCGACTGAGAGACAACGAAAAGCCTAAACCGGTGGACCTAAAGGTTTAAAATTTTGAGGAAATATTCCTTGAGTATTATAGGGGTGCACTAAGGAGACATTTTTCGATATTCCATCTATAAAGGGTTGAAAAGGGGTGGTAAATTTTCTATGAAGAGAAATGCTTTCCAATGACTCAGTCATCACGAATTCTCAGGAACTATAAGACGTACAGGCTTTTAATTTAGCACATTTATTCCTTTTGCTATGTAGACATCCGCTAACGATTTTAAGAAAATAATTTCTCAAGAAGGATTGCGGGGGTCTTTAAAAATCAAAATTCCCCTACATTTTTTTAAAGCGATTGCATTGTTGGTGATTTCTTCGTCTCCATGGCAACGACTATTGTATTGTATAGGCCCTATGCCTTCTGCGTCTCCTGGCGACGTCTTTTACTTTTTAATTTTAATGCTCACTTTCAGGTTTTAATTAGCCGCCAAGCTGGGTTGAGGGGGATTTAATGATCAAATTTTCCCGTTTTTAAAGTATTTTCTCTATCTACTTGAAATACAGTAGCCATCAAATCAGAACGTGGTTTTTCAATAATTAGCCCCCAAGGGTGATTTAGCCCGGGCAACGTGAGATAATTCAGTTAGTGTATAAGAAATACATATTTAAAGTACGGTTTTTACAGAATCACACATGCGACCAGAAAAACTGCACCACCTCAAAGCAACCTACATAAATCTCCCCACTAGCAAAAACTCTGAATTTACCCCGCGGGGAGTCTAACTCTATCCCTCACTTAACCATCGCGGCCCTTACGTGTGTAAATTAAAATTTTTTATTGGGTTTTAGATTGTATAGTTATATTACAGATTATATTTTTGTTCTGAATATATTTTCTTTAGCATGATCTCATGAACTTAGTATCACGAATGTTCTAAATTCTAAATGAAAATTATAAATCAGTCAAGATAAGGGCTAAGGCGTTGGAAAAGACGTGGAATATAAACACAGCGTAAAAAAAAGGAGAGGAAAGGAAAACTAAATACATATTTAAAACTACGAAAAAACGAGAAATTCCACACCCACCCACATACACATATATAGAACTTTTCTCGAAAACGAAAGCATTAAAATAAACGAAAATTAACACATTTGAGGGCTCTAAAACATTTCACCTCTTGTTTGGACGCATCAACGTAATCAGACAGTTGCTCAATTGCCAATTACCAACCACCCGCGGGCTGAAATTGGTTTGTCTGTCTGTTAGAATTTTCTTTTGGCGTTAATTACAAATTAGTTCGATAGCTTAATTACGTCATTTGACAGGAAAATTCATATCGGAAACATATGTTATGCCCTACGGAAAAGTAACTCCTAACTGTAATTTGTTTTAGGTTGCTTTGTGGTTTTAAAACTCGGCGTTGCAATAATGAGTATAGTATATTATCTGATAGGACCTTAGTAAGTTCACGTTACGAACACTATGAATTAAATAGTATTATTTATATGCGATTTCCAACGAAGCCGAAAAAAAAACCGCCCGTAAGTCAAGTGCACCCGAAGTGCAAATTAAATTAATTTTTTTAATACGAATCCAGAACTTCTCTTTCCAGACAACAGATCACAGCACAGTAGTAGGTGCAAAAGGGAACCCTACTAGACGCTTTGTAAAATGTGTAGTGGCGCACTATTGACTGTAACGTGTGAAAATGTAGAATGAAAAGTTTGTTTTGTGATTTTCTAATGTTTGATTTTTGCCCATAAAAATAAGGATTAAGAGTGGCAAGCTTAGTAATTATTAAGTGACGTATTTTTTCTTGTGTTTAGAATATCATCTGTGCATAAAAACTGTGTTTATTAAGTGGAAATTTTATTTGTATTTTGGTTAGATAAAAAATATTACTATGTGGGGCAAGATGAATAATAGATGAAGAAGAATTTGTCAACTTGCTCCTTTCTACATGAACATTTTGTTGCTAAACTAGTTCTTAGTTTCTGTTTAAATTATAAGTATACACTTCAGGAAATAAGCGAAAAAACCAAGAAACAAAGCTGGCCGAAGAATAGCATGGAAAGTTTTGGTTTTCCGACCTGGAACCATTAAAACAATCAAAAATGGTGTCGTCTTTGTTCTGATTAACTTAAAAAACAGGGGCCACTGTAGGAGTCGCTGTGAATGCGTTCAAATCAATATGGGTAAAACTTTCAACAATAAAATATATACAGAAGAAGATTTTAAGAATTCAACAACTACATACAAGCCTTATTCACGGATGATCTACAAGTGACATCGATCGACAGTACGGTAAAAAACACAGGACTCACCACTGGTGGCTACTGTAGTATTACGGAAATCACCAGTAATGGCTACTGTAAACCACGAGATATACAAGTGGTGGCTACTGCAGGAACTGGGGACTTACCGATGATTGCTACTGAAGGACCAGCGGATTTACTCGTGGTGGCTACTGTAAGATCAGAGGACTTACCACTGGTGGCTACTGTAAACCAGAGGACTCACCAGTGGTGGCTACTGTAGGACCAGGGGACTTACCAGTAGTGGCTATTGTAGAACAATTGCACCGAAGTTTTAAAGTTTAAATCCTTCCCGTCCGTCGAAATTTTAAGCTTGGTAAGGTTTTGACGGCGGAAGGAATTTTCCGGGCCATCTGATTGGCTGCTGGTCACGTGATTGACTGACGGACGGGTGACGGACGGATGAGACGGATCATTGTGATGTGAGACCAGCTTAACTATTTCACGCATGACAGCAAAACAAAATTAACGTCGAAGTGAAATGTATCGAATCCTTTTCGCAAAGTGCGACCGAAAAGAAGTGGAAAGCCTTTCTAAATAATCTCCTCTCAGTTCGCAGAGGGCGAAGGGGTGGATGTCCCTTATCTCTCCATGCGGGCTCGCGAGCTCTCTCTTCTGCTCGGAGCGTCTGTCGCAGTCGTTCAGCGCTAGACAAACACGATAGCTATCGCCGGCTGCGGCAACAGTGACAGCGGAGCTGCTGGTGGTTTGCAACTGAATGCGGGAACAAAGAGATGAGAGCGACAATCCACGTGGCTGCTTCTTGCGAACTGTAACAGCGTGACCTTTCCTGATGCAGTCTTAACAAAACGATCTTTTAACTCCATGTCTGCATTCGACGCTAAAACGTTCTGGTAGCACCAATCAAAGAAATTATTTGTTCTGCAGTCATTAGCGTACGTTTAAATATATTCTACTTATTATTTTAAATTTTAGGGCTGTCAAATTATAAAGTTAGCTGTGTGATTGACCAATCAAGGACTAGCAAAACTGTAGGTCATTCTGCGGACGTTATGATGGCTAAGAAGTCGCGTCAGTTGGAGACAATCCACTATTGCTGAGCGCTCGCATTGTTTTCAACGATTTTTTTTCTAGAGAGGCGTCCATACTTCGTTCAACCTAAATTCATCGTATATTCAAATTAAAGGTTCATTTTAATATATATTGCTTCTTGAAAGTATAGTTCTTTGTATTTTAGAATCTTGGTTCGAGTGATAAATCGGTAAAATTCAACGCTGTTTATGATATAAAATGAGTATTATTATAAGGCTCATAGGTGAAAACTCAATGCAAGGCAGAAAATTCTAATTTTATTTTTATAAAAAGAAGATTCGAAACAAGGCTTCCAAAATCTCATTAAACCGCGAACAAAGAATAAGAACTTTGGTTCTGCAAGCAGCCAGGCATTTTTTTTCCCCCCGAAGAACACGAACTTTTCGTTTGCTGTCGCACCGTCCGAGGTGAGGTTGTTCGTTGCGCGCGAGCTTACGTACGAGAGTGTGAGGACGAAAAGAAAAATAGAGAGAAGAAAGGGAAGCATGGAAGGGGGTGGGATCGATAGGTGCAATCGATTGCGCTCGGGTTCGCGAGAGTGACCCCAGCGCTTCTCTCTCTCTCTCTCCCCATCCATCCTTCTTGCCCTCTCCCTTCTCCCTAAACGCCATCAAGCACCATCGCCAGGCGACCCGGAGAGGTTCCAGGTCACGCGCCGTGGTCATTTTCAGGCCAGTCATGTCCCGCACGTCAATACACACGTGACTGAACACTGGTACTCGTTTTAGGTTGAGGGGGGAGGGGGGCGGACGAAGCTCGACTGTCGATTAAAGCGTCGTGCGATGTATTGCGACGTCGTAATTTCGAGGCCTCCCATCTCCCACTGCATAATCTCTCCGCGAGGCTCGAAATACACCGCGAAACAACAGGCAGGTCGTGGTGCCTCGCTGAAGGATGGTCGTGACCTCCTGCCCCCCCCCCTCTCCCGTGGTGACGAAGACGATAAAGCGCGCGCCAAAGCGCGTCCTGGCGGGATATGTGTGTCTGTATCAACAAGCGCGCGTATTTTGCCTTGCATTTTGTCATCTCCCTACCCCTCCACATATACTGCTTCCCCTACGATTCAGAAAAAAATTCCATCATGGATGTTAATCACGAAGGTACAAAAACGCGTTAACGATACGTAGGCAGTTTTTTACAAGCGATCATAATTCTTCGGTCCAATTTCCGCCTCCCTCAACAATTTTTTTTTTGATAAATCTTATTTAGTTTAGGTAGGTACCTTAAATTTATGGCATCATCAGAAGGTGACCGTATCTGAATATAAAATGCGATTTAGTTATATTTTTTTGGTTCACCAACCTAGGAGTTGATCCTATCTAGTTTTTTTCCTGACATCTGTAAGAAACAGCCTTAAAATCGCTTTTGGCTTGGTAGATGGAAGATTTTAAGGTTCTTGTCCCTTTGGAAAATTCCAAAAACGCCTGGAACATTCTTCAATCTATAAATACAAATCACTGTGTATGTTATTGTATTTTCCGAAAGATTCGATTGAAAATTTTCGTATAGGTATTCCACGCCGTTAAAATGTTTTTAATGTATTCTAGTCCATGCAATCAGAACTTTTGTAGGATTTCTAGAATGTTCTCTATAACTTATTTTATACTGTGCGTACTAACGAAGCTATGATGTTTTTTTTTTTTTTCTTCATCACTTATTTTTCGTCCAATTATTGAGCTGGTGTTATCAAAACTCCTTTTAGACAAAATTTTTGGATACTCCTTCTTGGAGGTGAAATAACTTGACATGGATGGAATATTTTTCATATTAAGGCGTAATATTGATTTTTCAGATATAATCTATAAGTAATCATTTAGTTAAATAATAAACTCGAACTAAACTGTTCATCGCTTGGTTTTATTTTCAATTTGGAAGTAATTACTGTAAAACTGTGGCAACGATTGGGCACATAAAAAGTGATGTACATCCCATAATATACAATTTATTGTTTGAAATTGGCAATAATTTTAGGTTTCTAAGGACCATACGTGAGTAGATATTTTCCAAACGACACACTATGGTAACGACTTAATAAGTAGTATTTTTTCTTAATCTACCTAAAACGACAAGATTGAATTTTGTTTTTCCAGAAAGAACAGCGTGTTTTAAAAAAGTGAATTTCCTTAAAAAATCATTAGTATGTATTTGTTTTTGTTGTATAATTATTTCCGTCCATTCTTAATGAACTGCTTGCCACTTAAATAAACCCATCCACTCAGAACCAGTTCGAAGGTATTTTAATTTTATAAAAACAGAAAATTAAAATACTTTTAAAAATTGGCAAAGAGAAAATAATAGATGGGCTATTTGGCACAAGCCTAACAGAACAGTGACATTTTAAATCAATAAGTTAGAGCTAAAATATATGAAGTTATTTCAACATATTTGAGGACAATAATAATAATAATAATTGCGAAACACGTCTCCGTGGTGAGGTTTATGCCACCTGTGCTTTATTGTATGTATTGAAGATGAGTATAAAACTGAGAAAAAGAAGAATTGTAAAAGTTTGTTCGCGAGGCTGATTTCCTAAGAGAGGCTGCTTGTAGCTCCGAGATGTCCAATGAGATTCAGCCGGGGGACGTGTATTGCAAAGGACGAGGTTGTTCGCCGCGGATAAAGCCCCTCAGTCCCGCGACTCGCGAGAGAACGTCAGCACTTGGTTGGGGGGGGGGGGGGGGGGGGGGGGGTGGTTAGGAGCTGCAGAAGAGGCAATCCCATTCCTCTCTCCACAAGACAATATAATATTTCACGAGTTTCGCGAATAACGTACAAGATTGTTAAGGAGACACAAGAATGAATAAATGACGTGGCCAATGGAAAATCCTCAACAGCACTAAAGTTTTTCTTTGATAATTTGACTACATCCAGGAGGTAAACAAAAGCAGGGAGGAAAACAAGAGGAAAGTTTCCATCATAGCATAATAATGGAGGGTTCACTTAGAAACAATGTCATCATTTCTTCAAGGGTTTTTTTTATCTGCAGGCAGGATACCTAAGTGAAATCTCTTTATAGTAGTAGATTTTCTTGATATGCAATATTTTCATTGAATTATAATACAATAATCACTGTTAATAACTTTTTGTTACTAAGAAGGTTATTTTTATTAACAGGTAAAAATTATTTTAAAGGTTTAATTTATATATATATACACTAAATGATTACGTCTTCAAATTTATAACAGAGCAAATTTTCTTTAGGAGTTATAATGTACTTTTTTAAGTTGTGCAAGCTTATAAAAGTTTTTTTTTTGTCCAACACATGCCATCAACAGTTCTTTTTGTGGGTCTTTAAATGTGATCTTTTTCAGGAGCGATTTTTGTAAGTCAAACGATGTTATTAAATGTAACTTTTTTTTCTGGCATAAAAATTTACGGCGCAAAGTTGTGTAATGTAATTCATAAAATAATTATATGGATTTTCTCAGTAAAAATCTACACTGTGACATTGTGCGACGTATTGTTTGCATGTAAGTTTTGTTTCTTTTTTAATTTAGCAAACTGATTTAACAATTTATGAAAACTGAATTTATTATAAAATGTAATTAGATGTTTCATGGACACATAAATTTTCTTTACTCTCGTGTACAGTAATTTGCTTGTTTTACTTTTAGTTTTAACACATATCATTAAAAAAAGTACTTTTATATAGAGAAACATTTCCCCCCTGTAGATATCATGAATTGTAAATCATTTTTTTAATACACGGAGTTTGTAAATTATAAGAAAGCGTGCTAAAAAGGCGTCTAAATTTTCATACACATATTTGCTTGAATTTAATATTTTTCACTTTATCTTTTTATTTAGATTTTTGCTTAGATGTAAAGTGTAATAAAGTGCGAATCGACGCTTCAATTGTATTCCTGGTTCGAGCATTTTACGAACGCATTCTAACTCTTCTTGTTTTGTCACACAACGACAAGAAACTTTTCGGAACAAAAATAAATCCAAAGGAAGAGATTTCGCTACTTCACCTGAACTAAAGTGGGAAACACAACTGCATACGAAGTCCTACATTACACTCATCGTATTATGATATTGTGCAATTAAATAATTAATTTATCTGGAAGAAGAGAATGAGTAGTATAGAATAGGGGCTTCTGGGACTGGGTTCTGGGTGTGGATTGTGATTGTCGGTCCGCCATATTGGATTGTGACGTCACGGCGGCCATCTTGGACGAGCGTGACGGGACACAGCGTAACGGGACACAGCGTAACGGGACATAACGTAACGGGACAAGTAGATCACGGCGGCCATTTTGGATCCGCCATCTTGGATCCGCCATTTTGGATGACGTCATGCGTTCTAGAAAATTCCGGCGATGTGTTTTCCGCCATATTGGATGATGACGTCACCGTTGCAATTTCCGTTTCGGCCGCCATCTTTAACTTTTTTATTTATTATCCGATTTAAACGAATTTTTTTTAAAATTTATAAAAAAATTCAAATAATAAAATTTTAATAAAAAATATTTATAAAAATCATACATTAACGACACGGAGTTTGGAGTCCTCGGTTCGAACCCGGCGAGGGCAAAAAAAAATATGGCGACAGATCCTTCCCTCGTGGTGGGTGCTGGCAGACTGACTCCCACCACTTTTTTTCAAAGCATATATAACATCATCTAGTATGACGTCATGACCGCCATCTTGTCTGCGATGCTGGAAGCCATCATCATTGTATCGTCAGCTAGAGTGCACCGACGCCATGTTAGTTTAATTCTTACCCGCTAGAGTGCAGTAATCATTTATTATTGCTGTGACACCCGCCATCTTGTCATTTGGCCGCCATCTTCTCATTTGGCCGCCATCTTGAAAATCCGCATTTATTTAGCTAGAAATTCGGGAAAAGTTCCAAAATTCATTAAATAAATTTGTAATCTATATACTGATTGATTAGATCGAATAAGGTCCTTGGTTCGATCCCTGCCCGATACAAAACAACTTTAATTTTAAAAAGTATCACTAAAGTGTTAGGTTTGAGAAAATAAAAACACCGCAAGTTCTTTTAAAAAAACTTTTATTACATACATACTACACTACTACAGGTACAAAAAAAAAACACTGACAAATTACTAAAGCCTTTTGGATTCCTCGATTCAAACAGTCTTCTTATTGTACGGACTAAGCCTTTTACATGACTTTAAATGTCTATCCGATCCGTTCATCACCACAGCCACAGACGGACTGAAGTCCATATCACCAGGGTCTCACTTATATAGACTCATTAGCCGGTACAACACATGAGTCAAATCAATAACCATGTTCATTATACGTCTCGGAGCATTTTTTATAATGACGATGTAAGATATCGAGACGTGAAATTAGTTTATTGCACTTATTGCACTGAAATTGTATTCTTTGAACATTATTAGAACAACCGCTTCTTTCATGTCTGCGAGCATTTGAGGAGATAGTAAATGATGCACCACAGTATTTGCACTGATGCGAAGTACGCTCTTCATTAATTGAAGTATTCAATGCTGATGAAACTTCAGCTGAGGGTGGAACAGCACATATCGAAGTCTCCTCCAGTGTTGTCAGAGGCGTTGCCAACGGGATCTGCTCCAACATCGTCGGCGCCGACGTCATGGTTCCCGTAGTCGATGGTACATCCTCCATCGAGTACGACGTTAAAGTCGGTAAAGATGCCATCGAAGTCTCAAGAACAGGCAATTACGCGACTTATGCACCAGAAGAAACAAACTAGGTGATCCGCACACCGTCGACGGCAGTAACAAACTGAGCGTCCTGCTGTCTAGGACTCGTTTATATACATGCACCGGTTTGAATAATACGCTAGTCAAATCAAGAACAATTTATTATAATACTAGAGTCAAAACAACATTAAAAAAATAGAAGCACCATCAACAAAAAAAAAGGCAGCACATTTGGAAGCACCGACAACGAAAAAGGCAGCACCATCATCGAAAAGGCCGCACATTTGTCATTGGCTCCAATATTCATTGTCTCCAATATTCATTGGTTCCATCAGTCTATTGATTCTATCAGTCTAGTGACTCCAACAGTCATTGACACCAACAGCCTTTTTCTTCATCAGCTCCAATGATATTTGGCTAGAATGCTACGAGTCTAAGAGACTATGAGGCTACAATTCTACGAGTGTACAAGACTCCTCCAACTACCTTCAAGTGTATAAAACTCCAAATGCTCCAACAGCTCCAACACGCAATGTACGCAATGTACGCGCAATACATGCAATTTACACACAGGAAACGGAACGTTCACACAGTACACACAGGAAACGGAACGTACACACAGTACACACACAGGAAACGGAACGTACACACAGTACACACAGGAAACGGAACGTACACACAGTACACACAGGAAACGGAACGTACACACAGTACACACAGGAAACGGAACGTACACACAGTACACACAGGAAACGGAACGTACACACAGTACACACAGGAAACGGAACGTACACACAGTACACACAGGAAACGGAACGTACACACCGTACACACAGGAAACGGAACGTACACACAGTACACACAGGAAACGGAACGTACACACAGTACACACAGGAAACGAAACGTACACACAGTACACACAGGAAACGGAACGTACACACAATGACTACACTTCGTTCGCGCAGTATAAGCATTTAATGAGAACGAAGCACGTTTGGACGGAAATTCTATAAAACGAAAGCTCATTTAACGAAAAGGAGGCGCATTCTCTCGTTCATTCAACTTGGTAGGATGCAATCGTCAATGATAAGTTAGGATATAATCTCTCCAACAGTTTATATTTCCATTAGCCATCGACTCCAACAGTCATTGACTCCAACAGTCATTGGCTCCAACAGTCATTGCCTCCAACAGCTCCAAATGGCTCCAACAGCTCTAAATGGCTCCAACAGCTCAAAATGCTCCAAACGGTCTCCAAATGGCTCCAACAGCTCCAACAGCCTCTAAATGCTTAACTCAGCTCCAAATGGCTCCAAATGTTCCAAACGGCCTTCAAATGCTTGACAGCTCCAAATGCTCCAAATGGCTCCAACAGCTCCAAAAGGCTCCAAATGCTTCAAAAGACTCCAAATGCTCCAACAGCCTCCAAATGCTTAACACAGCTCCAGATGCTTCAAAAGGCTCCAATTATCGCATCTGTCTTCGTCGGCATTTTCTCTTTTGCTCCCACTGCTCCAACAGCATTATGTTATATGATTCCATGGATACTTTGTTACGTAGCTACAGGTCTACGAGGTTCCAATGCATCATGTTTACGAAGCTTCCAGGACACGAGGCTACATGGCTACGAGACTACATGACTCTAACTGATTACAATAGCACCACTCAGTGGTGAGAGTTAGGTTATCTAATGCAAAGCAAATTGATGTAAGTAGTTCTGACTGTCATCAACAGATGTAGCCACGTGTTGCTTGCAGGTAAATATTAATTAGTTATTTTATGTGGGATGCGGGATGCTCACTAACGATCGCAAAAGAAGGAGGGCTTCGCTAGACACCAAGGAGAAGGAAGTTCGTCTTACATGTTAATGCTTCGCTGATGTCTCATGGCATATTATTTGACTGAGTAATGGTTGTTTATTTCTTTAATTCCACCTGGTAAAATTATTGCAAGTGTCAATTTATTAGCAGAAATTCACTAATTAAATGTAGCTCTGAATAAAATGACATGACTCATTAGGTAAATATCCTTCATGCAGAGATCGATTTCACACAAATAATCAGCAGCACTCAGAGAAAATCATTAGATGTCTAGCCAGGAATAACCAGAAGCACTTGGAGAAAACCATCAAATTATTAACAAGAATAATCAGGAGCACACGGAGAAAACGTAATGACAAGAATAATCAGGAGCACACGGAGAAAACATAAGAACAAGAATAATCGGGAGCACACGGAGAAAACCACCACACGTTTTCTTGATATCATAAAATTAGAGGGAAAAAAAATTAAAAAAAAATTAATAAAAAATTTAAAATAAAAACAAAAAATAGCTTGTGAACTTCTCATTGATGAGCAAAGATAGAGTTATAGTACAAGCCAGAATTTTATGTATTTTTTGTTTTTATTTTAAATTTTTTATTAATTTTTTTTTTAATTTTTTTTCCCCTCTAATTTTATGATATCAAGAAAACGTGTGGTGGTTTTCTCCGTGTGCTCCCGATTATTCTTCTTCTTATGTTTTCTCCGTGTGCTCCTGATTATTCTTGTCATTACGTTTTCTCCGTGTGCTCCTGATTATTCTTGTTAATAATTTGATGGTTTTCTCCAAGTGCTTCTGGTTATTCCTGGCTAGACATCTAATGATTTTCTCTGAGTGCTGCTGATTATTTGTGTGAAATCGATCTCTGCATGAAGGATATTTACCTAATGAGTCATGTCATTTTATTCAGAGCTACATTTAATTAGTGAATTTCTGCTAATAAATTGACACTTGCAATAATTTTACCAGGTGGAATTAAAGAAATAAACAACCATTACTCAGTCAAATAATATGCCATGAGACATCAGCGAAGCATTAACATGTAAGACGAACTTCCTTCTCCTTGGTGTCTAGCGAAGCCCTCCTTCTTTTGCGATCGTTAGTGAGCATCCCGCATCCCACATAAAATAACTAATTAATATTTACCTGCAAGCAACACGTGGCTACATCTGTTGATGACAGTCAGAACTACTTATCTCCAAATTTGCTTTGCATTAGATAACCTAATTCTCACCACTGAGTGGTGCTATTGTAATCAGTTAGAGTCATGTAGTCTCGTAGCCATGTAGCCTCGTGTCCTGGAAGCTTCGTAAACATGATGCATTGGAACCTCGTAGACCTGTAGCTACGTAACAAAGTATCCATGGAATCATATAACATAATGCTGTTGGAGCAGTGGGAGCAAAAGAGAAAATGCCGACGAAGACAGATGCGATATTTGGAGCCTTTTGAAGCATCTGGAGCTGTGTTAAGCATTTGGAGGCTGTTGGAGCATTTGGAGTCTTTTGAAGCATTTAGAGCCTTTTGGAGCTGTTGGAGCCATTTGGAGCATTTGGAGCTGTCAAGCATTTGAAGGCCGTTTGGAACATTTGGAGCCATTTGGAGCTGAGTTAAGCATTTGGAGGCTGTTGGAGCTGTTGGAGCCATTTGGAGACCGTTTGGAGCATTTTGAGCTGTTGGAGCCATTTAGAGCTGTTGGAGCCATTTGGAGCTGTTGGAGGCAATGACTGTTGGAGCCAATGACTGTTGGAGTCAATGACTGTTGGAGTCGATGGTTAATGGAAATATAAACTGTTGGAGAGATTATATCCTAATTTATCATTGACGATTGCATCCTACCAAGTTGAATGAACGAGAGAATGCGCCTCCTTTTCGTTAAATGAGCTTTCGTTTTATAGAATTTCCGTCCAAACGTGCTTTGTTCTCATTAAATGCTTATACTGCGCGAACGAAGTGTAGTCATTGTGTGTACGTTCCGTTTCCTGTGTGTACTGTGTGTACGTTCCGTTTCCTGTGTGTACGGTGTGTACGTTCCGTTTCCTGTGTGTACTGTGTGTACGTTCCGTTTCCTGTGTGTACTTTGTGTACGTTCCGTTTCCTGTGTGTACTGTGTGTACGTTCCGTTTCCTGTGTGTACTGTGTGTACGTTCCGTTTCCTGTTTGTACTGTGTGTACGTTGCGTTTCCTGTGTGTACTGTGTGTACGTTCCGTTTCCTGTGTGTGTACTGTGTGTACGTTCCGTTTCCTGTGTGTACTGTGTGAACGTTCCGTTTCCTGTGTGTAAATTGCATGTATTGCGCGTACATTGCGTACATTGCGTGTTGGAGCTGTTGGAGCATTTGGAGCTTTATACACTTGAAGGTAGTTGGAGGAGTCTTGTACACTCGTAGAATTGTAGCCTCATAGTCTCTTAGACTCGTAGCATTCTAGCCAAATATCATTGGAGCTGATGAAGAAAAAGGCTGTTGGTGTCAATGACTGTTGGACTCACTAGACTGATAGAATCAATAGACTGATGGAACCAATGAATATTGGAGACAATGAATATTGGAGCCAATGACAAATGTGCGGCCTTTTCGATGATGGTGCTGCCTTTTTCGTTGTCGGTGCTTCCAAATGCGCTGCCTTTTTTTTGTTGATGGTGCTTCTATTTTTTTAATGTTGTTTTGACTCTAGTATTATAATAAATTGTTCTTGATTTGACTAGCGTATTATTCAAACCGATGCATGTATATAAACGAGTCCTAGACAGCAGGACGCTCAGTTTGTTACTGCCATCGACGGTGTGCGGATCACCTAGTTTGTTTCTTCTGGTGCATAAGTCGCGTAATTGCCTGTTCTTGAGACTTCGATGGCATCTTTACCGACTTTAACGTCGTACTCGATGGAGGATGTACCATCGACTACGGGAACCATGACGTCGGCGCCGACGATGTTGGAGCAGATCCCGTTGGCAACGCCTCTGACAACACTGGAGGAGACTTCGATATGTGCTGTTCCACCATCAGCTGAAGTTTCATCAGCATTGAATACTTCAATTAATGAAGAGCGTACTTCGCATCAGTGCAAATACTGTGGTGCATCATTTACTATCTCCTCAAATGCTCGCAGACATGAAAGAAGCGGTTGTTCTAATAATGTTCAAAGAATACAATTTCAGTGCAATAAGTGCAATAAACTAATTTCACGTCTCGATAGCTTACATCGTCACTATAAAAAATGCTCCGAGACGTATAATGAACATGGTTATTGATTTGACTCATGTGTTGTACCTGCTAATGAGTCTATATAAGTGAGACCCTGGTGATATGGACTTCAGTCCGTCTGTGGCTGTGGTGATGAACGGATCGGATAGACATTTAAAGTCATGTAAAAGGCTTAGTCCGTACAATAAAAAGACTGTTTGAATCGAGGAATCCAAAAGGCTTTAGTAATTTGTCAGTGTTTTTTTTTTGTACCTGTAGTAGTGTAGTATGTATGTAATAAAAGTTTTTTTAAAAGAACTTGCGGTGTTTTTATTTTCTCAAACCTAACACTTTAGTGATACTTTTTAAAATTAAAGTTGTTTTGTATCGGGCAGGGATCGAACCAAGGACCTTATTCGATCTAATCAATCAGTATATAGATTACAAATTTATTTAATGAATTTTGGAACTTTTCCCGAATTTCTAGCTAAATAATTGCGGATTTTCAAGATGGCAGCCAAATGACAAGATGGCGGCCAAATGACAAGATGGCGGGTGTCACAGCAATAATAAATGATTACTGCACTCTAGCGGGTAAGAATTAAACTAACATGGCGTCGGTGCACTCTAGCCGACGATACAATTATGATGGCTTCCAGCATCGCAGACAAGATGGCGGTCATGACGTCATACTAGATGATGTTATATATGCTTTGAAAAAAAGTGGTGGGAGTCAGTCTGCCAGCACCCACCACGAGGGAAGGATCGGTCGCCATTTTTTTTTTGCCCTCGCCGGGTTCGAACCGAGGACTCCAAACTCGGTGTCGTTAATGTATGATTTTTATAAATATTTTTTATTAAAATTTTATTATTTGAATTTTTTTATAAATTTAAAAAAAAATTCGTTTAAATCGGATAATAAATAAAAAAGTTAAAGATGGCAGCCGTAGCGGAAATTGCAACGGTGACGTCATCATCCAATATGGCGGAAAACACATCGCCGGAATTTTCTAGAACGCATGACGTCATCCAAGATGGCGGATCCAAGATGGCGGATCCAAAATGGCCGCCGTGATCTACTTGTCCCGTTACGTTATGTCCCGTTACGCTGTGTCCCGTTACTCTCGTCCAATATGGCCGCCGTGACGTCACAATCCAATATGGCGGACCGACAATTACAATCCACACCCAGAACCCAGTCCCAGTAGCCCCTATTCTATACTACTAGAGTGTTACAATTGTAAGCGAATAAACAAAATTTTTTGCTCACCGATGCCATTGTCAGTCATAACTGCTGCAATTTTTAATTTGTGTGTATGAAAAACAATTTTATTTCACTTTTTAGAAGAATACACTACCCTTTGAAGAACTAAACTATGTATTAGCAAAATTGTTAAAAAAAAAAAAAAATCCCATAATTCTGACAAGAAAATGAAAACAATCGGAAAAATAGTATATTATTTTAAAACAATCATTAAGCTTACATGTTTCTAAAATTTATGAAACGCTAATAAACGTTTAGAAACTAGAAGTGTATTAATTGATAAAATTATTTTATTCTGATAAAACAATGGTGAATTAAAAACATCCAATATTCGGCTGTATGGCTGAAACTCGTGTTACAATCACGAGTTCTCATTTTATGAAAGATGAAGAAATAACTCAGACCCAACAAATAATTAGTGAACGCAGGACGAAATCACAAAGAACAAATGACTTTTCCTTACTGCGTGACTAATATCAAAATAGAGTCAAAAGAACCGAATGCAAATGACTCCTCCAGTATGGCATCCAGAGTGTCGCATTATCTCGAAACTCTCTCGCTTCAGTTGTCACCAGTTTCCTCGGAATTCTCAACCATCTGAATAAATCATAAAGGTGAAGGGGAGAAAATAAATTTCAGTCAAGTGTTTTCGCCAATATCTTCTTCTCTCTTTCTCGCTTTTGTGCCCGAGGAAATTTTCTGAATTGCGGCGCTGAAGAATTTTGCTTTCCTTATTGAAGTGAAATTTTCTGAAGACTTGTATCACAGAAAAAAATAAAACACGTTCCTCTTTTTCGAATAAATTTCCTTCGCTTCGCCTACTGCATATGTAGCTGCCACGATACGAAATGAATTCACAGATTGTTACTGTTTCACCTTTAAACGTATATTTAAATACAACGGTGAACAGTTTCAAAAGTAATTTGAACGCCAAAAATTTAATCCAAGCATCTTTAATATAACTCTCTCGAATTCGCTCTCTTAGCAGGCTGAGGTATTACATTTAAATAATTTTGTAAATGACAATCCTCACTTAAATATCTCGTACACATTCGAATGACTGTTTGCACATCAACCTACGTCATCCTAACATAATAAACTTGGTGATTGAAGTAGAATTTACAGTCCTGTGTGGCCTATCTGTACCATAGCCGAATGCAAGTGACTGTCTTGATGATAAGTCTTATTCGTGGTACCAGGTCGAAAGGCTATTGCTAAATATCCATTGCAGTTTCAGAATTATCTAAATCCCGTCACCAGAAGCCTCTGAGCATAAATGTTTGAAGATAAAAATCCTTTTCAAACTAACAAAAAATAGTTCTTTTGACACGCCTTGCATGGCCACGAATAAGTAATGAATAGAAGAATCAGGATGATCAGATCACATTCAGTTAATAAAAAATGAAGATTATCCTATGACTGTGGTATCGTCCCATGATCACGCCAAAGTAGTTCAAGGATTTGTCTCACACGTCATGTTGATTTTTGATGTGTAACATTTTAGTTCTCGGTACACGGCATTTAGTAGGTAATTGGAACGAGGGATGAGGATTGTTTATCGAAATCTCATGAAGACAGAGAGATGTGATGGTTAATTAAAATCAGATGTACAGTGTAATTTTCTTCATATTTTGTACGTCAAGTGTGCAAATTTTAATCAAGATGTACTTAATTCCGCATTAAGGAATATAAACTACAGGCTATTGGTTTTTTTTTTTGTGAATATCTCGTGTAGATATTGATCTTAATAATTTTCAGAGTAAGGTGTAGATATAAATCTTACTCTTGTTATTACTCTTAATCTTATTCTAGGAATGTTCGCATAATTTCATCAAGCATTATCAATATTTTGCTATAATTGGTTGGGAAGAGGTACAAGAGATGTTTTTTTTTTTTTTTTTTTGAGATATCAAGTAGATAGATACCTTTCTCTAGTTTTGAAGCCCAAGTGGGCAGAATTCCATCAAGTTCGAAATAAAAACAAAAAATTCTTGCGTGTTAGAAGTTAACATTCTTAGCGAAATAAAAAACTAACGATACTTGTGTATTCAAATGATATATAGAATAAAAAATATAAAAGGATGTGGAGTGATATTATTACCTAATAAGAATGGTAAAATAATAATTCAATCAAATTAAAAAAAAAAATTGGTTGTCTGTAAAGTCGGTTTACGGACGATAGTAAAAAGTGACGTAATAACAAAACATTGATGAAATGATTGCATAATTTTATGAACAAAATTGAATAATTTTTATTGAATTATCACTATTTTTTATGGATACAAAGGAGTGAAATTAAATCTACAATTTAATTGATAAATTTACTTTTATTTGCACTCAATATTCAAATATGTTTATTACTTTAACGAAGAGATTATTTTAACTTTAACTTTTATACATGTTTGCTATTTAACTTCTTCCAATATGTGTTGTTCTGTTAAGGATAGAACGATGATAGGAAAATAAAAAAAGAATGGGAGTGTTTCGAGAATTATGTGAAGGAAAATGGCTTACACAACACCAAGATGCAGTCAAAAATAATATATTTACGCCACGGACTCTGCAGCAATGCTGGGAGGAACGGGTTAGCAAATGCATGAAAATAGAATTACGCCACGGACTCGGTCGCAATGCTAGGAGGTTCAGGTGAGAAAAGAGCAATATAAAATGAGCGTAACGGGACACAGCGAAACAGGACAAAATGCGTTACGGGACACTTTCGTGCGTACAGCCTGCGATCATATATTTATTAGACGTTGTCACGTCAATAAAAGAAATAACTCAGTATTTATTTAAATAAAACATATGTATAAAAATAATAAAGATTAATTTATAATAAAAAATGCATATCAACAAATATGTTGAATGTTAACAGTAGTGTGTAATAGCCGGTACTGGCACTGGCTTCTGGCTGTGGTGCCTGGTGCCGAGCCACATCTCTGATTGTGACGACACGGCGGCCATCTTGGATGAGCGTAACGGGACACAGCGTAACAGGAGAAATATATCACGGGGGCCATCTTGAATGACCTTGACCTTTGACCTTGACCACGACGGCCATTTTGGATCCGCCATCTTTGATCCGCCATTTTGGATGAAATCATTTTGTTTTCTCGAACATTCCGGCGTTGTGTTTTCCGCCATTTTGAATTATGATGTCACCGTTGCTTTTATCGTTACACCCGCCATCTTTAACTTTTTTACTATCCGATTTTAATGAAAAAAAAATAAAATTTATAAAAAAATTCAATTAATAAAATTTTAATAAAAAAATTTAAAAAAAAACAATCATTTACGACACGGAGCTTGGAGTTCTCGGTTCGAACCCGACGAGTGCAAAAAAATTATAAATGGCGACTGATCCTTCCCTCACTGTGGCTGCAGGCAGACTGACCCCCACCACTTTTTACCATACTTATATATCAGGTAGTATGACGTCATGTCTGCCATCTTGAAAATACATAATTTTTATGTTAGAAAATTGGGAAGAAATTTATAAATCATTAAAAATATTAATCAAACAAATTAAAAATAAACATCTTTAAAACCACAGTTGCACTTTTCGTTACGACAGCCATCTTGAAAATCCGTAATTTCAATGCTAGAAATTCGGGAAAAATTCCAAAACTCATTAAAAAATTCGCTCACTATGGAAATTATTGATTCGAAACTTGGTTCGATCCCTGGCCGATACAAAACAACTTTAATTTAAAAAATACCACAAAAGTGACAGGTTTGAGAAAATAAAAAACACCGCAAGTACATTTAAAAATATTTATTACATAAATTCTAACCTACGACAAGTACAAAAAAAAAACACAGACAAAGTACTAAAGTCTTGTGGATTTCTCGATGTCTGGATCTGCCACCCACGAATTAAAGCGAGCTGGAAAGCCCCACCACTTGACATAGGACCGTCCATTTCTTCGTTTTATAATCTTCTCCACCAAGTACGTATCGGGATACAACGTAGGCTGAATCTCTTCAGCATAGAAGCCACCACGGATAGGTTTGTGGTCCAAATCTTCGAGGTAGTAGGTCCTAGGCTCTGATTCACGAACATGTGTCACACGGAAAAATTCGGGACTCCAGTTCGCAGTAAAACCTTTCTCGAAGATACCTTGTAACATGTGTACCTGCGTACACTTGCAAAGTATTGTACCCCTGACTTTTCACGGCATACCACCTGCAACACAGTGAGCTGGGCAGGCTTCCCCCGAATAGACGATACTATTCTTCTTCCAGCTCGTCTGGGAAGCCTGCGAGTATAAAAGGGCATGCGCCCAGACTATCGATAAGCAGAACAACTGGGACATCCAGCCAGCAGGCGGCTACGCTGCTCCGACACCGCTCGCCGGCCTACACCGTCAATCGCCGTGGAGTTGCCGCCCGAGGACCGACAAGACAACGACTGGGTGAGAACTCTCCGAGTTGTAACCCAGGAAATAGACAGTTCAAGTGGAAGCGTCGCTGGAGTAAGCATAAAATCTTTCAGAACGAAAGTTAGCTAAAAATGACGGTCAAGCCACAAGGGCAAAGAGGGCGGGCATTAGCAAACTCCGTGAGGGCCGAGCGAGCGGAAGTATTAACACAATTACGACACTATCAGGACACTATCGCGACCAAATCGCTACACAGCTTGGACTCTAATTCTACCGCCGGTAACGAAGAATCGTAGCCCCAAGAGACTGTGAACAAGATAACGAACTTACGCGTTACTGCGGGAATGCGGAGAGAGCTTCACATGGTACCGGGGGAAGAGTAACGAAAACCTACCCATAAACATTGACAGCGTTACACGACTAGTTGCGTGTATATATTTATAACCTCTGGTATTAACTATCTGTATTTACATTACGTGTAACATTGAGTAATATTGAGATTAGGTATGTTCCTTGTAACTTTGAGCCTTAGTAGTTGAAATTGACGGCGTTTTGATCGTTAGCTGTGACGAGCGCACGGCTCGCCACAATTAAGGGTATTGTTTTGTTTTGTTTTAATTGTTCTGGAATCGAGCACGTAGCGTTAATTCGTACGTTTTGTGTTCTAGTGGGAACTTACCTCAGCAGTTCGTCCCCACGAGAACCCGACTTGTTTAAGTGTTATGTCGGTTTGAGAATCAATGCAATTCCTTTTGGTGTCATTAAGTTTTTCAATAAATTGTTATTGGATCGAATTTAACTTAGAAACTAATTTCATAACCACCCGCAAACGTCCTTTTTTCCTCCTTGTTAGGGTTTTCCTGTGTCCTTAGTAAAACCCGCGACAACCTTTCTGCTTGGAGATTCGCACAATGTCACCGACGTTAGCTTTAAGCTTTCGTGGATCTTTCTTCTTCGCGTTGGAAAACACTGTTCGAAGTAGGTGATTGTTCTTTACATCCTTTGGCTTCATTTTCGTGGTAGAATGCAATGTGGAATTATACTCGCTTATTAGTTTCGGCAAGATTTCAAGCCACTTGTTATTTCCGTTAGCCATTCACCATGTATTATTAGTTCACTGAAGAGATTAGCGAGAATGTCCATTTTTTCATGATCTTCGTCTTTATATACACCACTATCTGGATCGTTAACACTAAAATGTGGATTGGTTAGCTCTAGCAGTTTTTTGTACTCTTGAAAGTCTTTGTGAGAATATCCTTTAGGCTCCCTGCGAAACAGCAATTCGTACAGACCCGGAGTCCCGCGCGTTTTGAACTCTTCTACGCGAACGATATTTCCTCGTAGAAAATATATTTCTTTAGCACCGAGGAACCACTTATTATGTTTTCTGTACACTCCGTAGGTCGTGTCATTATTCCGACACTGTAAACGATATCAGGTATGGCCGGACCATTGAATTAACTTGGTGTCCCTTTTTCGGTATTTTTTTTTGGTGCATGGACTCTATACTCGTTAAGTCCTCTGCTTCTTGATCTTGTTCATACTTTCTCTTCTTTACAGTTGGCATTTCATCTTCAACTTCTGTCTTCACAATGATGGCTGGTTCTTCCTTGTTTTTAAGTTCGTCGAGGCGACTAGTGATCGGTTTAAATATCTCTTCATTTTCCATCTCACGTGCAAGTCTGGTTCGTCTAGCAAGTAGATATTTTTCACGAACAGAGTGTATAGCTCGATGAAGGTCACTGGCCAGGTCCGACATTGTACTGGCTGAAAACTTATTGCAAGACCTACTTTATACTTTTTTATTCGTTCGCAGAATCTTCTTTCTTGTGTGTGGCAAAATCTAAATTTATTGAATTTGTTGACAAGTGAGATAGTGATGCTTTCAGACTACTTTGTAAAGTCCTCAAATCTTCACGTCTTTGTGCATTCGATACTTCGATCATGTCGAGAATTCGTGAATCCGAGGCTTCCACGTGGTGCTCTATGGCTACAAGGTACACTATTATTTCGTCTTTTGCGCATTTTATTTCTTGGCCGAGTAGCGAAATGTATTTACGTATTTCAGCATCGTGTTTCACGGCGCATAGCTGAGTGCTTGGAGCTCGACTGCTACGACCAAATTTATAAATGCTATGATTCATGTTTGACGATAAACTGATCGAAACTTCGTCTGTACCTGCCCTTATATAGAGGCCAGTCCTTTACGATGACTATGAATCCGTGCTCGTCTTTCCAACACAAGGAGCACATGTCTTTGAATTCCTGAAACGTCATGTCGGTGTTTACGTGTTCGTCATAAGCGTGTCGTAAATTAAGTTCGTCCATGCGAAAAAGCACTATAACATTCGCATTATCTCCTAGAAGATGTTTTGGAATACGACTGTACGTCTGACACAGGTAAACGCAGTCTACCTTGGCGTGCCTGCCCATGGAAAAGTACTCTTGTATAATGCCTTGCTTCTCGCACATTACATCGTCGAAAACAAACACGGAATTAGGCTTTGCATCGTCGGTAGTCACCACATCCGCATTATGCTAAACGGAAAATACTCCAGTCCCTCCACCGATTGTAGAACAGTGGCCAAGCGCTGGTACTTTGGCTGTTGCAACGACTTGGAATAGACGTAAACGTTCTCAAACCGAAGACCATTTGGTTCCTCCAGTAAACTTAGTAGAACGCACGTTTTACCGCAGTTGGACGGACCCGCCATTATCCATCGTACGGCAGAAGGCAACAGTATTCCATGTCGTGGTTCACGTCCAATAGTTTCATCGTCCTGCGTAATGCGCACAGGCAAACACACTTCTTGCTTGACGACTTGCATTGTACTGACAAAAAATTGTATAAAAGAAGCGTATTTATTGATTTTAGGTCAGTTGCGCGCAATGACTCGAAGAGGTAAGAACAAAAAACACATCGGTGCAGGACTCGTAAACTCGCTGATAAACAATCTGCCATTCGAGCTACACATTCCCGGCTACAGATTCTGCGGCCCCGGCACTAAACTAGCGAAAAGGGTAGCTCGCGGTAACGTGGGCATTAATTATTTCGACGAAAAGTGCAAGCAGCACGATATCGCCTACTCGTTTAGCAAGGATCTGGAATCAAGACACCGGGCCGACCAGATATTGACACAGGAAGCCGAAGATATAAGAAAATCTCCGGACGCGGGTCTAGGAGA
The DNA here is from genome assembly GCF_032445375.1 of Bacillus rossius redtenbacheri. Taxonomy (NCBI): domain Eukaryota; kingdom Metazoa; phylum Arthropoda; class Insecta; order Phasmatodea; family Bacillidae; genus Bacillus; species Bacillus rossius. Next base: position 14,158,108 of record NC_086336.1, on the reverse strand, counting down.
GAAAATCGTTGCCTGGGGCATATCTAAAATCATGAAGGCAAAGACGAAATTAGGACTGGGTGCTCGTCGATCCAGCTCCATCAAAGCAAAGACTAACTCAAGCAAGACTGGAGCAGGCGTACAAAAAGCCAAGCAAAAATTACAGACTCCCGACAAGAAGATTATAGGAGGATTTCTTCCTTTGCTTTTGCCTGCATTGGGTGCTCTCGGCGGTATCATCGGTGCAACGAGTGGTATAGTGCGGGCAGTCAACACTTCGAAGAATAAGCGCAAGCAGTTAAAAGAATCACAACGACACAATGCCAGCATGGAAGCCATTGCCATGGGTAAAAAAAGGCGCAGGACTGTACATACATCCTCACAATACAGGCCGAGGCATGAAAAAGAAACGATCGGAAATTTGCGGCCTCCGCCTGAACCGCGTCAGTACCTGGGCTTGACCACTACATTGTTCTACAGTTACGAAACAGAACAGAAGCCTAATCAAACAAACTGCGGACACTTGTGTCTTCGCTTTTTAACTAAAAAAATTTAGCTGTCAAAAACAAATGCTACTTAAAGGTTATGCAGTGATGATATATTATTAATGTCGATAACACTTACCTTTACAGGTCACGCATCTGAGCTTCGGGCGGTTCATTTCCCGCCTCTGGATTTACACGGAGAATGATGTATCCGAATCGTAGATTTTCAAACGTATAATGCCATACCGAATATCGACGAAGAAAATTGCAAGATCTTCCTGAAAAGCGATGGGACCGCTCATGAAATACAGTTACCTGTTGGCTCTTACGAAATTTAAGACATTGCAAATTACATCAGGGATATGTTACCACAGGATGTAGACTTTCAACTGCGTGGAAATCCAAACACTCAAAAAAACATTCCAACATGCAGTGAAAATGTCGACTTTACAAAACCTGGGACCATAGGTTCGATGCTAGGATTCGAATCAAAGGTGTATGATGCAGGAAGAACGTTTGAATCTACACGCGCAGTAAAAATTATGCCTGTGAATGTCATAAGAATAAACTGTAATTTGGCAAGTGGAATGTACCTCAACGGAAGACTAAGCAACATGCTGCACGAGTTTTCGCCGATGGTCCCGCCAGGATATAAAGTATCATTTATGTTCCAGTCGTCGTAAAGTGCGCACACGAAGTCGTCGTCAGAATCGTTGACCAGCGAGGACGATCGGTGAATTTTCAAGACGAAGAAATTATGTCTGCACTTGAAGCGATGGGCATAAAGTTCGTAATACCGAACAGATATAAAAGAAATCGCATTGGCTTGAATAAGAACAGTTCTCTACCAGACATCGGTGCATTAACACCTGACAGCATATAGTATCATCTGAGTATTGGACAAGTGCCGAATAAATATGGAAGACGAAATCCTCAATGTGGAAGATCCGGTAATTTTTGATGACACCATTACGAAAATGGAATTGCACGAGTACCAGCCTTTCCTGCTCGGACCGTACGCACTACCATCAGAAGTACGCATTGTCGTACAGCACTAAGATATTTGTACTTTTCCTTCGCAATCATTTCTACGTATAAGAGGCACGCTAACAAAAGCGGATGGTACGCATCCGACAACGATGTCAATATCCTGCAATGGTATTCTTCACCTAATCGAGCGCATTACGTATGTATTCAATGGTGTCGAGGTAGACCAGATGAGAGATGTAGGCATAACATCTGCTATGAAAAATTACCTTTCGCTCACGCCAAATGAACTGTCTGCTGCAAAGATGGCCGGTTGGGCTCTCGAGGATGAATATAAGCTTCCGGTTTATGCCGAAGGGAAGTTCGAGGTTTGTGTTTTTTCTGTTCATGCTTCTTGGATTCGCTGAGGACTACAAACATATAATCATTAATTCGAAACAAGAGCTCGTACTGCTTCTAGTCAACACGCACATAAATGCAATTGACGCCGCTGCAGAAAACCCTCAAGATGTCTCGCTAACACTACAGTCTATCGAGTGGATGCTGCCCCACATCCAAGTGAGCACCGTTGAACGAGTCAAGATGTTGAAGAACATAGAAAAAGGCAATAACTTCGATGTGCCATTCCGATCCTGGAGCCTGGAAACTTATCCTGGCTTGCCTCATAGTCAGCATATCAATTGTATAGTAAAGTCCAGCTTCGCTACGGAAAAACCAAGATACACCATCGTCGGGCTTCAGACCGGAAGACAGCTCAATGCAGGAGTAAGTCGGTCCTTATTCGATAACTGTCAAATACGTGATGTAAAAATATTTTCAAACAGCGAAAGCTATCCGTACGTTGATATGAACATGTACTTTGAAAGTGGAAGATTTTTTCTCGCATATCAAATGTATGCCAAGTTTCAGCAAGCTTACTATGGGCGGAGACAGTCACCGATACTGAGTCCCGACAGTTTCAAGAACAAGGCTCCGTTAATGGTGTTTGACGTTTCCAAACATGATGATCGAATAAATTCAAACATCATCGACTGTAGGATAGAGATAACGACTAGCGGAAATATTCCACCAAACACCTATGCATTTTGTCTGATACTTCACGATCGGCTTGCATCGTACAATTGTCGAGACAAACTTGTGAAAATTCTTACATAAATACTGTTTCGTTTGAGATAATAATTCAGTTACGACCGAGCATTGCTAGTGACAAGATGTACTGCAACCTGCAAGGTTTCCAGAGCCAAAACGGCTTTGTTCTCAAGGAAATTAGCGTCACCTCCGGAGACAAGACTCGAACTCGCACTTTCCGAACTCCGTATCCTTGGAAACTACTAGACGAAAAAAGTAAACGGTCGAATGAATAGCTATGTAAATATTATCACGGACTAGAGTGGCACGAAGGAAAAACTCCATACCACCAAGTTTAAAAAACACTGCAAGATTTACTAGTTCAAAACGAAATAATATACGTTGCCGGAACTGAACAGAGGAAATGGCTACGAGATCTGTGTGAAGCTCCTGTTGAAATTGTAGATTTGCAGGATGAATATGGCTGTCCTTCCCTGCGCAAGCACGACGTGCAGCCTCGTGACAAGTTTGAACGTGTCTGTGCCTGTACAAACTCGCATCTAATGCAGAAATGGCACACACAGTGTTAGTAGGAGCCCGTATATATAAATCTCGTACATCCGTTCGTGCCTTCAGTTATCGTTCGACCTGTAATAAGATGATTACGTTTCATCCTGCTAACGTGTACGTGTTTGTACGACCTAGCTTCAGCAGTGTCGAGTACAGCTACTGGGATGCCGGGTATCTGCGTACATATACAGAAACCTGTGATGGAGGCGCTCAGCATTGGCGGTTTGCGCACTTCCTGTGTTCTACGAACCGACTCAGCAGCTATTAGATTGTTGCGAACCTGGAAACTGTGCCGTCTATCACATGAGACCGCACAAAAACCTTCCTGCTAGCATCGCTGTGGTAGTCGCTTCGTCTGCACGTGCAACACCAAACATGAGCGTGTTGCAACCTGTTGCGACCTGTGATGCTTCTACGCAGACGTCCAAACGACGTTTGTCTCGTCGTCGAAGTTCAGGCAGTGAATCTGTCCCAACTAGCACTGCAGTAAAGCCAAGACGCAGACGTGGTCACAGACGCCATCGACCATGTCTCACTCGAGATGACGACATCGCAGAAGATGACCAGCTGGAAACCTGTGTTCCTGATCCCGTTACCTGCCAACCAGTTGGAACTGGAGTCGACGAGGCAGTGCGTGCGGCATTAAAGACTTTGCTTGCGAAAATGCCTAATTCCTTAACCTAACATGCATTTGTGTAATTTTTATAAATAAATGTGTTAAACCTGAACTTGTGTGTTTTTATTTCTATACGACATGAAATATATCACAGTCCTTTTAATGAAGTCGATAATTCGGCTGTGTTTGAAAATTGTGGTGTACCATTATGTCGGCCTGATAGACTGAATATACATTTAAAGTCGTGTAAAGGGCTTAGTCCGTACAATAAGAAGAGTGATTAAATCGAGAAATCCACAAGACTTTTGTACTTTGTGTTTTTTTTGTACTTGTCGTAGGTTAGAATTTATGTGTTAAATATTTTTAAAAGTACTTGCGGTGTTTTTTATTTTCTCAAACCTGTCACTTTTGTGGTATTTTTTAAATTAAAGTTGTTTTGTAACGGCAAGGGATCGAAGCAAGTTTTGAATCAATAATTTCCATAATGAGCGAATTTTTTTATGAATTTTGGAATTTTTCCCGAATTTCTAGCATTGAAGTTACGGATTTTCAAGATGGCTGTCGTAACGAAAAGTGCAACGGTGGTTTTAAAGATTTTTATTATTTAATTGGGTTGATTAATTTTTTTAGTGATTTTTAAATTTTTTCCCGATTTTCTAACATAAAATTACGGATTTTCAAGATGGCGAACATGACTTCATACTACCTGATGATATATAAGAATGGTTAAAAATGGTGTGGGTCAGTCTGCCTGCAGCCACAGTGAGGGAAGGATCAGTCGCCATTATTAATTTTTTTGCACTCGTCGGGTTCGAACCTAGAACTCCGAGCTCCGTGTCGTAAATGATTGTTTATTTTATATTTTTTATTAAAATTGTATTAATTGAATTTTTTATAAATTTTAAAATTTTAAAATTTATATCGGATAGTAAAAAAGTTAAAGATGGTGGGCATAACGATAAATGCAACGGTGACGTCATAATTCAAAATGGCGGAAAACACAACGCCGGAATGTTCGAGAAAACAAAATGATTTCATCCAAAATGGCGGATCAAAGATGGCGGATCCAAAATGGCCTGGGGTCAAGGTAAGGTCAAAGGCCAAGGTCAAAGGTCAAGGTCATTCAAGATGGCCCCCGTGATATACTTGTCCCGTAACGCTCATCCAAGATGGCCGCCGTGACGTCACAATCAGAGATGTGGCTCGGCACCAGGCACCACAGCCAGAAGCCAGTGCCAGTATCGGCTATTACACACTACTGTTAACTACAATTAATTAATATAAATTGTTTACTAAATAATACTTTCATAATTTATAAAACACGTTTAATTATACATATACATAAATATAACCACACTTATATAACAACAAATGAAAAAGTTTATAAACACAATTAATACTCACTAATATTTACAATAAATAATTTTATTTATATGGACCAATATTCAATATCAATCACTAAAGTATATGCATTAACAGTAGATAATAGTTGTGTATATTGAAGGCTCCTGGCACAGGGTCCAAGGTCCGCTGCTAGTGCTGGGGCCCGCCAATTTGGATTGTGAAGTTACCGCAGCTAAACTGGATAATGACGTCACCGTTGAAATTTCGTTACAATCACCATATTGAATTCTGGCAAAACGGTGGTCATCTTGGATGACCTTTACCTTACACTTGACCTCGGTCACCATCTTTAAATCTAGACATTCCACCATCTTTTATTATATCATTGCAATTTTCGTTACGACCGTCATATTGGATGTGTATAATGTCACAGTTGTGTTTTATGTTACGGCCGCCATTTTGAAATCCCGTATTGTATAAATGTAATATTCGGAAAAATCTTAAAATTAATAAAAACCTAAATAATAAATTTTTAATAAAAAATCATTCTGCAATTTTGAAATTTGTCCACCATGTTTAAAATCCTTTCTTTGAGCTAGAAAACCGGGTATATTTAAAAATTCATTAAATAATACTAAATTAAATCTTGATGATAAAATTGATAAAAAGTAATAGGTTCGGATACGGCGAGGTTATTCTATTAAACATGGTGATGGAACCTTCCTAACACTGAAGCCTCCGGCAGACTGGCCTCCCACCACTAATTACAAGGCAGATGTTACATCAGCCAGTATGAAGTCATGGCGGCCATCTGGTTTTCTTCTGCTGGAAACAGCCATCTTGTATCCGACTTGTTTTTGTCTGCTAGAGTATGCTGCCACTATATTAGTTTGACTTTTACCCACTAATATTCAATATTATTTTTTACATTGACATCCGCAAAATTGTCGGTCATCTTGGCCGCAAACCTGAAAATCCATAATTTTTAAACTATAAATTCCAAGAAAAAATTAAAAAAATCATCAAATATTAACCTGTTAAAATAATGATCAATTATATCGCTATAAAGAGTTTGTTTTGATACTTGCTCGATTCAAACAGATATAATTTAAGTAAATTTACCATATGACAGTTTCAAGAAATCAAACAATAAAATTACAAATAAAAAGGGGTGTTGTCTGTAAAGTCGGTTTACGGACGATAATTTTACGTGATAACATCATAAGAAAACATTGATGAAAAATTGCATACTTTTTAATTTTCACATATTATTTACAGTTTTTGCAAATTTAATTTAAATAATTTGTTTAAATGTAATCACGAACAATTAGTTAAATAAACTGAAATCAAATCAATGTCAATAAATTGTTAATTTGAAATGACGAAATTGGAAAAATAAATCAAATTTTTTAAATTGCTGCTTTTAAAAAGCCCGCCTTAACCTGTTTGATATTATAGAAGATTTTCCCACACGGTGTTTGGCCGGTTCTTGCACGCTTGGCTAAGGCGGAACGTGACAGGGAGTCATGCTTTTTCGTGCGTGCAGCCAGCATTCATCGATTTATAATACGTTATCACGTCTAAAATTTATAACATATTTTCTACACAACGTGGTGAAATTTTTTTAAAAGAGGCTCATTTAAGCAATGTTACAAAATTGTAAAATACTGGTTTTAAACCAAGTCAAACTGTAAAAGAGTTTAAAAACGATAAATATATAATTGGGCCGATACAGAAACTAATGGGAGGAAAGCCCTTCACAGATTGGCTGACACTAAAACCAATAGGTAAAGCCTTCTCGTAATTGGCAACCTGACAAGTATACATATAGAGTCATACCATCTCTCAGCTCTCAGCTGATCCTTAACCTTAAGTTACCTGCTGCAGTGCAGAGCGAAATGACGGTGCACACAACTACAGCGATACACCTAATCCTCTTTAAAATATAAAGAACTAGCTGGGGTACCAGTCATTACGAGTTATATTACCGTTATGTGCACTAAACTCTGTACATACAAAGCTTTGTAAAATTAAACATGATTTGCATGCCAAAGTATGATGGTTACAAATTTATGAGTTATAATTATTAGTAAATGAGGAAGTATGTATGTGATGTTATGTGATTTTTACATAATTAAATACATTAATTATTTATTGATTATTACATACTTAAAACTTTCTTGTAAACAACGTTCTTTGTTTTCTTTTCTGGCTGAAGAATGACCCAGTTAACCGGTGAACTGACTCTTGAACATAAGAAAAGCAATCACTTCTCAGATCCACACTAGCCATTCTAAAACTCTACCCGTGCGCTTTATTTATAGTCGTGGCATTGCCAACTGTAGCAGTATATTTAAAATATTTGAATTCAAAATGATAGTCTTATGGAATGAGGGGTATTCCCGGCCCACCATCAACAGTGTAGATGGAAACGCCGACAATGATTAGGATTACATCTACTCTCCCAGCACATCAGGAAATTTCGAAGCGTGCAACAATTTCCCCAGAGCAGAACTTGAAGACTTCCGAAGTTAACATTTCAGCGGTGTTACAATGGTTGTCAACGGTGCCAGTGACAACGATGAAGGAAGCAGCATCTGACGGTGTTCCATCGCCCAACTGTACATACTGACACATTATTAAAAACTTTGAAATTACGTGATTATGTAATGCACAATTGTAATAATAACTCTGAACGCATTAAATATAGGTGCAACAGGTGTTGTAGCCTGTTTATACACTACGGAATATTAAAAAGACACATCAGGAATTGTGGCAGACTGGTTGCGCATTCATCAGAATCAAACTGCATCTACCGCGGCAAGACATTTATTTGCATAAAATATGCTAAGCATCATGAAATATACCACTGTCTTTTCAATGAAATTGTAACACCCCTCGTGCCTCAAAGTTGAATTATTTTAAATTAATTAAAAAGAGCCTTGGAAACTTGCTGGGTAAGAAAAATAAGAAAATTAAGTAATTGACCAGAGGTGGCACGAGGTGGAGAACAAGATAATTTGGATCTCCCTGACACAAGCAACTTGGGAGGAGTATGGATCTTTTAAGGGAAGAAGGTATATCATAAATAAATTAACACTACACAAGTAGCTTGGTCTATAGGTTCCCTGGTTTATTATTAAGGAATTTTGTGTTCGTATTATTCAAACCTGACAATAAAAATCTTAGTAAATAACAAAGTTAAAGGGGGCGCCCCAGGAGTAATTAAAACAGTACATGTTACACCTTAGCAAAAATTATTACATAATTAAAATTTAAAAATTGCACCAAATTTGAATGTCCCAACAATTACATCGCTGATTAGTTTTATTGATTCTACATATTCTTGAGGAAAGCACTGTTCGCTGGTAGGCTATTCATTCGATTTATGTAGTTCGTAGCTAGAAAGTGGGGGGGGGGGGGGATGTTGATTTCACATTACCACCCGGGTCTTCAACAAATAACGTCGGGTCGCGGAAACCTCTCTTCTAACGTGACCCGCAGTGGAGGTGCAGGACCACGAGCTGGGAGCGATTTCTCTCTCCAGCACTTCGACCCTGTCTGAAACCCAAATCAAATTCAAAACGAATTAGACTTGCTTCCAGACAGTCCTATACCGTCGGCGCAAAAGACCAACAAACGGGAAAGGGGGGGGGGGGGGGGGGAAAGAAAAAAAAATTACTCACCAACCAGGGTGTAGAGTTCGGAGCTCACTAGGTGTCTCGCGCCGACATCAGGATGCCGCGGACCGAGAAATCAGGATGCGCGGACGAAACCGGAATTTTTAGAATTAAATAAGAAGAAATAAAAATTTAACTACGCATGACTTTTCTAAAAACTACCTCTGCCTGGCTACTGTACAAACGGGATCACATCCCTTAAGCAAACTGACTACATTCTCGTGCACGCGAAAATCACCGTTCCCGCAAAAAGCCTCTTAGCGCAGAGGACGTAGGTGAGACGAGGTCAGTAGCCGAGGTCAGAGGGCTGAGTGCCCCGCAATCGGCCAAAACCCCTAATTAAATCGGGCGGTAAGGCCCCGGGTCAAAGGAGGGGGTAGGTTCGGTTCTAAGCCGAAAATTTCCGAAGGAGTCCGAGGCGGTCGTGGCAACAACACGACATGCGCGCTCTCTACCGGACCGAAACGAAAACAAAGAACAATCGACTTCTCCGGGCCGCGAGAGGAAAGCATAGTGCCTTATGGCACCGCGACGCTGCCTTCTAGCGGCGTAAGGGGGAACTACTTGAGGTGGTGAGCAGACTTGCCACCAGGTGTCATGAGGGTAAGCTCTGCACGCTGGCGACCAGGCCCGCGGTTACTTTTTTTGCCGCTAGATGTCAGGGATGTGTCTGTCGGACCCGGGAGAAGGTTTTTGCATCAGGTCATCGTCCCGTCCGGTCACTGCTCTTAGCTTAATTTCTCAGAACTAAAGTGAGGAGGAGAGAGAGGAAGGGGGGGCAGAAATAGCCACTTAGGTGGGAACGCAGCTCCACTGGAGACTGCTTCGTGACGAGACATGCTTTTCTCAGCAGGCCTCTACAAGGTAGCAGCTTGTAGCCCAGGAGCTGCTCAAAGCAGTTTTGGTCATGCAGGGAATTAAAATTACAAACTCGGGACGTGACTGCAGGCGAGAGAAATTTCAACCGGGCTGACCATGTCCACATTAGACAGCAAAATATCAGATTGGCCCCCTGGGAAGGGGCTTCGGTCCACTGGCACCAAGTTTAAATCGGTGGCGTACACCGGCCTAACAAAAAGTAAATCACCCCCATTAACCACCAGATAAATTTAAAAAAATGGAAACCCCAAAAAATTTTAAAATTATAGAATAAATTAAAAAAGTGACGAAATGCCTAATTTCCGGCACATACTCCCCCGCTTGAATGCGGAGCACATAGGGAAAATAAAACAAACACTTACACTGCTCATTAAAACTAGTACCAGGTTCGCCTGTATCCTACTACTTATATTCTAACACCTTTGAGACGCGTCCGCCTCTCAGGCACAACATATCGATAACCCTTAAACAATATTTTTAACTAAGAGCTTATTAACTAAGAGGCCACTTAAAACTAATACAACGTAAAGCTAGCATTCTTATTTCTAGTACCATGGATTTTTAAGACCTCGAGGATTTCTGGCATGCGTAATATTAGAGAGTCCCCTATGTTAGGGGAAAGAAATTAAACACATCTACTTTAAGTCAGCCTGTGTTTTCTTTAGATGGGAGATGTGCGCTCTGGTCACGAATTCTCCTGAACTGGGGTCAGCTAGGCTAACCGTCACTGGCGTTAAAAATCGCTGTATTTGAAAAGGACCTCTCCAGCGGTACGCCAGCTTGGCGGAAAACTTATCCACTGCCTTGCTGAGTGGGTGTGCCTTACAAAGCACAAAATCGCCTACCCTGTAAGGGTTAGGAGATCGGTTTTCGTTGTATTTCTTTTTTCTGCTCTCATGAGCCAGGTTGAGATTTTTACGAGCTCGTCTCCAAATCTCCCTGATGTCTCTCGGATCATCGGGCAATAGGTCATTCAAAGACCAAAGATTTGAAAGAGGGGTATTAGGTCGGTAAGTGAACATGAGTTCGAAAGGAGTACTTTTGTGTCCTTCATAATGTGCATAATTAAAGGCCATTTGCAGCCACACCAAATTCGAATCCCATTTATCCTGCTCCTGCGCATGGTAAGCTATTAGAGCAGACCGGAGATTGCGGTTGAATCTCTCAGCATGCGAGGGCTGTGGATAATAAGGCGAGGTTGTGACGTGCAGAATATCATGTGAGAAGCACATGTTCTTAAAAATCCTAGCCGTGAACTGGGTTGCATTATCTGACACTACTATAGACGGGACTCCCGACGTCTTGAAGATCTGATTACGTAGCGCAGATACAGTGTTTTCTGCGGTGGCTTTTCGCATGGGGATGAGCCAGACAAATTTTGTGAAGGCGTCAATACACACCAGCAGCATAGTGTTTCCTGTCTTTGAGCGCGGGAAAGGTCCGACAAAGTCTATAAACATCTTTTGCATGGGGCGCTCGGCCACATCTGAAGTTAAATAACCGAAACGAGTATTCTGCGCTGGCTTACTCAGCGCACAGATTTTGCATAGTTTCACCTGCTCGGTGATGTCCTTGTGCATGCCGTCCCACACGAAATGACGTCGGATAGCCTGAATGGTCTTATATATACCGAGGTGTGCGCCCACCGGCGAGGTGTGATAATAATGGAAAATCATATTACGCAGATTTTGTGGGAGCAAAATTTTGTATGTTTTTGATTGGGGGGTGCGTTTTTGCAACAGCCCCTTAGACATCCTAAAGTATTTTGGCGCCGTTCCTAAATTAAAAAGTTTAATAATACTGGAAATGTGGGGATCAGCTTCCTGCTGGCTCTGTAAATCCTGAAATGCCAACGGAAACTCTGTCAATAGGGCTTGACATAAGATTGGTGTTCCTTCGGGCGGAGCCTGAGTTGGACTTTCGAACATGCGCGACAGTGTGTCCGCTACTATGTTCTGTGTGCCACGAATGTGTTGGATTTTGAACTTTAAAGAGGAAATTTTTGCAATCCATCGCCCGAGTTTCCCTAATTGTTTCGGGTGTGCCAAAAGCCAGGCTAATGCCTGATTATCTGTCTCTAACAGGAATTCCCTGTGTTCTATAAATTGGCGGAATTTGTCGATGCCAAATACCACGGCGAGGCATTCTAATTCGTAGATCGAGGAGGCTTTCCTCTCGGCGTGGGTAAGTGTCCGCGACGCAAACGCAATGGGCTGTCTGCAGCCTTCGACTTCCTGTGACAGTACTGCGCCTATAGCCACACTGGACGCATCAGTCTGTAAAATGAAAGGTTTGGTGAAGTCTGCCATGCGGAGTACAGGCGGGGAAGAAATCGCCTGTTTCAGGAAATTAAAAGCTTTTTCTTGTTCCGGACCCCATGTGAAAGGTGTGTTTTTCTTACGCAACGTATTTAGTGGTGCTGCGTGCTCAGCGAAATTAGGAATATATTTTGAGTAAAAATTTGCCATACCGATAAAACGTGAAATACCCTTAGGGTTTGTGGGAGGCGGAAAATCACGAATAGCTTGAGTACGTGAAGGATCAATGGTGACTCCCTTGCTAGAAACCAGGTGTCCTAGAAAAGACAGTTCTTGAACTGCAAACTTAACCTTTTTTGTGTTGACAGTTAACCCTGCTTTACGAAATCTACTTAGGACTTCCTCTAAATGTTTGATGTGTTCTTCGAATGTTTCTGAATATACGACGACATCGTCTAGGTAGTTGTACACTGTTTTGAATTTTAGATCTCCTAGTATCTGATCCAGGAGTCGGGTTAGTACTTGGGCTCCCGTGGCAAGTCCGAAAGGTACTACTGTGTATTGGTACAAGTTCCAAGGGACACAGAAGGCTGTGATGGGTTTTGAATCCGCAGTAAGGGGAATTTGGTGGTAGGCAGAATTTAGATCAAACACACTAAAATATTTGGCCTTACTGAACCAATGAAAAGCAGTGTTTAGGTCTGGCAAAGGTATGTTTTGTATGACTATTTTCTCATTAACTTTTCTGTAATCAATTACACATCGTTGTTGATCCTTGCCCTTAGGCACCAGGAAAGCTGGGGAACTGTAGGCGGAGGTCGAGGGTTCGATTAACCCTTTTTCTAAAAGCTCCTGAACATGATTGCGCATCGTCTGCATCTTAGGGCCTAAAAATTGATAAGGGTGAGATCTCACTGGTATTTTATCCGCTAACTCAATTTGGTACTCGACTAAATTTGTGCGACCTAGTTTACTACTCAAGACATCTGGAAAACTACTGCATAATTTATCAATGGCGGCCCGCTGCTGTGTATTAAGGTGCTCGTGTGAAGTGGTGTTACCCTGATCCAAGATGGCTGCCGTTGGCTCGGCCGGAACTGAAACTATTTGTTCAGGGGTCCCACAAGGAATAGGATTACCCATGTTGAATTTGAACACGAAATTCTTCGCCTGAAGATTAATGATTAGACCTGTCTTGGCGATGAAATCAGACCCGTAGATTAGGTCTGTGGCAAGTTGATCAGACACCAAAAATGGGAAATTCCATGAATATAAATCAATATTCACCTTGATCACAACTGCTAACGTAATATTTAATGGCTGCTCTGAAGCTGTGAAACATTGTAACTTAGTGGTCTCAGTCTTTAGAATTAATTTGCTCTGTTTTAACTTGTTAAATAACTGCCCAGAAATCAGGCTGCGCGCTGATCCTGTATCAATTAGTCCCGATACAGTGTGTTCGCCAATCGTTGTTACTGCATACGGAATTACTGTAGGAATATTGCCAAAAATTTGGTGGCACTTTCTCTTGCCCTTATTTGTAGGATCAACACACGTTTTACATGAGTACGTGTGCGTTGAATTACCATTTCCCTTATTTTTGTTATTTCTCCTGCTATTGTGCTTTCTTTGTTTATGTTTGTGACCTCGCTTGTTACTTTTATTCCTGGACTCCTTGTTGTTAGGATTATTGTTTTTGTGTAATGGTGTTTCTTGTGTACGGCCATTACTTGGCGCAAGTTGAACTTCCCACTTATAAGAAAAATTTTTAACACTTGAATTTTTCGGTGGCCCTGAATAAGGTTGTTCAGGCCACCGCGTTATGCGTTTTTTGGAGTGTCGCCATTTCGTTTGTTGTTTTTGTGGTAACACTGGGCCAGGGAATGCCCGTCTCTTTTACAGAAAGTACAATGTGCATTTTGTTAATATCTCCCTTGTGGCCTTGAAGAGAAAAATGTATTGCCCTGATGTTTCTGTGCTGCATTCTTATGTTGCGAATTACTGCGCTCCGTTCCCGCGCTGCTACCTTGTTGACTAGCGAATGTGGCTTGTTTATTTCGCTGAAAATCAGCGTATTCTATGTTTGTGGCGTGTACGCAAAGTTTGTCAAGCTCAGCATAATTTTGGGGGCGCGCCTGGAACACTGAGCGCGAGCGCTCCGCTGGGTTCAAACCGTCTAGAATCGTACTCACGACCTCTCTCTCGGAAACCTTTAGCCTGAGTACCTGGTTGGCTTCGCGTATGTCAGCCACGTAATTTGGCAAGGCTTCATTACGCTGCTGCAGTCGGTTAAACCACTCCAACCGGATGTTTGTGAGTAGCCTACTCGGTATACAAAAATTTAACACGTCTTCATGAAACTCGTCGAAAGTGAGGTCATTCTCAATGGCAGCCATGATCCGCTCACTTAAGGGAGCTTGGGTGTATGGGTAAACAATTTCAAAAATTCGTTTGTCGGGAATCCCTCCCTTTTGTCGCAGCTTTAATAAGACTCGAAGGAAATCAATTAGTTTGTGTGCGTCCAGACCCGACGCCTCTGGCAAATCCTTGAGTAACCTTTCTACAGGATGGGTGATTTTTCCGTATAAACTGTAGCCAGTTTCTGGGGCTGTCGTGCTCCTCAATACTGAGTCGTGGGGCTGAGCCGCGGCTCCTGCCGGCTGAGGTGAAGGCTGGTGTGACACCGGGTGCGACTGAGTCTGTTCCCGAGTCGCACCCAAGGGGCTGATTTGTGGTGGAGTGAGCTGGGGCGTTGTGAGTGGCGGCTGCAGAATACCAGCACTCGGAAGTGGGGTGGTTTGCCATGAAGGAAACTGTGGCTGAAATTGAGCATAAGGGTTAAAATAGCCCTGAGCGATCGGATACGGGAAAAACATGTTTGGTGGGTATGGTTGCGTCATTTGGTGTGCCAAGGTTGGTAATCCCTGTGAAAATGTCACGCTAGTGACGGGGTGGGTTGTCACATGACTCGTTGTAATGTTTGTCGCCGCTGTCGTCGACTGCACAAGCGGCTCTGAATGAGTGGTAGATACGTGTATCGGTTGGTTTGGAAGCGACGTTAGTGGCTGTGAGTCAGGGGCTGCGTCTGGTAATCTGCTCGTTTCCGTCTCCTGTCTGTTTACCGTCGCCCGTACTTCTGATTGTCGCGTGTCGGGTTGCTCTACTCCCAGGGGCAAGCTAGGAGCGTCCCCTTCCGGGAAGGCGGGACAATCGATGCCTAAAGCCTGTGCCCCAGCCACATAATGCTGACTGCGTCGTGTGTCTTCCAAAACGGCTGCTCTCGCCGCCAATTTTGAATGGAAACCTGCCGTCTGTTGCAAACATCGTTCTACCTCTTTTATATAAATTCCATGGAGAAGGTCTGCCGAAAGCTGTTTCAGGTTTTGCAAACGTCGGGTAACATGTTTTAGCCTGACTATATGTCGCTCGACATTGGGTAAATTTTCCTCCACATCTAGATAACTTACGAAACCCGATATATCATAAAACTTGGCGCAAGCCAGGTTGAATTCTTCAGTTACATCTAAATCCAAATTCGATACACTAGTGGGCACGCCATCATGAAGGGCGGCCCTGAGCCTCTTCCTGAGGACTTGCACATTGCCACTGGAGGGCAAATTGCGTAGCTGTAACTCATAGGTCAGCTCATCTGACAGCAATAACTCCGGCTTAAACATACTGCTCGGACGTAAATTACTGCTAATTAAAACAAAAATTTAACACACATGTACGATTCAAACGTACACCATAAATACTCCTCTCTTAACAACTATCTTAATTTTAAATACCTCCTAAGGCTTCCTATATTAATATAAACTACCAACTAACTCCAATGCGCGGGGAGTAAGTCACACTTTCAAGGTGGGGGGGTATGTGCCCAAACTTATTTGCGTAAAGAGTCGCCGTACTACTCAGACAACTGCGCGAGCTTCCCCTGTCAGTTTGACTTGCCAACCTGTATACTCAACAGGGGGACTGACCTGCCGCTCGCAAGGTCGTCTGCCACGACGGACAAGGGAGAGGGGTGTGCGGGAGGAACAGGGCCGTGTCGTCGCCCTCAGATAACGGGCGTGTCGCTGGCTCAAGCGGGATGATGAGGGGGGGGGGGGGGGGACGCCAGCTGAGGCGAGAGATAAGACACGTCTCGCTGCCGGCCTGCTAGCGGACCGCACGCCGCGACTTCTTGCGCCGCACGCAGACTAAGTCCACACGGGCCTTTAAAACTCAATCATAACTTTAAAATAGAAAAGCAATATAACTACCGGGTGTACCAGCGATCAGTTCACAATGTTATTATTACAAACTTGCTATCACAAAATTTAATTAATTATTTTTTATATATATATATATTTTTTTTTTGTATGCCTACTCGATTTGGGTATGCCTATAGACCAAACCACGCTCTGCTACCAATTGTAACGCCCCTCGTGCCTCAAAGTTGAATTATTTTAAATTAATTAAAAAGAGCCTTGGAAACTTGCTGGGTAAGAAAAATAAGAAAATTAAGTAATTGACCAGAGGTGGCACGAGGTGGAGAACAAGATAATTTGGATCTCCCTGACACAAGCAACTTGGGAGGAGTATGGATCTTTTAAGGGAAGAAGGTATATCATAAATAAATTAACACTACACAAGTAGCTTGGTCTATAGGTTCCCTGGTTTATTATTAAGGAATTTTGTGTTCGTATTATTCAAACCTGACAATAAAAATCTTAGTAAATAACAAAGTTAAAGGGGGCGCCCCAGGAGTAATTAAAACAGTACATGTTACACCTTAGCAAAAATTATTACATAATTAAAATTTAAAAATTGCACCAAATTTGAATGTCCCAACAATTACATCGCTGATTAGTTTTATTGATTCTACATATTCTTGAGGAAAGCACTGTTCGCTGGTAGGCTATTCATTCGATTTATGTAGTTCGTAGCTAGAAAGTGGGGGGGGGGGGGGGATGTTGATTTCACATTACCACCCGGGTCTTCAACAAATAACGTCGGGTCGCGGAAACCTCTCTTCTAACGTGACCCGCAGTGGAGGTGCAGGACCACGAGCTGGGAGCGATTTCTCTCTCCAGCACTTCGACCCTGTCTGAAACCCAAATCAAATTCAAAACGAATTAGACTTGCTTCCAGACAGTCCTATACCGTCGGCGCAAAAGACCAACAAACGGGAAAGGGGGGGGGGGGGGAAAGAAAAAAAAATTACTCACCAACCAGGGTGTAGAGTTCGGAGCTCACTAGGTGTCTCGCGCCGACATCAGGATGCCGCGGACCGAGAAATCAGGATGCGCGGACGAAACCGGAATTTTTAGAATTAAATAAGAAGAAATAAAAATTTAACTACGCATGACTTTTCTAAAAACTACCTCTGCCTGGCTACTGTACAAACGGGATCACATCCCTTAAGCAAACTGACTACATTCTCGTGCACGCGAAAATCACCGTTCCCGCAAAAAGCCTCTTAGCGCAGAGGACGTAGGTGAGACGAGGTC
Source organism: Bacillus rossius redtenbacheri (assembly GCF_032445375.1). Classification (NCBI taxonomy): domain Eukaryota; kingdom Metazoa; phylum Arthropoda; class Insecta; order Phasmatodea; family Bacillidae; genus Bacillus; species Bacillus rossius. The sequence continues at coordinate 14,140,750 of NC_086336.1, read as the reverse complement.
AGTAGCCGAGGTCAGAGGGCTGAGTGCCCCGCAATCGGCCAAAACCCCTAATTAAATCGGGCGGTAAGGCCCCGGGTCAAAGGAGGGGGTAGGTTCGGTTCTAAGCCGAAAATTTCCGAAGGAGTCCGAGGCGGTCGTGGCAACAACACGACATGCGCGCTCTCTACCGGACCGAAACGAAAACAAAGAACAATCGACTTCTCCGGGCCGCGAGAGGAAAGCATAGTGCCTTATGGCACCGCGACGCTGCCTTCTAGCGGCGTAAGGGGGAACTACTTGAGGTGGTGAGCAGACTTGCCACCAGGTGTCATGAGGGTAAGCTCTGCACGCTGGCGACCAGGCCCGCGGTTACTTTTTTTGCCGCTAGATGTCAGGGATGTGTCTGTCGGACCCGGGAGAAGGTTTTTGCATCAGGTCATCGTCCCGTCCGGTCACTGCTCTTAGCTTAATTTCTCAGAACTAAAGTGAGGTGGAGAGAGAGGAAGGGGGGGCAGAAATAGCCACTAAGGTGGGAACGCAGCTCCACTGGAGACTGCTTCGTGACGAGACATGCTTTTCTCAGCAGGCCTCTACAAGGTAGCAGCTTGTAGCCCAGGAGCTGCTCAAAGCAGTTTTGGTCATGCAGGGAATTAAAATTACAAACTCGGGACGTGACTGCAGGCGAGAGAAATTTCAACCGGGCTGACCATGTCCACATTAGACAGCAAAATATCAGATTGGCCCCCTGGGAAGGGGCTTCGGTCCACTGGCACCAAGTTTAAATCGGTGGCGTACACCGGCCTAACAAAAAGTAAATCACCCCCATTAACCACCAGATAAATTTAAAAAAATGGAAACCCCAAAAAATTTTAAAATTATAGAATAAATTAAAAAAGTGACGAAATGCCTAATTTCCGGCACAAAATCGAAAATTCTTCTCTGTGTGAAAAATTTGGTAATCGCCTGTCTTGTGGAACTGCTCTGAAAAGACATTTCAAGACATGTAAAGTACTTACTTCGTACTCTAAGAAGACTGTATAAATCATAAATGTTAGAGATGTATTTGTTTTTGTTCTTGTTGTAGTGTAGAATTTATGTAATAACATTTATTATGTTAAAGAACTTGCGGTGTTTTATTTCTCAAACCTGTCAATTTTGTAGTATTTTTAATTAAATTACATTTTTTGCATTGACCAAGGATCTAAACCAGGACAGGAATCCGTCGATTCAATCAGTAAATTAATGAGTGATTTTTGATGATTTTTGGAATTTATCACGAAATACTAACTTAAAAATTACAGACTTCCAAAATGGAACCAAAATGTCAATATGGCGGTTGCACAGTAATAATAAATGATTACTGCACTCTAGAAGGTACAAATTAAAGTAACATGATGGTAACGCACTCTAGCAGATGGCATGAGTACTATGTACATGACACTAGCGCTTCTCTTATCGCTTACTGAAAACATGATGGCGGACATGATGTCATACTTGCTGATAATATGTACCTTGGCATTAGTGTTGAGAGGTCAGTCTGCTGGCGGCTTCCGTGGAGGAAGGATCGGTCACCATTTTTTTCCGCCTTCACCGGGACCGAATGGAGGACTCCAAGCTCCATGACGTAAATTGTGTTTTTAAATAATATTGTTTTTATTTAAATAATTATATTTGCTAAATAATTTAAAAAAATATCTTATTAAAATCTCAAAGTAATTATATTTTTTTCAAGATGTCGTTTGTAACGAAAATTGCAACGGTGACGACATGAAACAAAATGAGGGAAAGTTCTATGGAAAAAAATGTTGGAATTCAAAATTGCGGATACAAGATAGCCACCGGGGTCAAAAGGTCAAGATCAATGACATCCAAGATGGCCGCCGTGACGTCAAAGAAAATGGTCACTTACCCCATCCTCAATCCTCTGCCAGAAGCTAGGTGCAGGATCGGCTATCCTACACTACTGATGCCAAATTACAAGGCAATATGTTGTCAGGTAATTTTGGAGATACCGTGATGTGTCAGTCAGTGGTAAATAGCTTACCTCATTCTAATCCAAATCCTGATCGTTAAATCCTTTTTATTTGAGTGTATATGTTTTGAAATAATCATACATGCCAAATTTTAAGTCGATATTTCAGGTAGTTATGGATATACCATGATGAGTCAGTCAGTGGTAAATCACTTACCTAATCTTAATCCTGATCGTAAAAACCTTTTTAGTGAGTGTTCACATTGTGAAAGGAATATGGATGCTAAATTTCAAGTCAATTGGTCAGGTAGTTTTGGAGATACCTTGATGATTGTGTGAGTGGTATTACGTGTGTGTGTGTGTAAAGGTTACCAAACACTACGAACTATTGTTGGGCCACACGATAAAAAAAACTTTGGCGGGCACTTGAGATAGAATGTGTGACTTTGTGATTTTCTTTTTAAATGGAACAGAACTATTATATTAAATTGCTGAAATTTATAAATTTTAAAATTTTTAAAAAATTAAATGGAAACTACTGTATCACCTACAAAATATTGTTCTCAGTAATACCGGGCTCCCATTTTTACACGGGAATTAGTGTTTTATATCGTCCCAGTACCTCCAATAATCAAAGTTATTTGTAGGCCGTTCCCTCGTTAGCTTTCCAGTATTAACTGCGTGCGTAATAAGCATGATACAAGCATGCTCAAGTTGTTGAATATTCGTTTAATAACTTATGTTTGAATGTAATACGAATAAAAATATAAAATTAATCGTCAAATTACATTAAAAACTTATATATCTATAAAAAAATAACAGTAGTCGTGTATTGTATAAAGTTGCAGTAGGGTAGGGCGGGGCTAGTTGAGCACTTTTTCACATGTGCGGTTATAGCTCCTCAACGATAAGTAATAATGGCTTGTTATGCATACTGAAGGATTACGAATTTATCCGTTTGCAAAAGTGTCCGTAATAATTTATTTCTTACAAGTCGAATTTAAGAGCTACAGCTGTTTAAATGCAGAAAGTCAAGTATGCTTAACGTACCCCATAGGTGAGGTAAGTTGAGCAAGGGTATGGGGCAAATTGAGCACTTAGAATGTGTAGCCAAATGATGGGTTCAATGTTAACTAGACATGAAATAAAATTTCTGTTTGATAATCAACTTTTTATTTATAGTATTTTAGTGACAAAACAACTAAATTAAAAGTAATTTTCTTTGAATAATAAACTGAAAATAGAATCAACAAAACATCAACGTATCTTAAACTTAACTTTGTAATTAGTTTCAGTCTTTCTGATCAAATTCAGACTTGAATATTTATATAATTATCAATAAAGCTTATATTAATAAGAAAAAATTAATACATAAAATAAACTATTAATGAGATATAGGAAACTTAATCGTCGTTGTCACTGTTGCAATCAATTGTAACAAGTATTTCTTTAAAGAGTCCTCTTGCGTGGGAGAAAATACTTGGCTCGGTGTTGCATAACCCATTGATGAATCACCACCTTCGTTTAATATCTTCAAAAATCTGGTCACAGTCATCCGTTTATATACCGAATTCTTTTGTGGCGGCATTCACGCTTTTTCCCTCATCACTGACCGCCTTTGCAGCATCATTTAAGTTTTGAGTAGAGTAAGAACATCTTGTAGTCTTTATTTTATAAGTCCGCATCCTAAAAAAATAAAAAGCATATATTACTTTAGTTCTATAGCTCAACTAACCCCAATCCGAAATTTCAAAACAAAAGTGAAGTTATGAAAAACCGGTTAGAATTATATCCAAAATATTTATATATATCAAAAGTACTATAAATCTATGGAATATTAACACTTATCTGATTAAAATCAGATAAAAATTAACTATTACAGACGAACTATTACGCTTTATAATTATTTTACTTTTTGGTTACAAAATAAACAATGCGTGGGTGTACTTCACTCGATCGACTAGTCGCCACTGGCGGTCTCGTGATGAGTTCCCCTCCCGCGACCCCTTCTGTTCGCTATTTGATGCCTTCGCGTGCGGTGAATAGTTTTCGAGATATTTCGATTGCCCAACTTGCCCCTATGCTCAACTAGCCCCGCTCTACCCTATCTTTCTTGTAGTATTACAAACTATTTCTTGGTAACTCGTTTCCAAAGGAATGGAAAGTAAATTCAACACTACTTAAAATATTTAATTATTCGCTTGCTTCGTCGATTGAATAAGAATTAGTAGAGACCGGAAAAATTCGCGTATTCATTTCGCGATAGGCTAAAATACAAATAGTTATACCTCAGTGCTGCCTCTGTTATTGGCTCACAATTCACCTGGATGACTCTGGGCCAATGAGAAACACCCAACCAAAGCTGTATCGAATCACAGGCTGCTACGTTGGGAGGTCTCGCAAGACAGCAGCCAATGAGTGGGTGGCATTTGACCGAGTGTACGTAGAACTATGGAGTTCATCCTGGAGGTCAGTAAACCCGCGAATTTTTCCGATCCCTACCAATTAGGCACCTGCAGTAATAATGACGCAAGGCCGCAAAGAACTGCTCTGCGCTGAAGGCAATCGCGGAATTAGCTTTTGGTCCGGCCCGCTCGGTCGCCATGTCTGAAGGACAGGAGCCGTGTCCAGTGGTTACGGACGAGGTTACATGAGCACGGACGATTGTTGCTGTAGGGAAAGAGAGCGGAGCGGATTGTTGCTGTAGGGAAAGAGAGCGGAGCGGCGCGGAGCGGGCGTGGTTAAGGGGGTGTTCCCCCATGTTAGGTCAATATTTTATATTTACAGTAATTACAGATAAACTTGTAGACTTTTTCAATTGTTTAACTTTCACGAAATAAAACATATATACAGCGCATACTTTTTTGCAAAAATTAGCTGCCAAATTTACTTTTTTAACGTTTTTGGGTTTGTAAAAATAAGGAGATTTTAATTGATTGCAGAAATGAAACTTTTTAGGTTTAACTGCAATGCCACTGGCTACTTAATGATATGGTTTGTATTTCTATCACAAAACTCATTTCATATATCTTGGATGTGTCAAAATCGTAAAAAATTGAGAATTTTGAAATGCCAGGTAAAATTAATTAATATTTTTGAGCTGTATATATATATATATATATATATATATATATATATATATATATATATATATTTCATTTCATGAATGCTAAACAATTGAAAAAAGTCTAAAAGTTTATCTGTTGGTAATATAAATATAAAATCATGCCCTGAAATGGGAGGCACCCCCTTAAGGTCAGGGGCTGGGGACGGAAAGGACGCGCTCGTGTGTGCGTGGCTTTGAACGGACCCGCCAATACGGCCCAGTAATTCACCCCGGCTCTCCGAGAGAGCTCCTTCGCGGTTGGCTGACTGTAGCGGCGGACCCACGGAGGGAGAGCCACAATTACACGACACGCCGGGAACTCGGGCTGAAAGGAAGTAAAAAAAAAAAAAAAAAAAAGAGGGCGTGTACGCCAAGGGGTTGGTACAACGTCCGGTTTTCACGTACAAATGTCGAGGCAATTACGGTAGACGCCAATTGGGGGACAAAATAAAGAAGAGAAATTCTGGCACGAGAGAGAATCAACTCTGCAGTTAGCGCGGACATAAGAATAACCGATAGTGGAGGGTGAATAACGTTTTAATGAAATCATGAATAACATTTTTGCTACCAAAATTATCCTTCTAACAGCTACAGACTGCTTCGCTAAAGCTCTTAATTTTACATTTAACGAAGGGATATTTCTGAAACCACCCGTAATATGTGAGTATATTAGATGTAAGAACTGTACGCCTTCATTATGGGCATAATCACTTCATATAAAAATGAAAAAATATATATATGTGTTTAAGCCACTGTTTTTTTCTCTCTTTGAAGTTTAAAGACTTTAAGAATTTTAGGCGCACCATACAAAATTTTTTGAAAAATAATTTATAGTAATTAATGCCTTACTGATATATACTGCCATCAACTCAAAACTTGTTTTTAAAATACAGTAAAGAGCGACTAAAGCGCCGTAATGAACAGTAGTATAGGAAAGTATGTCCGGGCACAGGCGCCAGGCGGTGGTGCTGGTGCCGTGGAGTCGGCCGATTGATCTGACGTCACGGCGGCCATTTTGGACTCAAATATTCCTCAAAATTCCTCAAAAATGACTAAAAATGACTCAAAAATTCCCGTTTTGAGGAAATATTTCACGTTTTCTTCCACAAAAATTCAAAAATTAGGATTTCGAAAAACCTCAAAATACTTTTGCCTTAGAAAGAACACAAATTCCTAAAAGCTGCTTAAAAGTCCTAAGAGCTAGCGGCTCTTAGTCGCAGACGTCATCAAGGAGTATGACGTCACCGTTGCAATTTCTGTTACGGCCGCCAGCTTGAAAATCCGTAATTTTTATATTAGTAATAAGGAAAAATTTTAAAAAATTTAAAAAAGTAATTAATCAAATTGAATAATAAAAATTTTAAAAAATATTACTTAAAGAACACTTTTGCACTTATCTTTACGGTCGCCATAATGGATTACAGAAATGTGGCATGTTTCATTACGCCCGCCATCTTGGTTGAGTACGATTTCATCGTTACACTTTACGTTACGACCGCCATATTGGATCCTATTATTTGTTGCATGTTTCGTTACGGTCGCCATCTTGAAAATCCGTAGTCTCAATGCTAGAAATTCCGAAAAAAAAAAAAAAAAATCTTAAAATCGCCTACTTCAAATATTTAGTTATTTAAACGATTTCGGTCCTCGGTTGGATTTCCGTCGAAAGTCAACTAGTAATTTATTAATATACTAGCTACAATACCCGGCGTTTCCCGGGCTAAACACTGGGTGTAGTTAGTAATTGTCTTCTTTGAATGTCAAGGGTGAAAATTAATTTATATCACTTTTAGATCCCGACAGACGTTGTTCTGCCAGTTTATAGTTATTTACCTGGTCTGTGTGTAATTTAGACTTTATAAAGCAATATAGAAAAATCTGAAAAATAAGAGATTTCTAATATTAAAAAAAAAGATTCCATTATCTAGCTAATGCTCGGCCTGCATTGCAATGCCTCATTCAGTTTTGTTTTGTAATATGTTTGAAGTTGTTCCACATATACAAATCATATATCCATCTCTCTATATATATTTATCTCTATCTACATCTATATACATCTATGTATGTCTATCTCAATTTATCTCTTTACATCTACATATATACTTCCCACCATCTCTATATCTTCTATATATAAGTCTCTATATAGCTCTATACATCTATATGTATATCTCTATCTAACCCATTTCATTCTCTATACCTCGCTCTATCTCAACTTATCTCTCTCTATATATGTATATATCACTCTATCTCTGTCTCTCTTTTATATTTAAATAAATTGTGTCATGCGTGCGCACTTATACAACAAAAACAGACGAAGTGACGCTATATAAAATGTAATAAACACATTTTTTGACAAGATTCGTGCTCCAACTTTTGAAAAATAGTTATACCGTCTCAGTCACCTTCATGGGCATGCGCATAACAAATCACCAAAATTTCATCGCAATCGAATGAATGGTATAGAAACGAATACGACACAAACAAAAACGAAAATTAAAAACATGACAAACACATCAAACGATGGTGCATTTAAAATTCAAGGCAACTCTATCTATTGACGAAGTTAAGAACAAAACTGTTATAAGCGCCTTTATTTTGCTAGCTGCTGTGAGCTCCACTAAGTGGACTGGTCTCACCAAGGAGAAAAATATTAATTTGCCAGACCTTACTATGTGTATGAGAAATGACACTCACTATTTGTATGTCTATGACCTATGATTTTTTCTGTTATAAAATGAAATTATCACTTTTTCACTTGCTTAGGGATGGAATTTAATATTAATATGGGGTCTGTATGTTAATCCAGGTTATAAGCTAGCCGTAGGCCAAATTTCATTCAAATCCATTCAGTAGTTTTTACGTGAAAGAGTAACACACATCCACACAAAACTTTCGTGTTTATAATATTAGTAGGATTTAAGAAATTCTCATTAAACAAAATAAAAATGTCTTACGCCACTAACGTCGTTTTGAATTATGTCACCACTGTATCAATTATCGTTACGGACGCCATCTTGAAAATCTTGACTTATTATCCTATTTTAATGAAAAAATGTTCAAAAGTTATCAAAAAATTTACTAATTAGAATACTGGTTGATTAGATCGATTCCCGTCCTTGGTTCGAAACCGGTAAGAGCAAAAAATAAAAAAAACAACAGATCTTTCCTGCTTGGAAGCTACCTAGACTGACCTCACACCACCAATACCAAGGTATATATATATATATATATATATATATATATATATATACACCTTGGTATTGGTGGTGTGAGGTCAGTCTAGGTCATGGAGCTAATATACAGTAATACATCTGGAGAGGACAAGGGAAGGCTAGTAGAGGATGCGAGGTGAAGCCGGGTATCGGCGTTTGTTCCCTGCTTTCTACGCTGGAAGAAAACGAAAACGAGCCAAACTTGTCTCGCGCGGCGGAAAAATCCTCCAAACTAAACTCGCAACAGCTCCGAAACTATCAAAACAATCAAACTGAAAATTTTACTGGATTACCTGTAAACATTCTTCCCCACACCGCTTTAATATTTTTTTCGAAACATGAATACTTTCATTTTCAAAAATTAAATACCTATTTACTGCCAAATTTTTTTGTGAATACGCAGAGTAAATTTCAACATCGAGGAAAAATTTTTGTTTGCAACTATAGGTGGGGGACACCTGCGAATGAAATTAGGAAGAAGCTTCAAATTTTATTTATATACCACTCTAGACGCATTCAACCCAATACTTTTATTTTTACAGAGAGTTGAAGTGGGAATAATGTTTCAGTGGGTAACACTACCGACATATGTCTTCGTAACGCACTTCTTTTTGTTATTATACTTCTCAAATTTTATAATTTCATACACAACGTTTATAAAAAACGAATTCTTACTTACTTCATTTAATCTATTACAAATCTCTTGTAATATACGTGTATTAGTTGAAGTTAGAAGTCTTTTCAATATCATGTTCATGTTCCAGTCTACTTACTCAACCAACGTAACATGCAAACCTTAGCTTAACACTGGTAGAGAATTGTTTGTAATAACTGTAATGCTATGCATATACTGACAATGTAAGAAACTTTCAATTTTATTAATTGTTTGCATAAGAATAAATAATTTTAAAAAATCATAGAATAGGCCTTTATAGACTGAAAACCTTTCACGTAGTTTCAAGTAGCGTACATAAAAGTTTTTAAATATGTATATATAATTACCAAATATTGTTGAATATATTTAACATTTTTATACATGTTACAACACACATATAATAACAAGCCTATATAGGATATAAAAAGACAGACGCCAAATTTTAGCATTTTGTATTTCTTTTCTCTGTGTGAATAAAATAACAGTTCTTAACGTAGTTGCTAATACATACTGTACTATATTTCTAAAAAAAAAATACGAAAACCCCTGACATCGTCACCATAACAATGATAAATTTGCAAAATAATTAAGGTACGTCTTTTAATGCTACGAAGCACACTCTTAAGAGAAATGTTTTAAACTTATGTTGGGATTTATCTAATATCTTAAAAGCATTGTGAAACCGTTCCTTTGAGGGAAACCTTATTATACCGAACACCATATCATCCTATAATCGAGTTAGATTTTCGCTTATTAAGACCCATTTGTCTTCAAAATGCACTGTACACAATGCATGGTTCGGAGACGCAGTCCAATTTTTCCGCTTTGTCGCTTTTTCCCAGATCTGTCGTTGATCGTCACGTTTTGGAAATCTATGAAAAAAGTAAAGAATTATACAACTGAAACTACTTCTCTTTGTTAAATAGTTTTCTTAGGTTTTTCGAAAAGTTCTAAGATTAGTTACTTCTGTTTAAAACATTTGCCACTTTTTTCTGATGCTTCAAAAGTTTTGGGAATTAATTTAGTTAACAAATGAAAAAAAAATCTTTAATACATGTGAAAAGCAACGCCATCCGGCTTGGAATTCCATCGATTTGTACAGCCATATGCGCTACAGGAAATCACCATTGTAGCCGCACACCAGCGCCACTCAAACCTCAAGGACAAGTGGGCTGGGGCTGCGTTTGCAGTAGAAATACGCTCTCCTCCTCTTTCTTTTCAACCCTTCTTCGCAACCGGCTGGCTTCGCTCTCGCCCTACACATGTCCACTCCAGATCTTCTTACATGCTCCTTGGTCTAGGTAGCTTCCGAGGAGGAAGGTCAAATTTCAATGTTAAGATCAAAGTTTAAGGTCAAGGTCAAAGTTCAAAGTTCAAGGTCAATGTCAAAGTTCAAGGTCAAGGTCAAAGTTCAATGTCAACAGTTGAGGACAAAGGTATGGTGAACAGAAAATTATACTAACATGGTGCTAGCACAATCTAGCAGAAAACAAGATGGCGGCCTCCAGCGGACGAAGACAAGGTGGCGGACATGACGTCATACCAGTTAACGATGTATATAAGGAAATTCGACGGATCTACAAGGGTGTGAAGGACTACGAAACACCAAAGTACCGACGAGTAGGTACTCGTAAAATGTGAAGTCGGCCCCAGGTTGCGGAGACACAAAATATACCTTACCTTTTAAAATTAAATCGTTCTCTGTACAACCAAAAATATCACGTACATGCAGTAACTGAGCGTCCCAATTAGCTAATCGGATATGTCGCGGGGAAAATCCTGTATATACGTCCTCGGTAATAGTAATGTATATGATCGTAATGTATAGTAATTAATAGAGTTCTAGACTAGCTGAGAGTTAAACCTAAACACTGTAGCATCGTATGTTTCGGGATTGGATGAGTTACTGTAAAGTAGAAGTTTAGTGCTACAACAATAGTAGTATATATTGCGGGCTCCGGCGCCAGGAGCTGGAGCGTGAAGCGTGGTGCATGTCGAGAACCGGCCACCCAAACGTAGCGGAAGGCATTTTGGATGATCTTGACCTTAACCTTGAACTTTGACTGTGCCTTAGGTATTTTATCCCAAATATTTTTTTGCATCGATCAAATATCAATCTTAGTACAGGAGCCGATCATATAAATCATTATTTTAATAAGTGTAAATTTTGGGTGGTTTCTGAAATTTTTTTGAATTTCTTTCTAAATAATTACACAATTTCAAAATTGCAGCCATCCACCCTGGCAATAAATATTTGCAACACTCTAGCAGGTAAAATTTAAATCAATATGTCGGAGGCACAGTCTAGCAAATGGCATGTGTACTACGTACCACTAGTGTTCATTGTATCAGTTAATGAAAACAGATTGCAGCAGCACTCTCTAGAAGGTAATGTATGTGAACTAGCGCTCCTGGTAGCAAGTATTGAAAATAAAGATAACGGAAACGTCCTTCAGCAGGTGATGCAATTATTTCTTCAAATTAAAAAAATTAAAAATCCGAATATGTGTGTTAGGCCTAGTAGTATTTTTTGGAATGTCCGAGAGTAGGCGCCAGGCGCTGGAGCCGTGTGTACGCCCGCCATCTTCTATTGTGACATCACGGCAGCCATCTTGGATGACCTTCACATTGAACTTTGACCTTGACCTTTGACACTGACCTTTTGCCTTGACCTTGGCGGCCATATTTGATTCGCCATCTTGGATCCGCCATCTTTAAGTCGATGATGAAATTTTCGCCACGGACGCCATATTGATTACTTACGTTCCGCTGGAAGCCGCCATCTTGGATACCGTTGACTTTGTTTCTGTTTGTTCCTAGAGAGCGCCAGCGTCGCTCTTGATTTTTTTTTTTTTCGTTCTGCTGGAGGCCGCCATCTTCGATACCGTCGACTTTGTTTCTGCTGTTTGTTCCTAGAGAGCGCCAGCGTCGCTTTGTCTTATCACATAAGGTCGATGTTCCATTACATACCAGAGATATTAAGGTCCTTATCGGCATATTAAATTAAAATTTTTATGCAAAATACATTGAAAGCGCTGTGATTCAAACCATCGCTACTCTGATCTATAGGTTGGAAAACGCACGCCTTTAACTGGACGCCCATCGAGACATTTACCAGACAGAATTTATAAATAAAAATAACATGCATATTAGAACTTGTAATATTTTTTTAATTTCAAGTAATAATAGAACCACCTGTTCGAGACAGATCCGACATCTTCTATTAAGTCAGAACTGTTAAAATTATTGTTATGGGCACCATCTTGAATTTTTTATTTACTATCCTATTTTAATGAAAAATTTCAAAATTCATTAAAAAATAACTTATTAATATACTGATTGATTTGATTTTATGTAAAAATAATTTCAATAAATCATGTTCAAAGTTCTTAAAGAGGCTTGAAATCCTATACTACCAGTCTGCAGTAAGCTGTTATGTCCGCCATCTGGGAAATTTTTATTTATGGACCTAGAAATTCGGGGAATATTCCATAATAAACCGACAAAAATCACTCATTAATTTACATATTGAATCGATACTTGGTTCAATCCCTCAGTGATACAAAACACCATTAATAAAAAATACCACAAAAGTGACAGGTTTTTAGAAAATCAAAACACCACAGGTTCTTTACAAACATTAAATTTTATTACATAAATTGTACATATATTCTATACTACTACAAGTACAAAATAAAAACAGACAAATTACTAAAATCTTGAGCATATCTCGATGTCTGCATCTGCTACCCACGAATTAAAGTGAGGTGGAAAGCCCCCACCACTTGACGTAGGATCGTCCATTTCTTCATTTTATAATCTTCTCCACCAAATACGTATCGGGATACAACGTAGGCTGAATCTCTTCGGCATAGAAGCTGCCACGTATACATTTGTGGTCCAAATCTTCCAGGTAGTAGGTCCTAGGCTCTGATTCACGAACATGTGTCACACAGAAACGTTCGGGACTCCAGTTCGCAGTGAAACCTTTCTCGAAGATACCTTTCTGCTTGGAGATTCGCACAATGTCACCGACGTTAGCTTTAAGCTTTTGTGGATCTTTCTTCTTTGTGTTGGAAAACACTGTTTGAAGCAGGCGATTGTCATTTACGTCCTTGGCTTCATTTTCGTGGTATGATGCAAAGTGGAATTATACTCGCTTATTAGTTTCGGCAATAGGTCAAGCCACTTGTAATTTCCGTTAGCCGTGAACTGCCGCCACATCTTGGAACACAAAGTTCTGTTAAACCTTTCGACAACGGAGGCCTTGACATTACTAAATGTAGAGTAGTGTTTGATTCCATACTTATTCATCAAAGCTTTGAATGTTGCATTGTAGATTTCTTTCCTGAGGTCCGTTTGCAGGTGTGACGGTACACGACCATCACGCAAAATATTGTCCATTGCCTTGGCTACTTCAGTTGCAGTCTTTGATTTGACAGGTCTAGCCCAAGCGAAATTGCTATAATTGCGATGACTGTCAACGTGTACTTGAAACCTTTATTCAGTCGGGAAGTCTCGGCAGCCTCATCGGTGCAACGAGCGGTGTAGTGCGAGCAGTCAACACTTCAAATAATGAGCGCAAGCAGTTAAAAGGAGCACAACGACACAATGCCAGCACGGAAGCTATTGCCATGGGTAAAAAATTTGCGCAGGACTCTACTTGCAACCTCAATAATCAGGTCGAGGAATGATAAAGAAACGAATAAAAAATTTTTAAGTTCTTTGCCGAAACGTCCGCTCTCCAATATAGATTTAATCAAGTACTCTCGGAAACTGAAAATACCAAATTTCCGAGGCGTGTTTATGTGAGACACTTTACCCAGCAGGGCGAAGACACGTGACCGCGTCATAATTAATTAAGATACATCATCGGGTCGTGGAACGCACTGGGTGGCATACAAAAAGTCTGGAAAAATGTCCGAGTATTACGATAGTTTTGGAAATTTACGACCTCTGCCAGAACTTAGGCGGTACCTGGGCCGGACCACTACATTGTTCTACAATTACGAAACCGAACAGTCTCCTAAACAAACAAACAGCGGACACTTGTGCCTTCGCTTTTTAACTAATAAAAAATTTGCTGACAAAATAAAAATTGCTACTTAAAGGTTGTGCAGTGATGATAATTTATTAATCATGTCGATTACACTTACCTTGACAGGTCACGCATCAGAGCTGCGGGTGGTTCATTTCCCGTCTCTGGATTTAGATGGAGAATGGTGTATCGGACTCGTAGATTATCAAACGTATAATGCCATACCGAATATCGACGAAGAAAATTGCAAGATCTTCTTCCGGAAAAGCGATGGGACCGCTCATGAAATACAGTTACATGTTGGCTCTTATGAAATTGACGACATTGCAAATTACATCAGATATATGTTACCACAGAATGTAGACTTTCAACTGCGTGGAGATCCATCACTCAAAAAAGCGTTCTAACATGTAGTGATGTCGACTTTACTAAACCTGGGACCATAGGTACAATGCTCGAATTTGAACTAAAGATGTATGATACAGGAAGAATGTACGAATCTACGCGTGCAGAAAACATTTTGCCTGTGAATGTCATAAGAATAAACTGTAATTTGGTAAGTGGAACGTATCTCAATGGAAGACTAAGCAACATGCTGCATGAGTTTTCGCCGATTGAATCGCCAGGATATAAACTGGTTGAAGTACCGCAAAGTATTATTTACGTTCCAGTCGTGAAGTGCGCACACGAATTCGTCGTCAGTATCGTTGACCAGCGAGGACGATTGACGAATTTTCAAGGCGAAGAAATTTCATTACATCTGCACTTGAAGCGATGGGCATAAAGTTCGTAACACCGAACAGTTATAAAATAAATCGCATTTTCGTGAATAAGAACAGTTCTCTACCAGACATCGGTGCATTATAACCTGACAGCATAAAGTATATTCTTAGTATTGAAGAAGTGCCGAATATATATGGAAGATGAAATCCGCAACGTGGAAGTTCCGGTCATTTTTGATGACAGCATTACGAAAATGGAATTGCACGAGTACCAGCCTTTCCTACTCGGACCGTACTCACTACCAACAGAAGTATGCATTGCTGTACAGAACCAAGATATCTGAACTTTACCTTCGCAGTCATTTCTACGTATAAGAGGCACGCTGACAAAAGCGGATGGTACGCATCAGACAACGACGTCAATATCCTGGAATGGTATTCTTCGCCTAATCGAGAGCATTACATATGTACTCAATGGCGTTGAGGTAGACTAGACGAGAGATGTAGGCATAACATCTGCTATGAAAAATTACCTTTCGCTCACGCCAAATGAACTGTCTGCTGCAAAGATAGTCGGTTGGGCTCTCGAGGATGAATATAAGCTTCCGGTTTATGCCAAAGGAAAGTTCGAATTTTGTGTTCCTGTTTGTGTCTTCGCTTCTTGGATCCGCTGAGGACTACAGGCATATCATCATTAATTCGAAACAAGAGCTCTTACTGCTTCTAGCCAACATGCACATTAATTCAATTGTCACCACTGCAGAAAACCTTCAAGATGTCTCGCTAACATTACAGTCTATAGAGTGGATGCTGCCCCACATCCAAGTGAGCACCGTTGAACGAGTCAAGATGTTGAAGAACATTGAAAAAGGCAAGAACTTCGATGTGCCATTCCGATCTTGGAGACTGGAAACTTATCCTGGCTTGCTTCATAGTCAGCACATCAATTGGATAGTAAAGTCCAGCTTCACTACATCAAAACCAAGATACATAATTGTCAGGCTTCAAACCGGGAGACAGGTCAATGCAGGAGAAAGCTACCCATATGTTGATATGAACATGGACTTTGAAAGTGGAAGATTTCTTCTCACATATCAAATGTACGCCAAGTTTCAGCAAGCATACTATGGACGGAGACAGTCACCAATACTGAGTCCCGACAGCTTTAAGAACAAGGCTCGGTTAATGGTGTTTGACGTTTCCAAACAGGATGATCGAATAAATTCAAACATCATCGACTGTACAATCGAGATATCGACTTGCGGAAATATTCCACCAAACACCTATTCTTTTTGTCTGATACTTCACGATCGGTTTGCATCGTAAAATTGTCGAGACAAACTTGTGAAAATTCTGTCATAAATACTGTTTCGTTTGCGATATTAATTTAGTTGCGACCGAACGTTGCTAGCGACAACATGTACTGCAACCTGCAAGGTTTCCAGAGCCAAAATGGATTCATGCTCAAGGAAATTAGCATCACCTGCGAAGACAAGACTTTAATCCGTACGTTCCGAACCCCATATCCCTGGAAATTATTAGACGAAAAAAGTAAACGCACGAATGAATGGCTATGTAGGTAAATAGTACCATGGCCTGGAGTGGGACGAAGGTAAAATTTCGTACCACCAAGTGAAAAACACTTATAAAGATTTATTATTTCAAAACGAAATAACTTACGTTGCTGGACTTGAAATGAAGAAATGGCTGAACAAGTTGTGTGTTGAGTCAGTTGAAATTGTAGACCTATAGACCGACTGTGGCTGTCCTTCCCTGCACAAGCTTAGTGCAATATATGACTTGCAGCCACGTGACAAGTTTGAACGAGTATGTGCCGGTTCAAACTCGCAGTTAATGCAGAAATTGCGCACACAGTGTTAGTAGGAGCCTGCATATATAAAAGGCCTACATCCATTCGTGCCTTCAGTTGACGTTCGAATTTGCAAGAAGATGTTTACTTTTCATTCTGCTAACGTATACGTGAGCGTAAGACCTAGCTTCAGCAGTGTCGAGTACAGCTACTGGGATGCCGGGTATATACGCACATATACAGAAACCTGTGATGGAGGCGCTCAGCATTGGCGGTTTGCGCACTTTCCTGTGTCCTACGAACCGACTCAGCAGCTATTAGATTGTTGCGAACCTGGAAACTGTGCCGTCTATCACATGAGACCACACACAATCCTTCCTGCTAGCATCGCTGAGGTAGTCGCCTCGTCTGCACGTGCAACACCAAACATGGGCGTGTTGCAACCTATTGTGACCTGTGATGCTTCTACGCAGACGTCCAAACGACGTGCGTCTCGACGTCGATGTAGTGAATCTGTCCCAACTAGCACTGCAGTAAAGCCAAGGCACAGACGTGGTCACGGACGTCATCGACCATGTCTCGCTAGAGATGTCAACGGCGAAGAAGATGACCAGCAGGAGACCTGTGTTCCTGATCACGTGACCTGCGAACCAGTTGGAACCGGAGTCGACGAGCCAGTTGGAACTGGAGTCGACGAGGCAGTTCGTTCAGCATTAAATACTTTGCTTGCGAAAATGCTTAATTCCTTAACCTAATATGCATTTGTGTAATTTTATAAATAAATGTGTAAAACTTGAACTTGTGTTTTTTTATTACTATTATTTTTAGGTACCTAATTAAAAATTAATTTTATATATATTCAATATTTTGACTCATGTAGTATACCAGTAGGCCTCAAGTATATAAGTGAGGTTCGGACGACTGAGCACTCAGTTCACATCTGGTCGCGGTGCAGTATGTACCGGCTCTGTTCAGTAAGTTTTTCGAGATTTAATTACTGTTCCAATGACGGCCTTGATGAACGATCTATCATTAACATCGCGGACCCTGATGGTACCAACGATAACAACAGCGACTAGAGCAACAGCGGAGAGCTCAATGGCTGCGGTGACGGCAGCTGCGATGATCCCGATACCGACTGCAGAGAAGACAATGAAATGTGCTGTTCCATCATATGCTGTTTCAACATCAGCATTAAATACTTCGATTAATGAAGAGCGTACATCGCGTCAGTGCAAATACTGTAGTGCATAATTTACTATTACTTCAAGTGCACGCAGACATGAAAGATGCAGTTGTCCGAATAATTTACTGAAAAGAACAGAGTTTCAATGTAACAAGTGCAATAAACTAATTTCACATCTCGATAGCTTACATCGTCATTATAAAAAAAATGTTCCGAGAAAGTTAAGTGCAAGTATAATGAACATGGTTGTTGTTTTGACTCATGTGTTGTACCAGCCAATGAGAGTACATCTAAGTGAGACCCTGGCGATATGAAATACAGTCCGTCTCTGGCTGCGGTGATGAACGGATCGGATAGTCAAACTTGTCTAACATAATAGAGCAGTATTTGGCTATTCTTGAGAACTCGAGGGCATCATTACCACTATTAACACCGACCTGGATGGAAGGCCTACCATCAACAGTGCAGGGCCCGATGACAACGTCGTCAACAGCTACACCTACTCTCTCAGCACATCAGGAGATTTCAACGCGGGCAATATCTTCCGCAGAGCAGAACTCGAAGGCTTCAGAGGTTAACATTTCAGCGGTGTTACAATGGTTGTTAACAGTGCCAGTGGTATTGATGAAGGACGGAGCATCCAACGGTGTTCCATCACCCAACTATTCGTACTATGAGAAGATCAAATACTTGCAATTACGGGATTATATAATACACAATTGTAATAATAACTATGAACGAATTAAATATCAGTGCAACAGGTGTTTAAGCCAGTTTATAAACTATGGAAGATTAAAACGCTACCTCCGGAATTGTGATGGACTGGCTAAACATTCCTCAGAATGAAACTGTATATTTTGTGACAAAACATTAGCAAATATTAAAAGTGCAAAACAGCTTGAAATATATCACTGTCCTTTTAATGAAATCGATAATTCGTCTCTGTGAGAAAATTGTGGTGTACCAATGTGTCGACCTGATGAACTGAACAAACGTTTACAGTCATGTAAAGGACTTACTTCGTACAATAATAAGTCTGTTTTAATCGAGAAATGTTCAAGACTTTAGTAATTTTTCTGTGTTTTTTGTACTTGTAGTGTAGAATTTATGCAATAAAATTTTATGTTTATAAAGGAACTTGTAGTGTTTTAATTTTCTCAAACCTGCCACCTTTGTGGTATTTTTGACGTGACAACGTCTAATAAATCGATGACCGCCGGCTGCACGCACGAAAAAGTGTCCCACTACGGATGTCCCACTACGGATGTGTCCTGTTTGCTCATTGTACGCATGTGTGGCATCTCTCTTCCACTCGATTGGAACAACCATCGATTTGACTTTTCAATCATATTTTCGTCGTTTGAATTATTAATAGTATGTAATTTAACGATCGTCCACCGATTTTCAGCACAATCGGTACGGTTATTTAAAAGTAATGTTGAATATTCAAATACGTTTTGAACCAACAATGGTGTTTTACAGTTACACATAATAATTCAAATTACACCCGGGATCTTTTGCACAATGTTTTAAAATACATTGTAACACATTATAAATAAGTTTGGTGTATTTGGGATGCGTATTTGTTATAGATTCGTGTTATAAAAACGAAATAATATTATTCCCTACCGTGAACAAAATTTTTATAAATATGTATATAACATCTAAAACTATCACTTATCAAGCATGGCCTCGTGGCTGTGCGGTCAGCGTGGCTAACTAACAATCCAAAGGTTGTCGGTTAGAATCCTGGCAGCTACGAAATTTTTTAATTAAAGTTTTTGTACTACCCAGGGATCTAAACAAGTATCGATTCAATATTTAAATTAATGAGTGATTTTTTTTGGTGTAGCTATTATGGAATTTCCCCCAAATTTCTAGTTTAATAAATACAAATTTCCAAGATGGCGGATATAACGGCTTACTGGAGGCTCGTAGTATAGGATTTAAAGCCTCTTTAAGAATTTCGAACATGATTTATTGAAATTATTATTTTTACATAAAATTAATTTTTTTAAATCGTCCAGGGATCAAACCAAGGATAAGAATCGATATGTATAATCAATTAGTATATTAATAATTGATTTTTTTAAATGAATTTTGAACTTTTTTAATTAAAATCGGATATTAAAAAAATTAAAGATGGCGCCCATAACGATAGTTGTAACAGTTGTGACTTAATACAAGATGGCGGATCTGTCTCAAACAGGTGTTTCTATTATTACTTGAAATTTTAAAAAATTACAAGTCCGAATATGCATGTTATTTTTATAAATTCCTTATTTTATTCTCAGTTTTGTAAATGTCTCGGGGCCGTGCGGTTAAAGGCGTATGTTTTCCAACCTAGAGATCAGAGCTGCGATCGTTCGAATCACAGCGCTTCCAATGTATTTTGCATAAATAATTTGATTTAATATGCTGATAAGGACCATAATAGCTCTGGTAGGTAATGGAACATCGACATTATGTGATGAGACAGAGCGACGCTGGCGCTCTCCAGGAACAAACCACAGAAACATATTCGACAGTATCCTAGATGGCGGCCTCCAGCAGAACAGAAAGAAAAATGAAGAGCGACGCTGGCACTCTCTAGGAACAAACAAAAGAAACAAAGTGGATGGTATCAAAGATGGTGGTCTCCAGTGGAACAGGGAAAAAAATCAGTATGGCGTCTGTGGCGAAAATTACATCAAGAGTGAGTGGGGGCTCGATTTAAAGTTGGCGGATCCAAAATGGCGGATCCAAAATGGCCACCAAGGTCAAGGTCATCCAGAATGGCCACCGTGACGTCACAATCCAAGATTGTGGGCTTACACACGGCTCCAGAGCCTGGCACCTGCGCTCGGACATTCCAAAACATACTACTTGTGTTATTTTGGTTTACACCTTAATTAATTCTCGGTATGGTGATTGTCTCGACATCCGTGCTGTTAAAGGCGTATGTTTTCCAATCGAAAAGTCAGAGCCTTGATGGTTCGAATCACAGAAACTTCCAATAATTAGTCGATAAGGACCAAAATAACATTTGCTGGTAATGGAACATCAACCTTAATGTGCATGAGAAATAGCGATAATGTCGCTGGCTAGGAACAAACACCAAAAACAAAGATTAAGGAATCCGAGTTGAAGGCCTTCAGCAGAACAGTAAAAACCAAATGGCGGTTGTGTCGTTAAACAATATGGAGGCCTCGAGCAGACAAAAAATATATGGCGGACATGACTTTAACATCTAAAAAATTGGTTAGGAATTTGATCTAAGATGGCAGACATGTTATTAGAATTCAGGATGGAGACCGTAACGAAAATTGCAACATTAGAGCGCTAGAAGACAATATGGGGAAACCAAGATTGTGACCGAGGTCGAGGTAAAAGAACAGAGTTCAAGGGCATAATTCAATTTCAAGGAAAAAAAATCAAGGTCAAGTCAGAGTTAAAAGTCAACAATAACGGTCAAATGTCAAGGTCATATACAAGTTCAAGACAAGATCAAGGTCAAAGGTTAATGTTTAGGTTAAAGTTATAGATCAATGGCAAAATTAAAGGTCAAATTTCAAGTTCTTCATCAAAGTTAAAGGTCAAGGTCATCCAAGATGGCCGCCGTGACGTCAGGGCGTTCGGTCATTAACCTGCTCCACGCTACACGGTCCAGATCCAGGCGCTGGAACCCCCAATGTTTACTACTAACACCAATCACTCTAATTTATTGCGGAATCAAACGCATCCCGAGAGGTTCGATCAAATAATGCAATGGTTTCTATAGCAGACGGCTGCCAATTACAATGAAGAGACAACTGAATTGGGCATATCTTTTTACAGTCTAATTGGCACTTAGTTTTATTTGGTGAAAAATGCTTATCACTAGAGACCGGAAAAATTCGCGAATTCATTTCGCGATAGGCTAAAATACAAATAGTTATACCTCAGTGCTGCCTCTGCTATTGGCTCACAACTCACCTGGATGACTCTGGGCCAATGAGAAACACACAACCAAAGCTGTATCGAATCACAGGCTGCTACGTTGGGACATATCACAAGACAGCAGCCAATGAGTGGGTGTCATTTGACCGAGTGTACGTAGAACTATGGAGTTCATCCTGGAGGTCATTGAACCCGCGAATTTTTCCGGTCCCTACTTATCACTAGTTATGTCCCCGCGAAAATAAACGGACGTGCAGGAATGTTCATGAAACACACAACTAATAATGTTAAAACCCTCAATTTATGAAAAACACTGGTTAAAAATTAGCCAGGTATCTTCGTTAATTAGCGAACACTTAGTGATCTAACTTTGAACATGATATGACCACAATAATTTCGAATTGTAAGCAAAACATTCAAAACTTAATTTTTTTTAAATTTTTTTTTAGTTTTCACAACATAAGAAATTCCTCAAATTAACGAAGCTTTCTTCGTAGTGCCAGAAAATTTGATATTTGTATAATAATAAGGAAGACTCCGGCTTTCAAATTGTGTATTCCGTTGTGAACATGGTCAAAAAGGTGAAAATATGGTGAAGAGGGTGATGAGGGTGAAAAGGCGAGTGCAATGAACAAAATTGTGTTAAGTGTTCACTTAAGGCCCTGTCACACTGTGAATTATGTCTCAAACTACTTTTGAAAATAGCTTTCTTTTTGCTCCAACAAATAAATTTGGTCAAATAACCTCAAACAAGTTTCAAATCGTGTCACACTATCAAAGTTAATTTTTGTCTCTGTTATCTCAAACTTTGTAATTTAATCTCATTTTGAAATTAAATAACACATCACAGTTCTGGATGGGATTTTTTTTTAACTTGTTTTGTTATTTGTGCATTTCATAATTTTTTGAACATTTATAAATTTAACTCGCAATAATATTAGTCACATATTAAAATTAATATGCACTGATTTTAGGTAGATTTTGAAGAAATACTACTTATTTTAAGTTAAAGAAAGATACTTTACTTTTTAAGCATAAAATAATTTCACATACGATATTCATATAAACATTATTTTAGTTATTTCTATTTTAAGTTATAGAAACATATTTTTTTTACGTAAAAAAATATTTCACCTACGACATTCATGTTAACATTATTTTAGTTATTTCACTTTCGTAACCTCTTTAATGGCCCATGTGATTTCGCCATTAAGATTTGTTGTGACAAAAAAGGATTCCGTTTTCGCTAGGCACGATTTTTTTTTTGCCTACTACACATAACATCCAACATATTTTAGAACTCGTCCTATATGCAAAAAATATATTTGATGGAAAATCAAGTCATCCAACTTGTCAAACAAACATGTCTACGCTAGTGACGTTTTCGGGGACGTCATAACCCTCCAACTTTATTTGACACAACATATTGGAAGGTGCTGCAAGCGAAAGTTTGACAGTGTGACAGGTCCTTCAACAATTTTAGAAAGTTTTTTTTTCTCTCTTTCCCAAGATAGTCATTGTGAGGCCATGA
The DNA here is from genome assembly GCF_032445375.1 of Bacillus rossius redtenbacheri. Lineage (NCBI taxonomy): Eukaryota > Metazoa > Arthropoda > Insecta > Phasmatodea > Bacillidae > Bacillus > Bacillus rossius. The sequence goes on along the minus strand of NC_086336.1, from coordinate 14,117,621 downwards.
CCAGAAGAAAAAAAAAACCTCAAAAACTATAATTTCAACTAGATATCTATAAATTTACAAATATCTCTGGATAAATATATTCGTTGTTTTTCTTCGTAATTTTAACGTGAAAATGTGTAACAGTTTAGCAATAAAATACTTATTTCGTCCACGTGCATTACAACCGTGTTTACAAATTAACGCACACTCTAGAAGTTTGAGTATATGGTATTTTACTCGAATACCCGGTATTAAGGGACCACAAAAACACACTTATTTTACTTGAAGTGCTTATTTTTGTTTTAAAATGCGTAAATTAAAATGTAATTTCTGAAATGTGCCCATTCAAAGGTCAGGCTAGGAAGAGAGCATGTTTATCAGGAAACATTATAAACTTAATTGTAAAGAAAAAATAAAAGGCTAACCGCAACTTGTAGGTATAATAAAATATCATTGTTGTCTTTTAAAAATTGAAAGGCGATTCGAAATTCATTTTATAAGTCGAAAAATATAACTCGGATTTAAAATGCAGGCAATAAAATTATGAGCTTCAAATATTTAAGCATTACTTATACACTGTTAAAACCTTTCATCTTATACGAAGAACAATGGTACAACATTATCCAGGGATCTTCGCAAGTTTACAAATATGTTCGTGAATTTAAAGATACTATGTCTACTTCCAAGAGCATAATCAAAGTGTTTAGAATTGTAATGACGGAATAGTTTATACTAAGATCCAGCTGCCTGCAACTACGAATAACACATTTTTTATTTATTTCTTATTTAGTTCTTTGAAAAGGTCACATTTTAAGTGTTGTTTCTGACAGTCTAGATAACAGAATAAGAAAAAAATTCTTAAGCTACTCATAAACCGGACAACCTAATTACACCAAACACGTAATACATAGTCGTTTATCTTATTGCTACAAATAAAAAATTTCTTTTTTCCATTTGCGATACAGCCTCATCATTTTGTCCTGGTCCGGTCCAGCGCATGGGTCCACTAAGGGGGAGCGGGGTGTAGGAGTGATAAATTGCCTTGTCGTTTCCTATTGTGTGCGTCATTCCATGACAGGGGAAGGGGTGGCGCCATCCGGAAAATAGACTAATGACACCGCATTCCAGCCTTCTTCAATCTGAACCTGGAGAATTTCCCTCCAACGCGCAGTTACCAAACATTACTGCGTATCTGCACGCATTCTGAAACTGAACATGGACTCGGAAATTTGGTGGGCTGGAAACAAGAATATTTAAAAACATTTCCCAAATATGTTAGTATGTTAATCAAAGTGAAATTTACTGTGATAATAAAAACTGGGTAAGGAAACAATAATTTGGTATTTACAACACTCTAGTGCAGAAATATTAGTTCAAAAATAAACTGTGTTGGTGATACCATAAAACCGGTATTGCAACACAAATGATTATTACTAATTAATAATGTTCTAGCAATCTAATGCTATAATTAAACAAATTATATATTTTGCCTTTCTTTATCTGTTTACACGGTTCCAAAACATGTAAGCGAGTAACAAGACATGTTCCTTAAATGGATGAGAAATTTTAATCTAAGCGTAAAATTAACAAAGTATGGAGAAAAGTTTACATTTGCAAACATAATTTCGAAAATTTAGCAGAGATTCATTACAGAACACTGCTTCAAAGCACGAGTTAAATAACATACTATTTAACTAAAGCGATTTTAATTTTTTCTGAATCTGTAGACCTTGTAATTTAATAAATTAATATTGTTGAATGACAAAATCGAAGTAAATGCTTTGGACAAAAAAAAACTTTTTTATTCTTTGGCCTCGATCATACACTAACAACTATCTTGTGCTGTCAACCGACAAGAAAATACTTTTTTAGTAAAAAAAAAACTTATTAGTGACAGCAATATCTTGCCACTATCAAGCCACTTCATTTATAACAACAAAATATATTTTCCTGTCAAGCAGAATATCTAGTGGAGTCTACATTCATTAAAATATTTTTGACAGAAATAAAGATATGCTATACACTTTTTTCAGTGTATATCTTATATATTAAAGTGTAAATATATCAATATATATGTATTTAAGTATATATATGTGCATATCTTATATACAAACATTGTATCATCTAGAAGAAGGTTGCACAAGATTCGCTGTAGTTTTTTTGTAAATGTAACAGAAATATTAATGTAAAATTACAGATATTTCTAATCGGTACATTTTCATGAAAACAACTGTATCATAAAAAAATAGTGTTTGCAGTTATACTAGGTTCACATCCATACCCAGGAATTTATGATTTGTGCTATACATTACCTCCAATAGTTAAAATTATTTGTAAACGCTTTCTTGAATAGCTTTCCAGTATTAACTGCGCACATGATACAATTAAATAAAGTCAAAATGTTTAATATCCGATTATTTATTTTATGGTAGAAAAATTAATCTTTTATGAAAAATCAATTAAATTATAAAATTATGCACCCATTTTTGTAATAAATACTCAGTATTATCTCGAAAAACGTATTTCATATATGAAATAATAACTATAGCCATCTTTTGTACAAAGTGAAAATAAATTTCTTATCCATAATTATCTTTTGTAAAAGGAGGTAATTTTTTTTATGTAGGACGCTGGCTATGGCGTTCTTTTGCAGTAATAGTTGGGTAAACAAAATTTTTCTTCAACAATAGTTTTAGTCAATAATTAGACAGATAAACAAAAGTTAGAACTAATATATTGTACAGGCTAGGGAATTTTTTTCCTCATTCCAATCCTAGGTTTTTCAACCCCCTGCAATAATGGATTTTACTTTCAAAAATTATTTAATTCAAAAATTTTAGATAAAAATAATAAGATTTATAAACAATTTGAACGGATTTTATAGTGTGTCTACTGAGGGAGTTATGAATCTTCGGTCGTATAAGAAATTAATTCAGACAGAGTTGTAGATAATAATACAATGTTTTACAATAAATTAGAACGAACTTGATAGTGTACATGGTACGGAAACATGTATTTTTTTAAATTCTATCTTTATTTTTGAAACTCCCTGAAGCAATGTCTCATCTTATCAAAAATTGTTTTAGACAAAATTTTAAATAGAAATTATAAGATTTACAAATAATTTGAATGGATTCGATTTTGTCCTTACCAAGGGAGTTAAAAATTATTTTTTAACTTCAAACCCTTGCTTTTTTCACCCCTTGCAGTTATGGTTGGTTGTATAAAAATATTTGAGAAGATAATACTATTTTTACTGTCTACAAATAATTTGAACAGATTTAATATTGTGCATATTAAGGGGGTTATGAATTTTTTGTTGTACAACCCCTGTAATTTTACAGCCCTTGCAGTAGTGGTTGGTCATATAAAAATAATTTCGGACGAAAGTTTGAGATAATATTTTTATGTATTACAATAAAAAGGAATGGATTTAATAATGTGGAAGGTACGGATTTTATGATTTTTTAAATTTTAACTACATTTTTAAACTCCTTGTGGCAATGGTTTGTATAAACGAAAATGTTTTCGGAAAAAAGATTTTAATACAATTTATACGATTTGCAAACAATTTGAACTGATTTAATAATGTACCTACTAAGAAAGTATTGATTTTTTTAAATTCTTCCCATCTAATTTTCAACTCCTAGCAGCAATGGTTCACCTGAATAAAAATAGTTACCGGCAAAAGTTTTAGATAAAAATTATAAGAATTAATATATTCGAACGAATTCGATGTTGAGCCTACTAAGGGAGTTATGATTATTTTCTGTCCTCCAACTCTTGTTATTCTGTCCCTTCTAGTGATGATTGATCGTATAAAAAATATTTCAGACGATACTTAATCATAATAATTTAAGGTTTTACAATAAAGAGGTACGGATTTAACATTGTTCATGGTACGTAAATGATTGAATTTTTAAAATTCTACCCCTTAATATTTTCAACACCCTGCAAAATTTGTTCATATTATCAAAAATTGTTGTTGACAAAAGTTCTAGATAAAAATTATAAGATTAACACATAATTTGTACGAATTTTATGTTGTGCCTACGAAGGTAGTTATGAATTTTTTTTTGTCCTCCAACCGTTATTTTTTCAACTCCTTGCAGTTATGGTTGGTCCTATCAAAAACGTATTCAGACAAAATGTTTTGGTGTTACTCTTACGAGTTATAATACGTTAAAACGGATGTGATATATTTCCATATTATGTACGTTAATGCGATTTTTTTCTTTTTAAATAAACCTTCCTCATTTCTACTCCATGATCCGATATTAACCATTAACGAACGCCACCGATATTTTCTACTATTAGATTTTATGCATCAGTTTGGAAGTTATTTGTGAAAAATGACGACTATGGACCATGAAACGAAAAACTATATAAAATGTTTCCGAAATTCAGACCATGGTAACGTCTACAATAGTTGGTATTTCTTTGAAATCTTCCTAAAAAAAATATTGGGTAGGCTGTACTTTGTACTACAATCGCCAGGGGTTTGGTTCATGAATTTTCAACCCTCAACGGGAATTTTGTCTATGAAGTGAAGAAAATTACACAATATTTATGTTCCTTTAATTATTGACGTGAATATGATGGAAACCTTACTTGAATGTCGGGCAGCCACACCATAAAAATTGTGACTCCCAAAATCAATTATTTTGCAGAGGCTATAATTCAGAAACCTTGCTTTCACTGAATTCAATTCGCCCCCCCCCCCCCCCCCCCCCCCGTCAAATCAACCAACGTTCATTACGTCATCATTTCAAATGTTAATAAGCGGTTGAGTCATACGTAACGACCAAGAGAAAAATCTGCTCTATTTAGATATATGTACTTCTACGATGTAGTTTTCATAAATTACGAGTTCTAACCGATGACGAAAACCTCAGCTGAAGTGACACCCAACCCGAGATTAAAGACATTCATAAGCCTGTCGGAAAATCGTGTCAAAAATGAAAAGAGCAGTTATGGGGCCTTGATAGTCGCAGGTCGCTGGGTGGTCTCCCGAATTGCCCGATCCTGGAGCTGCTCCTGGAATTGGATCTCGTTGTTCGCAGGAAACGCTGATAATCAGCTCCCACGAGAACGCACGGAAGCGCTGTCCGCTTGGTTCGCTCGGGTCTGCCTGAGTGGACGTGTGAATCAGGCTTGCCGCCCACTTGTCTGCAGGCCGCACGAAGTTCGGTCTGGAATGGGTCGTTACCACAACGCCGAACGTACAATAACGCCGAATACTATAACGCCGAATGTCAAAATTGACCACAACGCCGACAGCTAGAAAACTGTTGTGTACCACAACGCCGAATCACCACAACGCCGAAATAACTACTGAATGAATTTTTGTGTGTATCTTAAATGTACCTTAACGCCGAAATACCCAATCAAACCTTACCTTACCTAATCTAACCTAACATAGCGTAATATAACCTAACTTAACCTAGCCTATCGTAGCCTAGCCTATCCTAACCTAGTCTAAACTAACCTAGTCTAACATAACCTAGTATAACCTAACCTAACCTTTATAGCAGTCTTGCAATGACATTTTTCGGCGTTAGTTTATTTCGGCGTTCTGGTAATTCGGCGTTGTGGTACACAGCAGTTTTCTAGCGTGTCGGCGTTGTGGTCGATTTGGTATTCGGCGTTATTGTACGTTCGGCGTTGTGGTATTTCGGCGTTGTGGTATTTCGGCGTTGTGGTGCGTCCCCGTCTGGAAACCCCCGGGAGGGGAGACGCGATGAGGTGAACCGCTGTTTGCGTAGCGTGACGTCACGCCGCAGCGCTCGCTCGAGCGAATTCCACTGCGCGATGCTGAGCGGCCACGAGAGCGTGACAAGGCGGGAGAATGTGATTTACATCGCCGAGACGACAGCTGCTCTGACGCCAGGGGGTGTGTTAGCTCTCGGTATACGGTATTTCATGGGTGAAATTTTGTGAGTGAAACGGGAGTCAAATGGAACGGCAATGTGTAACCACGGTGCTGCCATCTGTGGCAGATGTTGCGAACCAAATTTCACGAAGCCAAAGGGAAACATATTATTAACGGTTTAATAATTTTTAATCAAATTGGAAGTATTTAAATTAATTCCTTGTGTTGAAAATCAGGTCCAAAGCCAGAGTAAGGTTTTTCACTATAGGCTACAGTATAAAATTTCGTTTTGCAAATAGAATGAATCTATAGTCGAAGTAGCTTTTCCACCAACGAATTCTAGCGGCGGGTGCGGAAACTACTCGTGATTCACGCCAAGAAAAGTAGTTGAAAAACAATTTGCGTGTATATTTATCACACTCGGCATTATTTAAAAAAAATGACACGTTAAACTTATTGCCTGAGTTCCGTGTTATAAGTTTATTTGCAACATGAGAACACATGGATTTTAACGATACTGAGGTTTTATCCCTGGCGAGGGCTGAAAGTCTCGATAACAAATTTTATTTTCTATTGTCATCTAACGGTGTTAGTTAGATGACCAAACCATTGGCTGAAGTGAAGTGTTGTGAAAACAGTTTTAAATTACTTTATTTTATGGAAGTCACTATCGGATGACAGAGATTCTAGCTAATACTACATATAATTCACAATCATGGGTTGTCAAGTACCATTGCCGCAAATGTTTTTGGCGGGACAATATGATTTTGGCGTATTTAGAAAGTGACATAATAACGTCACAGCAGGCCGTATCCTAACGAATCAAAACTCCATGTTTGATCGAAAATGTAGCTAAGGGGGTGGTCCTTGGGTACCAGACCCCTCCCTACCACGATTAAAAAGAAACGCAAGCGAAGACAGAATAAGAAAATTATAATAACTTATCTACACAAGGTTACAGAGAGATTTAAGATTATTTTAATCATTGGAGGTTACAGTAATGTATTTCCTCACAATTTTAGCTAGACACGCCTCATATACAGAAGCAGCAGGAATTATTTTTCCATGTAGTCTGTATTTAATGCCGGTTTCCACACGTGTCAGTGTTAACTAGACATGTGTGCTTAATGTATTTAATAAAATCATTCTACATACGTTTTTATGAATTCTTAACGGTCTTTAAAAATTGACTTAAAACTAATTATTCCAAACAATTAAATAAAGAAGCAAAATGTAAAATTTCCCGTTTTCTCCTCTCAAGCAAAGTAGTTATTTAAAGTTCTAGACTATGTGTATGTACATGTTGGAGATGTAAGATGAGATTTTAGCGTCACAGTCAATGCTGGTACTAAACCTCCTCCTTCACAGAATACTGGCTACGAGCCTGGTTTGACGCTGCCTTTTGTGTCGAGTTATAGGAGAAAATGTATAGGTGTAACCAAAATTATGATAATAGCTATAGATATGAAAAATTGGCGTTATTTTCTCGTACCGGCGGTTTAGAATCCACGAAGTGTGGGTAATCATGTTCTTGTGTGTACATTGGCTGCTGTCGCATTCCACCTTCTCTCCGGGTCGTGCGTGATTCGACCAGTTGTTTCCCTGGGTGTTTTATCATTGGATTCTAGTCCTTCAGGACGTGTCGAGTAACCCGAAACAATGACCTGGTATTTGAGTGTACAAACATTTGCACTCTAGATTGTCTCGAAACAAAGTTACAAATTTTGAAAGTCTCTAATAATGGCGTGCGTGTTTGTGCGTGCCATGTTGTTGATTTCATTTCCTTTGCATTACGCTTTTTATTTTTTTTAAACGGAACATATATATTCATGTAAAAAAAATTGTAAATTTTTACATTTACATTCAAACAACTGTATCACTACAAAGTACTGTTCGCAGTAATACTGGGTTCGGATTCTTACCCTGGCATTTATGCTTTGTCCCAGTACCTTCAAAGTTAAAGTCATTTGCAAAACGTTCCCTTAATATTTTTCCAGTTTTAACTGTGCACCACTATAGGCAAAATAAAACAAAATATGGTAAAATTATTTAATATTTGTGTAACTATATCATGGTTTAAAAAATTATTCTTTATTAAAATAACAATAAAAAATAAAATTATGAGGTTATTAGAGTAAGCAATACTCGGTAACGTATACATGCAAAAATTACCATTTAAAGTTGCTGCACAAAGATAAAATATCTTTCTTGTAGTATTACAAATTATTTCTTAGGATCTTATTTCCAAAGGAATCTTTTGTTAAAGTACAAAAATATATATATTTATTTCTGTGTACTCTTAATTAAGGGATTTACGTGTAATTTTTTTATATGGCTATCTCGTTCTCGTTGTTGGATCACAAATTTTCTTAGAAGATAATTACTAAACGTTATTCCCAAGATTTAGACGTTCATGCATGTGATAATATAATTTTGAACACTAGTGTAACTTTTTAACACTATTGAATCAATACGTACAGGTTCCGTACGGACGTATTCTGTTGTTTATACGAAGAAACTTAACAAGAAAAACGAAAAAGGACGTTCTATTACCTCATGGAAATCGTTATCGTGTAAGTACAGTAAAAGAACAGCTATCGTACATTATTTTTGGTGCGTTACAAACAAAATATGGTAGCAATTTAATGTTTTTTTTTTTTTTTTTTTTTTTTTACGATATTCGTGGCATCTTCGGGTTTAATCGCCCATTTTTCTTACTTTTCGTTCTAATCGATGTACTTAACTTTACTTGCATTCATTAAAAATATATATATTATTTTCGTTTTACAAAATTTAGAGCGCGTGTAACTCAGTACATTAGATAGAAGTAACAATTCCAAATTAACATTCCAAATATCGACTGTTAAGTATATCGTAAGGGGGTAAACGGCAGAGAGAGAAAGATTACAAGAAGGCTTTTCTATATAAAAAAACATGAATTAACAAAATTATTACTCACTGAAAAATAACTTCTCAGGATATCAATATTAATTGATCAATCAATAATGATTCGTTAACAATAAATATTATATTACTCACTGTTAAAATACTGACACCATAAAAAACTTGTTTAGAAAAAAAAAACAAAGCTAGAATTGACTATAGTTAATTTGTTCTTCAATTATTTTATATAATGTATAGCTTAGATGTAATCGAAAATTATAATAGTGTGGCAAACCCTCTTACAGAATGGCTGGGTCACACTTCCCCACACACTAGGACAGTGTTGCAATACCATAATGGCTATACTTAACTGTTTTAAAAAAATCGTAAAAAAAATATGTATCGTTATCTTTACATTACCCTTAAGTGTATGAGCAAGTAGAATCATAACCCTTTTTTTTTCTTCAAAAATTTAACAGAAACGTGATAGTTAAATTTATTGCAGGACAAACTAAATGAAATTACCTTAAAATGGTTTTAAAACTCTTTTTAATAAATATTCCTCAACTGAACAGTTTTATTTGTACACAGTAGATGAGCTGGGTTCATAGTATAACCATAACAAAAGATATCTTACTAAATATAGTAGACACTTTAAAATATAATAAAAATATTTTGTAAACCAACTTTTTGTTATAACTCACACACGTAAATATTTTTAATTTCTGTAAGATACACCAAATTTAAACACATTATATAAATTACTTTACAACTTTGGGGAAAATTATTTTAAGCGTCCTGCAAACATCATCCCTTTTTCATTTTCCTAGAAACTACGTCTTTCTTTCAACGGCCATTGATTTACGTTTTTTTCATAAAGACTTAGTCTCTCAAAAAGGCGGATGGGATGAAACAAGTGAAAGATCGCTCCTGTATCATAAACGTTTTAAAGATTATTTGCAGTTATCAGTAAATTGTGAGCACAAAATCAAACTTGTAAAAATTCTTTCGTGACAGATAAATGCCGCGTGGCATAACGGAGCTCGAAACAGGTAGCCATCGAATACGGAATGGGCGTTGACAATGCTGTTACTTGATTATAGCTACCTCTTTCCCCTGAGCTTTCATACATTAATGACCAACCAATCAAAATCAAGTCCCACAATTTAACCAAACAAAAAGTTCATATAAAAACACGTAACTATACAATTAACTATACAAATCATTATTTAAGAAAATATTTACAATTTCTAAAAGTTTATAATACTGAAATATAAATTACACAACTTTCATATAAAGAACCTTATATCGTTCCAAAAACCATATTGCCAGTAGTACCAACTAAAACAAAAAGTCACCAAGGCAAAATGCAACTACCTAAGATACAATTTTTTAATAAAAACTATAAACAGAAATATGAATATAAAAACATTTGAAACTCAGAGGAACTTAATATAACAAAAAGCCAACAGGTATGAAAAAATATCAAACAGTGAACTAGAGGATACTAGGTCACAATGACCTCGCTCAAAAAAATTGTTTTTTGAAAAATTCCAGGTTGTTATAGATTTTTCGTCTACCATTCTAAAAAGAGCAGAAAAACAGCTAAAATTCGACAATTAGCGAAGACCTTCAAGACATAAATACTATTTAATTGGAACAAACTCTTAATTCACAGTGCACAAATATAAATAGGTAATGAGAGAGCACATGAATATAAACCCGACACAAATCTATACTACTAAAAAAATGTAACATAAATAATAATTTTAAAAAAATAAAATAATTGCATCATAATAAAAATTCCTGCACGATTATACTAAGTGGTTCTGGAGTACAAATCAAACTTACATTGAAAACCAACCTAACTAAAAATTAACAAAATCACATACTTCAGTTACCTAAAACTCATGTTTCGCCTTTACAAAAAGGTTTTAAATATAGAGTGTGAGCTTTTTCAACCTGGAAATTATTTAAAAATTCCTCCAAAAGAGTGGTAACAGGCACCAAAATTTCTTAATCCAATAGGGACCAGCACAAACATACTGCAGTTTCGAGCTCTGTAATTTCCCTTTATCACTAACCCCAAACTGTCTACATAGCACTTCCTGCCCTTCTTCAAAACGATTAGGATACCTCAATTGATTATACTGTTTATTATCTTATGTGCTCTGTTAAAATGTGACTGCTACTTCTATCCATACCTTTTACAACATTAGAATTCTTCGGCTCAATCCCCCACAGATTAAAAAAGGGCATCATAAATCGCTTCCCAAAGAAACGCTGACTGGAGTAAGAACTATTGCTCCATGAGGGGTCATATTTAATCCAATATTTAAATATTCAATTATTTCATCCCATTTACTTAACTTCTCATGAAGAAAGATGGAAAGGGCGATTTTCACATTCTTATTCAGACATTCTACTAAATTTGGTATAGGTTAGTGAGGGCTAGTAATAATATGCTTAATCGCCAAATAAAACATATATGTTTAAGAGCATGGCTGGTAGCATTGCCCGAAACCAATTGTTTGTTCGACCAAATAAATTCTAAACATTCTCTACTAAAGTTTATTTCACTTTTTTAATCTTCATATCCTGCATCGCCAAGAGTACACAGAACTTACTGAATCCATTATCCAAGATTAACACACAAATTTACTAATAAGGATCGTGGACAAGACCCAAACACATATATGAACACTCGTTCCCAAGGTCTTTGCATCTTCTCCACCGCATAGTGCCCTACTTTACTGTTATATGGCTGTTTAGCCAACTACTTTTTTTCTCATTCCTGGCCAATATATCTCCTCAGAGATCTTTTATAAGGTCTCTTCATTTTCTCCATGACCTCCAATAATGGTGTCATGAAAATACCAAATTAATATCTGTTTAACCTCTTTGGGCACAGAAATCATATTCTTACTATCTTTAACCCCAAATATTTATCCTTCTAAACCTCATTCTTTACTCTCCGAAGCCTGACCTCAAGCGTACATATCTTGGACATAATGATTCTTCTCCTGCCACTTCCGCAGGTCAAGGAAGGCTTCAGGAAAATCGCCCAATACATTGCACCCTTCAATTTCCTGTAACAGTTCGTGAACCTGATCCTCATCCTCCTGCAACCATTTTTAATTTTCTTCTAGTATGCTCCCTTTCTCAAACTTTTCCCCCTCACTCTCAATGTTCTCTTCCTCTTCATTGCCACCATCCGCAGGGTTGTACCTACATGACAAGGCATCAGTAATCGCGTTTTCTTTGCCTTTAATGTGTCGGATTTTTTTATTTTAAAACACATTAAGAGCATTAACCAACACCCAAAATTTCCTAATTGGTAAAATCCTAGTTGTATATCTGAAGCTCGAAATCAGCATACTCTAAAAAAATTTCAAATCCCTCCTCGGCAATAATACAGCCTAGGGTTTCCTTTTATATACAGGTACTTTTGCTCAGGTTTATTTAATGTCCGGCTGACATATTGATCGGCCGCAATCCTTTCTCATCCTCCTTTAGTAATACTGCACCCAGGGCTAGGCTTGAAGTATACGCTTGTACCACAAATTGTTGGTCAAAATCTGGGAGTTTCAAAATTGGGGGTTTCGAAATGGCTTTTTTAATTTCATGAACTAGAGCTTCATGTTCTTTACACAATTAAAATATCAGCCCTGGTTTCTTCTAGTTATTGAGGGGGGCACATATGTCGGCGTTGACGGGGATGAACCTACTGAATAACCCAATCATCCATAAAAAAACACATAACTATTTTTACATTTTTACCTTGGAAGTTAGACTTCACTATAAGGGCTATTTTTATGGGCCCATTATTAATTTCCTTCTCCATTGATGAAACCCAAAAACCAAATACTTTTTTCCCTTACACACCTTCTAGGGGTAAACAGTAAACCCAGCTTCCCGCAACTTAGTTAGAACTTTCCTTAGATGTTCCATGTGTTCTTCAAAGGAATTCGAGAATACACATTTGTCTAGGAAACTCCACACTAAATTATATTGAAGTCATGCAGAATTTTTCAAAAAATACATTACAGGCATTGAGCACCAAAGTTTACCCCGAAAGGAACCTTTGTCTATTCATATTGACCCCACGGGGTAACAAAACCCATGTACGCCCTACTTGATTCGTGCAACAGGTATTGATGTAATCTGCATTGAGGCCCAAAACAGGTAAAAAATTTTGCCTGGCTCATATATTGAAATATTGTTTCTATTTTAGACAAAGGTAAGTGATCTAGACAAAATTTCTCATTTAAAGCCCGGTACTGAAATTCCCCTGGTTTCCTCCTCTTAACTAAGACGGCAGGTGACACATTAACCGAACTAGAATGTATAATAATATTCTGTTATTTTAATTTCAGAATTATTTTGCGAAAGCCTCTCACTTTTGGAGGCACGCATTGATATGGCGCAAACTTCACTGGTACATTGTGTAAGAGTTCAATTTTATAAGGGGTAGTTTCACATTTGCCTACCTTATTATTATTGAAATCATTAAATTTCCAATAATTGCCTTAACCTGTTCCAATTCTTGTTCGCTCAAGTGCTCTCTGGTCCCTTCAATTCCCCAGCATATAATCTTTCTATCCACTCTTGATTTCTCCAAATCCGCATATAATTGGGGCTCAAAACAAAAAGAAAAAAAATAACTTTTTCTTTTACGACAATCTATTACTGCCCGGGTTCTGATAAAAAATAAATACCCAATAACATCTCGCAAATAATATTAGGAATGACATGAAATTCCCTGTCCCATGAAAATTTCTCGATATTGATATGCATCTTGGTCCTCAATTCGCACTGATGCTTTTTTCCATCGGCAAGTTGCACTGACCACACAATTATTTTAAATTTTTATTGCCCACTGGTTTAAATGCACTATTTCATCATAAGTGTCCCATTTACAAAACTGTTACTGGACCTGTATCAACTAGGTCTTACACCTTCTTCCAAAACAAATCCACGTTCACATAAGAATTATTTTTTCTTCGCACAACAGCTACATGTGGTTTATTTCCCAATCTCAATTTTCCCACATGCAGTTTTATTTTGCACTTTCAAATTGTGTGACCCACTAAATATTCACTGCCAGGATTCCCAATTTATTTTCTCACAGTTATTTTGCAAATGGCCCATCTCACCACACCCACAATTGAATTTTCTCCTCTTTAGGTATATCAGTCAAACGACCCCTTTGCCCACATATATTCTTCTTTTTAAAGCCAACCCTAATCTCGTGTCGTGTTTTCCCACAAAAATTACTTATTATTATGATTTCCTTACATCGAACATTTTATTTTCACACTCTTTTACTTCCCCCTATGAATTCTATTTCTTCCTTTTCCCATTTAGAGGAGACTACTTCCACAGCTCCCCTTTTCTACACCCCCGTACGCTTTTCTATTTCATTTTGTCTTTGCAAGAACATTACATTATCAAACTACACGCTACAACTCTCTAGTTCAGTTAAACTAGCAGGTTTTATTAACAAAAGGAGCACTCTTTTTTACTTCAGAATTCATGTTTTCAAGAACAATGTCAACATCTGCCTCTGCAGAAACTTCTATACCAAAAATTATCAAATTCAGTCTAAGATTATACAAGTACTTAACAATCCTCTCACTTCTGTCCTCAAATATAAAGACATAATTCTGAATTTGACTCCATTTATGCCTCCTAGGGCACAAATTTAGCCACAAACTTTCTTTAGCCTCAGCCAAACCTAAGCCATATCTAATTCCCTGCGCCACCACATTTCGGGCAATTCCTGAACATTTATTTATAACACACTTCAAAACACTTTCTTTAGTCACCAATTGTTTAACCTCCCAAACGTTTATACCTTCTGACAAAAAATTACTATATGGTTCAAATCATTTTCATGCAGTTGGGGATGTAGGTAATGTTTTCCAAAAACAGCCTTTTCTCTACTTAAACGTTCAACTTACCTCCTTCCCCGGCAGGAAATTTCCAAGTTACCCCGACAACTCGTATTTTTTAGTTCTTCTATTAAATAGAATTGCTGCTCATGCTCGTCCCTATCCGGACTCTATTCCATGTACTTGCCCTTTAAGAAGTCTGACAAAAAGCTCACGCAACTTATCTACATTATTATTTGCATTCCCCGCCAGGCCTCCGGCTTGAAAATTGGTAAGCAAATCGTCTTTCACTGAGTTATACTCCCAGCTCAAAACCATTGTTAAGAAAAGAAATTTATGTTTTTCCGCACTGCAATCACTATAACGTCAGCCGTAGCAGAGTGACACATTTTTGGAACCCTCTCTTACAGAATGGCTGTGGTACATGTCCCAACTCACTAGGACACTGTCGCAATACCATAATGGCTATTCTCAATGTTTTTTTTTTTTTTTTTTCAAAAAATCGTAAAAAAGCATTATGAATTTTTATCTTTACATTACCCTTAAGTGTATGAGCAAGAAGAACAAGAATCGCCGGGCTGCCTGGATCCTCGTGCGCCCGCAGTTCGAGCCAGTTTACTGGCTCGTCTGCCCACCGCCGAGTTTACCGTGCACTCGACCATCGTAGTCCTTTGGGGCCTCGAGGCACTCCATGCAGGCGAATCAGTGGGATACCCGCTTGCGAGGCTTGCCTTGCCACCTTCTGTCGCTGTAAATACTGCCTGCTCCGAGGCTGTCCCGCTGGCCTAGCCGCGGCTCTGGCACTAAGGGAAGGGAATATTTGCAGTAGCCCATGACTGACAGCTGGGCTGGGCTGACGACAGTAGGCACCCACCCATTGGTGCACATGCGCCCCTGGTAACGCAATCCAGGATTGATCAACAAAATTTATGCGTGCTGAAAGGCCCAAGTTCCCAACCCTCGAATGGTTGAAACTTTCTTCCCTGTCCAACTCTTCTTACCTGAACCTTTTCCCCCTTGTCCAGTAGTAAACTGCTTGCTTTAATGCATGTAGATGCCCGCATGACCCTACCAGGGGTCTTCCCTGTGACTACGCAGGGTTTACCTGGGACACTTCAGCTAGCTTTAAGGTGAGGTGCCCAATGAGGCATCAGTCATGGCGGCAATCTCAGCCATGGCTGGCCAATAAACCCCAATAAGCACAAGTTGGTTTGAACCCAGCATGCTAAGGTGTATAGGCTTCATGCCTGAGACACGCCGAGGGCCTCCCCTAACCTGGACCCTCTCGCACACATTTATAGTAACTTATGCTAGGAAAACGTACTTTTACTGGCGACAGGTGACCTGAAGCTCTATCCCTTCTAGAGTGAGATCGAACGTGCCAGCTCGCGGTTTATTAACGTATTTAAACTAATAAGAGTATTTTATGCTCGCTGAATACGTTTTTTTTTTCCATTTCTATCCATAAGCACACGCGCTGACGGGCTGCTCGGAAGGCGACGATACTGTTGTCTGCCACTAGGGGCGCGTGCGTCACTGGTACACATCCAGATGCGCACAAGCCAACAGGCCCAAGCTTCCGACCCCAGCATGTTAGAGACTTTCTGCCCCTGACCAACTCTTCTTCCTGGACCCTCCTTTATTGAACCTGCCTGCTTAATTATTGCACTATTTTACCAGACATGAATGAGCCCGGGTTTTTCCCTGTACCGATGCAGGTTTTACATCTGCCCAATTTAACTAGTTGTAGTCTAGAGTTTAAGATAAGGGAGTTAGTCATGACATCAATTTCTACCATGGTTGGACAATCCCCGAACACAACACACGGTGCCATGCTACTGTTTCTGCGTGGCTGAAACCCAGCATGATTTGGCGTAAAGGCTTTGGCCTGGGACGCACCTAGAGACTTCCTAATCTCCGAGCCCTCCCAAACAAATACACTTAGTTTAAGTTAAGTTAGGAAAAAAAGAATCGTTTCACTACAATGTTTCACGAAAACGTTGCATTAAAATTCGGCGTTGAAATTTATTCCCATCATGCCCGATGAAGTTTTACTTTAAAAATCATAATTTCGTCGAAGAATAGGTCGTTTAGGCTTCAGAACACCTGCACTTGATGAGCAAGGTTTGCTGCAAGTACGATGGCGTATAGTATAGGCTTTGTAATGACGGTTATAGTTTGATTACGGAAAATCTTTATTTGTGTGTAATGCGCAGGAAATAAGTAGACAGCATATCAAAAATAAAACTGAAGTCCATACGTCTAACTCTTTTCAATACCATTTTGCGCTAATTGTTCTTTGCCCGCAAACTTGAAATGTGAAATAGTAAATTCTACCCTAGACATTAAACAATATAAAAACAGATAATTTTATACAAATTAAAGAACTTTTGCTGCTACGTTTCCCTTTTATTTTTCCTCATCTATTTACTATTACTTGATAATGATTAATACCTTTCTTCCTTTATCAAATTCCTTAAATAATTTATTTTTTTACATGGTTTTTCACTTCCACCCTTCGTTATTCCTTCAAATTTTTGGATTATTATTTTTTTTATCTTAATTACTCTTAACAAATTATTTGCTTTAGTTGCTCCTATTTTAACGCTAATTTCAAATAACGATATTTATATGTACTATCATATTTTATTTGAATTATTTAACACCTCTAACGCACGAAAACGTTTGATCCAACAGTGTTTCATTTTTTTGTTTAAGATAACGGCATACATATGACTTGATAAAAATAACTATGTATCTGCAAGGTGATTAATAGAGGTTCTCTCCGCTTCAACACAGTTCATCAGTCAACTACAGACTAAAACCACTTTCACAACTTGTTGTTTCTGAATGTTGATTAATGATGTATCGTACACTAATTGCTGGTATATTTAACATACAGGCTAGTCATAAACACAAAATATTTCGGATCGTGACTTCTAATATAAAATGAGGTCAAGTTTAAAATATCTTTTTATATTTTTATGTTAATTCCTTAGCTTTATATTACCTAATGAATGCAGTTTTAGAAATAATATAAAAATGTTAAAATAAAACTCCAATTACAAGGTTAGAGATAAGTGCTACGCAGTAATTTACCTTTTTAATGTTATATCTTTCCTTCCACCAAGACATTAGGATGTGCTGCAGATTTCGTGCATTTTAATGTTACTGAGAAATATGGAACTGCAAACGTTTCAACGGCAATTATAAAAAGATTGGACATGCACAATACAACAGCACAGATAGGCCTATAATGTGAAAAGTAAATAAATGAAACGTTAATTGTAACAAGTGCAGTCACCTGGACTTTGAATTGCAACGCGCGGCTTAAGATATCAAATAATTGCATTGAATCATGTTTCAGTGCTAGATATTACTAAACCGATATTTTCATTTGTTTTTGTTTGATGGTGACACCCTCACGGCCACTAGTGGGTTTTCAAGGTAAAACCTTACTTGAACTTCGTATCTGATCCGTACAGCAAAATTATTTTTTTAGTGGTTTATTATAATTTAAAGTTTATTAAAAAATTTATTTAGAGTGCTCATAAAGAGAAAGATGGTCTTTGATATGATAAGTAAGCATCGTAGCTCTTGGTATAGAGCATTTATTAGGAGTAAATTCATGAAAATGGAACGAAAGTCAATGAACGGAAATGTGACACAAAGATGGAGAACCCACCTGTAGCATTATAAATTTATATATATTCTCTTTTGTAAACATTAGAGGACATAGCAAACATATTGGTGCGCCAAATTAAACTTTACAATAGTACAACAATAAGTTATATTTACAAAAAATTATTAATGTAAACTTAAAAAATAGGCAAATCAATTATGACAATTCTTAGTTAATATTGCAATGCAGTGGTATTTTTTCTATAGAGCCAAGAACATGTCATGTTGAATAAAATAATTTTGCGGGTACATTTTTACTGTTGATTCGGAAATTTTGAATTAGTTCAAATTGATCAAGGTTTGTTTGTAGGACTTATGAACAGACTGATTATTGTCGTTTAAGCAAACACATACATACAAATACTTAGTGATATAATACGTTATTTAAAATTCATCGGGAGAATATTGTTTTAATGTATTTAGTGGAGTGAAACTTTTAGTTTAAAAAAATTCTTTAAAGATAGCGCCGCGTTCGTAATGCTTTAGAGAAACAACAAAATTTAAATAATATCTGACGTCATGTGTTTTTCAACATAATTTTTCTGGTTAAAAAATTATAGGTATTTTTAAAGTAGCGAGTAGCTATATCTTATTAAGACTATTCAATTTTACAAAATGTATTTCAGGATACAAATTATTAATCGCTGATGGGCGTGCACCAGAAAACGTTTTTACTGTTTTTCCCTCAAATAAATACTTTTCGTATATTTGTAATGCTCAGTATTATTATTTTAAAAAAAATTCTACCTTAAATTTTGTGTACGAGTTTCGTTTTATAAAGTTTATTTGGAACATGAGAACACATTAATTTGCTCGTTATGGAAGTTAGATGTTTACACATCACTGGCGAATACTGATTGACTGCCTCCCTTTTTTTTCTTTCAAAAGCCACATAATTGTATGCAAATTGTTAAATTTCATAAACTTTATTTGAAAAAGAATAAATTTATATAACTAAACCTAAACTACAATAATATTATGTTTGATTACAAAAAGAAAAATAATGAAAGCATAGGTAGGGAATTAATTATAAAAATAGTTAAGTGGTTTTTGTTATTCGTTTATAAAGACGATATGCCACATAAAGAATTATGTGATATTTTAAATATCCCAATTAAATTAAAAAAATCTTGGTGGAAAAAAAAATAGACATTTAATTTCACGCGGTTAAATCAGAGACTTTTGTCTGCTGAGATAAAAGGGTTATCAGAATTTAGAATAAAACTACGTCCTTACTGCATATTCGTTCATAATTCATCATTGAATTTTAGACGTCTTCGGTCTCGTCTTAGTGTCAAATAAACCTTTTCAACCAAAACCACTGAATACCAAGAATGGTTTGAATACATCTTTGCTCAGCTAAGAGATATTTTCGATTTCCAGTTATTCACTCATTAACTATTTGTTAACATGGTCCATAAATTCCTAACAGAAGCAGAGAGAATTTCCATGCAAATTACGTTGTTCGGGTAGGGTGCACACGCAACTTTGAGGTGTTTCTTTAGATTCTGTTAACTTCAGAGCTTTAGATATTAACTGACAGTTAAATTTTCTCTAGCACCACGGAAAAAAAGCAATATCTTCGCTCGTTTTGTAGGTCTTGAAACTATTCTAGAACACCAAATAATTAGTATATATCTTTAAACAGTTCGTAGAAAAAACTCACTTCATTCGCTCTGAGTTTAATGCACATGTGAAATAAAGGGACATAGAATAAAATTAATAAATCGTCAAAAGACAAACTTCTGCTTATGTCGTAGCAAATAATTATATTGTCACCAAATTTTTCCAACAGAAAGAACGTAACGTACATATTTTTTTACTGTAGCAAGGAAAATTTTATCTTACAGGGATTATTTTTCTATTAATTAATGCAATGGAAAGCTTACGTTAACTTTGTATGTTTCGATAGAAGTTTAAAATAATTATATGTTATTTATAAAATGGTCTTCGGTTATTGGGAGCTAAATTGCATTTAACATTTTTTTTCTTTCGTTTTAACATTTAATGTAATGTCCTAGATATAAATTTTCATAGTACCAACCGTAAGCATAGTAGATTTTTGATTCAAGGTCACAATAAAGAGCAACTCAAATTTTTTTAGATAAGCGAATGCGTGAGTACTGCTTTGTTATTTTCTCGCTTGCAGCGCCACTTACGCAGAATGGCGACTCCTGAGCGTAAAGCATTTTGTGTTCTGCAATTTTATAAGAGCAAATCTATAATTTCAGTTCAACGTGCGTTTCGTTTAAAGTTTAATTGTCGAAGTCACTGACCGTTGGATCGGTCGTAATGGTCAAGACAACAGAGCTATTATCCATTCACCTCCACTTTACCTGTCATAACGCCATGCGATTTATTCTTTTCAGGCTTTATCATGTCTACGTTCCAACACTATATAATGATTTGCCAGAGTTGAGACACAGAATTGCAGAGGGTTTTGGTTTATTACTCCAGACTTGTTATCTAAAGTGTGGAAAGAATTGGACTTTAGGTCGGATGTGTGCCGTATAACTAAAAGTGCACAGATTAAACATTTTTTTTTTAATTAAAATATTTTACCTTCAATTTGATGTGTAATTTGTCGTAAATAATCTAAATTTAACTTGTATAGTGTACAATCGAAAATGGCACCTTTTTTATGGACACGCGATATTTAAGGAATAGAGTACATTTTTGTCTGAAAAGTAAAATATTCTTCACTGTGATTAGTCGGGATATAATACCTATACACTGAAATGCTGTTAATGTTATCTTTGAAATGAAACGTATATTTTTGTTTCGCATGAAAACATATATTTTAAAGGATAATTGAAATGTGCCTTTCAAAGAATGGCAGCTTTTTCTGTTGATCTTGCGCAAAATTGCAGGGATCCTTACAGGATCTTCGATGTAGCGTTTCGCGAAAGGATGAGTTGCTCGCAATCTTTACGTCCTTGTGAGCTTTGAGGGGTTTGAGGCGCTATCTTGACGTAAAAGGTGTAAAGGTATTTAGTTCCTTAAGCCAGCCAACTGCTATCTATAACGTTTTAACATTTATGTTTTGCAATCAAACTATTATTTGGAACATGTAAAAGTTAAAGAATTTTCTGAAAAAAGATATTAAAAATTTTTGATAAAAAATAAATGAATTCTAAATATGTTTTTCACGCTCTTAGAAATTACATTTTATTTACGAACTCTTGAATGACGAATTCACTTCAAATAAACAAATTGTTCTTCGTTATTTCAGATAACTGGATGTTCGTAGAAACTACGTCGTATTTTAACTTCCAATTTCCGTTTGTTTAAGGTAAGCACACACTTAGGATTAATAAGAGTGTTTTTGCAGGAGTTTTAATAATTTATTGAATGTTTTGATAATACACCAAAATTATTGTTGTGGATTCACATATTACTAAAGTATACTTAGTACGTTGTAAATTTACGAATATTATTAGTAAAGTTATAAAGATCATTGGATCATTAAAACCAGCGTTCTTACTAAATTTTAGGTGAAAATTTTTAACAGTAACTGATATTAGTGTATAATACTGATATCAGTTTTATAGCCTAGTCTGTCCGGCGGCTGGTTCCAGGTTCAGAAGCCAAGGAGACTAGCGCCATCTTGGATTTTGACGTCACGGTGGCCATCTTGAATAACCTTGACCTTTGATATGAACTTTTACCTTGACAAAGATGGCCGCCGTGACGTCACAATGCAAGATCGCGCTAGTCTCCTCTTCTCCTGAACCTTTAACCTGCTAAGATATACTACTAATATCCTTTGACGGCTAGGTTCGCTCTAGATGCAGCCTGTATATTAAATGGTTATTTTGGGTTAAAGTTGCTTTATAAGTATAGGACGGACACTTACTACTTAAAAATATAGTGATATTGTTTTGGAAATCCTGGATCCCAAACGCGAGCGCGCCATGTACGCTTGCCGGCACACAGCTGTGACGTCACGGTGAGTTGGAGTGATGTTCGTAGGCTTCCCCTTTAAGGTACATCGGTACGAAATCCAAGGTTTGACTTTCATGAAACACCGGCGCCCTGAAAAGGAAATTTCCACCAGAAACCAAGTCGGGCTGCAGATTTTTCTTTCTCAAACTCCTTCCCTACACCATCCTCGATCCTCCGAGGAAACGAATCTCGCAACGCGGCAATGCGTTACCGTTGGAGGCCAATAAAAATAATTCATGAGCGTTAAAAGGCCAGGGTGGAAGCGAATGATAATGCGAGAATTCTCGACAATGCCGTGCGGGTGGGGGTGGAAAAAAGGGGTAGGGATTGAAGGGGAAGGGATAGCAAAAGATTGCACGACAGCACACGCCGGAGAAGAATGGTCGAGTTGATAAAAATAAGGGGTGAGTATCCAAAGGTGGATATAGATGCAATAAAATTTCGCCGGTGAAGCGTGTGCTTTCATACCTCCCCTACAACTCTTTTTTTTCTTTTTATCTGGCGCGCCAGGGTCAGAAGTCGGGAAAGTGACGGGAGGGGTTGAAAGTGGAAAGGGGTGAAGTCAGCGAGGCCCGCAGACGGAACGCAGACCATGCACAAAGGCAAGGGAACATGAATTATGTTTGTTTCATTCCTTTAGCACCAGCAAATTTCGGTGGTCTCCTATCAGTCTACGTGAGCTTCGGCCAAACTCTACGTAAATAAAAATATAAAATTTTTGTTAGTAGTATAGTAAAGGGGCTCCTGTGGCAGGAGTAGGAGTCAGGTATTGGTGGCGGTTCCCGTGGCCTTGAAACCTTCATCTCCGATGACGTCAAGGCGGCCGTCTTGGATGACCATGACCTTGAATTTTACTTTAAAATGAACCTTGAACTTTTGACTTTGACTTTTAACCTCACTCGCCATCTTAAATTTCGCCATCTTGAAATAGAATGTCCCACCCCCCGAACATTGCAATCTTCATTATGGCCGCCATCTTAATGTGTATTTCATCGCTGCACATTTCGTAATTGTAGCCATCCTTAAGGCGATTGGTGCATGGAAAATATTACGACAAAACTAATTTAACTGTACATATTTGTTTTTGATGCTTCTTTTTAAGACATAATATACCTAGGATATTTTTAATAAACTTTTTTTTACTGAGTTATGTCATTTTAAATGCATTTATTTTTATTCCAAGCCAGAATTATTTAGAAAACACATAATTATGTTAAACTTAATTATAGTTCAAGAAACGAGTGTACGAATAGGTTTCTGCACATATAAAAGTAAGAAGAAAAAATTTTCATCGTCAAAATTACAGTTTAATATTGACAATTTCCATTGATCACTGCTGGACTACTTCAGGAGCGATTTAAAGAATAAATTTAAATGAAAATGAAAACATAATTGGCAGAACACTATTGAGTTATGTATATATTTTCATATCCTTTTGTTTTTGATACGATCCGACACAAAACATGCCCTCTAGAGTGACAGTTCTGGTGCTGCGTGTAAAACTCTCGCCGCCGGGAAGAATGTCCCCGCGACGTGGCGCTAAGGGCGGCGCTTGTCGGAACCAGGTAGTCCGGCGGAGCTCAGGCCGGCGGGCCGCAGCCTGCGGGTGGGGAGGGGGAAGAATGGGTTGTAAAGAGATGACGAGAGAGGAGACCGAAGAAACGGTCTGTCAAGGTCGCGCTCATGGAGCTAATATACAGTAATACATCTGGAGAGGACAAGGGAAGACAAGCAGAGGATGCGAAGTGAAGCCGGGTATCGGCTTCCTACGCTGAAAGAAAATGAAAAAGACCCAAACATGCCTCGCGCGGCCGAAGAATCTTCCAAACTAAACTCGCAACAGCTCCGAAACTATCAAAACAATCAAACTGAAAATTTACTGGAGTATCTATAAACATTTTTCCCCACATCGCTT
The DNA here is from genome assembly GCF_032445375.1 of Bacillus rossius redtenbacheri. Classification (NCBI taxonomy): domain Eukaryota; kingdom Metazoa; phylum Arthropoda; class Insecta; order Phasmatodea; family Bacillidae; genus Bacillus; species Bacillus rossius. The sequence goes on along the minus strand of NC_086336.1, from coordinate 14,093,452 downwards.
TAATATTTTTTTCGAAACATGAATGCTTTCATTTTTAAAAATTAAATACTTATTTACTGCCAAAATTTTTTGTGATTACGCAGAGTAAATTACAACATCGAGGAAAAATTTTTGTTTGCAATTGTAAGTGGGGGACACTAGCGTATGAAATAAGGAAGAAGCCTCAAATTTTATTTATATACCCCTTTTGGCGCATTCAACCCCATACTTTTATTTTTACAGAGAGTTGAAGTGGGAATAATGTTTCAGTGGGTAACACTACCGACATATGTCTTCGGAACGCACTTCTTTTTGTTATTATACATCTCAAAATTTATAATTTCATACACAATGTTTATAAAAACGAATTCTTACTTACCTTATTTAATCTATTACAAACCTCTTATAATATACGTGTATTAGTAGAAGAACAAACGTAACATGCAAACCTTAGGTAAACACTGGTAGAGAATTGTTTGGAATAACTGAAATGCTATGTATATACTGACAATGTAAGAAACTTCCAATTTTATTAATTGTTTGCATAAGAATTAATAATTTAAAAAAAATCATAGAATAGGCCTTTATAGACTGAAAACCTTTCACATAGTTTTAAGTCGTGTACATAAAAGTTTTTTAATATATATAATTACCAAATATTGTTGAATATATTTAACATTTTTATACATGTTACAACACACATATAATAACAAACCTATATCTATATATATAAAAATTTAGCTTCCGTATGTATTTGGCCGCAAAACTCGGAAAGTATACGATGGTTTGGATTGAAATTTTTACAGAACATTGCATCTTAACAGAAGAGTGTTTATATGAAATAAAAGTTTGGGAAAATCCACCGGAAAAGTCGGAAAAAAAAGTTTCTATAACTAAATATCATGGTCACCCAACTTAGTTGTGCCCACGCTCGACGATGCTGTACCATATTGTCGAAGTTCAAGCACATCAGGCTACTCGACCATTGTGCCTTGACGACTATAATTTCTCAAATTTGTATATATATATATTTCAAGAAAGAATAAAAAACTTTATTTAATTTGAAAGTATATTCTTTCGACTCTATTGATAAAAATACGTTTAAATTAAAAAATACATTTCGTACAATACATTTGAAAATTAAATAATTCTTATATTATAGCTTATCTTAATATATATAAATCTCGTGTCACAATGTTTGTCCTCAATGGACTCCTAAACCACTTAACCGATTATAATAAAATTCGCACACCATGTGCAGTTCGATATAACTTGAGAGATAGGATAGTTTAAATCTCAAATTATAGTCGCAATTTTAATTTATTGCGATTTATAAAAGCGAAATACCACTCACTGACTCAATCATCACGAGATCTCTAAAACTATAAACCCAATTGACTTGAAATTTAGCATAATTATTCATTTTGTGATGTAGACGCTCACTAAGAACGGATTCTGCGAAAATCCGATCCCAAGGGGAGTTTCGGAGGGTTGAGGGGGGGGGGTAATATATCAAAATTTCCATTTTTTGGTAGGAAATCACCATGGCAACGGCTGTTGCTTTGTTGATGCTTCATTCGTCTCTATGACAACGACTATTTCATTGTTAGTGCAGTCCTCATCACCGTTGAAATTTAGCTGGTATCTAAATATCAAAAATTACCCTTTTTTTTCAAGTATTTATATTTTACAGACTTGAAACTTCACAGTAATGTTCCTTATGTTACGCATGATGACATTTTCCGAAAATTAGATCCCATGGGTGGTTAAAACAAGGCAACAGGATTTTGCATTGTTCATGCCTTCTGCGTCTCCATGGCAACGGGCATCGCGCGGCAGTGGCGTACCCACAAGGAGGGGCAAGTATAATGAGCGGCGCAAGCGTGATCTGCCTGTAGACTGGCGTAGCGAAGTACGGGTAGATCAGTTGTACGTTGCGTGCACGAGTCGGGAAACCATCGGTGCTATTCATTTTCTCTCCGGTACATTATACAGCATTGTAATAAATTTTCACTGATTTTTTTATTATTTACCATTACTGTAAATGGGTGATGTGGCTTAATTTGTTTCCATTAGTATAGCCGTGCGAAGCCGGGTCGGGCAGCTAGTATCTTATATATTGCTATTTTAATTTGTTATAATCATGTACGTTGTTATGATAATTGTTGATATATCAAACCGGTTGTCATATCAACCCTGTTGTCATAGCAAAATGTGTTTGTTGATTTTTCCAACAATAATCTTTTAACACTTTTGTTTTGTTTTCTAATAAGCCAAATATTGATTAAGCACAAAATATGTCACTGTGACCAGTTTATGTGTATGGTATCATTTATAAATGTTTAATTAAAGAATGGAATTGGTTGGATTTCATCTGTAAAGTGAGTAAACTTATGTTTTATAAAAAAATTGTGATTTAATGAACCACTATTTTCAGAATTTTGTATTCATATAGTTTTTTTATCTTGGAAATAATTTAACTTTATTTTTTCACTGGAAATATGAATTATGTAGGCTACTATCATTAAACCTTATGGTGCCAAAGTATGAAAAATCGTGTTTTCTGTGTTGTGCGAAAATTGTCAAGGCCGAAAAATCCTCTTAAAGTATATATATTAACTAAGACACGTTTTTCGACACTTAACCACATTCTATCGTTGTGAGTTGAGCTACCCTATTATTAGCTGCTTTTTCTCATAAAATATTGCAGAAGTTTTATGTTTCTGGGCATCGCACAGCATGTGACACTGGAAATGTGTTTTTCATATTTATTTGTTTACAATAAAAACTTCACATTTTAATTAATTTAATTACATGTTTTAAAAGTATACATTTGTTTATTTTGAGTTTATTTTGGTTAATTATAAATTTTTATTCGCTTTTAAAACTTATATTTTTTTATATATTTCTTAGAAATTTTATCAATGAAACAGTCAGTATAACTTTCATAGAAGGTTTTATATAAATTGACTTAATTTTTTTCCAATACATTCTGTGTAAACAATTATGAACGGAACAATAATTACAGAACTAATATTTCATTGTATTAAGAAAAAATTTAAGATTTAAAAAATAAAATCCATGAATATTATTTTATAACTACGTCCACTCCTCATTTTGTACATAAAAATATTAATTTTAATTACAATATTAAAAATATTAACGTAAAAATGGGATAAAAATTGTATATTTTTACTTAAGAAATGCCAAAAAATTAGAGTTTATTTATTAGCGTTAAAAATTATAAATATCTAATGAATGAGTTATAAAATAATTGTTATGGTTAATTTATATTGTCATTTTTTACAGTTCATCACCGTTCGTGTGATGCCTCGCCCACGTTCAAACATTGGCCGCCATACTCGACGTGCAAACGCAGAGCGTCAGAGATTATCAAATCGCACTGATCAACAACGTTTAGAATATAATGAACATCTTAGAGAACGAAGTATTCAAAGGCGAGCAGAAGAATTGGCCGATCAAATGGAAGAGAGACTTCAACTCTTACGAGAAGAAGCGAGAAGAAGAAGAGCAGCATATTCGTCTCAACAACGCCAAGAAGAAATAGATCAACGGCGAAGACGAATGCAGTTACAACATCTAAATAACCAAGCTTCATACCACCGAATGGCTTTTTCATATGAACCGGATATACAATACAATACCTCATGTACATTTGTTCAAATCGGAAAAATGGATAAAGTTTGTCCTCATTGCAGAGCAATTAAATTCAAAGGAGAAACTCCAGGAATGTGTTGTGCAAGCGGTAAAGTGAAGCTACCTGAACTTAAACAGCCAAAAGAACCACTGAAAAATTTGTTGAATGGAATTACTGATGATTCTAAACATTTTCTCCAAAATATTAGAAAATATAATTCATGTTTTCAGATGACTTTATTTGGCGCTAATATTATAACGGAGCATTATATGCCGACATTTAAAGTTCAGGGTCAAATTTACCACAAAGCTGGTTCTTTACTTCCTTTCCACAATAATCACCATAAATTTCTACAAATATATTTCATGGGAGATCAAAGTGCTCAGTTGAATGCACGATGTCAAATCTACGCTGGAGTAAGAAGGGACATTGTTGAGTCGTTGCAACAGTTGTTACATGACGATAATAGTTTGATTCGATTGTTCAAAAATGCGATTGATCTTATGCCATCAGACAGTCATAGAATTGTTATTCATGCTGATTATACACCAGCAAGTGAGCATATCAGACGATATAATGCGCCAACAATTGATGAGGTAGCAATTGTCATGGTTGGAGAAGAATTTCATCATCGCGATATCGTTTTGCAGTGCAGAAATGAGCAACTACAACGAATTGCTGACACTCATAGGTGCTACGATCCATTGCAATATCCAATTATGTTTCCAAGTGGTCAAGACGGTTATCATTTTAACATTAAAATGATAAACACAGTCACAGGCGAATACACTGACAAAAAAGTTAGTTCTATGAATTATTATTCCTATAGAATTATGTTAAGTGAAAATGAAGAAAACCATATTCTGAAATGCCGTCTGCTCTTCCACCAGTACATCGTCGACATGTACGCGAAAATAGAGTCGGAACGACTACTATTCATTAGGCTCAATCAAACAAAGCTGAGATCAGAAGAATATGTACATTTGAGAGATGCTGTTATAAATGATGGTGATATAAGTAACATAGGCAAGATGACAATATTGCCTGCAACATATACTGGTAGTCCACGACATATGCACGAATATGCGCAGGACGCTCTTACATATGTGCGAAAATATGGTCGTCCTGATCTTTTCATTACATTTACATGTAATCCAGCATGGGATGAAATAAAAGAGTTACTTTTCCCTGGACAATCTCCTGCTGATCGCCACGACATAACAGCACGTGTTTTCAAACAAAAGCTAAAGATGTTAATTAATTTCATCACTTCACTGCACGTTTTCAGAGAAACACAATGCTGGATGTACTCTGTGGAGTGGCAAAAAAGAGGACTGCCACATGCACACATTTTAATATGGCTTACTATGAAGATCATGCCTAATGAAATCGATAAAGTCATATCCGCTGAAATACCAGATACTACAACTGACAATGAGTTGTATGATGTTGTGACCAAGAACATGATACATGGACCATGTGGGTCAATCAATACAAATTCACCATGTATGATAGATGGAAAATGCTCTAAACGTTATCCTCGAGAGTTTTTAAAAGATACAATCACTGGCAGTGATGGTTACCCACTATATCGACGAAGAAGTAGAGAAGACAATGGGAAAGCAATTGTTATGAAAGTGAGAGGAAATGACATTGAAGTTGATAATCGTTGGGTTGTTCCATATTCGCCACTTTTATCAAAAACGTTTAAAGCACATATCAATGTGGAGTATTGCAATTCTGTGAAATCCATAAAATACATCTGTAAATACGTCAACAAAGGCAGCGACATGGCCGTGTTTGGAGTTTCATCAACAAGTAACTTAGATGAGATCTCACAATACCAAATCGGCAGATATATTAGCAGCAATGAAGCTGTATGGCGCATTTTAGGATTTCAAATCCACGAGAGGGATCCAACTGTCATTCACCTTGCTGTTCATCTCGAAAACGGACAAAGGGTATATTTCACAGAGAAAAACCTACAAGACATTGCAATAAATCCACCGAACACAACATTAACAGCATTTTTTCATTTATGTCAAACAGATGATTTTGCAAAATCTTTGAGGTATGCAGATGTTCCAACTTATTTTACTTGGAATGTGACCAAAAAGAATTTTGAAAGAAGAAAGAGAGGGAAGGCAGTAACTGGACAACCTGGAATATTTTCATCAAATGCTTTAGGAAGGATATTGTCGCGGGTTGAAATTTTGCAGGGTTGTTGAAATCAAATTTAGGGACTTTACTGACGGGACTCTGGGCTGGCTGCTCTGTTCACTCGTCAGCGCAAGTGGCGTGACCATGTAATTGGGGCACGGGGCCGGCGCGGCGCGCTGCGGGCTTGCAGAATTTTGTTTGTTTGTTTGGCCGCGCGCTGGCGCAGCCACGGGCCGCAGTTACTGGGGCGCGCTGTCGTAACAAGCCGCGCGGTGTGGCCTGCACATTGGGGTAGAGGGGGGGTAGTCTTCCCAGATGTTCTAGTTAGTTGTTTAGTAAATTTGACTTCAATAACGAGCTTTTGTTATGGTAGGCGCGGCAGGGCGCGCGAATTTAAGCGCAAGTGAGTGGTGACTCGGGGCTCACTCAGGCGGAGGCTATGCGTCTCACCTGTGGTCACGAGTTGTTAGTTCGTTCGTGATGTAGGAATTCAGGCTCACTCAGGCGGAAGCTATGGTCGACGCCAGAGGCCACGAGTCGTTTAATTTAAGTTAGGTCATAATGTAGTCGTCAAGCTTTCGGGCGGAGGCTATGGCCCTCGTCAGGGGTCACGCGTCATAGTTTTTAAAATGTAATGTTCGTTCGGGATTTCAAGGGCAGGAGAGGCCCCTACGTTATTTTTTTAAAGTAATCGATCAAGAAAGGCTTTTCGGAAAATGTGAGTATGGACTTATCTTTGTTTTAATTTTAAGTATTAATTATGATTTGAGGTATTCGGAAGGACTAGGGAAGTGTTTAGTGAAGTTCTCTCATTCTCTCTCTTGTAAGGTCGTTCAATCGTTAAGGAAGTAAAGAGATTATTGTTTTAAATTGTAATCCTGCTATTTAAATGTTCTTTAAAATGATGTTGAGTATTTGACTTTAAGAATAAAATAATTTTAATTAAGTATTATGTTATTTTGCAAAATCTCCTTAGTTCAGCTCTCACCAGACATCCTGTACGGGATGACGAACCTATGATCCTAGGTACAGTAAAGTATTTTATGAAGTTAAGACTAGTTGATGCCAAGCGAGTTGTTTCTATGTAAAGAGCTACGATTCTCTCCCCCCTCCGAAAGTGGATCGTGACAGAAATGGCGGTGGCACCGGCTAGGTGCACGTGGCAGAAATGGTAGAGTTCGCCGGATAGGTTCTATTTCTGGAGAGAGAGAGAGGTAGATTTTTATGTTTATTATTAAGTTAGTTTCAGCTTCTGATAGCAGGTTATTAAGAGTTTACTTGAGGAGAGGATTACGGAATTTTAGTCTATAGTGGAGGAAGTCTTTGAGATTTTTTTTTTGACGTAACAGATGTTTATTTGAGGATACTTGTAAGGATAAAGTTTATAGTGATAAGTTGTTTTAAGTCGTTGAATTTATTGTAGATTTATATCGGGGATTATTACGTGAGGAGAATACGTTATAAGTTAAATGCTTATTAGAGATAATGCAAGTGGTTTAATTTAATTGAAGTTCATTTTAAGATTGTAGGTTAAGAGAATTATAATTTAAAATAAAGTTTTTTGTCGTAAATAGGAATTATTTTCAAGAGAAGTTTGTTTTGTTTTCGTGCGCGTAGGAGACGAGACGTACGAATTAAATCAGTCGAGGGAAGGATAAACGTTAGAAAGGAATTAAAGAGAAAACGAGAGTTTATGTAAAAGAGAGTTATAGAATTTATAGTGATGTTTGTTTTAATTAGAAAAATGTTGAGAGTTGTTTCAGAACGACACGTCAGTGGACGTGGCAGAGTGAACACGTGACGGGGAGGTGCTGAGACCTAGCGGAGAACGGAGGAACCGCAAACGAGGGTTGGCGCACCTGATGGAATTCGGTGACGTCACGGGCTCATACGGAGACGTGGACAGGCCGTGACCTTGTTTTGATCAGCTGTACGGTAACTTAGCGATAAGAAAATAGACTATTGGTTAAATAAATTTAAATTTAAGTGTGTTTTAGGAGAAGAGGAACTTTCAGTATGTAAGTAATTTAATTTAAGAAGTGTATGATGTATAGGCTAGAAGTGTTTCGTTGTAAGTTGTTTATGTTTTTGTTAGTTAAATTCTACCTCGGTTTTAAAAATATTTTTTTGGGATTTGTAAACATTATTAAGGAGGTACACTATAAAATCGATAAGCATTGAGAAAACTGGGAAGGCTAGATTTTGTGTGTAGAGGGAATTTACTCCAAAAGAACAGAGAGACAAAATTAATGTTTTCATTAGGGCGAGGGACCCTAAGGTGAGGCGTTGTGTCCCTGGGAAGAAAGGGAATTGTAGCGCAGACCATAGGAGATGGGCTGACTACGGAATTAAGGGTCAGGAGAATCCTGAGAGTTGTGAGTAATTGGGGCAGGAGTTCCCCATGGTAGTACCGAAGTGGCTATCCTGTATGGGATAGGGTACCATTTCAATGAAGTTTGTTGGTGGGGTTAGAGCCCCCTGTGTAGTGGGCCTATAGCAGATAGGCACTACAGTGAAATTTTTGGTTATTTTGTGAGGTAAATTCCCTGGAGGTTAAGTAAGATTGGATTCAGTTAGGAAGGAGGGAAATGAGAAACATTGCTGTAGAGAGTTAGTGTACTTGCCTAATGTGAAATTGAATTTTACTAAATTAATTTAGGAGAAAGTTTTGTTCGGTAAATAAATAATAATGGAAGATAGCTAGATAATTAATTAATTTTTTTTGAGTAAGGTGTTTTAAGTAATGAAATAAAATAAGATGAAGTAATTTGAATAATTGGGGAGGAGTTTCTTTAAGAGTTTAGATAATTGTTTTTGAATTTATTGAGATATTCAACCAGTGAAGTTTGAGTATGAGAGATACAGTGAGATTTTAAGGAAATCGGTTGTTTTTAATTAGGACAAATGAGATTTTATGATTAAGAGTCAGTAAGCATAGTTAAAATTTACGACATGATATTTGTTGACAGTTTACAGTTATTAAGGAGAAAACAGAGTAATCTATTTATTTTTATTTTAATGGTTTGAAGATAAGATTATGAATTTTTTTTTGGAAGTTTCTTTGGCATGTTGGAATAATTTTTTTTGATTTTTAGAATTTACAGAGAAAATTTAATTGATTTACATTAGTTTGGAAGTATGGAGGTTTAGTGTTCGATTAGCCCTAACTTGATGGTCGGATCCCAAAAGAATGCCGTAAAACCGATAGCCAATTGAGAGGAATGCGGTAGGCGCTTGTGTAGAGAGGGGTTGTGGGAAAACTCCTTGGGACTGATGGCAGATCAGGGGCCCTAAATAGTGTGTGATGCTGTAAAACCAGTGCAGAGAAAGCCTGGTATGCTTAAATTTTTGGGCACAGGTTATGTAAACCTGGGGTTCCATGGGATTTAGTCATGTTAGCTGCTGTGAGACATTAAGATTTCCAGGCTCCATAGTAAATTCAATGTAAATTTTTGTTTTCTTAAAATAATAAATTTGTTTTTAATTTATTTGAGATATTTGATTTGGAACAGTGAATACAGACCCCGAGGAATAAGAGTTATGCTGTGAGAGGAGAAGGTGGTAGGCCTAAAGGGTACAGGCACCACAGAGGTTATTTGTATTGCATAATTTAAATATAAGGAAACTTGAGAATTTGAAATTTTGTTGTTGGTTTGTACACCCATAAGAAGAGTATAGGCAGAATTTTTATTGTTATGAGATGTCTAATTTAATTGAAAAGAAGAAAGTTTAAAGATGCAAGGTAACATTATTATTGTAATAATTGAAAGAGATTAAGAGGTAGAGAGAAATAGGCAGTTTTTGTTTGTAAGTACTAAAGTTTACATATAGAAATTTAGTAACTAAGAATGAATAATAAGTTAAGTCTAGTGTAAAAGTTTTTTTTAAGTTTGTTAAGTTAAGAGTCACAAGTAAATTTTTTTTTTAGAGAGAATGTCTTTGATAGGAAGTATTAGAAACTTATGGGAATTTTAGGGTAACATAAATAATGTAGGTAATGAATAATAAATAGATGGTAGGTCTTAAGTTAGGATTAACATTTGAAGCAGAATTTAATTAAGAAGAAGGAAAATAAATAGGCCTAATGAAAAGAACAAAAAAGGATTTTATGGTAAAGCATTTTTTTTAAGTAATAAACAATGAATAATAATGTTGTTTCAGGGTAATGTGTACTAATAATACAATTTTTTTTTAGGACCAAAGAACAGGAATTATGTAATTTAAATTAACATGTATTTTTGAAACTGTTACAGATTCCTTAAGATGAGCTGAGCAGCAGTCCAGTTTACAAGATGACAAGAGTTCGAGAGACAAGATACAAGATCACTGAAACAAGAGCCAAGACTGAAGATTCAAGAGAAGAGAAAGCTGGCAGCCATGGACTTACAAGTGGAGATTAATAAGGTCATGTAAAGTTTTATTTTTTTTATGGAAGACAGTAACTGGAGTTTTTTTTTGTTATAAACATTATTTACAGAACTTTTTAGGTTATAGTAATGTAATGGAACTAGTGAGTTGTGGTAGCTGTCAAAAAGAACTAATACCTTAAGTTTAATTTTTAAAGTTAATTTTCTTAATTTACAGAGGGATTAGTAGTTTTTTTTAAACCTTATTTAGGTTGGAATTTAAATACAATAGCTTATTATAAATGTGTACGAACAGTTCAAGTTCACAGTACTGATAGGTAGGTCAGATGATCTTATTGATTTTGATGATTTGTTGTTTTGAGTTGATTTTTAGGTGTTGTGAATTAGACAATGAAATAGTTCTGAAAACTTAAATTATTTCAAGCTAAGAAATAGTAAAGTTAATTGTAACTCAAAGGACACCAGAATTTAATTTTTTTTTTGAATTAGTAATGTTTGAAAATTTTATACTTTACAAGAAAGGTTATAAACAAACAGATCGGATGGAACAAGGATGCAGTAAATCACAATTTCATTTAGAATTATTGATTTGCTTTTGAGGTTATGAAGGAAAAGTAGCTATAATTTAAAAATTTGAATAAAAATGGTTTTTTTTTATTTGTTTGAAATAGAAAGTTTAAAAGTTAATTAGTCATGATCTAGGTGGGTGATGGGGTGGGAATTGGCCACTCTTTTTCCCTATAACCTCCCTAACATGGCCTTCTATTACAACTAACAGAAATAAAGAAGAAGAAAAATGAAGAATTATTAGTTAGAATGTTTCTTTCATGAAGATACCTGATGAACTTTTACTGTTTGGAAGAATAGAAGCAAGGTTAGTCAGATATTTTTACTCAGAAGAAGAAGAAGATAAAGCAGTTTTATGACTCGACAAGCCAGAGATTGGTGTTTCCCCTCTGCGCTCCTATTGACTACGTTGTTTACTCTCATGGGATAGCTGGTTCGGCACCATGGAGAGAGATTGGTGGGCATTGTGGTTGCCCCCAGAAGAAAAGAAGAGTAGAAGAGGTTATGGGTGGGTCATGTGAACTGACCTTCAACCCAGTTACTTCGTGGGGACTATTTGCTGTATAGAGAAGATCAAGACTCAAGAGTTAGGGAAAATTATTGGAGGTCATGTTTCCCTTCCTTAAGTTTTTCCTATCAAATTATTTGCCTGATTAGATTATGCTAAGGGTGGGATACTTTATGTTAGCAGTTGAATTAATTAATTTTATTTTTTTGTGTGTTTGCATCCTTGCCCATCGATTGCAGTTTAGTAGTTAGTTTTGTATTTGTCAGGCGTGATGGTAATGCCTGTTGATGATGTTTCAGAATTGTAATCTGTTCGTGATGAGGATGGCACAACTCCGAAGCAGATGTGGGGAGAAGTTGTGAGCTGCCCTGGAAGCCAGTCCAGTAGCTGTTGGAGTTGAGTGGTGTTTGCTGATGGCCAGCCCAGGGAGCTACTCTTCTCGACAACACTGACTTCGAGGAGTTGCACCAACCTTCACGAGATAAGAGTTTAATTAATTGAAACACTGTACGGACACTTAATTTTTTTTGAAGAACGAAAGAAGTATGGTAATAAACAGAAACCGAAAAAAAAAAAATAATAATAATAATTATCAAGAATTTGCACATTGTTTAACGAATACTGAGAAACTAAGAACAGTAATTTAATTTGTAAAGAGAGCTTCACTAACAGAACAATTTTTTTAGAATTGAGAACTCGAGCCTCTGAAGGTTCCTGTGAGAACAAACCAGATAAAAGTTTTACATTTAATTTTATGAATACTTGTTGTTTTAAAATAAATCTTATGCAGAATCTAGATGTATGTTCAGACAGCAAGGAACTAAGAAAATTATTATTTTTGTGAAATGAGGAATTTATAGTTATGGTTTAATGGAAAAAGACAATTTGTAATTTTGAGGTAGCTCGATGGGGCTCGAGCTCTGTGAGGGGAGGGTTATGTCGCGGGTTGAAATTTTGCAGGGTTGTTGAAATCAAATTTAGGGACTTTACTGACGGGACTCTGGGCTGGCTGCTCTGTTCACTCGTCAGCGCAAGTGGCGTGACCATGTAATTGGGGCACGGGGCCGGCGCGGCGCGCTGCGGGCTTGCAGAATTTTGTTTGTTTGTTTGGCCGCGCGCTGGCGCAGCCACGGGCCGCAGTTACTGGGGCGCGCTGTCGTAACAAGCCGCGCGGTGTGGCCTGCACATTGGGGTAGAGGGGGGGTAGTCTTCCCAGATGTTCTAGTTAGTTGTTTAGTAAATTTGACTTCAATAACGAGCTTTTGTTATGGTAGGCGCGGCAGGGCGCGCGAATTTAAGCGCAAGTGAGTGGTGACTCGGGGCTCACTCAGGCGGAGGCTATGCGTCTCACCTGTGGTCACGAGTTGTTAGTTCGTTCGTGATGTAGGAATTCAGGCTCACTCAGGCGGAAGCTATGGTCGACGCCAGAGGCCACGAGTCGTTTAATTTAAGTTAGGTCATAATGTAGTCGTCAAGCTTTCGGGCGGAGGCTATGGCCCTCGTCAGGGGTCACGCGTCATAGTTTTTAAAATGTAATGTTCGTTCGGGATTTCAAGGGCAGGAGAGGCCCCTACGTTATTTTTTTAAAGTAATCGATCAAGAAAGGCTTTTCGGAAAATGTGAGTATGGACTTATCTTTGTTTTAATTTTAAGTATTAATTATGATTTGAGGTATTCGGAAGGACTAGGGAAGTGTTTAGTGAAGTTCTCTCATTCTCTCTCTTGTAAGGTCGTTCAATCGTTAAGGAAGTAAAGAGATTATTGTTTTAAATTGTAATCCTGCTATTTAAATGTTCTTTAAAATGATGTTGAGTATTTGACTTTAAGAATAAAATAATTTTAATTAAGTATTATGTTATTTTGCAAAATCTCCTTAGTTCAGCTCTCACCAGACATCCTGTACGGGATGACGAACCTATGATCCTAGGTACAGTAAAGTATTTTATGAAGTTAAGACTAGTTGATGCCAAGCGAGTTGTTTCTATGTAAAGAGCTACGATTCTCTCCCCCCTCCGAAAGTGGATCGTGACAATATACACTGTACACCCGAACAATGCAGAATGCTTTTATTTACGTTTGCTTCTAATTACATGTCGTGGTCCAACATCATTTATGCACTTGCGAACAGTGAATGGAATAGTACATACTACGTATCGGAGTGCGTGCGAGGCACTTAATTTGTTGGAAAACGACGATCATTGGGACAAGTCAATTGAAGATTCATGTGCTACTTCTCATCCATCTCAAATACGTATGCTGTTCGCAACTATTTTGTCCGCATGTTTCCCATCACAACCAGCGCAATTGTGGGAGAAATACAAAGACTACATGGCTGAAGATATTCTGTACAAAATTCGCCAAGAAACAAATAATCATGACTTGGATTTCACAGAAGAAGTATACAATGAAGCACTGATATTCATTGAGGATCTTTGTCTGACAATATGTGGTAAGTCGTTGACTCAATTGGGAGTGACGGCACCGAACCGGTCCATCATTGCGACATTTGACAGAGAACTACTTAGAGAACAATCATACAACAGAAATGACTTACAGCTGTTCGTCCAGGAAAATACACCGAGACTCCTTCAAGAACAAAATATAGTATATAATACTATCATACAAGCTGTGGCCAACCAATCCGGTGGATTGTACTTTTTGGATGCTCCAGGTGGAACTGGAAAAACATTCTTAATTTCCTTAATCCTTGCTACGATCCGTTCAAATGGCCATATTGCATTAGCTCTTGCTTCCTCGGGTATTGCTGCAACATTAATGGAAGGAGGTAGAACAGCGCATTCAGCTCTTAAACTATCACTAAACATGCAATGCACAGAAAGTCCAACATGTAACATTTCAAAAACATCAGGAATGGGAAAAGTTCTTCAGACGTGCAAAATCATTGTATGGGATGAGTGTACAATGGCTCACAAAAAGTCATTGGAAGCATTAGACCATACACTGAAATATTTGCTAAATAATCCAGATCCATTTGGGGGAGTGTTGGTGTTACTATCCGGTGATTTCAGGCAAACGCTCCCAGTGATACCTCGCTCAACACCTGCTGATGAATTGCATGCCTGCTTAAAATATTCAAATTTTTGGAGCACAGTAAAAAAAATGCATTTAACCACGAATATGCGAGTTAAACTTCAGAACGATCCAACAGCAGTCATATTTTCAAGACAATTAATTGAAGTTGGTAACGGCACTGTACCTACAAATCCAGAAACAGGAAAAATCAGCTTATCATCTGATTTATGCAACATCGTAGATTCAAAAGAGGAATTAGTAGACAAGGTATTCCAAAACATCGAAACAAAATTCAAAAATCATGCATGGTTGAGCGAAAGAGCCATTCTAGCGGCTAAAAATGTTGACGTACACGATATGAACAATAGTATTATAAACAGAATCGAAGGTGAAACAATGACATACAAATCTATTGATTCAGTAATGCACCAAAATGAAGCAGTGAACTTTCCAACGGAATTTCTCAATTCACTCGATGTTCCAGGATTACCACCACATATTTTGAATTTGAAAATTGGTGTGCCAATTATATTGCTTCGAAATATCTGTCAGCCTAAATTATGTAATGGTACACGATTAGTAGTTAAAAAATTAATGGATAATCTTATTGAAGCAACAATTTTGATTGGACTTCATAAAGGTGAAGACGTATTACTTCCACGAATGCCACTTATTCCGACAGATATGGCGTTCGAGTTCAAACGACTTCAATTTCCAATACGCCTTGCGTTCGCTATGACCATCAATAAAGCACAAGGACAATATTTGCAAGTGTGCGGTTTGAATTTAGAAAATGAATGCTTCTCTCATGGACAGTTATATGTCGGGTGCTCCAGAGTCGGTAAACCATCTGATCTATATGTTTATGCAAAAAATGGGAAAACAAGGAATGTAGTCCTTCCATTAGCTTTACAATAAAAATATTTAAGCTAAACACATTTTTATTTCTTCTATTACATTCCACAGCCATGCACAGTAAAATATTAAATTAAACAATGAATTAATATTAAACTGTGCCACAGCAAAGCGTGGCCTGGTTTAGCTAGTAGTATATAAAAAGACAAACGCCAAATTTTAGCATTTTGTATTTCTTTTCTCTGTGTGAATAAAATAACAGTTCTTAACGTAGTTGCTAATACTGTACTATATTTCTAAAAAAAAATTACGAAAACCCCTGACATCGTCACCATAACAATGATAAATTTGCAAAATAATTAAGGCACATTTTTTAATGCTACGAAGCACACTCTTAAGAGAAATGTTTTAAACTTATGTTGGGATGTAACTAATATCTTAAAAGCATTCTGAAACCGTTACTTTGAGGGAAACCTTAATATACCAACCACCATACCATCCTTTAATCAAGTACGATTTTCGCTTCTTAAGACCCATTTGTCTTCAAAATGCACTGTACTGTGTAAGTAATAAATCAGTCTTAAAATCAGTTAATTATTTTATCTTCCTATTTCGTATTCTAATTGAAATAAATATCAGATAAGCATGTGTTACTTGTATCACGACATCAAGGTATTATTTATCAGTAATTAATATTTCATTTTATTTTTTTGTTAACTAATGTGCATAGGGCAGTGCACTAGACATCACTACCTGTGTGTAGTGTTGCGTTACACTTTTTAACGCATTAGAGTTTACATAAAATGATAAATTCAAAATTTCGTTTAAAAGTATAAATATCAATGATCAATTTAATTAATGTCCAGTATAACTCAGTCAGTAAAACATTCGGAAATATGTATAGGACCTGTTAACCTAAATATTTGTTAACAGTTAAACTGAACTAAGATGTGTTAGAGTGGTTTTTTCTCTGTCCGTATATTAGAGGTATGGAACATCAATAAATATAGTTTAAAAAACTAAAGAAACATGCTTTTAAAGATTATCAAACTAAAAAGTTAAAAATAATTTTAAAATTTAATTTATGACAATAGTATATAAGCAATACTAGTATAAATGAGAAAAAAAAACTTGAGGCGCTTTGTGCCATATTTTTTGTATATTAAGCGCCCCATGCTTTTTTCTCATTTATACTAGTATTGCTTATATACTATTGTCATAAATCAAATTTTAAAATTATTTTTAACTTTTTAGTTTGATAATCTTTAAAAGCATGTTTCTTTAGTTTTTTAAACTATATTTATTTTTAACTTTTTAGTTTGATATTCTTTAAAAGCATGTTTTTTTAGTTTTTTAAACAATATTTATGTATAATTATCATAGGGAAATGAGTTACCGACACTACCTATTACCATCTGAGATAACTATTTGGAGTTGCAACGTCACAAAGAAATGGTATAGTCTCTCCGAATCATTTACAGTTAGATGTATGGATATAATCTTAGAATTTACCAGAAAAAAAAAACATTTTTTTTCCGGCGTGGCCGGGAGTAGAACCCACGATCGCTGAATACGAAAGCTGCCGTCTCAGAAGTTGCCTTAGACCGCTCGGCTAACGAACGTGATGAAATTGGTGGGACATTTTACACTGATGAGCCACTCACTCTTAGTCGAAAGAGTTACAGACGGACAGACAAACAAACATACAGGTGAAGCTAATATAAAGCATGTAATAAAATACGCATCTGTCACCCATTTACTTTAAATACAGAATTATAAATTACATATTGTGAAAACATTCTGCAGCAGTTTTTGCTGAACGGAAAAACACGGATGAGAAGACAGACGAAATGTGTTTGGTAAGTGATTTTTCGTCAAATGAAATGGAACAGGACAGTGCTTATCAGAATGAAATTACAGAACTACTTTTGTGCAAGGAAATGTATTTTACAAAGACATTTCAAGAGAAATCACCTTTAAATGAAATAGATCTTGCTGACATGGAAGAAATAATCTTAGATTTAGAGGCCAGGTCCCTTTCAAGTGACGAAATTTCTCTTGAAGGGCTGAAATATGTTTCTGGCTATATAGCTCATCGTTTCAGAAATAAATATCCTGACCTTGGCCCTACGGATTTCAATTCGGAGGACGATAGCTGGATACATGTACAATCAAAGGGTAACTTAAAATGTCCCACTAATGAATTTTTGGAATTAATAAAGATCGCTGAAATGTGTTTTGATAATGTTTATGGCAACAATTTGTGCAAAAAAGAGCGGATTTTTGAATCACTGACTAAAATTATTTGCGGAACTACTGAAAATAAATATCCAGAATAAGTTATATACTGTTTTGTCAGGACAATAACGTATATGCGTATCAAGTATTTGAACATGAAATATTTTAACGAACAAGACCAAAAACGCAAAGAAAGAAATAAGATGAGGAAAACTACCCTCTAAGATTTTTCAGTGTGATAGTGTCCACTTTCCTTCACCATAATATGTATGTTAATAATTTATTTACGATGTTTTTTAATTACTATATTTAAGAAAAGCATTTATTGTGAATATCGCAGCAATTATGTAGGGCTTAAGGTATTTATTGTATTCCAAATATTGAGTATGCCATTTTTATTGCCTTTATTAAAAATAATATATATGTTAACAATGTAACAAAATTGCGATATTTTTGTATTGCTATTGCAATTTCGTTTCTTGTAAACATTATTGTAGACTTTTTCATATTGAAATTAAATTTGCTATAGGGTTGTTTGTATTTTAATTTTACAGTTATAAGATTTTTTATATGTTGTTTACTGTTTACAAACATTTGAAAAATATTTCCTTAACCATATTTCAATTTCCATGGCAATAGTGTTGTTAGCTTTTCGGGTAACTCTTCTACATGGATGATAAGATGGTGCGATATCTAAAACATATCACACCACCTTTACATAACTATAAAACTAAGAGGTGTTTTCTTTACATAATATTAAAGCACAATGTTTCCTTGTTGCGTAGGTGATTTAGAATTTCCATTTATCTAGAAAAATGGGCTTTCAGAATGTTTTTTAACACACAGTGTTTCGGAAGGTTTTTAAAGAAAAAATTGACTACCCGTTTTATTTTTTTGCAGCTGAATTCGGGCACGTGCATGAAATATAATTAATCCGTAGGAAGCGCAATGGTTTAAAGTATTGATGTTGAAGATTTGAAAAGATTTATAGAAATAGTGTGAGAGAACGAGTGAGTTGAGTGAGAAGATGTGCGCTCTCAGCCACATGATGTGCGCAGTTGCGAACAAATAAATAATTCATTTCGCCTCTCCATGGCGAAGGATGAGTGAAAGAGAAAACCTGCTAACCCCTTCCCCTCCTCCGGGCACGATAGAACCGTATCGGCTGTGTGTTAGAGGGAGAGGGAGATAAAACCTTCGAGGTTCTGTTAATTCCTCCTAGATGGCAGGCCGCAGAGCGACCACCAGCAACACCCTTCCCGTATGAAGGCCATCTCGCCACTGACGAGCTGGAACTAAGCTCCTGACCTCCCTACATAGTAACAGTCACCCACATAGGCATCTAGACTCTTTAATGATCATATGATACAAAATTCATTGCTTTCGGGCCTGTGACCGTTTTTTACCGTGCACCAATCGCCTTAAAGCTGACACCATGTCCGCCAGCTTGGATTGATATCACAATTACATTATTGACTCTGACATCATGACCGTCTTTATTTTTTTCGTATGCTGGAGGCTGCCATATTGGATACCAGCATCATTGTTTTTGCTGTTTGTTCCTGGAGAGCGCCATCATCGCTCTGTCTCATGCATATAACATCGATGTTCTATTACCTGACAATGTTGTTGTGGTCATATTAATTTTTTTTCATACAAAATACATTGTAACCATGGTGATTCGAACCATGATAGCTTGGACCTCTGGGTTGGAAAACATACACCTTTGATCGACGGCAGTCGAGAAATTTACCAGACATTAAATAAGGTATATCAAAGTAAAGCACATATAAGAACTTGTAATTTTTTAATTTGAAGGAATAATAGCTACACCTGCTAGAGGGCGTTGCCGTCATATGTATTTTCAGTACTTGCTACCAGGGGCGCTAGTTAGCACACCTTACCTGCTAGGAAGACCTCCTGCCATCCTGTTTTCTGTAATCGATACAAGGAGCGCTAACATCGCGTAGTACACATACAATCTCTTAGAGTAAGCCACCGCTATATTACTTTAATTTTTATCCACTATAGTACAGTATTATTTATTATCATGGCATCTGCCATTGAAAATCTGCAGTCATTAAGCTAGAAAAATAGAACAAAATCAAAAATCATCTTTAAAAAATCAGCCATTAATTTACTGATTTGTTGGATGAATTCCTTTTTTCAATTCAGTCTTTGCTTGAATCAGAATATTTAAATCCAACATTAATTATTCAATATTTATATAAAATATTTTTTTATTTTATATAAATATGGTGAATTATCCTAAAAATGATTTAATTTAATAATCGACCTACCTCTAGTAAACTTTTGATGAAATAATGGCCTCCATATTAGAAAACAATATTATTAAGCAATAAATTTGGAAAATATTATATAAATACTTTTTTAAAAAATTAATCATTAATATATTGATTGATTCTATACTTTTTCGACATTGATATTAACCTTTTTCGATGAAAAATTTTTAATTTTTAGGTAAAAAATATTTATTAAATTTAAGATTGAAGTGACTGGTTCAAAAATATAAGAGCAAAATTACAAATATAAAAATTATTGCCTATATAAATCTTACAAGTACAAACAAGGCAAATGCCAGTGAATCTCGTTTTATGCAGTCTTTTTAGAAAGTAAAGCGAGTTATTTGCATGCGTTTTCAGGCCGTTCTACGTGACAGTCCATTAACAATACATCTCCAGCAACAAGGCAGGTTTAGTTAGATCACCAGACCCAACAATCCCCTACATGGCCAGTTGGTGGCCAGGCATATCTAGTTGGTGTTCAGATACATATTGTCAGCAGCCAGGATGCCATATGTACGATACATTGATAGCATACATTTCAAACAGGTCATGTAAGATGTCAAACGTATAGACCAGACGTCTCCGAACCACGAGGCGAATCATGATTTACAGGCAGACTTGATGATGTACAATCGACAACGAGTAAATAACGTGGTCCAATCGCTACAGCTGCTCTAATGCTTAAAGTGCTCTAAAATCTCCCAAGCTCCAAATGCTCCAAATTTCCAATTTCTCTAATGCTCAAATGGCTCAAAAAGCTCCAATCCTCAAACTTCTTTAAATTGTTCCAAGTTCTCCAATGCTCCAAGTAATCCAAGTTCTCCAAATCTCTAAGTGCTCCAAAGCTCCAAATGGTCTAAAGCTCTAATTGCGCCAATGCTCCAACTTCTTCAAATGTTCCAATGCTTAAATTTCTTCAAGTTCTCTAATGCTCTAATTGCTCCCACAGCTCAAAGTGTTCCAAAGCTCCAAATGTTTCAAATGCTCAAATGCTAAAGTTTCTTCAAGTTCTTCAATGCTTCAATCGCTCAAGCAGCTCCAAGTTCTCCAAAGCTCCAAATGCTCCAAAGCTCCAATTTATCAAATTATCCAGTAGATCGAAGTGCTCCAACAGCTCCAAGTGTTCCAAGTGCTCGAAGGCTTTAAATGCTCCAAAGCACCAACTGTTCCAAGTGTTCCAAAGCCGCAAATGCTAAAAGTTATCCAAAAGCTCAGGGTTTTCAATGCTTTAATTAATATTATTGCCCCGAATGCTCCAGTGCTCCAATGCTACAATTGATCCCAGGTCTCCAATTGCTCTACTGCTTCAAAGCTCCAGTTGTTACAATATATTCAATGTACCAACTGCTCAAATCAATTACTCAACTGCTCAAATTGTTCCAATTGCTCCAACTAAATTTTATTGCAAATGATTTTAATGACTTTATATTTACTCTCCATTTTGTAAATCATAAGCGAAAATTTTTTCATTTATATTTTAATGGTCCGTACATTGCTACTTCAACAGTAAGCTGATTTATAATGATATGCTTAATTTCGCCAATAATAATACAAATGCCTTTGGAATCACTGAGTTTATTTAAATAATAGTAGTCTTTCAAGATACCAAGAAATGCAGATTTTGCCAAGTGGAATACATTATCATTTACCTGTAATGCACCGAGCACCGTCTTGTGTTTAGTTTCATGCCCAGCATCATCACAATCGGTTGTGCCCATCTGCTTGTGTGCTTTTACGCATACGAGTATCCAACTGAATTCGTGGAGTTGAAATGTCTGCAAGTAGTTCCACAGTTGGTGCATGTTTTATGGTTACATATTGTTACAGTTTTACGCGTGTCTTCTCAGACTGTAAATATTTGTGAACTAAACATGGAACTTATTACAGCGAAAATTCATACGAGATGGATTTTTCGTACATTTACTCCTCTCATATCTTCGTGAATCATGGGAAAATGCGAACGACATATCGCAGTAACCGCAAGAATGTTTAGTCGTAGAAGACGAACCTTTCAGACTCACACCAGATATTGTAGTTACTCAAGTTGAAAAAAAAAATTCCCGGTGTACTCTTGTGCACATCGATACATCTATGTTTCAGCGAAACCTTTACTTTCTGCTGTGCAACACGGTCTTTGCATGCTCGCAAGTGCATTTTCAAATTATCTTTTCTGGCTAACTACATTTTTTTTTTCTCTCCAACAAACATTTGGCTGGAAGTATTATTAGCACATTCACTCTTCTCGTGTTGACGAGCATTACTGTTCGAGAATATCTTGTCACAGTAAAGGAATAGATGATTTTAGTTGTAGACGAATCCCCATCTATTAAAGACTCTTTCGCTGGCGAAATATCACTCAAAGAGGTTTCAAGTGCTGCCAGCACTACAGATATTAAAGCCTCTTCTGTTGGTAGAACCACACTTGTTAAAGTCTCCTCTAATGTTGTAGGTGGCGATGATACACATTCCATAGAGTTCTGCGTTGCCATCGGACTCGTCGTCGATTGTCTCAGTTTTTGTCTGGGTCTCCACTGCCATCGGCGTCACTGCCACCAGGGTCTCCGATGCCGATGATACAAAATCCATCAAGGTCTGCATAGTTATCCTCGACAATGCCAAAGGGAACTGCGTCGCCGTCGTCGTCGCTGTCATCAGGTTCTGCTCCGTCGCGTCGATGCTACAACTTCCATCGAGTACGATTTTTAAAATGTCATAAAGTTCCAATCATATCTAGATACCGGACTTAGGTAACAGACGAGCCAAACTATGTAATCATTACACCGTTGTTGCCAGTTACAAACTGAAAATCCATTCGTCTAGGACACGATTTTATACCCACGACCGGAGGACCTATATGCTAATAAAAAAGAACAATTTACTTTAATACACGAGTTAAAAATACTTTCAAAAAAGGAATAACACTCTAAAATTTTGAAGCAAATTTGGAAGCTCATAAAAAAAGGAAGCACTTTTACAAAAAAAGGACCCACTTGTGGACGAAAATTCGAAAAAAAGGAAGCGAAGCTAACATAATTGATATATATATATATATATATATATATATATATATATGTGCACAAAAATTCAAATCAGCGAGGATGAATTCCCACCACAAGGATATGTTTCTCGCCACAGGAATACGATTTGTTCACAGGGATACGATAATACAGGCTTGTCTACGTAAATTTAACGAAAAGTATGTACTTTTTCACAAACATTTACTCAGTAGGATTCGATCGACAATTATTTACGATATGCTAGAATGCTTCCAGCTGTCTTTAACTCCACAAATCTTTATCTTTAAATGTCTTTGACTCCTAAAGTTATTTGCTCCAAAAGTCATCGGATCCAAAAGTCTTGGGCAAGTCATTGGCTCCTAAAGTTATTTGCTCGAAAAGTCATTGGATCCAAAAGTCTTAGGCAACAATCGTCTTTTGCTGCAATTAGCAATGGTACCAAAACTATTACGGTCTTCGACTCCAACAGTCTTTCGCTCCTAAAGTCTTTGGCTCCAAAAGTAATTGGCTCCAAAATACGTGGTCTCCAGCTGTCTGTCCCATAACTACTACAGAAGCATTTGGGTAAAAGGCGACTTGACTACGAAGCTACAAGACTACAAATCTACGAGTTTATGAGACTACAAGGTTCCATGACTACAAAACTACATGGCCACAGTTACAGGACTACAATACTACGAAGCTACAATTCTATAAAGCTACAAGCTAGAGGACTACAACTACAAGTAAATGAGGCACCAAATAGCTACGAGAATACTAGGCTACTAAGCTACGATACTACGAAGCTAAAGGACTAAAGGGCAAAAAATCTTTGAGGCTACATGGCTACGAGAATACGAGGCTAAAGGACTACAACAATAAAAGGCTACGATGCACCAAGTCTAGATGTCTACATGGTTACAACTGGCTATGAGGTTACAATGTTACGAGGCTACTTGGTTACTTGGCTATGGGGCTGCAGTACTACGAGAATAAAAAGCTCCAACTGGCTACGATAACACATGGCTAAGAGAAAACATGGCTATGAGGTTTTTAGGCTACGAGACTACGAGGATACGAGTCTACAATGCTGGAACTGGATGTAATAGTTCCATTCAGCAGCGAAAGTTAATTTAACTCATGCAAATGACTTGTTGCGTGCAGTTCCGATTCTTGCAACAGTTGGCGCCTCGTGCTGTGTTGTACTGTTGGAAGCTCTTTCATGTGGGATGCGGGATGCTCACTCTCGATTGCAAGAGAAGGAGGGCTTTGCTAGACTCGAAGGAGAAGGAAGTTCATCTTCTATGATAATGATTCTAAACAATTTTAAGGAGTATTATTGGACTGCCCTAGTAATCATTATTGTAAGTGCTGATACAGTAAGAGAAAATCACTAATTAAATGTAACTTGAATTTAATTATAGTCTAATACAATAAAAAAAATTAATGCAGTGATTGTGTTCTCAGAAATAACCAGAAATACTTGTAGAACATCATCAGTAGTCTCGCCAGGAGTAACCAGGAGTACTCGGAGAAAACTAATAGAAGCGTCGCCATGAATGACCATAAGAACTTGGAAAATGAAACGAAATATTTGGCAGGAATAATAACGCGCACATGGAGAAAACTACAATTTTTTAAATGAATAATCATGAGCAAACAGAGAATGACTCACATTTTCACATTTTCCTTAACAAAAATCAGTGTATAAAAAAATACAAAATACAAAAAAAATGTAATAACAAAAAATAAATCAAAATTACAAAAAATTCTGGCTTGTGCTAGAAATTTTCCTTGCTGAACAAAGGAAAAGTTCACATGCTGGCAAAAATGGTTTCTGTATTTTTTAAATTTTTTGTTTAAATTTTTTTTTTGTATTTTTCCACAAAGTGGCAAGACTTTCAGTTTTGATACACTTTTTTATCACAGTTTTCTCATAGTTAAACAACTTTACTAGAAAAAAATTAAATTAATATTGAGTGTTGTAACCGGAAGAATGAGTTCTAAAAGTGATCTCATTAGCGGTCTCTGGTTTAGTGTTAGTGTTTCGTTGAACCGTAAGCGTTTTGTAGTTTGAGGAGCGCTTTATCTATAAACAGGAGACGTCATTCTGTGTTTTCACAGCGCTGTGGTGTTTGAGAGTCTGTGTTCGGGTCACAGAGGAACTTCTAGTTGTGAGTGATAACTCGACGGCTTCAGGCGCCACGCGGGAGTTTGTGTTGAATTGTAGTTGCGAAACTTTCTCTCGGGAAAGTTGGGGTATGACTAGGTCAGTGTCCATAGCGAGAGGGGATGTTTTAGTTATAAGCTTCGGTTAGAATTGATTAGCAATCTGGATTTAACATAGTTTATAATTGGCTATCGTTCGTACACTGAGAGAAATGTTTGTTTGCCCAGAGAAAAAATGTATTTATGTATGACAAAGAATATAAATATAGTTGATTTTAAAAATATTTGTGTGAACTGTAAATTTTGTCCTCAGGACATAAACAATTTGTTAGTTTGACAAAATACATTTATATTTCTGTATATCTTAAAAAATTTCGTTACTTAACAAACTAGCAAAAGCTAATTTAATGTAATGTATATTTGTTAAAAATTTTTCATGTTCATTTATTTGCAGCTTTATTTAATAATTAAATTAGCAGTGATAACTAAAGAGTAAAACACCAGTAATACAACAATTGTTAAAACAAACAGACGCCAATAGCATTAAACTATTTTATGGTTAATCATCATTGTTGTTACGAAAAAGAGACCATTTTCATTTAATATTTTTACACCAATAGTTAAAAATAAATGAATTGATTGGCGAAGGGAAAATATTAATTTTTCCATCTACATTTATAAGAAAATAGTGCGGTTTACTTTCCCTACACAAAATATTACAAAAAAAAATTATATACAATTTAAAATTTTTTGAATATAATAGAATAAAAATGCGTATTTTTATGATGGTGGCCCTAACGAAACTTGCAACGGTGATGCCTTTATTTTCAAAATTGCAGCCATAATTAAATTTGCATTGCTGTGGAGTGGGACAATCGATTTCAAGATGGTGGAATTTTCTAGAACACAAAATGGCGAAAAAAATGGCGGATCAAAATGGCTGTCGGGGTCAAAGTCAAGGCCCAAGTTCAAGGAAAAGGGCATACAAGATGGCCGCCGTGACATCACAATCCAAGATGGCGGACATCGGCTCAGGCATCACACCCAGGGCCCTGCACTCGGACCGGCCAATATATACTTCTGATGTGTAGGTTAAAAAAAATGCTCACTGGATGATAAAAGGCAAACATTCCGGAGGCTTTATGAGACCAATTTATGGAAATATTACATATTACCCTTGTTTAGTTTATATTTGTATAAATACTGTACATATTTAACCAGTGGCACACACAGTCGTATCACAAATCACATTTTTTATTAATAAACATTTCAACTCAAACATTTTTTGAACATTCTTTATTCAAGGATACTGGATAATATTCATATAGGTATTCGCTAGATGCTATTAAAATGTTATTTATTGCATATAATTGTTTATAATTAAAAAATTCTAAACTTGATTGAATTTCACATTTTAAATATAAAATTAGATAGTTTATGTGCATTTCGTTGCATTTCAATTTTCTCCTTTCATTGCGGTATTGTAACATGTATTGACTTACATTTCGGTGTTTTTAACGGTTTTATCACTATTTACCAGAGTAGGTTGCCTCTTCTTATAAGTCTAAGTCACCTAGCTGGAAATCCAAAGCGTTGTTAAGATGACAATAATTTTCTTCTGCTTACAAACTAAAGTTCTTGGCCTGTTTAATTATTTTCTGTCTGCTGCGTGGCTACAAAACCTGACGATACATCGATAACATACACAGAGAAAAAGGTTTGTTTAAATCAAACAAATATTTGTTTATATATGGCGAAACAAATATTTACTTAGTGGAGCAAAATTTTTTGTTAGTTTAACCAAACTCTGTAAGTAAAAAAAAAATTGTTACACCTAACTAAATATACATTTGAGTTGACAAAATCATTTTGTTGGGTCAACAGAATCTTTCCTACTACAAAATATTTTTGTTTTAATAAACCAAAATATATTTATTTCGCCATATATAAACAAATATTTTGTTTAGGCAAATAAACCCTTCTCTCAGTGTATAACCGAGGGGTTTGGTACCTAATAGTTATCACATAAAGTTCTAATGACGCTATTTGAGGCGCTAAATTTCCTCTGCTTTTTTGCTACCACAAATTTCGCCGAATAAACTAATATTTTCTGAGAGCAATAAGAGAAAACATTAGTTTCTGAACAAAAGCCTTCTAGAGCTTCTGGATCCGCCATTGCCACCAGGTACCGACTTAATGTTTAATAGGACTGGAACTCGGTAAATGATCCTACTGTCTGTTTCCGAAGACACTAAGTAAGATCATTAATACTGTACTTAAGAAATTTTCTAGTATTTTATTTACACTGTATTTTTTTTTCTTTTGTTCAGTATGACCTACCTTATGCAGCTATTATTATAAGCAATAATTTTTGTTTGTTTTTATATTCACTATGGATAATTTATCTTTGCTCTTTAAGGTTAACTAGCTGAGCTAGAAATTTAGAATTTTTATTAAATAATTTTTTATTTATTACAATGAGAAGTCAAACATTTATTCCCCCTTATTTTATTTTATTGGTGAAAAACTAGAAACTGGAAACTTTAAGATTTGATGAAGATTTAAAAAATTGCCAGTGCTCTTCATTATTCTTTGTCTAACTATATATATATATATATAAATAGAAAAAGCATAATCACCAATAACCGTCCTGCGTCTGAGGGTCGTGTAACAATAGCTATGTATAAAGGAATAGAAATTATGAATAATAATTTCATAGTAAATTAGGATGATTTGATATGCACTAAACCTGACCTTCAAAATCTTTATGATAAGGTATGTGGGTTTTCACTATATATATATATATATATATATATATATATATATATATATATATATATCTTTCCTCACACACACTTCTACTAAATGCAGTCCTATTTGTAACAGTTTCCTTCTTCAAGTAAAGACATGAATGACGATGATTATGATCCTGAAGAACATTCCTTGGCGAGTTTCTCTCTTACACGTTTATAGGAAAGATGGAGTCGTTGTATTAACAGGAATATCCGCAATTACAAGTATCTAAACTATGCCCAAATTGATGATTGTATGTACCACATAAGCATGGGAAAAATTCAAGACTGATTAAAAAACCTAAAAATAATTTTATAACTAAATTTATGTTATAACCTATGATGCAGGACGCCATCTTGAATACCATCAACTTAGTTTCTGCTGTTGGTTCCTAGAGAGCGCCAGCACCGTAAGGTTTATGTTGTACTACCTACCATTGTTGTTGTGGTCCTTATTGACATAATAAATTTAATTTTTTATACAAAATACATTGCAGGCCCGGTGATTTGAGCCATGGTAGATTGAACATCTGGGTTGGAAAACACACGCCTTTAACCACACGGACATCCTGAAACTTACCAGACCGAAAATTAATAAGGTACACAAAAAAAACATATATTCAGACATGGGAATTTTTTGAATTAGAAGGAATAATAGCATCACCTGTTCAAGACCGTTACGCCATCTTTTATTTTTCAATAATCGCTATTAGGAGGTATAGTGTCACATAGTAGAGATATCGTCTGCTAGAGGGTGCTGCCGCAGTATTAGTTTTATTTATTCCCACTAGAATGCAGTAGGGTAGACTGGGGGAAATCGGGTCAATTTTTTGAAATTCCTGAATATGTATAAAACCAATATTAATTTACCATAAAATAATATACAGTAATATCAGTCATACATTTATGTACATATTTACATACAAACATTAACCAATCTTCCTTATGAATTGACATTAAACTTGATAAAAGGAAAATGAAATGTTTTGACCCGATTTGGACAGAAGTGGGGTAAATCGGATCACAAGTGGGGCAAATCGGGTCAACAGATTTTCTTTACTGTTTTGACAGACACATTCCGCATACAAACTGTTTACACTGAAAAGCATTGACACAGCGCTCATGGTACCACATTTTGCAAGACTGGCACTGAATCCAGTCTCCAGCAGTGCAGCTTCTGATGTCTTTGTATGCAATTTTGCACATATTGCAGAGAACATCTTCCTCATCATCCTGGCCTTCTTCCAAAATTTCCAACTCAGATGTGTTTTTAGCTTTTGTTCGCTTCTTCGTCTTCAGAGGTTCAATTTTGCTGTGCTTTGAACTTAACACCTGCTTCTTGCTTTTCAATTTCCTGGATTCCAACAATGTGCGATTCTCTTTTGACAGTAGCCTTAGAGAAGCAACAGGTTTTCGTATACCTATTCTCTTTGGAGTTAATTTTTCCGGTGTTGGTAACAGACCTCTCACTTCTTCTGTGGTACTCCTTCCACTTACATATTTGGCAGTGAAAAGGTTATGTTCTTTTCTGATGTCCGTAGATTCAATCTGCTGGATCGACGGGGAAGAAGATGTGGTAGTCATATCAGAGATCGAAACACAGCTCTGTTCCAACGACTCAGGAGAAAACACTATTTCTGACACAAATTTGTGGCTTGAAATAGCAGTGGTATTGAGAGGGTAAATACCGGTTGCTTCAAACCCCTTCACCCCATTCCCAACTGTTGCAGCCAAGTTCCAAGCATTTTTAAAAATTCCTCCAAAACTTAATTTAGTAATTGGTCTGTTCGGGTTGCTGTGTTGCCATGACGTTGCTTGCTGGTGGTAGTAAGTCTTTAGTGGCTTGAAAACACATACATCAAGGGGCTAAAGTGCATGTGTTGTATGTGGGGGTAGTAGCAAAACTTCAATGTTAAACTTTTCGCACAAATCAACTGTTGAAAGTGAAGTGTGGGATGTATGTCCATCA
Source organism: Bacillus rossius redtenbacheri (assembly GCF_032445375.1). Taxonomy (NCBI): domain Eukaryota; kingdom Metazoa; phylum Arthropoda; class Insecta; order Phasmatodea; family Bacillidae; genus Bacillus; species Bacillus rossius. The sequence goes on along the minus strand of NC_086336.1, from coordinate 14,063,855 downwards.
AGAATCAATATTACTTTTCCTGGTGTTCTGTGTTTGTTAAAGTGTTCCAGCCACTTGCTAAAGGCCTCCTCATTTACCCATCCCGATTCTGTCATGCACACTTCTGTTCAAACTGGCATGTTGTCACAATATTCATTCTTCATCCTCTTTCCTTTAAATATTACAAAGGGTGGTATGTATGTACCAGTACCTGAAACACATGCAATCACTGTGACATTTTCTCCACGTTCCACATTTGTCATTGAAACAACATCACGTGAACCTTTCAGAGCTACCACATTAGGAGGTTTATTGTTCATTGGCAGTCCTGTTTCATCTTGGTTGTAAATGCCTTCCGGCATGCCTTGAAGATTGCACTCCACTGTCAGCCGCTTCAATTCATCATAAAATTGATTTACTGTCTCACGCTGCATTCCATTTATTCTGGCACGAGACAGACCTTCAGCTTTTATAATTGAAAGCTCTGGATGTCGCTTCATAAATCCATGAAACCAGTCTTCCCCAGCCATGTTCTTTTCAGTGTTGAAGCTGTGCTGTATTCCATGCATTGTGGCATACTTGAAGGCATATTTGCGTATACTGCTCGGAGTTAAGCCAAAACCTCTAGTAGATAAGTATATAAGCCTCACTGCTAGTGCTTTCTCAACATCAGGTGGTAGCACCGATTTACGACCGACTGCGGACACTGGCGAGTTATCTGGAGCAGATGTTCTTCTTTGCAGAGAAGAAAAAGGCACGCCAAACACATTAGCTGCTTTCCTTACAGAATACTCGCCATCTTTTACTGCTCTAACAGCTTCATCCATCACAGAGATTGACCAGGAACCATGAGTAGTTTTTCGGATGTAGTTCCTCGGCATCTATAACAGATAACCCAGGCAGCAAAATGCATTTGTTTTTTAACACAGTAGTTTTCGTCTAAATTATATGTTAAAGAGGATGCAGTTATGCTGCTTTTCAACCCTAGTATTTATTGTCCTTGACATAAGTTAGGCCAACTATATGATAACAAATGGAATTCTATTTAAATGAAAAGGGTGTTTATATTTTTAAATTGATACAACTTATATGCGGAATAAACTAAATAATAAGCCTGTTCACTTTTTCCACTCCAAAACTACAGAGCTGTTTTTAATTTAAATGTTAATTTTTTTATTTTTAGATTCTGCAAAATCTTGGTGGACAAAATTCAAGTTTTGCATTAACCATGCACATAAACTAAACTCAGACTATTAAACTTAAAAAATTCAACATCGCACAACATTTATCTTAACCTAAAATATTATTAAACTTAGAAGATAACCTGGCTCAAAACTATAGAAGGAGTGTAGATGACTTGGTTTCGAATACCTGGCTTGGCATTACAAAATGTGTAACGTTTTTCATTATTTATTAATTTAGCGTGTTTACATATTCCTCATTAAAAATCATTTCGTCAATAAAATAAACGACAATATATATGTTGTCAAACTCTCTGCTTCATTTTGAACTCGTTATTCTATATTTACATGGATAATATTTTCATTATTTTAACATGTCCTACACTTCAATATTATTATAAGTACTTACAAATTTTAACTTAAGTTGAAGTCATGTGCCTTAAATTCATTTTTACACTTATTTAAATCAGGTCTTAACTTAAAAACTGAGAAAGAAGAATAAAGTGCTTCACAATATAGAGCAAATATGAAGCGACCCGATTTCCCCACTGTATGCAGTGACTCGTTTTACCCCAACGGCAGCGACCCGAATTACCCCATTTCGCACTTTTAAGAAAAGAAAAATATTATAAATTCTGTCAAACATGTAGAGCTTCAGTAATGCAGAAGAATGTTAATTGGGTACATATTTTCGTACTCCATTACTTAAACTACAATACTTTTTCGAAATGCGAACGTAAAGGCTTACGTAACACAAAATAAAACTTACATTGTTAAGAATTTTCCACTTCAGGACTGCACAGGTTCGGGTTCATGTCGTACAGACTACCAGAATGTTGTCACAGACGATGTTCGTCTTATAGTGGACGGTTGTATAGACAGATAGCAGCACTCTTCGGTAGGTTCCGTAGACTCCAGTTCATTCTTTCGCCGCAAGATTTCCCCCGGTCTACCTTAGTATTTACTACCGTGGTATCCATTATCATTTTGTCAGTCGTCTTGGTAACCATTTTGAAAATCAGTAAATATTTCGCTATAAATTCTGGAACAATTCCAAAAAAAAAAAAACCATCAAAAAATCTGTAATTCACTGATTCGATTCATTTTAGTACTTGGTTCGATTCAAGGTCGCAAAATCCTAAAAGCGATTTAATATCTTCATCCACCAGCCGCCAGTATGCTGGCATCATGATCGCTAGTTTTACAATTTGTAATTATTTACGTATAAATTTTTAAAAAATTATTAAATCATCTGCACTTTATAAACCGTCAGATTCTGTCCTTGGTTCGATCCTTGCTCGATGCAAATATGATTAGATAAAATAAAATAAAACAATTTTTAAATTAAATTGTGGCCACCAGGCCATATTTAAATTTTCATTTTTGGCTTTTCTTTATTATTTAAATTTTAAATTACCGTTTTAATTTTTAAAAGTGAGTCGCAGTATTATTTTAATTATTTAATTTTTGATATTAGTTATTTTATTTATTATTCATTTCTTTGGTTTGGTTCCGTTTTTTTTTAATACTCTATTGATATTAGTTCTATGGCCGGCTACTGGGCGCGGTATCGTCGCTTTCAAGTCTGACGTCACCAGCGCCAGAGTGCGGGTGTAGGGGTGAACTGTTAGCCTTGGGGAGTGATGGATTGTCAGTCGCCGCCTACGGACGTGCGGAGGAACTCCGCCGCGGACAGAGGTGTATAATGCTTCTACACAGCGCCAGGCAGTCCGTGCCTGGGTTGGTATGGATGGGGCCGTACCTTGAGCTGGTACAAAAGGAAGTGCCTCGCAAGAGAATACTTCGATAAGGTAAAGAGGCGACACGTAGTATTTTTTGGATTTGGCACAAAACTAATTTTCATGATTTTTGGTGCAAAAAGTTTGAACGAAATACCATCTTGGAAGCACTATTAGTTCACGTGCGTGTGTTAATTAGACATACTTATTTTTTATGCAAAATATAACTGGTTCTATGCTATTTACAATTACGTTGAGCAAAGTTAAGTAGTCCCGCAATTTCGTGCGAAGTTTATATTTACGTCAAGAATCTTTAAAATCTGAACTTTGTCTTTGGAAATAAGTTTGTCAACGGAACTCAATATTTTTGTCTCGGCCCCCTGAATATACTGTGGCGGCACACGGCGCTTTTGACTGGACAGTGTTATTTTGGTGAAGGTCAGGGACACAGCAGTTCGTCATTTACCAGGAAGGCTAGAAATCGCGTATTTGCGTAGGCCACGATTTAAATCCGGCCCCAGTAGGACTTATAAACTTTATGTATATATATTTAGGCATTTTATATAATTTATCCTTTTTATATCATTAGGTGTTATTACTGTATTTTTATATTAATCAGCGCTGACATAATGTTTCAGTGTGGTTGTTTATACTGCCATTTAAAAGTGTAAATTGTATTTAGATTTTGCATACCAGGTAATATATTTGTAATTTATGGTTATGCTCATACTTAAAATCAAGTAACTGCCATCCAACTAATATTATAAACGCGAAAGTTTGTAAGTATGGATGGATGTTTGTTAATATTTCACATAAAAACTACTTAATGGATTTTAATAAAATTTGGCCTACAGCTAGCTTATAACCTGGATTAACACATAGACCCCATATTAATATTAAATTCCATCCCTAAGAGAGTGAAAAAGTGATAATTTCATTTTATAACCGAAAAAATCATAGGTCATAGACATACAAATAGTGTGTGAGTGTCATTTCTCTATGTTTGACACACGATCATACACATAGTAAGGTCTGGCAAATTAATATTATTCTCCTTGGTGAGACCAGTCCGCTTAGTGGAGCTCGCAGCGGCTAGCAAAATAAAGGCGCTAATAACAGTTTTTTTCTTAACTTCGTCAATAGATAGAGTTGCCTTTTAAACGCATCATCATTTGATGCGTTTTTCATGTCTTAAATTTTCGTTTGTTTGTGCCATATGCGTTCCTATACCATTCATACGATTGCGATGAATTTTTGTTGATTTTTTATGTTACTGAGATCGTATAACTATTTTTCAATAGTTGGAGCACGAATCGTGTCAAAAAATGTGTTTATTTCATTTTATATAGTGGCACTTAGTCTGTTTTTGCTGTCTAAGTGCGCACGCATGACACAATTTATTTAAATATAAAAGAGAGACAGAGATAGAGTGATATATATAGAGTGAGATAGAGACGGAGAGATAAGTTGAGATAGAGTGAGGTATAGAGAATGAAATGGATTAGATAAATACTAATAGATGTATAGAGCTATTTAGAGACTTATATATAGAAGATATAGAGATAGTGGGAAGTATATACGTAGATATAAAGAGATATATAGAGATATAGAGATGCATAGATGTATATATATATGTAGATAGAGATAAATATATATAGAGAGATGTATAGATGATTTTTATATGTGGAACTACTTCAAACATTACAAAACAAAACTGAATGAGGCATTGCAATGCAGGCCGAGGATTAGCTAGATAATGGAATCATTTCAATATTAGTAATCTCTTATTTTTCAGCTTTTTCTATATTGCTTTATAAATTCTAAATTACATACAGGCCAGGTAAATAACTATTAACTGGCAGAACGTCTGTCGGGATCTGAAAGTGATATAAATTAATTTTCACACTTGACATTCAAATTAAGACGACAATTACTAACTACATCTGATTTCGAAAAAGGTCCCCTTCACCCTGTGTTCATCCCGGGCAACGCCGGGTATTGCAGCTAGTATATCTTTAACTGTATTACCATATGAAGTATCGTGATGAAGTATGATTGAGTAAAACTCTGCATATTTGTACTCTGCATTCTTATTACTATTAGCCAAATTCTAGCCTATAATTTTTTTGATAAAATTTATATTTTTGGCTCGACAACTTGGGTAAATAGAGGGGTTGATTTTTTTGAGCTGTTAAAATTTTTTTGGTATTTTATATTTTTAATTGTACTTACCCTGAATGTGTCAGGGACGCAACCCCCCTTCCATGTTGGACGGAAGGCGGGTTACAAAATATTATCAAAATCCTGATAGAGGCTTAAATTCCTCATCTACCAGTCTCCAGTAAGTCGATGATATAACCAGTATTACACGAAGAAAACAAACTGAAGTCTCGAAAATCCATCTCAGTGTATACATTTAGACGCATGCTTGCATATTAAATATAACAGTATGCCTAGCTTATTTATATGTTTAATGCATACTCATATTTGTAACAGATATATGCTAAGCATATTATTATACAAACCATACTTTATATAGGCCTATACAATTTCTAAATGTAACATTCACTGAGCTGTATTTGCGAGAATTCAGTTGGTTTTCTCTGTTAGGTCCTGGTTATTTTTGAAAACCTTCTGTTTCGTTTCTCCGTGTGCTTCGGGTTATTCCTGACAATATTTTGTTTCTTTTCTCTGTGTGATTTTTATCATTGCTAGGAAAATTACCACTGTGTTAATTTTTTTTATATGCGTCATACAATTGTATTTATAATTTCGTTTGATTTCTGAATTCCTGTTATTATAACCGCATTTAAAATATATAATTTTTTATTTTGTATAAGTCAAACCAAAGAGATTTATTACTGAGCAGATGACTGTGCCTTGAGGCGACTGGGAAATACTATCATACAATGCGAATTTACTTCTCCTTGATGTCTACGCAAGCCCTCCTACTGTTGCGAGCGAGAGAAAGCATCCCGCGTCCCACATAAAAAATAAATAATATTTTACTTCAGCACAACACGTGGTGACATCTATTGGTTGAAATAGGAACTACGTCCAGCAGTTTTGTTGCATGAGATAAATTAACTCTCGCTGACGAAATATTAAAATGCCTACATATAAGAGCGATAATATTTGTGAAAATATTTTCGAAAGTGAGAGTGTTTGAACCAGGATTGACCATTTTCTGTTTCATATATGGGAGACGATTTTGATGACACAACAATAACATTCAGCGGGATTCCAAAAGCAACAGTGTCATCAGCGGCATATTTGTCCGTAAAGTGGCATCTCATTTAGTAAAACCAGCAAAGTTAGACGCCATGAGAAAGGTAATTGTGCAATGAGTCGTTGTCAAACCGCTGTGTTCGTCTGGGCTGTGTATTGTGTTGACTAATTTCATCCTCGTAGTTGTCTTTTACTTTCAAAATGTGATATTAACTGATTTTGACTGGTTTTCTGTCGGTTTGTGCCTTCATCTTTTTTTGTCCGGTTTTCGAATATCCTTTATGAATGCAGTGTAAATTGCAATGACGTATGTTCCAAATAATTATTTCATTACACTTCACCATAGAAAGAATCATTTAAAGACAGATTTGTTAAGCTTGACTATGAATTTTTACTCTATTCCCACAGTTGAATCATTATGCAAACATGATATGTAACACGGCTGTAAAGAGGGGATCCAACCGGAACGAGGCGAACAGAGAAATCCCGGATTAAAGAAATCCTTGCAGTATTTTGAAGAAGAAAGTGAGAGAGTCTTCCAGTTCTCGCCAGTGAAGTGTACATAAACACCTTACCTGGGTAACAAGCAAAGTAATGTGTTATCATGTTGCAAATAAACGTATAATATGAAATTCGGACACCAAATATAACATATAATAATTTAAAGTAATGCCTAGCGTTATAAATAAACGAAAAGTGTTAATTTTCGGGAAACATAATATAATTTTTCCCCATATGACCTGACAACGTCTAATAAATCGATGGACCCCAGCTGCACGAACGAAAAAGGATTGATCATTGTCCCGTTACGCTCATTGTCCCGTTACGCTTTGTCCAGTTACGCTTTGTCCCGTTACGCTCATTGTACGCTTGCGCCGCATCTATCTCTCTTCCACAACCATCGATTGGAACAACCATCGATTTGACTTTTTCGAGGCACATTAAACATGAAACACTCCCATTAGTTTCCTACTTTTCCTTTTATCGTCCTATCCTTAACAGAATAACACAGATTGGAAGAAGTTATATAGCAAACATGTATAAAAGTTATAGTTAAAATGATCTGTTCGTTAAAGTAATAAACATATTTGAATTAATGAGTGCAAATAAAAGTAAATATATCAATTAAATTGTAGATTTAATTTCACTCCTACTTTGTATCCATACAAAATAGTGATAACTCAATAAAAATGATTCAATTTTATTCATAAAAGTATGCAATCATTTCATCAATGTTTTGTTATGACGTTGTCACGTTAAACTATCGTCCGTAAACCGACTTTACAGACAACCAATTTCTTTAAATCTAACTATAATTATGTTTAACAAGATGGTGCTATCCTTTTCTCACGGTAAGCCAAACAAATGAGTACAGAACGCGTCGCATGTAAATGCCTCAACGCTGAACCTGAGACATTGCCTCCTGGAGCGGATCTATCGTCGTCTGCGTTTTTGTGGTTATGCTCCTTCAGATGCGATAAGGGTGAAATTTTAGTATGCACCAGAAATGCATTGAAATAAGTGCATATTACGCAAGTGAAATCTGACAGGTTGAAATTCCAATGCACGTGCATGCAGAAACTGCTATATCTATGAGCCTAAGTATTCAAGATGGTGGACCCACGTGTGGCAACATTCACCGTTATAAATTAACTTTTGTGAACTTCGGGGCGTGTAATAAGTGTATTCGTGTGCCAAATTAAACTTTGTGGTAGTGAAACCATCCCGGAAAATTATTTGTAAACTTTAATAGTCATTACACGATATAAACGCAACTGAAAAAAATTACCTATAATTTGTTAGCCAGTGAAATTATATTGAAACAAACAATTAGAACGCAGGGTTATATTTTAATTATTTTTCAAAATAAAAAATGCAATTCAATAGATACATTAACACAAAATTAACATTTAAGATTTAACATAGTAAAATTAATTATGAAATTATTTTCTTAAACATGGCGTCCAATATATTCAGGCTAGCAATTTCTTGTCTCTATACAGTATGACGTATAATGATAACTAAGGACTGTCAAAATTGTAATGCGTATTTATTTTTAATTTGTCAATATTTATTTTTATTACTATAAATGATAACATAAAGTAAGTACTCATTAAATGATAGTTGTAATAATGGCACACTAATACACTTAGTGCATCCCCGATGTTCGCTATTGTTCACACTTATATACGGATGCATCAAGTGGGCTCTCCAAATTTTTCGAAATTTCTGAGACTTCCACGGATGGCAGAACCGTGTTTACACATTTTACATTCAAATTCGACGTCCGCTCAATTCACGAAACAATGCATAAAGAGACAAGACTCGTCATTCACGAACCCGAGCAGTATCTGGCGGAAAATTTCGTGTGCCTCGGGTGGCAAGAGCAAACAGCCTGGCTCGCACTTGCGTCCTTCGGCGCGGGCGAGGCTCTGGCGCAGAAGGAACACGTTCTAACCGTCATCTCGCCTGATGACCTCCCTGCGCTGTGTGACCGGTAATTTGAGGAAGTAAAGAGCCGATATTCCGCGCGGAAGCTAAAATCCCAAGATCGCCGCTTTCAATGACTAACTTATTGAAGATTACGTTCAGCCACCCCGTATAGAATACTGAAAATTACATTCACGCAAGAATAACCGTTTAAAAACTGGCCTTAGTTTTGGGGTGTTAATACGTGAAACTAACAATCGCCAATGGTTACAAAAATAATTATTTTGTGTCTAACTATGGGTGTTTGTGTGTATCGCAAGATATAACTACGTTTAATCTTTTTGTGATTTAGGTTAGGGATATTTTATATAAAAATTTTTTTAAAAATTCGCTTCGAAACGTTGGCTACGTTAAAAGTTGGAAAAAAAGCCCACTGTGCGAAATAAAACGTGGCATGGCCTAGGTTTTTGTTTGCAAACTAAATGTTTACGAACTGTAGTGACGTAAGCGACGCGATGCTACCGTTTTCTCAGCTGTGCAGAGCATACTCGGAGCACCTGCGCCTGTGACCATCTCGCCGGTGTATAAGACCACAGGTCAGGAGTTAGCAAGCACTCTTCAACTGTCTCAGCTGTCAGCACCTCACTCGTCCACGATGCAGTACAAGGCTCTCTTCTTCCTGGTAGCCCTCGGGCTGGTGCAGGTAAGTTCTGCTTTAAAACAGACATTATTAATGGTTTCAGAACCTTTGTTTTATATTACTAAAAAGTTTCTATGTTTATTTGTAAAGTCCGCTAAGTAAAAATTTAAAAAAAAGTTATACTTCATGGCGTCCTCTTTTAAAATGTAATCGTCAAATTACTTGCTTTTGAGAAAAAAATTGTCATAATAAGTCCACCGTTCACCTTACTGGGTGATAGGACAGCGCCAGTTTAATCTTTTACAGGTTAGTTTCTCAGCAGTTAAGTCAAATTAGTGGCATTTAATCAAAGGCAGCCTTTTCCTATTCGTTGACACGATTATGGGGTACCATATATACCCCATTTATCAATGAAACATTTAATTTACTCATATGTAGACCATAACTACTATTATTGTAGACACAGACACTAACTCGTCTGTAGAAGGATACATATTCCTGATTCTGAAACTTCACAAAGTATTTTCTTCTGTGTTAAGCCCACCCTCCAACGTAATATAGAAATGGATCCATATCCTCTAATGCCGTGTTTTGAATTTTTGAAATTTTTAGTAGAACCATCTTTTTGGGTTTATTTTATTCCTTTAGTTGACTGATAATTATCACTATTTTATATGCTTGTTGTCGATAAAGATTACGTTTTTTTAATTTTTTTTAAAATTTTATAATATGAATGTAAATCGTATGATCTAAGTTTCTTCAAAAGTGAGTGTATTTTTAAAATCAGTTTCATTAATTTTTGTGAAATCTTTTTTTTTTGTTGTTGTAAAAATGGTGACTCCCTTTTTAGCAAAAGTAAATCAATATTTATGTCAATATCATTACAATCCAAACTAATCGAACTTAGCGATAATTTTCATGAAAATAATTTATTGAAAGTGCTTGTAACTGGATTTAATTACTTCAAGTGGAAGATGTCTGTAACTATATATCTAATAGTTACTCTGACGTAAAGTGATATTAGGACTGATAAATAGGCAATGTTTTTTACATATATCCTTTTTCAATATAACTATGGCAAAAAAAATTATATTTTGTAACTTTAAAATCCCATTAAAACTTGAAAATGCTGCTAATAAATACTCATAATTTTAACCTAATACTACGTTTAGTTTTAAACGCTCTAAAGCACTTTAGACTAACTGAAATATTGCTTGTTTAACATTTAATTACGTGGAGGCATCTGCACTGCAAAACTATTAATAATTAATAAAATACAAATCATCCACGATGACATGATTATTATCGTTTAAAAAAGATTTTTAAGAGATAGTAAGAAAATAAACATGGATACGGCTCTTTTTGGTTGTTAGCCAAATCCTTAAAATGAACCGATGGTTTAAATAAGTGAAATGATAGTATCTTAAAACAATGCAAACATGTTAATGCCTGATAAATTTGTTGTAGTACTGTGGATCTGTCTTAAAAGTTGCAAAATTAACGTACTTATTCCAAAATCTCTTATGAATCAATGAAAATCACTAAAAAAAATTCAGCGATTAAACTCTCAAAAATAAACTGTAGCGAACCACAGGGTAAATGGGAGACTCTCGGAAATTTGTGAGTTAAAATTTTATTTACAGTAGTTTCAGGTATTTAACAATTTAGATTTCAGACTTTCAACTGTCTCTTCTTCTCTTCACTACTGTTAAGTTAGCCTACAGGAGATCAGGGACTGACATTGCAGTAGAAATTCACTATAGGATGGATCCCCATCTCCGTCGATAATGGGGTTCCAGTGAATAAAGTTGTTTGCAGCCGCTGGCCAACTGCGAGTGATACCTCGGTGTTCTTCATTAATGAGGGTGCCCCATATATCAGGACATGATTTTATATTTACGTTTAACACATTGAAACTAGTAGACTTTTTCAAAATTGTAGCTTAAACATTCACATATATTTTGCGTTTTCGCATTATTATCTGTAAAAGTTTCTTTATTGGTATTTTGGGCATACAAATAAGAAGAAATAATTAAGTTAGAGAATTCAAACTTTTTAGGTTTAATGGTAATTCTACTGGCTTACTTCATGTTATGGTTTGCATATCTGTTTCGAAAATAAAATTTTTCTTCGCTGTCAAAATCTTTACAAATTAAATAAATTATGAAATAACAGGTAAATGTATTGAAATTTTCAGAAATGAAATCCAAAATTTTCTTGAAGAAGCCAGTGAGTAGCATTACCCTTATACCTAAAAGGTTTTAGTTATCTTAAACAGTTGATTCTCTTATGTAGGCTCAAAATATGGTAAATATTAAGACTTGATAGCCAATTATGCATAAAGTATTCGATGTAAATATTTTTTATTCTGTGAGGGTAAAAAACATTCAAATAGTCTTCACGTTTAATATAGTTTAAATTTAAAAAAAACTGAAATGGCAGAAACCAGACAGCGCGCCGAGTTCGAAGTGTTAACGCGTCGTTTACAAACCAATCATGATTTATGAAACGACTCTGATAACGGTTTACAAGCGAAAGTCGTTGCACTTAATTTAATTTATTTAGTATAAAACTTTAAGTTTTGACAGCAAAAAATACCTTTAAACCATTTAATTCATGGGCCATTAAGTATCAAATATTTGGCACACAGTTTCGTAAGCATGATAGGTTCTTTGTCTATCATATTACAATATAAAAGTATAGGATGAAATCTAATTCAGAGTCCAGCGCGTAGGGGCGAAGAGGTGTGTGATGCACGAGACAGTGTCGTCCTTACAGCTGTGCTAAGTGGTGTGTGGTGTGTTTTCGAAGGGGATCTCCGCCAGCTCCAATTCCAGCACCAACGCCAGCACAGTCACCAGTGCCAACACCTCCGTGGCTGAAGATGTGAACATATTCTCAACCCTGATACAGGCGGCCATCAACGCATCGGAAACCTTCACCAACAAGACGAAGCTGGAAGAGTTGTTGAACAAGACCGAGGCGTACCTGAACCAGACGGCGGCGTCCATCAAGGCCCAGCTCAACTCTTCTTCGGCCGCGGTGAGCGAGGCGGTCGAGGAGGAGATGAGCAAGTTGTCCGACTCGTGGTCCAACTTCACCTCAGCCGCCGCCAACGCGACCTCCAACTCATCCGTGAGCGCCGCCATGGCCAGCGCCCTTTCATCCTGGGAGAACGCGACAAAAAACGCGATCTCCGCGTGGCAGAACGCGACCAGCAACGCTGAATCCGCGTGGGCGAACCAGACTTCAGCGTGGCAGAACGCGACCAGCAACGCGATCTCCGCGTGGCAAAACGCGACCAGCAACGCGGCTTCGGCGTGGGCGAACCAGACTTCAGCGTGGCAGAATGCAACCAGCAACGCGATTTCTTCAGCTGAAACCGCAGCCAACGAAACGGCTTCTGCATGGAAGAACGCGACGAGCAACGCGGTTTCTTCAGCGGAGACCGCAGCCAGCAACATCAATAGTGCTGCCCAGTCTATCATTTCAAACATTTTTGGCTGATTTGTTGTCATTTCCAAAATATGACTTACTTGTATTATGGGGTGTAATTAAATGTTTCACTGAGAAATAACTCATATCGATATGGTTATTATTTAAATCTATTCACGAGAGGTCAGTCTTTTGAGAAGGACAACCTCATTCCATGCGTAAACCCGCAGGAAGAAGTAGTTTGTGTTTAAGGAATCTCATGCAATATTCGTAGTTAAGTCATTTTTAAGTAAGTACTTTTGAATACATTTAGTCACAGCAAAGTGTGGCAGTTTTTTTTAAAATTATTTCTTCATTATGACTCATGATATTTACAGAAAATTGCTGTATCTCACGTATGATTGAGAATTTTAAACTTTCTTTACTGCCATAAATTTTGTTTCATCAAGTGCTTGCATTTTTCTTCATAATTCACAAATTCAGATTTTGTGGAGTAGCTTACCCATGGAGACTACATAATATCGATAGCTATTGTAAACATAATTTTATTTGAGATTTCGCTGATGTTAATGTTTATCAAGTTCATCAAGTCAATCTATTCCCGGTGATAGATCGATAGATAAGTCGATAGATTCCCGGTGGGGTTAATCCCGAATTTTTCTGTAAGAGAGAGAGAAAAGAGGTGAACTTTTCCGTGAGCTGGCGAGTTTTCTCGGGATACTACGTCCCCCCCCCCCCCAGTAATTAATTCCATATAAATTTTCCTATGTTTACGACACATTTTCTACTATATAAAAATAGGTCGGGTTTTCCTTCCTGACGCTATAACTCCAGAACGCACGAACCGATTTCCACGGTTTTGCAGTCGTTGGAAAGGTCTCGGGCTCCGTGAGGTTTATAGCAAAGAAAATTCAGGAAAAATTCAGGACAAACCAACATTTTAAGTAGATGGCGCCGGTGCGTGATACATTGTTTGACAGCTACTCATTGTTCTCTGCTCAGTTAATTTCATGTGACAAACCGGTATTATGTTCACTGTGAAATTGTGAAAAAAAAAAAAAGAAAAAAAAAATAAGTTATTCGTTTCCTAACATTTCAATTGGAAACCATCAAATCAACTACTCATTGTTCTCTGCTCAGTTAATTTCATGTGACAAACCGGTATTGTGTTTACTGTGAAATTGTGAAAAGAAAAAAAAGAAAAAAAAAATAAGTTATTCGTTTCCTAACATTTCAATTGGAAACCATCAAATCAACTACTCATTGTTCTCTGCTCAGTTAATTTCATGTGACAAACCGGTATTGTGTTTACTGTGAAATTGTGAAAAAAAGTAAAAAAAACATATAACGTATGTTGTGCAAATTTTTATTCAATTTCAACAGCAGGCATTTTTCTTTAAGGTCGTAAGTTGAACTGTGTAAATTATGTGGATCGTGCATTTGAGGTTAAATTCACCACTCTGTCCATAGCCCAAAATGCCTAGAGGACGACGTGCCAACATCGGCCGCCGCACAAGACATGCAAGCCAGCAACAAGTGTATTCACAGAACTTAAGCGAAGAAAGACAAAATATAATAAGAGAAAATGCCCGATTGAGACAACGCGTGAGCACACGAAGATCATTGGCATCATACAATCGCTTGGCATTCCAATATGACCCCACTGCGAACTACAGTGATGATGAAAATTTAGATATTGGACCAATGACGACTATATGCCGATATTGCAATGCGTTAAAGTTAAAAAGAGAAACCGCTGGATTGTGCTGCGCAAGTGGAAAAGTCAAACTGGATCCATTACTTACACCACCACAGCCACTGAAACCATTGTTCGATGGAAGTGATCCCGATTCCAGCCATTTTCTTCAACACATCCTTGAATACAATAACTGCTTTCGCATGCCTTCCTTTGGAGCTAATATCATTCGAGAAGGCGGCTTCATGCCGACTTGCAAGGTAAAGTATCACTAACACCAACACAATGAATTGCAATACATAACAACTACATATTATACACCACACACTACACCATCACACGATCAGAAGTTACACCGTATTCTTAAACAAATCATTGTTTGCAATTACAGATACAAGGACAAATATATCATTTGCATGGTTCAATGGTGCCAACACCAGATGAACCGCATCAATTTCTGCAAATATATTTCATTTCGTCGATGGTGGATCAGCTGAATGTGCGGTGCAATATACAGGGAACACAACAGTTAAAGAGACGAATTATTGAACAGTTGCAAGCATTTTTTCACGCTAATAATGCTGTGGTTAATATGTTCAAAACAGCATTGGAACGAATGCCATCGGATACGCACAAATTTGTCATAAGAGCGGATTGTACCCCAACAGGTGAACATGTGCGAAGATTCAATGCACCCACCGTTAATGATGTTGCTGCAATTATTGTTGGCGATCCAACTAAATCGCGAGACATTGTCGTTCAGCGAAGAAGCAATATCATGCATCGTGTAAACGAGACACATCGTTTGTACGATGCGTTACAATATCCAATCATTTATTGGCAAGGGCAAGACGGATACGACATCACGTTGAAGATGGTCGATCCAATTACAGGTACAATATTCACACACTAATTATTGCTTCAATGAAATGGATAATTTGCGGACACGTATAACGCTTCGATTCAGTATTTACTTTGGATTCACTTTCATTTACTTAGAGAAGTTCAACTAAATAACACTTCATTTTTGTAATCGAAATGAATTCATTACTGTGGTAAAATGAAATACAATTTTTCCTTTTCAAATATAAAACAAACAAAAAATTTTCTTCATCTTTTAATCACCAAACTAAATGTTACATAAAACGAAGCCATATGGTGGCGAAACGGAGTTCGCCGGGTTTGCTAGTTATTTATAAATTTATATTTTCTCTTGTAAAATAATGGAAATTTATTAAGTACTGAGAATAAATTAAAATTTCTTACTATTTCTTATGGCACAATATAGATACTTAGTTCTACAAGATTCTCTGCCACTCTAGAATTTAATCTGTTAAACTTAAGGTTAAACAAATTTTCTATATCTTTAGTGGATTTTTTATAGTTAATACTCAAACGTTTAAAAATAACAAAATATATATATATATTTTTAAATTTTTCAAAGAAATAGCAAAATTATTAGGGAACTATACTACAACTACTTAAGTTCTTGTTATGAAAAGTTAGCATGTTACTGTAAAATATTTTTTATGAGATAATAATCGTATAACTCCTATTGAATACTTCTGGAACCAAAAACTTTTTTTTTAATATTTAGCGCTTTATTAGGGTATTGCTTTTAAAGGATAATGATACTGCAAGGCCACACACAATTATTTATACTTATTGTAAAATTTTGACATAACGATTTTCATAACTGTAAACTTAAATACGCTGGTCAGAAACGTTTTTTATACATTCTAACAGTAACAAAACTGTTACTAGTTTTGTTTTTACTACACTTCCCATATTTAATTTTACAAAGAAAACCATTTTGGCAATCTAAATTATTTCATTTTACAATAACAATCTGAAGTCACAGAAAAAAATTATTTTATTGTAAATATATATTTTTTCCAATTAGATAGCACATAATCAAAATTTGTGTTTGACTCAAATCACAGAATACTTATATGATTTTTCAATTTTAAAATAAGTCTATTTGACTTCTTTTGGAAATGATAACTGAGCAGAAACTTTATTATATCTATATAAATGGAATAAGTCTAAATTCAACCAATCTTCGGATGTAGGTTCATAAAAATAATATAACTTAAACTAATCTACGAATTTTGGTCTAAAGTTATTCCCTAGGCTGGTATAAATAACCCTTTGAAGTTGATTTTACTACCATATGTTTATTAAAAAATTTGCAAAATAAAAATACAATTTACCGTACACATAACATTTTTATCTCTCTTTGAAACATCTGATAGAGTATAATAATTTATATAAAAAATTGGTTGTCTGTAAAGTAGGAGTAGTATATAATAGCCGGTCCTGAAACAGGCCTCAGGCGGTGGAGCCGAGAGCCGGCTCCGCCATCTTGGATTTGTGACGTCACGGCGGCAAAAATTCCTCAAAATTCCTCAAAAATGACTCAAAATGACTCAAAATTTCCCGTTTTAAGAAAAAATTTCCCGTTTTCGAGGGAAAAATTCCCGTTTCGAGGGAAAATTTCCCGTTTTAGTCCTTAAAAATCCCAGCGGCTAGAAATGTCCTGATAGAGGCTTAAGCATCCTTAACTCAAGCCTCAGTTAAGCCTCTATCAGGATGTGACCTTGACCTTTGACTTTGACCCCGACGGCCATCTTGGATCCACCATCTTGGATGACGTCATTTCGTTTTCTCGAACATTCCGTCATTGTGTTATCGGCCATTTTGAATTATGACGTCACCGTTGCAATTTCCGTTACGGCCGCCATCTTTAAATTTATCATCCGATTTTAATGAAAAAAATTTTAAAATTAAAAAAAAATTAAATAATAATATTTTTAATAAAAAATATTTAAAAAAAACATTTACGACACGGAGCTCGGAGTCCTCGGTTCGAACCCGACGAGTGCAAAAAAATTAAAAATGATGACCGATCCTTCCCTCACAGTGGACGCAGGCATACTGACTCCCACCACATTTTTTTCAAAGCATATATATCGTCAGGTAGTATGATGTCATGTCCGCCATCTTGTCTTCGATGCTGGAAGCCATCATCATTGTATCGTCGGCTAGAGTGCGCCGATGACATGTTAGTTTAATTCGTATCCGCTAGAGTGCAGTTATAATTTATTACTGTGACACCCGCCATCTTGTCATTTGGCCGCCATCTTGAAAATCCGTAATTATTTAGCTAGAAATTCGGGAAAACTTTCAAAATTCATTAAATAAATCACTCATTAATTTACATATTGATTCGATCGATTCCCGTCCTCGGTTCGATCTTGGATGATGCAAAAAAAATTAAATATAACATCAATTTAACATAATAGTAACAGGTTCGAGGAATTAAACACTGCAAGTTCTTTTACAAACATAATATTTATTACATAATTTCTATTCTACTACAGGATCATTTGCGAAAGCCAGCAATCTTATAATCATTTAGTTCCGCAGCGGTGTGAAATGACTAATTCTTAGCTCCAATCGGTTTATACTAGACAGAGTCCAGCCAGAACCTTTACAGACATAGTCCACCTCTTCTTGACAGAGTTTCTGGATACCGTTTTTAACAGTTTGCTTCACATCGTTAGAACTGTAAATTACTGCAGCCGATGTCTTGAATGCACACTTCTTCACTTTGTCATCGAACGGATATGGCTTTCCATATATACAGTCCAACCACAAGTTATATTTCAAAGGTCCGTTTGTTGCTACATCATCAGTAAGCTGATTGATTATGTCCTCTCTGATATCATCAAGAAAATTACAAATGTCCTTCGACTCACCTAACGTATTTAAATAATAATAGTCCTTCAATGTTCCACGAAATGCAGACTGCGCCAAGTAGAAGCCATTATCGTTCACTTGTAATGCTCCGAACACAGTCTTAGGTTTATTTTCCTGTTCAGACGTCATACCAATCGGTTGCTGCACATCGGTTTTCTTGCTTGTACGCTCACGAGCCTTCAACCTAAACCGAGGAGTCGAAATTTCTGCAGGTAGTTCAGCAGTAGGCACACGGACTTCACCTTTACAGTTTTTCGCATGTCGTCGCAAATTATCAATTCGAGTAAACCATTCATGACACTCATCACATCGAAACTTCATGCGAGATGGATTCTTCGTGCATTTGCTCCGCTCATGTCTTCGTGCATCATGGGAAAATGCGAACGACGTATCACAGTAGCTGCAAGGATACCGTGGTGATGAAGACGATCCTTTCAGACCCGATCCAGATACAGGCGTTACAACAGTAGTACCATTTCCAGGCATTCTCTTATGCACATCGATGCATCGTTGTTGCGACGAAACCTTTACTTTCTGCCGAACAGCAGGACCTTTGCATGCCTTCATGTGCGTTTTCATATTATCTTTTCTGGCAAACTGCTTATGACATTTCTCACAAACAAACATTTTACGATATAGGTTCTTGGCACATTCGCTCCTCTCGTGTCGCCGAGCATTGCTGCTGTTTGAGAAAATCTTGTCGCAATAACAGCACCGATGTTCGCTAGTTGTCAAATCAGCATCCATTGAAGTCTCCATCGAGGTAGTATCGTCGATCGTCGTGGTTTCCTGCACATCCAGCTCAGTAGTCATTAAGCTATCTTCTGCTGGTGGTATCACATCTGTTGAAATCTCCTCCAGTGTTGACATCGACGTTGTCAACGGAATCTGCTCCTTCTCCGTCGTAGCTGTCGTCAAGGTTCCCGTAGACGATGGTACAACCTCCATCGAGTTCGTCGTTAAAGTCGGTAAAGATACCATCGAGTTCGCAAGAACAGGTAATTACGTGATTAATGCACCAGAAGAAACAAACTAGGTGATCCTTACACCGACGACGTCAGTAACAAACTGAGCGTCCTGTTGTCTAGGACTCGCTTATATACATGCACCGTATGGAATAAAACGCTAGTCAAATCAAGAACCATTTACAATAATACTAGAGTCAAAACAACATTAAAATAGAAGGACCATCAACGAAAAGGCAGCACATTTGGAAGCACCGACAACGAAACGGCAGCACATTTGGAAGCACCGACAACGAAAAGACAGCACATTTGGAAGCACCGACAACGAAAAGGCAGCACATTTGGAAGCACCGAAAACGAAACGGCAGCACATTTGGAAGCACCGACAACGAAAAGGCAGCACATTTGGAAGCACCGACAACGAAAAGGCAGCACATTTGGAAGCACCGACAACGAAAAGGCAGCACATTTGGAAGCACCGACAACGAAATGGCAGCACATTTGGAAGCACCGACAACGAAAAGGCAGCACATTTGGAAGCACCGACAACGAAACGGCAGCACATTTGGAAGCACCGACAACGAAAAGGCAGCACATTTGGAAGCACCGACAACGAAACGGCAGCACATTTGGAAGCACCGACAACGAAAAGGCAGCACATTTGGAAGCACCGACAACGAAAAGGCAGCACATTTGGAAGCACCGACAACGAAAAGGCAGCACATTTGGAAGCACCGACAACGAAAAGGCAGCACATTTGGAAGCACCGACAACGAAACGGCAGCACATTTGGAAGCACCGGCAACGAAAAGGCAGCACATTTGGAAGCACCGACAACGAAAAGGCAGCGCATTTGGAAGCACCGACAACGAAAAGGCAGCACCATCATCAAAAAGGCCGCACATTTGTCATTGGCTCCAATATTCATTGGCTCCATTATTCATTGATTCCATCAGTCTATTGATTCCATCAGTCTAGTGACTCCATCTGTCATTGGCTCCTACAGTCATTGGCTCCTACAGTCATTGGCTCCAACAACTGTCTTTTGTCTCACCAACTCAAAATATATATATTTGGCTAGAATTCTACGAGTCTAAGAGACTATGAGACCACATGGCTACGAGTCTAAAATGATCTAGCTGGTTACGAGTTATACATGGCTTGCGAGGCTACAGAGCTACGAAGTTTCTAGTACACAGGTTTACATGACTGCGAGGAAACAGGACTACAAGTCTGAAAGAGTACTTGACTACGAAGGTACTCGTCTACATGACTCCAGTTACCGCATCTGTCTTCGACGGAATTTTCTCTTTTGCTCCAACTGCTCCATCAGCATTATGTTATAAGATTACAAGGCCTCTTGCTTACGTAGCTTCAAGTCTACAAGCCTCCAATGCATCATGACTGCGAGACTACGATCAATGAGGTTACGAGTCTACGCGATTGCGAGTCTTCTAGGTTACGTGATCGCGAGGCTATAGGACTACGAAGCTTCTAGAACGCATGGTTACGAGACTGCGAGGCTACAATTCTACGAGGTCCCAAGACATCCAGGCTACGCGACTACGAGCCATGAGGTTACGAGACTACGTGACTACGAATATTCAAGTTTACGAGACTGCGAGGCTACAGAGCTACGAAGCCTCTAGTACACAGGTTTACGTGACTGCGAGGATACAGGACTACGCGACTTCGAGCCATAAGGTTACGAGATTACGTGACTACGAATCTTCATGTTTACGAGACTGCGAGGCTACAGAGCTACGAAGCCTCTAGAAAACGAGTTTACGTGACTGCGTGGATACAGAAATACAAGTCTGCATGAGTTCTTGACTACGAAGCTACTCGTCTACAAGGCTCCAATTGACACATCTGTCTTCGATGGAATTTTCTCTTTTGCTACATCTACACCATCAGCATTATGTTATAAGATTACAAAGCTACTTGCTTACGTAGCTTCAAGTCTACGAGGCTCCAATACATCATGACTACGAGACTACGAGCCATGAGGTTACGAGACTATGCGATTGCAAGTCTTCAAGGTTACGTCATCGCGAGGCTATAGGACTACGAAGCTTCCAGAACGCATGGTTACGAGAATGCATGACTAATTGGCCGCATGGCTACGAAACTTTATGTCTCTGACTACAATAGCACTATTCAGTGGTGAGAGTTAATTTATTTCATGCAAAGGTACTTGCTGCAAGCAGTTCCACTTTTCAACATCAGATGACGTCACGTTTTGCTTGCAGGTAAAATAATATTTATTTATTTTATGCGGGATGCGGGTTGTTCACTATCGATCGCATAAGAAGAATGGCATCGATAGTCTTCAAGGAGAAGGAAGTTCGTCCTTCCTGCTAGTGCTTCTCAGATTTCTCAAGGTCCGCCATCTTGGATTGCGACGTCACGACTGCCATCTTAGATGGGTGTGACTTTGACCTTAGACCGAAACCGCAGGAATTATCGCAAGCACACGGATTAACCATCAAAATATATATAAGAATTATCAGGAGCACACGAAGAAATCCATCATAATATTGGCAAGAATAATCAGGAGCACACGGAGAAAAACGACACATGTTTTCTTTGATATCATAAAATTACAGAAAAAAAATATTTAGAAATAAAAAAAATTAATAAAAAAATTTAAAATAAAAACAAAAAATACATAAAATTCTGGCTTGTACTAGAACTCTATCTTTGCTCAGCAATGATAAGTTTACAAGCTAGCAGAATCTATTTATGTATTTTTTGTTTTTATTTTAAATTTTTTTATTAATTTTTTTTATTTCTAAATATTTTTTTTCTGTAATTTTATGATATCAAAGAAAACATGTGTCGTTTTTCACCGTGTGCTCCTGATTATTCTTGCCAATATTATGATGGATTTCTTCGTGTGCTCCTGATAATTCTTATATATATTTTGATGGTTAATCCGTGTGCTTGCGATCATTCCTGCGGTTTCGGTCAAAGGTCAAAGTCACACCCATCTAAGATGGCAGTCGTGACGTCGCAATCCAAGATGGCGGACCGTGAGAAATCTGAGAAGCACTAGCAGGAAGGACGAACTTCCTTCTCCTTGAAGACTATCGATGCCATTCTTCTTATGCGATCGATAGTGAACAACCCGCATCCCGCATAAAATAAATAAATATTATTTTACCTGCAAGCAAAACGTGACGTCATCTGATGTTGAAAAGTGGAACTGCTTGCAGCAAGTACCTTTGCATGAAATAAATTAACTCTCACCACTGAATAGTGCTATTGTAGTCAGAGACATAAAGTTTCGTAGCCATGCGGCCAATTAGTCATGCATTCTCGTAACCATGCGTTCTGGAAGCTTCGTAGTCCTATAGCCTCGCGATGACGTAACCTTGAAGACTTGCAATCGCATAGTCTCGTAACCTCATGGCTCGTAGTCTCGTAGTCATGATGTATTGGAGCCTCGTAGACTTGAAGCTACGTAAGCAAGTAGCTTTGTAATCTTATAACATAATGCTGATGGTGTAGATGTAGCAAAAGAGAAAATTCCATCGAAGACAGATGTGTCAATTGGAGCCTTGTAGACGAGTAGCTTCGTAGTCAAGAACTCATGCAGACTTGTATTTCTGTATCCACGCAGTCACGTAAACTCGTTTTCTAGAGGCTTCGTAGCTCTGTAGCCTCGCAGTCTCGTAAACCTGAAGATTCGTAGTCACGTAATCTCGTAACCTTATGGCTCGAAGTCGCGTAGTCCTGTATCCTCGCAGTCACGTAAACCTGTGTACTAGAGGCTTCGTAGCTCTGTAGCCTCGCAGTCTCGTAAACTTGAAGATTCGTAGTCACGTAGTCTCGTAACCTCATGGCTCGTAGTCGCGTAGCCTGGATGTCTTGGGACCTCGTAGAATTGTAGCCTCGCAGTCTCGTAACCATGCGTTCTAGAAGCTTCGTAGTCCTATAGCCTCGCGATCACGTAACCTAGAAGACTCGCAATCGCGTAGACTCGTAACCTCATTGATCGTAGTCTCGCAGTCATGATGCATTGGAGGCTTGTAGACTTGAAGCTACGTAAGCAAGAGGCCTTGTAATCTTATAACATAATGCTGATGGAGCAGTTGGAGCAAAAGAGAAAATTCCGTCGAAGACAGATGCGGTAACTGGAGTCATGTAGACGAGTACCTTCGTAGTCAAGTACTCTTGCAGACTTGTAGTCCTGTTTCCTCGCAGTCATGTAAACCTGTGTACTAGAAACTTCGTAGCTCTGTAGCCTCGCAAGCCATGTATAACTCGTAACCAGCTAGATCATTTTAGACTCGTAGCCATGTGGTCTCATAGTCTCTTAGACTCGTAGAATTCTAGCCAAATATATATATTTTGAGTTGGTGAGACAAAAGACAGTTGTTGGAGCCAATGACTGTAGGAGCCAATGACTGTAGGAGCCAATGACAGATGGAGTCACTAGACTGATGGAATCAATAGACTGATGGAATCAATGAATAATGGAGCCAATGAATATTGGAGCCAATGAATATTGGAGCCAATGACAAATGTGCGGCCTTTTTGATGAAGGTGCTGCCTTTTCGTTGTCGGTGCTTCCAAATGCGCTGCCTTTTCGTTGTCGGTGCTTCCAAATGTGCTGCCTTTTCGTTGCCGGTGCTTCCAAATGTGCTGCCGTTTCGTTGTCGGTGCTTCCAAATGTGCTGCCTTTTCGTTGTCGGTGCTTCCAAATGTGCTGCCTTTTCGTTGTCGGTGCTTCCAAATGTGCTGCCTTTTCGTTGTCGGTGCTTCCAAATGTGCTGCCTTTTCGTTGTCGGTGCTTCCAAATGTGCTGCCGTTTCGTTGTCGGTGCTTCCAAATGTGCTGCCTTTTCGTTGTCGGTGCTTCCAAATGTGCTGCCGTTTCGTTGTCGGTGCTTCCAAATGTGCTGCCGTTTCGTTGTCGGTGCTTCCAAATGTGCTGCCGTTTCGTTGTCGGTGCTTCCAAATGTGCTGCCGTTTCGTTGTCGGTGCTTCCAAATGTGCTGCCTTTTCGTTGTCGGTGCTTCCAAATGTGCTGCCGTTTCGTTGTCGGTGCTTCCAAATGTGCTGCCTTTTCGTTGTCGGTGCTTCCAAATGTGCTGCCATTTCGTTGTCGGTGCTTCCAAATGTGCTGCCTTTTCGTTGTCGGTGCTTCCAAATGTGCTGCCTTTTCGTTGTCGGTGCTTCCAAATGTGCTGCCTTTTCGTTGTCGGTGCTTCCAAATGTGCTGCCGTTTCGTTTTCGGTGCTTCCAAATGTGCTGCCTTTTCGTTGTCGGTGCTTCCAAATGTGCTGTCTTTTCGTTGTCGGTGCTTCCAAATGTGCTGCCGTTTCGTTGTCGGTGCTTCCAAATGTGCTGCCTTTTCGTTGATGGTCCTTCTATTTTAATGTTGTTTTGACTCTAGTATTATTGTAAATGGTTCTTGATTTGACTAGCGTTTTATTCCATACGGTGCATGTATATAAGCGAGTCCTAGACAACAGGACGCTCAGTTTGTTACTGACGTCGTCGGTGTAAGGATCACCTAGTTTGTTTCTTCTGGTGCATTAATCACGTAATTACCTGTTCTTGCGAACTCGATGGTATCTTTACCGACTTTAACGACGAACTCGATGGAGGTTGTACCATCGTCTACGGGAACCTTGACGACAGCTACGACGGAGAAGGAGCAGATTCCGTTGACAACGTCGATGTCAACACTGGAGGAGATTTCAACAGATGTGATACCACCAGCAGAAGATAGCTTAATGACTACTGAGCTGGATGTGCAGGAAACCACGACGATCGACGATACTACCTCGATGGAGACTTCAATGGATGCTGATTTGACAACTAGCGAACATCGGTGCTGTTATTGCGACAAGATTTTCTCAAACAGCAGCAATGCTCGGCGACACGAGAGGAGCGAATGTGCCAAGAACCTATATCGTAAAATGTTTGTTTGTGAGAAATGTCATAAGCAGTTTGCCAGAAAAGATAATATGAAAACGCACATGAAGGCATGCAAAGGTCCTGCTGTTCGGCAGAAAGTAAAGGTTTCGTCGCAACAACGATGCATCGATGTGCATAAGAGAATGCCTGGAAATGGTACTACTGTTGTAACGCCTGTATCTGGATCGGGTCTGAAAGGATCGTCTTCATCACCACGGTATCCTTGCAGCTACTGTGATACGTCGTTCGCATTTTCCCATGATGCACGAAGACATGAGCGGAGCAAATGCACGAAGAATCCATCTCGCATGAAGTTTCGATGTGATGAGTGTCATGAATGGTTTACTCGAATTGATAATTTGCGACGACATGCGAAAAACTGTAAAGGTGAAGTCCGTGTGCCTACTGCTGAACTACCTGCAGAAATTTCGACTCCTCGGTTTAGGTTGAAGGCTCGTGAGCGTACAAGCAAGAAAACCGATGTGCAGCAACCGATTGGTATGACGTCTGAACAGGAAAATAAACCTAAGACTGTGTTCGGAGCATTACAAGTGAACGATAATGGCTTCTACTTGGCGCAGTCTGCATTTCGTGGAACATTGAAGGACTATTATTATTTAAATACGTTAGGTGAGTCGAAAGACATTTGTAATTTTCTTGATGATATCAGAGAGGACATAATCAATCAGCTTACTGATGATGTAGCAACAAACGGACCTTTGAAATATAACTTGTGGTTGGACTGTATATATGGAAAGCCATATCCGTTCGATGACAAAGTGAAGAAGTGTGCATTCAAGACATCGGCTGCAGTAATTTACAGTTCTAACGATGTGAAGCAAACTGTTAAAAACGGTATCCAGAAACTCTGTCAAGAAGAGGTGGACTATGTCTGTAAAGGTTCTGGCTGGACTCTGTCTAGTATAAACCGATTGGAGCTAAGAATTAGTCATTTCACACCGCTGCGGAACTAAATGATTATAAGATTGCTGGCTTTCGCAAATGATCCTGTAGTAGAATAGAAATTATGTAATAAATATTATGTTTGTAAAAGAACTTGCAGTGTTTAATTCCTCGAACCTGTTACTATTATGTTAAATTGATGTTATATTTAATTTTTTTTGCATCATCCAAGATCGAACCGAGGACGGGAATCGATCGAATCAATATGTAAATTAATGAGTGATTTATTTAATGAATTTTGAAAGTTTTCCCGAATTTCTAGCTAAATAATTACGGATTTTCAAGATGGCGGCCAAATGACAAGATGGCGGGTGTCACAGTAATAAATTATAACTGCACTCTAGCGGATACGAATTAAACTAACATGTCATCGGCGCACTCTAGCCGACGATACAATGATGATGGCTTCCAGCATCGAAGACAAGATGGCGGACATGACATCATACTACCTGACGATATATATGCTTTGAAAAAAAATGTGGTGGGAGTCAGTATGCCTGCGTCCACTGTGAGGGAAGGATCGGTCATCATTTTTAATTTTTTTGCACTCGTCGGGTTCGAACCGAGGACTCCGAGCTCCGTGTCGTAAATGTTTTTTTTAAATATTTTTTATTAAAAATATTATTATTTAATTTTTTTATAATTTTAAAATTTTTTTCATTAAAATCGGATGATAAATTTAAAGATGGCGGCCGTAACGGAAATTGCAACGGTGACGTCATAATTCAAAATGGCCGATAACACAATGACGGAATGTTCGAGAAAACGAAATGACGTCATCCAAGATGGTGGATCCAAGATGGCCGTCGGGGTCAAAGTCAAAGGTCAAGGTCACATCCTGATAGAGGCTTAACTGAGGCTTGAGTTAAGGATGCTTAAGCCTCTATCAGGACATTTCTAGCCGCTGGGATTTTTAAGGACTAAAACGGGAAATTTTCCCTCGAAACGGGAATTTTTCCCTCGAAAACGGGAAATTTTTTCTTAAAACGGGAAATTTTGAGTCATTTTGAGTCATTTTTGAGGAATTTTGAGGAATTTTTGCCGCCGTGACGTCACAAATCCAAGATGGCGGAGCCGGCTCTCGGCTCCACCGCCTGAGGCCTGTTTCAGGACCGGCTATTATATACTACTAGTAGGTTTACGGACGATAATTTAACGTGACGTCATAACTAAGCATTGATGAAATGTTTGATCCAGAAGAAAAGGAAATATCATATTCGGCCTGACTGAGCCGTAATAGGTTTTTGCACCAAACCATTAAAAATATTATATTCTTTAGGAAGAATTTTTTTTTAAATTTTTCTATCTTTTGTATGATAAAATATACCTCTGCATACTTTTATGAATAAAATTGAATCATTTTTATTGAATTATCACTATTTTGTACGGATACAAAGGAGTGAAATGAAATGTACAATTTAATTAATAAATTTACTTTATTTGCATTCATTATTCAAATATATTTATTACTTTATAAATGTTACGTGCGCCGTATTTATTTTTACAAATACAAAAAAAAATTTCGCACCTGCCGGGATTCGAACTGACAACCTTATAATTAGGAATTTTTTTTTTATAGTTAGGATGGCCAAGTGCATCCCTTAAAACACGTACACTTTAATACAAAGTACACAAACAAACCCTTTACATAAACTTAACCCAACGGTTAACCCGTTCCTTTAAGCATACACAGCAATTTAACAACATAAGAGCTTACACAATACAATATACAAAACAGCACAGCAATGTTACAGGGAAAAATATAAAAACCCTGCGTTAATCAATAATAACAGTACATCATAATGAACCAGTAGTACACAAGATTAACAATAACAAAACAGTAAACAAGGTTGTAAGTATCAATACATAACTTGGCAGTACACACATTTCCAAAGGGACAGCACACTCAATACAAGATTACAATTACGTAAGCGGCGCGCAGGAGGGGCACAGGAGCGCCGCTGACCGCTCAGCCACGAGGCCATATTCGATAATTAATAGTTTCAGATGTTATATACATTTTTTATAAAAATTTTGTTCACGGTAGGGGAATAATATTATTTCGTTTTTATAACTCGATTTTATAACAAATACGCATCCCAAATACACCAAACTTATTTATAATGTGTTACAATATTTTTTAAAACATTGTGCAAAAGATCCCGGTTGTAATTTGAATTATTATGTGTAACTGTTAAACACCATTGTTGGTTCAAAACGTACCTATTTGAATATTCAACATTACTTTTAAATAACTGTATTGATTGTGCTGAAAATCGGTGGACAATCGCTAAATTACATAATATTAATAATTCAAACGACGAAAATATGATTGAAAAGTCAAATCGATGGTCGTTCCAATCGAGTGGAAGAGAGATGCCACGCATGCGTAGGCCCTACAATGAGCATGAAGAGAGATGCCACGCATGCGTACAATGAGCAAATAGGACACATCCGTAGTGGGACATACGTAGTGGGACACTTTTTCGTGCGTGCAGCAGGCGTTCATCGATTTATTAGACGTTGTCACGTCAAAAGGTATATATTATTTAACAACATTAGCAATATTGAAGGCTGTGATAATATTTTTTTAAGAGTAAAGTATTTTTCCTGGAACTTAAATGACTATAAAATAAACATTCAATCGTAGAAGAAAAAGGTGAAAAGAATTTTTTTAATGCACCATGAATAACTTTATGAGCACCCAGGCACAACTAAAATCTTTGATATTTTATCAGAAGAAACAAGGAACATATCCATATAAATATCATCACACAACAACTATGAAAAACTTTAATGAATACGATCATTACACAAGGACAAAAACTCAGACTCTGAAACATTACAGGCCATTATAGTAATATAACAAAAAATAATTTTACTTAGCTCTTCAAAACCTCAATCCTTTCGTGTCCCTTTCTAGTAGAATATGTTGGTGTATGTCCTGCTGCAGGGTTCTGGGAGCATCTGGAATCGACCACCATTGTGGATTATGACGTCATGGCGGCCGTATTGGATGACCTTGACTTTTAACCTTGACACTGATGCCATTTTGTATCCGACGTTTGGTTTCCGCTAAACTGTTTTCTGCCATTTTGAATTCTAGAACATTTTGTCATTTGGTATTCTGCCATTTTAAGTTGCGATGTCACCATTGCTATTTTCGTTACGGCCGCCATCTTTAAAATCCTTATATATTAAGCTGGAAATCAGGAAGAATTTAAAAGTTTATAAATAATATTAAATAATATTTAAATTAAAAGCATTATGCAATTTTTAAATTATTACATCACGTCCACCATCTTAAAAATCCGTAATTTTCATCCGAGTAATTTTAAAATTTTGAAATTTATAAAAAAAATTACTAAATAAATATTAATTTAAAAAACGGTCTTATGTCATGGAGCATGGAGTCCTCAATTCAAATACAGTGAGGGCAAAAAAAATTGGTGGTAGGTCCTCCCTCTGTGGCGGCAGCTGGCATATTGAGACCCACCAATCATGCCAGGGAATATAAATATTACATCAAGCAGTGTGACGCTATTATGGCCATCTTTCGTCTTCTGGAGACCGCCATCATGGATAGCAATAAAGCCACCATCTTGTTTTCGTCTGCTAGGGGATGCTGCTACCATAATAATTTAAAATTTATCCGCTAGAGTACAGTAGTATTAACTGCCATGGCATCTGCCTTCCTGTTAGCCATCTTAGCCAACATTATGAAAATTTGTAATTCTTAAGTTAGAAAATCGAAAAAAATTCTAAAATCATCAAATATATCAACAATTATTTTACTGATTGATGCAACCCTTTCTCGGTTAAAAAATAATAATTTCATATAAAAATTTTATAAAATATTATTACAAAAAAACATTTATTACATCATTTTCACTTTACTACAAGAAAAACAACAAAAAATTAATAGCTTTCCTAGATTTTTACAACCTTCTTAGATTGCGAAGCTAGTCCTTTACGTGTCTTTTTATGTATTTTTAGGGAAGTTCCAAATGACAGTTGATTACCACTTTTTACACAGCACAAGGTTCTCAGTTTCTTTAAAAGAGCATTGATATATTTAATGTGCATTGCATGTTTTATTTGTGCAAATGGCTTGCTGCAGTTTAATTATGATGAATGCACGAGCAGTCTATCACAATTACTAATGTGTATATTTAATATTCCATAGTGTATAAACCGGCTATAACATCCGTTGCACTGATATTATATACGTTCAGATATATTATAACAATCATGCATTACATAAACACGAATTTTCTAGTTTTTGAAATATTCACAGTACGTACAGTTGGATAATAATGGAAAACCATTAGTTGCTGCGTCCTTTATCGATGTCGGAATTACTGTTGACATCCATTGTCTTGCTGTTGAAGACAATCCACACGTTAAAATCTTTTGGTTACAAGGCTACAAGGCTACAAAACAACACGGGTGCATGACTCCACTTCTCCAAATGTTCCAAGTGATCCAATTGCTCCAAGTGCTCCAATTGCTCAAACTGTTCCAAGTGTTCCAAGTACTCCAACTGCTCTAATTGCTCCAACTTTTCGAAGCATTCGACCTGTCTGGTTGGTACCCCTGAGTGACTAAAACTATACAGCTCATTCATCCCATCTATCAAAATTTACAACACAAAGCAGTACCCTAGCTATAACTTGTTTAAAACGTTCATCATGACATCATAAACTTTGTTTTTCCCACACTAATATTCAGATAAGTTTTATTATGATATTTATAACGTTATCAGTAACCAATGAAAAGTCTAAGGAGCACCATTACGAATATTTCAAGTGTTTCGTAATCTTACAAACGGGCCCAGTGTCTCGCACCAAGTTGTTACCCCTTCTAGGACCCACAATACATTATTTTTTTGAACTTAGAATGAAATTTAAGTAACCAAGAATTTTTTCTCAATAGTGTCAATCATAAATATCACACTTATACAATGACATAATTCCTCATGTTCTCTTGTTATTTTCAATTACTTAAAGATTTCTTCAATATCATAACTGCTCTTGGCATCAACTTATGGCAGTAAACAAGACTATTAATAGCAATCATATTAATACCAATAAGTATTAGACATAAATGCTCAAAATTGCCTCTACAAATATTTTAATTTTTTTTAAATTACAAATTGGAAGAGGGCTTTTCTACATATATATGTCTACCATCCTTTGCCCTTAATTTTAATGTGATTAGATATAAAAATTCCAATTTTTAATAAAGGTTTAACCAACAATAGTTATGACAACTAGCCCAAAAAAATTACGTCTTTGAGGTTTGATCTGTTGCTTATATTCTGTTTGAGGACTGTTCGTCCCAAACCTTGCCCTCGACACTTAAGGCCTTTACTTTACTGGCTCATCACTCGCCTTGAGCTACACGCAGTTCCCGGCTTGGAGTGCAGTGAGTCAGCTGTCTCCTTCCCCCTTGGTGCTCCACACGGACTCGGCTGGCGGCGGCTGCTGGCTGAACTTCACCACGAAGCCCAGAGACATCTCTGCACCCACATTGAGGGTTTTAGGTGAACCTATGAACCTACACTTGTAGTCTCCAAGTGCCTGCTACTCGTGTCTGCCTTGCACAAACTCACGTCTCATACCACTTCCAGTTTGTACCGTGATGGCAGTTACTATCACTGACTTGGGGTGCAGTGTCAGTCTATACACACACAAACACAAACACACTGCAACATATTTCACTGTCTTAGACCAATCAGCTGTTATTCGAGCTTCCAACTGTATATGTCTTATGCTCACTTGGGCGGAATTCATAGTGGTGATATAAGCAATACTTGAAACAAGTACTGCTTATATGCATGTTTAAGTATGGCATTAAATTCATAGCGAACAAAAAGAGCACCGCTTATTAGGACTACTTCAAGTAATACTTAACGAAGCACTGCGTCAAATAAGTACTGCTCAATACGAATTCACAGTCATGAAATAAGTTTGCCTTGTTTCGCAAGTATTCATAATCAAATAAGCCATGCTTATTCATTGATATAAGTAATACTTCATGAAAATGGCTATCTAGGTGACTCAAGTAGGCTACTGGTACCGATTTGTTTGTTGTAAGGAATAGGTTATGTAAGGTATTAATTCCCGTTAATTTTTCCATATATTAAATTAAAATTGAGAGAGTAAACAAATTCAATTTGGGAAAAAGAAACGAAACAAATTGTTTCCGCTTAATTTTTGTAAACAATACTGGCTACGTACATAACCTCTTCTGCAGCTAGCGTGTTGTTTCGCTACCACGTGGTTAACTTCACCCGCTTATAGATCACAGACACAAGATGGCCAACATAATTTAACAACACAAACATTCAAAACATATTTATGTAGTTGTAAATTCGTTTTTAATACATGTTAATATTTATGTTATTCAAGTTCACTATCAAATAAAGTTTAAATATCATCTTACGTAATAATTTCATTATTTTAATCGCATATATGGTTTGAAACATGGGCTCTATTTATTTTCAAACAGGTAAACTATGTATTTACAGCGGTATATTTGCTTGCGTTACGTTGATACAAAATTCGTCCTTTACTTTTTGAGATACTTCATCAAGTACAGCATGGCCAATATAAGTAGTGCTTGTTCAAGTATTACTTCGTCAAGTATAGGTTTATGAATTCATTGCTGGAATAAGTAGGCACTACTTGAAAAATAAGCACTACTTTATGAAGTATTACTTATTCGCCAAACAAGACTTCGACTATAAATCCCGCCCTTAGTATTCCATCTGGCTTCTCTCTCACTTGCTCGACGAGTAAGCACTTATAGTCGTTGGCGAGTTGCTGAAGACCTACCCGGGTACTCTCGAATGCCGAGGAGCAAGTTTTCAGTAATTTACTCGCTGAGCGAGTTCGCTACTCTTGGGTCGAAATACCTTCTTGCTGGTCTTCGAAGTTGCCATATATAGCTTCCTCTGGTCATGGGTAAAGTCCGTCCTCAAAAAATGCAGAAATGTCTCTTACCCACATCGATACTTGGGTACTCTCGGGCAGCGTGATGTCTTACATATGGGCGGTGGTGAAGGCAGCGGCGCCATAGTGGTCTTCGGTTGGCGTGACACTATCGGTTAGCAAGAGCGAAGCACTCTGCTTGAAGGAGTCCCGAATAGGGCATATGTAGTCGCTCGGCCACAACAAACTTCGCCCACCAGAACCGCCTGAAGTCTGGCTACCCTGCTCCGTTCCGGTCTCATGTGGTGATGCGTTGTCGACTTCAGCCACGTGTGATGACGTTGATCATGTCGGAGTGGTTTACCCCTTCCAAAAAGACTTTGCAGGCAAAGGCAAATTTACAAACTGGATGTA
This sequence comes from Bacillus rossius redtenbacheri, assembly GCF_032445375.1. Classification (NCBI taxonomy): domain Eukaryota; kingdom Metazoa; phylum Arthropoda; class Insecta; order Phasmatodea; family Bacillidae; genus Bacillus; species Bacillus rossius. The sequence continues at coordinate 14,030,558 of NC_086336.1, read as the reverse complement.
CGGTGGTTGGTCTACCATTAGGCGTATCAGATGATTAAACAGATGGGGGATGAAGAAATTTACAGGTGACATATTATACCTGCAAAGAAAGTGTCTCGATAGTGTTTCATTGAACAAAATGCTATACATAATCAGCAATATTTGTTCGTTTTCGTGAAATTATTTTACTTTGGAAATTGTGAACGTGTGTTTGGTCACGATACGTTTGGTTTTAATATTCTGCATTAAAAACCTTAGAGGGCACGAGAGAAGTTAAATCTTAACTGTTTTCCATGTGGAATCCTCACTCTCGTGACATCACAATTCATAGATATGCTACTGCTGTGTTCTGTTTGTGGCCACCAGGCCACATTAAAAATTTTTATTTTGGCATTTCGGATTTTTCTGATTTATTTCAATTTTAAGTTACTGTTTTAATCTTTAATTCAGTCGCAGAATTTTTTATTATTTAATTTTTGTGAATAGTTATTTTTTTTATCATTCATTCGTTTGGTTTGATTCAGTTTGTTTAGTACTGTATATCGATATTGGTTCTATGTCCGGCTACTGGGCGCGGTATCGTCGCTTTGAAGTCTGACGTCACCAGCGCCAGAGCGCGGGTGTGGGAGTCAGCTGTGAGCCTCGGGGAGTGATGGACTGCGAGTCGCCGCCGACGGACCGCTGCGGGCAGAGGTGTATAATGCTTCGACACAGCGCCAGGCAGTCCATGCCTGGGTTGGCATGGATGGGGCCGTACCTTGAGCTGGTACAAAAGGAAGTGCTTCGCAAGAGAATACTTCGATGAGGTTAATAGGCGACACGTAGTGTTGTTTGGTACAAAACTAATTTTCATAATAAGTAAAAGTTAGGTGCAAAAAGTTTGAACGAACTACCATCTTGGAAGCTCTATAAGTTCACGTGCGTGTGTTAATAATTGGAGATAATCATTTTGTATAGCAGCCCCGCAATTGTGTACGAAATTTAAATTTTCCTCAAGAATCTTTAAAAGTTCAACTTTGTCTTTGGAAATATGTTTGTCAACGGAACTCAATATTTTTGTCTCGGCCCTCTGCATATACTGTGGCAGCACACAGCTCTTTTGACTGGACAGTGTTATTTTGGTGAAGGTCAGGGACACAGATGTTCGTCATATACCAGGAAGGCGAGAAATCGTATATTTGCGTGTGACGACGATTAAATCCGGCCCCAGTAGGACACATAAACTTTATATATATATATATATATATATATATATATATATATATATATAGGGATTTTATATTATTTATTTTTTTATATCATTAGGTGTTATTGTTGTATTTCTATATATTAATCAGCGCTGACTTATAATGTTTCAGCATACCAGGTATGCTCATACTAAAATACATAAACTGCAAAAAATGACTGTATTACCATCTGAAGTATCGAGATGAAGTATGATTATGTAAAACTCTGCATATTTGTACTCTGCATTTTTTTTTACTATTTGCCAAAAACTAGGCTATAATTTATTTGGTAACTTTTCTATTGTTGGCTCGACACCTTGGGTAGTTAGAAGGGTTGATTTTTTTGAGCTCTTAAAATATTTTTGGTATTCCATATTTTTAATTGTATTTAAACAGTGTGTGTCAGGGACGCTACCCCCCTTCCATGTTGGACAGAACACAGCAGCAGTATTTCTATGAATTGTGATGTCACGACAGTGATGATTCCACATGGGAAACAGTTAAGATTACACTTCTCTCGTGCCCTTAAAGGTTTTTAATGCAGAATATTAAAACCAAACTTCTCGTTAACAAACACATGTTCACAATTTCCAAAGAAATTATTTCACGAAAACGAACAAATATTGCTGTGTATGTATAGCATTTTGTTCAATGAAACACTATCGAGACACTTTCTTTGCAGGTATAATATGTCACCTGTAAATTTCTTCATCCACCATCTGTTTAATCACCGGATACGCCTAATTGTAGATCAACCACCGTACATCCAGTTTGTAAATTTGCCTTTGCCTGCAAAGACTTTTTGGAAGGGGTAAACCACTGCGACATGATCAACGTCATCACACGTGGCTGAAGTCGACAACGCATCACCACATGAGACCGGAACGGAGCAGGGTAGCCAGACTTCAGGCGGTTCTGGTGGGCGAATTCGTTGGGGCCGAGCGACTATAAATGCCCCCTTAGGGATTCCTTCATGCTAACCGATAGTGTCACGCCAACCGAAGACCACTATGGCGCCGCTGCCTTCACCACCGCCCATATATAAGACATCACGCTGCCCCAGAGTACCCAAGTATCGATGTGGGTAAGAGACATTTCTGCATTTCTTGAGGAAGGACTTGGCCCATGACCAGAGGAAGCAGTAGACGAAGAACTTCGAAGACCAGCAAGAAATTAATTCAACCCAAGCGTAGCGAACTCGCTCAGCGAGTAAATTACTGAAAACTTGCTCCTCGGCATTCGAGAGTACTCGGGTATGTCTTCAGCAACTCGCCGACGACTATAAGTGCTTACTTGTCGAGCAAGTGAGGGGGAAGCGAATTGGAGTACTAAGTGAGCGAAGGACTTATAAGTACAGATGGAAGCTTGAATAACGGCTGGTTGGTCTAAGACAGTGACATGGGTTGCAGTGTGTTTGTGTATGTGTGTGCACCCCAAGTCAGTGATAGTAACTGCCATCACGGTACAAACTGGAAGTGGTACGAGACATGAGTTTGTCCAAAGCAGACACGAGTAGCAGGCACTTGGAGACTACAAGTGTAGGTTCATAGGTTCACCTAAAACCCTCAATGTGGGTGCAGAGATGTCTCTGGGCTTCGTGGTGAAGGTCAGCCAGCAGCCGCCGCCAGCCGAGTCCGTGTGGAGCACCAAGGGGGAAGGAGACAGGTGACTCACTGCACTCCAAACCGGGAACTGCGTGTGGCTCAAGGCGAGTGATGAGCCAGTAAAGTAAAGGCCTTAAGTGTCGAGGGCAAGGTTTGGGACGAACAGTCCTCAAACAGAATATAAACTACAGATAAAACTTCAAAGACTTATTTTTTGGGCTAGTTGTCAAACTATTGTTGGTTAACCCTTTATTTAAAATATGCATTTTTGAATTTAATCGCATTAGAATGAAGGGCTCAGAATGGCAGACATTTATTGTAGAAAAGCACTCTTGAATTTTGTAATTAAAAAAAAATATAATCTTTGTAGAGTTAATTTTGAGCATTTATTTCTGATACATATTGGTGTTATTATGATTGTTTCCAATGGTCTTGTTTACTGCCATAAGTTGACGCCAAGAGCAGCTATGATATTGAAGAATTCTTCAAGTTATTAAAAAGAACAAGAGAACATGAGGAATTATGTCAGTGTATAAATGTGATATTTATGATTGACACTATTGTCAAACAATTACTTGCTTCCTTAAATCTCATTCTGAGTTCAAAAAAATAATTTATTGTGGGTCCTAGAAGGTGTAACAACTTAGTGCGGGGAACTGGGCCCGTTTGAAAGATTACGAAACACTTGAAATAATTGTTATGGTGCTCCCTAGACTTTTCATTGGTTACTGATAACGTTATAAATATCATAATAAAACTTATCTGAATATTAGTGTGGAAAAAACTAAGTTTATGATGTCATAATGAAGGTTTTAAATAAGTTATCGCTAGGGTACTGCTTTGTGTTGTAAATTTTGATAGATGGGAGAATGAGCTGTATAGTTTATGTCACTAATGGGTACCAACCAGACAGGTCGAATGCTTCAAAACGGAGCAATTAGAGCAGTTTGTGTACTTGGAACACTAGAGCAGTTTCAGCGATTGGATCACTTGGAGTGGTTAGGGAAATTAAAGCAGTTAGAAAAATTGGAGTATTTAGAGCAATTGGAGCATTGGAGTACTTGAAACGATTGGAGCTTTTGGAATAGTTGTATTATTTGGAGCAATTGGAGCAGTTATAGCTATTTGAATAAATTGGTGCGTTTGGAGCAATTGGATAACTTGGAACATTTGGAGCAGTGGAGTCATGAACCCGTGTTGTTTTGTAGCCTTGTAGCCTTGTAACAAAAATATTTAAACACGTGGATTGTCTTGAACAGCAAGACAATGGATGCCAACAGTGAAACTGACATTGATAAAGGACGCAGCAACTAATGGTTTTCTATTATTATCCAACTGTACATAGTGTTAATATTTCAAAACCTTAATTTTTACAGATTAAATTTTAGAGTGACAGAGAATCTTGTATAACGAAGTATTGTAGCATGTGTGCTACAGCCTCGACCTTTGATAATGTTTATGTTGGTAGAAATGGTTAACTTATTTTATTAACCTTTTCGGATGCCCTGGTAATTAGAGTTATTTTGAATTTAAGTTTGTTATATTTTGTTTTTAAGAAAGGAAATTGTAATTCTTGTTTAGTCTTATTATTTTTAATTTTAACATTTTAAGTTATTAAATTGGTCTCTAATGTTCAAGAACACTAAAGAAGATTTTGGTAATCGCTGCACTAGGCGGCGCGCGAGCAGAACAGCTGAGTGTGTGTGACGTCAGGGGAGACTGGCGAGCAGCAGTCGCCTGGTGGGCCCGGGCGGGCGCGGACGTGAGTAAAACGCGGGTTGGCCATGGTGATGGTTCCACGTCGAAGTGACTTGCTGGTCGAACATTTGAATATGAGTCTTCCTTTTGAATATGAACGGGGTTTATATATATATATATATATATATATATATAATTTAGAACGCGTTGGTACGATGAAAACGCGAGTGGTTGGTGAGGCGTGTGTGAATGTCGCGAGGATTTTCCAAGGATGAATTATGTGCGCCAAACAAAACTCCAAGACGGTATGACGAAGGATTCGTCATATCCGTACAATTACCCGCAGCTATGGTAAGGTGTTATGGCCAGGGTTTGCCATTAAAAACACTCGTGAGTAAACGAGTGTATTTGGTGACCGGACATCTCGACGTCAAAAAAGCAAGTAAGTGCCAGCCGTGCCACTGCCCCGTTGACCCTTTTGACCCCTGGTGCGAAACTATAATCTGTGGATTTTTGAGATTTAAATTAACGGAGTAATAACACTGAAACTGGGATTTTACGTTCAGCGTGTTCACCCAATGCCTGCCAGACGTGGAAGAAAAAAGGCGTCGACCTTTAGAAAATGACTTAACTGAGAAGGGCTTGTTAACCCATAATTTGTAATTTGCTAAATTTTTGATATTTTGATTTGGATGCTAAGGTGTGTCAAATTTTTGCTAGTGTTCGCCTATTTTATGGTAATTTCTGTTAATTGGTATTTACGGTAGTGCTACGCCCGGTGCGTATCTATATTTGTATTTGTATTAATATGTTATTATACATTTTTAATGCCTGTTTAGTAGTTACATTTAATTTTTCGGAGCTCCGAAGTATATGATCCAAAATATACCTTTTTGGGGGATTTGTTAAAGTATTTTTTTTTAGTATTATTATGTAGCAATATTTTTTTATAAGTAGTAATAGGGTATGTATTTTAAGATGTATGCGCTGATTTGTGATGAAACGATTTTATGGTATATTTATATACATATTTATTAAATGCTGCCATATACTTTTTGCATCTTTTTAACTTGCTGCCTCCTCTCACTGTTCGCAATCTTATTAGTATTTTTTTGAGCCTGCCATTAGTTTGGGTTTTAATATTTTTTTGGGTTTACCTGCGCTCGCGGTACGGGGCAATATAGGAGTTTACTGTGTCGCGGGTTGCGGAAGTTGTTTGGTTTGGCCGGGGTTTAGGCCCAAACCTTACAGTATATTGTGCCATAATAAATAGTGGGAGATTTTAATTTATACTAAGTACTTAATAAATTGCCATCATTTAACATGAGAAAATGTAAATTTATAAATTAAAATATGTAGTACACATTAGGGAAATTTTATGGAATGAATGGGCGGGGGGAAAAGGGAGTATCCCATGAAACCTCGCCAGCTCAAGGTAAAGTTCACGTCGTTTCTCTCTTGCAGAAAAATTTGGGTTCGACCCCGCCGGGAATCCAGCCATAGATCGACTTGATGAACATGATATACATAAACATCAGAGAAATCTCAAAAATAATAATTATGTTTACAATTGCTGTCGATATTATGTACTCTCTGTGGGTAGACTATTCGTTAAAATCTGAATGTGGCAATTATAAAGAAAAATGCAAGAAATGATGCAATATAATTTATGGCAGTTAAGAAAGTTCAAAATTCTCAATCATTCGTAAGATGCAGTAATTTTGTGTAAATAATATGAGTTGTCATGAAGATATAAATAAGTACTAAAAAAAATTGCTACACTTTACTGTGGCTAAATGTATTCAAAAGTACTTGCTTAAAAATGACTCAACTACAAATATTGCATGAGATTCTTTAAACACAAACTACTACTTCCTGCGGGTTTACGCATGAAATAAGTTTGTCCATCTCAAAAGACTGGTCTCTCATCAATAATAGATTTAAATAATAATCATATCGATATTAGTTATTTCTCAGCGAGAAATTTAATTATATACTATAATACAAGTTTGTCACATTTTGAAAATGACTACAAATCAGCCAAAAATGTTTGGAATGAAAGACTCGATAGCATTATTTATGTTGTTGGCTATGGTCTCCGCTGAAGAAACCACGTTGCTCGTCGCGTTCTTCCATGCAGAAGCCGTTTCGCTGGCTGCGGTCTCAGCTGAAGAAATCGCGTTACTCGTCGCATTCATCCATGCAGAAGCCGTTTCGTTGGCTGCGGTCTCAGCTGAAGAAATCGCGTTGCTTGTCGCGTTCTGCCACGCTGAAGTCTCGTTCGCCCACGCGGATTCCGCGTTGCTGGTCGCGTTCTGCCACGCGGAGATCGCGTTCTTGGTCGCGTTCTCCCAAGAAGAGAGGGCGCTGGCCATGGCGGCGCTCACGGACGACTTGGAGGTCGCGTTGGCGGCGGCTGAGGTGAAGTTGGACCACGCGTCGGACAACTTGCTCATCTCCTCCTCGACCGCCTCGCTCACCGCCGCCGAAGAAGAGTTGAGCTGGGCCTTGATGGACGCCGCCGTCTGGTTCAGGTACGCCTCGGTCTTGTTCAACAACTCTTCCAGCTTCGTCTGGTTGGTGAAGGTTTCCGATGCGTTGATGGCCGCTTGTATCAGGGTTGAGAATATGTTGACATCTTCAGCCACGGAGGTGTTGACACTGGTGACGATGCTGGCGTTGGTGCTGGAATTGGAGCTGGCGGAGATCCCCTTCGAAAACACACCACACACCAGTTAGCACAGCTGTAAAGACGACACTGTCTCGCGCATCACACGCATCTTCGCCTCTACGCGCTAGACACTGAATTAGGTTGCAGTCTTCACGGCGCTAATGCGCCATCCTATAACTAGCTTTCATCGTATAATTTTATATTGTAATATGATAGACAAAGAACCTATCATGCTTACGATACTGTGTGCCAAATATTTGATACTAAATGGCCCGTGAATTCAATGATTTAAAGGTATATTTTGCTGTCAGAACTTAAAGGATGAAACTAAAAAATTTAAATTAGTCGCAACGGCTTTCGCTTGTAATTCATTATCAGAGTCGTTTTATTAATCATGGTTAGTTTGTAAACGACGTGTTAACACTTCGAACTCGGCACGCTGTCTGGTTCCTCCCATTTCAGATTTTTTATAAAATTTAAACTGTGTTAAACATGAAGACTATTTCAATGGTTTTACTTTCACAGAATAAAAAATATGTAAATCGAATATTTTTTGCATAATTAGCTGTCAAATCTTAATTTTTACCATTTTTGAAGCATACATAAGAGAATCAACTATTAAAGGTAACTAAAACGTTTTAGGTATAAAGGCAATGCTTCTTACTGGCTACTTCAAGAAAAGTTTGGAATTTATTTCTGAAATGTTCAAATACATTTTACCCGGCATTTCATAATTTATTTTATTTCTAATGATTTCGACAGCGAAGCAAAAAAATCGAAACAGAATTGGAAACCATAATATTAATAAGCCAGTAGAATTACCATTAAACCTAAAAGGTTTGAGTTCTCTAACTCAATTAATTCTTCTTATCTGTATGCCCCAAAATACTAATAAAGAAACTTTCACAGATAATAAAGAAAAAATTCAAAATATGTGTGAATGTTTAAGCTACAATTTTGAAAAAGTCTACTAGTTTCAATGTGTTAAACGTAAATATAAAGTCATGTCCTGATATATGGGGCACCCTCATTAATGAAGAACACCGAGGTATCACTCGCAGTTGGCCAGCGGCTGCAAACAACTTTATTCACTGGAACCCCATTATCGACGGAGATGGGGATCCATCATATAGTGACCTGCTACTGCAGTGTCAGTCCCTGATCTCCTGTAGGCTTACTTAACATTAGTGAAGAGAAGAAGAGACAGTTGAATGTCTGCAATCTAAATTTTTAAACAGCTGAAACTACTGTAAATAATATATTGACTCACAAATTTCCGAACGTCTCCAATTTTCCCTTTGGTCGATACAGTTTATTTTTGAGACTGAAATCACTGAATTTATTTTTTTAGTGATTTTCATTGATTCATAAGTATTCGGAATAAGTCAGTAAATTTTGCAACTTTTAACACATATCCACAGTCCTACAATTAATTTATCAGTATAACAACCAAAAGCGCCCTATCCATGTTTATTTTCTTACTATCTCTTCGAAATCTTATTTAAAGAATAATAACCATTGTCATCGTGGATGATTTTGTATTTTAATAATAAATTAATATATCATTTAGTCTAAAATACATTGGAGCGTTTGAAACTAAACATTTTAATTAGGTTAAAACTATAAGTAGTTGTTAAAACATTTTTAAGGTGTTAATGGGTTTTTTAAGTTACAAAATATAATTTTTATGCCATAGGTATATTAAAAAAGGATATATATAAAGAACAATGCCTATTAACCAGTACTAATCTCACTTTAAGTCAGAGTAACTCTTAGATATATATAGTTATGGATATCTTCCACTTGAAGTAATTTTATACAGTTACAAGCACTTTCAATTAATTATTTTCATTAAAATTATCGCTAAGTTCGATTAGTTTGGATTGTTACGATAATGCCATAAATATAGATTTCCTTTTGCCAAAAAGGGAGTCAACTTTTTTATAAAAAAAAAAAAGATATCACAAAAATTAATGAAACTGATTTTAAAAATACACACACTTTGGAATAAACTTAGATCATACGGTTTATATTCACATAATAAAAATGGACAAAAATTAAGAAAAACTTAACATTTATCGACAACAAATATATAAAATAGTGATCATTGTCAGGCAACTAAACGAATAAAATAAACCCAAAAAGATGGTTCTATTAAAAATTTAAAAAATTCGATACACGGCATTAGCGATATGGACCTACTTATATATTACCTGTTTGAAGGGGTGAAGAAAATACATTGTAAAGTTTCAGAATCAGGAATATTTATCCTTCCACAGACCAGTTAGAATCTGTGTCTACAGTAACAGTAGGTAGGACCCTACATATGAGCAAATTAAAAGTGTGATTGATAAATGGGGTATATATGGTACCCTATAATCGTGTAAACAAATAGGAAAAGGCTCCCTTTGATTGAATGCCAATAATATGGTTTGCTGAGATACTAACCTGTAAAATATGAAACTGGCGCCAAGTAACTTGACGATTACATTTTAAAAGAAGACGCCTTAAAATATATTTTTTTTTTAAATTTTTACTTAGCGGACTTTATAAATAAACATAGAACGTTTTTAGTAATATAAAACAAAGCTTAGGAAACCATTAATAATGTTTGTTTTGAAGCAGAACTTACCTGCACCAGCCCGAGGGCTACCAGGAAGAAGAGAGCCTTGTACTGCATCGTGGACGAGTGAGGTGCTGACAGCTGAGACAGTTGAAGAGTGCTTGCTAAATCCTGACCTGTGGTCTTATATACCGGCAAGCTAGTCACAGGCGCAGTTGCAGCACAGCTGAGCAAACGGTAGCATCACGTCGCTTACGTCACTACAATTGTGAGTTTCACGTATTTACATCCCAAAAATAAGGCTATTTTTTAAACGGTTATTCTTGCGTGCATGTAATTTTCAGTATGCTTTACGGGGTGGCTGAACGTAATCTTCAATAAGTTAGTCTTTTTTGAAAGCGGCGATCTTGCAATTTTAGCTTCCGCGCGGAATATCGGCTTTTCACTTCCTGAAATCACCCGGCACACAGCGTAGGGAGGTCGTCAGGCGAGCTGAAGGCTAGAAGGTGTTCCTTCTGCACCAGACCCTCGCCCGCGCCGAAGGACGCAAGTGCGAGGCAGGCTGTTTGCTCATGCCGCCCGAGGCACGCGATATTTTCCGTCAGATACTGTTCGGGATCGTGAATGACGAGTCTTGTTTCTTTATGTGTAAACGTCCTAAATCTTTGTAAAGCATTATTCGAGAATTCGTGAATATGTTTATTATGCATCCACTTCAGTACCAGCTTTTTTGTGCATTTGGAGTACACATCTTGTTGGTGTGAACAGATAGTGTGGACTAGGATGCACATCCTTGTATCCTGAGAACGAGCCCTCATAGTCTTCGTAGGTTGTTAAATTATTAAAAATGTACTTCTGAATGTCTTTGGCCATTATGGCTATTAACCCACCACACTAGGGGGGAATAAAATTTAGCTCATAATCTGACAAAAACGGTCATGGACCTCCCACCACACTTGTTCTTGAACTTACCAACAACTATTGCATTGGCAGTCAAGTGCAATGCATGACCAGGGGGTAATACTCAGATCAAATTCCCGCAGCAGTGTGGGGTCGCTCTGGAGATCTTAATAGAAGTCAGCTGTCTGTGAAAAATAAGGCTGCCAGTACCCATGTAAGCCAGTCCCAGTCTATAATGATACATTACATAATGAAAATCATGCATGAAGATCTTCAATTGATTGAGAACTGTAAAACAATTATATATTGACTTGTTGAAGAATATGCTGATTTGGGATAGACCAACCAGCACCAGTCTGGCATCGTACACTGCACTGAAAGAAATTTTTGTATATTTTACAAGAAAAATCCTTGGAAACCCTGCTGCCAAGGATATTTCTTGTAAAACTACAAGACAGAGCTTTGTACGATGTGCGATTTTGCAAGGCTCTGCCTTGTAGTTTTGCAAGAAATATCCTTGGCAACAGGGTTTCCAAGAAATTCCCTTGTAAAAGTACAAATTTTTTTTTAGAGTGATGTGTAACCTTTGTATATGAAGCATGTAATGGGCTTGCAGAGGTACTTGTTACTGCGCACCACCTTTATTTTCTGCTGCTTTCTTAGTTTTTCATGAGTATGCCAAAATAACTATTATTAACAAGCTAGTAAAAGTCTTTTTCAAAGTCATGGACAGTGGCTTGATAATCGCCTATGACCAGGACGATCTAAGTATTCAGCCATGCAGAATAATGGAATTAGAGGACCCTGTGGACATGAATTATGCAAGACCGTTAAAAAAATCCATCTGATAACATTCCCCTAAACACAAGTCCAAGCTGTCTGCAACCTCTCTCCCCCCAACAAAACCCAACCGAAGCTAAAAATTAAAATATTGCCAATAAGAAACACAAGGGGAGGGGAAACAATTTATGTTCAACAAATGAAGGGGAAAATATACGCAGTTGTACAGAAAGATACCTATCCTCATAATGGCCTGTACACATTCAGGCTCAGAAAACTTAATGGTTTTTGAGAACTGCATTTATGGTAGAGTGAGGTCAGCCAGAACAACATAAACTTGAATGTGTCCACTAACTGCCCAAAACACCTGTCCCCATCTTTTCCTCAGTTTTCTGAAAATGAATATACTCTTGCAGTAATCTATAACAGTTTTTCCGGGGACAGGCGCCAGGCGGCATAACCAGAGAAGGTTCGCCATATTGGATTGTGACGTCATGGCGGCCATCTTGGATGATCTTGACCATGACCTTGAACTTTACCCTTGAAATTCAATTTTTTTCAAAATTTGCCCATAATTCTCTAAAATACGCCAAAATTTCCAGTTACTCGAAAAAAAAAATCTACCAAAATATTTCCAAAAAATATGAAGGAAAAAAAATCTCTACCTAGAAAGAAAAATTCCCGTTTTGAGGGAAAATTTCCCGTTTTAGTCCTTAGAAATGCTAATGACTTCAAAATTCCTAAAAGCACCTGACAATTCCTAAGAGCTAGCCACTCTAAGCCGCTGAGATCATGAATGGCCTTGACAATAAGAATGCCAAAACCGACATTTTGAAAATCGACATCGATATCTTGAAAATCCGTAATTATTTTCAGATTAAATTAAAAAATCGAAAGTTTATATAAAGTTAATTAATAAAATTATAGTTAAATTTTTCAAAAACATTATTGCACACATCGTTAGAGCCGCCATCTTGGATTATAGATCGTTTAAATTTTCTTTATGGCCGCCATATTGGATTCTAGGTTGTTGCTATTTTCGTTACACTCACCATTTTCAATTATGACGTCACTATTGCACTTTTCGTTTTGCCCACCATCTTGAAAATCTTTATTTACCATCCGATTTTAATTATAAATTACTAAAATTCATAAAAAATATAATTTATTTAATATAATAACATATTTTAATAAAACTGTAATTTAATACAATTTTAATAAAAACGCACTTATGTCATAGACCCGGTGCGGTCAAAAAAAGATGGTGACAGATCCTTCCCCCACGGAAACCATTGGCTGACTGACCTTCCTCCACTTATGCCAATATGTGTGTGTGCATATATATATATATATATATATATATAAATATATATCGCCAGCTAGTATGACGTCACATCCACCATATTGTTTTCATCTGCTAGAGGCCATCATCTTCTTTTTGTCTGCTAGAGTGCACTGCCGCCATGTTAATTTAATTTTTGCCCGATATAGAGGCGTAATAATTTATTATTAGATATTCGGGAGGAATTATAAAATTCATTAAAAAAACTGCAATTGATATACTGATTGATACAATTAGTTTCTGTCCTAGGTTTGATACTTGACCGATGAAATAATTAAAATATTATCTAAAAAAAAATAACATTTAAATAAATATGTTGGAAAATCCTAAAAGTATCTTAGTTTCCTTGCCAACTGGCCTCTAATAAGCAGTTATGACCACTATCTTGAAAATTAAAAATAATTAACCTATTAATTCGGCAAAAATTCCAAAATTAATCAAAAAAATCACTCATTAATTTAATGACTAAATCGATGGTTCGATCCTTCATCAATGCAAAAAAAGTAATTTAGTTAAAAATACCACAAAAGTGACAGGTTCGATGATTAAAATACCGCAAGTTTTTTTACATACATACATACATTTTATTACACAATTTTTATTCTACTAAAAGAACACTTACTAAAGTTAGCGATCTTATAAACATTTAGTTTTGCATCGGCTTTAACTGACTAATTCTTAACTGCAATCGGTTTACTGAAGACGGATACCAGCCAGATCCTTTGCATGCAAAGTGTTTTTCTTCCCGACAGAGTTTCTGAACACTATGTTTAACAGACTACTTCACATCATTGGAATTGTAAATAGGGGTATTTACTGTGTTGAATGTACACTTCTTCACTTTGTCTTCAAAAGGATATGGTTTGCCATATGCACATTCCAACCACAAGTTATATTTAAAATTTCCGTATGTAGCTACATCATCAGTTATTTGATTAATAATGTTCTGCCTCATATCGTCAAGAAAAGTACAAATGTTTTTTTTCGAATCACTAAACGTAATTAGAAAAAAGTATTATTTCAATTCCACGAAATGCAGAGTTAGTCAAGTGGAATCCGTTATAATTTACCTCTAATGCAGCAAGTACAGTCTTAGGCTTAGATTCATGTCCATGCCTCATCACATTCTGTTGCTGTACAATCTGTTTTTGTGCTTGCACGTATACAAGTCTCCAATCTAAAGGGAGGAGTTGAAATGTCGGCAAGTAGTTCATCGGTACGCACACGGATTTCACCTTTACGGTTTATCGCATGTCGTCGCAAATTATCAATTAGAGTAAACCAAACATGGCACTCATCGCAGTAAAACTTAATGAGAGAAGGATTCTTCGTACATTTTCTCCTCTCGTGTCTCCTTACATCATGACCAAATGCAAACGTCATATCGCAGTAGCCGCAAGGATGTCTAGTCAATAAAGACGAACCCGAACCGGATGCTGATCTTATTGCAGTTGTACCAACACCCGATATACTCTTAAGAGAATCATTCATTCGCTGTTGTACCGAAATCTTTACTTTCTGTCACACAGCACGATGTCTGAATGTCTTCATGTGCGTTTTCATATTATCTTTGCTGGCAAACTGCTTATGACATTTCTCACAGCAAACATTTTGCGAGGAGAATCTTAGCACATTCTCTCTTCTCATGCCGTCGAACATTGCTGTTGTTTGAGAAAATTTTGTCGCAGTAGCGGCATCGATATTTGTTGTCGAGTCACCATCCATTGAAGTCTCCATCGAGGGCGAAACGTCATTCATCGTGGTTTCTTGTGCAGCCAGCACTGAAGACATTAAGCTCTCTTCTGCTGGTGGTACCGTGACTGTTGAAGTCTCCTATAGTGTTGACCTCGACGTTGCCAACGGAATCTGCTCCATCATCGTCGTCGCTTACGTCAGGGTTCCCGTAGACTTTGGTACAACCTCCATCGAGTTCCACGTTAAAGACGGTAAAGATGCCATCGAGTTCAAAAGAACATGTAATAACGCGACTTATGCACCAGATGTAGTAAACTAGGTGATCCTTACACTGCCGCAGCCAGTAACAAACTGAAAGTCATTTCGTCTGGGACTCGTTTATATACACGCAACTGGTCTAATAATATGCTCGTCAAAACAAAAACCAAATACTATAATACAGTAGTCAAGGAAGCACAATTGGAAGCACAATTAAAAAAGGATGCACTATCGAAAGCACATTTGGCAAAGAGGAAGCACAATCAACGAAGAGGAAGCACAATCAAAAACATGCAAAACACAATACACAGGACATGTATTTGACAAACAGGAAGCACATATGGACGAAAATTCAATGTGGTGTGATACGATCCCGTCACATGGGTACGATCTCACCAATATGCTAGGCTCCAACTGCTCCATTGCTCCAAAATCTCCAAGAGCTCCAATGCTCCATAGCTCAAAGGGTTACCTTGTCAGTCTAATGAGTGAAAAGCATTCATTATACAAGAAAAATATTTAATAACACAGCTTAAACAATACTCACTGTTTAACAATACTGATTAACACAAATAAGTACATATTAAGACCATGGAGCGGTGCAAAACAATTATCTCAAACACCGTTGTGTTGCCCACTGCCCGAATACTCCCTTACTAGATGTCAGCAAGTCAGGGGGCGTCAGGCGCAGGCGGGTCCCTACCGCCGCGACCCGCCTATCCCTGCAGCACGGCGGGGTTCAACCTGAGCCTCACGCCACCACGTGGAGCCCGCTCAAGGGAACTGGATCCAACAAGTTTTCTGCGCTGTTCGCCATATAAGTTAGCGTCCGAAATAGTTTGACAACAATGTTTCTCGAAAACGTTGCATTAAAATTCCGTCTTAAATTTTCCTTCCGTCGCGCCTAAAGAAGTTTCACTTCAAAAACAAATAACCCACCACGCGGTGTTCGTTCTCCCACTCCCATCGAGCTTCAACAAGGGCACACCAGGTTGCGACACTTTACCGTGAATCCTGTCGCCTGCGCAGCGCAGTTGCAACCGCGCTCTCAGCTGTTCCGAACAGAGGGCAGCGCAGGCGCCAGATTCCGCGAACCCGTGACGTAAACGCGCCGTCAGTTGGCCACACCCGGGCTCTGTCACGCCTCAAGCCCCGGTGTAACACCGCCCTCTTTCCAGCACAGCAGAGACCCAGCCTTTGCCTGACAGAACCTAGTACCAGAATAATAACAAAATAAATAAATAAATATAATTAATAGAGTTTAAAAAATTTTAACACCGCGATGCTATTTTCAGAAAGTTGTTAATATATATTATTCATTTGAAAATTATTTTGTTTGGATTTTTAAAATCCAGAGAGATAATTGTGATTTTAATAAAGATTCTCCAAAGTTATTCCTTAATGCGAATGGATATTAAAATATCTAGTTATTTACTAGCAAAAAATGTACATGCATTAATAGTAGTTTATTGTCAAGATTAATATTTAAAAAAATTAAGCTGCACAATCAAAAATAGACCTTCAAGAAAATCCAACACACTGACCTTGGTATAAATACGCCTCTATCGTAACAAATTCTTACAGACGTATTCACTATAGCGTGAAAGTACCAACAGTAGTGACGTAAGCGAAGCGATGCTGCCGTTTGCTCATCTGTGCAGAGCATACTCGGAGCAAGGTTAGTAGAAAGAGGTTGTCTCGATCCCATAAGAACAATGTAGACAGCCAGACACTCCGCTCTGACGTCATCTGCAAACCCCACCGTTCCCAGCCGTAATACTACACCTGCTGACTGACGGCTTTCTCTTATCATCTCGGCTCGTTTAACATGTCTGATACGCAATACTTATAGTATTTAATTTATGCTTTGTAGATTACTGTTAATTATAATCGATTTGATATGCTTTTCAAATAACAACATGTTGTGACTGAAATCAAGGATGAATAATTATTTCAACATTTTTTTCAGTGACAGTAAAAATTGTCAAAATATCAATGATGAATCCATGAATTTTTAAAAATTAATATAATTAACATGTAGCTAGTAAACTAAATGGTTTATTTGTATTTATTTCTCAGCAAGATTATAATATTTAAAATAATTGAATATCAATTTCTTAGTGTTTAATAAAAGTAGCCATACCTCATTAAAACGTTTTGGGAATGTTTGCAATATAAATAAACTGAAGTTACATTTAAAAAAAATTTCTTTCATTAATAAAGCAGTTTTTCGTGTAATCGTTTAAATACAGGCTAGACGTAAACTTTCTTCACACAATAAATTTTATTATTTGCGTACCAATTTAATAAAAAAGAAATCGCACTTACTCTGTCTACGACATAATTTTTATGTATTTCTTGGTTAGTTTCCTCTTTTCATCTGATTCGTAACCTTCGCAAGTCCTTTTTGAACTGATGCAGGCAACATCTCTTTTACAAATTTTTCTTGAACCAATTGAAATGTCATTTAAAAAGTTCATTCGTATGAAAGTCCTTTGCGTACAAATACTTTAATGACATCTTCAGGAATACATGGATATTTCTCGGAAGAAATTTTAACAAGTTTTTCAATTACACCTTTTCCTATCTTGAGTTTTGAGCCATGGTATGTTTGAAACTATTTATTCAATTCCTTTGCTTGACTTAGCCACTGTACTGATGGGCTTTCTAGACCACCAAATGATAAGTTTTTTATCCACGGAGATGAACAACTGTTACTAACAGTCCTTCCATCACAAAGATAAGAAAGCTTTTCCTGCAGTTTTTTTGGCAACTCAACCTGCCAAATACTCAAGGGCTGAAGTTTCGAGTTCACTTGCGGATTCCATTTTCGCGTTCACCTGATAAGATGGTAAATCTGTTTCGCTGCAACCTACATGTTTATCTTTGACAGTTACTGCGGAATATGTCGATATTTGGCCATCCTTCACTGTTTTTCTCACAAGAAATTCGTCAGAATCTAAATTTTCTGTGTTTAGATTTTTCTGAACTATCCCTTGTTTTGTTCCTAGTATTATCATCTTCATGCCATTGATTGCATTCAGAGGGGTAGGATGGTCATTGAGGCCTCCACGAGTACGAATTTGGGAGAAAAAAAATATTCAAGGGAGTCCTGGTTTAGTCGGTGCGTTAGGAGGTAATGTATGTTTGAATGTTTACATTTCAGGTCTTTGAAAAGTAATTTTAGGGACTTTATTGACATTATGCAACCCTTCTGAAAAATTTGTAAACATTTCTTGTTGCAACATCTCATTGTTTCCATGAAATTTAGCATAGTGTCCAAAATTTCATCTTGAGCTGCCAGATCTTTACCGTACGGCTTCCTAGATGGGTCACCAATGTTTTTCACTACATATGAGTTCATTAAATGCCACCAGCGGTCTATCATGTCGATAGTGTTGGATAGTATTATAGCAGCTTCTCGATCACTGTGATTAAAAAACCTTAGTGCCATTGCTGTTGTATGAGAAAGAAGCTGCGCAGCTTTTCTCACGTTTTGCCGCATAGTTTCTCTCTCTATATATATATGTATGTATGGTTAAAATTAGGTTAATGCAACACTTTCAAGTCATTTGAACACTCTTTACGAATAAGATCTTCAAGTGGCTCTTTGGTTCACACACTGCCACAATTCAAGATAAACCCTGGATCAAGAAGCCAGTTTCGTATTAATTTAAGAACATGAGGAGCATCTGCAAAAACATAAATATTTATATTGTCATTTGATGGATGCTCGAAGAAAATCTTCATTTTGGAAACACCTAGCTCTCTCCATAGTCCTAAATTTCCTCTTCCCAAATCCGAAACGCATGCCTTTACTGTGTAACCTACATGATGCAGTTTAGTTATTAAAGAGTCCAATATCTGTTTTGTGATTTGCTGGTCAACATTTACATAAATAGGTTGTTTCCAGTTTGAAAACAGCCCTCGAGCCATGACTACTTGCATATATGAATAAGGGCCAACAATATCATCCTCTTTTGCATCATACTGAGCGTTTTCTTCACTTTTACTTCGTCAAATGAAAGAACTACAATGCGTTCGAAGTCAAGCAACGAAGAACGTGCTACATTCAAAAATTCAAACATGTTTACTAGGTAGGATACCTTTTCTCATGTCAAATGAAGATGCCCATCGTTGAAGAGTTGAAAGTCTAGGTAATGGGAAGTTTAGTTTCTGTTTTAAAAATAAATAACATCGCTTACTGAAATAGTGCAAAGTGAAAGCAAGAGCTATTTCCTCATTGGTCCAGAGTAGTATACAAATAAGCATCCGGAAACAGGGTTCTGGGTGTGGTGCCGGTGCCGGGGGTCCACCATCTTGAATTGTGACGTCACGGCGGCCATAATGGATGAGCGTAACGGGACACAGCGTAAGGGGATAAGTAGGACATTGACCTATACCCTCAAAACTAGTCAAAATTGGGTAAAATTTGCCCAAAATTCCTCAAAAATCGCCAAAATTTACATTTCTGTGGAAAAAAATTCCGCCAAAAAATCTCAAAAAAGTCCACAAATATAAAATTTCTCTTTTCGAGGGAAAAATTTCCCGATTCGAGGGAAAATTTCCCGTTTTATTTCTTAAAAATACCAGCAGCTAGAAATGTCCATATGTAGGCTTAAGCATCCATGTCTACAGCCTACGATAAGCCTCTGACGTCATCATGGATTATGACGTCAATGTTGCAATTTCTGTTACGACCGCCATCTTTAAAATCTTTATTTATTATCCGATTTTAATGAAAAAAATTAAAAAATTAATATAAAAATTCATGTAATGAAATTTTAATAGAACTATTAAAAAACATAAATTTATGACACGGAGCTCGGAGTCCTCGGTTCAAACCCGACGAGTACAAAAATAAAAAAATGGCGACCGATCCCTCCCCCGTGGTGGGTGCTGGCAGACTGACCCCCACCACTTTTACCAGTAGCATATATATCGTCAAGTAACATGACGTAACGTCCGCCATCTTGTCTTCGTTTGCTGGAAGCCATCATCATGGTATCATCGGCTAGAGTGCGCTGACGCCATGGTAGTGTAATTCTTACCCGCTAGAGTGCAGTAATCATTTATTACTGTGACACCCGCCATCTTAAAATTTGGACGCCATCTTGAAGATCCGTATTTTTTTAGCTAGAAATTTGGGAAAAGTTCCAAAATTCATTAAATAAATCACTCAATAATTTACATATTGATTCGATCAACTCCTGTCCTCGGTTCGATACCCGATCGATGCAATAATGTTTAATTTTATGTAATAAATAATAATTTCAATAAACAATGTTCAAAATTCATTAAATAAATTGACAATAAGTGTAATGATTGATTAGATCGAATAAGGTACTTGGTTCGACACCTGGTCGATAGAAAACCACTTTAATTTTAAAAAATACCACAAAAGCGAAAGGTTTGAGAAATAAAAACACCGTAAGTTCTTTTAAAAATTTTATTACATAAACTCAACACAACTACAAGTAAAAAAAAAACACAGACAAAGTACTAAAGTCTTATGGATTTCTTGATTTAAACAGTCTTCTCATTGTACAGACTAAGCCTTTTACATGACTTTGAATGTCTATCCGATCCATTCATCACCACAGCCAGAGACGGACTGAAGTTCATATCACTTATATAGTCTCAATAGCTGGTACAACACATGAGTCAAATCAATAACCATGTTCATTATACTTCTCGGAGCATTTTTTATAATGACGATGTAAGCTATCGGGACGTGAAATTAGTTTATTGCACTTATTGCACAGAAATTGTACATTTGAACATTATTAGAACAACCACTTCTTTCATGTCTGCGAGCATTTGAGGTGATAGTTAATGATGCGCCACAGTATTTGCACTGATGCGAAGAACGCTCTTCATTAATTGAAGTATTCAATGCTGATGAAACATCAGCTGATGGTGGAACAGCACATATCGTAGTCTCCTCCAGTATTGTCATCGCCGTTGCCAACAGGATCTGCTCCAACATGTCGGCGCTGACGTCATGGTTCCCGCAGTCGATGGTACAACTTCCTTCGAGTTCGTCGTTAAAGTCAGTAAATATGCCATCCAAGTCTCAAGAACAGGCAATTACACGACTTACGCACCAGAAGAAACAAACTAGGAGATCCGTACACCGTCGACGGCAGTAACAAACTGATCGTCCTGCTGTCTAGGACTCGTTTATATACATGCACCGGTTGGAATAATATGCTAGTCAAATCAAGAACAATTTACTAAAATACTAGAGTCAAAACAACATTAAATATAGAAGCACCATCAACAAAAAGGAAGCACATTTGGAAGCACCATCATCAAAAAAACAGCACATTTGGAAGCACCAACAACGAAAAGGCAGCACCATCAACGAAAAGGCAGCACATTTGGAAGCACCCTCAACGAAAAGGTAGCACCATCAACGAAAAGGCAGCACATTTGGAAGCACCGACAACGAAAAGGCAGCACCGTCATCGAAAAGACAGCACCATTAACGAAAAGGCAGCACATGTGGAAGCACCGACAACGAAAAGGCAGCACCGTCAACGAAAAGGCAGCACATTTCGAAGCACCGACAACGAAAAGGCAGCACCGTCATCGAAAAGGCAGCACATTTGGAAGCACCATCAACGAAAAGGCAGCACATTAGAAAGCACCGACAACGAAGGGGCAGCACCATCAACGAAAAGGCAGCACATTTGGAAGCACCATCAACGAAAAGGCAGCACATATAGAAGCACCGACAAAGAAAAGGCAGCACCGTCAACGAAAAGGCAGCACATCTTGGAAGCACCGACAACGAAAAGGCAGCACCGCCAACGAAAAGGCAGCACATTTGGAAGCACCGTCAACGAAAAGTCAGCACATCTTGGAAGCACCGTCAACAAAAAGGAAGCACATTTGGAAGCACCATCATCAAAAAGGTAGAACATTTGGAAGCACCGACAACGAAAAGGCAGCACATTTGGAAGCACCAACAAAGAAAAGGCAGCACTGCCAACGAAAAGGCAGCACATTTGGAAGCACCGACATCGAAAATGCAGCACCATCAATGAAAAGGCAGCACATTCAACGAAAATGCAGCTCCATCAACGAAGAGGAAGCACATTTGAAAGCACAAGTTACGTGAACTAAGTCTTAGTTAGAAATCAGAATACAAGAAAAAAACATTAAATTTTTATAATTACAATTATTTATTTCTTAACATTATACAAATGCAAGTAAAACAAGCCATTATTTTATGTAGCAAGCTTTCCTCAGTTCTTTGAGTATGAAGGATATTTATTTCTTTGATGCAAGAATAGTTTCCTGCACAAAGCGAGCCATGTAGAAGTCTTAGCCGGTCAACCAATGTGTTTGGATCTTTCCATGATGTGTAATCAATCTCTTCTACCACAATCTTACTTGCTTGGGTATTATAAATATTATGACCTCTGGTGTCTTCCGTTTTAACACCAACCTCAGGGTAACATTCATTATCGAGACAGTGATCACCACAAGCTTGATCAGATTTATTTAATATATCACGACGTTTCCATCGTTTCAGTCTCAGGACACCGACACATTCTTCGATCTTGGCAGCTTTAGGTGCTTTATCACAGTCTATGTCTTTGTCAACAGCCTCAGAGTCACTGTAACAATCACCGTAGAAGGCATCGTCTTCACTCAGATTACCGTAAGAATTCGATGTAGATGATGTCGTAGTGTCTTCCTCGTCTTCATGCTTCCTTTTTAGGAGTCCATCATTTTTACAAAGTAGGAAAGATCTACTCGAATTCGGCTGGAATATAGTCTCACTTTTCACGTTAAGGATTCTTCCATTGTCTTCATTCTTCCATAAATCATCAACCTCCTTTAATTTAAGTTCTTTGTCGAGATCGGAAGAGCCAGGAACATTATTATCGTAATGCAGATCACTCTTCCTTAGCCTAGTAGATTCATCGTTGTCCCCTAGCTTGTACGCAGGCTTGACGTTACAAGTTCTACCATGTCTTTTTAAGCTCTCTCTCCGCGTAAACGACTTGCTACATCGAAGACAACTTATCATATTGCGTAGTGGATTTTTAACACAGTCATACTTCTCGTGTTGTCTTCCATTCTTTCTCAAGATAGATCCTTTGCTGCAAAACTTACACCTATGTTCTTTCGATACAGCGTCCGATCCCAAATCGGGATTCATATTAGTTACTGAGACTAATGTCAGATAGCAATTGAGCGTTTTAAATTAGATCCATTACTTAAATAGAAATTTTATCATATTTCATCAGCGAGAATTAATATATCTCATGCAAAGGTACTTGATGCATGTAGTTTTGCTTTTCAACAACAGATGTCGCCACATGTTGCTTGCAGGTAAATAATATTTAGTTCTTTTATGCGGGATGCGGGATGCTCACTAACGATCGCAAAAGAAGGATGGCTTCGCTAGACACCAAGGAGAAGGAATTTCGTCTTGTACGTTAAAGCTTCACAGAAGTCTCATGATATATAATTTGACCTAGTAATGAGTTTTTTTTGTTTCCACCTGATAAAATCCTTCATGCACAGATCAACTTCTCATCTGTAACCAGAAGCACTCGGAGAATACCATCAAATGTCTAGTCAGGAATAATCAGAAGCACTAAGAGAAAACCATCAGATGTCTAGTAAGGAATAATCAGAAACACTTAGAGAAAACCATAAAAAATATTGTCAAGAACAATAAGGAGCACACGGAGAAAACCACCATAATACGACAAGAATAATCGGGAGCACACGGAGAAAACCACCACAAGTTTTCTTTGATGTCATAAAATTACAGAAAAAAATTAATAAAAAATTTAAAATAAATACAAAAAAATACAAAACAAATTCTGGCTTGTACTAGAACTCTAACTTTGCACGTCAATGATAAGATGTTGGAGCAGATCCCGTTGGCAACGGCGATGACAATACTGGAGGAGACTACGATATGTGCTGTTCCACCATCAGCTGAAGTTTCATCAGCATTGAATACTTCAATTAATGAAGAGCGTACTTCGCATCAGTGCAAATACTGTGGCGCATCATTAACTATCACCTCAAATGCTCGCAGACATGAAAGAAGTGGTTGTTCTAATAATGTTCAAAGAATACAATTTCTGTGCAATAAGTGCAATAAACTAATTTCACGTCTCGATAGCTTACATCGTCATTATAAAAAATGCTCCGAGAAGTATAATGAACATGGTTATTGATTTGACTCATGTGTTGTACCAGCTATTGAGACTATATAAGTGATATGAACTTCAGTCCGTCTCTGGCTGTGGTGATGAACGGATCGGATAGACATTTAAAGTCATGTAAAAGGCTTAGTCCGTACAATAAGAAGACTGTTTAAATCGAGAAATCCACAAGACTTTAGTACTTTGTATGTGTTTTTTTTACTTGTAGTTTTGTTGAGTTTCTATAATAAAATTTTTAAAAGAACTTACGGTGTTTTTATTTCTCAAACCTGTCGCTTTTGTGGTATTTTTTAAAATTAAAGTTGTTTTGTATCGACCAGGGGTCGAATCAAGGACCTTATTCGATCTAAACAATCATTACATTTATTGTCAATTTATTTAATGAATTTTGAACATTGTTTATTGAAATTATTATTTTTTACATAAAATTAAACATTATTGCATCGATCGGGTATCGAACCGAGGACAGGAGTTGATCGAATCAATATGTAAATTATTGAGTGATTTATATAATGAATTTTGGAACTTTTCCCAAATTTCTAGCTAAAAAAATACGGATCTTCAAGATGGCGTCCAAATTTTAAGATGGCGAGTGTCACAGTAATAAATGATTACTGCACTCTAGCGGGTAAGAATTACACTACCATGGCGTCAGTGCACTCTAGCCGACGATACCATGATGATGGCTTCCAGCAAACGAAGACAAGATGGCGGACGTGACGTCATGTTACCTGACGATATATATGCTATTGGTAAAAGTGGTGGGGGTCAGTCTGTTAGCACCCACCACAGGGGAGGGATCGGTCGTCATTTTTTTTATTTTTGTACTCGTCGGGTTCGAACCGTTGACTTCGAACTCCGTGTCGTAAATTTATGTTTTTTTTTAATAGTTTTATTAAAATTTCATTACATGAATTTTTTTATTAATTTTTTAATTTTTTTCATTAAAATTGGATAATAAATAAAGATTTTAAAGATGGCGGTCGTAACGGAAATTGCAACATTGACGTCATAATCCATGATGACGTCAGAGGCTTATCGTAGGCTGTAGACATGGATGCTTAAGCATACATATTGACATTTCTAGCTGCTGGTATTTTTAAGAAATAAAACGGGAAATTTTCCCTCGAAACGGGAAATTTTTCCCTCGAAAAGAGAAATTTTATATTTGTGGAATTTTTGAGATTTTTCGGCGGAATGTTTTTCCACAGAAATGTAAATTTTGGCGATTTTTGAGGAATTTTGGGTAAATTTTGCCTAATTTTGACTAGTTTTGAGGGTCATTGGTCAATGTTCTACTTGTCCCGTTATTCTGTGTCCCGTTACGCTCATCCAAGATGGCCGCCGTGACGTCACAATTCAAAATGACGGACCCCCGGCACCGGCACCACACCCTGAACCCTGTTTCCGGATGCTTATTTGTATACTACTGTCCAGGTTACTCTTTTTTTTCAACGAAAGTAATAAGTCAATTTGATTTTTTGAAAAAAAAAACACTTGAAAGAATATTCCGCATGCGGAACTCTAACGAAGAACGGTTTTTTTGTTTGTTTTTAAGATTTGCGTTTTCTTTTTTGAGTTTTTTCATGACTTCCAAATTTAAAACTGACTTTCTTTCGGAAAAAAAAACTAATTTTTTTTAAGAATGTGGATTTCCTTCCTAAGAATTTCAACCGAGTCATTGTTAGAACAAGACTTTGAATGCTTTAACTGACTACAAGAACATTTTTCTTCCTCACTTACATTTTGATTTGAATCTACGATTAATTTACATAACATTTTTTTTTTCCTGCATTTAACTCGGTATTCTCGGCGTACACGACTTTCCAATGTTTCTACAGGTGTTGTAATTCCAAGTTTTAATGAAGGTACAGCATTTGGTTTAAGACGTCTTTTAGCGCATGTATTTAACAACTCAGCTTTCAAGTCGCGCTCGTAATCATCATCTGTAAAGTGCTCTGAACATATGTAAGTTGTTTTTGGATTCCACTCACCATCACGTTGGCATTTCTGAACCCACACTTTCAACAGATGATCATCACGTGGTAATCGATGATATTTTATATGATTTGTTTCAGGTAAAGATTTTGTTTTTACGAAACTATTTGTACACACACCACTGTACACCGCGTACCTGGCATTGTAATGTTTAAATAAAACTTTTTAACAGCGTTTAGCCTAACAAAACCAATTCACTTTAAATTCGTGTTCTTAACATTTTGCCTGCTAGTTATAATTAACGAAGCACCTGTGCACTTATGATATACGACACCGACATTTTATAACACACGCACTCTCAATTAAACTCCTCACAACAATAACTCTCCTTGCATTACGCTGTAATTTGACACGTTATCGCGAGTAAATGTGCTTGTAAACTAAGTAACTGATAGGAGCGGACGGGCTGGCAAGCCGAGCCGGGGCTGCAAGTGACGCGATGCGCAGAACGTTGCGCAAGCGATCGAGGCAACCTCTTTCTACTAACATTGTACTCGGAGCACCTGCGCCTGTGACCATCTCGCCGGTGTATAAGACCACAGGTCAGGAGTTAGCAAGCACTCTTCAACTGTCTCAGCTGTCAGCACCTCACTCGTCCACGATGCAGTACAAGGCTCTCTTCTTCCTGGTAGCCCTCGGGCTGGTGCAGGTAAGTTCTGCTTTAAAACAGACATTATTAATGGTTTCAGAACCTTTGTTTTATAATACTATAAAGTTTTTATGTTTATTTATGAAGTCCGCTAAGTAAAACTTAAAAAAAAAAATTTATATTTCATGGCATACTCTTTTAAAATGTAATCGTAAAGTTACTGGCTTTTGAGAAAATAAATTTCATAATATGTCCACCGTTCACCTTACTGTTTGATAGGATAGCACCAGTTTAATCTTTTACAGGTTAGTTTCTCAGCAAGCCATGTTATTCGCATTCAATCAAAGGGAGCCTAATCCTATTCTTTTACACGTTTTGGGGGTACCATATATACCCCATTTATTAATCACACATTTAATTTACTTATATGTAGGCCCTAACTACTGTTATTTCATACGCAGACACTAACTCTTGTCTGTGGAAGGATAAATATTCGTGATTCTGAAACTTCACAAAGTATTTTATTCTGTGCTTACCCCCCCCCCCCCCCCCATCGACAACCGGCCGAAAAGTATTATAGAAACGGATCCATATCGCTAATGCTGTGTTTTGAATTTTTTATATTTTTAGTAGAAACATCTTTTTGGGTTTATTTTATTCGTGTATTTGACTGACAATGATCACTATTTTATATGCCTGTTGTCGATAAAGATTAAGATTTCTTAATTTTATTTTCAATTTTATTATGTGAATGTAAACCGTATGATCTAAGTTTCTTCCAAAGTGTGTGTATTTTTAAAATCAGTTTCATTAAATTTTGTGATATCTTTTTTTGTTGTTGTAAAAATGGTGACTCCCTTGTTGGCAAAAGGAAATCTTTATTTATATCATTAACGTAACAATCCAAACTAAATGAACTTAACGATAAATTTCATAAAAATAATTAATTGAAAGTGCTAGTAACTGGATATAATTATTTCAAGTGGATGATATACATAACTATATTAATTTATAATAGTTACTCTACTTAATGTGAGATTAGGACTGGTAAATAGGCAATGTTCTTGACATATATCCTTTTTCAATATATGTATGACATAAAAATTATATTTTGTAACCTAAAAACCCATTAACACCTTGAAAATGTTGCTAACAACTACTCATAGTTTTAATTTAATACAAAGTTTAGTTTTTAACGCTCTAAAGCACTTTAGACTAAATATATTGCTTGATTAACATTTAATTATGTGGAGTCATCTGCACATCGACCTATTAATATAGCCTATTATTAAAATACAAATCATCCACAATGAGAATGATTATTATCCTTAAAATAATATTTCGAAGAGATAATAAGAAAATAAACATGGATAGGGCACATTTTTAATGTTAGCCACATCCTCAAAATGAATTGATATTTTAAATAAGTGAAATGATAGTATGATAAAACAATGCAAACATGTTAATGCCTGATAAATTAAATGGTGGACTGTGGATCTGTGTTAAAAGTTGCAAAATTTACTGACTTATTCCTTTATCTCTTAAGAATCAATGAAAAATCACTAAAAAAAAAAATTCCGCGATTTCACTCTTAAAGATAAACTGTAGCGAACCACAAATTTCAAAACCTCTCTAATTTACCACAGGGTAAATTAGAGAGGTTCTGAAATTTGTGGTAAATAGTTTTATTTATTGTAGTTTCAGCTGTTAAAAAATTTAGATTGCAGACTTCCAACTGTCTCTTCTTCTCTTCACTACTGTTAAGTAAGCCTACAGGAGATCAGGGACTGACATTGCAGTAGCAGGTCACTATATGATGGATCCCCATCTCCGTCGATAATGGGGTTCCAGTCAGTAAAGATGTTTGCAGCCGCTGGCCAACTGCAAGTGATCCCTCCGTGTTCTTCATTAATAAGGATGCTCCATATATCAGGACATGATTTTATATTTACGTTTATCACATTTAAACAAGTAGACTTTTTCAAAATTGTAGCTTAAACATTTACACATATTTTGCATTTTTGCATTTTAATCTGTTAAAGTTTCTTTATAAGATTTTGGGCATACAAATAAGAAGAAGAAATTGAGTTAGAGATCTCAAACCTTTTAGGTATAATGGTAATTCTACTCGCTTACTTCATGTTATCGTTTGCAATAATTCTGTTTCGAAAATTTTTTTTTTGCTTTAGTGTCAAAATCTTTACAAATTAAATAAATATTGAAATTCCAGGTAAAATGTATTGAAAATTTCAGAAATGAATTACAAACTATTCTTGAAGTAGCCAGTAAGTAGCATTGCCTTTATACCTAAAATTTTTAGGATATCTTTTTAAAGTTGATACACTTATGTACGCTTCAATGGTAAATATTTAGATTTGACAGCTAATTATGCAAAAAGTATTTGATGTACAAATTTTTTATTCTGTGAAGGTAAAATCATTGAAATAGCCTTCATGTTTAACAGAGTTTAAATAAATAAAAAAAAAGAAATGGGAGAAACCAGAGAGTGACGAGTTGGAAGTGTTAACACGTCGTTTACAAACCAAACATGATTTATTAAACAACTCTGATAAAGAGTTACAAGCGAAAGCCTTTGCATTTAATTAATTTTTTTTAGTTTCATACTTTAAGTTTGGACAGCAAAAAATACCTTTAAATCATTGAATTCACGGGCCATTAAGTATCATATATTTGGCACACAGTATCGTAAGCATGTTAAGTTCTTTGTCTATCATATTCAACTATAAAATTATACGATGACAGCTAGTTATAGGATGGCGCATTAGCGTCGTGAAGACTGCAAGCTAATTAAGTGTCTAGCACGTAGAGGCGAAGACGTGTGTGATGCACAAGACAGTGTCGTCCTTACAGCTGTGCTAACTGGTGTGTGGTGTGTTTTCGAAGGGGATCTCCGCCAGCTACAATTCCAGCACCAACGCCAGCCTCGTCACCAGTGCCAAAACCTCGGTGGACAGCGCCCTTTCATCCTGGGAGAACGCGACCAGTGACGCTGAATCCGCGTGGGCGAACGAGACTTCAGCGTGGCAGAACGCGACCAGCAACGCGATTTCTTCGGCTGAGACCGCAGCCAACGAAACGGCTTCTGCATGGAATAATGCGACGAGCAACGCGATTTCAGCAGCTGAGACCGCGGCCAACGAAATGGTTTCTGCAGCGGAGACCGTAGCCGACAACATCAATAATGTGGCCCAGTCTTTAATTCCAAACATTTTTGGCTGATTTGTTATCATTTTCAAAATGTGACTGACTTGTATTATGGGATATAATTAAAATTCTCGCTGATATACAACTAATATCTATATGATTATTATTTAAATCTATTGACGAGAGACAAGTCTTTTGAGATGGACAACCTCATTTCATGTGTGAACCCGCAGGAAGTAGTACTTGGTGTTTAAGTATTCACATGCAATATTTGTAGTTGAGTCATTTTTAAGCAAGTACTTTTGAATACATTTAGCCACAGCAATGTGTGGCAGTTTTTTTAGAAAATATATATTCATGACTACTCATAATATTTACACAAAATTACTGCATCTTTCGAATGATTGAGAATTTTAAACTTTCTTAACTGCCATAAAATATGTTGCATTAAATTCTTGCATTTTTCTTCACAATTTACACATTCAGATTTTAAGGAATAGTCTACCCACGGAGACTACGTAATATCGACAGCTATTGTAAACATAATTTTATTTGAGGTTTCTCTAATTTATGTTTATCAAGTTTATCAAGTCGATCTATAGCTATATTACCGGCGGGGTCGAACCCGAATTTTTCACAAGAGAAAAACGAGGTGAACTTTACCGTGAGCTGGTGAGTTTTCTCGGGGTACTCCCGTTTCCCCCTCCCATTTATTCCATCAAATTTCCCTAATTTGTACTACATATTTTTATTTATAAATTTACATTTTCTCATGTTTAAATTATGGCAGTTTATTAACTACTGAGAATAAACTAAAATTTCCCACTATTTCATATGGCACTATATATTTCGTTACACAAGATTCTCTGTCACTCTAAAATTTAATCGGTAAAAATTAAGTTTAAACAAATTTTCTGTATCTTTAGGTAATTTTTTATAGTTAATACTCAAATGTAAAAAAAATAACAAAATATATCTTTATTTTATTTTTTTTAAAGAAATAGAAGACAAATTAGGGAACTATAATACAAATACTTAATTACTAGTTATGAAATATTAGCATGGTACTGTAAAATATTTTTTATGAGATAATAATCTTATAACGTCTATTGAATACTTCTGGAATCAAAACCATCTTTTAATATATAGCGCTTAATTAAGGTATTGCTATTAAAGAATAATGATACTGTAAGGCCCCACACAATTATTTATACTAATTGTAAAATGTTAACGTAACGATTTTCACAACTGTTTTATGAATACGCTAGACAGATACGTTTTTTAACATTCTCAAAGTAACAAAACTGTTACTAGTTTATGTTTTTATTTCACATCCCCAATTTTATTTTACGAAGAAATCCATTTTGTCAATCATAATTATTTAATTTTATTATATCAATCTGAAGTCACAAGTAATAAAAATAATTTTACTGCATAATTTTTTTCCAATGAAATAACACGCAATGAAATTTTGTGTTTGTTTCAAATCACAGAATAATTAAAAAATTTTAATTTTAAAATAAGTCTTGTTGACTTCTGTTGGGAATGATATCTGAGCATAAACTTTATTATACCTATGTACATGAAATAAATATAAATTCAATTCTTCGGATGCAGGTTCATTAAAATAATAACACGTAAACTGATCCACGACTTGTGGTCAAAATTTCTTTCCAAGGCTTCTATAACCCTTTCAAGTTGATTTTACTACAATTCGTTTATTTAAAAAACATCAATATAAAAATACTATTTACAATGTACATAATATTTTATCTTTCTTTAAAACAACTGATAATTTATAATAATTTATATAAAAAAGGAACATATTATTTAATAATATTAGCGACATTGAAGACTGTGATAATATTTTTTTTAAGAGTAAAGTATTTTTCCTGGAACTAAGATAGCCAAAAAAACAACATTCAAAAGTAAACGAAAAAAGTGCAGAAAATTTTAATATGCCTTATGGATAACTTTATGAGCACCCAGGTACAATTAAACTTTTCGATATTTTATCAGAAGCATAAAACAAGGAACATATCCATATAAACATCATCATACAACAACAATCAAAAACCTTAATGAAAACTATTATTATACAAGAATAGAAACAAATACTCTGAAACATAACATACCATTATAGTAAAATAACAAAAAATAACATTACTTAGCTCTCCAAAATCTCCATTCTTTCGTGTCCCTTTCTAGTATAACATGTTGGTATGTCCTGCTGCAGGGTTCTGAGAGCACCTGGAGCCGACCACAATTGTGCATTGTGACGTCATGGCGGCCATTTTGGATGACCTTGATTTTGACCTTGAAAATGAAGCCATTTTGTATCCGACGTTTTGTTCCGCTAATCTTTTTTCTGCCATTTTTAATTCTAGAAAATTTTGTCATTTAGTATTCCGCCATTTTAAGTTGCGGTGTCACCATTGATATTATCGTTACAACCGCCATCTTTAAAATCCTTATTTTTAAGGTAGAAATCAGGAACAATTTTAAAGTAAAAAAAAATTATTAATAACATTTAAATAAAAATTATTATGCTATTTTTAATTATTACATCACATCCACCATCTTAAAAATCCGTAATTTTCATCCAATAAATTTTAAAATTATAAAATTTATAAACAATTTACTAAATAAATATAAATTAAAAAAACGGACTTATGTCTTGGAGCATGTAATCCTCAATTCAAATACAGTAAGGGCAAAAAAATGGTGATAGATCCTACCTGTGACGAGAGCTGGCATATTTACCCACTACTAATGCAAAGGAATATATTACATCAACCAGTGTGACACTATTATGGCCATCTTATTTTCGTCTGCTGGATACCGCCATCATGGATAGCAATAAAGCCACCATCTTGCTGCTACCGTAATAATTTAACATTTATCCGTTAGAGTACATTAGTGTTAACTGTCATGGCATGTGCCTTTCTGTTAGCCATCTTAGCTAACATTATGAAAATATGAGTAGTATAGGAAAGTATGTCCGGGGACTGGCGCTGGCGCGTGGAGCCGGAGCCGGTGTCCGCCATATTGGATTGTAAAGTCACGGCGGCCATCTTGGATGGATGTGACCTTGACCTTTGACCTTGACCTTGACCCCGTAGGCCATTTTGGATCCGCCAACTTGGATCCGCCATCTTGGATGACGTCATTGTGTTCTCGAAAATTCCGGCAATGTGTTTTCCGCCATATTGGATGATGACGTCACCGTTGCAATTTCCGTTACGGTCGCCATCTTTAACTTTTTTATTTATTATCCGATTTTAATGAATTTTTTTTTTTAAAAATTATAAAAAAAATTAAATAATAAAATTTTAATAAATTATTTATAAAAAAATATACTTTTACGACACGAAGTTCGGAGTCCTCGGTTCGAACCTGGCGAGGGCAAAAAAAATAAAAATGGCGACCGATCCTTCCCCCTAGGTGGGTGCACGCAGGCAGACTGACCCCCACCACTTATGTCAAAGTATATATATCTTCACCTAGTATGACGTCATGACCGCCATCTTGAAAATCCGTAAT
The DNA here is from genome assembly GCF_032445375.1 of Bacillus rossius redtenbacheri. Taxonomy (NCBI): domain Eukaryota; kingdom Metazoa; phylum Arthropoda; class Insecta; order Phasmatodea; family Bacillidae; genus Bacillus; species Bacillus rossius. Next base: position 13,997,347 of record NC_086336.1, on the reverse strand, counting down.
TTTTATGTTAGAAAAACGGGAAAAATTTTAAAAATCATTTAAAAATTCAAATAATAAAAAAAATAAAAAAACTAGAAATGTTCCCCATAGTGGCTTAAATTCCCCATGGTCAAGCCGCTCTAAGCCGCATGCTGTGGGAAGCTTCGATCGCGACCTTGGCGACCATATTGGATTCTAGATCATCGTTTCATTTTATTACGGTCACCAACTTTAACTTGTTTATTTATTATACGATTTTAATGTAAATATTTTTAAAAATTATAAAAAAAATCAATTGATAAAATTTTAATAAAAAATAAAAAAAAAAACTACAAATGTTCCCCATAGTGGCTTAAATTCCCCATGGTCAAGCCGCTCTAAGCCGCATGCTGTGGGGAGCTTCGATCGTGACCTTGACGATCATATTAAATTCTAGATCATCGCCCATTTTGTTACGGTCACCATCTTTAACTTTTTTATTTATTATCCGATTTTAATGAAATTTCTTTTTAAAATTCATTAAAAAATTAATGTATTTGAATTCTGTTTGATTATATCGATGTACGTCTTTGGTTCGATTCCCGACGAGAGTAAACAGTCGATCCTCCCTCCATGAAAGCTACCTAGACTGATCTACCACCACCAGTACCAAGGTATATATCATTAACTGGTATGACATCATGCCCGCCATCTTGTCTTCATCCGCTGGAGACCACCATCTTGTTTTCGTCTGCTAGAGTGTGCTGATACCATGTTAGTATAATTATCTGGTCACCATACTTTTGTCCTCAACTGTCGACATTGAACATTGACCTTGAAATTTGACCTTGACCTTGAAATTTGACCTTGACCTCGAACTTTGACCTTGACCTTGAAATTTGACATTGACATTGAAATTTGACCTTACCTTGAAATTTGACCTTGACCTTGAAATTTGCCCTTGACCTTGAAAATTGACCTTGACCTTAAAATTTGACCTTGACTTTGAAATTTGACTTTGTCCTTGCCGACCATCATGGTTCCGACATTTCAGTACATGCTACCAGGAGCTACCACCTGCTAGTGCTCATTGCCACCATCATGTTTTCGTCTGCTGGTGGCTACCATCTTGTGTGTACTAGTCTTACCATCATTACCTTCATGCTAGTTTTATTCTAACCCGCTAGAGTACGTAATCATTTATTATTACTGAGGTGCCCCCGCCATCTTAAAATTTGGATGTCATCTTGTAAATTCAAAATAACTAACACACAAAATAGGGTATAATACCAAAATTCATTAAATAAATTTACCAACAATAAACTGATAAATCAGGTCGACTTAGGTCCTTGGTACGATCCTAGTTGATAAAAAATTAAATATAAGAACGATTTAAAATAATAGTGACAGGTTCGAGAAATAAAACAACACAAGTTCTTTCACAAAATAATCTTTATTACATAATTTCTACTTTACTACAGGATCACTTGCGAAAGCCAGCAATCTTATAAACATTTAGGTCCGCATAGGCGTGAAATGACTAATTCTTAGCTCCAATCTGCTTACACTAGAAAGAGTCCAGCCAGAACCTTTACAGACATAGTCCTCCTCTTCGTGACAGAGTTTCTGGATACCATTTTTAACAGTTTGCTTCACATCGTTAGAACTGTAAATTACTGCCGCCGATGTCTTGAATGCACAATTCTTCACTTCGTCATCGAATGGATACGGCTTTCCATATATACAGTCCAACCACAAGTTATATTTTAATGGACCGTTTGTTGCTACCTCATCAGTAAGCTGATTGATTATGTTCTGTCTGATATCGTCAAGAAAATTACAAATGTCTTTCGACTCACCTAACGTATTTAGATAATAGTAGTCTTTCAATGTTCCACGAAATGCAGACTGCGCCAAGTAGAACCCATTATCATTCACTAGTAATGCGCCGAACACAGTCTTATGTTTATTTTCATGTTCAGACGCCATACCAATTGGTTGCTGCACATCGGTTTTCTTGCTTGTACGCTTACGAGTCTCCAATCTAAAGCGAGGAGTGGAAATTTCTACAGGTAGTTCTTCAGTAGACACACTGACTTCACCTTTACATTTTTTCACATGTCGTCGCAAACTGTCAATACGTGTAAACCAACCATGACACACATCGCAGCGAAACTTTATACGAGAAGGATTCTTTTTGCATTTACTCCGCTCATGTCTTCGTGCGTCATGAACCAATGCGAACGACATATCACAGTAGCTGCAAGGATACCGTGGTGATGAAGACGATCCTTTCAGACCCGAACCAGATGATGTTGTTGCAGCAGTTACGCCATCTCCAGGCATACTCTTATGCACATCGATGCATCGTTGTTGTATAGAAACCTTTACTTTCTGCCGCACAGCAGGACCTCTACATGTCTTCAGGTGTCTTTTCAACTTATCTTGCCTTGCAAATTGCTTATGACATTTGTTAAAGCTAAACATTTTGCGAGGAGGATTCTTAACACATTCTCTCTTGTCGTGTCGTCGAGCATTGCTGTTGTTTGAGAAAATCTTGTCGCAGTAACAGCATCGATGTTCGTTAGTCGTTCTTGAATCACAAGCCATTGAAGTTTCCATCGAGGACGAAACGATGTTCGTAGAGTTTTCCTGTGTAGCCAGCACCACCGGCATTAAAGTCTCTCCTGCTGACGGTATCACGACTGTTGAAGTCTCCTCTTGTGATGACGTCGTCGTTGCCGACGGGATCTGTACCTTCTCCGCCATAGCTGACGTAAGGGTTCCCGTAGTCGATGGTACAACATCCATCAAGTTCGTCGTTTTAGATGGTAAAGATGCCATCGAGTTCACAAGAACAGGTAATTACGCGTCTTATGCACCAGAAGAATCAAACTAGGTGATCCTTACACCGTCGTCGTCGTCAGTAACAAACTGAGTGACCTCTGTATAGGACTCGCTTATATACATGCACCAGATGGAATAATACGCTAGTCAAATCAAGAACCATTTACTATAATACTCGAGTCAAAACATCATTGAAAGAAGAAGCACACCAAAATTAGGTAACACTTTTGGAAGAAAATTCGACAAATGAAATGGACACGCAATGCACGCACTTGCAGCTTTCATCTCAAGGTATCATTTAAATTTCATTCAAACGAAGTATCAAGCCAATGACACATCATATTTACATCCTATTGCTCATATCATCATATTTACATCCTATTGCTCATACCATCATATTTACATCCTATTGCTCATACCATACTCAAAATTTCCCAGCATTATAAATCACATCAGTTATAGAAGGACTTATAGTTTATAACAAGCATCATATCAGTCATTGTTCCTTAACAAAATCAAATATAAAAATTCTAAATATACATGTTAAACAAAAAACCAGGTATGTAAATATTTTATATACTTTATGTACACTGTAGGCGTCAAGAGCTTGAAAGTACATATGTAAGAATGGTATTTAATAAAACTCATAGTAAATTGTATATGTATTCCCAACAATATACATCAGATCAAAAAAAATTAGGTTTTATTCTATAAACCATGCATTTCTTAGTTTATGTTTCTTTGAGGACATAAAAATTATCATCATTTGGATTGACTCTCGATGAACAATTGGTCTGTCATGCTACGGTTCCCATCGTCTGTACATATATGTTATTAAGTCTTAAAATCTCCGCGTTCGTGTCACTATCACAGACGCAAAGTCACCATCACCGTAGTGACCAGTTATAATACCAGGAGCTGCATCAATATCACACATTTTATGATATAGTTTCCTCATTCCAGTTGTCAGAGATTTACCACAATCTATGATCTTGTGAGCTTTACAATATTCTCTATTGTTTTCTAGACATGGTTAGCTCCATTCTCATTTTCTTTAAAAGCCTATGTGTCCAGTTTTTTAATTAATCCTTCAACCCATCATCCCAAACTCAATTAAATTATTTAATTATATAAAACAAAAATCATCAAAGTTCCTTTCATTTAATCATAGGAACCACTTCATCCTTTCCACCTATAGTTTAGCTTCTTGAACCCAAAAGTCTTTCATTATATAACATGCAGTGTTCTTCAAGAGATGTGGTATGCCACCATTTCTACATACAAATCCATCCTATCAATGATTTGTTTACACATAAAAAAACCTTCACGTTATTTCTACGTGTTTTATTAAATTATCTCTTCGACTAAAATAATTACCACACATAGTAATTTCTACAAAGGACTCTTTAAACAAGATATTTTAACCATAATCTGTCTGAAAACAACCATGTATCATCTATATCACAAAGTAAACGAGGGTTAGTGGAGATAGTACACGCTACAAGTACCAGTCACCCATAGGGTAAGGATCAGGTGTTCGATACCTATCCAGACATTGAAGCAACTCTGTATTTTTCTTACCTCACGTAGAAAAATTTCTTCCTATACATACGTTTTTAAAATTATTCACGTACGACTAAGCAAAAGTACCTAAATTCAAGCACGTTAACCTCAAAAAAATTAAAAAAATTCTCAAGGATAGAGACAGCAGTTGTCGAATGAGACATGGAGACAGGCACCCGCAAATAAACATTGACCCCTCGCGCAGGAGTTGCAAGCTTGTTGATTGCGTCGATAGTCATATATTTGCTCGAGTCATACACACATCACGTCGCTAGCGTTCCAACACATTACACGTAAAACTCCAGTGAAATCGTAATCCAGCATACGTAAAGTACTTGCTGGAATCAGTTTAAAAGTGCTAAACACGGATCCAGAGCAGAAAATCAGCCCTAGAATGTATAACTCGATACCTACAAAAATAAATGTGTAGCACATATACGAGAGGAGTCGATTCCTACATACCATACTCAATACTCTGAAAATTATAAGCGGCAAAATATTTTAAATCATGACCCCGGCTAGTATACATTTTTTTCGTGAACCCTAAATTCATGTTGGCAAGCAGCAACGAAGGAGTGAGTAACTTGGACGAAGAACCGCTTACCAAGTATCCAGAATCTTACTGTTACAGCCCAGCCAGTGCACCAGATTACTTCGAAGTGTACGCAATTGATTAACATTATTCAATTTTTTAATATCACCACCATAGTGTACACCAATATATGACAGGTTACGATTTAAGACCATAGATTTCCCACAAGTATGTTATGTTTATTTCGGGGAGTAATAAATTATTATTTTAGAAATAATAAATCAAGTTCCTATCAGATTTTCTCTAATGTTACGGCATTACCTGTACCTGCACTTTACCAAAACATCTCCCATAAAAATCTTAAGAATGCAGATGGCATACTCAGACTGAAATAATTTTAGCAAAAAAAAAAACTGTCTTCAGCATTATTGGTAAACAAAATAATACTCACAAACAAGACAAAACGGACATTACAAATCCGACCTAAATTACGTGTCACATGTAGTTTAATACATTAAGATAAACGATGTAGGTTAAGAAAAATAAATAAAAAAAATTCTTTAATTCAATAATTTATTTTAAATTGTACATTCATACACAATAAAATCTGACACTGTATGTATATATATCGTATACATTTTCTCAGTCCTTGCAACATTCATTTCTATTAAAATAAATTATTATATTTCGTTTTAAGAGTGACAAAATACAACTAATTCATACAGATCACGATACATCAGATCAGGAGTGTAACACCTTAGAGGACCAGAGATGATGCTAGAAACCCATCTTTACAAAATTTATAATGTTTTTTCAAGTAAAATTTTCGTGTAACCTGTACACCGCACTTCTCACACAGAAATTTTACACGGTCAAGATTTCTTCTGCAGCCATTATTTTCATGGATGCGTGTACTTCGTAGTCGTTCAAAATGTTTACCACAGTAGCGGCACTGATACAGATATTCATCACAATTATCATCGCTTCCTCGATGTTCAACTTGCAAATGAACTTTGCTTTTACAATGCCTAATCAAATTACTTTTGTTTGTGAAATGTACACCACATGGGTCACACGGAAATTTCACACGATTAGCGTTTCTTCTACAGACATGATTTTCATGTCTTCTTACATGTTGACGGTATTTAAAACTTTTGTCACAGTAACAGCACCTATGTTCGTTAGTCGTTCTTGAATCACCAGTCATTGAAGTTTCCATCGAGGACGAAACGAAGTTCGTAGAGTTTTCCTGTGTAGCCAGCACCACCGGCATTAAAGTCTCTCCTGCTGACGGTATCACGACTGTTGAAGTCTCCTCTTGTGATGACGTCGTTGTCGTTGCCGACGGGATCTGCACCTTCTCCGCCATAGCTGACGACAGGGTTCCCGTAGTCGATGGTACAACATCCATCAAGTTCGTCGTTTTAGATGGTAAAGATGCCATCGAGTTCACAATAACAGGTAATTACACGTCTTATGCACCAGAAGAATCAAACTAGGTGATCCTTACACCGTCGTCGTCGCCAGTAACAAACTGAGCGACCTGCTGTCTAGGACTCGCTTATATACATGCACCGGTTTGAGTAATACGCTAGTCAAATCAAGAACCAGTTACTATAATACTCGAGTCAATACATCATCCATTGTTATTACTAAAAAAAAATAGGAATTTCAAGGAATAAAAGTTTAAATTATATATTGAAACAACTAATCTCTCATCCTACATACACGGTTAATTTAGACTTAATAGAGGAGCAAGAGTCTGTAATCAATGGAACTTTCAGAAACCAAACATAGTTTCAACTACTGAAATTTAAATTTTATTATGTACAGCTACACATAACCTCCAACTGACTCCAAATGTCTACAACACATTTCTAAAATAATTTATACGATACCGGGCTAGGTCCAAAGTCAATTATTTTTGTACCTCTCATCTACAGTTCAGGAGTCCTTCAGTGTTGATATAGCTACAGACAAGACATGTCCAGTACCATACATCTTCAAAGCCTTCAGAGTCGATCCTTGTTAAGCCTTATGACAAAAGTCTCCGAAACAAGAGTCCTACTCTACAAGTTTACTATACACTTTTATGCTTTTCATAGCACACATCGATAAATATCTTCGTAAATAACCCAAAATATTATCAGACCACTAGCATTCGATTTATGCACATACAGTAGGACACCAACATATCCATCAACACAAGTCCATTCTACATTAAGCTCCTCACTTATTTTCATCAGTCTACACTCAGCACACAAAAACTAAATGAAGTCAATTAACAACCTAGTATTTATATACATCCAGTCATTTAACAGCATACCGATGGCTAGTTAAATAAGATTGACAGTGATCATGTTAGCAAAGTTTAAATTTATATAGGACCAGGGACCCATTGAACCTTCAGAACCGAGCTACACATACTCAGTGCTGGATGCAAGTTAATTCTACACTCATTTGCCATCACTCATATTACATCATCGTCACTCAATTTGACACACATTTTCCATAATCGACTCTCTATTCGACACCCATTTTACATAATCGAAACACATTTTCCATCATCGACACGCAATTCAACACTCATTTTCCATCACCGACACACAATTCAACACTCATTTTCCATCATCGAAACTCAATTCGTCACTCATTTTCCGTCATCGACACTCAATTCAACACTCATTTTCCGTCATCGACACACAATTCTACATACTCTTTCCTTCTTCAACACTCATTTTCCTTCATCTACATAAAATAAAATGTAATCTTTCCAACACCCACACATACACACACACACACATAAATATATATTAAAATAGTCATCCGCAACTAAATTCTTTAATGTAGAAAACACATGAACTTTATTAGGGCATGAATAACGACACATTTTAATATCAATTTTTAAAATTATATTTATATCAAAAATACAAAAGTATAAAATTTCATCAGTCAATACACATTACTAACTTATTATATATACCCTGAAATTCTAAGTTCATCAAGAATAGTCCACGTTTCTTTGATAACTGATACAATTTCGTCATCTTGCGAAACAAGTAAAAGTCGCAACCTGTTCGTTAACACGTTCGGGTCTTTCCACGATATATAATCAATTTCACTTGATGCCACCATCTTCTTCGAATGGTTGCTGAACATATTCTGAAAATCGTTGTAATAATGATTATGATAATTTGTATCATCATCATCGGTGCTGTTCACATCTTTATCAAACACACTGACATCTTCATCTTGCATATCCCAGTATTCCGAATTTTTTGACATTGGAGTACCATCATTGGTATCAAGCTTACTTGCTAATTTTCCAAAAAAATATTCCAAAGTCCGTAGAAGTCTACTATAAGACGACTTGTCACTTTTTCTGGAGATGTTACTTTCATTATCTTCTACCTTACTTATATCTTCAACACCAGTTAAGCTATTTCCTTCCTCAAGACCTGGGGATATTTTAACACAATCGCTTTTAAGACTAGGTAGATCAATTTCATTGTAAGACATACTGTCCCCGAGCATAGCGTCTCCATCTACGTACTTTATCTCCTGCGCGAGCTTGGCTTTACAAGTTTTATCATGTCTTTTTAAATTATCTCTTCGTGTCAACCGTCTTCCACACTTGCCACAAATTAGTATTTGACAGTATGGGCTTTTAACACATTCGTTCTTTTCATGTCTACGAGCATTATAGATGTTATCAAAGTATTTGCTACAGTATGTACAATGTCCTCCAGATCGAGATCGATATTTGTGTATCGTACCTTCACTAGCCTGTACGTACTCCATAATGGTTGAATAGCAACTTAAGGTATTTTTTAGGTACTTCGTATTTTCATGTATGAACATTCATCAATTATTTACGAAAAAAGATTTTTTTTTCTCATATTGAAGAAAAAATCATGTTCCACGTAGTTTTACTACCCACATTAATATTTCCTCATATTTTATGTTGTAAAAGCAACCAAAGTTGGTTGTAGGTTATGGAATGCTCACTCACGATCTCTTGAAAAAGGTGTACCTCCCTAGATCTCAAGAGGAAGAACATTGACCTTATTTAAAAATTAGTGAATAATATCATGGTCTAGCAAGAATCACAAGATAATCTATTCTCATATTAGCAACCATCATGTATCAGTAGTCTGTATAAGCAGTCAATGTTTTGTGTGGGATGCAGGATGCTCCCTTACGATCGCAACAGAAGGAAGGCTTCGCTAGAACTCAAGGGTAAGGGAAATCTTCGTGTGTGATAGCGTTTCTCAGTTTTTTCATGACGTAGTAAAGGTCTGATTAATGATCTTTTGTTTTTGTCTGATTTCCACCTGTTAAAATTCTTTTTTAAGTGTTGATTTGATAATATGACTTCGGAAATTTATACGAAACTCTGAATAAAATTACCTGTCTTAGACACCAAGAACAATACAGTTTGTCCTTCATGTTAATACTTATCAGCTGTCTCAAAGCATATTATTTGTCTGAGTAAGGTTATTATTTTTTCAATCCACCTGATAAAAATATTGTATGTGCTGATTTATTGACAGAATTTCACTAATTAAATGTAACTCTGAATAGAAATGTCATGACTCATTAAGTAAAAAATTCTTCATGCAGAGATAGATTTCTCACAAATAATCAGGAGCACTCGGAGAAAACCATCAGATGTCTAGCCAGGAATAATCAGAAACACTTGGAGAAAGCCATCAATAAATAATAACAAGAATAATCAGAAGCACTCGGAGAAAACCCTAAGATGTCTATTCAGGTATAATCAGGAGCACACGGAGAAAACCACCATAATATTGACAAGAATAATCGGAAGCACACGGAGAAAACCGCCACAAGTTTTCTTTGATATCATAAAATTTCAGGAAAAAATAATAATAAATAAAAATTAATTAATAAAAAATTAAAAATAAAATACAAAAAATACATAAACAGATTCTGCTAGCTTGTGAACTTCTCATTGTTGAGCAAAGATATAGTTCTAGTACAAGCCAGAATTTTATGTATTTTTTGTATTTTATTTTTAATTTTTTATTAATTAATTTTAATTTATTATTATTTTTTCCTAAAATTTTATGATATCAAAGAAAACTTGTGGCGGTTTTCTCCGTGTGTTTCCGATTATTCTTGTCAATATTATGGTGGTTTTCTCCGTGTGCTCCTGATTATACCTGAATAGACATCTTAGGGTTTTCTCCGAGTGCTTCTTTTTATTCTTGTTATTATTTATTGATGGCTTTCTCCAAGTGTTTCTGATTATTCCTGGCTAGACATCTGATGGTTTTCTCCGAGTGCTCCTGATTATTTGTGAGAAATCTATCTCTGCATGAAGAATTTTTTACTTAATGAGTCATGACATTTCTATTCAGAGTTACATTTAATTAGTGAAATTCTGTCAATAAATCAGCACATACAATATTTTTATCAGGTGGATTGAAAAAATAATAACCTTACTCAGACAAATAATATGCTTTGAGACAGCTGATAAGCATTAACATGAAGGACAAACTGTATTGTTCTTGGTGTCTAAGACAGGTAATTTTATTCAGAGTTTCGTATAAATTTCCGAAGTCATATTATCAAATCAACACTTAAAAAAGAATTTTAACAGGTGGAAATCAGACAAAAACAAAAGATCATTAATCAGACCTTTACTACGTCATGAAAAAACTGAGAAACGCTATCACACACGAAGATTTCCCTTACCCTTGAGTTCTAGCGAAGCCTTCCTTCTGTTGCGATCGTAAGGGAGCATCCTGCATCCCACACAAAACATTGACTGCTTATACAGACTACTGATACATGATGGTTGCTAATATGAGAATAGATTATCTTGTGATTCTTGCTAGACCATGATATTATTCACTAATTTTTAAATAAGGTCAATGTTCTTCCTCTTGAGATCTAGGGAGGTACACCTTTTTCAAGAGATCGTGAGTGAGCATTCCATAACCTACAACCAACTTTGGTTGCTTTTACAACATAAAATATGAGGAAATATTAATGTGGGTAGTAAAACTACGTGGAACATGATTTTTTCTTCAATATGAGAAAAAAAAATCTTTTTTCGTAAATAATTGATGAATGTTCATACATGAAAATACGAAGTACCTAAAAAATACCTTAAGTTGCTATTCAACCATTATGGAGTACGTACAGGCTAGTGAAGGTACGATACACAAATATCGATCTCGATCTGGAGGACATTGTACATACTGTAGCAAATACTTTGATAACATCTATAATGCTCGTAGAGATGAAAAGAACGAATGTGTTAAAAGCCCATACTGTCAAATACTAATTTGTGGCAAGTGTGGAAGACGGTTGACACGAAGAGATAATTTAAAAAGACATGATAAAACTTGTAAAGCCAAGCTCGCGCAGGAGATAAAGTACGTAGATGGAGACGCTATGCTCGGGGACAGTATGTCTTACAATGAAATTGATCTACCTAGTCTTAAAAGCGATTGTGTTAAAATATCCCCAGGTCTTGAGGAAGGAAATAGCTTAACTGGTGTTGAAGATATAAGTAAGGTAGAAGATAATGAAAGTAACATCTCCAGAAAAAGTGACAAGTCGTCTTATAGTAGTCTTCTACGGACTTTGGAATATTTTTTTGGAAAATTAGCAAGTAAGCTTGATACCAATGATGGTACTCCAATGTCAAAAAATTCGGAATACTGGGATATGCAAGATGAAGATGTCAGTGTGTTTGATAAAGATGTGAACAGCACCGATGATGATGATACAAATTATCATAATCATTATTACAACGATTTTCAGAATATGTTCAGCAACCATTCGAAGAAGATGGTGGCATCAAGTGAAATTGATTATATATCGTGGAAAGACCCGAACGTGTTAACGAACAGGTTGCGACTTTTACTTGTTTCGCAAGATGACGAAATTGTATCAGTTATCAAAGAAACGTGGACTATTCTTGATGAACTTAGAATTTCAGGGTATATATAATAAGTTAGTAATGTGTATTGACTGATGAAATTTTATACTTTTGTATTTTTGATATAAATATAATTTTAAAAATTGATATTAAAATGTGTCGTTATTCATGCCCTAATAAAGTTCATGTGTTTTCTACATTAAAGAATTTAGTTGCGGATGACTATTTTAATATATATTTATGTGTGTGTGTGTGTATGTGTGGGTGTTGGAAAGATTACATTTTATTTTATGTAGATGAAGGAAAATGAGTGTTGAAGAAGGAAAGAGTATGTAGAATTGTGTGTCGATGACGGAAAATGAGTGTTGAATTGAGTGTCGATGACGGAAAATGAGTGACGAATTGAGTTTCGATGATGGAAAATGAGTGTTGAATTGTGTGTCGGTGATGGAAAATGAGTGTTGAATTGCGTGTCGATGATGGAAAATGTGTTTCGATTATGTAAAATGGGTGTCGAATAGAGAGTCGATTATGGAAAATGTGTGTCAAATTGAGTGACGATGATGTAATATGAGTGATGGCAAATGAGTGTAGAATTAACTTGCATCCAGCACTGAGTATGTGTAGCTCGGTTCTGAAGGTTCAATGGGTCCCTGGTCCTATATAAATTTAAACTTTGCTAACATGATCACTGTCAATCTTATTTAACTAGCCATCGGTATGCTGTTAAATGACTGGATGTATATAAATACTAGGTTGTTAATTGACTTCATTTAGTTTTTGTGTGCTGAGTGTAGACTGATGAAAATAAGTGAGGAGCTTAATGTAGAATGGACTTGTGTTGATGGATATGTTGGTGTCCTACTGTATGTGCATAAATCGAATGCTAGTGGTCTGATAATATTTTGGGTTATTTACGAAGATATTTATCGATGTGTGCTATGAAAAGCATAAAAGTGTATAGTAAACTTGTAGAGTAGGACTCTTGTTTCGGAGACTTTTGTCATAAGGCTTAACAAGGATCGACTCTGAAGGCTTTGAAGATGTATGGTACTGGACATGTCTTGTCTGTAGCTATATCAACACTGAAGGACTCCTGAACTGTAGATGAGAGGTACAAAAATAATTGACTTTGGACCTAGCCCGGTATCGTATAAATTATTTTAGAAATGTGTTGTAGACATTTGGAGTCAGTTGGAGGTTATGTGTAGCTGTACATAATAAAATTTAAATTTCAGTAGTTGAAACTATGTTTGGTTTCTGAAAGTTCCATTGATTACAGACTCTTGCTCCTCTATTAAGTCTAAATTAACCGTGTATGTAGGATGAGAGATTAGTTGTTTCAATATATAATTTAAACTTTTATTCCTTGAAATTCCTATTTTTTTTTAGTAATAACAATGGATGATGTATTGACTCGAGTATTATAGTAACTGGTTCTTGATTTGACTAGCGTATTACTCAAACCGGTGCATGTATATAAGCGAGTCCTAGACAGCAGGTCGCTCAGTTTGTTACTGGCGACGACGACGGTGTAAGGATCACCTAGTTTGATTCTTCTGGTGCATAAGACGTGTAATTACCTGTTATTGTGAACTCGATGGCATCTTTACCATCTAAAACGACGAACTTGATGGATGTTGTACCATCGACTACGGGAACCCTGTCGTCAGCTATGGCGGAGAAGGTGCAGATCCCGTCGGCAACGACGACGACGTCATCACAAGAGGAGACTTCAACAGTCGTGATACCGTCAGCAGGAGAGACTTTAATGCCGGTGGTGCTGGCTACACAGGAAAACTCTACGAACTTCGTTTCGTCCTCGATGGAAACTTCAATGACTGGTGATTCAAGAACGACTAACGAACATAGGTGCTGTTACTGTGACAAAAGTTTTAAATACCGTCAACATGTAAGAAGACATGAAAATCATGTCTGTAGAAGAAACGCTAATCGTGTGAAATTTCCGTGTGACCCATGTGGTGTACATTTCACAAACAAAAGTAATTTGATTAGGCATTGTAAAAGCAAAGTTCATTTGCAAGTTGAACATCGAGGAAGCGATGATAATTGTGATGAATATCTGTATCAGTGCCGCTACTGTGGTAAACATTTTGAACGACTACGAAGTACACGCATCCATGAAAATAATGGCTGCAGAAGAAATCTTGACCGTGTAAAATTTCTGTGTGAGAAGTGCGGTGTACAGGTTACACGAAAATTTTACTTGAAAAAACATTATAAATTTTGTAAAGATGGGTTTCTAGCATCATCTCTGGTCCTCTAAGGTGTTACACTCCTGATCTGATGTATCGTGATCTGTATGAATTAGTTGTATTTTGTCACTCTTAAAACGAAATATAATAATTTATTTTAATAGAAATGAATGTTGCAAGGACTGAGAAAATGTATACGATATATATACATACAGTGTCAGATTTTATTGTGTATGAATGTACAATTTAAAATAAATTATTGAATTAAAGAATTTTTTTTATTTATTTTTCTTAACCTACATCGTTTATCTTAATGTATTAAACTACATGTGACACGTAATTTAGGTCGGATTTGTAATGTCCGTTTTGTCTTGTTTGTGAGTATTATTTTGTTTACCAATAATGCTGAAGACAGTTTTTTTTTTTGCTAAAATTATTTCAGTCTGAGTATGCCATCTGCATTCTTAAGATTTTTATGGGAGATGTTTTGGTAAAGTGCAGGTACAGGTAATGCCGTAACATTAGAGAAAATCTGATAGGAACTTGATTTATTATTTCTAAAATAATAATTTATTACTCCCCGAAATAAACATAACATACTTGTGGGAAATCTATGGTCTTAAATCGTAACCTGTCATATATTGGTGTACACTATGGTGGTGATATTAAAAAATTGAATAATGTTAATCAATTGCGTACACTTCGAAGTAATCTGGTGCACTGGCTGGGCTGTAACAGTAAGATTCTGGATACTTGGTAAGCGGTTCTTCGTCCAAGTTACTCACTCCTTCGTTGCTGCTTGCCAACATGAATTTAGGGTTCACGAAAAAAATGTATACTAGCCGGGGTCATGATTTAAAATATTTTGCCGCTTATAATTTTCAGAGTATTGAGTATGGTATGTAGGAATCGACTCCTCTCGTATATGTGCTACACATTTATTTTTGTAGGTATCGAGTTATACATTCTAGGGCTGATTTTCTGCTCTGGATCCGTGTTTAGCACTTTTAAACTGATTCCAGCAAGTACTTTACGTATGCTGGATTACGATTTCACTGGAGTTTTACGTGTAATGTGTTGGAACGCTAGCGACGTGATGTGTGTATGACTCGAGCAAATATATGACTATCGACGCAATCAACAAGCTTGCAACTCCTGCGCGAGGGGTCAATGTTTATTTGCGGGTGCCTGTCTCCATGTCTCATTCGACAACTGCTGTCTCTATCCTTGAGAATTTTTTTAATTTTTTTGAGGTTAACGTGCTTGAATTTAGGTACTTTTGCTTAGTCGTACGTGAATAATTTTAAAAACGTATGTATAGGAAGAAATTTTTCTACGTGAGGTAAGAAAAATACAGAGTTGCTTCAATGTCTGGATAGGTATCGAACACCTGATCCTTACCCTATGGGTGACTGGTACTTGTAGCGTGTACTATCTCCACTAACCCTCGTTTACTTTGTGATATAGATGATACATGGTTGTTTTCAGACAGATTATGGTTAAAATATCTTGTTTAAAGAGTCCTTTGTAGAAATTACTATGTGTGGTAATTATTTTAGTCGAAGAGATAATTTAATAAAACACGTAGAAATAACGTGAAGGTTTTTTTATGTGTAAACAAATCATTGATAGGATGGATTTGTATGTAGAAATGGTGGCATACCACATCTCTTGAAGAACACTGCATGTTATATAATGAAAGACTTTTGGGTTAAAGAAGCTAAACTATAGGTGGAAAGGATGAAGTGGTTCCTATGATTAAATGAAAGGAACTTTGATGATTTTTGTTCTATATAATTAAATAATTTGATTGAGTTTGGGATGATGTGTTGAAGGATTAATTAAAAAACTGGACACATAGGCTTTTAAAGAAAATGAGAATGGAGCTAACCATGTCTAGAAAACAATAGAGAATATTGTAAAGCTCACAAGATCATAGATTGTGGTAAATCTCTGACAACTGGAATGAGGAAACTATATCATAAAATGTGTGATATTGATGCAGCTCCTGGTATTATAACTGGTCACTACGGTGATGGTGACTTTGCGTCTGTGATAGTGACACGAACGCGGAGATTTTAAGACTATTAATAACATATATGTACAGACGATGGGAACCGTAGCATGACAGACCAATTGTTTATCGAGAGTCAATCCAAATGATGATAATTTTTACGTCCTCAAAGAAACATAAACTAAGAAATGCATGGTTTATAGAATAAAACCTATTTTTTTTGATCTGATGTATATTGTTGGGAATACATATACAATTTACTATGAGTTTTATTAAATACCATTCTTACATATGTACTTTCAAGCTCTTGACGCCTACAGTGTACATAAAGTATATAAAATATTTACGTACCTGGTTTTTTGTTTAACGTGTATATTTAGAATTTTTAAATTTGATTTTGTTAAGGAACAATGACTGATATGATGCTTGTTATAAACTATAAGTCCTTCTATAACTGATGTGATTTATAATGCTGGGAAATTTTGAGTATGGTATGAGCAATAGGATGTAAATATGATGGTATGAGCAATAGGATGTAAATTAGATGATATGAGCAATAGGATGTAAATATGACGTGTCATTGGCTTGATACTTCGTTTGAATGAAATTTAAATGATACCTTGAGATGAAAGCTGCAAGTGCGTGCATTGCGTGTCCATTTCATTTGTCGAATTTTCTTCCAAAAGTGTTACCTAATTTGGGTGTGCTTCTTCTTTCAATGATGTTTTGACTCGAGTATTATAGTAAATGGTTCTTGATTTGACTAGCGTATTATTCCATCTGGTGCATGTATATAAGCGAGTCCTAGACAGAGGTCACTCATTTTGTTACTGACGACGACGACGGTGTAAGGATCACCTAGTTTGATTCTTCTGGTGCATAAGACGCGTAATTACCTGTTCTTGTGAACTCGATGGCATCTTTACCATCTAAAACGACGAACTTGATGGATGTTGTACCATCGAGTACGGGAACCCTGACGTCAGCCATGGCGGAGAAGGTACAGATCCCGTCGGCAACGACGACGTCATCACAAGAGGAGACTTCAACAGTCGTGATACCGTCAGCAGGAGAGACTTTAATGCCGGTGGTGCTGGCTACACAGGAAAACTCTACGAACATCGTTTCGTTCTCGATGGAAACTTCAATGGCTGGTGATTCAAGAACGACTAACGAACATCGATGCTGTTACTGCGACAAGATTTTCTCAAACAACAGCAATGCTCGACGACACGAGAAGAGAGAATGTGTTAAGAATCCTCCTCGCAAAATGTTTAGCTGTAACAAATGTCATATGCAATTTGCAAGGCAAGATAAGTTGAAAAGACACCTGAAGACATGTAGAGGTCCTGCTGTGCGGCAGAAAGTAAAGGTTTCTATACAACAACGATGCATCGATGTGCATAAGAGTATGCCTGGAAATGGCGTAACTGCTGCAACAACATCATCTGGTTTGGGTCTGAAAGGATCGTCTTCATCACCACGGTATCCTTGCAGCTACTGTGATATGTCGTTCGCATTTGTTCATGACGCACGAAGACATGAGCGGAGTAAATGCAAAAAGAATCCTTCTCGTATAAAGTTTCGCTGCGATGTGTGTCATGGTTGGTTTACACGTATTGACAGTTTGCGACGACATGTGAAAAAATGTAAAGGTGAAGTCAGTGTGTCTACTGAAGAACTACCTGTAGAAATTTCCACTCCTCGCTTTAGATTGGAGACTCGTAAGCGTACAAGCAAGAAAACCGATGTGCAGCAACCAATTGGTATGGCGTCTGAACATGAAAATAAACATAAGACTGTGTTCGGCGCATTACTAGTGAATGATAATGGGTTCTACTTGGCGCAGTCTGCATTTCGTGGAACATTGAAAGACTACTATTATCTAAATACGTTAGGTGAGTCGAAAGACATTTGTAATTTTCTTGACGATATCAGACAGAACATAATCAATCAGCTTACTGATGAGGTAGCAACAAACGGTCCATTAAAATATAACTTGTGGTTGGACTGTATATATGGAAAGCCGTATCCATTCGATGACGAAGTGAAGAAGTGTGCATTCAAGACATCGGCGGCAGTAATTTACAGTTCTAACGATGTGAAGCAAACTGTTAAAAATGGTATCCAGAAACTCTGTCACGAAGAGGAGGACTATGTCTGTAAAGGTTCTGGCTGGACTCTTTCTAGTGTAAGCAGATTGGAGCTAAGAATTAGTCATTTCACGCCTATGCGGACCTAAATGTTTATAAGATTGCTGGCTTTCGCAAGTGATCCTGTAGTAAAGTATAAATTATGTAATAAAGATTATTTTGTGAAAGAACTTGTGTTGTTTTATTTCTCGAACCTGTCACTATTATTTTAAATCGTTCTTTTATTTAATTTTTTATCAACTAGGATCGTACCAAGGACCTAAGTCGACCTGATTTATCAGTTTATTGTTGGTAAATTTATTTAATGAATTTTGGTATTATACCCTATTTGGTGTGTTAGTTAATTTGAATTTACAAGATGACATCCAAATTTTAAGATGGCGGGGGCACCTCAGTAATAATAAATGATTACGTACTCTAGCGGGTTAGAATAAAACTAGCATGAAGGTAATGATGGTAATGATGGTAAGACTAGTACACACAAGATGGTAGCCACCAGCAGACGAAAACATGATGGTGGCAATGAGCACTAGCAGGTGGTAGCTCCTGGTAGCATGTACTGAAATGTCGGAACCATGATGGTCGGCAAGTCAAATTTCAAAGTCAAGGTCAAATTTTAAGGTCAAGGTCAATTTTCAAGGTCAAGGGCAAATTTCAAGGTCAAGGTCAAATTTCAAGGTAAGGTCAAATTTCAATGTCAAAGTCAAATTTCAAGGTCAAGTTCAAAGTTCGAGGTCAAGGTCAAATTTCAAGGTCAAGGTCAAATTTCAAGGTCAATGTTCAATGTCGACAGTTGAGGACAAAAGTATGGTGACCAGATAATTATACTAACATGGTATCAGCACACTCTAGCAGACGAAAACAAGATGGTGGTCTCCAGCGGATGAAGACAAGATGGCGGGCATGATGTCATACCAGTTAATTATATATACCTTGGTACTGGTGGTGGTAGATCAGTCTAGGTAGCTTTCATGGAAGGAGGATCGACTGTTTACTCTCGTCGGGAATCGAACCAAAGACGTACATCGATATAATCAAACAGAATTCAAATACATTAATTTTTTTATGAATTTTAAAAAGAAATTTCATTAAAATCGGATAATAAATAAAAAATTAAAGATGGTGACCGTAACAAAATGGGCGATGATCTAGAATCCAATATGATCGTCAAGGTCACGATCGAAGCTCCCCACAGCATGCGGCTTAGAGCGGCTTGACCATGGGGAATTTAAGCCACTATGGGGAACATTTCTAGTTTTTTTTTTATTTTTTATTAAAATTTTATCAATTGATTTTTTTTATAATTTTTAAAAATATTTACATTAAAATCGTATAATAAATAAACAAGTTAAAGTTGGTGACCGTAATAAAATGAAACGATGATCTAGAATCCAATATGGTCGCCAAGGTCGCGATCGAAGCTTCCCACAGCATGCGGCTTAGAGCGGCTTGACCATGGGGAATTTAAGCCACTATGGGGAACATTTCTAGTTTTTTTATTTTTTTTATTATTTGAATTTTTAAAGGATTTTTAAATTTTTTCCCGTTTTTCTAACATAAAAATTACGGATTTTCAAGATGGCGGTCATGACGTCATACTAGGTGAAGATATATATACTTTGACATAAGTGGTGGGGGTCAGACTGCCTGCGTGCACCCACCTAGGGGGAAGGATCGGTCGCCATTTTTATTTTTTTTGCCCTCGCCGGGTTCGAACCGAGGACTCCGAACTCCGTGTCGTAAAAGTATATTTTTTTATAAATAATTTATTAAAATTTTATTATTTATTTTTTTTTATAATTTTTAAAAAAAATTTCATTAAAATCGGATAATAAATAAAAAAGTTAAAGATGGCGACCGTAACGGAAATTGCAACGGTGACGTCATCATCCAATATGGCGGAAAACACAATGCCGTAATTTTCGAGAACCCAATGACGTCATCCAAGATGGCGGATCCAAGATGGCGGATCCAAAATGGCCGACGGTGTCAAGGTCAAGGTCAAAGGTCAAGGTCACATCCATCCAAGATGGCCGCCCTGACGTCACAATCCAATATGGCGGACACCGGCTCCGGCTCCACGCGCCAGCGCCAGTCCCCGGACATACTTTCCTATACTACTAATATGTAATTATTAAGTTATAACATCGAAAAAATTCTAAAATCTTAAATTATATCAACATTTAATTTCCTGATTGATGCAAATCTTTCTGGGATAAAAAAAAATATTTCATTAAAAATTTTACATATAACAATTACAAATAAACATTTATGACATCATTTTCACTATTCTACAAGAACACCAAAAAAAATTAATAGCTTTTCTAGATTTGAACAACCTTCTTAGAGTGCGAAGCTAGTCCTTTACGTGTCTTTATATGTATTTCATAGGAAGTTCCACATGACAGTTGATTACCACATTTTTCACACAGCACAAGGTTCTCAGTTTCTTTAAAAGAGCAGTGATATATTTAATGTGCATTGTCTGGTTTGTTCGTGCAAATGTCTTGCTGCAGTTTAATTATGATGAATGCACAAGCAGCCCACCATAATCCCTAATGTGTATTTTTAATCTTCCGTAGTGTATAAACCGGCTACAACATCCGTTGCGCTGATATTAAATACGTTCAGATATATTATAACAATCATGCATTACATAAACACGAAGTTTCTAGTTTTTGAAATATTCACAGTACGTACAGTTTGAAAATATTGGAAAACCATTAGTTGCTGCGTCCTTTATCGATATTAGTTTCACTATTTCCATCCATTGTCTTGCTGTTGAAGACAATCCACCCGTTTAAATCTTTTGGTTACAAGGCTACAAGGCTACAAAACAACACAGGTGCATGAATCCACTGCTCCAAATGTTCCAAGTGATCCAATTGTTCCAAGTGCACCAACTTCTTCAAATAGCTCTAACTGCTCCAATTGCTCCAAATGATCCAAATGCTCCAAAACCTCCAATCGTTCCAAGTTCTCCAAATGCTCCAATTGCGCTAACCACTCCAATTTCTCTAACTGCTTTAATTGCCCTAACAGCCTCAAGTGCTCCAATTGCTCAAACTGCTCCAAGTGTTCCAAGTACTCCAACTGCTCTAATTGCTCGAACATTTCGAAGCATTCGACCTATCTGGTTGGTACCGCTGAATGACTAAACCTATACAGCTCATTCATCCCATCTATTAAAATTTACAACACAAAGCAGTACCATAGCTATAACTTGTTTAAAACGGTCATCATGACATCATAAACTAGGTTTTTTCCACAATAATTTTCAGATGAGGTTTGTTATGATCTTTATAACGGTATCAGTAACCAATGAAAAGTCTAGGGAGCAGCAAAACGATTATTTCAAGTGTTTCGTAATCTTACAAACGCCCCCGTGTCTCGCACTAAGTTGTTACCCATTCTAGGACCCAAAATATATTATTTTTTTGAACTTAGAATGAGATTTAAGGATGCAAGCAATTGTTTCACAATAGTGTCAATCATAAATATCACACTCATACAAAGACATAATTCCTCATATTCTCTCGTTCATCTTAATTACTTGAAAAATTCTTCAATATCAGAGCTGCTCTGGGCATCAACTTACGGCAGTAAACAGAAAACCATTAAAAACAATTTTTAATACCATTAAGTATTTGACATAAATGCTCAAAATTAACTCTACCAAGTTTATTAATTTTTTTATTACAAATTTTAAGAGTGCTTTTCTACATATAAATGTCTGCCATCCTGAACCCTTCATTCTAATGCGATTAAATGTAATAACGCTTATTTTAAATAAAGGGTTAACCTACAATAGTTATAAAAACTAGGCCAAAGAAATTAAGTATTTGAAGTTTAATCTGTTTTTATATTATGTTTGAGGACTGTTCGTCCCAAACCGTGGCACTCTACACTTAGGGCCTTTACTTTACTGGCTTGTCACTCGCCTGGAGCTATTCGCAGTTGCCGGTTTGGAGTGCAGTGAATCACCTCTATCCTTCCCCCTCGGTGCTCCACACGGACTTGGCTGGCAGCGGCTGCTGGCTTATCTTCACCACGAAGCCCATGGACGTATCTTCACCCACATTGAGGGTTTTAGGTGAAGCTACACTTGTAATCACCAAGTGCCTGCTACTTGTGTCTGCCTTGGACAAACTCACGTCTCGTACCATACTTCCAGTATGTACCGAGATTTCACTTGGGCTGCAGGGTCAGTCTATATACACACATACACAAACAAACTGCAACCCATGCTACTCTCTTAGACCAACCAGCCCTTAATCAAGCTTTAACTGTACTTATATGTCTTTCGCTCACTTAGTACTCCAACTCGCTTCCCCCTCACTTGCTCGACGAGTAGCACTTATAGTCGTCGGCGAGTTGCTGAAGACATACCCGGGTACTATCGAATTCCGAGGAGTAAGTTTTCAGTAATTTACTCGCTGAGCGAGATCGCTACTCTTGAGTTGAATAACCTTCTTGCTGGTCTTCGAAGTTTGCCGTCTACTGCTTCCTCTGGTCATGGGCCAAGTCCGTCTTCAAGAAATGCAGAAATGTCTCTTACCCACATCGATACTTGGGTGCTCTCGGACAGCGTGATGTTTTATATATGGGCGGTACTGAAGGCAGCGGCGCTATAATGGTCTTGGGGTGGCGCGACACTCTGGGGTAGCGAGAGCGAAGCACTCTGCCTGAAGGAGTCCCGAAGGGGGCATATCCCTTTCCTGCCTGGCGGGACTTGTGAGTCCCACATGTTTGAAGCCCCATAGAAATAGTGTGTGCATGTTTGAAACCACATGCTGCCTGTCGGGACCTTTGGGTCCCTGTATAGCTCCGCTCTGCCAGTTGTCGAAGAAGTTCGATTGACAGCCGAGAGGTTGCAGCACTAAAACGGCAGCACTGCACAAGTCTGGAGCACCCTTTTTTTGTTTGTTGAGCTGGACATATGATAAATGCCTGTCAGGACTTAAAAGTCCCATCATTAAAAAATATATTAAATATAAATAAAAAAAGTTGGAAAAAATTACGGTCTCCTTTTATGCCTACTTAAATATAAAAATGAAACAAAAATTACAAAATTCAATTTTTTTACATTTCTAGGCAGGAAAGGGATATAGTCTCTCGGCCCCAACAAACCTCGCCTACCAGAACCACCTGTGGTCTGGCTACCCTGCTCCGTTCCGGCCACATGTGATGCGTCGTCGACTTCCAGCC
The DNA here is from genome assembly GCF_032445375.1 of Bacillus rossius redtenbacheri. NCBI lineage: Eukaryota > Metazoa > Arthropoda > Insecta > Phasmatodea > Bacillidae > Bacillus > Bacillus rossius. The sequence goes on along the minus strand of NC_086336.1, from coordinate 13,973,940 downwards.
ACGTATGATGACGTGGATCATGTCGGAGTGGTTTACCCCTTCCAAAAAGTCTTTGCAAGTAAGGCAAATTTACAAACTGGATGTACGTTGATTGGTCTTCCATTAGGCGTATCCGGTGATTGAACCGATGGGGGATGAAGAAATTTACAGGTGACATCTTATACCTGCAAACGAATTGTCTCGATAGTGTTTCATTAAACAAAATGCTATACATGCACAGCAATATTTGTTCGTTTTCTTGAATTATTTTTCTGGAAATTGTGGATGTATGTTTGGTCACGAGACTTTTCGTTTTAATATTCAGCATTAAAAACCTTTGAGGGCACGAGAGAAGTGTAATCTCACATGTTTTTCATGTGGAATCATCAATCTTTTGACATCACATTCCATAGATATACTACTGCTGTGTTCGGTTAAAGACTGTAAACTTCCACAAAAACTATGATGGTTCCTTCTAAATCTGCTTTAAACTCTGGGTTACCAACCGGGATCTCAGCAAGAAGAAGAATACAACCGAAAATCTCGCCTGTGTATCGATTGTTTGGACAGCAGTGAATAAACTTCTACCACTTTCTGTAACCGTCCCAAATTTTCTATTTTACCCTAGAGAAGTTGAGTGGCAAATGGTGGGAGGGGGAAGAAATTAGTGTAAAAATTCTCTGGGTTTTATGTAGTTCATGATGAAGCAGCAATGATCATCAAGACGACGCCATCAGAGGGAGATATTGAAAAAAAAAAAGGGGGGGGGGAGCACGATAGTATAGAGGTTATTGGAGAGCCATAGTATGAGTATTGTGTTATTTTTTAATCGCCAATTTTTTTTTTAAGTGGAATGTCCTGCTGTACTATGATACATACATTTTTCTTTAATTTCTGTTACACCTTTTACCTTTGGAATTATTTTTTGTTTATGGTGTTCCTGGTAGAGATAAAGTGTTAGTTTTTGCTTCTTTAAAAACTATTCTGTTTTCTGATTGCATGTGTTTGCACTCTGCACCTTCTGTGCTGTTTACTTTGGTGGCCATATTTTTTTTCAGAAAATTAAAACTAACTTAGCACTCCAGAGCCTTGAAATTACTTGTTATTTTATACTTTGTTCTTAACATATAACTATGCTATAAATAATTTTCAGATGAAATTAACTTTTGAGAAAAAATAGTTTTGTTTTTGTTGCAACAAAAACAACCTTATTGTAGCTCAATAACCAAATGTCTATCAGGTTGATTATTTTTTGTAAATAATTTATGAATAGTTTTTCTTTATATTATTTTACATTTACAACCAAATAAAATAATATAATTTACTTGAATTGTATTACTATTTATGTAACTGTTGCAATTTCCGTTATGCCAGCTATCTTGAAAATCTGTATTTATTATCAAATTTTAAAGAAATAATTTCTTAAATTAAAAAAAATTAATTAAAAAAATTAACTAAAAATATGTTTAAACATTATTCATATATCGTTACGGTCGCCATATTGGATAATAGATCATTGCAATTTTCGCTATGGCCACCATCTTGAATTCTAGATTATTGTAATTTTCTTTACCGCAGCCATCTTGGATTCTAGGTTGTTGCTATTTCCGTTACACTCGCCATTTTGAATTATGAAGTCACTGTTGCAATTATCGTTACGCCCGCCATCTTGAAAATATTTAATTATTATCCGATTTTTATTAAAACTTTCTAAAATTAAAAAAATTGATAAAAATTAAAAAATTTAATAAAACTATAATTTATTTAAATTTTAATAAAAAATTGGTTGTCTGTAAAGTCAGTTTACGGACGATAGTTTACCGTGACAACGTCATAACAAAACATTGATATAATGATTGCATACTTTTATGAATATAATTGAAACATTTTTTATTGAATTATTACTATTTTGTATGGATACAATGAAGGAGCGAAATTAAATCTACAATTTAATAGATAAATTTACTTTTATTCGACCTCATTAATTCAAATATGTTTAAAACTTTAATGAACAGATTATTTTGATTAAAACTTTTATACATGATTGTTATTTAACTTCTTCCAATCTGTGTTATTCTGTTAAGGATAGGACGATGATAGGAAAAGTAGTAAACGAATGGGTGTGTTTCAAGTTTAATGTGCCTTTGGAAAATTGATTGTCTGTAAAGTCGGTTTACGGACAATAGTTTAACGTGACGTCATAACAAAACATTGATGAAAAGAATGCATACTTTTATAAATTAAATTGTATCATTTTAATTTTAATAATAAAATAATAAATGCTAGAAATTTTATTAATAATCACATTTTTTAAATGTAAGAATAATTAAACTTTATGACGAAATTGTTGTTGTGATAAGCAACGAAAACCACATTAACTTTTCACTTCATTTTATAAACAGTCGACGAAACAGTTCACGTGTAGATGATTTGTAATTAATTTTATAAATTGACGTTTAGCTATAAAGTTTAAATATAATTATGAACACGTTCTTATATAAATAAACTGTAATCAAATATATATCATCAATTAGCCTATATGAATCACCTTAATTTATTAGTCAATTGTAACATAACCTATTATTACTGCACTCGCCGACAGATGCTACTTTTTTAATAATAAAATAATAAATACTTAAAATTATACTAGTAAGCAGATTTTTAAAATGCAAAAATAATTAACCTTTATTGCCGAAATTGTTGCTGTAATAGGCAAGGAAAACCACATTATTTTTTCGTTTAAATATAATATTATGAACAAGTTTTCATTTAAATAAACTGTAATCAAATATAAATATAACCTATAAGCTATTACTGCACTCGCCGACAGATGCAAAGTTTTTAATAATTAAAAATAAATACTTGAAGTTATACTAGTAATCACATTTTTAAAATGCAAGAATAATTAACCTTTATTGCCGAAATTGTTGTTTAATAAGCAATGAAAACCACATTAACTTTTCACTTCACTTTATAACCAGTCGACGAAACAGTTCACGTGTAGATGTAAGTTGTGTGCTGCCGCTGTCTTTCTTCTCCTCGGACGCATAGGCCAATCGAGTGGAAGAGAGATAGATGCGGCGCAAGCGTACAATGAGCGTAACGGGACACAGCGTTACGGACCAATGTGCGTAAAGGGACACTTTTTCGTGTCTGCAGCCGGCGTTCATCGATTTATTAGATGTTGTCAAGTCAAAATGCACTTACATCATGGAGCAGGTGCGGTCAATAAAAAATGGTGACAGGTCTTTCCCCTACAAAATCCATTGGCAGACTGACCTCCCATCACTTATGCCAAATATATATCGCCAGCTAGTATGATGTCACGTTCGCCATTTTTTTTCATCGTCTAGAGTGCACTGCCACTATGTTAGTTTAATTGTTACCCGATAGAGTGCAGTAATCATTTATTATTATTAGAAATTCGGGAAGAATTCCAAAATTAATTTTAAAAATCTATAATTAATATACTGATTCTAACGATAAGTTCCTGTCCTAGGTTTGATACTTGTTGCAATAATTATATAATATTATCTAAAAATCATAATTTAGATAAATATGTTGGAAAGTCCTAAAAGCATCTTAGTTTCCTTGCCAACTGGCCTCCAGTAAGCAGTTATGACCGCCATCTTGAAAAATTAAATTTTTTAACCTAGAAATTAAATATTGCAAAATTAATCAAAAAATATCTAAAAAATATAATGGTTAAATCAATGGATTCCTGTCCATGTTTCGTTCCTTCGTAAATGAAAAAAAGTAATTTAATTAAAAATACCACAAAAGTGACAGGTTCGAGGATCAAAACTCCGCAAGTTCTTTTACATTCATAAATTTTATTACGTAAATTATATTCTACTACAGGAAAATTTTCTACAGTTAGCAATCTTATAAACATTTAGTTTTGCATCGGCTTGAACTGACTAATTCTTAACTGCAATCGGTTTAATGAAGAAAGAGACCTGCCAGATCCTTTACAGGCATAATTTTTTTTTTCCCGACAGAGTTTCTGAACACTATGTTTAACAGACTGCTTCACACCGTTGGAGTTGTAAATAGGGGTATTCACTGTCTTGTATGCACACTTCTTCACTTTGTCTCCAAAAGGATATGGTTTGCCATATGCACAGTCCAAACACAAGTTATATTTCACAGTTCCGTATGTAGCTACTTTATCAGTTATTTGATTAATAATGTTCTGCCTGATATCGTCAAGAAAAGTACAAATGTTTTTCGAATCATTAAACGTATTTAGATAATAGTATTCTTTTAACATTCCACGAAATGCAGAGGTCGCTAAGTGGAATCCGTTATAATTTACCTGTAATGCACCGAATACAGTCTTGGGCATAGATTCATGTCCAGGCCTCATCACATTCGGTTGCTGGACATATATTTTTGTGCTTGTACGTATATGAGTCTCAAATCTAGAGGGAGGAGTTGAAATGTTGACAATTAGTTCATCAGTACGCACACGGATTTCACCTTTACAGTATATCGCATGTAGTTGCAAATTATCAATTAGGGTAAACCAAACATGGCACTCATCGCAGTGAAACTTCATGCGAGAAGGATGTTTCGTACATTTACTCCTCTCGTGTCTCCGTACATCATGACCAAATGCAAACGTCATATCGCAGTAGCCGCAAGGATGTCTAGTCAATAAAGACGAACCCGAACCAGATGCTGATCTTATTGCAGTTGTACCAACACCCGATGTACTCTTAAGAGAATCATTCATTCGGTGTTGTACCAAAATCCTTACTTTCTGTCACACAGCACGATGTCTGAATGTCTACATGTGCGTTTTCATATTATCTTTGCTGGCAAACTGCTTATGACATTTCTCACAGCAAACATTTTGCGAGGAGAATCTTAGCACATTCTCTCTTCTCATGTCGTCGAACATTGCTGTTGTTTGAGGAAATCTTGTTGCAGTAGTGGCATAGTTGCGTCGATATTTGCTGTCGAATCACCATCCATTGAAGTCTCCATCGAGGGCGAAACGTCATTCATCATGGTTTCCTGTGCAGCCAGCGCTGAAATCATTGAGCTCTCTTCTGCTGGTGGTATCACGACTTTTGACGTCTCCTAAAATGTTGACGTCAACTTTGCAAACGGGATCTGCTCCAAAATCGTCGTCGCTGACGTCAGGGTTCCCATAGACGATGGTCCAACCTCCATCGAATTCGACGTTAAAGACGGTAAAGATGCCATCGAGTACTAATAACAGGTAATAACGCGACTTATGTACCAGATGTAGCAGACTAGGTGGTCCTTACACTACCAGTAGCAAACTGAAAGTCCTTTCGTCTGGGACTCGTTTATATACACGCAACTGGTCGATTAATATGCTAGTCAAAACAAAAACAAACTACTATAATACACGTGTCAAAACATTCAAAAAAGGAAGAACAACCGAAGCACAATCGACGTTAAGGAAGCACAATTGAAAGCACAATAAAAAACGATTCACTATCGAAAGCACATTCGGCAAAGAGGAAGAACAAACAACGAAAAGGAAGAACAATCAAAAACATGTAAAACACAATACATAGGACATGTATTTGACAAAAAGGAAGCACATATAGACGGAAATTCGTTGTGGTGTGATACGATCTCGTCACAGGAATACTATCGCACCAATATAAACTAGGTTCAAACTGCTTTAATGCTCCAAAAGCACCAATGATCCATAGCTCCAAGGGCTACCTTGTCAAACTAAAGCTTTAAAAGCATTCATTATGCAACAAAAATATTTGATTACACAAATAAACAATAATCATATCACACTATTTAACAATACTGATATACACAAATAAGTAAAATAATACGTACTTTAACGAACACCATTTCCCTACGTATATAGACCGCGGCGTGGTGCAAAACAATTATCTCGAACACCGTTGGGTTGCCCTCTGACCAAATACTCCCGTACTAGATGCCATTAATTCGGGGTGGTGTCAGGCACAGGCAGGTCCCTACCGCCGCGACCCGCCTATGCCTGTAGCATGGCAGGGTGTAACCTGAGCCGCACGCCACCACATAGAGCCCACCGAAAGGAACGGGATCCAATAGGTTTTCTGCACCGTTCGCCATATAAATAAGGGTCAGAATAGTTTCACAACAATGTTTCACTCAAACGTTGCATTAAAATTCCGTTAAATTTTCCATCCATCGCGCCGAAACAAGTTTCATTTCAAAAAAAAATAAATAAATAACCCACCACGCGGTGTTCGTCCTCCCACTCCCATCGAGCTTCAACAACGGCACGCCAGGTTGCGACACTTTACCGTGAATCCTGTCGCCTGCGCAGCGCAGTTGCAACCGCGCTCTCAGCTGTTCCAAACAGAGGACAGCGCAGGCGCCAGATTCCGCGAACCCGTGACGTAAAGCGCCGTCAGTTGGCCACACCCGGGCTCTGTCACGCCTCACGCCCCTGCGTAACACCGCCCTCTTTCCATCACAGCAGATACCCAGCCTGTGCCTGACAGAACCTAGTACCAGAAAAATTAAAAAATAAATAAATTAATAAATAAAACTGATAGTGTTTAGTATTTTTTATCACGGCGATAATATTCCCAGACAATTATTAACATAAATTATTCATTTGAAAATAATTTTTTTGGGTTGTTAAAATCAAGAGGTGTAATTGTGATAAAAAAAATATATTACCGCAAAGTTATTCCTTAATGCGTATGGATATTAAAACAACTAGTAAAAAAATATACATGCAATAAAAATGGTTTATAGTCAAGATCAATTTAAAAAAAAAATAAGCTACACAATCAAAGATAGACCTTCAAGAAAATCCAACATACTGACCTTGGTATAAATACGCTTCTATTGTTACAAATTCTTACAGACGTATTCACTGTAGCGTGAATGTACCAACTGTAGTGACGTAAGCGACGCGATGCTACCGTTTACTCAGCTGTGCAGAGCATACTCGGAGCACCTGCGCCTGTGACCATCTCGCCGATATATAAGACCACAGGTCAGGATTTAGCAAGTACTCTTCAACTGTCTCAGCTGTCAGCACCTCACTCGTCCACGATGCAGTACAAGGCTCTCTTCTTCCTGGTAGCCCTCGGGCTGGTGCAGGTAAGTTCTGCTTTAAAACAGACATTATTAATGGTTTCCTAAGCTTTGTTTTATATTACTTAAAAGTTTCTATGTTTATTTATAAAGCCCGCTAAGTAAAAATTTAAAAAAGTTATACTTCACGGCGTACTCTTTTAAAATGTAATCGTAAAGTTACTTGCTTTTGAGAAAAAAAATTTCATAATATGTCCACCGTTCACCTTACTGTTTGATAGGATAGCGCCAGTTTCATCTATTACAGGTTAGTTTCTCAGCAAGCCATATTATTGGCATTCAATCAAAGCGAGCCTTTTCCTATTCGTTTACACGATTATGGGGGTACCATATATACCCTTTTTTCAATTATTTAAATAAGTTTCATTAAGTTTGGTGATATATTTTTTTGTTGTTGTAAAAATTGCGACTCCCTTTTTGGCAAAAGGAAATCTATATTTATGTCATTATCGTATCAATCCAAACAAATCAAACTTAGCGATAATGTTCATGAAAATAATAAATTGAAAGTGTTTGTAACTGAATATAATTACTTCAAGAGGAAGATATCCATAATTATATATATCTAATAGTGACTCTGACTTAGAGTGAGATTAGGACTGGTAAATAGGTAATGTTCTTGACATTTATACTTTTTTAATATACATATGGCATAAAAATTATATTTTTTTAAATTAAAAACCCATAAAAACCTTTAAATTGTTCCTAACAACTACCTATAGTTTTAATCTAATACAATGTTTAGTTTTAAGTGCTCTAAAGCACTTAAGAATAAATAATATATTGCTTATTTGACATTTAATTATGAGAAGGCATTTGCACTGCACCTATTAATATATTATTAAAATGCAATTCATCCACGATGACAATGATTATTATCATTTAAATAAGATTTCGAAGAGATAGTAAGTAAATAAACATGGATAGGGTGCTTTTTGTTTGTTAGCCACATCCTCAAAATGAACGGATGGTTAAATAATTGAATTGATAGTATCTTAAGACAATGCAAACTTGTTAATGTCTGATAAATTAGTTGTTGAACTGTGGATCTGTGTTAAAAGTTGCAAAATTTACTGACTTATTCCAAAATCTTTTATGAATCAATGAAAATCACTTAAATAATATTCAGCGATTTCACATCCAAAAATAAACTGTAGCGAACCACAGGGTAAGTTGGAGACGTTCTGAAATTTATGTCAATATTTTATTTACAGTAGTTTCAGCTATTTCAAAATTTAGATTGCAGACTTTCAACTGTCTCTTCTTCTCTTCACTACTGTTCAATTAGCCTACAGGAGATCAGGGACTGATATTGCAGTAGCAATTCACTATATGATGGATCCCCATATCCTTCGATAATGGGGTTCCAGTGAAAAAAGGTGTTTGCAGCCGCTGGCCAACTGCATATAAGGTCATGATTTTATATTTACGTTTATCACATTTAAACTAGTAGACTTTTTCAAAATTTTAGCTTAATCATTCACACATATTTAGCATTTTTGCATCATTATCTATTAAAGTTTCTTTATTAGTATTTTGGGGCATAAATATGAGAAGAATAAATTGAGTTAGAGAACTCAAATCGTTTAGGTTTAATGGTAATTCTTCTGGCTGAATTCATGTTGTTTGCAATAATTCTGTTTCGAAAATAAAATTTTTCTTCGCTGTCAAAATCCTTACAAATTAAATAAATTATGAAATGCCATATAAAATGAATTGAAATTTTTAGAAATACATTCCAATTTTTTCATTAAGTAGCCAGTAAGAAGCATTGCCTGTATGCCTAAACAAGTTAGTTACCTTTTACAGTTGATTTTCTTATGTACGCTCTAAATATGGTAAATATTTAGATTTGACAGCTAATTATGCAAAAACTATTCGATGTACATATTTTTTATTGTGTGAAGGTAAAACCATTGAAATAGTCTTCAAGTTTAACATATTTTAAATTTAAAAAAATGGGAGAGACCAGACAGCACGCCGAGTTGAAAGTGTTAACACGTCGTTTACAAACCAAACATGATTTATGATACGACTCTGATAACGAATTACAAGCAAAAAACACTTTTACTTGATTTAAATATTTTTGTTTTATACTTTAAGTTTTGACAGCAAAAAATACCTTTAAATCATTTAATTTACAGGCCATTAAGTATCAAATATTTGGCACACAATATCGTAAGCATGATAGGTTCTTTGTCTATCATTTTATACTATAAAATTACAGGATGACAGCTAGTAATAGGATGGCGCATTAGCGTCGTGAATACTGCAAGCTAATTCAGTGTCTAGCGCGTAGAGGCGAAGAGGTGCGTGAAACACGAGACAGTGTCATCCTTACAGCTGTGTTAACTTGTGTGCGGTTTGTTTTCGAAGGGGATCTCCGCCAGCTCCAACTCCAGCACCAACGCCAGCGTCGTCACCAGTGTCAACACCTCCGTGGCTGAAGATGTGAACATATTCTCAACCCTGATACAGGCGGCCATCAACGCATCGGAAACCTTCACCAACAAGACGAAGCTGGAAGAGTTGTTGAACAAGACCGAGGCGTACCTGAACCAGACGGCGGCGTCCATCAAGGCCCAGCTCAACTCTTCTTCGTTGGCGGTGAGCGAGGCGGTCGAGGAGGAGATGAGCAAGTTGTCCGACTCGTGGTCCAACTTCACCTCAGCCGCCGCCAACGCGACCTCCAACTCGTCCGTGAGCACCGCCATGGCCAGCGCCCTTTCATCCTGGGAGAACGCGACCAAGAACGCGATCTCCGCGTGGCAGAACGCGACCAGCAACGCTTCATCCGCGTGGGCGAACGAGACTTCAGCGTGGCAGAACGCGACCAGCAACGCGATTTCTTCGGCTGTGACCGCAGCCAACGAAACGGCTTCTGCATGGAAGAATGCGACGAGCAACGCGATTTCAGCAGCTGAGACCGCAGCCAACGAAACGGCTTCTGCAGCGGAGACCATAGCCAACAACATCAATAATGTGGTCCAGTCGTTCATTCCAAACATTTTTGGCTGATTTGTTGTCATTTCCAAAATGTGACTGACTTGTATTATGGGGTATAATTAAAATTCTCTCTGAGAAATAACTCATATCAATATGATTATTATTTAAATCTATTGACGAGAGACCAGTCTTTTGAGATGGACAACCTCATTTCATGTGTGAACCCGCAGGAAGTATTAGTTTGTGTTTAAGTAATCACATGCAATATTTGTAGTTGAGTCATTTTTAAGCAAGTACTTTTGAATACATTTAGCCACAGCAAAGTGTGGCAGTTTTTTTTTTTTTTTTGGAAATTATATCTTCTTGACAACTCTTAATATTTACAAAAAATTTTGCATCTTACGAATGATTGAGAATTTTAAACTTTCTTAGTTGCCATAAATTATTTTGCATCAAATCCTGGCATTTTTATTCATAATTGCCACATTTAGATTTTAAAGAATAGTCTACGACGCAGACTACATAATATCGACATAATTTATTTGAGATTTCTCTGATGTTTATGTTTATCAAGTTCATCAAGTCGTTCTATAGCAAGATTCATGGCGGGGTCGAACCCGTTTTTTTCGCAAAAGGGAAACAGTGTGAAATTTACCGTGAGCTGGCGAGTTAACAATCCACGACTTGTGGTCTAAAGCTCTTCCCTAGGCTTGTATAACCCTTTGAAGTTGATTTTACTATATTTAGTTTATTTAAAAAACCTCAATATAAAAATACAATTTACTATATACATAATATTTTTATCTCTCTTTAAAACATCAGATACATTGTAATAATTTATATATAAAAGGTATATTTTAATTAACAACATTAGCGATATTGAAGACTGTGATAATATTTTTTTAAGAGAAAAGTATTTTTCCTGGAACCAAGATGGCCATAAAAACAACATTTAATCGTAAAAGTAAAAAGAGCAGAAAAACTTTTAATATGCACCATGGATAACTTTATGAGCACCCAGGTACAACAAAACTCTTCGATATTTTATTAGAAGCATAAAACAATGAACATACCCATATACATATCATCACACAACAATGAAAAACCTTATTGAAAACTATCATTTTAAAAGGTTACAAACTCATACTCTGAAACATAACAGGCCATTATAGTAAAATAACAAAAAATAACATTACTTAGCTCTCCAAAACCTCCATCCTTTCGTGTTCCTTTCTAGTATAACATGTTGGTATGTCCTGCTTCAGGGTTCTAGGAGCATCTGGAGGCGACCACCATTGTGTATTATAACGTCACGGTGGTCATATTGGATGACCTTGACTATTGACCTTGACATTGATGCCATCCGACTTTTTGTTCCGCTAATCTCTTTTCTGCCATTTTGAATTCTAGAATATTTTGTCATTTGGTATTCCGACATTTTGAGTTGCGATGTTACCATTGATATTTTCGTTACGGCCGCCATCATTAAAATCCTTATATATTAAGGTAGAATCAGGAACAATTTTAAAGTTTATAAATAATATTGAATGACATTTAAATAAAAAGCAATATGAAATTTTTTAATTATTTAATCACATCCACCATCACAAAAATCCGTAATTTTCATACAAGAACTTTTTAAATTTATAAAAAATTTACTAAATAAATGTTAATGAAAAAAAAACTGTCTAATGTCATAGAGCATAGAGTCCTCAAATCAAATACAGTGAGTGCAAAAAAAATGGTGATAGATCCTCCCTCTGTGGCAGCAGTTTGCATATTTAAATCCACCACTAATGCCAAGGAATATATCACATCAACCAGTGTGCCACTATTATGGCCATATTATTTTCGTCTGCTTGAGACCACCATCATGGATAGCAATAAATACACCATTTTGTTTTCTTCTTCTAAAGGATGCTGCTACCATAATAATTTATCTTTTATCGGCTAGAGTACAGTAGTATTAACTGCCATGGCCTCTGCCTTCATGTTAGCCATCTTAGCCAACATTTTGAAAATTTGTAATTTTTAAGTTAGAAAATCGAAAAAAATTCTAAAATCATCAAATATATCAACAATTAATTAACTGATTGATGCAATCTTTGCTCGGTTAAAAATTAATAATTTTATATAAAATTTTTATATAATATAATTACAAATAAATATTTATTACATCATTTTTACTTTACTACAAGAACATCAAACAAAAAATTTAATAGCTTTTCTAGATTTTTACAACCTTCTTACAGTGCGAAGCTAGTCCTTTACGTGTCTTTATATGAAATTCTAGTGAAGTTTACATGACAGTTGATTACAACATTTCTCACACAGCACAAGGTTCTCGGTTTCTTTAAAAGTGCTGTGATATATTAAACGTGCATTGCATGTTTTATTTGTGCAAATGTCTTGCTGCAGTTTAGTTATGATGAATGCACAAGTAGTCCACCACAATTCCTGATGTGTATTTTAATCTTCCGTAGTGCATAAATCCGCTACAACATCCGTTGCACTGATATTAATGCGTTCAGATATATATCATAACAAATATGCATTACATAAACACGAATTTTTTATTTTTTGAAATATTCACAGTACGTACAGTTGGATAGTAATGGAAAACCATTAGTTGCTGCGTTTTTTATCGATGTCAGTTTCACTATTGACATCCATTGTCTTGCTGTTGAAGACATTCCACATGTTAAAATCTTTTGGTTACAAGGCTACAAGGCTACAAATGTTCCAAGTGATCCAATTGTTCCAAATGCACAAACTTCTTCAAATAGCTCTAACTGCTCCAATTGCTCCAACTGATCCAAATGCTCCAAAACCTCCAATCGTTCCAAGTTCTCCAAATGCTCCAATCGCTCTAACCACTCCAAATTCTCTAACTGATTTTATTGCCCTAACCACTCCAAGTGCTCCAATTGCTCAAACTGCTCCAAGTGTCCCAAGTACTCCAACTATCTAATTTCTCCAACTTTTCGAAGCATTCGAACTGTCTAGTTAGTACCCCTGGGTGACTAAAACTATACAGCTCATTCATCCCATCTATCAAAATTTACAACACAGAGCAGAACCCTAGATATAACGTGTTTAAAACGGTCATCATGACATTATAATCTTTGTTTTTTCTAGAATAAAATTGAGATAATTTTATAATGATATTTATAATGCTAACAGTAACCAATGAAAAGTCTAGGAAGCAGCAAAACGATTATTTCAAGTGTTTCGAAATCTTACAAAAGGCCCCACTGTCTCGCTTTAAGTCCTTCTAGGACCCACAATAAATTATTTTATTGAACTTAGAATGAGATTTAAGGAAGCCAGCAATGGAAGGGCTTCGTGCAGTATAGTGACAAGCCACATCATGCACAAACAGAGATATAGCAATTTTAAACTTTTATCAAATTCTATAATTCTTGTTATTGCTTTATTTAATGTGAGGATTAATGATTATCTAACTTAATTATTGGAAAGCATATTGGCCACTTGTATTTTCACCAATGGTGTAATGAGACCAGTAGTATTTTTTTAACTTTCATTTGTGTAAATATTTGTGGCTTATCACTTTATTGCTCATCTTATAAGTTGCTCAATGTAGATAAATAATACTGTGATAATGCACATGTATGTGAGGCATGTCATATTATTGCCTTGCTTTAATTATCAAATTATATCTGTAATAAACACATGTGGTGCATATAGAAAATGTTTGATCAGTTACTATAACATTAGTGCGACTTATTTAACTTAAATTACGAGAACAAACAGCAATACCAAATAGGCAGTAAGTGGAAATAGCACTTAAAATACAGTAGTATATTCTTTTTACATAACAAAGTTTAAGTCAACAGTTCCACATCTGCATCAACATCCGTAGCACTATCAGGTTGAAGTCCATTATAAAAGTTGTGGTGGACAGAAGGAACAAACGGAAGAAGGCTTCGCACATTATCCAACTTCTTCTTGTTAATCTTCAGTGATGCTATATATTTCCTCAACAGATTACAAAGTTTTTTTCCCGTAGGTCTGCCAACCTTGCACAAATTCACCTCTTTGTAGTGTTCATTCACTGCATGCTTAATTAAGAAGCTAGTTAGTTTTTCAGAAGTGAACTTCAATGCAAGCGCGGAAGAAAATTTCACTACCTGGCCACATATTGTTTCCTTAGATTTCCTTATATTTTTTAAAAGACTATCCATAATAACACAATCAACTTGTTATATACTTATCACTTTCAAGGGTCTCTTTCTTTTGCTTGTTTTACTATATCGAGCTATTCTGTTGGTGAAAATATTTGAGAAACCTTCTTGTGGCACTTCTCTATTAAAGCAAAATCTCTGTCAGATGGCATATGTGTGTATCCAGCTATAAGAAAATAATGATGAATTTCCTTACAGCGTTGTTCTTAGATGAGTTGATTCCAAGGAGCTGTAATTAACCTGTGTTCCTGTAGACTTAGTAGGTACTTAAAAAAACAAAAAGGCCTAGAAACGTACGGGCCATGGCATACGTCAAGAAGACATATGAACAGTGAACAGAGGCGGAACACAGGTAAAATACAAAGAATTTAGGTGTTAACACCCCAAAAGGTTGGTGGGTGTTAAGGTGGATCGTAATCTATAAAAATATAAATAAAACAATTAAATCTGGTTACTTCTAGATTATTTTAATGGTTAACTTATTTTATTTTGAACAAGCCAGATTTTTCATAATAGGTATGGTAGTTAATACTTTTGGTCACCACTTTAATGACTTACAAACTAGTGACAATATATATTTTTATCAAAATCGACAGGTTCAGTAAACTCAAAGTTTAGTACATTAAATTATAATAGAATTGAATTTTAACACGCGCAGGCCGGCCGCGGATACTTTGATAATTACTTTACAGATTACATTTATTTTAAAGCAAGTTGCACAAACAAGGTTTCAGAGTAATAAAGCCAAAAATAAACAATTTTTCATTATTTGGATTGACAAGTACTTTTCATTACTATATTTTATACCTTTTTCTTTAATTGGTAGTTGAATAGTTCGCAAATTGTTCGTAGAGAATTTAAAACTTTAAGATTTCTTACATTGTGTCTTCCAAACATAGACTTAGCTGCATGCGAAGTTCTGACATCCGAACAGCGTGACGGGGCGGATAGCGGACTAAAGTTGACAGCACGATGCGTGGAATTTAGATGGTTGAAATCAGGAACTCAGTGCGGGTAGATGTGGTTGTCTACCCATCACTGGGGATGGAAAACCCCACTGTGAAAACAAAAGTTCGCACAGCGTTATTAAGTGGTTATGGCCAGTGGGAAAGTTCTCGGCCACAAAGGGCTCAAGAAAACAGGAAATCAAAAGGGCACTAAAATCTCTACTCACCAAATTGTGGGGTAGGTCGGTGGTACTATCGATCCATGATGGTAGACGTCCACTAGCGCGGTTGCACGCACTTAATTCGCCAGAAAAACACTAACACTAATATGATGTTTAAACTTAAAATTGTAAGGGGATTTTCCCCTGGTCGTCGCGACTACATCCTATATTCTTTGATGTCCGACTTCTCAGTAGGAGAGACGCGGTCGCGATAGAAGTAGCGCGGCAGATGTAGGATGCTCCCTGTACCACAGTAGATTGTCGACTCTCTCTACTTGAGAGAGTCCCTTAGTTCCTGCATGGGCTCAAAACCGAAAAGGGGGAGGGGGGAAGAGAGAAACAGAGTGGGCGGAGCTAAGCCGGCCATGGGAGGAAAAGTACCTTGGGATTGGTCAGGGCTTGTGCCACAAGAAAAATATAAAACTCTCTATGAGCGCCATCTTTAGTTGGGACAGGCGCCATGAGATAGCGCACCGAGCGGTGGCGTTGCTGTATGCCGTGTAAGGCAAAGGGGGATTGGAAGGTGGTGTTCCCTGGCGGGAGAAACTGACATTAGCATGCTTAGTTTCGGTTGTGCTCGAGATATCGCGCACAAGCCTCGTGCGTGGAGCGCAAGCATAGGCGTGGCTTGTTCCTAAAGGAGAGGAGGGGTTGACGAGGGAAGGGGCATGGTCTTGCCTCGGTCATGGTTCCTGGAAGCATAGCAGAAAACCTAAGAGGGCCAGGGGTGGCGGGGAAGTGCTTGTTTTATGCCGAGACAAGCACATCCGCTTTGCTCGCCAGGGCCTCGAGCCTGGGAAAGCGAGCTAGGCTCGCCTGACGAGGCAGGTACCCCTGCGTGAGAAACAAGGCGGAAGGCACGTCAGGCAGGGAGAGTTATCATGTCTGTTCCTGCATGCCGGTGAGATAAAATTGACTCGGCTAGCCAACGCTGCGTGTAAGCGTCTGCATGTCTCTGCTGAGACGTTGAGACTCTCTAAAACCCACTAGTAAAGTTTTAATATGTATAGCCCTGGGTGGTATAGATGAGAAAATAAATTTTGATGAGGTACTCTATCTTATGGGAAAGCAAAAATATTTTAATAAATAAAAGTTGAAAAATTGAGCCAATAAATTACTGATTTTCGGCTCAGAGCTACTACTGGCCAGTTCTTATTTTGGTAAGGTAAGTGTACTTTACATCTCGTCAACATAGATTTTTTAAACCATAATATTTTTGCCTTCAAACTTTCATTTACATCAATAACTTGATGACTGCTCGTTGCAATCAATATATTGGCTACTGCCAACTGCCGATTGAAGACTGCTAAGCAACAGCACTCTTTCCTATATTTTATATAAAAATGTAATAATAAATACTAATATTGTTGTGTGATAATGCCGGGCTAATGTAAACATACCAGCAAAATAATGATATGCCACACTTCTTTTCACACCGGGGATATTTATATAGGTTATTAATTATCCAGACAATATAACATAATTTACAACATACTTATGTAAATAAAACTTATTATCTAGTGATAGGGATAAAATTCGCAATTGTATTCATGATTGTATTAATATTTTGGCATAATAATGATATTATCATTAAATGTGACAGTACGTAAATACCATTGCGAGCAAGAGTATGATAAGCCACAAATTACAATTAATACTTACATCAGACAAATTACTTGCATATTCGTCATCCTTTGGTTTGTAGGTTTCATCCGAATCACTATCATCAAAACGGAACAATTACTTACATCGTCACTGTCCGAACTTGCCTCAGAAACACGTTTTCTTGAGCTACATTGTGGCATGTGTTCACTGATGTCGGCCATCTTTAAGTGTGGCTTATCATGTTATAGAAGAGAAACACATGAAAATGGCAGTTCAGCATTAAGATGATTTTGAGGTACTGCTGCTATCTATTGAGATATTTACTAACCTTTTGCACACACGATAGATATAGCAACCCTGGCTCTAAAAATAATAAAATCTTACTTTTCATAAAAGTATGGCTTGTCACTATACTGCACGAAGCCCCTCAATTGTTTCACAATAGTGTCAATCATAAATATCACACTCATACAAAGACATAATTCCTCATATTCTCTTGTTCTTTTTAATTACTTGAAGAATTCTTTAATATCAGAGCTGCTCTTGGGGGAAACTTATGGCAGTAAACAAGACCATTAAAAACAATCATATTAATACCAATAAGTATTAGACATAAATGCTCAAAATGGACTATAAAAAATTCTATTTTTTTTTTAATTACAAATTCTAAGAGGGATTTTGTACATATACATGTCTGATATCTTGAGCCCTTCATTCTAAGGCGATAAAATTTAAAAATGCATATTTGAAATAAAGGGTTAACCAATAATAGTTATGGCAAACAACCCAAAGAAATTAAGTCTTTGAAGTTTGATATGTTGTTTATAATATGTTTGAGGACTGTTCGTCCCAAACCGTGGCACTCTACACTTAGGGCCTTTACTTTACTGGCCCGTCACTCGCCTGGAACTATTCGCAGTTGCCGGTTTGGAGTGCAGTGAATCACCTCTCTCCTTCCCCCTCGGTGCTCCACACGGACTTGGCTGACGGCGGCTGCTGGCTTATCTTCACCATGAAGCCCAGAGACGTCTCTGCAACCACATTGTGGGTTTTAGGTAAACCTACACCTGTAGTCTCCAAGTGCCTGCTACTTGTGTCTGCCTTGGACAAACTCACGTCTCATACCACTTCCAGTTTTTACCGTGATGGCAGTTACTATAACTGACTTGGGGTGCAGGGTCAGTCTATACACACACATACACAAACACACTGCAACCAATGTCTTTTTATTTTATAATTTTTATTATTTATTTTTATTGAATATTTTTTCTGTTATTTTCAGATATCAAAGAAAGGTATGATGGTTTTCTCCGTGTGATCCCGATTATTATTGTTAATATGAAGATGGTTTTCTCCGTGTGCTCCCGATTATTCTTGTCAATACGTTTGCTCCTGAGTATTCTTGTTAATGTGATGTTGGTTTTCTCCGTGTTATCCTGATTATTCCTGTGGATTATTCAAGTGCTTCTGTCTATTCTGAGAAACCGCTCTCTTCATGAAGGATTTATTACCTAATGAGACATGACATGTTATTTGGAGTTACATTTAATTCGTGAATTTCTGCTACTAAATCGGCACATGCAATTATTTTTTTACCAGGTGGAATTCAAACCATTAACAAACATTACTCAGTCAAGTACTATGCATTGAGACAAACTGCATTGACCTTGGTGGCTACGACAGGTATTTATATTCAGATACTCAGTCAAATAATATACCATGAGACATCTGTGAAGCACTAATATGCAAGACGAACTTCCTTCTCCTTGGTGTCCAGCGAAGCCATCCTTCTTTTGCGATCGTTAGTGAGCATCCCAGCTACCCGCATTCTACATAAAAGAACTAAATAATATTTACCTGTAAGCATGACAATAATAGACACTACTTTCAACAGGTTATTTTGCATGAGATAAATTAACTCATTAACTCTCACCACTGAATGGTGCTATTATAGTCGGTTAGAGTCCTGTAGCCTCGCAGTCTCGTAATCTTGTGTTCTGGAAGCTTCGTAGTCCTGTAGCCTCGTAATCACGTAACCTTGTGTTCTGGAAGCTTCGTAGTCTTGTAGCCTCGCTATCACGTAAACATGTAGACTTGCAATTGCACAGTCTTGTAACCACATGATTCGTAGTCACGTAGTCATGATGCATTGGAGCCTCGTAGACTTGTAGCTACGTAACCAAGTAGCCTTGTAATATTATAACATAATGCTGTTTGTGCAGTTGGAGCCAAAGAGAAAATTCAGCCGAAGACAGATGTCTCAATTGGAGCCATGTAGACTTGTAGACCTGTATCCTCGCAGTTTCGTAAACTTGAATACTCGTAGTCATGTGGCCTCATAGTCTCTTAGACTCGTAGCATTCTAGCCAAATATCATTGGTGCTGTTGAAACAAAAGGCTGTTGGAGCAATTGGAGACTTTTGGAGCCTTTTGAAGACTTTTGGAGCCTTTTGGAGCCTTTTGGAGCATTTGGAGCATTTGGAGCATTTGGAGCTGTTGGAGAATTTGGAGCCTTTTGGAGCATTTGGAGCCTTTTGGAGCATTTGGAGCATTTTTGAGCATTTGGATCCTTTTGGAGCATTTGGAGCATTTGGAGCATTTGGAGCTGTTGAAGCCAATGACTTTTGGAGCCAAAAGACTGTTGGAGTCAATGACTGATGGAACTAAAAACTGATGGATTCATAGACTGTTGGTGGCATATATCCTAACTTATCATTGACGATCGGATACTACCGAGTTGAATGAACGAGAGAGAATGCGCCTCCTTTTCATTAAATGAGCTTTCGTTTTATAGAATTTCCGTCCAAACGTGCTTCGTTTTCATTAAATGCTTGTCCTGTGCGAACGAAGCGTAGTCATTGTGTGTACGTTGCGTATATTGCATACATTGCGTACATTGCGGGTACTTTGTGTGTACTTTGCGTCAATTGCGAGAATATTACGTGTTCGTTCCGTTTACTGTGGGTACTATTTCTTCATTTCGTTTCCTGCGTGTACTGTGTGTTCATTACATTTATGCGTGTATTGCGCGTACATTGCGTACATTACGTGTTGGAGCTTTGGATCTGATGGCACGAATTGTAGCTCTTGGAGCCTAACGTATATTGGAGCGATCGAATTCTTGAGACGCGAACGTATAACACCTCATCGAATTTTTTCAAACACATGATCCTATTTTTTAAATGTTGTTTTAACTTTAGTATTATAGTAAATGGTTCTTGATTTGACTAGCGTATTATTCCATCCGTTGCATGTATATAAGCGAGTCCTAGACAGGAGATCGCTCAGTTTGTTAGTGACGCCAATGGTGTAAGGATCATCTAGTTTGTTTCTTCTGGTCCATAAGTCGCGTAATTACCTGTTTTGAGACCTCGATGGCATCTTAACCGTCTTTAACGTCGAACTCGATGGAGGTTGTACCATCGACTACGGGAACCATGACTTCAGCGACGACAATGGTGGGACAGATCCCGTTGGCATCGTCAACGTCAACACTGGAGGAGACTTCAACAGTTGAGATACCACCAGCAGAAGAGACTTTAATGCCGGTAGTGTTGGCTGTACAGGAAACCTCGACGAACGCTGTTTCGTCCTCGATGGAGGCATAATGGTTGCTGATTTGACAACAACTAACGAACATCGGTGCTGTTACTGCGACAAGATTTTCTCAAACAACAGCAATGCTCGAAGACACGAGAAGAGCGAATGTGCCAAGAAGCTATATCGTAAAATTTTTTTTTGTGGGAAATGTCATAGGCAGTTTGCCAGAAAAGATAACATGAAAACGCACATGAAGACATGCAAAGGACCAGCTGCGCGGCCGAAATAAAGGTTTCTATACAACAGCGAATGATTGATGTGCATAAGAGTATGCCTGGAAATGGTAAACCTCGGCAACGTCAGTATCTGGATCAGGTCTGAAAGGCTCGTCTTCATCACTACGGTATCCTTGCAGCTACTGCGATATGACGTTTGCCTTTTCCCATGATGATCGAAGACACGAACGGAGTAAATGCAAGAAGAATCCATCTCGCATGAAGTTTCGCTGCGATGAGTGTCATGAATGGTTTACTCGAATTGATAGTTTGCGACGACATGCGAAAAAATGCAAAGGTAAATTCCATGCGCCTACTGCTGAACTACCTGCAGAAATTTCGACTCCTCGGTTTAGGTTGAAGGCTCGCGAGCGTACAGGCAAAAAAACGGACGAGCAGCAACCGATTTCTATGACGTCTGGACATGGAACTAAACCTAAGACTGTGTTCGGTGCATTACAAGTAAACGATAATGGCTTCTACTTGGCGAAGTCTGCATTTCGTGGAACATTGAAAGACTACTATTATCTAAATACGTTCGGTGAGTCGAAGGATATTTGTAATTTTCTTGGCGAAATTAGACAGAACCTAATCAATCAGCTTACTGATGACGTACCAACAAACGGTCCATTAAAATATAACTTGTGGTTGGACTGAATATATGGAAAGCCATATCCGTTAGATGACAAAGAGAAGAAGTGTGCATTCAAGACTTCGGCTGCAGTAATTTACAGTTCTGACGATGTGAAGCAAACTGTTAAACACGGTATCCAGAAACTCTGTCAAGAAGAGGAGGACTATGTCAGTAAAGGTTCTGGTTGGTCTCTGTCTAGTATAAGCCGATTGGATTTAAGAATTAGTCATTTAACACCGATGCGGAACTAATGATTATAAGATTGCTGGCTTTCGCAACTGATCCTGTAGTAGAATAGAAATTATGTAATAAATATTATGTTTTAGAACCTGTAATTTTTGAGGTATTTTTACATATATTTTTTTATATCGCCCAGGGATCGAACCAAATATCGATTCAAAATGTAAAGTAATGTGTGATTTGTTCGGTGAATTTTGGAATTTTTCCCGAATTTCTAGCTAAATAATTACACGATTCCAAGATGGCGAACATAACGAAACATGCAACAATAATATGATCCAACATGGCGTTCATAACGTAAAGTGTAACGATAACATCGTACTCAACCAAGAAGGTGGGCGTAACGAAACATGCAACATTTATATAATCCAAGAAGGCAACCACAATGATATGTGCAACAGTGGTTTATAAGCAATATTTTATTACATTTTTATTATTTAATTCAATTAATTAATTTTTTAATTTTTTTTTAAACTTTTTCCCGATTTTCTAACATAAAAATCAAGAAATCGTCAAGATGGCGGACATTACGTCAAACTAGGTGACGATATATAGGGTCAAACCCTGTAATACGGCCAGTCTTGTAATATGGCCACCAAACCGTATTTCTGCCGTCACGGCTATCGGAGTACGCATAATGGCAAACAGATCGTGCACAGAGTATCTGTTGAACTACTTCGTTCGCCCAGACAGTGCGCGCCAATTTGTCGTAAATTTTTGTTCCAGAAAAGTGGCAATATCTCAACGTCTGCACATACAGAGGTGAGAAAATGGCTGCTAAAATGTTTTTGCACATAACGAAATTCGCGAGTTTCAAATAAAATATGAACATATATGACCACTGAATATTTTTCTATAAAATTATCCGTCCTTCATGGTGTCTGCCTTGTGTGCGATTGGTGTGGTTAGTGCTGCTATCTACCAAATTATTTGGAAGTTTTTATCAATTCATTCTCTTGTAAAATGGCCGGCAGAATCCTGCACCTGGCCGTTTTAGAAGACTGGCTGGCCATTTTACAAGACACATCCAAATCATGGTCTAGGCATAACATTATCATATTATAAAAATAATTAATAAATTATTAAATCACTTTTTATCGTATTTTATGTATTTTGATGTAATTATAAGTAATATTAGTATTAATCACATACTGTAATAGTTAAAAATTTTAAACAAAGAAATTAATAATTTGGTAGGTTTGTGTTTAGTTGCAATTTTTAAAAAAAAGTACTTTGATCTATAAAACATAACAATTACGTAGTTAGAGAGATGTTTAGCCTTTTTGGAAAAATAATTCTTCTAATTGTATATTTTATACAACAATAACTTTACTTTAGTGGTAATTTAAGGGTGCTGGAATAACCAGATAAATTGTATATTTATATTTTCACCAAACACTGTTCCGAATGTAGATTCTGAATCAGATGTTATTTTCAGAAAAGTATATATTTTATGTTCCATATATTTTTTTTTAAATTTTGAATGTGGGAAATGGGACTTCATTAAAAATCACTAGATGAACTATAATTAATGAAAGATATTTCTCTGAACCCCAGGAATTTCTAAATTCGCAAGCGGAAGACACAAGTTGGGACTTGCAAAGTATGCAAGTAGCTGTGGATGGCATACATTCGGGTCAGCTCACACCTTCTGCAGCAGCAAAGCAGTACAACATTCCTAGGACAACTTTAAGGCGTCAGATGCAGCACGAACGTGTAAAGAAAGGAATGGGCAGGAAACAGGACATTCCACCGGAAATAGAGGATTCTCTCGTTTACCACATTCTTTTCATGGAATCTAGAGGATTTGGTCTGACAATCAGTGAAGTGGAAACTATTGCTTATAAACTTGCTATCAAGAAAGGGCTAAACGTAAGATTTTCACAGGAGAAAGAAAGCCTGGCAAAACTTGGTTTTATGTGTTAAAAAAAACGCAATACCAATTTATCAGTTAGGAAACCTGAAGCTTTGTCGTTGGCACGAGCCAAAGGAATGAACAGGACAGACGTAAATAAATTCTTTGAAATGTTTGAAGAACTGTTAAATCAAAACAGCTTGTATGAAGACCCAGCTATAATCCACGATGCGGACGAAACAGGTCCTCAGCTGAACAACCGGCCAGACAAAACTGTGAGTATGGAAGGAAAACGAAATGTAATGAGTGTTACTGCTAAAGAAAGAGGGTAAACTGTGACTGTGCTTGCATGTGTTAGTGCAACTGGTGCTTTTATGCCACCATTTGTAATTTTTAAGGGGAAGAACATGAAGCAGGAATTCAAAGACATTTTGCCCCCAGGCTCTGTAGTCTACATGAGCGACTCTGGCTACAGAAGTTTCTTGAACATTTTTTCACACATAAAACACAAGGAGTGAAGGCCAATCTTTTGATACTGGATGGTCACTCTACACATGTCAGTGACCCAAATGTTCTACAATTTGCTGTGGATAATAACATCATCATGATTAGCATTCCACCTCATACATCGCACTACATACAACCACTAGACAAGTCATTCTTCATATCTCTAAAAATGCATTATTATTCAGCATGTAACTGTTGGATTAAGCAGAACCCAGCTAGAAACATTACAAAACTTCAGTTTGGAATGCTGCTGTCCCAAGCCTGGGGAAAAGCTTGCTCTGTTGAAAATGGGGTAAGTGGATTTCGAGCATGTGGTCTTATTTCATTCAATCCTGGAGCAATTTCAGCATTTGCTCCATCCGAATGTTTTCAGCAAGCAGAAAATGAAACACCAGTAGAAAAACCATGCAGTGAATCGCAAATGGTGTAAATTGAAACACCAAAAGGAAGATCTCATTGTGAATCTCAGCCCGCAATTGCAGAGCCTGTAGCTGGGACTTCGGGGTTACATAATTGCAGTGTGTCCAGACATAACAAGCGGAGATCAAGCTTGTCATCTTCTGATTCGTCATTTGAAGAATAATTTAATGAGGGTGTTCCGACTAAGGAAGACAATACATCAGTTTTGCACCAACTCTGTCCTGTTCCACACCTGATCCGGAAGAAGTTATCAACCAGATGTCAAAAGGCTACCATTCTTACATCCCTAGAGCACATCAAGAAAGTAAAAGAGAAGAAAGACGCTAAGAATGCAAAAGAGAAAAAAAAAGCCCAAAAACACTGCTCAAGACAGATGTCTAAGAAAACCTAAAGGAAATAAGGAAAAAGACACAAACGAATTTTCAGAATCAGTATGCTTGTACTGTGACGGACTATTCAGTAATGATACAATGGGTGAAGTGTAGGTGTGTTGTGTGAGATGCAAGAGATGGTGCCATGAACAATGTGCAGAAGCAGCAAACATTGTCAGATTTGAGTGTATGGAGTGTACAAATGCTTTATATCAATTGCTATCCTCGCTGTCCATATTTTAAGACAGTTTTGTAAAATGGCCGCTTTTGACTATGTTCATATTTTTTAAATTTTTAATGTCAAAATATAACTTTGCTTAAACTTTGCCTATTTCAAAGTATTGAGAAGACATGTCTTGCAATTTCACTATGTTTTCATGTATTTATGTTTATTTGTTCAAATAATACACTTCATTAAAATAAGTAGTGGCCGTATTACAGGGTCTGACCCTATACTTTGACATAAGTGGTGGGGGTCAGTCTGCCTGCAGCCACCACGGGGGAAGGATCGTTCGCCATTTTTATTTTTTTGCCCTCGCCGGGTTCGAACCGAGAACTTCGAGCTCCGTGTCGTAATTGTTTGTTTTTTAAATATTTTTTATTAAAATTTTATTCATTGATTTTTTTATAATTTTTAATTTTTTTCATTAAAATCGGATAGTAAATAAATATTTTAAAGATGGCGGGCGTAACGATAATTGCAACAATGAAGTTATAATCCAAGATGGCTGGCATGGCAACCTAATTTTCAAGGTCATGACCTCGGCGGCTTAAAGCGGCTAGCTCTTAGGACTTTTAAGCCGCTTTTAGGAATTTTCGTGGTTTCTAAGGTAAAACGACTTTTGAGGATTTTCGAAATCCTAATTTTTGAATTGAAGAATTTTTCGAGAATTTTTGACGATTTTTTTTCTTTAAAAAATGGAATTTTTGGCGAATTTTGAGGAATTTTGGGCAAATTTTGGTTGATTTTGGCACATTTTGAAGGTCAAAGGTCAATTTCCTACTTGTCCCGTTACGCTGTGTCCCGTTACACACATCCTAGATGGC
Source organism: Bacillus rossius redtenbacheri (assembly GCF_032445375.1). NCBI lineage: Eukaryota > Metazoa > Arthropoda > Insecta > Phasmatodea > Bacillidae > Bacillus > Bacillus rossius. The sequence continues at coordinate 13,948,053 of NC_086336.1, read as the reverse complement.
CGCCGTGACGTCACAATGTAAACAATCTTTAATCCACACCCTGGACCCTGGCGCCGGACATACCAAAACATACTACTGATACAAATAATATTTTTTTAAAAAATATAACTTTACGTGAATAATTTGTCACGTAAGGTCTTAAATGATTCAAATGTTATGTATAATTTTCTGATGAAATTTACAGCAGTCAATACCAGTAGAACATAATTAAATGTTGAGTTTGGTTTTATAAAATAATCGACTACTGTGACAACTGGTTGTTTATTATTATTAGTTTATTTGATTTGACTTGTTACTGCTACCAAATTATAATGAGATTAATATTGATATTATACAATTATTTGACTGGAAACGTGACAGGGTAAACCAGCTTCACAACAGAATACACCTCATCAATTAAAATAACGTAAGTCCAGAGGAACTTAGCTTAATAAATGATAACTACATACGTATCTTTATCTATAAGTGGTGATATATTTAGTTAGAAAATACATTTAAAGCTAAACAAAAAAACAATGACTCATCTGAAGAGGTAAACAAAAATCATAAAATTATCATTAAAATGGAATGTTTGTTATCAATAATAAACCTAGGGTGCACCCAAATTACAGGCTAATAATGTTAAAAATTACTTTATATTAGTTATTTAGTTTTTATAATAAATTTAAATACCATGTTATATCCATAATTAAGATTTTACTAATTGAGTCTATAACTTTAAATGTAGATTAAAAACTTCTTCAGGAACAAAACAAAACATTATACCAAAAATACTTCATTTAAGTAATTAAAGTCCTTTTTTGGAAACATTAGGTAATTAAAATCTTTTTCTCAACATTAGGCGACGAAAGTCTTTTTCTTTTGTAAGCGTTAGGTGACGAAACATTTAGACGACAAACAATAATAATAATTCATTAAAAAAAGAACGGACTTAGCTGAAGATGATAAATATCCGTGACATGTTCAAGACGAAAACTTGTACAGCAGCCGGCGCAGAACCATGCTTCCCGGGCCGACAGGACGTAGATTCAATACATAATGTTTGAAGGTAGGTTAAAGAATAACCCAAAACGTAAAGAACTTGAAGAGGATCCAAAACGTTAACCTCCTGCAACATAAGGTTGCAGAGAAACAAAAATTAAATCAAAAAAAGGCAACAACAAAAAAAATACTCTCACTCTCTCTCATGCTTTCTCGTGACTTACCGAAATCGGAGGCTGAAGAAATTTACACTGACTTTACGTCATCTTTTAAAACAAAATAAAAACACCACTTCTACGTGAGATGTCTACCAAAAAAAAAACTATGGTGCGAAAAGGTACATTAATCAACCACCATCACTGACCGGAGCCATCTTGGCGAATGCCGAGAACAACGGACGAAGCGGGTAAGTAATTCTAAAACAATGGAGCATCGGAAGCTTACCGAACTGCCACCAGGTTGCGTGGACGGTACTAAAAAAATGCTCTAGGAAAAAAAATGGTCTAGAGTACAGATTTTTTATATGAAATCACGTGAAGAAGCGAGGAGAAACTGCAAGCAACTGCTGACAATCACGTGGACAGCACGCCGGGACACGGCGGACAGGCGGGCGTTACTAAAAACTCTTAGGCTAGCACAGAACATCCGGCGAACAAATGGAAGGCTTTGACTGAAGCCAAACGAAAAATAGAATTGTGTGCTTAATGGAATATAATACAAAAATTTAAAGTAAATATCATTTATAAAATTAAAATTAAAAAAAAACTAAATTAAGTTTAAAATGTAATTAAACACATTATAAGACTCATTATAAAATAATTATTAGGTACAGAAAACAAAAATATTTTTACTATTTTACGAGTGCCGAAACATGAAACGGCACACACTCCTCCCCTCAAAACAGACTCTACCGTCTTTAAAAAAAAAAAATATTTTAAAGTTGCTATCAAAAACCATTCAATTTACCCCCCCCCCCCCCCCAAAAGAAAAAAGAGACATAAGCATTAACGATGTCAAAAATAAAAGACTATATTAAATATAGAAATTAAAAATAAATCATTATACTGCTGAAAAAACAAACAGCACAGACACGAGCATAAAACCCAGTTAATTACTGAGAAACAATAGAATATTATCCTTAGAAACTCAATACTCAATGAGGAATATACACCTCTTCATACAATAATCAAACAAAATGGGGACTACTCACCCCTTCATATTAAAAAATACTTAAATGCTCGCTCAAGAAAATTATAGAAACTTGGTCTCGAAATCGACATAAATCAGCTGAACGTAGGATGCTCTCATACCTACGAGAGACAAATCTCAAAGCTAAAGTGTAAATGAAATCGAATATCAAAATACCAAAGGACAAAAAAAAATTCAGTGTGTATTTGTAGAAACAAGACAGGACAGAATGGTGGTACAAGTACCCAGGACAGCCAGTTACATACTACAACAAAAGAGGATGATACCTCGTATAAAATGCCCGTCGGCTTATTCAGAATAGTGGGGACTCCTTACCCCTACTTATTCAGCTAAATGGGGGGTCTTCTACCTCCTCCATATTAACAAAATTGGGGATTCTCTACCCCTTGCTTATTACAAAAAAATTGGGGATTCTTTACCCCTTCATAAATCCTGGTCACTAAAATCCTGATCATAAGATACCGCTCTGAGCACTGCAGTTCAAACAACACATCATGATAAAATTTAAAAAAATTTTCAAATAGAAGAATACCTAATCAAAGTTTAACAATACTTACATTGACAATACTGATCAAATACGAAAGAAATTTGAGCCACAAAAAAAAAGGAAAACAAAAATTCTAAAATTCTTATTCAAAGCGACAACACCAAAATTGAAAGAAAAATAAGAAAACGGTCGTCCAAAGGTGAATGACTAGGTCCCATACCCTAGACACTAGTGAAATAATTTAGCACCTGCAAAAGCAAGCTTGACCACTAACGACAACAAAAAAAATTTATCACAAAGTTAAGAGTCAGCAAAAGTTAAGTGAATAAAAACTAACTGCCTGAAATTTATTCAAAGAAAAATTTTAGAGAAGAAATCAAAGTTGAAACCATACCTTACAAAGAAGAATGTGCCACTATACGACAGTCTCACCAAGCAGAACTCCACTACACGAAATTCACCAGAGATGGCTGAAACGGTGAGTCGCAGCAACACCGAGCCGAAGCCGCAACCACCCTAGCAAACTCCATGCAGCAGACACCCCACAGGAGAGATGTCCTACAGCAACAACCTAGTACACAAAATCAAACAGGAAAAGTACCTAAGTTCAAAAAAAGTTAAACACAAATTTGAAAAATGATTAAATTGATGACACTACACGGTGTAATGTGTGGAACACATGTGCAATAGCTGTGTCATGTGGAAAGATGTACAAGACACACAACACCAACACAACACCCCACATCCCCACATGAACTAACACACACATAACCTATAAAACAGAAATTTCAAAAAGAATATGTTTTGGATGACAAGACAAGAAACAAAACGGATATATTAAAATGCTATTTTAAAAGATGACACTAGCAAGACAAACAAAATAGAAAAGCAATGAATCAAAGTTAGCACTCAAAAAAAATTAATTATTCAAAAACAAATAAAATCACAAAACATTATTAACCTAAAATGAAATTATTATTAAAATGAGTGATTGGATCTTCCATGGCAGACATAAGATTTAAAACATGACAGAGGTCACCAAAAATAAGTGTTGGTGAAGCCTAACACTTAGAAAATTGTCCTGGCTCAACAGCTCTAAGGACCACCACAAGAAAAATTAATTTAGCAAAAGTTTGCCCACTGGCTAAACTTGACCAAAGTCAACAAAACATTAAAACAAAATCTAATGTCGTCTGGAAGTCACTTACTCCAGACAATATAAAATTGCATACATGCAAAGCTCTAACCTATAAAACTTTCAATTACAGTGCTTAGAAAAATTCAAAGAATAAGAGAACATATTGACCGAAGAAAATTACTGACCTTTAACTGCAACATACTGAAACAAAATAATTAAAAACAAAACAAATGCAAATAGTGAAATTAAAAACGAAGACAAAACAATAGGCTCAAGAAGAAAAAATTTAAAAGACCAAAAACAGCTCAAGACAAAAAAATATTAACCCAAATACTTGATTCAAAGATACTGCAGATTAAATACTTATAAAACAACTTCATAACATCAATTATTAAATCGTGCAATAAAAGCACTGGGACACACATTAAATGAACATATTAGGAAAACGGCAAAATGTCTCTGAAAAGAAATCAATACCTAAAATACATACCCAAGATGACCTACAGCAAAACATGGGAAAAACAAACAACATTAAACATAATAACAAAACTGCTGGAAATTACAACTTATAACGAGAAATTGAAAATACCCACATAAAAAAAACTTCAAAATTACCCAATGACTCTCATACTATAAAATATTAACTATGCAAAATAATTGCGCTTCTAAAAAAAAACTTGTTCCCATAAAGTTACATAACTAGTTAACCCTTGAAATAAACTTAAAATTAGTACCATGGTTTTTTGTATAGATGAAGTTTATGTTTAGGTTATAGGCCTATGAAAATACAGACATACAGAATCCAGGGACTCCAAGACTAGGATCAGTGGGTGATCAAGCCACGATCGACTGAGTCAAAGACCCTAAAGACACTAATTCGCTAACAGTGGACCCGAATGGTGGACCTTCAACTGAAAGCAGGAATAAGTGTTAAAAAATAACTCTCCACACCTTAACTCCTAAATAACATACTAGGTAACTACAAATATAAAACCCTCCAAAAAAAATACATTTACTCATGATTTACTAAAACACGAAAAGAAGAACCACTATTTTAAGAAAATGCCTAACCTGGACATCAAAGTCAAGCCAAAAAAAAAATGAAAATGACAAATAAGAGTCGAGAACTACTAATGTCAGAAGTAAACACACCACAACATTGGGTCAGTATGAAAGTACTACATTCAAAGTTGGCAGCATTGTGCTGCGAAGGACTCCATCTTGGCTAGGAATTTTTTTTTTATCAACAAACTCCAGGAGTTCAAACAACGAAAGTAAAATTCATATTGAACGAAGACAAAATCACACATTAACTTAATATTAGCTATTAAATAATTATAGTTCCCCTATTAAATAAATTGCTTACTGTAAACAAAACGACGTATCAAGACAGATAAAAAAAAAGACAACTCTCGACATATCCACTGGAGAGAAAAATAAGAGGCTCTACCATACCTTGTAATTCTTTTAAGAAACAATATTATAATCCACATAATAGTTGGGAATAACACCGATACAATAAGTCACGAGAGAAGCACTAGGAAAAATCTGTTTTATTACTGTGTTAAACGCAAGATACAACGATCGTTCTAAAACTCATAATTTAAATAATAAACTTACTCGATTAACTCATTACACTAGCGACTGAAACGCAACATAGACTGACAAGAATAAAAAAAAAGACGTGTGCGAAGACGTGACGCGACCTTGGCGACGCCTCAAGATAAACACCTGCACCAAAGCACTTCAACATGCACTCGTACCACATACTACTGAATTAATAAAGACATAATTAACGAGTCGTTTCGTCACCTTTACACGAATATATATATGGAAAACAATAACTTAAAAAAAACTAATTTAACCTTTAATTATCAATAAAAATAAAGTCAATATATATTATAATGAATTTTTGCTTGTAGGCTAATAGAACATATCAAACATTAAAAAAAACAATTAACTCACATCATAAAACTTATTTCTTTCAAAATAATAATATTATCTATAGACTCGTAGAAAGTAACCAGGCTCCTGCTACCATCTTGTGACAACTGGTTGTTTATTATTATTAGTTTATTTTATTTGACTTGTTACTGCTACCAAATTATAATGAGATTAATATTAATATTATACAATTATTTGACTGGAAACGTGACAGGGTAAACCAGCTTCACAACCGAATACACCTCATCAATTAAAATAACGTAAGTCCAGAGGAACTTAGCTTAATAAATGATAACTACATACGTATCTTCATCTATAAGTGGTGATATATTTAGTTAGAAAATACATTTAAAGCTAAACAAAAAAACAATGACTCATCTGAAGAGGTAAACAAAAATCATAAAATTATCATTAAAATGGAATGTTTGTTATCAATAATAAACCTAGGGTGCACCCAAATTACAGGCTAATAATGTTAAAAATTACTTTATATTAGTTATTTAGTTTTTATAATAAATTTAAATACCATGTTATATCCATAATTAAGATTTTACTAATAGAGTCTATAACTTTAAATGTAGATTAAAAACTTCTTCAGGAACAAAACAAAACATTTTACCAAAAATACTTCATTTAAGTAATTAAAGTCCTTTTTTGGAAACATTAGGTAATTAAAATCTTTTTCTCAACATTAGGCGACGAAAGTCTTTTTCTTTTGTAAGCGTTAGGTGACGAAACGTTTAGACGACAAACAATAATAATAATTCATTAAAAAAAGAACGGACTTAGCTGAAGATGATAAATATCCGTGACATGTTCAAGACGAAAACTTGTACAGCAGCCGGCGCAGAACCATGCTTCCCGGGCCGACAGGACGTAGATTCAATACATAATGTTTGAAGGTAGGTTAAAGAATAACCCAAAACGTAAAGAACTTGAAGAGGATCTAAAACGTTAACCTCCTGCAACATAAGGTTGCAGAGAAACAAAAATTAAATCAAAAAAAGGCAACAACAAAAAAAATACTCTCACTCTCTCTCATGCTTTCTCGTGACTTACCGAAATCGGAGGCTGAAGAAATTTACACTGACTTTACGTCATCTTTTAAAACAAAATAAAAACACCACTTCTACGTGAGATGTCTACCAAAAAAAAACTATGGTGCGAAAAGGTACATTAATCAACCATCATCACTGACCGGAGCCATCTTGGCGAATGCCGAGAACAACGGACGAAGCGGGTAAGTAATTCTAAAACAATGGAGCATCGGAAGCTTACCGAACTGCCACCAGGTTGCGTGGACGGTACTAAAAAAATGCTCTAGGAAAAAAAATGGTCTAGAGTACAGATTTTTTATATGAAATCACGTGAAGAAGCGAGGAGAAACTGCAAGCAACTGCTGACAATCACGTGGACAGCACGCCGGGACACGGCGGACAGGCGGGCGTTACTAAAAACTCTTAGGCTAGCACAGAACATCCGGCGAACAAATGGAAGGCTTTGACTGAAGCCAAACGAAAAATAGAATTGTGTGCTTAATGGAATATAATACAAAAATTTAAAGTAAATATCATTTATAAAATTAAAATTTAAAAAAACTAAATTAAGTTTAAAATGTAATTAAACACATTATAAAACTCAATATAAAATAATTATTAGGTACAGAAAACAAAAATATTTTTACTATTTTACGAGTGCCGAAACATGAAACGGCACACTACTTATTAAAGCAGTTTAGTAGGTCTTTTTACATCGTGGTCTTTCACTTGTTGAGTCCTAACAGTAGCTACCACGGCAGCGCGTTGGTCAGAAACCGGAAAAATTAAGGCTCTTGCTTGCTTTGATATTCAGACCCATATACCAATTATAGATTTTCTAAAATTTTACTTCCTCTAAATTTGTGTATGTTACGTTTACAGACCTGGTGTTATAGGGGAGGCAAGCATAAACTGAAGCCCGAAATTTTAGATACAAATAGTTGTTATGTTTTGTTGGCTTTGAAAATATAAAATAAATTGTGTGCTATCGTACGTATGAATTCACTCTCACCATTAGCCCAGTCCTCTTGAATTCCTATAAGTTTAAGCCAAGGTAACAATGTTCGAAATATTTCTCTATGAAATCGGTCTGACAATAAAAAGTTATAGCCCTCCTTAAATTACTTTTTTTTTTTTAACTTTTCAGTAGTAATGAATAATCAAGCGGCAAACTTTCAAGCGTAAGTATTTATTCAGGCAGTAAAACACAATACTTGAAAATTTGGAAAATGGTTGACTAGAATTTTATTGATTCAACAATAAGTGTCCCCTCCCCCTGATTTTATTGCGTTTACATCTGGACAGGTAGAAATGACATATTTTTACAAGTTTTTTTTGACGTGATAACGTCTTATGAATCGATGAACGCCAGCTGCATGCACGAAAAATTGTCAAGTTCCGCCTGAGCCGAGCGTGCAAAAACAGGAAAAACACCGTGCGAGAAAATCTTCTATAATATCAAACAGGTTAAGGCAGGCTTCTTAACTAATTATTCGTGATTATATTTAAACAACTTATTTAAATTAAATTTGCAAACACTGTAAATAATATTTGAAAATTGAAAAGTATTAAATTTTACATCAATGTTTTATTATGACGTTATCTTGTAAAATTATCGTTCGAAAACTGACTTTACAGACAACCACCTTTTTTTAGTCAGTTATTTAAAAACGTAAGGATTTTTGTAAAACTATATCGGTGCTATATTTAAAACAATCACTATAAAAATTAATTTACACATTACATAGGCCATAATTTTAAAAAATGGCCTGTTAAGTTATTTAAATGAAATATTATTATTGAACTAAATAAATATAAAATTATTAATTTTAAATACTTACAATTTTTGTATGCCGGTTTAAATTAAAGTTGTCAGGGAAAATTTAAAATTATTTTACAGCATAAACACACAAAAAAAAAATTAGTTGAACCAGTAGAACTGCTGGCAATTAAAAACCTATACAAAAACTAATATAGGGACACAGAGTTAGTAAAGTAGGTACCCGTGTACCCGCACATAAATGTGTGTCTGCCCCTGTGAATGTGATACTATCCCGCAACGCACGGAGTGCGAGGGCATTTGAGTGCTGCCGGCCGCTGCTTCGCCGAGGTCGGGGAACTTCGGCAATCCTCGGATCTCCCGCCCAGTGGCGGGAAGCGGAAATTGCCGCCGTGCTGACTGGCGGCGGAGTGAGTGGTCAGTGCAACCACTCACCACCAGGGGCGCTTGCGTCCCTGGTCACTAAATCCAGTACTGGACAACTGGAAAAGCGGACCACGAGTCCAAGTGCCCAACCCCCGCATGGTAGACTCTTTTCTACTCTGTCCAACACTTCATCCAGACCATCCTCTGTCTCCTGTAAATTCCTACACGTAATGCATGCCAATTTGCATCCCGCATGAATGTGCCCAGGGTTTTCCCTGTGTCTATGCAGGTTTTACCTGGGCCCAACCTATCTCTAGTTATAGTCTAGATTTAAGAGTGAGGGGAGTTAGTCATGGCGCCAATCGCTGCCATGGCTGGCCAATCCCCTCCTAGCACATGATGCATGCGACCCTCTCCTTGCATGGCTAATCCCAGCATAACTAGGCGTATAGGCTTCGGCCTGAGACGCACCTAGGTTCCTCCCTAACCCGGACCCCTCCAAAATACACTTAGTTTTAGTTAGGTTAGGAAAAAAAAAATTGAAAATCGAAATTGGCGCCCACTGATTGCCACTGCAGAGAGTAGTCTGGTCGTTTCGACGACTGTATGGAAAACATCCTCAGCTCGAAGCACGGAGAAGCAGTCCTGGACTACGCCGAAGACTACCACGCTGCTTGTCCACCTCGGGAGCTACACCGTCAACCAGCTGCCCTCTGCTGCCGCCCCGCCTACGACGTCTGAAGGAGTTGGACTTGGTTTCTGGTGAGCCTCGTCGACTTTATATTGCTTGAGTTAAAAACTGGTCGCAGATAGTTGATGTATCAAGACACAAAGTGTGTGTAGACTGTTATCATGAAGAGTAAAGATTGGTGATTGATAATCGTCTACTGAAGTTGAGCTCAAGCAGTTTAGTAATTCTAGTCACGAGGGCAGGCGGCGGTAGCGAGGTTTGCAAGACGTGGGCAGACCTAATATGACAAACTATTCCGGACTTAACTAGGTTTAACGGTAGAATAGCAGAGGCCACGGACTACGTCGGTATTTTGCAGCTCGTACCCATTGTTGTGTGGAGTACCTGGCACCGAGTTTGCAAGAGTGGAACACTGTGTAAAGCCACGAGCGGGAACAACTTGTATCGCGAGTCACCAAGTCGAAATAATATTTTGGGACCGCCCTTCAAAATTCTGTTTCGGAGTAACATTCCTTTAGTTGATTTTGTTCATGTTTTGTCAGTTTTGTGAATTTGCGAAGGTACAGAAGACGTAGAGCTTTCTGGTGCTGGTTTAATGCTTAGAGACCTCCAATGCTCGATGATGTTAGCTTTGTGAAATCCACTGGCCACCCGCTGGGTCATGGTGCGCAGCATGCCTTCTGTAGCGAGTCGCCTGTGCTAGCTGTCACATTAAGTTACTAACGTACATTTGCTGGTGCACGTAACATCAGGTTGATTTTGTCTGGTGACGTTTGTCTTTACCTGCGTAGTTACATGGTCATTTGTTCATAGGTACCACACGCATGTGTGGTTTTATAATTTTGTAGCTTATTTTTGCCCAGATTTTCGTCCTTTCTGAAAGTTACATGTCTTACCTTTTCGTGATGGTAAAGTCCCCTTATTTTTATCCTGGAGTTTCTTTACGCAGTGTTCAGTTTAGAGTTGAATCAGATTTGAAGCTTCCTGTAAATTGTGTTTCACATGAGCGTTCCCACTTGTAGTTTTCTTTTTTCTTACTTGTAGACGCGTATTAGTAATGTGTAACTTGGGAGCAAGTATTCTCCTGGATGAGTCCCTGGTCGTATTTATTTATGTATGTTTATCTCTCTGTCACTTAAATGCTTAATGTAATTTTGTACAAATTTTGATCACGTGTAAGCTATCTCTTGGCCAAAACAACATTATTACTCCTTCTTAGTCTGATAAAGGTTTATGTGTACTTTCTCTTTGTAACCACAGCTTAGGTGGAGTATTCTGGTCATTTTCGTAATATGTGTTAACGTACCACTTATGTAATCAAATTGAGTATTTTTTGACATTGTTACTATAACGGCTTACTTAAAATTAATTAAATTCGCTTCCTGAGCTAGTAATTGGTAAAAATCAATATCAATCGCATAAATGTAAGTCATTTGTTCTACACTCATATTTTGAAGCCCTTGTTGTTTCAAATTTAATACACAAGGATAGGAACCGTACGCATTCTTCATTAAGAAAAGATTGTTGTTTTCATCGTGTAGTGCTACTTTACCGTAGTTCAACTTCAAAAATTTAATGACAAAGCGTTCCTTTCATTTTTATTCAGAGTTGAATACTACAGAACGTTTATGCTCTGGAAACAGTACCAGAAAGGCTCGAGGAAGAAGCCTTGTTCGACACGCTGGCCGCTTTTGAGCTGCTCGTGGCTACACTCGTGGTAGCATTCTGGAAGCTGGGCAACAGGCTCTCATTTGCAGTGCACACGAGGTACCATCCCGTCGCAAGCACATCTGCCACGGATCACACGCTTCGACGGCCACGCGCCGTGCGAAAAGCACCCCATCCGGGAAAACTTCGGCAGCAGCTGTTTCCTGTGGCTCTGAGGTTTCTGCCCTTACGTAACTCTTTTGTCACAACAGTTGTATTAACTGAGGCTTTCAGAATTTCCAAACAATTTAAAACACGCTCTATCGAATTTGAAACAAAGAATTGCCTAATTTAAATTTTAAGAGTGTCAATAGTTTCCTACCTAGAATAACGAAATCAAAATAAAAAAAATATAACTAGTTGTACTTCTTTCTGAAACTACTAAAAATTTCCCTTTTTAAAATATGGCTAATTATTAAAATATTAGTTTAAAAAAGCGTTCGCATATGTATAGGGGAGACTGGGGCACGTTGGCCATAGTTTCAATTTTTGATTTTTGTAAATTTTTTAAACACATTTAAATCTATAAAATTATTATAAAATTTTAGAACAGTTCTCTTGAATTTGAATGTCAAAAATTAAACTTAAAAATATAACTCTAAAATTAATATATAAACATATTACTGGATATATGCCAAGTGGGCCAACCTGCCCCTACACCGGGGTAAGTTGGCCCAGAGACTGGGGCACGTTGACCCATATGTTATATTTTGAAAAGTTGAACTAGTATCAATTTGGAAATTCTAAATAAAACAAATATTTATGAAGAAACACACACTTTATTGTACATAAAAGCAAGTTTTAGGTTAATCACTGTCCAATTCCAAAGGATTAGCACAATTGCAGCATTAATAAAAGAGTCCATGAATTTCATTTTTTACACATGTCTGATGAGCCCAATGCTTACAGCTTGTGCACTGGATCCACTCTACCCCAGGTTGACTTTTTGAAAAAGGCTTCAGACACCGCAAGCATAGAGAGTATTCATCTTCTTCATCATCATCGTCATCGGCATCGTCATATTGCCTTGGTTTCTTCTTGCGTTTCAGGCCTGCTGCAGTTGATTTTGATTATTTTGTGCTTAAAGTCCTCTATTTCGGTCCAGAAAAGCGTAAAATGGTTAGGCTAGGTTAGGTTAGGTTAAGTTAGGTTGGGTTAGCTTATGTAGGTTTTAGTATGATCCCAATATTTTGACTAGCCTCATAGCCTGATAAAATGCACACACATTACCCCACAATTAAGTGCTTGAACACAAGACCTCACAAATATTACCAAATAAATATTTTTTGTATGTTTGTGTGTGTAGTGAACGGGAGAAAGACGGACACAATATCAGTACAGTGCACTACAGGACATAGAGATGGGATAAAAATGGCAGGGATAAAGAAAACCATTATAAATTCAAAAATAGCTTTGAAAACGTAAACAATGATAAAAAGATAATTCATACCTGAAATCTCTTATCATAGTTGAACTTATACCAAGGCTTCTTGCCAGTATTGCATATTTTTGGGACACCTCCAGGCTGAGGGATTTCGTCCAATGCAATGGGTTGAGGACTTTGAGGTTCAGTTTCAGTTTTCTGAGTAGGCTGACATGAGGTCTTGAACTTAGCACAGTACCTCCCCAACGTTTTTCTCGAAATCCAAAATTCCTCGCTAACAGCCCTTACGGATCTTTCCTTTTCTTTCACCTCCAAAACTGCTTTTAGCATCGTTTCTTCAGAAACTATCCCTCTTTCACTTATTCCTTTATAGTTTCGGACCATTCTTATGTTCCTGCAAATAATATAAAGGTTTAAACAAAGGCTGTAACACAGATGTTCAAAAAATAAGAACTGGACCACTCAGATCTCTATACAAGATTATAAACAATTAATTTTGGAAGCTCTTCTATTATTTTGAATCGCTTTTCATCTCGTGATTATAATCAAACTGCGTTTTTCTTCGAAAATTATTTTAATAATTAAATAAAGTGATAGAATTATAAATAGTATTAGCATTACAATCGACAAACCTTTCATCGAATTTCAAAAAAATAAATACGATGGGGCATGTTGGCCCGGGTGGTCAACTTGCCCCGTCGTCTCTGGGCCAACCTGCCTCATCGCCATGTTTAAAATAAATTCTATCCGTTACCAAACCCAATAAAGCAATTTAGATTGTATGCCATATAGAAATAATCCTCAAACTACGGCCTTTACCCACCTGTTGCGCCTGAAGAAGTTAGATAATACACTTTTAACCGACACGAAGAATTTTAATTAAACACGCACAAAAATGATTAATCACTAAAACGTTTCCAAAACTCCTCCGGCGGCCATATTAGTTCTGTGAAAGAAGGAGGACAGTGTTACCAACCTGTGTATTGACTCATAGAACGATCTAGTGTTTATTTTATTAACTAACTCGACTGGGCCATCCTGCCCCTATGGCCAACGAGCCCCGGTCTCCCCTACCCTTGTTTAAATACACTTCAATAACTTCAGAGTTTCAAAGTAGGTTTCATATTTTTATAAAATATATTTACTTCAAACAGCTAGTTTTTTGGTTTTAAACAAAATTATATAGACATATTAACTATAAGGTTTTGTCTTAAATTACTACTCAATCACTTTTATTGAATCCTCATAGAGACCATTTAAGAACTCAGATGTAATCTCATTGAGCCGAATATTGAAGGAGGAACTCGAAGAAAACTTGGAGAGGTGATTTATAGAACCTTGCTGTAAACAAACGGTCTACGATGATCAGAAAAAGACAAGACAAAAAGAAATTGGAAAAAAAATCGACAGTAACGAGTGACGCAAAGGGCAAGGAAAGAATAAATATATAGCCTCACTCATCCTTTGGTGGTGTTCCATCAGAGGTCACAACATCACGAGACGCGGAAACACTCACGAATAGAGCAGCACAAGCATTTCCAGCCCGAACTAGGTTTCAACACTGAAAAGAATAGAAATTGATCTAAGGGAAAGCTTCCCTCAACCACCGAGACTACATTTTTTATACAATTCGTCGTGTTTAACTCAAACTCTCTCGAAAGACAAGTCCCACTTGTACTTAAAACGGCCCGCGGGGCACAGAAAGGTTATGGAAGAGGAAGGTGTCTCCTGATTGGTCAGGCGAAGCAGGAAACTGCTCAAAATTAAAAAAAAAAAAAAAACCTTTGGTTTCCACACAGTTAGCCTAGCTTCAGGGGCAAATGGAGTTAGCCAGTCGTGCGCTCTGTCGTGGGGCAGATAAACTGTGGTCGAGAGACAACACTAGGAGGTGTGCAGAACACCTCTGCTAAGCCTGGAGCATATGGGTGAGTGCAGGCTGAGCAGTCTGAGGACCAACTCAGTTTTAGTAGTAGAGTTCCCCGATAGATGGCGTTTGCAGTAGCTTCGAAAGCTAGAGGACTGGCCTCGGTCAGGGGCCACAGACCTCTTGGTCGAGTTCTTGGGAAGGAGGATGGTGGGTGGGGTGTGTGGAAACTGCAGTCACAGAGGGAATTGGGCTCAACCGGGCCTGCAGATGTGCCGGGACGGCGGAGTATCTGAACCCGGAGCCCGACCGGAACCGCTCACTCCAGGCGAGCTCTGGGAGGAGGGTGCACTAGGGTGCGGCTGAGTGGAGTACCTGGTGTCACTGCAGGCCGGCGGGTCTTCGTGCTGCGAGGCGGGAGGAACATGAGGCTACATGCTGGGCCCACAAAGGGTCATCAAAATACCCGGGAACGCCTCGGAGGACCAGTGGGGAAAAGAGTACAAAATAGTGTACAATTTTAAGAATAATTGTAAATTATTACTCCAAAACAAAATCACTGTAAATTTAAAGTTAAAAAACTAAATTAAGAACTGAAAATTGTGTTTAAAAAAAATTAATTTGCGGCACAGTATTTTCTAAACTCCGATGTTTAGCTGTGGTATCAGCAATGTGTGATTGAATTTGCGTGAATGTGTGTGAATATGTTGTCTATTTATAAAAGAGTATTATTAATTTTTGAAATTTTTTATGTCTTGTTTAGGTTTTATTTGAATATCATGTCATAAAATTTTTAGAACCGTTAAATAGAACCGTTATATAGATTTTAAATTTTATTATACAATATATTTCGTATCTTTAACGTTTAGTAAATAATTGTTATCTTATATGCTAATATTTTTTGTCATTTATATATTTGGTAGTGATTTGATACTTTAGATTTTATTTAATTTTATTTGTAGGTATTTTTTTTTGTTTTTCTTAGCTATAGTTACTATTAAGCTATTATTGCATGTACCCACTTATTAAAATTGTCTGTGGATAGATGTAAGACAAGGCGCACGCCTAAAATTCGCCACTTAAAAAACAATAAAATATATAAATAGAGTTAGCGCAAAACGTAATCCTGTGTATAAGAATCACAGGAGAGATAAGCTTGGGTTAACAAGCTATGTTTGTTTTGTTCAACTAATTTTTTTTAATTAGCAACAAAATATAAACACACTTTAGTCTGTCTGAAGCATGTAAAACATTCTCAGCAAAAAAAAAAATACAAAACGTTGATCAGTGAAAAATCTAACAGAGTTGGATTAAAATTTGAACCGATTCCCTAAGAATATACTTCACAAACATTATTAAGAAACTTTTACAAACACGACGTTAATTGATAATATATATGCATTTATGACTACACTTTTTAATACATTTACGCGCTCGTAACCCAAGGATGAATTAAATAATCTTAAGGTGCAGTGATCATGGCAATTCATAAGGTCTCTTGCGGGAAAGAACGCCGAAGTTAGTAAAGGCAACAGTTAAAGATTTGCAATGAAATTAAAAATACAGTGAGAAAGGGTAAAACAACATTTAAACCCAAAAAAAATTAGAAGTTGGCTAGTCAGAAAATGATTTTAGACAACATTAAGGAAGTTACAAATTTACGTTACATGGTACGGCCACCATTACCTCACGAATACAAATACTTTGGTCGCCTTCGTGTCAGCACGGAATTAAATAACCTTGTAAATTATTTCCCAGAATCAAAACGGAAATAGGGGTCACAGCCCCTTGTATCCAAATATAACGTGCTCAGTACGCAGTGTTCAGAACTAAATAAGGGGAGGGAAAAACCACAATATTTAAATATGAAAATGAGATGTTTGAAGAAGGGGGGAACACAAGGGTCATACCGACGCACCCCCGTGGTGACGTCATGATGTCTTCTCTCTTCGGCGTCATCCAGAGCAAAAATCCTGCTCTCAAATGGTGTCATGAATTTTCTGGAGTACATAGAAACATAACTTCCTAAAATACTTCAATAAAATAAAATTTATTCTTTGATAATTTAATATATTTTGAATTATGAAAACAATAAAAAAATTTTGTAATTTTGGAGCACACATTTTTGCTTATAAAGAAAAACAATTATTTATATTTTACGTGTGAATTAAATCCCGAATAAAAAAATGGAGTGCTGTTTAGTAATGCAATGAAAGAAGCTAAAATTATTTTAACCTTTTAAATCAGTGGTTCCCAACCAGTGGTCCGCGGACCATCAGTGGTCCGCGAGAGCTAAAATATGGTCCGTGAAAAATTTTAAACTTTGAACTCGCGTCGTTGAACAAAAGCGAGCGCGGCGCGCAGGAGACCAGGGGAAGGGCAAACAACTGACTAAACATTATGGCTCAAGCCGGTCAGTCAGTCGTACGTTTTCTTTTGTTTTGCTCAGCAGTGTTGTGTTAGTGATTCTGTTTAGCTGTTTAGTGGGTCAACATCTATAACTCCTCAATATTCTTATGGATATTTTGATAAAATATGAACAGGGTAAGTCGGCTACGCATTTTTCTCTGTTAAATTTTTTTAATAAAAACATGCAATTACAAAACAGAATGTGGACGTTACTTTACGTATGATTCTTGTGTTTGTGTATTACAAATTTTAACTACCGTAAGGTACAGTTAGTTGGAAACCAAATTATATATCAAATAAAGCGATATGAAATTAAAATTTATGATAGTAAAAGAACACTGGCCTCACAAATTAAAAAGTGGAGCCAGCCACAAACATTCTTAAAAATATGCTATCATAAAATTGTTGAATTGTTGTTATGCTGTTTTAGGTGTTTCATAACGAAATATAAACACCGTAAACTATTTTAATGCCTAAGTCGGATAAAACAATTTTTTCTGTGTCGTACGAAAAATTGGAGGATCGAAAAATCGGCCTGAATATTTTTTTTTTTTTCAAAGACGCATTTACGATTTGCAGCGCACTCTACCTTTGTCGGTTTGACTCGCCCTACTATTGAGTTGCTTTTTCTCAAAAAAGAGATCAGAGCTGTCACGCTTCTGTCTTCCTTCTCTGATAGAGAGCAGGGTTCTCATGTTGTTTTCGAACCGCTTGTGAAACCGATTGGTACGGTGTTTGTCCGCATTTCTTCGTTTGGAATTTTACTTTCCGTTGTGAGAAATTCAACTTTAATTTTTTTTTTAATTATATTTTGATTTTTTTGTAAATTATAAGTGTTAATTATTTTCTACATAAGTATGTGTTCCTGCTTATAAAAATTTATTTTGCAAATATTAAAAAATATATATATTTCTGGCAAACAAACTATTAAGTTGCTTTATCAAAAAATAATAAGCAGTTTTGTGTATATTATAAACTGCCAGTTATTCTTTATTGTTGTTTATTGTGCGTTTAAACTCATTATTGTAATAGTTGTAGTGATTATATTTTACCACGAAATTCTTAGTGCCAAGAATATTACTTTGATAACCATGCCCTAATCGCACGCCAATCCATTAAAAATAATATAACTTTTTCACGAGAAGTTTTAAATAAAATATATAAAAAATTCATTATATGTTTTTATTTCATCTTAAAAAATGACCAAGAATCATTTATTTACAAGATGTAAAAAATTTATACCTACAAAAAGTTTTAAAGGTAAAACAAAGTAATTAAATGTAAAAAGTTATCAAAGGAAAAAAGTTATTAAATATTTAACTCCAGATATGTAATTCATTTAAAAATGACTTGGCACTTTAGGTATAACCGTCATAGAATTAGTAAATTTGAGACTGGCGCCAAGAGGGTTAAGGGAAATTTAAGTTACCTACCCACCCACCAAGACCCTTGTTTTTAACGATTAGACAACATTATTTTTTAAATTGTGTAGTAAAGATTTAAGTTTGTAAAAAAAATTATAGCGAGGTTAGAATTTTTTTGAAACAGTATATATTTATTTATTTATTTAATGATTTATTTTATGAATTATGAAATAATTTAGCTATATTATTTTTTATTCTTTTACTTGGCATAAAACATAATATATAAGCATAACAGTGTACATTCTATTGCATTTTGGTTTTGTTTTCAAAAATGCTGCCTAAGAGAAAATATGATAAAAGTTACATTAAATTTGGATTTACTTCGATATAAAGTAATGGAGAAATAAAACCACAATGTGTTATATGCGCAACTGTTCTCGCGAACGAAGCATTGAAGCCAGTGAAATTAAAACGTCACCTAGAAACGATTCATCCTAATTTTTCTGACCGACCACCAGAGTTCTTTCAAGATAAATTGGAGAATTAAAAAAAAAAATGAAACTCGGGCCTAGTGGTACAAGATGTGCATCTTCTGAAAAAACATTAGTAGCATCGTTTGAGGTATAGAAATTAATAGCACAATCAAAAAAGCCTCACACAAACGGAGAAAATCTTGTGAGACATTGTTTAATTAAAGACGTCGGAAGAAGTTTTAGGGTTAAAAGAAAAAATAATAATAATTTAAGATATACCTTTGTCGAACAACACGGTGACAGCTAGAATTGAACTCATGTCAAATTATATCGAGAAGCAACTTGTTTCAAGAATTAAAATGTCACCATTCTTCGCTTTGCAGTGCGATGAATCCACTGACATTTCTAATTGTGCTCAGTTACTTGTTTTTGTTCGCTTTTTAGACGACGACAACATAATAAAAGAAGAATTGTTGTTTTCTCAGGAACTGGAAATGACATCAAGAGGTATCGACGTCATGAATATAACTGGATATTTCCATAAATATGGCATTATGTGGGACTAGCTAGTCGGTTTCTGTACGGATGGTGCTCCTGCGATGTTAGGATCACATTACGGTCTAGCAACGTTAATCAAACAGAGGAATCCATCACATTAACATCGCATTGTATCCTTCATCGCCAGGCGTTAGCTTCCAAGACTCTTCCTAAATGCCTTAATAATACAATGAAACTGGCCATAAAAGTAGTAAATGTCATTAAAATTAGTGCCTTAATTTCACGCCTTTTTAAAAAAAAACTTTGCACTGAAATGGACTCCAACCATGAGAACCTCCTCTTTCACACAGAGGTTCGTTGGTTGTCGAAAGGCAATATGCTGGAAAGATTATACGAGCTGAGAGGAGAGGTTGAGTTGTTTCTAGGTGAGAAAAAAATGGAAGACTTACTAGTACAGTTTTCTGATTTGACATCCCAGATGCATTTGGCATATCTTGTGGATATTTTTACACACTTAAATAAGTTGAACTTGCAAATGCAAGGTTCAGGAAACAGACAATTAGAAGGCGTTGCAAATATTTTTAACTTTGAAGATAAACTTCGTGCTTTTATTTGCAAACTTAAGTTATGGATTAGTCAATTTGGCGAGGGCAATTATAGTGCGTTTGCAACATTGAAGGCACTCCTTGAAGACAAAAAGTATGTCATGTTTAGGGAAAGCATACAAAAAAAACAGCAAATGTCATTGGAAACGTTGGTTGATGAATTCAACCGTTACTTCTCAGAATATAACAATACAGAAGCTAATGTGGACCAAAATCTGATATGCAACCCTTTTGGCACTAACGCTAAAGAATTTGCAGAATAAATCCAAGAAGAACTTATTGAATTACAAAATGACAGGAACTTTAAGGACGCTTTTGAAGACGTTTTGGTGTAAGAAAGCAATTTCATGTACTAAAATTCGAGAAATCGCTTTGCGCAATCTTATGCTTTTCTCAACAACTTATTTATGCGAACAATGATTTTCTACATTACTGATCATTAAAAACAAATCCAGGAATCGACTGAAAGTAAGTGATGGTATGCGTGTAGCTTTGAGCAAAAATATTACCCCAAGAATTCAAGATCTTGTACAGAAGATGCAAGCTCAAAAATTTCATTGATGCAAACTGAATTGTGTACTAAAAATATAAGTTTTCAATCATAACACTGTTAATTAATGATTATTTTGGTTTTTTAGATTGCTTATGTTAAACGTTTCTATTAACATTTAACGATTAGGCTTAAAGTTTATTTTTAGATTGATACAGATTATTTTTTAACCTTGTGGTCCCTGCTATTAATAATAAAATTAAAGTGGTCCCTGATCAAAAAAAGGTTGGGAACCACTGTTTTAAATACATTGAAAATGTTTTTCAAATAATTATATTAACATCGTAATAAAGATTGGGTTTGATAAGTAGTGATAGCAATTGTGTCATTATTATTACAAGAGTCTACACACTTTAGAAAAAATATTATGCGAAACTTTTTGACTGTCATATTTTAATATAGCTTTGAATCATTTAAATACATTATTAACGTTTTTTTTAAATTAATTCATTTAGATTACTTCTAACCTCAGTTCGGACACTTTACGTATAAAGTAAACTTATTAGCTCAGCGTGAATGTATATGTAGAGATACGGGGACCACAGGTGAGACATATCAAATTTGAGATATGACACATAGGTACTATATAATACCGTCTTTGATGAGAACGGCGGCTTAGAAGACGTATTGTTTGAATAATTGCCGAAGCAGGCACGTCGTTGGCACACCTGTGACGTTGGGGGAAATTTACGAGGCCCAGCTGGAAAACATAAGTACATGTATCGTGAGCCTGTTGCCGCAATAAATAATAACTAATATTATAATGTAAATGGTGCGTAAATTAATATTGTTTAAATTCTACCGAGATTTTCAACCGTTTGCAACAATGGCTCGTCTTATTAAAAATTTTTTCAGACCAAAGTTATGATCGATGGTGTACCTACTTAGGGAGTCACAATTTTATTTTCAATTCCACCTTTCTTTTCCTTTGTTGCAGTGATTCGTTGGATCAAATATTGTTTCAGACAAAAGATTTAGATAAAATATATACTACTTACTAAACATTTGATCGGATTTTATGGTTTGCCTACAAAGGGAAATAAGATTTATTTGTCCTCAAACCTTTGTTTTTTCCACTCCTTTAAGATATGTTTTTTTGGTATTACTCCTAGGAGTTGTAATACATTCAAACCTGTGTAATATTTGTCTTATTATGGGAGTTATAGTGATTTTTTGTTTTTTGAAAAACCTTCCGCATTTCTAACCCTTTGGTCGAATCTTTCCCATTAACGAACCCGTCTGAGATTTTTTGTACTATATTTTTTTTATATCAGTTTGGAAGTGTTTTTTGAAAAATTACGACAGTTATCGTGTCCATAAAAATGTGATTTATACATAAAATTTTGAGTTTTCTATGGACCATGAAACGAAAAAAAAAATATATAAAAATTCTCTGCAAGTCGCACAATAGTAACAGCTACAGTAGGTATTATTTTTTGAAATCTACTTAAAATCATATTAGGATTATTTGTTCATTAATATTTTTTTCTGCTATTTAGAATTGAATCGTTGTAATGGAACAATCATAATGTAAATTATTATTCTTCTTTTATGAAGTTTTTTATATCGCAAGCATTTTTTCTAATCTTTCAATTAAAGCATAACATTCTATTAACAAATTTATTTAATGATTTGACATCTGTTTAAGATGCTTTTAAAATAAAGTTTATTTTTATAAAAATACGTAACATGAAGTTTAGATAAATACCACTCTGACCAATATAAAAGCACGGCAAGTTGCATCGTCAATTATGTATTTTAATATATATTTATAAAAGTAAATATCTCTATTAATCTATATTCATAAATTTAAAGAGTCTTTACAGTGGATGAAATTAATTTTTTTATTTGCTGTTCTGTTTGTCAATTTGTTTGTTCTGACATTCATACAAAATAAATTACGGATTTTAATATTTTTTTTTAAATATTTATAATCACTAAGCTAATATTGCTTACCGACTTCTACCCCGAAGAGGGTTATAATGAGCAAATATAGTTTTTATAAAATAAATTATATTTCCGAATCCAAACAAACATATGAAATTATAGTGTTGCACAATATTAAACATGCTAAAACTACCAACACATTTTTTTAGCAGTTTGGGAAGATAAACTTCCAATATATGTTTGGTTTGAACGTAAGAAAAAAAATTCATACTTCCAAATATACCAGAACTAGAGGTTAGAAACCAATAATAAGGAAAATACGTAGGTAGGCTATTGGGTTTTTCTTCTTGGTTTCCAAATTCTACTTTTAAATGGGTTATTTTTGGTTTTAGTCATAAAATAATATCTCCAAAGCAAAACATTTTAACGTGAAATTTGTGTGGGGGTGGGGGAAAACTGTGCACTAATAAATTATCAAATGAGTTAACGCACATAATTTCTCGATTTTGGACTGTAAAGGTGGTGAAAATGGAGTATATTAGTTTTATAAAATAAAACCAAAGGCGACTTTCAAAGAAATTTAAAGAAGAGGTGAAATATTGACATAAATTACATAAATAATGTGGAACGAACCTCTTAATTTTTTACAAAATATTCGAATACAAAGGTAGTGAAAGACGCTAAGTTGGTTTAGTAGTAATAAATAAAATCTTTAAAAAAATCAAGTGGTATCTTTAATAACATACTTTATTTATTACATTGTATGATTTTAAATTTGAATTGGTTTGAAATTCATCTACAAAGCAGTTGAAAAGTTTGGAAGATAACTTCTCCAATTAAAAATCATATCTTCAAAGCAAATTCAACGAAAGGTAAGAAATTGAGGACAAAAAATGTATCAAATGAGTAAGTTATGGTGTTTTTTATATATTTTACTAGCATATATCCCGCGGCTTCGCGCAATGTCAGGGTATTACTGATATCTTACCAATGAAAGAAATGTATGTGATATCTGAATCACCCGCCGCTGCCCGGGCAAAATCACCCTTGGGAGCTGATTTTCGGAAAATCTCTATCTCAATTGATGGCTATGTAAAATAAGGAACATTACTGAATAGATTCAAGTATGTAGGAAACATACTTTAAGATCGGGAAATTTTAATCACTAACGCCCCGCAAAATTTTGTACATCCTTTTTGTTGAAATATTTCAAATTGAGAAATTCAATACCTTTGCAGCTCTACTAGAGACCTGATTTTTCGAAAAACATGTTTTTTGTTAATGGCTTTGAGATATAAGGAACATTAATGCAGAGTTTCATGTCTTTAGCACATAAAATTCTACTTGAAAAATGGAAATTTTAGATTAATAATGCTCTCCAACCCGCCTTGATAAATAAGGTCTAAAAGTGAGTAAATAATTAAAATGTAAGAGACGTCACTAGGGAACGCAGAAGGTATATACAATGCAATGGCATTAAACTATTAGATACATTTTTATTTTTATCAGTCCTCCAACCCTCCTTAGGAGCTGATTATCGTAAAATATTTTCTTAGCAGATTTATACGTAGGAAAAGGAATAGATGTGACAAATTTCAAGTTAGTAGGTCTTAAAGTTCCTGAGAATACATAATGAGTGTGTCATTGAGTGATATTACTCTTCATAAAAGCTTTACCACCCCTTTAACCCATTTAGGGATTGAATTTCAGAAAATACCCCTGTAGTTCACCCATATGCACTCAAGGAATATTTCCTCCAAATTTAAATCTCTCCGTCCGTGAGTTTTTAAGCTGTTTGTTGTCTGGTAGTCAGTCAGTCAGTCACGGTACTGTTTGAATGTATAGATATTAACCCCCAAAATATTGAAAAGTGAGTTAATTAGAATTTGGAAAAAGATGGTTCAAGGACAAGTACATGATTTTAAAGCCGATATGCTAATTAGTCAAGGTATTTCAGGGAATTTGCGGCGAATGATACAGAAAGTGATACGCAGAGGAGGTGGTATAGGGTACACAATGGAACTGTATTTTGGGAGTCGTCATCTTGGACAGCCACTTGCAGACGATAACATCACGAATAGTTTGATGCGTTAATACTAGAGAGTGCTAGTTTCATGGTGTTATTTAAACAAATTTTATAAAATCCTCAGTGTGGGTGCTCAGTATCTAACCACCAGAACCTGTTCATAAGGAAAGAAACAGCACAGATAACATACACTTTAATCTTAAGTATATATAAACATATTAAATAGTCGGAGGATGCGGAGTGGGAGCGAGAGGTGAAATGTGGCATGTGGGGTATAAAAATGAATTGGTGAATAGAGGGGTGGAATGGTGGAATGAAAATGATACCCGTTGGGGCCGTCATACTGTTCGATGGTGCAGCATCGACATGTTGTATCAGGAACAACATATCCTCACACTGTATTTTCTGTAACATAGTTGGCTTTAACTGTACATCCACAGTTGTTCTCAGGCTTGGCACCGAGATTTGGCATCAGTAGAGTAATGCATGACCTTCAAAAACATCCATTTGATAACGTTCCTCCAAACACAAGTCCAAGCTCTCTGCCTCTCCACTCTAACACAAATCCCTCCGAAGCCGAAAATTGAAACATCTCCGATAATAAACACAAGGAGAGAGGAAACGTTTATGTACAACAAATTAAGGGGAAAATAAAACTTACTTCCCATTATCAAATAAATAAATCACCAAAATATGATAATGTAAGCAGTCAAAAAGAACAGTTAATGTATTTACCTAAAGTTATAATCCATAAAAACAGGTATATAGAGATTTACGGTGCGAAATAATATGATTAGCTACAATTTGGATGACATCATCCATAATGATATGTTTATTATGCATCCACATCAGCGCCAGCTTTTTTGTGCATTCGGAGCACGCATCTTATCGGTGTGGACATATAGTGCGGACTTGGATGCACAGCTTTGTCTACTGAAAAAGAGTCCTCATATAGTCTTCGTAAGTTATTAAATTCCTTATAATGCACTACTTTATTCCTTTGGCCATTATGTCATCCACACCACCACACTTAAGGGCATACAATTTAGCTTATAATCTAACAAACTCGATCATGGGCCTCCCACCAAACTTGTAATTGAACTTACCAACAACCTTTGCATTCATAGTCGAGTGCAATGCATGATCACGGGGTAATACTCGTCTCAAATTATCGTAGAATTGTGGAGTCTTTCTGGAGATCTTGTTAGAAGTCAGGTGTCTGAATGTGATAAATAAGGCAATCAGTATCCACGTAAGCCAGTTCCAACCTATCATGATTCACATCATAATGAAAATCATAGAGGATCATCAACTGATCGAGAAATGTAAAATAGTGTCTTGGGATAGAACCAACTAGCACCAGATGGTCATCGTACACTGTGAAATCTTTGTTTGTGAATCATGAAATTATTTTGCAGAGGTACTCGTTACTGCACACTAACTCAATTTTCTGCTGCTTTCTTAGTTTTTCATGAGTTTGCCAATAAAAGCTATTATAAATAAGATTCTAGAAATATTTTTCAAAGTCACAAACAGTACCTCGGTATTTGCCTATGACCAGGGCGATGTAGGGATTCAGCCATGCAGACTGATGGAATTGGAGAACCGTGTGGACTTTGTTTATGCTCTCCCAAATATCTGCATAGTTGTACAGAAATACACCTATCCTCATAATGACCCGTTCACATTCAGGCTCGAAAAACTTAATGGTGTTTGTGAACTGCATTGATGGTAGATTCTGGGCGAGGGAGGCCAGCCCATGAACTGCGCAAAAAACCTGTCGCCATCTGCTACGAGAATATTATAACCCTTTCCTCAGTTTTCTAAATTATAAATATACTCTTTCTGTCATTAATAAACTACTTGATGATGAAATGTTGGTCATATGCTAGGTTATGGGTTGAGATCGCATCAAGTTAAATCCATTACATGCTGCCCCATTGAAATCCCAAAAAAAAACCTTTTAGTTCGAGTCCATGACGGTCTTGTGGTACAGTAGTAACATTCTTTAATTGACACTCTGAGCATTGGTCAGCAATGTCAAGCATAGTGAAGTCTTGTATATTGCCTTGACATTGATACCATTTTCAACTATATCCTGCATGAACGTGGCCACTGCTACCACACCTTAATAAAAAATTGGCTTCTGTGGCAATTCCGATGTTAGTGCCACAGGAATGGTACGAGTATCTACTTTGAAATAGATACCATAGCTGTATGGCTTATGCATTTAATATGCATCTATATAGACATATGTAGGATCTGGCTGACAAGTGCTGACTTTTGGTCAGCATTGCCTCAAAGTTGCAGTAGGCGACTATTAGTAGCTTCTCCTCCATATGGTGGTGGTTGGCAAACTCAAAAACCAGCACTTAAACCATTCTCCCCTGGGAATTACATTTCTGTATGTACTGGAGCACTAGGTTCACAATACCTTCTGTATTGCTCAAAGCATTCCTGCCACGGGATCCAACAAGTTTTCTGCACCGTTCGCAATATAATTTAGCGTCAGAAATCGTTTCACAAAAATGTTTTTCGAATAAGTTGCATTAAAAATCGGCCTTAAATTTTACTTCCATCGCGCCCAAAGAAGTTTCGCTTCAAAAAAAAAACCACCACGTGGTGATCGTCCTCCCACTCCCATCGAGCTTCAACAACGGCACGCCAGGTTGCGACACTTTACCGTGAATCCTGTCGCCTGCGCACCGCGGTTGCGCTCTCAGCTGTTCCGAACAGAGGACAGCGCATGCGCCAGATTCCGCGAACCCGTGACGTAAAGCGCCGTCAGTTGGCCACACCCGGGCTCTGTCACGCCTCACGCCCCTGCGTAACACCACACTCTTTCCAGCACAGCAGAGACCCAGCCTTTGCCTGACAGAACCTAGTATAAATAATTACAAAATAAATAAATTAATAAATAAAACTGATAGTGTTTAGTATTTTTTATCACGGCGATAATATTTTCAGACTGTTGTTAACATATATTATTAATTTGAAAATAATTTTGTTTTGATTTTTAAAATCAAGATAAATTATTGTGATATTAAAAAAGATTACCACAAAGTTATTTCTTATTGCGTATGGATATTAAAATATGTATTTATGTATTAGGAAAAAATAAATGTATTAAAAGTAGTTTATAGTCAAAATTAATTGAAATAATTAAACTGCACAAAAAGAAGACCTTCAAGAAAATCTAACGTAAATGACCTTGTTAAGAAGTACGCCTCTGTAGTAACAAATTCTTACAGATGTATTTAATATAGCGTAAAGGTACCAACTGTAGTGACGTAAGCGAGGCGATGCTACCGTTTGCTCAGCTGTGGCAGAGCATTCTCGTAGCACCTGCGCGACCATCTCGCCGGTATATAACATACACATTACGTCTAACTCTTCAAAAGTATTCGGAACACTTTAATTCAAATAACGAATGCTAAAATGTAAGCCAAAACGTTTGGCCAATGATTTCATGGATTTTTTTTGCGACTTAAGTAATTTATAAATAAGTGATTAAAAAAATCGCTTATTAAATGTTTGCTTCTTGTGTTTCTTGCAAAATTTTTAGACCCTACCTTCACAGAAAATTTTTTACGTTAAAAAAAAAAATTCTTCGGAAACCAATTGCAAACAAAATGCTTTTTAATACTACAAGAAAAATAATGTAAATTTATAACACAATTCTATAGTAATTTTTGCACATATAAATATTATTTTGGACACAATACTAAACTTTTCGTGTCTCGTTTGTGAAAATTGGCACATTATTTAAAATTTAGATTGATGTTTTATTCAAGTATTATTTTTAAACCATAGAAATGATAATCGAATATTCAACAGTTGAACCTATTTTTTTTTGTTTCTAATTGCGTATGAATGTGTTCAGTTCATACTGGAAAGCTATTCAGAGAACGGTTCACAAATAACAATAACTGGGACAACAAAAAACATAAAATCCCGGGAAAGAATACAAACCCAGAATAACGGCAAATATTTTTTGTAGTGATGTAGTGGCTTTCAAGTAAA
The DNA here is from genome assembly GCF_032445375.1 of Bacillus rossius redtenbacheri. Taxonomy (NCBI): domain Eukaryota; kingdom Metazoa; phylum Arthropoda; class Insecta; order Phasmatodea; family Bacillidae; genus Bacillus; species Bacillus rossius. Next base: position 13,919,630 of record NC_086336.1, on the reverse strand, counting down.
TGTACATGTTTACTAATAGCTGTTATTTTACAATGTTATTAGAGTACCATTTACAAAAAATTAAAGGTCTACAACTTATGCGTTACACAAGCCCTGTCAAGTTTGGCATAAATGCATTACAACTCATTAATTTTTGGTATTATTTATTATTAATTTTAAATTATTCTTTTTTTGATACCGTTATTCAGAGAAAAACTGCCGAAATAGAAGTAGCGGCAGAATTTTACTATTGAAAATATTACACACAGCAGCTTTGAATAAGATGCGATCTCCAAGCTTCGAACCTTTTGCCCATCCACTGGGTTCTTCTGGTCTAGGAAATAGATGTGGACAGGATTTGAACCCAAAACAAGAGCCAGCTGGGCACGACTAAAAAAAAAAAATGCAGTCACGTTACAAACAATTGTAAATTTTGACTACACTGTTAGCAAGAGTACAAATAGTTATTTTCGCAGCAATGTTAACTTTGGTGAATATTAGGAATGATTAACGATGAGTATGAAAAATAACGAGGTAAAATTTATATATTATTTAACAAACTGAAGAAGTTCTATGATAGGTTACTTGGCAGGTAGGTAAAGGTTTTTCGTATTTATAAACTGTTAAGAATTATAAGAAGTTAAATTCACTATAATTAGTTACTTCAATTTTTTTTTGCTATATTACTTAGTATTTCGTAGTGAGTTAGAGAATGTAGGAATTTTGATATTTAACTCCCACATCGACTATATTAACAATTACTAAACGGATTATGGGCAAATATATACATATATATTAGTTTGTATTCCTCCCTTACATAAAATGTATCTTTAATTATATTTTATTTCAGAAGTCGTGCACTTCTTTAATCTCTGGATTTGCTGGCTTCGAAGGCCGAGAGGTCATTACATGTAAATCTGAATCTTGATTTCGTGTTGATGAATAGATTTATTAAATACCATTTGGCTTTTTAATTATCCAAAATTAAGCAATAGTTTCACTCACGGCAAGATATATATTCTCTTTCTTAGCAAAAATATGGTTAATGGTTAAAATGATACAGTATAACTTTTATATCAAGAGATAAGTACCAATTTCCCAACTTTAATCGCTGTGTCCTTCTAGATATCACTAAGCTGGAGAAAATTACGATACCCCTATGGTTTCTGGGCAAGTTTACTCTGTAATGATTTAACATGAGTTATAGTAGTTTGAAAATTAAGAAAGATGACTTTACATTATGCAGCACTGAAACCTGAAAGACTATTTTTCTTAAGCAAAAATCCTCAACCTAGCTGGGAATTCAGCCCGCGACCTTTGGTCGATCAGGCAGGCAGCCAGGCATGATGAAAAAATACTATTACATTTAGGAACATTACTAATATTCTCGTATATAGGAATAATCCAATTATGATTAAAATGAAGAAATAGAGTCATCTTTTAATTTTAATATCATCGTTGATTGTTAGATACATTTAAATTTTTTGCTTCCCATTTCATAACACACGTCATCAGAAATTTTTAACTACATGACAAAACAGTTAAATTATCAACAATTCTACAAAGCAAATGAAGCTCGATATGGATGTTACTTACACGGAAAAGATTTAATGTGGTTTTCAGCGGTAAAAACAGTTAAACAAAAAAATCTATGTTCACATTTAGATGAACATAGTATAATACATACGCTTTTATACGATTGCTCAGGTTTTAAATTTTTCTACTTGAAACTGAACTCTGCCATTTATTACTTTACTAACAGTTGACGTCAATCTGCCTCAGAATATATTCCTCGCGAAAATTCATTAAAAATATTTGCAATTTAACATGTTATTATCAATCTACGTAAAGTAAATGGAGGAAAATAAGGTCCTCACTAATATCATACTCTCTAAAAATTGTTTGGTCATCTTCCTAGACATTTAATGTATGTAATTTACCAACACAATAATACTGGAAATTTTGTATTAATCAACGGCAAAAAAAAATTTAAGTGATCACGAAATGTACCATACTTTTTCGGAAAATTTTAATTTGTATTCTATAGGTTAGTAACTTGTGTTTAATTTAAGGGAATCCAACCAGACATCTGAAAGCAGTTAGTTATATTCAAGTCATGAACAAATTCTGATGGATGGATCGGAAGTTCTCTTGGTTCGTAACGAATCTGTGTGTTTTTTTTAAGGTATCACCGCCGCCGAAACCGAGGTCACCTTCACTCTCAACACCACCGAGCTGGTGTCCGAGTTCCAGAACTCCAGCTCAGTGATGCTGCGCGAGCAGCGCGTCGAGTTCGCGTTGACGTGACCAACCTCACCGCGGAACCGCGCGGGCGCCTCCGCGCGCGAGCTGGAGTCGCGGTTCAGCCCGCCGGAGGCGCGGTCCGTCGCGGCGCGGCTGCAGCAGAGGCGGGACAGCTTCGAGGCGGCCGGCGAGACGCCCGGCAGGTCGAGCAGGCGGTGGCGGGAGTCGCGAGCAACCTCTCCAGCTCCAAGGAGCAGCGGGACTCGAGGACCGGGGCCCTTGCCGGCGTCATCAGAGCGAGGCCAACAAGACGACCATCCAGCGCGTGGGAGGGCTTCGAGAACAACACCGAGGGCGAGATCAAGGAAGGAATCTCCAACGGCCTCACTTTCATTTCCAGTATCTTCGGCTGAACTTTTCAATGAATGCTATGTCGTAGAATATATTGTATAATATATAGTGCTTACATAACATTGAGTATTCTTTTATACGGTTAACGGCCAGGGTTGAAACAAAATACATCTCACCTTGTCCCAGGTTCATCCCATCCTCACTTCAGCCAGTAACCAGCTATGGATGTTTTTTTTCTCAAATCTAAAGTTACACAAAGGTGTACCTGAACAACAAATTCAGGCAGATACTGTCTGCTTTGACAACAACAAGAACATTAAAAAATGGCTGACTTTATTTTAGTAATCATACTTACACTACAGTCTACAATTTAAATACTGAAAAAAATATTATAACAAACATAATATAATTACTCCGGTATGAAGAGTTCCCGATCATAATTTAAAATGTTGTGGTTACCAGAAATGTCATAAATTATCTAGAAATGTCATTTTCACAACAAAAAAATTACCGTTATTATGAAGAAAAAAAATTAAGGAGTGTTGAAACTTCCAATCTTTATATATATATTTCTTGTGTGCGTGTGTATGTCACTGAACTCCTCCTAGACGGCTGGACCGATTTTGATGAAATTTTGTGTGTGAGTTCACGGGGATTCGAGGATGGTTTAGATTCACAATTGGATATTTTATCTCGATTCTGAGTTAAGAAAAACTAAAAAAAAACACGCTTTAAAAGTAAAAATTGCAACGCATTATTAGAAGCCATTAAGTTTTGCTATTGTAAGGAACTAAGTAGAGAGTAAGAAAAAAATAAAGATCCTGACAGTTTATAGTGTCGCCATATTTGTTTCAATTTTCAATACCCTTTTTGTATATTACAATTTAAATTTCAGAAAAAAATCATGTTTCATAGCCACACAAATAGTGAGTGTGTGTCATTTCTCTATGTCCACGAGGTCTCGCCGCGTCAATTTTCTCCTTGGAGCGAACCCGTCCGCTTGATTAAATAAACAGCTTTTATCGTTGAATGATTTCATGATTTATTTATTGAAAATATGCTCTAAAAAAAATTAGTTGGATAGACATTCAATAGGTGTCTTTCTCTCACTCTCTCTCTCTAACATGTATGTAGCTTGCTCGCGGGTCAGTAATGCAGACAATCTTTACATTCTATCTCGAGACGGAAAAAACAGTAAATGTGGTTTACAAAGACATTTTATGAAGTGTCTTCCCGTCATTACATTTGAAAGTAGAAAAATATTTACTCAAAATTTAGGTAGTAACATATTTTTATTGCAAAGACTGAAATAGAGGTGAGAAAAATTATCATTTGTGAACATAAGAAAACTACTACAACTGTATCAACTGTTATGTTATAATGTTTAAATTTCTAAATGGTGCAAGATAATACAAAATTCCATGCGGAAAAAGTCGTGGGCAGCAGATACGTATAGTTATAGGTGTGGGGCTATGCGTGCTAATTTTTCATATACTGCATGGATGCGAACATGTAAGAATAATCTATCTATCTTACTATAATAAAACAGTACTTTTTCTGTCTGTCTGTTTGTACGCGATTTTGATGAAATTTTGTGTGTGAGTTCACGGGGATTCGAGGATGGTTTAGATTCACAATTGGATATTTTATCTCGATTCTGAGTTAAGAAAAACTAAAAATACACGCTTTAAAAGCCAAAAAACTAAGCATTGTTGATAATTAGCCTCCATGGCAACGGGCTTTTGCATTGTTGTTGCCTTCTGCGTAACCATGGGAAAGGTTTTTGGTAACGGAAGTGGCATGCCCAAGAGGAGGGGCATGTATAATGAGAAGATACAAAATGTCCAGCGTAGAAATACTTACCGCCATATCCATATCTCACAAAAAGTACATTTGGGCAGGAAAATGTCTGTCGGGTCCGCTAGAAAGATATATAGAGAGATAGAGATATAAATAGAAAGATAGAGAGAGTTATAGAGATATACATAGAGAGATAGAGAATTAGAGAGATAAAGAGAGATGCTTAGTATACGTTTAAAAAATTACAAAAAAAAAAAATTGATTGAGGCATTGCAACGCATGCCGGGAATCATCTAGTGATATTGTAAAAATCTATTACTCATTTCAAAAAAGAAAGCGTTAAACAATTTTTGTCAGCAGGACCTGCCTAAGACTTACTTTGTTATGATGCTGTTATAGATTTATGTGTATCAAGAACGTCCCACTAAAGCTGATTCCTTGCACATATCTGCGGAAATAGTCAACATGTATCTTTATTACTGGGACGAAAAGCGAGCTTCGAGAACAAAACATACACATGTTATTTACTGTTCATTGTGTGCTCAAATCTTGCACAGCCAATATAGGTAAATATTCATAACTTAATAATGGGCAGAAGAGTACAGAATATGTGACCATCTACGAAACTGCATATCAACAACTGAAAACCAAAAATACTTTCGCTCGTGTGCGGAAAACAAGGCTTTCGAGACAAACGAGCACATTAAATAAAACCAACGTATTTCCCCCCATTTGACGCAGAATCGACACGGTTTGGACAGAGTGGTGTGGAGCAACGATGTGTGCACGAACAGTAAGAACGGAAAGCTGGGTAGAGAGAGAGAAGGACCAAAGCAACGTCCGCCAAGTTTCTCACTTCCAGAGCGCAGTGGTAAGAGGCGAGTCGTTTGGCTCCAAAGCCGTTGAGATTCGACTGTGCCATGTTTGCTGTATTTTTTAATTAAATTTATAATTTTTTTCCTTCAATTATGTGACTTTATATAGTTGGTAATTTCGTCACGCGCATCAAACAAACTCTCAGCAACTTCCGCACATAAGACACGGATGTTTGTTACTACCACAAAATATTATGTAAGTAAATACTTATCGTATAAAATATTTTATTGGTGACAGAAAAATAATATTTAGAGTATAGAAAATTGTTTAATAGTAGGGCCATGCACTTTTCGTGAAAATATTTTGAGACGCTATTTGTATGTTAAAACACCGTTTCGTTATTGGTTGAGTTCATTATATGCATACGTCTTTTGTCGGCACACGAATCAGAGCAATTTTGTGTGGAAGCTACTTCGTCCTGAATGGCCTAGCCAAATAAGGCAACGGCTTCTCTTGCATATGGCCGCCGATAACAAGGAAGAAGCCATTGGCACGGGAAGCAGTCTATGCATTTCTTGGAAATTTCGAGAAAAATACCTGCACCATTTCATCGGGGATCAAAAATTTTTCTTTTAATAAAATATATGAATAGAGATTAAAATACCACTTTGTCATTGCCGTAAAAAACATATTTGGCTTGATGAGAACATTTAAAACAATCGTATAGCAACAACCATACTGTTTTTATTGTTTTGTTTTCATTGTGCGCTGATGTATATTCTTAGCGTTTTTTTCTAGGATTCACAGAAGCATAAAGAATTCGTTGAATGAGGAAACGGCGCGTTTGAGAGTCAGGAAGAGCGAAACAACGTTAAGCAAAACTGGTTAAGATACTTCCACGCAGCAGCATAGGCAAAGGGAGCGAGCAATTGTGGTAGACATACATTGATGTAAATGAAAAATGTTTCCAGGAAGATTTTTTTTCCCTGCCTCACGGAGCAAACACGAGGGAAGACGACATAGGAGAGGAAGTAAAATAAAGTGATATGAAACGTAAGCTCCTAGTATTGAGTTCCATGACAGGAATAATATTTAAAAATAAAAAAGGGTAATTTATATGTCCCCATGTCCTGCACCGTTGAAGCGAAACAATTCAATCTCTGGAGCACTCTAGTTTCCCCCCCCCCTTCCTTTTTACATTGACTGTTAGAGATGGACCGATTTTTTTGTTTGTTGGTGGGATATGATTAAAAAGGGTAGCTCCGGGAAAAGGTGGGTGAGAGGAAACTGAATGACATCGATTCTTCAGCTGCAGTGAAAGAAGACAATAAATTGAGAACGATTTTCAATTATGACTGTAAACTCAATTCATCTCGAGACAAAAATAAATTGGAAAACGGCAGGGGACGTGAAAGGGACCTGTCACCGAACCTCAATGATTTACAAGTGGGAGACAATTGATTTTTTTTTCTTTGTTCACCCAAACTTTGTGATCAAGCTGTAGGACGCTATTTACTTGTACGTTTCGCTTTTAAAACACATCATGAAGGGTACAACCAAAATCTTATTAATATATATTTTCCGAATATTTCCTCCTGGACCGGAATAATCATCGCCTGCGTTTTTAAGGGTTATTATTCTTTAGGCGCGTTGATAGTGAAATTTTTGTACGTGTCAGAAATGCAATAAGCGTGCATTACACGACGGAAAGTAGCCAAGTTGAAAGTTCAATACGCACGCATGCAGAAACTGCTATAGCCACAAGCCGAAGTTGTCATGATGGCTGACCCACGTGTAATGCACCTGTGGATGTTTCACGATCATATGGGGATGTACTAAGCGTATTGGTGTGCCATAGTAAACTTTATGGCTAAAAATATCTTGGAGAATATTTGGTAAAATTGAAAAGTAATAAGATATAAGTCGCAACTTTCAAAATAACTATAATTTATTAGCCACAAAAATTGTGTTGGAACCTACATGGTATCAAAGAATTATTAGAAGTATTATTAATAACAATTATTTTGTCGGTTCTCTAAAGTATTACGAACGTGGCGCTATCTGTTAAGGATTTTTGTAACTGAAAGTTGCAGTCCAAACCATAAATTAAAACAAAATTAACTTGAAACATTTTAAAACACTTGTTATTACACTAAGTATATTTAGGACGTGTATTTGTTTTTGTTTAAACTACAGAAATAAGTCTATAAATACTTCCCACAAACACTCCTAACCTTACTCAGATGATTCAATAATTGAAATTTAACAGTAAATATTTTATAACAAAATTGTTTTACTTAACATTACGTCAAATATATGTAGGCTAAGAATTTGTTGTCTCTCTGGAGTTTGACGAACACTGCACTTTATCTGCATTTCAATGTAAACTAAGGGTTATAAAAGTTGTAATGCATATTTTTTAAGTTGTCATTATTTATATGACTATAAATTATAACATGAACTATTAAATAATAGTTGTAATATTATAAAGTTCACTTTGGCACACCAATAACCTAAGTACATCCTCAGATGTTTGCAAAAGTTTATATATACGGTTGAATCACGCGGATCCATAATTTTTTTTCTTCAGATTTCTGAGTCTTCCAGAGATAGCATCACTGTGTTGAGAGGTACAATTTCTTCCAATATACTGCCGTTACATTCACAAAATTACCCTTACCAAATGCTGCACACAAAGAGCTCAAATGTTTACACATAAAAAATATTCACTAAAACAACAAAATCTTTATTATGACTTAGTTGATTTTTGGTAATCTTGTAAGGCAATTTTTAAAGTAACAGAGATAATCCTATTTTTAATTTAGAGTTAACTGATTAGTCTTTTATAGTGATTTTTAGTAAAAACTTTGTGTGTATTGAGGCGTCCAAAGAGTCAAGAGCTTTGTAGCATTTTACATATAAAATAAGCCAGGCATGTTTCAGTTGTGTTTGCATTTTGTGAATGTGGCTTATGAAGAAGGATTCAAATTCTTTGAGAAATTCTATGGCATATTTCCTTTAATTTTAAAAGCTAAATAGCAGTTACTCGGGTGACAAGCCTGTTAAACAAACACGTTATTGCCTAAGATAATGACCGTCCCATGTTCGCTTTAAAAATCCACATGTGACATAGACTAAGTGTCGCTTCGTGCTTTATTGTGTTCGACAATGATGTAAGTCCTCAAATAAAAAATTGACCTGTAGGTCAAAGAAACATTTTTCCGTAAAAGTTATAAGAAAAAAAAGGAGAAGAGTTAATAAGTTCTTCGATAAAAGTTCAATTTCTCAGCTCTATTTGCAGTGTGTTTTGCCAATTCAGCTCTACAATAAAAGGTAGTCAAAAGTAAATATTGACCTTACAAAACATTATTTGCACATTATCACTAAAATAATAACCTACACGTGTAAGTTAAATTATTTGTAGCCTGTTGATACATGGAGTCGTATAACAATTTTTTTGCATCAGTGGTGGATTCAGGAATATGTTTTGAGGGGTAAGAGAGATTTAGAAAAAAATTTAAAAAAAAATTGAATCTGTGTATTAAAAAAGAGACATAATTATTGACACTAACACACTGACATATGATCCTACAGTAGAAGACGTTGATTATGTGTCTTCTCACATAGTAGCATACATCCCCACTGCATCCACCATTGCACTAAATCACTTCTTTAAAAAGTGATCGTGTTGTGATTTTATGAGAAATCATTGTATAATAAACAGGAGAATTTGCACCAATGATACAAATATGAATTATTCCTGCTAGCCAAACACATACTTGAAACTACTAAATCCATTCGACGGAATATATATACACACACATATATACACATACACATATAGGCAGTTTTATTTAGTTCTGCCTTTATGCCTTTATGTTGAATCAACTGTTTCTCTTTGATACGACACTTTTTACTAAAAAAAAAAGTACGATTGTTCCTTCAAACAGTTTTCTTCTTGGTGCAAGAAATTCTGTGACTCACAATGCAACTGGAATAGCTTGAAACTAAAACTCTTGTGGAGAAAATGCTTGTCACTTTCACGACCCACGCCGGAACGTGACCCCTCCCCTCTTCTGCTCGGCCGGAGCGCGTGTTTCATTCATGTCGCCGGGAGGTTTGTTCGGGAAGAGTTGGCACTACCGTCCCCGCGCATCTGGAGCCGAGACGAACAAAGTTGGAGCAGCTGCGGTCGAGAATTCCGCGAGCGGGGAGCGAAGTAAAAAGAGAAATCAGCGGAAGACGTCGAGGCATAAAAATAAGACGGCGTCTCTTCGACAAGTTTATTTATGTTTTTTTATTTCTTTGTAAAAGTGAGGTCTCACAATCCTAAAGAAATAAAGGGTCAAAAGACTTCCTTAGAAACACTGATTTGAAAGAGGGGGGGGGGGGAAAGAAGAGAAATCAGGGGACAGTTAGAAATCTGAAATTCTGCAAATGATTTTCATTCAGTCTTCTTACGAAGTATCTTCGAAAGAAACTTTTTGACGTGACAACGTCTAATAAATCGATGAACGCCGGCTGCACGCACGAAAAAGTGTCCCGTAACGCACATTGTCCCGTTACGCTGTGTCCCGTTACTCTCATTGTACGCTTGCGCCGCATCTATCTCTCTTCCACTCGATTGGAACAACCATCCATTTGACTTATTCGAGGGACATTAAACTTGAAACACTCCCATTCGTTTCCTACTTTTCCTATCATAGTCATATCCTTACCAGAATAACACAGATTGGAAGAAGTTAAATAGCAAACATGTATTAAATAATCTCTTCGTTAAAGTAATAAACATATTTGAATTAATGAGTGCAAATAAAAGTAAATTTATCAATTAAATTGTAGATTTCATTTCACTCCTTCTTTGTATCCATAGAAAATAGTGATAATTCAATAAAAATGATTTAATTTTATGCATAAATGTATGCAATCATTTCATCAATATTTTTTTATAACGTCACGTTAAACTATCGTCCGTAAACCGACTTTACAGACAACCAATTTTTTTTCATTTGTTTGTGTATGTTTCACATTTATAAATTGGGGGTATTGAATTATGTGATAGCCGTGCTCAATGTGAGAATCTTACGAGAATTTCACTTAAAATTGTGTTATTTGAAAATAATGAATTAATAGCAATAAATCAATGACCTACATATTGGTATCTGTCATAAGTTTATATATTAGAAAAAAAGTCCTAACGTAATATAATTGTATATTACTTTATCATTATTATTTTGTTAGTATTTATTATTTATTGTTTTTTTTTTTTAATTTTTATTTATTTAACTCCTTTTTTTCAATATTTTGCAGCTGATAGCTTGTGCTTCTTCCTAATTTTCCTACTATTTTATGTTGTTTTTCAGGTATGTGTGTTCATAGTTGTACGGTGGCAATCTAATTGGACTGTTGGATGGTGCTTAATAAATAAATGAATTAATAATTGCATGATGGGTCGTTACATTCGTTTTCAACAATAAAATTAAAATAATATCTCGGATATCTTTACATTATTAAAAAAATCCGTATTCATGTAGCCTAATTAAAAAAACTTTCGTAATCATACAATGTTAAATATGAACATACTTTACATATTTAAAGCTCTTGCTTATTATTTCATGATTTCTTTGCTAGGTAGTATTAAATTTAATTGAATAGTTTTTGTTTTCCAGATATTGCTTATCCTGTGTTGAGGGAATCAATCATAAGTTATGGCTGGACAAGCGGATACTTACGATTGGCTGCTCCGTGAAAGGTTAATGTTTCAAAGTGTTAGTGGTTTACGCAGTAAATGATGATCGAAAGTGAATTCTTCTGTAGGCATTTCATATCGTCATTCAGTTGTCAACCCGTTTCAAGCTCGAAGAAAGAAGTAGATGACTATCGTTATTATATACTATAATATTAATGATAAAAATAAAAGCCTCAGGACTATTTTTTTTCTTTGTTGCTTGATTTCAATACGCTGAAAGTGTCCGTCATCTATTGAAAAAAAAAATTCTCCTTTTTAAATATGGATTTGTATTCGACCTGCCAGTTTGCATTCTCATATAGTAATTTTTTTTGTATTTTATATTAGATGATTTTGTTTTATTTTATTAATTAGTACGTATTTAACTTATGTGTTATAATACAAGCGATCAAATTTAAACGCATAACTGTGATAAAATGTGCAGATAAAAAATATTAATTTTTTTTAAATTTTACAAACAATTTAATTTAATACGTGCAATTATTTCAATTGATATCGAATAATGGGAAACAACACTTTCTATGAATTTAGAAAAGCACTAGTGGACTAAAGGAGTGCTACCTGGGTTGCCACCCGCTGCATGGTGATATGCCTGCTCAAGTGTCGGCCCTATTCTCCCGGACATGGACACATGGTGTTTGGAGCAGCTCACACATCTTCACATTTCCCCAGTTTAATAATTACACTTGACATTTCAGCACAGTTACAAGCCTCTAATGCTCACCATCGCGACACCACAACACAACAGTCGGCCAACCCAACTGGTGGAGGAATATCTATCCCTCCCCTCACCAGGAACACCGAGAAAATTAAATTTATTTGTCCAACAAAACATGCCACCCACCACTTGATACGAAAGATTTGGAAACATTCAGAAAGACAAAGTGTGGGTCTGCGTCGTAGATTTTTCACGAAAACGTCAGGATGAATTCATAACAAGTGTTTCGTATTAGTTAATAATTAAATTATTAATCGTAACAATCACGGAAAAGCTCACAATGGTTCGATGTCATCACAGGCAAAACAAACATTGCGCGATGAACACGTGCAGACATGATCTATCCGTTGTGGGCTCAACCGTTCTCGACGTTATTAGTCGCTTAGTTATTGGCGGTTCAAAACTGACGGGATATTGTGTCACACTACAGAGTTCAATCGACTGTCACTGTAACGAGCAAACAGACGTTTATTTTATTTTATTTTATTTGCACACAATATATTCAATTTTTGAACAGTATGTTCACAGAATATAGGGCGTGTCAGTTTGATATACACTACAATAAGTAAATAACACTTAAAACATATACAACTTACTTAAAACATATACAACTTATACATGACTTATGGACAATATCCTATACATAAGTATATTTCCATATATATTGATATAAAAAATGTAGATAAAACTAACACAATTCAATATACATGTTAATAATTGACAAGTTAATCTTAAAATCTCCTATTTACCACAAAGGACACGCCGTTTCAGGCTTCACTTGAAAAATACAAGACTATAATTCAAACATTATTTTTATAAATAAAAAATATAACTAAATAAATAAAAACGTCAAAAATATGTGGGTTGCATCTTGGAGTGCAGTGCGCAGAGACAGTTGTATAAACCTCGGTTTCTGGCCCACGTCACACCAAATGGCCCCGCAGGCAAGTGATGGCTCGGCGGTGACGTCATCGGGTTGAGTCACAGATACCAGTCGCCTCACACCTGGCTCAGCATATAGAGACACGAAATATGCTCTATATTTTTTTCTTTTTTGATTTCGGAAATTGAACAGAAATATTCGTGTAAAATTACAGATATTTGTAAATTTTGTACATTGACGTGAAAACAACGGCATTGCTACAAAATACTGGGGGCTCGGATTCTTACCCGGTCTTTGTGTCACTCTGTGTTGTCCCAGTACCTCCAATAGTTATTTGTAAACCGTTCCATGAATAGCTTTCCGGTATTAACTGCACACAAGGCCAAGGTACCCTGTCAGCAAGTCTGCTGTATGCGCGGCTTCAATGTTCTAGGAGCGTCTGTACTGTCCCTAATGCCCCCCCAAATCCACCAACAAGCACACCATTTTCCAGGAGGACTACCTGCATCATTTACAGGAACTGAGGGCACCCGATAACTTATTGACCAATAGTCGTTAGCTTCGCATTGGCGATTCCAGTGCAAATTTCAGCTGAATCACAGCACCGCGCAGGGCAGCCAACTTATACATTGGCCATAAAATCAATACTGTCCGAAATTCAATTAACAACACCGAAAATACTGGTAATTTCTAATCCTAAACGACGATTAATTAAAAAGTTGAAATAATACTCCTTTATACCGAAAAGGTTCGTGGTCACAAGAAAAAAAAATGTACAACAAAAATGAGATACCTTGAGTTCGGCAGTCCAACATACTTTTTTTTTTTTGTCACTGGATGCCCAACATATTTTTTGTTGTAGACAAGCATAATTTTGTTTATTTAAAACTTATTTATATTGCAAAAGTTATTTTCTAGTATCATATTAATTTTGTATACCTATAACATGAATTTTATATATTTTACCAATGCGTGTTTTGAAATATAAAATGTTTAATTGTTTTTAAGAACTAGATTACAAAAACGTTTTTGTAAAATCACATGATATTTTTACAGCGTATGCGCATTCAAAGTATAAACACTTTCCAAACTTAATTTGTATATCCTCGTAAGCGAACAAACGTTTCCTTACGAATGTCGCACCATTTGTAAGAAATTTAAATTATAAGTGCTTAAACAGCCAAGATCCTAACAGAAAATAAATTTCGTCTCAGTTTTGCTAAAACACAAAAATTTGTCTGCAAATTTAGCACAAAATTTTAATTAATTTAAAAGTTTATTATCTGTCCCAAAACGGGACAAGTATCATCATAGTTATACTAAGAGACAGATCAAGCACACTTTATCAAACCTTTCCTGAAATAATCTTCTCGTACATAACAGGAAGAAAATGTACAAAATAAATTAATGAATAAAGTAGGTAAGTTTAAAAATTTTCGTTCATAAAAACCCTTTCTGTACACAAAGTATTAATTAAAGAAAAAATGTAAATTTACAAGAAAAAATAGTATTAATTATAATTTACTATTTGCCAAAATATATAACAGTAATGTTCATGGCAGCAAATGAAAAAATACACACAATTTTTTCTTTAGCTCATAGCACTTGTGACAAAGCCTTAGTTTGTCCATGTAATTTATAAAAATCTCATGATAAGCAGTTGTCTGTTATTATTATTTTTTCTTTTGCTAAGTTCTAGGCCTAAAATAGCATAGCTTTTGGTAACAGTTTTATATTCATAAAAACCTAATCTTTTTTAATGTTGTTTTACATTCAATTTATTTTGTTGTGTTTTTAAGATATATATTGAGTCTCTACATTACATTTTCATGCGGTCAGATATTATTTTAGGCATCGCGCATTTTAAGTAGAATTGTGTCTGCTTTAATAGCATGTTGTTCAGCCAAAACAGTTCATCTTAAAAAATTATTTCAACTAAAACTTCATTACTACTGTAGGCCACTGTTTATTTCACCGCAGTCATGATATGTCGTATAATAAAATTAATTCAGACAAAAATTATAGATAATAAATCAAGGTTTTACAATAAATTAAAACGAATTAAATAGTAAACATGGTACTAAAATTATGAATTTTTTAAAAATCAAACTTTCTTTTTTTTCAACCTCATAGCAGCAGTAGATCATATTATAAAAATTGTTTCAAACAAAATTTTAGATAAAAGTTACAACAACAAACACTTTGAACGAATTCGATGGTGCGAGTACGAAAAGAGTTATGATTTTTTTTTTGGTCCTGTAACATTTGTTTTTTAAAAATCTTGCATTTATAGTTGGTCGTATCAAAATTGTTCTTAGAAAAAAGTTTTTGGTATAACTCCTACGATTTATAATACGTTCAAAAGGATTTGATATTTATTTTATTACGAGATAATGCCTGGCATGCGTTGCAATGCCTCAATAAATTTTTTAATTTATTAATAATGTAATTTTTTAAACGTATACTAAGCATCTTTCTTCATCTCTCTAATTCACTATATCTCTCTCTCTTTCTATTTATATCTCTATCTCTCTATATATCTTTCTACATATATATCTCTATACATCTTTCTAGCGGACCCTACAGACATTGTCCTGCCCAAATGTACTTTTTGTGAGATATGGATTTGGCGGTAAGTATTTTTACGCTGGATATTTTTGTATCTTCTCATTATACATATCCCTCCTCTTGGGCACGCCACTGCCGTTAACAAAAACCTTTCCCATGGTTACGCAGAAGGCAACAACAATGCAAAAGCCCGTTGCCATGGAGGCTAATTATCAACAATGCTTAGTTTTTTTTGCTTTTAAAGCGTGATTTTTTTAGTTTTTTCTTAACTCAGAATCGAGATAAAATATCCAATTGTGAATCTAAACCATCCTCGAATCCCCGTGAACTCACACACAAAATTTCATCAAAATCGGTCCAGCCGTCTAGGAGGAGTTCAGTGACATACACACGCACACAAGAAATATATATATAAAGATTGGAGCTATACTGATTTTTTTCTTTTTTTCAATAAGCCTTCCACGTTTCTGAAGTAGCTTGTATTCTGGGATGTAGCCGCGTCCAAGGCGAGTATAGAAAGCATTTTTTTTTTTTTTTTCGAAATCCACCTAAAAGGAGGGGGAAATACAGATGTATGTGGGGTTCCGACACCCACCTGCCTGGCGAATCTTGTTGGCATGACTCAGCAAAATTTGTTATCTCTAGATTCAACACACATAGCTTCGCTAAATACATTTTTGTAGCCGTTACCATGGTGCGACTATCGGAAAAATTTATACGTAGTTTTTTTGTTTCAAGGTCCATAGACCACAAAATAATAGTCCACTAATTTTCATCTCTGGCTACCACTCCCATGATTTTAAAAGTCTCAGCATTCTTTTTGTCATTACAAATAGGTAAGTAGCTCCACACACAGCATACAATAAATAATGAAAGAATAAATTGGAAACTTTTTTAATCATATGTTAGAATCTGAGGCCACTTGCTGGGCCTCACTCAGTCTTCCTGCACCCTTTTTATATAATTTCTTTAATATTATATTTTTTGTCTTTTAAATATTGTTCAGACATTTTAGCCGTATTTATTTAAGCCAGTCAAAATTTATTTAAATATTTTAAAGTGTGTAGTTCAAGGATTTAACATTTTTGTTTTGGGTTTGATATCGATACTGTTTCCATGGACGGCTACTGGGCGCGGTGTCGCCGGACTGAGGCAGCGAGTGTTGTCGACTGCGGGCGGCGGCGGGACTGCTCCGCGCGCACGCGCCAGGTCTCGCCGGGAGACGAGCCAAATGCCTCGGGACATGAGTGGTGGCCCGTCACCAACTGTGCACGGACTGGGGACTTATGGGAGTGCCTTTGCTACGGATCGCCGGCACCTGCAAGGTAAAGAGGCGTCATGTATATTTGGATTTGGCCCCCGCCAACAGTGTTGCACATTTTGGAGTTTGACTGCAATTCATACAATTTTGGTGACTTAAACACTTGTGCACGAATTCCATCTTGAAGACGTCTGTTTTACGTGCCTTTCAAGTAAAATGAACTGGCCTACGCTCTACCCGTTTTATGACTGGAGAAAGATTATTGGGTTTTTTGAGAATATTTTAAGGAAGTTAAATTTATAGCTAAGCCCTTAGGATAACGGATTTTGTTTTTATGAGACCTGGCATGTAGGAACTTCTACTTTAAGGCAGTGGCTCGTCTCGTATATGGTGTTTGTGCGGACGCTTTTGACCTCGCTGTGCTGTTGCGTAGGTCAGGGAAACAGCTTTGATTACTTACGAATCTTAAGAAAAACGTATACGTTTAAGACTTTGAACTTTATTAATTTCTTATTTCATATTTTACGTAATTATATGATTGTATTTATTTTATCTATGCTTTTATTGTAACTAGGCCCTTTGGTATAGGATTTTTGCTTCTGGCTTATATTACTAGTTACATGGTATCAGAAATATTTAAATCTATAATTTATGGGGGTTTTAAAAGTATAATTTTATATTGTATATTTAATTATCTATAGGTTCGGCATGAGACGTAGGTACTGGAAATTGCCATATACGCAAAATTGTAAATTCATTGCCATACTTTGTATTATGATGAAGGCTTTTCTAGTAAACCTCTTATTTGCGTTTTTTTTTTTTGTATTTAGTTACCACAGACTAGCCCGTACATTGTTTGCTACCTCTTCATGTTTACGCCCGGCTACTTGGGTAAATAGTGATTTTGACATTTATTATTATTATTTAACGTGTTTTAGATTTTTGTGTGACAGTATGAAATTCTCAGAGTGTGTCGGGGACGCAACCCCCCTTTCTTCGGGGAAGGAAGGCGGGTTACAAATCCAAGAAACAGTAAAGCAAATTTCCCGCAATATGTACTACTATTTTTCAGCAACGTTGTTTAAACAGGAGTTAAATCAAGATTCAGCGGACCTTTACGTTATCTAGCTCGATGGGTTTATAAGTGGCATTGCTTGTGGTATCAACTTACATATTAACACAGCCTATGGCCACAAAAAAATTTAACCTGGCCGGTGTTCGAACTCGTAACCTCTTGCATTATAAGCTGGAGTTATACCAACTATCAATGATTTGCTAATAAAATTTCATTTATTAATAAATTATAGAACTGAACATAGATAGCTAAAACAAACAACACAGTAAAATCCAACTGAAATTAAGAATTTTCACTTTGTTAAAACCGTATGGAGAAATAAGCTCTCACCTCTAAATTTGAAGTAACACATTGCAATATTCAAAATTGTAATAATATGTAATTAATTCTACATTATCAAATCCAATTCGCATTGGGGAAGAAGTAAACTTTAACATATTTCCAATTCTTACTTCGATACAACTCAAGGACATAAAATAGAAATGTATTACTTCAAATATTGAACTATATTGTTTCACGTAAAATTAAATTTTATTATATTTCGATAAAACTAATAAAACTAAGCTTATTAATCTATTTTTGCGCACCCATCTTCCTCACTGTCAATATTACTTGCTTTTCTTCTTTTTCTCCACATCTCGTTCGGAGCTTTCGCGTGTTTGTTTCGTTTCCGTGGACGAGAAGCCTTAGGTATGCACGGAATTTGTTTACCCATTAATATTTTTTTATTAAAAAACTCTATGAGAAATTTAATACCTAAAATTGAAATTGAATTTGTTTCCACAAACTTAACTTCACATTGATTCTTCCTACTGGTGCCCACACTGTTCCTTGCTCATTGACAGGTGATTTTTTTTGTGTGAATAATCAATCTTGAAGGTCAGAGACGAGACTGTAAAAGCGGGGGGGGGGGGGGGGGGGGGGGGGGAGAGAGAGAAAGTTCCACGCGGCCTAACGAATGTGGATGCAGCGAGCGGGTGCGATCAACATAGGCTACTGTACGGTCTAACAGTAGACTGTCGAAGTCAACTGAAATATAACAAATTTAGTGTTGTAAAACTGGATATTTTTTGGGCGTTGCTAACAACTAAAAAAAAAAATCTGAAATGATTTTATTTTAAACTCTAAAGTAACAAAATATTGAAAATTTCCATTGAGGGATTAATGTTGTTTTTTTTTTTTTAACCAAAGTATTAATGCCTAATCCAAGCTTCAATTACAAAAAAAAAAGCAAATCTACCAAAAAAAACTTTCGGGTATACAAACACATATATATACATAAAATACAAAAATACCAACGGATTTTAATAACAATGTTAACTTCGAAGAGAAAAAGTTATACAAAAACAAAAACAAAGATTTTCGAAAAAACATAAATAAATAATTCAAAATATCAATAATTTTCCAAAAACACAAACTTAGATTTATTTTTTAAAAAAAAAGGAAAAATTTTCACCGTTGTTTGTTTAGAGCTGAACCTTTTGAGGTATAAGCATTTTTAGTAACTATGAACACAGTTATTCCAAAGGCGCCTAATCATGAATATAACAAAATGTTTAATTTAATAACTAAAGAGTTTTCAACTTATGTAGTTGAGTTTCTAATGTTTCTCGTCAAAATAGTATGTTAGTATGAAAGTTAATTCAGTGGGAAAAAATTACAAAACTTGTCGTCGAATCTTTTAAACAACAATAGAAACCATGTTGATTCCTCATTTCGAAATGTTCTATGTGACCTCTGGCACATGAAACTCTAACACCTGAAACTGACAGTCTGACGGGTTGTGAAATGTTACATACAATGTGAAGTACCCAATAAGAGTTAAAACTAATAAGTCTAAACATGTTTACTAATATTACTATTATTTTCGCGTGTATTTAAAATCGGAATGACCCATTATGCAAAACGAAATCGATTCCTTGCTCTCAAACGTTTATTCATGTGATGAAAATATATTTCATTCATACGTAAAAACATTTTAAAAACGATAAAAATTATTTACTTCAAAATCATTCGCAGTTATTTCTTTGGGTATATGCTAACCATTGTTTTTAAAATATTATATTTAATTCCAATTTTAAGTTTCAATGGTTTGGGTCAGGAGCTCTTACGACATTTTCGGTCAAAATATATCGACGCAAGGTAAATTATTTTTCTGCTTAACATTGCATGACATGCACGAATGAAACATGAACTATTGCAATTTAAATTTATTTTAAACATAAAAAATTTAGTTTATAATTAGGTTTGCCCTGGTTATATTGGAAGCCCAACAAATATTAGTACTAGTTCCACAATTTGCGACCAAATTTACTGGTAAAGGGCTAATTAAAAGTTCCCCACAGAATTCCCTGATATAATTTTTTTATGTTTTAACAGACCTTTATGTAACTGTTTTTATTACTTAAATTATTTAAGGGTTACTTAGTTGGAATTCAAAAATGAATTCTTATTTTTACAATGAGCCAAGAGCAGTTTATGTCAGTATTAAAAATATTATCATAATTTTCAGAGTAGTATAGTTTCGAACTATAAAAATCATTCTTAGTTCATCTGTCTAATAATGACCCGAACACTTAAAACTATTTTAACATTCGAAAATTTGGTATTTAAAATGCACCGGGTGCCAGAACAGAAGACTTCAAGATACGTTCTCTGTGGGCTTTCCTGTTTTCCTTGCATCAACCCTACATCTTCCTCTCTATCTCGCTTTTCAACCTCTCCCTCTCTGTGCCTTTTACTCATCCCTCTTCTGATTTTTCGCATGAGCGATTAGCGCGCTAATGCTGTATGTAAGGGGGTGTAAACATTTAATCTGTCTTGTCGTAGTTGGTTCTTTATCTTAGTCGGTAAGTTCAGTTTGAACCGCCGAGAGAGAAAGAGAGAGAAAGAGCAACCCAGATGTCATTGAAAATAAATATGTCTTTTCTTCTTAATGTGGTGTATGGTGGTCACGGCCTTTGCTTTAGCTGGTCCTCTTGTTTAACGTATGCGTCTCATTTGATATTCTGGTCCAGCACGATCTAAGTTGCTCTTTAGGTCTGATTTTTTTCCGCCCTTGTGGCTTGCAGCAATATAATGTTACTGTGCTATTTATACTACAATTAACCTCGGCGTGCTTCCAAGCACACCTAATTCCTTGTTAATAGGATGATTCTTTTCGACTTGAATAAATATATACAGGATAATTATAAAGTCCGTGAAACATTTCAAATAATCGGTACAGTGAAGGCTAATAATTACGTAACAAATTATATACCACGTGAAAGAAAAACTCTCAATTTTTTTTCACTAGGTATAAATGTTCTATGTGTCCACTTTGCGTCACATGACACACATCTAACCGATAGTCCAATTCTGCCCATACCCAACCCAGAATATCAGGAGTGAAGGTAAGAGCAGCTGCTGCGATGCAGTGTCTCAACTCGTCAAGTTTCTGTGGTAGAGGTGGAACATAAACACTATCCATGATGTATCCCCTCAAGAAAAAATCGCAAGGTGTCAAGTCCGGTGATCGTGGTGGCCACGGGAGTAGCATTTGGTCAGCGGCCGCCTCACGGCCCATCCAACGATGTGGCAACGTCTCATTCAGATAATCTCGTACCACATTGTGGTAATGAGGTGGAACACCATCTTGTTGGAAGATGAAGTCCCTGCTATCAGCTTCAAGTTGTGGCATAAGCCACTATTGCGGCATTTCGAGGTAGGTGATACCAGTGACAGTTTTCTCAGCGAAGAAGAAGGGGCCATAAACTGTCTTGTTTGACATGGCACAGAACACGTTAACTTATGGCGAATCTCGGACGTGTTCGAGAGTTGCATGTGGATTCTCTGCCCCCCATATGCGTGTGTTTTGTCGGTTGACTCTTCCTGAGAGATGAAAAGTGGCTTCGTCACTGAAGATTAATTTGCTTGCAAAGTCATCGTCTTCAAGACGGTTCTGCATGGCAATGCAGAACTGCAGTCGGAGCAATTTGTCATCGTGGCTGATGGCTTGCAGAAGCTGCAATTTGTACGGCTTCACTTTTAATCGC
This sequence comes from Bacillus rossius redtenbacheri, assembly GCF_032445375.1. NCBI lineage: Eukaryota > Metazoa > Arthropoda > Insecta > Phasmatodea > Bacillidae > Bacillus > Bacillus rossius. Next base: position 13,898,152 of record NC_086336.1, on the reverse strand, counting down.
TTACGAAGAATTTTCCACACTGTTGGCTGATGGATGTTCAACTCTCCACGAGCCCGATAAGTTGTCTTCTTGGGACTCCGCACTATCACGTCCCGTACACAATCCACTGTCTGTTGTGACATGCCTGGCCAACCCGACCGTTTTGCGTCGCACAAACAGCCGTCTTCCTCGAATTTCTTGTACCACTTCATTATGCTATTGTAAACTGGTGGTGTTTTGTTAAACTAGCCACGGAAAGCTCTTTGGACACTCACTACCGATTCGCTACGGGCGTATTCAAGCACACAAAAGGCTTTCTCTGCCTGGTTCGCAGCCATTTTCAGCAACTACATGCACTAGCGCCCCTGTCGGTTGTTTTTCAAAATAGCTTTTTGGCGCTACATTAAAAAAACCTTTGAGAGTTGTTCTTTCACGTGGTATATAATTCGTTACGTAATTCTTTTCCATTTCGCAGTACCGATTTTATGAAATGTTTCACGGACTTTATAATTAACATGTATAATGTTATTTGTTTGTAGGCTCAGCTTAATTTTTCTATAAAACATTTCCGCATTGCTCATTGGAGTCGCTACCTAGTATTGTTAGCTGGGTGTCCTGTGTTCGTGCACCGTATAATAGCACGTTACATATAATACTGGCTTATAATCCGCGTCTTCGCTCACACTATTTCTGAGTATTGCCAAAATCTTACCATTAAAAAAACTTATGTGATTATTTCCAAACATTTTTACTGAATAAATAGACAAAATAAATTGTCAGATTAATAAAATATTTATTTCATAGCATTACTTTTTAAGAGTGATATTTTTGGATTAGTTATTCGTAGGCCCTTTTTTTAGTACAATTTAACTATCTAATTTTTAAACTTACGTATCGGAGTTTTTAAAGATATATTTTACCTTGATTAAATAACACTTAACTACTTTTCATTTTATAAGATTTTATAAGAAAATTTTAGAAAAAAAAATTCTTAAATTTGCACCTAAATTATTTTAACAAAGTTTGTGCCATCTTTTACACTGAATCTTTCATTTACTAGAGTAAGAGATATTGTTATAATTATTTAATAATTTCACCTTATTACAAATTCCTCCCATTACTTAAGATATTAAAATACAATCACATCTATATTTTAAATGTAAAATAAAGATATTAAATTCATTACACAAGTTATTAGTTGACGTTTAGTTTCCTTACTATTAATTTTAAAAAATTCTCAAATTTCTTACTTCTCACTTCTTTTCCTACAGGGATGCCATTATGAAAATTAAAAACTAAGAAAATATGGCAATATATATTTACCAAACAAAATCAAACTCAATACATTTCTTTCTTTTAAACGCAGATATGAACTCTGAAACAATTATGAAAAAATTACATTTGTACTGAGTTAACATTAATTTTGCCAATAATAATTTAATATATTCCATAACATTTTATTTTAAAGGTATGTTTATTAAACATTTCATATTCTTAAATTGAGTTTGATTTTTTATTGTTAAAACACTATTTTTAAAATTTAACCTTTTAAAAGTATAATTTCAGCGTGTTTTAAGAAATAGTTGGTAAATAATGCCACTTAACTTATATCAGAGATATGGCTTTTTCAAATAAAAAAAATCAACTATATTATCACCCATTTATAGGTCGAATAAATAAAAATGGTAAAGGTTAAAAATTATAATAAATATAAATTTTTACTTTATACATGCTAAGTTTTTGATCATCATGTTATTTTCCTCGGATATATGATTTGCTACTATAAAAACTAACATGCCCCCTTTCATTGCCTTCAGTGTCGAATATTAAAAATGTGTGAAAAAAATCAATATAATTAATAATGAAAGTAGTAATAAAGTATTTATTAAAGGTATTAATTATTAAAGTAATAAAGTTTTTAACATTCAGCCCTATTAGTTATGAAACTATGAAATTTTTATGACAAAATATAACTTAATTCATTTTCCCGCCCTCAAAAGACCAATCCCGGAAAAACTTAAAAAATACAATTGGTAAATTGTGCTTGTGGTTTATTCTTAATTTATAAGCATGACTGCACCCCATTACACCCCTTGGTGTATCAATATTGCAATTAATAAAAATAATAATTTTTAGCTTTATATTTTTACTATTAAATTTTCATTAAACTTAAATAGGTAGTTTCAGAGATACGACTTTTTTAAATAAATGAAAACTAAACCCGTATCACCCAATTAAAAAACGAATTTTTATAAATGCAAAAATAGGCAATACTTAGTTAAGATGCAGGTTTTTTTTTAGTATCTGAGTTCTAGTTATAATTGAATTTTCGGATTCCATTTTTGTTTTGTTTTATAAACACACCTACCTCTTTTACCAAAAATAGAGTTTAAATAAAGCATTATGGTAGAACAGTGGTTGGTAGTTTTCGTATGTGCATTATTAATACCCAATGTTTTACTGTTCTTGATTGAATTCAAATTTTAAATCATTTAAGTTATAGCTGAAATTTTGCAAAATGTAACAATTGTAGTTGTTAGTTTTATTATTTTTATTTTTGGTAGACAAAATATCTGACTATATTTTTTTTAATTGAATTCGGAAATATATTTAATAATAAAAATATACTTGCCATTTTAAATTTATTACGGGTTGAATATCTCAAAAGAAATTTAATTGTGGTATGTAGTTGAATATTTAATTTTGATACCCAATATTACTTATTACGCTTTATTAAATTTAGAGATAAAAGTATTATATTAAAAACATACTTTCTCATTTTTCACCACTTAATGGGTGAATTTTCAAAATATAAACATTGTGGTAAATAGTTTTCGTATGTTTATTATTGTATCCAAAACACTTGATTAATTTTTAGATGTAAATAATAATCTTAAAAACATACTTTTTTCACACCATAAGGGTTGAATTATGGAAAGAGAAAAATTGTGGTTGGTAGTTTTCGTGTGTTTAGTATTGGTACCCAATATCATTAAATACATTTAAATAAATTCGGAGATAAATAACATATATATAAATAAAATATACTTGCCACCATTTGCACCTTAGGGATTAAACTTCGGAAATATAAAATTTGTATGTGGAAGTTTATGTATGGTCTTTATTGGTACCCAAAATCATACCTTCCACTTAATTTAATTTAATATAGATTTATAATTACTAATATTTAAAATAAACTTACCTCATATTTATCCCTTAGGAGTTGAAATTCGATAATACAAATAAATTTGGTTGGAAGTATTTGTTGGGTAATTTTTGGTACCCAAAATAATTCATTGCGCCAGTGCGCCTTCGAAGGCAGTATCGAGACTCGCGTTTTTACTCCACACATCGGCCCTTGAGGAGGCGAGTCCAGTGCCCCGGACACTTCCGGTCCACCAATCAGCACTCATCGAATAATTTAAGCTCCGCACACCCGCAGAAAAAAATTTCATCTTTGTGGACTGATTATTACTACGATTTATTTGAATTTTTATATATGTCATTTATACATTGGTACATACATTTCTTGAATCAGAATTATTATTTGTATACTATTGTAAAAAAAAAGTTTTAAATTTTTATATACGACTGGCCTTGAAATACAGTTTCCCTATTGACCAGGAAGAAAGAAATACGGTTCAGTCACCCTGGCTGTGTATACCGGGGAAGCCTTCATTTCACAGACGAGAGAGCCACACCCGAAGTTCCCCGAAGTTCATGCTCGCTTTTTTTTCCGTTCTATCTCATTGTATAAACCGCTGTGGCATTAAATTTTGCGGTCGATTAGGATAGGTTAGATATATTATAAATACTTTAAAACATTGTGGATGGTTGGTTATATTAGGTAAGTAAAGCTACATTAAAAATATTTACAATGAACAAAAAAAACCGGAGATGCACGATCGGGCGTTTGGCTCTCTCGTCTGTGAAAAGAAGGCTTTCCGTGTATACCGCCGTTGCCCTCACGAGCAGCTAGCGCGAAGTCCCTTGACAGCGGATAACTTTAGAAGGGTTTCGTCAGCCAAGCTGTAGTGCAGAGTTCGAGTTACTGAATATTTGACATTAAATATTAAATTAATACATATTATGAATTTACTGATAGTTTAAATACAATTATGGTAACAATTAAAATAAAATAAATGAAATAAGCTTATTGCAGTACTTATCTATTTATGGTGGCTTATTCTAGGATTTTGCATAACATGATACATGTAGAAGTGATGTAAATATCTTGTTGGCAACAATAATAACCATTCTTCTGATTTTTCTCGATAGCTTAGTTAATGTTCGATAAGAATCCCGAAGATACAGAAAATAAAAATTTTCATAACTTGAAAAAGAAAACTATGAGTAATCTATTAGAGTTTAGATTTAATGAAACACTCTTTGTACGTCCACAAAAGTTTCCTTAAAACAACAGATATTTTAACCAGTGTTTGAAATATTCGTACATACTAAAATAAATCAGCTTGCAACGGTCTAGTAGTAACTTTACACTTTTGTCGTGTACAGGGTTTGGTTAATATAAACATATTTCTACATTTATATCAATTACTTATGTGCTAAACTACACATTTAAATATAAATGTAAAATTACACATCACAAGACTTAAAATAATCAATTTCCTATTTTTTATCAGGATACTGTTGTGTTTACCAATTTACGTCATTGTTAAAGTGCATAACACTTATTGAAGTAAATTTTCAACCACTAATCAGCTGCACCTGCAAAAATAATTTATAACAAGCGTTATTTCCCAATTAACATGTTGAAGTTTATTGATCATATAACGCTATGTACTTAGGAAAGTGGTTTACCCATTACTTAATTACTAAGGTTCACGATATTCAAAGTAAAATCAAATAAATTTTCAACCAACAACTCACTCAAATTTTTAGAAGTTTTATAAAAAGTTAAAATTTGTCTAAAATACACATTGTTCATAAACACCTATAAACTTCATTAAGTAATATAATTTTTTTAAGTGGTAAAAATTTTAATTGTTCGTGTAGATGTACAGAATGAAACAGATGAATTAACACGCATTTTTGGTACATTCACATATGTATGCATATGCAAAATTTGTATACTTAAAACTGAGAGGGACGAAAATCTGTAGGATTCCCAGAGAAAGTGACATGTGGGATAATGTTTACCATTCCCGCTAAACAGTTACAACTTGGAAAGTGCAAGTGAGTCCCCTCAGAGAGGGGCTTTTTGATTCCAGGGGGGCTGGGCACCCTCCCAGCAACCTTCACCCCACCCCCGCCATCTACGCCTATGCAAATGAGTATAGATAAACCTACAGTTATGGAATATTCCACCAATGACTGCAATTTTACAATTACACTTTTGATAGTATTTACACTTAAACAGACATATGAATAAAGTAAAATTACGTTTACATTGGTGGAGTCTCTCCTGACAAATAAATTACGTGTCAAATAAGGCATGTATATATTTTTTTTACAGAATTACTAGCTCACTCTTTGCCTCTCAGGCCGTCGAGTCAAGCTCCATCGCGGGTTTCGAACTGACTGTACTTCTCTCATTATATCTGCTACGTGCAGGCGCTACTCGGGGCGATTAATAATTAATTACGAAGTTGGTGACTCTTGAGAGGTTCGCTGGAATAAGGCTATCAACTTAACTCCACGACTATTTCAACAGTTAACATCGCTCTGAAGTTTTCTGCGGCACAGACCGCTTCATCTGCGTCTGACTGCTGTCTCTTGATAATTATTACGTACATTAAGTGGTTTTATTTAACTGCCACTATAATCTCTCGACTAAATTCAGAGATTAAGCCTATATATAGAACCCAATAATTAAATTTAATAGTAGGACTTCTGAAGCAAAAAGTACCAACCAACCATTAATAGAAGTTTAGTAAGTGAATGTAGAAAAATCAATTTCGGCACAGCCTTCAGGCGTAGGTTAATTTCGAAGTACCTATGTATTTGAAAATATTTTTGAATCACATATAAACTCCTTGAAATTTTTAAGAACTTAATGTAGCCGATATATGTTCGTCAAAATTCAAAAAAGATCGATAAACCATTATTTCATATTCCATAGAACGAAAATATTTTTGAATGCTTTTTAACATAATGCATCCAGCATTTAGTGCCTTAACGAATATCATAATATGCCTAGTAAGGAAGTCAATCAATTATTTTAAATCTTCAAACAATTTTTTTTCTTCTATTGCACTAATATGTGGTCGTATAATTTCTTTTGGTCAAAGGTTTAAATAAATATTAAGACAGTTATTAATAAATTCCGACGAATTTATAACTGAAATAGTTTTTTTTTTAAATTTAAAACCTTGTTTTTTCGGTAATAGTTCATTTCATAAAACGTTTTTACAGCCAAAGTTTTTAGATAAATTTTGGGCGTTTTACAATAAATAATTATAATGGAAATTAAAACAAATTTGCTAATAACAGTAATGAAATATTGTTTTTTATACCCTAGTTATTTCCAAACCTTGCAGTTAAGGTTTTTATTATCAAAAATTGTGCCAGGCCAAGGTTTTAAGTAAAATTATAAAATTTAAGCACAATTTAAACGGATTTGATGGTGTACCTACAAAGGTATTTATGAATCTTCTTTAAAATCCTACCACTAATTTAATCAACACCTTGCAGCATTAGTTCGTTTAATTAAAAATAATTTCATACGACGTTTTAAATAAAAATTATTAGTTTAATACACAATTTGTACGCATTAGGTGTTGTGCCTACGAAGGGAGTTATTATTTATTTTTGTCCTCAAAGGCCTTTTTATTGTACCTTTTGCTGTAATAGTTGGTTGTATAAATAATTATTATTCTGACGAAAGTTGCAGATAATAATTTAAGGTTTTACAGTTAACAGAATGGATTCAACAGTTGACATAGTACAAATTTATAATTTTTTTAAAATCCACCGCTTAATTTTTTCAACCCCCTGCAACAATTCTTCGTCTTATCAAAAATTGCTTCGGACAAAAGTTTCAAATATAAATTGTAATATTAGTAAACAATTTGAACGGATTCAATTGTGTACCTACTGAGAGAGTTAAGAATTTGTTAAAATTCACCCCCTATTATTTTTTTAACCCCCTTGGCGCAATGGTTCAGACAAAATTTTAAGATAATAATAAAATTAAGATTAATACACATTCTGTGTGACTTCAATTTTTTCCCCTACGTAGGGAGTTATAAATATTTTTTTGCCGCCAACACTTAATAATTCAACTTCTTGCAGTTATGCTTAGTCGTATTAAAATTATTGAAAAAACTGTAGTTAATAATAATTTAAGGTGTTACAGTAAAACTGAACGGATTGAACAGTGTTCATGGAACGTAAATTATGTTTTTTTTATTCTGCCCTTTATTTCTTCCACTCCCTGAAACAATGGTTTGTCTTATCAAAAAATTGTTGGAGGCAAAATTTTAAGGTAAAAATTCTAAGATTTTAAAACCATTTAAACGGCTTTTGATAGTGTATTTACTAAGGGAGTTATGATTTTTTTTTTTCATTTTAACCCTTTTTTTTTTAACTCCTTGCAGCAATGTTTTGTTAAATAAAAAATTGTTTGGAAGGAACGATTCCATACTTCCAAGTGAAAAACACTCTCGAAAATGTATTATTCCAAAACAAAATAATTTACATTGCCAGACCTGAGCAGAAGAAATGGCTGAGCAAGTTGGGCGAAGCACCAGTTGAAACTGTCGATATGCAGACACTGACTATGACTATCTTTCCCTACACAAGCTTAGTGCAATGTATGGCATGCGGCTACACGACAATTTAGAACGAGTATGTGCCTGTTAAAATACTCACAGTTAATGCATAAATGGCACCTGCAACGCAAAAATATTTTTTTTTAATTTTGGCACACCCAATTATTTTGAAGTATTGGTACACATGAATATAAATTTTCTGTTATAAATAGCTTCTCAAATGGCTAGGGAAATCAGTTTGGTTCCAGATACAGTTACAATAACACCTTTTAACCTGGAAATCGAGTAGGCCTACCTTAGTGCTAAACCCGATTACAACTGTGTCGAATACAGTTTCCTGGATGTAGAATCTGATTTGCGAACGTACACGGAAATCGTTTAATGGCTGATTCGCCGCATAGATATGAACCATCACAATTACAAATAAACTGTTCTGGCCCAAACTCGTGCTCAGTGTTTAACCACGAAACACAGACTGTACTGCCTTGTACCAAAGAAAATATTATCGGTACAACTCTGTGAGTATGCACAGCACAGTTTCAAGTCCTGCACGCATGTGCGACGCAGACCGAGGATGACTCTGGACCCAGAGCACCGGGCGAATCTGAACCTGGGACATGGTTGGACCAGGTCAAGCCTCGAATCACCTGCCCTCGCCGCCGGCCTCGCCCCAAGCCAGCAACTCAGTGCCGACGTCCGAGACGTCGCAGCAGTGATCAGCCCCAGTTCTACAGTGATAATGCAACAGATTCACATGCTGTTATTCGTACCGCAGTGCGTTCATTACTAGAAGAATATTGAAAAAAAAAACTCTGAAATATGTATTTGATATGTGTAGTAGGATTATCAATAATATATTAAATATTTGTAGTAAAATTTTAAATAATGTATTAGATATGTATATTAAATTTCTAGAATAAATGGTATGTAAAAATATATATCATTAATTTTTTATTTCGCCATTTATTTAAATATATTTATGAAAGTGTTAGATTAAAAAAAATTTACTTAAAACTAGATGTCAATTTAGTTATGAAAAGAGCATTAACATTAATAACTTTCCCACAGCATGCAAAATTCCTTCCCCCCCCCCCCAAATCATTGTTTAACTTCAGGTGAACCATAGAGCATCCCACTCTTAGATTGCAGTGTGGAAGTAAATGGGCGCATTCTCTCTCACTCTCTAAGACACGCCGATTGCCGTTACACTGTCCTTGTTTCTTCGTGCGTTGTTGCCAAATATCAAACGAAATTAAAATTTTAATTTTTGGACCAAGCTTTTTTTCATATTGTATAGCATCGAAATACGCATCAGGCAATGCTTATTTTGAATACTTAATAATATTTTAAGTGTCCGAAAAAATTAAAAAAACTATTTTGAAGTATTCCGAGATGTTTCACATAAAAAAAATAACCTAGATGTGTATTTCATTCAATTTTTTTATTATAAATTAACGCCTTAGGACGCCACCGAAAAAATGTTAAGACAAAAACTATACAGGTTTCACTTAAATATATTTTTTTAATATATTGAAATGCATTTTCTCACAAACTGACACATCAAAAAGTTGACCAGCGGAAAACTTTTTTTCTATTAAAGATAGATGGGGGACGAAAGCGTGAAAAATGTTGACAATGAATTGAATTAGTTTTTAAAAGCAGTTTCATCTCAATTGCTTCTACAGTTTCCGTGTAAATAGCTGTTAAAGATGTGTCTTATCAGTACAAGAGCGCGCTGCAATACAGGTTTCTCTCACAAGCTGCCGTCGTAAGAGGAAACAGGGTCGTGTGTTTAGATAAGTGGGGTTCTGTCCTGCAAGCAATTTCAAATACATGGCTTCCTTAGTCAACCATGTATTTCCTTAGACACGCATTTCTGAAAACCAGCCTGCCAGTTAGTATCGCGTCTCGCGACGAAGCAACGCGTTGTGTCCGGTGACTCGTTACAGTTATAATTTAGACAAATTATATATTAACATACGTGATTTTATTTTCTACATTTATTTTTATTACGTACATATAAAATATGGAAGTTAGAACACCGAAAAGAAATTATATCGGTAGGCTACGCGGGAGGGAGCGCAAGATTGTGTTGAATGTATTTGAGTATTTTTCCAAAAATATGAGTGTGTGCAATGCAATTAAGGAAGCTTAACATTCTTCTGGTCAGCTCTGTGCTACTCTTATGGAAGGGGTATCAACATTGGTCAGCGGTAGCGATAGTGATTAAAAGGTATGTGATGTTATTAATTTCTTAATCAAGTTAACGTTAGATTTATCGTATAAATTCCTATGAATGAAATGTGTGTGAACAGATTCTTGTTGTAAGTTAAAGTTAAAAAAAATTCCTTATCGGCACAGCCTAAAGGCGCAGGAAGATTTTGATGATTATATTTCTTTACATTAGAACAAAACGGGATTTTTATATCCTTAAACTCATATTTTTTTCTTCCCCTTGCAGTAATGGTTGTTAAAAAATATATTTTAATCGAATCTTGAACATATGTAAAATGTATCAAATTAATACGAAGGAATTTAATAGCGATGATGGTACACAATTTTGAATTATTTCTTTATCCTCCTCAACACCAAGCATCTTATCAAACATTGTTTTCGACAAAGTTTTGGAAAATAATTATGATATTTACAAACAATTTAAACAGATTTGATAAGGTGTCTACTAAGGCAGTTACGTTTTTTTTTGTCGGGTGAAAATATTTTTTGAACACATGCAGTTATGGCTGGTCGTATCAAAAATTTATTTAGAAAACATTTTTTGGCATTAGGTACTCCGAGTTATCATACGTTTAAACGGATGCGATATTATTCATATTATGGGAGTTGTTGCGATTTTTCTGTTTTTCAAAAAATCTTCCCCATTTCGACCCAATTGTTCGGATTTTTCCCATAACTTACTCGACCGAGAATTTCCATTACCGTATTTTATTTATCATTTTGGACATGACTTGTCCAAAAATACGGCATTTATCGGGCCCATGAAAATGTGATATATATGGGATTTTTAGAATATAAAAGAAGACTATAAGAAATTTTCGTCTGCAATAGGTAGTTTTTATTTGAAATTTACATAAAAGTGGCATTATTACAAATTTGTATGTGTAATAGTATAAAATATTATAAATTACGATATTATTTCTTAAAATACTTCTTGTTCGATCCGAATTACAAAGACACACATCTCCTGAAATTCGTAATGTATTTGTATAAATTAGCAAGAGTGTTCGGGAGCGAAATTTCTGCTTCTACCTCAGATGAGTCTGATCGTGTTCCAGAGCTTATTCTCCCGCCTGATCGACTGCAGCAGTTTGGTATGTACAAATTATGTTTTTTTTCTTTTCTTTTTTCGAAAATTTTCAATTTCTTGTCGCATGTGTGCCCTGCCACGTACTTCTCCCAGGCAGCGTGCCTAACAGCTGAACTGAAGGCTGCCGCAAGGTGTACAGTACGTGACATAGATAACATCACGCCTCTGGTTGGCTGAAAATAGAGAGAAAAAGGGGGGGGGGGGTGTTTGTCAAGGCCGCGGAGGATATAAAAAAAGTTCTTTCTTACGCGCAATCCTTTCCTGTAATTTATTTCTTGACTCGTTAGTTTCGATGTGCAAAATTACATCAGTCACGATATTGTACGTTATGTTTGTAATATTAATTTGAATGTAAACTTTATAGTGTGATTAGTTTCGCGGTGATTGAAAAACAGTTTAGTGTTGAAAGCTGCAAATATATTGTGGTTAGTTTCAGTGTGCGAAATAAGGTGAGTTTAATATTTTACAGTCAATGTTTATAAAATGTCAGAATAACAGATGAATTTGATTGTAAACTTTAATATATAATTAAAATGGGAAAAAAAACTTTTTCATATTTTAGTTCTGTCGTGTGTAAATTACAACAGATGTACAGTCAACATATTGTTTTTTTTTTTAAAGAATTTTTAGCCTCCTACATTACTTTTTTTTATGAACTAATTATCCCGCCTTTATATTATTTTTTTTGCTGTGCTCAGTTCGGAATAATCTATCTGCCAAAACTGCCTATTTGCCTAATTGCGAAATTTAGAACACTCTAGCACCTCATCAACTGGCTTTTTTTAAGTTTCTGTTGTTTAAGAGGTATAAATCGGTTGCATTTTTATATCAGTTGATATTAGTTCTTGGAGAACAATATTGCTATTTACATTAAACGCAATAAAAATAATCATTAAGCATTTAGATTTCACAATACGAGAAACTATTGAATTAGCAGAGAACGCACCAAAGAACACTAAATTAACCTTAAAGGGCTTGCCTACTAGGGGTGTATTAGTGAGGCGGGGTGATAAGTAAGACGCTCGCTGGAGCTTATAGCGCGGTAACTACTTCTAAGCGCAATGCTGTGGACTGACTCGCAGTCTTCTAGTCGTTCATAGGGCAAACTATGAAATTTAATTCGTGTATGTAACATTGTATGGAGGAGAAATTAATATAAAAGTGTAATGTAAATGCTTTCAAGAATTTTACCGGTGTTATATGGCTAAAAATTACTCTGTTAACACGCCTTTTAGGCAGTTTTAACTGTTATAAAAATACATTTTAAAACCTTATTCCGGAAACAAAACTACTCATCGGGCCTCAGTGAATTCTTGACTGCTTTTCGTAAGCAGATTCCACTCGGATGTGTTGAGCTGTTTTGAAATCGCGTGGTTTTTCCTGAAGCTCTGCACAACGTGTGTGTACCCGGGTAGGCGGAGCCCTAAAGTATAAATTTTAAATTTATTAATTTATAATAATTTAAAAAAGTAGTGATTTCATGAATATGGCGTGCCCAGTAAATACAGGAGTTGCGCATTAAATGTAATTAAAGCTGGGAACGAAAGTGTCGGGGGGTATAGCCGCGTTGGCTAATGAATAATTGCTCTTCCCCCCAGATCCCTCCCCTGAAAACCTCTCTTGCGAATGATTGATTACCACGGCGACAAACATAGCGACGCTATGAAAGTAGGGCACTCTCGACCTCTGCAGCGGAATTCGCGATGGAAAGGAGGGGAGGAGAATACAGACGCGGGGAGGTGGAAAGAGACGGCGGAAAGGGGAAAAGCGTACCTGCAGCGATAAGGGGAGAGGCGTAGCACGAACGCCTGCATGAGGGTAATAATCACTCAGCAAGTAATTATCGGAATCGAGGTAAAGGGTCAGGTTGCGTTGGGGCAGGGATGTCGCGAGGGGAGAAGGGGCACGGGAGTGGGGAGGGGGATACGGGTGATCTGCTACCGTTAATGTCGTGTGATGTCACGCGCAATTTACCGTCGTAATTATGGACGAGGCGGCGGATGTCTCTGGCCTTCTGTGATTATGACGGCGCTGATTGGCAAATTGATTAAATGGCTGCTAGGGCTCCGAAGAAGCTAAACCGGCAACCACACAGATTTTTTTAAATTAAAAATTATATTTTAACAGTATTAATTATCGATCTGTTCGAAGATTCTCTGTATGAAACGATACACAATAATAAGTTACCCATGATAGAAAGTATTACAAAAAATCATAACAGATTTCAGAACCGTAATCGTAGGACTAAGAAAAACAGATAAAAAGCGCAACTATTTTAACGAAGGTAATATAAGTAATAAATCTTACGGTCATATTTTTCAGCATAATTATGGTTCTCAATAATAACAAGCGTTTTAAATAATACAAATAATAAATTCCGGGTTAGCAGCTTTATTTTATGAAACACTCACAATGAAACTAAATTTTAATCAACATATTCCTTGTAATTTTAAAACGATCTAGTGCAATTTGCAGAAGATAGGCACAGTGAAATAGAGAAATTCCAGCAGTACTTGAAAGTGGATACTTATTTTTAAAGAAAAATAAATTGAACTACTTTCGAACAATTACATTGGGGAAAACACAGAACTGACCTAAAAATCATTTTAAAAAAATAGTTAAACTGTGTCACACGATTAAATGATACAACTTATACTGAAATTTTGTGTTTAAATTTGTTTGAAACAATTAGTTTCCTTGCACGATATCACTTACACACTGTTAAGATTAATTTGATGATGGCGTTACAAAGCGTGCTGGAACTGAGGCCGCGGTGCGAGCCAAGATAGTGGCTCCTGTGCGGCTTGCGGTGACGTACATACGGCCCACTGAGGATTAGCGTGCCTTTGAGGATTAGCTGGGCCTCGTTCCCCCTCTCCCCTCACCAGTATTCCCCATGTCTATTGTTGTCCGGCCCGCGGCACTCTGCAGGTCTCTGCGGGCTTCTTTGAGGCCGCTCTCGGAGTGGCGTGACTCCGGCGCGTCTCTCTGGATGCTTCGGGCATCGGGTCCGGCCCAGGACACGTCACAGCCACTCCAGTACATTCCAGGAAAACTACCAACTGGTATAAAAGCGGCGACGACGGCCTTCCGCGGCAGTTCCAAAAGTGCGATTGAAGTGAATTGCGTCTTCAGCGAAGATGACGAGAGAGAACAACCCCCCCCCCCCCCTTCCCAGACCAACTTCTTGATAGCGTCGCAAGGTGGAGTGACAGGATTAAGATAGAGCGACTGAGTGGCGCGAGACTGTGTGTGTGAGGACAGGCGCGATTCAAGGGGCGAACCACTGCTGAGCCTAGCTCCAGCGAGGAGTGCGAACTGTGTAACTTGACAGATACTTGGTGATTTTGAACATATATATATTATGTAATTTAAATATTAGTGGCAAATGAAAATGTCTAAAATTAATTTAGCTATACTTACGAAACCATATTTCTCTACACGTAAGAATAGTAAACTATTACACATTATCTGCAGGTGTTAAATAATAATTTCCAAATAAGCATATTTTTATGTGAAATATGACGGTGGTTCATTACGCACGGTGACCCCAGTTATCGCCGTGGTAATGGAAGCTGAGGTGCAGCTGAGGTTTTCATCGAAAAGTGATTTCGATGCGGTCTACGTAACATTCCCTTCCGCAGCACGGAGGTGATGGATAACAATAATTCTACCATATCTGGACCCAGGGACAATATTTTGCACAAGTTAGGAATCCCCGAACCTGGCTGGGAATTGAACTCGGGACCTCTGGTTGGCAAAACTCATACGTTCTATGACCTCCAGGCAAATGCTACCTGACCATTGGCAGCTGGTTTGTGTGACGTCTAAACTGGGGTGTTATTGGTATCGATACTTACAGGTATTTAACAGAGCGCTTATCTCTGGCTTGCTTCCCGGCAGATAAACTGTGGCCCAATCACAGAAACAGATTAAATGAAACGTGTTTGATTTTTTTTTGTTTGCTATCGTGGGTATTTATGGTCTCTAGCTATAGGCCTGAATAAATTAATTGTGCTATTTTAAACGGCTAAGAAGCTAAAATATATCTAATCTCATAGTTAATAAAGTTTGTGCCTTGAAAAAAAATAAATTTACAATCCCTTACACCGAATCTGCTTGACACTACATAAACTGCGGTATGTATACTGGCTTTTTTTATTCAATGTTGGAATAAATAAAAGTAGTTCGTGTTTAACAGTTAATGTAATTATAGCTACAAGTTGTATGTGTTTACTTGGCTTAATTCTTGTTGACATTGAGGTCAACAGAGTTACAAACGATACGATACAATACAAATAAAGGAAAACAGGAATAAATAAAATACGGGCTCTTGATAAGGTATCATCCGAATATATATCTGATTTTATTTGGTGAAACCACGTAAATATGGTATAAGGGTTGATGGACCTGTTATAACCAGGTCCATCCCGAATGCGAGTAGAACTACCCACACAGATTATTTTTATTTTTTTTCCTAATTAATTAAAAAGATTCCTTTGGATCCAGTTTGCCAAGAAATAGTTTGTGATACTACAAGAAAAATATCGTGATTAGTACAACTTATTTGTATGGTTATTTTTGCATATTGAAATACTTGTTTGGAAACAATACTGAATATTTATTGTCGCTTTCATGAACATTGGCGAATAATTTCAAATTTTTATTGATGTTTTATGCATACATACATTTATTACTCACCGGGAAAAATAATCTAATATTTAACAGTTGGACCATATATTGTCTTATTATGGTTATTAATGTACGCAGTTAATACTGGAAAGTTATTTAGGGAACGGTTTACAAATAACAAACTAATGTTGGTACTTAAACGATACAAATAATAAATATCCGGGTAATAACATGAATCCAGTTTTACTGAGAACATTTTTTGTAGCCAAACAGTTGTATTTACGCAAAGATTTCAATATTTGTCATATACATGATTATTTCACTTCCTTTTGCAGAAAAATGCATACAGTACATAGTTTAAAGTAGTTCTCACGTTGAGTTTACAAAATTATTTTCGTTTAACTCTTAAAAATATGTTAACAATGGGCTCTCTGGAACTCGCGAGGGGGAGTGAGGGTTATCTGATCCTTGTGACGTCACTGGGGCTAGTATTAGAACAAGACGTAAGTGCGTTATTTCGCTCGTGCAAGTATCTGCACACTTATAAATTACTGACTTTCCAACGAGTTACTGATTTATTAAACTGAAAATCCTGTGTAGTTATAGACAAAAGAAATGGATCATCGTAAAAGCTTAGCTAAGTTCTTCATTTAGAGTTCTGTGTTCCGTTGTAAACAGAATATAAATGACTCTGTAGGTAGGAATACAAAGAATTTATTTTTGTAAGTGGAACAAAATATTCATGTAAAATACAGATAATTGTAAATTTGTATATTTACCTGAAATTAAATGTATCAATACAAAATAGTGTACGCAGTAATACTGAGTTCTGATTATTATTTACAATTTGTGTTGTCCCAGTACCTCCAATAGTTAAAGTTATTTGTAAACCGTTCCCTGAACAGCATTCCAGAAATAACTGCGCACATTAAAAAGTATTGTACCATTAAAATAAGTCCAATTATTGAAGATAAAATTTATCTTTTTCATTGTTTAAAAAATTATGCTTAAATTAGAAATATTTTTAAATACAAAATTATGCACCAATTTTCTTAAGAAATATTTAGTTTTATCTCAAAAAAGTATTTCATACATGCAACAGTAACCATAGGCACGTGTTGTACATAGTTTTTAATAGTACAGAAAATATTTTTTCTTGTGTAATTTCACACATGCGAGCTTAAAATTACACCAGTGTACTAATTAATGAAATATGAAAATTGTTTTAAAAACTTTGTGCTAAGGTTCAAAGGGTTTCTCACTAACAGTAGAATACTGAACACAAACTACCTCACTGGACACAGAGAACATGTCGAAGGAAGAAGGAAGCGAGGCTGACATACCGCTAAGGTTAGTTGCAAAACGGCTGTGAGAGGCCGTATTCAGAAGGCTTAACCGCTTTAATATCCTCGCTGTTTAAAGCGGATATGTTCGGTGGTTACGGTTGAAAGAGAAGCAAAAAAAACCTTCTGCCAGCAAATGAAGTCATGTGGTTTTAATTGTACATTCTATCTCTCTCTACGTTCGCAGGCTTCGCTCGGCGCCCGTCAGGAGCCTAGCCGCAGTCACGATGTACAGAGAATGCCCGGCACGCCGAGAGGATAAGAAGGGGATAGCGCGTGCTAAAGGTGATTAATTGTTACGTGTGAAGGGGAGGGAGGAAACATACGGTAAGAGCTAAGGGTGGAAGGCGGGTCTTAATTGCTGTAACGCAAGTGTCGAAGCGTGTTTTTCGCCCTGTTTACACAGAGTGAGGACGAGAATTAAAACGCAGAGGGTGGAAAAAAGAAAATGGCTTGGAGGACAGTGTACGTACGATGGTTCGCGGAGCTGACTAAATTTCCCTGTCTCTGGATCACGGAGATTCCAGGGCACGAGCGAAAAACCCGCAGAGGTGAAATAGCTGCAGTAAGAGTTTTACATCCACGCAGGTTTGTGCAGGAAGGCTTTAAAAGTACATGTTTATTCCTCGAATTATTTTTGCAATACGAGAAGATTGATTCTAAACATTATTTAGTCTGTTTGTGCCTGATGACGCAACTGTTTGGTCTTAGAAAACTTACTTTGTTCGCCTGAGCTGTCGTGTTGTCATGATATCTGTTTTAAACCATCGTTGTGTTCCCTTCTTTATCGCTGTGTTGCCCAAGATTGTTGTTTGCCTGTGTTCACAGTTTTTAGTGCAACTGTCTATAGAGCATCCCACTGCGTTCGTCTGTGCTGTGATATCGATTTATTTCGTTTCACGGAATTCTCTATGCTGTCTATGTATTTAACATTTTATATGGGCTGATTTTAGCTTGTTTCCTGTGTGTTTGTGTAGTCACCGTTCTTTGTCTGTTCTTAAAGTCTTGCTCTATGACATACAGCGGAAACCTGCAATGGTGTATGTCCAAAATAATGCATAAAATTAGATACATGTGGAGTTGTACGTCATATGACTAAGTAGATCTTTAAAATATTGGAAAAGAGTCGAAATCTAAATGTAGATATAAAATTGGACGTGTGTGTCTGCATCTATATATCACCGTGCAGTCAAAACTACACGTCACAGGTGAATGGTGTATGTGTGTGGTAGCAGTCCCGTGTCTCCCACCGTGCACTATGGTGGTTGCGCGTCGATAGATATGAAGATATGGAAGACATGGGATGCACATGCATTAGTTGAGTTTTCATAAGAAAGAGTGAACAAATAATATATCTTTGTGTAGGCACCAGACAAACAAAAATGTAGTGTATAACAATGTATTTTAATAAAATTATTTAGTACGTGTAAGATTTTTGTGCTTACTTATAAGATATTTTTGTAAAAATAAATAAGTCTTTTAACAAAGGTCTCTTATACATGAAAATACGGTATTAGACGTAAATAATTAAATGTAAAAACCAGAAAAAATCTAGCGAAGCGGGTACTTGCAGCTAACCTCTTATGAAAGTATAATTAATTGCTTTCTGCTATTATTAAACTTTATTTGATATTTTCGATGTTAGTATGTGGTTTTTTTTCCCTTGTGGGTTTTAGGCTTTTGAATATACTATGAAAGTATAATGATATCTGTTTTGCCTTAGTTACTCATCGTCAGTTACAAGATTTCCTGGAGCCTCGGTGGTTTATTGAGTCTATCCAACATGATTTGGTCTTTATTACACAAAGATGATATCACGAAACGGTTACAATGCCTTATGCTGGGAAAGATGTACCGCATTACAATTATATTTATCAAACATATTACTGGAAAATACACGCAGAAAAATACAAGCGAGCACAGCAATACCCAAGCAATAAAAGCGAACAGAACCAACAAAATGTAATTGACTTTAATTACGATGTGACATGTCGGACATAAACATATCATCTTACATTGCAATGATATACAAACTTTACCAAGAAGTACAAAATATAGAAAAAAATTATCTCTTAAGCGATGAGCTTTGTCAGTTTTGCAGAATTATACACAGAGACGCTAACTTTATCACATGAAACTGATTTGTAAAATGAACCAAGGCAAGGACTGCGAGGAATTCGCCAAAGATTATGCAAGTACAGTCGTGACACCTACATAACAGTAATTTACATTAGAAGAACAGTGATAACTTGTATTTGACACAAGAAAACTTTAACGCCTGAACAGTGTTTATGATCTTGACCATTGAAGTACGATTAGCCTCGGACTGGTGTAAATACAAATGTTTATATAAAGAAAAACCAAGTTAACCCAATGAGGCCCAGAAAAAATAAAGAAAAATATAGTCTTCTATAAATGGCTTTCTAGATTCCATTTCCAGTGGAGTCTTTCTTGGATTGTCCGTATGTGAAGAAAGTGGCGGACATTGCTTCGAAACAAAATGTTACTGGAATTATTGCATATACAATTGTATTTCCATTCATTTTTTTCTCCGTGAATGTTTAGCCGCACCATTTTCTCAAACAATTTCTAGCACTCTCTTCCTCTTTCTCTCTCTTCCTACAAGCGTGCGTATTTTATTTCATTTTTTTTTGTTCTCCCCTGCTCCTGCGTTCCACAGCATTTCATTCCAACCACGCCATTTCCGCTCTACTTTTTTTTATTTCATTTCGGAGATAAAAAAGGTGGGGCAGGGGGCAAGAATCAACGTTAACTGCCAAGGCACGTACCGCTGAATTGACAACTCAATTTACTGCCGGAGCTGGAACTGAAGGTAGTCGCTTCGAGACCACCGCACCCTGCACAGGCCCAGTCCACGCGCTATGCGCTTCGTGCAACGCGGCGTGGGTTACGGAACGCTCGTTCAGTCACGCGCGTTCATTGAGCCACAAGATTTAAAGCATTAAAGTAAGTGGTGAACTGGTCTGAAGGCTAGTTCATTACAAACCAACTTTGTTTCCCTGAACATTGTGCTATTTTAAAAATAATAAACATGTAGTTAAATATTTACTAAAAACACATGCTTAAGTTTGTTTGTGGTTTAATAAATGTGTTTTTTAATATGTGTGAACGTGAGTGAAATATTATTTGATGTGTTATTTTTTACGTCCTTCGAAATTTTTTAAATTTACTATGACTGAAAATTAAATATTTTTAACTTTACCCTATATCGAAATGATAATGAAATGTAAAAAATAAATAAAACTATGTTTTTAATACACTTTTAAATTTCAATAAATTTGAAGCCTCATATGCGGCACATATGCACGAGAGGGTTAACACATTAAATAATGTTAGGAATCTCAACGAGGGACATTTATTTTACCTTTTTAGTAATTTGTTTATTTAGTTCGTAGCGTACTGTAGATCTGAAAGATGCATTAACATTTTAGGTAATAGTAATTTTCTAGGGTAGCTAAGTTAAATGTGTTGTTTTATTATCGTTATATACTTAGTTAAAACCTTTGCCAAATAGAAATAATTCCTTAATACAAAATAATATCATTACTGACAAGACAGTTGAAGATAATATTAGTATCTGCCATTTCCAAAACTACCTCAACCATCGAACATATCTATCACGTGATTTTATTGATATAATTTAGTAGTGCATCTTCGATTGCACTGTTATGAACAACTGTATTGCTTAAAAGAACGAGAATTTGTGGTGGAATTCAAACCTCTTAAATTAAGACTTCTTATTTGTTAAAGATCCTAATATCTCATAAATATGCGCCAAGAAAAATATTACACACATTAAAAATTTAAGTTCTAAATGCATTGTTTAAACAATAGTAGGTACATGACTTTTAGTGTGACTTGTTTCCCTTCTATTCCTTCTGCTACCACTCCCACCTTTTGGCGCATGGGTGTATAAAAGACGAGGGCGTAACTGCCACAGTCTGCAGTTGTCTACGATAAAGGCTTAACAGTTCTGCGAATGTCTCAGCGAGGTTGTTCAGGTAGGTCATGGCCAATTATTTACGTAGAGTTTCACTGTTGCTATGTAGAAGCTACACTTGGGTATGTGGATTGGACTTAGTTTATTTTTTAGAAAATTTCCGTCTCGGCCGCTACTGTCAAAATTATGTCTGGATTGCTAGTGTTTCGAGCAGCGCGCCGTTGTACATGATTGCCGTGATTCTATATAAAGTTCCTCCAGGTGGCACATGTATTATATCCATTTTTTACGAATGGTATTCCTTTCTCTCTCGCCTACCCGTTTCTTAAACTTTTGCATAGTGATTGATATAAAAATTTTTAATGAAGAATTACTTCTCGTCCATTTAAGACCCCTCTCTAGGAGATTGTGCACCGCCATCTAAATCTCCACGTATAAATGTCCATTGTTTTATTATAGCTGTTAACTAATACTTTTTTCCTTATCTATCTTTAATCTCGTGTAGCATTTTATACTCAATTTATTGAGATTAATTTCAATAATTGTATTTTATTAAGGTAAATTGGTTTATTATTGCTAATTTAAAGCACTTTGGCTAGTTACGTTAATTTGTAACATAAATACGCTTTTTTAAAGATTCCTGGCTATAGTTTGACGCCTCAACTGTTACGCAAATTAAGAAGATGGATTCTTCGCATTTCACGGTTCTGTTGTAAAGCCGGTATTCCAATACACAAAAATAAGAGTTTAGGTGTTAAATATGCTATACCTATCGGTACCTTAACCGTAACCCAAGTGCACAACACCGCTCCAAAATAATTATACCGGGCCCGGACAGTCCTATCGGTGACCTATATGATGCTCGAATTTCCGCGCATGCGCAGAGCTCGCTTTTTCGTAGATTTCGTCCAGATGGCGGACCTGCGTCTGCCACTATGAACTATTTTATAGTCACTTTCGTAAACATCGGTGAACGTACCAAGAGCGTTTGTGTTTTAAACGAAACTTTATGACAGCAAAAACTATCTTGGAATACATTTTGTACACTTTAATGGTCACAAAGAATAAATAATCGGAACCCAAAAAATACTTGAAAAATTAGAAAGGCGGTTCCATTTTTGTGCGACAGTACTGCTGTCTCTAGGATTTTTGTCGTAACAATTGTATCTTTGGTTGCGAAACCTCTGCTAGAATGCGTTGGAACCAGTTTCTAGCCTCGCGCAGGGCACCGTTTATTAAAATGGTTGCCGATCTGTTACCATGCTGGGATTCGGTTTGTACACATTATGTAATACGGCCCGCGAGCTAGGGCACGGTTGTGTCCCAATAAGACAATGCTCCTTTGCTACACTCCCGAACGTCTTGGAATACCGCTCTAAGATTCACCATGAGAAGGAATGCGAGCTTATGGTGGTAGACTCCTTCTCGCATATGTTTAACGCAGACGAGTTCGAGGTTGAGGAGCAATCATTATAATCTGTTCTACTAGCGGTTAGTGAGGGTTTTCCTGAACCGTTTTCAACTTAAATTAGTATCAGGGGGAGGATCCCCTATTCATCTCTCTTAAAAATTATCCGGCCGGGGGTAAAAATATTTCTCATCACTTTTATTTCACTAGTAAAAATGATCGATCATTGGAAGCTATGATTCCTACTGTTTTCCGTCCTTTCGTTTTACATTATTATCACTCATATTTAATAGAGGCACACCTTGGGATGGATAAAATCTTAAATAGCATTGCTGATCACCTAGTCGGGCTCGGTCGTCCTGCGTCAGAATGTGCGCAAGTTTGTCCGAAACTGTTAACACTGTCAGGTTTCAAAGCAGTCTCAGTGCGCGAATGATTGGTAATTACGGTGCAAATTTACCATTGGCTCCATGGCATGTCTTACATATAAACATTTTTGAACCTCTGACTCGATCACGAAAGAGCAATTACTGCATCCTGGTGACGTAAGACATCTATACTAAGAATGTCATTTCTTTAACCGCTGCGCAGCATAAAGGCCCAATCTATTGTCAGAAGCATGAATGAAGCATGTTTGGAAGGTTATCGGTGCCCACGCCATGTTCGTTTCTGTGAATGCAAAATATTTACATTCAAACATTAATAGGATAATGTGCTTCGAATGAACAATCAAACCTATAAATATAAGTGCTTATTTGCCCCGGGGAAACTATCTAAGGGTGTTAGTAGGGTTTTAAAAGGCCGTGGAATACAAACTTCTTAAATAAATGACTTAAAATTTGTCGTATAACTCTAACGTGTATTAAAAAGACTTCAAGAAAAAATACAAAACTTAAGTTCTAAGTACACTGTTCAAACAATAGAACATGACATAAATTTTTTTCCCGTAACTAAAATATAAGTTCTTTATATTTGCTTAAAAAGTAAAAATTTATCCCTGAAAGGACTACTGCCTCTTCACAAATATTTTTGTACTGTGGCATTATCAAAATTTTAATCATAGGATGAAAATATTTTTAAAAATAACAGAAAAATATTTGATAAGATTTTAACTGAAAAACCATTCAATTTATTTAAAAATTACAAATTTAAATAACTGTAAAATGTAAGTAACTATGTGTTCTTCATACACTTTATAGTAGATGAATCTAACTATCCTAATATATAGAGTGAGAGAAAGGGAGACTGGGCTATGAACTACGGTAGTTTAAAAAAAATAGGAACCCTAACGTTTTAAAAGAACGAAATATTTCTTCTTTTCGTAGAAGATTTTAACAGGCTTTCTTTGCACCTGAGAAGTGAGTGATGATGATTATACGAAGGGTTCCACCGTTCTCCTTGAATTTAGGACAGAGATGATAAAAAAACATTTCAGAGAACTCAGACAGAGTGGCGTTTGAGTTTCAGGGAAATTAAATGAACGGCAAGAAACAAAATAACGTAAAAGAGGAAGTAAGATAACTTCGTCAAGTAAACATAACAAGCTGAAACGGCAAGACCATGCCACGAAAATGGACGTAGAAACCTAATTAAAAACAGCTGCAGAGGAAAAAAAGTAACAGATGAGAAGGTGCACATAACAGCCAAGTCAAGAAAGAAACGATGCGAGAAAGTGGAACAAGAAATCCAAATTATAAAAAAAATAATTTAGCAAAAAAAGAGACGTGGAATTGTTTTTTTGAAAAGTTGAGCAAGGATTAAAATAAAAACGAAGACAAAATAATATAACTTTGCGTTGCAGTTTAACGAGGAAAAACCCCAAGAATTAGAACGCCTGTGGTTTGTTTTATAGTTTATCTTCACTGATAAAATCACTTTGTTTCCCTTGTTATCATTAAAACATTATTTTATATATAAAATAATACAATTTTTACCTGAAATAAAAAATAGTTGTTTTATTTGAACTGTAATTAGTTTGTCTCTAAAAACGATGCAAAAAAAATTATTTAAAAAAAGACAAACACCAAATTTTAGGCATGAATTTCAGTTAATTATAAAATAAAACTCAAGCATATGAGGACGTGGATCTGTCAAAATTATATAATCTCAAAAAAAGTCTCAAGACTTATTATCATTTATTTCACAGAAAATTATTTCAAAGTTTCGCATCCGCATTCGCCCAGTCACTGCAATGTTTTGTACATTTCGAACTTAAAACCCATCTTGAATTTGAACCTTTGTAACATTTTAATTTATTGAAGGAAAGCTAAAAAATAAATTAATATTTTAATGGAAATTTCTCACGAAACCATGCTTGTAATCTCTCCTATTATATGGATTTTCCCCCTTTTTTACAGCAAAAAGTAAAATAAACAACTAGAGATAAAAAAATTAATAGAAAGAGAATAAAATAAAAAATTCGTGAAAGGGTGAACTCGTGCATATCGACATAATTAACCAGCACAGTGAAGGGAAATCGTGGAAAGTCTCGGTTATTAACTATTTTTTGGAACCATTACAACTTTTGCCTGGAGTGGGTTAGGGTGAAACTAGAATATTGAGACCAGCATGTCTAGACCTAGGTTAAAACCAGTGTCATGCGTTTAGCACCGCACCACCTTGCTTGCAAATAGCTAACAGCAATTTATTTAGGACTAAGCGATGCCCGCCCGCTTCGTAGATAATTACGTAATAACAGTTATAAATAGAATTTGTTGGTTATGCATTTCATCATAAAATGATAATCGTATAAAACAAATCGCTGTTACAAAAATAAAACACAATGGCAAAACAAAACCAAGTCGTTAAAACAAAAAACGCAAGATCTGTTACGAAGTTTACGTCTAACAAATAGTTACGAGAAACTGAAAAATTTCTATCTTTGAGGATATATAGCCTATAATTTGTGCAAAGACATATTTTTACTATATTCCAAATTTTAGGACAATCGGTGAAGGCATTTTTGCGTTATAAGCACACATACAAACAGACAGACATTCAGACAGAGGGACAAGAATTTTAAAAATTTCAGAATTGGGATCATTGAGTCAAAAAATTACTATTTAACGCAAAATTGGTCAAATAACACAAATGTACAGACAGATTATAAAGATTTATATTTTAGTAAGTATATAACATTACTATCAAATTAATGAAGTGAGTTTTAAGCATAGCGATAAGCATTACTCATGAAAATGTACAAAAACGTATTAAAAAAAGACACTATTATTTTTTTAATTTAACAGAGACTATAAACTAATACATAGAGACCCAGAAAATTCGCGGGTTCATTTCGTATTATGCTAAAATTCAAATAATTATACCTTGGTGCTGCTTCTGTCATTGGTTCACTGTTAATCTGGAGGACTGAGGGCCAATTAGATACCCTCACTCATAAAAGTGTCGAATCACAGGCCACCCAGTCGAGACGACGCACAAGTCAGCAGCCAATGAACAGTTTGCATTTGCCCGAGTGTGTAGAGGATATTGAGTCTATCCTGGAGGTCATTGAACCCGCGAATTTTTCGGGTCTCTACTAATACACTAATATTTAAAGAGTACCAAAAATTTAACTTTATTTGCATTCGATAAAATCTCTCGAGAACGATGCTTTGAAAAACTCAAGCATAAATTGGAATGAAAATAGACACACAACCTTTATTTACGCGCTGAGAAATAAAAAATCTAATCTGTTTATCTTTTTATTACATTTTTACCTGCCGCTTCGTTAATTATGATAAAATTATTAAAAAGTAAAATAACAGTATTCTCTTAACAGACATTAAAGCATTTATTATCGCCTTATAACATTTTTTTAGGTAAGTTACTTATTTTCCTCTTTTGCTGCTAAGCTTACTTGCAGGTAGCCAGCCAGCTTGTATTTAAATACGCCACGGGGGATTTTTTTTTAAAATTCCAAATTTAAAAAGTACTACACTTAAGGTAAGCTGGCATGGACTGTGGGGCACTATCTACTACCTTTTTTCCCACCTAATATTGATTACTATCTCTATGGGTATTCATGGCTAAAAACTGAACCGTGGGGATAAAAATATTAATCTATGTTGTTTAGAGTAAAATTGTGTGTTCATTTTAAAAGTGTGAATATTTGACTATAAGTTTATTAAAAGATTAATCTACCAATAATATCCAGACCAGAGAAGAACATGAAAGATATTTGTATTGTTATTATGTCAGATGAAAGGTTTTGATGGTAATGAAACCAAAACATTAAGGATTTTTTTAACCCTAAAAATTGTTCTCTGAACTTTTGCCAATACTGAAACTAAAACTTTACTATTAGTCACAGAGAGAAATTTTACTTTAGTAGGCTAACCATTGCATCACAAACCATTGTATCCTTTTAACTAAATAAATCCTACAGCACTTAAGTTTTGATGGTAAAGACTTGATCTCTGCAGAGGAGGACAAAAAACATGACATGTTTATGATAACGGGACGAGTACTCAGGTCAAATGGCACTTCAAATGAACTCGCAAAGCTTGCACAAGATGGCGGGAGGGACAGCTGTCTCGTCTGTTGGTGCGCCTTTGAGCGGGAGCCCAAGGCTGCACGGTGAGCAGCCAGGAGTTGCGGGTTGCCTACATGCGCTCAGCACCCAGAGACAAAGTGTTATAAGTGCAATATATGTAAGGAAGAAAAAAATCTAAGAACAATTGCTAATGCAGAGAACTCCGTTTTAATTCCGTCAAACGTATCCTTGTAGTTTATAATTCAATATTTACCAGAAATGTGTTCTAATAAACTTTCTTTTTTTTTAAATTTTCCACAGAAACTGTTTTGGACAGGTCACTTCGCCCTGAAACCTTAATTTACTAAATTAAAATGAGTTTAACATGGAGGTAATTAAAATATGTGCAATAATGTTATAAGGACAATGGATGAGCTGGGGGGAAACACGGGAATACCCCTATATAACACACCAGCTCACGCAACATCCGCCACGTTTCCTACTTGTGAAAATTTCCAAGGTATGTCTCCATATGGAATTGTATCAGAATGGTCTTGATGTGCCCCCCCCCCCCTTATATTTATTTCATTAATTTCACAAAATGAGGGCATTAGAGTGTGTTAAAGGGGGATGTGGCGATAATTGAGCATTGAAGAAATGTATGGGTACGGGAAGAGAAAACTAATCGATCCATGGCAACGTCCATCATGTGTTCCACTGTCTATAAAATGTGGTTATGACACCAACGGTATTCGAATAAAATGACTTAAATGAAAAAAAAGGTTATCTGATTACTCAACTACTGCAGCCCCATTTTTTAAAAACTCTTGTTGGATTTTCATGGTCTGTTACAAGGAGATAATTAGAGACTTTAGTTCGCAGACACACATAAGAGGAAGTTTTGGGGAAGAAATATGGCATGTGTTTCATGAGGAACCATCCGTGGATCATCCTTGAGTGATTTTGGGATAATCATGGAAAACCAAAAACATGACGAACGTATCCGTAATCCGACCCAGAGTCTTGGAATGGCAGTCCAGTCCTTTACCACTGGGCTACCTTTCTCCTTCTTTCCAAGGGTGAAAAGTCACGAAGGTACCATAAGAAAGCGACCGAGAAAGTTTTTCAGAACAACTCTAATAATGTGCCAACATTTATAGATATTCTTAGACATATTTTGTTTCTTTAAAGCTCAGACTCACACACCAATTTGGTTTTTTGAATTGAAAATTATTTTGAGCGCAATGCGAGTAAAAATTTAAAACCGAAACTTAATGCTAAATTTTTGTGCAACATTGATGTAAACGTTTCTGATGCGAAAAGGACAGATAACAGGTACATGGCAAAAGAGATATTATAAGAGCACTATGCTATATGTTGCTGGACCCGTTTTCGTTCTCCTCTTTGTGCTATGATTCTTCCCCCGCCCAAAAAAATAAGACTGAGAGAGATATGTGAACGAAAGAATAAGACTGAGAGTGTGCGCAGAAAAATTATATAGGTATCCTATACAGTCAGCTGTGAGTGCCTTGAATTTTTTTATTGGCTACCAGTGCGCTCGCATTCCTCCATTTTCAACCAGCAGCGTAGAGAGCGCTGTTGAGACAGCCCCTGTATTTCAGGCATAGATAGCGCTACCTGTTATGAAATTCATTTATCGTTCATAGATTTGGCGAATTGTTTGAATAAACAATAACACGCGCAGATATTCTTTGTGGTGTGAGTATTTAAATAGTGAATAATATTGATTGAGCAATAATTATTGATATCCAGAGAAGTTTTTTGAAGTGAGTAATAATTTTTGTTGATACATGTTTTATTTAGAAAAAAATCTTCTTTCTTTATCTCTCTCTCTCTATCTCTCTCTCTCTCTCCCCTTCAATTTACCCCCCACGATGTACTTACGAGTCAATGTTTGAATTGCCAAAGATGTTTCTTTTCTATCACGTGTACTGAATTACACACGTAATTTTTTTCATTTATTTTAATAAAGAGATTTTTTTCAATTTATTTCCATGGCTCTCCTAATTTTGTTGTTAGGTTACAAATTATGTCACTAGATATTTACAAGACGACATTTTGTAACTGTAAACTATCACGCATAATATCATTAGCCTTATTACTTCCGTTACGTTTTACCACTATTGTATGATATTTAATATATATTTGTTGAGAAAACGTTTTGACGAATCACAAAATGCAAGAGTGCTATGAAAACATTTTACGGGAATATAATTTTAATAAAAGTAATTACGTAAGAATTAACTTGGTGTGTGAGACGAGCCTTAGGGAATTATTTGCCAATGGGCGTGACCTCAAACCAAAAACCTGTTTAAATGCAAATACAGTGGCCACGAAAACATTGATATCCAAGTGTGCATACAGTTCGTTTAAGTGTTTACGAGCTATGTTCGAGACCTAATTTAACTATCCTTCATTCACAAGTCTAATATCATTCACGCGGGCTTAGATAATTGTATATATGCAACGAGCAAAGTTAATATGTTGCATTGCCAAAATAAAATAAAATGTTAACCTATCGTCAAATAGTATGTCAGTATAGACAACGTGGACGAAAAAAAAACTCACATTACAGGCCAACTTGCTTATCTAACTGTAAATTGTATCATGTAATTAAAATGATCACTGATACCAAGATAAAGGGCGGTTAAATATGAAAAAAAAAAAAAAACCTTTATTTTTTTGGAGTCACCACCGGTGTAGTACGTGTAGTATATCTCACCGGCTGAGTACGAAATGCAGAAACGGCAAGACTATGCCACATACATGTACGTAATTTTACTTCATTTTTTAAAAATTGTGATACGAGGAAAATACACTATTAAATGTTTTCTTGTCCCCAACAAATAGTTTGTTACGAAGGTGAAAATAATTTTATTTTCATTATGTGCAATCGCAATATTAATTTTCCGTAATCGTATTTGCTTATCTGTTAGTACACTTATAGATGGAGTCTGTTTAACCTGAATTCTAGACGTAACATAGTGCCAGGAGACTAAAGCCTACTGTCAATGGCCACTGAAGACAGCGAGACACTTTAATTCTTCTTTGTCTTCAAACCTTTCTTGGCGGTATAGTTAGTTACCATTACTTTTAAACCAAAACTTATGTTTCAGGTGAAAGTGTTGAAATATAAGTAAGTTTAAATTCCAAAATAAGACAAATATATATAATGTAAAAAAATTAGTTCTAATAACAAGAAGGGTTATTTTCCTTAGTATGTTTGAACTGAAACTAAAGTTTTTTTTTTTTCAAATGAGCGGTAGAGAATTTTTTTTGCTTTGTTTTTAAAGAAGGGCTATTTACAGTGTCGTCACACATGAAACGCCATTTTTTGACAGATGGTTCGGCTCGCATGTGTCCGCGCGGTGCAGAAATGGCCCTCCCTTGTGCTCCCTCGCAGGCGCATGTCCGGACAGGCCCGTGACCCCGGGTCACCGGACAGGAGGAGTGGGGGTTAGTTGTCCAGGTCCACCAGGGACAGCTCGCGGACAGGAGGCCAGGTGATTCACAGCTCCGGGCCGCCAGCACTACGTCACGGAACCTGAAAGCGTCGCGCAAACGTCCCTGCAGTTGTGTGTTCCCTCGGCGCAGCAGCAGCGAGAGAGAGAAGCCCGTAGCTACATAACCCCGGCCGCTCAAAGCTTCCCTCGACACTACATACAGCCACGGCTTGCGTGTGAATGTACAGGGCCCGTCTAGTCAGCAGTTTGACTCGTGCTGTAGGGGCGACGCTCGCTGGTGCTTCTAGCGCGTTATCGCCTCTGAGCGCAAAGCCGTGGACTGGAGCGCAGTCGTCTCGTTGTTCACAAGGCAACTATGAGATTTGAGCGGCGGTCAAAATATTATGTGGTGCCGAAATATATAGTGCTTTCAATATTATTTACCGGATGGTTTATTTGTAATATTATTATAAATTAAAAAAAATCAATAGTCTAATAATACAGTTTAAAAACATAATA
Organism: Bacillus rossius redtenbacheri; assembly: GCF_032445375.1. Lineage (NCBI taxonomy): Eukaryota > Metazoa > Arthropoda > Insecta > Phasmatodea > Bacillidae > Bacillus > Bacillus rossius. The sequence goes on along the minus strand of NC_086336.1, from coordinate 13,867,317 downwards.
CGGATGCCGAAATACACATCCGCCCACTGAATATTTAAAAAAAAGTTTTGAAATCTCACCCCCCCCCCCTCAGATAAGTATTTTGAGCATTTTTTTTATAGTGTGTGATATCTCCTGAAGCTCTGCACACCGTATGTATGGTCATTTAGACGGGGGCCTGAATAAGAACCGAGAGACGCAATTGTGGCTTCAACAGTAGTTATGCTCAAACAATAATTTAACGTCTAATATTGAAATTCGACGAAGTATAGTTAAAACTTATGAGAATTTAATAAACCATAGCAAATTGTTTATTTGCTGAAGGCCAATAACTTCACACAGGAAACTATTTGCAGCAGCCAGTCACTGTTATGGTTTTAAGAAACTGTTGGAACCAATATGGCGTCTTTCGGTTTCTACAGTGCTCTCCTTAGGCTGTACTTCTGCGCCATTTTAATTTTTTTTGTTTATTTTCTTATTCTACATTTTTCGTACAAATGCAAAAACAAGACAGTAGAAGCTAAGCTATATTCATTTTCTATTTGCGATAAATAAAACCTTTATCACGAAATTAGTGAAAAGATATTTCTTTTTCATTATTGCGTACCAAGAATAAACATATGAAAGCTAAGAACCACAAATTTACCATTTTATGAAATCCAACCTCTAAGTGGTGAAAAAAATTGTAAATAAGGTTTTAAGATAATGTTATTTTATCTCCTAATCTAATCAATGAAACGAATAGATACTGGGCAACAGAAATAAACATACAGTTGAGAAATACCAAACAGAAAGTTAAAAATTTTGCGGATCTCAACTGCTTTGGGTTGAAAAGGAATAAATATTGTGTATTTAGTGTTTAGTGAGTTTTTACAACATGGGCATTATTTTAATATAATTATTTTTCTAAAATCAGGTTCAAAGGCAGAGTTTGGTATTTTTCAAGTTTTTTTTTTTTTAATTTTATTGGAGCCGATTCATTTCATTTTTTTATTTTTTGCTCTGCAAATCGAATGATTCGAAAGTAGACGTAGCTACTACAGCAGCAAATTCTAATGGCGGGTGCGAAGCTACGCGTGATTGGCGTCAAGAAATTTAATTGAAAACTGAATTTGCCTACATTGATCACGCTTGGCATTATTTTTAAGAATTTTAAGTTCAATTTCGTGTCCGAGTTTCGTATTATAATTTTATTTGCAACATGAGCAGACACAAATTTGCGCGTTACTGAGGTTAGGTTTTTAAACATCACAGGCGAGTAGTTACAGACTCGGTCACTGTGTTTTTAAATACAGCACACATTTTTGGTTTGGATTTACCACCCAAGCTTGAATAAGAGAAAAAGTATTGCAAGTAACAAGATTCGTACAAAATGCTTATGTAAAAGTATTAATGACTCGTTTCTGATTTTAGTTTTCAAATTTACTGCAAGTAAAACAAAAATATTGAGAAGAGACATAGGTAAATCAAAATACATTATCTCCGTACCAGCTGTTTTTAAAAAAAAAAATTTTTTATGTAAACAAATACTTAAAAATAATTATAACTAGATGCTACAGATATGAATGCACTCTGAAGCCATTTGTGTTTAGTATTTCATTCTTTTTTTAAAATGTAATTTTAATGTTATTTTAGTAGACACCGTGTGATTTTTTTAATGTTTCATTTGTGGTCTAACAAGCGCGAGCATTTTTGAACGTCAATAGATTTATCCTAAGCACCAAATAGTATATAATTTACACATTAAAATATACTTAAAATAAGTCCAAGGTATACTTAAATGTGTCACGCAGTGCAAGGCATGCAATCTCACCACGGAGACCGATAATTAATAACGAGCAGCAGCAATGTGACTGCGAAGAAAAAGAGAAAAAAATTTCTGAGATCCCAGGACTGGAGATCATTTTATCTGCTAGAAAGTAGAAAGAGGCCCACATAAAATGTTATGATCCGTTCTCTGTGAATCCGTGTAGAAGAAATTTCACAGAGGAATAATAAAGAAAGTAAAAAAAGCTCTTCAATGAAAATTGCCTTGGAGTGTCTTTTCTTGTAAACAAAAATTACACTGAATATCAAGGGAAAAATTTTCCCTAAAGAAAATGTGCTTGAAACGAAATGAAAAGTAAAGGATGGTGTGGATGTAAGACAGAGACAGAAGAGTTACCTTAACCATACTAAACAGAATAAAAATTTAGCATTATAGCCAAGATAACATTATAAAAAATTCACTAAACTACATTATTTTCTTATAAAATGAGTGTAGGCTTTTTAGTTCAAAATTTCGATTGTTAATTAAAAATTATTTGGAAAGTATTGTCAGTGTAATTTAATTAATTGTTCCTTCGAGATTTCCCATAATTATAACTGATGACATTTATTAAAAGATTTTAAAATCACAAAAATTAAGATAATATCATAGTTACTTCATATATCATAAAAGCGAGGCGTAATTACGTATATTACAATATTTATAAAAAAAATTCATCTTACAAAGAAAATATTTAAATTAGCATATAAAATACGTCCTGTTGATCTAGCAGAGTCTGACTTTCCGTAGCTATTTAAGTTATACAATTCTAAAATATTATGTTCAAGGGCCATACCAAAAAAAATTAATTTTTTTTTTTAAATACTGTAGGAACGCTTCCAAGATAGTTTTTTTAAAAGGGCTATTAATCAGACTATTATTAATACAGGTACATGGAAAATTTCTGTCTACAAATTTTTTTATCTTCCCAAAAATAATTTAAGGGTGATCGAAACCAAGCAAAAATACGAGTGTCATTCATATATAAACCGTAATTTGGTTCATTCGACTGAAGAAGTGGTGTGAGAGGGGAACCGTGGTGGGATAATGGAGGGGAATAGGCAGAACATGGCACTTAAACTCACATCCGTCATGTCAGTGCTGCTATGATACACCAGCGCCAGTTCTGCAATGCGTTATTATTCGTTTTGTCGCCTATTAAAGTGTGAAATCGAGTTAAATTGTGAAAAGATTCCTACCATAGATAGGTGATGCTACTCTGAGTAAAATCCATGTGTTTGATATGGCCTAAAAGTTTCGAAATGGTCATGATAAAGTGGAAAATCAAAGCCATAAAAGGCATATTCAGGCCATGTTACTACCATTTGTTTGATCCACTGGAGGAAGCGTTAGGAAATGAAAGATTTGAAGACGACGCTGTGGTTGAATATTATGTGTGCAATTGGCTACTTAAGTAACTATCTAATTTTTTTAATGAGGGGATCAAAAATCTTCCTATCCGAAGTAAAAAATTAATTTCTGTTTGAAGGAAAGTACGTAGAGAAATACGGCATTTTATTTGAATTTTTGAATCGCCAATAAATCTGTATAAAAATAGCCGGATTTATATTTGAATGAACCTTGTATATTATCTTATTAAAACATGCTTGTTTGTTGTTCGTTAATTTTTACACAAATAAGGATTTTGTGAGAATCAAATTCAGGTATTTACAAACCCATTACACTATTGTTCTGTTATGATTACAGTGCCAATTATTTTAATGGATCCCGATAATCAATGTAAATATTTAGACCATAGGTTCAATAGGTGTATAAACAGCGGGCGTGAGCTGGACAGTAATACTTTTTCAGGAATAACTGAACGGCTTTATTTACCAATATAATTCTAAAAGTTATGTGTAATGGCGGACGGAATTTATCAACTGTTGAAGGTTAAAAAATCTTGTGCCACTTTGTGTGTCCTAGTTTTATGTGGCGAGTTGTTGAATTTTTCTTTACAAATGTATTTTAATAACTATGTTCCGCGTCACACAACATAATTACATTCAATAGATCCAACAAAAGAGTGTAATTGTGGGAGTGTACCTAATTTTTAAAAGAATGCCAGTGCCCATGTTTACACCAGCTGATTGACAGTTATGCTGAGAGTTCGTAAGCCATGCTGGGTCTCAAGTTCTTAAGGGTGAAGTTTCTGGCATTTCAATGTCATTGATGATTACGCTTAATATGTCTCGGTGGCTGGATTAAACCACAGCCATCGTTAATGCAAGAGGATCATGGCGCGACTAGGGTGAACTAATCAACATGCCTCTGCGATCGTTCACCCACTGCGTTCCGTAGCATGAAGGTGAAGAACGGTCATCAAATCATTCGAAGTTTTACACAAGTGAAGATAAACCCCGACACAACACGGTAGTCTTAACCGACACCTTTGGCTCGCCAGCCAGCGGTTATCCTAACCGAGCTAACTTTTTGAATAATTCATTTTTTGTTCTCGTGAATAAATCTTACCCCAGCCGTCTGACTGCAGTTGGCTGCATTTTTTTCAAAATCACTTCAGACCAGGAAATTTCCAAATACTCCTTAAACTTATCGTTTTTTTGCCTACGTTGCTAATGACCTTGATGTTAACGAGATGATGGTATTGGTGATGGTGCTATGATGCTAAGATGATAAGATCATTTAATACGATGATGATATGATAATGATGGCGACGATGTCAGGATGTTGGGCACCAGCCATCGCCACAGAGGGAATGATGGCCATGGCGTGACTGGGAGCGAACCATTCCAAGTTATTCTACAGTAGAAGGTGAAGGTATGACAAAAGGCCTCGCGATGAAGGACTGGATAATTTCTCTAGCCAACCGACTGCCTACTCGCGACAGTTCGAACTGCAGCTCCGTCCTTTCCTCAACGTGTACCGATGCACCAACTCACGGATATATATTTTTAATTAATTAGCTCGTAGCTCCTGAAGCTAGGGCTAGGGTTTCGCAGTGACAGATAGGATAATTTCGCCAAGTGCCGACGGTCTTTTACTGGCGACAGGCGACCTGCCGCTCTGTCCCTTCTGGAGTGAGATCCGATGCGCCAGCTCGCGATTAATCAACGTAACTCATTTAATACGATTGGTTTCTCACGTGCGCTCAACACCATCTGTTTTCCGAGTCTCAAGCACACGAACAGACTAGCGGCCTGAAGGGTGACGTGTACTGTCGCCCGCCACCAGGGGCGCCTCATTCACTCGTACTAATCCAGACGTTCACAAACACCAGCGCGTACCGCAAGACCTGAGCTCACGACCCCAGATGGATGAAACTTTTCTTCCTTGACAATATATTCCTCCTGGGATTATCTTCTTGTCCTGTATAGATCCTGCCTGCTTGATGCTTTCACTATTTAAACCCACATGAACGAACCCGGGTTTTCCTTTGAAAGATTTGTGCAATGGGAGTGCATGACTTGATGTAGGCTTTTGGACATACGCCATTGCTTATAAGCAATGGCGTATTTCCAAAAGCCTACATCAAGCCGGGTTTTCCCTTTGACTATGCACGTTTTACCCGGGCCCAACTTGACCAATTATAGTCTAAAGTTCGAGATAGGGGAGTTCGTCATGGCATCAATTTCTGCCATGATTGACCAATTACGGAACAAAGTACACGATGCATGCTACTCTTTCTGCGTGGCTGAAACCCAGCATGATACGCATGGGACGCATCTAGAGTCTTCCTTAACCTAGACCCCTCCCAAAATAATACACTTAAGTTTTAGTTATGTTAGGAAAAAAAATTAAAAGTATTCGACCCAGGATTTAAGTTTATGCAAAGTGTAAAATCTTCGGCCAGGAAGCTGTGGACACTTATCCAAGAGCTCGGGCATCGCACAGTTGGTCTGCGGTTTAGACAACTCAACAAAGGTCTACGGCCTTGCCTGCACATATACTCCCTCGGCACCTGATCCCGTAAGGATCCGAAAAGGAGAATAAGTGGATCTTTTACATGTCCAAATTTGGAAAAGGTAGCTTGGCTTCTGGGTTGTAGCCACGTCCTTGGAAAATAATTCACCGATGTTTCGGTCGACATTGCAGTCGCCATCATCAGGGAGCAGTTACCTACTCACTAGTAGTACTCAGTGGGTAACTGCTCCCTGATGACGGCCGAAACGTCAGCGAATTATTCGCCAAGGACGCGGCTACAACCCAGAAGCCAAGCTACTTAAGACAATGGCCGTGAAAGCCTGCGAACATTACGAAATTTTGGAAAACAAAAATCGGGCATGGGTTCCAAGAACCGGGAAATGATACGCCAGTTTCCAATTCCAACAGCCGAACAGCTACGTCGAGAGGTCACAGGTCAGCAATCACTGCCCGTAGGGACACAGGTTCCTCAGCCGGTCTGTGGTTCGGACAGTCAGAGTTCCGCTCGGTGGGTGGGCTGTCAAGGTCCCCGGGGTAGAGTCCGGAAAAAATTCGCGAATTCATTTCGTGACAAGATGAAATTCAAACACGTGTACATTGTACAATTCTGCTGGTCCTGCTATTGGCTCGCAGTTTAACTGGAGTTCTCTGGGACAATGAGAGACTATCGACCAAAGAAGCATCGAATCACAAGCTACCCAGTGGAGACGCCTCACAAGTTACCACCCAATGAACACCCGTGTCTGCTTGAGAAATGCAGAGGATAGTGGAGGCTATTCTAGAGGTCATTGAATCGGTGAATTTTTCCGGTCTCTACCCCGGGGTCACAGGCGCGCATTCGTCTCCACCGCGCCGCGGCTCCAGGAGGGGAGCTAGGCCCGCTGTGGTCGATTTCCACCGGCTTCAGCTCGGCGAGTCCCTGGACTTCCCCCGAGTCTAGGAGCGCAGCTCGCGTCTGCTCCACAAGGACACCGAACTACGCGATGTTACCGACAGAAACGGCAATCAGTCTCCCGGGAAATTATTCGGAATGTAATAGAAGCTTCAGTTATCTGCATCAACGAACTTTCTTGAAAGCGTCCAGAACATTACTGCGAATAACTGAAATTATGGGTAAATTATAATATCCAATACCACATTTTATCATTTTAAATTTTGATTTAAAAACAAATCAAAAAATTCAAAGATACTGGAACTATGTAATCCTACAAAACCTTTTAATGTAAGTTTAAAATAAATAAATGTACATTTACTTTAATTTAATGAAAATCTTAACATATTATTTTTCATTTTCAGGATTTTTAAGTGTGCGTATATATGAGGTAAATAATACAATATTTTTTTAATGTCAAGATTTTGGTGCAATTGGCGCGAATATTTTGGATGCAACTAGAAGGATAATTTGCTGCGGACAATCCATCGAATCCTTCCTGAAGTTTTGGTAGTTTTCAATCTAGCGTTTACGATGTTACAAAAAATATTCACATTAATAATATGTATTTTAAAATCACTTCAGAAAATAAATTTGTGTTTTTTTTTTTTGCGAAAGTTATTTTGACAGTGTTAAGAGACTCCCTCTTTTTTTTTCCATCGTCGTGGCACGCAAGGATCATCAACTAATGAAATGCTCTTCTTATGGGATGAGGAAGGGTGCTACAAGAGGGGGGAAGGGCACAAACCAGGGAATAAGTTCAGCATTAATACTCTTCTTGCGTTCTGCTAGTCTTCGCATAAGCTTCGATGAGTCATCTCCCGTCTCCTGAACGAGCAAGTTAATACCACGATACGTGCAAAAGTTATAAAAAATTTTATGCAACCACTTGAACTAATTCTAACCAGGAGGTGGCCATGCATTAATCCATGCATGGATTCTCCACGAAACAACATTTTGTCCAGTTGATGATCCGTGCCAATAACACTAATTTAAGTGACGTGGTTACATTGCGGAAAGTGTTTAAAAGCGGTGTAATTTCTGGTTGTGACTGTGTCCAACACAATAAATCCCTATTCTTAATTATGAACCATCACCAAGCTTGGTCAAACATCGTTTCCGCAATGATTTAGGTGTTTCAACATAGCGATAGTGCGGTAATAAGTAACTTCTACCATGAGTGACGAAGTTTTTTTAAATAGTAGAAACTACTATTCATTGAACCATCTTTTATTTTTCAGTGCACTGGTGCTAAATAAAAACAATTTGTTGTATTCAATTACGACAAAGATTAATTTTTGAAATGATTATCAGTTACCTGGTAAATAACTTAGTTTAAAATAAAATGATAGAAATAAGGACAGTTTGGTAAACAAAACCATGTAAAAACGTCTCGGGTGTAAATTCTGAACTTCCCTTTGTTTCAAAAAAACTATTGGTTAGTTTCGCGCGAAATTCCGTCCTGTTAAGGTCATTATTTTACATTTAACATTGACAGGCTATGCGTGTACACTTTTTAGTGGACTAACATAGAAAAGGAAAAAAAAGTATTTAGTGCGTATTTTTACCATAATTGTCTGGCAAATTTGAATTTTTAAAGATTTTTCTGCAGTATGGACAATGGGAACCAAATGGAATAAAAAATTTAAAATTTTGTGTTTAAAGGCATTGCCGGTAGGTACTGTGTGATATGGTTCATATTTCATTAAAAATATGTATATATATATTTATAAAATTTAAAACAATCGGAGTATTATAAAAGGATAGCAAAAATTTAATATTTTTTTTTCCGAAAGAATTTAAACTTTTTAACAAAGAAGCCAGTGAAATTAACTTTTAATCTTAAAAATTCCAGTTTTATATTCCATTTCAGTCTCTTTATCTATATTACAAAAAAAAACTTTAAAGATGCAAATTTGCCAGCTAATTGTGCAAAAAAATATTTTACATTTACACATATTTTAATTTTGTGAAAGTTTAAAGATTCAAAAAGGTTGTCAAGTTTAACAATTTTGAACTTAAAAATAAATTAATGAGCCCTTAACTTGCCGGTTTCTCGCTGAAACCAGTGACCTTGAACCTTGTATGACACGCTTGAAGAAGACTCCGTTCACTCGAGAGTCGAGGACCGGAACTATGAGTGAGACGAGACCTTGTCAGCATTCACAATACGCCTGCCAGCAGCTGCCGCGCCGAAGACTAGTTCACTAGAATTAAAATATCACTATAATGAGGCCGAGGCCAGCGACTAAGCTTATTAATGTATTGCGAAATACCCAGCGCGCGTGTGCAAAACTATAAAAAAAATGGGATGTGGATGTGTGATGGCATCGCTCTTTAATATTGAGTGGATTGACCTCACTGCAATGGGATAGAATAGATGTCATGAGAAGAATCTATGAGGTAAGCGACGACGTAAAGTATTTTACTCGTTCGTCCAGAAAAAAAAAAACAAGCCAAATATCACCCATTGAAAAACTTATTACTTCGTTTAATCTTATTATAAGTTTTGTTTCAGCTATGAGATTTGGTGTAGTCATAATATGTAGTCATAATTGATAACTTTCTGGTATTCTGTTTATTTATTTCGTATCGTACTGTGATATTCTAAAGGTGTTTCATATACTTTTAATGCTTTTTATTTAGGCGGTATGTTACCAGAATATATGATGGATTTTGATTCTCATTTTTTGATTTCAGTTGTACAGACATATGGTAAATCCTCACAACGAATACAATTTTATTTTATATTATTTTTAAAATTACAGTGATGATTGGTATCAGTTCATGCATTAATTAAGTAAATGTAGTACACATTGATTTGTTAAGCAGACCTCCGTTACAAATTTGGATGCACGCCGTCTTTTGGTACGAGGTTTCTAGGTTCAAGTCATGGGTAAGGCACGGGCATAAGTTTGCAATAAAAATAACTTATCTCTTCAAAATAATGTATCTATAAATTCATCACACCTGTATCCTTGGAAATGAAAAAAATGCCAGCGAGAAACAAAGTTAAATTAAATTTAAAGAACGTTTATGTGGCAAGGGTCACCTGTCCAATCCCAAAACAACGAAAAGCCTCGTATTTATGAGCAACGGGTTGGTTTGTCAAAGTGGGTCGGAACACACTATAACCTGAAAGGACCTGTTGCCTTTACCTCTGTGCAATACTTTGTGCCGTAAATTCCTATAGGTATAATCGAAAGCAAAATTGTTTTCTTTTCGAATGTCAAACTTATATGTCAGTAAATTCAACTCGCTCGTGGAATATCCCAAACTGGTTGTTGTACCCAGCTTCTCACGTATAGATAAAGATATTTAACATAATAAAAAAATCGTTTTAAGAATTATTACAAAAATTATTTATTAAGTTAATGTTAAGTTCCAATATATTCTGATGTATCTAGGCTACAGATTTAAGTTCATTCAACTAATATTTCGTCAATATGATGCAAGGACAACTACAGAGAGATTGGAATATTATCCGAAAATAATTCCGTTTAGCTAATATGCGTACATTATACATAATATATTGGTATATAAAACAGCATATTTTAAATGAACGTGTGCAACACGTATCCATTGGCGGTATTTGTTTATATATATAAAACTTTATCAGCTTAAACCATAAAGAGAAGTCAATTTAGGCATTTTTTTTTTCAAAATAAAAAAAATTCTAATGTCTAATGTACTTTTATAATGGTGAAATATTATTTTCAAACTGATCCAGCAGATTTTAAGTTTACTTAAACAAACAAATACACACATGCTCTCGCTCTGGTCATATTATTTGTAGGCCTGTAAGGTTCAGTTTACACTGTAGCTTGCATGGCCTTGAGAGCCGTAACACGCGCGCTCTCTGTCGCGCGGCTCCAGAGTAACTCCCGGCGTCGTTACTTGGATTCCAGCCCAGTTTGCGCTCGTAAACCCGGGAATTTATCGCCTCCCGTATCGCGGGCGGCGGATGGCCAACTTTCTCCAACCCCCCTCCCTCCACTCTTTCTTCCCTTATTCGCCCCCTCCCCTCTTCTTCCCGAAATCCCTTTCTTATTCAAACTTAAGTCCCCCAGGAGCGAAGGAAAGGATTATCAGTCCTTAGCCCTATGCTGCCTTCCTCCCTTTCCCATTCCATAACCCCGTCCATATCCCCTTTTCCCCGGCGAACATATCACGTGACAGGCGGAGACAAAGAGAGACACGCTCCTTGGGAAATGAAACATCTGCCTTCTCGAATTAGTAAGCGGGTGTCACTTGGGGCTCGTACAGTCGCCCGAAAAACGATCCTCATTTGCGCCTCTGTGAATTTCAAAACACTGGCCACGTGCGGTTCCGATGGGTATTTAGTATCAATAAATATATAATCCCACTTAGCTTCGATGACTCAAGTTGTTTTTAATTTACATGAAAAGTAACACCTGAAATAATTATCATTTTCTTTTATTAAATCAGTCTGACCATAAGTCATTTGTCAGAAAAGTCGGAGAAACGACTTTTGCTTAAGTGATTGTCAGTCAAATTACAGTTTAAATAACGAATAGAAAAACGGCATTAGTTCTTCTGCCTGAAAATCAAAAGTATTTAGGGACACTGCATGTCGGTCAAATGCATTAGGTCTATTGTCTGTTACTCAAATTACTTTAAGGAAAATAGATTTAGTTTTCTTGTCTGTGCTGTTCCAAGGTTTTCACTAATTTTTAACAGTTCAGCATTTTAGGCACCGATTTATAGTGACATTCACTGATTTACCAGCCAGTAACTGGTTATCAGAATTTTTAATGATTAAAATAATTGATTCAGATTTAGTGAATGATGATAGAACAGTTTTTTTGTCCTTGCTGGAATAAACTGACAGTATATCCACGCGCATTACTGAGTGACGATAAGATAATCGCGCTCCTAATATGGCCCGGGTATCAGTATACTAGCTAATTGCTTTCTTTGCCACAGTAATGTTTTTTGCGAAAAATGTTTTTTTTTAATATGAGTCATTGCCAAGTTATAAAGCTGGAAACATATTATTGGTTTGACAGGTTTGTCATTATTAAAATAGTCCATCAAACTCCTTCAACGACGAAATCAGCTACAATTGTTATAAATAAACGATAGTGTTTGAAGACAATCTTATTTTTTAAGAGAAAATAAATATTTTAACGTTTACATCAACCAGGTATAATAAACTAAATTCTCATAGCAAGAAATATTTTTTTCTTTAATATTATATTTTATTACTTGGTGTATTAATTTATATATAACTGAAAAAAGTATTATATATATTCTTCATTTTCATAAAGTGGTCTTACAGTTTATGTCCCACTGGTATGTACTTTGTTACAAACACTCACCTCCACATGGAACCATAAGACCCATCTTTGTGTGCTCGAAGTCATCGATCTATGTGTTAGCCACCGGTGTTATTAATAAACGGCCTTCTTCATGACCAATATCTATGTCAACTACAAATAATTGTGATGGACTACATCCTAGCAAACTGAACTTGTAAAGTAAAGAATACAAACTAAGAAATTAAATATACATTAAATAGAAACTTAAACTCCATACATAGTTCCAGATTGCAAAATAAGACGTCCGAATAAGAAATATAAATACTTCCTAATCGTTTATTTTAAGTTATAATTTGATACTTGATAATTTTTTAATCCTAAGAAAAGGCAATGGAGAATATTTTAACGAATTGATTGTGTATTTTCAGTTATTTTATTGCACTTTTGAATGGCAATAAATCATTGTTTCGAAAACAAATATTTTTTATTTGGCTTGAAATTAAATAATAAAAATGAATTTTCTATCTGCCGCGAACGAAAACAAGCGAAATTTTCGTATGTGAGGTGGAAAAACAAACAAAATTACATTGAAAATATATAAAATTTCAGAGATGGGTATATTTGGGTGCAAAAAGAACGTGAATAATCTGCACGGTGCCAAAAAAAAAGTGTAGCCATCAAGAAAGTCAAATGTGTTCTTTTAAAGCACCATATTGAACGTAAGTCTTGGAAGGAGTGTATTATCAAATAGACGACAGAAAAACTGGAAATTCTTCTTCGTTCGGACTCTGTGGATCTTTTTTCGGCAACTTTCCAGTTGCCAAAACATTGTGTAGCCGGTTGAGTGTGTTGGCATCCTGATGGTTTGCCAAGTAACCGTGTTTTCGCGGGGATTCTGACATTCGGTTGAACAAAACCCAATGGCGACGAACTCTATCAGACTATAGAATGCACAAAGCATTGTGGCCATTGCGTTAGAGATGCCTCTATAAAATTTATAATTCAGATTTAATTTAAATCTATTTATATGTGCTCATGAAATTATATTTTTTAAAAAAAAAGGTATTTTCATTTGTGCCATAATGGAAAAAAACTTTTATGCTTTCACTTAAATTTATAGTTTTAAAGCCCATACTAATTTTCGGATTAATTAGGTATGCTTTTTGATGTGTAAAATCTTAGCTCTTGGTATACTGTATTTGGTAGGAAAAATTTCGTGAAAATGGAACAGAAGTCGATGGACGGAAATGTGTCACGAAGATGGCGGACCCACACGTAGCAACATTAACACGTTTATGGTCATTTACGTAAACATTAGGGTGCACATCAAACGTATTGTTTTGCCAAATGAAACTTCATGATAGTGAAACTACCATCGAATAGATTTGGTAAACTAAAATAGTCATAGTAAAAAGTAATCTCAAGATTTTTAATATCTTGAGAATATCTAACATTACAATGATTATAATACATATTCTCCTTGCAATATTGCAGCAGACTCGGTGGTACAGCGGTAGAGCGCGCCCTTTTGAACCTCAAGGGTTGTGGTTCAAATATATTCAATGAATTATTTTTTATTTACTTTATTTAACACATTGTAATATGATAATATTTTAATAATAAATAGAATCAGCTTAATAAAGTTAAGGTTTGTTCGTGGTGAATATTTACAGACTGAGTTCAATCGTTGAAGCTAAAACAAATATACAAACATATACTTAGTGTTATAATATGATTTACAATGTTAGAAAAATATAACTTCTAACGTGTGTAGAAACCTAAGAGTATTAACCGTTTAGAGAATTTTAACAAGATGAACAGTATTTGAATAAAATTTCTTGTCGTGACTTTTATTTGCAACATGAAAAACATGAGAACACATTAATTTGCTCACTACCGAAGTTAAATGATTACACATCACTGTCGAGTGCTGAAAGGCTAGCTCACGTGATTATTATTTTTTTTTTAATTTTCACTTTCAACTTACGAAAAACACTCGTTCAGAATTATTCAGGAAACTTAGTAGACATATGGTTGGCCTTGGTAAAATTATAGGTAGTGAGGTAACTGGCTTTTGAAATAAATGCATTAGAATCAAAAATATTCACAAAACATTTAAAACCTTGTTATATCTTATAAAGGCTGAACTTGTCAACTTTATATAACAAGATGGAGGAACAAAATTAATGTATCATATTTTATAATTTCACTTCTGAGCACATTTATTTATTTCTCTATGAACCATAAGTCAGTAATTTTGTATTTATATCTTTAAATGTAAAACTTCTTTGCTCAAAAATGAGATATTTTGTTTAACCAATAAGGAGGGTATTTTCAAAGTTCAGGTTTAATATTATATGACTAAGAGTTTGTAAAACAATCTGGTATTGGTCGAAAGGGTATAACAAAAACTATTGCTGGAAAATAAAAGTTGGTTTGGAATTTTAAGTGAAAACGAAAAGGAAGATTTGATATAGGAACCATCGGACAAGCTAGACGTGACATTTTATTACTGCAGAAATTGGAATTACGACTGTTAGAATACTTTGAAGAATGGCAAGAATTAATAGTAGACATTAATAATATTGATAGTTTGGAGATATTTATTGTATTGAAGAAGAATTATTATTTGTAAGAAGATTATAAGAACCATCGAGGCGTTCCCAGGATGAAGATTATGAAACCCGACTACGAAGATTGGAAGAAATATTGAGGCGTTCCCAGGACGAAGAATGAAATATTCTGAATAATTGACTGTACGAGATCATCCGCAAACAGCGAGAGGCGTTCCCAGGACGAAGACAACTCACAAGAAGCGTTCCCAGGACGAAGACAACTAACAAGAGGCGTTCCCAGGACGAAGACGAACAACGAGAGGCGTTTCCAGGACGAAGACGAAGAATCACTACGAGGCGTTCCCAGGACGAAGACATGAAACAGCTGAAGGGCGTTTCAAGGATGAAGACGTGGAATCTTTGTTGCTGAGTTCCCGTACATCGAAGACAGACATCGTAATGCATAGTTCGTTACTACTGAACTATACTAACAGGTCGGTCAGATATTTGTAAAGGAATTTTACAAAACTTACCAGCTTTGCAAAAACTAACACACCGGAATAGTAACATCACGAGAAATCCGTTTTGCTATACTCTCTAAACCAATACCATACTGTTTAAATCTAGTGACAACTTGAGTTAAAGTTAAAAAGTTTGTATGTCAACTAATCTAATGAACTTACGAATTTTTCCACGAAAAAACCCAGCTCTACCTACTGAATAGTCAGAACAATAAATAAATTAGAATAAATTTTGTATAGTAAACATTAGCTGAGTGAAGACTTGCAATAAAACAGGTTCAAAGAGATTGATACTATTTTACTGGTATTAAACAAATTATGAATATCTGTTGATAATTATGGAATGTCACTGAAAACTGATAACGGTTATTTCCCGATCACGTTGCGAATATTGTGTCATTCATAATCAAGTCTAAATAGCTAAATATTTTTAAAATTTACTCAGTTTTACAACTTCTTAAAAGTTGTTGGCGCCCATAAATTAATATAAAATGATGAGTTCTTTTGCTTTTATCCTATAAATACATTAGAACGAGTCTAAGTACTTTCGAGTCGTTCAAAGTCAAATTGATTTATAATATTAAATAAATGTTTGATAGAGAAGGCCCGTTTAATCTACAGAAAAAAAAACACTCATTTTCCTTCCAAGTGCATGTTTACCCTGATAACTACAGAACACAAAACTAGAAAGATGTGATATAGCGAAGTTCCTAAGAATATCGGGTTATCTGTTGCTGCGAAGAACCATTCTTTTATTTCTGGTGTATACGTTGTTGACATTCATCTGCTTCATGTTGATGATTGTACTACAGTGCTCTTGACACATCCTTGATATCCCTAATCCAGTAAAAACAAGAAGATGAAGTGGTAACTCAATCACTTATAACCCGCTAAATAACATGACATGGTTATCGGCCATTGATTTATTCTAAAAAAAAAGTGAGATTGAAATCCACGCGCGACAGAAGTTATTTAAACTCTTGCTTATTATATTATTAGGTATAGGAAACATATTTTTGACGTGACAACTTCTAATAAATCGATGAACGCCGGCTGCACGCACGAAAAAGTGTCCCGGTACGCACATTATCCCGTTACGCTGTGTCCCGTTACGCTCATTGTACGTTTGCGCCGCATCTATCTCTCTTCCACTCGATTGGAACAACCATCGATTTGACTTTTTCGAGGCTCATTAAACTTGAAACACTCCCATTCGTTTCCTACTTTTCCTATCATCGTCCTATCCTTAACAGAATAACACAGATTCGAAGAAGTTAAATAGAAAACATGTATAAAAGTTATACTTAAAATAATCTCTTCGTTAAAGTAATAAACATATTTGAATTAATGAGTGCTTATAAAAGTAAATTTATCAATTAAATTGTAGCTTTAATTTCACTACTTCTTTGTATCCATACAAAATAGTGATAATTCAATAAAAATGATTTGACTTTATTCAAAAGTATGCAATCATTTCATCAATGTTTTGTTATGACGTTGTCACGTTAAACTCGTCCGTAAACCGAATTTACAGACAATCAATTTTTTTTTACATTCTTTAAATGTTTCATCAAGTAGGTAATTTTGATTTAATGCTGTTTTGTTGGAATTACGCCATTGCATTTTTGCACTGTTTGTCATAGGAAAATTCCGAAATTGATAAAAAAATTAAAAATATGATGATCAAAAATTCACAGAAAACAAGACTGAATCAGCTGATGTCGGACAAACGGAACCAGCGATGAAACTAAACAAGAATTATGGACAACAGGACGACGACAGCATGGAATAAAAACGTTCAGCATATAAATATCATAAAGCACAAGAATTTCCTTTAAGGAATTTAGTCATGAAAAAACTATAATACAACAACACAGACGGACGCAGTGGGCTATCACCAACGAGACAGATTAAACGCAGGCAGACAACAAACCTGGACAACGCAGCAAACATATTAACACAACGATGAAGATAAACAAGCACTATGGACAACACCACGATAGTACTGATGAACACAAACAATTTTCAGTGGCAAAAGTGGCGACGTTTCTGGAACGGACATCATGTTTGTCATTAGGCACAAACAGACTGATATTGGACACTGGAAAGCTATGGGTTTATATATGTTATAGCTAGAGACCTGCAAATTTCGCGGATTCATTCGGTGATAGGCTAGAATTCAAACACATATACCTCTTAGATAATTTTGCTATTGGCTTACTGTTCATCTGGACGAATCTCAACCAGTTATAAACCCTTAACCAAAGAAGGATCGAATCACAGACAAACCAGCTGAGACGACTTACAAGTCGGCAGCCAATGAACTTGCGTTATTTTCCCGAGTGTACAGGGGTATGTGCAGTCTATCCTGAAGGCCATCGAAATTTTGCAGGTCTCTAGCTATAGCTCCTCTCCTTTCACAGCCATTGGAAGGCGAGCGCTATACTGATTGACCACGCACAAAAGGGGTGAAATTATTGGTGGATTTATTGCTATAAGGGATGCCTGTTCGCATCTGATATTTGTAGTAAACTAGTTTTTTTTTAAATTAAAGGCATTCATGTACGTTATAACAGAATGCTTTGTTGACTGATAATATTGCTATTGCTGACAATAAATGCTGATTCCTTAAGTTTCCTTTTAATTGGGTGTTTTTCTTGTATGAGTGGTGCAGCGTTGTCGAGGAATTTTCGGAAATTTTTCCATGACAAACAGTGCAAAACTGCAATAGCGTATGTCCAAAAATTGCATTAAAACGTATTTATCTTATGCTGAGGTCGCAAATAAAAAATAATATGCTAGTATGCGAGTACTAATTTATGCAATTACGCCAGTATGCTAGTGCGCAAGTGTAAAGTAGGCAAGTGTAAGTATGTAAATGTGCAAGTATGCTAGTGTACAAGTATGCAAGGTTGCAAGTATTTAAGTGCGCAATTGTAAAGTAGGCAAGTGTAAGTACGTAAGTGTGCAAGAGTGCAAGTGTGCAAGTATGAAAGGTTGCAAGTATTTAAGTGCGCAATTGTAAAGTAGGCAAGTGTAAGTACGTAAGTGTGCATGTGTGCAAGTGTGCAAGTGTGCAAGTATGCATGTGTGCAAGTATCCATGTGTGCAAGTGTAAAGTAGGCAAGTGTAAGTACGTAAGTGTGCAAGTATGCAAGTGTGCAAGTATTTAAGTGCGCAAGTGTAAAGTAGGCAAGTGTAAGTATGTAAGTGTGCAAGTATTCAAGTGTGCAAGTATGCAAGGTTGCAAGTATTTAAGTGCGCAAGTGTAAAGTAAAGTGTTAGTATGTAAGTGAACAATATGCAAGTGTGCAAGTATGCAAGGTTGCAAGTATTTAAGTGCACAATTGTAAAGTAGGCAAGTGTAAGTACGTAAGTGTGCAAGTATGCAAGTGTGCAAGTATGCGAGTGTGCAAGTATGGTGCTTCATCTCTACCTCTCCCCTACCGACTCCTCCTTTACTAGTTCCCCCCCCCCCCCCCCATCCTTCACGTGACCCTAAATATTTCTCTCTTGCGACCGGAATTGTCGAAACGCTCGACAATTGTAGCCCCCTCAGCAAAAATTGTTCACTTCAAAAAGTTCCATCATCGACCGAGCAAAGCAGGGTCTCAAAATCAACTTCAGAGAATCGGCGTTATTTTGTATGAACGTGAATTTACCCGATGATAACATTCAAACCGGTGATTGAATTTCATAAGGATTGGTAGGTATTTAGGGCCAATACCTATATATTCAAGTTCGAATACAAGCTAAATTGTTAGAGAGGTTGTTCATATATTGGTTTCGTAAGGAGGGAGGGGAGGTTGTTGATCAGGTAAAGTGGGGCATCATATGAAAATTCTGTGTACATTTCAAAACGTTTTTACATTTTTATCGCACGCTTTACGTTTTGAGTCATAATAACATAATATATAGTAAACATTTTATTTAATATGCTGCAAACATCGGAATATGGGATTAAATGTTTCACAGTGTAATATGAATATTTGTACGGCGTATGGTAAAAAAAAAAGTTTTCATGTCATCACAGAATTTATTAACTTTTATAACAACTAATAAGCATAAATAATGCTAATTATAGTAAAAATTGAAAACAATTTGTCGCTAGAAAAATTGGTGAACTGCTGAATCGCGATGGTGAAACAGCACGCCGAAGTTACGTTAACTTAGATCAATTTTTCATGATTATCTACGATTCGTATTTTTTTGTTAGTAGATTGTTGATTGCACGGGAAATATTAGCTATTAGATTTATTAGTTTTATTTCAGACGGTTATTGGTTACCTTTTATCCGTATATAGACTTGAAAGGTTAAATTGAAACGTACCTACATTCATATGTTGTCTCGGAAAATTTTCTGATTTAATTTGTAAATATTAGTTAGTATGTAGTTAGTATTTTACTTTAAATGATTTCTCTGTTTCTTCTGATAATAAGTAAGTAGGCATTATAATGGGTCAGAACATTAACTTCACTTAAACGAAACGTTGTGAAGACTCAGTTTGGGGCTAACTATGTAATATTAACAATAACTTTAGTATATTGTTATTATTAAATATTTTATTAATTTAAAATAAATAAACAAAATAAATATAAAAAGTCATAGTACAAATAATAATATGTAAACTATCGCAAGTTGCTACCCAATTTACCTTAATGTGTCGTATATACAGCTTATTTTGTATCAATTTAAAATTTTATTTAAATTAAAGCTACAATATTGTTAAGAGTATAATGTGGAGGAACTGGGTTCTTGGGGTATAGCCCAATTAAGTATTATTACAATTTAATAATACCTAATATTTATATTACTTATAATTAATTTTACTTTAAAATCTCTGAACTCTAATCACAGGCACTTAAAAATGTTTATTCGTTAGTCACTCAATGTCTGTCAAGTTCCACAGTTCTCACTACTCACTGGAGCTAGACTCGACAGTGGTTCGCCCCTTACCCCGCACCTGTCCGCACACACAGTCTCGCGCCACTCAGTCGCACTCTCTCGCTCCCATCACCCCGCGTCGCGCCACTCACGAGGGGGTCTTTCATCCTCTTCGCCGAAGTCGCACTTCCCTTCTCTCGCGGAACTCTCCGAACTCTCGGAACTCGCTCAGAACTGTCGTGGAACTCCCGTGGAGGCCGGCGACGCTGCTTAAATACCTGTGGCGCCCTTCTCGAACCAGCGAGAGAGGCGGTAACGAGTCGCGTCATTCCAGGCCCACCTGACGGCCGAAACATCAAGAATGGCGACGCTTATTCACGCCACTCTACACGGCGGCATTTGAAAGCCCAGAATTCCTTGGCCGCTAAAGGTGATAATAGCCTAAAGTGGGGTGGTACGGGGGAACGGAGGGGGATGGGTAGCGAGGATCCTTGTAATCCTGCGAGGCACACGTGGCATGCCTTACGTCAATGGACGACGTGTGACGTCAGTGGCCGTGCGGGGCTGCCAGCCCGCTCCGAACCTGGTGCTGTTGCGTTCTTAACAATATTAACACTAAAATGTTCATAACCTTCATTTTTGCACTATAGTAAAACTATCATAAGAGATTGTCCTAAGTTATCTCAAAATAAAAAAATCAATGCACACAAATTATTTCAAGAAGTATAAGCTTACATGCATGGCAATAAATTTTAACTTGATACAATAAACTAGAAAGTATTTAATAGTGTTTTACATTTAAGGTTTCGGTTCAATACGGCAGCACGCACAAACAAAAAGAAAAAGTCTAGTGGAAATTCAAGCACGGAAAGAGTGATTGTTAATATTCATTGCTTCATGCCTTCGGGAGTGTGGCTCACACAACTTTCAAATAAAAACACGACACAAATCGTAAGGTTTATCCGGACTAGGACGGAAGTAATTACAATTTTTATGTACGTACGTAAGTCGCCCATGAAGTCTACCATGGTTACATCTCAAAACTCAAAGTTATCAAGATAAAGAAAAAAAAATTATTACGTTCCGTGAAATTGTGGACTGAAAATTTCTATTATAAAAGCAGCGTTTAGCAAATTGTTTTATAAATACATTGAAATTAAATTTTGCTAACTATTTTTATAGAATTACGTATTTATTCATTCTCCAAACATATCGCATGTTTTCATTAAAATATGGTATTCAGCATCCATATTAAATTTTTGCTATAGAATCGTTTCCCAATAAGAAATTGTTTGTAAAATTAAATAGCATATTTTAATAGTAAATGTGAACTAACTGAAAACTATTACCCAACTAACCTTAATGTATTCTAAATATGGCTTATTACGTAACAGTCTGAAACCTGTCGGCTGTCCCCTTTAACGGAAAGACAACCGATAACTCCGGCACCCTCCTCGATAACTCCGTCACCCTCCTAGGAATTAAGTCCCGTGCGCACAAAATGGTGCGTTCATCAAAACAAACCAACCCTTTAAATTAACCGTGCGCATAACTAACATTACTCTTCGAAAACATGGTGCTGGCCAAAACATCCAAATTAGCAGAGTCAAAAGGATTAAATAATTTGAAAATTAAGGAGCAGTCTGCATGAACTAGCAAGTGAAAAAGAATAAATATTTGAACTCTGGCTGTAAATGTTTTATAATTATGCAAAATGTACAACAACACAACATTTTGAAGGATGGCAACAAGTTAAAAATGGCTATTTCCAAAAAAAAAAAAAAATTATCACAGGCTATACTTAAACCAAACTAGCCTTTCCAAAAAAAACATTTACTAGAGCGTAATAAAAAACTACTGACTATACTTCATAACAACATTGTGCTTTAATAATATTTAACGGATACGCGGAATTAAAACACATGATTCCATTTAACATTAGAAAAATTAACCAATATATACGAACAATTCAAGTCTTTGAGGGGTGAGTGTAGCTTAGCGATTTAATACAAAAAATATACAAAAATACGCGCTTAGTCATTTATCAGTGTCAAGTAGGCCTACTATCTTATTTTTTCAAAATACCATTTCAGCCGCGTTTAATTCGGCACAAAACATCAAACAGTAGTTGCTGAAAATAACCTCCTGATTTTACCAGTCGTTCCGCTCGCGTTTTTCACACACTGCGTTCGCTGGTACACCGATGAGATGTGCGAAACTAACTTGCTTCATCAGCGCCGACATCCATACATCTCAACATGGCATGCTCAATCCGCATGCATTAGCGTGGTCTCGCTGGCACGAGACAGACGAAAAGGCTCGCAGAAGCGCACCCGTAATTACGTACACAGACTTGCAGGGCGAAACGGATCACAGCAGCTTAAACACACTCTTCCGTTTCAGTTGTACTGCCGGTACGGACCACGTGTCGTGAAAGTTAATTCAACACCACAATGTCAATTTATGTGCATTGCCTTTTTTATTTTTTGAGATAACTTAGAACAAGCCCTTACGATAGTTTTATCCTAACGCAAAAATGAAGGTTGGCAACTATTTTGGGATAACATTGTATCTTTAATGTGAATAATATGTCAAACTGATACGTAATAAGCCGTATTTACGTCACATTAACATTAGTTTGGTAACAATTTGCAATAGTTCACATTTTTATTATTTGTAGTATTACTTTTTATATATAATTATTAATATTATATTAATCTATTATAAAAATAATTAAATAGTAAATAACAATATATTAATATTATTATTACTAGTACATAGTTCGCCCCGAACTGGGTGTGCACAGTGTTTCGGTTAAGTGTGGGTAAAGTTCTGACCCATGTTAATGTCTACTTACTTGTTATGAGAACAAACTGAGGAAACAATTTGAAGTGAACTACCACCTACTTAGTAACTACTCGGTCCGCGGTCGCCGCGCCACGCAACGCCATGCTCTCACGCCAGTGTCTCGCACACGAGTCCCGGCCGCTGGCCGCCTTCCCCCACCCCATTTCCCCGCGCTGCAATGTCCGTTAACGCACTTCCAACACTCCAACCATTAAGTCACACTGAAATACCTTCAGCTGAAATAAAGATATTATAAAAGGTAATAATTTCTGCAAGAATGAACACATACAATTTAACTATAAAAATATGTACTGAGAATACACTTCGCCTGTTTTACATCCGGAAGAATGTTCTCAATGTTTCTGGAAAGACGTTGCCAACTTAAGAATAAAACCGCCAAAATTAATGGCTTGCCATTTATGTCTATTCCTGGATAGAAGTATAAATTAAATCAAGGCAATATAAACTGAAATAAAAATTACAAATGCCTTAGCAATTGACGGGCACGCCACAAACCTTTTAAAAGCAAGTCTAAATATTTCCCATTCAATATTCCCTTGAAGAGCGTCCCCTGACAGGAAGTTAGGAGACACATTTGTACTATTGCATTAAGCAGTGCGTTTTGTTACAAACATGCTGCAAATATGTTACAAATATTTTGGTCTAGCCTGTCACTGAAACAGTTTGTAAGGTTTTTCTTATCTGAGTGGAATATTTTTCAATAGTTTCTCATACTTTTTTAAAACTATTGGGCCACAATTGTCGATCGCATATCAAGTACGGAGGCCAAATATGAAAAAAAA
Source organism: Bacillus rossius redtenbacheri (assembly GCF_032445375.1). NCBI lineage: Eukaryota > Metazoa > Arthropoda > Insecta > Phasmatodea > Bacillidae > Bacillus > Bacillus rossius. The sequence continues at coordinate 13,843,825 of NC_086336.1, read as the reverse complement.
ATCAATCACGCCCACCAGAATACCACCACAAATATCCACAGAAGTTGTGTGCTAGCAATAGAGACCGCGGATATCTGCAGAAAATTTCAGTCTCATTTATCCACTGTAAGTTAAATAGCGAGTGAGCAGGTTAGCGTTCCAGTGGAACTGAGTTCGAATCCCATACAGGATATCTGGTTTCTCGTGGCTACCCAAAACCACCCTGGGAAAAGTCCGGAATGGATCCTTAATATAGGCAATGGTCACCTCCTTTCCCCATATCCATGGCGTGTGTTATGAGCAACCATTACTAATGACATCGCTGTTGTTAAAATGTTAGAAAATAATTCTAAAAAATATGGATGTGCTCCGACTAACTGAATTCATCAACGACATGCGCGAGCAAAATGAACCACGTGTTATAAGCGTCAATAAAAGCATTTATCTTTCCCTCATTTTCATACTTGTCTACGCAAATATTTTACGTAAATAGACTTACTAGGCTAAAATGTTGGCTCAAAGTATAGGAGTAGTATATAATAGCCGGAACTAGATCAGGATGCAGGATGTGGATTGTGATTGTCGGTCCGCCATCTTGGATTTGTGACGTCACGACGGCAAAAATTCCTCAAAATTTCTCAAAAATGCCTCAAAATGACTCAAAATTTCCCGTTTTAAGAAAAAATTTCCCGTTTTATTCCTTAAAAATCCCAGCGGCTAGAAATGTCCTGATAGAGGCTTAAGCATCCTTAACTCAAGCCTCAGTTAAGCCTCTATCAGGATGTGACCTTGACCTTTGAACTTGACCCCGACGGCCATCTTGTATCCACCATTTTGGATGACGTCATTTTGTTTTCTAAAAAATTCCGGCATTGTGTTATCGGCCATTTTGAATTATGACGTCACCGTTCCAATTTCCGTTACGGCCGCCATCTTTAAATTTATTATCCGATTTTAATGAAAAAAATATTTAAAAATTAAAAAAAATTAAATAATAAAATTTTTAATAAAATATTTAAAAAACAAACATTTACAACACGGAGTTCGGAGTCCTCGGTTCAAACCCGACGAGGGCAAAAATAATTAAAAAACGGCGACCGATCCTTCCCCCGCGGTGGCTGCAGGCAGACTTACTCCCACCACTTTTTTTTTCAAAGCATATATATCGTCAGGTAGTATGACGTCCGTCCGCCATCTTGAAATTTGGACGCCATCTTGAAAATCTTTATTTATTATCCGATTTTAATGAAAAAAATTCCATAATGCATCAAAAAATTAAAGTATTTGAATTCTGTTTGATTATATCGATGTATGTCCTTGGTTCGATTCCCGGCGAGAGTAATCGGTCGAACCTTCCTCCATGAAAGCTACCTAGACTGATATACCACCACCAGTACCAAAGTATATATCATCAACTGGTATGACATCATGTCCGCCATCTTGTCTTCATCCGCTGGAGACCACCATCTTGTTTTCGTCTGCTAGAGTGTGCCGATACCATGTAGTATAATTATCTGGTCACCATACTTTTGTCCTCAACTGTTGACATTGAACAATGACCTTGGCCTTTGACCTTGACCTTGAACTTTGACCTTGACCTTGAAATTTGACCTTGACCTTGAAATTTGACTTTGTCCTTGTCGACCATCATGGATCCGACATTTTATGTTCAGTACATGCTACCAGGAGCGACCACCTGCTGGAGTACACCATCTTGTGCGTGTACTCGTATTATAGAGTACATTTCCATCTACAGTGCAGTAATCATTTATTATTACTGTGACACCCACCATCTTGAAATTCAGACGCCATCTCGAAATCATGTAATAATGTAGCTAGAAAAGCGGAAAAAAATCCAAAATTCATCAAAAAAATCACTCATTAACTTACATATCGATTTTATCCGCTCCAGTCCTTGGTTCGACCCTCGATCGTTGCAATAATGTTTAATTTTATGAAAAAAATAATAACTTCAATAAACCATGTTCAACGTTCTTAAAGAGACTTTAAATCCTCTACTACCATCATCCTATAAGCCATCAAGACCACCATATTGGAAATTCGTAATTGTAATGCTAGAGATTCGGGAAAAAGTTCAAAATTCATTAAATAAATTTGTAATCTATATACTGATTGATTAGATCGACTAAGGTCCTTGGTTCGATCCCTGGCCGATACAAATCAACTTTAATTTTAAAAAAGTACCAGAAAAGTGTAAGGTTCGAGAAATAAAACACCTCAAAGTCTTTTACAAACATAATATTTATTACACAATTTCTTTCCTACTATAGGATCACTTGCGACAGCCAGCAATCGTATAAACATTAAGCCCTGCATAGACATGCAACGACTACTTCTTAGCTCCAAATGGCTCCAAATGCTCCAAACGGTCTTCAAATGGCTCCAACGAATCCAACAACCTCCAAATGCTTGACAGCTCCAAATGGCTCCAAATGCTTCAAAAGTCTCCAAATGCTCCAACAGCTCCAAAAAAAGGCTCCAAATGCTCCAAACAGGCTCCAAATGGCTCCAACTGCCTCCAAATGCTTAAAACAGCTCCAAATGCTCCAAACGGCTCCAAATGCTCCAAATGTCTCCAAAAGGCTCCAAATGGTTAAACAGGCTACAAATGCTCCAACAGCTCCAAAAAAAGGCTCCAAATGCTTGACAGCTCCAAATAGCTCCAAATGCTTCAAAAGGCTCCAAATGCTCCAATAGCTCCAAAAAAAGGCTCCAAATGCTTGACAGCTCCAAATGGCTCCAACTGCCTCCAAATGCTTAAAACAGCTCCAAATGCTCCAAACGGCTCCAAATGCTCCAAATGTCTCCAAATGGCTCCAACAGCCTCCAAATGCTTAACACAGCTCCAAATAGCTCCAAATGCTCCAAACGACCTCCAAATGCTTGACAGCTCCAAATGCTCCAAATGGCTCCAAATGCTCCAAATGGCTCCAACAGCTCCAAAAGGCTCCAAATGCTTCAAAAGGCTCCAATTGTTCCAAGAGCTCCATCTTCAATTGGTTCTAACTGATTCCAATTACTTTTCTTATTAAAGTTGGCATAATTACTAACATGTCTTTATAAGTATACATTTTGACTGGCAGTGGTAACGTATTTTGCACCTTTAATTTATAAGTTTTATTTAGAAATCAGATTTCGATAAATGGTAGATACTATTTGGAAAGAAAATATATTAATTTATCTTCAAGTTTATACACATACATTTAATTTAAGCCATTATTGTATGTAGCCAGCTTCCCTCAGTTCTTTGAGTATGAAGGATATTTCTTTAATGTTCGAATAGTTTCCTGCACAAAGCGATCCATGTAGTAGTCGTAGCCTGTCAACCAATATGTTAGGATCTTCCCATGAGGTATAATCAATCTCTTCTGCTGCGTTCATCATCCTTGCATGATTATAATAAATATTATTATCTCTGGTGTCTTTCGTTTTAACACCATCCTCAAGGTCACTTTCGTCATCGTGCCAGTGATTATCACAAGCTTGATCAGGATAATTAATTTTATTACGACGTTTCCATCGTTTTGGTCTCAAACCACCATCACAGTCTTCGCTCTTGCATGCTTTTGGTGCTTCAGCACAGTACTCAATCATGTCAACCTTAGATGTGTCAGCACAGTCTTCGTTCATGCCAGCTTCTGATGTGTCACCACAGTCTTCAATCATGTCAGCACCACAAACTTGATCAGGATAATTTATTTTATTACGTCGTTTCCATCGTTTTGGTATCAGACCGCCATCACAGTCTTCGATCTTGCCTGCTTTAGGTGCTTCAGTACAGTACTCAATCATATCAGCCTCAGATGTGTCACCACAATCTTCAATCATGCCCGCTTCAGATGATTCATCAAAGTCTTCGACCTTGTAAGCTTCAGATGGTTCTCCATCTTTCTCATTTTCATGGAGACGACTATATATTGGAGTAAATATATTTTCATTTCTAATGTGGTTACAACTTCCTTCGTTTGTTTTAAATTTTAAATTATTATCTTGATCTAGATCAGTAATTTTAGCATTAGCTTTTTCGCCTTCGTTCCTCTTCCGCGATGTTGTAGCCCAGTCTTCGTTATCTTTATTCATCTTAATTGTACAGGTCTTGTAATGTCTATCCAAGTAATATCTTCTACCAAAGGATTTCTGACACTGACTACATTGAAATGGTTTTTGACAAGGTCCCAAATTACACTCGCTTCTCTCATGTCGTTTAGCATTCTTTTTCAAGGTAAACACCTTGCTACAGTATCTACAGTGATGACGTTTCGATACAGCAACAAATCCCGAATCAGGATTCATATTAGTTACTGAGACTAATGCCAGATGCAAACAAAGAGTTTTAAATTAGATATATTTCTTAAATAGATTTTTTTAATTATTTCATCAGCGAGAATTAATTTATCTCATTCAAAGGTACATGTTGCAAGTAGTTCTGCTTTGCAACAACAGATGTCGCTACATGTTACTTGCAGGTAAATAATATTTAGTTCTTTTATGCGGGATGCTCACTAACGATCGCAATAGAACGATGGCTTCGCTAGACTCCAAGGAGAAGGAAGTTCGTCCATCCTGTTAGTGCTTCTTAGATTTCTCAGAGATAATTTGACTGAGTAATGATATATATATTTTTAAATTTCCACCTGATAAAAATATTACAAGTGATGATTAAGTAGCAGAAGTTCACTAATTATATGCAACCTTGAATAAAAAATGACATGCTTCATTAAGTAAAAAAATCCTTCATGCAGAGATAAATTCCTCATCAGTAACCAGAAGCACTCGGAGAAAACCATCAGATGTTTAGTCAGGAATAATCAGAAGCACCCAGAGAAAACCATCAAAATATTTTCAAGAATAATCAGGAGCACACGGAGAAATCCACCATAATACTGTCAAGAATAAACTGGAGCACACGGAGAAAACCGCCATAATATTGACAAGAATAATCGGAAGCACACGGAGAAAACCGCCAAAAGTTTTCTTTGATATCATAAAATTTTCAGGAAAAAATAATAAAAAATAAAAATAAATTAATAAAAAAATTTAAAAAATAAAATAAAAAATACATAAAATTCTGGCTTGTACTAGAACTATATCTTTGTTCAACAATGAGAAGTTCACAAGCTGGCAGAATCTGTTAATGTATTTTTTTATTTTATTTTTTAAAATTTTTTATTAATTTATTTTTATTATTATTATTTTTTCCTGAAAATTTTATGATATAAAAGAAAACTTGTGGCGGTTTTCTCCGTGTGCTTCCGATTATTCTTGTCAATATTATGGCGGTTTTCTCCGTGTGCTCCAGTTTATTCTTGACAGTATTATGGTGGATTTCTCCGTGTGCTCCTGATTATTCTTGACAATATTTTGATGGTTTTCTCTGGGTGCTTCTGATTATTCCTGACTAGACATCTGATGGTTTTCTCCGAGTGCTTCAGGTTACTGATGAGGAATTTATCTCTGCATGAAGGATTCTTTAAATTAATGAAGCATGTCATTTTTTATTCAAGGTTGCATATAATTAGTAAACTTCTGCTACTTAATCATCACTTGTAATATTTTTATCAGGTGGAAATTTAAAAATATATATATCATTACTCAGTCAAATTATCTCTGAGAAATCTAAGAAGCACTAACAAGATGGACGAACTTCCTTCTCCTTGGAGTCTAGCGAAGCCATCGTTCTATTGCGATCGTTAGTGAGCATCCCGCATCCCGCATAAAAGAACTAAATATTATTTACCTGCAAGTAACATGTAGCGACATCTGTTGTTGAAAAGCAGAACTACTTGCAACAAGTACCTTTAAATGAGATAAATTAATTCTCGCTGATGAAATATGATAACATTTCTATTTAAGTAATGGAACTAATTTAAAACTGTTAGTTTGCATCTGGCATTAGTCTTAGTAACTAATATGAATCCTGATTCGGGATTTGTTGCTGTATCGAAACGTCATCACTGTAGATACTGTAGCAAGGTGTTTACCTTGAGAAAGAATGCTAAACGACATGAGAGAAGCGAGTGTAATTTGGGTTTTTTGTCAAAAACCATTTCATTGTAGTCAGTGTCAGAAATCCTTTGGTAGAAGATATTACTTGGATAGACATTACAAGACCTGTACAATTGAGATGAATAAAGATAACGAAGACTGGGCTACACCATCGCGGAAGAGGAACGAAGGCGAAAAAGCTAATGCTAAAATTACTGATCTAGATCAAGATAATAATTTAAAATTTAAAACAAACGAAGGAAGTTGTAACCACATTAGAAATGAAAATATATTTACTCCAATATATAGTCGTCTCCATGAAAATGAGAAAGATGGAGAACCATCTGAAGCTTACAAGATCGAAGACTTTGATGAATAACCTGAAGCGGGCATGATTGAAGATTGTGGTGACACATCTGAGGCTGATATGATTGAGTACTGTACTGAAGCACCTAAAGCAGGCAAGATCGAAGACTGTGATGGCGGTCTGATACCAAAACGATGGAAACGACGTAATAAAATAAATTATCCTGATCAAGTTTGTGGTGCTGACATGATTGAAGACTGTGGTGACACATCAGAAGCTGGCATGAACGAAGACTGTGCTGACACATCTAAGGTTGACATGATTGAGTACTGTGCTGAAGCACCAAAAGCATGCAAGAGCGAAGACTGTGATGGTGGTTTGAGACCAAAACGATGGAAACGTCGTATTAAAATAAATTATCCTGATCAAGCTTGTGATAATCACTGGCACGATGACGAAAGTGACCTTGAGGATGGTGTTAAAACAAAAGACACAAGAGATAATAATATTTATTATAATCATGCAAGGATGATGAACGCAGCAGAAGAGATTGATTATACATCATGGGAAGATCCTAACATATTGGTTGACAGGATACGACTACTACATGGATCGCTTTGTGCAGGAAACTATTCGAACATTAAAGAAATATCCTTCATACTCAAAGAACTAAGGGAAGCTGGCTACATACAATAATGGCTTAAATTAAATGTATGTGTATAAACTTGAAGATAAATTAATATATTTTCTTTCCAAATGGTATCTGCCATTTATCGAAGTCTGATTTCTAAATAAAACTTATAAATTAAATGTGCAAAATACGTTACCACTGCCAGTCAAAATGTATACTTATATAGACATGTTAGTAATCATGCCAAGTTCGATAAGAAAAGTATTTGGAATCAGTTGGAACCAATTGAAGATGGAGCTCTTGGAACAATTGGAGACTTTTGAAGCATTTGGAGCTTTTTGGAGCTGTTGGAGCCATTTAGAGCATTTGGAGCCATTTGGAGCATTTGGAGCTGTCAAGCATTTGGAGGTCGTTTGGAGCATTTGGAGCCATTTGGAGCTATGTAAGCATTTGGAGTCTGTTGGAGCCATTTGGAGCCATTTGGAGCATTTGGAGCCGTTTGGAGCATTTGGAGAATTTGGAGACGTTTGGAGCATTTGGAGCTGTCAAGAATTTGGAGCCTTTTGGAGACATTTGGAGCATTTGGAGCCGTTTGGAGCATTTGGAGCCATTTGGAGCTGTTTTAAGCATTTGGAGGCAGTTGGAGCCATTTGGAGCCTGTTTGGAGCATTTGGAGCCATTTGGAGCTGCAAAGCATTTGGAGCCTTTTTTTTGAGCTATTGGAGCATTTGGAGCCATTTTAAGCATTTGGAGCCATTTGGAGCTGTCAAGTATTTGGAGCCTTTTTTTTTGGAGCTTTTGGAGCATTTGGAGCCTTTTGGAGACATTTGGAGCATTTGGAGCTGTTTTAAGCATTTGGAGGCAGTTGGAGCCATTTGGAGCCTGTTTGGAGTATTTGGAGCCTTTTTTTGGAGCTGTTGGAGCATTTGGAGACTTTTGAAGCATTTGGAGCCATTTGGAGCTGTCAAGCATTTGGAGGTTGTTGGAGCTGTTGGAGCCATTTGAAGACCGTTTGGAGCATTTGGAGCCATTTGGAGCTAAGAAGTAGTCGTTGCATGTCTATGCAGGGCTAAATGTTTATACGATTGCTGGCTTTCGCAAGTGATCCTATAGTAGGAAAGAAATTGTGTAATAAATATTATGTTTGTAAAAGACTTTGAGGTGTTTTATTTCTCGAACCTTACACTTTTCTGGTACTTTTTTAAAATTAAAGTTGATTTGTATCGGCCAGGGATCGAACCAAGGACCTTAGTCGATCTAATCAATCAGTATATAGATTACAAATTTATTTAATGAATTTTGAACTTTTTCCCGAATCTCTAGCATTACAATTACGAATTTCCAATATGGTGGTCTTGATGGCTTATAGGATGATGGTAGTAGAGGATTTAAAGTCTCTTTAAGAACGTTGAACATGGTTTATTGAAGTTATTATTTTTTTCATAAAATTAAACATTATTGCAACGATCGAGGGTCGAACCAAGGACTGGAGCGGATAAAATCGATATGTAAGTTAATGAGTGATTTTTTTGATGAATTTTGGATTTTTTTCCGCTTTTCTAGCTACATTATTACATGATTTCGAGATGGCGTCTGAATTTCAAGATGGTGGGTGTCACAGTAATAATAAATTATTACTGCACTGTAGATGGAAATGTACTCTATAATACGAGTACACGCACAAGATGGTGTACTCCAGCAGGTGGTCGCTCCTGGTAGCATGTACTGAACATAAAATGTCGGATCCATGATGGTCGACAAGGACAAAGTCAAATTTCAAGGTCAAGGTCAAATTTCATGGTCAAGTTTCACAGTCAAGGTCAAATTTCAAGGTCAAGGTCAAATTTCAAGGTCAAGGTCAAAGTTCAAGGTCAAGGTCAAAGGCCAAGGTCATTGTTCAATGTCAACAGTTGAGGACAAAAGTATGGTGACCAGATAATTATACTACATGGTATCGGCACACTCTAGCAGACGAAAACAAGATGGTGGTCTCCAGCGGATGAAGACAAGATGGCGGACATGATGTCATACCAGTTGATGATATATACTTTGGTACTGGTGGTGGTAGATCATTCTAGGTAGCTTTCATGGAGGAAGGTTCGAGCGATTACTCTCGCCGGGAATCGAACCAAGGACGTACATCGATATAATCAAACAGAATTCAAATACTTTAATTTTTTGATGAATTATGGAATTTTTTTCATTAAAATCGGATAATAAATAAAGATTTTCAAGATGGCGTCCAAATTTTAAGATGGCGGACGGACGTCATACTACCTGACGATATATATGCTTTGAAAAAAAAAGTGGTGGGAGTCAGTCTGCCTGCAGCCACCGCGGGGGAAGGATCGGTCGCCGTTTTTTAATTATTTTTGCCCTCATCGGGTTCGAACCGAGGACTCCGAACTCCGTGTCGTAAATGTTTGTTTTTTAAATAATTTATTAAAAATTTTATTAATTAATTTTTTTATAATTTTTAAATATTTTTTCATTAAAATCGGATAATAAATTTAAATACGGCGGCCGTAACGTAAATTGCAACGGTGACGTCTTTATTCAAAATGGCCGATAACACAATGCCGGAATTTTTTAGAAAACAAAATGACGTCATCCAAAATGGTGGATCCAAGATGGCCGTCGGGGTCAAGGTCAAAGGTCAAGTTCACATCCTGATAGAGGCTTAACTGAGGCTTGAGTTAAGGATGCTTAAGCCTCTATGAGGACATTTCTAGCCGCTGGGATTTTTAAGGAATAAAACGGGAAATTTTCCCTCGAAACGGGAATTTTTCCCTCGAAAACGGGAATTTTTTTTTAAAACGGGAAATTTTGAGTCATTTTGAGGCATTTTTGAGGAATTTTGAGGAATTTTTGCCGTCGTGACGTCACAAATCCAAGATGGCGGACCGACAATCACAATCCACATCCTGCATCCTGATCTAGTTCCGGCTATTATATACTACTTATGGGTCAGTGTAATTTTGTATGGGCGTTATAAGTTATAGCTACTTACTTAGAGAAATAACAAAACTAACATTATATTTTCAATGCAAAAATAATATAGGCTTTAATAATGGTTGCAGTGTTATCCTAAATACTTTTGGTCAAGTATAAATTAAATCAAATTAAAAAAGCATATTCAATATTAATACAAACACGTGTACAAAATTCATTGTTTAATATAGTAAAGCAATCGAGCAATTAGTTAGTAATGAAAACCAATAAATATGCTAGATATTAATCTCATTTATAAAGTAATAATGTAATCTTAATATATATAAATCTCGTGTCACAATGTTTGTCCTCAATGGACTCCTAAACCACTTACCCGATTATAATAAAATTCGCACACCATGTGCAGTTCGATCCAACTTGAGAGATAGGATAGTTTAAATCTCAAATTATAGTCGCAATTTTAATTTATTGCTATTTATTTGTCTGTTATTATTTGACAGTCACAATTATCTGTTAACTCCAAATGATTCTAACAGATGTCGATACCTTTCGACTGGGTTGAGTAAGTAATCAATAGATGGCGCTGCTATGGTAAATCTACGAACGTGTCATATAAGCTACATTTTAACAGCATAATTACCACGTGTTGTTGACGCTATAAAATTAATTAAATTTATTTTGTAGTGAACGAAATACCGTATAATTCAATTATTTCCACTTTTTAAATTTTTGGTGTTAGCATGTTACTTAGACTGAAGTGTAAATTGAATTCATATTATAATGAAGATAATACAGTGAAATTAATCCTGTGTTTTACTTATTTGTGCTTCATTGATCAAAACTTTATAATTTAATTTGAATATATGTATGTAAGTATTATCACATAATTATAAAATTTAATTAAAATGTCAATGCAAAAATGATACACAATTTCCTACACTTTTTCAATAGTTGTACAAATATTTTTTTTTATGGTTTTTATTTAACCTCTAACTCCAAATGATTCTAACAGATGTCGATACCTTTCGACTGGGTTGAGTAAGTAATCAATAGATGGCGCTGCTATGGTAAATCTACGAACGTGTCATATAAGCTACATTTTAACAGCATAATTACCACGTGTTGTTGACGCTATAAAATTAATTAAATTTATTTTGTAGTGAACGAAATACCGTATAATTCAATTATTTCCACTTTTTAAATTTTTGGTGTTAGCATGTTACTTAGACTGAAGTGTAAATTGAATTCATATTATAATGAAGATAATACAGTGAAATTAATCCTGTTTTTTACTTATTTGTGCTTCATTGATCAAAACTTTATAATTTAATTTGAATATATGTATGTAAGTATTATCACATAATTATAAAATTTAATTAAAATGTCAATGCAAAAATGATACACAATTTCCTACACTTTTTCAATAGTTGTACAAATATTTTTTTTATTGTTTTTATTTAACCTCTATTAAAAAATATTTAGCACTTATTATTTCAATGTGCTATGATAACAAGTTTTTCAGATTTTTTTTCTTATATTTAAACGATTAAATTAGTATTTCAATTCTTATTGAAATTATTATTTAAACTCTATAATTTAAATATGTATATGTCAGTATTATCACATAATTATAAAAGTTAATTAGAATGATTTTCAATTTTTTTTTCAAATATTTAAACGATTAATTTATTATTTTCAGTCAAATGCCATGGAAAAAATCTAACCTCAACAACGCGAGCACCAGAGAGGCACGACGCAAACGTATTAAAAGAGCCCATCAGTTGGCAGAACAAATTGAATCAAGAAATCCAGCTCAAAGAATCAGGACAGCAGAAGGTCATGCACAAGAATCTCAAGAACAGTGTAACGAACGTCTTCAAGAGAATATCATAAGAACAAGAGCAGCAGGAGAACGAGACATAGCCACAGTAGGAGCACAGGAACAATAATTTCAATTTATACATGTAAGTAATATCACATAGTTTTATAAAAGTTAATTAATATATCAATGAGAAAATGGCACAAAGCTCCCCACACTTTTTCAATAATTGTACAAAACATTTTTATATTATTTTTATTTAACCTCCATTGAAAATTATTTTGCACTTATTATTTCAATGTGCTATGATAACATGTTTTTCAGTTCCTCTTTCTAATATTTAAACGTTTAAATTATTATTTTCAGTCAAATGCCACCGAAAAAATCTAACCTCAACAACGCGAGCAGCAAAGGGTCACGACGCAAACGTGTTGAAAGAGCTCAGCAATTACCAGAACAAATCGAAACAAGAAATGCAGCTCAAAGAATCAGGACTGCAGAAAGTCGTGCACATGAATCTCAAGAACAGCGTGACGAACGTCTGCAACAGAATATTACGAGAACAAGAGCGGCACGAAAACGAAACATAGCTACAGTACGAGTACTAGAACGACAAAGGCAACGGATCAGCCGCTCATTAACACGTGCATCATTCGTTCGGCTTGCCTCTGAATATGCACCAGATATTAACTACTCAGCGCATTCAAAAATTGCTATCGGTGGAATGGATAAAGTATGTCAATATTGTCAGGCATTGAAATTTCGGAATGAAGCAGCCGGCATGTGCTGCGCATCAGGAAAAGTTGTGCTGTCACCTCTACCCGCTCCGCCGGAGCCTTTATTATCCCTTCATACTGGCAATTCAGATGATTCCAAATTATTTTTGCGTAAGATACGCAAATTTAATTCTTGCTTCCAAATGACGTCATTTGGGGCAACTAAAATTTGCGATCGTGCATCCGATGGACGTAATTTTGAAACTACATTCAAAATTCAAGGCCAGGTGTACCATAAAATCGGATCACTGATGCCAATGCCTGATAACAATCCGAAATTTCTTCAAATTTATTTTATGGGCGATTGTGAAGAGCGCGTGACGACTCGGTGCCTGTATAATTTTATTGAACAAGCAGAGGAAAGAGCAATTGTGATATTATTGGAAATTTTTTTAGAAGATCACAATCAACTAATTCAATTGATCAAAAGAGTTTCGCCACGACTGCAAAATGACAATTATCAAATCGTCACAAAAGCCGACAAAGTACCATTAGGTGAACATGCTGGTAGATTCAACGCTCCAACTGTTGATGAGGTTGCTGTTATCATGGTTGGTGATCCAGTCGACAAAAGATCTATAAAAATTACACGGCGAGACAACACTGTCAGTACGATTTCGGATCTACACCGTTCATATGACGCACTACAATATCCATTGATATTTTGGCAAGGACAAGATGAATATCACCTTAATATCAAACAGTATGATCCAAATACCGGTAAGTTTGACAATTATCTATTTACTTTCTTACTGTATGTATAGATTTTAATTTCGTATTGCATTTTATTTTTTATTTTTTTAGGTGATTACAGAAATAATAAAGTTAGCTCAATAAACTACTACGCACACCGAATAATGGTTAGACAACATCAAGACAATTATATCCTTCGATATCGTCAGCTGTTCCATCAATACATTGTTGATATGTATGCTAAGGTCGAAAGCGAACGCTTGCGATTCCTTCGATTCAACCAGGCAAAACTACGATCGGAAGAATATATTCACTTACGAGATGCTGTTGCTGGAAACATCGATGGAAATTTAAATCCCAATGACATCGGTAATGCTTTCATTAAACCTTTAAGCTACATCGGCAGTCCACGGAACATGCAGGAATACATACAAGATGCGATGACTTACGTACGTCATTACGGCCGACCGGATTTATTTATTACATTCACATGTAATCTGAATTGGGAAGAGATACAAACTTTACTATTGCCAGGACAACAAGCCATTCATCGTCATGATTTAACTGCACGTGTGTTTAAACAAAAATTGAAATCCTTAATTGATTTTATTGTTAAATATTCAATTTTTGGTATCACACGTTGTTGGCTGTATACGATAGAGTGGCAAAAGCGAGGTTTGCCTCATGCCCACATTTTGGTTTGGCTTAAAGATAGAATCCGTCCTGAAGAAATCGATCAAATAATTTCAGCCGAAATTCCAGACCCATTAATTGATCAAGAATTATTTGATATTGTCACCAAACACATGATCCATGGGCCATGCGGTGCTTTCAAAATGACGTCACCGTGCATGGAAAATGGAAAATGTAAAAAAAACTTCCCAAAGCCGCATACGAATGACACGATCACGGATATTGATGGTTATCCAATGTATCGCCGCAGAAGTACTGAGAATGGTGGCCACACATTTACAATGCGACTGCCGAACTTTCCAAATCAAGTTGAGTTTGATAATCAGTGGGTGGTACCATACTTACCACTACTTTCAAAAACTTACAAAGCTCATATCAATGTTGAGCTTTGCAGTTCTGTTAAATCAATTAAGTATATTTGTAAATATGTAAACAAAGGCAGTGATTTGGCCATATTTGAAGTACAAAACATAAATAAAAATGACGAAATAGCACGATACCAAATGGGCAGATACATTAGCAGCAATGAAGCTATTTGGCATATTCTCAGCTTTCCCATCCACGAAAGAGATCCTGCTGTCCAACATCTGGCAATACATCTTGAAAACGGTCAACGTGTATACTTCACTGAAGAAAATGTTCTCCAAAGAGCGTTCGAAGCTCCGAAAACGACTCTAACTGAATTTTTTACATTGTGTCAAAAACCTGATGTTTTTGGCCAATTCGCGAAGACATTGGTGTATGGTGATGTTCCACGTTATTTCACATGGAACAAATCCAGTAAAAAATGGGAGCCACGGAAACAAGGAAAACCACATCCTTCCATTACAGGCATATTCAAAGCTAAGACATTGGGGAGACTTTACACGGTACATCCAAAGCAAAGTGAGTGCTTCTATTTACGTTTGTTATTGGTGAATGTTCCCGGACCAACGTCTTTTGAATTTTTACGAACAGTTAATGGTCGAGTATTCAATACATACCAGGATGCATGTCGTGAACTGCAATTGCTAGAAGACGATAACCATTGGGACTTAACGCTTGCTGATGCTGCGTTGACATCAACACCGAATAACATTCGTCAGTTGTTTGCAATTATTTTGACGACATGTTATCCCTCGCAAGCACAAACTTTGTGGGAAAAATATAAAAATTGTATGACAGAAGACATCTTGCACCGAATTAGACAAACAAATCAATGCCAAAACATAGATTATACACCAGAGATGTACAATGAAGCATTGGTCTTGATCGAGGATTTATGTGTTCTTATTTCAAATTTACCACTTAATCATTATGGTATGCCATCACCTAATCGTCCAGCCACCGACTTAGTCAATACCGATTTACAACGAGAAAATCAATATGATCATGGAAGTTTAGCAACAATTATCATGAACAGTGAACCATTACTGACAGCAGAACAAAAAATTATTTATGATCGGATTATGCTGGCTGTTGCTGCTGAACAAGGCGGTTTTTTTTTCTTGGATGCACCCGGTGGAACCGGTAAGACATTTTTAATATCGTTGATTCTTGCCAAAATACGGTCGCAACAAAAAATCGCATTAGCAGTAGCATCGTCAGGCATTGCGGCTACTTTACTGGATGGTGGGCGAACAGCACATTCAACATTCAAGCTGCCATTGGACGTTCATAATAAACCAGATGCAATGTGTAACATCAAAAAGAATAGTGGAATAGCTGCAGTGTTGCGGAAGAGTTCTATAATAATTTGGGATGAGTGCACAATGGCACACAAATATTCACTTGAAGCATTAAACAGAACTATGCAAGATTTAAACAGCAATAATAAACTTTTCGGTGGTGCTATCTTACTTTTGTCTGGTGACTTCCGGCAGACCTTACCGGTTATACCTCGCTCTACTTTCGCGGATGAGATTAATGCATGTTTGAAACAATCATTCTTATGGCGAAGTGTTGAAACACTTCGATTGACCATAAATATGCGAGTACAATTGCAAAATGAACCATCAGCACAAATATTTTCCGAACAACTACTAGATATTGGGAACGGTAAAATAGAACTGCAACCAAATACGCAATGCATTAAACTACCAGACAATTTTTGCACTGTTGTTCAGGATAAAAATGAATTGATTCAGAGTATTTTCCCGGATATACAGAATAATTATTTGAATTCCGAATGGCTTAGTCAACGGGCGATTTTGGCAGCCAAAAACGTTGATGTTGACGAAATTAACTTCCAGATACAACAGTTGTTACCAGGCGATCTGATGTCTTTTAAATCAATCGATACTGTTGTTGATGAAAATGAAAGTGTAAATTTTCCGATTGAATTTTTAAATTCATTAGATATCCCTGGAATGCCACCACATAATCTTCGATTAAAGATTGGTTCCCCTATTATTCTCCTCCGTAATTTGAATCCACCTCAATTATGTAACGGTACGCGTTTGGTCATCAAAAAGATCACCGGAAACATTCTTGAAGCAACCATTTTGGCTGGGAAGTTTAAAGGAAAAGTGGTCCTGCTGCCACGTATTCCGATGATACCATCAGATTCTACCATACCCTTCAAAAGGCTACAGTTTCCAATTCGTTTAGCTTTCGCCATGTCTATAAATAAATCTCAAGGTCAAACAATGTCCATTTGTGGTTTAGATTTGGAAAATCCATGTTTTTCTCATGGGCAACTATATGTTGCGTGTTCACGTGTTGGGAAACCGTCGAATCTATTTGTGTTAGCTAAAGACAGGTTAACCAAAAACATTGTGCACCGATTGGTGTTAAATTAAATTGAAATTGAAAGTATTTATAATTCAAAAAAATAGATATTAATGTTTAAAAGTTTAAGACTGTCTGCCTTGCCTACCTCATTCATGAGTTTAAGCGTCACATGTTATTAACTGTATTATACTGTAATATATTTATATTTGTTATAAAATTAAATGGAAATATTAAATCTGATAAATTTTTATTTTGTACCTATTGATTTCTGCTTAATATCAAGTGTAAGAACATTTTAATTAATTGTGTTCAACGTACTTCCCCTTCAAATCTCAATCCAGTGAATTTGTATACCAACATCAACATTTTCGTCTTTGTTCGTAAATAATTTCATTGTACTAAAGGGTTATAGTAGTAGAAAGTCAAATAAGGAGATCACCATATTACACATTCTCTTATTGTTCCTCTTAGATTGTTTACTATAATGTAATATAACAAAAACTTTAGCCACAGCAACGCGTGGCCGGGTTAGCTAGTAATTTATACGTACGGGAAAATAACCTCAAAAACACTAGTAGTATATAATAGGGGCTACTGGATCAGGGTTCAGGGTGTGGAGCCGGGAGCCGGTGTCCCCATCTTGGATTCTGACGTCACGGCGGCCATCTTGGATTGTGACGTCACGGCGGCCATCTTGGATAAGCGTAACAGGACATAGCGTAACGGGACATAACGTAACGAGACAAGTAGATCACGGCGGCCATTTTGGATCCGCCATCTTGGATCCGCCATTTTGGATGACGTCATTGTGTGTTTAGAAAATTCCGGTGATGTGTTTTCCGCCATTTTGAATGATGACGTCACCGTTGCAATTTCCGTTACGGCCGTCATCTTTAACTTTTTCATTTATTATCCGATTTTAACGAATTTTTTTTCTGTTCCACTGGAGGCCGCCATCTTGGATACCGTCGATTTTGTTTCTGTTGTTTGTTCCTAGATAGCGCCAGCATCGCTCTTGATTTTTTTTGTTCCGCCACAGGCCGCCATCTTGGATACCGTCGACTTTGTTTCTGTCGTTTGTTCCTAGAGAGCGCCAGCGTCGCTCTGTCTCATCACATAAGATCGATGTTCCATTACCTACCAGAACTATTATGGTCCTTATCGGCATATCAAATTTTTTTTTTATGCAAAATACACTGGAAGCGCTGTGATTCGAACCATCGCAGCACTGATCTCTAGGTTGGAAAACATACGCCTTTAACCGCACGGTCATCGAGAGATTTACCAGACTGAGAATAAAATAAGGTATAATAAAAATAACATGCATATTTGGACTTGAAATTTTTTTTTAATTTAAAGTAATACTAGCATCGCCTGTTTGAGACAGAACCACCATCTTGTCATTTGGCCGCCATCTTGAAAATCCATAATATTTATGCTAGAGATGCGGGAAAAAGTTCAAAATTCATTAAATAAATTGACAATAAATATAATGATTGATTATATCGATTCCCGTTCTTGGTTCGAAACCGGTGAGGGTAAAAAATAAAAAAACATCAGATCCTTCCTCCACAGAAGCCACCTACAGACCGATCTACCGTCACCAATACCAAGGTTCATGTATCGTCAGCTGATATAACGTCATGTCCGCCATCTTGTCTTCATACACTGGAGACCACCATCATGTTTTCGACAGCTAGAGTGTGCCGATACCATGTTAGTATAATTATCTGGTCACCACACCATTGACCTTGACCTTGAAATTTGACCCTAACTTTCAAATTTGACCTTGACCTTGAAATTTGACCTTGACCTTGATATTTGACCTTGACCTTGAAATTTTACCTTGACCTTGAAATTTGACCTTGATATGAAATTTGACCTTGATATGAAATTTGACCTTGACCTTAAAATTTGACCTTGACCTTGAAATTTGACCTTGACCTTGAAATTTGACCTTGACCTTGAAATTTGACCTTGACCTTGAAATTTGACCTTTACTTTGAAATTTGACCTTGAATTTGAAATTTGACCTTTACTTTGAAATTTGAACTTGACTTTGAAATTTGACCTTCACCTTGAAATTTGACCTTGAATTGGAAGTTTGACTTTGTCCTTGTCTACCATCATGGACCCGACATTTAATGTTCAGTAGATGCTACCAGGAGCTACCACCTGCTGGAGTACGTCATCTTGTGTGTGTACTCATATTATAGAGTACATTTCCATCTGGATAATTTCATTCTAACCCGCTACAGTGCAGTAAACATTTATTACCGAGATACACCCCGCCATCTTGAAATTCGGACGCCATCTTGAAATCATGTAATAATGTAGCTAGAAAAGCGGGAAAAAATCCAAAATTCATCAAAAAAATCACTCATTAATTTACATATGGATTCGATCCGCTCCAGTCCTTGGTTCGATCCTCGATCGTTGCAATAATGTTTAATTTTATGAAAAAATAATAACTTCAATAAGCCACGTTCAACATTCTTAAAGAGACTTTAAAACCTCTACTACCATCATCCTATAAGCCATCAAGACCACCATATTGAAAATTCGTAATAATTAAACTAAAAATTCAGGAAAAAGTTAAAAATTCATTAAATAAATTTGCAAACAATATACTGATTAATAAGGTCGTCTAAGGTCCTTGGCACGATCCTGGACGAAGCTAAAATAAATTTAATTTAAATACCAGAAAAGCGTAAGGTTCGAGAAATAAAACACCACAAAGTCGTTTACAAACATAATATTTAATACACAATTTCTATCCTACTACAGAATCACTTGCGAAAGCCAGCAAACTTATAAACATTTAGCTTTGCATAGACGTGCAACGACTACTTCTTAGCTCCAAATGCTCCAGCAGCTCCAAATGCTCCAACAGCCTCCAAATGCTCCAACAGCCTCCAAATGCTCCAACAGCCTCCAAATGGCTCCAACAGCTCCAAATGCCCCAACTACCTTTTCTTTAAACAGCTCCAATGATATTGGGCCACAATGCTACAAGTCTAAGGGACTACGAGGCTACAAGGCTACGAGTCTAAAAGGATCTAGCTGGTTCCGAGTTAAACATGGCTGAGAGACTGCATGAATAAAAGACCGCATGGCTACGAAACTAAATGTCTATGAAGCTACATGTATACAAGTCTACTCGGCTCCAACACGCAATGTACACACAATACACACAGGAAAACGTAATGTACACACAGGAAAACGTAATGTACACACAGGTAAAACGAAAAGTACACACAGGAAAACGAAAAGTACAAACAGGAAAACGAAATGTACAAACAGGAAAACGAAACGTACAAACAGGAAAACGAAACGTACAAACAGGAAAACGAAATGTACAAACAGGAAAACGAAATGTACAAACAGGAAAACGAAATGTACAAACAGGAAAACGAAATGTACAAACAGGAAAACGAAATGTACAAACAGGAAAACGAAATGTACAAACAGGAAAACGAAATGTACACACAGGAAAACGGAATGTACACACAGGAAATCGGAACGTACACACAGTACACACAGGAAACGGAATGATCACACATACAGTAGCGGAAACACAGGCTTATTTGGAAATCAGGATACAAGAAATAAATCATACTTTTTTAAATATAAACAATTTATTTTATTTTTCATTAGTACACACATGACAGTTAATCAAATGATTATTGTATGTAGCCAGCGTTCCGAAGTTCTTACAGTATGGGCGATACTTCCACGATATGCAAGTAGTTTCCTCTACGAACAGATGCCACCATCAGTCTTAGCCGGTCAACCAATATTTTTGGATCTTTCCATGATGTGGAATCAATCTCTTCTGCCACCATCTTCATTGCTTGTTTATTATAAATATTATGATCTCTGGTGTCTTCTTATTTATCACCATCCTCAGGGTTACTTTCATCATCTAGCCAGCGATCATCACAAGCTTGATCAGATTTATTTATTATAACACGACGTATCCATCGCTTCGGTCTCAGGACACCACCACATTCTTCGATCTTGTCAGCTTTAGGTTCTGCATCACAGTCTATGCCTTTGTAAACAGCCTCAGAGTCACTGTAGCAATCACCGTAGAAGACAATGTCTTCACCCAGATTACTGCAAGAACTCAATATCGTTGATGTCGAAGTGTCTTCATCGCCTGTATGCTTCCTTTTCAGGAGTCCACCATTTATACAAAGTATGGAGGATCTGCTAAATATAGGCTTGAATGTATTCTCACTTTTCACAGTGTTGATACCTTCATTAGTTTCAGTCTTCCCGATACCATCAACATCCTTCAATATTTGTTTCTCGTCACGATCGGCGTGCTAAGGCTTCCATCTTTTCTATATTCATAATATTATTTGTCCTTAAATCTCCGCGTCCGTATCACTATCACAGATGTAAATCATCATCATAGCTGTCATCAATATTGTCATGAGCTGCATCAATATAACTCATTTTATGATATCGTTTCCACATTTTAGTTGTCAGTGATTTACCACAATCTATGATCTTGTGAGCTCCATTCTCATTTTCTGTAAAAGCCTATGAGTCCAGTTTTATTATTTAATCCTTCAACCCATCATCACAAACTCAATTAAATAATTGTAGTATATAGAAAAAAAAATCATCAAAGTTCCTTTCATTTAATCTTGGAAACCGTATCAACCTTTCCACCTATAGTAGGTATAGTTTCTTGAGCCCAAGAGTCTTTCATTATATATACCATGCAGTGTTCTTCAAGAGATGTAGTATACCACCATTTCTACATACAAATTCATCCTATCATTAATTTGTTTACACATTAGAAAAACCTTCACGCTATTTTTACGTGTTTTATTAAATTACCACTTCGACTAAAATAATTACCACACATAGTAATTTCTACAAAGGACACTTTGTCCAAGACATTTTAACCATAATCTGTCTGAAAACAGCCATGTCCCATCTATATCACAAAGTAAACGAGGGTTAGTGGAGATAGGTCAAACAAGTGCTAGTCACTCATAGGGTAAGAACCATGTGTTCGATACATATCTCAGTCAATGTAGCATCTATGTATTTTTATTACCTCATGAAGAAAAATATGTTCCAATGCATACGAATTTAAACTTATTCACGTACGACTAGTCAAAAGTACATAAATTTAAGCACGCCAACCGCAAAAAAAATTCTCAATGATAGAGGCAGAGTCTTCTCGATCGAGACACGCCTACCATCACCCAAATGAACATTGACCCCTCGCGCGGGAATTGCAAGCTTGCAGAATGCTGCGACACTCATATGTTTTGCTCAAGACATGCATACATCTCATCACTAGCCTTCCAACTCAGTACACGTAAAACTCCAGTGAAATCATAATCCAGCATACGTAAAGTACTTGCTGGAACCACTTCAAAGTATACATCACCGAACCAGAGCAGAAAATCAGCCTACGAATGTATATTTTGCTACCTACAAAAATAAATGTGTAGCACATATACGAGAGGAGTGGAACTTTACATACCATACTCAATACTCTGATAATTATAAGCGGCAAAATATTTTAAATCATGACCCCGGCTAGTATACATTTTTTTTCGTGAACCCTAAATTCATGTTAGTAATCAGTACGAATGTGTGAGTAATTCGGACGAATAATCGCTTACCAAGTATCCAGAGTCTTACTGTTACAGCCCAGCCAGTGCACCAGATTACTTCGAAGTGTACGCAATTGATTAACATTATTCAATTTTTTAATATCACCTCCGTAGTGTACACCAATATATGATAGGTTACGATTTAAGACCATAGATTTCCCACAAGTATGTTATGTTTATTTCGGGAGAGTAATAAATTATTATTTTAGAAATAATAAATCAAGTTTCTATCAGATTTGCTCTAATGTTACGGCATTACCTGTACCTGCACTTTACCAAAACATCTCCCATAAAAATCTTAAGAATGCAGATGGCATACTCAGACTGAAATAATTTTAGCAAAAAAAAAAAAAAACTGTCTTCAGCATTATTGCTAAACAAAATAATACTCACAAACAAGACAAAACGGACATTACAAATCCGACCTAAATTACGTGCCACATGTAGTTTATTACATTAAGATAAACGATGTAGGTTAATAAAAATTAATAAAAAAATTCTTTAATTCAATAATTTATTTTAAATTGTACATGCATACAGAATAAAATCTGACACTGTATGTATATATATCGTATACATTTTCTCAGTCCTTGCAACATTCATTTCTATTAAAATAAATTATTATATTTCGTTTTAAGAGTGACAAAATACAACTAATTCATACAGATCACGATACATCAGATCAGGAGTGTAACACCTTAGAGGACCAGAGATGATGCTAGAAACCCATCTTTACAAAATTTATAATGTTTTTTCAAGTAAAATTTTTGTGTAACCTGTACACCGCACTTCTCACACAGAAATTTTACACGGTCAAGATTTCTTCTGCATCCGTGCTTTTAATGGATGCGTGTACTTCGTAGTCGCTCAAATCGTTTACCACAGTAGCGGCACTGATACAGATATTCATCGCAATTATCATCGCTTCCTCGATGTTCAACTTGCAAATGAACTTTGCTTTTACAATGCCTAATCAAATTACTTTTGTTTGTGAAATGTACACCACATGGGTCACACGGAAATGTTACACGATTAGCGTTTCTTCTACTGACATGATTTTCATGTCTTCTTGCATGTTGACGGTATTTAAAACTTTTGTCACAGTAACAGCACCGATGTTCGTTAGTCGTTCTTGAATCACCAGTCATTGAAGTTTCCATCGAGGACGAAACGAAGTTCGTAGAGTTTTCCTGTGTAGCCAGCACCACCGGCATTAAAGTCTCTCCTGCTGACGGTATCACGACTGTTGAAGTCTCCTCTTGTGATGACGTCGTCGTCGTTGCCGACGGGATCTGCACCTTCTCCGCCATAGCTGACGTCAGGGTTCCCGTAGTCGATGGTACAACATCCATCAAAATCGTCGTTTTAGATGGTAAAGATGCCATCGAGTTCACAAGAACAGGTAATTACGCGTCTTATGCACCAGAAGAATCAAACTAGGTGATGCTTACACCGTCGTCGTCGCCAGTAACAAACTGAGCGACCTGCTGTCTAGGACTCGCTTATATACATGCACCGGTTGGAATAATACGCTAGTCAAATCAAGAACCATTTACTATAATACTCGAGTCAATACATCATCCAATGTTATTACTAAAAAAAAATTAGGAATTTCAAGAAATAAAAGTTTAAATTATATATTGAAACAACCAATCTCTCATTTTACATACACGGTTCATTTAGACTTACTAGAAGGATTAAGAGTCTCTGAAAAATGGAACTTTCAGAAACCAAACATAGTTTCAACTACTCAAATTTAAATTTTATTATGTACAGCTACACATAACCTCCAACTGACTCCAAATGTCTACAACACATTTCTAAAATAATTTATACGATACCGGGCTAGGCCCAAAGTCAATTATTTTTGTACCTCTCATATATAGTTCAGGAGTCCTTCAGTGTTGATATAGCTACAGACAAGACATGTCCAGTACCATACATCTTCAAATCCTTCAGAGTCGATCCTTGTTAAGCCTTATGACAAAAGTCTCCGAAACAAGAGTCCTACTCTATAAGTTTTCTATACACTTTTATGCTTTTCATAGCACACATCGATAAATATCTTCGTAAATAACCCAACATATTATCAGACCACTAGCATTCGATTTATGCACATACAGTAGGAAACCAACATATCCATCAACACAAGTCCATTCTACATTAAGCTCCTCACTTATTTTCATCAGTCTACACTCAGCACACAAAAACTAAGTGAAGTCAATTAACAACCTAGTATTTATATACATCCAGTCATTTAACAGAATACCGATGGCTAGTTAAATAATATTGACAGTGATCATGTTAGCTAAGTTTAAATTTATATAGGACCAGGGACCCATTGTACCTTCAGAACCGAGCTACACATACTCAGTGCTGGATGCAAGTTAATACTACACTCATTTGCCATCACTCATTTTCCATAATCGACTCTCTATTCGACACCCATTTTACATAATCAAAACACATTTTCCATCATCGACACACAATTCAACACTCATTTTCCATCACCGACAAACAATTCAACACTCATTTTCCATCACCGACACACAATTCAACACTCATTTTCCATCATCGAAACTCAATTCGTCACTCATTTTCCGTCATCGACACTCAATTCAACACTCATTTTCCGTCATCGACACTCAATTCAACACTCATTTTCCGTCATCGACACTCAATTATACAAACTCTTTCCTTCTTAAACACTCATTTTCCTTCATCTACATAAAATAAAATGTAAACTTTCCAACACCCACACACACACACACATAGATATTAAAATAGTCATCCGCAACTCAATTCTTTAATGTAGAAAACACATGAACTTTATTAGGACATGAATAACGACACATTTTAATATCAATTTTTAAAATTATATTTATATCAAAAATACAAAAGTATAAAATTTCATCAGTCAATAAACATTACTAATTTATTATATATACCCTGAAATTCTAAGTTCATCAAGAATAGTCCACGTTTCTTTGATAACTGATACAATTTCGTCATCTTGCGAAACAAGTAAAAGTCGCAACCTGTTCGTTAACACGTTCGGGTCTTTCCACGATATATAATCAATTTCACTTGATGCCACCATCTTCTTCGAATGTTTGCTGAACATATTCTGAAAATCGTTGTAATAATGATTATGATAATTTGTATCATCATCATCATCGGTGCTTTTCACATCTTTATCAAACACACTGACATCTTCATCTTGCATATGCCAGTATTTCGAATTTTTTGACATTGGAGTACCATCCTTGGTATCAAGCTTACTTGCTAATTTTCCAAAAAAATATTCCAAAGTCCGTAGAAGTCTACTATAAGACGACTTGTCACTTTTTCTGGAGATGTTACTTTCATTATCTTCTACCTTACTTATATCTTCAACACCAGTTAAGCTATTTCCTTCCTCAAGACCTGGAGATATTTTAACACTATCGCTTTTAAGACTAGGTGGATCAATTTCATTGTAAGACATACTGTCCTTGAGCATAGCGTCTCCATCTACGTACTTTATCTCCTGCGCGAGCTTGGCTTTACAAGTTTTATCATGTCTTTTTAAATTCTCTCTTCGTGTCAACCGTCTTCCACACTTGCCACAAATTAGTATTTGACGGTATGGGCTTTTAACACATTCGTTCTTTACATGTCTACGAGCATTATAGATGTTATCAAAGTATTTGCTACAGTATGTACAATGTCCTCCAGATCGAGATCGATATTTGTGTATCGTACCTTCACTAGTCTGTACGTACTCCATAATGGTTGAATAGCAACTAAAGGTATTTTTTAGGTACTTCGTATTTTCATGTATGAACATTCATCAATTATTTACGAAAAAAGATTTTTTTTTCTCATTTTGAAGAAAAAATCATGTTCCACGTAGTTTTACTACCCACCTTAATATTTCCTCATATGTTATGTTGTAAAAGCAACCAAAGTTGGTTGTAGGTTATGGAATGCTCACTCACGATCTCTTGAAAAAGGTGTACCTCCCTAGATCTCAAGAGGAAGAACATTGACCTTATTTAAAAATTAGTGAATAATATCATGGTCTAGCAAGAATCACAAGATAATCTATTCTCATATTAGCAACCATCATGTATCAGTTGTCTGTATAAGCAGTCAATGTTTTGTGTGGGATGCAGGATGCTCCCTTACGATCGCAACAGAAGGAGGGCTTCGCTAGAACACAAGGGGAAGGGAAATCTTCGTGTGTGATAGCGTTTCTCAGTTTTTTCATGACGTAGTAATCGTCTGATTAATGAACTTTTGTTTTTGCCTGATTTCCACCAGTTTAAATTCTTTTTTAAGTGTTGATTTGATAATATGACTTCGGAAATTTATACGAAACTCTGAATAAAATTACCTGTCTTAGACACCAAGAACAATACAGTTTGTCCTTCATGTTAATGCTTATCAGCTGTCTCAAAGCATATTATTTGTCTGAGTCAGTTTATTATTTTTTAAATACACCTGATAAAAATATTGTAAGTGGTGATTTATTGACAGAATTTCACTAATTAAATGTAACTCTGAATAGAAATGACATGACTCATTAAGTAAAAAATTCTACATGCAGAGATAGATTTCTCACAAATAATCAGGAGCACTCGGAGAAAACCATCAGATGTCTAGCCAGGAATAATCAGAAACACTTGGAGAAAGCCATCAATATATTAACAAGAATAATCAGAAGCACTCGGAGAAAACCATAAGATGTCTAGTCAGGTATAATCTGGAGCACACGGAGAAAACCACCATAATATTGTCAAGAATAATCGGAAGCACACGGAGAAAAACACCATAATATTGACAAGAATAATCCGAAGCACACTGAGAAAACCGCCACAAGTTTTCTTTCATATCATAAAATTTCAGGAAAAAATAATAATAAATAAAAATTAATTAATAAAAAATTAAAAATAAAATACAAAAAATACATAAAATTCTGGCTTGTACTAGAACTATATCTTTGCTCAACAATGAGAAGTTCACAAGCTAGCAGAATCTGTTTATGTATTTTTTGTATTTTATTTTTAATTTTTTATTAATTAATTTTTATTTATTATTATTTTTTCCTGATACTTTATGATATGAAAGAAAACTTGTGGCGGTTTTCTCAGAGTGCTTCGGATTATTCTTGTCAATATTATGGTGTTTTTCTCCGTGTGCTTCCGATTATTCTTGACAATATTATGGTGGTTTTCTCCGTGTGCTCCAGATTATACCTGACTAGACATCTTATGGTTTTCTCCGAGTGCTTCTGATTATTATTGTTAATATATTGATGGCTTTCTCCAAGTGTTTCTGATTATTCCTGGCTACACATCTGATGGTTTTCTCCGAGTGCTCCTGATTATTTGTGAGAAATCTATCTCTGCATGAAGAATTTTTTACTTAATGAGTCATGTCATTTCTATTCAGAGTTACATTTAATTAGTGAAATTCTGTCAATAAATCACCACTTACAATATTTTTATCAGGTGTATTTAAAAAATAATAACCTGACTCAGACAAATAATATGCTTTGAGACAGCTGATAAGCATTAACATGAAGGACAAACTGTATTGTTCTTGGTGTCTAAGACAGGTAATTTTATTCAGAGTTTCGTATAAATTTCCGAAGTCATATTATCAAATCAACACTTAAAAAAGAATTTAAACTGGTGGAAATCAGGCAAAAACAAAAGTTCATTAATCAGACGATTACTACGTCATGAAAAAACTGAGAAACGCTATCACACACGAAGATTTCCCTTCCCCTTGTGTTCTAGCGAAGCCCTCCTTCTGTTGCGATCGTAAGGGAGCATCCTGCATCCCACACAAAACATTGACTGCTTATACAGACAACTGATACATGATGGTTGCTAATATGAGAATAGATTATCTTGTGATTCTTGCTAGACCATGATATTATTCACTAATTTTTAAATAAGGTCAATGTTCTTCCTCTTGAGATCTAGGGAGGTACACCTTTTTCAAGAGATCGTGAGTGAGCATTCCATAACCTACAACCAACTTTGGTTGCTTTTACAACATAACATATGAGGAAATATTAAGGTGGGTAGTAAAACTACGTGGAACATGATTTTTTCTTCAAAATGAGAAAAAAAAATCTTTTTTCGTAAATAATTGATGAATGTTCATACATGAAAATACGAAGTACCTAAAAAATACCTTTAGTTGCTATTCAACCATTATGGAGTACGTACAGACTAGTGAAGGTACGATACACAAATATCGATCTCGATCTGGAGGACATTGTACATACTGTAGCAAATACTTTGATAACATCTATAATGCTCGTAGACATGTAAAGAACGAATGTGTTAAAAGCCCATACCGTCAAATACTAATTTGTGGCAAGTGTGGAAGACGGTTGACACGAAGAGAGAATTTAAAAAGACATGATAAAACTTGTAAAGCCAAGCTCGCGCAGGAGATAAAGTACGTAGATGGAGACGCTATGCTCAAGGACAGTATGTCTTACAATGAAATTGATCCACCTAGTCTTAAAAGCGATAGTGTTAAAATATCTCCAGGTCTTGAGGAAGGAAATAGCTTAACTGGTGTTGAAGATATAAGTAAGGTAGAAGATAATGAAAGTAACATCTCCAGAAAAAGTGACAAGTCGTCTTATAGTAGACTTCTACGGACTTTGGAATATTTTTTTGGAAAATTAGCAAGTAAGCTTGATACCAAGGATGGTACTCCAATGTCAAAAAATTCGAAATACTGGCATATGCAAGATGAAGATGTCAGTGTGTTTGATAAAGATGTGAACAGCACCGATGATGATGATGATACAAATTATCATAATCATTATTACAACGATTTTCAGAATATGTTCAGCAAACATTCGAAGAAGATGGTGGCATCAAGTGAAATTGATTATATATCGTGGAAAGACCCGAACGTGTTAACGAACAGGTTGCGACTTTTACTTGTTTCGCAAGATGACGAAATTGTATCAGTTATCAAAGAAACGTGGACTATTCTTGATGAACTTAGAATTTCAGGGTATATATAATAAGTTAGTAATGTTTATTGACTGATGAAATTTTATACTTTTGTATTTTTGATATAAATATAATTTTAAAAATTGATATTAAAATGTGTCGTTATTCATGTCCTAATAAAGTTCATGTGTTTTCTACATTAAAGAATTGAGTTGCGGATGACTATTTTAATATCTATGTTTGTGTGTGTGTGGGTGTTGGAAAGTTTACATTTTATTTTATGTAGATGAAGGAAAATGAGTGTTTAAGAAGGAAAGAGTTTGTATAATTGAGTGTCAATGACGGAAAATGAGTGTTGAATTGAGTGTCGATGACGGAAAATGAGTGTTGAATTGAGTGTCGATGACGGAAAATGAGTGACGAATTGAGTTTCGATGATGGAAAATGAGTGTTGAATTGTGTGTCGGTGATGGAAAATGAGTGTTGAATTGTGTGTCGGTGATGGAAAATGAGTGTTGAATTGTGTGTCGATGATGGAAAATGTGTTTTGATTATGTAAAATGGGTGTCGAATAGAGAGTCGATTATGGAAAATGAGTGATGGCAAATGAGTGTAGTATTAACTTGCATCCAGCACTGAGTATGTGTAGCTCGGTTCTGAAGGTACAATGGGTCCCTGGTCCTATATAAATTTAAACTTAGCTAACATGATCACTGTCAATATTATTTAACTAGCCATCGGTATGCTGTTAAATGACTGGATGTATATTAATACTAGGTTGTTAATTGACTTCATTTATTTTGTGTGTGCTGAGTGTAGACTGATGAAAATAAGTGAGGAGCTTAATGTAGAATGGACTTGTGTTGATGGATATGTTGGTTTCCTACTGTATGTGCATAAATCGAATGCTAGTGGTCTGATAATATGTTGGGTTATTTACGAAGATATTTATCGATGTGTGCTATGAAAAGCATAAAAGTGTATAGTAAACTTATAGAGTAGGACTCTTGTTTCGGAGACTTTTGTCATAAGGCTTAACAAGGATCGACTCTGAAGGCTTTGAAGATGTATGGTACTGGACATGTCTTGTCTGTAGCTATATCAACACTGAAGGACTCCTGAACTGTAGATGAGAGGTACAAAAATAATTGACTTTGGACCTAGCCCGGTATCGTATAAATTATTTTAGAAATGTGTTGTAGACATTTGGAGTCAGTTGGAGCTTATGTGTAGCTGTACATAATAAAATTTAAATTTGAGTAGTTGAAACTATGTTTGGTTTCTAAAAGTTCCATTGTTCAGAGACTCTTAATCCTTCTAGTAAGTCTAAATGAACCGTGTATGTAGGATGAGAGATTAGTTGTTTCAATATATAATTTAAACTTTTATTTCTTGAAATTCCTAATTTTTTTTTAGTAATAACATTGGTAGATGTATTGACTCGAGTATTATAGTAAATGGTTCTTGATTTGACTAGCGTATTATTCCAACCGGTGCATGTATATAAGCGAGTCCTAGACAGCAGGTCGCTCAGTTTGTTACTGGCGACGACGACGGTGTAAGGATCACCTAGTTTGATTCTTCTGGTGCATAAGACGCGTAATTACCTGTTCTTGTGAACTCGATGGCATCTTTACCATCTAAAACGACGAACTTGATGGATGTTGTACCATCGACTACGGGAACCCTGACGTCAGCTATGGCGGAGAAGGTGCAGATCCCGTCGGCAACGACGACGACGTCATCACAAGAGGAGACTTCAACAGTCGTGATACCGTCAGCCGGAGAGACTTTAATGCCGGTGGTGCTGGCTACACAGGAAAACTCTACGAACTTCGTTTCGTCCTCGATGGAAACTTCAATGACTGGTGATTCAAGAACGACTAACGAACATCGGTGCTGTTACTGTGACAAAAGTTTTAAATACCGTCAACATGCAAGAAGACATGAAAATCATGTCTGTAGAAGAAACGCTAATCGTGTGACATTTCCGTGTGACCCATGTGGTGTACATTTCACAAACAAAAGTAATTTGATTAGGCATTGTAAAAGCAAAGTTCATTTGCAAGTTGAACATCGAGGAAGCGATGATAATTGCGATGAATATCTGTATCAGTGCCGCTACTGTGGTAAACGATTTGAGCGACTACGAAGTACACGCATCCATTAAAAGCACGGATGCAGAAGAAATCTTGACCGTGTAAAATTTCTGTGTGAGAAGTGCGGTGTACAGGTTACACAAAAATGTTACTTGAAAAAACATTATAAATTTTGTAAAGATGGGTTTCTAGCATCATCTCTGGTCCTCTAAGGTGTTACACTCCTGATCTGATGTATCGTGATCTGTATGAATTAGTTGTATTTTGTCACTCTTAAAACGAAATATAATAATTTATTTTAATAGAAATGAATGTTGCAAGGACTGAGAAAATGTATACGATATATATACATACAGTGTCAGATTTTATTCTGTATGCATGTACAATTTAAAATAAATTATTGAATTAAAGAATTTTTTTATTAATTTTTATTAACCTACATCGTTTATCTTAATGTAATAAACTACATGTGGCACGTAATTTAGGTCGGATTTGTAATGTCCGTTTTGTCTTGTTTGTGAGTATTATTTTGTTTACCAATAATGCTGAAGACAGTTTTTTTTTTGCTAAAATTATTTCAGTCTGAGTATGCCATCTGCATTCTTAAGATTTTTATGGGAGATGAATTGGTAAAGTGCAGGTACAGGTAATGCCGTAACATTAGAGCAAATCTGATAGAAACTTGATTTATTATTTCTAAAATAATAATTTATTACTCTCCCGAAATAAACATAACATACTTGTGGGAAATCCATGGTCTTAAATCGTAACCTATCATATATTGGTGTACACTACGGAGGTGATATTAAAAAATTGAATAATGTTAATCAATTGCGTACACTTCGAAGTAATCTGGTGCACTGGCTGGGCTGTAACAGTAAGATTCTGGATACTTGGTAAGCGATTATTCGTCCGAATTACTCACACATTCGTACTGATTACTAACATGAATTTAGGGTTCACGAAAAAAATGTATACTAGCCGGGGTCATGATTTAAAATATTTTGCCGCTTATAATTATCAGAGTATTGAGTATGGTATGTAAAGTTCGACTCCTCTCGTATATGTGCTACACATTTATTTTTGTAGGTAGCAAGATATACATTCGTAGGCTGATTTTCTGCTCTGGTTCGGTGATGTATACTTTGAAGTGGTTCCAGCAAGTACTTTACGTATGCTGGATTATGATTTCACTGGAGTTTTACGTGTACTGAGTTGGAAGGCTAGTGATGAGATGTATGCATGTCTTGAGCAAAACATATGAGTGTCGCAGCATTCTGCAAGCTTGCAATTCCCGCGCGAGGGGTCAATGTTCATTTGCAGGTGATGGTAGGTGTGTCTCGATCGAGAAGTCTCTGCCTCTATCATTGAGAATTTTTTTTTTGCGGTTGGCGTGCTTGAATTTATGTACTTTTGACTAGTCGTACGTGAATAAGTTTAAAT
Source organism: Bacillus rossius redtenbacheri (assembly GCF_032445375.1). Lineage (NCBI taxonomy): Eukaryota > Metazoa > Arthropoda > Insecta > Phasmatodea > Bacillidae > Bacillus > Bacillus rossius. The sequence continues at coordinate 13,811,099 of NC_086336.1, read as the reverse complement.
TCGTATGCATTGGAACATATTTTTCTACATGAGGTAATAAAAATACATAGATGCTACATTGACTGAGATAGGTATCGAACACATGGTTCTTACCCTATGAGTGACTAGCACTTGTTTGACCTATCTCCACTAACCCTCGTTTACTTTGTAATATAGATGGGACATGGCTGTTTTCAGACAGATTATGGTTAAAATGTCTTGGACAAAGTGTCCTTTGTAGAAATTACTATGTGTGGTAATTATTTTAGTCGAAGTGGTAATTTAATAAAACAGGTAAAAATAGCGTGAAGGTTTTTCTTATGTGTAAACAAATTAATGATAGGATGAATTTGTATGTAGAAATGGTGGTATACTACATCTCTTGAAGAACACTGCATGGTATATATAATGAAAGACTCTTGGGCTCAAGAAACTATACCTACTATAGGTGGAAAGGATGATACGGTTTCCAAGATTAAATGAAAGGAACTTTGATGATTTTTTTTATATACTACAATTATTTAATTGAGTTTGTGATGATGGGTTGAAGGATTAAATAATAAAACTGGACTCATAGGCTTTTACAGAAAATGAGAATGGAGCTCACAAGATCATAGATTGTGGTACATCTCTGACACCTGAAATGTGGAAACGATATCATAAAATGAGTTATATTGATGCAGCTCATGACAATATTGATGACAGCTATGATGATGATTTACATCTGTGATAGTGATACGGACGCGGAGATTTAAAGACAAATAATATTATGAATATAGAAAAGATGGAAGCCTTAGCACGCCGATCGTGACGAGAAACAAATATTGAAGGATGTTGATGGTATCGGGAAGACTGAAACTAATGAAGGTATCAACACTGTGAAAAGTGAGAATACATTCAAGCCTATATTTAGCAGATCCTCCATACTTTGTATAAATGGTGGACTCCTGAAAAGGAAGCATACAGGCGATGAAGACACTTCGACATCAACGATATTGAGTTCTTGCAGTAATCTGGGTGAAGACGTTGTCTTCTACGGTGATTGCTACAGTGACTCTGAGGCTGTTTACAAAGGCATAGACTGTGATGCAGAACCTAAAGCTGACAAGATCGAAGAATGTGGTGGTGTCCTGAGACCGAAGCGATGGATACGTCGTGTTATAATAAATAAATCTGATCAAGCTTGTGATGATCGCTGGCTAGATGATGAAAGTAACCCTGAGGATGGTGTTAAAACGGAAGACACCAGAGATCATAATATTTATAATAAACAAGCAATGAAGATGGTGGCAGAAGAGATTGATTCCACATCATGGAAAGATCCAAAAATATTGGTTGACCGGCTAAGACTGATGGTGGCATCTGTTCGTAGAGGAAACTACTTGCATATCGTGGAAGTATCGCCCATACTATAAGAACTTCGGAACGCTGGCTACATACAATAATCATTTGATTAACTGTCATGTGTGTACTAATGAAAAATAAAATAAATTGTTTATATTTAAAAGAAGTATGATTTGTTTCTTGTATCCTGATTTCCAAATAAGCCTGTGTTTCCGCTACTGTATGTGTGATCATTCCGTTTCCTGTGTGTACTGTGTGTACGTTCCGATTTCCTGTGTGTACATTCCGTTTTCCTGTGTGTACATTACGTTTTCCTGTTTGTACATTTCGTTTTCCTGTTTGTACATTTCGTTTTTCTGTTTGTACATTTCGTTTTCCTGTTTGTACATTTCGTTTTCCTGTTTGTACTTTTCGTTTTCCTGTGTGTACTTTTCGTTTTACCTGTGTGTACATTATGTTTTCCTGTGTGTACATTACGTTTTCCTGTGTGTACTGTGTGTACATTGCGTGTTGGAGCCGAGTAGACTTGTATCCATGTAGCTTCATAGACATTTAGTTTCGTAGCCATGCGGTCTTTTAGTCATGCAGTCTCTCAGCCATGTTTAACTCGGAACCAGCTAGATCCTTTTAGACTCGTAGCCTTGTAGCCTCGTAGTCTCTTAGACTCGTAGCATTGTAGCCCAATATCATTGGAGCTGTTTAAAGAAAAGGTAGTTGGGGCATTTGGAGCTGTTGGAGCCATTTGGAGGCTGTTGGAGCATTTGGAGGCTGTTGGAGCATTTGGAGCTGCTGGAGCATTTGGAGCTAAGAAGTAGTCGTTGCACGTCTATGCAAAGCTAAATGTTTATAAGTTTGCTGGCTTTCGCAAGTGATTCTGTAGTAGGATAGAAATTGTGTATTAAATATTATGTTTGTAAACGACTTTGTGGTGTTTTATTTCTCGAACATTACGCTTTTCTGGTATTTAAATTAAATTTATTTTAGCTTCGTCCAGGATCGTGCCAAGGACCTTAGACGACCTTATTAATCAGTATATTGTTTGCAAATTTATTTAATGAATTTTTAACTTTTTCCTGAATTTTTAGTTTAATTATTACGAATTTTCAATATGGTGGTCTTGATGGCTTATAGGATGATGGTAGTAGAGGTTTTAAAGTCTCTTTAAGAATGTTGAACGTGGCTTATTGAAGTTATTATTTTTTCATAAAATTAAACATTATTGCAACGATCGAGGATCGAACCAAGGACTGGAGCGGTTCGAACCGATATGTAAATTAATGAGTGATTTTTTTGATGAATTTTGGATTTTTTCCCGCTTTTCTAGCTACATTATTACATGATTTCAAGATGGCGTTCGAATTTCAAGATGGCGGGGGGCATCTCGGTAATAAATGTTTACTGCACTGTAGCGGGTTAGAATGAAATTATCCAGATGGAAATGTACTCTATAATATGAGTACACACACAATATGACGTACTCCAGCAGGTGGTAGCTCCTGGTAGCATCTACTGAACATTAAATGTTGGGTCCATGATGGTCGACAAGGACAAAGTCAAACTTCAAAGTCAAGGTCAAATTTCAAGGTGAAGGTCAAATTTCAAAGTCAAGGTCAAATTTCAAAGTAAAGGTCAAATTTCAAGGTCAAGGTCAATTTTCAAGGTCAAGGTCAAATTTCAAGGTCAAGGTCAAATTTCAATGTCAAGGTCAAATTTCATATCAAGGTCAAATTTCAAGGTCAAATTTCAAGGTCAAGGTCAAATTTCAAGGTTAAGGTCAAATTTCAAGGTCAGGGTCAAATTAGAAGGTCAAGGTCAAGGTCAATGGTGTGGTGACCAGATAATTATACTAACATGGTATCGGCACACTCTAGCTGTCGAAAACAATATGGTGGTCTCCAGTGTATGAAGACAAGATGGCGGACATGACGTTATATCAGCTGACGATATATGAACCTTGGTATTGGTGACAGTAGATCGGTCTGTAGGTGGCTTCTGTGGAGGAAGGATCTGATGTTTTTTTATTTTTTACCCTCACCAGTTTCGAACCAAGAACGGGAATCGATATAATCAATCATTATATTTATTGTCAATTTATTTAATGAATTTTGAACTTTTTCCCGCATCTCTAGCATAAAAATTATGGATTTTCAAGATAGCGGCCAAATGAAGATGGTGGTTCTGTCTCGAACAGGCGATGCTAGTATTACTTTAAATTAAAAAAAATTACAAGTCCAAATATGCATGTTATTTTTATTATACCTTATTTTATTCTCAGTCTGGTAAATCTCTCGATGGCCGTGCGGTTAAAGGCGTATGTTTTCCAACCTAGAGATCAGTGCTGCGATGGTTCGAATCACAGCGCTTCCAGTGTATTTTGCATAAAAAAAAATTTGATATGCCGATAAGGACCATAATAGTTCTGGTAGGTAATGGAACATCGATCTTATGTGATGAGAGAGAGCGACGCTGGCGCTCTCTAGGAACAAACGACAGAAACAAAGTCGACGGTATCCAAGATTGAGGCCTGCGGCGGAACAAAAAAAATCAAGAGCGATGCTGGCGCTATCTAGGAACAAACAACAGAAACAAAATCGACGGTATCCAAGATGGCGGCCTCCAGTGGAACAGAAAAAAATTCGTTAAAATCGGATAATAAATAAAAAAGTTAAAGATGACGGCCGTAAGGGAAATTGCAACGGTGACGTCATCATTCAAAATGGCGGAAAACACATCACCGGAATTTTCTAGAACACACAATGACGTCATCAAAAATGGCGGATCCAAGATGGTGGATCCAAAATGGCCGCCGTGATCTACTTGTCTCGTTACGTTATGTCCCGTTACGCTATGTCCCGTTACACTTATCCAAGATGGCCGCCGTGACGTCACAATCCAAGATGGCCACCGTGACGTTAGAATCCAAGATGGCGGACACCGGCTCCCGGCTCCACACCCTGAACCCTGATCCAGTAGCCCCTATTATATACTACTAACACTCTCATGAAAACCGTTACGAGACAACTAAACCTTCCACAGACACACCCTGCCAACGACAATGGAAACTTACAAGCAACCTGACATCGTTATACATACAGGAACACAACCTCAGATATATAAATACACTTGAAAAAGTTATAAATTCCGATTTATATCACTATTATTCACAATAAATAATTAGTTTTAATGATATGGATCTGTATTCAATATTAATCACAAAAGTATAAGATTTAAAAGCACATACGTAATTTTTAATTGTATGTAACCTTTTTTTATGTAGAATTTTTTTTTTCAATTTTGTGAAAATTTATGTCCTAGATGCGCGCATATCAAAAATTACAATTTCATTTTTTTTAACGCGCTTAAAGAAGTATAGCTTCAAAAATATGTATTTATTATAATAAAAGAAATTATGTTTTCAAATTAAATTTGTTAGATGAAAGTAGTATGAATGATTTTTAACGTCATAAAAATTATCATATAAGAATAGCTGACGGTTAAAATCTGAAACGAAAAATTTAATGACACGTTATAAGGATGAGCAAGAGACGCCATCATTACAAGTTTTTCCAGTGTTCCTGCACAAAAACTTTCTACCTTATTAAGCATAAAAACACTTTTGCAGTTAAAACGTTACATAAAAAATAGTAATGTTTAAAATTAATTCAGCCTCAAAAATATTGTTACAAAAATGGGTATTTTATAGTTATTTTATTTATTCAATATCATGAAAGGTGTGTGTATTTGTGTCGCTGATTACGTTTATTAGTAATAGGTTAGATGATTTTAAACTTACAGTTTTTAGTTTATCATGTAATGCACTGTAGTTTAAAATTTGTATTTATCAATTATTGTGTTTGTTTACAGTTATTTATTTATTTTACTATTGTCAAGTTTTTTTCCAGTAACAATTTATACCACCATTAATTGTCCTTTATTTAAAACTGGTATGTCTGTTAGAACTTATTAAAACTTTTCAAGTTTTTATACAACGTGATTTATTTCCATTTTTAAACAGTTCAGGATTATTAATTTATTTATATATATATTTGTTTGTTTTTTATCAGTGATCGTTATTAATTTATTTCCGGTGGTTACGTGAAAGAAAAGGCAGTCAATGTTGTAACTTTGCCACATATAAAAATTAGAGGAGTAAATAAATAATTAATAGGTCATAGGAATAAAGAAACTAAAGAGCTTACCTCGTTATGTCATTAATTGCCTGAAGAAGCATTCAAATCTGAAAGTTGGTACCGCTGTCTGTGCAATCGGTTGAACCAGCCGCACGTAAATTTTTAAGAGCTTTTTTTTTGCGCGCTATCGCACGAACATCAACCACATCAAAGAGAGCTGGGAGCGAGCGAGCAAAATGTGTATGGAAAACTCTAAACGTTATTTTCTCTTTATATATTCGCGCACACTGTGATTTTGAATTGCGTATTCTCATCTCGCATATGGTATGATATTGCCTGTAACATGACTAGGCCTCTAGTATTTAGGATAGTTCACAATAGTGTAAAGCGAAATGAAAATATGCATTATCTAGCTTTATGCGTGATGGGATTTTCAGAATTCATTTCCTTTAATAACTACTAAAAATTCACAGTATATTACATAACAGTGACTATATAATTATCATTCTCAGCTTGACACAAACTGAATCACTCCAATTGTGCATACTATTTTTTACTGCGTTGCTCTAATAATTTTTAAATTTACCAACTGAACATTTATTTGTCTATTTAAGAAGAATATTCTGTTGCAGGAACTATACAGTCAAAGAAAATATCAAATGTTTACTTTTTGTATTGATATATCAATGCGAAAAGTACATTCTTTTCAAAAGATAATTATTAAAAAAATTATGGATGTATAAGAAGATGGAATGTCCTATTTTTGAGTTGAAAACTATTTAAATGCTAACACATTCCACAGAAGTAGTATACAATAGTATTTCCTGGCACTGGGTTCCAGGTGTGGTGCCGGTACCGGGATTCAGTTTGTGGATTCCATCTCACGACGGCCATCTTGGATTACCTTACTATGACCTTTGACCTTGACCTTGACCTCGGCATCCATATTCGATCCACCATCATTTTGCAATTTTTTCCCGAATTTCTAAGTCAATAGATACAAATTTCCAAAATGTTCAAATTTCAAGATGGCGGACACCGTGAGAGATAACTGTCTTAATAAATAATACTGTATTCAAGTGACTAAGAATTAAACTAACATGATGGTAACGCACTCTAGCAGATGGCATGTGTACTACGTGACAATAGTGCTCCTTGTATCGATTACTGAAAACAAGATGGCGGCTGTTTCCTCTCTAGCAGACAACATGTGTATCAACCAGTGTTCCTGGCAACGAGTACTGAACACAAGATGGTGGCTCCAAGATGGTCACCATAGTAAAGGTTAAAGTTCAAGGTCAAAGTTCAAGGTCTAGGTCTAAGTAAAATATCAAGGTCAATGGTCAAAGTTCAAGGACAAAATTCAAGTTCAAGGTCAAAGTTTAAGGTCAATGTCAAGGTTGAGATAAAAGATCCGGTGAACAAAAATTAAACCAACATAATGGTAGCACACTCTAGCAGACGAAAACAAGATAGTGGCCTCTAGCAGACTAAAACAAGATGGCGGATGTGACGTCATACTAGCTATCGATATATGTTCCTTGGCATTAGTGGTGGGATGTCAGTCTGTCGGTGGCTTCTGTGGAAGAAAGATATGTCATCATTTTTTGACCCTCTCCCGGGTTGGAACGAAGGACGTAAGTGCATTTTTTTAATAATATTTGATTACTAATTTTTTGTATAAATTTTAATTTTTTTCTCGACTGTCTAGTATAAAAATCACGGATTTTAAAAATGGTGATCTTAACGATATGTGCAACGGCGTTTTAAAACAATAAATTTAGATAACTGATTTTTTTTTAATTTTTAAAAATTGTCCCGATTTTGTAGCATAATAATTACAAATATTAGAGATGGTGACCATTACGAAATGTGCAATAGTGTTTGTAAATATTTTTTATAAAAAATTAATTAATTATTTTATTAATTTTTAAATTTTCCTGATTTTATAGCATAAAAATTACGGATTTTCAAGATGGTGGCCATAACGAAAATTGCAACAGTCTCATCTTAATACAAGATGGTGGTTCTGTCTTGAACAGGCGATGCTATTATTCCTTCAATGAAAAAAAATACAAGTCCGTATATTTGTGTTATTTCTTATGTATCTTATTTAATTCTCAGTCTGGTAAAAGTCTAACGGCCGAACGGTTGAGGGCGTATGTTTTCGAACTTGGAGGCCAGAGCTGCGATGGTTCGAAACGTTATATCGACAAATAGATTTTTTTCTTAAATTTGTATGGATTTTCACTTATAACTATTTTATTTATGGTTCTAAGACTAAACATTACTGGACAAAAGTTGTAAATAATTTTATTTGAAACAAAACATGTTAAATAATGTTTTTGTGGGACCTAAAATTTGGCAGATAAACCGTAAAAACCATTTGAACCTCTTTTTCCAAAATGGTTTCCGTGGGACAAGGGTTGCAACCCCACAAACTTGGATTTAACTTTACTTCATATCTATAAAAATAAAATTGCGTCCTCTGACAAACGCAACCCCAAATGTAACTTTTCAATGGACGACTAACTTATGAGGCTCACTAACAATAAAATATAATACATTGTCGTTTGAAGATGGTCATAGATCAAAAATCAACTTAGATTAAAAGAGCTGACTTTTAAAATGCATAGAGAATTAGTAATATAACTGCAACATAAGACCTCAAAATAGGCTAATAACACCCGCAGATACAAAAAAAATTACAAGGAGTCATTTAATGAATATTATAATTAAAATTTCTAGTAAATATATATTATATATATCTAGTATTACAAAAAGTTTTAAATAACTATAATATGTAGCTATGTTTAAGTGAATTAATAAAAGTAAATTTTATTTTTTCTCTTATAGCTATATGATGTAATGAAGGCCAAAATAGTAACTAATGATGTGCAAAATTATTTTAGGCAATATAAAATTCACTACACAGCACTTATGCAACATTTATGTATAACGTACTACATTTTTATTAATTATATACTAAACATATCAAAAATAAACATAAATTTACATTAAGTTACATGTTTACATAGAAGCTTGAATTAATGTTTCGTTAATAAAAAGGTAAAATATACTTCGGGACAATTCATGGGGCATGGGACATGTTGCAACACGACTGGTGTAAGATGCAACACTTTTTGCAAAGTGGCCCGAAGTGCACTCACAAATAAAATATTGTCCCTGCGCACAGTTTTCAACGTAAAAGTAAAACTCATATCATGAGTACATACTGCTATAAATAATCTATAAGCCGGGCACTATGTTTCACCTGTGTATTACAAGTTAAATGGTTAAACAAAACATTTACAAAAAGTATAAAGTTTACTTACCAGCACAAAAGAAATCAATTTTTTCCGTGTAACATGAAGTGTAACTCCCATCACCTTCACTCCAAAACAGGTCACAAAGTAGTCTGTTCGACGAAAACTTTCCCCACAAAGACATAGTTAAATACCTAGGCGTCCATATGGACAGGAAAGTGCTTTGGCGCAACAACAAATTTACGCCAAACGAACACAAGTTCAGTAATGAGCAGGCGACGCGGCAGCACTGTCAAAAATGGCTTACTGCTCTACAAAGCTCTCATCAGCCCCATCATAACATATGCAGCCCCTGTCTGGGCAACTGCAGCTCACACACACTTGCAGAAATTACAACGAATTCAGAACAAATGTATTCGAATCGCTACAGACGCCCCTGTATACTGTCCTGTAGAAGCTTTGCATCGCGAAACGGAATCGGAAACTTTGCAAGACTTTTACATTCGAACTACACAAACATTTTACGATAAATGCGTAAATAGTTTAAATCAACATGTTTCCTCACACGGAAATTATGATCCCGACATAACACCAAAATACAAACGCCCGAAATCAATCCTCGCGCATCGCCCCCCGTAGCCGGCCAATCACAGCCGTCTGCACAAATTTCTTTTTTTTTTCCTAACCTAACTAAAAACTAAGTGTGTTTGGGAGGGTTCCGGGTTAGGGAGGGACCTAAGTGCGTCTCAGGCCGAAGCCTATCACGCCTTAGTCATGCTGGGAATAGCCATGCAGCGAGAGGGTCACATGCATCGTGTGCTAGGAGGGGATTGGCCAGCCATGGCAGCGATTGTTGCCATGACTAACTCCCCTCACTCTTATCTCTAGTCTAAGCTACTAGTTAAGTTGGGCCCAGGTAAAACCTGCATAGACACAGGGAAAACCCTGGGCACTTTCATGCGGGATACAAGTTTGCATGCATTAGTGGAGGAGAGTACAGGAGACAGAGGATGGTCTGGATGAAGAGTTGGCCAGAGTAGAAAGAGTCTACCATGCGGGGGTTGGGTACTTGGACTCGAGGTCCGCCTTGATGTTTGATTTTGTCCAGGACTGGAATTCTCTGGCCAGGGACGGAGGCGCCCCTGGCTGTGAGGGTAACACGAACCACTCACATCCGCTCCAGACAGCAGCACCTTTAACTAAAAGAGAGAAAATTAAACATCCTACAGACTAGATTATTTTTAGTAAATGCATGTTGCGCGGGCTAACATGCCTTAACGTGTGGTGTAACGCATGTGTGGGCATTAAATGTTTTATTTACGTTAAGTATCCGCGAGCTGAGACATGGGCTTTACTCCGGAGAAACTATAGCTTCAGGTCGCCTGTCGCCTGTCAATGGCTGTCGGCACTTAGAGAAATTAGTTCGTCCGTCATTGCTTAACCCATTATCACAGCATCTACGCATCCAGAGCTACGAATAATTAATTTAAACAGTGTATCCGCGAGTTGGCGCTTCAGGAATCACTCAGGAAGAGGGCACAGCTCATATCGCCTGTCGCCAGTAAGGGCAGTCGGTCGGTTAGAGAAACTACCCAATTCCTTCATCGCGAGCCCTTTAGCCCCAACTTCTACGCTTAATTGTCTACGAGTTTGTGTGCGTGTAGCATTAACTGTAAATGTGTTACTAAGCATAACTAAAACTACGTTTTTTTATTCTTTTATTTTTTTTACATATATTATGTAACATAATATAGGCTAACAGTCTGCACACAGCCAAGGCCGGACCCCAATCACGTGGTTGCGGACCGGTGGGTAAATCTCACACATACACTTTGTATTGCTGGCAGTTCGTCATAAACAGTTTAAGTACTTAGTCTAAGTTACACTAAAAATGTTGCGTTAAACATTCGAAAAATCCACACACTAACACCTCTAGTGATAAGGAAACACAGTGCTAATTCAAAAAAATGCGAAGCACGCAGGTGTATTGTCGACCCCTGGGGTTCTCTGCCTGTTGTGTTAGGGCTGACTCTCATGCCTGATGGACATGGCTCGCCTGGCAGACCTCACCTCCAGTGCCGGCTTGTTTCTGAAAGGCATGATGTTTTGAATTATAGCTTAAATAAATAACTTAAAATTTTATACTTCTTATTTTAAGTTGGGCTGGCTGGCAGCCCGGCGGGAAACGACAAAACGTTGCCCCCGAAACAATCAGTGCCACCCAAACCAATGCGGACAGCAATGTCCAAGCCCCCAACACACCCCAAACCCCCCGCATGGGATCTTTTCTTCTCTGTCCAACTCTTCTTACAGATCTATCCTTCTGTTCCCGTAAGCATCCTGCTTGATATTAATGCATGAAATTTTTGCATCCCGCATGTCAGAGCCCAGGGTTTTCTCTGTGTCTATGTAGGTTTTACCCGGGCTCAACTTATCTAGTTTTAGTTTAGTATAGTCAGTGAGGGGAGTTATTCATGATGCCAAACGATGCCATGGATGGCCAATCCCCCTCCTGGCACACGATGCATGCTCCCTCTCCCGCATGGCTAACCCTTGCATGTTTAGAGCGTATGGGCTTCGGCCTGAGACGCACTTAGTCTCCCTCCCTAACCCGGAACCCTCCCCAACACACTTAATTTCAGTTAGGTTAAGAAAAAAAACTTAAAATAACCCTTGCCAACCGATGCTCTCTAATAGTACATCATTTCATGTCAGTGCGACGCCACTTGTCCTGATACACGTCGCGAAAAGTGAGCTGTTGCAACCTGCCCTTTGCCAATCAATGTGCCCCGGCTTCCCTTGTAAATTCCTGCTACAACATCTCCATGTCTGTAGGACAAATACTTAATTAGCTACGCGATACACCGGATGGTATTGTTGGGGGGAATAAGTGTGTCTGACGATAAACATGCTGTCCTGAACTAGCCTATTGTCCTGTATTGAACCTGCCTCCTTAATGCATGCCATTCTGCGCCACACATGAATGATCCCAGGGGTTTCCCTTTAGACTATGCACGTTTTACCCGGACCCAACTTGACTAATTATAGTCTAAAGTTTGAGATAGGGGAGTTAGTCATGGCATAAATTGCTGCCATGATTGGCCAATTCCAGAACAAAGCACACGATGTATGCTACTCTTTCTGCGTGGCTGAAACCCAGCATGATTAGGCGTGAAGGCTTCTGCCTGGAACGCATCTAGAGTCTTCCATAACCCAAACCCCTCCCAAAATAATACACTTAAAAGTTTTAGTTAGGTTAGGAAAAAAAATTGTGGGAGTTTTAAAAGACGCGATAAAATAAAAAAAATTCAAATCTTCAGCTACAATGAAAAGTGATGCACGGACTAAGCAACTAAAGTATTCCGTACACATCTTTGATTTCCCCGAGATCGCTTCACCCAACTCAGCGAGACATATGCGTTGTAATAAAATATCTTGATTTTCCTTTTAACACATCTCTTTTACGATTACTGGGTGGCCCCTCGGTGGTAATTTATTCTTAACTGCAATACATTAATCCAAGATAATTTAAACAATGTGATCACGAAATTCGAAATACGTACAAACAGATTCCCTTAAATATCTTAAAGTATCGAAACGTATTTAGCTTGCAGTAATGGGGGAGAAAAACCAACCACTCGGAAATATTTTAGACATAGGCTACTCAAAGTATATCCGCGTACAGATCTGAGAAATAAGCCGCAGTATTGATAATGTTGATAACATGCCCAAATAACCTTCGTAGATCAAGTTCCTCTCGCATCAGATGGACTCGCATGAGGGAATGAGATAGACTTGATACCACGGGGTGCATCCACCCCACTCCAGGGGTAGGGTGCCTTCCCGACACTGCATGCCTCTCCATTCCCCCATAAATTTAGTTAATCTTCTGATAAACCAAATTGCCCATTAAGAGAACGAGGAAGAAGCAGCCTTATAAACGGCGCCGCTGGCAGCTTAACGCTCCCTCGCCTCACGGCAAACCCGCGAAAATGAGACCAGCAAGTGAAATTAATGGATGAATAGCCAATCTAATTTCGGGCTTCGTAAGATTTGTTCGTTTTGTGAGACGGGATATTTTATACAATTGTGTCACTTTTCCGAAAACAGTAAATGTGCTACAAAGACTCCGTTTTCTTCGTTATTCTAACTTTATATCTATATGAGAATATTAATATATTTTATACTCACTTTTTACTGCACAGTAAACCTACACTTAAGATTTAAAATGAAAATTGAACAAAAACACAATTTGAACACTGTATACACACATTCGATTCACATAAGCACAGCACTGATGCACATGGACTGAAGACGCGTACTGGCTGCGCGCGCACCGCTGAGTAGATATATATGTATATACTCACGTCACGTGACCATGTCGATGCCGACTATATGAATTAACTCCCTATCCAACCTTCCTATATAAGTCTTCAATTCAAAAATTACGTAGAAAAATGTTTTTGTAGAATATCGTGTGGTGTGTAGGATAAACATGTACAAATGACACGTTTTCGTTAGTAAATAAACGAATTTAGCTCAACGCATTAACGATATCAAAGATGGTGATGAGGCGGAATGAAATAATGCGAGAAATTGAGTAGGCTCCCCCTCACTTTTATTCCTCATTTGATGTAAATTAAAGAAAAAAGGTTTTGAAAGAAAGATGTTTAAAGTTAACTGTATTTGGGTGTTCTCTCTCTCTTTCTCTCTCTCTCTCTCTCTCTCTCTCTCTCTCACCAATCTCAAACGCTGTGGTAAATGGATGTAGAACTAAAATATTCTAAGAAGCAAAATTAAATTTATTTTCAGCGTTCCTTTATGTTTTCTTTTTGAATCACTGTTTTATTGTAACATGCTTGCCTAAATAAAAAAAACAGACATTGAATACATATAAGTTTTTGAAGAAAAAATAAATAAATAAACATTTTTATGGGCTGAATTACTTTCCTTAATTTAGTTGTATGTTATTGAAAACTAGGTTTTTCCAACTAACCTAGAATTGTTGTTGGTTGCTCTACCTATCTATATACTTTAATAAAATATGTTTTTAATTTTATGCTTATCAATTATGCATTATTTGATCTCTAGGTAGTTGATAGAAAGGTTGGTAAAAAATTTAATTATGGTTCTTTTTCGTCTAAAATAATTAACAGTAGTAGTATGAAATAGGGCATCCGGGCACAGGCTTCAGGCTGAGGAACCGAGGAGCTGCACGCACGAAAAAAATGTCACGTTCCGGTCGCCATCTTCGATGACCGTGACCTTAACCTTTGACCTTGACCTTGAAATTTGACCCCCAAAAATTGCTAATAGTCGCCAAAATTGGGCAAAATTCGCCCAAAATTCGTCAAAATTTCCATTTTTTTGGGGAAAAAATCCCACCAAAAAATCTCAAAAAATTCCGAAATTCAAAAATTAGGATTTCGAAAATCCTCAAAAGTCATTTTGCCTTAGAAAGAACCCAAATTCCTAAAAGCGGCTTAAAAGTCCTAAGAGCTAGCCTCTTTAAGCCGCCGAGGTCATGACCTTGAAAATTAGGATGCCATGACATCCATTTTTAAACGCACATGAAGACATACAAAGGTCCTGCTGTGCGGCAGAAAGTAAAGGTGTCTATACAACAGCGAATGATTGATGTGCAAAAGAGTATGCCTGGAAATGGCACTACTGTTGCAACAGCAGTATCTGGATCAGGTCTGAAAGGCTCGTCTTCATCACCGCGGTATCCTTGCAGCTACTGCGATATGACGTTTGCATTTTCCCATGATGCACGGAGACATGAACGGAGTAAATGCAAGAAGAATCCATCTCGCATGAAGTTTCGCTGTGATGAGTGTTATAAATGGTTTACTCGAATTGATAGTTTGCGACGACATGCAAAAAAATGTAACGGTAAAGTCCGTGCGCCTACTGCTGAACTACCTGCAGACATTTCGACTCCTCGGTTTAGGTTGAAGGCTCGTGAGCGTACAGGCAAAAAAAACGGATGAGCAGCAACCGATTGGTATGGCGTCTGGACATGGAACTAAACCAAAGACTGTTATCGGTGCTCTACAGGTGAATGATAATGTCTTCTACTTGGCACAGTCTGCATTTCGTGGAACATTGAAGGACTACTATTATCTAAATAAGTTAGGTGAGTCGAAAGACATTTGTAATTTTCTTGACAATATTAGACAGAACATAATCAATCAGCTTACTGATGACGTAGCAACTAACGGACCTTTGAAATATATCTTGTGGTTGGACTGTATATATGAAAAGCCATATCCGTTTGATGACAAAGTGAAGAAGTGTGCATTCAAGACATCGGCTGCAGTAATTTACAATTCTGACGATGTGAAGCAAGCTGTTAAACACGGTATCCATAAACTCTGTTAAGAAGAGAAGGACTATGTCAGTAAAGGTTCTGGTTGGTCTCTGTCTAGTACAAACCGATTGGAGCTAAGAATTAGTCATTTCGCGCCTATGCAGGGCTAAATGATTATAAGATTGCTGGCTTTCGCAAGTAATCCTGTAGTAGAATAGAAATTATGTAATAAATATTTTGTTTGTAAAAGAACTTGTGGTGTTTAATTCCACGTACCTGACACGTTTCTAGAACCAAATATCGTTTGAATATGAAAAGTAATGTGTGATTTTTTCGGTGAATTTTGGAATTTTCCCCGAATTTCTAGCTAAATAATTACACGATTCCAAGATGGCGGACATAACGAAACATGCAACATTAATAGGATCCAATATGGCTCTCCAAATTTAAAGTGTAACGATGACATCGTACTTAACCAAGATGGCGGGCATAACGAAACATGAAATATTTATATAATCCAATATGGCTACCATAACAATAAGTGCAACAGTGGTTTATAAGAAATATTTAATTTAATTTTTATTATTCAATTCGATTAGTTAATTTTTTAATGATTTATAAATTTTTTTCCGTTTTCTAACATAAAAATTACGGATTTTCAAGATGGCGGACATGACGTCATACTAGGTGACGATATATACTTTGACATAAGTGGTGGGGTTCAGTCTGCCTGCAGCCACCGTGAGGGAAGGATTGGACAACATTTTTATTGTTTTGCCCTCACTGGGTTCGAACCGGGGACTCCGAGCTCCGTGCCGTAAATGTTATTTTTTTTGTAATTTTTATTAAAATTTTATTAATTGAATTTTTTTTATAAATTTTATTTTTTTTCATTAAAATCAGATAATAAATAAAAAAGTTAAAGATGGCGGACGTAAAGATATGTGCAACGGTGACGTCATGATTTAAAATTGCTGTCATGGCATCCTAATTTTCTAGGTCATGACCTCGGCGGCTTAAAGCGGCTAGTTATTAGGACTTTTAGCCGCTTTTAGGAATTTGGGTTCTTTCTAAGGCAAAGAGACTGTTGAGGATTTACGAAATCCTAATTTTTGAATTGAGGAAGTTTTTGAAATTTTTTGGCGGGATTTTTTTCCCAAAAAAAGGAAATTTTGACGAATTTTGAGGAATTTTGGGCGAATTTTGCCCAATTTTGGCGACTATTGGCAATTTTTAGGGGTCAAATTTCAAGGTCACGGTCAAAGGTTAAGGTCACAGTCATCAAAGATGGCAACCGGATCGTGACTTTTTTTCGTGCGTGCAGCTCCTCGGCTCCTCAGCCTGAAGCCTGTGCCCGGATGCCCTATTACATACTACTAACAGTAAATTCAACTGTATGAAACTCACAGGAGTTCCGAAATGTTGTACGGTCTTTGGGAACATTTTGCGTTCAGTCTGTGTTACAATATTGATATTTCTTATTACAAGTTTACGAAACATATTGCAGCAATTTCTTTTAGCCTCTTTTTTTTTTTTTTTTTTTTTTTTAGTTTCTCGTTCGTCAATTCATAATCTCAAATGTTTTATTAATGTTAATTAGCATATTTCTTATTTCACTCTCTCCTTGCTAAATATTTACAGTAGGTCAAAATTTGTTTGGGTTAATGATCAGATATTCATTCGTTTCCTACCTTCACCAAGCCGCAATACCAATCTCGTTCTAATTCTCGAATTCCTTTCAAGCACAGATTATATTTTTGCTTTAACACCATCTCTTCCTCTCATTTCCTGCCACCCTATTTTCCTTTTATTATTCAACATTCCCAATCATCATGCCTACATTTCTCCTGTCTTTTCTCGTATACCCACTTTGTCAAAAATATTAAGTTTTAATTGATGTATGTATTTGAGTTTCCAAGGACGTGAAAAATTATTTTTAATACTAACTTTTGCGATATACTGGCTGTCCCAGGAACTTTCAGTAACATTATACTCAATCTTCATTGCAATGCATCTATTCGTCTCAATTAGTTTTTCTTGATGACCAGCTGTAGCAACGAAATTTTATATTTTGTAACACCAGAACCTTAAACAAGCAGATTTTTACTTTAACTTATGAAGCTCTGTTTTAAGTTTAACATTCTAGATTTTCAAAAGGATTTTACCCCAAAAACCAACAAGTATTGTTATCTCTCGGCCACTATCAATAAAACATTCTCACTTGGAATCTTTAAAGTCTTATTACGTGGAAGTTGTGTTCTGTTCAATTGATCTTGCATAGTATAATTTTAATTTTAATTCAAGCTCACTTCTCCCACTATACTGATTCAACTGCGCATTATAATGATTTTCAGTTTTTTTTTTAATTGAAACTGCTCTACAGCTGGTATGATAAAATATATAATGCGAATTGATGCATTAAATTTAAGGTATCAAAATGTTAGCCAAAAACAGATTACACTAGTAGCGTTTATGACACAACTGCTAACTTGCGCATTAGTATACTTTCACACTCACATAATTCCTCACACACATACTCACTCACATATTTTCGCACTTCAAGACTTGCGCGTATTCATATGCACTCGCATACATTTACACTTGTACACTTACACACTTGCACATTTGTACACTTTCTTAAAATGTATGTTTACTCTACAAAACTCATATCGATTTACATGGTGAATTTCACTTCTAGCGTGCGTGGCAGCTTCTCGCCCATATTGTTTTCCATTAATACCGCAAATTTTAATTTATGGTCTGAACGACATTACAAGTGGCTGTTGGTAATATTGACATAAATAAATGGAGAAAACGGAAATACTTGAAGTTAGTAGCTACACAGAATTGGTTAAAGGTAAAAATAAGGTTTTATATTGCACTGTAATAAAACACATGAAAATATGGACTCTTTGAAATAATAATCTGACTGTTGACTGTTTGGCGATGGACGTAGTGTTTGTAAATGAATAAAGTGACGCCAAATCTCTCCTTTCCCGCCAAATGATCGAGCCCTTAACAGCCCATACACTTGGGTCACGTTGCGACAGGAAGTCGACATCAACGATGTTGTAGCATGCTTAAATGAAGTCTCTGCGGCTTAACCTTGTTAGGGACAGTGCGTGTATGATGGTGGTGTATGATGAATTAATACTGGAGTCCTCCTAACTCCTTAATTGCCTTCCGTACGACGTAGGGGTTATAATAAATGACAGTACAAGCAAGGGTCTGAGTAAGCACACTAATTTATGACGTATTACCACACTCCCGAATTATGTTGCAATTGAAAAAAAAAAACCTCTTTCTTTAATGTGCTTCATAAGGGAATGCGTAGTGCTGTACGTCGCTTCTCGTCTGCGATATGTCAGCGTACTGTAGTAGGCGTACTTCTCACGAAGCACAGTAACGGAAAAGGAGAAATGATAACACAATATTAAGAAAAGTGAAAAATAAAAAATATCTATGCTGGCTCTTTCCTAACTGAAGTTACATAGAAGCGGCGTCAACTAGAAATTTAATTTGTTTTTATTTTTGCCTTATTGTTGGCATTAGAATTACGGTGATGTCGCCTGAAAAAAATTTAATTTGCAAGTTCTTACAACAGTAAAGAGACCAGCTACAAATATAAAAATTAAGGTTGTAAGAGTCAATAAGAGCTATGCGAAACCAATTTACAGATGAATGGAACGTAAGTTACAATGTTTACAATTTAAAACACATATATGGTGCATGAGACAGAGCCAGTACTTCTAGTTATAATCACAATGGCACCTTGAACTATGAGTTCTGAAACATTCCAGTTCTTTGACTTAAGAAAAATTACTCTCCAACTTTTAAAATGTTCATAACAGTAAAAGTTATTTTAAGCCTAGCATTTGTCATCACAAGGCGCCACCCATGATAGCGGCTGTAGCTTATTCGCAACCCCGCTCTTGTCCAGCGACTGTCCAGGGACGATGCGGCCCCGTGTTGCCACTGCTCCGGGTCGGCACAGCACTCGCTCCGGCTGTTGTCCCTGAAGATATCTGTGCAGCTCCTGACGAAACTGCTGTCCACTCGTCCTCGCGCTGCCCTTCCCCGGGACGATCCCGTGCTCCTGGGGTCGCTGCCTCGTACAAGCCTCTGGTGCTGGAACTGGTGTCGCTGGCGAATCTCGGCTGTCCACTGTCGTGCTGGGCGCTTATGTCCAGCGCAGGTATGTCTTCGAGTCCGTGCATGTCGCCGCCGAGCTGCCTCGTCTGATGCAGAGCCGCGCCGCCTGCCAAGTGCCTGTCTACTCCCGGCGTGCTTGCGAGACGTGCTGTGACGACACCCAAGTCCAAGTCCAAGTCCTCTGCAGGCCTGGTCCGTCCTTCTCTGCGGTCAGCGGGCGAGCAACAGCGCGGAGGGCGTCGGGCGCACCCTCGTGAAGCGCGCTTCCTTCTCCGGCGGAGCACAGACACCGCCCCTGAGGCCGGGTGTTGGTACCAGTTGGCCGACGGGCCACTCCAAGTGCTGGATTCGAAAAATACCGCAATGAGAGGATTGTTTCGGCGGGTTGCAGACACATCAGGGATGCCGCTAAGGAGTTCACGGGCTGCCTACCGCTCAGGCGTGCAGCGGTGACGCTCGCAGGCGCCCGGCGTTACAGGAGCCGCGCTGTTTCTCGTGTCGCTGTGATGGCCGTTTACACCATAACAACCTCACGTGCTAGTTCGGCATTTACGTTTCCTAGTTCTACCCATTAATTAAGCATTGCTCCTGTAACTTTATCACCATACATATTTTTCATTTGTTGTCCGGTCAAGAACTTTAATAACATATATTTGTAACATTTCATTTATCACCTTTAAAATTTCAACGCTATTTGATACCACTTAGAAAATATTTGGTGGTGAAAGTTTAAACGAAAAGTAAAATTTAAGCGTGCCATAATTATTAGTTTACAAGAAAAGTCTTTACATTATAGTAACGAAAATATAGATAAATAAACAACATTGCTAATGAAATCAAGGGAACTACCAACTGCAGAATAAGTAAATTTAACAGAAAAAACCTCTGCATAAGGTGTAGAGTTGTCAGAAATCAATCATGAAGACCAAAAACAATAAACTGTATAGTATACATGATGTTTTAAATCATAGTTTATTGCAGTATTGCAATCCGAAGGTAACTTCAACAAAACAGGTTGTTCTCCAGATATCTAAACAGGGTTTTGGACGCAGAAATTTTTTATGTGTATCGTTTTAGCTCTAGATATACGGCATTTGGCAGAAGTAATTTCGTGAATGGAACGGAATTCGCATGGAACGGCAATGTGTAACCATGGTTTTGCTATCGGTGGTGGATGGGGCGAACTAAAGTTAAATAGCCAAACGGAAACGTTTATGGTTTTAACGTTTTAAAGACTTTTAACAATATGAACAGAAATTTAATAAAATACCTTGAAAATCAGGTTCAAAGCCGGTGTTTAGTGCTTAATTTTATTTGCTTTAATGGGAGTTGTTTCATTACATAGTTTATAATGTCTCCCTGCAAATTAAATGATTCGATAGCCGATGTGACAGCTCCGGCAGCGAATTCTTGCAGTGGGTGTGGAAAACTGGTGTGATTCGCGTTCATCAATGCAGTTGAAAATTCAACTTGCGTATACGTATCACGCTTAGCATTTTTTGTGAGGTGATAACGTCTTACAAATCAATGAACGCCGTCTGCACGCACGAAATATTGTCACGTTCCTCTTGAGTCGAGCGGCCAAACACCGTGCGAGAAAATCTTCTATAATATCAAACAGGTTAAGGCGGGCTTTTTAACTAATTGTTCGTGATTATATTTAAACAAATTATTTAAATTAAATATGCAAGAACTGTAAATAATATTTTAACATTAAAAAGTATGCAAATTTTCATCATTGTTTTCTTATGACGTTATCACGTAAAATTGTCGTCCGTAAACCGACTTTACAGACAACCCCCTTTTTTAAGAATTAGAAGTTGTATTAATTTAATACCCGAGTTTCATATTTAAATATTTTTAAAAGTGAGAACACGTGAATTTGCTCTTTGCCGAGGTCAGATGTTACACATCACATAGAGACGCGCTCACAGATGCGAGCTACCGCCGCACCGACCGACCCGGGAATCCGCAACAGCAGTTCACTTGTTCTCGCGACGACGACTGCTTGCCGTCCGAGTTACGGCGCGGCGAGACCTCCCAAACGGCTCGGGAGCCGATAACTTCTCCGCTTCCCAGCCGAGAGAAGGGAGAAAGTGCAAGATCCTGCAGCCGCGCGAACAGAAAGGGTCGTTCGCCGACAAAGCCTGGAGAGGAAATGGGGTGTTACGATTTCGGCAACACCACCCCGCCGCACCGCGGCACCGTGTAAAGGGCAGGGGAAGGGAGAGGTTACCTGCGGGGCCTCCTTTAACCTTTCGCCCCGTTACGACCCGAAATTTCTCCGCCAACTTCTCGTCATTAATATCGTCCCTCCCCCGCTCGCTGAAGGAATTCGGCGCGCGGAACCCGCGGAGCTCGTTCTACGGCTTGCGAAAGTTCGGAGAAGCCCGGGCGTGGACCCTGCAGCGAAGCAGACTTCAGGTGTTCCCCCCCGAACACTCTCCCTCCTCCTGTTCCCGCGGCCATCACTTCTTTCCCGCTGCCTCCCCTCCACGTGAAACCCCTCCGCGAGCGACAGGCTCTTCGCCCGTCAGCTCCTGCTCGCCGCGGCCGTGATGGCTCGCACCTCCCCCTCCCCTCCCACAGGGTAGCCTGTCCGCTCTCCCCGTAGACCTCCCCGTGCTTCAAGTTCTCCTGCTGTTCCCGCTACATGTTAGTTCTTTTGGGACGGTGGGATTTTTCTATTCAGTTTTAACACACCTAACTTTATGATATTCACATCTATACATTTCTTCGTGGTTAACGTTTCTTTTTTGTACTTTATCAGGATAGGTTTTCATAAAATTCACCTGACAATTGTGTGTGGACTCTTTCTAGCTTATGATGAAGCGTTGCAATTTTACTAGTTGCATAACAAAAAAGGAAACACTTAAAAATGCTTCGTATAGTAATAATATTTAGATTTAAATTATTTAATTTTTGAAGAAGATTTAACATAGAGGTAAAGTAAACTATTAGAAGTCTAGAATTATTAGAAGTGCACACATGTGTACAAATACGGAAGGAAGAGCGTTTTTATGAGTTTATTTTTATTTCGCTTTTACGTCTCTTCAACAACATAACCAACGCATGTAACCAACACAGAGTCAGGATGTTGAGTAAGTAATATAATAGGCTATGACCTAGCATATATATATATGCTTCCAGGTGCCTGGGACAGGAACTCAAACCTGGATCCTCTGGAACTGGAGTCCGGTCTTTAACCACTGTGACAACTCGCTCGGTCACTCCCAGGTGAAAATGGTTGAAAGCTATCGACTGCAAAGTCAGCTGATAGAAGTTAAAGTGCTACCACAATAAACCAGTTGTGGTCACTAGGATAAAGGATAGGGAAGAAGAAAATTGTTTTTTTTTTTTTTAATTTAGTCCTGTACTGCTTGAAAATTTCATGTTGTGCCTCGGTAAGGACACGCTTCAGTTTGTTGCAGGATACTGACAAATATTTTTTTTTCAAAAAAACCGCTATGTCTTTCTGTGAGAGCGACTTCGCGCATGGCTGGTCGAGAGCGGAGGAGGGTGAAATAATCACCATCTCTAGTGACGGGGAGGAGGAGTACTGCGCCACATGCGAGGAGACCTGTCTCCACAACTGGTCGGAGATGGAGTGGTGTCGCCAAGGCCGTCGCTGGACGCGGGAGGATCCGTGGGGGCGGGCTCCTGAGCGGGACCGCTCGCCGCTGGACCTTCGTCGACGCGGACGGCGCAGCAGGTCTTTGGGAGGTGCGGACCACCACTCATCCCCATTGCTGCTGTCCGGCAGCAGTCTACTACTAGTCAGAATGTAGCACGCGCCCCGATTGTCGTTGGGCGGCAGACGCCTCCTGCGGATGGGACAGCTCTGTCGGCTACACCACGCCTGGACGGGTGGCTGACGCCGCTGATGGAGCTCGCGGGTCGTCGCACGCCGCCGACATCAGCGGTGTCATCACCACTGCCTACACCCAGTTCGGCTGCATCCCCTATCCCACTGTTGCAGTGTGGGCGGGACACGCCATCGGAAGAGTACAGCAGGCAAGTGTGCGGGTGTGCCGGGCTGGGCGAGAGACTGCGAATGTTGCAAGAGGGCTTCAACGCTCGGTACGACAGCCTGGAGTATGTGCTCGGTGGGTCGAATGTTGAGGTGCGGCTCCTGAACATGTATTTGCGTGGTCGATTTTGTGGCTGATGATGTAAATATTTTGAGGGGGCTTGTTGATTATGTGTTTTTTTGTTAATAAATGTTATTTTTAAATTTATTTCTTTGAATTTATGTTTTAAGGTAACTGGCTATAGTTTCGAAGGTATTTTTACGTGGAAGGGTTAGTGAAAACATATACACAAACATTAAAATATCTGCTTCCATGCAGCTTTAAAACACGAGTACGCAAACACGGACTTGTGAGGACTCTGAAAAATTTCTAGTCCGCTAAGATGGAGTAATAAAATTATAATTATTAACACCATCGCTTCCACAACGATAGTATTGATGACATAAATTTTAGTTTAAACATATTAATGACAATGTCTTTAAGAAAAAATGGTGATCACAGCAATAAAATTACTGTGGATTTTGTGATTTATTTTAACAAAATTTGTGAAATTTTTGGTCCATTAAGGTCATAACAACACTGGTAGGAAATATAAAATCGGCCTTAGATACACTAACATACTTTAGAAACATACACACGATGACGACATCCATCAGATGAAATCAAGATGGCGGGCTCCACTAAACAAGATGGCTGCCTCCAGCAGACTATAATGCATGGGAAGGAGTGGGGAGCTCGATGACGAAGTAATCAAGTTTTTAAATTAAAATTTTATAAATATTTTTTATAGTTTTTCCCCGATTTTTTAAGTCAATATTTGAGTATTTTCAAGATGGTGAATGTGACGTCATAATTTAGTGGAATGTTCTAGAAAACAAAATGGCAGATTCCAATATGGCCGCCGGGGTCAGGTCAAATTCAAATCCAAGATGGCCGCAGGAAGTAACGTATTCCAAGATGGCCGCCGCGGATCCCCGGATCCTGACCCCTAACCCCCTACCCCAGAACATACTTTAATTACCTACTGATGTTTTCATACACACAGCGAATACCGTTGTTTTTCTTAGTCTTACTGCATGGCCTAACGACTTGGTGCAAATATATTATGTTTTTTTTTTTACTGTAATCGTCCGTTCTGTTGCGATACTCTGCTGTTTCCTCCACATTTGTGAGATGTACTCAATCTGTGGCTCGCACGCAAGCCCATTCCGTTGCAACAAAGGCGCGTGCGTCCATGCGGCCCGAAACACGCGCGGTGTAGAAACCAGTGCGAAGCCTTGCTCGTAATTACTCATGTAGCCACGGTGTCACATTATTGCGCTCGGGCGTAGCTCATTCCTCATCGTACACGATAGCGCCGAGCATAAATTTTGAGGTCTGGGTACAGGGTTGGTGAGGGAGGAGCAAGGGGTGAATGGGGAGAAAAGTAATGACAAGGGGTAAGGGGGGATCTGGTTGTGTAGGTTCGTGGAATTGTTCGGAGAGGCGCGCGCGGGCCAGACCACTCGGCGCTGGCAGCAGAAACCTCTGATAATCGAATCTAACGGGAATCCCCACTCACTCTCCCGTTACCCCCTCCCCGCCACACAGAACCCCTAACAAACAAAAACCACCTTTTTCTCCGGCGGACACACGGCGGAGCTATGCGGTCTCACAATGCGGCGCGCGCCGTGTTCAATTGGCGGTTCGGTAATTTACGGCGCGGCCATCCCCTCCACACCACCTCCCCCTCCTCCACAAACATAATATCCCCTCCCCACTAGGCCATTCTGGGCGGCATGGCATTCCCATCGGGGACAGCGGTGCAGAATGTCTGCGATGCGGCCTCGGAGGCGCTAACACCCTGGACGCTTGTAGATGTCAGTGTCTTGTCTGCGATGCGGCCTCGGAGGCGCTAACATCCTGGACGCTTGTAGATGTCAGTGTCTTGTCTGCGATGCGGCCTCGGAGGCGCTAACGCCCTGGACGCTTGTAGATGTCAGTGTATTGTCTGCGATGCGGCCTCGGAGGCGCTAACACCCTGGACGCGTGTAGATGTCATTGTCTTGTCTGCGATGCGGCCTCGGAGGCGCTAACACCCTGGACGCTTGTAGATGTCAGTGTATTGTCTGCGATGCGGCCTCGGAGGCGCTAACACCCTGGACGCGTGTAGATGTCATTGTCTTGTCTGCGATGCGGCCTCGGAGGCGCTAACACCCTGGACGCGTGTAGATGTCATTGTCTTGTCTGCGATGCGGCCTCGGAGGCGCTACACCCTGGACGCTTGCAGATGCCAGTGTCTAGCTGCATGTTGCGACATAGCGGGTTTCTTCCCAGAGGGTTTGTTTTGGGAATGAGGCCGATACCTGCCAGGTGCATAAGATTTTTCAGCAGAAAGGGTACACTTACAAATTTTCCACATGTTTCTTAACTTTAATTGCTATATGCTATACATAACTATACCATTGAAACGTGTGAGAGTAGTAAGAATTAAAAATGGTAAATATACACATTGTCTGGAATTTGTTTAGGAAAATGGCAAAAATATATTAAATATGTGTGTCGTCAATTTTATATACAATAAATAGATTGATAATTTCCATTTAATTTTCAAAAACATAACTTTCTATGTGTCCCAAAAGTCCCTTTGGAAACAATCTCAAAGTTTTTAAACAAATTTTTCAAATTCGAGTGAAAAAAAAATTGGTTGTCTGTAAAGTCGGTTTATGGACGATAGTTTAACTTGACAACGTCATAACAAAACATTGATGAAATTATTGATCCAGAAGAAAAGGAAATATCATATTCGGCCTGAGACTGAGCCGTAAAAACCATTTAGGCATTAAAAATATTATATTCTTTGAGGAAGAATTTTTTTTTTAATTTTTCTATCTTTTGTATGATAAAATCTACCTCTGCATACTTATATGAATAAAATTGAATAAATTTTATTGAATTATCACTATTGTGTAAGGATACAAAGGAGGAGTGAAATGAAATGTACAATTTAATTAATAAATTTACTTTTATTTGCATTAATTAATTCAAATATATTTATTACTTTTGAAATGTTGCGTGCGCCGTATTTATTTTTAGAAGTACAAAAAAAAATTCACATCTGCCGGGATTCATCTGATAACCAGTGGAATGGAAGTCATCCTTGCTAACCATACTTCCATGAGACCATTATGAGAATAATTGTTTCAGATGGTATAAATAATAATATTCCACACACGATATTTGTTTGAATTTCTTTTAACTAGCATATTCTCTGTTGGACTCGAAATATTTACACGCTCGTGGGCTCATAACTATAATACGGTGTGTGATTTAGTTGAACAAATAATAACTCATGACAAATAATTACCAATGTCAAACTAAAGCGTGAAAAGTATCATACCAGCAATAAATATTTAGTTACACAGCTAAAACAATACTCATACAACACTGTTTAAATAAACTGATTTACACTAGTAATGCGTAAACACATCCGTAGTGAGACATACGTAGTGGGACATCCGTAGTGGGACAATTTTTCGTGCGTGCAGCCAGCGTTCATCGATTTATTAGACGTTGTTACGTCAAAATTCAAAACAAGGGTTCTGATACAATGGTTTTCAATTTTGATGTATTTACTCATTTTTACTCAGAAAAAAAATTGTCTATTTTAAATAAATGTATTTCAAAAATAATGAAATTTTATTTACAAAACGTACAAGAGGTCTGAGATTTGGAAATACGATCCGGCGAATTGATGTGGTGAGATTAAAACTTCCAATGCTGTCTAGTAGTTTACGAGCAGACTGACAGAAAGTCCAATAGATGGATTTTTCTCACGAAATGCAATACTGAAGAATACAAACCAAGGAAATTGATAACCTCCCGATACTTTGCTGAAATCATGGTAAACGGGCTTTGTACAACCAAACGTGGGAAGCTTTTTGAGGGGCAATGGTTTGGATGGTAAGAAGTGATTAGTTGTCTTTTATTCCCTGCCAGTCTGGGGCGAGGCCAGAGGCCAGAGGCCAGAAGCCGTCGCCCTCGGAGGTAGCTGCGGTCTCAGAAGACAAGTCCGCTTCGAGGAAGGAGGTTTCCGAAACTTCTCCCACTTCTCCGACGAGCATATACACGTGGGAATCCTTCATTCCACAGACGAGAGAGCCACACCCGAAGTTCCCCGAAGTTCATGCTCGCTTTTTTTCCCCCATTCTATCTCATTGTATAAACCGGCGTGGCATTAAATTTTGCGGTCGATTAGGATAGGTTAGCTACATTATAAATACTTTAAAACATTGTGGATGGTTGGTTATATTAGGTAAGTAAAGCTACATTAAAAATACTGTAAAATCATTGTATGGTTGCTTAGCAAATAACTTTTTAATATGTAGCTATCCAGGGCTAGGAAACCGTTTACGTGATTTCACAGTATCATTAATGTAGCTATCCTAACCAAATTAACCGTCCACAATGTTTTAAAGTATTTATAACGTAGCTTACTTAACCTAATTGACCATTAGTTATCATGAGTTACAATGAACAAAAAAAAAACCGAAGATGCACGATCGGACGTTTGGCTCTTCGTCTGTGAAAAGAAGGCTTCCCCTATACACATCGGTGGCATTCAAGCGCACGAACACATAAAAGAAAAAAATATATATTTCTGTACTTTTACAAAATATTACTTTGGAATCAGTTGCCAGTTGTAACTTTCTACCACACATGGCTATAGTCATTTTTGCACGTTTGCCGAGATAACACTAAGTATTTCGTACAATATTTAGCGTATACTTGTATATTTTAATTGATGTTTCATTCGAGCATAATATTTTTTACCATGAATATAATCGAGTATTTAATAAATGATTTTTATTTTGTTTTGTTATGCTTATTAATGAGAGCAGGTAATACTGGAAAACTTTCTCGGAGAACGGTTTACATATAATTTTAACTATTGTAGGTACTGGGACAACACAAAGCATAAATTTATCGGGAAAGAATCCGAACCCAGTATTACTGCGAACACTGTTTTCTAGTGATACAGTTGTTTTCATGTAAATTTTCAAATGTAAAAATATATGTTATTTTACATAAATATTTCTGCTCAATTTACAAAAAAAAATACAGTGCATCCGCATTCGTGAATGTTTCGCCACGTTGAAATTGCATTCGTTTTTTTTTTGTGGTTATGATATGTGTGTACAATGCGCTTTTTTCCAAAAAAAAAAATGAATTTGCTCAATAAATAAATTACATTTACCACTTTTATTATTTGAAGGAGAATGTAGGAAACACAATGCACATTACAGCATTTCGTGTGTTTAATACACTATAAGCGCGAGACCGTAAGTCAGTAAACGTTGATGGCTTCTGGTACGAGTGGTCTATTTTAGAAGTATTCTTTATCGTTTCATATGGCTTTATGACCAACAAGCTACTCTTCTAGGTGCTGCAGAAATATATTTAAATTTGGTCTCTCAGCCTAGCCTACAGGCGTACGTAAATTTAGAAGTTCGCTTCTTTTTTTTTCTTTTTTTTTTTTGGAACATCATGGAAACTTCTGGCACTTTTTAGAAACTCCTCAAACATTTAGGAAACGATATGTAAAAATGACCTACTACATTTTTGAATAATGTTAAACTCTTACTTAAACATTGTTGCATATTCATTGCAGCCAAAACGTTTGAATGTTTTAAATACAATTCATCCAGCAGTGTTATCAAAAAAAAATCCCAACAAAAGTTCTGTCACTACTCATTAGAAGTACAATAAATGCAAATAGATGCAATTTTTTAATATAAAGGGAATTAAAGTGATTTTTCAGTTTGTCAAAATTCTTCCTCATTTCATGTCCGATTTTTCCCATTTGGGCTACATAACTAAATCTACCGAGATTTGCCATCTCTATACTTTATATATCAGTCAGAAATTAATTTGTGCATATTGACAGCAGCTTTTGTATCAAAAATAGAGAAAATTTATAACCATAAATATAATTTTTGAGTTCAAGATAATTTAGGGGTCTAGCAGCCATTAAACGAAAAACTAGGTAGATATTTTCCAGATTTTGCACCATGGGATCTGTAGCAATTAGTATGTAGTAGTCTTTCTTCAAGATCCACCCAAATCACTCGAAACATTCTCATGCACTGAAGAAAATATATGAATGAAACCACATACATGTTCTCTACCCACCACCTTCCTAGACTTTTAATACACATAAAGACATAAATTAACTGATTGGAGATATGGTTACAAAAACAAATTCTGGCTTGTACTGGAACTCTAACTTTACACTACAATGAGACTTTCACAAGCTAGCATAATTTGTTTTTGTATTTTAAGTTTTTATTTTAAATTTTTTATTATTTTTTTTTTGTAATTTTATGATATCAAAGAAAACTTTTGGTGGCTTCTCCGTGTGCTTCCACTTATTCTTGTCAATATTATGGTGGTTTTCTCCGTGTGATCCTGATTATACTTGACAATATTATGGTGGTTTTCTCCGTGTGCTCCTGATTATTCTTGACAATATTTTGATGGTTTTCTCCGAGTGCTTCTGATTATTCCTGACTAGACATCTGATTGTTTTCTCCGAGTGCTTCTGATTATTCCTGACTCGACATCTTATGGTCTTCTCCGGGTGCGTCTCGTTACAGATGAGAAATTGATTTCTGCATGAAGGAATTTTTTACTTAATGAGGCATGTCATTTTATTCAAGGTTGCATTTAATTAGTGAATTTCTGCTACTTAATCAATACTTGTAATATTTTTATCAGGTGGAAATAAAAAAAATTTATTATTACTCAGTCAAATAATAATAATAATCTCTGAGAAATCTAAGAAGCACTAACAGGAAGGACGAACTTCCTTCTTCTTGGTGTCTAGCGAAGCCATCCTTCTTTTGCGATCGTTAGTGAACATCCCGCATCCCGCATTAAATAAATAAATATTATTTATCTGCAAGCATAATGTGGCGACATCTGTTGTTGAAAAGCAGAACTACATGCATCAAGTACCTTAGCATGAGATATATTGATTCTAGCTGATGAAATATGAAAAAAATAATATTTAAGTAATGGATCTAATTTAAAACACTCAATTGGTATCTGACATTAGTCTCAGTAACTAATATGAATCCCGATTTGGGATCTGATGCTGTATCGAAAGAACATAGGTGTAAGTTTTGCAGCAAAGAGTTTATCTTGAGAAAGAATAAAAGACAACACGAGAAGAATGACTGTGTTAAAAATCCACTACGCAATATGATAAGTTGTGTTCGATGTAACAAGTCGTTTACGCGGAGAGAGAGCTTAAAAAGCTAGGTAGAACTTGTGACGCCAAGCCTGCGTACGAGCTAGAGAACAACAATGAATCTACTAGACTAAGGAAGAGTGATCTGTATTACGACAATAATTTTCCTGGCTCTTCCGATCTCGACAAAGAACTTAAATTGAAGGAGGTTGATGATTTATGGAAGAATGAAGACAATGGAAGAATCCTTAACGTGAAAAGTGAGAATATATTCCAGCCGAATTCAAGTAGATCTTTAATACGTTGTAAAAATGATGGACTCCTAAAAATGAAGCATGACGACGATGAAGACACTTCGATATCATCAAAATCGAATTCTTACGGTAATCTCGGTGAAGACGATGCCTTCTACGGTGATTGTTACAGTGACTCTGTGGCTGTTGACAAAGACATAGACTGTGATGAACACCGAAAGCTGACAAGATCGAAGAACGTGGTGGTGTCCTGAGACCGAAACGATGGAAACGTCGTGATATATTAAATAAATCTTATCAGGCTTGTGATGATCACTGTCTCAAAAATGAAAGATACCCTGAGGTTGGTGGTAAAACGGAAGACACCAGAGATCATAATATTTATTATAGACGTGCAAGGGAGATGGTGGTAGAAGAGAATGATTACACATCATGGAAAGATCCAAACATATTGGTGGACCGGCTAAGACTTCTACATGGCTCTCTTTGTGCAGGAAACTATTCGTCAATCAAAGAAATATCCTTCATACTCAAAGAACTGAGTAAAGCTGGCTACATACAATAATTGGCTTGTTTTACTTGCATTTGTATAATGTAAAGAAATAAATAAATAATTTCAATTATAAAAATTTAATGTTTTTATTTCTTGTATTCTGATTTCTAACTAAGGCTTAGTTCTCGTAACTTGTGCTTCCTTTTTGCCTTTTTGTTGATGGTGCTTCCAAAATGTGCTGCCTTTATGATGGTGCATCCAAATTGTGCTGACTTTTTAATTATGGTGCTTCCAAATGTGCTGCCTTTTTTGTTGATGGTGCATCCAATTATGCTTCCTTTTTTGATGGTGCTTCCAAAATGTGCTTTCTTTTTTTTATGGTGCTTCCAAATGTGCTTCCTTTTTGTTGATGGTGCTTCCAAATGTGCTGCCGTTTTGTTGATGGTGCTTCCAAATGTACTGCCTTTTTGTTGATAGTGCTTCCGAAATGTGCTTTCTTTTTTGATGGTGCTGTAACCCCCTCTTTTGCCTGGCCGGGCCAGTAAACACTAATAGGGACCAAGCAGAAGGCTGGATTACAATAATAAAACCCAGGCTGATGGTATTAGTTTATAATATTCAGTTAGAAAAGAAAAATATACACAGTAAATGTTCCACATCAGAAAAAGGCATTAATTCATTTACAGACTCCAACAGTCTTAAGATCATATACAGACACATAATAAAATAGAATAATCAATGGGGGTCAAGGTCGCAAACAAAGAGGGCATACAGGCTATTCCCCTCCAATACAAAACCTCCTGCCTCACAAATTCTGGAACCACCTTCCCCCGTCGTCCGGTGCACCTGTTACACCACACCACTTAACCCCATTAAAAATCTCATAAAAATATAATATATATAACAAAATAGAATATGTAAACAATCTATATAAAAATATTTAAATTACTCTGTTCAGGTACTATTAAACACATTAATATCATACTCATTAGGTCACAGGCATATTCACATTAATAAATATATTTTTAGCACCAAAAGATAGAGAGTTACTGAGTATATAAGAATGTACCTGCACTTGTTCTAAAACAAATTATAATAAAACACCAATTTTGGTAAAATGATTCAAGCTGGACTGGCAATAAAGTCTATACCTACTATGTACTTTGTAATCACAATATAATGTCACAGAACATTTATAAAAATAATAATCACCTAACAAGTATTATAGTTATACCTAACCAAAAAACAAATGTTTCCTCAGTTCACTATTACCTTTTACGAATTCACTTTATGAAGTTCAACAAGGGTGAGCACCAATAAATATAATAAATATAATTTAAATGCCAACAGAATATAATCAACTTTACTTAAGCAGGAAAGGGGCATTTTTACAAACTACTCATCCTATTTGTGTGGCAAACCTGTCTAAGCCTCAGCATTTCCTAATCGCCAGATTTACCGCCAAATTGTTAGTCGGGAGCAAAAAATGCAACAACGAAAGAAGGCGACACAACATAGCAGTATTTCAGAGCACAACTCCACGAGACAAAAAAAAATTAATTCTGAGGAAAACCTACACATACCTAGACTCCTAATTAAGAGAGAAATAAATCTTCGATAGATCCACAGAAATAAAAATGCCAACACTAACAGTTTGAAGGAAGACTGATCTATGAAGAAAAATCAAATTTCCCCCAGCAATTTACAGAAGTCTTGGAGAAACGGCCCCATTCTCTCCAGCCGCTGACATGCCTTGAAGTCGCCGCGCTGACGTCATCACAGCTGCACTGATTTCACAAAACTTCTATTCGTAGACTCCGCCTTCTACTCGAATCTCCAAGCAGGTAGAAAACGGGATCCTCGTAGCAGGACTCTTCATATCTTCATTCGCCATGAAAAACTCTCTGTGCAGTAGACTGCCCTCTTGTCTTCGGCAAATAATATTATTACAACTTCTCGTACCTCGACCTGTAGATTTGTAACACCAAAACGTTTTATTCTCGTGATCAGTCCAATACTCCAACGCAGTTCGGCTTCATTTTTTTCTCCACTTGCTTACTCATAATCACAATCCCTCGTGAAACTAATGCTGATTGAATTAATAACTCTCGTTAGCCACTCAATGAAAGGTGAACTTCTATTCCGTTGTACCGTTGTCTCGGGTGCACAGCTGAATTTTCATTTTAAAACGACCAGTCATTTTGTTGCGTAGGCTTCTTACAGTTAACCCTGTTTTACTCCTCCTCCAACTATTCTCTCCAGTAGGTACGACATTACTCCTCCAAGCGACTCACATTAACTCTCTCGATCAGCTGCCTCCTACCAACAACCTAACGCACGCCCACTACTACCAATTCCTTCCCCCGAGCGCTAAATTCCCTCGCGTACCAACTGCACAAACACACCAGATCGCAACGCCGCACGACAAAACCAGCAACTAACCAGACCGCCGCGCGCACTGCACACAGATAGCGCGCACGACTGCACCCGCGCCTCGATCACACACAAAACCTAAGCAAACAAAACGTGGTACTCAGAAGAGTGTCACAGTGCTTCCAGTGTGCTTCCTTTTTTGATGGTGCTTCCAAAATGTGCTTCCTTTTTTTGATGTTGCTTCCAAATGTGCTGCCTTTTTGTTGATGGTGCTTCCAATAGTGCTTCCTTTTTGGATGGTGCTTCCAAATGTGCTGCTTTTTTATTATGGTCCTTACAAATGTGCTGCCTTTTTTTGTTGATGGTGCTTCCAAATGGGCTTCCTTTTTGTTAATGGTGCTGCCATTTTAATTGAATTCTTGGTCCTCTTGTAAGCGTAAAAAACATGATCCGTTGGTTCAATTGAATATAATTAGCTTACGATGAGGAAGGTCGTGAGGTTCGGAAATAACTGGTCTATACGTCTGACATTGATTATGACCCGGTCTCTTGGTCCGAAGATGCGTGGTCTATATGTATGTATGGCTTTGTACATGAACGGTTTAGAGGTTATTCAGATTATCGAAAAACTTGACTTTCATGTTAGGCTAATCAGCACTGTTTTTAATTCATTGGTCAGGTATATTGACTTGAGTTGTTTTTTCGTAGAGTGAATGATTAATAAACTCCGTGAATCTAAAATTTATTTTATATTTAGTTACACCTACCACTGGTCAAGAACCGAACCATGGACAGGAATCTAACGATTCAATTTGTAAAGTAATAATTGATTTTTTCGGTGACTTTTGGAAATTTTCCCGCATTTCTTGCTAAATAATTGCATTTAAAGATGGCACCCAAATTTCATGATGGCGGGCACCTCAGTAATAATAAATTATTACTTCACTGTAGCTGGTTCGAATAATACCAGCATGATGGCAAGGTGAGTACACACACAAGTTGGTGTCCTCTAGCAAACGAAAACAAGATGGTGGCAATGACCCATTAGCAGGCGGTAGCTTCTGGTAGCATGTACTGATCATAATATGTAGGATCCATGATGGTTTTCAAGGTCAATGTCACAGATCAAGTTCATGGTAAAATTTCAAGGTCAAGGTCAAATTTCAAGGTCAAGATCAAAGTTGAAGGTCAAAGGTCAAGGTCAAATTTCAAGGTCAAGGTCAAATTTCAATGTCAAGGTCAAAGTTCAAGGTCAAGGTCAAATTTCAATGCCAGCAGTTGAGTACAAAGGTATGGTGAATAGAATATTATACTAACATGTCACCAGCACACTCTTGCAGACGAAAACAAGATGGCGGCCTCCAGCGGACGAAGACAATATGGCGGACATGACGTCATACCAGCTGACGATCTATACCTTGGTATTGGTGGCAGGTCAGTCTAGGTGGCTTTCGTGGAGGAGGAATCTGTTGTTTTATATTTTTTGCTCTTACCGGTTTCGAACCAAGGACGGGAATCGATCTAATCAATCATAATTATAATAAGTTAATTTTTTGATGAATTTTGGAATTATTTCATTAAAATCGAGTAATAAATAAAGATTTTCAAGATGGCGACCAAATTTCAAGATGGCGGACATGACATACTAGGTGACGATATATATACTTTAAAATAAGTGGTGGGGGTCAGTATGTCGATGGCTACCGTGTAGGAAGGATCTGTTGTCATTTTTATTTTTCCCTCACCGGGTTCGAACCAAGGACTCCGAGCCCGGTGCCGTAAAAGTATGTTTTTCAAATATTTTTTTTATCAATTTTATTAATTGAATTTTTTTATAAATTTTAAAATTTTTTGCATTAAAGCCGGATAATAAATAAACATTTTAAAGATGGCGGAGTAACGATAATTGCAACTATGACGTCATAATTCAAAATGGCGGGGGGAAAATACCGGAATGTTTGAGAAAACAAAATGACGTCATCCAAAATGGCGGCCCAATATGGCCGCCGTGATCTACTTGTCACGTTACGTTGCATCCCGTTACGATGTGTCCCGTTACGCTCATCCAAGATGGCCGACGTGATGTCACAATCCAAGATGGCGAACACCGGCACCGGCACCACATCCTGCATCCTGGCGCCGAAGCCCCATTTACACACTACTTACATACGCGTATAGTGTTTAGTATTTATCATTTATTAAGAAATGTTGCGCCATTTGTAAAATATTTACATTACTATTACTATATATTACAGATAAAAATTTGAATTTAAAAAGCTGGTTTAGATCTTATAAAGTATGCTGATATGTAGGTTGTATATACCATTTTGTCTTTCTTTGCAATCTAATGACTCTCTTATTTGGTTACTTGGTTGTTTTTGTATAAAACGGTTGATAAAAATTATTTGTTTGTTTCTATAACTCTGTTGAAAATTTTTTTGTTCAGCAACAATTTTTCCGTAAACTACCCGAAAATTTCCCCAATAATACTTTTCCAGAAAAATATCGTCTCTAGCTTTATAGTAGGGTCATCCACATCCGTAAAAGAACGATATTATTATTTTTGAATATTTTACGTATTATCAAAGAAAACTAAATGTAACTCTATACATGCTGAGTATTATTAAGTGTCTGTAACCACTTGGTGTAGTTTTATTTCGAGGCACTTCTGTTATCACGAACCTGTTTTTTTTCTTCAATTTTTCAATAAATGTTCATATTATACAACAAATTCTTTGTTGACTTGTTCAAATTTTAACTGGCAGCTGCACGATACGCCGAAAAAAAAAATTAACAAAATAAATCGTGACATATATTTTTCTAAAATGTTTCCTCTCAACTTAGGAAGTCAATTTAAAGCAGTTTCCTCCTTTCCTTCAAAATGCATTTTTTTTTTTAATAAGTGAGAGAGGTTTTTATTTTCAATACCACACTTGTGGAATTAATTAAAATTTATTCTAGTGAGTTTTTTTTAAGGCATTATATCATGAAGTGGAGGGAATATAATATATTAGCAGAGATGCGCAAAGCGCCGTAAAAGCAAGAGGTGAGAAGAAATAAAAGCTTCCCTCCGGGTTGAGTGGCATTCATTAGTGACCGTGGGTCTGGAGCGAGGATTAATTTGCACAGCTCAGAGTTGCGAAGTCTGGGAACCAAAGAGTGAAGAGAGAGAAAGAGAAGGAAAGTGATGGAAAGATATAAAAAAAAAACTCTTATCGAATATTACCCTCCTTGAAATTACTGTTCAGAGGTAGGAGTAATTGGCGAGTTATTAGGTTAACCTAACCGTATTTTCAGAAGGAGCATGTATGTATATTCATGATTTACGATTTTTATTTGAAGTCTAAATGGAATTTTCCTGTTGTAAAAGTAATAAAAAAACAAGAACCCACTCTAGAAAAAAATTTATAACACAACACGACAAAGAGATAAAACGGAACGTAGCTTGGATTAAGGAGTCACAAAAATATCCACATAAAAGATTTAAGTACCGATGATCACAAATGCTAAGATAAAAAATGTGGGACACCAGTGGCGCGCACAACTGTTTAATATTTTATCCCGCTTTATATGAACCTTTCAACATGTTACAAATGTTTTCTGCTTTATTGTTTGTAAAGAAGAATATAACTAAGTGCAGAAATATAATGGATTTAATAAGTGATACCATACTGTATACCACACACTTCATACTGAAGTATTCATAAATGTAAATATGTGTACAGACATGTAATATTGTGGAACTATTTCGAATTTATAAGAGATTCAAATAAAGAGTGATTTAAGATTCTTATATTACTAAATTAATTCATTTTCTCCTTAGTTTCTGTTTATGTAATAAGCAATTAAACTATAAAATCTAAAACATCTAGCAACCTTTCTATTATGTTCTGAAATGTTTCTCATACGTAGATATGTGCATGCTGTCGACATTACAGTTATAAGTTTTACCGAAGTGGGACCGGTACTTATTATTTTTATCAGATCAGTTTGTAAAATTAAAATTTCTTACTATTTTAATTCGAGTGTCATTAATTATAATAATATTTTATATTGTTCATTACAGTAAGCGTAGCGTCGCATATACCATTATCTTTTAATAGATAATCAATCTAGAATGCTGTAGTTTTCACTTTTTATTTTTCAATTAAAATCGCGGCTTTTTTCTCATTGGAAATGCTTTATTTATAATTTACTATTTATTGCGATAGCTAATATACAGACGATTTAATATTAAACACCGCAAGAAAGAGCTTGAATTTTATTTAAGGCTCAGCACTGTGGCGTTTGATTTAAGGCAACGAAACCCTACGCAATTATGTAATTTTATAATTTTCATCAACTTTATTCACTAAGTCAACTATTCTCTAAAAGAAACTCTCCCCCTCCACAAGGTATTTCTCATTTAATTACGAATATATTAAAATGCAAAACGCTATTTGTTGAAATAAGCTAATAAGCTATATTTTATATACAAACCCGTCATTTCACTACATTGCACAACCACGTAAAACATTTATTTTTACGATTTAAAAATAAAGATGAAGTAATATTTTAGTTCTTCCTGAAAGGGAAGAACTTGAAACAGGTGAGTTGATTTTATTTGTAGAGCAAATTCTTATTTACCTCATAACCAATCAAGCCTAAGTCCGAATTAGGTGACTTTTAGTTTTATTTTAGATAATATAAAGTTCATTTTCTATCGAACCACAACACAGTAACAACTCAAAAATGTTTTAAAGTATAAAGAAGCAGTTATAAGAGCCTAAGTCTAAAGCTTCAGTTGAGGCAGACGAACATTAATTCCATTAAAAATGTTATTTTACGGTGGGTGTTGGAGAAAGTGCACCATTATAAAGAAATAAATAATATGTATGTTTCTTATTTCTGGCTACAAGCATATAGATGTTGATAGAAAACATTATACCATTGAGAAAAAAAAATTACTATCCTGTCAAGTGGAAAAATCTCGTTTCCCGAAACGTTGTAACTGTTTTATTAGGAAGACTACAATGTTAATCTGTGCTGTCGTGCTGTCACATCATTGGGTTCGTATGTTTGTCGTTTTGCTGTTCAAGGTTCTTTAATGTCTTTATTTACTGATATTTTAGTAAATGTCTTGTAATTGTTGGTCCACTCTGTCCGTCTGAGCTGTCATTTTTTCCAACTTATTCCTTCCATGAAATTTTCTATACTGGATTTGGCTTGCTTTCTGTGTGTTTGTATTTCATTTATTTTGTCCATTGTGTTTTCTTGTGACATGTGGTGTAACAAGCAATGCCGTAGGTCCAAATAATGTTTATAATCAATCTTTAATTTTCAAAAACAATCTTAAAAAAATTACCTAATATAATGGTGAAAACAAAAATGCTGTTATAATCTCACACACACTCAATGGACGAATTGAGCCTTAGTTTCAAGAAACAACTCCATAAGGACGACCCTGCAGTGTTATTCGCGCACAGGCTGCATCAATTATTCAAGGAAAAAGATTGCTGCGGTGAGCGAACGTGAGTATAATGGAAGCCGCGAGAGTTTCAAGGAGAATAATGAAGTTTAAATCTGGGGGGATCCCAAATTAATCCAGAGGCACACTGAGGTCTGATGCTAATAGCAAAAGAGTAAAAATGAAGGCAGAAGAAAAATTGCTAAGGAACGCGGAAAATGAACAGTTACTTAAATAATACAGTTTAAAAGAGATTATCCGTAGACATATTTGATTTAAATTTTCAACCAAGTGTGTTAGTGTAGAAAGTAATAATGAAATATTGAATTCTATGTTGTGAGCCTGAAGTTGAAGGTATTTTAAAACCATTGTCGTAAAAAGAAAATAATTTGTTTCCTACACAATACACAGTCTTAATATAAGTATATCCACTCCTTGGAGGCTTTTAACGTTGGCTCACTAAATT
This sequence comes from Bacillus rossius redtenbacheri, assembly GCF_032445375.1. Lineage (NCBI taxonomy): Eukaryota > Metazoa > Arthropoda > Insecta > Phasmatodea > Bacillidae > Bacillus > Bacillus rossius. The sequence goes on along the minus strand of NC_086336.1, from coordinate 13,771,621 downwards.
TTAATTGTTGTGGGCTCCGCCCCCAAATTTCCTAATGCTCGAAGTACTCAAACAACCTCTCTCTTTAGGAGCTTCGCTCGATAGCCCCAAAATTTTCATTCTTTCGGGGGCCTCTGCCATCGTTGGAAGCTTCGCCCCTTCATGGGGTTTGTATTCAAATAGACATATAATATGCAGCTGTCCGTAAAATGTATAAAATAACCTGAATTTGGCTTAGTACAAAATGCAGCTCTATTTGTGATATAACTTATGAGGGTTCATCAAAGACGATTCAATGGTGCAGTCCGTTTTCATTTGCCACAGTGGACCTCCGGGTAAAGGTCATCCCGGCCATTTAAATTGCGTTACAATATTCCATTTGTTTTTCGGTTTGAATATTAAAAATTGCAAATTATTATAAATTTTCTTGACTAAAAAATGTACAATTTGAGACAGGAATATTTGGTTAGAATTTGTAAAGCATATTTGGGAGAGCCACACGTGCGTTGGTTATATTTATTGGTTGTACATGAACATAAATGATTAAAAATATCAATTGTAATCCTACTTGTCGGACGGGTATAGTCATTAATGAGGCAAGAACAGTGGCATATCTAACTTCCGTAGTGACCAATTTGGTAATTCTATGTGCCCAATAAGTATGGAAAAAATTACCCTATTTTCAGATCTATTTTTTGAAGACGGCAGAGTAGTTCGTGTTTAATTGCGAACCTGATGAGTAGTATAATTTGGGTGGTCCTGAAACAGAGTAGGAGTGAGGTGTGAGGTGGAGTCAATGACCGACTGCCATCTGACGTCACGGCGGCCTTCTGTGATTACCTTTGACCTTGAAATTAGACCTTAAACATTTAATTTGACATTGATGTTTGTCCTTAAATTTTGACTTTGATCTTTGACCTTGACATTGACATTTACCTTGACCTCAGTTGCCATTTTGAATTTCGCCATTTTTAAATCCAATGTCCCACTCACCGAACTTTGCATTTTTCGTTAAGGCATCCATTTTAGATGTGTATGATGTCATCTTCACACTTTTTTTACGACCGCCATCTTGAATTTAATGTGATGGCCGCCATCTTTGATCTGTTATCACAGTCACATTTTTCGATTCTGACAGAAAGTCTGCCTCTTGTTGTCGTCTGCTGGAGACCGCCATATTGGATGACATCACGACTGCCATATTAATTTTTATGTTCTGCAGTATGTCGCATTCTAGGATATCGAAATCTTTGTTTCTGTTGATTGCTTCTATAAAGTGCCAGCTTCACTCTGTCTAATGCACATATGGTCGTTGTACCGTTACCTACTTATCAACATATTAAAATTTAATTATTTATTCAAAATAGGTATACATTGGAACAGAGGCGAATCGAACCTCTGGGTTGGAAAACATACGCGTTTGACCACACGGTCATAGAGACATTTACCAGACTGAGAATTAAATAAGATGTATAAAAATCACACACATATTCACACCTGTAATTGTTTAATTTGAAGAAATAATAGCATCGCCTGTTAAAGACCGAGCTGCCATCTTTATTTTCAATACTTGCTACAAGGAGCGATATTAAACATCTTGTTTTCATTAATCGATACATGAAGCGTTAGTGTCACATAGTACACATAATACCCGCTAGAGAGCAGTAATGTTTATAAATGTGGCATCTTCCGTTTGTCAACTGTCTGCACCCATCTTGAAATTCTCTAATTTTTTTATTTAGAAATTTGGGAAATAATTACTAAATTCATTAAAAATCACTTGTTAAAACATGATTATTAAATAAATTTTCTTCCTTGGTCCTACACTTTTTAATACAAAAATGTTATTTAAATAAATACCACATAAATTTGACAAAAATGACAGGTTCGAAAAAAAAAACTAAATTACAAATAAAATATTTATTATGTAAATTATAAACGTACAAAAAATAAATAAATTACAAGCATGTCTAAATTTCTACAGTATTCTTAGAAGGTGAGCGAGTCTCTTAAATGCCTTTTCATGTGTTTTCAAGGTATTTTCACGTGCCAGTCGATTAACCACGTATGTCCAGTTGGTAGTTAGGCACTTACAGTTTGTGGTCAGGCACTTCTTGATGTAAGCTATTCATGTCAAGTTGGTGACCGTGCACATCTGTCGGTTGGCCAGGCACGCACATCTAGTCGAATAACCAGGCACGTCGAGTTTATGGTTAGGCTCTTCTAGTTGTTCGTCAGACACATTGGTTGGCCAGACACATCCAGAGTCAGTGGCTAGGCACGTCAGATAGGTTGGAAAGACACATCTAGCAGGTTGGCCAGGCACAACTAGTAGATTGGTGCGACATGTCCATTTGGTTTTCAGGCACATAAAGTCAGTAGCCAAGAAGTCTAATTTTTTGATACTCGGCAAACATTTTAAACAGCTCGTGTTCAATGTCAGGCATATAACTTAGACCAGGCATCTCCGAATCAAGAGGTTTTTTTCCGTCTTTGCTCGTCCAACTTTTTAAACAGATCATTTTTAATGTCAGTAATTTAGACTAGGCATTTCCGAACTATTAAGTCATCAGCCCTGAGTACAGACTTAACGATCCCCAACCAAAAACAAGGAAGCACGTTTGGAAGCACAGTAAAAAAGGTAGAGTACCTTTCACAAGAAGGACAAATATAAATCAAATAGAAAAATCTAAAATCTAAAACCAAGTAAAAATCAAAAACAAAAAAATCAAATAAACTAAAAAACCAATATAGCCACAGATTGTGAGTATTAGTGTGTGGCTGTTTCGCTGGCAGGCTATCTTATAAAGTGTGGGTTGGTGGAGCAGCCATGTTCTTAGCTAAACATTAAAAAGCAGGCTAATAGCTATCCATTTATACTTATATGTTTCTTTTGTATACCCTAGACAGATGTAAAGGTCCAGAGTATCAGGTACTCCATATCAAACTGCCAGTATCTCTGGGTGATACTCAATGGAATACAGACTCAGGGATTCAAGCAAGCAAGAAAAAAAATGTCCTCAATTGTTAATCGCCCTCCATAATGGCTTCAAACAAGACACGCCTAAATGTCAAGCACTTATTTATTTAAAAGGACGTGGCCTTAACCCAGAAACTAACAAATATTTTGTTTACCTTAAAACCAATTTTGAATATACATAACTTTACCAATGATGTGGTGATAATTATTTAGTTGGAAAGGATTCACATCAAAAATAAAATGCAATTTTAAAAATTTTGACACTGTAAGTTATTTTTATGCTATATCTATCTAACTACACTCTTAACCATGAAATGGAAGTTATTCACATATAACCTTGTATGGGAAATTTACAATAAAAATGGTTATTTTTTTAACCATCTTAGCTTTCAAGGTTAAGCATTGCAGCAGGTATCTTAAAAGTTTGTTTGATTTCTCAATCCGGAAGATGCGTGCTGTAATTCAGAGAGAAACGTTGATACAATCTTCCACTAAGATGCAACTTAGCCTCTAAACCTAGATAGTTTATTATAAAATTGCCTCAAAAGCCTGCAATTTACTTTATCAATTATTTTATCGTTAAAAATAATGTTAAATTATTATGAAATGTACCATTACCTAATGTTAAATTTTACAAACAACTGTAAAAGTTAAAAAAAATTCAATTGCATAAGAAATTTTACAAATTTTTTTACAGTGTTTTGTAAGGGCATCAGTCAAAAACATTTATTAAAGTAATACTTAAAGGGAGCTTGAGTTATTTTAATTTTCCCGTCCGTTCATCACTAAATACCTTTCCTGAAATACCACCGTACTTTCGAGTGCCGACCTCTTCAAGTTTTCCAAGCCAAGGGGAGCCAAATATGGTCGACTTTGAGCTTCGCAGCACAAAACAGCATCCGCTGTAATGCGTTCCCGAGGGCTTGCCCTGCGCTCGTTGCTGGAGAGACGGAGGGGCGCGGAGGGGTGGAGGGGACACGAAACTTCTCCCGGGGAAAAACCTAACCGCAAACAATCAGACGTCCGTTGGAGTTCCTCCGATTCCCACTCGTCGGATTGATGAGAATTCCTGAGCGGTTTTAAACAGCGCGGGGCTGCGAGCGGGGACAAACACGGAAGTTTGAAGGTAAACGCGGGTGAAATCGATTCGAGGGACGAGTAAACAAGCGACAGCGCGCGCTCGGAGAGAACCTTTGTTTTCCGCGGCTGGATTAAGAGTGGCCACTCGAGGAAGGGGTGCGGTAAAAAGCACATTCCATATCCTCTTACGCACCTTTGTGCGGGCAGCGTTCGCGGCGGTACGTAAAAACAACCAGATAAAAGTCCCAAAAACAGAATATGTTATGAATTCATTAAAGATTAACTTAGGGAAAAAATAATTCTTTATAGGATTCACTGCTTATTTATGGTTTGAAAAAATAAAACTTTAAAAAAAATTGAACAATTTTTCTAACATATTTCCCAAAAACACATTTATTTTATCAATAACTTAATCAAAGCCCTCCTCTCATTAGAGAAGTTATTTAGAGGTATTAATCCCTGCCATCTTGGATTTTTCCTAACTTTTTAAGGAAGTTCTGATTTTTATCTATTTATTAGAATGTTTTGGCATGCCAATGTAAGTCCCAGACCTTCTACATATGCCTTGTTGCAATCACGTGTTTACTAACAGGTTCCAATCTGGAAGTGCCGCTAGGAAACAACTTGTTGCTTCACGTGAGCGACTACAACTATCAAGATAATCACACTATTTGAAAAATGTTGACTTCAACAAATAGGCAAAGCTAAGTCCTATGTCATGTAGACTAAAAAAATCTAACATGGAAGCTAAATTGCAAACAGTATAAAAATATTTTAACACAGTCGCACCTGTGTTTCCGTACCATGTGCGTCTCTGCCTGAGGACGGGAGCAGATAGCAGTTCCCGAAACGTCGCTTGTTTCTGTTTAGGTAAAACTATTGTATTTGTTTGTTTTTTCGTTTTGTCATGTTTTTTGTCTCGCTTCAACTGTTGTGCTGAATTATTTTGGGTTTCAATATTTTTGTGTTGTCATCATTTGTGGGGATTTTTTCGTTCTCTTAGTACATTTTTCTTTGTTTTTTCTTTGTTTGCTGACCATATTCCTGTTTCGGAATATTTTGTGGTGTTCATATCCTTGTTGACAACAGCAATTGTTTGCTTAATTTTGTGTGTTTTTTGTATCTTTTTTTTTTTTTTTGAGTATTTTTATTTTTATTTTTATTTATTTATTTTATTTATTAGTTTTTCTTCAACAGAAAAAGTTCTTAGCAATGGCGTATGTCCAAAAACTTACATCAAGTCATGCACTCCCATTGCACAAATCTTTTAAAGATAACAACATTGTGATTGAATAGTTGAGAAACGAGAACCAATACAAAGAATACATTTCATTTAAGTTTAATTTTGCAATACTTGTGGATAAACAATTTTTTTGTTTTTTTGTTTTTCCACTGTATGCGTAGATATAAAGACTATCTGGTTTTCCGACTCGGGAACACGCAACATACAGTTGTCCATGTGAAAAGCAATCCGCATCTAAATCTAAACCACACAATTCTAAAGATTAACCTTGAGCTTTATTGATTGTGATTGCAAATGCCAATCGATTTGGGAATTGCAATCTTTTAAATTGAAATGGTGTACTATGCCCGGCAGATATCTTGGCGTCTGAGCTCCCTAGTCCTGTCTGAAGGGGAGGGGAGGGCGAAGAGGAAGCGATACCGTATTGTCAAGGTCAGCGGCCAGGTTTGTACTTGCACAACAGAATACATTCGGCGCGTGACTTCCTACACTACGTAAGTCTGTATCCACGTCCGTGGGGGCCCCAGGGCGGTAAGGCCTTTTGGCTAAGAGCGCTGGGTTACCAAACCAAAAGTGAGAAATCCTATGAATTGTACTTGTATTACATAAGTGTAACATTGTGTAAATTGCAGTGGTTGTGATCGAATATTTGTACTCATCTGTCAGGAAAAGTAACAGACTATTATCTAAACCTGCAACGTTTTACTTTGTCCCATTAAATATACTTACGGTGTCTGCTAATTATTATGCTAACCAAAATTAATTGAAATGTTAACTCAGTAACTAGCGAAAACCAGACACGATTTATTTTGGAAAACTAGGTCACTTAGTATGTAAAATAAATTTAAAACTATGCTTCTCAATTCATTGTGTTCTCAAATTTAATCAAAACAAAAGTCTTACAAGAAAAATCAAACGACCAAAACATTACGCAATTGTAGCTCTCCGCACGAAAGCTATCTCACAGTTGATGACGCAGGAGCCAGTCTAGTCCTTATCGTTCTCCGGTTTCCGTACCTAAAACGTTCAATTTAGCGCTGGATGTACATTTAAGTAAACATGAAGCTTGTTATGTTATATTTGCTGCTTTAACTTCATGTCAGTCGTTTAGGAAACACCTGACTACCAACATTAATGGCATTTAAAAAATGCTCGTGTATGTGTGGCTTTATATTTTAATGCACCTATAATCGATTATTTATTATAAATGTAAATACAATTTGCATCGTACTTTCACTTTAAAATGCATATTATAACCTTCATAAGCTCATATATATTATATGATTTGTTTAATGTAAGTATGAAGTTCTATTTCCATGATAATTGATTGTATTAGGTGACGAAAAACAAAATTAAGTTAAAATTAATTACTATTATTACTATTCTTATTACTTTCTCTAGGTACTCCCGTTTTCCCCGTTCTGTCATTTCGTCAACGCTTCATACTCATCATTTCTCCACAATAGGCTATCAAGACCTTACTTGTTAATAGCCGCCCAACTCACACACACCCTAACTGCCCAAATATTTTACTCCACTATACACTACGTAACAGTAACGTAGTAAAGATATATTTCCATTGTTTATTAAATACTTAAAATATCTGTTTTTTCCTGGCATAGTCTGTGGGTCATGAGGTTGTCATTTGCTGACTTTACTAATCCTGACTATGGACCGTTCACTCACACCCGTGTACTTCGCTGCTCTTGCCGTCTGTCTCTGTAAAGGCTCGAGCAGACATTTATTTTTCGCTTCTTCATCACAAAACTGCATCACGGTTTTTATTATTTCCCGCTCTCCGCTATGTATCACTTTACCGCGCCTCTGCGAGCTGCCACCTTCGCCTTCCATTTTCGGGTATACACTGAAGGGCGATATTTTCTTAACAGCCACTACACGGCTCTCGGTTACGTATCGCCTGCTTACCCCCTCTTCTTTCTCCGGTCCCGCTGTCCCCGCACCACCGCGCTGAGACACGCCAAGATAACTGCCGGCCACAGTACCTGTCGGTCGGGATCATGGGTATTCGAGGAATGAGGACATCTTCACCTTTGAAAGGCCCCGTTAAAATCGTTGCTTCCATAATGTTATTCATTAATTTCTTAACTGAAAGTTACAGAGTTTTGGCTGATTAATATTTTCAAGAGGATAATTGGCACACCTATTTTCAATTTAAGTATGTGTGGTGGTATCCCTGGCAGATCAGGTGAGTTTAAAAATTACGTTGGATAATTAACTACTTTATCTGCTTCCACAACGGTGTCTATTGACTTATATGTAATTTCATCACTTTGAATACTGGATTGAATAACATTATTAAGTTGATAGACATCTTTATTCTTTGCGGCAAGGATAGCTCTTTCACTGAGCCAATCGTGATTTCTATGGTTTTTTTGAATGTCAGGAAATACTTTTTCGATCAGTTCTTCTTTCGATGTTACTAAATTACAAAAATGATCGGGAAATGATATTCGTCTAGACGTCTCATCGACTGGCAGCTGTCCGTTTCCAATTTCCAGTAACTGTCGTGAGAATACCTCAGCTGATGGATCATTCTGCAACTGGACACGCATTTTCGTAGTCAACTGCAATGTACATACGTGCCGCCATAGTGTTGAATATTTCAGGCAAGCATTTATTTCGTCTGCTGGTGTCGATCGAGAAATTACAGGCAATGTTTGCCTAAAATCTCCTGCGAGCAATATCAATGCATTCCCGAATGGTTGAAAGTTTCCACGCAAATCTCGTAACGATCGATCAAGAGCTTTAAGCGATTTCTTATGTACCATCGTGCATTCATCCCAAACAATTAGTTTACATTTTTGTAATACTTTTCCCATACCAGATGCTTTGGAAATATTGCACGTAGGAGTCTCGATGATTTGCATGTTTAATGGCAACTTTAGAGCTGAATGCGCAGTTCTTCCACCTGGTAACAATGTCGCAGCTATTCCAGACGAAGCAAGAGCTAAGGCTATGTCATTTTTTGATCGAACCGTTGCTAGAATTAATCTAATTAGGAATGTTTTCCCAGTTCCTCCTGGCGCATCCAAGAAGAAGATCCCCCCAAGTCCGTCACTTATCATTTGCATTATGCGATCATAAATGCCTTTCTGTTCAGGCGTTAATTTGGGAATGTTCTATTGGACATATGTCTGAAGATCATCAATGTTATAACTCTGTTCACTTGACGTAGTTTTTTCCATTGCTAAGAGAAATCCTTTGGCATGGAGAAACGTTTCCTTAACAGAAAATGCGTGTTTATTGTTTTTATTAATGAGAAAACATATTAATAAAATGGCGCAGTTACTTTTTCGCGGTCGCGGGTATGCTGCTGACGTGAAAAGTAGATAAAAACAATCCTTGATGCGGGTTGTATATAATGGTAAAATTTCAGCTCGATCGGTGCAGAACTTTTTGAGTTTTTGAAGCGTACACAAACCAACATAACATTTATATATCTATATATATAAATTACATTATTTCTCATACTTTTTCCTCTGGGGTTGGATCTGGCGTTAGCATTAAATTTGTGACAATTCGTGTAGACATTTCCGTTAGGTTTATTAATCATACTTTCAGCTATAATAAACCCATTGATTCATTCTTAGAATCCATTAAGTCATGGACAGGCACTTAGTAAACGTCTACTTTCAACGCATGATTATGAGTGTTTCAAATATTAGAGTACCCTAAAAATTTCTTAACCCCTTAATGTGCGAAGCTGCCTTCTGACGCGCGTAGCAACTACGTACTAATGTGTTTTTTTTTATTTAAAATGAAGAATGCAATATTCACAAATTGCCATATTGCCATGATAATATACACCAAAGTACTTTTCATTTGCTCGGTATACAAATAAGGAAAACTGTAAATAATCATCGTGGGAAAAGAACATCACTTGGTAAAACGAGCACAACAAATTACAATACAGTTGTCTAGATCACATTTAAAATTAACTATTATCGATCGGCATAATAAACTGAAATTTCCGAGTCCATTGACTATGGTTATGCCCACTTACGGAATTTTTACCGTAAGTATTTAGTTCATACTTACCAAACGTACCTATTTATAATATAACTGAAGTATTTTATTATTTTATTTATATTAATTATTTTCATTCAAAATTTGAGTTAGTTATACCAGGTAGGTATAACTTCTAACGCGCGTACATAAGTAAACGCGCCCATTTTTTTTCTTCATACCTATCCTGTTCCCTATCCTCCAACAAATTGTACTTTAAAAATGAAATTAGGTAAATAAAATTACAGTATATATTTACTTTAGAAAATTAATTTATTAAACAACAGTTTAAAGGGTAGAATGTTCCGACGCCATAGTAAATATTTTTTATTGATTGCAATTTTTTTTATTTTATATTATTGACACCTAGATTCAAACTTGAATGGTATAATTTAGGAACTTACTAGGATTCGTAATTTAAGTTCGGATTCGAGGAAATGAGGATTCGACCCATCACTAATTAAAATATGTCTGACATAGTGACTGACAAAATAAATTAGAAATATTAATCACGTATTCAAAGATATTTTAAATATTAAATATAATTTCTTTAATATACTGCAATCGGTTATTCTAAACATAAAATTACTCAAAAAGTGAATGATTTCAACTATATAAAAATCTGTTGTATCAATTTCTTTTGTCAGATTTATAACTTAAAAACACATTTAAATTAAAGGGTTGGCTTTAAAACCTGTAAGAAATCAAGAAACTTTTAATATTTCTCCTCTTAAAGTGAGGCAAGGAAATGATAATTAAATTGATTGGGAAGTAATGGCTTTTTGTACAAATAATTCTACGAGCAACAAAGTTAAAGACAATTTATTAAAATTTATAAGCAGATAAGTTAAGCGAAACAAAAAGTTTGACTCAAAAATTGAATAGCTGCTGAATATTAATCTCATTTAAATCTCTTAATTATCGGTTATTATTCAAGAAGAAATATAAGTGGATCTTATTCTCAACCCTCACTCTTACAAAAACACTCAGTTTAAGGCAAGCAAATTTGTTTTTAATTAACTATTTCAATGCTCGAATTACAATATATGTTATATAATTAATATTAGTTAATGATTTTGTGTTTTGTATAGTAGGAGTTTCATTTTCGTGGAGCTGTAATGTTTATAATTCAGTGGGTCTAATGATCTCATGAAAGCAGACATATTTTAGTGATAATGATAGGACAAATATCATTGATTATAAATCAACGCTGAACTTAATACCCTTTTTAAGTACTGATTAAAAATAAATATGTTATTCAGAATCTCTGAAAAACATTGTGCACTTACAAAAGATAATGAAACCCTACGCTTAAATGGATGTTTAGATAAATTTTCAGATATAGACTAGTAACTTATTCTGAACAGCACATACGATTTTTACGTTCACAATGCCGCACTTAAAAACTAGTCACTGAGAACTTCTCCATCAGCGGGCGTTAAAACAAGCATTACGACCAGAACACGGAGTATGTAAAAAATATTTATATAAATATAGCCTGTAGGACGCGGGCGTTTTATCCGTTCCTGCGCGAAAGCTACGAAGCATATCACAAAACAAATCCTTTGTTTGTTTTTGCATTTCCTTTCTTTTTGTCCAAACTTTTTTTTCCTCCCGTTTTGAACTCCTTCCATTTCACAACCATAAAAAAATTAAAACAAAGCAAAAAACGGAAATAAATTTTTCCGGTCCAGTTCAGAAAAAAATATTGGTTACCAAATGCGAGTATTTCAAACAAAAAAAATAAATACGAAGTTTCAGATGCAGAAAGTTCCGCTTTAAAAAGTATGTCCAAACTCCTGTGAAAAATATGTAAATATATATAAATCTATATCTGAAGGGGAGCAAAAATCACGCAAAAAGCCTGTTATTTTGACAAACGCTGGATATTACACACCTCTGCGTGATTCGCACACATCTACGTACAAAAGAACTCTTTCGTATTTGGCGTAATTAAATACTGCTAACGTCATCAACACGCCGTGTAAATCGACCGTCTTGTGGTTGAGATACATGTAGCACATTCTTACGATTCCAGAGTTGTTTTTGCTACTGGGAAATATAATAATGTAACGCCGCAAAGTATTAAACCCTTCGTAAAAAATACTTTTTGAAAAAAATATATATATATAACTTACTTCATATTATGGTCGGGTTTGTTTATCTTACGTGGATCTGTCCCTCCTTTATAATCGAATACTGAAGGATATTATTTTTTGTCTCACTAATGCGTGTTGCAAATAATTGTTAGGAAAACAGATGTAATAAAATATTATGGGGCTGGTTGCCAGAGTAGGAAAAACAAAATCAGTGTTTTGAATACAAAAAAAAAACGTGTGTGTCAGGTTATTGCGAAACGTTGGTAAGTCGAATTTCTGAAATCTGGTCCAGAAGTCTCGAAGTACCAAGAGTATTATATATTATGAGTGATTCACATCTGAAAACATGTCAGGTACAATAATTTCGTCTCATTGTTGAAAGCAAAATACTTGTGCCTGTTACTATCAGTTATTAATATTTTCAGTAATATCTCAATTTTATGATACGCCATATTTACTGAGTCTGGGACTTTCGGTGATTGTTCCTACATAACTGCAGAAATACCAAACCATAGGTCACAAACTTATATAGAGTTATCCTACTGACATAAATAAAAACAATTTTCTCCATAAGAATGTAAAATAGTCCATATCGTTATTTAAAATATTAATTCCTAACCACTATAAAGCAAAATAATTCTTTAACCGTGCTGTGATATGTTACATATTTTAGCCCTTCCCTTTGCTTTGAAATTCTAAAATATTAAATGTACAAGTACATAACCCATTTCCAAAATAATTGAACCCATAACACAAATTTATTTTGCATATTATTACAGAGCTTATATAGGCTCAAACTAACGCTAAAGTCAGACAATGGTTTCAATTTCTTCAATACTGAAGATGTAGATTACCTGTGTCGGCCATCCAGAAAGTTGAACTCACATGAAATTATGTTGCGAGATTATGCACAGAAAGGCTTGAGGCAACATAACCTCTATGAGTATGGTGGGATCTCAGCTAAATTATTATCTACCTAATTGACTGTCGAAAGCTGTTAATCATACCGACTGCCGTTGTGAGTCAATGACAACTTAGCACAGAAGAGCGCTCATCTTGTAGTTAGTTCGATAATTACCATAAGCGTTCATTGATTTATCTATAATAGTTAATTTTTTTACTGAGGAAGAATTATAGAGTAAGTTTTGTGCAGGTCTACAACTGGTAACAAAGACTTGACGTCACGTCGTTAACGGGGTTATTATTGACGGTAACACGGCCTAATGCAATAAACCTTACCAGCAATTTCCTGGACGGATTTAGAGAGACGATAAAAAACCATAATCATGGGGTCCTCGGAATGCCAATTAAGTCTTACCTTGGCCCCATTTTTCTCCATGCAGGACCTTTAAATAAGTGTAAATTGTTCATGATAAAGATTCACTTATAATTTCTTAGTGTTTTTAGATTCACATTATTTTGCGGTTATTGCCTGTATTATACACAAGTGCTTGCTCATTTGCTATCCCATATCTACAAACAAAAATCTGCACTTTCACTAAGTATTCTTTTGGAAACTAGTTGCCAAGAAATAGTTTGTAATACTACAGAAAAGGTAGTGTTACTTTGTAGAACACATGGCTATGGTTACTTTTACATGTATTATATACGTTTTTCGAGATAAAACTGATTATTTACTGCGGAAATTGCCGCATAAATTTACATTGTAATTGATGTTTCATTCATTCATAGTTATATAAAAGAATGGAAAAATAGAATATTTAATTACTTCAATTTGATTTATTATGATTATAAATGTTTGCAGTTAATACTGGAAAGCTATTCAGAGAACGGTGCACAAATAACTTTAACTATTGGAGGCACTGGGACAGCACTTAGCATAAATGCCCGGGTAAGAATCTGAACCGTATATTACTGTAAACACTATTTTGTAGTGATAAGTGGTTTTCAAGTAATGTACCAATTTACAAATATCTCTAATTTTACATTAATATTTCTGCTCCATTCACACACACACACAAAAATACAATTACAGTATAGACACGACTGACACATTTCGCTAATTTCTGAAATCACTCAAGATTTTATACGTCCTGACAACTCAGAAAAATCTAACCAAAGTATACGTCTCTCGTACGAATTTAAAATCACCTAATTGTAAACTTTTTTTTGCACAATACAAGTGAACATAGTGGTAATCGAAAAAAAAAAAAAATTGAATGTTAAGTGGTTATGCATTTTGACGTCATTTTCTTTTTTTTTTTTTTTTGTTTGCCAACTTCATTTTACTCGGGCCATATCTTAACAATATTTTGTAGGTGACACTTTCCACAGTCAAGTCATAAGTAAACCAAAGAGTGTGGAATATTGACAGCCTAAAAAAATCTTTGGAAAAGACTGGCGGTTGTGCCATTCAGTATAAAATAATTTTTACTTTCTGCAGACAAACATTATTCCTCGACACACACATACCATCAATGACACAAAATTCGAGATATGTTCGCCATCATCAATACACATTCAGCATTATCTGCACACAATTCAAACACCTATTCCCCTCACTCATGGCACACAATTCACTCATTTAACTCACAACAATCAAATTTAATTATTTAATGCTACACAAACCTACATTCACTCAATAACCATTAATAACTTAATGAAGTAAATTACTCGAGTACTCAAAAATACTTCACACCTTGCGAAATAATCTAATATATTACATGCCGAAACCAAATTATATTAAAGTGTACGTGCGAGTATTATGACTCTGGAGAAATGTTTCACAGCAAAATCCTTCTTGCTTATGAGTCGATGCCACGTCCATTAAAAGGAGCATACCTTGATGGAGTCATTCAAAGGATGAGTAACAACTTAAAATCTAATGCACTGGCACAGTTGTTAGTAAATCTGGGCACGAAAGCCCAAGTTCTAGATTTAATAACAGAGGAACTAATTTTGGATTTAAAAATATTGCCGGTTGCATTCATTCTGAGAAAGTACATTTGCGTATCCATATAGAAGTGTGGAGGAAAAAAACTTTTCAATGAAAGGAAATTTTTTCTTTACTAAAAAAAAGATTTCTTTTTAAACCAGTTGCCAAGAAATAATTTCTAATACTTCAAGAAAGGTATTGTTACTATGTAGAACACTAGGCTATGCTTATTGTTACATATATATGAAATACTTTGAAGTAGCTTGGCTTCTGGGTTGTAGCCGTCTCCTTGGCGAATAATTCACAAAAGTTTCGGTCGATATTGCAGTCGCCATCATCAGGGAGCAGTTACCTACTGAACTGCTCCCTGATGATGGCGACTGCAATGTCTACCGAAACGTTGGTAAATTATTTGCCAATGACACGGCTACAACCCATAAGCCAAGCTACTTCTGACAATGGCCGTGAAAACCTGCGAACATTATTATGAGATACGTTTTTCTTACGAAAATTGCCGCATCATTATATATTTTAATTTATGTTTCATTCACACATAGTTTTTAAAACCATAAAAAAGTTAATCAAATATTCAACAGTTTTACTTCTTTTTGTTGTATCATGGTCATTACGTGTGCATTTTATACTGGAAAGCTATTCGGGAATGGTTTATAAATAACCTTAACGATTAGAGGTACTGTGACAACACCAAGCATAAATGCCAATGTAATAATCCGTACCCAGTATTATTTGCAAACACTATATTGTAGTGAGACAGTTGTTTTCATGTAAACGTACAAATTTAAACACTTTTTTAATTTATGATCAATTAACCAAAATAAATTGCCGTGTTTGACAGCTTGGATGAGCTTTGAAACGTTCGAGGAGGAGATGAGAAAATGTTATCACCGTCGTTTAATTAGAGCGTTGCAATCCCAGGTGTAAAAACGTCTCGTGTTTATGACAACGCGTTAAGACCTTTTGGGGCGGGGGGGGGGGGATGATCGTCGTAAAGTTTAAAGGAAAGCAAGGGACTTTTGAGCCGCTGGCCTTAAAAATCCATTTCACAGCGTGGACGCCTTTCCTTTCCACGGCGACGTTATTTTCCGGTCGGCTGGCGACAGGGTTCCGGCGCAGGGGGACCTTCTTCGGCCTCGAGCGCAGGCCTTAAGAACCTCACTCCCCCCCCCCCCCCCACCCTCCTCCCGGCGGGGTGACGGCTCGCGCGATAATTGAACGGGGCGCCCCTTAAAACCGGATTGCCTTCTCGCCGTGATCCGCGCGGCCGGCTGCAGTCCGGACCTTCATCTTCCTCCCGCTGACCGCTCCTCGAGACTCCCTGCTTTCCGCGCCTCTCAGCCGACGCTTATTTCTCTCTTCTTCTTTGCGTCCTTCGCAGCTGTAATGCCCGGGGCAAAAATTTAATTCCCACTTCGGACCCTTTCGGATTTTTTTCCCCCCCTTAAGATTAAGGCATGAATGAGTGTTTTCTTTTTCTGAGTAAGGTACGCTGCAAAGGAGATTTCATAATAATCATTATTGGAAAAAAGATTTGTTTTAATTAAGTGTATTTTGAAAGGTAAAGCTTTGATATGATAATTGAAAGGCCTTCAATATTGACACAAAAATGCCTAAATTAACCCAAAATTCACCAAAATTACAAAATAATTAAAATTTTAGAAAATAATTTCAGCCAAAACAATCTAAAACATAAAAATTCATTTTCGAGGGAAAGTTACAGATCAAAAATTTGAAGAAAAAAATATCTTTAAAAGAATTAAATGTTAAAAACTTGGCTTATATTCCCTACCACCAGCTGCCACTAAGCCGCTGGAGACCAATGATCTTGGCCTCTGCCATTTTTAATTATTACGTCAAAACCACCATAAGGTTTCTATAACGTTACGCCATTTCGAATTATGACAGCAAGTCAGCCATCTTAGATTGCGCCATTTTGAATGCTGACGTCACGCTCGCCATTTTATTTTCATCTGCTGGAGTTCGCTATCTTGGATGATGTAATGTTCGCAATCTTTGTGTTCGCTGTTTTTTTTCCCTAGAGTGCATTAACATCGTTCTGTCATGCACGTAATGTCGATGTTCTATTACCTGCCACTGTTGTTATTACCCTTATAAAAAAAAAAATTTATGAACATTTATTGGATGGGAGTTGATTCGAACCAGCTCGGACCTCGTGTATGGAAAACATATACCTTTGATCACACGGCCATCGAGATACATGCAAGACTAAGAATTAAATTAGATGTGTATAAAAGTAACCCACAATTAGTCTTGTAAAATGTTTTAATATGAAGGAATAATAGCAGCACCTGTTGGAAGCTGAATCACAATCTTTGCATTCAATACTTGCTACTAGGTCCGCTAGTGGCGCGTACTGCACACATCGTCTGCTAGAGTGCGTTGCCACCATTTTTTTTTTCAGTGTGCCAATTACCAGATCATTTGCCATATTGACTGACATATTAAAAATAAGTAATTATAAATCTATAATATTTAAAAAAAACTTAAAAATCATCAAAAAGTCGTATATTAATGTAATGAGAACAATATAGAAGCACCTGAAGCTGAAAATATCGAGGACTATGATGATGCTGTGAGACCAAAAAGAGGGAAGCGATAAGTTAAATAAATTATTCTTATCATGCTTACGATAATGAAGATTTTAATGAAATATTTATAATAAACATGTAAGAATAACGATAGCAGCAGAAGGCATTGATTACACATCTTGTGAAGACCAACAGGTTAATAATTCTACTTGTTTCAAAAAAAATTTGAAAATTTATCTATTACTAAAGATATTTGAACTGCACTTGGTGAACTAAAAGGTGCGAGCTACATTCAATGAATGATTTATACAACTTGCAAGTGAATAAAAGTGAAACTAAATTTATTATTTGGGTTTAAAATACATTACTCTTTTATTTCTGATATTACAACTTATGACTAAACGATATAAAGATCGTCGAGAAAGGCTAACAAAACCAAAATTAAATTTAGATTTAGTTCATTTAAAGACTGAAACAATTTTTGAGGTATTTCGATTTTCGAATTTTTGTAGTTTTTATGTAAAATATAACATCAAAAATGAGTTTATAAAATATTTTAAAATAATTTAGCGGTAAGGTTTTCCTAAAAACAGGAAATTATTAGTAATGTTGGGTCAATTTTGGCAAATTTTGAGTCGATTTTGGCCACTTTTGACATTCTGAAGGACAAGGTCAAGTGTCACAGTAAATGTCATCCAAAATGGTCGCCGTGACGTCACACTCCAATGTGGTGGTCGGTCACTGACCCCACCTCGACACCTGAACCATGGACAAGCAGCCGGAGCCTCCAATTTCACTTTTACTGAGGATCAGACGCACATGAATACATGTAATGATTCCAACTATGTTTGTTTGTTTAATTTTATTTTCTTTACATCAGTTTACATTAGAATATTTATTATTGTTACTTTTTTTTTTGCAAATTTTAAAATTGTTTGATGTTTTTGTAAGTTAAGTATTAGTGCTGGATATCTTTACTTTCTCTTAATTAGCTTCAGAGATTTAATGAACTATCTTAAAATCATATTTACCCCTTTTTCACCCCCTTAAGGTGGGAATTCTGTAATTATTTATAGCCTAGTTTTAAAGTTAGCCAAAGAACTTTCTAATAAAAACAGTTGTCTTCAAAATCGGTTTAGTAGTTTTTGTGTAATGCTTGAACAAACAAACAGACTATTACAGTTTTATAATAGTATAAATAGACATAAATTCGGCCTCGCAAAGAACAGTAGTCCTGTAAGTTTGGTCTTGTGTGATACCACTGACCTAAATTGAACCATTCATTTATTAACTAAAATCGGAAAAAAAATTAAGAGTTTTTAAAAGATGCAGATAACTCTAATTAGAGGATTTGCCTTTTATTCAAAACAAATAAGTGTAAATATTTTACGCCATTTTGACCAGATGGATTATAGTCATGGTGTAATTTTAAGAGTGAAATTTCTTGGGCAAGTTTAATGTGTTGTAACAATACTGTATTGTGACTGTCCGTATACGTGTTTAAAGTTTATAAGACAACAAACAATTACTTAAAAATCATTAAATTGACCCAAAACATTAAACTTCACTGTGTGGTTTTTAACTTATTTTATTTGCCTTGCCTTCTTGTGATTCTGCATTCCCAACCACACAGACCTTTGTATGAAAGATAATTATTTTACATTATTACAGTACCAGAGCTTAAATTATGTGTTTGTTTTTTAGGGTTTAAAATATATAATTATATAAACATAAGTTAAGCATAATCAGCTTTAAATTAATGATCCAAGTTTGGCCTATGCGTGTATTGTGTACTAGTTACAAAAAACAATTTACCCAACGGTGGGTAGGACATACTTGTGTAGTAATAGCATCCTTACAACACGGATTGAAGTGCAGTGACAAATCTACAGTCAGTTTCACTGAATTGCAGAAGTTTGCAGGTTTTCTGTGATTTTTAAGAGCAGGAACGATTCCACCTGCCTCCAGTTTCGGGTTCTTCCCTAGGGAAGCATTTCAACTCTTCAACC
This sequence comes from Bacillus rossius redtenbacheri, assembly GCF_032445375.1. Taxonomy (NCBI): domain Eukaryota; kingdom Metazoa; phylum Arthropoda; class Insecta; order Phasmatodea; family Bacillidae; genus Bacillus; species Bacillus rossius. Next base: position 13,752,742 of record NC_086336.1, on the reverse strand, counting down.
TGCCTGGGCAAACTTGCGCTACCACAGCTAACGAAGTTTCACTTCAAAGAAAGTCTCCGTTCGTTCAAGCTCACGGGAATCTTTCTAGGAGCGGAAACACGTCGCAAACTATGTGGAACAGCTCCAGTGGAATCAAAAACTATCCGTTAATTATTTCGCTTACAAATTTTTTTCTGGTTTTAATAATATTAACATTGGTAAAAACGTATGATTAGCTATACTTCCTTCCAGTGTAGGATTATTTCAATAGTTTGCGATCAAGTGGCTACAGGCGAAAACAATTCTCAGACTTAAATCGATTTTCCTGGTGTATAACCTCACTTTTTGTTTGTTGGTAATTTTTTTTGTGTTACACTGTAAAAAATGTTTGTAATTTGACAAGGAAAACCCCTGGAAACTCAGTTTCCGGTGATATCAATTGTAAAGCTACATGGCAGAGGTTTGTAAAATCACACATGTTACAAAGCTCTGCTTTACTGTTTTACAAGTGGTATCGTAGTCAACTGAGTTTCCAAGACCGTTCCTTTTAAAAGCACCAAACAAAAAGAAAAAAGGTCCTACGGAATTATGTTCAATTAATTTCGTTTTGTTTTATTATGTTTTAATAATTTAGTTGGCTTCAATTAGTTTAAATTATTTAGTTTCTTTTCATTTCGTTTTGTTTCATTTCGTTTCACTTAATTTTGTTTAAATTCATTTCGTTTATTTAATTTTGTTAAAATACGTTTCGTTTCTTTTAATCTTTAAACCACATAGCCAAGTAATAAATGTGTATGGAACAATTTTCTTTTGTAGCAGATCTCAATACAATTAGCTCAGAATACAATTATCTTAATAAATAAACCTTAACCCCGCCGTTGATAAAAAAAAATGAGTTGAGGTCGTTTATCTATTCATTAGGTAGTGGTACATCATATTCAACAATAAACTTTGTGGCAATTTCTTAATAAATACCAAAATACTTTCTTTACTTCTTAAACTGAACGCCTTGTTTCCGTGAATTATTCCTATGACCTTAATTTAGATATATTTGGTTCTTTTTCAATTACTATAAAAATGTAATATTATTTATTTTAAAATGTTTTACCCATATGGACTTTATATTATGAATTGGTGATATAAATCATCGTAAATTTTTTTTGAAAAGTGAGTAATGTCAATAGATACTGTTTGTGACTGTGGCCACATATCCAAGGTTAAATTTATTTTTATGTAATTAATTTGTTGATTTTAGATTTACATAGTTCATATGATGGAATTACGAATAATAAGGAAAAATAAACCCGCATAATATACAAAAATTAATTAACTCTATTTTAATGTTGTTTCTTTTTTATAATTTACGTGTTTCTTAAATATATTAATCTGATTAAAATATTCTAGTTCTACGAGGCACCACGGAGGCCTAATTGAATGCATTATGTATGTAGAAGATTTAAGTGAAATGTCGTGGTATATAGCCAATAATCTTTCAAGGTTTTTTTTTTCTGATGAATGTTCAAAATATGTGTTGATTTCACATTAATCGTGAGAGCAGAATATGAATCCACGCTGTGATTTCGTCTGAAAGTTATGTCAGGATGTGTGTCAACCAGGCCACAACGGTAGTCAACCTTTTAATAACAATGTGATGACGTATCGGATCCTGGAACTATCCAAGGACCTGGTCGAGAAGTTGCCCATTCCGGCGTCCAGTTTGAATCCCTGAGGGTGTCTAACTTTCAATCAGAACTCTGTCCCTCTCTGAGAGGGGAGGGTGGTTGAACACGAGAATATTCCAGCATGGAAGTCTCACGCAAGCTTGTTATAGTTTGGGCGGGCTCCAGTTCGGATCGCACAAGTTGCACTCTTGTTATTACATTCCTTGCCCCTCCCACGTTGTGTCTGGATCCAAGTGGAGTCAACAAGCTTTATAGAACAAGCATATACATACCTTGGATGCATAAGTAACTATTTCAACATTTGATCAAAATGCACTTTTAACCATAAACCTTACCATCGATTAACGTTCTTTCTATTGGCATACAACATTAAAATCTACGATATGTCGAAAATTCACATATTTCGGGTAAGAAAAATTTGAGTTTATTAGTTGGACACTATTTAAAATTATTTAAACTGCTCTCTTTAAAAATATTTTTTTTTGTTGTATAGTGACTTATGCCTCTGAGATGCAATTATATACTATGTTTCAGTTCAATAATGATTGTTTCAGCTGAAAAATAAACCTTTATCTAGCTCCTCTATCCTAATAGGTATCTATTATTTTTATAAAAGTACTGAATATTACGTGCAAAATTCTGCTTCTGTAAAGCTCATTTGATGAAAATCTTAACAGGTGTGTTTGAATAGTTTTTGCCTAACAAAAACAAATATTTTGTTGAAAAAAAAATTCTCTTGGTGAAAAAATTTAACATTGCACAGGATAACTTAAGGCGGAGGCACAGCCTGATGTAGCACGGCTTCGAACTGTTTCAACGCAAAATATTTATCAAGTTTGATTTTGATTCACATGTCTGCAGTGCATTTGTAATACAACGGAAGTACAAGAGTATTCTTCCACTTGGCTGAGTTTCTGTGAGCGCTAGCATTCGTAAGGCATTTACTGTTTTCCACTCCTGAACTTTGGTGACGTTTAGGCAAGTCTCGGCAAAACTTTCTTTCGTCAAAAAAACTAAATCAGCGTCCGTGGGGGTAACGAAAATTTCATGAAATAAGTCCTGGGAAATTAAAAGATTATTCTCAGGTCCCGCACACGGCAGGGACGCGCTGGTAGACCCGCGGTGTTTGCGAGTCCTGCTCACCCTAGCAGCGCAACTGCAGCGGTCGGGTGTTCGCGCGAGAAGAGAGAACTACGCGTGCTCGCTGTGAAGGGAGTTTGGCGTGAGTGGACCTGACCCCGCGAGGAAGGTGATTGTCCCCTGAGGTGTCGGAGCTGTTGCCGGCTCTAGTATCCGAGACATGATCCAACAAGTTCACGGAATGGGTGCAAGTATGCGAATGTATAGCCTCTCCGCACCAAGTGGCAATCCTCTGCCTCCACGTGGGCACCGCTGTTGGGAGCAAGTCGTGGTGACTATGTTGGGATGGGTAGCTTCAACCTCTGGTCATAGCATCGCCTTAACTGAAGAGGACAATGCCGGGCGTAACCCTGCCGCAGTGCATCCTCAATTGCATGTATGGGACCAGAAATGGTTGATTGGCTGAATCTGTGGGCAACAGCAGATGCGATTGATACATTTCTGGGGGGTTCGCCTGCCGAGCCCCGGTGTCTCGGTCCCAAAGGGCCCCATAGTGAATGGATCAGGCCTATGGTAATGGAAGGACCTTGGAAGGCGCCCCTGTGTTCGGGTGCACCCGGGCTTAAAAAAGAGCTGTAAACTGCTCGACTAGGTGTGATACGTTCTACTAGTCCAGTGGTGAGGGGGTACCGAAGTAACCCCGAGGCCCTCCAGCGTACGCACCGTGGTGTCATTTCTAGCCAGGACTTCCTGCGATCGCCGCCGGATGAGTTCAGGCACTTCCGGGCCTTAATCGGCTGTAAATCTGCCGGGCCGAGGTACGGCAGGTCGGAGGGTAATCCGAGGAGACGAGGACATCCTGTGGAGTAACTCCAAAGAGTCGCAGTCGGTTAGCAGCTGGCGAACAGTCTGCCGAATCAACGCCAAGTTGGTAGTAGTACGGGAAGAATCCATGAAAGATTGAACGGTGTCCCGCTGAGGTTTCCTCCAAGGGCCTGGATTCTGATTGGGTAGGAATCGTTCTTGGTAGTGGTGCTCAGATCGCTTGGAGCAGGCTCCAAGGGTTCCCTAGACCGATGCGGAGTCGACGTTGTGAGCGACGACACAGCTCCGGTACTAGCCTGGATAGCTAATAGAGGTTGGATAGGCCTCCACTGGACCACGGATTCACTGGGTGTTTTGAGGGGTCCCAGTGTGATGTGGGAGATCGGGGTAGATACCAGCAGTGCTGACAAAGTCAAAGGGCTAAGGACATAGCCAACGGTCTGGTCAGCTGAGTGAGGCAGGGGGCTAAGGTGGTGACTATGCTGGGTTGCCCTAGTCTTGTCATGCTGAGGCTCTAACACGTTCCTGATCAAAAGGAAGGGGGGGGTGAGTAATCCCTTGACAGCTCTGTCTTAATGTTACTTGCTCTGGAATATAAAAAGAAATATCTGTAAACCGACTCGCAATCTACCCTAAAAGGGCGCATACTTGGGAGGACTTGTAGAGGGTACCGGCCATAGGTTGGAACATAGCTGTGAAGAGAGCGCTTAGCTTGCGTGGCAGTACTGTACTGACCCAAAACGTAACATAAAGATTAACGTAAAACAAATATCAGTCTCGCCCACTAATTGCAAGGCTTGTAAATAAGAGACTAGCAGAACCCGGCAGACGTTGTCCTTCCTGTGTATATTTATTAATTTTTATATGTAAAATTAATGATTGTATTTTACCTAGAATCTATAATTAGTAAAAAAAATTGTATAATGAAAGACAACTTATAGTGATAAGATTTAATTATATTTATTGGTATAAACTATGAAATTATTTTAATAATTCATTTAAATGAAGAATATTTTTTTTTAGATTATTCTGTTTGTTACGTAATTCAACTAATTAAAAATAATTTGAACTAATACGCAAGTTGAAAAACAAAATTTTTGGTTTTCGGATTTGATATATAGATGTATGTAGTTTTTGGAGTTTCTACATTGGAGAAAGCAACATATAGTTCATCATGCGAAAAAACATGGATTTTTAAAATTTAATCTTGCAACGCTCAGTGATTACCCTTGAGTTCTGATTATTTTCATTGCAAACGCAAGACGCACAAGAAAAAGCATGCGTTTTAACGGGAAGGACAAATCAGTGCACGGAATCAGCACATCTTCTCCTTTAAATTTTTTCTGTTAATTATTATTGCAACAATCACATTTGGCATCAGTTTGATGGATCCGGGTAATACACCACGGTGATCCGAAAACTTCCGATCCGTCTTCACACTGAAGGTTCCGAGTAATGGATCAGGACAACACACCACGGTGATCCGGAAACGTCAGCTCCGTCTTCACACTAAAAGTTCCGTGTGATGGATCCGGGCATCACACAACGGTGTTCCGGAATCGTCCGCCCCGTCTTCACACTGCAAGTTCCGTATGGTGGATCGGTGCAGCACTTTTTTTCTGGGGAGGGTTAGGGGCCTTGTGCATATTCCACAGGCTACCCCTCCCATCTGGATCGGTTAGTCCGTTTTTAAAAATATTATGTCTCCGTAAAAGTGTATGGTCTAGGCTCCGGGGATCTGCGGCCGTCACTTGACTCCGCGGGAAACTGCTGGCGTGAGGAGAAACCTCCCCTCTCCTTCCTGAGCGGTTTCTATTACCTCTACCTTGGCTCGATCGCTGTTCATGGTCTTTGTTTGAGGGGGGGGGGGGGAGGCCGATACCACGATACCACGATACCACGACACCACGGTACCGCGGGTCCAGGGTCATCTTGCGGCTGCCTACAGCCGACCGCGGAACGCGTGTCCGATACCGCCGTATCAGCTGTCGAGGTCAGTATTACTTAAGGCTCTTCCATGCCCAGAGTTGGTTACTTAATTTTCTCTTCGTTGCGATTAACTAAAGGTTTGGTTTGGTTTAAAAATTTTATTTATTTTTCTCATTCATACAAAATTATTTACAATTTTTTATTTATTTATATATTTTTTTGCAATTTAATAATATGCGAAGTTCCAAGCCTTATTTTACCTCTTCCATTGTTTTGGCTATTTTTGTCACTTTCATATTCTGTTACAACCATCTTCAATTATTATTAATATTACAAATAATTATTATTAATACATTAATTTAGAGAATAATTTTAAAATAGATTTAGGGAAACTTTAATATTAAAAAAATCTTTGGCCAAAACATTTTACGGAGCCATTTTTTTGCGGCCAACATGGATTTTGGATTGTGCTTAGTTATGGCGTGTGTCTTCTGTGGCATATAATGCACAGGAAACCTTTTGATTAAGGTCCGTCCCCTAGTTTAAAATTATTTATGTACATTGGCACTATAACTACACAGTAGTTCAATCATTCATCTATTGCACTGGTCCTCCTTACACTATTTTCATTTCCACTGATACTGTCGCACTGGTTTCATGGTTATTCTGGGTGATGCGAATGCTATGGAGGGTGCTCTGGAGCTTGTAGTCTAGGAGGCACTTATGGGAGTATTAGGAAAGGGTTGGATCCTAGCGAGCAAAGGCCTTGATAGTGATGTAACAGAATTTGCAGAGGGATAGGTAGAACCTGTAAGCGTTGAATATTCTAATGTTATTATGTGAATTTTCCCTGTAATTTTATTCCAACAGCTCTGTAGAGAGCTATAGTGAAAGATTTACAGGAAGAACCAACAAATCAAAGGAAATATCATAAAATCGCATAATTAACATTGCATTTAAGACTAAGCCTTATTGCCTATTCATGGAAATAAATCGCGACAACTTTCTTGCACGATATTTTTCGTCACACGGTATGTCACAACTTCAATGTTTACTGAAACGTTATATAACAGCCGTAAAAATGTGACACGTGTTGTAGCTCACCTTCGCACCGAAACATAAGGTGCGCCTTGTCTTTGACGCCCTCTGTGTAAGTATTACTAAAAATGGTAACAACTAAAAAATAATCAAAATTATCAAAATTATCAAATTACCTTATTTACGAAATTTCCCCACACATTAGAATACGAGAAAAAGAAGGTATGTTCCAAAAAATATCAAAGTGCATAAATTATGTCTACTTTGGTTCTTCAGCAAAAAAAAAAAAACTAGAAAAAGCGCAAGACTTAGTATAATCTTTTTACTGTTATTAAAATCAAAAATGTTACATATAATAACATAATATTCAAATATTTCATACATGTTATATTTGCACTTATAATTCCATAAATAGATATAATTGTAAATATAAAAATGTTTAAGAAAATACTATGGAAAATAAGTTATCTCTAAATATATTCTTTGTCAACGCACTACAGGCCTGTTATTTATCGCAGCACCAATATATTACAGCAGGACGCCTGCAATCATATACAATAAATATTAATTTAAATTACTTAAAATGTATAAAATGATATTATGTTGATAATACATACGTAAGTAATTATTACAAAAGTTATATTTCTACACAGCCCTAATTTTAATGAAAGCCTTTGACATTTAAATGCATTAATTTAAAGACTTTGAAAATATTCATATCCAAATACATGTCCTATTGGGGCCGGATTTCTTTAATTTAAAAATACGTTGCGCAAAAGGTCGTTAATAGCACGCAGTCATAACAGCTGTTGATACCGGCTACGATCCCATTCCAGTCAAATCGGGCTCACTCGTAACGTCACAAAACGTCCGTTAAAATTATCTTCCATACAAAGTCCGTTACAACATGGATTCGCTGGCAAAGGACTTGCAACCAAAATACTTCGATTTCCAATGGCCATGTAAAAACTATAAAAGTTAAAATTCGTATTTTGACTGTCGGTAAATACGTCACATAGCTAACACACGCTGGGCAATACGCATGCTTGCGTACTAACGTTAAAAAAATAGCACACACACTATTCAGTGCCATAGTTAAAAAAAAATGTAAATGGTGTAACTTTTGGCATTTTGTTCTTAACACAAAGTTGGGGCTGAAAACAAACTTCTAGCTCGGGTCATATAGACTATTGTAGGCTGTTACGTTAGAGTAGCCCACGGCACGTCCTGCGTGCCCGACGTAAGCGCATCGCCTCCATACGTGGGTTGCTTGCCGTGGCGTCGTCCGTACGTCCATCCTCACTACAGGAGTGACCCGCGGGTGAACTAAGGAAAGCCTTCTTTTTAAAGACGAGACAGACAAACCGCCGATCGTGCATCTTTGTTTTTTTTATTCATTGTAAAAGGTTAGGCTAGCTACATTATAAATACTTTAAAACATTGTGGACTGTTGATTTGGTTAGGATAGCTACATTAAAGATACTGTGAAATCATGTAAACAGTTTCCTAGCCCTGGATAGCTACATATTAAAAAGTTACTATTTGCTAAGCAACCATAAAATGATTTTACAGTATTTTTAATGTAGCTATACTTACCAAATATAACCAACCGTCCACAATATTTTAAAGTATTTATAATGTAGCTAACCTATCCTAATCGACCGCAAAATTTAATGCCACACCGGTTTATACAATGAGATATAACGGGGGGAAAAAAGCGAGCATGAAATTCGGGGAACTTTGGGTGTTGCTCTCTCGTCTGTGAAATGAAGGATTTCCGTAAACTAACGCCCGCGTGACGTCAGCCCAGCGATAGTCGCGCCCCAGCAGCCGGCCAGCGTAAACACTATCGATAAGGGCGAGGAACTATCCAATGAAATCCAAAGTTTTAAACTAACAAAACTTGAAAAAAAATAAATAAAACAATTGTAACAAACGTACATAAAAAAATAAATAGATGATGCAAAATGTTTTTAAACATTACAAAAATCTTTAAAGTAAAAAAAAATATTTCTGACAGTCATGGTTACCAACTATTGAGTTACAAATGAGGCCAGGTGGCCACCGGTTTTATAATTATGTTCATTGGCGTCGTGGACTTAGATCCAGTGCGTGACAGTTTTAAACTCACATATAACGTCTGGTGACAAAAGTTGTGTCCCAAAACCAATTAATGCTAAAGATATTTATAGTTACTGACAGTAAAACTTTGTCAATTTCAGATTCTTAAGCAAATATTTTTCGTAGATAAAGAATTAAAAAATGGTATTTTCATAGCAGACTAAATCTGCACTGTTTTACTCTTGGATTTTACAGTATGCTGGTGAAAAAATATCACTACACCCACTTCTTGAACTTGGAAGGTTATTTTTCTCGATTGATAAGTTCCCGACTCGGCCAGGAAGTTTGGCACATCAGCTATGAGCTCTGACTTTTTTTAATGATTGGCTCGTTGGTAACTGTTTATTAACAACGATTCAAACATCCCTCTTTTAAATTCGTTTTATTAATTTAGGCAACTTAATTGATGGTGACAACTTTTGAGATATAATTAGACAGATACAATTAAACACGCAAGCCGTGCCCGTGATTCAAGAACACAGAACTATGAAAACGTAGATAAGGAAGAATGGAAATATTTTATTTACTCTTTGTCACGTAAATCTTTCGGGTGAATAATTTTAAACAGAAACTACAGCCAGAAAACTGGAAACTAAAAGATGGTGGGCTATGAACGCCCGTAAGAAGGGGGAGGCAAGCCAGGATGGTCTAACTATTGAAAGCGGGGAGTAGGGGAAACGGACACGGAAGTGGAGGGAAAAGAGGAAACGGCCGCCGAATGCAGGTTCTATGGAATATCAACCCTCTTTTCCTCCAGGGACTTGGCCGCCCTTTAGAGCCCTAACCTTCCCCCCTCCTAATTCCTTCTCTTCCGCGCTCCGCCGTCAAATCCCCGAAGTCGTCATCCACCCATCGGGTGTTCGCGCGCCGCTGCCTGCGCCCAGATCAATGGCACGACTGCAATCGGATATCATTCGCGCGCAATAAAAACGTCAGGAAGGCATTGCTCCCCTTCTTTCACCCTCGCAGAAAGATGGCGACCTTTCATCCCTATATTCCTTCCGCCCCATGCGACACGCCGCGAATAGTCGGCGGGCGTAGGAGGTCCCAACGTACGCGGAGGAATAGCAGGAGGACGTATATCAGCCAGCTCTCCACGAGCAACGTCAATTAATAGAGATGTGGGTTCTTTTTTTTTTCCTTTTGGAATAACGTCCTGCGACTCCTGGCGGGAAGCTATTGAATGCAGAAGAGCAGTGAGTGAATAAATCCAGGGCGCGGAAAAGTGCCAGAATGGAAAAAGTTACATTTACCCCTGGCTTCCTCGAAACACGAGGGAAACTACCAAAATGGAAAACTACCAACATGGAAAATACCAGCAGGAAAAAGGACTAGCAGAATTCTACCAGCATTTTTACACTCTTCATGGAATTAGTACATCAGTTTCACTCTCAGAGTTTTGAGAAAGAAGTGTTTAGCAATTAGTGCTGTCAAACCCAGAATTTACGTGTGTTTATTAAAACAAAAATGTACACATAGTACTTTTTTCGGTAACTATATGTGTTTGCAACTCATAAATTAATACACCATTTCGCGCACCTTAATCAATAATGTGAAACTAGCAAGTATTTTCTAAAGCGCTTAAAAATATAATTGGCACAACATGTATACGAGGTAAAATAAGTATATTATTTTATATGCAATCAGTTCAGACTTAAATCCGTGTTACGACGGAAAAAAATGTTTATTCGCATATTACTAACTTTAACTATGTATTCCAAATAATTAATCATGTAAACTGTCATACAGGAAATACGCACAAGTGTATTACGTAAATAATACTTCAATTAGGTTTACAATTGTTCCATGACTTCAGCCATACAATATTATAAAAGCCTCTATTTATCAAAAATCTTTTGTGCAAACAATTTAAAAGAGTTTAGGTATGAAAATCTCAGACAACTACATTAATTTTAAGATATACGGTTGTGCACTTAAAACTCAGGAAAACATTTTTGATCTTAAGAACTATAAGACATAAGATGCAAATTTAAATCTCGATTTATAACTTTCTGTGAAATATCAAAAGTTTGACGAGGTAAATTAATTTACAATACGTAAATCAAAAACTGTTTTTAAACTGTTTCTATGATAAACGGTCGTTTCAAACAAGAAAAGTAAGCAATAAACCTTAAATAGGCAAATCACGCAGATGTTAGCTGGCGAGAGTTATAAATGCGTAAAGTAAAATAAAAATACTTGCCAAAATTGTATTGGACACTTAGAAAAGATAATTAAAATTAAATTCAGATGTAAAATTTTATGTTGGAGGCGTAAGTGAAAATTATACAAAAAAAAATTTAATTTTACAGCTCGAATTGATACATGGTACCGTCACCTTAATACTTTACGGTAACACACAACTATAGCAAGTACCTAAGTAATGACCTAGATTATTTCCATCCTCGCTGCCGCAAACTAATTTATCAACTTCTTTTACGAAAAGGGGCTCAAGCAGTTATGTATACGCGTTAGAAATTTACTGATTTACTATGATTCAATAACTGACAGTGAACATCCTTGTTCGAATAGGTTAAGTTTGATATTATAAAAGATTTGAAATTTCTTTTAAATAAATATTTATTACAAATTCGAGCCAAGGGTAGCGCAGTACAAATAAATTAAAACACATAGTTCACATAAATATCTAAATAAAGTTTAGTTTTCGTCATTTTAAAAGAGAACCAAAAAAATTGTGAAAATCATAGACGCCATGTTTGTTCTAACACTAATTTTCTCAGTTAATAAATTATGAGTAAACCCGCTGAAAACCAAATACAGAAGGTGAGTTTGCTGGTTTCAAAATTTAAAAAAATGTGGTTCTAGTCTAGTAGTTTCACCTTATTTGTTATATTTACCATTTTGCATTCATTTGAAAACAAACCACGCACTACATTGTAAATCTTACGTTCGAACACAACTAAATGAAACGCGCATACACATTGGATCTCGTCCTCTTCAATTCAGCTTCGCACGGTGCGCGTGGACTTAGCTTCACACTGTATATTCACCCTCGCCGAGTCTGAAGAAGTGTGACTTGGAAACCTGCACGTGGCGAGGCGAAGATAGAGCATTTCTCGTGCTTTCAGTTGTGAAGCGGGCTTTCGTCACGGTCTAGGACTCGAAGCCATGGGCGTAGCCAGGATTTGTGTAAAAAGAGGGCCGAATCGAGACTAGCTGAATTACCCGGCGTTGCCCGGGCAAAATCATCCTTGGGAGCTTATTTTCCGAAAAACTCGTCCTCAGTTGATGGCTATGTAGTATAAGGAAAACTACTGCAGACTTTCAAGATTTTATGACATGGGGATGGGGCAAGATTGCGCGTCGGGTAAGAGTGCGCACGTGCTGTTTCTCCATGAACGATTTTCAGCAGTTGGTCACAGTGTTTTGCTGGATGAAGGTGACATGGCGGATAGCAAGTTGGTGTAGTTTCATTGAAGTGCGCCAGTTACTTTCTTCATTATGAGGTATGTACGATTTCACACACATTTATGTAATTTTGTGATTCGCGAACTTAAGCTTCTTCAAAAATTATATATGCAAGAATATAATTTCAGTTATTCAGACATTTTTCACACTTTTTTTGTTACATATTCATAGCAAGATCGTAAGAAACAGTTTATGCATTGTGCTGCGATCTACTGTGAAAATGTACAACTACGTGTGGGGCAAGAGTGCGCCTGTAGAGAGGGGGCAAAAGTGCGCAATGCGTATTCTTGCCCCGCATTTATATTAAGGGCAAAACAATCGCAAATATTTTCTCTATTGTTGGATCATTTGAATAATGTTATTGTTTTATTATTTAATATTACATTGCCAATATTAATACATTACTGGTTGTTATACATTTCCATTATTAAGTGATAAATACACACACATAAGGTTTTGTCCTGCTATTCGTCAGTTCCCCCTTGATCGAATTGTGTATCATTTGTTGTCTTATTTTTTAGGGAATACAGAAGAAAAAGTAAACGCAAGGTATGCACTGAAGAAATGCTTGTGGATGCACGAGACAAATTAAAGAATGGGCATTGAAAACGACAGATTGCAAAATATCTGGTTATCAGTGAGGCTGCACTAAGAAATCGGTTGAAAAAGGCGTGTAATTTTTACTACCATATAGAATATTTTAATGGAAAGTAAAAGTGTGTTGAAAAGCGTTAAAGAAGTCATGCGGAACCCTTAGGCTGTTTAGAAAATTGAAGCAATGGATCTATTGAAAGTATTATTTAATTTATTTCGTAAACAATTTTAACCTAAAAATACTAAAAGCCAAACAATCAAAAAATTTGGTCTGTTGTAAATGTTGTACTATATATTCCCAAATTTTATAACACTTTGTACAAAATTTAAATGTAAAAAATTGCTCTCAGTTGTTAGTAGATCTGCTCTATCAGGTATTAGGCACTGACACTTATTCAAGCAAATTGTAACTAGATGTTATTGTGTTTTGATCTATGTTTCAGGGCTTTGGAGTAAAGAAGCTAGGAATATTTGACAAAACATTTAGCGTAGAACGTGAACTGGAACTGGCTGAACATTGTCTTCATTTAGATGAGTACTTTTATGGAGTGACACTAAGGGACTTGAGACGTTTAGCTTATGACTATGCTGATCACAATAAAATACCAAATGATTTTGATGTAAACACAAAAATGGCGGGTAAGGACTGGGCACATAGCTTCATGAAAAGGCATAAGATCACACTTCGCACTCCTCAGAAGACGAGTTTGGCACGGATTATGGGGTACAATGAAAAACAGGTTAACATTTTCTTTACTAATCTCTCAGCTTTAGTAACTCGACATAATTTTCCTCCCCATCGAATTTTGAATATGGACGAAACAGGACTCACAACTGTTGCAAATAAGGAACCTAAAGTGGTGAGTAAACGAGGTAAAAGGTGTGTAGGAAAGGTTGTTTCAGCAGTGAGAGGCCAACTTGTCACTGCGGTTTGTTGCATGTTTGCGGGTGGAAAATATGTTCCTCCAGCAGTAATCTTTCCGCGAAAAAGACTAAAGGAAGAACTATTGAATGTGGCGCCACCAGGGACAACAATGCAGTGTTCAGACTCAGGTTACATCAATCAGAATTATTTGTAGAGTGGTTAAAGCATTTTCAGAAACATGTCCTAGCATCTAAAGAAAATCCAGCTCTACTTATTTTAGACAACCACTCTTCACATCTCAGTTTGAATGCAATTTTGTACTGCAGGGAGCACTGTATTCATGTGCTTTAAATTCCACCCCATAGTAGAAACAAAATTCAACCGTTAGATCGTTGTTTCTTCAAGGCATTTAAGGACTTCTACTCCCAAGCATCCGGCCAATGGTTGCTGAAAAACCCTGGCCGTTGTATAACTAAGTTTAAAATAGTAGAATTGTTCGGTATTTCGTACAACAGATGTGCAACAGTTAACAAATCGATACAAGCCTTTAAAGTATGTGGATTTTACCCATTAAATCGCCACATTTTCACTGAAGAAGACTTCTTGCCATCATCTGTGACTGATCAATTTGTTCAAGAGCATTCATCCCCTTCTGAGATTACAACCTGTGATATTTCCCCTTCTTGCTCTAATATTCGGGTAGCATCATCATCCACTTCTACATCTAGTACTACAGCAGAAAAACCTTCATGTTCCATTCGCTCAGCTGTTGTGGTGAAGTCGCCTAATCAAAACTGTTGTAGTGGACCAAGAACTGATGTTTCACTACAAGATATTTTGCCCCTGCCAAGAAGAAAGGAAAAACAGAATCGTAGGAAGAAGGGGAAGAAATCCGAAATTGTGTCTGGAACGCTATTTAAGAAAAGATGTTTGAAACTACAACAGAGTAAAAGTGTTTAAGTAAGAAAGTAAAATCAAAATCAACAGAGGAAAACTTGAGAACTGATACTTTTTGTCCAGCATGTGAGGAACAATATCGTGATCCACCATCAGGGGACTGGATCCAGTGTAGTATGTGTATGGAATGGTAGCATGAATCGTGTTCTAATTATGAGAATATTGGCAACTTTGTTTGTGATTATTGTTAAAGTAACATTGTCTACAGATAAGTCTAACAACTACTTTTAATTATGATAGTACTTATCACTTCTTCTTGCCATATGAACAATTGAACTAGTCACTAGTGAAACTGTTATTATTTATCGATATGTCAAAGTAGTAGCTGAATTTATAACCATAAAAATGAATCTAAATGGATAAAAATATGTATAAAAACTTTTATAATTTTGCCATATACTTTTGTAGCAGTTTGTGTGTGGCTTCAATTATTGCGCACTTATGCCCCAATTAAAACGCACTCTTGCCCCACTATGGGGTGAAAGTGCGTTTTTGCATCACATTTTTGAAATATTTTTTTTCTATAATTAGATTAGATGTTAAGTTTATGTTGTCTTAGTATAAGAAACTAAATATAATATACTAAATATAACTAAAGTAACATGTCTCTATTGGATTTTACATGCGAGAAAAATTCATGAGAATATTAGATGCGTCATCTTGCCCCACCTTACCTACGTATACTTGAAAAACGGGAAATTTTAATTTTAACGTCCCCATAACCTGCCTTTTGGAGAACCCCATGCTCAGTTTATGTGTTGGTATGTCGTATTAATAACATCCCTGACGAGTTTCAGGTCTGTAAGACATATACTTAAAAAAGGGGAAATTTTAAATCTTTAACGCCCGTGCATCACACATTTGTAGCTGACTGAGATTTGAAAGTGAGTAAAGAATGTAAACGTCTCCAGGAGACGCAGAAGACATCAGCAATGCAATAGTCGTTGCCATGGGGATTCAGAAAGCACCAACAATGCAAAATCCTTTAAAAGTAGGGAAATTAATATTTTTGACGCTCCCGCAACCCTCCTTGGAAGTTTATTATCGTAAAATCTTTTCTAAGCAGATGTTTACTTGGCAAAAAGAATATACGTGTCGAATTTCAAGTCTGTAGGTCTTATAGTTCCAAATAATTTGTGATGTGTGGATCAGTGAGTGGTATTTCGCTTCATACAAAATTGCCAATCCTTTTCACCTCTTAAGTGTGGAATTTCGAAAAAAAAAAAATCCTTCCTTAGTGCACCCCAAGGGTACTCAAGAAATATTTCCTCTCAATTTCAAATCTTTATGTCCACCAGTTTAGGCTATACGTTGTCTGTCATTCAGTCAGTGTTAAGAGTTTTACTAAGAAAATGTTTTTTTTTTAGATATACCTGTTTCTGAGGGGTCTGGGGGTTAGGGAATACCCATCAAGGAAAAGTAGACATATGATACATGAAAACTAATTTTTATCAGGGCTTTTTCGAAGTCTTAAATTCTTAAATAATATTTTTTTTTCCTTACGAAAACTATATCCTTACACCATGTGCCACTGCTTAAGATGTTATGTCTTATTACGTGTTTAAAGACACAGCTTATCAAAGTTTTCATATTCAGTGGCCGAAAATCGAGTCATAATCGAGTCATTTTAGGCTGGTTACTGAGGAGCATTGTTATAGAGAAAAATACCTGGTTTTAGAGAACGGCCATGGCTCCACCCTGCACTTCCCTGACCGCGCCTTTGCTCGAAGCCGAGCCATCAGGCACGCGAGTGCCGTGTGTTACCACTGCACCGCCGGGGGCCACGTGGAGACAGCTCCTCTGGGCGCCTCCAGGGCACCAGGGCACCAGGGCACCAGGGCCCAGCTCCGGCGAGTGAAGTTGACGACGGGGACCTTCAGAGAGCTTCAAAACTTCCGCTAACAGGTCCTCCCCGCCTGGCGGGGTGGGGGGTTGGGGGTGAAGCAATCCTGTTAGCAGGGCTCTATCCGGCGACTCTAGCATGGCCGGAGGAGGGGGGGTGGACAAGTAGTGCGCGGGCGTGGGAGAGAGATACTCGCATTATTCGATTTTGCCACCAAACCTATACACGTTCAGTAGCTCCGCGCGTGAGAGAATTCTTGTCACTTGGACTTTAGTTTAATTAGTATTTTCTCTTGTCGCTTTAAGGGCTCCGCCTACCCGGGCACACACACGGTGTGAATAGCATCAGGAAAACGCGATTTAAAAACTACTCAATATATCTGAGTGGGGTCTGTTTACGAAGAGGATTCAAGAGTTCGCTGAGGGCTGAAAAATACTTTTTATTTCGGATTAAGTTTTTAAACTGTATTTTTAGAAGAGTTAAAATGGCTAAAACGCATGTTTTCAGAGTAATTTTTAGGCCTTAAACAACCATCACAGATTCTTGAAAGCACTTAAGGTACTTGCATTACACCTTTAACTTCATTTCTCGGCCATATAATGTTACGGTCACCGCTAAAAGTCCACAGTTATCCTGTGACGATGAGAAGACTGCACGCCAGTCCAGAGGAGACACCGCGCTAGAAGCACCAGCGAGCGTCGCGCTTATCATCCGCCTCACTAACACAGATACACCCCTGATGAGGCGGACCCCTTAAGGCTCGATCATACTCGGTTGGTTAATTTTCTTTCCTTCCCTACCTAAACACGTATTATAAATGCGAAAGTGTGTTTGTTAGTCTCTCGTTTCACGCAGCAAAAGAGAAACGGATCCACGTGATTCTTTGCATTGAGATAGTTTATGGGCCGAAGAGTGACATAGACTTCTTTATATACCGGAAAAATGATGTACGATTCTTGTGGGATAGATCGGAAGCGTAATTATTTTAATTACTGTTTGTATGTTTGTTTGTTTAAGCATAACGCCAAAACCACTGAATCGATATTAACGAACCATTTTATGTTTAGAAGCTTATGGTTAGACATAATATCTGGTGTATATTTTATCACCCTACGAGGAAGGAAGCCGGAGAAATAACAATAAAACCACAAATTTTTTTACAACCAAGTGAAACCAATATTAGGTGAGCTACCATTTAAAGTTCATTAATATTAATATTATCAGTTTTGAATGTCACTTGCACTATAGATGCCACGTGGGTGGAGCTGTTATATGCCATTAAATTAAAATATTAAAAAATAAATAAATTTGAATATATTCCTAAAATGTACTTCGAGTTTCCGTTTATTTTTTTTTCATAAAAAATCTCCATTTTTTTTCATGGCAACGAGTTTTTGCATTGTTAATGCCTTCTGCGTATCTATGGCAACGGCTTTTGCAACGACAGTGGCGCACCAACGAGGAGGGGCTTGTATAATAAGCCTGTAAACTGTGTGTAGACTGCCGTAGCGAACCTCATGTATTTTATTTCTTTTGTATCGAGTGATTTTTTATGATGTATTAGGTTTCCGACTCATTTCGGTATATGTGGATTAATTTCATTTTTTCATTTGTATCGTTTCAGATTATTTCGGTTATTTCACATTAATATGATCAAGTAGATAACATTTCCACACATTTCAGACCTTTCCTTTGATTTATTTCGTTACAATTCATGCATTTAATCATTGATATTCTTTTCTAAAAAAAAAATACACTTATTTCGTTATAAATGGGTTCTTTTGATGATTGTTATAGTTTTTTACTTCATTTTTTATTTAATTACATTTGGGTACGCTAGCTAGTAACTGATATTACTGAAATAGTACATTGAGGCCTTACTTAAGGCGCTCGAGTTTAAAGTCGGGAGCCGCAGAAGGGTGTACCAACTAAATGCAGTGAGAAGTACGGTCCCTAGGCAAAAAAGAATGACCTGGATAATAATTGAAAACATCACTGCCTGTTTACTATTTAATATTCCTGCTTGGCATCGGCTTGGTACATTAAAATACAGAACCATTTACACAAATCTACCGAAGATCTAGATCTCGCATTAAAGAAAAGGACATCTAATGTAATCACATATTATAAACACTATATTACGGGTAATTTTACAAATATTTATAAAGGATAAGTTTTTCCCTAACAGGTCCGTTGATTACACTCCTGGATGACGTAATTGTCTATAAATGTTATTTAGGCACAATTCCGAATATTCTGGTCTAACCGGACTCTCGTTTCGACGTAATTATGCGAGTCTCACATCCCGCACCACAGCAACGTGATAAGTCTGGCTTGCAGTTTACGTAAATTCTCACGTAGCGTAAAAAAGAGAAGTAGAGTTTATTTCGCCCAATTACGATTCAAGAAACTAGCAAGATAATGAATTTGAGTTTATGATCAGTCAAGTCTCTCTGCTCATAGTTTTTCCTTGAAAAACCAACCCGGTGTCCGGCTGTTAATAGCGGTTGCGTCGAGGCTTACTTGTAGTTGCGCAGCATGGTGGACGATAACCCGGGCTGGGCACTGGTCGATGCGTAGGTGAATGGAACAGCCTTTCCATTTTAGCAGCGGCGCAACACGCCTGCACCCGCTAGCCGAAGTCGACTCCACCAGCCGCCAGCACCGTCTCTCCGCTCACCAGCCGCAGCCCGTCGCAGGTTAACGCGTCACCATGACGTCATAAGGCTTCGCGCGCCGCGCGGTGTTGGCTCGCGGAAACACACACAAGCGCAGCGCCGTGAATGTCCGTAATGCTTATGTTTTAATCAATCTTCAGGACGAAAATGAACCAAGTGCCAAACATATGATATAATTAATTACCAAATTAAAAGGAGGCGTGGCAAACGCCTCAATATCCCCCCCTTAAAAAAAAAACTAAATTAACACCAAAAACCAAAGAAATTTAGGTAGCTTCGAGCCACTATAAGGCGAGAAAACGGGGAAGCACTCAAAACACGCCATTCAAACAAACGACCTCAAGAAAAGCAAGAAGAAAAAAGCACACAGTGAGAAAAAACACGCGAAGAAAAACACATGAGAGAGACAAAAAAAAACAATGATTAAGACCAAACAATGCTTTGTGCCACTTTCCCGTTTACTCGTTAACAAACAGCAACATAATTCCTTACTAGGGGGTAGTAACCGTAATCCACCTCTGAGACACGTAAGGCGCAATAAGAAACCTACTCAGCAGCATTAGCCCTATACTTAAGTCGAGCAGCCACCCAAAAAGAAAACAAAAAATTTAAAACCCCAAAAAAAACTAACCAATACGACGATAAAAAAAACTTTTAGACCTCAAGTCAAACCCCACAGTCACGAGCGAAATGCCCTAAACGCCCACACCTAAAACACGTACCTCACTTCTTAACTTTATTTGGCCCTCGCGAACTTTCACTACTTTTGCCCACCGCGCCTTGCATTAATTGCTTTTTGAACTGGAAACTGGTAAAACAAACGTTTTCCACCGCCACTGCCCACTCTAATAAATCTGACAACTTATGTGGCTTGTTCACGTAACACGACTCATGACGCACCTGTGGACAAACATTTTCGAGAACAAGACTAACCCATTCCTCCTCAGTCTTACTCACTCCTAGTGCCTTCGCATAATCCAAAATCTCCTGCACAAAATGCAAGACGGTTTCATTTAGCTCCTGAAATCTATAAACTTTACTCATAATTAATTGCTCACGAACCCGCCGAGGACAAAGCTTATTCCACAGCGCCTCCTTACAATCAACCCATGACATATGACTCTTATAACCCGCAATGACTATATCGTAAGCTAAGCCTGTGCAACGCGAAGCAACAGCTAAAATTAAATCGCTCTCCTTGGAAAAATAATTTGCGTTAGCTAGCTTGTCTACGGCCATGCAAAACTCTAATATATCCTCTACATTTGCTGACTGCAGTTTCGGAACGTTTTCTAGTGATCGCAAGGCAAACTTATTTTTTAGAAAATTTGTACTAAGCGAGCCACACCCACTCGCTTCTGCCTGTTCCGTTTGCCACGAAACTCTTTCTCCTTTCAAATGCGCCACAAACTTTTGTCTTAAAACATCTATGCTTTCGTCCGCACTGTGCTCGACTGACGCAGCTTTTAAATTAGTCATTATCTCCTCTTTATGTAATTTATATATCCAAGCCAATGCCATACTGGTGATATAAAAAATCAATAAGTATCTTAAACACCGAAAACTACCGCGTCTGCGACTCTGACTAGCAGAGTTGCGCAGTTTTGAGGCCTTACTTAAGGCGCTCGAGTTTAAAGTCGGGAGCCGCAGAAGGGTGTACCAACTAAATGCAGTGAGAAGTACGGTCCCTAGGCAAAAAAGAATGACCTGGATAATAATTGAAAACATCACTGCCTGTTTACTATTTAATATTCCTGCTTGGCATCGGCTTGGTACATTAAAATACAGAACCATTTACACAAATCTACCGAAGATCTAGATCTCGCATTAAAGAAAAGGACATCTAATGTAATCACATATTATAAACACTATATTACGGGTAATTTTACAAATATTTATAAAGGATAAGTTTTTCCCTAACAGGTCCGTTGATTACACTCCTGGATGACGTAATTGTCTATAAATGTTATTTAGGCACAATTCCGAATATTCTGGTCTAACCGGACTCTCGTTTCGACGTAATTATGCGAGTCTCACATCCCGCACCACAGCAACGTGATAAGTCTGGCTTGCAGTTTACGTAAATTCTCACGTAGCGTAAAAAAGAGAAGTAGAGTTTATTTCGCCCAATTACGATTCAAGAAACTAGCAAGATAATGAATTTGAGTTTATGATCAGTCAAGTCTCTCTGCTCATAGTTTTTCCTTGAAAAACCAACCCGGTGTCCGGCTGTTAATAGCGGTTGCGTCGAGGCTTACTTGTAGTTGCGCAGCATGGTGGACGATAACCCGGGCTGGGCACTGGTCGATGCGTAGGTGAATGGAACAGCCTTTCCATTTTAGCAGCGGCGCAACACGCCTGCACCCGCTAGCCGAAGTCGACTCCACCAGCCGCCAGCACCGTCTCTCCGCTCACCAGCCGCAGACCGTCGCAGGTTAACGCGTCACCATGACGTCATAAGGCTTCGCGCGCCGCGCGGTGTTGGCTCGCGGAAACACACACAAGCGCAGCGCCGTGAATGTCCGTAATGCTTATGTTTTAATCAATCTTCAGGACGAAAATGAACCAAGTGCCAAACATATGATATAATTAATTACCAAATTAAAAGGAGGCGTGGCAAACGCCTCAACATTTATTCAGATTTCTCTTTTGCATTTGTTGTTGAGTATCAACATTTTTTACCAGATACACTTTAGAACTGTAAGAGGTCTCAAAAATTATCTTTATTATTAACACGTGCATGGCTTTAACTAGTATTACATTATAACATAGTAACTATTTGTTAATAAAATTCGAGACCAAATGTAAAATTCAAGAGAGCTAATATGATAACCTTACATGAAAAACCCTCAAATAATATTGACAAGAAAATTAAATAACTAACATTGAGAGTGGAACCAAGCCTTAAAGTCTGACACTAAACACAAAATTCAGAAAAAAAAAACACATAATTCCCTTCTATCACTTTAAATCTAATCTTCTCGCACCATATTGAGTTAAGTTTTCATGATACATTATTTTTTCAGGACAATTTTACCTGGGTATTTCACTATTCAAGCAATTTATTTTGAGTTCTGTAACAAAAAAAGTCACATGATAAGTGCTAGATATAATCTTTTTGTTTGAATAATAGGTAAATATTTATAACTCAAATATTCACCTGACTAATTGGGTCGTTATATTCACTAGCAGTTCATTTTCTGTGCTTCCACGCCTGGATTACAAGTAGAAAATTGTTTATGTAGTCTCAATTTAAAAATTATTTTTCATAAAAATATGCAATTAGCAACGGAAAATTTCAAATTCTAAAATCAAGCATGAACGTGTAGATAAACGAAGGAAAACTCGAAATTTTTTAGTTATCAGTTTTTGTCTTTTCGCTTATAAATTATACAAAAATTAAACGAGCGGTAAAATATTCGTACTTTTATTACTTTAATGCAATTGATCTTAGCAAATAAAACAATATAATTGACTCTAGTATCAAACCGGTCCGGGAACTGGGTTCTGGGTCTGGTATGGAATGTGACATCACGGTAACATTTTAGGTGTCAAATTTCCTCAAAATACCACACAAAGACTCAAAATTCCTCACAATTCCCAGAAATTTTCTTATTTCGAGGAAACAATCCCATTTGAAAGAAATTTTTTGTTCTACCTACTCCTCAAAACATTTACGACTTGAAAATTCTTAATAGCGACTCCCAAAATCAAGCTGCCCTTAGCCGCTGAGATCAGGATGCACTTTTCGTTGCGGGCATTATTTTGAAATCCGATTATCTGAAGAATATCCGAATATCGGAAAAAATTTAAAATTTATTTAAAATATATAATAAAATAGGCCATCTTGGATTATGTCATTGTTACCATTTTCGTTACGGCCGCCATCTTGAAATACCTTAACTATTGTCGGATTATAATGGGAAAAAAATTTAATTTAACAAAATTGTCAAATAATAATATCTTGATTTAAAAGAACTTCCAAAAATTTGACCGCTGTCCTCCATATTAAAACTCCGTAAGTAGTATGTAAATGGGCATACTAGATCAGGGTTCAGGGTGTGGTGCCGAGTGCCGGCTCCGCCATCTTGGATTTGTGACGTCACGGCGGCAAAAATTCCTCAAAATTCCTCAAAATTGACTCAAAATGACTCGAAATTTCCCGTTTTAAGAAAAAATTTCCCGTTTTCGAGGGAAAAATTCCCGTTTCGAGGGAAAATTTCCCGTTTTATTCCTTAAAAATCCCAACGGCTAGAAATGTCCTGATAGAGGCTTAAGCATCCTTAACTCAAACCTCAGTTAAGCCTCTATCAGGATGTGACCTTGACCTTTGACCTTGACCCCGACGGCCATCTTGGATCCGCCATCTTGGATGACGTCATTTAGTTTTCTAGAAAATTCCGGCATTGTGTTATCCGACATTTTGAATTATGACGTCACCGTTGCAATTTAAGTTACGGCCGCCATCTTTAAATTTATTATCCGATTTTAATGAAAAAAATTAAAAAATTATAAAAAAATTTAAATAATATAAATTTAATAAAATATTTATAAAAAACAAACATTAACGACACGGAGCTCGGAGTCCTCGGTTCGAACCCGACAGAGGCAAAAAAATTAAAAAATGACGACCGATCCTTCCCCCGCGGTGGACGCAGGCATACAGACTCCCTCCACTTTTTTTTCAAAGCATATATATATCGTCAGGTAGTATGACGTCATGTCCGCCATCTTGTCCTCGTCTGCTGGAAGCCATCATCAGTGTATCGTCGGCGAGAGTGCGCTGACGCCATGTTAGTTTAATTCTTATCCGCTAGAGTGCAGTAATCATTTATTATTGCTGTGACACCCGACATCTTGTCATTTGGTCGCCATCTTGAAAATCCATAATTATTTAGCTAGAAATTCGGGAAAAATTCCAAAATTCATTAAATAAATTTGTAATCTATATACTGATCGATTAGGTCGACTAAGGTCCTTGGTACGATCTAGGACGATGCAAAAAAATTAAATATAACATCAATTTAACATAATAGTAACAGGTTCGAGGAATTAAACACCACAAGTTCTTTTACAAACATAATATTTATTACATAATTTCTATTCTACTACATGATCAATTGCGAAAGCCAGCAATCTTATAATCATTTAGTTCCGCAGCGGTGTGAAATGACTAATTCTTAGCTCCAATCGGTTTATACTAGACAGAGTCCAGCCAGAACCTTTACAGACATAGTCCACCTCTTCTTGACAGAGTTTCTGGATACCGTTTTTAACAGTTTGCTTCACATCGTTAGAACTGTAAATTACTGCAGCCGATGTCTTGAATGCACACTTCTTCACTTTGTCATCGAACGGATATGGCTTTCCATATATACAGTCCAACCACAAGTTATATTTCAAAGGTCCGTTTGTTGCTACATCATCAGTAAGCTGATTGATTATGTCCTCTCTGATATCATCAAGAAAATTACAAATGTCCTTCGACTCACCTAACGTATTTAAATAATAGTAGTCTTTCAATGTTCCACGAAATGCAGACTGCACCAAGTAGAAGCCATTATCGTTCACTTGTAATGCTCCGAACACAGTCTTAGGTTTAGTTCCATGTTCAGACGTCATACCAATCGGTTGCTGCACATCGGTTTTCTTGCTTGTACGCTTTCATGTCTCCAATCTAAAGCGAGGAGTCGAAATTTCTGCAGGTAGTTCAGCAGTAGGAGCACAGACTCCACCTTTACATTTTTTCGCATGATGTCGCAAACTGTCAATTCGAGTAAACCATTTAAGGCACTCATCACATCGAAACTTCATGCGAGAAGGATTCTTCGTGCATTTGCTCCGCTCATGTCTTCGTGCATCATGGGAAAATGCGAACGACGTATCACAGTAGCTGCAAGGATACCGTGGTGATGAAGACGATCCTTTCAGACCCGATCCAGATACTGACGTTGCCGCAGTTGCACCATCTCCAGGCATACTCTTATGAACATCAATGCATCGTTGTTGCGCCGAAACCTTTACTTTCTGCCGAACAGCAGGACCTTTGCATGCCTTCATGTGCGTTTTCATATTATCTTTTCTGGCAAACTGCTTATGACATTTCTCACAAACAAACATTTTACGATATAGGTTCTTGGCACATTCGCTCCTCTCGTGTCGCCGAGCATTGCTGTTGTTTGAGAAAATCTTGTCGCAGTAACAGCACCGATGTTCGCTAGTTGTCAAATCAGCATCCATTGAAGTCTCCATTGATGGCGAACCAGCGTTCGCCGAGTTTCCCTGTGCAGACAGCACTAGCAGCATTAAAGTCTCTTCTGCTGGCGGTACCACGTCTGTTGAAGTCTCCTCCAGTGTTGACATCGACGTTGCCAACGGGATCTGCTCCACCATCGTCGACGCTGACGTCATGGTTCCCGCAGTCGATGGTACAACCTCCATCGAGTTCGTCGTTAAAGTCGGTAAAGATGCCATCGAGTTCGCAAGAACAGGTTATTACGTGATTAATGCACCAGAAGAAACAAACTAGGTGATCCTTACACCGACGACGTCAGTAACAAACTAAGCATCCTGTTGTCTAGAGCTCGCTTATATATACATGCACCGTATGGAACAATACGCTAGTCAAATCAAGAACCATTTACAATAATACTAGAGTCAAAACAACATTAAAAATAGAAGGACCATCAACGAAAAGGCAGCACATTTGGAAGCACCGACAACGAAAAGGCAGAACATTTGGAAGCACCGACTACGAAAAGGCAGCACATTTGGAAGCACCGACAACGAAAAGGCAGCACATTTGGAAGCACCGACAACGAAACGGCAGCACATTTGGAAGCACCGGCAACGAAACGGCAGCACATTTGGAAGCACCGACAACGAAAAGGCAGCACATTTGGAAGCACCGACAACGAAAAGACAGCACATTTGGAAGCACCGACAACGAAAAGGCAGCACATTTGGAAGCACCGACAACGAAATGGCAGCACATTTGGAAGCACCGACAACAAAAAGGCAGCACATTTGGAAGCACCGACAACGAAACGGCAGCACATTTGGAAGCACCGACAACGAAAAGGCAGCACATTTGGAAGCACCGACAACGAAACGGCAGCACATTTGGAAGCACCGACAACGAAACGGCAGCACATTTGGAAGCACCGACAACGAAACGGCAGCACATATGGAAGCACCGACAACGAAACGGCAGCACATTTGGAAGCACTGACAACGAAACGGCAGCACATTTGGAAGCACCGACAACGAAACGGCAGCACATTTGGAAGCACCGACAACGAAACGGCAGCACATTTGGAAGCACCGACAACGAAAAGGCAGCACATTTGGAAGCACCGACAACGAAAAGGCAGCACATTTGGAAGCACCGACAACGAAAAGGCAGCACATTTGGAAGCACCGACAACGAAACGGCAGCACATTTGGAAGCACCGGCAACGAAAAGGCAGCACATTTGGAAGCACAGACAACGAAAAGGCAACGCATTTGGAAGCACCGACAACGAAAAGGCAGCACCATCATCAAAAAGGCCGCACATTTGTCATTGGCTCCAATATTCAATGGCTCAAATATTCATTGGCTCCATTATTCATTGATTCCATCAGTCTATTGATTCCATCAGTCTAGTGACTCCATCTGTCATTGGCTCCTACAGTCATTGGCTCCTACAGTCATTGGCTCCAACAACTGTCTTTTGTCTCACCAACTCCAAATATATATATTTGGCTAGAATTCTACGAGTCTAAGAGACTATGAGACCACATGGCTACGAGTCTAAAATGATCTAGCTGCTTACGAGTTATACATGGCTTGCGAGGCTACAGAGCTACGAAGTTTCTAGTACACAGGTTTACATGACTGCGAGGATACAGGACTACAAGTCTGCAAGAGTACTTGACTACGAAGGTACTCGTCTACATGACTCCAGTTACCGCATCTGTCTTCGACGGAATTTTCTCTTTTGCTCCAACTGCTCCATCAGCATTATGTTATAAGATTACAAGGCCTCTTGCTTACGTAGCTTCAAGTCTACAAGCCTCCAATGCATCATGACTGCGAGACTACGATCAATGAGGTTACGAGTCTACGCGATTGCGAGTCTTCTAGGTTACATGATCGCGAGGATATAGGACTACGAAGCTTCTAGAACGCATGGTTACGAGACTGCGAGGCTACAATTCTACGAGCTCCCAAGACATCCAGGCTACGCGACTACGAGCCATGAGGTTACGAGACTACGTGACTACGAATCTTCAAGTTTACGAGACTGTGAGGCTACAGAGCTACGAAGCCTCTAGTACACAGGTTTACGTGACTGCGAGGATACAGGACTACGCGACTTCGAGCCATAAGGTTACGAGATTACGTGACTACGAATCTTCATGTTTACGAGACTGCGAGGCTACAGAGCTACGAAGCCTCTAGAAAACGAGTTTACGTGACTGCGTGGATACAGGAATACAAGTCTGCATGAGTTCTTGACTACGAAGCTACTCGTCTACAAGGCTCCAATTGACACATCTGTCTTCGATGGAATTTTCTCTTTTGCTACATCTACACCATCAGCATTATGTTATAAGATTACAAAGCTACTTGCTTACGTAGCTTCAAGTCTACGAGGCTCCAATACATCATGACTACGAGACTACGAGCCATGAGGTTACGAGACTATGCGATTGCAAGTCTTCAAGGTTACGTCATCGCGAGGCTATAGGACTACGAAGCTTCCAGAACGCATGGTTACGAGAATGCATGACTAATTGGCCGCATGGCTACGAAACTTTATGTCTCTAACTGACTACAATAGCACTATTCAGTGGTGAGAGTTAATTTATTTCATGCAAAGGTACTTGCTGCAAGCAGTTCCACTTTTCAACATCAGATGACGTCACGTTTTGCTTGCAGGTAAAATAATATTTATTTTATGCGGGATGCGGGTTGTTCACTATCGATCGCATAAGAAGAATGGCATCGATAGTCTTCAAGGAGAAGGAAGTTCGTCCTTCCTGCTAGTGCTTCTCAGATTTCTCACGGTCCGCCATCATGGATTGTGACGTCACGGCTGCCATCTTAGATGGGTGTGACTTTGACCTTTGACCGAAACCGCAGGAATGATCGCAAGCACACGGATTAACCATCAAAATATATATAAGAATTATCAGGAGCACACGGAGAAAACCATCATAATATTGGCAAGAATAATCAGGAGCACACGGAGAAAAACGACACATGTTTTCTTTGATATCATAAAATTACAGAAAAAAAAATATTTAGAAATAAAAAAAATTAATAAAAAAATTTAAAATAAAAACAAAAAATACATAAATAGATTCTGCTAGCTTGTAAACTTATCATTGCTGAGCAAAGATAGAGTTCTAGTACAAGACAGAATCTATTTATGTATTTTTTGTTTTTATTTTAAATTTTTTTATTAATTTTTTTTATTTCTAAATATTTTTTTTTCTGTAATTTTATGATATCAAAGAAAACATGTGTCGTTTTTCTCCGTGTGCTCCTGATTATTCTTGCCAATATTATGATGGTTTTCTCCGTGTGCTCCTGATAATTCTTATATATATTTTGATGGTTAATCCGTGTGCTTGCGATCATTCCTGCGGTTTCGGTCAAAGGTCAAAGTCACACCCATCTAAGATGGCAGCCGTGACGTCACAATCCATGATGGCGGACCGTGAGAAATCTGAGAAGCACTAGCAGGAAGGACGAACTTCCTTCTCCTTGAAGACTATCGATGCCATTCTTCTTATGCGATCGATAGTGAACAACCCGCATCCCGCATAAAATAAATATTATTTTACCTGCAAGCAAAACGTGACGTCATCTGATGTTGAAAAGTGGAACTGCTTGCAGCAAGTACCTTTGCATGAAATAAATTAACTCTCACCACTGAATAGTGCTATTGTAGTCAGTTAGAGACATAAAGTTTCGTAGCCATGCGGCCAATTAGTCATGCATTCTCGTAACCATGCGTTCTGGAAGCTTCGTAGTCCTATAGCCTCGCGATGACGTAACCTTGAAGACTTGCAATCGCATAGTCTCGTAACCTCATGGCTCGTAGTCTCGTAGTCATGATGTATTGGAGCCTCGTAGACTTGAAGCTACGTAAGCAAGTAGCTTTGTAATATTATAACATAATGCTGATGGTGTAGATGTAGCAAAAGAGAAAATTCCATCGAAGACAGATGTGTCAATTGGAGCCTTGTAGACGAGTAGCTTCGTAGTCAAGAACTCATGCAGACTTGTATTCCTGTATCCACGCAGTCACGTAAACTCGTTTTCTAGAGGCTTCGTAGCTCTGTAGCCTCGCAGTCTCGTAAACATGAAGATTCGTAGTCACGTAATCTCGTAACCTTATGGCTCGAAGTCGCGTAGTCCTGTATCCTCGCAGTCACGTAAACCTGTGTACTAAAGGCTTCGTAGCTCTGTAGCCTCACAGTCTCGTAAACTTGAAGATTCGTAGTCACGTAGTCTCGTAACCTCATGGCTCGTAGTCGCGTAGCCTGGATGTCTTGGGACCTCGTAGAATTGTAGCCTCGCAGTCTCGTAACCATGCGTTCTAGAAGCTTCGTAGTCCTATATCCTCGCGATCATGTAACCTAGAAGACTCGCAATCGCGTAGACTCGTAACCTCATTGATCGTAGTCTCGCAGTCATGATGCATTGGAGGCTTGTAGACTTGAAGCTACGTAAGCAAGAGGCCTTGTAATCTTATAACATAATGCTGATGGAGCAGTTGGAGCAAAAGAGAAAATTCCGTCGAAGACAGATGCGGTAACTGGAGTCATGTAGACGAGTACCTTCGTAGTCAAGTACTCTTGCAGACTTGTAGTCCTGTATCCTCGCAGTCATGTAAACCTGTGTACTAGAAACTTCGTAGCTCTGTAGCCTCGCAAGCCATGTATAACTCGTAACCAGCTAGATCATTTTAGACTCGTAGCCATGTGGTCTCATAGTCTCTTAGACTCGTAGAATTCTAGCCAAATATATATATTTGGAGTTGGTGAGACAAAAGACAGTTGTTGGAGCCAATGACTGTAGGAGACAATGACTGTAGGAGCCAATGACAGATGGAGTCACTAGACTGATGGAATCAATAGACTGATGGAATCAATGAATAATGGAGCCAATGAATATTGGAGCCAATGAATATTGGAGCCAATGACAAATGTGCGGGGTTTTTTATGATGGTGCTGCCTTTTCGTTGTCGGTGCTTCCAAATGCGTTGCCTTTTCGTTGTCGGTGCTTCCAAATGTGCTGCCTTTTCGTTGCCGGTGCTTCCAAATGTGCTGCCATTTCGTTGTCGGTGCTTCCAAATGTGCTGCCTTTTCGTTGTCGGTGCTTCCAAATGTGCTGCCTTTTCGTTGTCGGTGCTTCCAAATGTGCTGCCTTTTCGTTGTCGGTGCTTCCAAATGTGCTGCCGTTTCGTTGTCGGTGCTTCCAAATGTGCTGCCGTTTCGTTGTCGGTGCTTCCAAATGTGCTGCCGTTTCGTTGTCGGTGCTTCCAAATGTGCTGCCGTTTCGTTGTCGGTGCTTCCAAATGTGCTGCCGTTTCGTTGTCGGTGCTTCCAAATGTGCTGCCGTTTCGTTGTCGGTGCTTCCAAATGTGCTGCCGTTTCGTTGTCGGTGCTTCCAAATGTGCTGCCTTTTCGTTGTCGGTGCTTCCAAATGTGCTGCCATTTCGTTGTCGGTGCTTCCAAATGTGCTGCCTTTTCGTTGTCGGTCCTTCCAAATGTGCTGCCTTTTCGTTGTCGGTGCTTCCAAATGTGCTGTCTTTTCGTTGTCGGTGCTTCCAAATGTGCTGCCTTTTCGTTGTCGGTGCTTCCAAATGTGCTGCCGTTTCGTTGCCGGTGCTTCCAAATGTGCTGCCGTTTCGTTGTCGGTGCTTCCAAATGTGCTGCCTTTTCGTTGTCGGTGCTTCCAAATGTGCAGCCTTTTCGTAGTCGGTGCTTCCAAATGTGTTCCCTTTTCGTTGTCGGTGCTTCCAAATGTGCTGCCTTTTCGTTGATGGTCCTTCTATTTTTAATGTTGTTTTGACTCTAGTATTATTGTAAATGGTTCTTGATTTGACTAGCGTATTGTTCTATACGGTGCATGTATATATAAGCGAGCTCTAGACAACAGGATGCTTAGTTTGTTACTGACGTCGTCGGTGTAAGGATCACCTAGTTTGTTTCTTCTGGTGCATTAATCACGTAATTACCTGTTCTTGCGAACTCGATGGCATCTTTACCGACTTTAACGACGAACTCGATGGAGGTTGTACCATCGACTGCGGGAACCATGACGTCAGCGTCGACGATGGTGGAGCAGATCCCGTTGGCAACGTCGATGTCAACACTGGAGGAGACTTCAACAGACGTGGTACCGCCAGCAGAAGAGACTTTAATGCTGCTAGTGCTGTCTGCACAGGGAAACTCGGCGAACGCTGGTTCGCCATCAATGGAGACTTCAATGGATGCTGATTTGACAACTAGCGAACATCGGTGCTGTTACTGCGACAAGATTTTCTCAAACAACAGCAATGCTCGGCGACACGAGAGGAGCGAATGTGCCAAGAACCTATATCGTAAAATGTTTGTTTGTGAGAAATGTCATAAGCAGTTTGCCAGAAAAGATACTATGAAAACGCACATTAAGGCATGCAAAGGTCCTGCTGTTCGGCAGAAAGTAAAGGTTTCGGCGCAACAACGATGCATTGATGTTCATAAGAGTATGCCTGGAGATGGTGCAACTGCGGCAACGTCAGTATCTGGATCGGGTCTGAAAGGATCGTCTTCATCACCACGGTATCCTTGCAGCTACTGTGATACGTCGTTCGCATTTTCCCATGATGCACGAAGACATGAGTGGAGCAAATGCACGAAGAATCCTTCTCGCATGAAGTTTCGATGTGATGAGTGCCTTAAATGGTTTACTCGAATTGACAGTTTGCGACATCATGCGAAAAAATGTAAAGGTGGAGTCTGTGCTCCTACTGCTGAACTACCTGCAGAAATTTCGACTCCTCGCTTTAGATTGGAGACATGAAAGCGTACAAGCAAGAAAACCGATGTGCAGCAACCGATTGGTATGACGTCTGAACATGGAACTAAACCTAAGACTGTGTTCGGAGCATTACAAGTGAACGATAATGGCTTCTACTTGGTGCAGTCTGCATTTCGTGGAACATTGAAAGACTACTATTATTTAAATACGTTAGGTGAGTCGAAGGACATTTGTAATTTTCTTGATGATATCAGAGAGGACATAATCAATCAGCTTACTGATGATGTAGCAACAAACGGACCTTTGAAATATAACTTGTGGTTGGACTGTATATATGGAAAGCCATATCCGTTCGATGACAAAGTGAAGAAGTGTGCATTCAAGACATCGGCTGCAGTAATTTACAGTTCTAACGATGTGAAGCAAACTGTTAAAAACGGTATCCAGAAACTCTGTCAAGAAGAGGTGGACTATGTCTGTAAAGGTTCTGGCTGGACTCTGTCTAGTATAAACCGATTGGAGCTAAGAATTAGTCATTTCACACCGCTGCGGAACTAAATGATTATAAGATTGCTGGCTTTCGCAATTGATCATGTAGTAGAATAGAAATTATGTAATAAATATTATGTTTGTAAAAGAACTTGTGGTGTTTAATTCCTCGAACCTGTTACTATTATGTTAAATTGATGTTATATTTAATTTTTTTGCATCGTCCTAGATCGTACCAAGGACCTTAGTCGACCTAATCGATCAGTATATAGATTACAAATTTATTTAATGAATTTTGGAATTTTTCCCGAATTTCTAGCTAAATAATTATGGATTTTCAAGATGGCGACCAAATGACAAGATGTCGGGTGTCACAGCAATAATAAATGATTACTGCACTCTAGCGGATAAGAATTAAACTAACATGGCGTCAGCGCACTCTCGCCGACGATACACTGATGATGGCTTCCAGCAGACGAGGACAAGATGGCGGACATGACGTCATACTACCTGACGATATATATATGCTTTGAAAAAAAAGTGGAGGGAGTCAGTATGCCTGCGTCCACCGCGGGGGAAGGATCGGTCGTCATTTTTTAATTTTTTTGCCTCTGTCGGGTTCGAACCGAGGACTCCGAGCTCCGTGTCGTTAATGTTTGTTTTTTATAAATATTTTATTAAATTTATATTATTTAAATTTTTTTATAATTTTTTAATTTTTTTCATTAAAATCGGATAATAAATTTAAAGATGGAGGCCGTAACGGAAATTGCAACGGTGACGTCATAATTCAAAATGTCGGATAACACAATGCCGGAATTTTCTTGAAAACGAAATGACGTCATCCAAGATGGCGGATCCAAGATGGCCGTCGGGGTCAAGGTCAAAGGTCAAGGTCACATCCTGATAGAGGCTTAACTGAGGCTTGAGTTAAGGATGCTTAAGCCTCTATCAGGACATTTCTAGCCGTTGGGATTTTTAAGGAATAAAACGGGAAATTTTCCCTCGAAACGGGAATTTTTCCCTCGAAAACGGGAAATTTTTTCTTAAAACGGGAAATTTTGAGTCATTTTGAGTCAATTTTGAGGAATTTTGAGGAATTTTTGCCGCCGTGACGTCACAAATCCAAGATGGCGGAGCCGGCACTCGGCACCACACCCTGAACCCTGATCTAGTATGCCCATTTACATACTACTTCCGTATTTTTTGAGTTAGAAATTGGTGAAAAATTTTAAAATTCATAAAGTATTTAACTAAAATTTAATAAAACATCATGGAGTCCTCGGGTTCAACCGGGAGAAGGCAATCGATTTAAAATGCTAATGGATCCCTCTTCCATGGATATCACCATCAGACTGACCTCCCACCATAAATACCAAGGCAGATATTATGTCAACTAAAATGAATTCATGGAAACTATCTTGTTTTTGTTTGCAGGAAGGTGCTGCCGATATATTGTTTTTGTCTGCTAAAGTGCACTGCCGCAATATTAGTTTAACTTTAACGCGCTACAGTGCATTAGTATTCATTAAAAGAGCGCCTACCATCGTGTTGGCAGTCTTGGCCACCATTTTGAAATTTTGTATTTATTAAGATAGAAATTAAGGAAAAATTCCAAAACAAGTGAAAACAATATTAGTTAAAAAAAATGGTTGAGACTATTATCTTGGTTTGATCATTGACTGATGCCAAAAAAAGGTAATTTAATTAAATTACCAAAATAAAGTGACAGGTTCTAGAAATAAAAACACCACAAAAATAAAAAAAGAATAAAAAATTGTTTTGTAAATTATACGCTACCACAGGAACACTTGCGAAGGTTAGCAATATAATAAATATTTAGTTCTGAAATTGGCTTCACTGACTAATTCTCAGCTCCAATCGGTTAACTGAAGACAGAGACCAGACAGATTGTTTACTGACGGCGAGCGAGTTTCTCGGCGAGAATGCCGCGGGTGCGGCGAGAGTCCCGAGCGAAGTTCCGAGCGGAGCGTCGAGTGGACCTCGGCGAAGGGAAGTGCGACGGCGGTGGCGGAGTCCCGCGGCGTAGATCCACGAGGAGTGCTGCGGCGAGAGTGGCGCCAGAGGTGCGGCCCAGCGAGGTGTGTGGATTTTGAGGAGCAAGTGACTGGGGAGTAAACATTTTTAAGTGTAATCGATTATTAGGCATTTTTAGAAGATTATTTGTTAGTGATGTAAATATTGGCAATCAATAAAAATGTGTAGTAAAATATTGGGCTATCCACTTACGAACACTGCAGTTTTCCCACGACGATTTATATTTTCATTTTAATAATTCGTAACAATATATTTGTGATAAATCTCAAATGTATTACATATTTTATTTGAATAAAGTGCATTTATTTAAGACCACAAAAACAACTTTCAGTTTGTAACTGGAAAAAACTGTATTCAATAAATAAGCAGAAATTGAATTATTTTTGAATACTACGCGTATTTCGTGTATTATCGTCACGAGTTTTATTTAAATTTACATAACATTTCATACAAATTTAAAAAAGGGATTTTATTTTGTACTAATCAAGTAATATTGAGACCATACTTCAACTAGCTACGTACATTACACGAAATTTTAATACATTATTTAATAATAAAAAACATAGGCTATAAAATTTTACTATACTTTTAAATTTATTTTAAAATAAAAAAATATCTCATTAAAAACATTTCACTAATAAGTTGGCCAACCTATACATACACATTTTTAATTGTCGATAAAAGGTTTTTTTTTTACAAAGTATAACGTAAATCATCGATGAACTGTCATGGCCTTATCAAATATTAAAACAAATTAAATTGCTACCAAGGAACTAGCTCATAAACAGTGTGTCTGAAAATAGCCGCCAGAATGAAAAAACAAAGGGGGAAAAATACCTTGAAATAACAAACTTAAAAATATTTCGTGGAGAATGCTGCTACATAAAGTATGCAGGGCACATTAAAAAAAAAAAAGTAATCAATGACTCGCCACTCAAACACTGGGAAACGTAGGAGGGGGGAGAGGGGTTTGGAGGGTGAAGAGGTTTTTACGGTAAAGTTTTTTTTTAATGGAAACACTTTCTAGTACACCACTAAATAAAAGAAACGACGAGGCAGAAATTGTATGCAAGACATCGCCTTGACAAGCTTTCAAAGACACCTGGTGAAGAGAGTTTTAAAACCTTTAATGGGTGCTAAAAACAGACAAAAAAAATTATTTTCATTTCTTTCATAAAATTCGTAACTTATTAAAACGTAAGTTAAATACATTTTCTTGCAGGATTAACTTTTAATGAGTTATGCGTTCGCAATAATAATACTTTTGGTCATCACGTTTTTTTTTATTATAAAGTCACTCAAAAAGGAAATAAAAAGAAACCTTTTTGTGTGAATAGAAGTATTATACGTAAAAAATATCCTTCTCAGTGTGCATGTAATAGTTGTAAATTAATTTCAGTATTTTTCTTGTTAAACAATATTAATCATGTTTAGTAATATTTCAATTGTTGAAGACAGCAAAAGCAATTTTTTTTTTAAAAACACAATTTTCTTATACTTATTTTGAAAATAAAGACATTATCTACATTTTATGACTCAGAAATTATTAATGCTTATTGACTTGTTTTTGTTACTACTTTGTAGAATCTGCCAGATATATTTTTTTTTAATTTAGATGGAAAATTATTACGTCAATTGTTTGATTTAATTGTACAACACTACTTAGAGTTTTAAATTTTAAAAAAGTATATACTGATAATAAAATATCTTTATCAATATCGCATCAACATTGTTAAGTGATATTGCGAGGAAAAAAATATATCTTTTACAGCGAATTTTCACGCGCAAGTCACCCATTGACTATTATTTTCAAGATAAAAAATGCTTTAACGAAACCAAATAACAATAAAATTTATAAACTGTTACAATATAAAAACTGTTGAAAAAGAGGTGGTGACTTTCTTTTCCTATGTCTTCCCCAATGGGTGTTGAAACGGGAGCAATGCAACCTTATATTTGGTACACATTGCATACTGCTTCTGCCAATGCTGTAACTTCCGTGCCTGCGGACATTTCGCTGAATTCGATAAGTTGAATTAAGTTGTCTCACTTTTGGCGATTTTGGAAATAAACAAATCTCCCTGGAATTTAACTTTCATAAAGTTCAACAAAGTAGTAGAAAAGGATAACTTCCCTCGTTTCGAAATTCACCTAGCCACAAAGTCTCGCTTAGTGAATACGGCACTTGTATATAACAAACGAAATCAACATGGCTCAACTTTATTAACCTGCAAAGGTTTTTGCTCATAAATTCTCCATATGACGCTGGAACCACAATAACGCGATGGAGTACGCGATCTTCGCGACGCGAATAAAATAATTACCCACCTGCAGCTGTGAGGGTGCTAATTACGCCAGGGGACAAGTAGAGGGCGTTAATTATAACGCCAGAGTAGTATGTAAATGGGGCTACTGAAACTGGGTTCTGGGTGTGGTGCCGGTGCCGGTGTCCGCCATCTTGGATTTGTGACGTCACGGCGGCAAAAATTCCTTAAAATTCCTCAAAAATGACTCAAAATGACTAAAAATTTCCCGTTTTAAGAAAAAAAATTCCCGTTTTCGAGGGAAAAATTCCCGTTTCGAGGGAAAATTTCCCGATTTATTCCTTAAAAATCCCAGCGGCTGAAAATTCCTAAAACTGGCTTAAGCATCCTTAACTCAAGCCAGCGTTAAGCCATTTATAGGATTATGACGTCACCGCTGCAGTTTCCGTTACGCCCGCCATCTTTAAATTTACTATCCAATTTTAATGAAATAGAAATTTTTTTAAAATTTATAAAAAAATTCAATTAATAAAATTTTAATAAAAAATATTTAAAAAACATACGTTAACGACACGGAGCTCGGAGTCCTCGGTTCGAACCCGGTGAGGGCGAAAAAAAATAAAAATGGCGACCGATCCTTCCACCACGGAAGTCACCTACAGACTAACCTACCACCACCAATAACAAGGTCAACTAGTATGATGTCATGTCCGCCATCTTGTCTTCGTCTGCTGGTAGCCATCATCAGTATATCGTCGGCGAGAGTGCGCTGACGCCATGTTAGTTTAATTCTTATCCGCTAGAGTGCAGTAATCATTTATTATTGCTGTGACACCCGCCATCTTGTCATTTGGCCGCCATCTTGAAAATCCATAGTTATTTAGCTAGAAATTCGGGAAAAATTCCAAAATTCATTAAATAAATCACTCATTAATTTACAGATTGATTCGATCAGTTCCAGTCCTTGGTTCGATACCCGATCGATGCAATAATGTTTTATTTGATGTAAAAAAAATAATAATTTCATTATTCCATGTTCAACATTCTTAAAGAGACATTAAAACCTCTACTGTCATCATCATCCTATAAGCCATCAACACCAACATATTGGTAATTCATAATTTTAATGCTAGAGATTCGGAAAAAATTCAGAAATCATTAAATAAATTTCCAATCAATGTACTGATTAATTAGATCGACTTAGGTCCTTGGTACGATTCTGGACGATGAAAAAAAAATAACAATTTAACATAATAGTGACAGGATCGAGAAAAAAACAAAAACAACACAAGTTCTTTCACAAACATAATATTTATTACATAATATATATTCTACTACAGGATCACTTACGAAAGCCAGCAATCTTATAATCATTTAGTTCCGCAGCGGTGTGAAATGACTAATTCTTAGCTCCAATCGGTTTATACTAGACAGAGTCCAGCCAGAACCTTTACAGACATAGTCCACCTCTTCTTGACAGAGTTTCTGGATACCGTATTTAACAGTTTGCTTCACATCGTTAGAACTGTAAATTACTGCAGCCGATGTCTTGAATGCACACTTCTTCACTTTGTCATCGAACGGATATGGCTTTCCATATATACAGTCCAACCACAAGTTATATTTCAAAGGTCCGTTTGTTGCTACATCATCAGTAAGCTGATTGATTATCTTCTGTCTGATATCATCAAGAAAATTACAAATGTCCTTTGACTCACCGAACGTATTTAGATAATAGTAGTCTTTCAACGTTCCACGAAATGCAGACTGCGCCAAGTAGAAGCCATTATCGTTCACTTGTAATGCTCCGAACACAGTCTTAGGTTTAGTTCCATGTTCAGACGTCATAACAATCGGTTGCTGGGCATCGGTTTTCTTGCTTGTACGCTTTCGTGTCTCCAATCTAAAGCGAGGAGTCGAAATGTCGGCAGGTAGTTCAGCAGTAGGAGCACAGACTCCACCTTTACATTTTTTCGCATGATGTCGCAAACTGTCAATTCGAGTAAACCATTTAAGGCACTCATCACATCGAAACTTCATGCGAGATGGATACTTCGTGCATTTGCTCCGCTCATGTCTTCGTGCATCATGGGAAAATGCGAACGACGTATCACAGTAGCTGCAAGGATACCGTGGTGATGAAGACGATCCTTTCAGACCCGATCCAGATACAGGCGTTGCAACAGTAGTACCATCTCCAGGCATACTCTTATGCACATCGACGCATCGTTGTTGTGACGAAACCTTTACTTTCTGCCGCACAGCAGGACCTTTGCATGCCTTCATGTGCGTTTTCATATTATCTTTTCTGGCAAACTGCTTATGACATTTCTCACAAACAAACATTTTACGATATAGGTTCTTGGCACATTCTCTATTCTCATGTCGTCGAGCATTGTTGTTGTTTGAGAAAATCTTGTTGCAGTAACAGCACCGATGTTCGTTAGTTGTTGTCGATTCGGCATCCATTGAAGTCTCCATTGATGGTGAACCAGCGTTCGCCGAGTTTCCCTGCACATCCAGCTCAGTAGTCATTAAGCTATCTTCTGCTGGTGGTATCACATCTGTTGAAATCTCCTCCAATGTTGACGCCGTCGTTGCCAACGGGATCTGCACCTTCTCCATCGTAGCTGTCGTCAAGGTTCCCGTAGACGATGGTACAACCTCCGAGTTCGACGTTAAAGACGGTAAAGATGCCATCGAGGTCTCAAGAACAGGTAATTACGCGACTTATGCACCAGAAGAAATAATCTAGGTGATCCTTACACCGACGACGTCAGTAACAAACTAAGCATCCTGTTGTCTAGAGCTCGCTTATATATACATGCACCGTATGGAACAATACGCTAGTCAAATCAAGAACCATTTACAATAATACTAGAGTCAAAACAACATTAAAAATAGAAGGACCATCAAAGAAAAGGCAGCACATTTGGAAGCACCGACAACGAAAAGGCAGAACATTTGGAAGCACCGACAACGAAAAGGCAGCACATTTGGAAGCACCGACAACGAAAAGGCAGCACATTTGGAAGCACCGACAACGAAAAGGCAGCACATTTGGAAGCACCGACAACGAAAAGGCAGCACATTTGGAAGCACCGTCATCGAAAAGGCAGCACATTTGGAAGCACCGACAACGTAATGGCAGCACATTTAGAAGCACCGACATCGAAAAGGCAGCACATTTGGAAGCACCGACAACGTAAAGGCAGCACATTTGGAAGCACCGACAACGTAAAGGCAGCACATTTGGAAGCACCGACAACGTAAAGGCAGCACATTTGGAAGCACCGACAACGTAAAGGCAGCACATTTGGAAGCACCGACAACGTAAAGGCAGCACATTTGGAAGCACCGACAACGTAAAGGCAGCACATTTGGAAGCACCGACAACGTAAAGGCAGCACATTTGGAAGCACCGACAACGTAAAGGCAGCACATTTGGAAGCACCGACAACGTAAAGGCAGCACATTTGGAAGCACCGACAACGAAAAGGCAGCACATTTGGAAGCACCGACAACGAAAAGGCAGCACATTTGGAAGCACCGACAACGAATAGGCAGCACATTTGGAAGCACCGACAACGAAAAGGCAGCACATTTGGAAGCACCGATAACGTAAAGGCAGCACATTTGGAAGCACCGACAACGAATAGGCAGCACATTTGGAAGCACCGACTACGAAAAGGCAGCACATTTGGAAGCACCGACAACGAAAAGGCAGCACATTTGGAAAGCACCGACAACGAAAAGGCAGCACATTTGGAAGCACCGACAACGTAAAGGCAGCACATTTGGAAGCACCGACAACGAAAAGGCAGCACATTTGGAAGCACCGACAACGAAAAGGCAACACATTTGGAAGCACCGCCAACGAAAAGGCAGCACATTTTGGATGCATCATCGAATAAGGAAGCACATTTGGAAGCTCCATCAACTAAAAAAGACAAAAAGGAAGCACAAGTTACGAGATCTAAGTCTTTGTAAGAAATCATAATACAAGAAATAAAAACATTACATTCTTATAATTTAAATTATTTATTTTATTGCTTTACATTATACAAATGCAAGTAAAACAAGTCAATATTGTATGTAGCCAGCATTCCTCAGTTCCTTGAGTATGAAGGATATTTCTTTGATGCACGAATAGTTTCCTGCACAAAGCGAACCATGTGGAAGTCTTAGCCGGTCAACCAATATGTTTGGATCTTTCCATGATGTCTAATCATTCTCTTCTACCACCATCTTCCTTGCACCTTTATAATAAATATTATGATCTCTGGTGTCTTCCGTTTTACCACCAACCTCAGGGTAACTTTCATGTTTGAGACGGTGATCATCACAAGCTTGATCAGATTTATTTAATATATCACGTCGTTTCCATCGTTTCGGTCTCAGGACACCGCCACATTCTTCGATCTTGGCAGATTTAGGTGCTTCATCATAGTCTATGTCTTTGTCAACAGCCTCAGAGTCACTGTAACAATCACCGTAGAAGGAATCGTCTTCGCCCAATTTACCGTAATAATTCGATGTTGATGATGTTGAAGTGTCTTCATCGTCTTCATGCTTCCTTTTTAGGAGTCCATCATTTTTACAAAGTAGGAAAGATCTACTTGAATTCGGCTGGAATATATTCTCACTTTTCACGTTAAGGATTCTTCCATTGTCTTCATTCTTCCGTAAATCATCAACCTTCTTCAATTTAAGTTCTTTGTCGAGATCGGAAGAGCCAAGAAAATTATTGTCGTAATGCAGATCACTCTTCCTTAGACTAGTAGATTCATCGTTGTCCTCTAGCTTGTACGCAGGCTTGGCGCTACAAGTTCTGCCATGTCTTTTTAGGCTCTCTCTCCGCGTAAACGACTTGCTACATCGAACACAACTTATCATATTGCGCAGTGGATTTTTAACACAGTCATTCTTCTCGTGTTGTCTTTTATTCTTTCTCAAGATAAACTCTTTACTGCAAAACTTACACCTATGTTCTTTCGATACAGCGTCAGATCCCAAATCGGAATTCATATTAGTTACTGAGACTAATGCCAGATACCAATTGAGTGTTTTAAATTAGATTCAATACTTAAATAGAATTTTTTTCATATTTCATCAGCGAGAATTAATATATCTCATGCAAAAGTACTTTATGCATGTAGTTCTGCTTTTAAACAACAGATGTCGCCACATGTTGCTTACAGGTAAATAATATTTAGTTATTTTATGCGGGATGCGGGATGCTCACTAACGATCGCAAAAGAAGAATGGCTTCGTTAGACTCCAAGGAAAAGGAAGTTCGTCTTACATGTTGGTGCTCCACAGATGTCTCATGGCGTAATATTAATTTGACTGAGTAATGATATTTGTTAATTCAACCTGATAAAAATATTGCAAGTTTTGATTTAGTAGCAGAAATTATCGAATTAAATGTAACTCCAAATAAAATGACATGTCTCATTAGAACAAAAAAAATCCATGCAGAGAGCGGTTTCTCAGAATAGTCAGAAACACTTGAAGAAACCACAGGAATGATTGCAAGAACACGGGAAAAACCATCAAAATATTGTCAAGAATAATCAGGAGCACACTGAGAAAACCGCCATAATATTCACAATAATAATCGGAAGCACACGGAGAAAACCATCATAATATTGACCAGATTAATCGGAAGCACACAGAGAAAACCACCACATGTTTTCTTTGATATCATTAAATTACAGGAAAAAATATTTAAAAATAAAAATAAATGAATAAAAAAAAAAAAATGCGTAAACAGTTTCTGCTAGCTTGTAAACTTATCTTTGTTGAGCAAAGATAGAGTTCTTGTACAAGCCAGAAATTTATGCATTTTTTTTTATTTATTTGATATCAAAGTAAACATGTGGTGGTTTTCTCTGTGTGCTTCCGATTAATCTGGTCAATATTATGATGGTTTTCTCCGTGTGCTTCCGATTATTATTGTTAATATTATGGCGGTTCTCTCAGTGTGCTCCTGATTATTCTTGACAATATTTTGATGGTTTTTCCCGTGTTCTTGCAATCATTCCTGTGGTTTCTTCAAGTGTTTCTGACTATTCTGAGAAACCGCTCTCTGCATGGATTTTTTTTGTTCTAATGAGACATGTCATTTTATTTGGAGTTACATTTAATTCGATAATTTCTGCTACTAAATCAAAACTTGCAATATTTTTATCAGGTGGAATTAACAAATATCATTACTCAGTCAAATTAATATTACGCCATGAGACATCTGTGGAGCACCAACATGTAAGACGAACTTCCTTTTCCTTGGAGTCTAACGAAGCCATTCTTCTTTTGCGATCGTTAGTGAGCATCCCGCATCCCGCATAAAATAACTAAATATTATTTACCTGTAAGCAACATGTGGCGACATCTGTTGTTTAAAAGCAGAACTACATGCATAAAGTACTTTTGCATGAGATATATTAATTCTCGCTGATGAAATATGAAAAAAATTCTATTTAAGTATTGAATCTAATTTAAAACACTCAATTGGTATCTGGCATTAGTCTCAGTAACTAATATGAATTCCGATTTGGGATCTGACGCTGTATCGAAAGAACATAGGTGTAAGTTTTGCAGTAAAGAGTTTATCTTGAGAAAGAATAAAAGACAACACGAGAAGAATGACTGTGTTAAAAATCCACTGCGCAATATGATAAGTTGTGTTCGATGTAGCAAGTCGTTTACGCGGAGAGAGAGCCTAAAAAGACATGGCAGAACTTGTAGCGCCAAGCCTGCGTACAAGCTAGAGGACAACGATGAATCTACTAGTCTAAGGAAGAGTGATCTGCATTACGACAATAATTTTCTTGGCTCTTCCGATCTCGACAAAGAACTTAAATTGAAGAAGGTTGATGATTTACGGAAGAATGAAGACAATGGAAGAATCCTTAACGTGAAAAGTGAGAATATATTCCAGCCGAATTCAAGTAGATCTTTCCTACTTTGTAAAAATGATGGACTCCTAAAAAGGAAGCATGAAGACGATGAAGACACTTCAACATCATCAACATCGAATTATTACGGTAAATTGGGCGAAGACGATTCCTTCTACGGTGATTGTTACAGTGACTCTGAGGCTGTTGACAAAGACATAGACTATGATGAAGCACCTAAATCTGCCAAGATCGAAGAATGTGGCGGTGTCCTGAGACCGAAACGATGGAAACGACGTGATATATTAAATAAATCTGATCAAGCTTGTGATGATCACCGTCTCAAACATGAAAGTTACCCTGAGGTTGGTGGTAAAACGGAAGACACCAGAGATCATAATATTTATTATAAAGGTGCAAGGAAGATGGTGGTAGAAGAGAATGATTAGACATCATGGAAAGATCCAAACATATTGGTTGACCGGCTAAGACTTCCACATGGTTCGCTTTGTGCAGGAAACTATTCGTGCATCAAAGAAATATCCTTCATACTCAAGGAACTGAGGAATGCTGGCTACATACAATATTGACTTGTTTTACTTGCATTTGTATAATGTAAAGCAATAAAATAAATAATTTAAATTATAAGAATGTAATGTTTTTATTTCTTGTATTATGATTTCTTACAAAGACTTAGATCTCGTAACTTGTGCTTCCTTTTTGTCTTTTTTAGTTGATGGAGCTTCCAAATGTGCTTCCTTATTCGATGATGCATCCAAAATGTGCTGCCTTTTCGTTGGCGGTGCTTCCAAATGTGTTGCCTTTTCGTTGTCGGTGCTT
Source organism: Bacillus rossius redtenbacheri (assembly GCF_032445375.1). Classification (NCBI taxonomy): domain Eukaryota; kingdom Metazoa; phylum Arthropoda; class Insecta; order Phasmatodea; family Bacillidae; genus Bacillus; species Bacillus rossius. Next base: position 13,708,149 of record NC_086336.1, on the reverse strand, counting down.
CCAAATGTGCTGCCTTTTCGTTGTCGGTGCTTCCAAATGTGCTGCCTTTACGTTGTCGGTGCTTCCAAATGTGCTGCCTTTTCGTTGTCGGTGCTTTCCAAATGTGCTGCCTTTTCGTTGTCGGTGCTTCCAAATGTGCTGCCTTTTCGTAGTCGGTGCTTCCAAATGTGCTGCCTATTCGTTGTCGGTGCTTCCAAATGTGCTGCCTTTACGTTATCGGTGCTTCCAAATGTGCTGCCTTTTCGTTGTCGGTGCTTCCAAATGTGCTGCCTATTCGTTGTCGGTGCTTCCAAATGTGCTGCCTTTTCGTTGTCGGTGCTTCCAAATGTGCTGCCTTTTCGTTGTCGGTGCTTCCAAATGTGCTGCCTTTACGTTGTCGGTGCTTCCAAATGTGCTGCCTTTACGTTGTCGGTGCTTCCAAATGTGCTGCCTTTACGTTGTCGGTGCTTCCAAATGTGCTGCCTTTACGTTGTCGGTGCTTCCAAATGTGCTGCCTTTACGTTGTCGGTGCTTCCAAATGTGCTGCCTTTACGTTGTCGGTGCTTCCAAATGTGCTGCCTTTACGTTGTCGGTGCTTCCAAATGTGCTGCCTTTACGTTGTCGGTGCTTCCAAATGTGCTGCCTTTTCGATGACGGTGCTTCCAAATGTGCTGCCTTTTCGTTGTCGGTGCTTCCAAATGTGCTGCCTTTTCGTTGTCGGTGCTTCCAAATGTGCTGCCTTTTCGTTGTCGGTGCTTCCAAATGTGCTGCCTTTTCGTTGTCGGTGCTTCCAAATGTTCTGCCTTTTCGTTGTCGGTGCTTCCAAATGTGCTGCCTTTTCGTTGATGGTCCTTCTATTTTTAATGTTGTTTTGACTCTAGTATTATTGTAAATGGTTCTTGATTTGACTAGCGTATTGTTCCATACGGTGCATGTATATATAAGCGAGCTCTAGACAACAGGATGCTTAGTTTGTTACTGACGTCGTCGGTGTAAGGATCACCTAGATTATTTCTTCTGGTGCATAAGTCGCGTAATTACCTGTTCTTGAGACCTCGATGGCATCTTTACCGTCTTTAACGTCGAACTCGGAGGTTGTACCATCGTCTACGGGAACCTTGACGACAGCTACGATGGAGAAGGTGCAGATCCCGTTGGCAACGACGGCGTCAACATTGGAGGAGATTTCAACAGATGTGATACCACCAGCAGAAGATAGCTTAATGACTACTGAGCTGGATGTGCAGGGAAACTCGGCGAACGCTGGTTCACCATCAATGGAGACTTCAATGGATGCCGAATCGACAACAACTAACGAACATCGGTGCTGTTACTGCAACAAGATTTTCTCAAACAACAGCAATGCTCGACGACATGAGAATAGAGAATGTGCCAAGAACCTATATCGTAAAATGTTTGTTTGTGAGAAATGTCATAAGCAGTTTGCCAGAAAAGATAATATGAAAACGCACATGAAGGCATGCAAAGGTCCTGCTGTGCGGCAGAAAGTAAAGGTTTCGTCACAACAACGATGCGTCGATGTGCATAAGAGTATGCCTGGAGATGGTACTACTGTTGCAACGCCTGTATCTGGATCGGGTCTGAAAGGATCGTCTTCATCACCACGGTATCCTTGCAGCTACTGTGATACGTCGTTCGCATTTTCCCATGATGCACGAAGACATGAGCGGAGCAAATGCACGAAGAATCCATCTCGCATGAAGTTTCGATGTGATGAGTGCCTTAAATGGTTTACTCGAATTGACAGTTTGCGACATCATGCGAAAAAATGTAAAGGTGGAGTCTGTGCTCCTACTGCTGAACTACCTGCCGACATTTCGACTCCTCGCTTTAGATTGGAGACACGAAAGCGTACAAGCAAGAAAACCGATGCCCAGCAACCGATTGTTATGACGTCTGAACATGGAACTAAACCTAAGACTGTGTTCGGAGCATTACAAGTGAACGATAATGGCTTCTACTTGGCGCAGTCTGCATTTCGTGAAACGTTGAAAGACTACTATTATCTAAATACGTTCGGTGAGTCAAAGGACATTTGTAATTTTCTTGATGATATCAGACAGAAGATAATCAATCAGCTTACTGATGATGTAGCAACAAACGGACCTTTGAAATATAACTTGTGGTTGGACTGTATATATGGAAAGCCATATCCGTTCGATGACAAAGTGAAGAAGTGTGCATTCAAGACATCGGCTGCAGTAATTTACAGTTCTAACGATGTGAAGCAAACTGTTAAATACGGTATCCAGAAACTCTGTCAAGAAGAGGTGGACTATGTCTGTAAAGGTTCTGGCTGGACTCTGTCTAGTATAAACCGATTGGAGCTAAGAATTAGTCATTTCACACCGCTGCGGAACTAAATGATTATAAGATTGCTGGCTTTCGTAAGTGATCCTGTATTAGAATATATATTATGTAATAATTATTATGTTTGTGAAAGAACTTGTGTTGTTTTTGTTTTTTTCTCGATCCTGTCACTATTATGTTAAATTGTTATTTTTTTTTATCGTCCAGAATCGTACCAAGGACCTAAGTCGATCTAATTAATCAGTACATTGATTGGAAATTTATTTAATGATTTCTGAACTTTTTCCGAATCTCTAGCATTAAAATTATGAATTACAAATATGTTGGTGTTGATGGCTTATAGGATGATGATGACAGTAGAGGTTTTAATGTCTCTTTAAGAATGTTGAACATGGAATAATGAAATTATTATTTTTTTACATCAAATAAAACATTATTGCTTCGATCGGGTATCGAACCAAGGACTGGAACTGATCGAATCAATCTATAAATTAATGAGTGATTTATTTAATGAATTTTGGAATTTTTCCCGAATTTCTAGCTAAATAACTATGGATTTTCAAGATGGCGGCCAAATGACAAGATGGCGGGTGTCACAGCAATAATAAATGATTTCTGCACTCTAGCGGATAAGAATTAAACTAACATGGCGTCAGCGCACTCTCGCCGACGATATACTGATGATGGCTACCAGCAGACGAAGACAAGATGGCGGACATGACATCATACTAGTTGACCTTGTTATTGGTGGTGGTAGGTTAGTCTGTAGGTGACTTCCGTGGTGGAAGGATCGGTCGCCATTTTTATTTTTTTTCGCCCTCACCGGGTTCGAACCGAGGACTCCGAGCTCCGTGTCGTTAACGTATGTTTTTTAAATATTTTTTATTAAAATTTTATTAATTGAATTTTTTTATAAATTTTAAAAAAATTTCTATTTCATTAAAATTGGATAGTAAATTTAAAGATGGCGGGCGTAACGGAAACTGCAGCGGTGACGTCATAATCCTATAAATGGCTTAACGCTGGCTTGAGTTAAGGATGCTTAAGCCAGTTTTAGGAATTTTCAGCCGCTGGGATTTTTAAGGAATAAATCGGGAAATTTTCCCTCGAAACGGGAATTTTTCCCTCGAAAACGGGAATTTTTTTTCTTAAAACGGGAAATTTTTAGTCATTTTGAGTCATTTTTGAGGAATTTTAAGGAATTTTTGCCGCCGTGACGTCACAAATCCAAGATGGCGGACACCGGCACCGGCACCACACCCAGAACCCAGTTTCAGTAGCCCCATTTACATACTACTCGCCAGGACTAGTGGTAACCTACGAGAGATTCACATGAGCGAACATTGCAGACAGTAACTATCGTTCGTTGACCATGCGTGCATGACTCTCAAGCTAGACTGAACAGCGGGTGGCAACTCAAATAGCCCGGTATGTACCCTAGTAGTGTTTAAAATCTACATGATATATAGCGCTACGATAGAGCTTTTGTAAAGTCATAGAAAGCGCTAACACTTATAATTAAACACCATTTGAAATGTTTATGACGCAATTAAAAGTATGAATTAAATAATAAATAGTGGTTGGAAAAATAAATTTTTACTTTATATTATTATGTTTTAAATTTATGTGAGATTTTTTTACGGTAGGCCTAATATGTTAACACCTGATCATTTCTACAAGACTTAAGGAAAATAAAATTAACACATATAATATAGTCCATAATGTAAAGAAGAAGAAAAAACTTTTCAGCGTTTTGAAACTGTATCGAGCATCCTGGCAATAAAATATAATTAAGTAGTATGTGAATGTATTTTCTGGCACAGGCGTCCGGGGGTGGTGCCTGGTACCGAGCCACCATCTTGGATTGTGACGTCATGGCGGCCATCTTGAACTCAAAAATTTCTCAAAATTCCTCAAAAATGACTCAAAATGACTCAAAAATTCCCGTTTTGAGGAAAAATTTCCCGTTTTTGTCCATATAAATACCAGAGGCTGAAAAATTCCATATATAGGCTTAAGCATCCATGTCTACAGCCTCCGATAAGCCTCTGAAGTCATCATGGATTATGACGTCACCGTTGCAATTTCCGTAACACCCGCCATCTTTATTCTTTTAAGTATCCGATTTTAATGGAAAAAAATTAAAATTTATAAAAAAATTCAATTAATAAAATTTTAATAAAAAATTTCAAAAAAACATCATTTACGGCACGGAGCTCGGAGTCCTCGGTTCGAACGTCAAGGTCAAAGGTCAAAGGTCAAGGTCAAATTTCAAGTTCAAATTTCTAGGTTAAGGTCAAATTTCAAGGTCAAGGTCAAAGTTCAATGTAAAGGTCAAAGTTCAAGGTCAATATCAAAGTTCAATGTCAATAGTTGAGGTTACAGGTATGGTGAACAGAAAATTATACTAACATGACACCAGCACACTCAGCAGACGAAAACAAGATGGTGGCCTCCAGCGGACGAAGACAAGATGGTGGGTATGACGTCATACCAGTTGACGTTATATATACCTTGGTATTGGTGGTAGGTCAGTCTGTAGGTGGCTTCTGTGGAGGAAGGATCTGTTGACTTCTTTTTGCTCTTAGCGGATTCGAACCAAGGACGGAAATCGATCTAATCAAACAGAATTCTAATAAGTTAATTTTTTTATGAATTTTGGAATTTTTTTCATTAAAATCGGATAATAAATAAATATTTCCAGATGGCGTCCAAATTTCCAGATGGCTACATGACGTGATACTACCTGATGATATATATGCATGGTAAAAAGTGGTGGGGGTCAGTCTGCCTGCAGCCACAGTGAGGGAATGATTGGTCGCCATTTTTTTTTTGCACTTACCGGGTTCGAACCGAGGACTCCGAGCTCCGTGCCGTAAATGTATGTTTATTTAAAAAAAATTATTAAAATTTTTTTAATTGAATTTTTTATAAATTTTAAAATTTTTTCATTAAAATCGGATGATATAAAAGTTAAAGATGGCGGGCCTAACGGAAATTGAAACGCTGACGTCATAATCCATGATGACGTTAGAGGCTTATCGGAGGCTGTAGACATGGATGCTTAAGCCTATATATGGAAATTTTCAGCCTCTGGTATTTATATGGACTAAAACGGGAAATTTTTCTTCGAAACGGGAATTTTTGAGTCATTTTGAGTCATTTTTGAGGAATTTTGAGGAATTTTTGAATCTATGATGGCCGCCGTGACGTCAAAATCCAAGATGGTGACTCGGCACCAGGCACTACCGCCGGACGCCTGTGCCAGTAAATACATTCACATACTACTTAATTATTTATAATTATTAATACTCGACTATGTGAAACTAATTGCGGTGTAGTCGGTGATTGTATGTATGCGGGTACGGAAAAACATCGTTCCCGTCTTTCAGATGTTTTTTCGTTGAAACTAAAGCTACGACAACCGTTCAAGGGGGGGGGGGGGGGGGGGGGGGATCGCGCCTATGCTCCCAGCCACGCACACTTGCTGCTGTTTCGATTGGCGGTGACGAACCGGTGCTGATTAGATAAGGGGTGACCAGATGCAACTGCTGCCAACTGCTGCGAAGCACCGCCACGCTAGCCAATCATGTTCGGTACAGCGCGACCAATTTCTTGGCCGTGCCAGACACTACAATTATTGCAAAAATGTGTATATATCTATCGCGTATCGGGCGCAACGCTACTGAAAAGCACTTCAAAATATTTTCTTCTAAAGATTTTCAAACTAATGCTTTGGTAATATTTTTATTTTACATTCTAAACAATTATAATATTGTTTACTTAATTTAACTGTGAAATCTTTGGAATATTTGTCACGCACAGTGATTTTGACGCGATAACGTCTTATAAATCGATGAACGCCAGCTGCACGCACGAAAAAGCATGACTCACTGTCACGTTCCGCCTGAGACGAGCGTGCAAGAACCGGCTAACATCCGTGCAAGAAAATCTTCTATAATATCAAACAGATTAAGGCGGGCTTTTTAACTAATTGTTTGTGATTATATCTAAACATATTATTTAAATTAAATATGCAAAAACTGTAAATAATATTTGAAAATTAGAAAGTATGCAATTTTTCATCAATGTTTTCTTATGACGTTATCACGTAAAAATATCGTCCGTAAACCGACTTTACAAACAACCCCCTTGTTATTATGTAATTTAAATTTAATCTTGAGGGCTAACATATGTTTGGTATATCTGTAATACCGAGAAACATTCGTTACATGAAAATTGACGTGTGGTTTCTCGCCTGAGGGTGGCGCCAGCCTGGAGAATGCGTGAGGTGTGATGAGATGGGGTGTGGAGCAACGACGGAATGAATTGGTGGGGGAAACGGCGTGAGTACCTGGAAAAAATTCACAGGCCATGGCAACGTCAGCCACGTTTCTCACTTACGCCCCGCCGTGAATCGAACCCCGAACGCCTAGGTGGGTGGTGTGGGCTCTAACCACTCGACCACCGCGCCTACATAAACATTTGTTAAGGAGACCAATAGTTTTTTATTTTTTTTTTGTCGCCCGAAAAAATAAGCATGTTTACATTAACGCAATTTTTTTTTCCTGTTGCATCGCATCCTCCGTGTGGTGACGTGGCTGTATTGTGATTACCACATTACGTATGCGGACAGGACCCCTAAAATACAGGATACAATTAAAGTGCTTTAATTCAGCCATCTATAGTTCGGTACAACCTGTAATCAAACGAGTTGTTTGCGCTCAGATACTATTCGGGCGAATCCCGGCAGCTTGTAGTTCATCGTTACTGTCGGTTTTCATTTCAATTCGGTTATTTTTTCTTCTGTGTGATAGCGTGTACATTTCACGGGTACATTTCCGTAATTAGTTTATTTAAGAAGACCGATGCTGATCTGCATTATTATTCTACACAGCTGCCTTTTCAACTTGTTTTAAATACCACTGTAATTTACATTAAATATTTAATGTTTAACATCTTAGCTCTCGGTAAAAGGCATTTAGTAGGAGTAATTTCGTGAATGGAGCGGAAGCCGAATGGGACGGAAATATGTAACCACGGTGCTGCCATCTGTTGCGGATGGAGCGAAACAAAGTTTACAAAATCAAAGGGTAACTTCATTATATTAAAATTTTAATTAATGTTTAGCAAGATGGGCAGTATTTTAATAAAATTCCTTTATGAAAATTATGTCCAAAGCCGGGGCTAAGTATTTTTTCAAGTCTTTTTCTTGTTTATCGGATCATTTTCATATTATTCTTTAAAATTTATGTGTGGAAATGGAATTATTCGATAGTAGACGTAGCTGCTCCAGCGGTGAATTCTAGCAGCGGGTGCGGAAACTACGCGTGATTCGCGTCAGTAAATTATTTAACATAATTTGCGTATATTTATCACGCTCGGCATTACTTTTACGTTTAAATTTGGTGTCGGAGTTTCGTATTGTAAGAGTGTTTGCAACATGAGAAAACATGAATTTACTCGTTACTCGTTACACATTTCTGACGAGTACTGAAACACTCGCTTACAATTTTTTTTGACGTGACAACGTCTAATAAATCGAGGAACGCCGGCTGCACGCACGCAAAAGTGTCCCGTAACGCACATTGTTCCGTTACGCTGTGTCCCGTTACGCTCATTGTACGCTTGCGCCGCATTTATCTCTCTTCCACTCGATTGGAACAACCATCGATTTGACTTTTTCGAGGCACATTAAACTTGAAACACTCCCATTCGTTTCCTACTTTTCATATCATCGTCCTATCCTTAACAGAATAACACAGGTTGGAAGAAGTTAAATAGCAAACATGTATAAAAGTTATAGTTAAAATAATCTCTTCGTTAAAGTAATAAACATATTTGAAATAATGAGTGCAAATAAAATCAAATTTATCAATTAAATTGTAGATTTCATTTTACTCCTTCTTTGTATCCATACAAAATAGTGATAATTCAATAAAAATGATTCAATTTTATTCATAAAAGTATACAATCATTACATCAATGTTTTGTTATGACGTTATCACGTTAAACTATCGTCCGTAAACCAACTTTACAGACAACCAATTTTTTTTGTATTCCATCTTAAAGTATATGACGTTCGATAATCCGGCAGTATTGCTAATCCAGCATGACCGTGGTTCCAAGCGTACCGGATTAAATGACTTTCATTGTGCTACCAAACTGGACGCGTGATTATAGTGATCCCACTGATTTATGTCTTCCCCGGCAAGCGGGGATCATAGTCACGATGCACCAACCAGCAGCCAGTCACCGCTGCTTACAGGAGGTGGTGGGAGGGAAGGAGGGGGCCAGGGAGGTAATCTCATCGCGCTGCCCCCTCCACAAGGGATCAGTTGCGGGCCCCCATTAGTGGCGGCGGTGTCTCCCTGCGACCTGGACCCGGGGAGATGACCCCCGCCGACATCCGTCTTCCATTAGAGAAGCCCGGGCCACGCCCACCGACCCCCTCCCTCTCCGGCTCCGTCAAACACCGCCAACCACAATCGTCGACCCTCTAGCCGCCTCCTTCCCGCGGGCTGCAGAAGGAGTCCGGGATGCAGTGTCGCGTGTATGGGTGTATCGTTTATCTGTTCCCCTTTCACACTTAGTTAAGCTCCAAACGAAAGCAACCCTGACTTGAACATTTCACACCTATAAAAGTGCCTTTTGGGAAGGGATAAGGCTGCGGCTTACTCGGGCGACGACAGAAAGGTTTTTTTGAGACGATTTTAACAGTGCACAGGGACGATTCACATAATGTACTCTGACCCAAGATCAAACTTTCCTGATCTCATGTTCTTGCAGTGTTCCCGGGTGATTGTTTTCGCCGGTCACTTTTTCCTCCTTACTCCTGATCTTCGACGGAAGACCACCCGCAATGCTCTCAAAGTAAAAACAAGCATTCCCTGCCTTATACCTGTGCCGCCTGTATCCACAATGCCTGTGCAGTTAGGGCCAGAGCACAATCGCAAAGCCTCGGGCGTTTGACTGGCGCGTGGCCTGGAAGTCCGGGTCAAGTAGTCACGCCGCTGTTATCGATTAGTCTCGAAACAAATGTTGGTGGAAGATGTATATATATAGCCCCTCAATTCTGCAGAGAAAGAGAGAGAGCCTCCAACCATCGAAGTAAAGACACCTCTCAGCGACGTCACACCACCACTATGCCACTCTGGGGACTTGAACTCTGCCGCTGGTAAGCCCTCAAAGATTTTCACTTCAAAATTGGACCAAGATGATTCTTAAGCAATGAAGGATATTACCGTTAACTAAGTTGAAGGTTAGCGAGAAGGAATCGCTACACGATTGAAGGAGTGTCGGTCTCTCAGTTGAGTATGGACTCAGTGGTGCGAGTGAACGAGTTACTCGCTCGCCGAGTTGGAGTCAAGAATTTTTGTCTTAAATGTGAGTCTGCGGCTGAGCATGGGTGACGGTGTGGTGAACTCTGAATGTCAAGTATTTGTTTGTATCTCGCACTGGGGAACAACTTAAATAGGGTCTGACGAACGTGTGTGGTTTCGCTGTTGGATTGCTTGACAATAGATTGGTTTTACGCCAGTGGGGTTTGTTTGATTGTTAGTGGCGTCCACTGTGAGGGGACACAGAGCTCTCTGAGAGAGCGAGTGTGGCGCTGCCTGCGTGGAGGCGGACGAGTGACGAGTGTCGCTGCTGCGAGGTCGTGCACGAAATACAGCTGGTAGACTGGCGTCCTCGTATCCGGGAAACCTACGATTCACTCGTCCTTCTGGACATACCCGAATACTCACGTTGGCAAGCCTTCTTTCAACAGATGAGAGACCAAACGCCCGATCGTGCATCTTCGGTTTTTTTTTTGTTCATTGTAAATAAATATACAATTCATGATAACTAGGCCCTAATGGTCAATTAGGTTAGGTTAGCTACATTATCAATACTTTAAAACAATGAGGACGGTTGATTTGGTTAGGATAGCTACATTAAAGTTACTGTGAAATTATGTAAACGGTTTCCTAGCCCTGGATAGCCACATATTAAAAAGTTATTTGTTAAGCAACCATAAAATGATTTTACAGTATTTTTAATGTAGCTATAATTACCTAATATAACCAACCATCCACAATGTTTTAAAGTATTTATAATGTAGCTAACCTATCCTAATCTACCGCAAAATTTAATGCCACACCGGTTTATACAATGAGATATAACGGGGGAAAAAAGCGAGCATGAACTTCGGGGAACTTCGGGTTTGGCTCTCTCGTCTGTGAAAAGAAGGCCTGCCAACGTGAGTATTCGGGTATGTCCAGAAGGACGAGTGAATCGTAGGCTTCCCCTCGTATCCAGTATGTGATGACTCAATACGAGTGAGTTCGTTGTACTCGTCGGAGCCGCGAACTCGGACGTGGAACATCATCGCATTGCAATCAACGAGGCGAGTAAACGCTTTTATAGTATCCGCAAGACTCACTTGAGTTTCCTTATGGTTACCACAGTTTTAGACCATGGACTCCATTAGTAATTATTCACCTTAATTTAAGATGCAACCACGAATTTCATTAATAAAGGGCTTATGAGACGAATTTTAAAAGATGTTACTCTGGGTTATTGTAATTTTGTAGCGGTTGCATTTGGTAAAGTAATTTGGTATAGCTCTTTACGGATCAGTACTGCAAGGGCTTTAATATTTTATTTTAAGTTTTATCTCGAATATTGAGTTAAACGAGCCTGTCCAAATGCATTGTTTTGTAACAGTTTAAATGTAATTATAAATGGAATAATTTTTTTTATGATAACGGTGGATATGGCAAATGAAAAGGCGAAAATTACTTTTTTTTTATCTCTTTTTCTCTTTTTCCTTTAATGTAGTCTCCAGTTCGGTGACTACGATGCTTTAGGGTTATTTATTCCGTTACTTGGCTTAGAAAACTGACACCTTGCGACGTGTTGGACCGTTGAAAGTATAACTTTAAATGTCATGGCTCTATTGTTTTTAGCATGAAACGTTGATACTGTTGAAATGTACAACTGGGTGATTCTCTTCTGGACACACGGTGGAAGCGGCTGCCGTGGCTCGCGCGTCCCGCCAGGTCGCGGCGTGGTTCCTGTGCGCTACTGGCCCCTCGACGGGTGCGACCTCCGCGAGGCAATCAATTAGTAATTAACGCTTCCAGCCGAGCCACGCGAACAATGCATCAGTCACTGGTGGGCAGTAGGGGGCTAGGGGCAGGGGGCCGTCGCAGCGAGGCGCGAACTTCCCCCCCCCTCCCAGCCAGGCCGGGCTTCGTGACCCAAGGTCGCGTCACGCCCTCGGCTGGACCACGCGCGAGCCCGCTGCATCCGTCCGTCCGTCAGCCACGTGGCCTGCAGCCGAGAAGATGGCCACAAAAATATGTACCATCCATCCGTACGTCTTGGTAACTTCATTATCTTTGACGGACGGACGGTTGAAATTAAAACCTCCAAATGTCAACTAGGTTTTTGCTTGTGAGATATTTTTATACTAGAAAGTATGAAAGTTTGTTTTATTGTTTAGCTGATCAAAAAATTATTTTTCAACTTACGTGTGAAAACTTTTCAAAAACGGTTTATTGAAACAAAAAATTGGTTGTCTGTAAAGTCGGTTTACGGACGATAGTTTAACGTGACAACGTCATATCAAAACATTGATGAAATTATTGCATATTTTTATGAATTCAATTGAATAATATGTTTAAATAATAAAATATAAATACTTGAAATTATACTAGTAATCAGAATTTTAAAATTCAAGTATAATTAATCTTTATTGCCGAAATTGTTGTTGTAATAGGCAAATTTAAACCACATTAACTTTTCGTTTAAATATAATTATGAACAAGTTTTCATATAAATAAACTGTGATCAGATATCTAACATAACCTATTATTACTGCACTCGCCAACAGATGCTACGATTTTTAATAATAAAAGAATAAATACTTGAAATTATACTAGTAATGATATTTTTAAAATGCAAGAATAATTAACCTTTATTGCCGAAATTGTTGTTGTAATAAGCAATGAAAATCACATTAACTTTTCACTTCACTTTATAACCAGTCGACGAAACAATTCACGTGTAGATATAAGTTGTGTGCTGCCGCTGTCTTTCTTCTCCTCGGACGCATATGCCAATCGAGTGGAAGAGAGATAGATGCGGCGCAAGCGTACAATGAGCGTAACGGGACAGAGCGTAACGGAACAATGTGCGTAACGGGACACTTTTTCTCCGTGCAGCCGGCGTTCATCGATTTATTAGACCTCGTCACGTTGGCCCTAGTTAAATTACGCATGGTAACTCTGGAAATGTAAAAATAAATAGCAGAGTGGAAAAAAAATGTTTTTACTGAGTTATAAGTGCCTATCTTGCATGATTGTTTATCTGATATAATGACATAAGAGATTTTTTTCCAAAATTTAAGTTTTCTAAACAGTTGTCAGCATTGAAATGGAATAATATTATGACGGGCGAGTGGAGTGTTGTAAATCACTCGGCGGCTGGTGGACGGACGGATAACGGACAGGCGACGGACAGACGTGACGTCATAGTAATTCAGGCTTTAGTTGTTATAACTTCGATTATAACACGTTCCTAATTGCTTAAGGGTTTATCATTGAAATTAGTTATTGAAAGTACGGTTACGAACACTTATAGTATCAATGTGCCAACAGCAATTGTGTTAATTATCAAGCTATGAACTAGTACATTTCTAATATCTGGTTTCATAAATAGTTCTTTTAACAATATAGTAAAGTTTATTGAATTTTTTGTCAAAAATCCTTCGATACTTCGATACTCTTGTCTATTTATGTTCGTGCCTATTCGCAAATACACAAAGGGTGTAATTATTTGTTTTGACATATCTCAAACAGCATATAAAGTATATTGATTAATAATCGCATATATTTTTATTATTATGTCTTTTTCTCACTCTTGTAATATCAGTTCAGGACAAACATCATTATTTCATTATTGATTTGATAATCACGCGTGCAGTGCATTACTGTATTAACCGCACACACACACCCAGTACACACACTACAGATCTTGGACCTGCACAGATTTTTGGCACATCCACACAGTTTTGTTCATTATTATAAAAATATAGTTTAAAAACTAAATACATAAACACACCTGCTCATCCGCCCTCAGATTATCCTTGAATAATTACCGTAAAAATACGCCACTAAGATATTTTGAGCATTATTCCAATCAAGTGTTTATTTCTTATGAAATATATAGGTCTAATGTGTGTTAAGGTATGTTGGGGCCTTAATATCATTCCTCTACATTGAATTGAATACATTTCTTCCATAATATCAGATAAAATCAAAACTATGTTGGGTTTTTGGAAGTTTTATTTATATTGGGTCACAGATTAACATGAGTTTTGATTGGGAAATACTGTTGTTGTCCGGAATTAATATTTTTTTTTATGATAACGGTGGATATGGCAAATGAAAAGGCCAAAATTATTATTTTTATCTCTCTTTCTCTATTTCCTTTGAAGTAGTCTCCAGTTCGGTGACTACGATGCTTTAGGGTTATTTTTCCATTACTTAGCTTAGAAAACTGACACCTTGCGACGTGTTGGGTCGCTGAAAGTATAACGTCACCGTGGATCGTTACTTGTGTTATCTTTCCTCTTGACCTCTTCTCGCGGCGTTCCTCTTATCTCGGATGGAGCCTCTGTCGTCCTAGCACTTTCACCTCTTCCTGTTTACTACCGCCCAAGTCTTGTAGTAGTCACAATGTATTGACTTCAAAAATCGGTTATCTAGTCGATTCACAAGAGACTATCATTTGACGCACTCATAATCAGAGAACATAATTTTAATAATTGTAATTCGTGTTAAAGTGGCAAAACCGTGTGTTTTATAAGATTGTAATTTATTTTAAGAATAAAAGTAGTATATTTGAGCCTTTTCGATGATTGCCTACGTTTTCTGAAAAAATTTAATCGCTAACGCTAAAGCTTTGCTGTAACCAGAGGGCGGAAAAATTAAGGATGTATGTCCCGTTCCAGATAATTATTTTAATTTTTATGTTTAATACGGTTAAACATGTAGACTTTTTGAGTGGCCTAACTTTAACACTTTTTGCATAATTAGATGGTAAAACTTAAGTCTTAACATTATGTGCAGTATGGGAGAACCAAATGAAATATAAAGGTAATTGGATAATTTTGAGTTTAAAAGAACGGCGTATGGTTTAATATTCGTTAATAAAATTTTTTTAATTTTATTCAGCCTTTTAAAACCATACAATTTCTAATAATTTTAAAAGGCCATGTAAAAATAAATATATTTCTCTGAAAGGAATTAAACTATGTCACACAGCAACCAGTAAAATTTACTCTGGACCCAAAAAGTTCCAGTTTTATATTTCGTTTCATATTGCTTATCCATAGACCTACTTACCAAAAACGTTAAAAATGCAACTTTGCCAGCTAATTATGCAAAAATTCTTATATATATTTCTTGATTTCATTTTGTAAAGGTCCAGCCTCTCAAAACATTGGCAAGTTTAACCGTGAGCAGAGCTTCAGGGAAAACTACGCGGTTTGAAATCTACTCAATATTTTCGAGTGGAGTCCGTTTACGAAAAGCATTTAAGTATGCACTGAGGACCGAAGAGTAGTTTTGATTCTGGAATAAGCGTTTAAGCTGTAGTTTTAGAAGACTTAAAATGTCTAAAAGGTGTGTATTCGCAGTAATATTTAGGCATAAAAGCAGTTAAGGGATTTGATTTACTTACACTTTTATCTTCATTTCAATGCCATGTAATGTTATGGTCATCGCTCGAATTTCACAGGTTCCCTATGCTCGAAAGAAGACCGCGCGCCTGTTCAGGGCCTTGCGCTTAGAGGCGATAACGCGCTAGAAGCACCAGCGAGCGTCGCACTTATCATCCCGCCTCATCACACACATCCACCCCTGACTAGGCAGGGCCTCTTAAGATGGTGACTGGCCGGCATACAGGTGGAACGGTGAGGCAGACTCCGTGTTCGAGGAAGAAGTTTTTTGTTCGCCGATGAACGAGCCGTAAAAAAACAAGTCTTCGACGCGTGACATCACGACAATTTTATATTATAATTGTTTCACACGATTTGTGCTACGGTAAGCTTCGCCGTCCATCCATGTCGATGTGGTGGTGGGCCAGTTGGCAGATAATCCTGTAAATATAGTTTAAATAATTTAACTATGCAAGAACAAAGTTGCTGTTATGCCAGAGTTATAAATCGAAAACACGACCCTCACCATATGCGTGACTATCACTCTTTTTGTGTGCTGTCTCCTCTCTCTTCTCTGTCCAGCTGTTTCATGTGATATTGATATATTTTTATTTATTGTACCTGGAACCTAAAAATGTTGTATAATTAATAAATTTAATTAACTCTGTATCGCCTGTGATCGGACCAAGGCCTGGAATGAATGAAAATATCAATATATTATAAGGTATGTATTTTTTGATTGTCATTAATTTTTTCAGAACGTTTATGGACGATAATAACTGTCTGTAATTATTACAGATTTTCAAAATGGCTGTATCAATACGGTGGATGCTATGACAATCTGGTGATTGGTACGACTGCACTCGTGCGGGTAATATTAAACCAATATGGCAGTAGCGCATTCTAGCAGACGAAAACAAAAATGGTGGTGCCAAGATAGCTGTCATGATGTCATAATGGCGGGAAAAATATATGTCTAGTCAGTCTGTTTAGTAGAATAGTTTGTAGAAAGCAGCAAAGTTAATTTTTAAGTGTACATTACCCTGAAATTGATCCGAGGACTTCGAAAATGTATTTCATAAGTGCGGTCTTCAATTAAATTGGTTAATAATTTTTTTTACACATAATCTTTTTTGTGATCTTTTCAAACCTTTGACATTCTTTTAAATTCAAACGGAAAATTTTCCATCAAAAGGGGATTTTCACCTTTAAATAGGAAACGTTTTAGTCATTTTGAAGGTTTTTGAGTCGTTTTTGAGGAATTTTGTGAAACTGTGCCGCCAATTAGCATTTTTCGGGAATATTGTAAATTTGAATTATTAAATTACTATTTTAGTAGTAATTTTGTAGCTAAAACGTTTTCTTTTACTAACTGTACACTCTCACTTAATATTTGACAGGCTAGTTCCCCAATTCCTTCCTCTTATTTTTACCAACCCTCTGCGAGGCTAGCTTTTTGGTCTCGTATTTTCCTCGCCCCAGTGCTCGACTGGCGATTTAAATTCAATCCACCTGTCGTGACTTTATGGGTGGTATTTATATTCACGTCTTGAGCAATTCCTTCGTCAAGAAATTCTTATATGCATTCTTATTTAACATTTGTGTGCCATATAGGTTGCTTGAGATGATCTCAAGTGATCGCAAACAAGACAATCTAGATGAAGACCATCTTATGATAGTCCCATATTTCTTATTTCTGAGAGGGCATTCTCCTGTCTCATAGCCGTTGCTTGAGAACACCATCGTAAAAGCATGTTTCATAGTCGCTGAGACCGTGCTTAAGAACACGAATAAGATTGTCTTTGCCAAGACCACTGCAGGCATGTCTCAAGCAATTGCTTGTTCTGATCGCAATGTATAAAATGGCGGATTCTCGTGAACCTCGTATTTTTAAACTTAAATAAATCCTGTATGAAGTGCTGAAGCAATTTTATATGTATTTTAAATGAGTTTAGTGTTTGTTTGTGACCAGTGTTTACATTTTAAAGTGCTAAACATACACGTTTATTTACATATCGATCACAGAACGAGTACAATGGATGTGGAAAACGATGCGTTTAATGATGGTTGATGGTAGGGTAGTACATATCACAATCAGAAAATTTAATTCTACATTCGTGACACCCAGAATACATTAAAAATAATTCAAGAAAAAGTGGCATTACACTGTTGATATAAAATAATTTTCCAAAAATTTTCGTTAGAGGTTTGGTAGTGTAATGGTTAGGGAGTTGGGTTTGAAGTCCGTAAATAGAGGAAAGAATATATACGAATGTGGTTCAAGTCCCCTGGCACTGACAATAATTTTTTTATAGTTACGGTTAATGAAAAATGCAAGTATAGCTTTCAAAGAAATGTTATTAGGTTAATTTTTTAAAATCTAATTGTTATAATATATTTAAATACATAGCTCAGTTTATTGATTTGGTTATTTCATACGCAGTAGGCTTTGAGACATACTGCAGTCTAAATATTTTACTTATAATACGATTAAATTATAGAATCACAGTAACTAGAACAAGAAAAATTAACCTATTATATGAGTAAATTAATGTCTTATATTATTGATGAACAAACAAACATTTTATAAAGGGTTTTACAACATTTTAAGTTCCTTACTATGTACCCTTATCAGATTCGTTCAAACTTATTGTTATAATTCTAAATATACATTTTTCTTACTTAAATTAAAAAATTTCTTTTACTGTGTAGTTATATCTGATATCTTTATTAAACTAACATTTACTGTACCTTATCGTGAAGCTGAAGCACAGAGACATTTTCTTAAAAAAAAAATCACTATCTAAAATATTTTTTTATAATTCTGTAAAGACAAGTAGCTTTTAAACAAGTAGTAATTCAGTATTAACAGTTGTGAAGATGCTAACTTAATTTTATTATTTTTTAAAAGGTTATTATTAAATCGTTAGATACATAATTTCTTAATGTGAAACTTACACAGGAAAGACACAAAAGTCTATAAAGTTCTTACTTTCATTCATCTCAAGTGACACAAGTTGAGATGTACTAGAAAGTGTGCATATTTGTGGTCGCAAAACATCAATTTTTCCATGTGTGGTTCAAGAGTATTAAAACAATAAACGAATTCCTCACATCAACGTACAAACGCACTTAGAATGTAGTGATATATATACTCACTAAATCTTGTTACTATAAGTAGCCTCAAATTCTGGGGTTTCTGTGCTTGGTGTGAATAGTACCAGAATATTTAACGAAAACAGTTCAATCGACAAAGTTCGTGTATGCACGTGTCTTTTCGGCTGTCTCAAGTAAGTGCTTCGTCAAGCCATAAGTACGGCAAACAAGCTCTTGCTTGAGCATGCAATCTTCATGAAGCTCGTCTTGTTCGCGGACTATGAAACATGGACATTGAAATCGCTGCCTTGAGAAACAAGACCATCTTCGTCAAGACGGTCTCAAGACATTGCTGAAGATGCGACTATAAATACCAGCCTAGGACTGCTTGTGACTGCAGCTTCCCGGGCCCCCAGTTTCTCAGATCTCACCTGAGGTGAGCACTTACTTTCATGCTCTGTTCTACGATTCCAGAGCTTCCGAGCACGTGTAGGCGCTCTGGGTAAGACATTTCTCGCGAGTCAGCATTCCCCTCTACCCTCCTTTCCAAGAATCACCACCCAGAGCATTGACCGGTGCTTAACCACGGCCAGCGATGGCCTATCTCAAGGTCTGTATACGAGTGTTCGAACGTATCGCCCCTGACCTCTAGTGGCGAAATTATTAACTACTCCGAGCGGTTGTCAAGCTCAGCCTACCCTCTGGTGACTCACGCAACAAACATCCGCCTGTCGTTCTTTCCCGAGCCAGCAGAGACCTACACCAGTCTCCTCCATTAGCCCCATGCTTTTGAAGTAGTTTCGTGCCATTTGTACGAGTCGACTTCTTCTCTGTTTCGGCCACTCCCCAGTTTATCGCTCTGCGATCGGGCACTAACACCAACCTCGAGATATCGAAGTCAGTATTTCTCGATCCCTCTATCGGACATTTTTGGAACATTTCGGACCTGAAGCCGAAGTATCCCCCCTTTCTTTCTAAATCAAGCGTCTGTTTTTAACTAAGCGTCACACCGACCCCCTAGGGACTTCTTGGCACGACGTCAGACTGGCTACTTCGTTTCTCGTCCAGAGCTCAGCAAGATTTAACTTCGACACGCCCACTAGGACGTAGTCATCTCGTCACGGATGATTTCCCTAAGTTTTTATATAGTAATTTAGTAATAAGTCAGTCTGTTTTTCAATGTAGAACTTTTATAATTTGCTAAATTTTAATAAATCTAAACTATGAGTGCTTCCGCGTTCAGCGCGCTTGTTTCGGTCAGGATCTCGCGCGCATCCTGGCGGGACACCCTGTTTTGGTGAGTTTTCAACCCCCTCTTTCTTTTCCCCAACGATCCCCGTTTTTGTGGGCATGTTTGCCACTTTAAAGACTGGCTGTGAAGCAGGTCTAGTTCTTTTGGATTTGCCTTGTTCACAGACAGGGTCCCAGAACCGGTATCCTAGAATTGGTATCCCAGAGTCCCAGAGTCGTTGCCGAAATTGCGGCCAAATTTTCTTCCTCGTCTTCGGTAACCAGAAACTATTAAGGCGCCACCTGGCAGCCCGGCTACAGTAGCATAAAATAATCTGAAACGATACAAATTAATTGAAATGAAATAAATCCGCATACACCGAAATGAGTCGGAAACCCAATACATCAAACAATCAGTCGATACAATACAAATAAAATTATTTGTACCAAAATGTAATTAAATAAATAAAATGAAGTAAAATTACATGAAAAAGCATCAAAAGAACCCATTTATAACGAAATAAGTGCACTTTATTAGATACGAATTACAATGATTAAATGCATGAATTGTAACAAAATAAATCAAATCCCGACCAGCAAGTTCCAAATATAAGATCCCCAAATTCCCCGCGACTTCTACAGAGTGCCAGTGCTACGGAATTTCTTATTGCCAGTTAATTTTACTATATATGTGTTAACTAAAATGGGAAGTGCAGGACTTTAACTGCTTTAGCTACGTGCTAATAGTTATCACTCTGGGATTGCTTATTTTTATTTTTAACTATGGCGCAAGGCACCTCTTAATAATTCGGCACGGGCCGGCACTATTATAAAATTTTAACTTATTAACGTTGACGTCGCTCCAAGTGCTCCTGCCAGTCACTTAGACCGTTGTTGCACATCGCCCCCTTTTGCCCCGATGGCATCACCAGTGAGCATGTGGGGAAAATTGTTGCGAACGCGGGCAAAAGACGCACGGTGAAGAGGGGAATGATGGAGGGGGGGGGGGGGGAGAGAATCTTGCGGGCGACACAGTGGTATCGCGCGAGTATCCAAAGCGATCACATCGCCAGCAGCTCGATCTGCCGGAGCAGTGTTGAGTCAGTGTTGCTGTCGGCAGCGGAGATGTCCGGCTGAGGCGCGTGCCTTCGGACGGACGCCTCGGCCGACGCCGGACGCAACCACGGCGAGGGAACTTCTCAGGTTCGTCATCGAGAACCGGCGGTACTCTCCGGGACAGTGACACACAGCGTGACAGCGACACGCAGCGGGGCAGTAACACACCTGCGCTAGGCTTAATACCCCAGGCCACGAGGCTCGAACCCCCTCTACCGCCCATCTGAGCAGCCGGGACTTCAACCACCACCGACGGGATCAGCCCCAGCGACATCAACGTATTAACCCATGTTATAAATTGTAACTTCTAATGTACTATTATTCCTGTTATATCCAACGCTAAAATGGGCTGCATGCTACATGTTTACTGACTTTTTTTTGACTTGACAACGTCTAATAAATCCATGAAAGCCGGCTGCACGGCTGAAAAAGTGTCCCGTTGCGAAAATTGTCCCGTTACGCTGTGTCCCGTTACGCTCATTGTACGCTTGCACCGCATCTATCTCTCTTCCACTCGATTGGAACAACCATCGATTTGACTTTTTTGAGGCACATTTAACTTGAAACACTCCCATTCGTTTCCTACTTTTTCTATCATCGTCCTATCCTTAACAGAATAACACAGATTGTAAAAAATTAAATAGAAAACATGTATAAAAGTTATAGTTAAAATAATCTCTTCGTTAATGTAATAAACATATTTGAATTAATGAGTGCAAATAAAAGTAAATTTATCAATTAAATTTTAGATTTCCTTTCACCCCTTTTTATCCATTCAAAATAGTGATAATTCAATAAAAATGATTCAATTTTATTCATAAAAGTATGCAATCATTTCATCAATGTTTTTTTATGACGTCGTCACGTTAAACTCTCGTCCGTAAACCGACTTTACAGTCAACCAATTCTTTTTGACATTGTTCACTTAATTATTTTAGCATGTTTTTTAGCTTGAATTTTAATCTATTTGTCTTAAATGCTTTACAAACTTTGCATGTTAATGTTATCCTATTGTCCATGTTTAATATTTACTAAGATATTTCACAGTTTGAAGTACAACAAATTTGTCATATAGCTATCTCACTAATAAAATAAACAAATTTAATAATTTTTCACATGTTTTAAAATAATAATAAGTGGTTAAAGTTTAAATTTTATGACAGGCGTAATATAGAAGAATTTTTCAAATAAAGGATTGTTATTTTGGCTGTTAAAAATTTTAATATTTTTTATGTGTAATGTAACGAAATACAAATTTAAATAGGCCTAGAAAATAAAGTAAAGTAATCTAAACTACGTGGATTTCAAGAAAAAGTGTTCAAAACTGTATTTTCTCACTACGACAAATATTTTTTTTTAATAAAATTGATTAGACGATTGACTACGTAACGTTTGTAAAATTTTCTTGTGCAAGGTACCTATAACGTTTAATTCCTAAGAACTTTTTTTCCAGTTTGTAAGTATTTGTAAATGTTTGATAACGGAAGACGAGGACGAAGTCGCCGGGATGAAAGGCTCTGCGCGCAATCCTCGCTCGGGTCTCAGAGAGATGACGGAGGGTCGCGCCGGCCTCTAGCGTGGTCGCGGGGATCAAAGGCGTCCCGTGGCGCAGGGCTGGCCAGTCTTCCCTTCTGCGTGCACGGCCAGCTTCTCCCGCTCTCTGCGAGGTGCTTCGTAGCTTAGAAACACACGACTTAGAAACACACTTCTAAGAAACACACGACTTAGAAACACACTTCTAAGAAACACACGACTTTGCAACACCCAACTTTTAAACACACTTCCAAGAAACATACTTCCTAAAAACACGCGTCTTTGAAACACGCGTCTTTGAAACACGCGACTTAGAAACACGCGACTTAAAAACATATGTGTTAGAAATACACGTCTAAGAAATTTGACTTATAAATATACTACATAGGAGATACAACTTAAACATAACTATAAACACGCTACTTAGAAAACATTAAGAAACACATAACTTAGAAATGCACACTTTAGAAAAACACAACTACAAAAATACATATTAGAAACAGATAACTTAAAACTCACAACTTAGAAAACATTACTTAGAAATGTACTGCTTAGAAACACACAATTAAAATTTTAGAAATCATGACTTAGAAACACGTTGCAAAAATTGCACATTTTAAAACACACTTAGAGACTCACAACATATGAAAACACAACTTATAAATATACAACCTAAAAAAACACGACATATAGATACACAAATTAAATATATACAACATAGAAAAACGCCACTTAGAAACACAAATCTTCTATACACATAGGCATTTCTCGACTTGGAAACAAGCAACTCTGGAACGCAATATGACCATAAAGAATGAAAGCACAACAGAAAAACCAACAAAGAGAAAACAAAACCTAGAAATACATAATTTATAAACACTCAAAGACGAAAACAGTACTTGGAAAAACACAACATTGAAACACACAAATTAAAAAAGACAAGTTATTGTAATCCAACTAAGAAAAACCAAGGATAAGAATCATATAATATAGAATTTTGTAAATCTTGTCTAAGTTGTGTAATTTTTATGTTTTGATAGTTTTATGTACGATTTTAAGTAGTGACATTTCTATGTTGTAATTTTTTTCATATTGTTCTTACTTGAGTGTTTCTACAATTTTGAGTTATGGGGAATTTTTTTCCAAGAATTTTAAGTGTTGGCTGTTCTGAGTTGTGACACCGAGTCGTGCTCGCCGCCCCTCCAGCCAGAACAGCACCCCGAGGAGGCGCCAAGTTACACCGGCTTCCACACACAGGAGTGTCTACCGCTGTCTCGTTGGACTGCAGGAACCTACACTGCGGCAGTTCTCGAACATGGGAATAATATTTGAAGGCCAGTACCACCCTTCCCCCCTCCCCAACAATGTTTGTGATCGAGTAAGTGTTTGGATGTTTTATATGCCTAAATATAGGCTATATTTCTCTGATATTTTCAAAGTGAACCTTACTTACAGTCGAGACCAGAGCGAAACTAAAAGTTGGAACGTTCAACGCTCAGTAGTGTTGTCTGTATGTTGGAAAGGGTGAAGGGGACACATCATAACGAATAAAGTAGAGAGTTAGGAAACTTTAAGACTCTTTGCAACTTTTTATTGTAAACCTCTATTGTATATTTTGTTTGAAGGCGAATTTATGTATCACAATTTAGCTAAAAATAAAGCCTTCGTTTTCATTATTACACACTCGTCACCTCGTGCAATTGCATACTTGCTGTAGTGTATACATTCACACTTGTATGCTTGCTCAATTGCAAACTTCCGTACTTATATACTTACACACATTCGTACACACTCGTGAACTTTACACATGCCTGAACACTTGTATAGTTGGCCTCTTGTATAGGTGTTTCCAATAGTGTGTACCACACCAATTTCCCATCACTCTATCTGTGGTGTTTTGCTTCTATACTTCAGAGTGACCACGCAGCCCATGGTTTGTTGGTCCATAGAAATATTTTGGTATTTTTGATACCATAGACACAGCAAACTCCTGTGATCTCAAGGGTCCCGTGTGTTATAAATATATTTCTTTCCAAATTCGTGTCGATTTCAGGTCAAATTCAAAATCAAGGCACTATTGCTAATTTTTCAGGCCACGTAGTTTCCCTGTATGTATTTTTTCACGCTTTATATTAGCTTCACCTGTTTGTTTGTTTGTTTGTATGTTTGTATGTTTGTAACCGACTCCTTTGGGTGCGATTTTGACCCACTTTAAACGGCCATATTTCATTCAAACTTTGTAGATTTATCGAGGACCGATGACAATACACTAATTTGATAAGATTATTCCATTATTCAATTTGCAAAAAAAAGATTTTTGTCAATTTATATAATTTCACAATATTAAGTAGGCTTTGTTTATATCGCGCCAAAGACAAACTGAAAGAAAAGAGTTCGCACACTGTAAATAAAACCATTTCGCTCAATTGCGAACTCTTTTCTTTCAGTTTGTCTTTGGCGCGATATAAACAAAGCCTACTAAATATTGTGACATTTAATTAAATGAAAAATGAGAGTGGGTTATGATTATTGTGACCAATATACTTTCTTGAAAAGAATATTATCAATATTTGTAAAAATTGTACGGTTACCTGGTACCGCGTACAGTATTATAAGAACACTTATTAATTGTTTTATTATCATATATGTATTTCTTTATTATTAATAATACTATGATGTTGTTTAACACTTTTATATAATATATCTGACCTTCAAACTACGGAACTGTCATGCTACAACCTAACATTCATAAAAATTGAACTGACTATACTACCATCAAACCTAACCTGATTTAATATTTCACTCATTGTTGTAACTTCACTTCTGTTATTTATTGTTTTTTTTTGTCTCACCACAGATATTTTATATTTAATAGTTTTTCCACTTTGTTTTGATGTGATTAGTAATCACGTACATCAGATTACCTGTTCCTGGCTGCAGTGTTTACAGCCGCAGACTATCCTGTATAATAGCATACCGCCGTGGGCGGAAGTGCGTCCGTGAATTATGATAGAAGGGAGAAGTAAGAAAAGGCGTCTCTTCGTCTGGGCCTATCCCGACGTTGGCCTTATATAAATTGATATAATTAAAATAATCTTGTAAAATAATATAAATTCTGTGATTATAAACAAATTTGTGTTGTGGTGACTAAGACCGTGAGTATTTACAACGATATCCGGCGGCAAAAAGATAAATTATCTGCAAATTAGTTAGAGGCTTATAGCCTAAGCTAAAAGTTGCCATTTTTATAATGGATAGCGTCATTAGCACGGAATTTTACAAGTTAATACTATTGAACACTATAATTATATTACAATCAACTACATATATTTCGGACAATTTTGAACATTATTTTTTTTAATTCGTTTGAACTTTATTACAAATTTGAATAATTATTTCAGAATGATTTATAGTGAAAATTCTACTCAGTGGTCTGAAAGCAGAACTTCTGCTAACCCTGAGCACTAGCCGAGGTGACAATATTATTTATTGAAGAAATTTAATAATACTTATTTAGTGTTTGTATATTTTACTGAAACTGATCGACGTTAAATTACGGAAATTTGAATACATTAACCATTAAACTGTTTCTCGTATAAGAACTTTTGACAAATGATAATTTCAATGTAACGAACTTTAGTATAAATCTGTGCCTACGTATCTCCTGAATTTTGAACCAGTTCAACCTAACCAGGAAAACCACAATTAACCTGATCAATTCAGAATTTTTCTCACTAATAATCTGCACAATTTATCACTATTCATAACAAAACCATTAAATTCCCACTGTCTGGCAATAGAAGTGTTAATGTTGTTGTGTAATTATTTGTTTAGAATTAATATTGTTTAGTGTATTTGTTATAGTTGTTTGCATGTCTTTTGTTATTAAACTGTGTGGTGTTTAAATTGTAATACCCATTCACTCTACACAATTACATTTTTTACTTTTATTATTTTAATTCATTTGTTTCCATAGTTAATTCACTACGTCCAACATGTATAACGGACACTAGCTTAGTATAGCAACGGCGCCCAATAAATTATAATAACTTTTAATTAGCTATGTTATGCCCATAGAATAATTGAAAATAATACGAGAAATAGATACATAGAGTATACCAGTCAGAGTGGCGTTACCACCATCCATATACATTATACAAACACAATACATAGTATAGTATATAATAATATACAGAGTGGCCCACAACGTGGTGGCTCGAAGAGGAATTTCACTGTAATCACTGAAATATTCGGAAGAAATTTCTGCTGGAAAAGGGTACGAGCTTCGTAACCGAACTGCCAATCAGTCTGCTGCCATGGAGGAAGTTAGGGAGCTGGAGGATTCAGGAGCCCCTCCATTAGAAAATGACCCTACAGCTGTCCAAGAGCAGGATGATCACAGATATGCTGCCAGCTACAGTAGCAGTATCAATGTACCAAAGGAAAAGCTAGAACCTACAGTTACACACCTTCCTGCCAAGTCACCAAACAACTCAGATGAGGAACAATCTGAGAGTGAGGAATTTCAGGGAGTCGGGACAGCTGAAACCAGCGTGCCAACAGCTGGGACAGCAACAACCACAGTTCCTGCAGTGAACCCCATGACTACACAGCCTTCTGGAGTAACAGACATGTCACAGTTGCTGCAACAGCTGAGATTAATAATACAAATTGAAGGACAGCAAACAGCCAGCCAGCTGCACAGTATGCAGTCTAACCTGAGCAACATGGCCAGTCAGCAGCAAGTGGTGCAGTCTAACCTGAACAACATAGCCAGTCAGCAGCAAGAGGTGCAGTCTAACCTGAACAACATAGCCAGTCAGCAGCAAGAGATGCAGTCCAACCTGGGCAATTTAGCCAGCCAACAGCAAGACTTGCAATCTAACCTGATTAGCCAACAGCAGGACATGCAGGCTAACCTAACCAGCCAAATAAACAGCCAGAATGTAGAGATGCGTCAACACATTGACAGCAAGATGGATCTGCTCAACTCCAGATTGCAAGAGGGACTGACTGAATTGGAAGAGAGGATAGAGACCAGATTACAGGACCAGTCACAATCAATGACTCAACTGTCAGAGCAAGTTCAGACTCAGGCATCCAGAGTTGACAATTTGGAAACTCACACTACCACCTTGGTGAGGGCAGTAGATAGGGCCAGATTGGAGCAGCAAGGACATGCCCAGGTATTGAGTGAGAGGTTGGCGGAAGTGGAGACTACAAAAGCTCTACTAAGATCAAGATGGGACAGCGTGGAAGCAGAGTTCAGAGCTGTGGCAGGGAAGAATACACCTAGTGGTGAGGCAGCCATGCAGCTACGGGCTACCCAGCAGTTAGGTGGTCTGCATAGCAATCTGACTTCAGTCACATCACTCACAACTGCCATGCCTGCTCCTACAACAGCAACACTGCCTGCACCCAGTCACCCTCCACAACAACGTTCATGCCCACCTGCACACTTGGACCAGGTCACACTTATGCACCACCCCGCCAAACACTGGTCGGAGTCTATTCCCACATTCTCTGGCAAGTCTCAAGAAAATCCAATCCGCTTCCTGAAGAAGTTTGAGGATTATGCCAAAACTTTTGCCTTGACAGACCTATAAAAATTGAAGTGTCTGAATTTTGCCCTCAAGAGCATGGCATTCTATTGGTGGGAGCTCCAAAGCACTCAGACTACGTCATTTGACCATTTCAAGGACCAGTTCAAGAGCCAGTACTGGAGCTTGAATACAAGGCAACCTGCATGCTCAGCTACATGCTGACCGTTTTGACAGTAAGAGAGGTGGTTCACTGGAGGCACACATAGCCACCATGTACGAACGCACCAGGTACTTGGACATCGTCATGTCATACGAAGAGTTCATTGCCACCATGCTAATGCAGTTGCCTGTCGCCTACCAAATGCAAATGTCTGGTCATGCCTACAAAGATGTCACAGAGTTTCGTGATCACTTGTTGGCAGTGGACAAGTTACAACGCTTGCAGAAGGGTCAAGCCAGCAAGGAGGAGTCTGAGAAGCCATCTCAGACTGCTTACCAAAAGCAAGGACCAGTTAACACATACTGGCAAGGCAGAAACAAAGACGACAGACAAGCAAATGTGCATCTCATTAATTGTGAGAAGAGTACTCGATACTCTGAGTCCGAGCCGAGTAACAACAACAGCTTCAAGTATGGGTACAAGAAGGGTAGGAAATCACACCAAAACAAGCCCTATCCGAAGAAGAAGTGGTGGAGCCAGCGACCCAGGAGTAACAGTGAAGGTGAGGAAGAGGATCAGCGGCAACAGAACAGGAAGGCGATGGAACGGCCTCCAAGGAAGTCAAGATATAGGTATAGAGCTACCGAATCAGATGGAGAAGCTGATTACCGCCCTGCAAATCAGAAGCGCAGCTACCCATCAACAGCTTACTACCAGCATGACTACCGAATGCCACACACCAGAGTCCCGACTGAACAGGAAGATGGCTGCGGAACCAGAAGAAGTACCGGCCCACCTGCCAGTCATCAATTTTAATTTCCCTATCCACCGCCATCACATCATTCACCAAGCCATCAGAGCATGGGACATTTCCAGCGCAACACGCCCATCAACCCCATTGCTGCTGAGTTCCGGACTGCTGTGGCCAATGCAGCCCATGGCCCATCGAACAGCTGGTTAACTCAGAATGGAAACCACCCTGCTACATCATCAAGTAGCCACAACCAACGGAACAGCCCGTTAAACTAGAGTGGGTCCAGGTTAAATCGCCCCGAACCACGACCCATAATCCAGACGAGGGGGAACATGCACGCACGCCAGTAACCATTGACACACGACATGGTTACATTAGCTATCACAAGTTTATTTGCACTGTATTAATGAGAGAGAATAAGAGGGAGTTTCTCTTCAGAGAGATGCATGAGGATGATCTACCTCAGATCAAAACTGTCTGTCCAGAGATACCACTAGAGGTAAACGGCATCAGCGTATCAGCACTAATTGATAGTGATGCTGAGGTCACTTGTGTGAGTGAGGAGCTGGTGAGACAGCTCGAGCAAACAGGTGTAAGGGTACCTGTCATGCCTGTGCCAGCATTGAAAATACTGGGAGTAACTTCAAGAGCCAGCCCAGTTGTCAATCGACAAGTGTTGCTGCACATTGAAGGTCTGGGACAGCCAAAACAAGTTTTAGCCTTAGTGGTAAAAGGCCTCGCTAAACAACGATTTTAGGTACAGATTTCCTAACACAATTTGGAATAATTATTAATTTTCAATTATGGACTATAACTGCCAGTGACAGTCAGCACTCCATCCCACTGTCAGATCAGTGGAGTGTGAAAGAAAATTTGGTAGGACTGTTATCTAACACGCCTAAGCTTAGGCATATTAACAGTTGTAATGTCAACTCTAGTCTAACAGCCTCATTGGAAGACATTTCTACTGCCATCCATGGTGTAAACACAGTACCACATAAGCAGATGAATGTGTTATCACTTGCTAGCCAGTTATCAAGAGATTTTCTCTGATAAACCAGGTCTCAATAACATGTATCAAGCCAAGATCTGTATTAAAGAGGATGAACCGTTTCACCGTAAGTCCTATCCAATACCAGCAAAGTACCTACTGGAGGCTACGGAGTATCTGAAGCTTATGATAGAATGGAAGGTCATCAAGAGAATGGCTAGCCCATATGCTAATCCAATAGTATGTGTTGGCAAGATAGATGGTACAGTAAGGCTTTACCTTGACGCCAGAGAATTGAATCGTATTACCATCAAGGATCGAGAGAGCCCCGTGCAAACCAGTGAGATACTAAGGTTGTATCAGGGTGTAAAATATCTCACCACCCTAGATTTGTCATCTGGATATTGGCAAATTCCCCTACAACCACGGTCTCAACAGTATACGGCATTCCCGTTTAGGAATCAGCAGTACATGTTCCAGGTCATGCCCTTTGGACTGTGTAATGCAGTGGCAGAATTCACCAGGTGCCTAGCAGCCACCTTAGGTCCTGAGTGCAGTGGTTTTGCACGAGCGTATGTTGATGACATACTGATTACGTCAACTACGTTTGAGGAGCATGTACAGCACATAGGAACTGTGCTACAGAAGTTTCAATCTGCTGGGATGACTGTAAAACTAAAAAAATCAGTGTTTTGTAGGGATGAACTGCCATTTCTGGGACATATACTAACACCAGAAGGCATCAAAACAGCCCCTGACAAGCTTCAGGCAATTCAGGATTTCTCTACACCCAGAAATGTCAAACAACTCAGAGCGTTTCTTGGGATTATTGGCTTCTACAGAAACTACTCAGACCAAGTAGCACAACTGGCATCACCTCTGTTTGATTTATTGAAAAAGAACAAGATCTGGGAATGGACAAGCAGCATACAGAAGCTTTTCAAAATTTGAAACAATTATTTTTGGCTGAACACGTGATTTATCATCCCGTACAGAACAGGGAATTTTTTCTGTATACCGATGCTTCAGACATTGCATTAGGGTGCAAGTTAGCCCAGTGTGATGATGCAGGACAAGAGAGAACTGTTGCTATGGCCAGCCGCACACTCAACCAGGCTGAGCGTAACTACACAGTTACAGAGAGGGAAGCCTTAGCAATAGTATGGTCCCTGCAGAAATTCAGAGACTTGTTAATAGGTGAGAAAGTCAACCTATTGACAGATCATCAAGCTCTTACTTGTCTGAAAGCAGGAAAATTATTTGGCAGCCGTTTGACAAGATGGTGTCTATTACTTCAAGAATACGACATCCATATTCAACACATCAGAGGCACAGCGAATGTCACAGCTGATTGCTTAAGTAGACTGTCAGAATTAAAATCAGACACACATCCAGCTACAAGCAGACCCAAGGAATTTCTTGTGGCAACTAATCAGCCTAGCCTATTTCAAAAGAATCCTAATTTGAAATTAATATTACAAGATTTAAAGGAGAAGCAAAACACAGATGCATTCTGCGGCAAGATGAAGCAAGGACTAACTAAGAAGCCTGCTGATCATCGTATCCATCAACATTTCAGCAAGTCAGCTGAAGGTGTTTTGTTTGCTCATCCTAAACAGAAACATATATTTTCTGAAAACTGGAAACCAGTAGTGCTCAGTTGTATGATTTTACCAATAGTGAAGGAAATACATGAAACCCTAGGTCACATGGGATGTAAGAAAGTATTGGAAGCTGTCAGCAGACAGTTGTACTGGCCTAACATGCCACGTACAATTACCTCCTATACTAAGTCCTGTGACCTGTGTCAGAAATCCAAGGCACCCACTGAGAACCTGCATGTGTCCAGTACATTTTTGTGATAATGGATGTGTATACCAAGTATACCAGATTGTATCCAATTAAGCACACAACTGCTAAAACAGTTTTGAGGTACCTGCAAAATTTTTGTAAAGAAGTGCAAACACCTAGGATGGTACTGTCAGACCATGGTACCCAGTTCCAGAGTGAACTGTGGCAGACAGGCCTAAGGAAAATGAATGTGATACCTACTATGTCATCTATAAGGCACCCTCAAAGTAACCCTGTTGAGAGGGTTATGAAATCATTGGGGAATACTCTACGTGTTATGTGCCATGGTGCACAACAGTCATGGCGTGATCGCATACCTGCGATTGAGTGCATATTAAACCATACAGTGCATAGTTCCACCGGTTTTACCCCTCATGAAGCCCTTAGTTTGGATCGGTCGGTGGCGATTAACCCACTCTATTTACCAGAAAGAGATATTGATACGGATGTGACGGAATGGCCAACCGGTCAAGAGGTTGAGCACCTCATCAGTAAGCGACTACAAGCAGAAGCTTTAGCCAGGAGGAAACTCAAGAGTTCATCTAGAGTAAAGCAGTTCCAAGTTGGAGACCGAGTGCTTCTAAGAACAGCTCCGGTGAGCAAGAGATGGGAACGAGTGACGAAGAAGCTGTTTCTGCTCTTCGAAGGTCCATATGTGGTAAGCAAGATCATACGTGGAAATTGCTACGAGCTGCAAGACCCTGTTACCAACAAAGTTGTGGGAAGGTATAATCTAACACATTTAGCCCAGTAATCTGTAAAGATGTGTTTGGTCAGAGCTCATTAGAACTCATTATGTGTTACTACAGTGGAAAATAGCCTGAATGTACAGTTGTTGTATAGAATACATTGGATGGTCCTATGTAAATAGAGGACAGGACATCCAATAGTTGCAAATGTGTGATGTTTCGCATGTTATGCCAGCAATGGTAGTGCCAGCCATGAAATAATATTGCTGCTGTTATTGTGTTTTGTAGTGTCTATTGATACACTACACTGACAGCCTACGAGTGTAAGGCCAGTTTGTCCAGTGATGAGGCGTGGTGAAATAGTCCACCCACACTAGGATTTATTTTTGTGTAACAGTGTATAGCCAGAGAGCTATTTATACAGCATTGCATGGCGCTAGCACCACAGAGTTGGTGTCAACATTACAACATGTACACACGAGCATGACCAGGAGTCATCTGTGGAATTAAAAACAACTGTGTATCATGTATGAATACCCACTGACATGTGTGAGAACAGCTATCATGACCAAGTGTAACAGAATGTGTTAGAATTCGCTAACCAGCTGATTGTCCACATAAGCAAGCATGCACACAGCATATCAAATAAGCCACATATCACTCTTGCAACTACGAAGCCATGCAAACCCTCTAGGAACTATTTACCTTGTTTGCGTTATCCATAGGATGAATTATTGTCGCACTTACTGATTTTTAAGCTCACTTCAGAAGAATAAAATAAAATGAAAATTGCCATGAATTTGACTGTGTAATATCATATGTAAAAAAATTGCACAAATTTTTGTTATACTGTGTATTGTGTTTGGCATTGTATCTTATATATTTATAGTGAGCCATTTAAAAACACTTTGCTTTGAATGAATATAAACACTTGAAATTAAATTTGAATATTAAGCAGTAGCTTAATTTATTTTAAATTTGCCACTGAAAAGAAATACAACATGGTTGTATATACTTCACACACTAATTTTGTTGTTGTCACACGAAAGTTATCATTTCTTGAAGTTTAAAAAGACCTACTTGTTGGGGTCTAGTCTTCTGGCTGTGATACAGAACATGGAACACTGGTGTCGCGAGCAAGAGGAAATGATTTTCTGTGCTACCCAGTTGTTGCCTGTGGACAGTGTGTAACCAGTGTGAACAAAGTGTGATGAAATCAGTCAGACAAATATCTTAAAATTATAATTTCACATCAACAGTGAAATGGAAAAAAAAAACTTATTGAACACTGCAAGATATGTGTTATGTGAAAACACAGTATGTACTGATGGTACAAAAACATATTAATAGGTACACTATTATTGTCTGCAACTCTGCAGCATTTGCATTTAATTAATTATGTTATAAGATGAAATAACATGAGATGAATTTTATGAAATAAACTATTATTATTGTAATAATAAGTCATTTAATTGCATTGCAACTATTCATGTGGTCATAGTGACATGAAATGTGTAAATAACAATGGTATATGATTTGTTAGAATATTCTTGAATATAATTTCTAAGCCCAAGAGCAAAATGTAAATAAGCCTTTTGTGGCATATTAACATTGGTACTAACTAAATAGTTTTAGAATTAATCTCAAGGCAACTTGTTATACATGAGATAAAATAATATCAATTATTATTCATTATTAGTGCAATATGAACTGTAATCACACTATTACTGAAATTAGTTGTAATCAAATTAATTATGTTACCAGAAAATAACTGAAAATAATTCCTGTCTATGAGCAAATATGTAAACAAAAGAAATATTATCTAATATTTATAGCATGAATCTACTGTATGTTAGTACCGATACAATAACAATGGTACAAGATTACCCTGTGGGTCATGGTATATTAAATATTAATAGGTTTACGTTATAAACAAAACACATTAACGCTCCTAATAATAATAAAAAAAAATAATTGTTGTAATTAAGTACGTTCCCTAGTATTTTAAATGTTTATTTGTGGTCGAATGGTTATGGTCGAGGTGACCCGAGGCTACGACTGGAAAGCACAGATAGGACATTGTTGTTTTGAAGAGGTGAAATTTGAGAGTTAAGCCCGAGCTATAATTAAGGACGCCCGTGTGAGTGCGCCTTGAAAATGTGTTTGAACTAACCGCATACGCAACGACTGTGTAAGGACCCAACTCCGACGTCCCACGCTAGTCGTGGAACGTCCCGATGTCGGACAGGAACAGCGCCGTCACCGTCAGCAGGCACTGTCTCGCCGAGACGCCGCCTCCCGCCAGCTGGGCTGGTGTGGATAACGCCGGCCTGATAGCAGTGCAGTAGACAGCTGGGACCTCGCGGCAGGTGGCCGTGAGATGATTCGCCCGTCCCCGCCACCATGTCGCCTCCCGTGGCGCTGTCAAGGTCGCCCCGACTCGTTCCA
The DNA here is from genome assembly GCF_032445375.1 of Bacillus rossius redtenbacheri. Lineage (NCBI taxonomy): Eukaryota > Metazoa > Arthropoda > Insecta > Phasmatodea > Bacillidae > Bacillus > Bacillus rossius. The sequence goes on along the minus strand of NC_086336.1, from coordinate 13,673,719 downwards.
TGGTGCTGTGCAGTAGCGCCTGACGCCGTGCTGGACCTGTACACAACAATAAAGGGCTTGCAATTGTTTTTTTTTTTTACATTGCATATTTTCGCCGTCTTCACAATCGTAAGTACACTTACCTGTGTCTGTGCTGTGCCCGTGCCTCGTAAGCCCTTCCAGACTGCCTTCAACGACGGAGCAACGGAGAAAAACGCGGGAGTTTTTTTTTTATCTCACACCTGTTGTGGAGAAATAAAATAAAAGACGTTTGCTCGCCAACCGCCGAACTATCGCATGACCAAAATTTAGACTGAAAGAAAGGGTTAGATGAACTTTTGAAAACCCCCTAGACTTATTAGAAGGATCTTTCACAAAACTTCATCTGGGACAGCATTCTGTACGGTTACATGGTACCGCGTACAGCAACATAAGATTATTAATTGTTTTATTATCATATATGTATTTCTTAATTATTAATAATACTATGATGATGTTTAACACTTTTATATAATATATCTGACCTTCAAACTACGGAACTGTCATGCTACAACCTAGCATTCATAAACATTGAACTGACTATACTACCATCAAACCTAACCTGATTTAATATTTAACTCATTGTTGTAACTTCACTTCTATTATTTATTGTATTTTTTGTCTCACCACAGATATTTTATATTTAATAGTTTTTCCACTTTGTTTTGATGTGATTAGTAATCACGTACATCAGATTACCTGTTCCTGGCTGCAGTGTTTACAGCCGCAGACTATCCTGTATAATAGCATACCGCCGTGGGCGGAAGTGCGTCCGTGAATTATGATAAAAGGGAGAAGTAAGAAAATGCGTCTCTTCGTCTGGGCCTATCCCGACGCTGGCCTTATATAAATTGATATAATTAAAATAATCTTGTAAAATAATATAAATTCTGTGATTATAAACTAATTTGTGTTGTGGTGAATAAGACCGTGAGTATTTACAACGAGATCCGGCGGCAAATAGATAAATTATCTGCAAATTAGTTAGAGGCTTATAGCCTGAGCTAAAAGTTGCCATTTTTATAATGGATAGCGTCATTAGCACGGAATTTACAAGTTAATACTATTGAACACTATAATTATATTACAATCAACTACATATATTTCGGACAATTTCGAACATTATTTTTTTTTAATTCGTTTGAACTTTATTACAAATTTGAATAATTATTTCAGAATGATTTATAGTGAAAATTCTACTCAGTGGTCTGAAAGCAGAACTTCTGCTAACCCTGAGCACTAGCCGAGGTGACAATATTATTTATTGAAGAAATTTAATAATACTGATTTAGTGTTTGTATATTTTACTGAAACTGATCGACGTTAAATTACGGAAATTTGAATACATTAACCATTAAACTGTTTCTCGTATAAGAACTTTTGACAAATGATAACTTCAATGTAACGAACTTTAGTATAAATCTGTGCCTACGTATCTCCTGAATTTTGAACCAGTTCAACCTAACCAGGAAAACCACAATTAACCTGATCAATTCAGAATTTTCCTCACTAATAATCTGCACAATTTATCACTATTCATAACAAAACCATTAAATTCCCACTGTCTGGCAATAGAAGTGTTAATGTTGTTGTGTAATTATTTGTTTAGAATTAATATTGTTCAGTGTATTTGTTATAGTTGTTTGCATGTCTTTTGTCATTAAACTGTGTGGTGTTTAAATTGTAATACTCATTCACTCTACACAATTACATTTTTTACTTTTATTATTTTAATTCATTTGTTTCCATAGTTAATTCACTACGTCCAACATATATAACGGACACTAGCTTAGTTGAGCAACGGCGCCCAATAAATTATAATAACTTTTAATTAGCTATGTTATGCCCATAGAATAATTGAAAATAATACGAGAAATAGATACATAGAGTATACCAGTCAGAGTGGCGTTACCACCATCCATATACATTATACAAACACAATACATAGTATATTATATAATAATATACAAAATATTTTTAAAAAACCTGAAATAAGGACTTTAATTGTTGTTTCTTTCGTTAAATAGAGAAACACAATTACATATTTGTTTCATTTTACCAATTAACCAAGAGTGAAACATTATTATAAAACAACATTTTCTGCAAATATTTCACAAAACATGGAAAAATTGAGGTTTGATTTTGCTGTGAAACCAACAGCAGATGGAAATCAAACACCATATGCATCACCTCATTAGCTACACCTGATGGGCAGATTTTTGAAATTCCACTCGAACACTAACCTGTAAATCTACACCAAGCAGTTACAAATACTCTTAACTATGCCAAGGTCAGTAAATCATTAAATAAAAGACAACTACGGAAAATATGGATAAGTTTGACAGATTATATATCAAAAACATATTTGGATAGAGAGCAAAACTTACAGTTTAAGGATTTTTACCTGGAAGAAATTGGGGGAAACAATGTGCTGAATCTATAGCTAGTGGATCAAATAAAAAAATTGAAAAAACTATTTGAAAAATTTCTTGAAGAAAAAAAAACTATATCTGAGACTAAAAATTGAGGGAAAATTGCAAAATATTACATGATTGAGAAATTCACCGGCAGAAACTCAAATGCTTACCAGTGGATTAAAAATTTCAACAAAGAATGTGAATGTTTCCTAATCAAAGAAGACAAAAAGAAAATAGAAATGTTAAAACATTTCTTAGAATACTCCAGTGTATGTTGGTACAACTGCATGCAAATGAATTTTACAGTGGAATCGGACTGGAACAAATGGGATAAACATTTCTGTGAGATATTTGCAAACAAAGGATGCTCACCCATCAGATATCTACTTTAATAGTAAATTGATGTAATAACTATGAAGTTTTTTTACATTGTTATAAAATTTCTTTAATACGTCGATAAAAAAGTATCACTTTAAATAATAAAGAAACCAAACTAAAAAGTAGAAAATAAATAATAGTGTTACAAACGTTGTCCAGGCCGCGGAGGCCCGCAGGAATCTTCGATTAGTGACGAATCGAATGAAGACTAGGTATGACCTGAAAGCCAATTCATCCGGATTCCAGAAGGGTGATTTAGTGTGGTTGTATAACCCGCAACGAAGAAAGGGAAGGTGCCCTGAACTTCAAGCATCATGGGAAGGCCCCTATGAGGTCTTCAAGCGCCTAAATGATGTAGTTTACAGGATCCAGAGAGGAAAGAGGGGACGTATGAAAGTGGTACATTTGGACCGCTTGAGGGAGTATGCAGGAAGCGATGCGTTACCTGTTCGGGACGAACAGGTTTAAGAAGGGGGCAATGTTACGAACGTTAGCCAGGCCGCGTCACGTGCAGCTGCACGCCGTAACATGAGATGTGCCGTGCGCACCTGGGTCGCCGCTTTATCTCCCTCCAGCCCCCCGCTCCCCCCGCGCGGCACTGTTAGTTTGACATCCGAAACCTGCCAGCTGTTGAGTTGCGCGAGTCGCCGACACGTGTTTCGAGAGATTTCTACCGTCGTGTCGGCGCGGATTAAAGCAACCGGCCTCGGCCGCTCTCGTGAATTCTGGAATTGCGCCGGGGCCTATATATATGACCGAGGACGCCGGTCACGAGTCAGTAGAGAGTGAGGAGAGTTCAGAGTGAAGTCGGGAGTTTTCCCGCGGCGGAGTTTCCGGGTGATAGAGTGGCGAAGTCCCTGGACGTAGGTTCCAGGGCGAAGAGTTCAGTTCCGAGCGAGGCGTCGAGTGGATCCTCGGCGAAGGCAAGTGTCGGCGGCGGCAGAGTGCGATGACGGAGTCCCGCGGCGGAGACCCACGAGGGGTGCTGCAGCGAGAGTTTCGCCCGAGGTGCGGCCCAGTGAGGTGTGCGGTGTGTGAAAACGAGTGACTGGGGAAGCAACATTTTTAAGTGCAATTGATTATTTGCCATTTTAGATTATTTGTAAGTAATTTAAATAGTGGCAATAAATAAAACTGTGTGTGATAAAATTCTTTATTTGGGCGATCCTTTACGAACCCGCAGTAAAATCGTAACAATAGTTTAAATTACTAAGAAACAATCTTTATATAGAAAACCAAACTAAAAAAATAGAAAATAAATTTTAATAAATTTGAATTAAGAATGGTGTAAAAAATTTTAATAAATAAAAATTAATAATAGTTGAGGCCGGGCCCCATCAGAGTCCCAACTCCCACTGCAAGCACAAAATCCCTGTTACTTCCCACAAGGTAAAAACTTGCCCAGATGGGGCCTAACCTGCATATTAAAATTCAAAATCAAAGTGAACATCAAAACCTATGCTGAAAAATGAAAGGTGGCAAACACATTGACCGAACACATCAAATATATATTTTCAAAGTTTATTGTTAATCTTTATATCTCACAAATAGTACCAAAAATAGTTAGATCTCATAAATATATCACAAATGTTTTATAATTGACTAGAGATATCTCATAAATAATACAAAAATAGTTAGATCTCATAAATAACAAATATTTTATACTTTTACACACAATAAATATTCCTGATTTTGATACTTTTCTTTGGTTTCAAAACTCTAGGCTAGAAGAGCCAAAATTTATTACAAGGTACATTTAAATGCTTAATGACTTTAAGCCAAAAATAAACAAAACATTAATCAACTCGCAAGGAAAAGGTCTTTGGAGAGCTAAAAATCAATTAATTATTGAAAGCAATATGGCCGCCCACAACAAGGAAAATGCGAAGGAGGTGCAACAAAATTGACCAAGTGCCAATCCACATTATGAACACCTAAAGCAACACTAAGCTTAAACAAGTGCATCATATCCGCACAAAACACAAGTCCAATGGTTACTACTCAAAGTTATTTTCATCATTATCAAAACTTTAAACTCTACTGGCCATATCATAACAAATAATTACAACACCCATACTTAGCTCTCCAAAACACCTTGCCTTCTGTCAATCTCTCTCTCTAATGCCTCATGATGATGTTGGTGATGGTCCTGCTGCTCCATGCCTAACTGATCAAAATCCCGGGCTTATATAGGGGAGAGTTGGCTAAAACGGGGTACTTAAGTGTTTATATGCTCATTAAGTGGCTGGTAATTATACCTGAGTATCCATTATTTGCAAGGAAACACTTTATATATCCCTACTGATATTGTGCATATGAAGAGTCGGATCCAAGCAATGCGAAATAAAACATTAATATTTTTCTTTCATGTTGCTAAGTACCCTGTTTTATCATACCGGTCGGATAAAACGGGGTACTTCAATGTCGAACATATTAGTGCAGGTATTTCGATACAAATTGAGACATATTTAATAAAAAGTGTTGACAATGTTATTACATATGATTTATGACTTGCATGTATTTTACAGTTTACTATGATACATTAACAAATAGCACAATAAGGAAGTCAAATGTCATCATTATCAGTTTCTGAGGATCTCAGTTTTCAAAATGCCTGAAATCACAGACTCTCTGAGTATCAGTGCAAGTTATACAACACATTTATACCAAAAACAATATTCTTTCGCTGGCACTAATCACAAGTGTAAGAACCAACATCATCACTGTCTATACCTGCACACTGTTCGTGTGCCCATTCATCGCACATAACATTCTTAATCCACCCTTCTTCTGATTTGGAGTTTGAATACAAGTCATAGCAGAAGAGACATGCTGCATTTGTTTCCTCTTCATCAGATGTTTCAGAGTTGTCCTGAGTCATTACGGATATTTTACTGCATTTTTTATTACTGTGGGCTTTGCGAGTTGTAGACTCAACATGTGACCTGTCTCTAGATGAATTCAGTTTTCTTTTTACTGTTTTGGGATTGGCAGTAGAACTATGCGCAGATGTCTTACTTTGTGCAGCAATTAGGCCTAGTTCATTTTTATAAGGGGAGCTTGTGAGGATCACAGTTTTGCCACATCTCCTGTTATTTTTGGTTTCAACCTTCCTCTGAGCTATAGGTATGGGTTTAATGTCTTTCGGTGACACAGCAAATGCCGATGTGGCTGTTGATGTGGATGCTTCGGAATCCAGAAGACACTGCGAAAATGGCCCATGAGATTCACGTTGGCTAGATGCAGGTTCAGGTGTGTTGGCCATAGGTTCAGATTCAGCCATGGTAGGTTGTACCAATGGTTGGTGGATGCTTGAAATGGCCAAACTTTGCTGACGAGACATTTCATCTAGAGGCCTTTCAGTGGTTTCAGCAGGTTGAAACATCCAGCCCAAGCCTAAAACATAATAATTCACACATTATGATGCTTCTTATTTTAAAAAGTGAACATTCAGCAAAATAATAGAGATTTTATTTAGTTTTATTTCCCAATAAATATATTAAAAAATGATACATATTTATTTTTTACACTTCTTAGAATGCAATAATTTTAAAGTGCTTGCCTTTCTTAGTAGCATCCTCAAGCGATAAACCAGTTCAGGCTTTTTTCACTCTCGCTTTAATAAGTTGATTGTGGGACGCCAAACATTTTAGAAGCCTTAAGGTATCCCATTCTGGCAGCCAAAACCTCAGCAACTGCATTTTTCATAGCATCTTGAGACCAAGACTGTTTGTTGGTTTGGCGAACATAAGGCATTATGATTCACTGTCTAAATAAAATACTGTACATTAATTTGTGCCCGAAACCAAATAAATAATGGTTTAGAACTTATGGGTAACAATATCAAATAATCATTGTACTTAAAGCTATAGTTAAGAAACGGTTTGATAAAACAGGGTATAGTCGGATAAAACAGGGTACTACCCTGTTTTAACCGACCACGCAGTACCCTGTTTTGTCAGACTATGCCTTGCTACAAAATAAATTCATTTCTAAGGAAAGATGAGAAACGTACAAGTTAGTACACACACGTATTTGTAGTACATACTACACTCATTTCTATGCCCACTCACCTGTATAGTTTGACAGTTTCATTCATCTGCAGTTATCATACAAACAAAAGCCAAAAATTACATCACATCAGTCAGAAAACACACTTTTCTCAATAGACAACGCTTGATGCTGCCGACTGCCACGCTATTTGTTGCTGGCTAGCGGTACTCGTACGAGTAATTAACTGACACGATCAGAGGTAGATGGCAGCACGGTATAGTGGAAATAACAGTGGTACCCCGTTTTACCAGACCACCCGGTTTTGTCCAACTCTCCCCTACCCATTTCTCACCCCCCCCCCCTTCACTCCTATTGCCCCTCCAATCTCGGGATTAATAGAGATGATTTTCGAATGTTCTAGAAAGATCTTCATACCAGTTCACATAATCGATAAACAACCAATTTCCGGGATTTATTCTTCTTCTTGCTAAATCCGGAGTTGGTAACACTGAATTCGATGTTGTGTAGGAATGAAGTCTCCACTTTGTCTATGGTATTTTGTTGAAAGTGCACTGTCTTCTGCCGCACACAGCCGTAGCTTATCTATGAGTCGTGACGTCACAAGAGGTCAGTTTATTCCTACACGTCAACATAGAAGGTAAGCTTCTTCATGTCCTTAAATGTTTGGTGGTGGAAATTTAATTTAACGTCTTGTGACCAGACACGGTCACATCCTCCTCACCTGAAACTTCACTGCAGGATGGCATCTTCTTCCAGGTGATAAAAAGTCTTGGGATGGCCAGTCACAAGTCAGATCTTCACCTGTCAGTTTCCACAGATCTAGAAGCCGAAGTATTCAAGGAAGCGGACGAAGTACCTGCTGGTGGGTGAGCTGCCATCAGAGCTGATGTTGTAACTGAGACGAACTGGTGGGTGATGTTGTAGCGAGGGAGCGGCATGCTTCTGCTGTTGGATGCGGAACTGTAGATGGTCTTGAAGAAAATGAAGTTCTCGAAGGTCTCATGCAGCAGTCGGTGTACTCGGTGTCGAGGTAATCCCAGAAACAGAGGGAGCAAGAGGAGTAAAAGGAGAGACCTACGTAATTCAACCCCTTCCCCAAAAAAAAACAGAGAGAGAGAGAGAGAGAGAGAGAGAGACCTCCAAGACACTAATTCTCAAGTTAAAAACAAACTCATCTTAGAACCTACAAACTATATCACAGATCAGAACTTGACTAGACAACATATTTAAAATATTTCATACAAAAACACATCATTAGTAAGCGTATAAATTCTTAAAAGGAGCATGGTGATTTTGAACACATCATATTCAAGAATCATAATATTAACAAAGATCAACAACAATATTTAGCTTAACTAGGTTACATTCTCACATATAACAACAGGATACTCTTAGATAAAAAGACTTGATCTCGAGAGAGAGAGAGAGAGAGATCACATTACATTCTAAGAATTTGGTTAACATAATTCAAACCTTGCGGCTTTTTCTTAATCGGACAATAAAACTGAATGTGCCCTTCTTTACCACACAAAAAACATTTAATTTGCTTCTTTTCCTCAATCCTATTCGAACCATTCCCATTTTCGGGTCTCACATTATCCACTGCCTGAACCTCTGCCTGGGAGCTCGACTCTTTAGAAATGTTAGTCTGCTTAACATTAAAAACTTTCCCTTTTTCGGTTTTAACCTGCTTAGAATTTTGAAGCCGAAAACAGTTCTCAGTGATATGGTTAGTTCTATGGCAAAATTCACACTTCTGAAGTGTTGAGACCTTAGGTTTAGGAGCAATACTCAAACTACTGTCAGCAACGGTTAATTCTACTTGGGTGACCAATATAAGCAACTCAGACAATGTGGCTGGTTTCTTAGAGAAAACGAAGAAACGACTGTAAGCTGGGACGAGATTATGAAATACCAATTCAACTAAATAACTTTCTTCACAGGGAAAACCTAACACTTCCACCAGACACATTGTTTCATAAACAAATGAACGCATAGATTCATGGGGACTTTGACTCCTATCCAGAATCTGCATTCGGATTTTCTGAATAGCCACACTAGATCCCACATTCCTCAAAACTTCCTGACTTAATTTTGCAAAATCCCAGTTCTTGTGAATAGCTTCACTTAAAATAGGCTGAAGTAACTCAGGAACTTTTAGCAATGCCGCAGCAAACACTACTTTATCACTACATATTCCAAGTTTGCTTACTTTCAGAATCTCTACCAGAAATGTTACTACCAAAGACAACCCAAGACTTTTAAGCAGAGGAACCCTTTCTACCACATTACTGGGGAGAGATTTTAACTTTTTCAGAATCGACTCACCCGGTTCACTAACTGCCTCATCGTCCTTTCTGACTAACGAGCGGGCCGCGCTTCGGAGACTCTCTATGGAGTCGCTCTCTTGGCAGGATATCCCTGCATCTGTGAGTAACGCGATCAGAGAAGCCTTGCTAAGGGACTGGATCCATGCAGTACGAGGTCCTGTAGACATTGTGGCAAACACCCAGCAACTTTTCCAAACACAAGAGTAAACAATATCACCAACATCCCCAATGTTATGCCACACTTACAAAAGAGAATGAGCAAAGGTAAGCAGAGTTGCGCAGGAAATGAGGCCGGGCCCCATCAGAGTCCCAACTCCCACTGCAAGCACAAAATCCCTGTTACTTCCCACAAGGTAAAAACTTGCCCAGATGGGGCCTAACCTGCATATTAAAATTCAAAATCAAAGTGAACATCAAAACCTATGCTGAAAAATGTAAGGTGGCAAACACATTGACCGAACACATCAAATATATATTTTCAAAGTTTATTGTTAATCTTTATATCTCACAAATAGTACCAAAAATAGTTAGATCTCATAAATATATCACAAATGTTTTATAATTGACTAGAGATATCTCATAAATAATACAAAAATAGTTAGATCTCATAAATAACAAATATTTTATACTTTTACACACAATAAATATTCCTGATTTTGATACTTTTCTTTGGTTTCAAAACTCTAGGCTAGAAGAGCCAAAATTTATTACAAGGTACATTTAAATGCTTAATGACTTTAAGCCAAAAATAAACAAAACATTAATCAACTCGCAAGGAAAAGGTCTTTGGAGAGCTAAAAATCAATTAATTATTGAAAGCAATATGGCCGCCCACAACAAGCAAAATGCGAAGGAGGTGCAACAAAATTGACCAAGTGCCAATCCACATTATGAACACCTAAAGCAACACTAAGCTTAAACAAGTGCATCATATCCGCACAAAACACAAGTCCAATGGTTACTACTCAAAGTTATTTTCATCATTATCAAAACTTTAAACTCTACTGGCCATATCATAACAAATAATTACAACACCCATACTTAGCTCTCCAAAACACCTTGCCTTCTGTCAATCTCTCTCTCTAATGCCTCATGATGATGTTGGTGATGGTCCTGCTGCTCCATGCCTAACTGATCAAAATCCCGGGCTTATATACCCATTTCTCACCCCCCCCCCCTACACTCCTATTGCCCCTCCAATCTCGGGATTAATAGAGATGATTTTCGAATGTTCTAGAAAGATCTTCATACCAGTTCACATAATCGATAAACAACCAATTTCCGGGATTTATTCTTCTTCTTGCTAAATCCGGAGTTGGTAACACTGAATTCGATGTTGTGTAGGAATGAAGTCTCCACTTTGTCTATGGTATTTTGTTGAAAGTGCACTGTCTTCTGCCGCACACAGCCGTAGCTTATCTATGAGTCGTGACGTCACAAGAGGTCAGTTTATTCCTACACGTCAACATAGAAGGTAAGCTTCTTCATGTCCTTAAATGTTTGGTGGTGGAAATTTAATTTAACGTCTTGTGACCAGACACGGTCACATCGTGTATAAAAGAAAAAATGTATTTTATTCAAAAAAAAGTGTGGGGTGCATGGTGTCAATAGTTATAAATATTTTATTGACATATATGAGTAGAAGGATTATCATTTCGATAATATCTTAAAAAGCAACCCACGGTTTTTTTAAATAAAATACTTTTTTTACACTATTTTTAATTCAAATTTATTAAAATTTATTTTCTATTTTTTAGTCTGTTTTTCTATATAAAGAGTTTTGTTTAGTTTTTTTAAGCTTTTATTTATTAATGAAACCATTTTAAATTAAGATGGTTTAATTAATTATCTATATTAAAGTATACATTCTAACAGAAGGTGTCAGTGTTTTAATATCAAAACCATATCCCCCTGATCAAGATATGCGTTCTCTTTTTGGAAATTTATGTTTACTGGATAGTTTTTAGTCACAAAGTTCTGACTATATGTATGCTGAGTCAACGAATAAGCTTACCCAGTTGGTTTTATTGCTTGTCTGGTTTCGTAAATTTTTAACGCTGAGGTTTTACGAATGAACTAATAAAAATTGTTATGTTGTGCTGCAAACAAAATTTTTATAATCTATTTTTGTTTTAAGCTCACTGTTTAAGAAATGTAGTACAATGCATTAATACAAGGGTAAGTGTAACCCTTTTTTTAGGCACTTAGTAGTAATTCAAACATGTATTATGCATTTTATTTATTAATGAATACTGCATTGTATAGCTTTGATTGTGAAAGTATTTAATAATTTTTTATTTGAATATTCCTATCAACTAAGTTATAAATCAAAATATATATTTATTTACTTTTTTTTATATTTGTAATTTTTGCTAATAATTTGCATACACAGAAAAATATATTTTTGTACATTTATAAAAAAATTCCTTTCGAAATTATTTGCCAAGTAATAGTTTTTAATACTGCAAGAAATATTGTAACTTTGTACAACGCATAGTAACTATAGTTACTTTCGCATACAATAAAAACGTTTTTGAAAATCATACTGAGAATTAATTATGAAAATTGGTGCATATTGTTATTTTTAATTCATATTGAATTCAAGCATAATTTTTCTAAACCAAAAAAATTATAATCGAATATTCAATAATTCAATTTATTTTATTACGCAGTTACTATAAAGCTATTCAGGGAACGGTATACAAATAACTGTAACTATTGGAGGTACTGTGACAACACAAATTATAAATGCCACGGTAACGTATCTGAACCCAGTATTACTGCAAACACCATTTTGTATTGATACTGTTGTTTTCATGTACATGTACAAATTTACAAATATCTGTAATTTTATATGAATATTTCTGTTCCATGAAATATATATGTATATAACATTTTAGGATAAGTAAGAATAACGAAAATAAATAAAACACAAAATATTTTATATATTTGAATATTCAGTTCATTGGGCTACAAATACTGAGGAATGAAGCATACAGCCGTGAACCAGCGAGATTTCTCAGGCTACTGCTGTTTTGCCTATCCATTCCATTCCGTCGTTTTACATCTCTTTGTTTCACACTTCATCATCTCAAAATTCGACAACGTTAAAAGCAAAAATTCGTTCATTCATAACGTTTGAAATCAATAATCAATTAAATCGATTTGATTTGACAGGGTTTCGCGTTGCATGTTTTTGCACTAAGGCTTAAGTCCAAGGAACCGCCTAGATTAAAGCAGGCCCCAAAACTCTTGGGTTTCCAACTCGGGGCTCACAAATCAGGGTCGCTCTTGGGCTAAGGCATCGAGGCCAGCACCCTGACACCGTTGCGTGTGACGCGTTTGTGATCACGATCAACTAGAATCCTGTGATCACTTCTGCACCTCGGAGGCATAAGATACTATTTCCACTTATGTGCACAATGCATTTTGACCATAAACTTGACCACCGTTTAGCATTCTTTCTAGTGGCATACAACACTAAGATATAATTTATGACATAAATTCACATATTTTGGGTGGAAAATAGTTGATTTAATAAGTGAGGCACTGTTTAAAATTCCTTAAACTGCTCTCATAATATGTTTTTTTTCTGATACAGTGTATTGCCTCCGAGGTACAAAATTAAAAATCATTTTCCACAATTTATTAATTTTATGAAGAGTACCCTTCTTGTAGTGCATGTTTTCCTTCTACTAGAGGTTTAACAAAACGATATTTTTCGATCACAGCCTAACCTGTGATTGCTCCTTTTGAATATCTTATGATGTTTAGCAGTGCTCATATCCCTGCTTAATAACTTCTTGTTGTCTGCTCTAGGTAGTAAGTTAATTGAGTAAACGGCATCTGATATTGACGTAATATTAAATTTTTGTTTCGTCTCAAAGTATGTGCGTATAAGTAAATTATTTAATGCATAATTATAAACAATTTTATTTGAAGTATGGAGTAAAAATACAGTTTGTTACAAAACAACTCACAAAACAATGTTTAGTGCAAAATGTGTGAAAATATTATAAATCAGTTAAAGAAAATCAATATCAAAACTATCATAGGTTCTTAAAGTAATATTAATGTTAAAAAAATAAAATTTAATTTGTGTAGAGAAAAATGATTTTTTTGACAAAATATGCTCAAATACACACTTTAGGCTACATAACAATAATATGGAAAAGTTTTGCTACAGAAAAGATTATTGCAATCGTAACTTACTAATAAAAACATTTCTCATTACCGAATGTTTGTATTGATTGTGGTTGGAACAGGGCCGTTAAGCAGGCAGTTAATAACTGTTGAAATTAGTTCTTCTGCCAGGCGCTTCAATGCCAACAAATGCCGTTTTCAAGAACTAAAAATATATGTCCGCAGCCCATAAGACCATAAAGAAAATAAGGTGCGCTCAAATTGGTTGGCTGTGAATAATCACAGTATCAGTGGATCTGAAGCTGCATTGCTGTCGGTGGCCTGAGACCAGTCACAGTTTGCAGAAAGCTGTTCAGCCAGGGATGGTAGGCAAGCGCGTAGGAACCGGGGGGGTGACCCAGGCGACTGCCCGGCCATAACATTTCATGGCCGGGCAAAGTGATGGTTTTGCCCGGCCATTGCATCAGATGAACAAGAGGCATTGTCTTCATTGCAATGCTAAGTGGTTTTGTGGGATTTTCTTGTCTGTGCGTTACTTAATTCTTAAAATAAATTAAGACTTTTCGATAAGTGTTCAGGCACAATAAATACGACTTCTTCTAAATATTCACGTTTCACAGTGCTGATAGCGGAAATATTATTGTGGGATATAAGACCAGTAAATGTTTCCGCTCGTTGCAGTAGCTTACGCTCCGTTTTTGTCCACCCTCGTCTACCTGACATTCAGACCCTTGCATTCACCCCGCCTCGTTTCTACCTAACGGTAACGACCTGACGTGCAGAGCGCTTTCCACATGTCAACAGCTGTACGTCTGCTTTTAAGTCCAATACACTTTGTGAGCCGTACTACAGAACTGTTAAAAATAAACTTATTTATCTGTAGTATCGTGAGTGAGTAGTGCGGAATGGCAGTGATGAAAAACATTTTGGGTTTAAGGAGAAAACTTATAACATTTTTTTTTTTAATTTTTCGGCGTACAATGACTCAGAAAAGCATCAACTTTTTCTTCAACAACCGTTCTGCACAGTCCTGCAGTTCATCACAACCACCGCCTAAAAAGCAATGCACATTAGGCTGTAATGCCTGTGAAGACAAATATCCTAAAGAAGAGTTGGATTCCTTTAACCCAGGTATTACTTTTGCGCAGTTTATGTCGGTACATTATTTTTTTCCGCTCGTCGCTCGTGATTATTCCATCGAGTAATAAAAAAAATTCTTTGAAACTACAAATCATTGAACAAGAATTTATCAAGCAGATTTGCAGTTATTTTTAAGCATCTTCACTCGCCTATTCTGTGGGGTTCGCATTTTTAACTTATTCTTAAGGGGAGTCTGACAGTAAAAAAAAAATTAAAATATTGACTTTTTTAATTTTTAATACCAAAATAAAATTTCGACTTTCCTGAATAAAATGATATGAGTGTTATTGCAAAAGACTTTTTTCCATCTTTAATTTTTTATTTTTTAAAGTTTAACTGCATTTTTTGAAAAATTAATTTTGTGACTTTTTAATTTTAAATGCTAAAAAAATATATATATATTTTGACCTTTCTGAATAAAATGTAAATACTTTCTAGTACTCCTTTCAATAAAAAATATAACGAATAGTAAATTTTCAAAACTTTACAGCCTTAATTCACATTTGGTTGATGTATAGACCTTTCCTGTATTGACCTTGATTTATGAAGTCTGACAGTAAAAATTAAAATAATAAAAAAACGACTTTATCAATTTGAATGTGTTATTTTGTCATATAACTTATCATAAGATATTTAGATTTTGAGATTTATTAATGGTAAAACAGTTTTTCTGTCACGTTTTAAATTAATATTCAGTGGACACTAGGTACACCATATGCTTGTGTCAATACATTCTGAATATTGGCATCATCTAAGAATATTTAATCAGAGGTTTGTAATATTAAGAGTTCTCCTGTCCTGATATGCAAATTAATTTACTTAATAGTGGGCAATGAGTGGGATAATGACATCTTTGTTAAATTGTTTACTCAAGGCTCAGCCTCACTTAAATATTTGATTATAGCTTGTTTTGATTATTTCAGTTGTTTGTTATCACATATTAAGAAAATATAACTATAGCTATAGACAGTTGGCAAAATATATTATCTCACACTACAAATATTAATCTTCAACCACCGTCATGTAATTATTATGCAATTAGTCAAACATATTTTTAATTATAAATACATCTTTGCCTTTTCTACAGCTCTAGATAACTTGATGATATCTGGGGACTAAATTTGAAGGTGCTTGTAATTTATGTACTCTGTGCAGTGGGAAAATTCAACAAATTGCCTTTAAAATGAATTCTACGAGGCGAAAACTGAAAAGTGAACACTGTTTTGTGATGCCGAGCCTTAAGTAAATTTGTTATAAAAAAAGTTTAAATGTCTGCTAGTAGTACATTCTATTTTTATGTACTAAAGATGCTTAAATAGCACCATTTTTCTCCTTAGAAAGCAATTTTTTTTCTCCCGGGGCGAGCCCCCGGACACCCCCTCTGTTAAATCCACCACTTATAATGATACTCTCGTTTGCCCCCCCATTAAATATTTGCTTCCTACGCGCCTGATGGTAGGGGAGCAATCACAGTTTCCACATCGGTTGGAGCGCTAGTCACACAAGAGACTGCAACCAATGATGTTGCTACTCTGATCACAGATACTTCATGTGATGAATCACAGTCTGTAAATGCGATTTTTTGATATCTGCGGCTAAAACACATGTTGTGATTTTTCGACTCATCTTTAACTTCAACAAGACTCTGTGGGACTTAAGACGTATATAAATTTATCTCTACAATTTTAAATTGCAAAACTTTTAAATAGACTTAGGGTGCGTAATACAAAATTTAATTTAGGTGATTAATATATCTTTATAGGCGTATTTATGATTTCCTACCCATAGAGGAAAAAATCGTGTTAGAAACGTACTTCGTAATTAATAGCACGAGTTACAACTGGGTGCTTAACATCTGTGAGCCATTTAGATGTGAGTCTTGAACTTATGTCCATCCCATCTTGAATAGGAAAGATCACATATATAAACATATATGCATGCATAAATATATACATAGCGTGTCCGTTTTCCTAGTGGGAAATGCATGAAGATAGCTGTAGCTGCTGAAACGACAGTGAATTTTAAACTCCCTTCCATCTCAATGCACAATCTCCACAGCATCCTCGGAGCAATTTCCGAGAGGAAATGGCGTGAGAAAGAGACAGACAGAGTGCGTTCGCAGTAAGATGTGACTGGGAATCTTTCCCTTTTCTCCCGCCTCTATGATTTATTCAGACGAGCGAGGGAACTTTATAAAACGGGACGGACGGGCGCAGAGGATATTTGCGCTAAGTTCAGCGTGCTGTGACGAGGAAGATATTTTGAATAATTTTTATTAATTCTTCAGCTGGATGAAATTCCCTTCCAGCCCTCAACGGAAACCTCTAAACCAGAATTTTCTCTAGTATTAATCACTTTCGTTTTTATTTTTCTGTTTGGAAATTGTGAATTAACATAATTTAATCCCATTCCTAATAAATAACATAAATTTTAATTCAAAGTTTATGGTTTAAACGTTATTTAGGATGTTGTACTGTTACTCGCACTGTTAATAATTTTAATAATTTTTTTTTTTTTAGCATTTGAGAGACGTAATTATTTATGTATTCGAGAGATGTACCTTTAATTATTATAACGAAACACTATTAAAAAGGGCGTAAGAAATTATTTATTAATATTAATTTAACAAATAATTTTATGACAAAGATACTGAACTTTAAATTATAAAAATTATAGCGTACAACTCCCGACCATATAAAACAGGACTTGCAATTACTTAATATCCGAGTATTTTCACTTTTTTTCTTATACTGCCGAAGAAAGCCCCTAGCTTTCTATAAAAATATAATTATATATTTATATATTAATATTTCATATAATTTTACCTTATTGGTACTGAAAAATATACTATTGAAATATAAAAAAAATTTCTTCCATTTAAACATTGAAGGGCTATTTTAAAACTATACTAACAAATAAAATATATACCCTGGGCCCTACTGATAAATGCGTTAGTCCGGGAATTACATGTGACTATGTTTATAGTTTGAATACATCCATTTTATTCGTTTCAATACATTTCATATTCCAATAAAATCTCCCAATTAAAATCAATATTTAAAGATTTCAAAGTTTTTCCTACATGTGAATAATGGGCTGTATTTCGTAATCCAAATATATATTTTAAAAAAATACTGGTAATTAGAACTTACTTTTCTATAACTTTCAGAGTTTTATTAATTACACTAAAAGTCAATAGTAATGAGCGAAAATACTTTTATTTAGTATCAATTCTCATTAATAATTACTTTTTGTGGTAATTATATGTCATGGAAGTTGTGTTTACTGATAAATACAAAGACAAAGATGAGGTAAGAAGGGAAAAGAATTTCAAGGAAATATAAGATAATAACTTTGTTACATATTTTAAAATATGTGAACATTTTATTATGATAAAACCTAACACAGAATTGGTTCTCTTTACAAGGTGTTCCTGTATTTCTAACTCGTATATTTATCAACGGCGCAAAAACAACTTCAAAGTATAATTTACAGCTGTCACAATTTTTGTTAGTGTGTCCTTGAACATTTTCAAAAGATTTTCATATTTTTTTTCGTGTAGCGCATCACATTATATTTTTTACACATAAGCTTTCCAACGTTCATGTCAAAAAATACTGGATAAAATCAGGTCACGTGTAAACATTCCTTACAAGTTTACCAGATTTTACAATTACTATGAAAATATTTTTATGAAACACATAGTTCGTTCTTTAAATGATTAATGCAATGGGGAATTTTGATTTAATAGAATATTTTGGACATAATGTATAGCAGTTTTGCATTTTTTTCGATTAAAAATATTCAGGAATACAAAATAAGAAATAAAAATAAAATATATACTCTCAGAGTACAAATATAAAACACCTGATTTCAAACTGATGGACCCAGAGATGAAACTAAACCGGTATTATGAAAAAAAAACAACGATGACAGAACCGACGAACTCAGAAGGTTTCCTAAGACAAAACATTTGCGACGTTTCGGGAACTGGCATGTGTTCCCATCATCAGGCACGAACAGACTGAACTGATGTTTAAAGTTTGAATGTGTTCGGCTGTGCTGTCGTCGTGGTGTTGTCCATAATACCTGTTTATTTTCTCATGGTTGGGTTCGACATCAGCTGATTTACGCTTTTTCTCTGATCGCATTTTTGTTTTTTATTTTGAATTATTAATTTGTTTCCATGACAATCATTGCAAAACTACAATGGTGTTTGTACAAAAAAAATTGTATTAAATGAAACACATAGTCTTGTAATTTTGTAACCTTGTAGCTAAGGTAGTAGTTTTAAAAGAATAGGTCCCAAAAAATTTTCTATTTATTACTTACTCCAAAGAGGTTTAATGCGCAATGACATTAAATAAGCAATACCAACTATATGAAATAATTATCGAAGTTTCCTGAGCCCATCTGATTGGACTCGGAACGGAGATTAAAATATTTAAAAGTTGCATTGTTGCGCGCGCATCGTAAACCTGATTAATGTTAGTACATCATACAATTGTGATTATCATTTAGTTGACATCGAGATCATAATACACGATAGAAGTTGGTGACATTCGCATGAAGCACTGACGGAATGGATGGGTGATGGAAAGGGAGGACCCAGTGAAAACCCACCCAACACGGAAACATCCGTCATGTGAACTGTCTGTGAGAAACCCGAGTGGGACTTGGCCAGGAGTCCAGACATGATCCCTTAGCGTTAGGCGCCTGGTCGGGCCCACGAGCTCCAATAGCGCGGGGGCGCTAAGGACGACATTGACGCGGGCAACACACGCCTCTTAGCCTCTACGCGCCAGGCATTGGACTGGCATGCAGTCTTCGCGTCAGTAGCGCACCTCTATGGCGACCCTATAGTCTAGTGGTTGAATATAAAATTCTTCCTGCACTTATCTGTACCATTTACAATACTGTTGTAGATTTTTGAAGTGATACTTATTTAGGCGTGATAAAAAAATTTGATGAGACTAAATTTTTACAATGCCAGCGCAACAATGCAACGAAAATTTAACAGGATAAAAAAAAATTACATACATAAAAAGGCTGCACACAAACAAAAATTACATTTGTGCATTTAAATCTTATACTTAAGTGAATAAATAATGGTCAATATCATTAAAACATTTATTTATTTAAAAATATTAGTGATATAGTTTTTTCAATTGTATTTAAATAAGTCAGCTTATTTTCCCGTATGTATTATTTATTTGCACTACAAATTTTTGCATTATTATTAAATAAATAATTAAAAATAGTAAATTTATATAAAAATTCAGCATATTTATAGATTGTTATACTAATTAATTTTTTTCGATTGTTTTACTAAATTAAAGTATTTATTTAATAAATTTTTTTATATTGATATTAAAACTAAGTTTTGATTTATTTTTAAATTTTTTTAATTTAAACTTTCCAAACGTATTTATAATATTTGGACTCGTGTCATTTTATGATTTTATTTCTACTAACTATTACTATGCAAAATAAAAGTTAGTTTTTTATTACTCCCAATAAGTATAACTTCTAAAGTTAGTTTTTTATTACTCCCAATAAGTATAACTTCTAAAGTTAGTTTTTTATTACTCCCAATAAGTATAACTTCTAAAGTTAATTTTTTATTACTCTCAATAAGTATAACTTCTAACTCGCGGCCCATCGTTTTCAAATCTTAAATGTCTGTGAAAACACCCGTTTTAGCCTTTTCCAATGTCCAAAATACCTACACGTTAAAAACGAATATGTGGAACGAAACGTATAACAACAAGTGTAATGGTGCTTAAATACTATTCGTAGTCAGGAACCTTTAATAAATCTGTATCGGTTTGTAAATGTCACGCGAACACCCGGAGTGCATAGTGCATCTCATCGTGCGCCATAAAATTAAATTCATCATGTAACTCTCGGTGAGCCGGAACATTAAATTTATCATGCGCTTATCCGTGTGTCGTAGCATAGCATCCACCATAGACCTATCCGTGCGTCGGAACATTGTATTCATTATGCACACCTCAATGCAACGAAACATTTATTCAATTTACCATGCACCAATTATGGAACAGCAACATTTAATTCATTATGCACCTCCCTATGTGCCAGAACATTTATTTCATATTGCACCTCTCAGTGTGCCGGAATATTGCATCCGTCATTCACCTATCTATACCCGAACCGTATAATCAATAATGTACTTCTCTTTGCACCGGAACATTGCAAACCTCCCTACACTATTCCTTGCTCCGGAACATTGCCTGCACCATGAACCTATTCATGCGCCGGTACATTATATTAAACATGCACCTCTCAATGCAACGCCACATTTATTCAATTTATGAACCTCTTACAGCACCAGAACATTTCATCCACCACGCACCTCTCAGTGAGCCGGAACATAAAATTCATTATGCACCTCTCCGTGTGCCGGAACATTTCATTCTCAACACACATCTCAGTGCACCGAAACATTAATTTCATCATTCACTTCTCCGTGCGCCGGAACATTTAATCCGCCATGCACCTCTCTGTGCACCGGAACATTTAATCCGCTATGCACCTCTCTGAGCGCCGGAATGCCCGAGGCATGGAAGGATTCAGATTACAAGCGCTACTTTTCTCTGGAGCGGTGTGATTGCGCACGCAGGAAAGAAATGAGATAAAAGCGGGATTGAAAGGTGTAAACTCGAGCGCGCAGTCACGTATAAAACCCCTTATTCAACCCTCTAAAATCCCTCCCTCACTTACCAACTTTACGGCAAGTCGTAAAATGAAATGTTGCATCCACAATTTTGTTTATAGTTGCTGCTACTTCTTTACCGCCATTTCCACCCCTTTCAACCTGAAAAACCTGGTGAGCCGTAAATAACATGGAACAAAACAGTCTTATCAATAAAAAAATGCCTTTCTCTATTTCCAAGATGGTGGAAAAATTCGGCCAAGCCGGGCGTCGTCTGTAGATAAGGTTTTTCCTTTTCTTTTCAGGAAGCGTGCTTTGACCTAAAAAAAAGCTTATTTAGCACCCTAAGGATGAAAACACAACGGTGTTGCAGATATGGGCAGGTGGCTCTGAAAGTATTTAGTAACAGAGGTAGATCGTTAAAAAAAAAGATGCCATGATTATGCTGAATGAATTTGCAGTCTGTAGCGACTAAGCATACACGAGTGCGAAATAACATCATTATGTCTAATGACAGCCGAATGTTTATGATATTGCAAATCAGTAAAATTATTTTCCAAAGACTGGCCAATTTTTTTAGGTACCTGAAAGCATTAAATTGGTTTTCTTGTATTTTGTGCCTATGGCAAAAGAAAACAAAACACATGTTTGATTACCTTTATTCAAATTTATATATGAAACTACTTCTTGATAAATTTTTCCCAATCCATTCCCCTAAAATATTTTATATTTTTAATTAATTAGCAAAGACAATTTAATATGGTTTTACTATCAATTTTCGTTTAAAAATAATATAACATCTGAAAAATGTGTCGATTTATTCTAATAACCCATATTTAGTCAAATTAATCTCAGTAATAGGCCATAAAAGAAAATTTCGTTTTAAGAACTTTTAACGCTTCTCTGTATTCTAATATGTCTAAACGGATGTAGTTTATTTAGCTTGTGGATAATACTCGCTTCCCGAGTCAGTAACCACAACTCGGACACCCCGCTGTTAGTAGCGTCTACGTTTCTGAACAAATGCTTATAGTTTGTTAAATTTTTCTATTACGGTAGAGGAATGATTGTACAAATGGTCTTAGTGATAGAAATTTATTATAAAGTTATGAAACCAAGTTTAAACATAAATCACACATAGGCCACTTGTTACAAAAAACATTTATATAGACTTGCAAAATGTTGCGGGCTTGTGAACCAACCGAAGGTAATATCTGGGTCACTCGGTAACTACTTAAACTGTGGACAAACATAAGGCACTTTAATATAACAGCATAGATGCCTTATTCACGATAAAAAAAAAATTACTGAAAATAATGATGCAATAATTAATCAAACTAGACATAACGATCTCTGGATTAGCATTAATATACATATTTAACATAACTGATACTCGAAACAAACATTGAAATAATAAAAAAGCATTCAAAATGGCGACATCTGGAATTTAATCGAAGACATTAAAACTTTGCTGCAAAATGAAGACCATGCATGAGTATTAAAAGAATGTACTGTAATGTTAAAGACATGAGGGCATAACCAAAAATTAGAGTAGTAAAAATTACATTGAAATAATCATGGTCGAAAGGGGAGTCTGACTTTCCTATGGTAAATCTGCAATATTTGTGGCCCATTACCTTAGAAACTATTATCCTACACCTTCTAGATTTTATATGTATTATCTTGTATGTGTTTTAATTAAACTGCATTAGTTTAAATAGTTGTATGTGCTAATGGAGAAAGTTATTCAAAATTAAAATAAATAATAATTTTAACAAAAATGTTAATATAATACTATTCCAAATTAAATATCACTTAAAACAACTTCACAATTTTAGTACAGTATTTTCATAATTACTATCGCCAGCTATGCTCCAGGATTGAGCTTTGTAGTGTTATTAGTTAATAATTGAGATTAAGGGTTAAATATAAAAAAATTTAGTTTTCCATACATTGGTGTCAAAATTGGAAAATCTATACATCTACCAAATTTCAAGTAGGACTCCTAGAAAATATTTATTCCAATTAATTGCTTTTTAATTAAAAAATAATCATCAAAAAAATTTAAACACTTTAGCAGCAATGCAATCTAGTTTTCCGTATTAGTTCAGATATTTTCTCATGATCTACAATTTTCCTGAAAATGTTGCACTATATGAAAATAAGTTGTATATGTAGTGGTTCTAAAATATAAAAAGAAATAGTTTTGCAGTAGCATAAAATTAACATGAGCCACCTCTCCATAACTAATTTTACCAGTGAAAGCTTGACCCATATGCTGGTACCAATCCCTTTTATTCATATTCTTTCAAAATGTGCTTATTCTTCTGCATTCTGGCCTCTTATTTTTGACAACTAAACTGCATGTTGCGATTGTTAAATTCCCACCTTGTCCAGTAATTTGAATGTTTTCACTGTTTTAGATACTGGACTGGCATGAAGTTGCTTGAGAACCTCGACTCTTTAAAAATGACCATCATTGAAGAATATCACAGAATAATTTAAACCCCACTGTAAACCTTTTTAGCCATCAAATATATATTTTAAGCAACCGTGTTCAAATCAAATTGTTGAATGATTCATTGGGATTTTGTGTTTTTTCATGAAGAAATTTCTTCAACAATTCAGGATGGGCCAAGTCTCTATAAATGGGCTAGTTACGTTACATTACTGCTTCCGGTATTGAAATGTACAAATATGCAATTGTACAAGTATTCAAGTGTTCAAACATTCAATAATGCATTTTTGTAAGTATACAAGTATACAAGTGTGCAAGTATGCAAGTGAGAACGTACGGAAGTGTGCAATTATGTAAGGATGAAAACTGAAGGTTTCATATTTCTCCTAAAATCCTTCGTTTATCTTCCCTCCCCAGGAATGGAAGCTGGGTGTGCTATTGCATTACGGTCCTGCTTACGTAGTTTAAATTCTAGAGGCACTTAACTGCTGAAGAGTTTCACGTTGTTATTTCCGTTAAGAATGTTTCATTCCATATATTCACTATCTTGAGACTAATATTTTTCAATGCTTATGACGACAAAAATAAGATGTTATAAAGGAGTGCTGTGACTGCAGAAAATTTTGCGAGTTATTTATTCCGTACGTGCCGCTGCTTTTGACTGCTTCTAGCTTCTACATTTATTTGTCATGAATATTTAAAATATGGAAATCTACACCATATATCTTGGAACTATTTCACTTGTAATATAACACAAAGGAAAGTATAACAAAGCATTTTTAACGAACGCATGATTTGTGTAACTCGCCCCAAAGTGAAACCATTTGTTTTTAAACTCTGTATGATAATTAATCTGGTCGTACGTATATAGGAACATGGCGTTTTTTTAGCGATCTGATAGCAGTTAGAGAAAGCCTGTTTTTTAATAGTTAAATAATATTTTAAGAACTCAGTCTTCTTAGTTTCTAAAACTTCCAGCCCATTTCCCAACTCACATTTTGCAACAC
The DNA here is from genome assembly GCF_032445375.1 of Bacillus rossius redtenbacheri. Taxonomy (NCBI): domain Eukaryota; kingdom Metazoa; phylum Arthropoda; class Insecta; order Phasmatodea; family Bacillidae; genus Bacillus; species Bacillus rossius. Next base: position 13,649,138 of record NC_086336.1, on the reverse strand, counting down.
TCGCTGATCATCTGATAAAGTCGTCTATTAGACTATCCCACTCTTAGATTGCAGTGTTGGAGTAAATGGGAGCTTTCTCTCTTTTTCTAACACATGCCGACTGCCATTAGCGCAGTCCTCGTTTCTTCGTGCGATGTTTCCATATCTAATATGAATTTTTAATTTTATTTTTTTTGGACAAAGCGTTTACGCATATCGTTTAGCATCGAAACACGCATCAGGCGAAATAAATTGTGTACCTTAATTGTATTTAAAGGGGCCAAAAAAACGTAACTTCTCCCTGGGAAATGTTCTGAAGTATTTCAAAATGAATTACATCAAAATATGTTAACCTACAGGTGTATTCAAGTCAGATTTTTCACTTATTAAATTTATGTTTTAGGACACTGAATAAATCTCAAATCAAAAACGCTACGTTTTTCAGTATTATAAGTTTTTTTAATTATAAAATGCATTTTCTCAGAAGCTAACAACAAAAAGTTGATCGGCTGTAAATTTTTTTGCTATTAAAGTAAAATAAGTATGAAATCAAATTTCAAAGCTTTTTATTATACATGTTTGCACTATACACTTTTGTTTGGTTACATGGGCATATCATATTACATTAGCCAGTGTGATGTTATGGTGGTCATCTTGGATATGCAATTTTCTTTTCGTCTGCTAGAGGGTGCTACCATCATGTTAGTTTAATTTTTACTCGCTGGAGTGCAGTATTATTTACTACCTCGACAGGCACAATCCAATCGACCATCTTGGCCGCTATCTTAGAAATTCGTAATAATTAAGCCAGAAATTTGCAAGAAAATCCCAAAATCATCAAATAAATCAATTGTTAAAATAATGATTGATTCGATTGCATGTAGTGATTGCTTCGATCCTTTATCAGTGAAAAAAAAATTGCGTTTTTATTAAAATTTCTAAAAAAAAGTGACATTTTTAGAAATTAAAACAACAAAATAACAAATAAAAAATATATTTCATAATTTCTACCACAAGAAACAAAATGTTTTACAAAAAAAATATGTATCAAATCAAAAATTCTAAGTTTAAAAATTATGTATATTTTAATTTTGTCCTAGTCATCGTGGTAGAAACTTGTATGAATTTATCGTAATACAAACACGTATACTGTACTCGTTTATGAATAATGTAACGAGGTAACTCGCAGAATTGATATTTAATATTTGAAAAAGGAGGTTCAAATATAATTCTCTGATACATTATACCTATTTCGCCTACCGTGTCATTGGTTAGAATGGATATTTTGTAAACTTCAGCCATTGACCAGTCTTATCATTTCGTTGCCCAAACTTAAACATATAATTCGGCTTATCGAGCCGAAATTCAGCTTTATATCAACAAGCAAATATATTTCGAAAGTTTTCTATGCTCGTTTTATCTACTATATTTCATTCTGTTACGTAGCCATCATTCGTGAGTTCATGCTCTGACATGCAAATGTGAGATTGCGACAAGAGATATAAAATTGATAAAGGCTGTCGATAGCTAAATCCATCATTATTTCACGGATTTATTTAACTCCAGGCTAGACACAACTTGCCTATAAACAATCTAGCATTTTAAGAATGCATAGCATAGTAATGTCGCATCTTTTGGCACGTTACACGTGATTGGGTTACCACTTCTTCTCCTTGTTCTGACTGGCTTAGCTTCGTGAAGGGCGTGGCAAGAGCACTGTAGTCCAATCATAGACACGAATGTGTATAGTTAATTATTGTAAATGTAATATTTACACCTTGCATTAAATATATATTAATGCATGTTTTTATAAGTCAAATAGTTACGTTCAGTTGGCGTTAAACCACTTGAATACTCATAAATTTAATCACGTCAGGTGTAAGGTTAATCTTACTATCCACTTTAAAATACGGAGAATAGACGTTTCAGTGAACACGAGGTCTCACATTATTTATGTTACGAGATAAAACTAGTTGTCTTAGTACGTTGCGGAGAGTGAATATTTTACCAAAGATTTAATTTTTTTGTATAGATTGGACTGTACTGTAATTAGGATCTGGAGTGTCGCCCTTTAATGTAACTTCACATCTGACTTCACTGTCCTGAGCACACTGGAGCCTATGTCATTGTTCCGTTGGTTGCTGACTGAGTCGCTTGTGTTAAACGGAATGCACGTGGTTCGATCTTTTCTTTTGTAACTACACTGCAAAAAGACCACTCTAGTCCAATTGCAGAAACTCAAAAGTGTTTGGAATCTAAGGTTTTGTCAAATATGCTCGCGAAACTTCCCTGCTAACCTCTAATGCTTGGGACAGCTATTTTTCGAGAAAAAATCTGAACGCCTATTTAACTGCAATATGGTTTGTGCGTGCCAGAGGTTTCTTTCTTGTAATTGGCAGCCGTATGCAACAGAAGCTTTCTCTTATTTGCCCGGGCCATTCAGAACTCGTTTGCTTCTGCACTGGATGATTATTAATGGTGTGCTGACAGTAGATATGTACGTGAAAGAAACTCGAACAATCACGAAACACAGACGATACTGCAACGTCTTCACTCTCAGTTTCAAAATATTTTCGCAAAAAAATACATGGCCGAAACAATTGCCCTTGAGTATAGGTGATTACATTTAATACTACTACCAAAATCATAGCAAAGCCATCCAACTTTAAAATAACGAGTCTTGAAATTATTCAAGTGATTTGTGAATGACTGATTACGATTATTACGTGTTCGACTTATCTAAACAAAAATATAGCCTTTTAAGGATGTGCTGAACGGTCGACATTTTGGAATAGTTACACGTGACTGGGTTAGCATTTATCTTTCTTATATTTGACTCAGGGTCATTAAGGGCACGTCAAAAACACTGTAGTTGAATCATCAACGTGAAGCATGTGTATATATGCTTAAAGTCTACTTCGCTAACCAAAAAATCAGCGGAATAATCATGGCTCTTAACATTAGGAATCTTATCTGTAATATTACGCTGTGGACGAGTTTTCACTAATTTCAGAAAGCACGGTGCGGAATCAATTTGAATGAAATAATTGCAAGTTTTATTTCCGCGAAATTTCACGCTGTTCGAGCGCGCAGAGGCAAGAGTTATTTCATTCGCGGAATTAACTCGCTAAACAAAGCTCCGGGCGTTCCCCTCACTCTAAATTATTCACACATTGTAATTCTTGTATTCCCGCTCCCCCGGCGGTGCTTCTTCGGGTCCCGGCTCGGGGAACTAGGGTGGGAGGGGGGAGGGAGAAGTCCGTGTCTCTTAAATATTCATCATGCGACATTTATGAAGCTGGCGCTTTGTGAATACTCCATGACGAGGCAGGACATGTGGAAAGGTTTCCTCCAGTCTTTCTGCAGCTCGTCATTATCCAGCAAATGCAATTCCACTGAGACATGAATAACTGATGAACTTTAATGTCCTATGTGAACCAGAGAGCCCGAACGGTTTCCCAAGTACCATAACGTGGATAGAAGTCGACGCGGGCGTAAGTGTAAGGAGAAAAACTATTTCAGACAAAACTCGCTAACGAGAGGGTAAAAGGACAAACGTGGGAAAAAATGTATAGACAAAAACATTTAATGGGCAGATGGTCAGTTCATGAAAATTCGCATGCATCTTCCATTAAACACCAAACTGTCCTGAATGTCGTGTTAATAAATCTAAAAACCTACCTATGAAATAGTCATAAACAGTAATTTTATGTAAATAAATATCTCTAAAAATATTGAGTTATATAACTTAATACACACAGAGGTCGCCAAGAGATAACATAACATAATTGAACACTATTAGGGCTGTCCGACACAAGACAACATTGTATTCGCCTCGTAAAATCATTACTTACGTCAAGAAATTACTTTTGCTGATTTCATGAATGGCCTAGGAGAAAATAGATCACGGAACAGGATGCCCGCTTACTTCTTAGGATATCTGAGTTCTTGTTAACTGGCTTGCAATATGAAATTTACATTTTTTGATTTATTTTATGTTTAAAGCGGGGATTAACAGATAACTAATCCTGATGATTGTGACCGCTATTTGATTGTGTTTTTTTTCATCCCGACATAGATTAAACAGAACTAAACTATAAACTGGACATTGAACACTTCGAGGGTTGAAAAACTTATGAATCTATACTAATATTATAAAGCTGAAGAGTTTGTTTGTTTGTTTGTTTGTTTGTTTGAACGCGCTAATCTCAGGAACCACTGGTCTGATTTGAAAATTATTTCAGTGTTGGATAGTAAATTTATCGAGGAAGGCTATAGGTTATATTATATTATCGATAACATTAGGGATCCTTACTAAAAGTCCAATTTAGAATCAAATCCGTTGGAGGGGGTTAGATACAACATGCAGTACACGTATGAAGTGTGTGTTGACAATGCCGCAGGCGCTAGAAGTTAATTTCCTATTGCCTATTAACATTGTTGCCACGCACTAGATGCCTTATCATTCTTAATTTTCCCATACAAATAAAAACGCCCGTGTGATATTAACAACGAAGCAATCAGTACCCTCATATAGAATACATAGAGATAGTGTGAGGTATATATGTAGATATAAAGAGATAAATACAGATAGAGAGATGCATAGATATATAGAACTATAGATGTAGATAGAGATAAATATATATTTAGAGACATGGATAGATTTTTTGTATATGTGTAACTTCTTCAAACATATTACAAAACAAAACTGAATGAGGCATTGCAATGCATGCCGAGCATTAGCTAGATAATGGAATCTTTTCAATATTAGTAAACCCTTATTTTTCAGTTTTTTTTTCTATATTGCTTTAAAGAGTCTAGATTACATACATACCAGGTAAATAACTATAAACTGGCAGAACAACGTCTGTCGGGATCTGAAAGTGATATAAATTATTATGCATACTTGACTTTCAAATTAAGAAGACAATTACTAACTACATCTGATCTCTAAACAGTTCCCCTTCACCCTGTGTTCAGCTCGGGCAACGCTGGGTACTGCAGCTAGTTTCATCATAAGATAAAACTGCCAAAACTTTATAAACAGAAATCAATTGACTTTAAATCAAAGTGTTTTATTTTAATAGTTATAATTTTATATTTCATTCCTCCGATATTATTGTTACGAGCTTAACTTTAGCTTCTACACATTTTGTGGTTGAAGATCTCATTACCTGTAATTCTAAAGAATAAAATTTGATTTAGCAAACACAATTCTATATCAAACAACATTTAAAAGTAAAAATCTCACATTTATGTTTTTCAGTATAAGAAATTTGTTTTCTTGTAAACTTATTAACTGAGACGTTTTTGTTAGGTATAAGGCGTTAAAACCAGCCACAACAGTGCACAATAATCCTTAATAAACGTTACGAAAAGTCTTCTAATCATCAGACCGTGTTTTAATTTTCGCACGAAAAATACTCTGCTGCGAAATTGTTAGACGTTTCGCTATAATCCTTTTTTTAAATAGATCATTTAGTTTGTAAATATATTTGGAGGGAAGAAGTTTTACATTTTGTGACTATAAACAGATAAGAAGAGAAGTGGAGAGGAGAACTCTGAATACTGAATTACGAATAAAGTAGAGAGTCGGACAAATGTAAGACCTTTGCTGTCGAACATCCGGATACCACCAGTGTTTTCCGGCCCGAAGGCCGGCTCGCCCGCCATCTCCCCTCCTATGTCTGCGCCATTTTAGGGTAGAATAGGAGTCGTCTTACAGATCTCACAATCCAGAGCCCACTTCTGAACTAGTCTTGGAAAACAGGTCCCCCTACACTCTGTCCGACATGCGGACCGCCAACTGCCTACGCAAGTCAGTGGACAGAGTTTCACAGGAAGTTAGCTAAGGTTTCCCCCGCCCAGCAGGCCAAGACCCCACCAGTACGTACTGACTTCGGAAACTGGTGACCACCAGGGTCTGCCACCGGACAGGCTTCAACCAACTAACTTGTCCATCCGAGTAGGAACCAGAACCGTGCCCCGGAGATGAATGACACTACACACCCCTTCCAAGTACACCAGCTAAACTCCGACAGTGTGCCTCTTTTTACGCCTGAAGCTATGTTTTTACCCGGGCTATCGCCGAATGGTCTGGGCGTTTCAACCGCCAAGTCTCTGGAAGTCCGTGCCATGTGGAGGCCAGCTTGGTAAGGAACAGTCTCAACACAGAAGTTCGTTGAGGAGATTGTGTATATAGGCCGGTCCGACGAGCCGAGCAAGCAGAGAATCACATCGACCAGTAACGAAGCGCTTCCTCTCTCCACATCACCGCCACTCACCGTCATCGCTGACGTTACATCACCGCCGCCCGCCTCAACGGACTTACTGATTTTGGAAAGCCCAAAAGTCTCCGTCATTAATACTGTAATCCGTCTCTGCTTATGAACGTTCCGAGTCTATGTGTAAACGAGTAAAAGTAGCTGAACGAGTAGATTTGGTGAATCGCTCAGCGAGTTAGTGAAGTAGCTGAACAAGTGGACTTGGTGAAGTCGTTTAAGTAGTTTTACTTTGAGGACAATGGCTAGTATGAGGCGGAGCGAGCATGACAGCGAGGCGGGCATTATATTGTGCAGCAAATTAGGGATTTTCTTGGCTCAGTTTTACCTTTTTTGATTTATTGGTTTTTTTTAATGAGAATCCAGGGGCTCATCTTTAATTTTATTTTAATTTATGTACCCCATGGAGCTTTTACAATTCAAACTAAGTAATCGGTCAGACCTCAGTGGCCAGACGTAGCACGCTGTCCCATGCCCCGTTGGCAGAATGTCAGATTTTCCGTGCCTGCCATCACACACGAAATGAAGCGCCCGGTGCATCCCGGCTCCAGTTCCCATCGTGCCAGACATGCACAGTGCCTTGCATCCCGGCTGCGCAAGCAGCCACAATGGCATTTTCTCCCCCTCGCCACCCGCCTAATATTTTCTCACTACGATGTAGGCAATATTTCCTCTTCCTGGTCCTAGTGTCGCCAGCCCTCTTACTGACAGAACTCAGCAATCACTACCCCTACCGTTGTCCGAGTGCGACACATGTTGAACTCTTCACGAATTAAATTTAAGGTCTTTGGTAGTTCTGGTTTCTGCCACTAGACAGCACCACCTCTCGGCACCTCCTCTAACTTTACTCTACCCCCCTCCCTTCCGCAAAGTCTTTCGCGGTACCTTCCACAGGCCACGTTGCGCCGCTTTCCAGCGCAACGCGCTCTCTGTCGGCCAAAGTTCAAACTATTTAGCCCCACCCTCTTCCTGGCTCTGGGACCGTCTTCAACTACGCAAGCCACCCCCCCCCCCTTCCCCCTCTCCAAGAGTCCCTCGGTAACCTCACAGAAGGTCGGATCCTTGTTTCTTGTTTGCAGGTTTTTGACGTGACGTCTAATAAATCGATGAACGCTGGCTGCACGCACGAAAAATTGTCCCACTACGGATGTCCCACTCAGTATATTTAAACAGTGTTGTATAAGTATTGTTTTAGCTGTGTAACTAAATATTTATTGCTGGTATGATACTTTTCACGCTTTAGTTTGACATTGGTAATTATTTGTCATGAGATATTATTTGATCAACTAAATCACACACCGTATTATAGTTATAAGCCCACGAGCGTGTAAATATTTCGAGTCCAACAGAGAATATGCTAGTTAAAAGAAATTCAAACAAATATCGTGCGTAGAATATTATTAATCTATAACATCTGAAACGATTGTTTTCAATATTGCCTCGTGGCTGTGAGGTTAGCAACGCTGTCGATAGGTTAACGGATCAAATCCCGGCGGCTGAAATTTTTTTTTTGTACTTGTAAAAATAAATACGACGCGTACAACACTTCAAAAGTAATAAATATATTTGAATTAATGAATGCAAATGAAAGTAAATTTTTTAATTAAATTGTAGATTTAATTTCACTCCTTCTTTGAATCCATACAAAATAGTGACAATTCAATAAAAGTGATTCAATTTTATTCATAAAAGTATGCAGAGGTATATTTTATCATACAAAATATAGAAAAATTTTTAAAAAATTTCTTCCTCAAACAATATAATATAATTAATGCCGTAATGGTTTGGTTGCAAAAACCTATTACGGCTCAGTCTCAGGCCGAATATGATATTTCATTTTCTTCTGTATCAATAGTTTCATCAATGTTTTGTTATGACGTTGTCACGTTAAACTATCGTCCGTAAACCGACTTTACAGAAAACCATTTTTTTTACATCGGAAGTCTCTTTGAAGAGATCAAGAGAATTAAGTCCAAGGGAAAAAAAGAGTTATTTTACCTTTTTATATTTCATATCATTTTATATTGACATATAGTGTTTTAAAGATATTTTCTGTGGTTGTGTATTTTACCTTGTCTTCTTGGCCTACCTGAGATTTAGCTTCTGGATTTTCCCTACATCAATAAGTTGTAACTTTACCATCGAAGCAAAACCCCCAAATTTCTAACTTCTTCTACTCCTTTTGCCACTCCTGTTTATTGGTAATTTTCCTTGTTTGCTACCACTGCGCGGTTTGATTTTAGGCAGTGGTGTCTTCTCGGTGTGGGAGATGGCAGCACTTCTTCGCATCAGCTCTCTTCCCTTGTGGACTGTCTTTCCTGTGTGTCCCTCGAGGACCCCTGAGATGCGCGTCTTCTCTGCTGAGGCCCCGCTGAGACATCCGCGAGCAGCCAAGTCACAGAGGCATATGATTTCTGTACAATTATTAGGAACATTTCAAAACTAATCTTTAACTCTCTTAATTGCAAAAAATTTTACTCTAAGGACATTAAGCAAGTAAGTCGTTAAATCCATTTTAAAAATTTAATTTTAATCTAAGTATACATATTTTATAGTTAATAAGTACAAAATATACTTCATTTTAATGAAATTCACTCAAACAATCCATCAAACTTCAACGTAACTGACATAAAATAAATGTTTAAAAACCTAACTAATTAAAAAGTAACAGACACACCACGAAATTCGTGGTTGTTATTTACTATTAGTTCATTTCTCATTACAGTTTTACGAACCACAAGTTGCTGAACTAATTTACAGTCGGTAGCTGTAAATTTTACTTTGTTTCATTACTTCCACCTCTGAGGTTATCTAGATAATTTATAGTTTTTTTCATAAATTCTTTAAGAATTATATATATATATACATGTTTGGAAGTAGTGGTACAAGATACCATCACCGTGGATGACATACAAATGTTTGGGTATGATATAAATTATTGTCACCTATATTCTTCGTACTGACTGGACTCAGCTTGCTAGACGGACTAAGGATTCGCCTTGAGAACTGACGCAGAAGTTGGTGACACTTCTGGGAATGTTGCGACGGAGTTAGTTTCGGCCACGAGTTCACTGGTTGTGAGTTTGAGGCTTCAGGGAACGAGAGTTGAGGTCGTCTGACGCGGAAGCAGCTAGACGCCGAAAGAGTTGAAGATCGGGACCGCCAGGCATCCCACCACTGCAGCGTCAGTCCACTAAGCGAGTCGAGCGTACTCGGTTAGCGAGTTCACTCACGACACGGACATTTTGACTGAAGTCTACGAGGCGAGTGAAGAAACTTGTCATGTCCGCGTCATTTGGCGGTGGACTAAATAAAAAGTTTCGTTCCTCGAGTAAAAAAAATATTTTGGCTCTCTTATTTAGTATTAAGCCCCAAAATTTTTCTAATTTATAGTTTTACACGAGACACATAGGTATCAGTTATAATATTACTATCTTAAATAATCTAAATGATTGTTTCTTGGGGCTTTTGTTTTTCTGGCATTATGAAAGTCCTTGAATATATTTTTTTATTTCCACTCTGAGTTAATTTTTAAGGAGCCGAGTAATACAGTGTTAAAGAAGTTCAATCATTTAATTGAAGCGATTCAACGTTTTTAAAATCATCCCGCAGTATTCGTGTATCGTAATTTTTCAATGTTGTTAATGCTAAGCCCGTTATATTAAATCCTATATTTTTAATGATTCATTTTTTTTAGAAGCCATTATTGTACTTAATTTTGTGTTCATAGGATAGTCCAAGCAATATAAAGCAAAGAAAGTTCAACATGGCTATAAATGTCCTATTGTTTTAAAAATATAATTTTGCTTAAATACATTGCATTGTAAAGTTCAATCTAATTCGTCTAATAAAAATCAAATACTGAGACTGCTCGTTCTTCTTGAAGTACTTGTGCACGCACCTTAACCGAGATGTGTAACACTCTTCTCAGGTTTTTTGTCACCATGTTTGTAACAGCTATGAACCTCCAGCGCGAATCGCCATTCCCTACTTCATTAAATGCTAATTTGTGTATCAAAGTTCAAATATCAAATTGCTTGCCGAAAGCACAGGTGGTAGCATCAGCAATCGATACATACTTGTGCACGTGCATACTTCTGTACTTGCGAACCTGAATATTTGGGTACTTCCGAACCTGCATACTTGGGTACTTTCGTACTAACATAACTCGTAAAGTCCACACTTGATTATTTTAACATTCTTATACCGTCACATATCTGTGCACTAGCCTGTACGTTTGCATATATGTACACTTGTACATGTATTTCAAATATTTCGACGTGACAACGTCTAATAAATCGATGAACGCCGGCTGCACGCACGGAAAATTATCCCGTAACGCACATTGTCCCGTTACGATGTGTCCCGTTACGCTCATTGTACGCTTGCGCCGCATCTATCTCTCTTCCACTCCATTGGAACAACCATCGATTTGACTTTCTAGAGGCACATTAAACTTGAAACACTCCCATTCGTTTCCTAATTTTCCTATCATCGTCCTATCCTTAACAGAATAACACAGATTGGAAGAAGATAAATTACAAACATGTATAAAAGTTATAGTTAAAATAATCTCTTCGTTAATGTTATAAACATATTTGAATTAATGAGTGCAAATAAAAGTAAATTTATCAATTAAATTGTAGATTTGATTTCACTCCTTCTTTGTATCCATACAAAGTAGTGATATTTCAATAAAAATTATTCAATTTTATTCATAAAAGTATGCAATCATTTCATCAATGTTTTGTTATGACGTTGTCACGTTAAATTATCGTCCGGAAACCGACTTTACAGGCAACCAATTTTTTTTTGCATAGCACAAAGGTCCTCTCCCTCTATCTGCGAAGTTTCACTTCTAATACGCGTGTGCCACGCAGACACTTTTTTTTTGGTTGGGTTATTTGACCTCGCCTCTTAGGCTCTCGGTGATCGTAACCGCAAAGTCATAACTCTCAAGTGAAGAGGGTCAGTGGGTCGATCTGGAAACCTTGACGTAACTCAATTTCATGAGCACGATGACGTCACCCGAATGGTCCGTGAGCCCACATTTGTCCCGGAGTTATCGTCGTCTTCTGCGCCTGTGCATGAAAGGGTCACATAAAAGGTTTAAACTCTTGAAATTTTTGGACATAAAAGTTTTTATCGTTAAGTTCTTAACATAAGAACAGGGGGAAAAAATTCTGATATTCTAAAAAGGATTCCTTTGGAAACCAGTTGCCAAGAAATATTTTGTAATACTACAAGAAACATAAAGTAACTTTGTGCAACACCCTAAGCTATGTTTTTTTTCTTACATAAAAACGATTTAAAGATAATACTGAGCATTTATTACAAAAATTGGTGCAATATGTTATTTTAATTGATGTTCTATTCAAGCATAATTTTAAAACTATGTAAAACATAATCACACATTCAATAATGGGGAATTTATTTTGTTTTATTATGACTATTAATGTTCGAAGTTAATACTGAAAATATATTCAGGGGATGGTTTGTAAATAGTTTTAACTATTGAAGGTACTAGGACAACACAAAGCATAAATGCCGGGGTACGATCCGAACCCAGTATAGCTGCGAACATTTTTTTGTAATGGTACAGTTGTTTTCATGTCCATGTACAAACTAACAAATATTTGTAATGTTAAATGAACATGGTTTTGTTTCACTTACAAAAAAATTTACGTGTACCGTTTTTTATTCAAGTATTTTTTTCTGCTGGAGGTTAGCACTCCAACAAATAGGTACATAAATATATAATACATAGTATCTATCACCAGCATACATTTTAGGACTATGAAGAGAACCTCTATATATAGAAATTTCAATTGGCATCAAAAATAGGTCTGAACCCAACAAGCCATCTGTCACTTCTCACTTACGAATTGTCACTTTGGTATGCCACAGTATTCTTATATTCATAAGATTACATGGTGGACATCGTTCAGATATTTTTTGATTACCACACTACAGAAACAAAAGTTTCGATAAAAATATGTATGTAAGACATTGTACAAGTATATATTTTAGTAATTAACATTAGTAAGTGTGGTATATTGTGCGCTGCCAGGTTGGCAACGCACGTCTGGACAGACAGTTCCGGCACGGAGGCTTGTGACACATAGCCAAACAAAGAATGGTGTTTAGTTTGTAAATTGTAATCCCAAGTTACTACAGTGGCGACGAGGATGGGATTGGTTTCTTTGCGTGCATTACGGCTCGTGTAATGTTCAGAAAGAATGTCGGGGTTTAAAGTTGAAAGTTTTACGCCCGGCGAGGACACGTGGGACTCGTATGTCGAAAGGCTGGAACAGCTTTTCATCGCAAACGGCGTGGGAGACAAGCCAGAGGATCAAGTTAAACGACGTGCAATCCTTATATCGTCTGTAGGGAAACAAACGTATGAAGTGCTACGCAATCTGTGTGAGCCTAAGAAGCCATCGGAGCGCACCTACAGCGAACTAGTCACTTTGTTGACGAGCCATTTTTCTCCATGGCCGTCTGTGATTGCCGAGCGTCACAACTTCCACAAGTGTGTCCAACAAGAACAGGAAACAGTTTCAGATTTTGTGGTGAATTTACGGAAATTAACGCGCTCTTGCAATTTTGGTACCTTCTTAGACGTCGCCTTGCGTGACCAGTTTGTGGTAGGGTTAAGGGACAGAAACATTACCCAGCGGCTTTACCTGGAAACCGATGACCTCACCTTCGAAAGGCAGTAGGCATAGCAGTTCAGCATGAAGCGGCCATGGTAAATGCAGCCCTTCATGTAAATATGCCGAAAGTAGAAATTTCACACGGTTCGGGCCGGTTACAGGCCGAGGGACCAGTAAATGTACACGTGGTGAAAACACGTTCGCGGGAAGATGGCGTCAAAAACCAGGGTGGGCACGGGTGTTTGTGCTGTGGAAATGTTAATCATTATGTGCGTGACTGCAAGTTCCGTAAGTACAAATGTAATAATTGTAAACGCTTAGGACATCTTAAAAGAATGTGCCCGAACTTCAGGTCGATTGATACGAAGGACCAGACCCGTCATAATTATGTTGTGCGTGAAGACCCTGATCGCCAAAGTGTACACACGTCGGACGAGGATTTTGCGTCTGTGTTCCAGTTGTGTGAGCTGGCAGCCAGGTCACGACCTTGGGTTATGGAGGTGTCAGTGGGGGACGTGGTGCTGGATGTGGAAATCGACAGTGGCGCGTCCATATCCGCTATTTCAGAAAGGCTGTATAGGACGCAGTTTGCAAAATACCCATTGTCTCCGACACGGGTTAGTCTCAAGTCTTACACGAACGGTGTAATACACCCGTGCGGGACAATTACGGTACTAGTGCAAGTGAAGTCGAGCAAGCCCAAGGAGCTAGATTTGTTTGTAGTTCCAAATGGAGGCCCTCCACTTCTTGGCAGGGATTGGTACGATGCTTTAGAGCTGCCAAAACCGTGTCTCAACCATATCAGGGCCACTTCAGATGAGTACAGGTCAGTGCTGAGTGTCATTACCAAACAGTACCCTACCTTGTTCGGTGACGGTTTGGGTACGTTCATTGGAAGTAAGGTGTCATTCATGTACGTGAAGGGACAGCACCAGTCTTTTTATCTCCTAGGCCCCTGGCCTTTGCGCTTAAGAGCAAGGTTGATAAAGAGCTAGACAGGCTTCTGGGGTTAGGTGTACTTCATCCGGTGTCATTTAGTGAGTGAGCCACCCCAATCGTTCCGGTTGCAAAACGTGATGGTACGGTCCGTATTTGTGCTGGTTTTAAGATCACAGTCAACCCTAACCTCATTGTTGAACATTATCCTTTACCGCTAGTTGATGAGTTGTTTTACAAGCTGCAAGGGGGGGTAGAGTTTTCTCAAATTGATCTTTCCCAGGCATTCCAGCAGTTGCAGGTCGATGAGAAGTCGCAGGAGCTGTCCACTATCAACACGCATAGGGGATTGTTTCGGTTTAGCAGACTCCCTTTTGTAATAGTGTCTTGCCCTGCTATTTTTCAACGCACAATGGAGCAAGTCCTACAGGGGTTAGAAGGTGTTATGTGTTTTCAAGATGGTATTTTGGTAACAGGCGCTACCAAGGAAATTCACTGGCAAAATCTTCATGGTCTGTTACAACATCTGCAGGACTCTGGTTTCAAGGTAAATAGAACAAAATGTGCATTTTTTCGTTCATCAATCTCTTTTCTGGGGCATAGGGTAGATAAGGAGGGGTTGCATACGAGTGATGAAAAAGTCAAAGCGGTAGTGGATGCACCACCACCTCGTAGTGTCAGCCAGTTGAGGGCGTGGCTAGGTCTGGTTAATTACTATGCCCGTTTTCTGCCTAACCTAGCCACGGTGTTGGCACCTTTACATGAGCTCTTGAAAAAGGGTCAAAAGTGGGTTTGGGCACAAAGCTTTGATTCTGCCTTTAAAGATTTAAAACAGCTGATTGTCTCCTCACATGTTGTCATACACTACAACCCGGATTTGCCAGTTCGTTTGGCATGCGATGCGTCCCCATATGGTGTGGGAGCAGTCCTAAGCCACATCCTACCCAGCGGAGAAGAGAAGCCAGTTGCATTTGCTTCCCGCACCTTGTCGTCTGCAGAAAGAGGGTATTATCAGCTAGATAGAGAAGCCTTAGCAATTATATTTGGAGTTAAAAAGTTCTTCCAGTACTTGTACGGCCGAAGCTTTACCCTGATTACCGATCATCAACCATTAACACACATTCTAGGTAGCCATTGTGGTATTCCGCAGCTCGCTGCCAATAGGCTGCAGCGTTGGGCAGTGCTTCTTCAGGGTTTCGACTACACAGTTCAGTACGCCAAAGGTGACACCAATTCTAATGCTGATGGCCTCTCTAGGTTGCCACTTCCAAATGTTGAGCCTTCTTCAACCCAATTTTCATATTTGGATGTTGGAGTGTCAGAGTTTTTGCCAGTGACGCCTCAGTAAATCAGGCGAGAATCTGAAAGGGATGGAGTGTTAGGTAAAGTCATTAGGTGCCTTAGAGATGGTTGGGCCATGCAACTGTCCGACACGCTGAAACCGTTCTATGACAAAAGAAACGAACTTGCACTAGAAGGGGGCTGTGTTTTATGGGGGCACCGGGTCGTCATTCCCCAAGTCTTGCAGGGTCGAGTGTTGCAGGAGTTGCACACCAGCCACTTTGGTATATGCAAAATGAAAGCCTTGGCACGTTCGTATGTATGGTGGCATCGGATAGACAAGGATTTGGAGAGGGTAGTTTCTTCTTGTACCCCATGCTTCCAGAACAAGTCCTTGCCAGACAAGTCAATCCTGCTGCTGTGGGCGTGGCCCGACCGACCTTGGCAAAGAATTCATGTGGATATCGCCGGTGAATTCATGGGAAAGCATTTCCTAGTCCTGGTGGATAGCCATTCAAAATGGCCAGAAATCAGTGTGCTTCCCAGTATTGTCGGATGCAGTCATAACACAGTTGCGTTGGTGGTTCGCTGTATACGAGTTGCCAGAACAGCTAGTTTCAGATAATGGTGTCCAGTTCTCATCGGAAGAGTTCAGTCGTTTTTGTAAACACAATGCCATAAGGCACACGTTTTCACCTCCGTATCACCCTTCCTCAAACGGTCTGGCGGAAAACATGGTCAGAACCTTTAAAAACAAACTCAAGTCATTGGTTCACTCTAATGTTCCGCTCAACACAGCCTTACCCCGCTTCTTGTTGAGCTACAGAATAACCCCCCATACAGTCACGGGGGAGTCACCTAGCAGTTTAATGTTCGGTAGGGTTGTTCGTAACCGTTTGTCATTGCTAGCCCCGTCTGTAGCTAACACTGTTGCAACTCGCCAAATGGGTTCGGTGGTCTCACGTTCCACCCTCAGGAACAGAGCTTTTGATGCGAATGACAGTGTTGGGTTTACCGTTTATGCACGTGGGAAACAGAGTTGGGAGAGGGGGTGGTCGTTGGCAAGTTGGGTCCACTAGTGTACAGTGTGCAAGGGGCCAGCGGAGTCACCCATCGCCGCCACCTAGATCAGCTTCGCCCCCTTCCGCCGTTGTCGCAGATGGAGGCAAACACAGTCAGCAGCAACAACATGCGGGTCAGTGGTAGAGAAGCACAGCTGCCACCCTGCCACCAAACGTCCTCAACTGCGGAGCCTACAGGCGGCAGAGCAGCACTGACATAAAAGGAGCCACAGGAAAACGTGATGGAAAGTGCAGCTGGCAGTGTCCAAGATGAAGAAAGGAGTAGGTGTAGTGATGCGGAAAACGGGTTTAAGGGGTTTGTGCAAGGGGAAGACAGTGTATTCGTGAGTGGTTATGCTAGTAGACAACGATACCCCAAAAGAAACAGTGTCCCAAAAAAATGATGAACCTGTGATGTGTGTGAACATACATTTCTAGTAGTACTCTTTGTCCGTGTGTCCTTGTTGTTTGTTTGTTCGCTACTATGGGTAGGAGAGGAGTGTGGTATATTGTGCGCTGCCAGGTTGGCAACGCACGTCCGGACAGACAGTTCCGGCATGGAGGCTTGTGACACATGACCAAACAAAGACTGGTGTTTAGTTTGTAAATTTTAATCCCAAGTTACTACAGTAAGACTACATTGAAAACGTTTTTTTCTTACCAATCAGCATGGCTGCTGATATGAATTAAAATGCTCTAATCATGTCATTATTGAGGGAAGAGATAATATTCTAAAGAAGCCATCTTAGTGTTATCGTTATTTATAGTAAATTTGTCTATTGTTTCATGATAAAAAGTTGGTTTTTCATTAAAGCATTGCAAATAATTTAATGAAATTCCCGAAGTTAACAGTGACTGGGTGCTACAATTAGTTTTCCGCGTGAAGGCATTGGCGTACACAATTTTAAATTAGAATGCTATTAATATAAACTATGCTAGGGCCTTATGTGTACCCTGCCCATTACCACAGTAAAAAATTTAATGTTTTTAACACTTCAATTATGCACGTTCTTTAAGCATACTCTATGCATGCAAATTTTGTGCACGTTTTCAGTTTATTATGTTTACCTTAAAAAAAAGGTTTCATTTACGATCTGGGCTGGCAGAAAGCAATTCCCTGAGTAGGCTAGAGTATGCGGAGAATGTAATGGCTTGTTGTATTGTACATCATTAACGTTTTTCGTCAATCTATGTTTACTTTAAACATAAAATGTACGCTATACTTTGTGTAAATATTACTATTAAAATAAATACATATTTAAAATATAACCTTATAAATCAAGACAGCGATTGATAACTTTAATTCTTAGTCATACAAAGTATCAGAAAATAATAAATTAAAATTCATCGTTACCAGCTTATTTATGAAACGTTTTATAGACAACTACCCTAAGAAAAAATTGTTGGAAATCTCACAGTAGTATTTTATTTCTCAGGTTTTGAATGTTTTTGAAATACATCCACCTCTTAGAAAAACTCACAGACGGGTCGCCTCTTTCCATTTAACCGCACCGTTGGCTGTCAATGCAAATATATTGTGTTCCACAACTCGGCATTAATTTTGGCACATAATGATCGCTCATTTGTGCAATATCCTGTATGGATCTCTCTGAATGTGATTTATAGTACGCACGCATTTTCACGAGCAAAATGTCTGTACCCAACATTATAAATGAGGTCTTGTAACGATGGAAGTGAAACTCACTGATGTGATAGTTTGGTACAATGTATGGTTCATAATCACTCTTAGCATGATTTATCACTGAATAATGTTTAGACGTGAATAGTTCTGTGCTTTTATCATTAGCAAACATTCAAAACGTTCAGTTATGAACTTTCATTGGAATTTTATTCCTTCCACTGTCACTGAGCTTTCATTGGTGTTTTCGTTTCCTGATTCAAACGATATCATGTGGTGACAGTAAACGATACACGATGCAGGCAGTAATTACGATTTATTTGAAATAATAAATTTTTAGTGGATTAGTAAATTATGTGTGATTTATTTGGCATTAATTTTAAATTACTTTTTTAGGAATGAAAAACAACTGTGCTCAGGTACTGTGTTTTAGGAATGAACATAATTCAGAATAATAAAACTAAGTTATAGTAAAATAGTTAAAAACTGCATTTGAACACACGTTCAAGAGCTTAGCGATTCATATGAAATTAAACGTTATTTCCTATAGTACAGAGTGCCTAAACACTATATATAATATAGGTATCCTTAGTATAATTTCTGGAAGAGTATTTCTGGGAACATTTTCAAGGTATTTAACGAAACACTTTCTGCAAATTTTTCAAGTAAGAATTTTTTTTCAGAAGCACATAAACATTTAACATTTAACCCCTTGCAGTAATGGTTCGTAGTATCAAAAAATGTTTCAAACCAAAGTTATTATTATAAAATAAAATTTACAAACAATGAAAACTGATTTGATAGTTTCTACTTAGGGAGTTAAGATTTTTTTAATTCTACACCCTATATTTCATGCCGTAATGGTTCGTCTAATCAAAAATTGTTTTAGAAAAAGTTTTGTATTAAAATTATAAGATTATACAAATTTTGAATAATTCGATGTTGTGCCCACGGAAGGGAGTTATGATTTTTTTTGTCCACCAACCCTTGTTTTTTAAACCACTTGCAATTATGGTTGGTCATATAAAATATTACTCCGACAAAAGTTGTAGCCTAGTTATAATTAAGGGTTTTACCGTAAAAAATAACGGATGTGACAGTGTACGTGGAACATAAATTATGATTTCTTTAATTTCTATAAGTACTTGATTTTTTCAACCCCATGAAACAATTATTTATCTTATTAAAAAATATTTCAGACAAAGTTTTATGTAAAAATTTATAATATTTGCAAACAATATGAAATGATTTGATAGTGTAGCTACTGAGGAAGTTATAATTTTTTTTTAATTTTTACTCTTATTTTTTCAACCCCTTGCTGCAATGGTTCGTCTTATCAAAACATGTTTCAGAAAAATGTTTTGGATAAAAATCATAATATTTATAAATAATTTGTACAAACTCTATGTTTTGCCTCCGAATGGAGTTATGTTTTTTTTGTCCGCCAATACTTGTTGTTACATCCACTTGCATTAATGGTTGGTCTTATTAAATAAACATAGACAAAATATTTTGGAACGTTTCCTATAAGTTTCAAACCATCAAAAGTATGTAATATTTTCTATACTAAGGGAGTTTTCTGTTTTTAAAAAACCTTCCACATTTCTACCTCTTTGGTCGGATATTGCCCATTAAAGAACTCGGCC
Organism: Bacillus rossius redtenbacheri; assembly: GCF_032445375.1. NCBI lineage: Eukaryota > Metazoa > Arthropoda > Insecta > Phasmatodea > Bacillidae > Bacillus > Bacillus rossius. The sequence continues at coordinate 13,629,659 of NC_086336.1, read as the reverse complement.
GAGATTTTCCACTACTAGAATTTATGTATCAGTAAGGAAGTGATTCGTGAAAAACTGCGACAGTGAAGTGCCAATGACATAATACCAAGTCGATGTTCAGTTACTTCTGAGCCCACGATGATCTTGGAGGTTCCGTCGTCGTAGCGAATTCATTCCTCCCGCGAAAAGACGTGAATTTGATATTGAGGCGATCATTGTCAGAGCCACTGTTGCCCGCTGGCCTTCCTTCACTCTCCCAATCCTGGGCAGTGGCCAGCTATACAAACAGGAAGCGACTCTTATCCATATTAAATCCATTGGAATCAAACGAGATAACACGTTTACACAAGATTTCAGTTTTAAAAAAAGCTGTGGCTTACTTGCACTTTGTATATTACGAAAATGTGCCGACGACTACGTCCAAAAGCTCAAAGGTGAAATTTTAGTCCCAAAAAATTGTCTTAATGTTAATAAGTAACATAATTAGTCATCATATTTCCAACAGAGAACTTGGCGATCCTTTGAATATCCAACCAAAATGGCATATACTTGTGGAGGATCTAGATGTGGTTGATAGCAAAAATACAATGCATAAAGTGATTTTTTTTCATATTGACCTATACTATAAAATAAACCAACCACCCATTAGTTGTACTTAACTCTGTTTATGCCCCTGACATTGGATGCGATAGACAATTTCAAAATTATGGTACATGAAAGACATTGCTTTATCAAAGCCACACTAAAAAAAAGAACTTTTGGCTCATTCCTAAACATGTAATGGTAGTGATAGGCTCGTACAATTGCTGGGTGATTAGTAGATTGGAATTGTTCCTTAATAACATGTTATAGAGATATCAAATATTTGGAGTAATTTTTCTCATAACATGTGTAGGGTACTAATTAAATTACAGTAGAAAGTTACCCAAAGCAGTTTCGAGCGCAGGATCGGGGAAATACAGTTCTGCAGACAATCGAAGTTGCTGTGATAGATTCTCTCCAGGTAAAATGAAAAGCGCGCGTGTTTTTTTTTGTTTGTTTTCATTAATGGGCGCTTCGAGAAGCCACTTCTTGTCCAGCTGACGGTGCTAAACGTTTGCGGGACACCCGAAACATTGGGCCGAGTGTAGTGTTTACTTCGTGGGGACAGTTTTATAGGGCTGAATTATATGGCTAAATGAATTTGTCTAGCGACGGATATTCTTATTCATAACCATTAGGGGAGATTAGGACCCTTCATCTTTTATTTTTCAATCTTTTTGCTGTAATTCGAATTTTGAACCATTTATCCCAACTTTTGGCATGTCTAGGCATGAATCGTGTCTACCAGACGTACTGTACCTCGTTGTAACCACTTATTTACTAACAAGCTCTAGTCTGTATTTACCGTGAGGAAATGAATTATTGTTTCTCGCAGAGGAACATAAAACTATCATGATAATCTCACCAGTTCACAAGTATTGACTTCAAGAAGTACTCAAAGCTAATTCCGAGGCCATGTTGCCACAAACAAAAATTAAACAATAAAGTTTTGTTGTAAGTAGTATCAAAATATTTAATATTGAAAGATGGCGAAGCCTAATCCCAATCAACCACCATAAATCATGGTGAAGCCTCAATGCTGCAGTGTTTTGTGTGTTTGCAACAAGGTGATGGTCATGCAGAAAGTGACTTCAACCACAGCAGTCCACCTCCTGTCGAGCCCCAACACAGTGGCTGCAACTGAACTGACACGCGCCTCAAAGGCAGCAGGTCCCGCTCTACGCGCCGAACCTCCAAGTCTCGCGAGGTTGCCCTCGATCCCCGCTGCAGGCGCGCGGTACTTCCCAGTTAGATTTATGTGAGCGCGGCCCACCTACCGGAACCAGGTGGCCGTACATGGCCGTAACTGCTTCCAAGATGTTTTCGGTCTAATGCGGCGGCGAAATTGGATTCCCGTTGATTTACAATCGCGAGGAAACAACGTGTTCCGCTCGGGGGACCGGCACTCTCCTCGGACATGCTGGTCTCAAGACAAGACTATAGATTTCCCCACGAGAAGATTGCAGCGCTAGACGGATTTTAATTTACTGACTCGAAAAGGTTGCAGGATTTCGAACAAAGACAGTGAGGCAAGAAGTATTTCCATATTTAAACAGCTTGTGTTTCTTTCTAACACTGTAAATTTCTTTGTAATTAGAACATACTTATTTAAGTCCGTTTATATTTAAGTCAGCATCACTACAAAATTAATGTTCACAGTAATACCAGGCTCGGATTCTTCCGCGGACATTTATGCTTTGTGTTGTTCCAGAACCTCCAATAGTTATAATTATTTGTAATCCTTTTCCAGTATTAACTGTGCATATTAATAATCACTGTTAAAGAAAATAAAGTCAAATTTATTGAATATTCGATTGTCTTTTCATTGGTTTAAAAAAATTATGCTTGGATGAAAACATCAATTAAAATATAAAATTATACGCCAATTTTCGTAAGAAATAATTAGTATTATCTCGAAAAGTATATTTAATATATTTACAGCATCTTTCTTGAAGTATTTCAAACAACTTTTTTGTTAACGGTTTTACAAAATTATTTTATTGTAAAGTACAGAATTTTTTTTTCTGTGAAACGAATAAATGTTTAAACTAGCTTACACACCCTAGTGGTATCTCACATGCTAATTTCTGTATATGTTACTATAATATTGCAACTAAATTGTAAGAAACCTATGTTATCAATTTAAAATTTTGCTATAATTACGTGTATAGATTTTAAATATCCATTTATAATGCAGTCAGAAATATTTTTAACCTGATAAAATCACACATTACTCATTTATTTTATTAGAGGGCATATTTAGATAAATGGTGAACCACGCGTTTTCTTTATTAAACCATTATTTCACTTTTAACTTACCAAACAAGAAATTTCTGAAAACTGTGAAAATAATTTTTAATAAGTTGTATTCTGGCTCAATACCTTTGCTAAAATTCAGATTTATGTATATGTATATATTACATTACAATTTAACACATGACATTATCACCTCTTTAGCCATCGATTTAAAAATAAATACCTTACTACCTTTCATGCATGTTCATCATGACTGAATATTTAAAGATTTAGTTCTATTAATTTTTTTTAACTAAATATATGTCTGCTAAATCCTTTAGAGGAAAAAATTCTGAAAATGGTAAAAATTGTTAATTTTTTATGTTCATTATTCATATGCATCATCATAATTTCATTTTTATTAGCGAAGCCAACTTTTTTTATAGAACCTTATTAGCCATATTTCAATTTCTTTCGGGTTGGACATTCAAAAATTGGTAAAATAAATAGGTAGATTTTGAATCTTTGTTTTTCTTAGTTAAAACGTTACCTCCAGCTTGATTTGCAGTGGAGATATTTCGTATTACATAACCTAATTTACACCTTTTTTTATACACTTTGCTGTTTTATTTAGCAAACTTTGGTATTACTTTAGCCTTTATTTTTTTTAATATCCGAACTTAATTTAGAACATTTTGCTAAAGCAGATCAAAATATTTGATTTTTCATCATTATATCAAACTATTACTTTGTTTGGAATTTTTACAAATGGTTTTAATGGATTTGGTTGAAAGTTACCCAATACTTTTGAGTGCAGGGTCGTCTGAATAATTAATATATTTTTTGTCTGAAGTCCACCTGATACAAACATTATATTGTTAGAACTGATTTGTTAACAGAAATTCACTAAGTAAGTGAAACTCTGAGCAAAATTGCTTGTCTAGTTACGAAAAACATTTTAATTACTTTCCGGGAACAAGGTCAAGTTCAAAGGTCAAGGTCATCCAAGATGGCCGTCGTGACATCATAATTCCAGATGGCCGATCCCATCCTTCATCCTCTCCCTAGCTCCTGTCCACGGACATACTATTATATACTATTCTGTATAAAAGTTTTAATTTTTGTATCCCTTATAACTTGTAGGTTCGATTAATTGGAAAACAAAGCATGCATAACACGTAAAACAACACTAAGTGTTTTTCATACTTATAGTTTCCATACAAAAGCCGTGGCGTCACTATGTCTTAACCGGGTATAAGTCTTACCTTAGGAGCCGGAAACAAATTTGTAGTTTTCTCACTCCTATATTGGTTAATCTGCCTCAAATTATACAACTTAAACTTCCAGGCCGCTAAAACATAGTTTTATATCAATTTATGCCTACCTAGCTACACAATTATACTGGATACAGCATAGCATCACTTTTTATATCCAATATGGACGCAGCATTATTGAAAGATTTTTAAGTCCCCATTAAATCAGCTTACCGTTAACAATGATGACACGGTGAAGTCATTATAAAAATAAACTACAACACTGTAAACATAAAAAATTGAAGATAAATAGAGTCGGTACAATTAGACATTTAAATTTAGTTTTCATGGCATATTACAATTATGTATTAAATGTTTACATAACGTTAATGACAACCGTAAACATATCTCCCATATATGGACGTGACCATACTTCAGACGCAAATCATAACAAAAAAACATGTCTCAGTTCAAAGGTTTTTTTTAGCAGTTCAGGTTTAAAATACTGAAATATTATATTACATTTTAAGAAAATGTTAGTGGTGTCATTTTTGCCCTGTTTTCGGTAGTCTCTATGTGTCCATAACGCACAAAATATATCATTTTAAGTTTCTATATATCACCAAAATTGTGTTTTGTATATATGTGTGTTAAGTTAATTCTACCAATATAATACATTTATATATATTCTTAAGTACTGCAGTTGTGTGTTTAAGAGTGACCTTCAATAATAAATGTGAATTTTTTAAATTGATGAATTTTTTAAATAAGGAACGTTGTTCTTCCCACAGAAAGAAGTTTTGTCAGCTGTAAAAAAATAATTATTGAATATTTTAAATTATTATCTGAATACAACAATAGTGTTCCATGTCCATTCACATACTAGAATCCCCTAGAGTTGAATTTTAATTAGTCAAAGGAACACTAAATCTTCAAGTTTTATTGATGTGTCAGTTTTCATTAAAAATTTTATTAATACGTAAAGCCTATACTAATGATAACACTACTTTTATTTATTTATATTATGACAAAGCCTTGTTTGTTTTCTACACCCAAGAAATATTTTTTAATGAACTACGCCGTGAGTTATAAAAATATTAAGTCTTTATATCTTTAAAATTAATATTGTACAATTTTAAAGTCACCATGAAAACAAATCAGAACCTAGCCCTACAATATTATGTCTGTCTTACATATCATTCCTAATCACACCAATTAATAATTTGTTTACTTAAAAAAAATTGCGTTTGTAAGTTATATTTATTTGGCTTGAAATGTCCCCTGTCATATATTGGACCCTTTTTTATTTAGGAAATTTCGTATTTTAGTATAGAATTGTGAAAACGCCATTTACTCATTATTATTTTTATTACATACTTGGTTAATTTTATATGTTAAAATGGCACACACGGGTTTGCTCGATTTGACCCGTGGGGTTTTAAGTGGAGGGTGTTCGCATGTTCGTAATTGCTTGTTTCCCCTGGGCTGCAGGTGCTGGCAATGACCGTTGGCCACCTCTCCCAAGCGCCGCATTTTAAAGATTGCTCTTCGATGTGATTATAGTTTCTTCGGGTCGCACATTCCGCTACGCCTCCCGGCACTACATCAGTACCAGCGCTCGTCTGTGCTATTTCAATCCACATATAGATTAACATTGACATATAGTGGAGTTTTTGTTGAACTTATATTAAACATTTACGTACGTAGTATGGCACATAAATATCTATGTTAAATTACAGATATTAGTGAATTTGTACGTTTGCATGAAAACAATTGTATCACAACAAAATAGTGTTCGCGGTAATACTGGGTTCATAGCTTTGTGTTGTCCCAGTACCTCCATTAGTTAAAAAGTTATTTGTAAACCGTTTTCTGAACAGCTATCCCGTATTGACTGCGCACAATAATAAACAGAATTAAACAAAACAAAATAAATTATTTAATATTCAATTTTTATCCCCATAGTTTAAAATATTTATGCTTGAATGAAACATCCCTACTTCGTTCTATGGAGATGTTCATACGCTCTGGGATAGCGAATTAGCCTTTGTTAATGTGCAGTTCAATTCTACAGTCCATCCCTCCACTGGGTATCCGCCGTCTGTGCCCTTCCGCGGTAGGGATTCAACTCACCCCCTTCTGAACATGTGGGAACTGCCGCCTCTGGATCCCTCGACTGATAGCGGCTCCCTGGATGCCGTATTAGATAATGTTGCATTCAATTTGAATAAGGCTAGAGATGCTGCAGCTGAAAATTGTATAATGCCTCAAGGAGACCCCCATATGACTTCAAGTTAAAGTAACTTGTCCTTCGTGAAAAATTTTTATTGCCCTCCATGGCGGATAGGGTGAACATAAAGTTAATCCCACCCTTTGTCGGTCTCTTTAAGACTTGTGAATTTTTAGGAAAGAATACTGTTGGTACACACAAGGTAAATACCGGATAGCCCACGTAGCATAATTCAAGCGGTTTCATGCTTAATTGTCTCACCCTCCCCTTTTTATTTATTTTTGTGTTTAGTTCCGGGTGCTCCCGTTGGTTCCTATGTTCTTACAACTTGGTTCAAGTCCGCTAACCCCCTACGAGTGGTGACGCTGCGTCCAGAAGACTGAAGAACTGGAGTCGCCACCTTCGGGCTCGCCTGCCTGTTCGCTTCTCCGCCTGCCTTGCTTCCCTGTCTGCCGCTCACTGCTGGCTTCTGAGGCCAGGACCACCTTCTCTCGGCCACCGCGGCGAGTCTTCTCCGCTCCCAGCTCATGAGCTTCGAGCGGGGGCAGTCTGTTCCGGCCATCTGCAGCCGTCAACACGAGTCTGCTACTCTGAACTGCTGCTTTGAGTGTCTGCTGTGCGGCCGAGAACTGTAAGCGACGCCCTTCCTCCATCGCTCAGCAGGGACGTGTGGCGAACTCCCGACTCAGCGAGCGCCGATTTATTGCTCAGAAACTTGTGCCCCTGCGAGCACACTTCCCGCTCGACATGGGCGCCTAACTGTTAGCCGCGCTCATGTCACGGGGCTGGAAACGAGACTGCCACCTCTGACCTTCGCCGTGCTTCTGTTCAAACCTTAAAGTTTCGTGTCGGTTCCACAGCGGTCCGAAGATGGTGTCCTCCTGTGTATGTCTGCTCGTCGTACGAACCATTACCCTCGGCGCTGAAGATTTTTCGAAATTTTTCTTTTACTGTAATTTATTTTTTTTCGTCTCTGGTTTGTGTTCTGCCGAGATACTTGTGTTGAGACTTTGGACTAGCAGTGATGCTTCAGCGAACCGAGGGGCTGGTATAGTAAATGGTAGGTAGTTGCAACAACTCGGTCGTCGCATATTTGAAGTCCCCGCGGCGTAGCTTTATTTTCCAAACTCCCTCCCCACCCTTCCTCACGCAGTGACGTGTGCCTTTTTTGTGCTGTAGTTCTCGCTTCCCCTCTGGATCTCTGTGCCTGCGGAACGTACAGTGGCGTAGGGCATACAAGCGCAGTGAGCGCTGGTTGCCTTCTTCATTCTTCCGGGCATTTGGGTTTCATTTAGTTTGGTTAGTGGGCGACGTGAACTAACGACGATACATGGCTTTGTAAGCATTGGATAGTTTGTAAGACCTCCACATAAGATGACTGCACTTAAATATAACATTTTTACTTTGCCAATATTTTCTCAATTCATTCTCTACTGCCACCATTTACAATTGGTTTTTATTTTTCTTTTAGTGTGTTTGCTTGTAAGTACGTTAGTGTTTCTGATAATTCCCGTTTCTCTGGTAGCCGTGTAGAGTCGTTACATTTTACTTGCGCCAGTTCTTGCTTTAAAAATAAAATATTTCTGGGATCGCTAGACTTCATTTGCCTGTTTGCTCGGGTTACGTGACTTAATGATTTTGGATTTGGAATCACGTCTTAATTATTTTCTTGTAACTTGTTGGAATGTTTTAAGACGCGAACACGCCTGTTCTCTTTTGACCCTGTGTTTGAATTGGCATGAATACATGCTTACCTTGGGTTAACCTGGCGTGTATCACTTGAATTGTTCATTAATGTTAATTTCCCCTGGTACCGTGTATTCTGTTTGATCTATATCAGGTTATTATTATAAATCGCTTATTTTGTAAATTTTCTGTATCTCATGTGAACCCGATTATGTACCTTGAGACATATTATGCTATCTATAGTCTTGATATCTGGAGACCTATGTGTTTTATGCACATGCATATAATCACAGTCATTATTAATAAAATTATTTATGTATAATTTTGGAACACGCATAATTCTCTTTTCCTGGATGCGCGTTGTTTTGTGCTTGATGCTCGACATTATAAGTACCATATTGATAATAATGAATAATTTCTTGTAGAAAGTAAATGTCTTGCGGGTGCCGTAATCTTAGACAGTGCGTTGATGTTAAAATCTTACATATTATTGCTGTATAATTACCCCAATTGATAGGCAATTGTAATATTTTTCTATTGGTTAGTAAAGCCATATCTGTTTAATAATGAGTAAGCATCGCATAGTCGTCTGTCTACTTACTTAAGTTGTATTTTTTCACGCAATTCCGACGCATTAACGTAACATAAATTTAGAGTTTAATTAATTGTATGTATTTTTTTCACTGCCTATTGTTTGTACTTTATTTATGTAGGGTATCTTTAATAATATTGCCCGTAAGACGTCTTACATATAAAGTTATTCTTATGTCACTTGAAAATTAAAACTAATTTTTCTCATTAGTGTTTATTAGTGAATGTTCCAACGTCTGCCTTTGAATGTTGTCTTGCAATTAATTAGTTTTCTTTTAATTTTTATTTTTGTTACACACGTATGTAACCCAGACACCCCCGCTTACTCTGTCTCTGTGCTAGAACAGAGGTGTTACAATAGTAATTGTTATCTGGTTACGTGCAATTTGGAAGCTTCTTGCATCAACCGAGATATAGGGAACTTTTAAGGCGATATTGCGCTAGAAATACTAAAGAGCGTTGCACTTATCATCCCATCTCACACCTGAGTACTCCTCTGAGGAGGAAGGCCCCTTTAAGTATCTGTGCATAAATGTGCGACGTCAAATTTCATTAAGAATTGAATCTCTGGGGCCATGTTGATTTCGAAGATGCAGAGTAAATGCAATTTGTCTAACTATCGTGATATATGAAGCACCACACGACTCCTCCATAATGCATCGCGTCGCATTACAAGACAAGTACATTCTGTTCAAGATAACGTTTTACTTTTATAACATGTGCTTCAGCGAACATTCAAACTTTGAAAATTGAACCACTACTAATTGATGTAGCATGCATCACATTTGTTTATAGTTTGTAAAAATTACTTACTTTGTTAATATTATAATAATTTTCACATGTCAAAGTTTTAATGTTCGTTGAATAACTGTCAAGAAAGTGGCACTTAAACTTATATTAAGTTGTTATGACCGCAATTAAATTCACAACCAAAAAACTGTTTTAAAATGTTTCATATTTAAAAAATTACTTATGGTCTTGATTTTATGACGGCTTGCTGATCGAAAAAATTTAGATACTTGTCCACCACACACGTTAAAAGTGAAACTTCACACTTAAATTATCCACGATGAAACGAACTATTAAATAACTCACTGTGAAAATTTAAATATAATGTGCTCATTGGAGGTTCACACTGTTTGTTCAAAACTGACACAAATAGGGAGAATAAATACTTGCACCGAAACTTAAAGTTATCTGGTTGTCTTCTTAAGGACGCCATTTGCCCGGGAATACATAGCCTACGGTGTGCAGAGCTTCAGGAAAAACCACGCTATTTCCAAACTACTCAGGATATCTGAGTGGGTTCTGTTTACAAAAAGCATTTAAGAATTTTTGAAGGCCAAAAAGTACTTTTGATTTCGGATTATGTGTTTAAAATATATTTTTAGAAGAGTTAAAACGGCTAAATGGCGTGTTTTTAGAGTAAATTTAGGCGTAAAACCACCGGTACAGATTCTTGAAAGCACTTAAGGGACTTAAATTACACATTTCTCCTCATTTATATGCCATATAATGAAATGGTCATCACTCAAATTTCATAGCTGTCCTATGAATGACGAGAAGACTGAGCGCCAGTTCAGAACCTTGCGCTTAAAGGCGAAACCGCGCTAGAAACAAGCGTCAAGAATATCATTCCGCCTCACTAACAAAACATAATTCCCCCCCCCCCTTCATAGACGGGCCCCTTATCATCCCAATATCAGATCTGAAGCAGGCAACTCCCAGACGTTGCACTATTTGTTACACTCTGACAAGCTCAAACTACCCTACCGGTTGTAAGTAAGTTTCACTTTAAAATATTGGTTGTCTGTAAAGTCGGTTTACGAACGATAGTTTAACGTGACAACGTCATAACAAAACATTGATGAATAGATTGCATACTTTTATGGATATAATTGAATCAATTTTATTGATTATCACTATTTTGTATGGATACAAAGAAGGAGTGAAATGAAATCTACAATTTAATTGATCAATTTTCTTTTATTTGCACTCATTACTTCAAATATGTTTATTACTTTAACGAAGATATCATTTTAACTATAACTTTTATACATGTTTCCTATTTAACTTCTTCCAATCTGTGTTATTCTGTTAAGGATAGGACGATGAAAGGAAAAGTAGGAAACGCATGGGAGTGTTTCAAGTTTAATTTACCTCGAAAAAGTCAAATCGATGGTTGTTCCAATCGAGTGGAAGAGATATAGATGTGGCGCAAGCGTATAATGAGCGTAACGGGACACAGCGTAACGGGATAATGTGAGTTACGGGACACTTTTTCGTGCGTGCAGCCGGCGTTCATCGATTTATTAGACGTTTTCACGTCAAAAATAATAATAAGTTTACGAATTTGACTCACGCTTGGGCCAGCAATCGAAAACGCGACACATAGCCCTGTCTTTCCCGAAATAACAAACCCAGAACCCTGGAATCGAAGCACAGAAGTCTACTGGCTTATCAGCATTCGGTGCCACGCAGACGGGCTCTTTAGACGTAAGAGCTCTTTCCTGTTCTTGCCGTAGCGCGGTCGTGTGTTTTCGGCCCTGGCCACCTGCGCCATGTAGTTTTCCATTCACACTGCACACAGAAAAAACATTTCTGTTCTTTTACAAAAGATAACTTTGAAATTAATTTGCCAAGAAATAGTTCGTAATGCTACAAGAAAGATGTACCTTTGCACAACATAAGACTATGGTTATTTTTGCATAAGTATATGAAAAACATTTTTTGAGATAATACTGAGTATTTATTACATAAATTGCCTCATTTCATATTTTAATTTACGTATCAGTCAAGTTAATGTTTTTTTCAACCATGTTAAGAGATAATCTAATACCCAATAATGTGTTTGTTTTGTTTTATTATTATTTATTTGTGCAGTTTATACTGGAAAGGTACTCAGGAAACAATTTACAAATATCTTCAACTATTGAAGGTACTAGGACAACACAAATCATAATTGCGCGGGTAAAAAATCCGAACCAATATTACTTCGAACATTATTTTGCAGTGAAACAGTGGTTTTCATGTCAATGTACAACTTTACAAATATCTTTAATTTAACATGAATACTTATTATCCATTTACTAAAAAAATTACAGTTAAATTGATAGGACGTGCTGTTTCTTGGCATAGCTACGTCTTTGCCATTATTCTAACCACGACTATTTATGCGGATTCATTGGATAGCAAAGTAGACTTGAAGCGGCCACACATCTGTGGCAGGTTGGTGAATGGACTACAGTGCTCTTGATAACCCGGGGCCGGACATGAGCAAGGAGAACAAGTACTAACTAATCGCGTGTACTCCGCCAAGGGATGCGAGTCTGTTATTTTACCAATGAGCATTCTAGAAAGACTTGATTTATATAGGTAGAGTTTTTAGTTTTACAGGAAAATTATTTGTGGGTAAATTTTCCGGTAACTTGCCGAAACGTTTTCTGCAAAACAGGAAAACTTTCCAAAGAGGTTTACATTCATATAAAAACACGAAAACATTTAATAAACGTTTTACTACAAACATAATCAAATGAAACAAAAATTTTGTCTTTATTTACTACCCTTTGGCTTGTACAGATAACAGTTAATTTACGAGTATCCCTGGATAATTTGTAACAATAGTTCTTCATAAATTGTAGGCGTAAATTTCCAACAGTGTGTACACCATTATACACCTTAACAGCGTTCTCATTGGTCAGAACACGTAGTTTCTACACGGCCAAGAAGGAAAAGAAACCAATACCAATAATCGTACAATTCAAAGACCCAGTAACATGCAAACCGGCCGGAAGGTAGAAATTTGGCACCAAGCAATGGGCACTGGATGCCAACTTACATGCGCTCAAGAGTGTGGAGGTATTCGTGGTACCAGGAACAGTCTGCTAACCATCCCAGGCTCTAAAAATGAGCGAGGAAGCACTCGCAGGAACGCTTGTAAAAGTTTCCAATTAATGGTGAGCAATCGATAGCTCTTCTAGCTTACCGGACATTAAAAGTGACAGATAGGAACCAAATTACGCCAAAATAGTTTCCACAGATTTTATGACAAAACTTTTTTTTTTCTTTTAATGTTGAAAATCTTCCTTCGTTAAGGCTGAAACCACACATTAAAAGATGTCTAAAGACCATACATATTATCTTTTGTTCTTGCAGCAGTAGTTATTATCCATAATTAATTCAAAAATAAAAAGCAATGGTTTCATGGGGTGAAATATTTTAAGCAGCCAATCATTATGATCTCTTGCACTCAATATTTTGACTTAAGTGGACAATTTACATCTCAATGAGACACGAATGAATTAAACTTTGAATGTGTTGTTCATGGTGTACCCTACATTCTAGTTGACATCCTTCTTTAGGTCTATAAAAAAAGTTATGTTGTGTGTTATAATATAGAAATTAAATAATATGCATGTATGTGTTATAATTATAGCTTAAGTTAATAACTACATTAAATATAAAAAAACATTTGAGTCAAAAAATAGAAAATGAAATGATAATTTAGAAAATGACAAAATGTGAATGAAAGAGTTAACTACAGGAATTTCATTTAATTATAAACCAAGCTTTAATGAAATTATCTTTGAAAGATTTGTGCAATGGGAGTGCATGAGTTGATGTAATCTTTTGGACATACGCTATTGCTAAGCACTTTTTTTAGTTGAAAAAGAGTTTTTTTAATTTTTTAGTTTTTTTAGTGTTTTTAGTTTTTTTTTGTTTTTTTAGTTTTTTTCAACAGAAAAAGTGCTTAGAAATGGCGTATGTCCAATAGATTACATCAAGTCAAGCTTTAATGAAGTCAAAAAGTTTAAATTAAATAAACTTAAATTATTAAAAACTGAAACCTGTTGAAAACAAGATGGCGTTTTTCGGTTCGCACGCCTCCCCGTTTCAAGCAGTTGTTTCGCATGGTACACCTGCCTGCGAACAGTCTGTGGAAGTCGAGCTCGCAGCGAGGGAATGTTATCCCTTCCCTGGAGGAGTTGTTCGTACACAAATTGGCTCCCGCGGTGCAAACGCCTGCGCGAATTGGCTCCGGGGAAATAACGGGAACCTTTTCGGTGCGCAGTAATGAGAACCCCGAGGCAAAGTGGATAATATTTCACACGCGAGTGTAACGGGAAATGGCGCTTGTATCGACGACTCGTCCCTTCTCTAGCGGAAAAGAAAAGAAGAACTGCGCATTAGAGCCTTTTTGTTGAGAATACTTATGTTCTATGTTCTTCAGTATATTGTCAGCTATGTTTTTACGTGAAATTCCACGATTTTTATACAATTCTTAGTTACTTTTCCCAAAGTCAATTTGAAACACCTATAGTCTGCAGAGTACATGAAAATATAGTTTGTTCTAAAACGCTGGTGAACTCATGTGCACTTTTAAAAGCTCATCTCATTGTTGCTGTGGCAATCAAACTGACTGCATTAACTTAGTATATTTGTTCCAGATAGAGCTACCTAGTTTAATTAAAACCATAACTGCATATTTTATATATAAGCAGTTGCAGCAAATAATAGCTTGAAAATCCTGTATCAAATAAAAACTTCAATTATTAAGATTAAATCGTTTGAAGTCATTTTAAGAAATTAGTAGTTTGACTTAACAGTAGTGCTGACATAAAACCTACCTGGGCTGGTTTTTACCAAATAAGCTTTTTTTTACATTACTTAATTCTGGAATTGGTTAATTCATTTTAAAATAGTCTCTGAAGAAACAGTTTACTAACAATGGTAATTCATTTTAAAATGTTATATTAACTTTTTTATAGTCTGTACTCAATCCATTTAAGACAGTAAAATAACCATCTGAAAATCATTTGACTTTGCAAAAAGAAAATAGTTACTTTAATTAGAAAGAAAGTTCTCATTGGCATAGTAAAGCAGGGACGAGTGCTTTTTGCATATAAAATTCAGTCCAAAGAAATTTTGCAGTTACAAACAAAGTGCATTGAATCTTATAAAACATATAAATTTTTCCTCCCGATAAATCACCACATCTAGTAGTGGCCGATCCATTTCCGAATATACCTAACGTGAATTGTATTTGTCTACAAATACTTCGTTGAAGAGATGCAAAATTAAAATAAGAGATAGAAAATTTCGCACGTGATATTTTGAGCTTTTAGCTTCAAGAATTTTAAAGACTAGTTATTAGATGTTTTGATGATTTGCATTAAAACCGAAAAAAAAAACATCGAAATGCTTTTTATTGAAATCAACAAAAAAAAGGAACAATTCGTGAAATAAAAAAATTAAAACGAAAGTAAAAAAATAATCACTTATATTAATAAAATTTAACATCCAAAACTTGATTACTGATATTATTTCAGTTTCATTTTTGTAGCAAAATTTCAGAAAATGGATTGTTGAATTTATTTATTTCCCTCTAATTTTATAATCCACCTCTTCGTAACTCATTTTTACATAACATTTTATAAAATTTACTTGAAACATATTATTTTCAGATTTAATATTCTGTTCAAATTATGAAAATTTGCTTCGGCATCTATCAAAATGGCATTTTGTTCTATTAAGATTTTAGTGTTTTGCACCCTTTTCATTAAATAAATATAATTTATAACAATAAAAGCAATTCGATCGGGGCGTAGGCCCGTTCTGAACGTAACCTTCGTGTTAGGAAATAGCCTTTCTTCATAATATGAAAGTGAAGAAAACAGGGGGAAATCAACTAGTGTAAGTGGTGCGCCTGCCCTGTTCACCTGTGGGTTGTACCAGCAGCGATACAATCAAGCCTGGTGTCACGTGGCCTATCGGTAGAGACCGGAAAAATTCACGGGTTCAATGACTTCCAGGATAGACTCCACTATCCTCTGCACACTCGGGGCAAATGCCAACTGTTCATTGACTTGACTTGTGAGTCGTCTCGACTGGGCAGCCTGTGATTCGACACTTCTATGAGTGAGGGTCTCTAATTGGCCCTCATTACTCCAGATTATCAGTGAACCAATGGCAGAAACAGCACTAAGTTATAATTATTTGAATTGTAGCATTTCACGAATTGAATCCACGAATTTTTCATGTCTCTACCTATAGGTACCGACCTGAAAAATTAGCTAATTCATTTCGCGATAGTCTAGAATATGAACTCTTTTACCTTCATGCTGCTTCAATGATTGGACTACAGTTGACCTTAATGAATCTCAGCTAATAAAGACACCTCAGCAAAAGAACTATCGATAGGGGCACGCATTTTTCGCGAAAAGATCTGAACACATATTAGACTGCAACATGGTATACTAACCCTCAACTGTAGTTTCTTCCTTGTGATTGGGGGCCATCTACGAGAGAAGTTGTTGCCTTATTTGACCGAGCCACTCAGGACGCGTTTACTTCCGCACTGAATCACTGTGATTGGTGTTGTTACAATCGATATGTACCTGGGAGAAACTCACCCAATCACAAAACACAGACGATGCTACAGTGTTGTAACTTTCATCTAGTCTGGAAATATTTTCGCGAAATCTGCATGCCCCTAACTATCGATTCACAAGCATCCCAGTTAATGGGTGTCACGAGTTATAAGTAAGGTCATGTATTATTTGCGAAAAATTTTGATTCTAGATAAAAGTTTAAACACTGTACCATCATGTGTGTTTTGTGATTGGGTGTTTCTTTCTGATGTATGTCTACTCTTAGAAAAACCAATTACGGTAATCCAGTGCGGAAGCGAACGCGTCATGTGTGACTTGGTCAAATAAGGCGATGGCTTCTCTTACAGAAGGCCGCCAATTATAGCAAATTTATAGCTGGCGCAGGCACACCTTATTGCAATTTAATGGGCGTTGGGATTTTTTTCGCTCAAATATCCCACCTATATTTCAGTGACCAAAAAAAATTTTTTTTGCAAGTTTAACAAGGAAAAAAAAAGAACATTTTCGGTATTTTTAAATGTATACATTTACGTGAAAAAAATTGTATCGGTACAAAATAGTGTTCGCAGTAATACTGGGTTCGGATTATTACCCAGGCATTTAAACCTTGTGTGGGTACCTGGTATTTATTGTTTTTTAAATAGTATTTCTGAATAGCTTTCTAGTATTAACTGCGCACATTAATAAGCATTATAAAAACAAAAATTTAAAATTAATGAATATTCGATTCATTTCTCAATGTTTTAAAAAATTAAGTTTACGTACAACATCATTTAATAAATTAAATTAGTCACCCATTTTCGTGATTAATACTCAGTATTTTCTCGAAAAACGTGTTTCATATATACAAAAATAACCAAAGCCATGTGTTGTACAAAGTACAAACCACTTCTTGGCACCTCTTTTTTAAAAGGAATCTTTTGTAAAGGTACAATTTCTTTTCTGTGTGTGATTGAGTGTCCACTCTGCACTGGTTACTTATCTACTCTGTGGGCTGAGGAGAATCCGCGCGAGAAGTAGTGCGAGTCGCCGGAGTTCCAGCGAGCTGAGAGCCACCTTCGTGCGCGGCGGATGAATATACAAAGCCAGTTAGTTCCCAGCTTCAGTTGCAATCACAGCGGCGGTGGGGGAGGATAAACAAGCATTAACTACTTGGATCTTTCGGTATACGACATGACTAGAACCGTGTCTCTTGTGAACTTGTGAACTATCCATTAACCGTGTTGTAGTGACACGCACTTGGCACACGCAGGACTCGTAAACAGACCTGCTGATAACATTCTGTGATCCTGAAGGCCACAGTAAATAGATCTTTAAACTGTTACTTGATAAGAGTTTTATACCGGCCATGCGTTGCTGTGGCTCAGTCTGGTTAAATGGAAAGAAAAGGAAAGAGAAAGCCAACAAATTTGTAATTTGTTTGAAGTAGGTACACAAAGAAAAAAAACCTCTCTATCTCTCTCTATGTCCATCTCTCTATATATCTACAAATCTCTATCCATGTCTTGCCATATCACTTTTGTGTCTCTATGTATCTATGTTTCTATCTATATCTCAATCTATTTCTATATCTATTAGTATTCCTCGCTCTAACTCTATATATATATATAATAGATATAGAAATAGATTGAGATATAGATAGAAACATAGATACATAGAGACACAAAAGTGATATGGCAAGACATGGATAGAGATTTGTAGATATATAGAGAGATGGACATAGAGAGAGATAGAGAGGGTTTTTTATATATATATTTTATATATATAACGCTGTCTAAATATTTCTCTCTCTATGCCTCTCGCTTGATCTCTATCTCTTTATATATATATATATATATATATATATATATATCCTCCTATATTTACATATATATATAGCTTAACTAAACAGAAGACGAACTCCTAAATCATTCATTTATATAAGTATATATTGTTACAATTCTAAATTTTTATAAATATTTTTACCTGTTTCGGGTGTGACGTAGGTATATAAAAACACGTGCGTATACGAATGCAAAGTTGTGCCAAGATTTCAAAGCAAATAGTGAAGCATTTTCGGAAATTAGCTATTTTGTAGAAACTAACATTGACGTATATATATATTAATGTTAAAACTGTGTAGACCGCCAAACAAGCGCTGTAAAGTATATTTAACAGTGTTCAACGAATGAGTAATTGACTATGATATAATATGTTTACAGGTCAGTGGTAAACTACAGTAGCAAGCTCGGAGCGCGTGAAGCGTCGCCAGTGTAAGGTAGAATTGATATTAGGCTATGTATGTTTATTTATTTATTATTTCATTTATTTATTATTATTATTTGAGTGCCTACCAACAGTCAGAGCCTTTAACAGGTGGGCACTTAACAAATATTACAAAAAAATAACAATAACATACACAAAACACAATAATAACACAACAATAAAATGGGACAACACAAACATAAACACATGAAAAAAGACACTTAAAAAAATATAACTAAATTTTTCAATTATAAATTAATTCATTATCAATGAAATAACATTAATACAATATTTACATCAGAAATTATCTTAACTGCAAGAAAATTAAGATTTAAAAATGTCTTTCATTGAGATTTTTGCCCTTTTGAAAGGGTCTAAACCTTTCAAAATATCATTACAATTATCAGTACACCGTTTTGATAGCTCATTTTTTATGTGATACGTTCGAAAAGGTCGCATTGCTCTGTGATTGAATGAAGGAACTCGAAGACCAATTTTAATGTTAATGTTAATAAATGTATTAATAACAGTATTTAGATGTTGTGCCGCCTACTGCCTGCCTTATTCCCTAGTCTCTTGGTTCTCAACGCAACAAAATAAAACAATTAATTGAGTTTTAAGAAACTATGAAATCATTGTCTCTAACAACGACTTAAATGCATTAAGTAAAATCTGAAGCACCTGTCTCTCACCGCTACCGAAGGTCATTAAAAAAGGTTTTAGAAAGCGCGGAAAAAAAAACATTGGTTTCCTTTTTTTAAATCATCCACGTTGGTACTGTGATCACAGCTTTTAAAAAACTCAAACACGCGTAACCACGTATTCACAAAGGATTTCCAGCCAGGCAGTTAATTAATTGGCAATAAGCGAGGGACCATGATTGGGTGCAGCAAGCGTGGAAACGCGCGAAAGGCTTTTCTGATGTTTTCAAAAAGCCGAGAGCTCACACAAACGAAGAAAAATGAATTTTTGTCCCCAATTTGCTAAAAAAAAAAATGTTTACATAGAATGTATGATTTAGGACGTTTGGCATGTTCACATTTCAGTTTGATTTCATAAAACTTATATATATATATATACATTTCACGCATTTTAGTTGGAGAAAAAAAATAATGGCTTGCATTCTAGAGAAACTAAACAGTGAAAAGCTTCCATCAAAAATAGTACAAAACCACTGGTTTACATCAATTACAGTTTTTAATTTATTTTAATATAAAATTTAAGTTATTTTATTATCAGTGTTATAATAACAGTGTTTGCACATTATTATGTTCATAATGTACTCGTGTGACCCGTTTGTTCAGAGTGCAATAATGTTTTTAAGTAAAAAACAGAGAGAAAACGTAATTGCTAACACGAATAATATAGTTTGTAATTACATATCTTAAATTGGAAACAGGTTCAGTTATTATTATCATATATATATAAATCTATGAGTGTATGTATGTTCCCTATGGACTCCAAAACGTTTGGACCGATTTTGATGAAATTTTCAGGCAATATTCAGCCAGCTTAGCGGGTGTTCCTGTGAAGTTTGGTAGCGATCGGAAAAACAGATATTTTTTTGTTGCGATTTTGTGTCATATTTACAATACAAATTAATACTTAATTAGATTTTTTATTTTTAGATTTTTGAACTTCACAATTAAAAGCGCCATTAGGGTCTCTAGTGCTTTATATTTATGCAATTAAGAGCCTGTTCTGGACATCGTTTCAAAAAGTGCATTTATTAAGAATTTAATTATCTAACAATATTTCACCACTTCGGTTACAGGCGAGACCATTCGATACGGATGACAGGTGAGAGAGATGACCAGTGGAGCAGTGCAATGGAGTAGAAGAACAGGAGCACCACGAGGAAAGCCTCCGGCCACAACATAGTCCCCCACGTTCTGTATAACCTTGGTGGGAGGTTGAGGGCACTGACCGCTCCCCCCCCCCTCTCTTGCCATTTATAAAACGTCCGTCAATCACGTGACCTCGAGCCAATCAGAAAGCCCGAAAATTGCCCATCCGTCCGTCATAATCTTCTCAAGATAAAACTTTGGACCCACAGACGGATGAAATTAAAACCTAAAAAACGTTAGCAAGATATTGCCGGAATTTTTACTAACTAAAAAAGTTTTAAAGTTTTTTTTAAGCTTCTTCCATTAAATGGTTGTAACTTACGTTTTAACACGTTTTATAGTTTAAAGATTGATTGACGTTTGATACACAAATTGGCCGAGACAGAGAAGTGAAATTAATTTAACAAAGGAACGCAAAAAGATATTTATATATGTTTAAGAATTAAAGGAATTAATGAATCATAAAAGCTTAACATTCATGATAATCGTATTTACCTATACTAGAGAAAATTTCACTACTAGTTAATCTTTCTAGTCTGATGAAAGCATCATAGTGAAAAAGTATTTTGACGTACGTACCGATAAAAAAATTACATGCTTACTCTCGCCAGGAATCGAACCAAGGACCGAAATCTAAGTACCTAAAAAAATTGAAGTGTGCAATTTTTATATATTTTTTAAATTTTTTCGGAAGACTGTTGGTTTAAAACTAAAGATTTCATGTTTATGGTCAAGGTCAAGGTCATGACCTAGATGGCTTAGGGTAGTTTGTTGATATTGATCCTTAAGCTATCTTGTGGACATTTGGTTATTTCTAACACAAAAAGTTTTTGAGGTTTTTTAAATTCAGAATTTTTGAATTTTTGATGAATAAAACGGGAAATTTTCTCTCAAATGGTAATTTTCCCCTCAAAATAGGGAAGTAGTATAGGAAAGTATTTCCGAGGACAGGCTTCAGGCTGTGGTGCCGGTGCCGGTGTCCGCCATCTTGGATTGTGACGTCACGGCGGCCATCTTGGATTGTTACGTCACGGCGGCCATCTTGGATATTAGTAACGTGACACTTTTTCGTGCGTGCAGCCGGCGTAACGGGGCACAGTGTAACGGGACATAGCGTAACGGGACACATCGTAACGGGACATAACGTAACGGGACAAGTAGATCAAGGCGGCCATTTTGGATCCGCCATCTTGGATCCGCCATTTTGGATGACGTCATTGTGTGTTCTAGAAAATTCCGGTGATGTGTTTTCCGCCATATTGGATGATGACGTCACCGTTGCAATTTCCGTTACGGCCGCCATCTTTAACTTTTTTATTTATTATCTGATTTTAACGAAATTTTTTTTAAAAATTATAAAAAAATTCACTTAATAAAATTTTAATAAATTATTATTAAAAAAATACATTGTCGGCACGGAGCTCGGAGTCCTCGGTTCGAACCCGCTGAGGGACAAAAAATGGCGACCGATCCTTCCCCCGCGGTGGACGCAGGCAGACTGACTCCCACCACTTTTTTTCAAAGCATATATATCGTCACCTAGTATGACGTCATGTCCGCCATCTTGTCTTCGATGCTGGAAGCCATCATCATTGTATTGTCGGCTAGAGTGCGCCGATGACATGTTAGTTTAATTCGTATCCGCTAGAGTGCAGTAATCATTTATTATTGCTGTGACACCCGCCATCTTGTCATTTGGCCGCCATCTTGAAAATCCGTAATTATTTAGCTAGAAATTCGGGAAAAGTTCCAAAATTCATTAAATAAATCACTCATTAATTTACATATTGATTCGATCGATTCCCATCCTCGGTTCGATACCCGATCGTTGCAATAATGTTTAATCTTATGTAAAAAAAATAATTTAAATAAACCATGTTCAACATTCGTAAAGAGACTCTAAATCCTCTACGACCACCATCCTATCAGACATCAAGACCACCATATTGGAAATGTGTAATTTTAATGCTAGAGATCCGGGAAATAGTTCAGAAATCATTAAATAAATTTGTAATCCATATACTGATTGATTAGATCGACTTAGGCCCTTGGTTAGATCCCTGGCCGATACAAAACAACTTTAATTTAAAAAATACTAAAAAAGTGTTAGGTTTGAGAAAATAAAAACACCACAAGTTCTTTTAAAAAAAATTATTACATAAATTCAATACACTACTACAAGTACAAAAAAATACACAGACAAATTACTAAAGTTTTGTGGATTTCTCGATTGAAACAGTCTTCTTGTTGTATGGACCAAGTCCTTTACATGACTTGAAATGTCTATTCAGTTTATCAGGTCGACATATTGGTACACCACAATTTTCACACAAAGCCGAATTATCGACTTCATTAAAAGGACAGTGATATATTTCATGTTGTTTTGCACTTCGAATAGTTGCTAATGTTTTGTTACAAAATATACAGCTTGATTCCGATGAATGTACAGCCAGTCTATCACAATTCCTGAGGTGCCGTTTTAATCTTCCACATTGTACAAACTTGCTTAAACACCTGTTGCACTTATATTTAATGCGTTCAGAGTCATTACTACAATTGTGTATTACATAATCACGTAATTTCAAGTTTTTGATCTTCTCACAGTACGTGCAGTCGGGTGATGGAACACCGCTGGATGCTCCTTCCTTCATCAATGCCACTGGAATTGTTGACAACCATTGTAACACTGCTGACATGTTAACTTCTGAAGCCGTTGAGGTCTGCTCTGCAGAAGATGTTGCACGCGTCGAAATCTCCCGCTGTGCTGAGAGAGCAGGTGTAGCTGTAGACGTCGATGTCATCGTGCTCTGCACTGATGATGGTAGACCTTCGATCCAAGTTGGTGTTGATACTGGTAATGATGCCATCGAGTTCTCAAGAATAGATAGATACTGGTCTATTATGTTATACAAGTCTAACTATCCGAGCCGTTCATCACCGCAGTCAGAGACGGACTGAAGTCCATATCACCTGGGGTCTCACTTATATAGTCTCATTAGCCGGTACAACACATGAGTCAAATCAATAACCATGTTCATTATACGTCTCGGAGCATTTTATATAATGACGATGTAAGCTGTCGAGGCGTGAAATTAGTTTTTTACACTTTTTGCACTGAAACAGTATTCTTTGAGCATTATTCTGACAGCTGCTTCTTTCATGTCTGCGCACATTTGAAGTTCTAGTAAATGATGCACCACAATATTTGCATTGATGCGATGTATGCTCTTCATTAATTGATGTCTGGAATGCAGATGGTGAAACTTCAGCTGATGGTGGAACAGCACGTATCGTTGTCTCCTCTGCAGCAGGTATCGGGATCTTCACAGCTGTCGTCACCTCAGCCATTGAGCCCTCCGCTGCCATGGTCTCCTCTGCTAATGGTATCGGGATCTCCGTCTCCATCATCGTTGCTGCCATCGAGGTCCCCGCTGCTAACGGTAAACTTTCTATTCCGGTCGACATAACTAAATCTCACGAAACTTAATGGAGAGAGCACGTCCGTACAGCACCGCGGCCAGAGGTGAACTGCGGGTCCAGTCGTCCGAACCTCGCTTATATACCCACGGTCTACTGGTATGCTACATGAGTCAAAATAATGTCTGTATTTAGTATTATTTTTTTATTAGGTACCTAAAAATTATAGAAATAAAAAACACACGAGTTCAAGTTTTACACATTTATTTATAAAACATACACAAATACACATTAGGTTAAGGAATCAAGCATTTTCACAAGCAAAGTCTTTAATGCCGCACGAACTGTCTCGTCGACTCCGGTTCCAACTGGTTCGCAGGCCACGGAATCAGGAACAGAGGTTTCCAGCTCGTCATCTTCTGCGATGTCGACAACTCCGACAAGACATGGTCGATGACGTCTGTGACCACGTCTACACCTGGGCTTTGGCTCAGTGCTAGTTGGGACAGATTCACTGCCTGAACTGCGACGATGAGACGCACACCGTTTGGACGTCTGCGTAGAAGCATCACAGGCCGCAACAGTTTGCAACACGTCCATGTTTGGTGTTGCACGTGCAGACGAGGCGACTACCTCAGCGATGCTGGCAGGAAGGATTGTGTGTGGTCTCATGTGATAGACGGCACAGTTTCCAGGTTCGCAACAATCTACCAGCTGCTGGATCGGTTTGTAGGACACAGGAAAGTGCGCAAACCGCCAATGCTGAGCGCCTCCATCACAGGTTTCTGTATATGTACGTAGATACCCGGAATCCCAATAGCTGTACTCGACACTGCTGAAGCTAGGTCTTGCGCTCACGTACACGTTAGCAGGATGAAACGTAAACATCTTCTTGCAGGTCGAACGACAACTGAAGGCACGTACGTAGGTGCGCCATTTATATATATATGCAGGCTCCTACTAACACTGTGTGTGCCATTTCTGCATTAACTGCGAGTTTGTACAGGCACAGACACGTTCAAACTTGTCACGTAGCTGCACGGCGTATATTGCACTAAGCTTGCGCAGGAAAGGACAACCGTAGTCGGTCTGTATATCCACAATTTCAGCTGCTCCGACGTCACACAGTTCTCGTAGCCATTTCTTCTGTTTAGGTCCGGCGACGTAGATTATTTCGTTTTGCAGTAGTAAATCTTCAATAGTGTTTTTCACTTGGTGGTACGGAATTTTTCCTTCGTCCCACTCTAGTCCATGATAATATTTACATAACCATTCATTCGACCGTTTACTTTTTTCGTCTAGTAGTTTCCACGGATACGGAGGTCGGAAAGTGCGTGTTCGAGTCCGGCCGTCGTGAGTGACGTCAATTTCCTTGAGCACGAATCCGTTTTGGCTCTGGAAACCTTGCAGGTTGCAGTACATCTTGTCGCTAGCAATGCTCGGTCGTAACTAAATTATCATAGAAAACGAAACGGTATTTATGTCAGAATTTTCACAAGTTTGTCTCGACAATTGTACGATGCAAGCCGATCGTGAAGTATCAGACAAAAAGCATAGGTGTTTGGCGGAATATTTCCGCTAGTCGTTATCTCGATCCTACAGTCGATGATGTTTGAATTTATACGATCATCCTGTTTGGAAACGTCAAACACCATTAACGGTGCCTTGTTCTTGAAACTGTCGGGACTCAGTATCGGTGACTGTATCCGACCGTAGTAAGCTTGCTGAAACTTGGCATACATTTGATATGCTAGAAGAAATCTTCCACTTTCAAAATCCATGTTCATGTCAACGTACGGATAACTTTCGCTGTTTAAAAATATTTTTACATTACGTATTTGACAGTTATCGAATATGGAGCGACTTACTCCTGCATTAAGCTGTCTTCCGGTCTGAAGTCCGACGATGATGTATCTTGGTTTTTCCGTAGCGAAGCTGGACTTTACTATCCAATTGATACGCTGACTATGAGGCAAGCCAGGATAAACTTCCAGGCTCCAGGATCGGAATGGCACATCGAAGTTCTTGCCATTTTCTATGTTCTTCAACATCTTGACTCGCTCAACGGTGCTCACTTGGATGTGGGGCAGCATCCACTCGATAGACTGAAGTGTTAGCGAAACATCTTGAGGGTTTTCAGCAGCGGCGACAATTGCATTAATGTGCGTGTTGGCTAGAAGCAGTACGAGCTCCTGTTTCGAATTAATGATTATATGCTTGTAGTCCTCAGCGAATCCGAGAAGCATGGACAGAGGAACACAAACTTCGAACTTCCCTTCGGCATAAACCGGAAGCTTATATTCATCCTCGAGAGCCCAACCGGCCATCTTTGCAGCAGACAGTTCATTTGGCGTGAGCGAAAGGTAATTTTTCATAGCAGATGTTATGCCTACATCTCTCGTCTGGTCTACCTCGACACCATTGAGTACATAAGTAATGCGCTCGATTAGGTGAAGAATACCATTGCAGGATATTGATGTCGTTGTCGGGTGCGTACCATCCGCTTTTGTAAGCGTGCCTCTTATACGTAGAAATGACTGCGAAGGTAAAGTACAAATATCTTGGTGCTGTACAGCAATGCGTACTTCCGATGGTAGTGCGTACGGTCCGAGCAGGAAAGGCTGGTACTCGTGCAATTCCATTTTCGTAATGCTGTCATCAAAAATGACCGGATCTTCCACGTTGAGGATTTCGTCTTCCATATTTATTCGGCACTTGTCCAATACTGAGAAGATACTTTATGTTGTCAGGTGTTAATGCACCGATGTCTGGTAGAGAACTGTTCTTATTCACGACAATACGATTTCTTTTATAACTGTTCGGTGTTACGAACTTTATGCCCATCGCTTCAAGTGCAGACGTAATGTAATTTCTTCGTCTTGAAAATTCACCAATCGTCCTCGCTGGTCAACGATTCGGACGACGACTTCGTGTGCGCACTTCACGACGACTGGAACGTAAATGATACTTTGCGGTACTTCTACCAGTTTATATCCTGGCGGGACCGTCGGCGAAAACTCGTGCAGCATGTTGCTTAGTCTTCCGTTGAGATACGTTCCACTTGCCAAATTACAGTTTATTCTTATGACATTCACAGGCAAAATGTTTACTGCGCGCGTAGATTCGTACGTTCTTCCTGTACCATACACCTTTGATTCGAATCCGAGCATCTTACCTATGGTCCCAGGTTTCGTAAAGTCGACATTTTCACTGCATGTTAGAATGCTTTTTTGAGTGTTTGGATTTCCACGCAGTTGAAAGTCTACATCCTGTGGTAACATATCCCTAATGTAATTTGCAATGTCATCTATTTCGTAAGAGCCAACAGGTAACCGTATTTCATGAGCGGTCCCATCGCTTTTCAGGAAGCATATCTTGCAGTTTTCCTCGTCGATGTTCGGTATGGCATTATACGTTTGAAAATCTACGAGTCCGATACACCATTCTCCGTCTAAATCCAGAGGCGGGAAATGAACCGCCCGCAGCTCAGATGCGTGACCTGTCAAGGTAAGTGTTATCGACATGACTAATAAATAATCGTCACTGCACAACCTTTAAGTAGCAATTTATATTGGTCAGCTAATTTTTGTTTGTTAAAAAGCGAAGACACAAGTGTCCGCAGTTTGTTTGATTTGGCCTCTGTTCCGTTTCGTAATTGTAAAACAACGTAGTGGTCCGACCCAGGTACTGTCGCAGTTCGGGCGGAGGCCGTAAATTTCCAAAACTATCGTAGTACTCGGCCATGTTTCCAGTCTTTACATAGGCCACCCAGTGCGTGCCGCGACCCGCCGACGTGTCTAAATTAATGATGGCACGTTCGTGCGTTTTTGGCTTGCTGGGCAAAGTGTCTCGCATAAACACGCCACGGAAGTTTGGTATTTTAAGTTTGCGTGCGTACTTTATTAAATCTACGTTGGTGAGCGGTCGTTTCGGTAGGGAACTTAGGATTTTTTCATTCGTTTCTTTTTCATGCCTCGGCCTGATTTGTGCGGCCGTAAGTACAGTCCTGCGCCGTTTTTTTTACCGATGGCAATGGCTTCCATGCTGGCATTATGTCGCTGTGCTTCTTTTAACTGCTTGCGTTCATTCTTCGAAGTGTTGACTGCCCGCACTATACCGCTCGTTGCACCGATGAGGCCGCCGAGAACACCCAATGCAGGCAAAAGCAAAGGAAGAAATCCTCCTATAATCTTCTTGTCGAGAGTCTGTAATTTTTGCTTGGCTTTTTGCACGCCTGCACCAGTCTTGCGTTTGGTCTTGCGCGAGTTAGTCTTTGACTTGATGGAGCCGGCTCGACGAGCGCCCAGTCCTAATTTCGTCTTTGCCTTCATGATTTTGGAAACACCCCACGCTGCGATTTTCTCTCCAAGTCCCGCGTTCGACGATTTACTTATATCTTCGGCTTTCTGTGCCAATATCTCGTCGGCCCGGTGCCTGGATTCCAGATCCTTGCTTAATGAATATGCGATATCGTGCTGCTTGCACTTTTCGTCCAGAGAATTAATGCCCACGTCACCACGAGCTAACCTTTTGGCTAGTTTAGTCCCGGGGCCGCAAAATCTGTAGCCGGGAATGTGTAGCTCGAATGGTAGGTTGTTTATCAGCGAGTTTACGAGTCCCGCACCGATGTGTTTTTTGTTCTTACCTCTTCGAGACATTACATGCAACTGACCAGAAAGTATAAATACGCTTCTTTTATACAATTACTTTAGTACAATGCAGGTCGTCAAGCAAGACGTGTGTTTGCCCGTGCGCATTACGCAAGACGATGTATTTAGTGCGCGTGAATCACGACATGGCGTATTATTACCGTCCACCGTACGTTGCATCATAGCGGGTCCGTCAAACTGTGGCAAGACTTGTGTTTTACTGAGTTTACTGGAGGAGCCAAACGGTCTTCGGTTCGAGAACGTTTACTTGTATTCCAAGTCGTTGCAACAGCCAAAGTACCGGCGCCTAGCAACTGTTCTACGCTCGGTGGATGGTCTGGAGTATTTTCCGTTTAGCGATAATACCGATGTTGTACCTCCAAGCGAAGCAAAAGCTAATTCCGTGTTTGTTTTCGACGATGTAATGTGCGAGAAACAAGGCATAATACAAGAGTACTTTTCCATGGGCAGACACGCCAAGGTAGACTGCGTTTACCTGTGTCAGACGTACAGTCGTATTCCAAAACATCTCCTACGAGACAACGCAAATGTCATAGTTTTGTTTCGCATGGACGAACTTAATTTACGCCACGCTTATGATGATCACGTAAACACCGACATGACATTCCAGGAATTCAAAGACATGTGCTCCTTATGTTGGAAAGAAGAACACGGATTCCTAGTTATAGTCAAAGACTGGCCTCTATATAAGGGCAGGTACAGACGAGGTTTCGATCAGTTTATCGCCAAACATGAGTCATAGCATTTCGAAATTCGGCCGTAGCAGTCGAGACTTACGTACTGCTCTCAAGTCTCATGACGACGTTAACCGCAAATACATTTCGCTACTGGCTCAAAAAGTAGACGGGGTGAAAAAGGAATTTCTTGAGTACCTCGTAGCCATAGACCAGCGCGTGGAAGCTTCGGATTCTCGCATTCGCGACATGATCGAAGTATCGAATGCACAAAGACGTGACGATCTGAGGACTTTTCAAAGTAGTCTGAAAGCATCACTATCTCATTCGTCAACAAATTCAGATTTGGCCAAACACAAGAAAGAAGTTTCTGCGAACGAATAAAAAAGTATATAAGGAGGTCTTGCAATAAGTTTTCAGCCAGTACAATGTCGGACCTGGCCAGTGACCTTCATCGAGCTATACAGTCTGTTCGTGAAAAATATTTACTTGCTAGACGAACCAGACTTGCACGTGAGATGGAAAATGAGGAGATATTTAAACCAATCACTAGTCGCCTCGACGAACTTAAAAACAAGGAAGAACCAGCCTTCATTGTGAAGACAGAAGTTGAAGATGAAATGCCGACTGTAAAGAAGAGAAAGTATGAACCAGATCGAGAAGAAGAGGACTTAACAAGTACAGAGTCCATGCACAAGAAAAAAATACCGAAAAAGGGACATCAAGTTAATGCAATGGTCCGACCATACCTGACATCGTTTACGAGCCGGAATAATGACACGACCTACGGAGTGTACAGAAAACATAATAAGTGGTTCCTCGGTGCTAAAGAAATAGACTTTCTACCAGGAAACATCGTGCGCGTAGCAGAGTTCAAAACGCGTGGGACTCCGGGTCTGTACGAATTGCTGTTTCGCAGGGAACCTAAAGGATATTCTCACAACGACTTACAAGAGTACAAAAAACTGCTAGAGCTAACCAATGCACATTTTCGCGATAACGATCCAGATAGTGGTGTATATAAAGATGTAGATCATGAAAAAATGGACATTCTCGCTAATCTCTTCAGTGAACTAACAATACACGGAGAAGGTTTAAAAAGGCTAGAAAGTGGTCAGACATTTGACTATGTATATTGGGACGACCCTAATGAATTAGTTGATCGCCTTAGAATTCTACATGCTTCGCTTAGTGTAGGAAACTATTCGCACATCAACGAAATAGTCTCCATACTTGAAGAACTGAGGGAAGCCGGCTACATACAATGAGTCGAACCGGAATCGCTCGCGAACTTCATGCTCCTGCTAGACGAAAATACCTTCGTCGCAAAGTCATAGTTCGTGGAATTGATGATTTATTCCAGGCGGACCTTGTTGAGATGGTACCGTATTCCCGATTGAATAAAGGTTTTAAGTACATGTTGACAGTCATCGATGTTTATAGCACGTTCGCTTGGGCTAGACCTGTAAAATCAAAGACTGCAACTGACGTAACCAAGACCATGAACAATATTTTGCGTGATGGACGTGTACCGTCGCACCTGCAAACGGACCTCGGGAAAGATTTCTACAATGCAACCTTCAAGGCTTTGATGAAGAAGTATGGCATCAAACACTACTCTACATTTAGTAACGTCAAGGCCTCCGTTATCGAAAGGTTTAACAGAACTTTGCGTTCCAAGATGTGGCGACAGTTCACGGCTAACGGAAATTACAAATGGCTTGACATCTTGTCGAAACTAATAAGCGAGTATAATTTCACTGTGCATTCTACCACGAAAATGAAGCCAAAGGACGTAACGGACAATCGCCTGCTTCAAACAGTGTTTTCCAACACGAAGAAGAAAGATCCACGAAAGCGTAAAGCTAACGTCGGTGACATTGTGCGAATCTCCAAGCAGAAAGGTATCTTCGAGAAAGGTTTCACTGCAAACTGGAGTCCCGAACTTTTCCGTGTGACACATGTTCGTGAATCAGAGCCTAGGACCTACTACCTCGAATATTTGGACCACAAACCTATCCATGGAGGCTTCTATGCCGAAGAGATTCAGCCTACGTTGTATCCCGATACGTACTTGGTGGAGAAGATTATAAAACGAAGAAATGGACGGTTCTACGTCAAGTGGTGGGGCTTTCCACCTCGCTTCAATTCGTGGGTGGCAGATGCAGATGTCGAGAAATCCACAAAACTTTAGTAATTTGTCTGTGTATTTTTTTGTACTTGTAGTAGTGTATTGAATTTATGTAATAAATTTTTTTTAAAAGAACTTGTGGTGTTTTTATTTTCTCAAACCTAACACTTTTTTAGTATTTTTTAAATTAAAGTTGTTTTGTATCGGCCAGGGATCGAACCAAGGGCCTAAGTCGATCTAATCAATCAGTATATGGATTACAAATTTATTTAATGATTTCTGAACTATTTCCCGGATCTCTAGCATTAAAATTACACATTTCCAATATGGTGGTCTTGATGTCTGATAGGATGGTGGTCGTAGAGGATTTAGAGTCTCTTTACGAATGTTGAACATGGTTTATTTAAATTATTTTTTTTACATAAGATTAAACATTATTGCAACGATCGGGTATCGAACCGAGGACGGGAATCGATCGAATCAATATGTAAATTAATGAGTGATTTATTTAATGAATTTTGGAACTTTTCCCGAATTTCTAGCTAAATAATTACGGATTTTCAAGATGGCGGCCAAATGACAAGATGGCGGGTGTCACAGCAATAATAAATGATTACTGCACTCTAGCGGATACGAATTAAACTAACATGTCATCGGCGCACTCTAGCCGACAATACAATGATGATGGCTTCCAGCATCGAAGACAAGATGGCGGACATGACGTCATACTAGGTGACGATATATATGCTTTGAAAAAAAGTGGTGGGAGTCAGTCTGCCTGCGTCCACCGCGGGGGAAGGATCGGTCGCCATTTTTTGTCCCTCAGCGGGTTCGAACCGAGGACTCCGAGCTCCGTGCCGACAATGTATTTTTTAAATAATAATTTATTAAAATTTTATTAAGTGAATTTTTTTTATAATTTTTAAAAAAAAATTCGTTAAAATCAGATAATAAATAAAAAAGTTAAAGATGGCGGCCGTAACGGAAATTGCAACGGTGACGTCATCATCCAATATGGCGGAAAACACATCACCGGAATTTTCTAGAACACACAATGACGTCATCCAAAATGGCGGATCCAAGATGGCGGATCCAAAATGGCCGCCGTGATTTACTTGTCCCGTTACGTTATGTCCCGTTACGATGTGTCCCGTTACGCTATGTCCCGTTACACTCATCCAAGATGGCCGCCGTGATGTCAGAATCCAAGATGGCCGCCGTGACGTCACAATCCAAGATGGCGGACACCGGCACCGGCACCACAGCCTGAAGCCTGTCCTCGGAAATACTTTCCTATACTACTTAGGGAAATTTATAGGAATTTTTAGTAATTTTGAGTCATTTTTGAGAAATTGAGACCAATCCACAGATTGAACCCCGGCTCATGCTCCACAGATCGAAGCCAGTCCTCGGATGCCATTTTAATTACATATTACTATGTATAACTACTAACTTGTGCAAAAAAATTTAAGTATTTACTGTTTGGTAAATTTTAACAAGAAGAGCAGTGCTTTCATAAAATTTAGGCCATTTGCTGGGCCTCAGTCTTCCTGCGCCTTTTATATCATTTCTTTAACATTTTCTTTTTTGTGTTTTAAATATTGTTCTGATATATTTCTTACTAGCTGCAGTACCCGGCTTTGCCCGGGCTGAACACCGGGTGATATATTGTCCGCGAGTTACAGCAAAATGGATAGCGATATGTTCAGTGTGGTGGACATTAAGAAATGACACATAATTAATGTTTGTGTATCTGTGACCTATGGTTTTCTGTTTACCCATGGCGATCGGTTGAAAGGTTTAGAAGTTGATGCGCTACAGCACCATCTAGCGGCGATTTACAAAAAAAAAATTGTTAGTATAAAAATCTTCTCCATGTTAAAAACACTTCGATGTGCCAACTTTCATGGCGATCGGTCAAACGGTGTAAGAGTTTATCGACGTCATACATGCCAACATCCAATTATATATTCTTATATTTCGAAATTTTGGGGCACTTTTGCGGAAAGTGGATGTTCAGGACTTCGAATCGTTTAGAACACTACATCTTGAAATAATAGAATTTTGAAATTCCTAAAATTGTCGAAGTTTTGGGGCTTTGATCCCAGAGAGGGGCGGGGGGTTTGAGGACCCTGAATGGCTCGAAAACACTTAAAATCGAAAGATATAGATTTTTAAAAAATTTTAAACTTTCGAAATTTGGGGTCTTTAACCACCTGGGGGGGGGGGGGGGGGGGTGTGATGTTGAGGACCGCGAATGGCTCGGAAACACTCCAAATCGAAAGAGATATAAAGGAATATAAGAATGTAGGCATTTACTGTATTCCTATCTACCATAATAACAATATTGACAAATAGAAAGCTTATTACCTACCTATGAATAATTTTCTAAATAAATTAATAAATAACTGTATGTTTAAAAATTTACGTACATACATTATATTAAACTTCACTCTCACACACCAAAAAAAAACTAAGGATGTTTGTGGAACTATTTTTTTTTTGTCATAATGTTTAAAACATTTGTAAGATCTGTTTATATGTAAAACTGTGGTGGCAATATTCCGCTTATCCAAAGGAGTATAGAAATTAATAGAGATATCACTCCCTGTACACACCACAAATCTTTGAATTAAGTAAAAAAAAAAAAAAACATAGTCCAAAATGAAACAAAAAGTATAAATAACAACTAATTTGACAAAAAAATGTATACAACTGGAATGACAATGTTAACATCCGCCAGAAATTTAATAGAAGTAGGTTGGTAAGAATATATATATATATAAGAAATTAAATGAAATTAAAACATACATAAATAAAATTATCTCACACACATCTTTCCTGAAATAGTAAAATTCAAATTTTTCAACAATATATTACATAATTGATAAATATTTCTGGTCTTCGGTCTCAGCAGCCCTAAGACTATTGACGCTCAGCAGATAAATTATAAACACTAAACCAAACTCCTTGCAAATAAGTAGGTACTGTAAAAAATAACAATATTGACAAATAGAATGAATAAATTTCGAAGAAATTTATAAGTTTAAGAATTTATGTACCTAAATAATATTAAACTTGAAACTATCCACACAATAAAAACCTAAGAATGTTAGTGAAACTAATTTTTTTTTATTTGCCATAATTCCTAAAATACTTATGTTTCCAAAATGAAACAAAGTATAAATAATGACCAATTTGACAAAAAAAAATTGCACAACTCGAATGACATTGAAAACATACACGTGAAATTTAAAAGAATTATGAGTTTCCTAGGTAGGGAGAAAAAATATATATAGAATAAATTAAATAAAAAAATGGGTGCATGTACTTAGGTACGCGCATGAGAAGTTATACTTATTTGGCATCATTAAAAAATAGTTTTTAATTGCATGCAAAAATATTGCGTGGAGTCCCTCCGCGTGAAAGAAGTGAAACTTCGTAATGTGGAAATGAAAATAGGAATGGGTAGAAATTGATTTTTAGTGAAATCATATTGTATCAAATCAAACTAAAAAAATAAAGGAAATAAATTTGTAACGATTCATAAATTGATCTTCAGAGAGAGAGAGAGAGACCTATTGAATGTCTATAAAATTAACTTTTTTATGAGAGCAGATTTTCATGAAATAAATCATGAAATCATTCAACGATAAAAGCTGTTTATTTAAGTAAGTGGACGGGTTCGCCCCGAGGAGAAAATTGACGCGGCGAGACCTCGTGGACATAGAGAAATGACACACACTCACTATTTATGTCCCTATGAAACATTGTTTTTTTTTTTTTTTTTGCAATTTAAATTGTAATATACAAAAATGGAATTGAAAATTGAAACAAATATGGCGACACTACAAACTGTCAAGATCTTTATTTTTTTCTTACTCTCTACTTAGTTCCTTACAATAGCAAAACTAACGTAATGGCTTGAAAGCTATTGCTCGGCAGACATAGAGGAATGACACTAACAGTTTGTATTTCTATGACACACATTACATAAAATTAAGATATATTTTTTAACCCGTTTAAAATTTATTTTTTTTTAGACAAAAGATAGCCTTTGTCCATCCCCAGGATATAATCTATCTCCTTGCCAAATTTCATTACGATCCGTTCAGCCGTTCAGCCGGGAAAAGGTAACAAACAA
Organism: Bacillus rossius redtenbacheri; assembly: GCF_032445375.1. Classification (NCBI taxonomy): domain Eukaryota; kingdom Metazoa; phylum Arthropoda; class Insecta; order Phasmatodea; family Bacillidae; genus Bacillus; species Bacillus rossius. The sequence continues at coordinate 13,594,585 of NC_086336.1, read as the reverse complement.
ACAGACAGACATACAGACAGACAGACAGACAGACAGAGTTACTTTCGCATTAATAATATTAGTAAGGATTCTTTTTTAGGCCAGTTATAATTTATTTAAATATGTGTGTATTTCTTTTATATTATATTTTTGTTTTGATGTGAGTCAGTTTCTTTTAAACGCTAATACCAAGTGCCTGACCACGTCCTGCGGTGCAAATAAGCATCATTGGACTAGCCAATGATTGACATGCCCAGGCTGGCAGCACACTGTGTCGGCATACATGGCTGCGGCATCTGGGGCAACCTTGGTGCTGCGGACATATAATTATGTAATTCAATATACATATTTAATTATTAAGTGAGCAGACTCACAGTCGTTTAATGGGTGTCTGACCATGTGCCTGACCACGTCCTGCGGTGCAAATAAGCAACATTGGACTATCCGATGATTGACATGCCCAGGCTGGCAGTACAATGTGTCGGGCATGCATGACCGTGGCAGCTGGGGCAACCTGGGAGCTGCGGTCATATAATTACAGCTGTAATATGCACTTCTCTTTCAGCTAACCTGGCTGGCTGGCAGCCTGGCGGGAAACGACGAAAGTCGCCCCCTAAAAACCAGTCCTACCAAAACTAAAATGCGGACAGAAATGTCCAAGTGCCCGCCCTTGCTTAGTAGACATTTTCTACTCTTCCAACTCTTCTTCCTGAGCCATCCTTCTACTCCCGTAAACAACCAGCATGTAATTAATGCATGAATTTTTGCATCCCGCATTTCAGTGCCCAGGGTTTTCCCTGTGTCTATGCAGGTTTTACCTGGGCCCAACTTATCTAGTTTAGTCTAGAATAGTCAAGTGAGGGGAGTTAGTCATGGCGCCAATTGCTGCCATGGCTGGCCAATCCCCCTCCTTAGCACATATGCATGTTCCCTTCTCCGCATGGTACCCCCTGCATGATTAGAGCGTATAGGCTTCGGCCTGAGACGCACTTAGAGTCTCTCCCTAACCCGGACCCCTCCCAATACACTTAGTTTTTAGCTTAGGTTAGGAAAAAAAATAAAAAATTTACGCAATATTGATACTGTTTCCTCGGGCGGCCACTGCGCGCGGTGTCATCGGCGGCTACCTGACGTCACGACTGCCGGACGAGAGCTAGGGGAGTCGACTGCGGACGGAGGAGGAACAAAGACTTGGGACGTCTCCGCGCGGACGCGCGAGCTCTCGCCGGGTGGGCGAGCCGAATGCCTGGAGCTATGGAGAGGCGGTCCGTCACTACTTGGGCCTGGACTTGGCGCACTACGTTTGTTGAGGACAAACGGGAGTGTTTTTACTACGGATCGCCGGCCCCTGCAAGGTAAAGAGGCGGCTGGTAGATAAGCGTTTAGGCCCCTGCCAAATTTGGTGACTTAAACATTCGTGCACGAATATCTACGGCTTGAAGACGTGTGTTGTACGTGCCGTTAAGGTGCAACGAATAGGCCTACGACTTGATGTAAGTTTTTGGACATACGCCATTGCTAAGAACTTTTTCTGTTGAAGAAAAACTAATAAATAAAAAATATAAAAAAAATATAAAAAAATAAAAAATAAATAAAAATAAATAAAAAAATAAAAAATACACAAGAAAGAAAAAAAAACACACAAAATTAAGCAAACAATTGCTGTTGTCAACAAGAATATAAACACCACAAAATATTCCGAAACAGAAATATGGTCAACAAACAAAGAAAAAACAAAGAAAAAAGTGCTAGTTTTTTTTTATTTATTAGTTTTTCTTCGACAGAAAAAGTTCTTAGCAATGGCGTATGTCCAAAAACTTACATCAAGTCATGCACTCCCATTGCACAAATCTTTTAAAGAATAGGCCTACGTCTCCCACGTTATATGACTTTTATTTAGAAATCCGGAAACAGTCAATGTTATAGCTAAGCCCTGATATTGGATTTTGCCTTTACGTGAGCTGGTGTGTAGGAACTTGTACGTTAATGCAGTGGCGCGTCTTGCATGCACGGACGCTTTTGACCTAGTTGTAATTTGGTATAGGACAGGAAATCAGATGATCGTTTCTCAGAAAAACGTATACGTTTAAGACTATAAACTATAGACTCTATTACGTAAAATGTGAAATTAATTAATAATTTGATCTACACTTGTAACGGGCCCTTTTGTATAAGATTTTTGATGCTCACCTGTATTATCTGCAACTTCTATAATTTTAATGTTTGTAAAGGTATTTATTTTAATATTAGATGTTTTAGCTATCTATCATTAGCTTCCATATGAGGCATAGGGCCTTCTGTTAATTATCCTATTTTGTACTAGTAAACCTTATCTAGTATATTTAATTTTTTTACGTAGGTAGTTATCCGAGACTAGCCCTTCATACCTTTACTTGCCTTTTATGTTTACGCCCGGCTACGGCGGGCTTCAACTGCGCAACTCTGCTTATGGAAGTCTTGGTAACTATTGCAGTGATAGTGAGAGTTATATTTTTAGTCATAATGGCTACCTCAGATGGGTCAGTAAATGGTACTTTAGCATCAAAGCGGAATGACTTGGCCGTGCGTTTACAAGACGCGGGAATAACTGTAGCCCCCGATGACGATGTTCATTTTTTGGAAGTACAATGGGCGGAATATAATTTAAAAAAGGAAGCAAATGAATGGGGTCCTGGATGCTCGGAATTATTATAGAGAATTCTTCTTTAATTTCCGTATCCGTGTTTCGTATTGCAAGTTTTGTTTGCGACACGAACAACACGAGAAGACGTGAATCTGCTCGTTACCGAGGCTAGATGTCTGCACATCCCTGGCGAGTACTGGAAGACTCGCTAACGTGGCGAACCGAACATCACATTTCGGACCCGCTGTCTCCATGAGTCGACGTGCAACTCGCGACTGGGGCGCGGATGACTGCCACATCGAAAATATACCATAATAACAGTATTCCGCCTGGCCTCTTCGAAAAAGGCGGAAATGTACCATAAAGGAAATCTGCCATAAGTTCAAAGGACGAGGCGGAATTCTACCATATTTCCTTATACACTCCATTGAATGAGTACAGCTGCTTTACTCTCGAAGTAGTGCATAGAATACGTCGCTAGATAGCACTGTTAACCCCCTAGCTGTTTCGTAGGTTGATTTAAAAGGTTACAGATAGCGCTTCTGACGGTTACTTTCTGTAGTTCCAGTCATACATCAACTCAACAAATCGCGCACTAATAGAAACAAATGTTTCCAAAAAATGGGTTAAAAAAAGCAGCACTGTATATTTGTAAAAATAAAAATATGGTACTTTTCCTCCTATTTTGACGGGGGAGGTGGGGCGACGAATACTGCCATACTGGAAGACTGCCATACTGAAAGACTACCATACTTGAAGAATGCCATACTGGAAGACTACCATAATCGAAGAATTCCGTCTGGGGGCGACGGAAAACTGCCATAAGTTAAAACGCGACCATACAGTCCTAATATTCGAACGACATTAGTAAATTATGTATATTATTTTAAAAAGAATTTTATTAAATAAGCAGCATACAAAGTCTTGTGATTCTAATTAATGTTTTAACTCCAGGTCACTAGTTGAAATGAAATACAATCTAGTGACCGAAAATCACAATTCCCTGCCAACCTATGGTTAAGTAAGTAAAATATTGCATTATATATATATATATATATATATATATATATATATATATATCGTGATGAGTCAGTACATAGGTGGAATTCTCTTATATATATATATATATATATATATATATATATATAAAAGAGAATTCCACCTATCTACTGACTCATCACGATATCTCTGGAACCATAAGACCTAGAGACTTGAAATTTGGTAGGAATATTCCTTGCGTCGAGTAGAGGTCAGCTAAGAATGGATTTTACGAAATCATACCCATAAGGGGGGTTGCGTGGGCGTTATTTTAAAAAAATCCACATTTTCAAATTTTAGCTGTTATAGGCATAAAACTTGGCTAGAATATTCTTTTTGGCATGTTAAAATTTACCAAGAACGAATTTTATGAAATTCCACCCACAAAGAGCCATGCGGAGGCGTTAAAAAATTTTACTTTAAATATATAGCTCCTACAGCTTTTAAATTTGGCGAAATTATTTTTGTCATCTTGAGTTCAACTGAAAACAAATTTTACGAAATTCCATCCACGAAGGTGATTGAGGGGGCGTTGTAATTAAAGTAAAAATAAATATTAATTACAGTTCGGGCTATAATTAATAATAAAATTAATATGTAGGATTCTATACGGGTTCATTTCAGATTGCTGATGTTGACAGAAATATTATTTTGTTATATAAATTAAAAAAGCGTTGTAAAAAAACATAAACACAATTCTTTGGTTGTCAATTAACTCATCAGCATTTGATTTCAATCAGCGTCTTAAGTATTTGAAAAAAATTAAGAATATTTTAGCGAATCGAGTATTATTTTTATAATTGTCACTACATTATAAATTAAAAGTTATACAACAATTTAACTTGGAGTTCAGTTTTTGAACGTAGATGGAAATTAAATTTATTTTCTCTCCTTTTCAATTCTCGATTTTCGATTTATTACGTTCTTTGACTATTATTTACCCTCTGAATTTTGAAATCTCCTGTTCGAATAATTAAAATCAGAAGAAAAAGAATAAATTTTACCAATTAATTTAATAAATTGTATTTCATTTAATTTATATAGTTCATAATGTATTGTCTCCATTTATTATTAATTGCTCTAAATTCAATTACTTATACAATATTGGCCATTTTTTAATTAGTTGGTTTATATTTGTTTATTTTATTTAACATGAAATTTTATTTTTATTTAAATTAGTTAATTTAGTAATTTGTAAATATATTAATTTTTATTTCAGTTATTAAATTGAAATAGGTTATTTATTTGTAACTAATTTAGATACGATTTTATTGTAATTTGTATTATATAACTTCATTATGTTCATAGAATTGAAGCTATCTTAAAAACAAATGACATTCATTTTGATACTTTTTTATTGTGTCAAAATAAAAATATAACCAGACAGCTGTCAAGATAAATATTTTCAAAAAACTGATCAGATTGGTTTAATTAAATCAAGTAGACCTGATTTAAGTGAGCTTAATTAACTGAGATTAATTTTTAATCTATAATTGTTCATATAATTTTCTTTGTTTTGTTGATTATTTTATTTGAGTAGAATGTTAGTTAATGTGTAATTGATGATATTTTATTTAATTGTTACTCAATTCAGAAGTGATTTTATTGGTATTTAAAATGAGTGAAATCCAACTTAGTGAAATCAATCAATAAGAAGTTATTCTTCATTTTCTTGAAGTTTTGATAAGTTTTTATGTCATTGGTTTTTCCGTTTAAACATATAATTCTAATATACTCTACTATATTCCCCATGTAATTTATCACCATTATTTTAAATAATTCAAATTATGAAGTAATAACTGAAGTATTAATTACATCTCCATTAATAGTAATAACTAGATACTTAATTAAATTTAAAAACATCCGTTCATTATTTTCTAAAGTTTATTAAACATAATTTTTTTACTTTGATTTTTTAAGTTATTGTTAATCAATACATTTTATTTTATTCATTTATGGTTATAATGATAATTTCATTATTTAAACTATATTTTTATTAAATTATATTACAATACTTGCCCGCTTTAATTTCCTATCCATTTCATTTAATACTGACCCACAGTGAAGCTTGGATGGGTTTAACTAGTTTATATCATATGTTTAAAATGCCACGAAAGCTATCACCATCAGGTGTATAGTCATCTATACTACTGAGGTGGTAATTCAATTGAGTTTATTTCAGGTAATGTCTATCAAAAGAACAATAAAAGAAACTTAAGCGTTAATGATTTCACAAAAAAAAATATATTTTTTACGTTACTGCATCATTAATAAGACCCACATTATGTTTCTGATGGGCTGTTGGGGTTTACTTTTCGTAGGCTGACTTCACTACTACCTTACTTCTTAATGGTTGTGGTGGTGTTTTTGTCGTGTGGGGGATGTTTTTAGCATGTCCTGTGAAAACCATTAGAAGAGTATTTTAACATATGAATGTACAGAAAAAAACTATTTCCATTAAGAATAGATAAAAACAATAATAGCATTTCCAACGTGTGAAAATCGAATACGAAATATTTGTTATACGTTACTTGAGAACGATTTACGTTTCCTGTTTAAGTCTTACTGATTAAGTAGTTGTGATATTAGACCTAAATATATTATATCTGCATCAATGACTAAGAAATCATTTAGAAATACTGTAATGAGCTGGTTAAATGAAAACATTTCAAAATATTAATTTATGGAAGCCTTGAAATCATTTTTATGCATATTTACCAGGGGAAAAGTCTATTTTCGATATCATTTTTCTTCTTAAGCTGTAATGATTGCCTGTACGGCAGAATACAACGCCACAATAGAGCGACAATTTCAAATGAATTAGCCAAGACATACAGTAAGGAACCATCCTACCAATTTTCTATAAAAAAAAAATCGGTGGCGCTGTATCGAGACTCACGGCTGTTGGTTTCAAGTCTAATTTCTATGTTAGCGAGTCGCTTTTAGTGTAACGGTTTAAAATAAAAACAATAAAAACGAGACATAGACTACGTACTAAAATTTTTTATTCAAAACATTACTATTAATTTCAATTAATATTTGACGAAAATTATGTTTAACATTAGCCTGTGATATGATAAATAAGATACCGAAGGCATAATATCAAAATTAATTTTTTTTTTTTGGTGAACGTACAATCTGTATTGCCCAGTATTGTCAGTTCTCTATACACATCCACACGAATCACCACGCTATCCCATCTAAGTCGTAATCAGAAATTTTTTCCGAACCTAAATTAAATGTATTTGGGAGGTCTCAGGCCGAAGCCTATATAGTTAGAAAAATGTTCAAGGAAGATGATACCCACCTTTTCGTCACACATTTTCTGGTACCTATATGATTCGCTGTGATTTTTTAGGCGTTTCACGTCAAAATGATATAACATTTACCAGTCGGGATTTGAACCTATGTTCTCTGGAATACGAATATAGTGTCTTACGACTCGATCCATAAACTTCGTTAGTGTATCTTTTCTCATCAGATTGCCTTGTGATGTTGTGTTCTGCCGTACAGGCAATAATTTCAGATTGTGATTCCTTATGCTACAGGCGTGAGTGTACGATTATTGCATAACAGTACAAATACATAGTTTCAAACTATAGTACTCCATGTAGGCTATCATCACATGTAATGAAAAATTATTGACATCTAATATTATAAGTACAACTATCAAATATTACGGTCTCCTAAATTTTAATTAACGTATTTTAAGTATATCCTGTAATAGTGCGTGTAACTACATGTGATTTTGTTTACGCATTTGCCATGAGTGTAGACAGTATTTTTGGAAGGGTAGGGCAGAAGTCAGTCCCTCCTCCGGAAACTCTTTTAAATATACATTTTTAGGAGTTGACGATCCCTTAAGTACTTTTTGAAATTCCTGCCATTGTAATTTTTGTAAAATAAAATTCTGTGTCTAAATAAATCTTGCAACCCTACTTTCCCTCCTTTTTTACTACGCTCTTGACACTTATTGTTACAGTAACAGGTTCCTCTTTTGAATAAGCTTCTCTGCAATAATACCTGTGCCTTGTTAACAGAAGTGTAAACAAATATACACATAAAACAAACAAAACACAAATCTGTTTAAAGAAAGTCAGTATCTATGTAAATCTCAACAAATTCAGTATAGTTCATAAAATAAAATTTCCACTGACAAACAACATTTTAAATAATAGGTAAATTAATTCAAGATGTAGTTTCGGAAAAACGCCATTACTAATTAAACTGTATGTCATGACAAACATCAGAATGTTTGTGCCTTAAGATCTCTTTCCCGAAACGTCGCAACTGTTCTCTTAGGAATCATATACTGTGTTAGTCTGCGCTATCATCGTTGTGGTTTTCAAAATATCTGTTTTTTTCGCTCAACTGTTGCTTACGGTGTTTGTCTGTGCTGTCATCACTGTTCTTCACATCGCTGGGTTCACCTGTGCGTCTCTGTATAGCCGTTAAATTTTTTTTTTTTCAATTTTTATCTGTTAAGTTTTATCGTTGGTTTATTCTGCTTGACGTTGTGCACCGTAAATTTTATTTGTTAATGGAACAGAAATATTCATGTAACCTTAACTATTTGTTAATTTGTTCATTTACATGAAAATAACTGTATCACTACAAACTAGTGTTACCACTTATGCTCCGTGTTACTCCAGTACCTCTAATATTTAGTTATTTGCAAACAGTTGTTTGAATAGCTTTCCAGGGATTAGCTGTGCATGTTAAGCACGGTAAAACAAAATAAATCCAAAAGTAATATAAAAAAGTTAACTTTTCTGTGGCTTTAAAACCAAATTAATAAAATATTTATACAGTAAATTCATGCTAGTAAGCTCACGTATATATTAACTAAACACACTCTTTTAATATCTAACATTTATTTCAAAATAACTTTACCATCGACATGTTTAATACTAGTCTATATTTCTATATATTTATTGAACAGCGGGATTGTAAGTTTGTTTGCAGGAATGTAACTAAAAAATTGCCAGACTATTTATACAAATTATATTTCACTGTTATGAAATTACATAATCGTTGCTGAACGAACAACATAAGAACACATAAATTTGTTCGTTACCGAGGTTAGATGTTACTGCACGTACTGCACGTGTTAATGACACACGAAACTACAGTAAACTCGTGGAATAACATCATGTCAGTGTTAAGACTGCAAGTATCCACTCTACCACTCTGGTTCTGGGGTAGAGCGCCTGCCTTGTGACTTGCAGGACCCGGGTTCGCGCCCCGGCTCCTCCAAGGCGGATTGCCCAGACAAAATGGTGGCATTTTTCTGGTATGAATACAATCCCTTGCAACAAGTCCGGCTGCCAAAGAAACGGTGGGTGGAACAGAAAAAAACCTTCCAGGTGGCTTCCAAATTGGGAGCCCGTTTATTTTCTTGGGCTCCCCATGCGGTGGCCATTCCGGGGGTTTCTCCGGGGGAACGGAGTTTTGAAAAAATATTTTTTTCTGTAGTTTTGTAGCGCGTTTTATTTTTTTGTAACAGTTGCATTATCATTCCCATATGTTATAAATAAAGCTCAAACAAACATATAAAACATTAAAAAAAAATTTGCTTTTGTACAAAAATATTTTAATTAAGTGTGCATCAGTCAGTGAGTGGTTGTGTTGTCAACCATTTATCGGTATATATTTTCTTGAAGTATTATTGACGGTTAAATTCTAATCAGAAACCTTTGTTTTGTAGTAATTTAGCAGTTTTTGACGAAAAAAATATTTATAGGCACATGAATTTTATTCCTAAAAATATTATTTTTGTAAAACCACATAGATTTCAATCAGGAATATCGTCTTTAACACACACCTATTTTATATATATACATATATATGTGTGTTTGTACCAGTATAAATCCAGATGTAAATAAAGTATTCTATTAATTTCAACATGAGCAAAGCCTTTGATACTTTCGAACATAATCTTATGATTAAAAAATTGTCAATTTTAGGCCTCGTCAAGCAATGCGTGGTATATATGTTTTAATTATCTTACAAACAGACGCTTTGCAGTCAAATTTGCAAATGCAATTTCATGGTATTAGGTGTTTCGCAAAGTAGTAGTTTATCTCAACTACTCTTTAATATTTAATAAATTATACTCCAACTGTAATCAAAATTTATCAAGAAATGTGCTAATGAAAAAAATATATAATTGGCATAAATGTTTGTGAAACTATTCAGCAAGATATTTGAGCTGTCCGGATCTGATTTTCAAGTTAACAAACGTCTCTGAATTACTATAGCATTTATTGTATAACCTTTAGTCAAAAAAAACTAATTTAATTAATCAGAATTATCACATAGTAAGTAATGTCATCAAACGTGGTGTCCTCTTTTAAGACCTTCGAGTTATATTGGATTCCAAGCTTTTTTTTCACCAAAATGTAGATTATACATAAAGAGCTTTAGGTCTTATTAAAATGAAAACTTTCTCTGTATCAAAAGATTTTAATTAGAAAAGAATTTAAAGTACGCAGAATAAGTTCTTAAATAATTGTTTCAATATTTAAGGAAATCAAATGATTTTTAATATGCAACATTCCTATATAACCTATTTGTATTATCTATTTATTAGACGTTCGATCAGTGATGCACTTTTTACTATAAACATTTTATTACCATTTTTGTTGGTTCAGACATAATGATTCGGTTTGGATTAAGAATTCAAACTTGCAATTACAGAATTAGTGACACTTTAAAAACCATTAGTAACTTTAAAATGTGTAAAAATTTATAACTTCTTTGGAATAATTTACAAATATTCATTGATACAACTTTTGTAATCTACATATTTATTTTGTATAAACCATTTTAGTTTCTGTTTAAGATTTTTGTAAAAACCAAAGTAACCAATTGGTTAACTGAACTTTATCAATCTTTATCATTATGAGTGTTGTGTTGTTTCGTGTTTTGTCGCATTTATGTGTATCAGTGTATATCTTGTGTTTTTGTTGTTATTTTATGTCATAATTCGTTTATAGGTGCTGTAAGGCACAAAAACTGAATTTCAATTATATCTGACAGTTTTAATGAAGCAGGATAATATTCTACGCATAGTAATATATTTTTATTTTATAATTCAAAAAATACTTAAATTTTAGAAGAATTTATTTTTGAAAGACTGCAAGCCTGTGCAAAGCCCATTAACATTCGAAATATAGGAACCTATGTCTCCCCTAGAGTGCCTGTGCTGCTTGCCCTGTGCCAACAAACTACACTACACAAAAATATTTCCCTCGCAATTCAGTATCTTAAAAACACATTTTGTAAACTTTAAATAATTTATTATAGACATTAAAAACTTTAACATCTGAGTTTTTTGTGTTCAGTCACAGAAAACATTACATAAGAAAATCCTTGAATATTTGCATTGGATTTGCACTCGATAAATAATTATCTACAATTACTTCAATTATTCCAGTGTGCAAAAATTTAAATTCTATGAAGCTAGTTACATTACAATTTTGCGAGTAAGGCAATTTTCCTTATTCCGTAGAATGTATAAGAAATTTTGGCAGAATGGAATACTAGGTACCAACTCGTATTTTTTTTTAATCGTAATAAGAATACAGTGCTACCTATATAAAATTTTTCGAAACATTTATTTCTTCTCGTCCGCGATATGGATATGATTAGTTATTGCAATAATCACCGTCTGAAGCGCTATCTGTACGCTTTAAAGTTAACCTGAGAAACAGCTAGAGGGTTGACAGCGCTACCTACCGAGTATTCTACACACTACTTCGAGGAGTAATGCTGCTGTACTCATTCCATTGGAGGGTGTAAGAAAAATATGGCAGAATTCCGTCTCGTCCTTTGGACTTGTGGCAGATTTCCATTATGGTACTTTTCTGCCTTTTTTCGAAGAGGCCGGGCGGAATACTGTCATTATGGTAGTCTTCCAGTATGGCAGTCTTCCGTCGCCCCCTCGCGACGAGTGGCCGCCCGCCTGACGGTCGCAGTGGCGGCGAGAGACTCTGGGTGAAGTGGTTGGTTAAGGGAGGAAGGGGTAAGGAAAGGGGTAGTTGTGTGTACTCGGTGCAAGGAGAGGGGGGCGGGGCACAGCAACAGCTAAGTGACTCCGGCTAATGGGAAAGCCGTGCTCGCGATCCGCGGTCCCTCGCAGCAGCGCGACGCCGTCAGCGGGTCTCGGACGAGCTCGGCGGGACGAGGGGTCGATGCGCGAGGCCCTGCATGTCGGTGGGAAGCCTTCATTTCACAGACGAGAGAGCCACACCTGAAGTTACCCCAAGTTCATGCGTGCTTTTTTTTTTTTTCGTTCTATCTCATTGTATAAACCGGCGTGGCATTAAATTTTGCGGTCGATAAGGATAGGTTAGCTACATTGTAAATACATTAAAACATTGTGGATATTTAGTTATATTAGGTAAGTATAGCTACATTAAAATACTGTAAAATCATTGTATGGTTGCTAAGCAAATCACTTTTTAACATGGAGCTATCCAGGGCTAGGAAACCGTTTACATGATTTCACAGTATCTTTAATGTAGCTCTCCTAACCAAATCAACCGTCCACACTGTTTTAAAGTATTTATAATGTAGCTAACCTAACATAATTGAACATTAGTTATCATGAGTTACAATGAACAAAAACAAACCGAAGATGCACGATCGGTGGTTTGGCTCTCTCGTCTGTGATAAAAAGGCTTCCCCAAGTCGGTCAGCCCGCCATGCAACACCCCGCGTCACCAGAAAGTGAACCAGGTGCAGCCCCAACACGGGTGTCGCGAACACTCCCTTGCTGAAGAAACAACTTCAAACTGTCTTAACATTTCTCATGCTAAGGGAGTTATAATGCCATTTTTAATATTTTTTTAATATTCTCCATTTCTCTGGAATTGGTCCGATTTGGCCCATTAACAAACTCGACCAAGATTTTTCCAGCTCTTCGAGTCCAAGTGTGATCAATTATGTCAAGATTTTGACTTAACAATTGTTTTGGGGTCTAAAGACGATGAAATGATAAGAAAAGTTACAAAATTTCTGAAGTTTCATCCTTGTAACGACTGCAATAGTAGGTGCACCCCTACTAATGTTATAAATGCGTAAATTTGTTTGTCTGTCCTTTCACGCAGCAACGGATCGACGTGACTTTTCGCATATGGATAGTTTATGGGCCCTCCCTAAGGGAGTGAAAATAGGGTTAAATTCAGTTTTGTAATAGATAATCATAGCAGGTCGGTCATAGACACACAAACAGTGAGATTGTGTCATTTCTCTATGTACCAACACACGGTCAACGTCTGGCAACTTCCTATCCTTCTCCTTGGCGAAACTCATCCGCTTACTGAAGCTCACGGCTGTTAGCGAATTAAAGACGCTAATAACAGTTTAGTTTAGAACTTTGCCAATATGTGGCGTTGCCTTGAATTTGTAATGCGCTATCGTTTAGTGCGTCCGACATGTTTTGCCTAGGGGTTACCTGCCTTCCCACAACATGAAGCTGAAGATTGGCGCCCCGGTTTTTCTGATGCGTAGCCTCGATGCACCGAGATTGTGCAATCAATGTGACTTAAAAATCAAAATTTTCCGTTTTTCAAGTGTATGTCATTCATACTTGCAATTCGGTACTGATGTTCCTTATATTTTGATTTTATAGCCAGGGAACGCCGGGTACTTCAGCTAGTTATAAAAATTCAGCCTCCGTATGTTTGTGCTCGCAAAAATCGATAAGTAGTCAATCGATTGACTTGAAATTTTGAGAAAACGTTGCATTTCAATACACAAGAATTTTTAAAGTAAAATTTTCCAAAAAAGTTCCGAAGATTTCCCGGGAAGTCCCTTATTTTGAAAGAAAGAATCGTGAATTTTAATATAATGGTGTTCGGTTGAAAATAAACTTATACAAGTATGAAAATAAAAACAAAAATTGTTTTAATAGATTTTTATACGTTTTATTTCCATTATGCTAACATGTATTTTAGAACCTAATTATTTCCTGAAGGTCTAGCGAGAAAGGAGATTAGACTATTCACGGACTTAATATACAGGGTGGACATGAATATGTGTTACAAATTTATAGGGATGGTAGATTTAGATGTGTGGAAAACATTTTATTAAGAAACCCATGTCCGGAAATGCATTCTTATACCTGAAACTGCGCAACAAAGTAACAGGGGTAGGTAGGCAACTAGGCGACAACAAGCCAGTGAAAACATGTTGTGTTGTCTTGCCGACTACCCGATTTGACGATCAGTGACCGCACGAGTCACCGTGCATGTGAAACACTCGCTAGGTGTCCGTATTGTCCTCGAACCACTTGCTGGCTTCGTGACGCGCAGCGAACCCGTTTCCCGCAAACGGCGGTCAATGCGTGCGAACATTGTGTGTGCAGGGTGCCGTCGGTTAGGGAACCTCTCACGATACTGTCTCTCCGCCTCTCTTCCACTGCCGCCAGCTGCACCATAAACTAAATGCATATCGGCTAGCTCTGCCAGTGTGTAGCCATCCATGTCGCCTCTGCAACTGCGACAGTAGCGAGTGTAACACATGCACGGTGACTCGTGCGGTCACTGATCGTCAAATCGGGTAGTAGGTAAGACAACACAACATGTTTTCACTGGCTTGTTGTCGCCTAGTTGCCTACCTACCCCTGTTACTTTGTTGCGCAGTTTCAGGTATAAGGATGCAATTCCGGACATGGGTTTCTTATTAAAATGTTTTCCACACATCTACATCTACCATACCTATCAATTTGTAACACATATTCATGGCCACTCTGTATATTCTACTTGGAATGCGCGAGCGAAATATAAGGAAGAATAACTTTTGGCACCGTCTTTTGTTTTTGCTTGCCATAGTAGGCGTTTAAAAATTGGCTCACAAGAAGTCATTGAAAGACTTGAGAAATAATCAGGTTTAATTTGGTGGAGCATTGGAGTTACTATCCGGTGACTTCTAGTTATTCCTCGCTCAACACCAGTTGATTAATAGTATGCATATTTAAAATATTCAATTTTTTGGAGTACGGTCAAAAAATATATTTAACAATAAATATTAGAGTTCAGATTCTAACTGATCCAACAGCTGACATATTTTTCAGACAATTACTCGAGATTGGTTACAGCACTGTACATATAAATCCAGAAACAGGAAAAATCTCATCAAATGTTTTTAATATCGTGAATTCAGAATAGTAATTACTAGACAAGGTTTTCCACACATCGAAATTAACTATTGAAATCACGCATGATTTAGCATTGTAGCGGCTAAATACGTTGACGTATACGATATGAACAACATCATTCTAAACAAATATCAGGTAAAACAGTGACAAACAAATCCACTGACTCCGTGATAAACCAAAGTGAAGAAGTGAATTTTCCATTGGAATTTATTAATTCACTCGATGTGTCCGGATTAAAGTCACACATTCTGAATTTGAAAATTAGAGTGCCAATTATATTACTCCGAAACATCAATAAGTCAAAGTTATGTAATGTCACACTATCAGTAGTTCAAAAAATGACGAACAATCTAATTTGAAACAACAATTATTATTGGACCTCATAAAGGTGAAGACGTACTACTTCCACGAATACCACTCATTCCGACCGACATAGCGTTCGAGTTCGAATGGCTTCAATTTCCAATGCGCCTTGCGTTCGCTATGACTATCAATTAAGCGCAAGGGCAATCTTTGCAAAGGTGCAGTTTGAATTTAGAAAAGGAATGCTTCTCTCATGGGCAATCATTATACGTCTCATGCTCAAGAGTCGGTAAACCACCAGATCTTTAATTTTATGTAGAAAACAGACAAAAATTAATTGTAATCCATCCACTTCCTTTAAAATAAAATAAAAATGAATTTATGTGGAAAAAAATTCTTCCTTTCCTTTCATTTACAGCACATCCACAGCAACGCAAAGCAGGGTATTGAATTGAATGATGTGTTTCCTCGATGACTCTGTGTTCGCTAAAATACTTTGCTTTACTTTCCTATTAATTTCACATCAGGTTGAGCCACAGCTAAGCGTTGCCGGGTTTAGCTAGTATTGCTTATAAATCTACCTAAAACATTTCTTTATAGTAAAATAAATATATTAAAAGGCCTTTCGTTTAAATTAAATGATCATATTGATGATGGGGTGATAAGCAAGGAGGCTGGGTTGTATCCACAAACATCGTCACAGGAAGTTGATCGTGGTGTGACTGGAGGCATACTAGACTAGGCGATACCGCGAAGGTTTGCTATTACCTTCTGCAATATGGTGTTGAAGGGACAATACAACTCCTAGTCCTGATTGGAGCCGGGAAGGAAATATTATTCACAAGTGAAAATCATCACCGACTAAGATGAGAGTTCTACCCGGAAGCTTTGGCTATCCAGAAAGTAGATCTAACATGTTCGAAATATTTTTGTGAATAATTTAAACGATAGAAATTTACATCAATGCCTCAGCCGGGACTCAAACCCATTACTAATCCAGCTGAATGTTTGCGTGTATTCAACTGCTCTGTCAAGGCCAGTGAAGAAATTAAACATAGGCCCTACATATATTACTATAAATAAATGTTCCAACCGCATGATTGTCTAACATATTCATTAACACATTTTGCTTACTTTTACATTTTGTTACAGTAATTAGTGTCACCAAAGCTTTACATTCTAGCAGTAGTAATTTACTTTTCCTCTAAGAATGTTTTTACAGACAATTCAATGTGACATTTGCTCTCTGTTGATATACTTTACTAAACAAAATAATTTTATTTAGATACGTAAATCTACAAAGATTCTTAGTTAAATAATATTTTTCTTGTCGTAACAAATTATTTATCGTGCTGCCGAAAGTGTTTTCATAGTTTTGAATGCTGTTATATCGTGCCTCAACATCAGATAATAAATAAGAGCACCTTCTCTACCATTCTTGTAAAATTTATTTCTAATTAATCTTGTAGAAATTTAAGAAAATTAAATTTTATATAAATAAATAAAAAAATTATTGTGATAATCTACCAAATTAGAAATCTTTTAGAAGTTTGGAAAATAAGTTTTTTCCGACAAATTATTTTCACCTCAACTTAGGTGTTCAATTGCTATAAACCTTTAAAGAACATTAACGTCAAAAAATTTGAATAGATTTAGCTTGAAATTATTATAATTGTGTCATAAAACAGCTACTATAAACTGAAGTTTTATCTGAAAACATCCAAAAGTCTCAAAAATGTGTAAATAATATGCATATTTAATTTTTTATTATTCGTAACATTATATCACTTAGAAAGGTCAGGTATGACTATAATTTTGTTTGGCGTAAATATTAAGAATTGAGTAGAATGTTTGTATGAACCCTAGATTGTGAGAGTAAAGGGAAGATTAAGAACGCACCAGGTATCATGTGATGATAGATATTTGCTCGACTGTTAGCCACTAAAAGAAGTAATATCCACTTTGTCTAGTAATAAGTTAAGGCTTACTCTAGCTCGTTAATCATAAATTTTTGATTTTAATACGAGTCATAATTAGTTCTACGTTCTACGAAGGAGACTCACAAAATCAAGTGAATGCCATAATAATAGTCAAGCTAAGTCCTACTTTAAGTTTGCTACCTGGCTGGGTGCATGAGGTCTGAAAAGAAACTTTAAGGTTGGTTCTAATCCACCATGTTAATAGCGTATTACATATTTTCAAGAAATAATATTAAAACAAAGTAAAAAATATATTTGTTCCTTTTGCCTAGCTTTGGGAACAAAGAAAATTATTTTCTTGTAGTAAGTTACTCTGAAATAATAGCAGAAACAAAATGTAATATTAATATTATATTAATAGCAAACATGTATTCGTAACGTAAGTCTGAATTCAAAAATTTGTAATAAAACTTCAAAAACAATGGTTGTATAGTGTAACGCTCCTCCCCTAAGTAATAATCCTATAACAATAGCAATAACATGAAAATGCCATAACCGACGTGGCAAAAGAGGCTAACACTTAAGGGTCAAACTCGCTCGTGCCTCACACGCCTCTTTACGTGCAGTGTTGTTAACGGTAATCCATCACAATGGGGCTTTTAACGGTGGCTTTGTTACCTTATACTGAAATATTAAAGACGAAATCTCTCCTCATCCACCTATAACGCTTACAATATTGAGTATCAATTTTGCCAGACATAAAAATTTTCATTAAACTACCTATTTTAGACATTTTTTCTCTTTAAAAAGTATACATAAAAAATAAATTAAAAAATGAATCTTCATCAATAGATGTAATTGCACGTTGAGTAGTATATAGGCTACATGTCATTCCGGCTTCTGAAGCCTGAGCGTGGAACCGGAGCCAATGGCCGCCATCAAGGATAGTGACGTCACGACTGCTCCCTTGGATGACCTTGAACTTGGACTTTGACCTTCAAAATTTGCCAAAAATTACCAAAAATGACTGTAAATTTGTCATAGTTCACCAAAATGACCCAAATTGTCCAGTTTTTAGGAGAGAAATACACCAAAAAAATCTTCAAAAATTGATAATTTAAAAGTTTAATTTTGAAAGGAAATCCAAATAAAAAAATTAAAAAGTTTGTAATTTAATAAAACTTAAAAAAAATTCCCTTAAAAAAAATACTACAATTCCCTAAGGTGGCTTAAATTTCCCTTCCACTAGCCGCCCTAACCCTCCGAGGTCATAACCGAAATACTGTCATCTGCTGGAGATCACCACTTTTAATTGTGACGTCATCGTTGTAATTATCGTTACGGCCGCCATTGTGAAATTATCGTTATTAATATCAGAAAATTTTGAGGAAAACGTTTAAATTTTTAAAAAAAGTATATATTTTAAAAATTTTAATTAAAAAAATTCTACAATTTAGAAATTATGACGTCAATTCCGCCATCTTGAAAATCCGTAATTATTGTACAAAGATTTTGGGAAATATTTTTAATTTAATAACCAATTATTTAAAAACTATTTTAATACAATTAAATTATAAACACATTTACGTTATGGATCTCGGAGTCCTCGGTTCGAACATGGAGGCCCCCAACAGAGTGACCTTTCACCACTAATTCAAATGCATATATTACAGCAGCTAGTATAACGTCACGTCCGATAACATGTCTTCTTCTGCTTAAGGCCACCATATTGTATTAAGATATCATAGTCAAAATATTGTTTTCATCTGCTGTAGGCCGCCATCTTGGATATTGATATCACAGTCACCATCTTGTTTTTGTCTGCTGCAAGCAGCCATCGTTATTTTTCAGTAGCTACTTGCTACCAGGAGCGCTAAAGTTACATCTTCTGCCAGAGGGTGCCTCCACAATATTGATTTATTTTTAACCCGCTAGAGTGCTTATCACCAGACCGTCTCAACAGCTAATTTTGCCGCCATTTTGAAAATCTGTGATTATTTAGCTCGAAATACAGGAAATTTTCATAAATAATTAAAAAAATATCTAATTTATTTACTTGTTGATTCTATTGATTTATTTCCTTGGTTCGATACTTATTTTATAAATAAATTAATTTTATGTAAAAAACATATATTTAATAAAACATAGTGAAAAATTCTAAAAGCAGCTTAAATTCCTACACCACCAACCGCCATATTGTTGTCAGTCTTGGCATCCATTGTGAAAATCTGTAATTATTTAGCTATAAAAAGGAAGAATTCCAAAATTAATCAAAAAATGCTAATTAAAATAGTGATTTATTCGATCGATTACAGTGCTTAGATCGAGCGTAGTTCAATACGAAAATGTGATTTAATTAAATATTGAATCAATTTATTCAAAAAAATACAGCTTAGAGAAAATTAATAACAAGAAAACAAATAAAAATTGTTACATAAATTTTAGAAGTAAAAAAAGGTAAACTACAAGCATTTTTTTCAATTTCTACAGTTTTCTTGGGAGGCGAAGCGAGGTCTTTGCATTCCTTGTCATGCGTTTTCAGGGCATCTCCACATGACAGTCTATTAACCAGGCACGTCCAGTTGGTGGCTAGGCACTTCCAGTATGTGGTCAGGCTGACACGACCAGTTGGTGGTTAGGTACATCAATGCTGTGTGGCCAGGCACGTCTTGATGCAAGCTACTCATCTCTAGTTGGTGACCATGGGCATCAGTTGGTTAGCCAGGCAAGCAAGTCCAGTCGGTTGGACAAGCTAACAGTGGCAACATAGGCCCAGTCGGCCAGGCGGGTATATTTAGTGGCCAGTAACGCACGTACAGTAGGTGGCAAGGTGCATCCAGTTTGTGGTCACGCTAACACGACCAGTTGGTGGTAAGACACATCCAGTTTGTGGTCACGCTAATACGACCAGTTGGTGGTAAGACACATCCAGTTTATGGTCACGCTAACACGACCAGTTGGTGGTAAGACACATCCAGTTTGTGGTCACGCTAACACGACCAGTTGGTGGTAAGACACATCCAGGTTGTGGTCACGCTAATACAACCAGTTGGTGGTAAGACACATCCAGTTTATGGTCACGCTAACACGACCAGTTGGTGGTAAGACACATCCAGTTTGTGGTCACGCTAACACGACCAGTTGGTGGTAAGACACATCCAGGTTGTGGTCACGCTAACACGATCAGTTGGTGGTAAGACACATCCAGTTTGTGGTCACGCTAACACAACCAGTTGGTGGTAAGACACATCCAGTTTGTGGTCACGCTAATACGACCAGTTGGTGGTAAGACACATCCAGTTTATGGTCACGCTAACACGACCAGTTGGTGGTAAGACACATCCAGTTTGTGGTCACGCTAACACGACCAGTTGGTGGTAAGACACATCCAGGTTGTGGTCACGCTAATACAACCAGTAGGTGGCAAGGTGCATCCAGTTTGTGGTCACGCTAACACGACCAGTTGGTGGTAAGACACATCCAGTTTGTGGTCACGCTAATACGACCAGTTGGTGGTAAGACACATCCAGTTTATGGTCACGCTAACACGACCAGTTGGTGGTAAGACACATCCAGTTTGTGGTCACGCTAACACGACCAGTTGGTGGTAAGACACATCCAGTTTGTGTTCACGCTAACACGACCAGTGGATGGTAAGACACATCCAGTTTGTGGTCACGCTAACACGACCAGTTGGTGGTAAAACACATCCAGTTTGTGGTCACGCTAACACGACCAGTTGGTGGTAAGACACATCCAGTTGTTAGC
This sequence comes from Bacillus rossius redtenbacheri, assembly GCF_032445375.1. NCBI lineage: Eukaryota > Metazoa > Arthropoda > Insecta > Phasmatodea > Bacillidae > Bacillus > Bacillus rossius. The sequence goes on along the minus strand of NC_086336.1, from coordinate 13,573,791 downwards.
CAGGGACTTCTAGAGCCTGTATTCGGTGCATTTTTAATGAGTTCCAACTACAGGTATACAGTCAAAGTGTCTCTGAAACATGGGGCCAGTTCATAAACAATATCACTAATAGGTATATATACCAAGCATCTCCGAACCTTAAGGCAAGACCATGTACAATGTCAGGTATATAATTAAAGTAACTTACATATGAACCGCGTGGCTCAGTCTTAGTAAGAAATCAGATTTCGAGAAATAAAACGATCAATTTTGATATCTTAGTTATAATTAATTATTAAAATTTTATATATATATATATGCACGTGAAACAAGTCATAATTGTATGTAGCTTGGATTCCTTAGTTCACGGGGTATGGAGGCTACTTTGTTGTTGTGCGAGTAGTTTCCTCCATGAACCGTTGTCACCAACAGTCTCAGACGATCGACTATGTTAGTATATTCCCATGACTTGTAATCAAAGTCTTCTGATAATGATCCATCTTCCATGCGTGTATATTATTTTTGAGATTTCTGAAGACTTCTGTTTTAACACCAGCCTCAAAGCCACCATTGTTATCACCCTAGTGACAATCATAAACTTGATCAGATTAATTAGGTTTAACACTGTAGCTGCAAACCACGGTCTGATTACCATTTTTGTTTTGCTGGATGGATCTTTAGGTTTCACAATGTTATTAGTAATGAACAAAAACAAGGTGTGATTCTGTCTGAAATATAATTACTTCATACTGAGTAAACTTATAGCAGATACAGGATACATTCTTAAACAGCTCTCAGGTATGTTCAGAAAGAAAGAAAAAAATATATAGGCCGGCCGTACATGAAATTATCAAAAGTTTCATTTACTAAAAATACATAAACCAATAAAAAAATACAAATATATTTAAACTATCTCAGTTGAGGTATGTACTTAAAGTCCAGAAATTATGTTTGTATGATTAACTTTGTTTGACGGTGTAATTTAGGAAAGTTCAAAACAAGTTTGAAAGGCACAGTAGCGCCGGAGGTCGAGGCTTCGTTTCCCGGAGCTCACGCAGGTACATGATGCCAGGGCGCTTGTGTCCTGTTGAGGAAGGGAGATGAAAATGCCAATTCGGCGTCCGGCTCTCGGACCCTGTCTGGAACAGTCCGAATCAAAACTGATCAGAACTTGTACGCAGACAGTATACGGGGCAGAAAATGCCCGGAAAAGTTAAGAGGAGGTTGGGGAAAGTCGCGGATCGTCACTCACCAGACAGGGAAGTCGGACTCTATTTACAGCTGCGTCGCCAGCCAGGAACTGGATCCCGCGAATACGCGGTTGGCGCGGTCGTTTCTACAATTTCAAAAGAAATAATTTAACAGAAAACTATCACACTTTGTACTATGCAGACGGACTAAACTACATAAAGAAGTTTATAGGGATAGCATCCCTTATTTAAGCGACTACATAGTCGGTTGCGGCCGGATGGAAGTCTTGCAGTGTCTCGTAGACTCTCCGATAATCAAACGGTCCGACTGCAGTCGCGACGCGAAGTGTCTCGCGAAGAACCGCGTCTCGTAATTAAAAGTAACTGTTCTATCAAAAGTGGAGGGGGGGGAGACTGAGAGTCCGGACCAAAAGGTTCCGAAGTTCCCCGAGTGGGCATCATAAAAAATCTCTGACTGATGTCTCGAAGTTGGTAGCACTGGCCGACCTTAGCGCTACCTGTTGAGGGGTGTCTGAAATTAAAAAAAGAATCGACTCGCCCAAGGCGTCTGCTTAAACCAAGGGTTAAAGGGGTAGTCAGGTGCTACACTCTGGTGGCCTACAGGGTAAGTTGGCTGGGCGGTTAGCGAGTTTGCCGCTAGATATCGTGGGGTGGTCCATCTTGGCACACACATTTTTTATGCGAGGCGTCCTTGGAGACGGTCGCTGTCTGTTGGGGTTTATGACCGGTCATTGGTCTTAGACGAATTCTTAGAACCGAGAGGGAAGGGGGGTGGACAAAAAGTGCAACGACGCTGAGAACGAGCGTCCATGACTTGCTTTTCGAGGAGTGAACCTAAGATGTTTTCGTGACGGTAAAGGCTATGGTCAGCTCGCCTCTGAGAAATGGTAACAGCTCGTCCAGAGCTGCTGTATGCAGTTTTAGTCATGAAGTGAAGTAACGTTACAGGCCTGGGACATGCCTGTAAGCGAGGGAAATTTCAAACTGGCAGCCAACAAAGTCTTAGATCTGCAAAAGATCCTATAGGTCTCTGGGAAAAGGTGCTTCTGTCTACTGGCACAAAGTTTAACTAAGGGGAGTACACCAGCCTAACAAAGAGTAAATTATTTAAAGTAGCCAAATTATAAAAAAAAGTTCCAAATATAATTTAAAATTATAATAAAATATAAAAAAACGTGTCGAAATTCCTAATTTCCGGCACAACACGCGGTTTCTATCGTTTTGGCCTCAGCGCAACATCACAATCGTTGGTCTTGGTAGCTTCAAGTTCTTATATATTGTTCTCGATTTCTAAAAAGGCTGTTGTTGCTGTCATGTTTTCCATTAATATTATTTAATCCTTCGGCCGGAGTAACAGAAAATACTTCAGAGAATTCAGTAGGAAGATCAGATCCTTCATAATTAATCTTAGGAAACTTGTCATCATTTTCTTCCTTTAGTACGATATCTTGTTTCCGTTTTTTCAATGCTGTAATTTCATTATATTTCAATGCAGGGCTTACAGATTTCCAAGTGTGATTTATTATGAGATTTCTACATACATTCGGTCAAAACGCTAACTTTTTCTCAATAGACGAAAAATTGTACCTTCACAGGTTTTGATTTTCTTTTAATTTATCACTTAGTGTAAACTGAAATCCAGAATTGTCACAACATAACATTTTCTGCAAAGGAATCTTTGCATAATTGCCTTGCTCATTGTTAGTCTTAGGGAACGAAATGCCACTGTACCCAAACATATATGATCGGCGTTGACAAAACTGCTTTTGGAACCACGCTGACTGTTCAAATACTTTTTCTGAGAGCGAGGCCTTGCTGATGTTTTTAATTTTGAAGCTTTCCGAATGAAGTTGTCTCTGTGTTCTTCTGGATAGTTACAAGTCGAAGACTGTAATATGTATTATAAATAGAACCATTTAAATAAATAATGTTTGTGGGTGTAGGCCTGCGGTGAATGCAATGTTCCAGCCCAAATCATAGTTCAGAACGAGTATTAAAATTAATGAAACAATATTAATTAATCCAAATTGGTATCAGATTCTGCACTGTGTAAGTATAATTTTACATTTACAATTTTTAATGTTTTTTTAATAGTCTGAATAAGAGAGGTACCAACGCAAGGGTAAATTATAAATGGCAATCAAATAATACAAATTACATAGAAGTTGGTGTACTTTTTTCTCAGCAGTACGGACACATAAAGAATATGTAAGATAAAAACATTTTTGTCAGTTTGCAGGTGCATATTTGCATAAAATCAGTCATTGTGTCTTACTGTAAGGCATATATTAAAATGAACTAGCTGAAGTACACAGCGCAGCCCGGGCTGATCTTCTTAATTTGAATGTCAAGTTTGCAAAATTTCGTATGGGGGCAGGCAAAATACTGCTTTAAGGGGTATGGAAAGGAAAGAGAGGTGTTTTTCGTAATTTCATGTTTTCAGTCAGCTTATTTGTATTCAATTGGATGTTGATGATACATTTCCCTTTACTTTTGTACGGTACTGTTAAATTTTTCACGAAGGAGAGCCAAAAATCTTTTTTTAAGGGGTAATAAAGTGTAATGGGGTGGTTATTTCTAAATATCATGAAGCCAGGATAAAAGGTAGCTTTAACAGTAATTTATTTTTATTTTTAACATCAAGTGTGAAAATTTCATCAATGTATAAAAATTCTCCTTACAAGGGCGGAAAAAGAGGAAAGGGTAATTTTGTAAAATATCGTATATTAAGTAAAAATTCTTTATGAAAATCAGATGCAGACATTTTCTTCCTCTTTTGAACGTCAAGCGTCCAAGATGTTCTGTATTAAGTTGCCCCATTACTAAAGGTTGACGGAGGTGTTTTTTCTAAATCTCTCTCTCTCTCTCTCTCACACAAACCCAAACACAGATATATATACATATATATATATATACATATATTCACACATAATTTGATTGGGGTAAAATTGTATTTAAACGTAGACAGTTAATTTTCTCTCAACTTGCAAAATTTCGTCATAATACTTATTTAGGGGCAGCAAAGCAAATTAGGATAGGATTTACGAAATCTCATGTGGATAAGGAGATGGGGGAATTAAAAAAAACGAACATAGACAGTTCTCTTTTTCTTAATTTCAACGCGTATTGTGCAATATTTCGTAAATAAGTACCAATATCCCGCTTTAAGGGATGCGAAAGGGTGACGGGGTGGTTTCGGAAATCTCATGTGGACAGGAAGATGGAGGCGTTTATTTTGAAATCAAATAAAGCAATAAAATCCCTCTTGTTTGTAAATTTAATTGTTCTTCATGCCATTTAAATATAAATAAATTATGTTTTAAGGGATAAAAAAACCTGGAATAGATGGTCTTTCAATATCTCACGTAGGCATTGCTTACACTTTTTACTCAATTATATGTTGAACAGTAATTTTCTTCTTATTTTTAATGTGTGCAAATTTTTATCAAAAAGAACCAAATTTCTGTCTTAAAGGGTGGAGGGTTTTTTTTACATTATTTTATTTTAAGTTGAGAACAGTAATTTTTCCCTTAACTAAAAAAAAAAAAAAAATTAAAATGTGCTAAATTTCATCAAAAGTACAAAAGTTCTGTTTCATGGGAAAGTATATATATTTAACAGATATTCACTTGGTGTTATATCGTGGGTGCAAAAAAGTGCGCAGGTCTTTGTAATTATCATTACTAATGTGCATTTGAACACCCATTTTATTACTCTTAATAAGTATCTGTGACAGAACAACAAAATTAAAGCAGGTATCGTGTTAAAACGTTAGAAACAGCCCTTTCAAAAGAAATGACCAAAAGAAAACACAAAAATTAATTAACATGACGTGTGATACCGAGCGCTAAGTGATGTAATCATGTTGTACTCCCCAATTTTGATTATTTTGTCATGCTTAAAATGCTTCATTTTAAGATGAAAACCAAAAATTTTTATTCATTCCATTGAACATAATAAACGTATGTTAGGAACTACTATTAAGTTATCATGGTGATTGATACAGGAACACATGAATTTTTGATACATTTAAAGTTCAAAATTTTATGTTTCCAAAACATGCTCGTTCTCATAAATATTTTTGTTTTCATTATCTCATCATAAAAAATTTAAATTTTAATTATAATATTATAAACAATGTGAAATCCAAATTAAAATTATCTTTATCTGATACTATTCTAATTTTATTATGACAATCATAATTATTATAGTTTAAATAAATATGCACCGAATTAACAAAACTTATTTTTAAAAATTACAAAGTTCTATAGAAGTAAATTAAAAAAGTTAAAAAAATTATCAACTTTTATAAAGATTAAATATAGGTATTGAATGTAAAACCGCAAGACAAAGGGGAAAAAACTTACGTACTATAGCGAAAAAAAAAAAAAATTCCGCAGTTGCTTTAGTTTTCCATTTCCCAAAACCTTAACACACAAAAGACTTCAGCGAAGACTTTTAGTGTGTAACAGTTTTGTGAAAATTTTAATTATAACCGCCGCTCGTAACATTTTTTTTTTTCGTATTCATTAAAATAAAAAGAAAGATGTTTAAATCTCGAGTTCGTTAATGGCAGCATGCGACAGACAGCAACTTGTTGTTTGAACTTTAGTGCACTGTTCTGCAGGATAGGGAACGCTACAAATTGAAAATCACTGCCCTTCAATGTCCGTTAGTGTTTTTTTTTTTTTTTTTTTTCCGCCACGTTACGAGCCGGGTGTGTCGTTATTTTGTCGCCGCGGATCGCAAACGACGCCGTTTTGTCTGCGGTAGCACGCGCGTGTCGCGGCGATGCGGCCGTAAAGTCGGGATATCGGCGGTCGCTTATTGGTTGTTACGCGCGACGCCCGCGCGGGCCAACTGGGATTGGTAGCTCTGGCGCAGGGTGCGGGTTGGAAAGAGTTGAAGGGGGGGGGGGGGGAGACATACAGAGTCGAGGGAGATGCTTCCACCTCCCCCTTCATCGACCTACAAAGACAATAACAAGGAAGAGTTCCAGCATCTGCAGCTAGCAAAGTTAAAGATTAGAAAACTCTTGCCTCAACTGGGGCAATTGTGTCGAAAGGAAGGGTGAGGGTGAAAGAAGTGGGGAGGGAACAGACAAACACGATCCACTAATGGGAACATATTTTCGCCTTGCGAACTATTTCTGTTGTTTCGGATTCCGAAGTGATATCTTTTCTTATTTCTTTTTCGCTACGCGCTTGATATCAGAGTTTATATATTACACAAAGATCATAGCTCTATTTGTTTTAAGTTTAGCTTTAGTTCAACCCTGGACAATAGAGTAAGATCTTATCGTATTATTAAACGCGTCATAACCGTAAATTATTACAAAATTCAGAGGGTTAAAAAAGTTGTTAAATAAGATTTTAAAAATAGGGTTTTATTTAAAATAAAATGGATACCACTGATTTATTTTAACGTTGTGGTCTTTGACAAACACTGAGATACAGATTATATTGAATAATAATTTTGTCTGCTATGTTTCCAGCACCTATTACTATAATAAGCAAAAAGTTTACTTCTGCCGCCCGCTGGTCCGGCAGGTTCGCGCCGAGCGACCGGGCTCGAAGTCGTCGCAGCAGCGCCTCTGCCGCAGGTGACGTCCAACTGGCTTCTTCCGCTCGCCCTCCCTCACGCTGCGCCACCTGCCTCACCCTGCCACGCCCTGCCACGCCCTGCCTCGCCCTGCCTCGCCCTGCCTAAAACTAACTCTCAATGCTTCGCACTGCCTCGCCCTGTCTCGCCCTGCCTCGTTTTGCATTTTCCTACCTCGCCTTGCCTCCCCCTGCCACAGCCAGCCTGGCCCTGCCTCGCTCTGCCTCTCCCTGTCTCGCCGTGCCTCTCCCTGCCTCTCCCTGTCTCTCCCTGTCTCGCCCTGCCTCGCCCTGCCTCTCCCTGGCGCGCACTGCCGCGCCCTGCCTCTCCCTGCCTCTCCCTGACTCGCCCTGCCTCGCCCTGCTTCTCCTTGCCGCGCCCTGCCGCGCCCTGTCTCGCCGTGCCTCGCCCTGCCTCTCCCTGCCTCTCCCTGTCACGCCCTGCCTCTCCCTGCCTCGCCCTGCCTCCACCTGCCTCTCCCTGCCTCGCCCTAACTCTCCCTGCCTTGCCCTGTCTTACCCTGCCACTCCCTGTCTCGCCCTGCCTCGCCCTGTCTCTCCATGCCTCGCCCTGCCTCGCCCTGCCTCTCCCTGCCTCGCCCTAACTCTCCCTGCCTTGCCCTGTCTTACCCATCCTCTCCCTGTCTCGCCCTGCCTCGCCCTGTCTCTCCCTGCCTCGCCCTGCCTCGCCCTAACTCTCCCTGCCTCTCCCTGTCTCGCCCTGCCTCTCCCTGCCTCGCCCTGCCTCCACCTGTCTCTCCCTGCCTCGCCCTAACTCTCCCTGCCTCGCCCTGTCTCTCCCTGCCTCGCCCTGCCTAACCCTAACTCACAATGCTTCGCACTGCCTCGCCCTAACTCTCCCTGCCTCTCCCTGTCTCGACCTGCCTCTCCCTGCCTCCACCTGCCTCTCCCTGCCTCGCCCTAACTCTCCCTGCCACTCCCTGTCTTACCCTGCCTCTCCCTGTCTCGCCCTGCCTCGCCCTGTCTCTCCCTGCCTCGCCCTGCCTCTCCCTGCCTCTCCCTGTCTCGCCCTGCCTCTCCCTGCCTCGCCCTGCCTCTCCCTGCCTCGCCCTGCCTTTCCCTGTCTCTCCCTGCCTCGCCCTGCCTCTCCCTGCCTCGCCCTGCCTCTCCCTGCCTCGCCCTGTCTCTCCCTGCCTCGCACTGCCTCGCCCTATCTCTCCCTGCCTCGCCCTGTCTCTCCCTGCCTCGCACTGCCTCGCCCTATCTCTCCCTGCCTCTCCCTGTCTCGCCCTGCCTCGCCCTGTCTCTCCCTGCCACGCCCTGCCTCTCCCTGCCTCCCCCTGCCTCACCCTGCCTCGCCCTGCCTCTACCTGCCTCTCCCTGCCTTTCCCTGCCTCACTATGCCTCGCCCTGCCTCTCCCTGTCTCTCCCTGCCGCTCCCTGCCTCTCCCTGCCTCGCCCTGCCTCTCCCTGCCTCTCCCTGCCTCTCCCTGCCTCGCCCTGCCTCTCCCTGCCTCTCCCTGCCTCTCCCTGCCTCATCCTGCCTCGCCCTGCCTCTCCCTGCCTCTCCCTGCATCTCCCTGTCTCACCCTGCCTCTCCCTGCTTCTTCCTGCCTCTCCCTGCCTCCCCCTGCCACGCCCCAGCCTCGCACTGCCTCGCCCTGCCTCTCCCTGTCTCGCCCTGCCTCGCCCTGCCTCTCCCTGCCTCTCCCTGCCTCTCCCTGCCTCTCCCTGCCTCTCCCTGCCTCATCCTGCCTCGCCCTGCCTCGCCCTGCCTCTCCCTGCCTCTCCCTGCCTCTCCCTGCCTCTCCCTATCTCGCCTTGCCTCTCCCTGCCTCTCCCTGCCTCTCCCTGCCTCCCCCTGCCTCGCCCTGCCTCTACCTGCCTCTCCCTGCCTCATCCTGCCTCTCCCTGCCTCTCCCTGCCTCTCCCTGTCTCTCCCTGCCTCTCCCTGCCTCTCCCTGCCTCTCCCTGCCTCATCCTGCCTCGCCCTGCCTTTCCCCTGCCTCGCCCTGCCTCTCCCTGCCTCTCCCTGCCTCTCCCTGTCTCGCCCTGCCGCTCCCTGCCTCTCCCTGCCTCTCCCTGCCTCCCCCTGCCTCGCCCCAGCCTCGCACTGCCACGCCCTGCCTCTCTTTCTGTCTCGCCCTGCTTCTCCCTGCCTATCCCTGCCTCTCCCTGCCTCCCCCTGCCTCGCCCCAGCCTCGCACTGCCTCGCCCTGCCTCTCCCTGGTTCGCCCTGCCTCTCCCTGCCTCTCCCTGCCTCGCCCCAGCCTCGCACTGCCTCGCCTTGCCTATCCCTGGTTCGCCCTGCCTCTCCCTGCCTCTCCCTGCCTCGCCCTGCCTCTCCCTGCCTCTCCCTGTCTCGCCCTGCCTCTCCCTGCCTCTCCCTGCCTCGCCCTGCCTCTCCCTGCCTCTCCCTGTCTCGCCCTGCCTCTCCCTGCCTCTCCCTGCATCTCCCTGCCTCATCCTGCCTCGCCCTGCCTCGCCCTGCCTCTCCCTGCCTCTCCCTGCCTCTCCCTGTCTCGCCCTGCCTCTCCCTGCCTCTTTCTGCCTCTCCCTGCCGCCCCCTGTCTCTCCCTGCCTCTCCCTGCCTCCCCCTGCCTCCCCCTGCCCGCCCTGCCTCTCCCTGCCTCGCCCTGCCTCTCCCTGCCTCTCCCTGTCTCGCCCTGCCTCTCCCTGCCTCTCCCTGCCTCTCCCTGTCTCCCTCTGCCTCTCCCTGCCTCTCCCTGCCTCGCCCTGCCTCTCCCTGCCTCTCCCTGTCTCGCCCTGCCTCTCCCTGCCTCTCCCTGCATCTTCCTGCCTCTCCCTGCCTCGCCCTGCCTCTCCCTGCCTCTCCTTTTCTCGCCCTGCCTCGCCCTGCCTCTCCTTGCCTCTCCCTGCCTTTCCCTGCCTCGCCCTGCCTCTCCCTGCCTCTCCCTGTCTCGCCCTGCCTCTCCCTGCCTCTCCCTGCATCTTCCTGCCTCATCCTGCCTCGCCCTAACTCGCCCTGCCTCTCCCTGCCTCTCCCTGCCTCTCACTGCCTCGCCCTGCCTCTCCCTGCCTCTCCCTGCCTCCCCCTGCCTCGCCCCATCCTCGCACTGCCTCGCCCTGCCTCTCTTTCTGTCTCGCCCTGCTTCTCCCTGCCTCTCCCTGCCTCTCCCTGCCTCCCCCTGCCTCGCCCCAGCCTCGCACTTCCTCGCCCTGTCTCGCCCTGCCTCTCCCTGCCTCTCCCTGCCTCGCCCTGCCTCTCCCTGCCTCTCCCTGTCTCGCCCTGCCTCTCCCTGCCACTCCCTGTCTCGCCCTGCCTCTCCCTGCCTCTCTCTGCCTCTCCCTGCCTCCCCCTGCCACGCCCCAGCCTCTCCCTGTCTCGCCCTGCCTATCCCTGGTTCGCTTTGCCTCTCCCTGCCCGTCACTGCCTCGCCCCAGCCTAGCACTGCCTCGCCCTGCCTATCCCTGTTTCGCCCTGCCTCTCCCTGCCTCTCACTGCCTCGCCCTGCCTCTCCCTGCCTCGCCCTGCCTCTCCCTAACTCGCCCTGCCTGTCCCTGCCTCGCCCTGCCTCTCCTGCCTTGCCGTGCTTCGCCCTGCCTCACACTGCCTCTCCCTGCCTCATCCTGCCTCGCCCTGCCTCGCCTTGCCTCTCCCTGCCTCTCCCTGCCTCGCCCTGCCTCTCCCTGCCTCTCTCTGTCTCGCCCTGCCTCTCCCTGCCTCGCCCTGCCTCTCCCTGCCTCTCCCTGCCTCTCCCTGCCACTCCCTGCCTCCCCCTGCCTCCCCCTGCCTCGCCCTGCCTCGCCCTGCCTCTCCCTGTCTCGCCCTGCCTCTCCCTGCCTCTCCCTGCCTTTCCCTGCCTCGCCCTGCCTCTCCCTGCCTCTCCCTGTCTCACCCTGCCTCTCCTTGCCTCTCCCTGCATCTTCCTGCCTCATCCTGCCTCGCCCTATCTCGCCCTGCCTCTCCCTGCTTCTCCCTGCCACTCCCTGTCTCGCCCTGCCTCTCCCTGCCTCTCTCTGCCTCTCCCTGCCTCCCCCTGCCACGCATCAGCCTCTCCCTGTCTCGCCCTGCCTCTCCCTGCCTCACCCCGTCTCGCCCTGCCTCTCCCTGCCTCTCCCTGCCTCTCCCTGCCTCCCCCTGCCACGCCTTGCCTATCCCTGGTTCGCCCTACCTCTCCCTGCCTCTCCCTGCCTCGCCCTGCCTCTCCCTGCCTCTCCCTGTCTCGCCCTGCCTCTCCCTGCCTCTCCCTGCCTCGCCCTGCCTCTCCCTGCCTCTCACTGCCTCGCCCTGCCTCTCCCTGCCTCTCCCTGTCTCGCCCTGCCTCTCCCTGCCTCGCCCTGCCTCTCCCTGACTCTCCCTGTCTCGCCCTGCCTCTTTTTGCCTCCCCCTGCCTCGCCCTGCCTCTCCCTGCCTCTCCCTGCCTCGCCCTGCCTCTCCCTGCTTCTCCCTGTCTCGCCCTGCCTCTCCCTGCCTCTCCCTGCCTCTCCCTGCCGCTCCCTGCCACTCCCTGTATCGCCCTTCCTCTCCTTGTCTCGCCCTGCCTCTCCCTGCCTCGCCCTGCCTCTCCCTGCCTCCCCCTGCCTCCCCCTGCCTCGCCCTGCCTCTCCCTGCCTCGCCCTGCCTCTCCCTGTCTCGCCCTGCCTCTCCCTGCCTCTCCCTGCCTTTCCCTGCCTCGCCCTGCCTCTCCCTGCCTCTCCCTGTCTCACCCTGCCTCTCCTTGCCTCTCCCTGCATCTTCCTGCCTCATCCTGCCTCGCCCTATCTCGCCCTGCCTCTCCCTGCTTCTCCCTGCCACTCCCTGTCTCGCCCTGCCTCTCCCTGCCTCTCTCTGCCTCTCCCTGCCTCCCCCTGCCACGCATCAGCCTCTCCCTGTCTCGCCCTGCCTCTCCCTGCCTCACCCCGTCTCGCCCTGCCTCTCCCTGCCTCTCCCTGCCTCTCCCTGCCTCCCCCTGCCACGCCTTGCCTATCCCTGGTTCGCCCTACCTCTCCCTGCCTCTCCCTGCCTCGCCCTGCCTCTCCCTGCCTCTCCCTGTCTCGCCCTGCCTCTCCCTGCCTCTCCCTGCCTCGCCCTGCCTCTCCCTGCCTCTCACTGCCTCGCCCTGCCTCTCCCTGCCTCTCCCTGCCTCGCCCTGCCTCTCCCTGCCTCTCCCTGTCTCGCCCTGCCTCTCCCTGCCTCTCCCTGCCTCTCCCTGCCGCTCCCTGCCACTCCCTGTATCGCCCTGCCTCTCCTTGTCTCGCCCTGCCTCTCCCTGCCTCGCCCTGCCTCTCCCTGCCTCTCCCTGCCTCTCCCTGCCTCACCCTGCCTCTCCCTGCCTCGCCCTGCCTCGCTGTTCTTCTCCCTGCCTCTCCCTGTCTCGCCCTGACTCGCCCTGCCTCGGTTTGCCTCTCCCTGCCTCTCCCTGTCTCGCCCTGCCTCTCCCTGCCTCTCTCTGCCTCGCCCTGCCTCTCCCTGCCTCGCCCTGCCTCTCCCTGCCTCTCCCTGCCTCTCCCTGTCTCGCCCTGCCTCTCCCTGCCTCGCCCTGCCTCTCCCTGCCTCTCCTTGTCTCGCCCTGCCTCGCCCTGCCTCTCCCTGCCTCTCCCTGTCTCGCCCTGCCTCTCCCTGCCTCGCCCTGCCTCTCCCTGCCTCTCCTTGCCTCTCCCTGTCTCGCCCTACCTCTCCCTGCCACTCCTTGTCTCGCCCTGCCTCTCCTAGCCTCGCCCTGCCTCTCCCTGCCTCTCCCTGCCTCGCCCTGCCTCTCCCTGCCTCTCCTTGCCTCTCCCTGCCTTTCCCTGCCTCTCCCTGCCTCTCCCTGTCTCGCCCTGCCTCTCCCTGCCTCGCCCTGCCTCTCCCTGCCTCTCCCTGCCTCTCCCTGCCTCTCCCTGCCTCGCCCTGCCTCTCCCTGCCTCGCCCTGCCTCTCCCTGCCTCGCCCTGCCTCTCCCTGCCTCACCCTGCCTCTCCCTGCTTCGCCCTGCCTCGCTTTGCCTCTCCCTGCCTCTTCTGTCTCGCCCTGCCTCGCCCTGCCTCTCCCTGCCTCTCCCTGCCTCTCCCTGCCTCGCCCTGCCTCGCCCTGCCTCTCTTTCCTTCCTCTCCCTGTCTCGCCCTGCCTCGCCCTGCCTCTCCCTGTCTCGCCCTGCCTCTCCCTGCCTCTACCTGTCTCGCCCTGCCTCTCCCTGCCTCGCCCTGCCTCTCCCTGCCTCTCCCTGCCTCGCCCTGCCTCTCCCTGCCTCTCCCTGCCTCGCTCTGCCTCTCCCTGCCTCTCCTTGTCTCGCCCTGCCTCTCCCTGCCTCGCCCTGCCTCTCCCTGCCTCTCCCTGCCTCGCCCTGCCTCTCCCTGCCTCTCCCTGCCTCTCCCTGCCTTTCCCTGCCTCTCCCTGCCTCTCCCTGTCTCGCCCTGCCTCTACCTGCCTCGCCCTGCCTCTCCCTGCCTCTCCCTGCCTCTCCCTGCCTCTCCCTGCCTCTCCCTGTCTCGCCCTGCCTCTCCCTGCCTCGCCCTGCCTCGCCCTGCCTCTCCCTGCCTCTCCCTGTCTCGCCCTGCCTCTCCCTGCCTCTCCCTGCCTCTCCCTGCCTCTCCCTGCCTCTCCCTGCCTCGCCCTGCCTCTCCCTGCCTCTCCCTGTCTCGCCCTGCCTCTCCCTGCCTCGCCCTGCCTCTCCCTGCCTCTCCCTGCCTCACCCTGCCTCTCCCTGCTTCGCCCTGCCTCGCTTTGCCTCTTCCTGCCTCTTCTGTCTCGCCCTGCCTCGCCCTGCCTCGCCCTGTCTCTCCCTGCCTCTCCCTGCCTCATCCTGCCTCGCCCTGCCTCGCCCTGCCTCTCCCTGCCTCTCCCTGCCTCGCCCTGCCTCTCCCTGCCTCTCCCTGTCTCGCCCTGCCTCTCCCTGCCTCTCCCTGTCTCGCCCTGCCTCTCCCTGCCTCTCCCTGCCTCTCCCTGTCTCGCCCTGCCTCTCCCTGCCTCGCCCTGCCTCTCCCTGCCTCTCCCTGCCTCTCCCTGCCTCTCCCTTCCTCTCCCTGCCTCGCCCTGCCTCGCTGTGCCTCTCCCTGCCTCTCCCTGTCTCGCCCTGCCTCGCCCTGCCTCGGCCTGCCTCTCCCTGCCTCTCCCTGTCTCGCCCTGCCTCTCCCTGCCTCTCCCTGCCTCTCCCTGCCTCTCCCTGCCTCGCCCTGCCTCTCCCTGCCTCTCCCTGCCTCTCCCTGCCTCTTCCTGCCTCTCCCTGCCTCTCCCTGCCTCTCCCTGTCTCGCCCTGCCTCTCCCTGCCTCGCTCTGCCTCGCCCTGCCTCTCCCCGCCTCTCCCTGCCTCTCCCTGCTGCTCCCTGCCTCTCCCTGCCTCTCCCTGCCTCATTTTGCCTCGCCCTGTCTCGCCCTGCCTCTCCCTTCCTCTCCCTGCCTCTCCCTGTCTCGCCCTGCCTCTCCCTGCCTTGCCCTGCCTCGCCCTGCCTCACACTGCCTCTCCCTGCCTCATCCTGCCTCGCCCTGCCTCGCCCTGCCTCTCCCTGCCTCTCCCTGCCTCGCCCTGCCTCGCCCTGCCTCTCCCTGCCTCGCCCTGTCTCTCCCTGTCTCGCCCTGCCTCTCCCTGTCTCGCCCTGCCTCTCCCTGCCTCGCCCTGTCTCTCCCTGCCTCGCTATGCCTCGCCCCAGCCTCTCCCTTCCTCTCCCTGCCTCGCCCTGCCTCGCTGTGCCTCTCCCTGCCTCTCCCTGTCTCGCCCTGCCTCGCCCTGCCTCGGCCTGCCTCTCCCTGCCTCTCCCTGTCTCGCCCTGCCTCTCCCTGCCTCTCCCTGCCTCTCCCTGCCTCTCCCTGCCTCGCCCTGCCTCTCCCTGCCTCTCCCTGCCTCTCCCTGCCTCTTCCTGCCTCTCCCTGCCTCTCCCTGCCTCTCCCTGTCTCGCCCTGCCTCTCCCTGCCTCGCTCTGCCTCGCCCTGCCTCTCCCCGCCTCTCCCTGCCTCTCCCTGCTGCTCCCTGCCTCTCCCTGCCTCTCCCTGCCTCATTTTGCCTCGCCCTGTCTCGCCCTGCCTCTCCCTTCCTCTCCCTGCCTCTCCCTGTCTCGCCCTGCCTCTCCCTGCCTTGCCCTGCCTCGCCCTGCCTCACACTGCCTCTCCCTGCCTCATCCTGCCTCGCCCTGCCTCGCCCTGCCTCTCCCTGCCTCTCCCTGCCTCGCCCTGCCTCGCCCTGCCTCTCCCTGCCTCGCCCTGTCTCTCCCTGTCTCGCCCTGCCTCTCCCTGTCTCGCCCTGCCTCTCCCTGCCTCGCCCTGTCTCTCCCTGCCTCGCTATGCCTCGCCCCAGCCTCTCCCTGTCTCTCTCTGCCTCTCCCTGCCTCTCCCTGCCTCCCGCTGCCTCGCCCCAGCCTCGCACTGCCTCGCCCTGCCTATCCCTGGTTCGCCCTGCCTCTCCCTGCCTCTCCCTGCCTCGCCCTGCTTCTCCCAGCCTCTCCCTGTCTCTCCCTGCCTGGCCCTGCCTCTCCCTGTCTCGCCCTGCCTCTCCCTGCCTCGCCCTGCCTCGCCCTGCCTCACCCTGCCTCTCCCTGCCTCTCCCTGCCTCTCCCTGCCTCTCCCTGTCTCTCGCTGTCTCTCCCTGTCTCGCACTGCCTCTCCCTGCCTCTCCCTGCCTCGCCTTGCCTCGCCCTAACTCTCCCTGCCTTGCCCTGCCTCGCCCTGCCTCACACTGCCTTTCCCTGCCTCATCCTGCATCGCCCTGCCTCGCCCTGCCTCTCCCTGCCTCGCCCTGCCTCTCCCTGCCTCTCCCTGTCTCGCCCTGCCTCTCCCTGCCTCTCCCTGCCTCGCCCTGCCTCTCCCTGCCTCTCCCTGTCTCGCCCTGCCTCTCCCTGCCTCGCCCTGCCTCTCCCTGCCTCTCCCTGTCTCGCTTTGCCTCTCCCTGCCTCTCCCTGCCTCTCCCTGTCTCGCCCTGCCTCTCCCTGTCTCGCCCTGCCTCTCCCTGCCTCGCCCTGTCTCTCCCTGCCTCGCCCTGCCTTGCCCCAGCCTCTCCCTGTCTCTCCCTGCCTCTCCTTGCCTCCCCCTGCCTCGCCCCAGCCTCGTACTGCCTCGCCCTGCCTATCCCTGGTTCGCCCTGCCTCTCCCTGCCTCTCCCTGCCTCGCACTGTCTCCCCCTGCCTCGCCCTGCCTCTCCCTGCCTCGCCCTGCCTCCCCCTGCCTCGCCCTGCCTCCCCCTGCCTCACCCTGCCTCTCCCTGCCTCGTCGTGTGGGCGGGACTGACCTGTGACTGCCATCCATCAGAGCTTGTGCTGTGAAACGGTGTTACAGATGCCACACCGGCTTCTGATTTCAATATAAATGCATTGCTTTATTCTAAATTATGCCAGTTTCCGCGGCAAACGCCTGAGCTATTTTGGCTTACTACCCTGATGATGGTGACCGGAATGTCTACCGAAACGCTGGCGAACTCTTCACTTTTGACGCGTCAATACCATACAGGTCAATAAACCTCAAATTTCTAATAACTTTAAATCTTATGTTATGCACCTAAGAAATTCTTTTTTTTAATATGGTACGAATTTTTAGTATTATTTCCAATTGTGAACACAGAATCAAAAACATTTTACCATTAAAGAAACTGGCCTGTTGGAATGAAAATAATTTCCGGAT
This sequence comes from Bacillus rossius redtenbacheri, assembly GCF_032445375.1. Classification (NCBI taxonomy): domain Eukaryota; kingdom Metazoa; phylum Arthropoda; class Insecta; order Phasmatodea; family Bacillidae; genus Bacillus; species Bacillus rossius. The sequence goes on along the minus strand of NC_086336.1, from coordinate 13,557,515 downwards.
GGCCAAGCACGACTTTAAATTTTCTATGTAATTATGTGATACGATAACGTGGTTTTGAACGCACGTATGAGCAAACAAGCCAATTATTACGGCTATAATGTGTAACGTTACCAATCACTTCAAATAATGTTGAGAAGCAGATTTTTTTTTTTATGTTTCGGTTTGTCATCTTGTGTACTGCCAGATAATTAGAGGCTGTATCACAGAACAACAACAAAGCAGAGAAATTAAAAGTGTATTGTCACCATCTTGACTATAACCATACTAGCATTTTCCTAATGTGGATTCGACATAAAATGTGGATAACTAAATTCAGGATGATCTGGCCGGGAATTATAAACAAGGCACTCCAAACCGCCTGACCCCGTGGTTGACAGATAGTGGTTTCTGTACAATTCCACTGTTTACATTGCGTTACTACATCTCGTACCTCTAATATTACCAAGGCAACAGTCGAAACATAGGGTATGTACGTGCTTATACTAAGGAATCATGTTCATGTGGCAATAATATCTCAACAGGAACGAATCTAGCTTATTCTCCACTACGATTAATTGATTATTAAAAACTAAACATTTTGATAGTGGTTCAAGGACACTGGCAACCTTAAAAGGTGCCGTTGTAGAAAGCCATTTTATGACGTTCAAACTAATAAATGTCGATTTTCAAACATCTACCACATTTAAATTATTAAGAGGCTTTAGAAGATAAAAAAAATCATTCTGAAACCACCTTATTAAATAACTCTTTTTCGTGGATGAATAAAGTATTTCTTTGCCTATGATTATTTTAAAGTTAAAAATATAATATTACGTCACAGAAGGTGTGCACAGAGGCCTAGGAGGACAGGAATCCCACTAGCATAGAGGTTGACTCTGCACTCACATATTTGAGTCAACCCAATGGCTGGAATCAACAACCCTTCAGAGATCAATTAATTATTTTAACCTCAAATGTTGATCTATCACGCCATGATACTATTATTATTTTTGGTTTTATTTATTTTTTCGCTACATTAAAGACGGTGCCTCACTTTCATCTGCTGTTGTCTAACAAATATTTTTAAAAGGTATTACTCATTGTGAATATGTATCGTATATTTCTGTAACAGAAAAACAAATGCAGGAGTGGCCTAGTGTTAAAAGATACAATAATAGACTATAATAGTATCAATGACAATAAATTAAAAACAATTCACATGGCGCATTAGACCAAACTTAAGAGTAAAGAATTAAAATGTCACTCATCAATGAACTTAAGAAAAGATTGGTTGTTTAGACCAGTGGGAGGGGGGAAATATGAACTGATGAAATCAATCGTGGTTTCAACAGTGTTTAGGCCATAAAAATTATATATTACTTCATTTAAAATTGTTATCTCCGTTAAATCATGATTATTAAATTCAGGGTTTCCACGTAATTATAAATGACTGGCTGGTACAAATATTTTCCCTGTCAAGTCGTTGGCTTTTACTATAGAATACATTTTTGGTAATGAAAACAATTTTAATAATACCGTCAATAGCCTCTATTTTACAACTACAGGAAATCTCCAAATGTTTCATCTTTGCCTGAACGAAGACAAATTTTCATGATAAAACCATAAACAGTTGTCATTCACTCTCTTAAATACTGTTGAAAATCAAGATTTGCGTAATATTTGTTCCTATCATTCTCATTAACAATAACTATAAAAACCATTATACGGGTATAACTGAACAACTGAAGCCCCACTTATATGTATAGAGTTTAAACTAAATAAATTCCTTGTGACATAAGTAATACTTTAAGATCAGGAAAAGAAATGCATAAATATATTCAGAGACGTCTGCACTGGCAATTACGGACTCAATTTATGACCAGAAAACAAATACTTGTTGATAGTTGTTTTTTTCTTTTATGCGTTTGGCTTTCAAAAGTAAAACTCGTGCATGAATCCTTCTGGAATTTAGTATCTAAATTATCAACAGTACCACAAAGCTGCCTTGCGAAACAATTACTTCACCTTCCACGTCACATGTAGCCGGTGAGAAGTTCACGTCTATTGATGTTAACTTTCCTTTTTGTTTGTATGTGAACAAAACCTATCTAAGTCATTTCACATGAATGAGAACCAACGTAAAGTATAGGCAAATATTATAAATATCATATAATATCAGCATTTTACAGTATCGTGGTTGAATCACAGTAGCGTACTAAAGATTTTCCAAGAAATGAGCGGGGATGTTGCGTGATATTTTTTAATTACATAAATGTACTTTTTGAAGGTTTTCATAAAGTAATGTGAACCAATGATTTGCTTAATTTAGGATTGTTATAATACATATTTTATATCCATATTTTTATGCATTTAGTAGATAAAAAGTTAAGGTAAGATAAATAATTTAATTAATTTTGAGCGAAATTAAGGTAATGGGTCAGACCTACCAAATATTTTTCTTCGTATTTTTTCAAGCAATTTTTTTTACATATTATAGTAAACTATTTAAGTTTATTAAGACTTCTTACTAAGATTAGAATATTTTTATATCTAATGTTTTAGGTAGAATAATTTATGAAGTACGCTTTAATTTCTCGAGCATGCTAAAACAATGATCATTTTTGAACCCGCATTGTAACATAAACACAAAACGTGTCTCTATCTCCAGTTCATTTCGTTCACGAAGTCATGGTGCTCCCCTTGTTAACTTCGGAGTTTGAAAGGCGCACTACTTCCAACTTCTCGTTGGACGCAGTTAAGTTGTATTTCAAGTACACCCACGCCGCCTGAATTTTAAGTGCTTCCATCTGCAAATAAACTAACTCCCTTCGCAGCAATTTAACCTTGCACGAAGTTTAATAGCGTACGTGACGTATCGCAATGCCGAATGCAAAAGAAAAAAAAACATTCAATTTAAACGGAAATGATAACTGTATATAACTTTGCGTACGCGAAATTAAATGGCCGGAATACTTATATTATTGAAAAAACTACATATATAAACGTAAAAATTATGTATCGGAATTTATAGCATTACAATTACGGATTTTCAAGATGGCAGCCGTAACGCAAATTGCAACAGTTGTGACTAATACAAGATTGAGGTTCTATCTCGAACAGGTGGTGCTATTATTACTTAAAATTAAAAAAAAAAATTAAAACTCCGAATATGCATGTTATTTTTATATATACAGTTTTTAATTCTCAGTCTGGTAAATGTCTCGATTTACGTGCGGTTAATGGCGTATGTTTTCCAACCTAGAGATCAGAGTTGCGATGGTTCGAATCACAGCGCTTCCAATGTATTTTGCATAAAAAATTAAATTTAATATGCCGATAAGGACCATAATAGCTCTAGTAGGTAATTGAACATCAACCTTATGTGATGAGAGAGAGTGACGCTGGCGCTCTCTAGGAACAAACAGCAGAAACAAAGTCAACGGTATCCAAGATGGCGGCCTCCAGCGGAACAGAAAAAAATCAATATGGCGGTCGTGATGGAAATTTCATCATTAGTGAGTGGGGCGCTCCATTTAAAGATGGCGGATCCAAGATGGTGGATACATATGTCTGTCGAGATCAAGGTCAATGGTCATGGTCAAGGTCGTCGAAGATGGCCGCTGTGACGTCAGAGCAATCGGAATTGACCCGGCTCCAGCTCCACAACCCTGAACACTGGCGCCGGGCATAACTTAACATATTACTATCATTAATGATAAAATCTTTTTCGTCTGAGCAATATGTTCGCGAACAAAAAGAAAGAAATTTATATAATGTTAAACATAATTTTAGTTATCTATATTAAGTAATATTATTAAATAATTTACGTAAAATTGACGAAAGATGTTTAGTTTCGTCAACTTATATTAATGTTTAGTACGACGCAAGACCATACATACTAAAACCATTTTTGTAATTTTATTACTTTTAATTAATAATATAGGAGACAACCTTTTCGTATTATAGTGGTTCGAAAAGAAAATCTTAATTTATCAACCCAGCTTTATTTAAAGCTTGAAACACTAAGATATAAGACTTAGTCAACTATGTTTAAAAATAATTTTCTTGTAAAGCGCTTCAAATACTTTAATTCTGCCGAGTGTGAAATAAATCATTCTTTTTTTTTTTTTTATCAGAGGCTAGCACGGACCTTCGACGACGCGTGTCGCTGAACGAGACGAAGTACTTAATAAGAGAAGGCCTCGCAGGGATATTATTACCGCGGCATGCGTGATTTCCCGGGCATGTGACGTTTTGCCTAAAGACGTTTTGCCTATTTTTAGGCAAAACCCCGTTTAGCAAAACGCCATTAGGCAAAACGCCGTTATGAAAATCGCCGTTTGGCAAAACGCCGTTGGCCAAATAGGAGTTAGGCATACGCCGTTAGGGAAAACGCCGTTAGGCTAATCGCCATTAGGCAATTCACCGTTAGGTAAAACGCTTTTTCCTCTTTTAGGCAAAACGCCATTAGGCAATTCGGCTTTAGGCAAAACGCCGTTAGGCCTATTGCGGTTAGGCAAATCGCCGTTAGGCAAACCGCTGATAAGCAAATCGCCGTTAGGCAAACCACTGATAGGCAAAACACCGTTAGAAAAAACGTTGATAGGCAAAACGCCGTTAGGTTAGGTTAGGTAAGGCAAAACGCCGTAAGGCAATTCGCCATTAGGCAAAACGCTGTTGGCCAAATCGTAGTTAGGCAAAATGCCTTTGGCCAAATCGTAGTTAGGCAAAACGCCGTTAGGCAATTCGCCATTAAACAAAACGCCGTTAGGTAAATCGCCGTCAGGCAGAACCCCGTTAGGGAAAACGCCGTTAGGCAAATCGCCTTTAGGCAAATAGCCGTTAGGCAATTCGACATTAGGCAAAACGAATTGAGTCGAAATGACTTTAAGCAAATCGCCGTAACGAATTCATGTTTAGGCAAACCGCCTTTAGGCAAATCGCCTGTTACTCGATTTCCCCGAGAGCAACTCGCCGCGCGGGAAATGCCGCCGTGTTATCGCAACCCGCCGCTAGGGGCGCACGTGCGCGAGCTGGCATGTCGCGGAGTGTTATCTCCCGGCGAGTGCTGTTATGATTATGCGTGCGAAGTCGCAACACGCGGACGGACGGGTGGAGGAGGATGAAGAAAGGGGCGTGGGAAGCAGAAACAATGTAGGGAGGGACAGACACGTGGCGGGCCGCCAACGAGGAAATATACGCCGGGATAATTTAAATTCAGGGCGAGCGAATGGTTATCTCTCGTTTTCTGCCTCCGTCGGCCTGCGACTTACCGCTGCTCTATCTGCTCTTCCAGCCGCCCCGCCCTTCCCAAGTGCTCGAATCCTCTTCCGAGCGACCCAGATCCTGCAGGACGTGAGACAATGGGGTTGGAACAGCCTCTCGCTGCAGCGCGGTCCCCTGATACGATAACTCGCGTCAGCACTGGTCAGCTCGATTTTCAATATTTGCACTGTTTAAATTTCCAACTGGAACCACAGAAGAACATACATTCAGAGTTTTTCGTAAATTTGTGAATATCCTTGTTGACTTAAGTGTCCTGAGTTTCTCATTTTCAACATGAACTCACTTAAATCTTGTTGTGTACGGTAACAAAACATTCAAATCCACGATATACACAATCTTCTTAATTCACCTGCTTCTGTTGTCTGGGACTACAGTAGTATGTAAATGGGGTTCCGGGCATTGGGTTCTGGGTGTGGTGTTGTGGTGTTGTCCACCATCTTGGATTGAGACGTCACGGCGGCCATCTTGGATTACCTTGAAATTGAACTTTGACCTTGACCTTTGACCTTCAAGTATGTCAAAATTTAGCAAAAAAAATCGCCAAAATTAGCCAAAAATCGCCCAAATTTCTACTTTTTTGGAAAGAAATTCGCGCTAAAATATCTCAATAAATTCCTCAATTCAGAAATTAGGATTTAGAAAACCTCAAAATACTTTTTGCCTTAGAAAGAACACAAATTCCTAAAAGAGGCTTAAGCATCCATGTCTAAAGCCTCCGATAAGCCTCTGACGTCATCTAGGATTATGACCGCCATCTTGGATTATGACGACATCATTGCAATTTCCGTTACAGCCCCCATCTTGAAAATCCGTAATTATTATGTTATGAAATCGGGAAAAAATGTTAAATTTAAAAAAACATTAATCAATAGAATTTAATATTAAAAATTTAATTAAAAATATTTTTTAAAAATTAGAAAAATGTACACTTAATTACGTCATGGAGTTGGAGTCCTCGGTTCGAACCCGGTGAGGGCAAAAAATATAAAAATGACGACGACCGATCCTTCCTCCAAGGAAGCCGCTGGCAGGTTGACCTACCACCACATTTTTCCAGGTATATATATCGTCAGCAAGTATGACGTCATTTCCGCCATCTTGTAAATCTTTATTTATTATCCGATTTTAATGAAAATTTATAAAATTTATAAAATAAATACATTTTTAATAAAAATCTTTAAAAAAAACTGTTGGATGTTTCGTTACGACCGCCATCTTGAAAATCCATAATTTTAATGCTATAAATCCGAAAAAATTCCAAAAAAATATTTAAATATCGCCTACTTCAAATGTTTAGTTGTTTAAACGATTTCCGGGTGTTGATGTTGACACAGGAGTGTGCGTTGATGCGGACACGGGAGTGTGTATTGATGCGGACGCGGGTGGACTTGTAGGTTGGACACGGGAGTGTGTGTTGATGCGGACACGGGAGGACTTTTAGGAAGGACACGGGAGAGTGTGTTGAAACGGCCGAGGGCAAACTTATAGGACGGACACGGGAGAATGTGCTAAGTCGGCTACGGACAATCTTGTGGCACGGACGCGGTAGTGTGTTTTGAGGCAGGCACGGGCGATCTTGTGGACGGACACTGGAGAGTAAGTTGTAGCGGCCGTGGGTGGACTTTTCGGACGGACACGGGAGTGTTGTAGAGACTGCCGCGGGCGGACTGTGGAACGGACACAGGAGAGTGTGTGGAGGCGGCCCTGAACGTGACAGGAAACCGCGCTCGTGCGTGCAGACCTTGACGTTTTCTGCAAATGTGGCCATATAAGATTGTCGCGGAATTGGCGGTCTCTTCACCTGTAGTACATACTGTGCTTCGCATCGACCAGAAGAAATATGCACGCCTTGGCAAGGGCGTGTGGCGAGGGCCGTAAGCCGGTCCCGCGTGCATGTAAGGGCATGTTGGATGTTTTGCCAAATATCCTGGTGTTTTGGCAGTTTTTCCGTGACGTCTGTTATCCTCGTCTCGCATCGAACTGCAAGTTATTTACTTGCCCAAGCTGGAGTGCCCTTGATAATCCCGGGCGCTGTCATCTGATGTGCTTGTCTATTTGACCGATATTCAGCGAGGAATTCGTAACGAACATGTTTTACGCCTGCTTTTTTTATGTTTGTATCAAGAGACATTTCCCGGATCCGATGAAAGTCTCAAGCCTTTCAATACATTCTTTTTAGCAACAAAAAAAAACTTTTACGGGCGGAAATCACCACCCTGCCGGTAGGACTGTAATTGTATTCGGCTGTTATGCGCATTGTAGGCTTAAATTGAGACCCGGGTTGTAAGTAACTGTTTTATAGAATTTTGAAAGTTTTTATTTTGTAAGTAGAATTTTCGTAAAAGGCCTTTAGGTAGCAAGATTTGTTTTTTTTGTTTTTAACTAGTTGTAGATGTTTAACTGAAAGAAGTTATACTATACATAAAATTTTTACAATTTACCACAAGAGTGTTGCTTATTTTATCTAAACGTGTAAAAAATATTGTTGTAGAAAAAATATCTGAGCAAATACATTTTTTATCAACCAGTCTATATCAGCTTGTAATATTAAATCTATTATAGCCGCTATGTCCAAACGCAAATGATTATTTTTATTAAATATTTTATAACATTTTGAAGTGTTTTTGTGTATTTAAATAAGGTCCTTTAGAACAGCCTTTTCCTTAAATATGTAGCAAATAATTTACTGGTATTCTTTTCATGGGCATCTGTACAGGGAAACAGAGAGATTTTTGAGACGTAAAAATTGCAAAGAATGTGCCAAATATATTTTTCAATTTTTGTTGTTTTTTTAGGCCGTTCCTAGACGGGTGTCAAATTAGCGGTGGTTTGCTCCTGAGCTGGTAAACCCGATTAGTTGTTATAATTTACATATTTTCAACACTCCAATGATTTGTTCGTAAGAAGATTTAAATATCCCGTAACAGAAACTTTCTACGTTGAAAGCTTACTACTGTGGCAACTTCAATGTATTACTTCAACTTAACCAATATAAATTCACGTCAATTTTTCCAATAGTAATGGATAATTATAAAAGAATTAGACTTATCAGAAAAAAAAATCTATAATGATTTCATGAAATGTTTTAGAACATATACTGATAAAAGTTTTAATCAATGATGTTAGAGTTTTTTGTTATGTTTGAAGCAAAACTTTTATTACAAAGATTTAATAGCAAGTGTTATAGGTTTTCACGACAGAAAATTAATCAAACCTAAAGTTAATTGAAAACTTTTAAAGTATTTTTAAGGATTTATTCATCAAATTTTTCAGGGAAGTTAAATACGGGCAATTTATACTCTATAAGAAATATGTATAGAAACTTTTGAAATGAGGCGAGAAATATTGAGAATTATAAATATATGTTAAACAAAGAGATGAGACTGATAAGTTAAAAATGTTGTTTTAGGGCATTCAGAAACTATTGTATTACAACCAGAGTGAGAAAGTATAACTGTACAATTAGCCCTACACAGTGAAATGTTTTCACCTTAAATTCATGAAGAAAACATGTTTAAATTTATTCAGGGAACATAGTACATTTACAGATGTCATAGTAAATTAACGTATAATGAGCTAACGAACGTTGAACTTAAAACTATAAAAATATTCTTGAAGCATTAATATAATTCAAAACCTGTTAAAGTGCAATGCAACATTTCTCTTTTTCCCTTCCACGGGCATGTTTAGCTTGATTACAACGGAAAACAGCAAACAAGTCGGAATATGGCGTAATTTCTCCTAAGATTAATTTAACTGGTCTTACGAAAAACATTTCATTTATTTGAGATTCATTATTCTTAGTTGTATAATATGATATTTTTACTGTAATGAACAAAAGCTTGAATAAACAAGGCAGATATTATGGAATGCATGATGTGTTAGTTATTTTTATTTAAATATTAGCGCAGAATAGGACATGATAGTTGACTCGTTTCATGAAACACACCTCATTAACATTTTACAAACCTTTACCGAAAATTTGTTAGATACCTGTCCATATATTATTTATTGTATCATCGCAACTAGATATTGTGAGTTTAACACTACATCAGTTTAAAATGCTTGAAAAAAGTACAGTTATAAAAATTAAATATATGAACCCAACGCTTAGTCTGAACAAGCACATACTGAGGTTTACTCTTTTTTTTTTTAAGTATGGGGATATATTCTGATAATTTTGTAAATTTGATTTGCAGTGTTGGCAAAAGTGTTCAGCAACTAGTTTCACAACACATTTTATAAAATTAAAAATAAATATTATGTAAAAAGGTCAATTTGTTTAATTTATTTAGAGTAAAAAATAACAGTTTTCAAAATATTCCCAACGTTTCGCCGATTCGAAAACTTCTGCTGACACAAATTAAGGCTGTGTCAATTTAATTCTGAACTTGATTAAAGCGACACTTACAACTACCTCATTAAGAGTCGGATAAGACTTTATGCGCTCGTTACAAGTCGGTCGTCTTTGAATCTCGACAACTGTGTGAAGTCAGCTTAATTGATCCGCGATTTTGCAGAGCGCTTCCTCTAGCAGTTTTAATCAAATCGCTATTCAAACTGTAATTTCACTTTGCAGTGAGACAGTTCTTCTTCGTATTCTGACGTTTAATTAGTTTGCCTCGTGAGAATAACATTTAACTTGATTCCAAGCGCGATGCAGTAGGCAATAATTGCGAGCACTCCTTCCATGTAATCAGGAATCGTTTGTATAATTTGTAATATAAATTAAGCTGTAAACCAGAAGTTAAGTACAAGGGAATTTCCCAAAAGACAAACTTATTTACTTATTCACCAGCTCATTCAAATGCGATATATGAGCTCCCAATTTCTGTCAGAAGTATAGAAAATCTTAACCTCAGTAAATGATTAAAACAGTGCAAACACCAAAATGCCTACTGTTATTTCAGATATAAAATGAAAGAAGAATGAAAACTTACTAAAATGAAGATAAGCGGTATTGTATTTCAGGTAAAGGTAATCGAATGTTTGTTTATCGTACATTAATCTGGTAATGAACATGTAAATGCAAAGGGATAAGGCTGCTGGGACGAAAGAACAAGCTGAGAGTTTACGTAACAATCCAAAAACGTAATTTTATAACTTTTATTTGAAAAAATTTATACCGCAGATATGAGCACAATATGTTCGATCTTCCAACATTACGACATTGTGCATTAATCTGATCAGTTGGCGGGCATTAAAATCATAGTAGGACACGGATTTTCACAATGACCTTAGCTACAGATAGTTACTATAAAACAGTAAACAATTTATTTAGAAAAAAACTTTTAAGAAGTATGCAGGTTTGAATACGATTTAAATATAAAATTTATGATTCAATGCAGTTTTTTGGACATGCGCCATTGCAGTTTTGCACTGTTTTTCATGGAAAAATTCAGAAAAAAATTATGAATATTTATATATATAAATATATATAATGATTTTTTGGAGTTTTTCCATGACAAAAGTGAAAAACTGCAATGGCGTATGTCAAAACAAAATCCATTAAATCAAAATTCACCTTTGCATGAATCATTTAAATAACGTACAAAAATTATGTTTTAGTCTAAATAAAATGATAACCAAGAAAGTAAGTGTACTTAATCAATTATGCTGTTGGGGTTTTAAATACACACAATAATTGCATTCTATCAAAAGAAAAATTAACTAAAAACAAATCTACGTATTTGTCGTTGTTGATTTTGCAGTTGTTAACAGTTGATTATAATTTTTCACACTATCGCGCATTAAAATAAAATTTTACTGCTCATGAGGGATGCAGTGAAGATATGAATTTACAGCGCAGTCTTAAATTTCGGTACAAATTAAAGTTTTAAAAAAAATATAAAAAAAATATTGAAATCAAATTTTCAACGGAGTTTAATCCTTCACTCATCGACCGTAAAATTATTTTTAAACTACGAAACATTATTTATTTTTGGTGTTACTTTTCTAATACATAGGTACTTGGAGACGTTGCAGTGTTATCTTCAGGAGCACGTTGCACGTTCGCCGGCTCGCTAGCCCTCAAGAGCCGAAGCTCTGCGCCGGACCCGGTGATTAAATCAGGGCGCGCGGGCCCTTTGTCGACCTTCCGCCCTGCGCGTCTCGATTATGCCCCGGCCCTGTCCCTTCGCCCCCCCCCCCCCCTGCGCCACGTGGGCAAACAAGGCGCGGCCCGCATCCCGAGTCTGCTCGCAGCAACAAATGCATCAGCGCCCTTCGCTCGCCGGGTCCACACACGCTGTGGTCCGCGGGGGAGAGGGGTTACTATACCCGGTGTCCTTGCCTCGGGAGGCATCTTTTAACCACAGAGTGGCGTTTTCATGCTCCACGTATACAACTATCTAGCAATGCTAGCAGTCAGTCAACAGTTTTACGTTACTGTGTAGTACGAATAGGTTTATTTCAAATACGTATAAAACTGATAGGGCAAGGAGGAGTAGACCTTCCCATCTTGCAATAAAGCTTTTGTGCTGAATTAATTTAGTCGCCATTGCATTGGACTTACCTTTGGCTACTTGTTGAAGTTGACACTTGCGAACTGGAGTGATTATCATGATAGTTGTAGCCACCCGCGTAAAATAATAAGGTACATCTGAAGAGGACAGCGCCTTCCATACTCTCCTTGTCTTCCCCTTCGCTCCTGCTCTAGTGCAATGACGTCTCGTTTTTATTCGTGTATCACCCCTAAATGTGTATTTTTAATATTCATTTTGTAGTGCAGCTTGAAATCACACGTTACAGTGAATAATATTTTAATCTAAATTATATGAGTACATACCATTTACGGAATAATTTGAAACGTAATGTGTATTTATCTTATGAAACATTTCAATTCTGTGACTCTCCCAACACTAAATTAGAGCTCTGCACAAGTAACAGAACTTTACGTTCCAACATAGCCTCGTCGTTCGTCACCATTTAGTAGACTGTCGAGTTTCGAGTAGTCCCGGGACATTACACATCTACTTGGCGCTTACAGACTAGAGCCTGGTAGTTAATATGTGCTTACAAAAAGGTATAGAAGGTCTGGGACTAATGATTTATGCCTTGTCATGCCAAAAAGTTGGGATAAATAGTTTGAAATTAGAATTATATCAAACATATGGAAAACTCCAAGATGGAGGGCCTAAACCCCTTAACGTTTCAGTATAATGAACGTCCTTTTGTCAAAAATTTGGAGAAAGGACGGTTGGTGAAATAACGGTTTAGGTAAACTTACTTTCAGTAAAACGACTTTAGGTCCATTACCTGTCGGTTTGATGACTTTTGACGAAACGTTTTTTAATCTATTTGTCAGTTAAATAGCTTTCGGTTAAACTACTTTAGGTATACTACATTAGTTAAATGAGTTTTAGGAAAACGACATTAGCTCTAATTCATGTCAGATAAATGAAGTTTTTGCAAAACAACTCAAGGTCTACTACCTGTCGGTCACACAACTTTATGTCTATCACCGTGCCACCAAACTGAAAGTCTGGGGCAATGACTAAAACGTAATTGGCTATTACAAAACCAATTATAGGCCTAAGAGAAATTATGTATTTGACATTGGCATTACTCTCAGGAGATTTTTCAAATTTTTGAAACATGTATCACTGGATTAGCAGATGATAACGGAAATAACATAGAGAAGGTCGCAGTAACAAGAAACACATTTACTCATTATTAAGCAATAACCAATAGCAGCAAGTGACATTGAAAAATACTTCAACACTTCAGTTCAAAACGTTTATCAGTATATACTGGCCGTTACTCGGTCATAACACTGTAACAAATAAACTAACAATACTGATCCTGCCATTATCAAAATTATACTTTGGCAAATATGATTCACAACCGAGGAATTAACAATTTACTGATCATACGAAATCATGAAATTAATCTGGCTTAAACTATCCTAAAGGGGATTTGTTAAAAGATTAACATAAACAATACAGGGCACCTACACACACCAACACACACACACACACACACACACACATATATATATATATATATATATATATATATATATATATATATATATATATATCTTTATTTGCAGGTCCACATGTACATCTTATGAACAATAATAAAATATAAATATAAATGCAGAATTAACAATAAAATACTGATGAAAGGTTATAATCCTCACACAATTAACACGGGCAGTTAAAGGCTAAACACCATCTGTAACACAAAATTCGTTTAACTACACGCGCCAGGCTACTGGTGTGAATAAAATATATTTTTACAAAACAAAGGATTAATTACACAGGTATGTTACTGGGTTTTATGACAACTTGTCTATAGTCAGTGTTCGGCAGTTACGCAACAAATTCTTTAGGCCCACCACTCAGTTTTCGTAGTTTTCCAATCTCATCGTAACTTGCCTTTAATTCCATCGCGATGCTAGCGAGTGGTCCAGTGGTCGTGACGCATAAAGCTCTTCCGGTATGACGTTATCTCCGGATGTTGACAATGTGAGGATTTTTTTTATCCTGGAAAACATTTTTTTCCCCCACTGCTTGCCTGAACGGCAGACTGTTCTTTAGGCGGGCAACCATTGCGGGTTGCAAGCCCCGCAGGCGTCCAATACAAGCCTCACTAAATAAAAACACAGGTAAAACAAGGGAGAGAGCGTGCACATAGGACATAACAAACAAATTAAAATTATAATATAATTTAAAATATAATAATTTTTTTTAGAAATTTATTGTATTATGTTTTTGTTTAAATTTTGTAAAATACTTTTTGGTTTTTCACAAGTCTTCCGAGTATCACGCGGAAAAAATAAACATCACCTTTGATACTTGAAATGACGCCAACATTTTGTTCTCTGTAGCAATGAAAATACGGGCCTTGAACCCCGCGTTCATTAATGATTTTGGAGAGAGAGACTGTTTAAGAGTTGTGGGTCTGCGCGCGCCATCCATAGAGGCCAAGATGAGCCAAGTGTGAGTGTGCAGCTGTTCCTGGTTCAAGGTCATGGGGAATTTCAACTAAGCCTTCAAACATGGATTCAGACAGGATTTTTTTTAAATTTCGTTCTTGAACAAAGAAATATTAACCTAGCTGCGTTTGGATAGAAAATTAACTTCTACTGCTTGACAAGACAAAATATTAAAATATTTAATTTTTGTAATGAACACATTACAAAATTTTAAATAATCATGAGATAATTGGAAATAATTATATGGAGAAAAATTACTACAAAAATTACATGCAGAACTTAAATAGTAGTAAAAAATTATGTGAAACGAATTCCATTGAATTAAGAAAATATTAAATTATTTTTTTTAAATTATTACATTGTAAAACAGTAAGTTTTACAGGAAAATTCCAAATTTTTTAAATAGATTCTAACACATTAAATGTTAGAGTGTGTGAATCTGTTGATTGACAAAGTTCACTATAAATGAAGGAAGAACTCACTAAAGGTAAAAATTTTATCCAGCACATATATAGTTTGATCCCACACATAGTTTTGTGCAAGCATACAAAGTTAAAAATTTTGCTCTGAGAAAATGATGTTGCATTATCAATTACCTGAACGCAAGTGGATGTGCAGCTCATACTGACGAAAAGTAGGTACTGAGAGCAACAATTAATGTTAGAGCTAAAAATATTAAGAGGAACATGTGATATTATATTGTTTTTGTGAGTCCAATACATAGACATACTCATTAGGCTTCATTTAAACGGCTCTAAACTAATTTTACCGGTTCCGGACACTTTCTTCATTGTTTATTTAGCTGTTGTCAACGTGAGTTTATTTTCTTTGAAGAAGTATTTATTTTTGTGTTTAATTAGAAAATTTTCTTTTTTATTGGTTTTTGCCATTTTGTTAAAGTAATTTCGTTAGGATGCTAAAATGAAACTGAAATCGTTTGCTAAATGGACACCAAGTGTTGATTTTTTTTTCTAGCCTAAATTAATCTAAGTGTGTAGGGGAGGGTCCAGGTTAGGGGAGGACCTAGGTGTGTCTCAGGCCGAAGCCTATACACTCTACCATGCGGGTTTTTAACCATGCAGGACAAGGGCGCGTGCATCGTGTGCTTATTGGGGTTTACAGGCCAGCCATGGCTGCGATTGGCGCCATGACTGACGCCCCATTGGTCGCCTAGCTTAAAAGCTAGCTAATGTGACCCAGGTAAAACCTGCATAGACACAGAGAAAACCCTGGGCCGGGTCATGCGGGGATCAATTAACATGCATTAAGCAAACAGGTAACTACTGGACAAGAGGGAAGCAGGGTCCAGGTAAGAAGAGTTGGAGGGGCTGAAAAATCAACCATGCTGGAGTTGGGTGCTTGGGCCTTGCGGCCCGCATTTAAAGGTTGGGAACTCCTGGGTTATTATTAAACAGGGGCACATGCGCCCCCAGGGGAAAGCGACTTCACTCGTCGGCCCAGCCACAGCTGCCCAGGCAGCCACAGTTAAAACAGAAGTGGGCAGACGAGCCAGTAAACCGGCTCGAACTGCGGGCGCACGGGGCGAAAGGCAGCCTGACATTGCGCCATCCAAGTGTTGAGTGGGTATCGGGTGTTCCGAGCAATCCCGAGGACGGTCGAAGGTGCACGACGATGACGTGGCGGAGTGACGCGCAGAGCGGTGGCGTGCGAGCCTGTGAGACGGGACTTGCGAGCCAGCGACGACAGCAACATGGCCGGCGAGAGCTGGCGGCCGCGACCCCCGTGGACGACCAGCTGGGGCCAGTCAGGAGTCGACGCACATACACCTCGTTGCCAGAACAGGCGAAGGGCGGGCCGTGTCTTACTAGTTTTGAAGTGGACGTACTTTTTTTGAATGCTTTTTACGAGAGGTGCAACATTACCCACTTAGGCCGTGATTGCTCGAGACAGACGGCAAACGAGTTCATGTATAATACCGTAAAAGTGCGCGCACAGGAACTATAGAGACTCGAGGACCTTTCATTTAATATTCTGTTTGGCCAATCAAGTGAATTAAATGTACATGTAAATATAGAGTTATAGTTTAATGTTCTTAGGAGTTAGTTTGAATCATGCTACTCAGTAACAGCCATCAGGGAATTAGAGAATTTGAATCCTGCTCTTACATTGTTTGGTTTTAAAGCATCTCACACTTGCGGAATGAAAAGGGGAACTATATTTTTTACAGTCACGTGCGGTGGAATCGTGCCACCCGCGTGAAGTTTGACCCTCCTTGGGGCAAGAGTGTGAGGACAGATTGTTGATCGCGGTGTTGCTGAAGTAAAGCAACAGGGTGGTTACACTAAGCTTTACGTTTGAAACCATGATTTTAATACAAGGGTGAAGTTTAAGATAAATTTTGTTCAGTTATTGAAGTAAATAAATAACCAATAAGTCGATTGAAAAAATATCCATAATAGCTGGAATGTATAATGCATGCCTTGACTAGTGAGTCGGGTGTCAATTTATGCGTTTCTACCGCTGCGAATAAAACTTCCGCAGCGATTTTTTGCTGAATATTCTTTTGGCTGATTTCTTACAGAAAAAAATTATTCAGATCTCTCTAGAAATCACTAGAAAAAAATTATCAAAAAATTTCCTAGTAGAAATTGGAAACCGCTCCTGTTCAACCACATAGTGAAACACTGGTTCTAAACTTCCAAGAATCCATTGCGAATATTTTTGACATTTAGCAATGCATAATTAATTTGTAAGTTTCACCGAAACGGAGCGCAAATATACCGGCACTCATTTGATTGGCCGTTAGCGCCGCGATATTCGACCAATCACGTCTCTGAGGGGGAGCGGTGACGTGTTGCGATGCGCACACACAGGCGCCGCGCGGGCAAACACAGACGTGTGTGCGTTACGTACGGCCAACATAACTAACTGATTGCAAACACCACCCCTGTTTACAACCGGATCAACCTCTTTACACAGACACGAAGATAATGCTAAAATATCAACAAAGTTGGTTGAAACATGACCTGTGACTTGAGAAATATTGGTGATAGCTTAACATGTCAAACGTTGGTGTTTGCAACAAATATCGGGATTTATATAATGATTTACGGTAAACGATACACGAACTCTAATGAGTAAAAATATATATGCTAGTTTTTGAGGTTTATCATGAGTTGACAAATAGCAATTTGAAATTATTTTGATTTTTTTTTCTCGTCAGAATGTACACGTTGTAAAGTTGTTCCCTTGACTTCCACTTCAATTCTCATCGGGGTTAAACACAAATTTCCAGCACTGCTCCATCTTAACGAATCTTTTCCCGTCCCATTTACGATACCTGACATCTGAGGGTACAGCATGAAACTTCTTTAGTCTTTTTTTTTTTATACTTTGTTCATAAAAACCAATAAATGTGATACAAATGACGAACTACGTTCTTCATACCAAAACACCGTCATTAGGACAAGTTAAAAAAAAAAATCAATTTTGGCACAGTCTACAGGCGTAGGTGATATCGAAGTCTCTATGTATTATAGAATTATTTTGGCAACTTCCATAAACTTCTGGAACATTTTAAGACTAAATTACATAACATATATATGTTCTACAATATTACAAAATGATCGATTAAATATTTGCTCATTTTTCATGCAGCGAAAATATTACGACTATTAATAACTCAACGCAGCATTGAATATTTTAGAAATAATGTTATATTATATGCCAACTAAGGTAATTATTTATTTTTATTTTCCTTTAAAAACTATTTTTCGTCCCTTGCACTAATAACGTGGTCGTATATATATATATATATATATATATATATATATATATATATATATATATTGTACCAAGGTTTAAGATTGTATTAAGATGCTTTACAAAAAATTCTAACGAATTTGATACTAAGAAAAATTTGACTTCTGAATTTCAACCTATGTTTTTACGTAAATAATTCGTTTCATAAAAATTTGTTTCAGCCAAAGTTTTAGATTAACTTTAGAATTCATACAATAAATTATAACGTATATGATAGTATATCTATTAAAAAAATATTTATTATTTTCTTTAAATTTCATGCCTTGTTATTTCCACCCCTTGCAGTAATGTTTAGCTAAACTAAAATTTATTTTAACAATAGTTTTAGTCCATATTTAGAAAGTTAAAAATATTATAACTGACTAGCTGCCCGACCCGGCTTCGCACGGCTATACTAATGGAAATAGAATTATGCCACATCTCCCATTTACAGTAATGGTAAATAATAAAAAATTCCGTGAAAATTTATTACAATGCTGTATAATGTACCGATGGTTTCCCGACTCGTGCACGCAACATAAAACTGATGTACCCGTACTTCGCTACGGCAGTCTACAGGCAGATCACTCTTGCGCCGCTCATAATACATGCCCCTCCTTGTGGGTACGCCACTGCCGCGCGATGCCTGTTGCCATGGAGACGCAGAAGGCATGAACAATGCAAAATACTGTTCTCATGCAGACAAAGTACCCACTGTTGCCTGGTTTTAACCACCTATGCTATGGGATCTAATTTTCGGAAAATGTCATCCTGCGTAACATAAGGAACATTACTGTGAAGTTTAAAGTCTGTAAAATATATATACTTGAAAAGAAAGGGCAATTTTTGATATTTAAAGTACTTGCAAAATTTCAACGGTGATGAGGACTGCACTAACAATGAAATAGCCGTTGCCATAGAGACGAATGAAGCATCAACAAAGCAACAGCCGTTGCCATGGTGATTTCCTACCAAAAACTGGAAATAAAAAAAAAATTTAGGGGTGGACTACCCCTAACATTTAGGGGGATGAAAAATAGATGTTGGCCGATTCTCATAGATACCGGATAAGCACAAAAAATTTCATCAAAATCGGTCAAGCCGTTTCGGAGGAGTATGGCAACGAAAACTGTGACACGAGAATTTTATATATTAGATTTGATAGTGTACCGTGTAGGGAAGGTTTATTTATTTTCTCATTCTAACCCCAGGTTTTTTCAACCCCTTCCAATAATGGTTTGTATTATAAAAATTGTTTCATACCAAAGTTTAGGATAAAAATTATAAGAGTTTCAAACAATTTGAACGGATCTGATAGTGTGCCCAATAAGAGAGTTATGATTTTTTTTTTTATTCAAACCCTGTTTATTCCTCTTCTTGCAGTCATTGTATATGGTATAAAAATTATTTCAGTAAAATTTTGTAGGTTCGAAGGTTTTTATCATCAAAAATTGTTTCACGCAAATTTTTTAGATAAAGATTTATAAGATTTTCAAACAATTTGAAAGGATCCGATTGTTTCCATACTTAGGGAGTTATATATATATATATATATATATATATATATATATATATAAATATATATATAAATATATATATATATATATATACACACACATATATATATATAACTTCCAACCGTTGTTATTTCCATCCCTTGCAGTTATAGTTCATCGTATAAAAGTTACTTTAGAAGAAATTTTTAAATGATATTTATATGGTTTACAAAAAACTAGAACGGATTTAATGGTGTGTATATTAAGGTACATAAATTTTAAGTTTTTCACCTATGTTATTTTCCACCCCTTGCAGTAATGTTGGTCATATAATAAATAATTTTGGACGTAAGTTCTAGATACTGTTTTTAGGTTTTACAAAAAAATTGCTTGTCTGTAAAGTCGGTTTATGGACGATAGTTTAACGTGACAACGTCATAACAAAACATTGATGAAATGATTGATCCAGAAGAAAAGGAAATATCATATTCGGCCTGAGATTGAGCCGTGATAGGTTTTTGCAACCAAACCATTTAGGCATTAAAAATGTTATATTCTTTGAGGAAGAATTTTTTTTAATTTGAATCATTTTTATTGAATTATCACTATTTTGTATGGATACAAAGGAGTGAATTGAAATGTACAATTTAAAAAATAAATTTACTTTTATTTGCATTCATTAATTCAAATATATTTATTACTTTTGAAATGTTGCGTGCGCCTTATTTATTTTTACAAGTACAAAAAAAATTTGCAGCTGCCAGGATTTGAACAGACACCCTTTGGATTGGAACATCAATTCAATTTCAGAAGTTCTTTATTCTGGTATTATCATACACGTGCACTTTACATAGGTACATTTGACATGCCAGCACATTGTGCTCTTTTGCCATTGATAAATACATTGATAATTTAAAGGTAAGTGAACATTGGTTATATATAATATTTACAGGTTTACAGTAGTTTTAGAATGATAGTTATTGAAGGAAAAAGTTTAAAAAACCTTCAGTATGTGTCCGGAGCCATTGGCTCAATGTCATTAATGCTAACTTTGTCCACATCTCTGAATACATTTAAATGTTGCTTTGCACATGGTATTACACTAAGAATATATATTTAAATTATTTTACATATATTTACACTTTCACTTTCACTGTCGCTATGGTAAGTTAGTGACGCTGACCGCATGGCCAAGAGGCCATACATGAAAAAAAAGGAAGTTTCAGATTTTATATACATATTTATAAAAAACATTTTCAGGATAAGGGAATAATATTATTTCGTTTTTACAACACGATTTTATAACAAATACGCATCCCAAATACACAAAACTTATTTATAGTGTGTTACAATACTTTTTAAAACACCGTGCAAAAGATCCCGTGTGTAATTTGAATTATTATGTGTAACTGTAAAACACCATTGTTGGTTCAAAACGTATTTTAATATTCAACATTACTTTCAAATAACCGTACCGATTGTGCTGAAAATCGGTGGACGATCGTTAAATTACATAGTATTAATAATTCAAAACACGAAAATATGATTGAAAAGTCAAATCGATGGTTGTTCCAATCGAGTGGAAGAGAGATGCCACGCATGCGTACAATGAACAAACAGGACACATCCGTAGTGGGACATCCGTAGTGGGATACTTTTTCGTGCGTGCAGCCAGCGTTCATCGATTTATTAGACGTCACGTCAAAAATGAATGGATTTAATAGTGTAAAACTTGCGGATTTAATGGCTTTTTTTTATTTCTACCCATATTTTTAAACCCCTTGCAGCAATGGTTCGTCTTACCAAAAATTGTTTCAGACAAAAGTTTTAGATAAAAATTATAAGATTTACAATTAATCTAAACGTATTTTACATGAGCAAATTATACCTTAGGAAAATAAGACGGTAAATATTTCTTTCAAATAATACCTTTCTATATAGGTATATTGAAGGTGAGTGTAATCACCCGTTTTAGCATTATTGAACACTGGCCTAAATAATATTCCTGTATAATCTTTAAAATAAATAATCAAACTTTTTTCCAAACTGGTATAATTATTTGACATAAGTTCACACTGTAGTGCTTTTGTGATTGTGTGACTTCGGCAACATCATGTTTCGCTTGACGTTGATCCGTCTAAATATTTGCAGATTTATTCTGTTATATCACACAAATGATACAGATATAAATGAATTATTATGAGTGCCATATTTTTACTACTTAATTTTTGTTATTAAATAGAAACACCCGAATTTGTTTTGGTAAAATTAAAAAAAAACATATATCATTAATGTCGAAAACTTATTTTGTATTTTTTGTTTACGAAATCATGAAAATAGTTCTCATTTAATGGTACGATGGTCCCAATAATTTACATATCATTTTAATGGCTAAACTTTGTCATGGGAGAATATGGAAAGGTTCATGCCGGAAGCTTAAATTTATGTGAAAATTAACTAAGAACAAATATTTTAAGAGTTATTCTTAGTTAAGAATTATATTGAAAAGTTTTAAAGTTGTAATTACAATCAAATAATTCTTAAGCCACGAGTTTTATTTACCATGCGCAAAATGTTAACTTTTTACTTACTAAACAAGATTAAAATATATTTACATGTACGATTTGCCGAAAGAGACTTTTGTAACGTAAAGATTTTACTACAATACAAGAATTTAGATACATAATACTTGCTATTTCAATCAGATAGTTTTTATTTATCTCAATAAGTTAAATTGAGATAAATGATAGAGAAAATTGCTGTTTTGTCTTTATCCAGTGGTTTTTTTATGGTTTTAACATAAATAATTTACTAAATTTTCTACTAGACCTTTTCCCATTTGTTTTATGTGTATTTTTTAGTTTACAGAACTCTCTTTGTTGCATGATTTATTTTTTCCTTAGTATTTAGGAGAATTATTTAATTTATTTTAGGTAAGACTACAAAGCGGTTAAATTATGGTTGGTGTGCCACCGTTGCTTCATTGCTGCCAATATTTCCAAGAGTAGAAACTTTGCATCCCTCTTTTGTTTTCAGGTTGGGATGAAATTTCATCAAGTAAGCTTTATTTACGGATAGCTGCGGTTTGTCGACAGCGAAACAAATTACGTCACTCACGCCATCGCGCGCTCTGCACAAAGGCTTTTCGGCTCACCACCAGCCCGTGAGAGAGAGACAGAAAAATAGCGTTTACTTTGTCGAAGCACGAGGAGAAAATGGCAGTAATGAAATTGCCAGACACGTTGGTGTTTCAGGACTGCGGCAAATATTGTATATTTATATGTATAATGCGCTATTTATAATTATTGCACAGTTAACGGAACCATATATAATACGTGAGACCATTAAATAAAAATTTCAAAAAATAAATGTGAGCAAGAGTTTCAGTGCTCGCCGGAGATGTGTGAACATGTAACCTCGGTAACGAGCAAAAACGTGTGTTCTCGTGTTGGAATGTTGCAAATGAACTTATAAAATTAAACTCGTACATGCAATTTGATGGAGAATTCTTTAAAATAATTCCGAGCGTGATGAGTTTACAAAATTGACCCATTTTCGGAGAAAATAATAAAAAAAAAATCCCTTTTTAAAACGAATGATTCTGTCTAATAATTTTTGACGTGACGTCTAATAAATCGATGAACGCCGGCTGCACGCACGAAAATGGATGACTCATTATCCCGTTACGCACATTGTCCCGTTACGCTTTGTTCCGTTACGCTCATTGTACGCTTGCGCCGCATCTATCTCGTGTCCACTCGATTGGAACAACCATCGATTTGACTTTTTCGAGGCACATTAAACTTGAAACACTCCCATTCGTTTCCTACTTTTCCTATCATCGTCCTATCCTTAACAGAATAACAAAGATTGGAAGAATTTAAATAGTAAACATGTATACACGTTATAGTTAAAATAATCTGTTCTTTAAAGTAATAAACATATTTGAATTAATGAGTGCAAATAAAAGTAAATTTATCAATTAAATTGTAGATTACATTTCACTCCTGTGTATCCATAAATAACAGTAATAATTCAATAAAAATTATTCAATTTTATTCATAAAAGTATGCAATCATTTCATCAATGTTTTGTTATGATGTTGTCACGTTAAACTGTCGTAAACCGACTTTACTGACAACCAATTTTTTTTTTAATAACTTAACTGAACCTCACACAACCCAACCCAGGTTGGATTAGACTATAATTTATGTTTATTTCCTATAATTTTTCTCAGTTGGTAGTTTGGGAACAGTTATGATGCAGTACGTCGGCTGGTGTAGGCAGGGTGGCTGAAAAGAACAATAAAGTAATGTTAGTGCACTTGATGCGCTGCAGTTTGTTTCGGAACAGCTGCGATGTTTAAGTGTCAACGGAATCCAACCCAACCCAGCCCAGGCTATAATGTAATTATGATGATTTTATTTCATTTAAACTACCGAAAAAAATTTTTATGTTCACTTTTGAATCACACACTAATTTTACGTTATTTACATTTTATCATGCATGAGGACCAACTTAAAATTCTTAAAAATTGAGCACAAAATATTTTTAACCAGGGTGGCATCTTTCTGTCCTTTCTTAAAAACGGTGTTTGTATCGTTTCACATGTCACGCGTTTGGCAATATTGATCATTGCCTCTCTCTCGTCAACAAACATAACCTGAAAATAAGGTTTACGTTCGTCAAACTAAAAATAAATTTATTTAAAATATGTTTGATCATATAGAATACTTTATTCAATCATAGTTTTATTTTTAACAGCGTTTAGGAACGAATGTTGAATTTATGTTTCACAAATAAGTCTTATGTGTGTTTTTGTGATATCTTTGTGCTATGTCTGTCCAATAAATATGCAAAATTGCGGTTTGTTACGTGACGTAGATGGTGACGGCATATAATGTTTATTATTATATTTTAAAAAACAATTTTCCGGGAGTTTTTACTTTTTAAAAATGGTTTTTCAATAGGTATTACCCTAAGGAAAAACTTATTTTCCCGAAGTTCTGGAATGGTTTCTTACCCGAATATAATCCCGAGTTTCGGGATCCCGTCCACTTCTATATTTACAAATGAATGACGCGGGCCCGCCATCTTTTCGAGGTTTAGTTTCTGAGACTTCTGCGCAGGCGCATAGTTGTTACGCATTTCCGTTCCATTCACGAAATAACTCCTACCAAATTCCTTATACCGAGAGCTAAATTGTTTACAATCAAAAATGCTCTTACAACAGTAAAATTTCAGCGTGTTAAAAATAATTTATTCAAAAGGAAATGTGTATTACAAAAAAGTAATTTCATAACCATGTAGATAAAAAATTTCAAGCACATCTTGAAAAAAATCTTATGTTATCATCACAACTTTTGATGAAACAACTTAAAATCAAACCAGACCAAACAATGATTATAACGTTTGGCATTACCTTCGTGTCAATTGAAGCAATTATAAATCCTGGTTTCCGTGTACAAAAATATTAGAGTAAACATGTTTATAAAATATTTAGTTATCAAAACTAATATCCTAACATTAAGTACCTGTACATTAAAAAATATATATCGTGATTGGCTTAGATGTAAAAATTTTAGGAAAATTTTTGAAATCATTGAACACAAATGTTTCAAGGTTACTTTCAAATCTATATACAAATGTCACATCTTATTTCATCTGTTGCATAAAATATTTTATTTTGTCATTTCATTTCCATAACTCCATCAATATCTTTATAATCACACGTGATATGTCATTAGTAACTGAACGAACAAATGGAAGGGATTTGAAACAGTTTGCTTCCCTAACCGTTGTTTGGTCGTTTCAATTATGCATTGCATCAAATGGGCTTTGAATATAGCTGGGTTAGCTTCAGCATATTAATTTAAGTCAGTGAAAAGAAAAAATCCGTTATATTGCTGTAACATAATATATTTAAAATTCTGCTTAAGTCATATTTAATTTACCTTTACTCGTTAGACTCGTGTACGTACAGTTCTTTTATCGGGTTTTCTAAAGGGAATAGGAGGCACACTGATATGAGTTATTTACATAAATCTACTAGTGTAGACAATTGTACAGACGCATCACGCCACTGAAATGCATCGAGACTAGACACTCTACCGCGCAAACCACAACATGAGTTATGTTCTGGCTTCTCACAGGGAGGTCGCGGTTCGACGCCTCGGCAGGGCGGTCGCACGCCGGTCGAAGCACGACAACCCCTGTTTCCAATGAACGTTCACCGCTTGTGACTGCTCTGCGAGAGTCCTTCGAAAACCCTGCCAGTATCGTCTGTCTGGCGGCGGCATCCAGCCACTCGCTGATGGCTTGTTGCGAACACCTTTCGCTGGCCACCCTTTATCGTCACTGCAATAAACCTAAAACACGTTTACTTACTGTAGCAGCTGAAATTAATCGTTGGCAAAATAGATTTTAGAGCCTTAATCAGTGGGGATGTATTTTTGGCTGTTGCTAGTTTAAAGGCCTTCACGCGCGATCAGTCCAGTGGCTCAGTTCTGACCGAACAGTCCGAACTGACAGTTTGGACTGAACTAAAGCCTTCCTGACACACAATCAGCCTTTTGGTTGTTGTTGCTGCTGTTGGGCGCATCGTTTCATCGTAGAATACGGAGGAAAATTTGGACGCTACAGTTGCAGTTGCAATTTTAGTTGGAAAAAGGGGAGTAAATACCAAAGTAACCAAAGAGTATAAACAAAGATGTCTGTCCTGACACTCGGCTGGTTGTTTAGACTGGAAGTTTGGACGCTGTTCCCACACACGTCAGTTAGGAAAGAGTTCTCTCGAGCCCACAGACCGATCTTATGGGAAGCCATCAGTTCGTCAGTACATCAGTTCCGAACAATCAGTCCACCGTCCTTGCTCACCTACAACAGCTCCGACTGTGCAGTTCCGACTGATAAATGTAACTGATGATTTCCAAAGTCCAAACTGATAGTGTTTGTGTGTGTGTCTCAGGGAAATAAAAGGGGAGGTGGTCCTCCTTAAGGGTACGCGCCCACTGGCGCGAAGCGAAGAGAAAAGGCGCGATTTAATCCACAGGGAGAAGTTCCCTGTTGCTGAATGCCTGTACTTCCACTGCAGGCAAGACGAAGCTAATCGAGCAGAATAGCAGAGGCGCGCGTCTCGCGAACCGTCTGTAGTTCAAGCGAGCAGCGATTCGTAGCTTCCTCGGGAATCCTTCGGTCGCTTCCGGGGCGTTTCAACCCTTGGTCTTGACACGTGCTGCTACGTAAAGTGATTAAATAAAGCCAAGATAGTAAATCTTTGATGACAAATCATGAATTTTTGCGAAGTAAAAAGAGCAACGTTTTTATTTATAGCAGTGAAGATACTTTAATTTTAACAGGAAACTATTTTGATACTTCAGGACATTTAACATTTGTTCTCATCTAGTACAGCATTTGTCGAAGACAGTGGCAGTTCAGTAGCTCCAATGCTTTCGAATCTCTCAAGATAAAGGCGATGTCCCGCAGTTTTTTTTTCAACCACCATTTTTATACAATTTCATAAAAATTAATAATAAAGTTCACCAGCGCTAAAATATGAAATTCTTACTATAAATGATTCTAAAAAAAAGAAAATATAAACCTCAGATTCTAACAGCAACCCTAAACAAAGCAAGGAAAAATGAAAAAAAAAAAAATACACAAAAAGGGGGCTCAATTTATTTCAGACCACATTGAACAAAAAAATAATTTTTAAATAAAGGAAAATTATTAAAAATTATTAATCCATACCAAGGTCCTAACTTATTTTATATCTTTATACTATAGAATACATACAATTAATTAAAACCCTAATATAAATTATAAATCAAATATAACCAATATGTAAAGAAAAAATATTTATATGCAATGTTAAATGGGATATTTAACAAAGGATTTTGGTTTTGGATTGAAAAATTGTTTAACAAGTGAGGAATTATTAAATTGCAAGTGTTTTAATTATATCATAATTTAATGTGTCTAATAGCTATTACTAATTTGCCCTTGCATATCTTTTATGATTTTATGATGCAATAGTACACTAGATATTTAGTTTTATTCTTAAATAACATTTATTTTTATGGAAATATTAGCAATTTGATGTATATTTGCTAAGTATTGGCACTGAATTTTTAATCACAATGGACACGTAGTGTGAACTTTTATATTATTAAAAATCTTGATTTGACTAATTATTTTGATCATTTCTGTCATATTCTGTTACTTTCATCCGTTAAATAATATTTAATTAAGTTAAATATAATGTTTCGTTAATTTAAAACTTTCTTCTAATATTTGTAGTACGTCATATTGCCAAAATAAATGCTCATTTTACCCTATGTTGCAGGTTAAAATTACGTATTGTGGTAAGTCTAGATATTTGTACATCCCCTGCAGTACTAATGGCGAAATGCGTAGCTATAAGTTTTATATACAAATAAATATAATAAATTGTATGTGAATTACTGTATTTACAACTGAATATGTCTTTATTTAACCAAACTGTAGGCTTTTATTTTAAGTTGCGCCCTATTCCCTTACCTTGTGAAACGAGATCCCTGTAATATTGTCGGCCGCTTCGCGCCTCTTTCACTTCGCGGCAGTGGGCGGACAACCCGGGTGCAACGCTTCGCTTCTCTTCTCTTCTCTTCGCGGCAGTGGGCGGACACCCGGGTGCGACGCTTCGCTTCTCTTCTCTTCTCTTCTCTTCGCGGCAGTGGGCGGACAACCCTGGTGCGGCGCTTCCCTTCTCTTCTCTTCGCTTCGCGGCAGTGGGCGGACAACCCGGGTGCGGCGCTTCGCTTCTCTTCGCTTCACTTCGCGGCAGTATGCGGTCAACCCGGGTGCGACGCTTCGCTTCTCTTCTCTTCTCTTCGCGGCAGTATGCGGTCAACCCGGGTGCGACGCTTCGCTTCTCTTCTCTTCTCTTCGCGGCAGTGGGCGGACACCCGGGTGTGACGCTTCGCTTCTCTTCTCTTCTCTTCGTGGCAGTGGGTGGACAACCCGGGTGCGGCGCTTCGCTTCTCTTCGCTTCGCGGCAGTGGGCGGACCACCCGGGTGCGACGCTTCGCTTCTCTTCGCGGCAGTGGGCGGACAACCCGGGTGCGGCGCTTCGCTTCTCTTCTCTTCGCTTCGCGGCAATAGGCGTACATCCTAAGATCCATCGTTGCGATCTCATATCGATGTGACATGACTGTTCATTGGGTTACTGAAGATTTGGAGATTCCCTAGAAGATTGTGGGTAACCGGTGTGCTATTCCCGCTATTAGCTGTCTCAGAATGTTTTCTCGCGAAAATCTTGGCAGAAGTTGTTAGTGGCCCCCTTCCCGTCCTCCTACAACATGTATACTCCTATTTCATAAATAATCGTTAAAAATGTCACGTTAATGGATAACGTGTCAGTCACATATAAAACCGATCGCATGCGTTTTTGGTTGGTGAAATGTTGCATGCTATAAACTATTCAATATCAACTGGCTTTAATTGTGTATGCTGGTGGATTGCTTTGCCGATTTCAATTAGTTGTAATAATATATATTAACTATGTAGTTTTTTAGTGTTTATAGTGAAGAAAACCTTTTATTGTAGTATTTATAAATATATGTATAAATTAACTACTAATAAAAACATATTCGGAAAAGTTTGTGGGGTACGAATAGCCTAATAAATTTTAAATAATGTGAGGATAAATAATAGAGAAATGTGTCATTATACAATTTCACCCCGTCTTTAATTTTTAATTCACTCTAACTCAACAGTTGAAAAATAAGGTTCTTTCAGGTGGCCTTTAGCTCGAAATAATTTCACACGTGATAAACATAATTGCATTTTTCATTGTTTATGTTCAATGAAAGAAACGTGAACATCATTTTAATAAATAATATTGCATTAGACGGTCCTACTGCATGTCTAACGGTAAAATCTTTATTAAAGTTATGTACAATACTACTTCTTATTATACTACTAATTATTAGTGGAAATGAATTACAAAGATGAAAAAATGTACCAAGAATAGTGTATTTAATTTATGTATTTCTTTGTTTTATTTTTCCGAGAACTAATTGCATTCCTTTTTAACATGGCAGTACCATGTTCTCTTTTAAAATGCATGGTACTTTTATGCTGCGCATGCGTAAAAGAGACTCCAAGCCGGTTGTAAACGCGTCCGCTTATTAATAGTGCACGCTTTGTCTTTCTAAGTGTTTCTGTTACGACTGGAACTTTTTTTTTTTATATTTTAACCTCAGCGGTGAAAAAAATTCTTTCACGTGCTTGTTTTCAACACTCTGGGAATATGCTGCCATTTCAGACGCGTTGCTAACATTAAGCCTTGTTTCTCACGCCCATACTCCACCATAAAAACACTCCAGTTTTTTACTAGCTACAGTTTCTCAAAGCCCTAATGGGAGTAATATACTATAGAAGTGTGAAAATATAATTTATTTAATAGTTTATCAAACGCATGACAGATAAATCCCACTTGACATAAAAAAATTTTAAAGGTTTTATTTCCGACACACACCAAAAACTGTTGGGCCAATTTCATAAAATCTCTTTTATAATTATAAAAATGTATTAAGGCAATATATTATATTGTTAAGTAACTGTAGTTAATATAATCCATTTAGTTTTAATTTTGCCTAATTTTAGTTTAATTTTATTTTTTCAAGTCGGTATTCTGTTAACATAAAGCTGTAAGTAAAATAATTTTTTAACTTTAAAAAAATTTTATAAGTATAATTTTAGAACATAACTAGTAAGTTTTACAATTTTCTAGCGGTTTTTTTACACAAAATAACTATTCTAATTGTTTTTTGTTCTAATTGAAGATGATTCATGAAAGTTTTGAAGTATACAGCGTGGGCGTATAACTTGTTTCTCCAATTATTGATTTCACATAGCACAAACACACATAAATATGTCAAGGACAACATAAACAGGAGAAAATGACTTGAGCACTACAGGTAAACACCCGACAAGTCAGTAAAGTCCATCGATGGGCTCAGAAATGTTGATGTAAAAGGTACAAAATCGAAACCAATTAAAACAAAGATAAAACATTTATCCCTGAATAAAATTTAACAACTTCCTTCCCTCAGTTTCATTAAAAACACAAAAGCTATCGAAAAAAATCAAATTACTAATTTTAACATAACATTATTTTATGTGAAACATATTTCATCAAACTTAGTTTAAATTCTGTGTAACTGTTATTATAATAAAACTAATCAAAAGGAACATGTGCACTTCTTATTCACAGGTAACTGGAATATATCTTCTCATTAAGAAAAAATGCTACTATTAACATATGCTATTTCAGAGGATATCGGTACGCTTCAAATAGTATAAAATAGACATCATCTTTATCAACTCATTACGAATTGCAAATTCCAAATTGTCAAAACTAAGCTAAGTTAGATCTTATTTCTATGTGTTATAATTCTACCTTTTCATTAAATAGAATAAGTAATATTATAGTTCATTTATTTGCAAATAAAAAAAATTTGAACAATGCAGGAATAAAATTTCGAAGAAAGTTGAATCTGTGTTTGAAATTATTTTTGTAGGAGTTTATTCATTCCCAATATTTTAACTTTTGCTTTATAAGCTTCGGACATATGACGTATTATAAATAAAAAAATCTGTATGTTACTCTGTAAGCATGTTATTAATTCTTATTGCATTACCTATCACTGTAGTAAATTCTGAGACATTATTTTAATTTACATAACAACCTAACCCTTTTTGCAAAAAAAAAATTAAGGTTGTTTTAACACTGTGCAGAGCTTCAGTAGAAACAACGCAATCTGCAAATTGCTCAAGATATCAGAATGGTGTCTGTTTAAATACGCTGAGAGAGGATAAGTAGTTCTGTTTTCATGTTTAGTTTTTAAAGTGAAACTTCTAATGCAACTTCCGACAAGGTTGCGTTAAACGTTTAACGCTACCATGGAGGGGGTATGAAAGCACTGTTGCGTTAAACGTTCAACGCTCCTGGGGAGGGGGAATAGAAAGAGACAGAGCGAGAGTGAATGCGTGGCACTCGAACGCATGCGCGTAGTATACCTGTTACAGGCCAGCGCGAGCGTTAGCAACGAGTAGCGTCCAATATTCCAACGCAAGAGGGAGAGAGAAAGAAAGATACACAAAGGTAGAAAGTAGGAGAGAGAAAGGGAGTGAGTCAGTAGATCCCAAGCACGTGCGCGTGGTATTGCAATGTTAATAAAGTTTGTCTTAAAGAAACAATATGATTTCACTAAAAATCAATTTCTACCCCTTCCTATTTTCATTTCCACATTACGAAGTTTCACTTCTTCCGCGCGGAGGGACTCCACGCACTATTTTTTTTAACTGTATTTTTAGAAGAGTTAAAATGGCAAAATGCGTATTTATAGAATAATATTTAAGGCATGAAACATACTGTAAAGATTCTTGAAAGCAATCAAAGAAACTTCAATACATCTTTACCTTCATTTCTCCACCATATAATAATTATGGTTAATACTTATAATTGCCTTACAAATGAAGAGAAGACTGTGCGCCAGTCCACAGCCTTGTGCTTAGAGGCGATACCGTGCTATAAACACCAGCGAGCGTCGACCTTATCACCCCGTTTAACTTTCACAAATACAACCCTGACTAGGTGGGATCCTTAAAATCAGGAGGCAGTATAGGACGCATATTTTTCATAATATACATCTAAAGTTCTGATGGATAAGCTTCGCAGGTTTGTTTATTATAACACCGTATCCCCTCCAATGTAAGTCTCTATCATAAAATTATTTAAAACAGTTGTTTATCTTTTAATATAATATATTTTCATATAATATCTTGCCTCCCGCGTAATTAGCTTCGGATATATATTTCATTTTATGACTATATTAACAACTTTATCGCCCTCTTAGGTTTAATATTTCAAAAAATTATAAAATAAAGTTTGTAGTTTTCGGCTGTTTGTTAGTCGTACAAATATCTTGACTACACATATTTAGCTTCAGAAATATAAATTTTTGATTATAACACACACCTAACTTCTTTTCACCCCCCTAGGAGTCAAATTTCTTAACATGAAACAAACACAGTACCTAACTTTGTGTGCTAATTTTCTTACCCTGCGTTTCATAAATTAATCATATCACGTTTCTACCGATAGTGTTGAATTTCAAAAAATGGTAAACAGTGTTTTGCAATTTTTATAAGTTTAATATTCATACTTTATATACATATTCTTTTTTTACTAACTTCGGAGCTTTAATTAACTATTGTTTATCCATATTTACCCTTTTTCGCCCATATAGAATTGAAATTTCGTAATGATATATATCCTAACGTTTATGATAGCAAAATACCTTTATAACAATAAAATTTCAGTTTATTTCAAGCAATGCAAAAAAACAGGTAAACATATTTAAAAATTGTGTTATTTCAGTTATAAATAAAGTAAATAGTTATTTTCTATTGTATTATTCTCATTTTTTTTAAATAAATGCAATGCAATTATAAACTCGAACTGTTTTATTAGGAGTCCATATTATAAGGATGAAACAAAAATTTTGACTGTAAAATAATGCCACTTCTCGGACAGACACAAACAGTAATAAAACTGCGGGTTTCTCTAGCCAGTAAAAAAACTGACCAGTGTTTCGAAAGGACTGATGCAGCAGATAAAGTATTCATTTTCTTTTTTTATTTTCCATTTTTTCAGACGATCCATGAAGATTATCAATGTTCTACTTGCTCGTCAGCTGTATCGGAACTCGCTCACTGTAAATACGCTTTTCTATAAGCTGTAGTATTGTTTAATCAGGCTATTAGGACAAGAGAAGAAGTGTGCATCATTAAGACTGAGTATACAACACAATATCTCATGCTATTAAACTGAAATAAAACTGCAATGAGTAAGATACCTTGATCCTTTTATTGAACATGTCTCTATTAGAAATAACAGGTCATTAAGAGAAGAGTTCGGGCATAAAAAAAATTGTGATTTTGATTTGCCAACCACTCTAAGTGTACATAATAATGATACCACCTACTACTTTACTATTCTTGTATCACAAGTAAACTTGAGCCGGAAATTAGTTATTTCGGCACGTTTTTTTTTAAATTATTATTATAATTTTAAATTATTTTTGGAAATCTTGTTTTTCATATTTATGGTTACACAAGGGTGATTTACATTTTGTTAGGCTGGTGTACTCTACTTAGTTAAACTTTGCGGCAGTGGAATGAGGCACCTTTTTCTCAGGGGCCAATCTGAGCTCTTGCAAGCCTAAAGACGTCGTTAGCAGCTCGGATGACATTTCTCCCGCTTGCCTGTAACATTTTTTCCCTGCATGACTAAATTTGCACACAACAGCTCTGGATGAGTTGTTACCACTT
The DNA here is from genome assembly GCF_032445375.1 of Bacillus rossius redtenbacheri. Lineage (NCBI taxonomy): Eukaryota > Metazoa > Arthropoda > Insecta > Phasmatodea > Bacillidae > Bacillus > Bacillus rossius. The sequence continues at coordinate 13,523,672 of NC_086336.1, read as the reverse complement.
CTCAGAGACGAGCTTACAACAGCTCTTCCCGTCACTCATACGTCTTAGGTTCACTCATAGAAAGTCACGTTAGGACGCTCTTTCCCAGCCTCGTTGCGTTTTTTTGTCCACCCTCACCTCTCACTCCCACCCTTTTGGTTCTCAGAATTTAGCCCAGGATCATTGACGTGACGTGAACTCGCCAGGCAGTGGCCTACTTCAAGGAAGATTTGTCACAGAAAAATATGTGCAAATATGGACCACCCATGACATCTAGTGGCAGAAACAGTTACTTCTGCACTTGTCGCCAGCGAGTGGAGCTAACGCCCGCGACACCTAGTGGCGACTTTGCTAACCTCCTTCTTTCCTTCCCCTTTAGGCCGCCAGAGAGCAGCATCGGCTGCGCCATTAGGCCCTATGCTTTCTACTCGCGTCCTGTAACAGTAGATCCTATGTAGCTTTCTGTGCCCGCTGGTAGAGAGCGCAGTGATCGTCCCTCGGCGCAACAACTGAAGGTGTAGTTACGCTTACCTCGGTCACCTCCGGTAGTTTTCGGTCCAGAGCCGAACCTTCCCCCTCTTTTTCCTAGGGCCGAGCGCCTGTTTTAATTAGGAGCTTTGTCCGCCATTGCTGCACTTAGACTTCGGCTACTTACCGCGTCATCTCGGCATTCCCTATGTTGAGAGGCTTTTTCGCGGCAACGACGAACTCTTCCTTCGAATTAGGAATGTAGTCATCGGTGTTAAGGGATGTGATCCCAGTTTCTAAATTTAGTAGTAGCCAGTCAGTAGTTGTAATTAGGCAACAAATAATGTTTTAGTTGACATTTTATTAATTTTTTTATCTTCCTAAATCATGGTTTATTCCGCGTCATCCGCGCTATTCTCGGTCTGCGCCTTTGGGATGTTGGCGCGAGACATTTCCTGAGTCCAGGAGCTACACCCTGTTTGGTGAGTACTTCGGTCTATTTTCCTCCCCGAATTTCCGTTTGTTGGCCTTTTCGTGCCGACTGTGTTTGACTGTCTGGAAGCAGGTCTAATGCGTCTGAATTTGGCTTGTGTTAGAGGCAGGGTCCAACATTTGGGCGCCGAAATTGCACCCATCATGTTGTCCAGGACCTCGAGCTTCGAGTCTCTTTAAGAAGAGCTTCTTTCCGGCCAGATGTCCAACTTTGAAGCCCCGGGTGATATTTAAAATATAACTTCTCCCCACAACCAACGAAAGAAATTATTTAAATGAATACCAATGAGCAGTGCCATTGAGAACTCAACAAATAAGAATATGTGAAATTGTTACAGTAATGAGTGGACGAACCTAACCTGCTATAATATGTCAGGAAGGACATTTTTAAATTGTTTTTCTGTGCTTGATTTGTTGTTAAAAGTATAGTATAACTGGTGTTAATCACATCGGGCCGGCCCTCCTTTTAGTAACTTGTTAATACCTTTTATTCTGAAACCAAAAAAGGGAAAACAGATTTAATTTAATACTTTTTAAATAATCCAGGAAACCTATAGACCAACCTACTTATGTAGTGATTCATTAATTTTATTATTAACCTATATAATTTACCTTTATCTATTTAAACGATCCTCTAGCTCCCACGTTGCTTGTGTGCAGGGAGTATCAAATTGTCTTGTTCACCCCCTCGTGCCACCTCTGTTAATACTTGTATTTTCTTTATAATTTTGCTCAGCTGTTTCCTAGGATTTTTTATTAAATTAAAATAATATAATTTTAGGGCACGAGGGGCGTTACAAACTACTGAACGTATTTCAATAAAATAGTTTTTTAAGTTTATTTTTTTTTTGCTAACTTGTTGCTGCACCATAAAATGTATATCATTGCGAAATTCTACCTCTAATAGAGAGAAAAAGGTTTCATGAGTAAAAATGTATACAAACTAAATTAAGTAAAAGTTAAGCAATTAAATATGAAAGTAAACAAAGACCATCACATTTTTATCATTTTCCGAAATTCCACTCTTCAGAGGAGTAAAAGGGGTAATGTTATTTATTGAAGAACTATTTATATATCATTAAGTCAAGTATAATGCGATATTATAACTCAGTACGAAGAACTACATAAAATTGTACGTAATAAGATTTTACCACTTTTAAAAAATTCACCATTTTAAGGGTGAAAATGTGACAAGTTTGGCGTTATAGTAAAATATATTTCCAAATAAAATCAACCCAGTGGTTAAAAACTCAGCAAAAATAACATGCTTATAAAACGTAACGTTTGAGTAGTTATTTTAATTTTTTTTATAAATTTGATTCTTAATGGTTATATTTAGTTTGCTTTTAAAAATATTCTATTTGTAAAATAAATTATTCAGGATGAAATAAACTAAAAAATATGTAAACAAAATTAAATGTTAATTAACTTCTTTTTCATTATTTGAAAATATATCTCGAAGGAGGTGACAAGATGGTGACAAGGTTTTTATAAAAACCGTATCGCCGATGAAAATAAGCACACCCGAAGTAAAACATTTAGTTTTGTATGATAATCATAATAAAACTGCAAATTTTTCTACGCCATATCTTAAACTTCAACGTCAAAATGTGTGAAAATAATGTTGATAAAAAGATTTATAATTTTCATGTCATGCACATTATCTAATTTATTGTAAACCTTCTAGATACTATCTACAACTTTCGTTTGAAAAATAATTATGACCATTCATTACTGCAAGGGATGGAAAAACAGAGATTGAAGGAACAAAAATTCATAACTCCCTGATTAGGCACACTATCAAATGTGTTCAAATTATGTGTTAAACTTATAATTGTATCTAAAACTTGTATTTGAAACAAAATTTGATACAAGCATTATTACTGCAAAGGGTGGAAAAAACGGGTGTTAAATGACAAAAAATTTATAACACCGTTATTAGGTACACTATAAAATCAGTTACAATTTATAGTAAATCTTCCAAAAAAATATCTCAAACTTTTGTCTGAAAATAATTTTATTAAGGCAAACCAGTACTGCAAGGAGTTGAAAAACATGAGTTGAAATACAAAAATAAATCAACCATGTATACTATCAAATCAGTTTTTATTTATTTTACACCTTAATACTATCTAAAACTTTTTCAAAAGTAAATTTTGTTTTGACCAAACATTACTGCAAAGAGTGGAAACAACCAGGGTTGAAGGGAATAAAAATCATAACTCCTTTAGTAGTTGTACTATCAAATCCGGTAAAATTTATTATAGAAATCCTAAACATCTAAAACCTTCGAGTGAAACAATTTTTGATGAGACGAACTATTACTGCAAGAGGATGAAAAAACATCGTTTAGAATAGTATCCTAACGTTTTTACTACGTACACTATTAAATTTAATTAAACGTATTGTAAACTTATAAATATTATCATAACCCTTATTACAAAACGAATCTTATAGAACCATATATTAGTGCAAAAGATGAAATATTGTGTTATAATGTGAAAAAAGTCTCAACTATAATCATATCTCACTATAGTATACTGTACATTAGTAGATATGGTAAAACTATGCATGTATAATATGCGATACCTTATTAGGCATAGTATGAATTTATTTATAAGTAATTCAATGCTGTATACATTGAATTAAAAATATTATAAAATATTTCACTTCATAGAACATGAGAAAATGCTTAATCGAGTAATTATTTTGGAGTATTAGAAAATATGTAGGATGTTATGAAAATTTATTTCTCAAAATGTTCCGGAACTTATAGAACGTTCATTAAGTTTTTTAGAACATTCCAGATATACCTGCGCCTGTAGGAGAGGCAAATAGATTTTTAGGTAGAATTCAAAGAAATTCTACTTAATGTAGCCGTAACCATGGTGTGACTTTCGGAAAAAAATTTTAAAAAAAATCTGGCATTAAATAAATAATAAACAGTCAAGTACAAGTTGAACATTTTCTCAGGTACTTCTGTACTAGATATAAACATTTTTTATTACAATCTATTTTTGTGCGTATTATTACAATTTTATTTTTGAATATATATATAATTTTATGGACTTAAATTTGAAGTTTCAAGCCGTGAAAATTAAAAAGTTAAATATATAACCAAAATGGAATAAAATTCCTAGTAAACAATTCGGTGACTTCTCGTAACAGTGATTTTTAAATTTTTATTATGAAATATAGTTTTGTTAACACATTTTTGCAATACATAGTTTATTTTTTTTATTTTTTTATTTTTGACATCTCTCTGTTGACCCCTATACATGTATGTAATACAATTGGGGTATAGAGAACGTCAATAATTGCACATATAAATTATAACAAAAATTACAAATTGATAAAAAAATACAACATATTAACAAATCATAATCACGATACAAACATGATACATAAAAGACAACATACCACACCATATTGAAAAACAACTGCCTATATAAATTATAAATTTCTTTTAAACGAACTACATGAGTTAAAATATTCATTGATATTATAAAAACAATTCTTATGTAATAATTTCTTTACATTTACCTTAAATTTCTTTTTATCTAGGCAGCTTAATACTTTATATTGGTTAGGTAAAGAATTAAAAATTTTTGCCAGAGACACAAAGGGACCTTTCTGAACAACTGATAATGATACCTCACAAACCTATGTATGTTTTTTTAGGCTTTCTTTTGAGTTAATTTAAGAAAACTTTTCAGTTTTTAGTCAAAACAATACATATGCTGCGAAAAAAGCTTCCTATTTACTCTCTTTAGAAGTTAAAACAAGGAAATAGGCACACATTTGACCAACAAAAAGTTTCCTGTTCGTAAGGTACGAAATTCTAAAATGTTTGAAGAGTTACATTTTATTTGAACACTGTTACAACTACATACATTACACAAATGCTTTATGTATAATTAGTTTTGTAAGTTACCTCAAAATTTGTTTTGAAAAGTCAAATTTTCCGTTTTGTTTGAGGAAACCTAAGTTTTTAATTCATTTTTAAATAATTTTCCTTCGGGGGATAGTTTTCCAGCTGATCGTTGAAGAGTGTGAATTAGGGCTTCGTGGAAATCGAGGTTATTACAGGTGATGGATGAGTAGAGACCTGCAAAATTCGTTGATTCAATCGGTGATAGACTAGAATTCAAACACATATACTTCTTAGATAATTTTGCAATTGGCTTACTGTTCATCTGGACGAATCTCAACCAGTTATAAACCCTCAACCAAAGAAGGATCGAATCACAGACAAACCAGCTGAGACGACTTACAAGTCGGCAGCCATTGAACTCGCGTTATTTGCCCGAGTGTACAGGGGTATGTGGAGTCTATCCTGAAGGCCATCGAAACCGCGAATTTTTCAGGTCTCTTGTGATGAGGAATAATTTTTTTGGAGGGGGGGGGCGTGTAGTACCCAGAGTAAAACTCACCAGCTCACGGCAACGTCCGTCACGAATCCGGAATAGAACTGGAATCACCGTGGCTTCTAGTTAACTATTAACTGAACAACATATCTGACTGATTAAGTGAGACATTATATATATTCACGTCACGATATGTATAACAGCAAGTTTAAAATTTCGGTATATCGTCATTAGAAACTGCTTTAGATATTATCTCTAAAGCTGTGCAAACGATTGTTCACCGTTACAAAAACCAGCTACAGAAACACAGAAAATTTATTTGGATCAGCTTAAGAAATAACAAAAATTATGTCACCATTTGTAAGTTCAAAATGTCACCCGTGACAATAAAATCATCCAAATAAACATGTTTTTTTTAATATTTGGCCTTTTTAAGTTTAAGTGTCTTTTTATTTTCACCACAAAAAAAATGTATTTTTTTTCTTGTTGCTGTTTCGATTTCCGACGGGAAAACCGGTTTTCGTGGATGTCTTATACGGGAAACACGTCGAGGCGAAGGCATGTTCCAACTCCACGAGGGAGTTGAAGTCATTTATTGTCCTTGCCCACGCGAGCGACACCGGGACGGGGCGCGTGTGTTAGTGCCTGACGAGAACTGGAGGCGACGCAGGAATGTGCGCGTTAGTGAGACTCCTGGCGGCTTGATTGTGAGGGGCGAGAGAGGCTTGTAAAGTCGTCCCTGATTGCTGCCATGGCGCGCTCAATTACCCGTTCCACGGCTCCCGCTCGACGAATACCAGCGAACTATACGCACCTCCGAGCGAGGAACTAATATATACTTATATAGCTGCGCGACCCGGATTCGCACGGTTTTTTTTAATTTGGGGGGGGGGGGGGATGAGACCAAATCTCTTATTTACAGTTATAATAAATGAAATAAAATGAAAATTAATTAATTTTGACAAAAACTTAATACAATGCTTTGTAATGTACCGAAGAAAAAAACGAATAGCACCGATGGTTTCCCGACTCTCGAGCACGCAACGTTGACATGGAGACGAAGTTCCCACTGTTTCCCGGGCTTGAACACCAATCAACATTGATAATCAGTTTATTATTAATTATAAATTATTGAGACCGTTAATCGAAATAAAAACCATCCTATCTCTCAAGTTGGAAAAAATTACATATAAATGCCAATTTTCATCGAAATCGGTTTATTTGGTGAAGAGTTCACTGGACACAAACATCAGGCCAATGGATTTATACATATTAAGATTTATATGTCTTCACCCGCTTCCCATGCTCGTCACAGCCTCGTTCATAGCGACGTGTCACTGTAATCGAACAGGCGTAGGTCCCGGTGACCCTACCACGCCATCTCGTAAATGCATTACGTGATATAATAATTGTATTCGTAAAATTTCAAAATTGGGTAAAAGAAAAATATAGGCAAAATAAATTGCTTTTCACTTAATGTAGGCCTACAGAAAAAAAATCCCTAGATACCTGGTCGTAAAAAAACTATTATTGTCATTTGATGTTCGATTTTAACGAAATTTTATAGCCTTCCGCTGCATGTACGAAAAGAATAATGCATGAAAACATATTTCAGAAAATTATTTTTTATTTAATAATAATTAATTAACTAAATAGCGAATGAACATATGAGTAAGTTAATTACCTGAAGGCAATTAACAGAGTTTTTTTTACTAAAAAAAATGTTTTTCACAAACTTTGTAACAATTTAAAGAAATGGTTTAATTCTTTCAAAAAATGTTTTGGCATTTTAATGACAGTCTTGAAACCATTTAAAAATTCCAGAACGTTGTTTATTATAATTTTCTTATATTTTTCAATTATTGCAAATGTTTTCATTTTCTTTAGTCACAAGTAGGCTCCTTAATTGGGAAAAGCTTAAGCAAAGCAACTTCATTGAATCTGGGTCACAGTCTTAGCAGACGCAAAACTAGTAAGTTAAGCTACATAGCATGACAAACAAGGAACCATTCGGCTGCTTCGAACGGTAAGATGGTCGCAACTATGACAATCAAGTGACGTCGTGTGTAATCCGGAATATACGTTTCGCTGGAACTGAGCAATAACATTGAATATATATATATATATATATATATATATATATATATATATATATATATATATATATACAATGGTAATAAGCTGTCGCAAATTGAGTCGTCCTGACTGCGACGCCTCTGAGATAGCGGCCACCGAGGCGAAAGTAATCAAACAGCGCCGACGCGACGCGACGGACGGACCGGCTGGCGCCTGCGGAAATAGCGGACGCAACCCGCAATGACGGTTCCACGCCACCAAGCTAGAGGTGCTGCAGCGCGCGGAACAGCGCTTCACGCGCGCTCGTGCGGCTCGTGACAGAGATGTATCGTGGACCCCGCCATACACACACACACCTACACACATGCACACATACACGCGCTCCTTTGTGCTTTGTGCCACCCCGCGCGCTTCAAGCGATCGGACACCGAGGGCTGAGTGATTAATCGCCTACCTAATAAGTCCTCCGCCCTCCCACAGCTCCCACTCGGCTACCTGAACCAAGCTGCGCTGCCGTCGTCTGTACATTTCCGTACATTTTCACTCCATGGCGAGAGATGGACACCGAAAGACATCATATTGGTTACTACAGTTTTCATGCCATAGCGAAGGTATAAAGTTTAATATTGAAAATTTACGTTCTTTGAGGCAATTTTCGAATAAGGGTATATTGACAAAATTATAACAACTGCAGTAATCCTCAAATATTAACACAATAATAAACGCCGATTAGTTCACAATGGATACTATTCGTAGCGGTATGTTTCGAAAACTAATAGGGTACAAAATTGTAATGGCTAAAAAATCGTTAAGCCAAGATAGCGTGTTTCAGTTCCTATCTCTTTCTCTGTAACAACTACGCAACGTGAAGAAGATCCACTATAAAGCAGGTATCACCAAGGGTATCTACTCAGTCAAACTCTACACCGACTGCCTGACAACGCAGTAGGCTACTTAAAATGTTTGACTGAAGATCTGAAATTTGGATGAAATATTCCTTGTAAACCCTAGGGTTGCTCTAAGGAAGTATTTTTGAAATTCCACTCCTGAAAGGATGGAAATGGGTGTTAAGTTTGAATTTAAAAAACTTTTTTTTTTTTAGTTACGATGATGAAATTTTGTAAATACACTCATCAAAATAAATTTAATAACATGAGTTTCATTATTTTAAAAAATTCGCCATTTAACGGGCTGGGAAAGGAGAGGAAGCCCGGGCGTGTCAAAGATAAATGTTTCCTGTTTTTGTCCGCAAATCCCCATGGCAACGATCGTTCAGTGTTGATGCTTCCTGCATCTCCATGGAAACGGCTATTGAATTGTTGATGCATTCTTCGTCTGCGTAAAAATTTTGCTGGAGCGTTAAGGATGAAAATATTCTGTTTTTCAAGGAAATCTCCTACAGACCTGAAACTCGGCAGTGATTTACCTTACATTACATAGCCATCAACAGAGTACGAAGTTCTTGACAATCAGCTCCCAAAGGGGATTCAGACCGCGCAACGCAGGTTACTTTAGCTAGTAATAAATAACATGGAAATGTTTACAGGGCGTGTACAAAATCTCATCAAAATTTTAAAAACTAGCATAATCTTAAATATTCCTACATAAAAAAAGTTAAAATAGGTAATCATAACGACTAAGGGAAACTGGATGGGCATTTCATTTCAAGCTACCGAATGTCCTAAACTCTAGACCTTAGAGCAGTGATAGCCGATTAGCGGCCCTTGGAGCACCAATCATTCCATATCGCATCGTTTCGTACCGCCAAACTAAACAATCATTCAACAAAGAAATATCATCAGGAGGCAAGGAGATAAAAAGTTACCATTTTCTGTGGCATTGTATTTAGCTTTATTGAAAGAAAAGCAATCACACTCAAGTAATAATTAGGTATTAAATATATTAATGAACACAACGAAAATATAAAATAATGTTAACTATTTCTGGAGCTCTCAACAAAAGTCTTAAGAATAACTTTGGACATTCTTCTTGTAGATTTAAACCCTGGAGCAGGTATGAACATTGCAGTTTTCATCGTGTACTAGCTATCTTTGTAGAATTAGTTGTCAGCAGGCATTTTTGTATAACCATGATATTCTCACATAATTAATGGGTAGGAAGGAAATTATTATTTATATTATTGTCATCTATATTTTTTTTCATGGTGTTTATTCTTATGGTTTTTTTTTTTTTTTTGTAATTTCATTTTATAATAGAATACTTTTCCATTTCTTCATCACACGCCACACATAGTATGCATTGCTTATCATCAAGCATTATAAGATATTAGAAATTGTTGTACAATATTTTTAATTTATTTATGTGTGTATGACCCTCGGATGATTTAAAAAATGTCTGATTCTCGAAAATAGTGAAGTACGTCATCACTGGCTTAGAGAGACCAGTCAAGTGAAACACATGGTTGGCCGAGAAGCAAAAGTAAGTAAGTAATTAGTTTATTGACACAGAAAATATACACAAAATGGCGCATAGCATGTGAGGCTATCCTTGATACAATGTGAATCATTACATGCGTCAGCCTTATCTTCTCTTTCATGTGACATAAAATAAAACGAGATTCTTGTTGAAAAAAGAAGAAAAATAACTCACGCATTTTGTAAAAAAAATCATGAAAATTAAAAAAAAAACTTAATTTTCTAGTGCATAATTCTTGTCCTATCTATTGGATGAGGAGAAGGAAGGTTCGTGTTTACTTTATACCTGTTTGTACATCACATCTGTGACAAATGAGTACATAACAACAATAAACGAATATACATAAACATAATACATACCACGTGAAAAGATTTAAAATAATTAATTATGTCCCATATTAATGAAGGTTAATTTAAATGCAAATTAATTTATTGAGAATGAATATATATAAATATATTAAAAGAGCGCATGTAACACAGTACACGTGATACAAGTGAAACTTCTTAAGCAATTAAAACTTTGAGTCGTAAGTGTATCGTAAAAGGTAAAACGGTAGAGAAAGAGAAAAACAGAAGAAAATTTTTTAAATAAATATTTCTCACATCTGAAATACAACATAAAGAAAAACTGTGCGTGTTACTGTTTCTTCAAACAATTCTGCCATTTGGAACACGCCAAATCTCTGAACAAAATATAAAATTTATAACAGGTAGCGCTATCTATGCGGGAAATGCAGGGACTGTCTCAACAGCGTTCATTATGCTGCTGAATGAAGTAGGAGGAACGCGACCGCACTGGTAGCAAGTATAAAATTCAAGGCATTCACAGCTGACTGTATAGGATAACTATATCTATTTTCTGAATCAAGCGCATGCGCACAATTTCTGACAAAATTTTTGTTCATCTATCTCTTTCAGTTTTTTTTTTTTTTTTTTTTTGGTGGGGGACGAATCATCAAACAAAGAGGAGAACGAAAACGAGTCCAGCAACTTATAAAGCATAGTGCTCTCTTCAAATATATGTTTGGCCAAGTACCTTTTATCTGTCATTTTCGCGTCAGATACGTTTCACAAGAATGTTTCACGAACAAGTTGAATTAAAATTCGGCCTTGAATTATTACTCCCAACGCGCCGAAAGATGTTTCACTTCAAAATAACGCAGAATATTTCAAATGAAAAATAAAACAGGAAAACGATGAAAATTGCAATGTGAATACATGCTCCATGGTTTTTAACTACCAGAATAAAGTTTAAAGTTCTTCTTTAGACATCTGTTGAGAGCTGCAAAAATAGTTAAAATCTATTATCGTTGTGTACATGAATACAATTAGTAATTACTACTTTGAAGTGATTGCGTTTCTTTAAATAAAGCTAAAAACGTATTGTCACAGCAATTGCAAATTTTCATTTCCTTGCCCCAATCAATCTCTATTTTATTATCTTTAAATCTGCCACAGTTTGCTTGTCCCCAACCATGATGGTGTATCTTACTTCGAGGGAAGGAGAAAATATTGGTTGCATTAAAAAAAACCTAACCTTATTTTTTTAAAAAAGAGACTGTTTCATTCAAATGCAAATTTTATTCAATATATTTTAGATATTATGTTGTAATAAATTTAAACTGGTTTTATATATAGGCTATTGCTGGTGTCGCTGAATGAAGACCTCGAGCATTTCCGGAACAGAACGGATCTCAGTAAATATCTTTAACCACTTTTTTTTAAAAAAATAAACGTGTACATTTGTTAGACGCGCGTCTAACGGTGCCATGTGTGTGTGTCGCTCCTTGTATCGACCAGCCCTGCACGGATCATCTCCAGCCATACTTCTGGGCGCGCGCCGCTATATCTGTCTCCGCGTCTCCACAACACCGAGACACTCCGAGGCCTGGAGTGATGGATTACACAGCCCTCCCCCCCTTCTCTAAGCCTTCAGTTTTTCACTTTCGTCCGTAGACGCGCGGCGGGCCTAATGGACGGCGTGACAGATGAAACGTCTTGGCGGGGAAATTCGTTAGCGGGATTATGTCCAACAAAGGCTTACGAGTCCCGATAGCAAACGATTAAATACATCGTGAACTTCACTGACGAGAATTTTCGGATCTCTACCTCGACCCCAGGAAAGCCGACTATTATGACTAAGAATCTCACACCGAGATGGTTATTTTACTTTCTTTTTTTTATCGTTGATACTACTTAAGGGCTCTTCGTGTGAATCCATTCCGATAGTTGTTTTTTTTTTGCATTTTTTTTAGTCACAAATTGTATCACTATGTATTCGCCAAACTTTATTTTTCAAGTTGTAATGGGTCACCCGCGCGATTACAATATATAGCATCTTCGTGACTGCTATAACATTATACTTAGTAAATAGGTATCTGTTGAAAATTTTTTAGACTAAACATAAAGTGCAAGAGATCTTACAATAAAAGCAGCGAAAAAAATAACATCCATGACAAGAAACATGTGAAACCAAGACTTAAGTCAGTTTTAAGAGTTTTTAAGTTAGGTTATTACACTGTTAAAAATTTTCACCTTATAACTACTAAGAACGCTATCTTGGTAAATTTACGGTTATCTTAATTGCTTAACGGGTACTGAGTTAATTTATTTAAACATAATTCTTCTAGAATAATCTTGGTATGAAAACAAAATATTCAAAAACTGGTCAAGTATACACCAAAACACTCCAACTTTTTCCACGTGTATGATTACCTTGTTTTCAACGCAACACAAAACTCGTAATACGGAAATCGCCGTGGTTTTTACGAAGATTCATTTACCTGAAATTACAAATAGCTCTTCGTGTGTTGGAGGTGCTTTATTTGTAGATAAGTCCATAAATTTACTTGAATTTCTAACAGTATAGTGGGGCGTTCAACTTAAAACATTGGTGAATAAATTTAATGAGGACGTGAGATATGCTGTTCTTCTGTTGCTAGCGTGGTGTGTGAAACTTTTTGCCACTTGAATGAGATGGCTGAAACTATTTTTCAACGACTTTTTACTCCATTGTTAAAATTCACTTCTGGTAGAAAAATTTCTTTGCTAACATATATATATTTTTGTTTATTCTTTCCTTTCTAATAACTGACACATATATGGTGATGGAAACAAATGTAATGCATTCACCATTCTTAACTTAAACGTGTATAACATTTATCCTGGAATAATTTTTACTTCTATTTCTCAAACTTTTTTTTTTATCTTAGTGTTGCTCTTTAAGTTTGCTAAGTGCTGAATTGTGAATTACAACTGGTAAATTCGGGAAAATTTGTGGCGCAAATGTATATTTCGAGACCTACTTGAGTGGAAAACATTAAAACACTAATTTTATGTATTTATTTACATTGTTCGTCACATAACTTACGAATTTAAGTTTCTGCCTACTTACATTATAACATACGGAAACTATGGATGCTCCAAATATTTTATAGTTAGTAGAAGATTACATATTGCGTCCCCATATGGCATATCCTTATGGAGAGAAATTGATATTTCATGCAAAGGCCAGCTAAAATATAATGGTATTAATCCATGTAGTAAAATATTGTTTAACCATGTTTACCACCTTTGATAAACAGCAATATAATATACCGTAATGTTTTGGTTTATAATGTGTTGTAAGGTACATCAGGGTACATGTATAAGTTATGAAATTAATAAGCTAATGCTAATCACTTAAACAAAACTTCAGAATAATCTAAAAATTAGCGACTATATGTTATTTAAAATATATCATTTGGATATTATAAAAAATACTTGCATGCTGGTATTTGTTTTTATCCAAGTTTGACTTTTCATCTATTTCTTAAATCAAATGCTTTGATTAAAATTTCCTCCACGGTTTCTGGAATTGATATGCAATCACTTGACATTTTTGAAGCCAACTTAGGCGTACATTAGAACTAAAGTATAACTCATGCTGTATGAGTCGTGATTCAAAATAGTGCTACCAATTTAAATATTTTTTAAAGTACAGTGTGCGGTCATATTCGCACATTTTTATGTATTTTTGATAACGTAGGAATTTATAATATCCCTTCTATTTGTAATAAGGTATTGTATAAGTTTGTGTTAATTCAAAAGCTACACTATCTACTATAAGATTAAATTACCTTTATTATTTTGTGGCTCAAAAACTCCGACTCTCATACCTAATCCATGATTCTAATTTCATTCCATTGCAATTAGTTTTAAGTGCTTGGCAATCCCTTCAAACGGCTCGTAGGGTTTCCGAATCTCATTCTGCTCTGTGATTTCATCGCTTGGATAAGTGTGCTAAGTTCCTCCCATCTTTGGACACTCTTTCAGACCTTTTTGAGCGAATCTTGGAGGCAATATTTTTCTTTCTCAAAGTGTCTGAGTGCACTTTAAATTTACTTAGTTCCTGAGGAGGAGATAGCTAAGCTAACATTCGCTGTAAGTTGGTAACCACGACAAAATACTTAAATTTCTCCAAATTTAAAATTTTGGCGGTAAACAAGTAACATTAGCACAAATAACTGAAGGGAATCTTTTTTTTCTTGGAATATTTTATATCACAAAACATTATTTTCTCGGGCACTGATTTCCTATTAATTTTTTTTTTCCTTCACTATTTAGAATACCTGCCATTTCAAATAGCCTAAACATATATGCTACATATAACACGTCATTGGAATAAAAAACAATTTGATTATTTTTTTTTAATTTAGTATAAGTTTATTCACTACAGTAGATGGAAAATACCGGTTCAGGGACAGGCGCAGGATCCAGGATCCGGCGGCCATCTTGGATGACGTCATCTAATCCGTATGCTAATCCATGCTAATCCGTATGCAAATCTATGCTAATCTATGCTAATCCATACCAATCTATGCTAATCCATGCCAATCTATGCCAATCCGTATGCCAATCTATGCTAATCCGTATGCCAATCTATGCCAATTCGTATGCCAATCTATGCTAATTCGTATGCCAATCTATGCTAATCTGTATGCCAATCTATGCTAATCCATATGTTAATCCATGCTAATCCATGCTAATCCGTCCGCCATTTTGTATTTCTAGAAATTTCCACCAACTTCGAATCGTGACATCACCGTTGCACTTTTCGTCACAGCCGCCATCTTGGATTCGAATTTTTTTTTTCAAACTTAAACTTTTCGAAATTCGATGTAATCATCAGCCGCCATCTTTTTTTTCGTCTGCTGGTGGCCGCCATCTTGTTTCGTCTGCTGGTGGCCGCCATCTTGTTTTCGTCTGCTGGAGGCAGCCATCTTGTGACGTCATATAGTTCTGTTGGTCGCCACCAGATAGCAGCAGGGATTATTTTATTTTTTTCTTTAACTAAAATATTTTCAGTGCTGAGGCTGGGATTCGATCCATGGGACGTGAAAACGTCCAGGATGACGTGGTTACGAGGCGGACGCCTTGACCACTAGACCACGAAACCAATTGGGATATGGTGGAATAAATAATCTATATATGCTACGTACTGACGGCAAGTTTATGATAAATGGGGGGAGGGTGTTTTTGCCTTCCTTAATGCATACCTAAGGCGCCACATTTGAAATTAAAATTATTATACAGCCGCCATCTTTAATTCCAGCACAGACTACCAGATGGCGCTAAATTCAAAAAATTAGTTGCCAGAGGCGCCGCCATCTTGGTTCTCAAGTTGACTGGTAGATGTCGCATGTATAGCGCGCCAAATTCAAAAATTAGTTGTCAGAGGCGCCGCCATCTTGGTTCTCAAGTTGGCTGGTAGATGTCGCTAGTATCGCGCGCCAAATTCAAAAATTAGTTGTCAGAGGCGCCGCCATCTTGGTTCTCAAGTTGGCTGGTAGATGTCGCTAGTATCGCGCGCCAAATTCAAAAATTAGTTGTCAGAGGCGCCGCCATCTTGGTTCTCAAGTTGGCTGGTAGATGTCGCTAGTATCGCGCGCCAAATTTAAAAATTAGTTGTCAGAGGCCAGCCATCTTGGTTCTCAAGTTGGCTGGAAGATGTCGCTAGTATCGCGCGCCAAATTCAAAAATTAGTTGTCAGAGGCGCCGCCATCTTGGTTCTCAAGTTGGCTGGTAGATGGCGCCACCATTGCCATATTTTAGTTAATATAATCGATACCAGATGACGCCACCGTCGCCATCTTTAGTTCCTAGTGTTGCTACCAGAGTGTGCCACCGTCGCCATCTTTAATTCTTAAAGTTACCGCCGGAGCGCGCCACCGTCGCCATCTTTAATTCTTAAATTTACTGCCGGATGGCGCCAAGTGTTATGTAGTCAGTCGAGACAGGTCGGGAACGAGTCGAGACAAGTCTAGAAAGTCGAGACAAGTCGGGGGACAAGACGAGACAAGTCGGTAGCCTGTATTCATCAAGTTCTCCATTGCCGTCACAGCCACCCGGGTATCTGACGAGTCCTAATTAATATACTCGTACACATCCTACCTCTATGACTTCTACAAACAGACTGTCCATACCTACTCCAAAAGGACATGTATATATATTACACCCACATACAAAAATAAATTAACCATCGCTGAAACAAATTTCCCAACATTAATTACAAGAAAAAAAAGTCCGCTAAGATACTGTATTTCGTCTATAATTTTATAAATTATGATAGAGTATTATTAAAATATTGGTGTTGTGTAGAGTCTCTCTCTCTTCTTCTCGTAGTGGCGGAAGACATCTCGAAGGTAGTGTTAGAATTTATGTATTAAAGCAATCACTCTAGCTGAGGAGGTTAGTAACTTATAGTTACAACTTTTTAAAAATACTCTGAATTTAAAACAATTTTTAAAAAGAGGGACCATTAAACGGTTTGAAATTAAAGCAAACAACTTAAATGTTAAACACATATTTATTTAAAATTACATAATATTCACACACTGCACATCATAGTGACAAAGTCAACATAACCTATTTACATAAACCAGAGACCCAATACCTAAATATTAAGCATAACTACAAGTTACATAGGGTATAATATACTCTAAAATACATATTAAAGAGAAAATTGATATAAATAATATTATATTTTGCTCAATAGTTCCAGAAGTAATGAACGTACAGCTACACGAGCAATCTCAACAGTTCTTTAATCACTAGTGTTTTCTGTGGAACATACTTGAGTGGTGTCTTCACTGATCGGACCTAGATGACTGAGATCTCGGGTTCGACTCTTGCGAGATGTAGGAAGGCGAAGCTGACGCCTGCGTTTATGCTGGACTGCTCTGATGTAGTAGGTGCTGGCGATGTGGGACTCATCTGGGTACAGCTAGATGATGTCTGGACTGACGAAGTCTGACCACATGCAGATGCTGGCGGTGACTGAATAGCTGGTTGGTTGAATGCATGTGCGAAAACCTCTTCAGGCGTTGCAGGGAGAACTGTATCGTCTCTCATCATATTCACACTACAATGTCCATAGCCCAGACAGTTGATAACTTCTAGAGGCGTATCTTGAGGTCCTGGGTTTAAAACCTATTTCACGTGAAACACAGCGTCACAACTCTCCGAAAAATGTTTTAAAACACCGTCGATCCACTCACTATAATCAACAGTGCATATCCCAGGTGTTACACTGGAGTATATCCTGTTCGGTTGAAAGTTAGACATCTTGGTTAACTACTTCTGCTGTAGGTCCTCACACCACCACAGTTTCAGCTCGACTGCCATCGCACGAGTCGAGGGTCGTATCTAAAAATATACGGTGATCAACCATCCAAGCCCTAAGCATGCTCGCATTGTGTCTTGAGATCGAACCTGGACATGTACTATTATTGCACGTGTACAATTTATTTAATTCTTTCAATGATGGACACTCATATTCTGCTTCTACATCTAATATTAGCACATGTTGCTTACAATAGTTAGTTAGCCACCGTTTCTGCTCTATTCCTACAACCAATACAGGTCCGCTCAGATGACTTGCCAATATGTTGGGTATTGAAGCATAAGGAAAGAGTCCGTGTTCCCACTGTAAACCATGAAAATTTCTAGTGAGCCAGACATTTGTTTTTTGATGCTTCCTGGTGAGATATCGCCATTCAAATGGAGGTTTAAAGTTACATATTATTACATTTCCTTCTTCATCTGCAATGCTAAGTTCCTTGATAATAAATCCATACTGACTAGAGAAGCCTTGGAGGTTTACACATTTCGTCATGGAGGTCGACACGAGACTAAGCCGGTAATGTACTGCCAGGTCTTAGATAATGGATGACACAATCTACCTTGTTGCAGGATGTCTCGATTATGTCCGGAGCCTCCTCGTCACAATCACTGGTCCAGTGTTGACCGAATTTGCAGACCTCTAGTTGAAGTAACCATCCTCGGTGACGTAGTGCACACGGCGGAATCCTGGCGTTACTTCCGCGTACTTTGCAGTTGGATCGAACAGCATTTGCTTGAATTTGTAGCAACAGCTCTATACCCACACGACTATGTGTTGAATGCTGTATCTAGGGTGTTGACCTCAATTCATACCGCTAGGACCACCCTCCAGTCCAGTCACATGTACCGTTGCTTCCGTTGTTGTCCCCCCGCCTTGCTGACGACCTCCAACATTCGAACGAGGTGATCAACCATCCAAGCCCTAAGCATGCTCGCATTGTGTCTTGAGATCGGACCTGGACATCCAAGTTACATAGAGTATAATATACTCTGAAATACATAATAAAGAGAAAATTGATATAAATAACATTATACTTTGCTTAATAGTTCCAGAAGTAATGAACGCACTGCTTGACCAGTGACAGGTGTAACTAAATATTAAATATATTTTATATTTAATTTTCCATTACCTTTCGTAAAAATTTATTATTCATTCACTCTACGAAAAACAACTCAAGACAATATACCTGACCATCGAATTAAATACAGTACCGCTATGCCTTACATGAAAGTCTAGTTATTCGATAATCTGAATAACCTATAAATCGTTCATGTACAAAGCCACACATACAGGCCAATTGTCTATGGACCATGAGACCGAGTCATGACAATATCAGCTGTATAGGCTAGAAATTTCAGAACCGCAGGACCTTCATCGTCTTTAGATAATTACAGTCATTTAGACCATCATGAAATTTTAATACATACTAAAGGACCAAGCGACCTTGAAAAATATTTAAGTAACACCTAGAGGTTTTGAACTAGTAAATATTCAGTCACTACATATTTTACTACGCGCAATCAACAAAAAGGAAGCACCATCAACGAAAAGGCAGCACAATCAAAAAAGGCAGCACATTTGTAAACACCATCAACAAAAAGGAAGCACATTTTGGAAGCACCATCAACGTAAAGGCAGCACATTTTGGAAGCACAATCAATAAAGAGAGCAGATTTGGAAGCACCATCAATAAAAAGGAAGCACTTTAGGAAACACCATCAACAAAAAGGAAGCACATTTTGGAAGCACCATCAACATAAAGGCAGCACATTTTGGAAGCACAATCAATAAAGGCAACACATTTGGTAGCACCATCAACAAAAAGGAAGCACATTTTGGAAGAACCTTCAGAAAGGCAGCACATTTTTGAAGCACCATCAACATAAAGGCAGCACATTTTGGAAGCACAATCAATAAAGGCAACACATTTGGAAGCACCATCAACAAAAAGGAAGCACATTTTGGAAGCACCATCAAAAAGGCAGCAAATTTTGAAAGCACAATCAAAAAAGGCAGCACATTTTGGAAGCACAATCATAAAAGGCAGCACATTTGGAAGCACCATCAAGCAGGATTGAATTTGGACTTTTTTTAAAAAATAATTGGTAATTTATGATGTTTATAAACGACATCATCCCTGATGGTTTTCTCTGAGTGCTTCTATTTTATTTTTATTAGGTGGAATTTTAAAAAAAAATCGTTATTCAGTCAAATAATAATATATACCCTGAGAAATCTGAGAAACACTAACTGGAAGAACAAACTACCTTCTCCTTGGAGTCTAGCGATGCCATCCATCTATTGCGATTGTTAGTGAGAATCCTGCATCCCCGCATGAATGAAAGAAATATTATTTACCTGCAAGCAATACGTGGTGTCATCTGTTGTTGAAAAGCAGAACTACTTACAACAAGTACCTTTGCATGAGATAACTTAACTCTCGCTTAAGAAATATTATAAAAAATATATATTTAAGTAATGGTTACAATTGGAAAACTGTCTGTTTGTATCTAACTTTAGTCACAGTAACTAATATGAATCCTGATTCGGTGTCTGTCGCTGTATCGAAAGGACACAGGTGTAAGTTTTGCAGCAAAGAATTTATCTTGAGAAAGAATGGAAGACAACACCAGAAGAATGACTGTGTTAAAAATCCACTACGCAATATGATAAGTTGCGTTCGATGTAACAAGTCGTTTACGCGGAGAGAGAGCTTAAAAAGACATGACAGAACTTGTAACGTTAAGCCTGCGTACAAGCCAGAGTACAACGATGGATCTACTAGACTAAGGAATAGTGATCTGCATTACGACAATAATTTTCCTTGTCTTGAGAGAGATTATGTTCGTGGCTCTTCCGATCTCGACGAAGAACTTAAATTGAAGGATGATGATGATTTATGGAAGAATGAAGATAATGGAAGAATCCTTAACGTGAAAAGTGAGAATACATTCCAGCCGAATTCAAGTAGATCTTTCTTACTTTGTAAAAATGATGGACTCCTAAAAAGGAAGCATGAAGACGATAATGGCACTTCGACATCATCGATATCGAATTCATATGGTAATCTGGGTGAAGAGTATGTCTTCTACAGTGATTGTAACAGTGACTCTGAGGCTGTTGACAAAAGCATAGACTGTGATGAAGCACCTAAAGCTGACAAGATCGAAGAATGTAACGGTGTCCTGAGACCGAAACGATGGAAACGCCGTGTTATAATAAATAAATCTGATAGCACTTATTATGATCACTGGGACGATTGTGATATTAAAAGTATTTATAATAAACAAGCAAGTGAGATGGTGGTAGAAGAGATTGATTACACATCGTGGAAAGATCCAAACTTATTGGTTGACCGGCTAAGACTTCTACATGGCTCGCTTTGTGCAGGAAACTATTCGTGCATAAAAGAAAAATCCTTCATACTCGAAGAACTGAGGAATGCTGGCTACATACAATAATGGCTTATTTTACTTCTATTTGTATAATCTTAAGAAATAAATTTAATATTAAAAGTAAAAATTTAATGTTTTTATTTCTTGCATTCTGATTTCTAACTAAGACTTAGTTCTCGTAACTTGTGATACCAAATGTGCTGCCTTTTTGATGGTGCTTCCAAAATGTGCTGCCTTTTTGGATTGTGCTTCCAAAATGTGCTGCCTTTTTGATGGTGCTTCCAAAATGTGCCTCCTTCTTTTGTTGATGGTGCTTACAAATGTGCTGCCTTTTTTGATTGTGCTTCCAAAATGTGCTGCCTTTTTGATGGTGCTTCCAAAATGTGTTTCCTTCTTTTGTTGATGGTGCTTCCAAATGTGCTGCCTTTTATGATTGTGCTTCCAAAATGTGCTGCCTTTTTTGATTGTGCTTTCAAAATTTGCTGCCTTTTTGATGGTGCTTCCAAAATGTGCTTCCTTTTTGTTGATGGTGCTTCCAAATGTGTTGCCTTTATTGATTGTGCTTCCAAAATGTGCTGCCTTTATGTTGATGGTGCTTCCAAAATGTGCTTCCTTTTTGTTGATGGTGCTTCCAAATGTGTTGCCTTTATTGATTGTGCTTCCAAAATGTGCTGCCTTTATGTTGATGGTGCTTCCAAAATGTGCTTCCTTTTTGTTGATGGTGTTTCCTAAAGTGCTTCCTTTTTATTGATGGTGCTTCCAAATCTGCTCTCTTTATTGATTGTGCTTCCAAAATGTGCTGCCTTTACGTTGATGGTGCTTCCAAAATGTGCTTCCTTTTTGTTGATGGTGTTTACAAATGTGCTGCCTTTTTTGATTGTGCTGCCTTTTCGTTGATGGTGCTTCCTTTTTGTTGATTGCGCGTAGTAAAATATGTAGTGACTGAATATTTACTAGTTCAAAACCTCTAGGTGTTACTAAAATATTTTTCAAGGTCGCTTGGTCCTTTAGTATGTATTAAAATTTCATGATGGTCTAAATGACTGTAATTATCTAAAGACGATGAAGGTCCTGCGGTTCTGAAATTTCTAGCCTATACAGCTGATATTGTCATGACTCGGTCTCATGGTCCATAGACAATTGGCCTGTATGTGTGGCTTTGTACATGAACGATTTATAGGTTATTCAGATTATCGAATAACTAGACTTTCATGTAAGGCATAGCGGTACTGTATTTAATTCGATGGTCAGGTATATTGTCTTGAGTTGTTTTTCGTAGAGTGAATGATTAATAAATTCCACGAAAGGTAATGGAAAATTAAATATAAAATATATTTAATATTTAGTTACACCTGTCACTGGTCAAGCAGTGCGTTCATTACTTCTGGAACTATTAAGCAAAGTTTAATGTTATTTATATCAATTTTCTCTTTATTATGTATTTCAGAGTATATTATACTCTATGTAACTTGGATGTCCAGGTCCGATCTCAAGACACAATGCGAGCATGCTTAGGGCTTGGATGGTTGATCACCTCGTTCGAATGTTGGAGGTCGTCAGCAAGGCGGGGGGACAACAACGGAAGCAACGGTACATGTGACTGGACTGGAGGGTGGTCCTAGCGGTATAAATTGAGGTCAACACCCTAGACACAGCAGTCAACACATAGTCGTGTGGGTATAGAGCTGCTGCTACAAATTCAAGCAAATGCTGTTCGATCCAACTGCAAAGTACGCGGAAGTAACGCCAGGATTCCGCCGTGTGCACTACGTCACCGAGGATGGTTACTTCAACTAGAGGTCTGCAAATTCGGTCAACACTGGACCAGTGATTGTGACGAGGAGGCTCCGGACATAATCGAGACATCCTGCAACAAGGTAGATTGTGTCATCCATTATCTAAGACCTGGCAGTACATTACCGGCTTAGTCTCGTGTCGACCTCCATGACGAAATGTGTAAACCTCCATGGCTTCTCTGGTCAGTATGGATTTATTATAAAGGAACTTAGCATTGCAGATGAAGAAGGAAATGTAATAATATGTAACTTTCAACCTCCATTTGAATGGCGATATCTCACCAGGAAGCATCAAAAAACAAATGTCTGGCTCACTAGAAATTTTCATGGTTTACAGTGGGAACACGGACTCTTTCCTTATGCTTCAATACCCAACATATTGGCAAGTCATCTGAGCGGACCTGTATTGGTTGTAGGAATAGAGCAGAAACGGTGGCTAACTAACTATTGTAAGCAACATGTGCTAATATTAGATGTAGAAGCAGAATATGAGTGTCCATCATTGAAAGAATTAAATAAATTGTACACGTGCAATAATAATACATGTCCAGGTTCGATCTCAAGACACAATGCGAGCATGCTTAGGGCTTGGATGGTTGATCACCGTATATTTTTAGATACGACCCTCGACTCGTGCGATGGCAGTCGAGCTGAAACTGTGGTGGTGTGAGGACCTACAGCAGAAGTAGTTAACCAAGATGTCTAACTTTCAACCGAACATGATATACTCCAGTGTAACACCTGGGATATGCACTGTTGATTATAGTGAGTGGATCGACGGTGTTTTAAAACATTTTTCGGAGAGTTGTGACGCTGTGTTTCACGTGAAACAGGTTTTAAACCCAGGACCTCAAGATACGCCTCTAGAAGTTATCAACTGTCTGGGCTATGGACATTGTAGTGTGAATATGATGAGAGACGATACAGTTCTCCCTGCAACGCCTGAAGAGGTTTTCGCACATGCATTCAACCAACCAGCTATTCAGTCACCGCCAGCATCTGCATGTGGTCAGCCTTCGTCAGTCCAGACATCATCTAGCTGTATCCAGATGAGTCCCACATCGCCAGCACCTACTACATCAGTAGCAGTCCAGCATAAACGCAGGCGTCAGCTTCGCCTTCCTACATCTCGCAAGAGTCGAACCCGTGTACTCAGTCATCTAGGTCCGATCAGTGAAGACACCACTCAAGTATGTTCCACAGAAAACACTAGTGATGAAAACTGTTGAGATTACTCATGTAGCTGTACGTTTATTACTTCTGGAACTATTGAGCAATGTATAATATTATTTATATCAATTTTCTCTTTATGTGTATTTCAGAGTATATTATACCCTATGTAACTTGTAGTAATGCTTAATATTTAGGTATTGGGTCTCTGGTTTATGTAAATAGGTTATGTTGACTTTGTCACTATGATGTGCAGTGTGTGAATATTATGTACTTTTAAATAAAAATGTGTTTAACATTTAAGTTGTTTGCTTTAATTTCAAACCGTTTAATGGTCCCTCTTTTTAAAAATTGTTTTAAATTTAGAGTATTTTTAAAAAGTTGTAACTATAAGTTACTAACCTCCTCAGCTAGAGTGATTGCTTTAATACATAAATTTTAACACTACCTTCGAGATGTCTTCCGCCACTATGAGAAGAAGAGAGAGAGACTCTACACAACACCAATATTTTATTAATACTCTATCATAATTTATAAAATTATAGACGAAATACAGTATCTTAGCGGACTTTTTTTTCTTGTAATTAATGTTGGGAAATTTGTTTCAGCGATGGTTAATTTATTTTTGTATGTGGGTGTAATATATATACATTGCCTTTTGGAGTAGGTATGGTCAGTCTGTTTGTAGAAGTCATAGAGGTAAAAAGTGTACGAATATATTAATTAGGACTCGTCAGATACCCGGGTGGCTGTGACGGCAACGGAGAACTTGGTGAATACAGGCTACCGACTTGTCTCGTCTTGTCCCCCGACTTGTCTCGACTGTCTAGACTTGTCTCGACTCGTTCCCGACCTGTCTCGACTGACTACATAACACTTGGCGCCATCCGGCAGTAAATTTAAGAATTAAAGATGGCGACGGTGGCGCGCTCCGGCGGTAACTTTAAGAACTAAATATGGCGACGGTGGCACACTCTGGTAGCAACACTAGGAACTAAAGATGGCGATGGTGGCGCCATCTACCAGCCAACTTGAGAACCAAGATGGCGGCGCCTCTGACAACTAATTTTTGAATTTGGCGCGCAATACTAGCGACATCTACCAGCCAACTTGAGAAACAAGATGGCGGCGCCTCTGACAACTAATTTTTGAATTTGGCGCGCGATACTAGCGACATCTACCAGCCAACTTGAGAACCAAGATGGCGGCACCTCTGGCAACTAATTTTTTGAATTTAGCGCCATCTGGTAGTCTGTGCTGGAATTAAAGATGGCGGCTGTATAATAATTTTAATTTCAAATGTGGCGCCTTAGGTATGCATTAAGGAAGGCAAAAACACCCTCCCCCCATTTATCATAAACTTGCCGTCAGTACGTAGCATATATAGATTATTTATTCCACCATATCCCAATTGGTCTAGTGGTCAAGGCGTCCGCCTCGTAACCACGACATCCTGGACGTCTTCACGTCCCATGGATCGAATCCCAGCCTCGGCACTGAAAATATTTTAGTTAAAGAAAAAAATAAAATAATCCCTGCTGCTATCTGGTGGCGACCAACAGAACTATATGACGTCACAAGATGGCTGCCTCCAGCAGACGAAAACAAGATGGCGGCCACCAGCAGACGAAAACAAGATGGCGGCCACCAGCAGACGAAACAAGATGGCGGCCACCAGCAGACAAAAAAAAAGATGGCGGCTGATGATTACATCGAATTTCGAAAAGTTGAAGTTCGAAAAAAAAAAATTCGAATCCAAGATGGCGGCTGTGACGAAAAGTGCAACGGTGATGTCACGATTCGAAGTTGGTGGAAATTTCTAGAAATACAAAATGGCGCATGGATTAGCATGGATTAGCATGGATTAACATATGGATTAGCATAGATTGGCATACGAATTAGCATAGATTGGCATACGAATTGGCATAGATTGGCATACGGATTAGCATAGATTGGCATACGGATTGGCATAGATTGGCATGGATTAGCATAGATTGGCATGGATTAGCATAGATTTGCATAGATTTGCATACGGATTAGCATGGATTAGCATACGGATTAGAAGACGTCATCCAAGATGGCCGCCGGATCCTGGATCCTGCGCCTGTCCCTGAACCGGTATTTTCCATCTACTCACTACGCACTTGTTTTTCGATACCTCAAAAACCGACTAAGCTTAGACAAAAAAAATTTAAGTAAATCTTCCTAATATTTTCAACTTTACGTAAATAAAATATAAGTATAACTTCTAATTTACAGAAGCAAGAGGAATATTTCTTTATTAAATATATATTACGGAAATGGAAATTTACACAGCCATTTTTCTGGTCGTTTAAACGGTTAAACCGGATTTAATTTCCACTTGGTACTTATATATTTCAACATTTTATAAATCACATGTTTAACATGGTGTCAAAAGTGGGCCGAACAGTGCTAATATTTAAGTATTCTTATTTGCCGCACATATTTACAATTTCGTATGGTTTTCCTGGCGGACACTCGAATAATATGAAAAATATGGCATCAGACATTCGATACTTGCGTATACATAGAGTTCGGTAAAAATATAAAATTTTGTTCACTTTAATACTAAGTTTTCTTACTAGTCCTGTTATAAGGGAATCTTTTGTCAGACAGAATAAATGCGATAAAGTACCGTAGCAACATAAGTTGTTTCTTATGTTGTCTTTGTGAGTCTGTTCACTAAAACTGTAAAATATGTGTCTGAAAAAACATGTGAATATGATTGAACTGAAATCATTGACGTCCCTAGATTTATACCATTGTTTTCGAATCAAAAAATAAAGTAGGTAAAGATAAATGAATTAAATTGAGATGTATTCATGAAGTGAAAATGTTTTCAAGATTCAGAATAATTCTCAACACTTTTTTTTGACAAGAAAAAATGTCATTTTTTGGAATAATCGGGCACAGAATAAAAAGAATGACGGTGATTTTGCATGAACTGACAGGCTTATCGAGCTGATGAGCTTAACGTCGAATACTCCAACGTTTGTGCACATCAGCAGGTTGCTTTAAATTAACGCACTATGGTAACGTTTTAGCACAGCAATTTGTGGTGATGCAAACGAGAGTGCATCCATAGTACATGCAGCTTTAGCTATTTGAATGTAATACGATGTAAAAAAAAGTGATTTGATGTGTCGTTGCTAGCCACCATAATATTAAGCTTAAATGAAAATAAATTAACAAATCGTTATTACCAATGATCTTACTCAAAATCCCGCATAAGCGCAGGATCGTTGTGTTCATTCTAGCCTACATAATCGTTCTCCTCTATTTTCAAGCACATTTAACCAATTTTTCTGCGTGTTAACCAAGTTTTTAATGACAATAACATTGGCAATTAAAATTACCGATTAACATTCAAACGTGTGCATCCTCACCAACAATAATTTGAATCTGAAGATGGCATAACTATTTATTACGCCCACTCTACACACAATGTATTGGTACTTATATATTTCAACATTTTATAAATCACATGTTTAACATGGTGTCAAAAGTGGGCCGAACAGTGCTAATATTTAAGTATTTTTATTTGCCGCACATATTTACAATTTCGTATGGTTTTCCTGGCGGACACTCGAATAAATAATAGCATATAATTCAAAAAGAAATATTATCTGTTTTATGCGCATGCCCAAATGACAGTATATTAGGACAGGTGGCTTTCAATGTTGAAGTTTTCTTGACTGTAATAACAATTTTTGGCAATAATTAAAATGTTTTGGCTGTGGGACAACAGCGCCATGTACAACACAACTATTTTGTCAGTTTAACTGCAGTATTTGTAAATATAAAAGTAGTAGAAAGTAGAGAAATCTGGGCCCATGTATTTCTTATGGGTTTACAATTTGGGGTGGCTTCTGTTGGTGGCTTGCCAATCGTTAGGATTCGCCAATGTTCGGCCATTTCCGCCATTCTTTGCTTCTAATCGTGAGTTCACCTAGTGCTGACTGGCGGCGGAGTGAGTGGTCAGTGCAACCACTCACCACCAGGGGCGCTTGCGTCCCTGGTCACTAAATCCAGTACTGGACAATTAGCAAAGCGGACCACGAGTCCAAGTGCCCAACCCCCGCATGGTAGACTCTTTTCTACTCTGTCCAACACTTCATCCAGACCATCCTCTGTCTCCTGTAAATTCCTACACGTAATGCATGCCAATTTGCATCCCGCATGAATGTGCCCAGGGTTTTCCCTGTGTCTATTCAGGTTTTACCTGGGCCCAACCTATCTCTAGTTATAATCTAGATTTAAGAGTGAGGGGAGTTAGTCATGGCGCCAATCGCTGCCATGGCTGGCCAATCCCCTCCTAGCACATTATGCATGCGACCCTCGCCCTGCATGGCTAATCTCAGCATGACTAGGCGAATAGGCTTCGGCCTGAGACGCACCTAGGTCCCTCCCTAACCCGGACCCCTCCCAAATACACTTAGTTTTAGTTAGGTTAAAAAAAATCGTGAGTTCGTAGACCATCTTCGGTAATAATCGCCTTTTTATTCTGCAGTCCTTCAGAGTGTTTCGCAGTCGTGTTAGTGCCGCCTGCGAGGCGCACTATCATCAAGGATAGTCATATATATATATATATATATATATATATATATATATATATACATATATATATATATATATAATTTTCTGGGTGTTGGCTTCTTCTACTGTAAAAATCCTTTAATGTTGGTTCTTATGGTGGTTTCTTAAAATATTTAAATAAGTTAAAAATTATTCGGAGGTGCGTGCATACAAACTGTAACAATCCTTCGATCTCCTTTTATAAAATATATAAACAAAGTCATCTTATATGCAACCAAATCGGAGAGGCTTGGAAACGTGCTCAGCAGAACCGTTACTTATCCAGAGGAGGTGATCTGAAGGAGCACATAAATTTAGTATACACACCACTCAAGTTGAGTGTAAGTGTGGATCGACAAAGGCAAACTCAATTAAACACTGGATATCTGGTTCTAATTTACTGGCTAGTTTCGTTGTCACCATAATCAAGCGTACAAAGATATATCAGATAAATAAAATAAACAGGTTAGTTTTAGTTATGGTTAGAGTTAGGCAATCACAATTTATGGTTGCTAAATTTGTAACAGTCGACAATTCATTTTTACAGAACAGAATTTTAATGTTATCAATTTTACATATAATTTTTCTCAGGCCGGCCCGTTAGTTGTGAAAATACATTAAGCAATTTTAAATGATACTAAATTAAGTCAAGCATATTATTGTATAATATTACAAAAATATATTTGTCTATTTTTCTGATTTCTCAAGATCCTAAAAGGTCCATTATGAAAGGTCTTCGCTCTGTGGCAATCTGTTGATTATTTGCTTTTTTTTAAAGAGTCTAAAGATAATAAATTTTACATTTCAAATTTATTGTCTACTCATCCTGCCAGCCAGTACACGACGGAAGCACCGGGTATGGCACAGACGGAGAGTAGGGGTAGGTCCGAAAACTGGTGCTCGAGCTGGAGTGGAAACGATTGCCGCTCGTGACATGGAACCCACTGTGAAACAGAAGGTCACACAGTGGTAAAAAAAGGAAAAATAATTAAACCGGAAGGATCAGATGTTAATTATAATGCCAAAAGTGGGGCTAGTGAAATCTTAGTGGGTACGATCCAGAAGATTTACTCCATGGATGGGGATCGGAGCACCGCGGGAGCCGATCCGAAACACACTACCGCACGCGACATGGTGGTAAGTAAGTTGGGGTAACTCCCTTACTTTAGGTAACTAAATATTTCCGAGTCGATGGGTCGCGGAACTTCGTCGCGGTAGAAGACGATCAGTAGTCGCGGCGGTCGTTTAGCCGAGGCTCGTCGATAGCAATTGTCACAAGTTCACAAAAGATCTGCCCCCTCAGGGTGTCGTCACCAGAAGGGAGGGGAGGGAACCAAAATAGGCGGAGCTAGTAGGACTTACGGGAGAGAGAAACACTTTATGATTGGTCAGTTGTACAGCCTGGGTAGGTCCTGCAAGAAAATAAAACAAAGCGCGGCTGCGCGACTTGCTTCGCGAAGCTGCCGCTGGCTCGCACCACTAGGTGGATGCTCTAAGCTAGTAGCACAGCATACAGGACTCCAGGAGGTGTCGCCGCCTGGTGAGGAAACCCAGGAGTTACCTATGATAGTTCTAAACATTGCCAAGAGATGGCGCATGGCTTCAGTTAAAGGCCTAGACTACAGAGGGGAAGGAGGGATGTTCAGAGGTTCTTGGGTGGAGCCAATGGTTCCTGTAGACTCAGCATGACACTGAAAAAGAGGGGGAGGGGGGTTGTGCGAGGAGAACTACGTGCGCTTGCAAAGACAGCGCGACACGTTATCCCATGAGCATGACCCGACGTGGGACAAACAAGACATGAGAACTGATTAGGGCTGCTGGGCACCAGCGAAATACTAGCGGGAGACATAACTGCAGGCGCTGAAGAGGCACTGACAAGCCTATCTCGTACGTGAGACGAAGCGACAGCTACGTGAATCTGACAGCGATGGGAGCGAGTCCTGCTTTGGAACGCCCAGCCCTGATGTAATGGCGATGCACTAGCTGTCCGGACCGAAATATGA
This sequence comes from Bacillus rossius redtenbacheri, assembly GCF_032445375.1. Taxonomy (NCBI): domain Eukaryota; kingdom Metazoa; phylum Arthropoda; class Insecta; order Phasmatodea; family Bacillidae; genus Bacillus; species Bacillus rossius. The sequence goes on along the minus strand of NC_086336.1, from coordinate 13,493,232 downwards.
AAGATGTCCATGAGTTAAGTTAATTAAAAAAGACATTTGAGCCTATGGATGGCCTAAAAAATTAACCGGTAGAAATCCAAAGGCCAATTGGTGCCGAGGCAAATGCTGGTTTTCGGCTCAAAACCAACGACCTTTAGATCTAAATCAATTCATGAAATTTATCCACTATATTTTGTTATATGATTCGGACTTTGAAAATAACATTTACCTACAATTTTAATCTCCTTTAATTTTGCACTGACTTTTTTTCCCTGCAAATAAAGTACACAAATACTCAATCACTGTCACATCAATGTTAGAGTAGAAAGTTTTGCCGAAGAAGGATAAATGTTTAGTATAGTTGATCAGATCCCACATGCGCACAGCAGCTGCAAGCACCACCCAGTGTAAACCGTCAAGCACTCGCGAGGCGCCTGGGTGTTGAGAAGTGCGTGGATGAATTCGGAAAGGCCCGCGCGTTTCGCTCGCCTCGCCGAGACTGCCGAAGAAGGGGGAAGGTGTTCGCGGAAGGAAGGGGAAGGGAGAGGGGGATTGGGGCAGTCAATGACAGGGGCTCGAAGTTGCTGCAGAGCAGGTTCGCTAATTCCTCGGCTCCGGCGGCCTTGATTACAGGCGCGGGATTGGGACAAGCGACGGCGCTGCGTGGCGCGGCTGCCGGTTTAACAGCCTTTAACATGGAAATTGGGAAAATGTGGGGTGTTGGGGGGGTGGGGGGTTGGTCGAAGGGGAAGGTTTCTCCTCTCTCACCCTTACACCTTTCCTCTCCGCCGACGGAGTAGGGCGTGGGGCGAGAGCTAGTGAACCGCTCGCTACCGCCCTCCCTTTGCCGTCGGCGATCGGAATCTCGCAAATGGGATTACTAATCGGTGTTGAGAGGACAGAGTGCTTCTCACCCAGCGGGCAACGGCCCATCGGTGATTAATTTATTTCGGAGCGTCACTTGTTTCCGAACCTCGTTCATGTTTCGCAGCTGCGGCGCAGGATTGCTCCTGTGAAATGCCCTTTGAAACTGTCGTCCTTCATCTGGAGTGGAAAACTGATTGCATTTAATTGATGAAATATATTTTTTTCTATGTTATTAGTGAGAAAGATTTTTTAAAATAATGAATTATGATTTCAATTAGAACGAGTGATCTATGAATCATTTTTTTTTACTCTCCTCTGTATTCCAAACAATAGAACGTTTTATTTTCATTATTGGTAGTCTGAATGTCTAGATTGATTTACAATATTATTCTTATAGAGAATGGATGAATCTAAAATACTTGTCTGCCCAAATTAAACTTCTAAAAAACAATTTCAAATTTCTAAAACCAATACTTTTTACTTATTTCCTGAAAAGTTAATAATTGGCTAAAAGTCGTATGAAAAACGTGCCTGGAACAGTATTTCAGGTTTTATTTCATTATTTTCAACAATATACCCTATGGAAATTTTTACTCACAATATAGTAATTGTATTTCTACACAATGTTTTAAGATTATATAAACAACTGTGTTTATTGTATGAAGTTTTACTCTGTTATAAATAATTAATGAAATTAATTAATTTTTTTAGTCTAAGATGATTTAAAATTAATTTCTTCACTTTCAGAATTGAGGGGTTGACCTTGGACCCGCACGTTGTTGGAATATTAAAAAGAAAATTGATATTTATTCCAACGTAATAAATAGGCAATATAATCTTATATATTATTTCTCTAGCCTGTTTTTTTTTGTCGTTCCGCTAGATCTTTCTTATTCTTTTATCAAATTCCATTATTTACCCCTCATTTTAAATCTTATCGTGTCGGCTAATGACGCAAAATAGACCCACAGTCTAAAAATGTACCGCTTCTCATAAATTTTAGATTTAACGTCAGAAGAGGTAATAAGAGGTCCTTTAATGGATGCGTCGATTTTTCGATAGATATTGAATCGGTTTCGATAAATATCGTGTCATATATCCACTTGAAACATCATCGTTTACATATTTAATTTTTTAAATTGCACTTCCGTAATAATAAACAAATCTTAAGATAAAGAAATCTTATACGATCCTTTAACTTAACCAAAAAATTCCACCAAAAAACCACTTAACCAAAACTACTGGCACGTCAGACTTTTCTTATAAGTAAGTACTTTTGAAATTACTGTTTATATTTTGTCTCACGAACATAAACTACAAACATAACCTCTTACATCTTATATTAATAAGCACAAGGTCAGACGCTCAAAAAGGCAGGATTGTATTTGCCAAAACACGTTTTATTCACGTGGACAATTATATGTAACTTTTTCACGCATAAAACTTTTTAATGATATTCATGTTTGTATTGAAGATACGTACAACCAAAAAGTGAACGATGATCACATAATCACTTTCAACCTTGTATTTAAAGAGGATTTTTAAACGCGTATATTATTGGTATGTTTGAATATAATAATACTGTAAGAAAAATGTATAACAGCTATTTGTACTGATGTGTTCAATTATATATATTCTTTTGTACCAACACCTGTTTACGTTTTCCTATTCTTCTTCAAAATGACATTTCTCCTAAATTTTTAACGAATGGAGTTCCACACAAAACGATAGCGTGCGCACTGCAGAATTCCGCACGGGTCGACTAGTGTTATATATATATATATATATATATATATATATATATATATATATATATACTGTTAATGCTAAATATAAAAATTTAAGTTTCGTTATTCACTGTTTCAGTTGTCTTCAAATAACTTACACTTGTACCTACGTAGAGAAATATATTCACTGATTTACAAAGAAATTAAAACACTCGCAGGTTATTTGTGCACATAGTTCTTCATGTTGTAATTTTCTTACTATAGCGTGGGGAACACGTAACATCCTATCTCAGGTGTGTCAACCTTCGAGTGTTCATCCGACACAGTGCATTCACTCAACCAGGACCCAAATGTAAGTGAATTTCTTGAACAAATACATAGTATATAAACCTTCAGGGACGGATGAAGCGGAAGAGGCGAATTTTTTACAAGTGATACAAAAAAATGCTTTCTAAAATTCGGTTTCAGTTCGATTTCACTTTCCCACATTCATTGTCAATTCAAAATTAAGTTGTAAAAATGAATGGACTTAAGAGGCCCGCCTAGTGAGAGCTGTATTTGTGTCAGTGAGGTGGGATGACAAGTGCTATGCTCGCTGGTGCTGTTAGCGCGGTATCGCCTCTAAGGGCAAGGCTGTGGAATGGTGCGCAATCGTCTCATCGTGCATAGGGCAACTGTGATATTTGAATAATGACCATATAATATGGCTGATAAATGAAGATACAGGTGTATTGAAAATCTCTTCAGTGCTTTCAATAATCTGTACCGGGTTGTTACGCAGTTTCGCACTGCGTAGCTCTACGACTACCAGACAGCGACCCTGCCTATCTGATGGATACCACCCGCAGCACAGGGGCGCGCAACGTCAGATTCCTGCGCGCCGGACGACAATGCATCGGGGCCGCTCGGGCCGCTTCGACTCCGCCCGGCTTCGCGGGCTTCGTCCGGAACAACCAACGATGACGTACTTCCGCCGGCGGGTATCCAGACAGTTCCTCGGTCGGGCCCCGGCGGACTATAAATACGGGCCCAGCCAACGCTTCTGCAGGCAGTCTCCGACTGGCCCAGCAGCATGAACCTGCAGTGACTACCATCTACACCACCGGCCTCCTCCGTCACGCTGCCCGACGACGTGCCGACCGCTTCAGCAAGATAACGGTAAGAGACGCCGTCAGAATCTAAGTCCGTAAGGGACTCTGAAAATATTCTCAACCCAGTAGAAAAATTACAAGTCCACGAAGGACTTAGAGTAAATTCAAGCCGAATTAGTTTGGACTTAGAATTTTCGCAGAGTGAGGGAACAGAAAGTTTGCCTCGTCTGTAGAATGAAAGGAACTCTCGTGAAGGTCACGGGATAAGTAAATGTTTGACTGATGTTGAAAGTAAAATGGCAGTGGGGCAGTGTGGCAAGTGTCGGAGGAGAGGTCGAGTACCGCATAACGTAAAGTGTACCAACTTGCAATACGTTGAGGCTTACCGTAACGTAACCAACTGACACGACTGTAACCAACGTAGCCTTACGTAACGGGATTCGACTGAACTGTTATAAGTTCCCGAACAACACGATCAATGTAACGAGCACTCCTGTGTGAACTTCAGTACGCAGCTACTTCGTAGAACGACTGACGAGGCGAGTAAAGATAAAGACTGCTCGCCGCAATATTGGCGGGGCACCACGGCATACCGCTGTCAGTAATCAGGAGACATTTGAATACGACTCGCTGACTAAAAGTGCGTGTAAGAACGTCAACATTTTAAGTGTCATAAATTGTGTTATTTGAGATTTACACCAGAAACACTGTTTAATAACTTTAAAGTAATCAGAACACGATGAGAGAGAATGTATTTTGAGTTTAATAGATATTTCTTTATTATCTGGGTAAACTAGTTACAGATAATATTTAACTGTACTATAAGCGATTTCATGTCAAGTCTCCTTGAATATTCTATAACTTTTCTTATTCTCTAATTGTAAATTGATATTGTTGGCAAATGTTAAATTCATGTTAGTACAGTTATTTAACGTAATATTGAAAGTGCCAAAAACCAAATATTTTGACGTTCATAATTTAGCTTGCTGTTTGCGTTATGATAAGGCATTAATTAAATGTGTAAAAGATATATGTGATCCAATATTGTTAATTATATTATTCTGTTCAGACTTCGTGGGCACTTGCTGTAATCATCAAAATAAGAAATCAGAAGTTTGTCATATCTGATCATGCGTGTATTGAAGGATGTGATGTTGTTATTACAAGTTTTGTTAATAAAATCACTTTTGTTTCACGAACTTTAGAACCACTTTCTGAGATTCTAACCCTTTTCCTCCCGGCCTTCCGGACAGGAGGTAACGGTGTTTCATGCCTTAAAATTGTTCTGAAAAAAAAGGGTTTTAGACATTTCACGCTCCTAAAAAATACAGTTTAAAAAATTGGTTTGTCTGTAAAGTCGGTTTACGGATGAAAATTTAACGTGACAACGTCATAACAAAACATTGATGAAATGATTGCATACTTTTATAAATAAAATTGAATCATTTTTATTGAATTATCACTAGTTTGTATGGATACAAAGAAGGATTGAAATGAAATCTACAATTTAATTTATATATTTACTGTTATTTGGACTCATTAATTCAAATATGTTTATTACTTTCACAAACAGATTATTTAACCTATAACTTTTTTACATGTTTGCTATTTAACTTCCTCCAATCTGTGTTATTCTGTTAAGGATAGGACGATGATAGGAAAATTAGGAAACGAATGGGAGTGTTTCAAGTTTAATGTGCCTCGAAAAAGTCAAATCCATGGTTGTTCCAATCGAGTGGAAGAGAGATAAATGCAGCGCAAACGTACAACTATCGTAACGGGACAAAGCGTAACGGGACAATGTGCGTAACGGGACAGTGATTCATCCTTTTTCGTGCGTGCAGCCGGCGTTCATCGGTTTATTAGACGTTGTCACGTCAAAAAAACTAAATATGGGAACAGAACTACTCAAACGCCCTCGGCGTAATCGTAAAGGCTTTTATTGTATATCTTGAGTAGTTTTAAAATCTCGTGGTTTTTTGCTGAATTTCTGCACATCGTAGGTGTGCACGGGTAGGCGGGGCCTTAACATAATTATAGTCAACAACAATTTCATTACACAGTTAGGGATAATGAGCCAGTGTGATTGAAGGGAACACCCCGAGTGAACTCGCCAGTTTACGACAACGTCCATCACGTTTCCTGCTAGCGAAAATTAATTTCTGTGTTCAACCCCACCGTGAATCGAACTTTGATCAGCTGGAATACTGATCACCGTAGTAGCGCCTTTCGGTGTGTGAGGTAACCGGGATTGAGTCCCGGGTAAGGCATAGGTGTGAATTATCATTTGTCTAAGTAAGTCAAAACTCTTGTCACACAGTCAGAAAAATTGTCAAATTGAAAATATAAGTATATTTTAGTTTCCCTGAACATCTTAAAAATGACTCAGAGAAAGTTGTTTAACATTATGCAGTGACAAAATATTTCAAACAATCAACTAAATTTGGGATTTGTGAAAATTGTCTTCTCACGTATGAAAATAACTCGGACAAACAAATTAGATAATTTTAAATCGGAATTACGACTATGATGGATTGCATCACACCTTGCGACCTCACTGTCGACTAGACATTGATGATGGGCGGACCTGGGTTTGAGCCATGATCCCTAGAGTGCGAGTCCATCTTCTTAACACTTTCAGCCTGTTCGTCTAATGAAGATCACTACTTATATATAAAGATATATATATAGTTTATCAAACCTTTTAAATGTGGGTTTAGGTGTACCTACATTCTAGTGGACATCATACTTTATGGCTATAAAATAAATTTTTATTTTACTTTTATTAATTGTTATTAAATAATTTAACATTGTAATTAAAAATATAGCATTATGTTATCACCATACAAAAAACCAAAAATAGTTCAGTTACGGTAAATAATTGACGGTGTGTGACTGCACCGGTACAAAATACAGTAAACTTACGTACTTCTTAACGAAGAAATTGCTTTAAACAAACGAAGGGTTCATCGTAATTTCAGACAGCTGAATCTTTGTAGAAACTACGGCTTATAACAACTTCCTAGTTCCGTGCCCCGCTGTAAAAAAAAAAAAAAAGTTAAACAGTCAAGTGTAAGGAAGATGGGTGGTCTCGCTACTGACTTAACATGTTTTTGAATGTTTTTTGTGGTACACCACGATTATTCTTGTGAATTCGTGCTCGAGAAAGTGAAATCGTTATCCGTCGATTCCTGAAGGTGTCCGCAAGTTAACGAAGATCCCTGGACAATTTGTAATGAGGTTTCTTAGTGAGATAAAGGTGAAAATGTTGAACAGAGTGGAAGGGTTAAGGGGCCCGCCTCGTCAGAGGTGTATGTGTGTTAGTGAGGCGGGATGATAAGCGCGACGCTCTCTGGTATTTCTAGCGCGGTGTCGCCTCTAAGCACAAGGCTCTGAACTGGCGCGCAGTCTTCTCCTCGTCACATAACTGTGAAATTTGAGAGTTGACTGTAACATTGCATGGCCGAGAAATGAAGATAAAAGTGTAATGCAAGTCCCTTAAGTGCTTTCAAGAATCTGTACCGGTTTTTTTACGCCTAAAAATTACTCTGAAAACATGCGTTTTAGCCAATTTTAACTCTTCTAAAAATACCGTTTAAAAACTCAATCCGAAATCAAAAGTACTTTTCGGCCCTCAGCGAACTCTTAAATGCTTTTCGTAAGCAGACCCCACTCGGATATCTCGAGTAGTTGTGAAATCGCGTTGTTTTTCCTGAAGCTTTGCGCACCCACCGTGTGTGTGCCCGGGTAGGCGGGTGCCTAAAGGGCGTGCCTCCTATTTCAGGTCAAAAATTTATATTTACAGTAATTACAGATAAACTTGTATACTTTTTCAATTGTTTAACTTTTACGAAATGAAAAATATATACAGCGCATACTTTTTGCATAATTAGCTGCCAAAGTTACATTTTTAACGTTTTTGAGTAGTACAAATAAGGAGAATTTAATTTATTGCAGAATTGAAACTTTTTAGGTTTAACTGCAATGCCACTAGCTACTTCAAGAAATGGTTTGAATTTATTTCAGAAATAATTAATTAATTTTACCTGGCCTTTCAAAATTCTCAAATTTGTTACAATTTTGACAGCCAAGAAACATAAAATGAGTTTTTGTGATAGAAATGCAAACCTCATCGGTAGCTCGCTCCTGCGCCGACGTATAGCCGACGCCAACACAGACCTCTGAGGGGTGGTGGGCCCGCGGGGCGAAATGGAAATGAGGGATGTTCGCTCGGGTGGGTCCTTGGTCTCCGGGTGCACTGCCCCCCCCCCCCCCCTCAAACACCAGCCACGGGCCCGCGCACAGAGGTAAACATCGGCCTGCGAGTGATATGAGAGAGAGAGAGGGGGAGGGAGTCTGTGGTCCGGCGGCATAAAACAGCGCCGCTCCTGAATGCGAAATTGAGAAATTTCACGCTACGCCGGGCGAGGTTTCCCTCGCGGAGACTCGCGGCAATCCCCGCTGCGGCGGCCGTGGCGCTGCAGTCGCGCGGCGAGAAGAAATTACTCCGCGGGGTGATGACGTATACACGCGCCGTGCGGCTTCTGAGGGTTGCGAGGCGGCGCGGTAACTGAGAGTAACTCGAGTGCATTTTGAATGTTTTATTACCGAATGCGTTAAATAACTAACTGAAGTTCGTGGCAAAGTCTACTCATGAACTCAACTGAGAATTGCGTTGTTATTTGAATTTTATGGTTTTATTTTATACTCGCGTGCAATGATATGAGTGGTATAGTCGGTTACGTCGGGCGCCAGGAGCCAACGGCCATTGTTAGAATACGTCACGCCAACCATTGTGGATGACCTTGACTTTTTATCTTGACATAGGTATGATAATCCGGACCTTTACCCCGGCTGCCATTATGAATCCGCCGTAGTCAATACCAGGACATTCCTACCCCTTAGAAGTCTATAAAATACTATTTTGAACAGAGACGTGTAAAAACACGTCTGTAGATATCTCAAAGTTTAACATTCTGCAGGAAACCTGTTTACTCCACTGGTAATATATGAAATAATACTTTTTTTTAATGAAAATAGTTAAATAATCGTTTTTATTATCTGGTGATATTTTTTTACCTCTATTAGAAATTTTGAAGCACTATAAATTAGTAGTACTTCAATAAATTTCATAACTGCTAAAATCGTTTTACAAAGAGAAAATGTTTATTTTACTGTCATAATTAAGATACTCCCAAACCCACATGGTGTAACCAAGATTCGCTGGTGGCCGTAAGATGGCAGGTAACTAAATAAATAAATAAATAAATTATAAGTACATAGATAGGTTTCTAAAGTAAGTATTTTACGGAGGGACTTTTAGTAATTTCTTACTATTACATAATATTGTAACGTAATATTGCAGATAGGACCGCGACATACACCAGTTTCGGAGATGGCTAGCGGCCCTGTCAGGCCACTGGCGTCATGCGCCGTGTCACGTTACGCCCACTGATGTAAGGCATGCCACGCGTGCCTGGCCAGATTACAAGGGTCGTCGTTCCCCCCCCCCCCCCCCCCATCTGCTTCCCACGCATCGTGCTGCCTCTGCGCTGTTATCTTTCGTGGAGCGGCCTGGGTTATTCCGCCTGCCGCCGCGCGGAGTGACGCAAATTGACGCTGCTTTTCTGGACTGTTCGGACGTCGAGTCGGCCCGGGATAACGCGAGAGCGAAAGAGCGCAAGTAAGCTGTGTCATTTCTTCCTTTCCCTGCCTTCTCCTCTATCTGTTCTCCCACCACGTACCTAACTATCCACCTCCTCACCCAGTTCCCCCACCACATACCTATTTACCCTCATTCAATTGGATTTTTCGTAATGTTCGAAAATTCCACCCCCCCCCCCCCCCCCCCACCATCCAGCAAAGACGTTTCCTTTGAACAACGTTGATGATATGATTTATTATCATTTGACGATTAAGTGACAATATCAATAATAATTACAACTTATAATCAATTATAGTTATATTCTTGTTGTAAAATACATTGAGCCACTCGGCACAGACATCTTCAGAGAAGAATATTTTATTGCTGCTGAGGTGACAGACTTTCCCCTCCGTCTATATGTTGTACTATCATCAGCTATTCCTGTGCAACCAGCTCATTCCGTGCAACCAAACCAAGGACCGGGAACTTCTTTTTAAGTGAACCGCAGGGACATTGTTACTGTGCCTCGTGTCGGCCAACAGCAGCAAAACAACCAAACAGCAGCGGCCGAAAGAAAGGTTCCGCTAAGATATTAGAGATATTGACATCAATTCCGTACAAAAATATAACTGCAGCTAAAAAAAAAAAATATATATGAAAGAGAATAAAAAGAGAAAATAAAGGCTGGAAAAGTAAAATAGTGGATGAGGAGAATAAAGACGGAAACAAGGATAGAAATAAAATCACTAAGAGCAGGAAAACTGACCCGAGAATATTGTTACTTGAAGATGATGACGATGATGATGACGATGATGAACAAGTACACGTAGAGTGCCTCTTCTGAAACGTAATAGTATCAGCATCAAAATCATAAGGATGTTGGATCCAGTTACAAATATGTTTTTTTTTTGGGGGGGGGGGGGGAAATTAGAACTCTGTGCTGGAACTGAAGAAAACAGCCTTTATTTAATTTTATAAAAATGCAAGTAGCTAATTTTTATTTAATGGATTCACCACTTTCAAAAGTTTTATACATTTCATATCATGTTCGCAGTGGTATGATTATTTTAATAAGGCTGCTTTAATTATCATTTTGAACTTTTTATTTTCTTCCATAGCACCTTATAAAGACTTAATATGTTCCGTAATGTTACAAGTGTTTTGAAGTTCCGTAACTTTTCTTTAATAAAGATACAATTATTTCTAAGTTCAAACAATTTTTATCCCTTATTTTTGACTTTGAATTCAAAGTGGCAATATGGGTCATTTTTGTAAAATGAATTTTTTCAGGTACTTAACTTATTTCTAGGGTTATTGAAAAATTGTATTATTTACTTGAATAGTTAAAGTATAATAACCACTAATATTGTGACATCACATTGGTGTCAAGTCAGTTTTAAAATGAGCGAAACTTAGCTTGGCCACTTTGCCTGTTTCTTACCGATCAAAGTTGTTACAAAACATTCAAACATTGTTTTGCATTTCTTATCATTTTTAGTTTATTATCATTAAGTATACCAACGGCAAAATTGGTCACCCATATTACTTGATTTAAGTAAAAACAAAATTATGATTTTTTGGCTGCAAAAATTTTATATTTTTGATAAATTCGGTAAGTTTTAGTTCCACAAAATACTACACACCGCCAACTTGAACACCGTCTAGAATTTATATAAATATCAACTAATTAAGACAAAATAAAAGTCATTTTAAAATAAGTACAAATAATTTTTATAAAACTTGCATACATCATTGATTCATGAGTAGGCCTACTTGGTTCTAACATGACAATGCATATACTGAATATTAAATACAATAAATAACACATATACGTCTTAACTTTGTATTCTTAGGTTCCGACCTAACTAATTGTCTATACTAATATTATAAAGCTGAAGAGTTTGTTTGTTTGAACGCGCTAATCTCAGGAACCACTGGTCCGATTTGAAAAATTCTTTCAGTGTTGGATAGTACATTTATCGAGGAAGGATATAGGCTATATTATATTATCAATAACATTAGGGATCCTTACTAAAAGTCCAATTTAGAATCAAATGCGTTGGAGGGGGTTAGATTCAACATGCAGTACACGTACGAAGTGTGTGTTGACAATGCCGCAGGCGCTAGAAGTTTATTTCCTATTGCCTATTAACATTGTTGCCACGCACTAGATGCCTTATCATTCTTAATTTTTCCATACAAGTAAAAAACACCCGTGTGATATTAACAACGAAGCAATCAGTACCCTCATAAGAGTTCAATTAGTATTTAAATACTTTTTATCACTTTAAATCGCAAACCTAAACTATTGTTTTTTTTTCCTCTCTCTGTGTTTAATTTGATTTTTTATTGCCCTTTTTTTCAAGTATATATATTTTACAAACTTGAAACTTCACAGCAATGTTCCTTATGTTACGCAGGATGACATTTTCCGAAAATTAGATCCCATGGGTGGTTAAAACCAGGCAACAGTGGGTACTTTGCACGAGAACAGGATTTTGCATTGTTCATGCCTTCTGCGTCTCCATGGCAACGGGCATCGCGCGGCAGTGGCGTACCCACAAGGAGGGGCATGTATAATGAGCAGCGCAAGAGTGATCTGCCTGTAGACTGCCGTAGCGAAGTCCGGGTACATCAGTTGTACGTTGCGTGCACGAGTCGGGAAACCATCAGTGCTATTCATTTTCTCTCCGGTACATTATACAGCATTTTAATAAATTTTCACTGAATTTTTGTAACACCCCTCGAGCCTCTAAATTGAATTATTTTAAATTAATTAAAAAAAGCCTTGGAAACTTGCTGGATAAAAAAAAATAAGGTAAATATATTGAATTACCAGAGGCGACACGAGGTGGGGAACAAACAAAATTTAGGAACTTCCTGTAACAAGCAAGGAGGAAGTGGGTGGATCGTTAAAATCAATAAATAAAAACTACACGATTAACTTGATCTATAGTTTCCCTGTTTTATTTGCCCTGATGAATTATCTTGTTTCCATTATTTTACATACAAAAGGTTTTAACAAGTTTCAAAGATTAAAAAAAGAAAAACGAAAAGGGGCCGGCCCGCGATTATTTAAAACAATTTACATTCTTAATTTGAAATATAAACATTTGCATTATGAGTTTCACACCCAAAATTGGATGGATCCGATGATTACATTGATAATTAGTTCTATTCGTTCTACATGTTCTTGAGGAAAACACTGGTCGCTGGTGGGTTGGTCATCCGCTTAAGATAGTTCGTAGCTAGGTAAGGGGGAAATGTTGAATTTACATTACCACCCGGGGTCTTCAAACGATCACGTCGGGTAGTAGAAACGTTTCTTCTAATGTGACCCACGGAACAGGAGGGGGGGGGGTGGCCACGAGATGGGAGCAATCAGTCTCTCCCCGTCATCGACCCTGTCTGCAAAAGTCCAAATCAAAACTGATTAGAACTTGTATACAGGCAGTCTGTGGGGCAGAAAATGCCCAAAAAAAATTTAAGGGAAAAAAAAGGGGGGGTCGCGAATTATCACTCACCAAAACAGGGGAGTTGCCCAGCACGCTCCAGTCGTGGAGTCAGCCAGGGTCTGGAGCTCGCGAATTGCGCGGCAGGACGCGGATGATTTCTTCATGATAATATTTAAAAGAAAAAAAATTTCGAAGGCAAATATACAAACTATGCAGACAGACTAATCTACTAGGATTGACTTGAGGGATAGCCTCCCTTCTACAACGCGACTACATAGTCGTTAGCGGTCGGATGAAGTCTTGCAGAGTCTGCCGATTCGCCGATACTCGCTGGAGATCTGTCTGCGGACGCGACGCGAGGTGATCTGTATGTCGCGGCAAACCGCGTCTCGTAATTAAAAGTGTGCGCCGGCTCTTACAGGTGGAGGGAGGTCTGGGCCGCCGAAAGATTCCGAACTTGCCCGAATGCGGGCGGACAAAAACTTTGCCAGGAGTTTTGAAGTTGGCATCACTGGGCGACACTAGGGAACTCTGTCGGGGGGGGGGGGGGTCTGAGTTGAAAACAATCGACTCGCCCACGGCGTCCATATAACTCAAGGGAAAGCAGGTGCTGCTCTCTGGCGCCCTAGAGGGTAGGCAAGCGGAGAAGTTCGCGACTTGGTCGCTAGGTAGCGCTTGTGATCAGTTTTAGCGCACTCGTTTTTGTGCGGAGACCTTGAGAACGGTCACTCTTGTCCAGAGGGTTACGACCGGTCATTGGTCTTACTTGGAACGGAGAAGGGGGGGGGAGGGTAACAGTGCAACGACGCTGAGAACAAGCGTCCCGTCGTGGCTGCAGAGGAGCGAACATAACACTAATACGTGATGAAAAAGGCCAATCTCAGCTCGTCTCTGAGAACTGGTCGCCTGCAAGCTACAGGCTTGTCTATGCAGTTAGGGTCACAAAGAGAAATGATATTACAGGCTTGAGGCGTGACTGAAGGCGGGGGAAATGGTAAGCTGTCTGCATGTCAGGGATTAGGCCAGCAAAATATCCGATACGCCGATGGGAAAGGGGCTTCAGAGCACTGAGACAAAGTTTAACTCAGAGGAGTACACCAGACTAACAAAGTAAAATCACACTACTGTAGGGCCGCGACGTCTTGGCGTGTCGTTTTGCGGGGAAGCGGGGAAGAGTAAATGAGAGGGGAAGCAGCTGCGCGCGCACATCAGCCGCTATGCGGTTCATAGCAAAAACATCAGGTGCCACGCTCTCAGTCTGAAGTGAACAATGGAGCCCGACGCAGGATGTTCAAGATACAATAAAGTAATACATAGTGGGGAGAGGGAAATTATAAGTAGTGTAATCCAGTGTTGTGATGAAGAAGCTGCCAACAAATGTCTGCTAGTACCTCTAACAAATGTAACCGAAAGAGCTGCGCGATACACAGGTATAAGCCAAAGATCAGTTTCGCGCATCCGAAAACACAACAGAGAGACGCCAAATAAAAAACAAACAACAACATTATAAGTTTTTCAACGCATTCCCCGTAATTTCACCCGCGGTTTGTTTGTTTTGCATTTGGCAATTTTCCAAACTTTCTGCACCGCTTGTTAGAATATTTTTTATCTACAAGTGTAGCCGATATTGCTACACATTATATTGCATTATATTACATGATATTATATTACAATATATACATTATATATTGCATTATATATTTTATGATATATATGATTTTATTATATATATTAATGTATATTATATTAATACATTATTTATTTACAATTTATATGTTTATATTTACATATATATATATATATATATATATATATATATATATATATATATATATATGTATATATATCACTCCTTTATTTGACCGTTAAACAGCCTCTCATGTTTAATTATTCATTTCAAGCCAAAAAAAAAAAACTGGGAAACGTTTGTTGTCAGTTGATGACTTTGATAGAAGAGTGATCAGAGACACTAGCCACGAATTTTATGCAGTAAAAAAACGACAAAAAAGGAAACTACTGCCAGTTTTGAAAGAAAAAATCGGATGGAGTTAGGGAAAGACATCGCTGCGTAAAATACTCAAAGAAATGGGTTTTGTGTGGAAAAGAAGCCAAAATAAGCGAATTCTTCTTCTCGAAAGATCTGACGTTGCTTGGCGATCACAGTACCTGACTCAGATGAAACAGTGCAGGGAGGCTGGGAAGAAGATATTTGACATGGATGAATCCTGGGTTGACACTAATTTAACCTTTCAGAAATGTTGGCAAAAGAAAGGTGACGTTGAAGGTGTAGGTAATGGCAACAGCAAATGCAGCGCACAGACTGATAGTTAGTTGTAAGCGCTGGTTCTACGCAAGGCTTCCTTCCCGGAGCCTCTCTTGTTTATAAAGCAAGCACAACAGGGAACTATAAAATACGCGAGGATGGTTTGTTATAAATATGGTTTTCGGCCCCCTCTAAATGACTAAAATGGTTCTTTCAGAGTGCTGTTATGGAAAAAATACCAACCCGTGTGCATAAAAGTGGTAAGGTTCTTGAAGTGCGTGAAAGTGTCATGTCGATCGTCTTCACATTTCAGCCAAACCAAATGGAAAAGTAAGCATCAGCGAGGGAGTTACATGCAAGTCTTAATTAATTGTGTTTCCTACAGCAACCCACAGTTACAAATTTAGTTCTTAACTTTAAAGAATTGTATAGCTATGTTTAACTATGTTTAACTAAGCTGCCCAGTAGAGCAAATGGTGCACTACCTTTAAATAATAAATTACCGTAAAGCATTATCGCATCTTTGTATCATTAAGATCTGCGCTGTGTTGCACCGTACGTGAGATTGTTCTCGACCAATGTTTTCGGAACGGCATGAAGACTTCCAGGCCGTTGTTATCTGCAGAGCAGACAAGGCGGGACGTGTCGATTACAAGGTCGCTGAGCTCTAGGGAGTCGACCCGCCAAGACGTCGCGGCCCTACTATATAGTAGAGCAGTAGAGTAGTGTCGCCCAGTGATGCCAACTTCAAAACTCCTGGCAAAGTTTTTTTCCGCCCACATTCGGGCAAGTTCGGAATCTTTTGGCGGCCCAGACCTCCCTCCACCTGTAAGAGCCAGCGCACACTTTTAATTACGAGACGCGGTTTGCCGCGACACACAGATCACCTCGCGTCGCGTCCGCAGACAGATCTCCAGCGAGTATCGGCGAATCGGCAGACTTTGCAAGACTTCATCCGACCGCTAACGACTATGTAGTCGCGTTGTAGAAGGGATGCTATCCCTCAAGTCAATCCTAGTAGATTTAGTCTGTCTGCATAGTTTAGTTATTTGCCTTCGAAATTTTTTTTCTTTTAAATATTATCATGAAGAAATCATCTGCGTTCTGCCGCGCAATTCGCGAGCTCCAGACCCTGGCTGACTCCACGACTGCAGCGTGCTGGGCAACTCCCCTGTTTTGGTGAGTGATAATTCGCGACCCCCCCTTTTTTTTCCCTTAAATTTTTTTTGGGCATTTTCTGCCCCATAGACTGCCTGTATACAAGTTCTAATCAGTTTTGATTTGGACTTTTGCAGACAGGGTCGATGACGGGGAGAGACTGATTGCTCCCATCTCGTGGGCATCCCCTCCTCCTGTTCCGTGGGTCACATTAGAAGAAACGTTTCTACTACCCGACGTGATCGTTTGAAGACCCCGGGTGGTAATATAAATTCAACATTTCCCCCTTACCTAGCTACGAACTATCTTAAGCGGATGACCAACCCACCAGCGACCAGTGTTTTCCTCAAGAACATGTAGAACGAATAGAACTAATTATCAATGTAATCATCGGATCCATCCAATTTTGGGTGTGAAACTCATAATGCAAATGTTTATATTTCAAATTAAGAATTTAAATTGTTTTAAATAATCGCGGGCCGGCCCCTTTTCGTTTTTCTTTTTTTAATCTTTGAAACTTGTTAAAACCTTTTGTATGTAAAATAATGGAAACAAGATAATTCATCAGGGCAAATAAAACAGGGAAACTATAGATCAAGTTAATCGTGTAGTTTTTATTTATTGATTTTAACGATCCACCCACTTCCTCCTTGCTTGTTACAGGAAGTTCCTAAATTTTGTTTGTTCCCCACCTCGTGTTGCCTCTGGTAATTTAATTTATTTAACTTATTTTTTATTTATCCAGCAAGTTTCCAATGCTCTTTTTAATTAATTCAAAATAATTCAATTTTGAGGCACGAGTGGTGTTACAACTTGGTAGCAGATCATGGTTTCTTTGATCTATAGGCATACTTGAATAATATAAGCATATCTAAAATAAAAATAAAAGTAAAAAAAAAATTTTTTTAATTAATTTTTGGTAATAGCAATTTTGTAATAATATTGTAAACTGATCGCTGGTACACCCCGTAGTTATATTGAGTTAAAAAAATTTTAAAATTTATCTTGAGTTAAATTTCCGTTTGGACTTAGGCTAGCGCGTAGCGCGCGAGACGTCCGTCAGCCAGCCAGCTGTCCTCCCCACCGCGCGTCCCTGAACGTGCTGTTGACAAGGTCGTATCCACCCCTCCCCCGTCCCTGCGCGCTGCTTATCTCTCACGGTGCGCGTTGTCGGGTCTCGTTCAGTTCACCGCCCTGTGCGTCCTGCACGACCTTCGCAGACCACTGTTTGCCCGCCGTGGCCTTGTTCTTTATTTTTTTCGAGCAGCAGAAGTACCAACTTAATGTTGACTAAACTAATATATTTTTCATTATTCTGGGCACATACTTCCGACCCGTCGGAGCAACTACGATATTATTAAGCTAAGTTAAATTAAGAGTGTCTTGTGTAGAATTAAAGGTACTGTTTCAACCATAGTTTTAAGTCTTTGTTGGTTGACCAATCAACGTAAATTTTGTGTATATGTTTTGCTGTCCTCGTAAGACTGGACCAAGCTCCACCTACGAAAGGGACACAATGCTCACGCCGGAGTATCTCCTCCGTGACGAGCTGGAGTACGAACTCCGATTTCGAGGTTTGTCAATCCTCGGTAACATGGGCATGCTCCGGAGAAGATTCCGAGCTGCGTGTGCCGACGAAATTCAACCACAAGTCACTAATCTCGCTGACTTGGACTCTTTGGAGGAATTTAACTGTGTTTGCAATAAATTTCAGGAACTCCACAGTTACACTAATTCTATACGAGACGAGACAAATAGAAACAACATCTTACGTGCGCTAACTCGCTTGAGTCATATTGGCACGAGATTTACCAACCTCACAATAGTAGCCACTAAGAAATTAAATGGGATCTACCAAAAGGAGATCGAGAAATGTAGGCAACAGATTCCTGGTCTAAATTTCCAATTGCGGAGCAAACTAGCCGCAATCGACCAAAGAACACTTGAACCCGTAGAGGCAGTGGCAGGAGGAGTAACTGACAGTCAAGTACAGGAACCCCCAAAACAAATACACACTGGAGGCAGCCCAGTCCCTACCCCACCTCCTTTACCCTCCCCACCACCCTCACCCCCAGTGACATCACGTCGCCGGGCATTGACTTCGACATTCACACCATCTCATTTTCCATCTGCGACTGTCATGGCGACTGGTACTCACCCGAGCACCAATGTCACCTTCGCCTATCCTACGCATTCGCTCTCAGCTCATCCTGTTTACATGTCCCAACCCATATACCTACCCTCCACCTCACCTGCCATTTTCAACCCCTATCATGAATTCCGGTCAACCTTCTCATCCCTCCATACCTCTCCGGAAGCCCTTCCCACCTCCTCGGCCAGTGGAAGGTCAGTTTCACCACTGATAGCCTTTCCTTCCACCCTGGCAGCTACGCTACCACAACCAGCCCCTGTGCACCCTGGTGGCAGGATAGAATCACAACTTCCTTACCCCAGCCCCGCCACCACATACCTGCCATTGGGCCCGCAGGTATACCAACTTCAAAACCAAACTCAACCTCCACCAGTCACACCTCACGCCTCTAATCTAGCACCGAACCCAGTACCTGTGATTCCTACCTTCAATCAGACAACTGGAGGTAGTTTTTACGCTAAGATACCAAATCCCGTTGAAAGACTGCTGGCTAATTTTAAGGAAACCACAGGGTTGGAGCCCAGGAGCCTAATCGACTTCCTAAAGAATTTGTTCAAAATCAAACAAAAGGCAAACCTTCCAGACAGGGAACTCCTATAAGTTATTTTCCCCTTTACACAACCACCCTTGAGCGAGCGAGTGACGCTCGCCATTGAGCAAAATTATTCTTTTGATCAATTTCACGAAGATATACTAAATTATTTTATTCCAGCCCGTTTGATGACCAACATCAGGTTGGAATGGTACAACAGGCTACAACAAAGAAATGAAGCCTTACCTAATTACATAGCAGACATCAAACTAGCCGCTCAAATTCTTCGGTTGCGAGTGTCTGAGAGTGAGATAGTCTCTAACATACTTGATGGAATTAACCCTCAAGAAAGATCGCGGGCAGTTTTTCAGGCCCGACCACAAAATTTTGCCGAGCTTGATCGCTTGTGCATCTCCAACACAAATGTAGAATATGCAGACCACCAGCGAAATCGAGAAGCTAATGTTTACGCCCACAACAATACCAGAATAACAGAAAATAAACAGCAGTATTATAACAAAAATTCGCAACACAAAAACAGCAATGAACAAGTCGCTAAGCCTCAAAATAAAGATGAACGGATACCTGTCTGCAGGTACTGCAAAAAACCCGGGCACTACATTGAACAGTGTCGCGCAAAAAACTATCGCCCAAACTATCAAAATTCTCAGAATCCAAAAAACGTGTAAACCGCTGGCCAGAAAATTTTTTTTCTGAGCCAGCCACCCAAACAACCATTAGGAATTTTTCCCTTCACCAAGGCCCTAATAAAAATTACGAACAAAAAGTTCAACAAAACACAGCTTCCCCACACATAGGAAAAAACAAAAGAAGAAAACAAAAACAAAGGCGAGCTAAGAAAGACAAAGCTCGTCAAGACAAGCAAACGGAAAACTGTAACACGTTTAGGCCTATGTGCAGACAATGTAATTGTCCGCGAACCACGGACAAAAGAACATGTCATAATATTCTAGCTAATATACTCACAGTTTTGCCCTACGCCAACACAATAATTGGAAAACAAGAAGTTCCAGGCCTAATAGATACTGGATCCGTGCGATCATTCGTGTCAGGCCAGCTATTCAGGAAATTACAACAAGACCGTTTGATTCAAAAGGTAGAGCCAATAAAAATAAAGTGTTTTACAGATGCTGAACAGCCTTTAAAGGTAAATCGTATTGTTTTTGTTAAAGTAAAAATCGATTTGTTTTCTTGGTCTTTCCCATTCTTAGTAACAGATGATTTGGCCACAGATTTAATTTTTGGTTCCGATTTTATTGCAAAAACAGGCATGATAATTGATTTGAAAGCACGAAGAGTTCACTTTAAATTTAACAACCAAGTTTTTGTTTCTTTTGTGTCACCTGACGCAAAATGTTAGAGCAAAGTAAATGCCATTCACACAGAGGCTAAAGGTGATAATAACATTTCACTAACCCATCTTAACTTTGAACAGAAACGAGAAATAGAGAAGTTATGCAGTAACTTTCCCGACGTTTTGAGTGAAAAATTAGGGCGCACCCATCTCACCCAATATGAAATTAAGCTTTTGGACAAAACCCCAGTTAGGTGTCACCCTTACCAATTATTAGGACCTAAAATGCAGATAATGCAGGATCACATACAAAATTTATTGGACAAAGATGTTATCGAACCTTCCACTTCCAGTTTCGCCTCCCCGGCATTTTTAGTACCCAAGGACCAAGGCCAAGGTCACCGCATGGTGGTCGATTTCCGCCGCGTAAATCGGCAAATTGAAGTAGAGATGACGCCATTACCAGACCTAAATTCGGCATGTCACTGGTTAAGTAAAGCCAAATTTTTCAGTGTGTTTGACCTAAATTCGGCCTATCATCAAATACCACTAACACCAGAGTAAAAACACGTCACAAGTTTCTGCGTTCCGTGGAATCTGTATCAATACAAGGTAGTACCCTTTGGCCTAGCCACAGGCGCCCAAGTGTTAACACGCCTTCTAGACCAAATTTTCGGCGACCTGAAATTCAAATTTGTTTTTAATTATCTTGATGATGTCGTTGTTTATTCAGAATCTTTTGAAGAGCATATGGCTCATTTGCAAGAAGTCCT
The DNA here is from genome assembly GCF_032445375.1 of Bacillus rossius redtenbacheri. NCBI lineage: Eukaryota > Metazoa > Arthropoda > Insecta > Phasmatodea > Bacillidae > Bacillus > Bacillus rossius. The sequence goes on along the minus strand of NC_086336.1, from coordinate 13,472,276 downwards.
TAAGCGACTACGTAAATCCGGCCTCACTGTTAATACAAAAAAGGTGAAATTTGCAGTGCAGGAAATTTCTTTCCTCGGACACCTGGTTTCAAGTCGAGGAGTGACCATTGACCCTAATCGCACACAAGCGATAAAGGATTTCCAACCCCCTAAAGATGCTAAGGGCATTTCGAGGTTTATTGGCATGGCAAACTTTTACGCCAAATTCAACCTAATTTTGCTGAGCATGCAGCACCACTGAATGCTCTACGTAAGAAAAATTCCGTTTTAAATTGGGGTCCAGAACAGGACAAAGCTTTTGATTTTCTAAACATGCAATAGCTAGCCCTCCAGTACTTAGAATGGCTGATTTCAGTAAACCTTTTATTTTGCAAACCGATGCATCCAGTGTGGCCATTGGGGCCGTGTTGTCACAAGAATTCGATGGCTGCAGGCAACCTATAGCTTTCGCCTCCCGCACCCTAACACACCAGGAGAGGAAAGCCTCCTCGGTATACGAACTTGAGTGCCTTGCCGTAGTTTTCGGCATAGATAAGTTCCGGCCCTATTTGGAACACAAAGAATTCCTACTAGAAACCGACAACCAGGCCCTTTCTTGGCTTCTAGCCCATCCAAAGCAACTAGGTAAATTAGGTCGGTGGATTGTAAAAATTGCTTCTCTCAAATTCAGCATCCAACATATTCGTGGTTCACAGAACATCGTGGCAGATACTATTTCTCGAATGTTCGAGAATCCTTCGAACTCCGAGATTCAGGAAAACAATCCTATGGCCTGCCACGCATTGCTCACAGATTTTCCGCTAGCCTTTTTGGATTTACGATCCCACCAAAATTCGGACCCGCAACTGTCTGACATAATTGCGCAAATAAACTCAGGTTCACCCCCAAAATACCAAAAACTATCTAAGGGAATTCTTTATCGAAGAACTCAGCAATGTAAGAATTTTAAAATAGCCTTACCTCAAAATCTCAGGGACATGGTTTTTCAATATTACCACTCGTCACCTTTGGGCGCACATTTAGGAATTTACAAAACAATTGAAAACATTCGCAGGAATTTTATCTGGGACGGAATGCACAAGGATATAACGCAAAGGGTGAAATTGTGCAAATTATGTGCATTGAGTAAACCTGCGCAGCAGACCCAGTTCGGCTATTAAAGTTCTGACGTGGCCGAAAGGCCCATGCAAAAACTTTTCATTGATTTTGTGGGACCCTTCCCAAGGTCAAAAGACGGAAATTCAATGCTTCTAGTATGCGTAGATGCATTCTCAAAATTTGTGTGGCTAATCCCTGTTAGAAGAGCCACGGCCGAAATCACCATTCGAGCCCTCCAAAATTATATTTTCAAAATATCCGGGGTACCTTCCATTATTGTTTCCGATAATGCCACAAACTTTAAATCGACTCAGTTCAAAAACATGTGTTTTTCACACGGGATTCAGCATGTGACCACGACTCCCTACTACCCCCAGCATTCGCATGCGGAGCGTTTCAACCGAAACCTCCGGTCTGCCTTAATAGCATTCCATGCGAACTCGCAGGATAGGTGGGATTCCAATCTCGTGTGGTTGCAAATGGCTTTCAATTCCGCCAGACATGAAAGTCACAAAACAACACCGTTCGAAATCATGTTTACATACCAGCCCAACACCCCACTCTCTAATCAATGGACGTTAAAAGAGTTACTGCCAGACGACCCCAGGAACATTAAGGAAGTCTGGAGTAGAGCTCGTAAAAACCTGAACTTGGCCCACGAGGCAAGCAGGCAAAAATATAACAAAAAACGCTATCCCAATCCCTACAGAGTAGGAGATTTAGTGTTGTGCAGAGCACACACACTCAGCAAGGCGATCGACAAGAGGTCAGCCAAGCTTTCATATCGTTGGAATGGCCCCTGGCAGATCCAGCGATACCTCACGCCAGTCACGGTCGCGTTAGCCGACCCTAGCTCCGGCGAATATCGCGCGCGCGCACACATTTCTCAGTTGAAGAAAGTACACCCCAACCTAAAATGAGGGCACTCTTCACTGTGTTTCTTTATACAAGGAACAGCGTTCCTAATACGGCATGCCATACTCAACCAATGTGTTGATATAAAAAAAACCTAGGTCATAATTATAAGTAATATAAAAAAAATTCTATGGTACTAGTTTATAAGATATTTAAGTTAAGAAGTGTTACACTAAGTTGTCTAGTTTAAAGGGGCGCCCCTAGTTCAATAAGTTATCTGTAAGTTTTAGACTTTATTTATTGTTAGCCATTGTAAGTAGTTTACTACAGTAGATCCTGGTACAGGGTAAGTTTCTGGAACCCAGGTTGTTGGTGGCTCAAGTGGGCCACCCTGACTCCGTCTTTCAGGGGGGAAGTATGTGCCGTTAATTAGTAAATTCGACACGATATATTTTAAATTTTTATTATGATTTTAAATTTTTGTGTGGAAATTTTATTTGCTCTACTATAGTGTGATTTTACTTTGTTAGTCTGGTGTACTCCTCTGAGTTAAACTTTGTCTCAGTGCTCTGAAGCCCCTTTCCCATCGGCGTATCGGATATTTTGCTGGCCTAATCCCTGACATGCAGACAGCTTACCATTTCCCCCGCCTTCAGTCACGCCTCAAGCCTGTAATATCATTTCTCTTCGTGACCCTAACTGCATAGACAAGCCTGTAGCTTGCAGGCGACCAGTTCTCAGAGACGAGCTGAGATTGGCCTTTTTCATCACGTATTAGTGTTATGTTCGCTCCTCTGCAGCCACGACGGGACGCTTGTTCTCAGCGTCGTTGCACTGTTACCCTCCCCCCCCCCTTCTCCGTTCCAAGTAAGACCAATGACCGGTCGTAACCCTCTGGACAACAGTGACCGTTCTCAAGGTCTCCGCACAAAAACGAGTGCGCTAAAACTGATCACAAGCGCTACCTAGCGACCAAGTCGCGAACTTCTCCGCTTGCCTACCCTCTAGGGCGCCAGAGAGCAGCACCTGCTTTCCCTTGAGTTATATGGACGCCGTGGGCGAGTCGATTGTTTTCAACTCAGACCCCCCCCCCCCCCCCCCGACAGAGTTCCCTAGTGTCGCCCAGTGATGCCAACTTCAAAACTCCTGGCAAAGTTTTTGTCCGCCCGCATTCGGGCAAGTTCGGAATCTTTCGGCGGCCCAGACCTCCCTCCACCTGTAAGAGCCGGCGCACACTTTTAATTACGAGACGCGGTTTGCCGCGACACACAGATCACCTCGCGTCGCGTCCGCAGACAGATCTCCAGCGAGTATCGGCGAATCAGCAGACTCTGCAAGACTTCATCCGACCGCTAACGACTATGTAGTCGCGTTGTAGAAGGGAGGCTATCCCTCAAGTCAATCCTAGTAGATTAGTCTGTCTGCATAGTTTGTATATTTGCCTTCGAAATTTTTTTTCTTTTAAATATTATCATGAAGAAATCATCCGCGTCCTGCCGCGCAATTCGCGAGCTCCAGACCCTGGCTGACTCCACGACTGCAGCGTGCTGGGCAACTCCCCTGTTTTGGTGAGTGATAATTCGCGACCCCCCCTTTTTTTTCCCTTAAATTTTTTTTGGGCATTTTCTGCCCCATAGACTGCCTGTATACAAGTTCTAATCAGTTTTGATTTGGACTTTTGCAGACAGGGTCGATGACGGGGAGAGACTGATTGCTCCCATCTCGTGGCCACCCCCCCCCTCCTGTTCCGTGGGTCACATTAGAAGAAACGTTTCTACTACCCGACGTGATCGTTTGAAGACCCCGGGTGGTAATATAAATTCAACATTTCCCCCTTACCTAGCTACGAACTATCTTAAGCGGATGACCAACCCACCAGCGACCAGTGTTTTCCTCAAGAACATGTAGAACGAATAGAACTAATTATCAATGTAATCATCGGATTCATCCAATTTTGGGTGTGAAACTCATAATGCAAATGTTTATATTTCAAATTAAGAATGTAAATTGTTTTAAATAATCGCGGGCCGGCCCCTTTTCGTTTTTCTTTTTTTAATCTTTGAAACTTGTTAAAACCTTTTGTATGTAAAATAATGGAAACAAGATAATTCATCAGGGCAAATAAAACAGGGAAACTATAGATCAAGTTAATCGTGTAGTTTTTATTTATTGATTTTAACGATCCCCCAACTTCTTCCTTGCTTGTTACAGGAAGTTCCTAAATTTGTTTGTTCCCCACCTCGTGTCGCCTCTAGTAAATCAATTTATTTAACTTATTTTTTTATCCAGCAAGTTTCCAAGGCTCCTTTTAATTAATTCAAAATAATTCAATTTTGAGGCACGAGGGGTGTTACATTTTTTTTAATTTACCATTACTGTAAATGGGAGATGTGGCCTAATTTTTTTCCATTAGTATAGCCGTGCGAAGCCGGGTCGGGCAGCTAGTTTAATATAAGTATATTAATAAATTTAAAAAATTTAACATTTTCATTCAAACGCACTTTGTACTTGAAGGACTTCGGAAATTCAGTGTTTGATTCACTTGTAAAAAATGGTGAAACATCCCTCCTGCACAATATTAACCGTCAAAATAAACCGCTAAACTCTAATTTTCGTTGCCTAATTTAATCCAACCACCCTAACACGCTGGGTTTTAACCATGTGGGAAAAAATTCACTTGCATCATGTGGTTACCTGAGGCTTTCGCACAACCTTGGAATCAATCGGTGACCTGGATGATACCCCTATTATACGCCCTAGCAAAAAGATAGCACATGAGGCCCAGGTGAAACCTGCTTAGACATAGGGAAAACCCTGGGCCAGGGTGTGTTGGCATGCATTTAGTGCGATCAGTGCAATCAGTTCAATCACTAGGATAGGAAGGAAAGGTACAGATGGGAAGAGATAAGTGGGGCAGATAAATGATGTATATTTGAATCTTTCGGCCCACAATAAATAAATTTGGTGCGCAATTTTGTGTAACGGTAGATACTAGTTGTGCCTGCGCCCATGAGCGTGGATCCCGGACGGGGGGGATCTGGGGTTCAGCTCCCCCCCCCCTCCCCGGAATTAAGAAATCTTCTTACTGAAGGGGCCCACTTGCGCTTGCAACGGGTTTGATAAACGTAAAAGTCAAAAATATGATTTCTGGAAAACTCTCTGTATATTTTTAAGTTTTATGCTTATTGCATGCATCACTTGGACAGTAAACAATATACAAGCACTATGTACGGAGATGATGTGTCGTTAAAACCCACGCGAAAACTCTCGGGCCGCACCCCTCCCCCTAGCGAATTACCGTGGACCATCCTTTCGAATCCTACATATTTGCACCCATAGGGATTGTCAACCTAACCAGCTGCGAGCTATTCCCCCGTGCCTATACCGCTAGAGCCTCGGCACCAGCGCTGACTACAGCAAGGGCAAGCCTCGCAGTCGGGTGAGGCCAGTGACTCGCGCGGCTCTGAAGAGCACCAGTGGTCGAGAGCACGAGAGCAGTAAACCAGTAAACCAGTAAACCAGTGAACCAGTAAGCCGGCTGAACTGCGGGCGCGCGGGGATCCAGGCAGCCCTGCGTCGCTCCATCTGCGTACACGCCTGGATGTACATATATGCACCTTTTCTTGGTGCGAGCTGGTGAGCGGGCGGTCTGCTTGTGTACATCCTGAAGGTGTTCACATCCAAGGACTCCAAAAGTCGACGAATTTAATGCATTTTTTATTCATTTATTAATTTTATTATTTTTATTTCAATTTTATTAATCATTAAAGGTTTTTTTTTGTTATGAGAGCGAAAGTCATTTAATTCATACGCTTTAATTTTAAGCACCCGCCATATGTAATTAAGTAAAAATTGTTGTATTTAAGGGGAAATGAAATTTAATTATTTAAATCAACCTACTAAAACTATTGAAGTTAAAGTTAAGTATTCAAACATGGAATATTCTACATAGTATGTTTTATTCAAATTAACTTTAATCTTTTAAATTAATTCAATCTAACGGACAAGAAACCTAACTTCACACAACAAAATTTTTATCGGATTGGGAAAAAGGATGAAAAGTCGTGGTGCCAATGTAAGCTTAGGTAATCCTTAATTAAAATAAATGTATATTTAAATTGCATATTATGTATGTCCTAACACCGGATATGTTTATAGCCAGATTTTTAATTAGAAAAAAAATATAAGTTGAGCTTAAGTTTTGTTAAGAAGTGTGTCCATGGTCAACTAGTTAAAAATAAAATTAAATAACAATTCAAATTTAGCAGACAACTTTCTTTAAAATATCTTGCCTCAGCGATCTTTGACAAGTAGTCTTAGTTTGTTTCGTAATTAAATGTTTATAAACACTTGGTTGTAAATTTAATTGAAACAATTATTGGTAACAATGGGCAAAAGGACGTGACAGCTCACAAAGTTTTTAGGGGCTGAGGTTTGCAAAATCACTACCGCAATGATTAAATCTTACTTTAAATAAATATATACTGTTTTAAATTAATGCCGTGAACTGAACAGTTGACTTTAGGTCTAAATAAATTTTATTGGAACCTTACCTCCAAGAAATATTAAATATATCAAACCATTTACCTATTTACGTACTTCAGGTCACATGCACATTATTAGAAATTACAGTAATTTCATGGACATTTCCACGAAGAATTTAACTCAAATAAACGAAGACGACTTCTTAATTTAAAATAACTGAAATCTTCGTGGAAACTATGCCGTATTTCGACAACATAATAGTGAACGTAGCTGCTTTATGTACGTAGTCAGAGGCGCGTATTCCATTTGATTGTTTCCCTCCCCCCTCCTCTTCCTTGCGAGAACTGTTAGCGCTAATTGGCGACCTGCCCGCCGTGTCGGTATTGGCTGTCAGCGGGAGGAGCGGTGGGGGAAGGTTGAGCGGGTGGGAGACACCATCCGCCCCCCCAGCTTTCTGAGAACTGGTCGTTCGGAGAAGTGGTCATATGGAGAAATAGTACGCCCCCCCCCCCCCCCTACTTAGGCATGCAGATCGCATACAAAGCGCAATAATTTACTACTTAAGTTTCGCTCCAGCTTTCGTGTGATCTTTTTAGAACGAATTTACAAAATCGTAATTTCTTAATTATTTTATTGAAAACATTGTTTATATTATTTTATTTACATTAGATTATAATCACCTTTTTTCGTAAGTCATTATTTTTTATTCAAAACATATTTTTCAGCTCTTATTTGTATTACTATTCACGGTTTATCAGTGCACTACCAATTTTCCTTGAGAAATCCTGAAGAAACTATATTTATCACTAGCTGAAGTACCCGTGCTTAACTACGGCAGACTACACGCAGAACATTCTCACACAGCTCATTATTCATACGCCACTGCCGCACCTGGAATGAAAAACAAAATACATACGATACAATGCCCGTTGCCATGGAGACGCATAAAAGCCATCAACAATGCAAAGCCTTCGCCATGGATACGAAGAAAGCAGCAACAATGTAATAGCAAAATTCATATATATAATATTAGACAAATAATTATCCTCTACAACTTGCACGCCACCTATAGTATGTCGATATAACTAGGTCAGAAACTTTGGTAAAAGTGCCAACAACAACTGTACAAAGTTTCAACTCAATCGAATGGACGTTGCGCGAACTCATAAACGACGAACACACAAATATTAACATTATATATAACGTTATATTACATTAAAATATATTATATGATAAAATTATATATTACATTAACATTTTATATAAGATTACTATAGTTTATACTTGTATTAATTATGTCATGCGTCTGTTTCATCTCATCCGTATCATTGTTCACATATACTAGCGGATTTAGCGAACAATATAAGAAATTATATGTATTTCAAGTGTACAATATGATTTGCCACACGCAGTTAGTCTAGGGCAGAGTCTACTACCGATTTGTTTGGAGCTTATAAACGTATTAAACATTCGATTTGTTTTTCAAACAGCTCGGTGGTAACGTGTATTTCAATACTCAGAAACACGATAATAAGGTAATCTCATCACCATCATTTTTTTTTTTTAATTCGGGAAATACAACGAATTAAGAATGAGCCACAAGCTTAAAGTAATATTGCAAGGTCTGCAGCTCACTGGATTTAGACTTTTCCAGCCCATTTTATTCCCGCTAAGTCAGCACAATACGCGACCCTCCCCACCGCCCCTCTTTCTGCGATCGATAACAGCCAGGAATGCTGACGGTGCTTTGCCTTATTTGCGCAGCTGTTTGCCACTTCTTGTGAACTCAGGCACTTCCAGTTAATATCCGTCTTTAACGATACGCCTGACTAGGAATTCTGTGAGTAATCACCCTGGAAGATGCAGTAAACAAAGCCTCAAGAACGTGTTAATAGATTACTCTAACATTTGGTTTCGCTAAACGTAAAGAAAAAAATGCTCAAAATTAGATTATTACATTGAAAACCATTTCTGAGCATAATTAATAAATTCAGTTAAACAATTGTCAGTAGAATATAATACATTTGCTTTTATCGTTAGAATTATTATTTAATTTTTATATAAAAATGAAGAGTTCTTGATGGACCTTCTTCCAAGAATGTTTTTAATGAATTATTTAAGTGTGCTCTAACTATGCAAAAAATTATATTTTTGGATTTAAATTTTTGAGAACCTTAAATTTTCTTTCACGATGAAGACTTGTATACATAAAGAGAAATATTAAACAATATATTTTGTAAAAAAAAAAAAAAAGAGCCAATTCACTATAGGCTCATATTCCTGATAAATTTTTATTTTTATTCTGACACTTATTTAGTGAGAAAAGTCTTCAAAGGCATTATAAACTTGCAGATATTGTCATTTTATAATATTTCTGTGCGAAAAGATATACTATAATCACCGTTTTAACTTTCTGTACTTTAATTCAAATAATCCTGGAATTTTAATAATCGACTTCAAACTGTCACTCCTGTCAACATGTGTAAACCGTTCAACTCTAAATGCCTGTCTTTGAACTGTTTCAAATGGAAAACATATTAGGGATAAAGAGGCTTCATATTTTTAAAGCATTCTGGGCTGAACGAAAACAAGCAGCCAGAGTTCAACAATAAAAGGGTTTAGAAGATCTGTGATGCACCAGTATGTATGAGAAGGATTTTAACCTAACGAAGACACGGATAAACTCGCAGAAACATCCCTTGAATCTATGTAAGGCCTTTCCGTGTCAAACAATTCTCCGGGACCCCACGTGAACACGGGGTGGGGGGAAGATTGTAGCTGTGCACGATAATAACAAAGTTTCTTCCTGCCGGGGGGAGGGGGGTGATCATGCACAACTCCGACTGACTTCGGCAGAATTAAAGGAGTGGTGGGGGTAGGTGGGGAAGTGGAGCAACGCAAGTTGTCGCGCCACCACTCGGGTTTCTTTCGGCGGCGGGGTGAGTGTTTTTGCATCTGTGATTATCGGCTGCACAACCTCTCTCTCTTTCCATCTCTATTTCTCTCTCGGATTCTACACGACCAAACTTTGCTTAGTTGTGTTCGTTACGACCAACGTTCTTGAGGGTACAGTCGCTGCATGATTCATTTATGTACTTGCCCCACGTTTGCTGACGAAACGTATTTTATTACATATATTTTGTAACCTCTCGTGTCTAACGCGAGAGGCACAAGGGATGAAATGGAAAACAGAAACACATCCCCTAAATGACATACAAAGATTAAATACAGAATATTATAACGAAGTACATTTGATTTCAGAGCCTTGGCTCGTAACAGAAGTCGAAAGTAACTGCGAACAAACAAACAAAACAAATGATTAGCAGAGCCCTTCTTTTAGTGAAACCGACAATGCCATTGTTCATTAGCAATGAGGAAAATCACAGATACATTTTAATCTCTCTGATCATGACTTGAAATTCTGAGAACACATTTGATGCTAACCCAAATCCATAATAAAATGTCAGGCAATAGTATGCAATTACAATATTATTGTGTAAATAGGCTAAGTAATATATTTCCCAAAATTCTTGTTCATGATATTAAAATGGGTTAATTGGGACTTAAAGAAATCACTGCTTTTAATAAATTTTACTTGCGAAAATATTAAAATGTGTACGAAAATATATTTTCGGTTACTAAAATTAAGTTACAAGCGATCTGTGACAGCAGATGAGCCCTACCTGTCACGCTGTTGCTTGTTAGTTCAACCCCGCCCGAAGGTTGCGATGATACGTTACTCTCATATTTATCGCCTTGGTTGCAGCCAATCGTTTGTTTGACGAAAGTCTTTATTCAGGTTTGCGGATATCAAACTATAATTAAATTTACAACCGCTCAGATAAACCTACACGAGAGAAAGTTCCTGTGATTTGTTAAGTCATTCATCTTCGTGTTTATCCCTAATAGTCCCTTCTTATGTTATAAATGTAAAAGTGTGTTAGTTTTTTAGTCCTTCTTTCATGCAGCAACGGAGCAATGGCTGGACATAATTTTTGTATACAGATAGGTTGTGGACCAGAGATTGACATAGGCCACATATAATTATGAAATTACATCCCTAAGAGTGATTAAGGGGAAAATTCAGTTATATAATATAAAATCATACAAGGTAGGTCATAGACCCACAAACAATGAGTGTATAATTTCTGTATGTCTGCCACACGGTCATATAGTAAGGTCTGGCAACTTCCTATTCTTCTCCTGCGTGAGCTTCGTCCGCGGCTGCTAGCGAACTAAAGGCGCTAATAACATATTAGTTTAGAACTTCGTCACTAGATGGCGGTGACTTGAATTTGTCACGCGCTATCTTTTGGTGCGTCCGTCACGTCTTGCCTAGGAGATACTTACCTGCCTTCCCACTAAATGAAGCTGAAGATTGGCATCCCAGTTTTGCTGATGCGTAGCGTTGATTCAACGAAACTGTGCAATCAATGAGACTATAAAATAAACATTTCTCGTTTTTCAAATGTATGGTCCTACAGACTTGAAACTTGGTATTATGATGTTTTTAGCCCGGGCAACGCCGGGTTCTCGAGCTAGTATTTTCCATGAATCCCCCCTACTCTCAAGGGCCTAGTCAGGATTTGAGGATAAGAGAAGCCGAATTGCAAGTGCCTGTTTCTGGGGTGTCTGGTGCTCTCAGGGTGCTTAATAAGGCAAGTAACTGAGGGTCCTCCGAGAGAATAATTAAATTATAATAAATTATGCTTTAAAACGTATTTTTAGGCTATCCAAGACCCTACAAACCCGAGATTCTTAGTTGAAAATTTTCAATTATAAGCGGTAAATCCTTACACTACCAATTCTTATGATTTTGTCCTAATAGGCGAGTTTAAAATGTTTGCATGTTCATTGGCCATGAATTGAGCCGTGATTATTTGAAAATTAAATGGCCCCACCCTACACCTTACCTTCCCTTGTGCAAGCCTGCGAACAGAGGCCAGGAAACAGGATCACGAAACAGCGCCAAACACGACAATATGTTACAATTGCTAAGCGGCACCGCGCCAGCTGCAGCTGTCTCCCCGGCCGACGGGGAGTAGCGAGTCCCCCGAAGGAACGACCGGTCGCGGGTGGCCATTTGGACGCCCTGCCTCGCCTGCGCTGAGAACTCACGTCAAGGCCAAGCAGATGGAAGGCTTTCCGAGGTTCGTCACTCGCATCAGCATGCAGACCCTGAAGTTAGGACTTTTATAGATAACTGTGGCTCGTCTAACATCAACCTCCTCTTCTTATTAACTACTATTTATGTTTATGTAACTGTGGTTTATAATTTGCACTTTGTCCTTCTTTCGAAACTGTTGCTACAGAGCTTACAACGCAATAACACAAAAATGAATAATTTTAACTTAATTTTTATAATACAAAATGTTGCAATTTGCTTGCCACAAGTAGTCGTCACCATTGTTTTCAGATTATTGTCAAGGAATTGTTACAGAAAGTTGCTACAGAAGTTGCCATAATGTTCGTCACAAAAAAAAATCGTTCAAACAAAGCTTTAATTTTGACTTAACTTCCATTATGTAAACAATGGCACGATATGATTATTTTTTTTTGTGTAGTCCTTATGTCGAAATTATTACCAAATGATGACCCCCACTCCAGTGACGACTAACTCGTGGTCCACAAGCTATACTTGGTTCACCAAAGCTTGGTCATTTGTCCTCATTATCCCTGCAGAACAGTTATTGTATAAAACAAATTACAATTCATCAATTTTTTGGTGCCAAAAAATTTTTTGTTGTATTGTCTCGAGAAAGTATTTTATTAAAGACAGAAAAATGTATGGCGTGGAATATATCGGAAACTACTTCGTTGACATTTCCAGAGTGTTTGGTTGTCACAGCGAAATATTTGATAGGTGCTATGCTGTTCACCACGGATCAGTCACGTGCGGGAACTCAGCCTCCGTCTGAGTAAGTTCGTCGCATCGTCTGACGCGCGGAGCTGTTGCGGCCGTCCGTCTGCTCCACGCAAGCCTTCGCGCCTCGTCATCTCGTTAGCCGGCAGTTCCAGCCCCGTAAACCGAGACCCTTCCAGGCCCCATCCGACCCTGGCGCTGGAACTGTAACTGGAATTAGCCGAGCTCTCGTCCAGGCCTCCGCGCCGAATCCACGCTTCGCGGTCCGAGACATGGAATTCTGGAATTCCCGCTAGTTAGCCTTCTCTCTCTCTCTCTCTCTCTCTCTCTCTCTCTCTCTCTCTCTCTCTACTTCCCCCCCCCCCTCTCCTTCCTTCATCCGAGGCTCGAAACATTCGCCGGGTACCAGCCTTTTTTTTATTTTTTATTTTACCTCCTCCCGCACAGTTATTGTTATTCTCGCTCTGCTTCCCCCAGCGCCGCGGCCAGATTGCTGTGCGGGCAGACACACGCGAAACACTGATATCGAATAACACCCTGGACGGTTGCCAGATCCGAGCGCGTCGCTTCGAACACGCGCTTCGAGAACTTGGCACAAGCTTCCCTCCCCTCCCCCGACAAGGTCTGAACTTCCCGGGCTCGTTTTTATTTATGCGGAAATTATTTCGAAGCGGAGTGCGTGGAATACTTTGTCACTTAAAAGATGCGTTAATAAACCCATTCGTCTCAATTTCTCGCGCTTCGAGACCTTGTGCGGGGGATACGAACAAAACTCTGCTCTCGCTGCGACGTATTAAAATGTTTGCAAAATGTATGTTTCGCTTGGATTCTGTGGACATTAATCTACCAGACAGCTTCCACTTGGTGCTTCTTTTTTATTTCCTTTTCCTGTAATTTGTCATGCAGTTCTCGTTTTATGACTTCAACTACTTCCTTGAAAACAAAAGTCAAATAAATATCCGCTGTCCAATCTTTCCCAGTTATTACTTACTACTCAGACTTTAAAGTTTAATAACGTTAAAATCATACTTTGCCATTAGGCACGAAGAACCATGTAATCATTTATTCCTCACTAATATTCTAACGGTTTTCATTGGTAGGTAGCTTCACCATATGATGTTGTGTTGTTCTCATAAGTTATTGTTTGGGAAATAAGCTATTCTCTATTTTCTTTAATTTGATAAAAACTATTAAAAAATTAATGTTTAGTAATTTCACTAAATCAGTTTATCTGTAAATATGGTATAAATATTTCAGATAAAAAAAAACTGGACACGTTTTTATTTGCTAAATAGTGACAAGAAAATTCATTACTGGCACGTACATATATTCAACTTTTAACTGTATTTTCCAATTAAACCTTGAATAAGATTTAATATAAAAAAACTAACAATACCCGTACAGAATCATTATTCATTTAAATCATTGATTCACTTCTCGTGTAATAAGTCACTAATTTAAGATACATGCTGTAAATAAATGAAAAATATTCATGAGTGGGATCAGTGACACGAGTGCGTCGTGTTGGTTAAAATACAGCTTGTTCCACGCAGCAAGGCGTTTTATCTTTAATCTACTTCAGGTGAAACATTTTATTTTGCACCTGAAATGTTCATGTTATTACTCTGTATGATTCATGGCAGAGAGGTAAAGTATTTGGACGTTGGAGGTTTTTGATACCGTATTTTATCGGAATTTGCGTGACCAGTAAAGTGGAAGAGGTTATGTGTAAGTCGGCGGGCAGCGAGCAGTGAGAGGCCGCGTGCGTGTGTTTGCCTTTCATTAAACTGTATGAAGCGCATTTACGTTTTTTGGTATGTGTGGAGAAACTTTGCAATGTCAACTTTATTTGTTGAAGACAGTATAAACGATGCATAACTCCGAGACGTCGAGGCATCTGAAGTCTTGACGAATTGTAGTCAGCGCAAATGTTAATTGGTACCTACTGGTTAACCACACGAAATTTTTTTTTTTGCATATTGTAGCATTTATATTTTAACGTCATTTAATAAGTTTCTTGTGCAATGTTAAAAATTAAGACAGCTTCCTAATTTAGTTTACACTTATTGACATTAAATTCTTGCGTGGCGTAAATTCATTATTAGTATATTTTGTATACACTTATATTTTTGTAATTAAATTTTTGAGATATATTTATGTAAATATACAAGTTAAGTACTCACAAACACTATTGTGTATCATGATGTTTATTTTAAATATTTTGGCAATTTTACGCTGCAGCGTAGGTACTATTAAAGTTAAAACCTAACTTTAATTTTAAAATTAGTTGTTATATATTGTTTACCCAACTCAAAGTCATAAATATTCAATTTAATGTAAGCAGCTGTTTTTATATTTCAGTAAAAGAGATATTTCATGAAGTTCTTTTTTCTTTCAGGGGTGCCTAGTTTTCGTGCCACCTATGCTCGGGCTCTGAAATATTTAATTGCACCCAGACGACACGTCTCACAAGTTTTACTTCAAAAACCAGAAAAATTAAATCATTTTCAATAAATAAACATGAACTTATGTGTTATCAATGCAAAATCAATCAAAAATTAAAACAAGTATTGAAAGATCGAACCCGAGTATCCAATGAGGTAGTCGGATACTGTAACCACTGACCACTCTGCATTAATGCTTCCAAATGCAACGTTACGGGTATATAAGTTGTATAATTTTTTGCGTGAAAACGTCTAATAAATCGATGAACGCCGGCTGCACGCACGAAAAAGGATGACTAATTGTCCCGTTACGCTCATTGTACGCTTGCGCCGCATCTATCTCTCTTCCACTCGATTGGAACAACCATCGACTTGACTTTTTCGAGGCACATTAAACTCCCATTCGTTTCCTACTTTTCCTATCATCGTCCTATCCTTAACAGAATAACACATTGGAAGAAGTTAAATAGCAAACATGTATAAACGTTATAGTTAAAATAATCTGTTCGTTAAAGTAATAAACATATTTGAATTAATGAGTGCAAATAAAAGTAAATTTAACAATTAAATTGTAGATTTCAATTCACTCCTGCTTTGTATAAAAGTTATGGTTAAAATATTCTGTTCGTTAAAGTAATAAACATATTTGAATTAATGAGTGCAAATAAAAGTAAATTTATCATTTAAATTGTAGATTTAATTTCACTCCTTTGTATCTATATAAAATAGTGATTATTCAATAAAAATTATTAAATTTTATTCATTAAATTATGCAATAATTTCATTAATGCTTTGTTATGACGTTGTCACGTTAAACTATCGTCCGTAAACCGACTTTACAGACAATCAATTTTTTGTTGGCTATTTCTAAAGAAAAATTTAAAGTCAGATTACTTATTTACAAGGTAAACTGCGATTTGGAAGTACTTTAATCTCGCAAAGGGACGTCAAAATCGGCGTCCGAAGTTCGTTCGCTCTCCTTGTTAGTGTGAGGGCTTAAAACAGAACTATTTCCCCCACAGAGCAAAGTAAATAATTTGAATAACTAGAGACCGGAAAAATTCGCGATTTCAATGACCTGTAGGATAGACTCCATGATCCTCTATGCACGCGGGAAAATTACATTTGCTCATTGGCTACTGACTCGTGACACCTGTTAACTGGGACGTTAGAAATTCGATACTTCTTTTGTTAAAGGCTTTTCATTGGCCAAGTATCATTCAGATAAACTGTGGCCCAATCAATGATGCAGTATAAAGCAAACGTTTTTGGATTCTAGACTATCACGAAATTAATCCGCGAATTTTTCCGGTCTCTATGAATAACGTTTGGTATGCACAGTTCAAGTAACGGTCCAGTTATGTTCTCAGTTTTCTGTTATTTCCTGAAATTACTCCAGGCGAATTCGGGAATAGTGTCTTACACGGACAAAGACTCCCCACAATCTCCCTACGTTGTGTTCGCTGACCGTCCGTCTCTTGTGCCCTTTTAGCTGTCAATATGTTCAGAAGAAATAAAATAGGTTAAATTATGTCATGAGGAAACTTTTTCCTGTTTATACAACCGATGGTGTGAGTGTTGAAGACATTTATAATATTGCTTTAGAAATGAAAAAAAGTACTAGGTACGTCAGGATAATGTTTAATCAAACAAATTCTTACAACCACCGTAAAATTTGTCGCTGCCGTTAAATGGTTTCTTGGAATAATCGGGAATTACACCTTTAGTTTCCACATACAATTTTTTCTGAAAGTTTTAGGACACCAACAATTTTTGGGGTGGTTTTTATAACTTTATTAAACTTAACATTATTAAAACGTTCAGTGAATTATTTTAATAATTCTTAATTAATTTCCATTAATACGTTGTTTAGCTTCAACTTGAAAGACGTATACCGGCATTGAGAAACACTTTAAATAAACTGAAAGTCGTATGTATGTATACCTACACTAGCTAATGTCGGCATGCGTTTCAATTCCCAAGTCAATTATTTTTGTAATTGATTTGATGTATGTACACTTATTTACAAGCATTCTCTCTCTAATTCTCTATATCGCTTTATCTCTCTAACTAAATATGTATCTATCTCTCGATATTTCTTTTTATCTCTCTCTATCCTGCTAAATATATATATACATATATATATAATCTTTCTACCTCTCTCTCCTCTATATGCCTATATCTATAAATTTCTCTATATTGTGCTCAAACACCGGCATCAATAAACTAATTATATTTAAATACTTTTCGATTTGTTAACGTTTTAATTATATTTTGTTTATTTTGAAGATTAAAAGTCTGTTGGCAAAAGTAAACATCCTTATAAAGTTATTATAATCTATGGCTTGTCACAAACATTTTGTAATTCGCAATTGTCAAGACCCCTAAGGACGATTAACTTTCAGCTTTTTTTTGTAATGAAGCTAAAATTTTAATTAATGTTTCGTAATCGTTTTTCGATGTAAATTTGTCGTAATTTAGTTACGCAGTATGCAAGCATTGGAAGACATCAAGCGAATTCTAGGAATTAGCATAGAATACGTCCCATTGTGTCGATTAGGAAGTGCTATTTGCAACCTAGTTAGTTCAGGAATATGCGTATGTATTGTGAAACTGAATTTATAACTATAGTTCATCTGAACGCAGTAAGTTTCAGTGTCATTACAAACTCCATTATTCTGTAACTGTTGAACGACGCCTAGTAATTTATTTGAATTGCGTCTTGGTTAAAACTTTAAAACCATTGTATATGAGAGTTTAAATATTAAACTAAAATTAAACTTATAATGTTCGTGGTACAGGTTAATGAAAAGTACTTACTACAATCACATACCAACGTAAGGTAGACATAGACACTATTTTTCCCTAGTGGTCCGATTGAAATAATTTTGAGCCTTAGAGCTGATTACAGCTAGCACGAGTATAAATCTCACAAAAATATAGTGAACTGCCAATTATTTTGTGGTTTTTTAACCCAGTAACGGCAAGTTAATGTCATGGATTATTGTTAATGTGTGTTGTCCACCCTAAATCCTGTCATTTTATGAATATATGTAATTTAAATATTTTATGTTATCTGAGCTATTTAATGTGATTTTCGATAAAGATTCTTCTATAATTAAGTACTATATCTTATAAGTAAGCCATTGGCGTTACCTACCAGTTGTTTTGCCTGTTTACGTTGAATTAATATAAAAATAATACATAAAAATAAAGTGTAATTGTTTACTCAAGTATGTATAATATAAAGTCATTGGTAACATATATTTATTTTGAGAACTTATTTAAGCTGCATTGCTTTGCAACCGCTTTTCTTCTGTGATGTTAACAGAGTTGTTTGATTTATGGGTTTTAAGATTGTAACCCATATTTAGTATGAATATTTGATTCAATAAGTTAATTTCTAGCAAATTTATAAGATCATATTTTCCAACTACTCAGTCTATGGCAATAGTTATGTGTGTGTATATATATATATGTATATATATTTCACTCTGTAGAAATTAAAAATTAGATATGTATGTTTATAATTTTATATATTTTATCTATATTTTCACCTGTCACCGGTGTGATATATTTATATAAATACACGCGCGTATTCACATGCAAAGTTGTGTCGAAATTTCAAAGCAATCGGTGAAAAACTTTCGGAGGTATAAGACTTTGAAGGAACGTTTACATTTTTATTTGTATGAATGAATACGTGCATGTTTTCAACTTATTATTTTCTGTGCTGAACCTGCAGCGGAAATTTATCGGCCGAGTTCTGACCCAGCCTGTACACGAGAACTGAGCGAAAGGAGGGAATCACTCCTACACAAGTAGGCTACTTCCCTCGGCGGCAGCCGGAGTCAGCGGAGCGCACATTCGCAACCCTCCCGTCGCCCCTGATTGCCCGCCTGTGGGGGGGGGGGGGGTGACTGTGTGTGTGTGTGTGACCATTGTTTCCATAGCGACGCGAGGGCAGAATTACTAATTGGCACTAACCAGCACGCCATCCGTACACAGGTCGAGAATTTTCAACTTTACGGATGTAGCTGACTGGCTGTTATTTACTGAGCAGAGTAAATATCACGATCTGCAAGGGACTCGAAAAACGTAAACGAAAATTCAGAAATTTAAAAAAAAAAAAAAGTGGTTTCGGCGCTTTACCAATATTTTTCAATTACGTATGCAAACAAATACTCAAATATTGGCATGTGGATTTCTTACATTTAAGTTCTGATATGCTTCCATAGTAACCATGATTACTATAAAAGGTAATTCTTGGTGAATTGGCTTAAACGAAGGAGCTTTTGACTGAATATTTTGAGTAATAAAAATTACCATACTAAAAATGAGTTGTGGTCGCAATACGTATGGTGTCATTACGAAGAGCAGAAACGCACCAATGTGAAGCGCGCGCTCTCGCAGCATTGACCGGTGGTAGCACACGCGGGTGCGCAACATAGCGCGCGTAGTTCACATGCGTGTGGCGTAACGCATCGGCCCTAAGGTTGTGTGTTCAAAAATATACTGTAAAGACAAGTAACCAATTAAATAAAACCAGCTATCGAAATCACAATTTATTACACTTTGTCAAGAATCACTTTGAATACTATAAGATAAAAAATATTTTTTTGAGAAAATTTGCAGTTCTGGTGAGCGTTGTACAATACCTTCTTACACTGCAGCTATATAAGTCAACTTTGGGCCAGAGTTATGGGTCAAATGCAAGATGAATGTGGGGAACAATATTCTTCGCTGAATTAGCAATAACACAAAACTTCTGGTTGGGCCTTTTTAATTAACTACTTAACTGAATTAAATTAATGTTTCTTATTGTTATACAATTTATCTAGGAGATAAACAATCGTCAAGATTATGATACGATTTCAAGACAAGTTTGTAAAGGAAGGAGAAACTTGTACGGTATTCGAACCTCGTACTGCCGATTTTGTGCCTAAAGTAGGGAACGAACTCTAAGGATAAAATTTAGATAGCATTTAATTTATTGTATTATATTAACACGTAAGCTGCCTGTATTTTTGTCTAGAGTACATCAAAACACCACAGGGTAGAGCGTAATTTCACATGGTTTGTTGAGTACGAAATATTTTTATGACTTCTGTTAGATTTTTAATTTTTTCAACAATTGGTCCTTAGATAAATTTTAAAAAAAAATTGAACTAATTTTATTATGTCACATTATACAACATGACAGATTTATTGCCATTATGTTGCCATTTAAAGTGGAAAATTTGTATATCCATATTTACCCAAATAAAAACCTATAACTAGATTACTAACTTGTTTTATTTTCAATCCAAAACTTTTAACAATGCATGAGATGGAATTGCACATGAATACCAATAGCTTTGTAAAAACATACCAATGCAAATTTTTTGAGAGTGGTATGAAACTATTTTGAATGTTCTCGCTGCTCGAGGTATTTTGAGCTGGCGAAGAATCCATTACATATTTTTTTTTCCCCCAGCGTGTCGTGAAGTAATAAACTGATAAATGGCTGGAATGGAACATCAATTCCACCGCAGCATCGCTCATCGTGCTCGGCGGTCCATTCCGCTCGCAGATGTGTATAGGGTCGAGGACTCCGGGGAATCCAATCCATCCTTATACAGTTCTCGCCCGATGGGGGGAACATTCCGTGTTGCGTGCGTGCGTGCGTTTAGGGGTGAGATACATATCCCGTCCTTGATCGAAATATCATCGTGACGCATGCACGGCAAATGGCAATAAATACGAGGAAGAGAGAAGGACTTAAATCGGCTAAGCAGAAATGGCCTATTCAGAGGTAAACATTGCTTAACTTCGCGCAGGCTTAAGACAAATTTAGCTCAATAGCGCGTAGGTATAATCACGCATAAAATAAATAATATTTTAAATATAGAAACGACGCAGACGACGGTTAATTGACTAGGCCAAGAATATATTATTTAATTTTTTTTTATCCAAGCGAAATCACGCGTGTACATGAATTATCCACTCATTCGCTGACTTTGTTTCTAAAATTATAAACAGTTCTTAAAAAAATTCCAAGTAGTTTTTACTCAAAATTCAGAAAAATGTTTATTTAACATAAATAATTATTTTATAAAATACTCTCTAAAATATGTTTACAGCCAACATAAATATGATTTATTGGAAAAATTGTGCCCAACACTAGCTGAGCACAACTTTATTCAAATAATGACCTAATTAAAGAACAAGAATTTTAACAGAAATGTTGTGCGTCTTCCTGTGTTTAAAAAATGTAAACAATGACGTGAGAGGGTACTATAAACTCAAGCCATCAACACCAGGTGTTTCCTTCCAACAAGTACCTACAAATTTATTAAACATAATTAGCAATGTTCAGGTACTTCAGCTTATAGTGTGCCATATGGCATTTCCAAATAGCCATACAAAAAGGTTATGTATAAAAATTCGATATTAATAAAGCTGCCATCGAAGCAAACATAATTCAAAAACATGTATTATTAAGTATGTTTACAAATAAATAACATCAAAGGGTTCAGTGAACAGCAATGAAAATACAAAAAAGCATTTACTCTTAACTCTTCCGTCTCTTTAACACGCTTTAACGGAAAGGTCAGTAGGTACGCCTAATCGACTGTGCTTATAAACCAAAGTGTGTATCCTGGTATACCGTAACTCTTACGTGCACATACGTAAACCTCGAGCACCTGTTTACTCTTAACATTTTGTGTTTCATGTCCCTACAAAAAAATTGGTTGTCTGTAAAGTCGGTTTACGGACAACGTCATAACAAAACATTGATGAAATGATTGCATACTTTTATAAACAAAATTGAATCATTTTTATTGAATCATCACTATTTTGTATGGATACAAAGAAGGAGTGAAATGAAATCTACCATTTAATTGATAAATTTACTTTTATTTTCACTCATTAATTCAAATATGTTTATTACTTTAACGAACAGATAATTTTAACCATAACTTTTATACATGTTTGCTTTTTAACTTCTTCCAATCTGTGTTATTCTCTTAAGGATAGGACGATGATAGGAAAAGTAAGAAACGAATGGGAGTGTTTCAAGTTTAATGTGCCTCGAAAAAGTCAAATCGATGGTAGTTCCAATCGAGTGGAAGAGAGATATATGCGGTGAAAGCGTACAATGAGCGTAACGGGACACAGCGTAACGGGACAATGTGCGTTACGGGATACTTTTTCGTGCGTGCAGCCGGCGTTCATCGATTTATTAGACGTTGTCACGTCAAAAATTGATAAAATGCAAGCTTACAAACTTAAACTATAAATATTAACAATATAGTATACAATACGATGTGTTACAGTTTCAGAGAATCACGTAAATACTTAAGTTATTAAATATTCAAGGAACAAATTAGTATCAAGAAACAGTGAAGTACTGTGTCCCACGATTACCTACGTACGAAATTACGAGATCTCAGCGTGATCCGCGTACACTTGCACGATTTTGTTACGTTCTGGTATCGAAAAACATATCTCTTTATTAACACGTGGAAACTTGAATAGCTATTACTAGTTCTCATTATCACTGACAATACTGATAAATAATTCGATTACATACAACTTAAACGCAAAGAAATTATAACATTTACGGACCTTACAAATTTTCGAATGTCAACGAAGTGTGTTGGGTGTACAACTCTAACGACCCAGTACAAAGGAAGACACTCACGCGAAAAACATGGCAATCGCCAATAAAAAAAAAACAATGTTTATTACGCGTCAAACAAAATGCGGTGAATGCTACCAGCTACCATTTAAATGTAAAGGTGGTTCTACACTGTATAACAAAACAAGTTATAAAATTTTATATTACAAAGTTATACAACATGTTACAAAATGAAAATAATGAAAATTATATTACAAGTTATACAACAAAGTTATATAACTTGTTATGAAAACGTGAAGAAAAATGTTATATAACACCATGTTTTATAACAAAATAAGTGTTATAAAACAAGTTATATGTTTCCCATGCAGTGTCGGTAAAGATCAAAGGAAGTTAAATAACTTGTTGTATAACATGTTGGCCGTTTGTCCACACTGGTATACATATTTAAAAACATGTAACATGTTATGAAACAAGTTGTATTACTTGTTATATAACTTATTATTTAACTTGTTATGTAACATGTTATGAAACAAGTTGTATAACTTGTTGTATAACATGTTACAAATATAACATGTTTTTGTTATATAGTGTAGACCCACCTTAATGCTCCCATAGAACCATCGTAATAATCTTTAATAATTCAAAAACTAAAGTGATGACTCAAAATGTATCTATAAATTCATGAACTGCCATGCAAATAATGAACCAAGCTATCAAGATGTATTTTGTGAAAACCTGACTTAAATCTAGAACTAGAACATTATTCATTTGCTAAATAATCACCGTTGGTAACATCTGCAAAAAATTACGAAAAATCAAACTGACAATACAATAATAATGTTCGCAGGCTTTCACGGTCATTGTCTGAAGTAGCTTGGCTTCTGGGTTGTAGCCGTGTCCTTGGAAAATAATTCACCAATTATTTGCCGAGGACATGGCTAAAACCCAGAAGCCAAGTTACTTTTGAAAATACAATATTTTGATAACTTAAGACTTTAATGTTGAGGAAGGGGGTAGTGGGTCAGAGGGTAAAAAACTCTAATTTCGAGCTACGAGTAATAACCATGCTTTTTGTGTATCCATGAGGTTGGGGCATGGTGGGAAATTGCCCCTTTGAAAATTTTAAAAATCAAACCTTTTTCAATTTGGAGTGTTTCCGATACAAAAGATCGGGTCATAGTGGATAATATGCCGGGGAAAGGGAGGGGGTAAGATCCTTTAATTTAAAAATATATATATAATCGTTTCGTTTTAGTGTGTTTCTGAGGTCGAGTTACGGTGTAAAATGTATCCGGGTTTCGACTTTCTGTCCCTCAGAAGGGGGAGGGGTGATTGAGACTTAATTTCTAATATGTTAAAAATGTATTCTTCTTTGGTTTGGGGTTTTTCCGATCCAACAGGTCGAGTTATGGTGTAAAATGTGCCGAGGAGGTGTTAAAGCCCTAAAATCTTTAACGCTCCCGTAACCCGCCTTGGAAGCTGATTTTAGAAAAACCCCGTGCTCAGTAAAAGTTTATGAATTTTAAAGAATATCCCTGCCAAGTTTCAAGCCTGTAGACATAAACTTGAAAGACGGTCAAAACCTTTCATTTTACGTAGAACTCATGAATTGATATCAGTATCCCTTTAAATTAGTTTTTTAAAACCATAAATGTTTTTCTATTCAATTTCATAATCATTTTTAACTGGCAAGCTAAAAACATTGATGTCTTAATTTTAGTTAATTAATTAATGTCTGGAATTCTGTGGTAATGTTATAATGCTAATTTGCTGTGGTAAACATAAGTACAAATGGGTAATGGTAACTATTAAACAAGGCAACATTTTATTTGAGTCTAAAAAGATAAAATAAACTTATAGTTTAAAAAACAAGAAAAAACTCTTTTATCATTGAATGAACTAAATATTTATATATAAAATTTAAAATCAAGTATAAATAAAAGCGTGGGGTGCTGGATATTGTTTGTCTTAAATTTTTTCTAGTACTTATTTTAGGGTATAGTAATTACGAACATTTTAGGATATAGTCATTATGAAAATGAAAGAAGAGAGCAAGCACCCCACTCTTTTAGTTATACAGAGTCGTGGGCATTATTCGGCTGTTGGAAATAAATACTTGCTTTT
Organism: Bacillus rossius redtenbacheri; assembly: GCF_032445375.1. Lineage (NCBI taxonomy): Eukaryota > Metazoa > Arthropoda > Insecta > Phasmatodea > Bacillidae > Bacillus > Bacillus rossius. Next base: position 13,447,780 of record NC_086336.1, on the reverse strand, counting down.
AAATTTAATTTTTAGTTTCTAGTTTATTAAACGACAATAGCCGGTTTTTTAACTTTATTAAACTATAGTTTTTTTTAACCAAGACAATAATATGTTCTCTATGGGTTCGAACTGTTTTTTTTTATTAAATATATATTTGTAATTTTTTTAGTTTTTAAACCATGAATAAAGGTGTCAAATTCCACACAAGGTGTCATAAAAGAAATAAATAATATTTACCTACATGCAACACTTTGCGTCATCTGTTGGCAAGAATCGGGACTACTTACAACACGTTCGTTTACATATTTTAGTCGCTGTGAGGGTCAAAGTTCAACATCCAAGTTTAGCAGCTTGAATTTTATTTTATAATTATTTTTTGGAGGAATTTAAACCACTTTTAGGACATTTGCTGCTCCATCATTTTTTGAGAGAAAAGGTGCATAATTTACTTTATTAATTAGACATTTTCCCTCAAAAGAAGACTTTTTTTCATATTGAATATTTTTGAGTCGTTTTGGAAGAATTTTGTGAAAATTTTGGCAGCTGTGACGACAAAAATACAAGATGGTGGTTGGTCATTGACCCATCCTCAGCCCTCACTCTGTACCCTGGCGCCGGACATACATTTAAATACTTCTTACATAAATAATATTATGTATAAGTTCTGTGAGAGTACAGCGGTCTTAGAACAGTGTCTGCTGACAACTAATCCTACATCATATAGAGGTAAACAAAGACTGATAGTACACCTAATGATAGTGTACCTAATGATATTGATGATTCCTTAAGCGGACCGTATCCAGCTTGAGAGGCCAGTTGTTGGCTATCACTGACCTAGAGGTTGAGAAAAGTAGCAACATCATCTCAATGCGGCCGTGAAACTTCAGTGGGACAGTGGCTGGGGGAGATGATGGGTCGAGGCGATGACTTATCAGAACGTAACGAAAAGCGCAACGCTCATGAGAAGGTCACTCGATGCCGAGTGAGGGGAAAAAAGAAGGGGGATATTTAGAGCACCACTCATTCAATTTCGGGCCAGCGGTAGTGAAAAGAAGCTACAGTGTTGCATTTTTCGTTACGCTGCTGACACACTGAGACACACTTGTCCTGCTGACTACCGCTCCTCGTGGATACAGCTCGCTGGAGACACTCTGATACATGCACTCGACTGTATCCCGGCTGCACATTTCGTGGACATGATGGTATTCATTATGTTAATGTGTACTTTATTGCTTATTTTCATCGTTCAAGTGAATTAATTGATGTTTTCTTTTACCGTTCAAAAAAATTACTAAAGCGTGTGTTTACATTTTTAATACGCATGGCTGCCACGGAGGCGTTTTTATTTGCGTGTTCGAATTCAAGAAGCGCTGGGGCACTAAGGTAGACATTGATTGACGCAACGTGTATCACTCCGCCTCTACGCGGAAGGCACTGAACTGGCGTGCATTAAACTCCTTACTTGACTTCGCACGAAACTGGCGATCAAACATAAAGGTGAGTTGCATGTCCTAACACTGCTTTCCGAAATTCGTACAATAATGTCCATTGCTAAAATACGATTTGTGAAAAACCCAATGGAGTTAAGAAGCAAAGGATTTGGTGTGTACAATCTTTGTCATGTTAATACTTGAAGTCGAGATAGGAACATTTCCCAACCGCGTTTCCTATCTGTGTAACAAAACAATTTTTGGTTATAATGAAGTTTAACTCTGATTTCTTACAGACGTGTTGGTATTGTTTGTTTGGGAGAATTCACTACACGATGGCATTTTTACGATTCCTTCTAATCTTTTAAACAAAATTATAGCTTATTATCATTCTTACAATTACGATTTGTTTTGATATCCAACTGATAGATTCAGTACAGACAGCCACACCATAGGCCAATACCGCCATGGAAAAACCACTGTTTTGGCTCATTTTCACTCCACAAAAAAATAACATATAGAGACGAAGTGTGGGAATGTTACTTAAGTTTTGGAAAGCTATTCACAAACAGGTGTCGCTCGGAATTATTTACCTGAAGTAATGCTGATATTTAATAGGAATTACAAGAAAAAAAATTGTTAATTTGAGAGACTGAAAAATAATCAGTTTCTCTCTACTGTTTTCATGTACAATTTGCCCGTGTTTGATATCGCACAATTTTTTTTTAATTTCCTTGAATTTACCGCAAGCATTACTCCCGAGATACTGCAAAAGCTAGAACGTACCTACAAAAAAAAGGTCCTTCCGGGAGATATCCTGGTAGTCCGACGAAGCTCTTCGCCAGCCCATTCTTTACCGGGAGACATTTTTTTCCGCGTCATTTTTTTTACTCCAGCTGTTGGGGCTATCTGCACCCGGGGACTTATCACGAGAAGCTGGGAAGAATAGCAAAAGAGATGGCGGTTATAACAAAAAAAAAAGGTTCGTGACGGTATAAGGCGAGTCATTGTCGGCGGAAGGAGGCAGGGGGGTGGTTGGTGTACCGGGATTTTATTTCCGGGAGAGGAAGAGGGTAAGCGGAGGAATAAGTTAGCAGTTCTAAAGAGCATCCGTCAAAGCGGGCCTAAGCGACGGATGGGCGTCTGGAACCATCACTAGAAAGATGGAAGGGAGGTAAGAGTTTGTGACAAAAGTCCCCACAAAATAGTTCGTCGCCAGACCATGCGGGGGAGATTTAGCCACAGAGGAAGTAGAAAGGTTTTTTTTAGTCCCCTGGATGTCTCTCTCTCTCTCTCTCTCTCTCTCTCTCTCTCTCTCTCTCTCTCTCAACCACGTTGACTTTGCATAAGAAAAATCACCTACCCTTCGCTCTTGTTCGCGAACGATAAAGAAATGTAATCCATCTCAACTTGAAGCCAGCGATTTTTCCTCCATTAGCAAAATGCACCAGCTTGAAACACGAGCACCATGCAACCACTCAGACGTAAAGATAAATAATACGAAGTGCTGAAAGCTAGTTCACCCGAAATTCTATTAGAAAGTCATCAATTTAACGTTGGAATTTTGTGTCGCAATCCTTTTTTTTTTTTTTTGGGAGAAGTCTAATATTTCAGTTTCTCTTTTCCGACAAACTTCCCTTCACTTTTAAGGCAACCAGTATTGCAAAAAAAATCTAAACTAACCCAGAATTTTATTTTGGCCTTTTTACGCCAGTCACGGCAACTGATGAGGAAAACCTGTCACTACATTTGATTAGAATGCAAGTTTTTACCATTATTTTAGTTACCTGCTGTGCTAGCCGGCCTTTATTTGTTTGCTACCAATCATAAATTTTTCACTCTTACATTTCTGCCAACTAATATTTATTTACCCATTTACACCACCTCACTCTCAGGTACTGTAAATAAATAAGTTGCCAAATTCCAAACAAAAATCTTCATAATTTTTCTTCAAATAAATATTTAAGGTTAGGAATTCTGATATATTTGGGATTACACATGCGCGCCATTTTGATTTATAAATATTTTCATATTTTATTAACAATTAATAATAGCATTACCCACAGTATATAGTGAGTCATTTCCTGAGGCATTATCCAATATGGTATGTAAGGAGTTGTCTTAGTTCAGGAAAATAAACTTTGGCTAGTTATCACTTTTGTGCTGCCCACTGTTTAAATTTCCAAAGACATTGTCTTGTCCCCAATATACAATTCCAAAAGTCTGTATTCCTAGTTGCTGTAACAAATTGCCTCTGTTCCAAGTTGTGTTCACTTTTTACGCAAATACTTATGCGATCATAATTATTATTAAACTCTTTTTAGCCAATAATTCAAATTTTACAGAGTAATTTTAAAATAAAATGCCTTAGAATGAACAGCTTATATTTAATTATCGAGATACCTGAAGGACATAGTCTTCCAAAAACCTTCAATAACAGATTATGAACTACTTGCCGCTATGGTAATCGCAAAGACAGCCGTGAGTAGACACGAAGAGTATCATAGACGGCGGACAAGCGAATGGAAGTAGAAATAAAAATTTTTGATCTTATGTTGTCGGCTTGTTACACGTAATTTTGATGCTTAACTGTAAGCAAATTTGTAATTTTTCGATTTACTAAGTAAATATTGGGTTTAGTACCAACATTCAAGTGGCAATTTTATTACAACTGTTGCGAGTAATAATCTTTGTGAGTGAGTGCGAGAGCTTCTCGTGAATCTTCCTGTATCGATTCACTGCATGATCAGGAAAGTAACCTACCGAACGTTACCTATGTTGGCAGTTACGTGGCGAAGCAGGATCAGGAATGAGAGGATGCTGCAAGCAAGAGCAGAGTACAGGACTCGAATGAGATCATGGAAAAGGTAAGAATGAGATGGCATGGCCATTTGCATAGGGTAGGAAAATTATGCAATTGAAGTAAATAGGAAGAAGGCCCCGAGGAATACCAAGGATGAGGTGGGTTAGTGCATATTGTTAAAGGACTGCAGGAGAGAGGAGGGGAGAGGATATAAAAGACCACCAATAATTTCCTCTCCCCTCCACCCACACACAAAGAAAACACATACCTGGGGACTTTGAATTTGACAGTGTCCAAACATGTAGTCCGGGGGTCCTTACATAGAAAATTTTTGAAATTTAGTTTTTCAAAATCGTTTTTAATGCAAATACAGTAAGTTTGTATAAGAATGTCCCAGATATAAATCTAATGGTATCAACTGTAAGTGATGTAGTGTTGGTTCAAGGTCACGATTAAAGATTATCTCAAACCGTTTTAGATAAGCGCATGCATCAGTACTGCTTTGTTGTTTTCACTCTTGCAGCGCCACCTATGCAGTAGAGGATGAACCTGTAAACTTTCTTCCGAAAAAGGATGGAGCTTCTCCCATTGGAACCTCTCTGCACGAGAGTGGTTGAACGTCGAAGTCCCTGACCGTTGGATTGGCCGTAATGGTCGAGACGGCAGAGCTCTTTTTCGCTTGCCTCCACGTTCACCTGACATAACGCCATGAGATTTTTTCCCCCCTTTGGGGCTTCATAGAAGATCGTGACTAAGTTGCGCCGCTACCAAATGTTTTGCCAGAGTTGAGACAGAGAATTGAAGAGGCTATCGCTTCCATTACTCACCAAAGTGTGGGAAGAATTGCATGTGTGCCGTATAACTAAAGGTGTAAAATAAACTAAGTTAGCTTACTTTAAAAGTGGTGTATGATTTGTTTGTAAGCAGTCTAAATTAAACTGTTATAATATAACCATTGAAACTAGGACATTATTTTATGGATAGCAAGTGTAACACTGAAATACTAAGCGAAACATCGCACTTTAAGGGAATGAATGTCACTGATAAGTTTGACGTGATAACGTCTTATAAATCGATGAACGCCAGCTGCACGCACGTAAAAGCATGACTCATTGTCACGTTCCGCCTGAGCCGAGCGTGCAAGAACCGGCCAACCACCGTGTGAGAAAATCTTCTATAATATCAAACAGGTTAAAGGCGGACTTTTTAAAAGCAGCAATTTAAAAAAAATTATGACATTTATCACGTAAAATTATCGTCCGTAAACCGACTTTACAGACAAACCCCCCTTTTTTTTTTAGATCTTGTGTTTATTTATTTTGTACTAGCTGCCCGACCCGGCTTCGCACGGCTATATTAATGGGGAAAAATTAAGCTACAACTCCCATTTACAGTAATGGTAAATAAAAAAAAATTCAGTGAAAATTTATTACAATGCTGTATAATGTACCGGAGAGAAAATGAATAGCACCGATGGTTTCCCGACTTGTGCACGCAACGTACAACTGATGTACCCGTACTTCGCTACGGCAGTCTACAGGCAGATCACTCTTGCGCCGCTCATTATACATGCCCCTCCTTGTGGGTACGCCACTGCCACGCGATGCCCGTTGCCATGGAGACGCAGAAGGCATGAACAATGCAAAATCCTGTTCTCATGCAGACAAAGTACCCACTGTTGCCTGGTTTTAACCACCCATGGGATCTAATGTTCGGAAAATGTCATCCTGCGTAACATAAGGAATATTACTGTGATGTTTCAAGTCTGTAAAATATATATACTTGAAAAAAAGGGTAATAAAAAACTAATTAAACACAGAGAGAGGAAAAAAACAATAGTTTAGGTTTGCGATTTAAAGTGATAAAAAGTATTTAAATACTAATTGAACTCTTATGAGGGTACTGATTGCTTCGTTGTTAATATCACACGGGTGTTTTTTACTTGTATGGGAAAATTAAGAATGTTAAGGCATCTAGTGCGTGGCAACAATGTTAATAGGCAATAGGAAATAAACTTCTAGCGCCTGCGGCATTGTAAACACACACTTCGTACGTGTACTGCATGTTGTATCTAACCCGCTCCAACGCATTTGATTCTAAATTGGACTTTTAGTAAGGATCCCTAATGTTATTGATAATATAATATAGCCTATAGCCTTTCTCGATAAATGTACTATCCAACACTGAAAGAATTTTTCAGATCGGACCAGTGGTTCCTGAGATTAGCGCGTTGAAACAAACAAACTCTTCAGCTTTATAATATTAGTATAGTTTGTCCCCCCACCCACAAGTGTTTGAACCCCTCCTCTTCCTCATGTTTCTGAATGGCAACTGTAGCCCTGGATGGCGACGCCGGGGCTAAGAGGGGCGCTTCTCTGTGATGCAGATGCGGGGCCGCACATGCAGAGTGCAGGCCGCGTGCCCCGGTTCGACCACAAAGCCGTCTGCGCCGCAATCCATCAGGCCGCAGGAAATTGCGCGACGCCTGTCCGAGGGGTAGTGCCCCAAGGGGAGGGGGCAAGGGGGCTCGTGTGCCGACCTGCACGTGTTACCGATATCGACAGCTCGACGGCCGGGTTGATTACCGCTCGTCCCGAAGCTGACGTGTTCCGCCCTCGGCCCCTTCCCTCACCAACCCCCTCGGATAGTAAAAATTCCCTTATCGCCGCGCCGCCGGAAATGAAACAAGAAGTCTCTCGGGCGCGCGAGACACCGAGTCCTCACATCCGTCTCTGACGCCCGGCCATTTTCCCGGCAGTTCCGAAGACAGGGACGTCCTTCGCCGCTTGGGAACAAGAAGGTCTTCGTGGCAAACAAAAAAAAACGGGGATTATAGTCGAGGGAGGAGTGGAACACAGCTGAATGTACACTTTTTTTGACGTGACAACGTCTAATAAATCGATGAACGCCAGCTGCACGCACGAAAAATGATGACTCATTGTCCCGTTACGCTAGCGCCGCATCTATCTCTCTTCCACTCGATTGGAACAACCATCATATTACTTTTTCAAGGCACATTAAACTTGAAACACTCCCATTCGTTTCCTACTTTTCCTATCATCGTCCTACCCTTAACAGAATAACACAGATTGGAAGAGTTAAATAGCAAACATGTATAAAAGTTATAGTTAAAATAATCTGTTCGTTAAAGTAATAAACATATTTGAATTAATGAGTGCAAATAAAAGTAAATATATCAATTAAAGTGTTGTGCTATGCACTATCTATACATATACACAGATAATGTGTGGTGTTGTTAGGTAGGAACAAAATATAATTGTCACTTCCTGAATATGGCCTATAGATGTAGGAATGGTGTTATTTAGTTCTTATAGTGTAAATAATAAATAATCCTCTGTGGATATTTATGGCTCTGTAAAAATAAGTTTCCAAATTCAAATATGGGCGCCACCCTTATGCACAACTTAAATTACTTAATAGGTCAAGGTTAATGTAGTGTGGTACATAAGGGAAATATGAAATATTCTCACACTTTAAAATCTTCACAAGGCATGAGAATAGACAACAGACGAATTGAAAACATAAAGGACACATACACATACACTGTAAAATGACAACATGGAAACATATGATTAACATCAATATTCTTTAATCAAATAAAAATATATTTTAGTTTCTAGTTGGTCCAATGGTATGCTATTCATATGTTCTAAAATTGCTGGATCTAGGTTGCACACATGATAGCATAAAAACAAAAGTTCATATAGTTCCAAAATAATAATGTCTGTTGAAATCTCAATTTATAATCGAAAATTTTACGTGAGAAAATTATATTTATTCGTAGTGTTCTTTATTAAAAATGATTTTTATATTCCGCGGCTGAACTCATTGAATATTTGCGGTAGAGCACCTTGAGACATCTGTCTCAGTTCACCTCTGGGTGTTTGAACAAAGTCAAGTGTAGAAACAGGATGAGTGATTGTTTTTATAAAAATGTTTATCTCAAAAGGCCCCTTAACGTGCTCAACAATGAAAAGTAATATTTGAAAGTCCGTCGGCAATATTACGATGTATGTAGTTAGAAAACAGTTACATTAACATAGCATCATGAGTCGGCTGTTTACTCACGGTAAATCACACCTAAATACACGTCAGTTATGACGTGCCCTAATTAAATAACATGTACTTTAAGTTTATACGACGTAATAAGCATCCTGGTTGTAGGATAATCTACCCAGCTATTTATCTTCGTTGATTTTTGAGGGGATTTCAACCCAGGCTATGTAGCCATCATCGCCGTTAATTCAAGACTCCTTTTCGTTAATTCTGTAGTGACGCTTCTCTTAAGTAACACCGTCGCTGATTGGCTGAAACACTAAGATTGTTGACTTAATTACACGTTCAAAATCACTCACAGACAATTAACAAAACAAATTAATACATCAAAATGCCTTAAATTTAAAATATGATTTTCCAACAATGGAAATTCTGTTTTACAAATTATAAATAAAAAGTTCAATTCGCCGTTTTAAGTCCAATGTTCCCTAGAGGGGTCTTGTTAATTGAGCTTCGGCGTCATTCAAATACGCCATAGAGAACGGTAGTTGCAGATACGTCCAAATGCATAATCATAGAACAAAAAAAATAAAATGTCAATAAATAATAATAATTAAAAAATGTTATTTAAATAAAACAAAACACTTTCTGTGCGTAGGACAGTCATGTTTCAGCACAGTGTAGATTTCATTTCACTCCTTTGTATCCATACAAAATAGTGATAATTCAATAAAAATGATTCAATTTTATTCATAAAAGTATGCAATCATTTCATCAATGTTATGTTATGACGTTGTCACGTTAAACTATCGTCCGTAAACTGACTTTACAGACAACCAATTTTTTTTTTGTTAAAATAAAACATTGAGTGGCTATTATGAGTGCCATGCATGGGAAAGCAAGTGGCCTGTCGTTGCCTGGCAAACGGACTGGTTTGTGTGTGCTTACTTCCGCTAGCACATGCCCCATTTGAACTCTTACGATATGCTTATTAGCCTTCCCGAATATAAACTTCTGTTAAGCACATAACAAATTTCTACATTTGTTTTTACTAGTTGTAGGCCATATATAAAATACGCCTTCAAATTATGGATATGTTTGTGACAAAATACAGTAACCTATTTTTTTTCCTTTACTTATTTGGATACCTAATCTTTTCTACGGAAGTAAAATAATTTTTTTGACGTGATAACGTCTTATAAATCAATGAACGCCGGCTGCACTCACAAAAAATTGTTACGTTCCGCCTGAGCCGAGCGTGCAAGATCCGGCCAACCACCGTGCGAGAAAATCTTCTATAATATAAAACAGGTTATGACGGGCTTTTTAACTAATCGTTCGTGATTAGATTTAAACAAATTATTTAAATTAAATTTGTAAAAACTGTTAATATTTGAAAATTAAAAAGTATTAAATTTTTCATCAATGTTTTCTTATGGCGTTATCACGTAAAATTATAGTCCGTAAACCGACTTTATAGATAACCCCATTTTTATTATGTAGGCTAATTTAAATTATTAAATTTATTAACGTTAAACATCAGTCCCCGGAAATACATCCATTTATCGCTAGAGCCGTTTACGTATACGATATAGAATGGATCCCTTTGGTGTGGAATGCTATTTCAGCGATCGTGTACACGGAACACAACACTTTACGGTAAGGTTCGTTTGACTTGCCGATGTTTGCCATTTCGCATAATAGGGATATCAAACTATGAAAACCACACTTTGATCTGTAAATATAAAACGAAATTGTTTTGTAAGAAAAGTTGCAAAAATGTCAACCGCACGTATCAAACGTAATTCGTTTTTATTTTTCCATTTTAAAATTTATTGTTTTGTTGTTTTTAAAATATATTTTTAACTAACAATCCATTCTTTTAAATAATCAATGTCAAATTAATTTCGTGTTAAGACAGCTAAATGTGCTAAAAATAAAACAAATATGAGAAGATATTTTTTTTTCTGGGTACTATATTGTTTAAATGAGTAGGCAAAATTTTTTTCAATGAAATATTTGCTTGCGATTAAACACTTTGGTTGCAATTTCGCTGTATATATTTTTTCTCTTTATACAAACCACATTTTTATTGTAATATACATATAGCTAGTAATTTTTATACAATTACCTTATTTTCATTAAATTGTTAATTATTTATTTTGAGGTTCGTGTCAGTTGGGATATAGGTACAGTTTCCATCTGTCATTTGCCAATCAATACATTGAGTGTTTTTAAAAGCAGTGACAACCACGTGAAATTAACAAACAAGGTTGAGAGAACTACATGGGCAGAAGGATACGCAAAGCAATGGCACTACTTTGAGAAATGGAGTTGCTTGGCTGGGTATACAGCCGCGTCAAGGCGAAGGTATCATCGACGTTTCGGTTTACGTTGCAGTCGCCATCATATGAGACTGATTCGTCAGAAACCCTTAAAACCTAGATCTGCATCCAACAACAGATCGCCTCTGATTCGCCAAACAGCCCAGCAAACCAGAAGAGAAGAGGCCACTGATTGTCCAGCACTCATAGCCAATCCCAGAGGAGCCCAGTTCCGATTGGCCAAATAAACAGGCCAACCAAAAGAAACGAAGGCTCTGATTGGCCCACAGTTGCATCCAATCGGGAAACACTCCTCTCAGGCGAGAGTATTAAGAGGCAATAACCTCAGCAGCTAACTGTTCCCTGATGATGGCAACTGTAACGTCGACCGAAACGTCGGGGATATATTCGCCTTGGACGCTGCTACAACCGAGAAGCCAAGCAACTCCAGACAATGGCAGCGAAACCCTGCGACCTGTAATACTTTGAGAAATGTAAAATTAGAGACAGTTTACGTGACAAAGATTCTTGTGTATTTTTGTAAGTAAAAACAAGCACCAAGTTGCTTTACCTACCTGAGGCGGACTCATTTATTTTTGAGCGTTACAGCAGCGTGAATATTTCGTGACTATGCTTATTTAACACGCGCGAGTTTTCATCAGCAACATTACCCATCACGAATTTCAACCCGTCGACTTTATGTACTTTCAGTGCGTAAAACTCATTAATTATCTGTTCTACATTATTAACTGAACATTATAGAATAATAAAATAGTACATAATTATAAAAAATTTGTGATTTATTATTATCTCTCGTAAATTCTCATTAAGACTTACTATACAGTTTGACCTCGAATAATGTATTTGGCTATATTTACCTAATAGATTCAAGTTGAAATACATTATTTATATCGTGTTTAATTTCTTTAGTTTTAGGTTATTTTTGAATTCCAGAAGTTTATGACTTGAGGAATCTTAAGTTAGAGCGCCGAGTATATATGAAATGAAGGCTTGCTTTGCGTGTTTTGAGGTCATCCTTTTTATATATCGTATTTAAAATCAAGTTATCCTTAATAAACAATCATAATATGTTTCAGGTCTGTAGTTTAATAGTAAAGCCAAAGGTAAAAAACTACAGATTTAAAAAGGCTATGAGAATTTTGGCTCGGCTGCACAAATAAATGTCATTGCATATGTACGTTTGCAGTTTTGAATTACACCAACAAAGAGTTTGTCATTTGCGTGAACACGCACTGATCTCACGATTATGAACGCGGAAATTATTTTTTTTCTGTTTAACAAACGAACATAGTAAATGCAGTTCTACAAGAGGTCTAGTGATAAGATATAACATACCAGTTATTGCATAATTCCACCCGTAACAGCCACGCTTAAAAAAGATTGGTAGTGACATTTTTTTAATCTAAGAGATAGTAATTATGTGTTTAGTGTTAAAAATTATTTATACATTCTTACCTCATACATATTTTAATTTTTTTTAATCTTTTATTAGTTGTATGTTTTCTGTTCCGCTAATCATTGTTCAAGCAAACACATAATTCGAATTAATACACAGTTAATTCAGCTGTGAAAAGTTTGAGGTAGGAAGTAATTAGTTTTTACGGTACATAAATAACCAATAGGTAGGCCTACATTATAAATCAGAAATTACAAATAATTAGTTACTCATCCACAAACTTGCGTATTCATCAACGCGAGAATAATGGCCCTACGTGAACGACGCAGTCTTGCTGTTCACTGGCAGGGAAACTGCATTAATGTATAACCGCTGACCCAATACCAGTAATTATTGGTGCATTATTGCCTTCAACTGTAATCAGATGACCGCCATTTCATCAATCGTAGCAGCAATTGAATTCCATTTAGCATTTATCATGTTTCAATCAACGGTGCTGAAATGGGGTCCAGATAAATGAATGTTAAGTATCTGAGTGAACGTGTATACTCTGATACAAACTCCTACATTGTTTGGTGGGATCGAAGTATTATCGTATAACAATTTAAATTTAAAATACGTCTGTGAAATTTTTTTTAATATAGTCTTGTCAATCTCCGTGATTTAGCTACCGAATCTGTGTTTGTTTGAAAAAAAAAAATAAAAAAAAATAACAATTGATATTTCAAAACTGTCTTTTTAATTTTATATTCCTTATTTTAGAAAATACTGAACATTCATTCTCTGCAACGTATACTTTATATATCTATAGTTTTTGTCTGTAATAATAAACCCGCAATCATAGTCAACAATTAAATTCGTCCAAATTACTTTCTTAAAAAATGATGGTCAAAAAGAAGCAATAAACAATTTTCGCAGTAGTATCAAGATATTCGTCAGGTAATTGTTAAAGTTAAGTTGCTTTGTAAAATTAAATACATTTAATCACAGCAAGCCATTTGTTTTTGTTTTTTTAATTTGAAGACTGACAGTGTGAGTATATATTTTGATAAAGAAACTGGGTTTTTAACTTGACTCTTAGAAGAAAATCCAATCTTCCTTATACAACATTAGCAAGACGTGTAATTTATCTAAGCTATGGGTGCCAGCAAATTATTAAATTAATACCAAGATAAAGAAAATATAATGTTATATAGGAAATAAAGCAGTATCGAAGTTATGCTAACGAAATATATGTAATCTCCGGTTTCACCAATTTAACAACTAGTGGCACATGGAGTTGCACAGAACATAACTGGAAAAACTGTTATTATTTACTCATTCGACAATAGTGTGTGCAATAATTACATTAATACTTTCGACAATACAACTTATAATTCCTAACTATACAATCATTCAAATTCAAGTTTGAAATCATCAATCCATTATTGTGAATATATCTTAACTTATAATCATATTACATTTGCAATACAGAAATCTCTCAACTTAAAAAGGCTATCATTTGGTTAAAGTTAAATTGATAGCTATTTCTACATAAACGTAGCACAAGTAAACTAGAGAAACAATACTTCGACAAAATTAAGTAAGGCAAAATGAAAGAAAATTGAATTTTCAGACAGATCAAAAGTCAAAGCAGGATACCGTCAGTATGGATGCTAATGTTTCTAAATACAATACAAACAATTAAACAATTTCACTTTTCTACAGACATCATATTATAGAATCAGTTAATACACATGGGTACTTGCGTTTAAGTCCTCTCTAGCAAGAATGTTAGCCGTTTGCGAGATGTAAAAGTCATTTGAATCTGGATCCTCTCGGCAATGGCAGTTAAACCGCAGCCGTCACCGTGAACTTCGTCGATCATCAGCGAGATGTTTCCACGAATGGAGCACGGCTGTGATTCCTCTATCACTTCAAAGAACCAGCTACAGCTTCCAAACTGGTAGTTGAACTTAAAGTCTCTGAATTGTGGATTATTTATATAGTTATTCCACAGTTCCACTGCAAAGCGATTATTAGATATTTTCACGAAGCGCAAGTAACAGGAAATAAATGTTTGGGATTACAATACTTCATTCGTCGGAAGAAATCAAGGCCAAAATACTCAAGGTTTTTGCCCAAAGACCATTTCGAACTCTTCTTATAACTTTGCTAATCAATACGTCTGGCCGTAACCTAGTAATTCAGAACTAATCTTTATACTTCTGTATACTATTTGAGTATCAACGACGATTTAATAGAACAACATTGGACTGACAGGAAAACTCATCTAGTATACATGATCGTTCGAAGAATACTAATTCTAATAAAACAAAATAGCTAGGAGCCTCTAACGAAAATTTCTGCCCAATAATGTCAACTATACAGATATTTTATACAAAAGAACCCAAAGAATTACACAAAAAAATATATTTTTTACGGGTGCCATCTGAACGCTGGAAGAAAGACACTGTAGACAATTACCTCTATGACTCATTTAAAAAGAACTAGAAATTTTTAATTTTTGTTTGCGCAGGAAAGGTAAAAAAAAAATACATGAGACGTCAGTCTGGCCCTGTACCCGCACTTGAACTTTTCTGAATCCACCAATATCACGAAAATGGTCTTTTTCAACCTATTTTTTGTGGGGTAAAAATCGTCAGAACTTAAGGAACTCACCAGTCAGATATGCCCTGTACCTTCTTGCATTGATTCCTGCATTTTATCAGGCACGAAACCCAGGAAAATTCTTAATGGCAATACTAGAGGTAAGCATCTCCATCGGCGAAACTGCTCGCCGTCTTGTGGCGTCCTCTGTGAATGCTTCCCCTCCCGCCGCGCTGAAAGAGCGAAGGGAGGCGGGATAGGCCGAGGCCTTGCCAGCGTACTGGCATATCAGTTACGTCTCTTCTCGCGAATGTTCTCATGAAGCTAAAACTGTGGGAGAGCATGATTAACACTCAGTACCTACCTGTGTTCGCGATGTGAGGGATCGTATGTATATACACACATTAAGTATAATTTACTTTAATAAAGTTCTACATATATAAACAATTTTGTTTTGTGGGTTAATCTGTACGCATTACTGCTATCTTCCATTTTGTTTAATTTGTGGATTCTTAGGTATGTTTTGAAGAAAGACTACCTATTGTAGCCGTTTCCACGGTGCGACTTCAGGAAAATTTTAATATAATTTTTAGTTTTATGTTTCTAAGACCAACAAACCATCGTCAACTTTAAAATTTTATATATATATATATAACATTTTTAGGGACAAGATACTGCCGTAATTTTGCGCACATCATTTCCAAACCGATGAATACAATAGAGTAATAAAGATCTCAGTCAAGTTCGTTAATGAGCATAATCTCACCGAAGGGGTGAACATGGGAAGGACTTTTTATAAACAGAGAAATTACTATAACCCTCAAATATTACAAATATAGCATAGTTTGAAAGTATTATATCTCATAGGAGTAATACCAAAACCTTTGTCTCAATACATTTTTGATACAAAAATTTATACCTGCAAGGGATGAAAAAAAAACATGACTTTGAGGACAAAAATATTTGTAACTTCCTTAGTAGGCACACCATTAAATCAGTTTCAAAAGTTTGTAAATATTATAATTTTAAACAAACATTTTGGTATGAAACAAATTTTGATAATACAAACTATTGCCCAAGAAAATACAAACTCGATTTCCATACCATGTACACTATTAAATCCGTTCTTATATAAGATAAAACCTTAAAAAATTTAATACATAAAAATTAATTGTAAAACTTCTAAAAAATTATCTAAACCTTTAGTTCAAAAGATTTTTTGATTAGACCGCAAGGGGTTGAAAAAACTTAATGTGAGAATAAAAAAAAATAAACAAAACTTCTGTACTATGTACACTATCGAAACCGTGATTATTTTTGTTTTACTTTCCAAATATTGTCAAAAACTTTTGTCTGAAATAAATTTTTACGTAACAAGCCATTACTACAAGCGGTGGAAATAAAAATGGTTAAAAGACAAAAAAATAACTAAAATATTTTAGTAGATATACTACCAAATCCGTAATAAATTATTGTAAAAATCCTTAACATTATCCAAAACGTTTGGCTGAAACAATTTTTGATGAGACGAACTATTTAACGTAAAATCCAGAGTTAGAAAAAATTAAAATATTCCTATCAAGTACGTTCAAATTTTATTTTTAACCATCTTCATATTATTAAAAACGTGGTACAAAACAATTTTTTGTGTGACCACTCATTAGTGCAAGGTATGAAAAATAATTTGAATATCAAAAATGCATTAATAACTTAGTAGGCATACTATGAAATTCGTTGTATGTTATTCAGTGCTGGATGAACTGAGCTAAAATCTTTTAAAGCAGTTTTATGGCATGTAATATAAGAATATTCAATCAATTTTGAATATTGAAGAACGCATAGGATAAGTTCAAGTTCTTAATATGTTCTCGAAGTTTATAAAAGTTTCCAGAACATTTCCAGAAACTATAGGTACTTCGAAATTTACATAAGCCTGTAGGCTGTGCCGAGAGGGATGGATTTATTTTACTCCATTTGTTATACTGACCAAACTGTGTGGTTCAGTGCTTACGAAGAAAGTTGAATAACATAAATTTCTTTTGCAGCTGCCTTGAAGAAATTTCTATTTCTGTTAGGTACGTTTTTATTTTGTTACTTGAATACTAAACGATTATTGAATACATATTTCGCTTTAAAGATTTTGCTACGAAAAACAATTTGGTTAGGTTTGTTTCAGATGACGATTTGGTTTTTATTAAACGTTTTTATAAACATATCTACTTTTTTATTTGATACCGGACATCCTAAAACTGAAAAGTAAAAAAAAAATCCATTATCACATCCCAAAATGTTAAAGCCGTTAGTAACAAATATGTGCTTGTTAAATTATTGATATTCCGAATATCCCGACTACTGACTTCAGTATGGAAACTTGCCTGTTTGCCAATGTTGTATTTTTGACAGCCTTGTGACTGAATAAAACTAACTGCCAGCACACCTGGTGCATAAATGCTGTTAAAATAGTAACCAATTAAATTTTAAAATAATATACAGATAAAAATTAAGGAAAATTTCAATAGTTAAAAAATTTTGATATTAAAAGTTTATAAATTAAAATTTTCATTCACCGCATGACTGTACCGGTTGCACCATAGATGTATCAAGTAGTTTCACGAATAACCGAGAAACAATAACATTGAAATCAATAGTCTACGTATAGTAGTGTCGAGACATGTATTTCTAAGACAGTGATTCCGAAAGAAATATTTTTTAGGCACGCGGTCACAACTGTCTGTGTTGACGTGTACAAAATACCTTGCAGCGTTAACAAGTTACTATTAAACCTCTAAAATAAGTATCCGGTAATATCGCAACACCAAACATATTGTGTGAAGTTGTCGCGCCTACTGTGGCAAACTGAACTAAAGAAGCGAAGAGCGATTTGGACGCATGACGAGGCGGCCACAGACGTCACAAGGCCAGCAGTACTAGAGCAGGGTCATGGAGATGGCGAAGAGAAGAGAAGAGAAGAGAAGAGGGTAGCCAACAGTAGTCTACTCCCTAAAGTCACCACCCAGCTCCGAGCAAGAACGACATGTAATACACGCCGTAACACCTTCAATCTCCAGCCGAACGGTGCCCTTAAATAAAGAAATGAATGGTTGTGCTTAGATAACGCACATTTAATTATCATAATTTGCAATCAATCATTATAATTTTATGAAAAATTAACGTTAGCTACACTCCAAGACAAAAATAATATTCTTTGCTTGTTCGTAAAAGAGGCACGAATCATTTGTAGGCTACATTGCTACCATATTAACAGAAAATACTTTACATTCATAATGAAAACTTTCTTAATTATACAAATGTATATTTCAAGTCATTATATTTAACTTTATTATTTATTAATAACACTTAACACTTAACGAAGCAGAATTGTTATATATGAAAGCTCTCTTGGAGGAACACTTGCTAGCTTCCCTGGCCAGTGGGGATGAATATTCTATTAGAGTTGTAAAGGTCCTGTGGCTGTGTCCTTAAACTTTTTGGTAACTTGGCCATGTGAGAGCATCTGTGCAAGGTAACCTGCTGGCAGACCTTTCATCCAATCATAATTTCGTTGGGTGATGTTCCTGTACTGTGTGTTAATATATACACACACATACATGTGTGTTTGTGTGTGTAAATGGAACATAAATATTCATCTAAAATTCAAAATAAATGTAAAGTTTTACATTTACATGAAAACAACGGCATCACTACAAAAAAGTGTCAGCGGTAATACTATGGGTTAAGTTCATTGAATAGCTTTCCAATATCAACTGCAGACATAGCAAGCAAGATACAACACAATAAATTCCAATTGTTGAATATTCGATGATTAATTTCATGGTTAAAAAAATTATGCACCAAATTTTCAAAAGAAATACTCAGAATTGTCTCGAAAGACGTATTTTATATTTGCAAAAATAACCATAGCCACGAATTTTACAAATTTACAAAATATTACATGGCGAATTACAAACTATTTTTTGTAAAATTTTTCCAAAGGAATCTTTAGTGAAAGTGCTTTTTTTTCTGTGTATGAATTTGTTTACAATGCTCAACAGAAAAACCTGTATTTGAATGATAGGTAGACCACTGGGACTTCTTCTGAGAACGGTTATATTTAATACAAGTTTCATGTACTGACTTTGTCGTTATGTCGTTCCAATAAAGCACAATTTTTGGATGATATAATTTAAAAGTGCTAGTTTATTATATTCACACTGCTGTCTGAAGTAAAACCTTGGGCAGAACACGGACGGGTCGTAACCAATCGATTCACATCCACCGATGCCAGCAGCGCCAATTCCAACAGGAGAATGTTCTCGCTAAAAGCGAAATACCACTGGACCCGTGTATGGCCGCTACTCCCTACTTCCCAACCCTTCTATTACTATGCCCCTATTCAGGAGCGCAGGCAGAGGGGTGGGTCTCCCTCCACCCCCACCCCTTTTCACAAAACTGAAAATCTAAAAATAAAATAAAAATCTATAATTGGTAATTGTTCCATATCACGTATCCAATTTAACCCTTGATCCTGGTGGCACGATTGTGTGTATATTGACCAAGTGGTACATGATGCTTGCTGTGTTAATTTAGTACGTAAATACATCCTGGCAAAAACAAAAACAAGATTGCGTATTCAACTTCTATCAAAGTTTTATAGTTTATATTTTTAAAATGAAATATACTTTTATCAGGGTTGATTTTCATTTTACAAACACATTGAAATGCTTACCTTATTAAAAAAAAATCCGTTTGAATACAATTTGATATGTTACTCAGAACATATGCTTCCAGGTTTCGGGAACAATGTTGCTCAAAGTTGTATAAATATTTTTAAATTCAAAAATATTTTGGTAACTACACAGCTTTTAAATAAAAATATATACACATTCTTTCATTATTGTAATATTCTATGTTATAATACGACTCTATACACAAAAAGGAACAAGTACTCGATAATCTTGTTCATTCCCGCCAAAAAAAGGAAATAATTTGAAAGCAAACAGTAGGCGAAATGGTTCTATTCCCCCTCAAACCCCCCTCCCCCCTTCAGCCTCGGGCGGGAAATGGAATTCTGCGTACGGTCGTACCCTTGTTCCTTTATGCAGGAGTGAAATGGCACAGTCGTAAATCATTATACATACTCCCATCTGGTTGGAGCCGTGTTCGAGTCCCTGATCGCGGTTTACGGTGGATACCATGACCATAATCGATAAGTTCCGATTTCCCAAATTTCGGTTGGTTGTATTTATCCGTTTCTAACGATCACACTGTCTGCGATGATAATTTAAATAAATCAAAAACAACTATAATCCTGTAATTCTTATAATTATTTAACGTAATTTTATAGAATGGTTTACTTATGACTTCTCCCCCAAGTTCACTCGTGTCATGACTTCACGTCGTTTCCCCTCCAGACGTCAGCGCTCGTCCCTCTCACCCCGGAGTTTCGAGGAACTACAGCTCTCGCCACCGACCGAGCTCGCTGGAATAAATTACACCAAGCATAAGCACATTTACGTAAGGCAATAATTACTAACGCCGGACAAACTTCAGACTCCGCCTCAGCATTAACCAAACAGAATCCCCAAACGTTGTTACCCTTGTCTCTTTTTTTCCCCACTTCAGAAGTACAGATCTAGTTATAGGGCCACATCCGTTAATAAAAAAAGATATATAAAAAATTGGTTGACTGTAAAGTCGGTTTACGGACGATAATTTAACGTAACAACGTCATAACAAAACATTGATGAAATGATTCCATACTTTTATGAATAAAATTAAATAATTTTTATTTTAATAATAGATAATAAATACTTGAAATTATACTAGTAGGGTAGGGTGGGGCTATTTGGGTCGTGGGGCTATTTGAGTCGAAATAAGACTTTCGGCTACTGCGCAATAACTCCGCGCATCATCGGCACGGACTGGACTTCAGAAGCGAGAAGAAGGTTGTGCTGAGCAGACGGACATGTTGTGTGCGGATGTTATGTGATATTTTGTGTACGGACGGGCGGCGAACGGCGCAAGGTAATCACCTCACTGTCTTGAAATATTAAACTCTAACTTTAATACCCGGGGAAATAGTGATATCCAAGTGTAACATGAAACTTTATCGTAAGTGTTATATGTCAAACGAAAGAAGAAGCATTTGTGAGTTTCTTAGTATATTCACAGCAAGAATTATTTTTAATGAATTGAATATTTTGCTAATTTTGTGATTTAAAGTAATTGGGGCTATTTGAGTAGTTTTTCTGGGGCTATTTGGGTCAACAATGGGGCTATTTGGGTCAACACAAAAGTCATTGTTGTGATACCAAGGATATATTTATTAAATGTAAAGATGGTTTTTGCTAATATTTATTATATTACATTACATTTATATGAAAAAGTTTTGTTGCACACCATATTATGTAATTTTATCTCACTTTTTTCAGATGGTTCGCACTTACAAAAGGACTCGTGCATATTTAAAGTGGACAAGTGAGCAGCTTAATTTAGCATCCAAAGCTGTCTTGGAGTGCTGTTTAAGCGTGAGAGCGGAAGCAAGAGTATAACGAGCACATGCCATCAGGAACGGTAGTTAAAATGTCGGAGTCTGGGTACATAAACGAGGAAATATTTCTCTTTTGGTTAAAATGTTTTAATGTTTTTAGGGTTCCCGGAAAATGTCTTCTCGTACTGGATAGACATTCTTCTCACTGCTCCCTCGAATGCTTGGAGTTTTGTGAACAAAATGACATTGAACTTCTTTGTCTGCTCCCACACACAACTCATGTGCTTCAACCCATGGACAGAACTGTGTTTAAGACTCTCAAAACATACTATCATGCTGAAGCCACGCAGTATATCCATAGCCAACCAGGTGGAAAACTCAGCAAGTTCAATTTTGGGGAACTGTTCCAAAAGGCCTGGATCAAAACTGCAACGCTAGTTCTTGCAGAAAAAGGTTTTCAATGTACAGGAATACATCCATACAATCCTGAAATAGTCCCTGAAGATAAATTTTTACCATCGACACTATCCTACACACAGCAAGAACCACCTGGGCTAGAGAGCTCTATTCCATCGACTCCACTTTCTGGAGAATCTGTTTCTACGCAAAAATATCGTGATTCCTCCGAGATATCTACTGCAACTTTAACCACGAAGCAGTTGTCTTCAAAGTCTCCAGATTTTTCACAGATTCTCTCAACGCCAGTTAAAACAAATAGTAACAAAAAACAAGGAAACAGAAAACAAAAATCTCGACTTTTGACATCAAAAGATAATATTTATGACTGTAGAGCAAACAGGCAAATAAAACTATTGAAAGGACAACCATGCAAGAAACTAAAGAAAAATTCCAGTGCAAGAAGTGTTCACTGTCCAGCTGAAGATTTACGTGAAATATCTACAAATTCATCTTCTGAGGATGATCCAAACGAAGTATCAATGCACTGCGAAGGAACTGATAACACACCGTGTAGTTTTTGTAGCCTACGTTATAACTCCTTGGAATCGCTGAAGAAAGGTGACTGGATAGCTTGTCAGCAATGTGCTCGCTGGTATCATGAAGTTTGTGTTGGAGCTGTCGGTCAGAAAATGTTTGTTTGTGGGAAATGCATTTAATGCCTATGGAAACTCGTGTTTCTGTTTACTTTTTAAACATGGTCTTAGTGGACATTTTATTTATTAGAAAACATTTGTACGCGAAATATTGCCTAAAGGGACTTGCACATAACTTCGAAGCACAATTTATGTTATTTAACAGCTCATTTACTCCAGAATTAAATATAATTTTAACGACTCAAATAGCCCCTTGCGAAACCCAAATAGCCCCACATATTCTATTATTGACATATTTTACAATGGGTTTGACTTTTATTTCTGTAGTATGCATTTTGATAGATACGACTTCTATAACTGAGATACATGTAATTCAATAAGTGCAATTACAATGTTTAACAAAAATAAATTTTTAAAATCGATTTAAGATGTAAAATTTTTGATTTTAATGTTAGGGTACTCAAATAGCCCCACCCTACCCTAATCAGATTTTTAAAATGCAATAATAATTAACCATTATTGCCGAAATTGTTCTTGTAATAAGCAATGAAAACCACATTAACTTTTCACTTCACTTTATAAATAGTCGACGAAACAGTTCACGTGTAGATGTAAGTTGTGTGCTGCCGCTGTCTTTCTTCTCCTCGGACGCATAGGCCAATCGAGTGGAAGAGAGATAGATGCGGCGCAAGCGTACAATGAGCGTAAAGGGACACAGCGTAACCGAACAATGAGCGTAATGGGACACAGCGTAACGGGACACAGCGTAACGGAACAGTATGCATAACGGGACACTTTTTCGTGCGTGCAGCCGGCTATCATCGATTAATTAGACGTCACGTCAATAAGGCGACCGCTACTTTCAGTACACGCCAATGATGTGTAAACGAACAAATTCACGTGTTGTCATGTTACAAATAAACTGATCACGTGCGTTACTTGCGTTATTGCGTTTCTTTCGTAGTTTATGAACCCGGCCTTGGATAAACCACGTGGCCGTGCTTCGCAATTTTCAATGCCGAGCGTGTTGAATACTCGCTTTTCAAGTTACCTACGCACTTGCTCCACCCGCCTCTATAATTCGCTGCCTTAATCGTAAATGTTGATTGCCACCGTCGCGTGCAGATAGCGCGATATACAACAGGAAACATCAAAAAAAGCGGAAAATATTTGAAAAAATACTTAACACTGGCTTTGTAATTGATTTTCAACAAGGAATTTTATTACAACACTGCCCATAATATTACAATTTACTAAACAGTTAATATTGTAAAGTTTTCGTACACCTTAGATGACTATAAATTATATCTAAGTATTATAGGATAGTTGTATTATTATTAAGTATTATTTATTATTACCTATGAGAAACCATGTACATTAATATCCTAATAAACATTTTTTTTTAACTTAAGTAAAAGTAAAGCGATATAGGCCTACCTAATATGAAATAATCAGTTAAAGGGACTAAGCCAAGTATATAATAATAATATAGCAATGAGATAAACAACATTATTTATTCAAATAATTGCTTAATGCACACTTTGTATTATCCAGTAACCGATTACTAAAAAAAGTAAACAAAATGGTTTTTTTTTCCAGTGACGAGGTTTAAGGCACGTCAAAAATGACCTCTTGAGCTTATCAACCACGCGTTCTATCACTGCGCTAACTTTTTTATTTCCAAATATGGGTGGCACATAGGCAAGTTTGACAGTTACCAGTGAACCAACCATCGCCCCCATTAATGTATTTTTTTTTATGTAACTACGAATCGTAGTGTAGTAGCAGGTGTAATTGTGGGCGTATAGGTAGGCGCCGAGGATACCAGTATGACAACAAAAATTACATCTATGTATAACCCGGGGTACGAACCCAGAGCCCCCACACCGAAACCCGGTACATTGCCGACTACGCTACGGAAACCGAAAAATTTCGGGACAGTTGGGGTTTGAGGAAAGAGACTATGCGTTATCAACAGTGTATCGCAGCATTTTTATATATTCTTACGAACGTGAGCAAGGCCACGTCACGCGCAGGTGCAGAGATAGCTGGGCTGCATCACATGCCGCCGTAACATGGGATGTGCCTAGCGCACCTGGGTCGCCGCTTTATCCCCCTCCAGCCCTCCGCTCCCCGCGAGGCGCCATTAGTTTGACATCCGAAACCTGATAGCTGCGGAGTGTTTCGAGAGATTTATGCCTTCGTGTCGGCGCGGAATGACGCGACTGGCCACAGCCGCGCTCGTGAGTTCCAGAAATGACGGCTGATATATAAAAAGAGGACGTTGGCCTCAGCAGAGTCCGTTCAGAGAGAGTGTGAAGTCAGGAGTTTTCCCGCGGCGGAGTTTCCGGGCGATAGAGTGGCGAAGTCCCTGAACGAAGGTTCCAGGGCGAAGAGTTCAGTTCCGGGCGATAGTGTCGCGGGCGCGACGGAGTTCCGAGCGAAGTTCCGAGCGAGGCGTCGAGTGGGATCTCGGCGAAGGGAGGTGTGACGGCGGCGGCGGAGTGCGGCGACGGAGTCCTGCGACGGAAGACCGCGAGGGGTGCTGCGGCGAGAGTTGCGCCTGAGGTGCGGCCCAGCGAGGCGTGTGGATTGTGAGAAACGAGTGACTGGAGGAAGCAACAAATTTTGACGTGACAACGTCTAATAAATCGATGAACGCTGGCTGCACGCACGAAAAATTGCCCCACTACGAATGTCCCACCACGGATTTCCCACTACGGATGTGTCCTGTAATTTTTTTTTTTTTTTTTTTTTTTTCCTAACCTAAGTTAAACTAAGTGTATTGGGAGGGGTCCGGGTTAGGGAGAGACTCTAAGTGCGTCTCAGGCCGAAGCCTATACGCTCTAATCATGCAGGGGGTACCATGCGGAGAAGGGAACATGCATATGTGCTAAGGAGGGGGATTGGCCAGCCATGGCCGCAATTGGCGCCATGACTAACTCCCCTCACTTGACTATTCTAGACTATACTAGATAAGTTGGGCCCAGGTAAAACCTGCATAGACACAGGGAAAACCCTGGGCACTGACATGCGGGATGCTGAAATTCATGCATTAATAGCAAGCAGGTTGGCTACGGGAACAGAGGGATGGTTCAGGAAGAAGAGTTGGACAGAGTAGAAAGTCACTACTTAGCAAGTTTGGGAAGGAACTTGGACTTTTTGTCCGCATTAAACTTTATGTTTACGCATGCGTGGCATCTCTCTGGTATGTTGCGGACGGTACAGAGAACTCGGCCGGCACGTGGTGGCGTACTGCTCAGGTTTCACCCGGCCATGCTGCAGGGATAGGCGGGTCGCGCCGGTTGGATCACGCCTGTGCATGTCGCCACACACGGCTTTGGGCAGACGACAACATAGCAGGTTCGAGGTAATTGTTGTGCATCGCGCTACGGGAGTATATTCGCAAGGAAATGGCGTTCTTACAAGTACGTATTATTTTAATTACTAGTGTAAATCAGTATTCATAAACAGTGTTGTATGAGTATTGTTTTAGCTGTGTAACTAAATATTTATTGCTGGTATGATACTTTTCACGCTTTAGTTTGACATTGGTAATTATTTGTCATGAGTTATTATTTGTTCAACTAAATCACACACCGTATTATAGTTATGAGCCCACGAGCGTGTAAATATTTCGAGTCCAACAGAGAATATGCTAGTTAAAAGAAATTCAAACAAATATCTTGCGTGGAATATTATTAATTTATAAAATCTGAAACAATTGTTTCCAATATGGCCTCGTGGCTGCGGCGGCTGAAATTTTTTTTTGTACTTGTAAAAATAAAAACGGCGCGCACGACACTTCAAAAGTAATAAATATATTTGAATAAATGAGTGCAAATAAAAGTAAATTTAATAAATTAATTGTAGATTTCATTTCACTCCTTCTTTGTATGCATACAAAATAGTGATAATCAATAAAAATGAGACAATTTTATTCATAAAAGTATGCGGAGGTATATTTTATCATACAAAAGATAGAAAAATTTTTAAAAAAATTTCTTCCTCAAAGTATAAAGTAATATTTTTAATGCCAAATGGTTTGGTTGCAAAAACCTATTACGGCTCAGTCTCAGGCCGAATATGATATTTCATTTTCTTCTGGATCAATCATTTCATCAATGTTTTGTTATGACGTTGTCACGTTAAACTATCGTCCGTAAACCGACTTTACAGACAACCAATTTTTTATTTTATTTATTTTACAATTGACTCAATTCACAATAGAAACTACGGCGAATACGTTAATAAGATTTATTTAAGTACAATTGATTAATTGAAATTTTTAGTTTATCAGCTAGTAATGTATATAGTGGCAATAAATAAAACTGTGTGTGATAAAAATCTTTCTTTGGGCTATCCTTTACGAACCCGCAGTAAATCGTAACAATATTTTAAAACTTGTGATTATTTTTTACTATAACTATTTTAGTTTACCCAATTTATTCTATGGTAGTTTCACAATCATTGAGTTTGATTTGGCACTCCAGTACGTTTGGTAGGTACCCTAATGTTTACGAAAGTTACATTATACGGAGTTTATGTTGCTACACGTGGTTACGTCATCTTTTTTTTCCATTTCCGTCTATCGACTTCCGTTCCATTTTCACGATATTACTCCTACCAAATGCCGTATGACAAGAGCTAAGATGTTCACACACAAGCGCGGCTCCAGAGGAAGGGCGCAGGGGGCGATAGCCCCTTCCGAGCCCAAATTTTACTTCTTATTTATTTGTACGGAATATTAATGTTAACTTAAATACTTTCGTTAATGTGCTAAACTCTTCTTTCAATCAAAATTTGTACGAAAATACTAAATGTCAGTATTTGAGACCATATATTTTGTGAATATCCCAAGGGCAATGTCATGTGTGTGAGAGCCCTGCCCGAGAGGGCTTCCTGGAGCCGCCATTGGTCACACATCAATAAAACCAAGCTCATACCAGTAGCTCATACCAGTAGCTCATGCCAGTAGCTCATGCCAGTAGCTCATGCCCGTATCTGCTCAGGCGCAGGAGCCAGGAGCAGAAATGTTAATTATGCTTGTAGAGGGACCAGGAGGGGTGCGGGGTCCAGAACGCAGTCTGTTGGAGGTAGCAGTGACGTCGCGAATAGTTCGTGGCATTAATACGAGAGAGCGCTAGTTCCGCGAAGTTATTATTTTTTTATGGTTTTATATAATCTCAGCTGCGGTGGGTGGGGATCGAGCCGCCATACCCTGTTAATAATAAAAACATTTCTACCCGCACGCCACCATGACATAAAATAAGATGCCCTTTAAGAGGTAGGTATATATAAAATAATGACATCTCAGAATCAAAAAAGTTATTACAAGTCCTTTAAAAAATAAATAGGTTTCAATAAACATTATTATATAATTCAAGCGCATAATTATGTATTTCAAACTTAGCCTTAAAAACTTTATTATATGTAATCTTATTTAATAGGTTTGTCTTTAAAATGTGTCCTATTCATTCGTATAATATATAATGACTAATTTTACTAAAATACATTTCGTAATAAAATTTTAATATAAATGATCATTTACGACATGGTAGGTAACAATGGTAAATAACATTTCCAAGCAAGATACATAAGTTTATAACGAAAATGAGGTAAAGTACCACGAATTCAAACAAACAAAAAAGAAAAACAAATCATCTTAATATAAAATATAAAAGAGAAAACATCACATCCTAAGAATACAATACATTAAAATAATCTTATAAATAAAATTATAGAATACTCACTCAAACTCATTTATCTACTGGTATGTCTATGTAGCCTACATAAGAAATTGATAGAGTATTTTTTGACCTTAGATGATGCGTGCGCGCTCGTCGTATATTCTCTGTTTTTTGTATATGTATTTAATGTTGCTCATAAATAATTAAGTTCAAACGTAATTTATTAACGTTTGAGGTACAAAGTTTATGAAGTGGTTTGGCCCTGTGATATTTTCGTGTGTTTGCTGAACTTATACATTTCTTTCATGTACTCTCTGACATGTATTCCTGTCATTATAATTATCATTGTTATTGCGTTGCTGCGCTTTCTATGCACTTATGAGCGTTTGTTTCATGTTTCTGTGTGTTTGCTGTGTCAGCTGTTGGTTTAGCTTTGACGCAATAAAACCTTTATTATGTGTTCAGTGGTAATCATGATGCTTGTTGTTTTCAAGTTATTGCATTAAATACACATTCTTTCTGCTCCATGTAATAGTACACGTTAGAATTATTTTGCTGATTCCTTATCTACTGATTTCCATCAAGGCAGAATTGTAACATACTGTATTCAGAGTATACCCGGTACGTTAAAAAATTGTAAATCCATGAATAAACAATCAATCTTATTAAATATGGATCCAAAACAATTTATTTAAGATGATTCACTTATTAAACTACCTCTCTAATCAATACATGAAAACAAAACACATAAAATAAAATAGTTAAAAATCTAATAGTATTCTTACTATTTATAATGTGGGGAAAATAAAGTTCGTAAGGAACAGCCAAATTCAGTTTTATTACAGTTTTATTGATTACTAATATTTACATTAAAAATATATAAATGTACTTCAAAATGTCCGATCAAAAATCACTAGCACTTCATTGTGTGTTCAGTATGTGTACTGTGTTTTCAGTGTGTACTGTGTGTGTACTATGTGTGTACTGTGTGTTTGCTGTGTGTGTGCTGTGTGTGTACAGTGTGTGTACTGTGTCCATTGTGTATATTGTGTTTTCTTTTTGAAGTGAAAACTTCTTTAGCCTCATGGAGCTATTTTTTGTAGGGGCAAAACTTATGGGTTCGCGTCACCGACATGCTAGTGACGTGTTGCGCCAGACAGGCGACGCGCAGCGGCCTGTGTACATGTATACGCATATATACACTAATACATTGTATATACTCGACTGTATCATGTGCGAGTTGGACTCTTTTTGGATGGGTAAAATCTTGTGAGTTCGCGTCACCGACTGTAAGTGAAGTTAAATTGACCGCGTTAAGAATTTTTTTTTTAAATTTATTTACGTAGCGACTTTTAAATATTTGTTGATTAAAGTACAAATTTTTTTTTATTTTTCAAGAATAAAAATTAATTTATTTTAATTTTAAAGTTTAATGTTTTTTGTTTTTATTTTTATTTTGCAAGGAAATTTTAACGTTATTGTGTGGTAGGTACGTATTACGAGTATGGCTATTTTTTAATATGTAGTTAAGTTGAACTTATGTTTTTTTCGTTTGTTTATTTAATTTTTCAATTATTAATCTTCATTTCTTCTAATTTTAAATTTCTTATTGGATGGGCAAAACGTATGAGTTCGCGTCAGCGACATGCTAGTGATATAATACAAAAATAATTTTCTCACGTACATTTGACGTAGTAATTATGTCATATCACACATTTAAAAACAAAGTTTTAAGTTTTCACTTCTGTCGACTGTCCCCTTGACTGCCCTTTTTTTTTGTTTTGTTGAATATGTGTTGTTTCGTTGAGTATTCGTAGACAAATCTGTAGTAGCTTTGAATATTTACTGGTTCAAAACCTTTAATTCCTGATAAAACATCTTTCAGGGATTCTTGGTCCTTCAGTAAGCGTAAAACATGTTCCATTATAATAATTACTTGTAATTGATTTTTATCGATACTTTAGTTGTGACAGTCGAAGAATTTTTCTTGACTGCTTGAAATATGTTATATTAGCTATCGATTAAGAAGAAGGTCTTGTGGTTCGGAAACGTCTAGCCTGTAAGTCTGACATTGTACATGACCTGGTCTCGATGTCCGAAGACACTTGGCTTATGTGTATAGCATTGAACATGAACTGGTTAGAATCTATTTCATGCGTTGAAAAAACATGGACTTCCGTGTTTAGGCAAAGCAACATATTTAATTCGTAGTACAGGTATTATGTATAGAGTATTTTTTTCGTAGAGTGAATGATTAATAAACTCCAAAAATTGTAATAGGAAACAGAATTTAATTTGTTTTTAAGTTTTGGTTACTCTTATTACTGATCGAGAATCTAACCAAGTATGTATATAAAAATTGAATCAATAATTATTTTAATAAGTGTTTTTTAAATGAATTTTGGAATTTTTCCTGAATTTCTAGGTAAATAATTAGAGGATTCCAAGATGACGGTCAAATTTCAAGATGGCAGGCACCACTGTAATAATAAATGATTACTGCACTCTAGTGAGTGAAAATTTAATATGGTGACAGCACACTCTAGCAGACGAAAACAACACGGTGGCCTGCAGCAGACGATAATAAAATGGTGACCTCCAGCAGACGAAAACAAGATGGCGTCATACTAGCCGGCGATATATATCTATATACCCCGGCATTAGTGGTGGAAGTTCAGTCTGTCAGTGGCTTTCGTGGAGGAAGGATCTGTCATCATTTTTATTTTATCCTCACGGGGTTCGAACTGAAGACTCCTTGATAAAAGTGTGCTTTTAATTAAATTTATATTAAAATTGTTATGAATATATATTTTTTCCGTTTTTTTATAGTGATAACGGATTTTCATACTAACGGTCGTTAAGTCATAGTACAATATGGCGGAATATTTTTTATTTAAATGTTAATGAATTTTTATTAATATTAAAATTTTCTTGATTTAGTCCAATTCTTTATAGAAAATAAGTTTCAAAGAAGGATTAGTATTTTTAAAGTATTTATCTCTTTTATTGGAGCCATTTCATTTTATATTTTAAAATTTCGGTTTTCTAATCAAATGATTCAATAGTCGACGTAGCTGTTTCGGGAATGAATTATAGTGGCGGTTGCGGAAAAATGTGTGATTTGCATCAATAAATGTATTTTAAAATAAAATTTGCGTGTATATTTATCACATTCGGCATTATCTTAAAGAATTCTACGTTATATATCGTGTCCGAGATTCATATTATAATTGTATTTTCAACATTTGAACACATGAATTTGCTTGTTAACGAGGTTAGATTTTATACGTACACATCTGGCGAGTACTTAGTATTATGTTTTTTTTTTTTAATTACATTGAATAATTAACGTTGTTATTTGCTTAGTGACTTGTATACAATAATCGATCACGTGAAAACTTTAGATGTTATAAAGGGCAATTTACCACGATACCGTGGTTTCCCAGGACTGTTTCTTGTGAGCGAAAGAGCGCGCGAAGATGAAACATCCATGCGAGTGCAAAGGCTCGGGGAAAATGTTGCCGCGGGGTTGTGAGTGTTGGTGGGGGGAGAGAGAGGGCTAGCGGGCCGGCCCACGATGCAGCGGCGGCTAGTCCATTACCTCGGCCATGCATAACGCAGAGCGCCGCTGCAGCGGGCAATTATTGCGCGAAACGCGGGCCTCGTGAATACTTCACGCCTCTCGTCGCCTCCTCGCTCCGCGCCGGCCAATCACAGCCGTCTCCTTCGACCCTCCTCGACCAGTCCTCGTGCGACCTCTGACCTCTGTAACGAGCAGTTTCACGTGTTCTCATGTCACAAGAACCTACACTCGTAATAAACAACTCCGACACGAAGTTTAACGTGGAGTTCTTAAAAATGATGCCGAGCGTGACAAGTATGAACAAATCGTATTTGCAACTACATTTCTGGATCAGATCACACTTAGTTTGCGTTCCCGCCGCTAGAATTAGCGGCCGGAGCAGCTACGTAGATTATCGAATCATTAGATTTGTAGAGCGAAATTATTAACCATATAATTAAACGGCTACGAGAAAATCGAAAAAAAATTTAAAAAATACCAAACCCCCAGCTTTGGACATGATTTTTGACTATGCATTTTATTAAAATACTACACCGTAATTGTCACCTATTTCCGCTCCTTGACTTCCGCCGTACTCACGAAATTAATCCCATTAAATGCTGTATATCGAGAGCTAAGATTTTACAAAAAAAAAAAAGATCGTGAGTGTAGAGAGTACACTTTTAAAAAAATTTTTATTTAAAATTTAGGAAGAACGCTGGTTGCGTTTGTAAATTTGCTATTATCTTCGTAAAATTGCAGCTTCTAAGTTCATTTACTTTGAATAAGAATCCACAAGAATGATCTTTGGTGTATCAGCTGTAACACCCCTCGTGCCTCAAAATTGAATTATTTTAAAAGGAGCCTTGGAAACTTGCTGGATAAAAAAAATAAGTTAAATAAATTGATTTACCAGAGGCGACACGAGGTGGGGAACAAACAAAATTTAGGAACTTCCTGTAACAAGCAAGGAGGAAGTTGGTGGATCGTTAAAATCAATAAATAAAAAACTACACGATTAACTTGATCTATAGTTTCCCTGTTTTATTTGCCCTGATGAATTATCTTGTTTCCATGACTTTACATACAAAAGGTTTTAACAAGTTTCAAAGATTAAAAAAAAACAAAAGAAAACGAAAAGGGGCCGGCCCGCGATTATTTAAAACAAAGTACATTCTTAGTTTGAAATATAAACATTTGCATTATGAGTTTCACACCCAAAATTGGATGGATCCGATTATTACATTGATAATTAGTTCTATTCGTTCTACATGTTCTTGAGGAAAACACTGGTCGCTGGTGGGTTGGTCATCCGCTTAAGATAGTTCGTAGCTAGGTAAGGGGGAAATGTTGAATTTACATTACCACCCGGGGTCTTCAAACGATCACGTCGGGTAGTAGAAACGTTTCTTCTAATGTGACCCACGGAATAGGAGGGGGGGGGGGGCCACGAGATGGGAGCAATCAGTCTCTCCCCGTCATCGACCCTGTCTGCAAAAGTCCAAATCAAAACTGATTAGAACATGTATACAGGCAGTCTATGGGGCAGAAAATGCCCAAAAAAATTTAAGGGAAAAAAAAAGGGGGGTCGCGAATTATCACTCACCAAAACAGGGGAGTTGCCCAGCACGCTGCAGTCGTGGAGTCAGCCAGGGTCTGGAGCTCGCGAATTGCGCGGCAGGACGCGGATGATTTCTTCATGATAACATTTAAAAGAGAGAAAATTTCGAAGGCAAATAATTAAACTATGCAGACAGACTAATCTACTAGGATTGACTTGAGGGATAGCATCCCTTATACAAAGCGACTACATAGTCGTTAGCGGTCGGATGAAGTCTTGCAGAGTCTGCCGATTCGCCGATACTCGCTGGAGATCTGTCTGCAGACGCGACGCGAGTTGATCTGTGTCGCGGCAAACCGCGTCTCGTAATTAAAAGTGGCCGCCGGCTCTTACAGGTGGAGGGGGGTCTGGGCCGCCGAAAGATTCCGAACTTGCCCGAGTGTGGGCGGAAAAAAACTCTGGTAGGAGTTTTGAAGTTGGCATCACTGGGCGACAGTAGAGAACTCTGTCGGAGGGGTCTGAGTTGAAAACAATCGACTCGCCCACGACGTCCATATAACTCAAGGGAGAGCAGGTGCTGCTCTCTGGCGCCCTAGAGGGTAGGCTAGCGGAGAAGTCCGCGACTTGGTCGCTAGGTAGCGCTTGCAATCAGTTTTGGCGCACTCGTTTTTGCGAAGTGACCTTGGGGACGGTCACTGTTGTCCAGGGGGTTACGACCGGTCATTGGTCTTACTTGGAACTCAGAAGGGAGGGGGTGAGGGTAAAATGCAACACTGCTGTGAAACTACGTCCCGACGTGGCTGCAGAGGAGCGAACTTAACACTAATACGTGATGAAAAAGGCCAATCTCAGCTCGTCTCTGAGAACTGGTCGCCTGCAGGCTACAGGCTTGTCTATGCAGTTAGGGTCACGAAGAGAAATGATATCACCGGCTTGAGGCGTGACTGAAGGCGGGGGGAATGGTAAGCAGTCTGCCAGTCAGGGATTAGGCCAGCAAAATATCCGATACGCCGATGGGAAAGGGGCTTCAGAGCACTGAGACAAAGTTTAACTCAGAGGAGTACACCAGACTAACAAAGTAAAATCACACTATAGTAGAGCAAATCAAATTTCCACACAAAAAATTTAAAATCATAATAAAAATTTAAAATATATCGTGTCGAAATTACTAATTAACGGCACATACTCCCCCGCTTGAATGCGGAGCATATAGGGGAAAAAAAACAACACTTACACTGCTCAGTAACTAGTACCAGGTCCGCCTGTATCCTACTACTTACAAATAAATATTTTGATCAAATCGAAGTTGTATTATAAGTATTTAAATTACCCTTAACGGTGAATTATGTAATTAGGAAAGTTGATCTCAGATGTTGGGAATGGTGTCACGTGACAAAATCTCTAAACATGGGCGCTGTGAGGCGGGCCGAAAACACTGGGCCGGAACCGGAACTTGGTCCGTCGGGTGCCAGTTATGAAAGGTGGGGATTTGTGTACCCCTGAAAATAATGAAAGTGGGAATGTAAACCCCTGTACAATAGTCTTTCCATAAGAAGCCGAAGGCATTGGGATTCCGCCCTGCACAGTCAGGCGATGGAGAAGACAGTCAAATTTGCTGTTTGCCCGAAGGCGAAATAGAGCCTCAGTCCCAGAGTGACACAGGGCCTAAGGGTGGTATTCCCTTGGCGGAATTTTAAATGATTGGGGATGAAAACCCCAACAGATTAACCATCCGTAGGAAATAATGAATTTAAAAATATTAAATCTTATATATAAAAATTTAGCTTCCGTATGTATTTGGCCGCAAAACTCGGAAAGTATACGATGGTTTGGATTGAAATTTTTACAGAACATTGCATATTAACAGAAGAGTGTTTATATAAAATAAAAGTTTGGGAAAATCCACCGGAAAAGTCGGAAAAAAAAGTTTCTATAACTAAATATCATGGTCCCCCAACTTAGTTGTGACCACGCTCGACGATGCTGTACCATATAGTCGAAGTTCAAGCACATCAGGCTACTCGACCATTGTGCCTTGACGACTATAATTTACACAAATATATATATATATATATATATATATATATATATATATATTTCAAGAAAGAATAAAAAACTTTATTTAATTTGAAAGTATATTCTTTCGACTCTATTGATAAAAATACGTTTAAATTAAAAAATACATTTCGTACAATACATTTGAAAATTAAATAATTCTTATCTTATAGCTTATATCTTATATATTGCTATTATAATTTGTTATAATCACGTACGTTGTTATGATAATTGTTGATATATCAAACCGGTTGTCATATCAACCCTGTTGTCATAGCAAAATGTGTTTGTTGATTTTTCCAACAATAATCTTTTAACACTTTTGTTTTGTTTTCTAATAACCCAAATATTGATTAAGCACAAAATGTGTCACTGTGACCAGTTTATGTGTATGGTATCATTTATAAATGTTTAATTAAAGAATAGAATTGGTTGGATTTCATCTGTAAAGTGAGTAAACTTATGTTTTATAAAAAAATTGTGATTTAATGAAACACTATTTTCAGAATTTTGTATTCATATAGTTTTTTTATCTTGGAAATAATTTAACTTTATTTTTTCACTGGAAATATGAATTATGTAGGCTACTATCATCAAACCTTATGGTGCCAAAGTATGAAAAATCGTGTTTTCTGTGTTGTGCGAAAATTGTCAAGGCCGAAAAATCCTCTTAAAGTATTGTTACGATTTCCCTGCGGGTTCGTAAGGATAGCCCAATTAATAGATTTTATTCCACACACACAGTTTTATTTATTACTACTACTTGCCACTTACAAATAATCATCTAAATTGGCAGATAATTAATTACACGTAAAGAAATGTCAATTCCCCACTCACTCGTTTCACACACCTCGCTGGGCCGCACTTCCGGCGCAACTCTCGCCGCAGCACCCCTCGCGGACCTCCGCCGCGGGACTCTGTCGCCGCACTCCGCCGCCGCCGTCACACCCTTCGCCGAGATCCCACTCGGCGACTCG
This sequence comes from Bacillus rossius redtenbacheri, assembly GCF_032445375.1. Taxonomy (NCBI): domain Eukaryota; kingdom Metazoa; phylum Arthropoda; class Insecta; order Phasmatodea; family Bacillidae; genus Bacillus; species Bacillus rossius. The sequence continues at coordinate 13,411,831 of NC_086336.1, read as the reverse complement.
CTCGCCACTTCACTCGGGACTCCGCCGCGCCCGCGACTCTATCGCCCGGAAACTCCCGACTCCACTGAACTCACTCACTCCCTGCCCTGGAACCTTCGTCCAAGGACTTCGCCACTCTGCCGCGCCTGCGGCACTATCGCCCGGAAACTCCGCCGCGGGAGAACTCCCCACTCAGACTCTCTCTCTGACTCTGACTCGAAGGTCGGCCCAACCTCCTTAAATAGCCCTTGGGTTCCCATCCAGAACAATCGGGCATGTCTCCGAGATATCGCGCGACCTTCGCCGTCGAAATGCCCAGAAACGCATCGTGAGTCCTCGAAGGATGCGGTGGCTGCTCTAAGAACGCCGATAAAGGCGTCTGAGTCATTTTATTCCGCAGTGCGGCCTTTTTTAAGTAACCCGATCTGAGGCAGGTGCGCGCTGCGACGGTCAGGATGTAGCGAGATAGTATGACACGAGATACCAGGGAGAGGATGCGGGTGGAAGGGGGCGCAGACAGGCCGAACGAGTGCGGCGATGCCATGCACTGCAGCCAAGCGCGATCGTAACAGTATATATATTAACTAAGACACGTTTTTTGACACTTAACCACATTCTATCGTTGTGAGTTGAGCTACCCTATTATTAGCTGCTTTTTCTCATAAAATATTGCAGAAGTTTTATGTTTCTGGGCATCGCACAGCATGTGACACTGGAAATGTGTTTTTCATATTTATTTGTATACAATAAAAACTTCACATTTTAATTAATTTAATTACATGTTTTAAAAGTATACATTTGTTTATTTTGAGTTTATTTTGGTTAATTATAAATTTTTATTCGCTTTTAAAACTTATATTTTTTTATATATTTCTTAGTAATTTTATCAATGAAACAGTCAGTATAACTTTCATAGAAGGTTTTATATAAATTGACTTAATTTTTTTTCAATACATTCTGTGTAAACAATTATGAATGGAACAATAAATACAAAACTAATATTTCATTGTATTAAGAAAAAATTTAAGATTTAAAAAATAAAATCCATGAATATTATTTTATAACTACGTCCACTCCTCATTTTGTACATAAAAATATTAATTTTAATTACAATATTAAAAATATTAACGTAAAAATGGGATAAAAATTGTATATTTTTACTTAAGAAATGCCAAAAAAATTAGAGTTTATTTATTAGCGTTAAAAATTATGAATATCTAATGAATGATTTATAAAATAATTGTTATGGTTAATTTATATTGTCATTTTTTACAGTTCATCACCGTTCGTGTGATGCCTCGCCCACGTTCAAACATTGGCCGCCATACTCGACGTGCAAACGCAGAGCGTCAGAGATTATCAAATCGCACTGATCAACAACGTTTAGAATATAATGAACATCTTAGAGAACGAAGTATTCAAAGGCGAGCAGAATAATTGGCCGATCAAAGGGAAGAGAGACTTCAACTCTTACGAGAAGAAGCGAGAAGAAGAAGAGCAGCATATTCGTCTCAACAACGCCAAGAAGAAATATATCAACGGCGAAGACGAATGCAGTTACAACATCTAAATAACCAAGCTTCATACCACCGAATGGCTTTTTCATATGAACCGGATATACAATACAATACCTCATGTACATTTGTTCAAATCGGAAAAATGGATAAAGTTTGTCCTCATTGCAGAGCAATTAAATTCAAAGGAGAAACTCCAGGAATGTGTTGTGCAAGCGGTAAAGTGAAGCTACCTGAACTTGAACAGCCAAAAGAACCACTGAAAAATTTGTTAAATGGAATTACTGATGATTCTAAACATTTTCTCCAAAATATTAGAAAATATAATTCATGTTTTCAGATGACTTCATTTGTCGCTAACATTATAACGGAGCATTATATGCCGACATTTAAAGTTCAGGGTCAAATTTACCACAAAGCTGGTTCTTTACTTCCTTTCCACAATAATCACCATAAATTTCTACAAATATATTTCATGGGAGATCAAAGTGCTCAGTTGAATGCACGATGTCAAATCTACGCTGGAGTAAGAAGGGACATTGTTGAGTCGTTGCAACAGTTGTTACATGACGATAATAGTTTGATTCGATTGTTCAAAAATGCGATTGATCTTATGCCATCAGACAGTCATAGAATTGTTATTCATGCTGATTATACACCAGCAAGTGAGCATGTCAGACGATATAATGCGCCAACAATTGATGAGGTAGCAATTGTCATGGTTGGAGAAGAATTTCATCATCGCGATATCGTTTTGCAGTGCAGAAATGAGCAAATACAACGAATTGCTGACACTCATAGGTGCTACGATCCATTGCAATATCCAATTATGTTTCCAAGTGGTCAAGACGGTTATCATTTTAACATTAAAATGATAAACACAGTCACAGGCGAATACACTGACAAAAAAGTTAGTTCTATGAATTATTATTCCTATAGAATTATGTTACGTGAAAATGAAGAAAACCATATTCTGAAATGCCGTCTGCTCTTCCACCAGTAAATCGTCGACATGTACGCGAAAATAGAGTCGGAACGACTACTATTCATTAGGCTCAATCAAACAAAGCTGAGATCAGAAGAATATGTACATTTGAGAGATGCTGTTATAAATGATGGTGATATAAGTAACATAGGCAAGATGACAATATTGCCTGCAACATATACTGGTAGTCCATGACATATGCACGAATATGCGCAGGACGCTCTTACATATGTGCGAAAATATGGTCGTCCTGATCTTTTCATTACATTTACATGTAATCCAGCATGGGATGAAATAAAAGAGTTACTTTTCCCTGGACAATCTCCTGCTGATCGCCACGACATAACAGCACGTGTTTTCAAACAAAAGCTAAAGATGTTAATTAATTTCATCACTTCACTGCACGTTTTCGGAGAAACACAATGCTGGATGTACTCTGTGGAGTGGCAAAAAAGAGGACTGCCACATGCACACATTTTAATATGGCTTACTATGAAGATCATGCCTAATGAAATCGATAAAGTCATATCCGCTGAAATACCAGATACTACAACTGACAATGAGTTGTATGATGTTGTGACCAAGAACATGATACATGGACCATGTGGGTCAATCAATACAAATTCACCATGTATGATAGATGGAAAATGCTCTAAACGTTATCCTCGAGAGTTTTTAAAAGATACAATCACTGGCAGTGATGGTTACCCACTATATCGACGAAGAAGTACAGAAGACAATGGGAAAGCAATTGTTATGAAAGTGAGAGGAAATGACATTGAAGTTGATAATCGTTGGGTTGTTCCATATTCGCCACTTTTATCAAAAACGTTTAAAGCACATATCAATGTGGAGTATTGCAATTCTGTGAAATCCATAAAATACATCTGTAAATACGTCAACAAAGGCAGCGACATGGCCGTGTTTGGAGTTTCATCAACAAGTAACTTAGATGAGATCTCACAATACCAAATCGGCAGATATATTAGCAGCAATGAAGCTGTATGGCGCATTTTAGGATTTCAAATCCATGAGAGGGATCCAACTGTCATTCACCTTGCTGTTCAACTCGAAAACGGACAAAGGGTATATTTCACAGAGAAAAACCTACAAGACATTGCAATAAATCCACCGAACACAACATTAACAGCATTTTTTCATTTATGTCAAACAGATGATTTTGCAAAATCTTTGAGGTATGCAGATGTTCCAACTTATTTTACTTGGAATGTGACCAAAAAGAATTTTGAAAGAAGAAAGAGAGGGAAGGCAGTAACTGGACAACCTGGAATATTTTCATCAAATGCTTTAGGAAGGATATACACTGTACATCCGAACAATGCAGAATGCTTTTATTTACGTTTGCTTCTAATTACATGTCGTGGTCCAACATCATTTATGCACTTGCGAACAGTGAATGGAATAGTACATACTACGTATCGGAGTGTGTGCGAGGCACTTAATTTGTTGGAAAACGACGATCATTGGGACAAGTCAATTGAAGATTCATGTGCTACTTCTCATTCATCTCAAATACGTATGCTGTTCGCAACTATTTTGTCCGCATGTTTCCCATCACAACCAGCGCAATTGTGGGAGAAATACAAAGACTACATGGCTGAAGATATTCTGTACAAAATTCGCCAAGAAACAAATAATCATGACTTGGATTTCACAGAAGAAGTATACAATGAAGCGCTGATATTCATTGAGGATCTTTGTCTGACAATATGTGGTAAGTCGTTGACTCAATTGGGAGTGACGGCACCGAACCGGTCCATCAATGCGACATTTGACAGAGAACTACTTAGAGAACAATCATACAACAGAAATGACTTACAGCTGTTCGTCCAGGAAAATACACCGAGACTCCTTCAAGAACAAAATATAGTATATAATACTATCATACAAGCTGTGGCCAACCAATCCGGTGGATTGTACTTTTTGGATGCTCCAGGTGGAACTGGAAAAACATTCTTAATTTCCTTAATCCTTGCTACGATCCGTTCAAATGGCCATATTGCATTAGCTCTTGCTTCCTCGGGTATTGCTGCAACATTAATGGAAGGAGGTAGAACAGCGCATTCAGCTCTTAAACTATCACTAAACATGCAATGCACAGAAAGTCCAACATGTAACATTTCAAAAACATCAGGAATGGGAAAAGTTCTTCAGACATGCAAAATCATTGTATGGGATGAGTGTACAATGGCTCACAAAAAGTCATTGGAAGCATTAGACCATACACTGAAATATTTGCGAAATAATCCAGATCCATTTGGGGGAGTGTTGGTGTTACTATCCGGTGATTTCAGGCAAACGCTCCCAGTGATACCTCGCTCAACACCTGCTGATGAATTGCATGCCTGCTTAAAATATTCAAATTTTTGGAGCACAGTAAAAAAAATGCATTTAACCACGAATATGCGAGTTAAACTTCAGAACGATCCAACAGCAGTCATATTTTCAAGACAATTAATTGAAGTTGGTAACGGCACTGTACCTACAAATCCAGAAACAGGAAAAATCAGCTTATCATCTTATTTATGCAACATCGTAGATTCAAAAGAGGAATTAGTAGACAAGGTATTCCAAAACATCGAAACAAAATTCAAAAATCATGCATGGTTGAGCGAAAGAGCCATTCTAGCGGCTAAAAATGTTGACGTACACGATATGAACAATAGTATTATAAACAGAATCGAAGGTGAAACAATGACATACAAATCTATTGATTCAGTAGTGCACCAAAATGAAGCAGTGAACTTTCCAACGGAATTTCTCAATTCACTCGATGTTCCAGGATTACCACCACATATTTTGAATTTGAAAATTGGTGTGCCAATTATATTGCTTCGAAATATCTGTCAGCCTCAATTATGTAATGGTACACGATTAGTAGTTAAAAAATTAATGGATAATCTTATTGAAGCAACAATTTTGATTGGACTTCATAAAGGTGAAGACGTATTACTTCCACGAATGCCACTTATTCCGACAGATATGGCGTTCGAGTTCAAACGACTTCAATTTCCAATACGCCTTGCGTTCGCTATGACCATCAATAAAGCACAAGGACAATCTTTGCAAGTGTGCGGTTTGAATTTAGAAAATGAATGCTTCTCTCATGGACAGTTATATGTCGGGTGCTCCAGAGTCGGTAAACCATCTGATCTATATGTTTATGCAAAAAATGGGAAAACAAGGAATGTAGTCCTTCCATTAGCTTTACAATAAAAATATTTAAGCTAAACACATTTTTATTTCTTCTATTACATTCCACAGCCATGCACAGTAAAATATTAAATTAAACAATGAATTAATATTAAACTGTGCCACAGCAAAGCGTGGCCGGGTTTAGCTAGTATTCAATAAATTAAGAAATTTCAGCGCATACCACTCTGATGTTTAATATAATTAACTAATATTTATTATTTAAATGTTCTCTGCAAACAAAACGATAAATTAACGACTCTTCGCACTCAAATTTAAATTATTTAAAGAAATGTAAAATGCAATAAACCAACAATTATAAATCAAAAGGGAATAAATTATAATGGAGCGGTTAGATCTTCCATGACTGCTGATAGACTTCGCACTGCCTGAGAGGGGGTTTGAACATAGGCCGTCCAAAGGTGAGTGGTGGGAATGTAACCCAAAGAACACTTGAAAATGGTCATGAGATATCTCACTCAGAGGACCTTGGTCATGGCTCGTTGGCTCAGAGGACCCTAACTTTTGCGCCGCTCGTTGGCTAGCTTGACCTAGCTCCTATTTTAGAAAAACACATAAAAGAAACCAGTTTGCCGTCTGGAAGTCACGTCGCTCTTACTTAAATAAACAATCTCATCGATAACGATGTAAAAGAAATCCAACTTTGGGGTAGAATGCAAAAGAAAAAAGAAAAATGGCTAGATGTGACAGCTTCAGTGCTCAGACTCTATGTACGTCACTGTACATCACATTTACGTGCAAGGGAAAATAAAGAAATAAACATGTACAAGTATTAACGCAAAATCAGTACAAAAACACTACAAACATTATTCTTGCTTACTTTACGAATTATGGTTATTAAAAAAAGGAACATAATCAGAAATTAAATATATGAAATCGTGGAACAAGATTCATGAAGATTCAAAAAATATCAGAGGGGTATTTCTGAGTAAAAAAAGTTAAACTATTTGCGACAAGTAGCTTGTTAAAGACTGAACTAACGTATGTAAAAATTAAAAATTAAAATAACTTAAATTACCTAGAGTGTGCTAGCCTAGAAACGGGATGCTCAAACATACCCAAATTAATTAAGTGGACCTCTCGTTGGGGGTTGAAAGTATTTCACCCTTCTCGGTGATTACTGTAAATATTAAAATGATACTAGTCACTTCGTAGCTGCTTAATATCGGGGAAAAACTTATTTTTATATGCGTGATTATATTATTATTAATGAGCTAAAGGGAAAAAAAAACCTGTTGCCCTACTACTTATAATAAAAGCAGTATTAATTCCATGACCTTTGACTGTAACACTCTATAAGTCTAAGACAAGATTAATAATTAAATAGTCCATTTAAACTTCGTTTGAATTATTTAAAATAAATCCTTAAAATCATTTAATAAATAAAAAATTAAATTTAAAGCTTAACCTTAAGGTACCTGTAAGCTTACAACTATTTATGCCGTTGTTATATTAATGAAATGAAATTCATCCCGTTGATCTCAGATTTTGGATATCGTGTAGGAACACAAAATGGGCGCTATGAGGGAGGCCGAAAAGTACTGAGGCCGAAACACTCAGTGACTAATGGGGATTGTAACCCCTGTAAATGGGTATGGTAACCCGTAACTTACAAACTAAATTGGGAATATAACCCCTGTACATAATTGTTTCGCTGTCCATAAGAAGTCGAAGGCATTGAGTCATAGCTCTGCACAATCTGACGATGGATCAGACGAAAGATGAATTTAATGACTTGCTTAAAAAGCGAAGTACACCTCGGTCCCGGATACCTACATTTATTAACTCACATAGGCTCAATATGTTCGAGCTCTGACGGTTGATCAGACCATCAGGCTGAAGCAGAGAGACCTACGAGGGAATTTCACCCCTGAGTTAGTTCGGGTTTGAAACCCGAAAGATCAACAAATTTGGATGAAAAATGGATAATGAAAAAATTTAGATGTTTAAAATTACATAGCTGTACACCACCTTGTAAAGGAAATGAACACCGATCCAAAAAAATATAAAAGTTAATAAATTGTTTACTCAAAATTCATAATTACAAAAATATTATTTATCCTTTACCTTGCATTCTTAGATTAATTGGTAAATTGCTTATAGAAAACTCGACGTTAAAAAAGGTATAGTACTCTATCTTACAATAAATTCCTCACCTCATGGCTAGCGTAAAAAGTATTGGGGATTCAACCCGTGTATATAAACAATTTAATTCTGGCCTTTTCTTAAAGGCACGAGTGATTGCACCTCTCGTTGGGTGATCACTAAATAAATCTAAACAAAAGCTAGGCACATGGGTGTGTATGGTGACACAATGAAATGGTACGTCGAAGTATATTCACTTTGCTTGTGAACGATGCAATAGGTTTAGAGTACTTGTTAAAATTACTTAAGAGCATATTCTTATTTTATGTTACTTAATGAATGGACCCTTTTTTAGATTTATTTTATGTATTATTAAAATACTTAATCGTTAATTTTATGATACTTAGAAAATGTAAACAATGGAAGTTTCTTAACATTAGCTAAAACAAAAGGTTTATATTATCATATTATTTGTATTTTTTATATTATTATAAGTTATATAAATATATTATGTTATAATTTACGTTTCCCTAGATTAAGAAAATACTTTGCTGCTAGATTTAAGGTAGTATAGATTATTTATAGTGCTTGTTTTGTGACATAAAATTATATTATTAGGACATACAAAGCATGGGTAGTTTGTTTACAAAATACGTGGCACGTGGGTGGAGTGGAAAAGAGTTCCGCGCGGTTGGCGACCCTGTCATGTGGTGAAGAGATAACACGTCGGCGTGCGCAAGGCGCCGAGAGACAAAACAAAAAAAATACCACGATGTCCGAAAGGACTTCTATGATGAGTTTTTTACAAAGATGGCCTGTTTTGCAGGCGGATGTGTTATAAAAAAAACACAGATAAAAGGAGGAATTTAGACAAACTCAGGGCACTGTCGGCCGTGAGGGACAAACTAGATTGTAACGCATTGTTTCGCTGCCGGACACGGGTCAACGGCATGACCTTGTCTCCTCCAGCCGGTGAGGCGGGAAGGGGAGAGGTGAAGAGGATGACAGGGGGAATGACACGCGCGCCTGATAAGGCACGCTGCCTCCACGGACGTAGCGCCGACGGGACGGGGCCATGCGGTGTCTCACCACGCGCAAACACAATCACAGTGGGACGTAAAACTTAAAATAAATATTAAAATAGAAGAGCAATATAACTACAGGGTGTACCAGCGATCAGTTTACAATATTATTACAAAATTGCTATTATCAAAAATTAATTTTAAAAAAAATTTTTTTTTACTTCTATTTTTATTTTAGATATGCTTATATTATTCAGGTATGCCTATAGATCAAGGAAACCATGCTCTGCTACCAAGTTGTAAAACCCCTCGTGCCTCTAAATTGAATTATTTTAAAAGGAGCCTTGGAAACTTGCTGGATAAAAAAAATAAGTTAAATAAATTGATTTACCAGAGGCGACACGAGGTGGGGAACAAACAAAATTTAGGAACTTCCTGTAACAAGCAAGGAGGAAGTTGGTGGATCGTTAAAATCAATAAATAAAAAACTACACGATTAACTTGATCTATAGTTTCCCTGTTTTATTTGCCCTGATGAATTATCTTGTTTCCATGACTTTACATACAAAAGGTTTTAACAAGTTTCAAAGATTAAAAAAAAACAAAAGAAAACGAAAAGGGGCCGGCCCGCGATTATTTAAAACAAAGTACATTCTTAGTTTGAAATATAAACATTTGCATTATGAGTTTCACACCCAAAATTGGATGGATCCGATTATTACATTGATAATTAGTTCTATTCGTTCTACCTGATCTTGAGGAAAACACTGGTCGCTGGTGGGTTGGTCATCCGCTTAAGATAGTTCGTAGCTAGGTAAGGGGGAAATGTTGAATTTACATTACCACCCGGGGTCTTCAAACGATCATGTCGGGTAGTAGAAACGTTTCTTCTAATGTGACCCACGGAACAGGGGGGGGGGGCCACGAGATGGGAGCAATCAGTCTCTCCCCGTCATCGACCCTGTCTGCAAAAGTCCAAATCAAAACTGATTAGAACATGTATACAGGCAGTCTATGGGGCAGAAAATGCCCAAAAAAATTTAAGGGAAAAAAAGGGGGGGGTCGCGAATTATCACTCACCAAATCAGGGGAGTTGCCCAGCACGCTGCAGTCGTGGAGTCAGCCAGGGTCTGGAGCTCGCGAATTGCGCGGCAGGACGCGGATGATTTCTTCATGATAACATTTAAAAGAGAGAAAATTTCGAAGGCAAATAATTAAACTATGCAGACAGACTAATCTACTAGGATTGACTTGAGGGATAGCATCCCTTATACAAAGCGACTACATAGTCGTTAGCGGTCGGATGAAGTCTTGCAGAGTCTGCCGATTCGCCGATACTCGCTGGAGATCTGTCTGCAGACGCGACGCGAGTTGATCTGTGTCGCGGCAAACCGCGTCTCGTAATTAAAAGTGGCCGCCGGCTCTTACAAGTGGAGGGGGGTCTGGGCCGCCGAAAGATTCCGAACTTGCCCGAGTGCGGGCGGAAAAAAACTCTGGCAGGAGTTTTGAAGTTGGCATCACTGGGCGACAGTAGAGAACTCTGTCGGAGGGGTCTGAGTTGAAAACAATCGACTCGCCCACGGCGTCCATATAACTCAAGGGAGAGCAGGTGCTGCTCTCTGGCGCCCTAGAGGGTAGGCTAGCGGAGAAGTCCGCGACTTGGTCGCTAGGTAGCGCTTGCAATCAGTTTTGGCGCACTCGTTTTTGCGAAGAGACCTTGGGGACGGTCACTGTTGTCCAGGGGGTTACGACCGGTCATTGGTCTTACTTGGAACTCAGAAGGGGGGGGGGGGGTGAGGGTAAAATGCAACGCTGCTGGGAAACTACGTCCCGTCGTGGCTGCAGAGGAGCGAACTTAACACTAATACGTGATGAAAAAGGCCAATCTCAGCTCGTCTCTGAGAACTGGTCGCCTGCAGGCTACAGGCTTGTCTATGCAGTTAGGGTCACGAAGAGAAATGATATCACCGGCTTGAGGCGTGACTGAAGGCGGGGGGAATGGTAAGCAGTCTGCCAGTCAGGGATTAGGCCAGCAAAATATCCGATACGCCGATGGGAAAGGGGCTTCAGAGCACTGAGACAAAGTTTAACTCAGAGGAGTACACCAGACTAACAAAGTAAAATCACACTATAGTAGAGCAAATCAAATTTCCACACAAAAAATTTAAAATCATAATAAAAATTTAAAATATATCGTGTCGAAATTACAAATTAACGGCACACAGCAAAACTTCGCAAACTTTTTAAGAACTCGACAAGAACACTCTTAATTTCTAGTGCGCGTGTGTTCACCCTATCTATAACAAAAAACAGAATTTTGAAATTTAAATACGGCGTAGTTTTTACGAATATCTAGTTATCTAAAATTACGAAGATCTTTTAGTTTATTTGAGGTTAATTCTTGCTAACAGTACATATACTTACAGTGCAGATATTACCTTTTAAATGAGTGCGTGTTAAAAGTAGTTTTAAATTTTATTTTAAACTCTAAAGTCACTGTAATTTACTATGTGACATTTTATTTCACGTGAAAGTGACAAATATAAGATTATGTTCAAAAAATTAAAGTTTCTTGCATAGGGGTCTGAAGCATCCTGGTGTTGTGCGCGCGGCGGACGAGTGAACAGTGAGAGGCAGTGTGTTGGGACCGAGATGTGCGGTAAGAGACTAGCAGTAGGGAGAGCCACTGTGGAGCCGAGATTCATTGGGGAGAGCAAATATTGGACTTAATGAAAAGTGATTAATTTGTGGACAAACAGTTAAATAGTTATAACTTTTAAGATCATAAATTAAATAAAGCTTTCTATACAAATAATTTAATGTTTTTTAGCATATGTTGTTGTATATGGTACAAATGGAAGGGGTATAGGGCACAAGACTTACATAGGTCATCAAATTATAAATATGTTGCAACTCCCTCCAGAGGGCACAACAAAATTGTTAACTAAAAACCAACATCAAAATGATGCTAAAAAACTTATTTTCTCAAACGCATCTGAATCACTTGGTGGAAGTCACACAGGAGACTGTAAAGGGCCATCAGTAATAAGGTACTGTACGACTTCATACCGGATCTTTTGGTTTATATTTTAACTTTAATTCATGCAAACTAATACATAAATAAAAACCAATTGCAAACTTTTTTTAACAGTCCACACATTTGTTTTCACTCTAAATGCACAGATTATCACATAAACGTATTGCTGTTTATTTGTAAATTAACATATAAGTATTAAAGTGCGTGTGGATTGAAAATGCTGTGCTATTAGCACTAGAATATCCAAAACATCAATTCTCGTACAAGCTCATTGAAAGTTACATTGTGAACAGGAATATCCACTAAACCTTAACCCATGGTTTTTATTCTTGAGGTGTATCAAATATTTTGAAAACAAACACATTTAAGTTGCTAGCAGGTGTGAGAAAAATACACACACTTACCCACCTACACATATACCTAGTAGAGATTAAAAAAAACACAATTATTAGTTACCGTGACTCAGTTATGAGTTCAAGCAAAGGGCTGAGCTTTGATACAAAAACACGTGATGGCAGAAAAATGGAAAGAAGGAAGTTACGTCAGCGGCCACGCATCCGCAAACAACATTAAGGGAAAGTTAAATTTAGAAGATGCAAACGAATCAACAATTTAGACAAGAAACTTACAATGGCTTTACGGGTATGTCCACGATATGCCAGGCTACCAGGACTTAACGCGGCGCGAACTCGGGACCCACATGGTACTAAATTATCAACAGTAAATTTTAATCCAAGCAAGCATAACACGGAACTTTATAGGATAAACCAGACGAGGGGAGGGGAGGTATAAAGACACAGAGGGTTGGGTGACAGGGTTGGTGGAGGGGAAAGAAGGGAAACGCAGGGAGAACGTCGAAACGCCACCGAGGACACATCTATCTTCAGCACGTCGGGCCAGGTGCCATTTTTGCAGTTTTATTTGATGATTTTTAGAAACCTTATATGCCTTTTTTTATTTAAACACTACCACAAACTGGCAGCATGCATTTTACCGTGTAGTATACAGACTGGAAGTAATGCCCTTGTTGTTCTAGTCGTTAGTTTCTCAGCTAGCACTAAAGAATTTGTTTATTTGTGATATAAAGTCACTCATGCTTATTTGGTTATCCTTGCCAAGAAACATTCGGAATTTCTCAATAGGGCATCGCCACCTTTAGAAACCGAGTCAAATACGCCAAGGAAAAAAAATTACTTACATTTGTGTGAGAACCCGTCGACTATTGATTCATTTGATTATCAAACCGAAATTTTAAACTAGATAATGAAATTGCTCCGATGAAAGCTAAAAAAAAGACTTGAGAAAATACTAAAACCCGACTTTGGAACTAATTTTCGACAATTTTCGATTATAATAAAAATCTATTCAACTTTTTTTAAAGTTAGTGTCAAGATAATACTACAACGCTTCCCTTTGTCTGTCTGAACTTACGCCATCTGCCACAGATTGCAACACCGTGGTTACGCATTTCCGTCCCTTCATTTCCGTCGCATTCACGGAATTACTCCCACCAGACACCGTACACCGAGAGCTAAGTCAAGAACCAGAGTTGTCTGGCAGTTGGGTCGTTGTTGCGCCGGCGCGCGAACCGCCGAGAGAACAAATGTATTCACCGCGAGAGACGCGAGCGCGCTACAAGAGCCACTCTTGTCTCTCGGCACACGTGACCTACTGCTGCCTCCAGGGAGGAGTGGAGGGGCGGGGCAGGGCAAGGGAGAGCTGAAAGACGAGGGCAGATTTCGGCGGAGGTGGGTCCGAGGGTGTCTCGAGTACATGCGTGTGCTTGCGCAGTTACCGCGCGACTCCAAGGGGAAGGAGGTTCGGGTGACGAGGGGAGCATGAATAAATGATGAGGTGCGACATGACTCGCCGACGGGGATTTGCTCGACATTGACTCGCCGACGGGGCTTGCTCGACATTGACTCGCTGACGGGGCTTGTTCGACATTGACTCGATATTCCGGTAAGGTGCGCAAGCGTACCACCGGGCAAAAGGGGTGGAATGAAAAGTAAAGAATAGTAGGTAGGGGAGGCAGAGGAGACGGCGCTCTATATATATTTGGGTCTACGTTTCCCCGTGAAACCCGTATATTCTCTCGATCTCTCTCCTTCGCATCCCAGCGGCTGAAGTACTTTCTGGGTCTGCTCACAGGACAAAAGGAGGGCTGATTGACACGGCAATAGTTAAACTTGAAAGTTGCCACCGCAATTTAGCTCCAAGGGAAATTCATAAAAAAAAAAAAATGTCCGTTATCACATGTGCGAGGAATGGATGGAGATATAAACATAATTCTTTTGTCGCTGTATCGAGGCTAGGAATAAAAATATTGCGTTGTAATTGCGTACTGTTATACAATTTCTGTATGCAAAGAAATTCGCGATTCATTGCTAACTGTGTGTTACGGAACAATTGTGGGGTGTGAATTTGTCGTTCCGACCTTTAAAATGCTCTTCGCGATGCTATGGCAGAGTGGCTTCCTTCCCAGGCGGCAGATTTTTTAAGAAGTATTTTTTTCTTTCAAAACTTGTGGAAAGTTATCATGAGTTCCTCAATTTGTATGGCGTTGATATAGAAAAGTAAAGTAAATGTGTAGTTTATAATAGTATATAACATCATTTATGTAACCGTAAGTTACCCTCGTCCAAGCACAAAACCTCATCACTTAATCCGTGAGATGGTTCATGTACGTCTTATTACTCTTGCGATACAAAGCCGAGACAGAGTTGATAGTGCCATTGAATATATATTCAATGATAGTACTTTCGGGAGAGTTGCCTACGCAAGCTTTTTTGATTGGTTTAGACTTTTATTTTATTTAAAAATGTATACGTAAATTTTATTTAAAACAAATTGTTCGTCCCTCAAAGTCTGCTCCTTTTCACAAACAAAATTTTCCCTCTCAATTTTTTTTTTTGTTTAATATGGAATAGTTTTCGCTCCAAATTTGTTAACAGTAAAAGTTATGTTCAACATTTAATCACAATTACCCATCGATACATTTAAGATACATTTTAACTGTCGATCAAAACAGAAACAATCGTTTACTCTCGCGACAGCAACTATAATGACATAACTCTCATAGAGTCAGCTAGTATTTACTTATGCCATGTAATTCTCAGCGCTCGCGCCGAGTATGTAGACGATAAGAGGTTAAAGGTGAATATCAACGTTTCTTTAGATCTTACGTCACTCATTTATTCCATATGTTTAACGGGGTTCGGTGCCTACCAGCTTAATATTTAATATTAAATGAATCATTGTTCTGCTGCAAGACCTTTGTAAGTGTTATATCCGTTTTGGTACCATGGAAAACTACACAATAAGAAAAACGTAATTTATAACAGAATTAAACCCTTTCAAATTAAAAATAGTGTCACTACAGCCTTTTTAATTTCTCGCAGGACATTTAAGATAGTGATATTAATAAAAATTATTTTTAAATTCTGAGTAAGTAATATATGTTTACTCAAAGTTCTTGTGACAATGTTTCGTCTAAGATAGCGAAATGAATTCACCGCCTCCGCTTCCAGACGCCGCGGCGTGAAGTCTCCCCATCCCCTCCCTCCTTCTTAACTCACGTGACGTCATCATCCCCTCCCCTTCCTTGCTTCTGGCCCCCTCCAGGGTTCCTACGCATGCGCGGCGCGCTCTAGGCGCTTGTAATTAAGCCTAGGGGAGCCCTACCTCCTTATTCTCCGGGTCACTATTCATTTGGTTCAGTCGCTGAATTAGGACATTGTTTCACTTCTCACTGTAGATTCACGTATTTCGACTTGGTGTGAGTGCGACGTGAAGACCCGGCTAGACGGGACGAGTAAGTTGGAATTTACGTGAGTTGATTTGCGACAGACGTTGGCCCTTACTCGTACGTAACGTAAACTTGTCAATTATTCTCACTCATTCGAAATTACTGTTTTCGGCCGCCACCATTTGAATTCATGTTTTGGTAAAATTTTTGTTGCTTATGGCGTGTACCTTGTTGCTGCATTCCATCGTGATATTACCTTGTACCATGTGCGTCTCTGCCTGAGGACGGGAGCACATAGCAGTTCCCGAAACGTCGCTTGTTTCTGTTTTGGAAAACTATTGTGTTTGTTTCATTTTTTTCGTTTTGTCGTTATTTTGTCTCGTTTCAACTGTTGTGCTGAATTTTTTTTGGGTTCAATATTTTTGTGCTGTCATCATTTGTGGGTTTTTTTTCGTTCTCTTAGTCCATTTTTCTTTGTTTTTCTTTTTTTGTTGACCATATTCCACTTATGGAATATTATGTGGTGTTTATATCCTGTTGACAACAGCAATTGTTTACTTAATTTGTGTTTTTGTCTTTTGGGTTTTTTGTAGTTTTCTTCTACAGACAAACATGTGCTTAATAATGGGGTATGTCCAAAAGCTTACATCAATTCATGCACTCCCATTGCACAAATCTTTGTGTAGCATGCCACGTCGCGACCAGGCGAGGTTGGGTTGTCTTACGCGAATTTTTTGAGGCTTGCTATTAATTTCAAATTTTAGCCAAACATTCTCTTGCGTTCCGGTTTCTTGCCTTTGTCGTTATCAGTGCGAAAACCTAGCTTCATGAATTTTGACTTGTTTGTGTGAAGTGTGTGCAGGTTGCCATTCGACTGTACCGCCTGCAATGTTCGATCTCTCGTGGCTTGCATCGCCTGTTCCTTTATCAAATTATTTATTAAGTCTTTTGTAATCTTATTTTTCCCTGGGATTTTCACGTCCGTACAATAATTTTGTTGTGTAATCTTTTAGCGTTTATACCCTTGTTAATCATTGAGGCACATAATGAATTTAACGGACTCTAACCTTAGGTTCGCACTTAATGCATTTACTGTGATAATCATTGTACTATTTTTTGCATACGTTGGTAATGTTTCTCAGGAGTATGGTAATATTGTATCTGGAAATGATGTTTAGATTACGGCAATTTTATTAACCAGCTCCTATAAATCCCTTCCCTTTTCCTTTAATCCTTATTAAAGTTTGCTATTTTGTAAAATAAAAAATAAAATAAAAAAAGATATTCTGGTTAAAAAGGAATTTAGTCTGGGTACTTTTGTGGGCCAGTCTTGATCACTTTATGTTTGTTACATGTTTCTTGTTTATTATTTTTAACTTCCATGTACCTGATATATGCACGAAATATTAAGAGAAAGGAAAATTAAATTTCTCTGATCTTATTGCGCCAATTTGTTGTTTGTCACATTTTTACGAAACACACGTATCGATTATGTCTCTATTGCAGCATAGAGGTTACAGTGTCAGTTTAAACAGTTTCATTGTGTGCTTTGGCGTTGAACTGGTCGGGTTCGAACCCGGCACCCTTCACTAGATAAAGTCAAGAGGAGAAACATTTGTCGACGAAAGTTTAGAGGAAAATATTTAGCATCACCGAAGCGCCTGTAAGTAGGCAGGCGAAACTACGCGGCTGCCGTGAGAAGCGGCATGACTCGAAGGGGTAGAGCTATCACCGGCCGCCCAACCAAACCAACGTCGCTGGTGATTGAGGCACAGGAGCAGTCGGCCCGCCCTTCCTAAACCAACAACACGGCTGCAGCCCGCTCTAGCCCCCTTGTAGTCACGCAACCGCTCACACAGGAGTGTTGTTATTCTTGCCTATCTGCGGAATAGACGGCGGCGCTGTTTCACGTTCGTAGCGTCACGTCACGTGGAGACAGACTTGCCAGTATAGTTCAACTATACTCTTTTTCAAAACTATTCCTTTGGAAACCAGTTGCCAAGAAATAATTGGTCATACTACAAGAAAGGTATGCGAAATTTGTACAACACATGGTTGTTTTTACATATATGAAATACGTTTTTTCTAGATAGTACTGACTTTATTGTGTGTATCATTAGTATTACTGGAAAACTATTCAGGTATTGCTTTAAAATAACTTTAACTACTGGAGGTACTGGAACAATATAAAGCATAAATTTCAGGGTAATAATTCTAACTCAGTATTATTGCGAGCAGTATTTTGTAGTGATACGGTTGTTTTCATGAAAATACACCAATGTACAAACCTCTGTAACTTACAGGAATATTTCTGTTTTATTTACAAACGAAAGTAATGCTTTACTAACACGAAATCTATTTGTGTTCCATGTAAGTAGTATATATTAGGGGCTCCGGGCACAGGGATCAGGGTGTGGATTGTGTGGATTGTGACGTCACGTCCATCTCTGAAGTCACGGTGGCCATCTTGGATGAGTGTGACGACCTGTGACCTTGACATTTGAACTTTTACCTTCAAAACTTACCAAAATTTGCCAATATTTACCCAAAATTCCTCAAAATTCGCCAAAATTTCCATTTTTTGGGAAAATATTTCGCCAAAAATTCTCAAAAAATTCCTCAATTCAAAAATTAGGATTTCGAAAAACCTCAAAAGTCATTTTGCCTTAGAAAGAACTCAAAATCCTAAAAACGGCTTAAGGATCCAAGTCTACAGCCTCCGATAAGCCATTTCTAGGAATAAGGATTCCATGACCGCCATCTTGGATTATGACGTCACCTTTTCAATTTCCGTTACGTCGCCATCTTGTAAATCATTATTTATTATCCGATTTTAATGAAAAAATTTAAAATTTATAAAAAAAATGGTTGTCTGTAAAGTCGGTTTACGGACGATAGTTTAACATGACGTCATAACAAAACATTGATGAAATTATTGATCCAGAAGAAAAGGAAATATCATATTCGGCCTAAGACAGCCGTAATAGGTTTTTGCAACCAAACCATTTAGGCATTAAAAATATTATATTCTTTGAGGAAGAATTTTTTTTTTTAATTTTTCAATCTTTTGCATTATAAAATCTACCTCTGCATACTTTTATGAATAAAATTTAATCATTTTTATTGAATTATCACTATTTTGTATGGATACAAAGGAGTGGAATGAAATGTGAAATTTAATTAATAAATTTACTTTTATTTGCATTCATTAATTCAAATATATTAATCACTTTTGAAATGTTGCGTGCGCCATATTTAATTTTACAAGTATCAAAAAAAAAAAATTCGCAGCTGCCGGGTTTCAAACCGACAACCTTTAGTTTCAGAGTTAGGTACACTAACCACACGCCCACGAGGCCATACTAAGGTAATGTAGTTTCAAATGTCATATATATTTATAAAAACTTTGTTCACGGTAGGGGTATAGTATTAACACGATTTTATAACATATACGCATCCCAAATACACCAAACTTATTTATAATGTGTTACAATATTTTTTAAAACATTGTGCAAAAGATCCCGGGTGTAATTTGAATTATTATGTGTAACTGTAAAACACCATTGTTGGTTCAAAACGTATTTGAATTTTCAACATTACTTTCAAATAACCGTACCGATTGTGCTGAAAATCGGTGGACGATCTTTAAATTACATAATATTAATAATTCAAACGACGAAAATATGATTGAAAAGTCAAATGGATGGTTGTTCCAATCGAGTGGAAGAGAGATGCCACGCATGCGTACAATGAGCATGAAGAGAGATGCCACGCATGCGTACAATGAGCAAACAGAACACATCCGTAGTGGGACATCCGTAGTGGGACACTTTTTCGTGCGTGCAGCCGGCGTTCATCGATTTATTAGACGTTGTCACGTCAAAAATTAAAATTAATAAAATTTTAATAAAAAAATATCTAAAAACATACACTTACGACATGGAGCTCGGAGTCCTCGGTTCGAACCCGAGAGGGCAAAAAAATTAAAATGACGTTCGATCATTCCCTCACTGTGGCTGCTGTCAGACTGGCACCCACCACTTTTTTTATAGCGTATATATCATCGCCTAGTATAACGTCATGTCCGCCATCTTGAAAATCCGTAAATGTTATGTTAGAAAATCGGGAAAATTTTTAAAAATCATTAAAAAATTATTTAATCAAATTGAATACTAAAAAAATAATAAAATATTACTTAAAAACCACTGTTGCAATAATCGTTACGGATGCCATCTTGGATGATATAAATGTTGCATGTTTCGATACGCCCGCCATCTTGGTTGAGTACGATGTCATCGTTACACTTTACGTTACGAAAGTCATATTGGATCCTATTAATGTTGCATGTTTCGTTATGGCCGCCATCTTGAAAATCTTTAATGAAAAATAGTTCAAAATTCATCAAATAATCAACCTAATATAATACTGATTGATTAGATCTTTTTCAGTCCTCGGTTAGATTCCCGGCGAGAGTAAACAGCCAATTCTTCCTCCACGGAAGCTACCTAGACTGAACTCACACCACCAATAATAAGGTATATATATCTACAGCTGGTATGACGTCATATCTGCCACCTTGCATTCGTCCGCTGGAGGCCGCCATCTTGTTTTCGTCTGCTAGAGTGTGCTGGCGACATGTTAGTATAATTTTCTGTTCTTCATACCTTTGTCCTCAAGATTTGGCCTTGAACTTTGACCTTTATCTTGAAATTTGAACTTGACCTTGTAATTTGACCTTGAAACATGACCTTGATCTTGAGGACCATCATGGATCCGACATTTTGTGTTCAGTACATGCTACCAGGAGCTACCACCTGCTAGAGGTCATTGTCACCATCATGTTTTCGTCTGCTGGAGGACTCCATAATGTGTGTACTCGTCTTATAGAGTACATTACCATCATACTTATTTAAGTTTTACCCGCTAGAGTGCAGTAATCGTTTATTTATACTGAAGTGCCCGCCATCTCGAAATTTGGGCACCATATTGGAATCGTGTAATTATTTAGCTATAAATGCGGGAAAAATTCCAGAATTCACTAAAAAAATTACAATTAATTTGCAAATTGATTCGATCAGTTCCTATCCTTGGTTCAATAATTGAACAGTGACAAGTGTAACTAAATATTAAATAAATTTTAGATTCTGTTTTCCATTACCTTTCGCGGAGTTTATTAATTATTCTTTCTTCAAAAATAAAACTCAAGACAATGTACGTCAATGTACGACGAATTAAATACGTTGCCGATAAGCCCAACATGAAAGTCTAGTTTTTCGATAATCTGAATAACCTCTAAACCGTTCTTGTACAAAGCCATAGCTACATACAGGCCAATTGTCTCCGGACCACGAGACCGGATCATAAACAATGTGAGACGTATAAACCAGTCATTTCCGAACCTGACGACCTTCTTCATCGACAGATAATTATATTCAACTAAACCAACGTAACACGTTTTTTACGCTTACAAGAATACCAAGAATCCCATCAAAAAGGCAGCACATTTTGGAAGCACCATCAACAAAAAGGAAGCACCATCAACCAAAAGACAGCACATTTGGAAGCACCATCAAAAAAAAAGGCAGCACATTTGGAAGCACCATCAACAAAAAGGCAGCATATTTTAGAAGCACAATCAAAAAAGGAAGCACATTTTGGAAGTACCATAAACAAAAAGAAAGCACATTTGGAAGCACAAGTTACGAGAACTAAGTCTTAGTTAGAAATCAGAAAACAAGAAATAAAAACATTAAATTTTTACTTTCAATATTTAATTTATTTCTCCAAATTATACAAATGCAAGTAAAACAAGCCACTATTGTATGTAGCCAGCTTTTCTCAGTTCTTTGAGTATGAATGATATCTCTTTGATGCACGAATACTTTCCTGCACAAAGCGAGCCATGTAGAAGTCTTAGCCGGTCAACCAATATGTTTGGATCTTTCCATGATGTGTTATCAATCTCTTCTACCACCATCTTACTTGTTGTTTATTATAAATACTTTTAATATCACAATCGTCCCAGTATTCATAATAAGCTTTATCTGATTAATTATTATAACACGTCGCACATAGGGGTATTTGACTAATCTAGCGTGACAAAATTATTTATCGCTCTTAAACGTTTGGAAAATAATCTGTAATTCATAAAAACTTATCTGCAAAAGTATCTTTCTTCTAATTTCCATCAATGCAATGTAGCAAAGGGAAAAAGCGAAAACAAATGGCGTAAGAAAATGAAAATTCTTGTAAGTAAAATTTATATAGGCTAAACATTACAGTGGTCAAATATATACATATCTACTAACTAAATTTAAAAAAATTGGTTGTCTGTAAAGTAAGTTTACGGACAATAGTTTAACGTGACAACGTCATAACAAAACATTGATGAAATGATTGATACAGAAGAAAAGGAAATATCATATTCTGCCTGAGACTGAGCCGTAATAGGATTTTGCAACCAAACCATTTAGGCATTAAAAATATTATATTCTTTGAGCAAAGAATTTTTTTTTAACTTCTTCTATCTTTGGTATGATAAAATCTACCTCTGCATACTTTTATGAATAAAATTGAATTATTTTTATTGAATTATCACTATTTTGTATGGATACAAAGAAGGAGTGAAATTAAATGTACAATTAATTTACTTTTATTTTCATTCATTTATTCAAATATATTTATTACTTTTGAAATTTTGCGTGCGCCGTATTTATTTTTACAAGCAAAGAACATTTTTCAGCTGCCGGGATTCGAACCCACAACCTTTGGAAGTTAGCGTTGCTGACCCCACGGCCAAGAGGCCATACTTGAAAATTAATAGTTTCATATGTTATATACAGATTTATAAAAATTTTGTTCACCGTAGGGGAATAATATTATTTCGTTTTTGTAACACGATTTTATAACAAATACGCATCCTAAATACATCAAACTTATTTATAATGTGTTACAATATTTTTTAAAACATTGTGCAAATGATCCCGGGTGTAATTTGAATTATTATGTGTAACTGTAAAACACCATTGTTGGTTCAAAACGTATTTGAAAATGCAACATTACTTTGAAATAACGGTACCGATTGTGCTGTAAATCGGAGGTCGATAGTTAAATTACATAATATTAATAATTCAAACGACGAAAATATGATTGAAAAGTCAAATCGATAGTTGTGCCAATCGAGTGGAAGAGAGATGCCACGCATGCGTACAATGAGCATACAGGACACATCCGTAGTGGGACATCCGTAGTGGGACACTTTTTCTTGCGTGCAGCCGGCGTTCATCGATTTATTAGACGTTGTCACGTCAATAAAAAATTATAATTATAGTTTAAAACTAAAAATATAAATATAAAATGGAAAAGCCTTAACTTTCTTCACATATAAAGATTTCCAATGTTTCCTTCATAAAAGAATTTCGTTTCTTCTTGATCATTGTTCGCCTTGATGCAAGCAGGGGGCAGATGTTAACAACTACCTATTTAAAATATCTGTATTACTGTCTACTCTATTAAATTTCCTTGCGAAATTTTGCCTGTATGAACGGAAATGCTTATTTCTGGCTTCTGCTGCCTCTTCAGACAATTGCCCTATAGGCAAAAGGGCATTCTCTATTATTATGGAACCATGTATCAATAGTTTATGCATGGTAGGCATCATGTTATGCCTAACGTACAGTTCAACATAAAATTCTGCAATCTCTCTAGTAAATTTCTAAAAACATTTCACTTCTATTTTGTACCCGCTTGAAATGAATTCCAGAATCACTTTTATTCTTTGAATGAAAGTAACATCCAGGCCTGTTATTTCAGCTGCCAACTCAGTGTCTTCAAAAAATCGTCGACTTGTATTTCCGTCATTAGCGTTCCCGAATCCAGCTTTGGGAAAATCTACCCGGAGACCTAGCTTTCTTTTAAATTCGTCTTGAACATCGACCTTATGTGATGAGACAGAGCGACTTTGGCGCTCTCTAGGAACAAACAGCAGAAACAAAGTCGACGGTATCCAACATGGCGGCCTCCAGTGGAACAGAAAAAAATCAAGAGCGACGCTGGCGCTGTCTAGGAACAAACAACAGAAACAAAGTCGACGATATCCAAGATGGCGGCCTTAAGCGGAACAGAAAAATTCAATATGGCGACAGAGACGAAATTTTCATCATAATGAGTGGGGCGCTCTATTAAAAGATGGCGGATCCATGATGGCGGATACAATATGGCAGCCGGGGTCAAGGTCAAGGTCACGGTACTACTTGTCCCGTTACGCTGTGTCCCGTTACGCTGTGTTATGTTACGCTCATCCAAGATGGCCGTCGTGACGTCACAATCAGAGATGTGGCTCGGCTCCGGCTCCACATCCTGAATCCTGGCGCCGGACCGGCTATTACACACTATTAAAGTATATGTTTTATTATAAATTATTGGCCAATAGACAAAATAATTTCTTCCATGTTAAACATTCAAAACAGATTTCATCTAGAAAATGCATGAAACTTTAAATCATTAAAACTTCACACCGTTTATTGATCATGTGAATTTACTTGGTTATTTAGTCAATAACATGCTAGTATTTAAGTATCTTTAGAAGATTTGGGTAATGGGAGTGCATGGCTTGATGTAAGTTTATGGACATACGCCATTGCTAAGAACTTTTTCTGTTGAAGAAAAACTAATAAATAAAATAAATAAATAAAATACCCAAAAAAAGACAAAAACACACAAAATTAAGCAAACAATTGCTGTTGTCAATAAGGATATGAACACCACAAAATATTCCGAAACAGGAATATGGTCAACAAACAAAGAAAAACAAAGAAAAATGTACTAAGAGAAGGGGGGGGGGGAAACCACAAATGATGATAACACAAAAATATTGAACCCAAAATAATTCAGCACAACAGTTGAAACGAGACAAAAAAAACACGACAAAATGAAAAGACAAACAAATACAATAGTTTTACCAAAAACAGAAAACAAGCGACGTTTCGGGAACTGCTATCTGCTCCCGTCCTCAGGCAGAGACGCACATGGTACGGAAACACAGGTGCGAATCTGCCTGAGGACGGGAGCAGATAGCAGTTCCCGAAACGTCGCTTGTTTTCTGTTTTTGGTAAAACTATTGTATTTGTTTGTCTTTTCATTTTGTCGTGTTTTTTTTTGTCTCGTTTCAACTGTTGTGCTGAATTATTTTGGGTTTAATATTTTTGTGTTATCATCATTTGTGATTTTTTTTTTGCCTTCTCTTAGTACATTTTTCTTTGTTTTTCTTTGTTTGTTGACCATATTCCTGTTTCGGAATATTTTGTGGTGTTCATATCCTTGTTGACAACAGCAATTGTTTGCTTAATTTTGTGTGTTTTTTTGTCTTTTTTTTGGGGGGGGGTATTTTATTTATTTATTTTATTTATTAGTTTTTCTTCAACAGAAAAAGTTCTTAGCAATGGCGTATGTCCATAGACTTACATCAAGTCAGTATTTAAGTAATTTTGCTGAAAATTATAACTTTATTTTTGCTTTATTTTTTCAGAATATTTTTGGTCAAAGGTAACTGTAGACGAAGAGAAAGAAATTAAAAACTATATAAAACTATGCGAAATGTTCTTCTAAGGCAAATAGAAAACAAAATCCGAAACACCAATTTCTAAATTTTACTGGAGATTAAAATAAACTAACACACACTATTATTTAGTGACATCTTTGGCAGATATTCTCATTATATGGGCTATACCAACACAAATACCTCAGTTTATCTTGTGTATTTAACATTTACAACATATAAGTGTAGTGAATGCGTACTCGTTTTCGATAAAAAAAATTAACCGTCTGAGCTCGATTTGATTCGTTTTCATGCGGTCGTTTTCTTATCGGAGTATCATCAAGGTTTTAAAAAAAATACTGCGATGTTTTTCTGAACAACCACGTAGTCACAACAGTTTTACGAGTGCTGTTTTTGCAGAGGCGTTCCACTGCTCTCAGCCAATGAAACCTCCCTGCTGATGTATTCCGGGTAAACAAAAACAAGGCTTGCGCATGATCGACGTTTACGTGAGCTCGTAGTGCAAGAGTTTTAAATCGTGCAGTAGATTGTAAAAAAATGGGTTGTCTCTTGTCTGTAACGTCGGTTTACGGACGATAGTTTCACGTGACAACGTCATAACAAAACATTAATGAAATGGTTGCATACTTTTATGAATAAAATTGAATCATTTTTATTGAATTATCACTATTTTTAATGGATACAAAGAGGGAGTGAAATGAAATATACAATTTAATTGATAAATTTACTTTTATTTGCACTCATTTATTCAAATATGTTTATTACTTTAACGAAGAGATTATTTTAACTATAACTTTTATACATGTTTGCTATTTAACTTCTTTCAATCTGTGTTATTTTGTTAAGGATAGGTCGATGATAGTAAAAGTAGGAAACGAATGGGAGTGTTTCAAGTTTAATGTGCCTCGAAAAAGTCAAATCGATGGTTGTTCGAATCGAGCGGAAGAAAGATAGAGGCGGCGCAAGCGTAAAATGAGCGTAACGGGACACAGCGTAACGGGAATTTTTTTTATGCGTGCAGCCGGCCTTCATCGATTTATTAGACGTTGTCACGTCAAAAAAATCAATGAATCTTCGTCACTGACAAATGGTATTGTTTCTTCCATCCCTCTAAACCCCCATCCCGGAAAACAATTAATCTTTCTCTTTTCTTAACACACGTCGTTTGCTAGCAGCCATCACGAGCTCGCAGCTAATTGTGGCGAGAATCCTGCAATCTTTGTGAGAGATCCGAAATGCAAGAGCACGAATGACAATAGATAAGGGTTGTTTGTGATGTCATCAGGATAGTAGGTTTTTTCATTGACTTTCCTTCAATCAATGACAAAACTATCCAACAGAAAGGTATTAAAAATATTCTACAATTGATGATAGTAACTGATTAATAATCTGACAACTCTAACAAAACTAAATCTGAGTTAATGAAGCTGTAGGTGTAATTCCCTCTTTTATGCAGACATAAGCTGCTTATACGATAAAAAGGAAAGCATTAAACTCATTTTATCAACTATACATAATAGTCGTTGATAAAAACACTTTGTAAGATAAACTGAGTTACCATTTATAAATTATAGCTAGCTTTTACCCGTGGCTTCGCTCGCGTTGATGTCTTTAAATAATTATCACATATCATTGCAAAGAAAATTAAATAATATGGTAATTGTTTTTTTATTGTGTGACTGGGATCATCAGTATTTAAAAACTCTAACATACAATTTAGTTTAAAAAACTGAATACCTGCTTTATTGAAATATGTTTAACTATTACAAAAAATAAATATTTTTAAAAACTAACATTTTTAAAAAGTTAAAAGTATTAAAGTATAATAAACTAATTTTTCTTTAAAAGAACTTAAATCAGAGTGTTATTCTATTATGCTCCTGTGTACTATGTTATATGTTTTTCTGACGTTGCAAATATGTGTAGATTTCGGGCATTGGACGCACGCGAACAGACTACATATATTTGGCCATAAGAAAAGCATGGATTTTCCAAATGCACCCCTGCTACCTGCAATTTTTGTCCTTGCGCTTTGTTAATGGTAACAGCAAAACTAAGCCTGACGGGAAACTGAAATCTCTTGAATTGGAACAGTATAAGTGGGGATAATTGGACTTCGAGGTATGATAATACTTTCCCCTTTACAGACACCTATTAAAATAGTAGCACGAAGTATATTCTGCCCTAATGATGTAATCCGAATCCTTGTTCCATTACATAGTAGAGGAGCATCTAAATTTCGCATAAACATAACTTGTGCATTTAGTTTCATTTAAAGTTTATGTGAGGGTACACCCGAAAGTTCAAGTGAATTTAAAAACTCCGCAGGATATGAAGTGCTTTGTTCTGTATCCATGATTGTGTCTATTGACAAATACTCCTTCATTTCCCCTTGCACCTCTTTTAAAATAAAAGTGTTGATTTTTATTAATGATATAATTTTTGGCACCAATATTGCTCTTGCGCACAACCACTGATCACTATTCAAATTTGATTGCAAGTCCGGGAAAACTTCAGTAATAAGATCCACATAATTTTCTACTAAATTACATAATTCTCTTGAAAGTAAAATATAACCTTCAGTATCAACATCCAAACAACCATCACCGAAGAAAATAAACAGAAACTTTACCTCAAAAATTAAAACTTTAAGTATTGCTTGGTGGTGACAGAAAAATAAAATTTAATAGTGAATTGACCGCCGGTATTACAGTATTAGTTTGGCGAATTATTTAATTTACTTATTGACGCCAGATGGCGTTAAATTTAATTCAAATTACTTAAAATCTCAGTTGAACGATCATACTTACCAATATCAATTTGTTTGCCCTTTGGAGAAAAAAAAAAATATTTTTTTTATAAAAAGGGTCCTATGTCCTTTACTTTACCCTCGTACAAAATTTCATGGTCGGTTGAGTAGTTTCCGCGTGAGAGCGTAACAAACAAACATTCAAACAATCAAACAAACAAACTCACATTCGCATTTATATTATTAGTAACGATATAAATTTTAATCTAGTCCAAGTAGAATCTTTTGTTTTTGTTACTCTTACTAAAATAAGTTTATTTAGAGAAGTGCTGGTTTTAGTAATGTAACATAAATGAGATCATAAACTTTAAGAGACAAACCACGAAATTCTTTGTTCTTATTTACATGAGAAAATGTAATACAAAATTAATTTAATTTATTCGTATGATTTTATAATTTCCTGCTACATAAGAAATAGTATTGGATACAGAGAAATTTCACCTCCTATAATGATAGAAAAATTACAAAACAATTACAAACAGTAATAATTTCATGGTATTAATTCAACTAGCATTTCTACCTATAAACAAGTTTTATTTTACGTGCCATCGGAAATTACATTACAGCAAATTTAACGACACGTTGGTTGTTTATCGTAGAACGGGAAAAAAAGTTTTTATAGAAATTACAATTTTATGTTATTTATATTTTTGCAATGCCTCGGTGTTACTGAAAGTAACAGTAGTTACAATACGCGACCAGCGCAGTAAATAAGTCATTTTTAAAAACCCCTTCATAAATATTTGCATATGCATAAACAGCTGAAGGTTGAACTCGAGGCATGTGGCATATTCATCGCGGTGAGCCGACCTACCGCGATTTGTAAACCACAGCGAACGCGATGATGCGAGTCAATCTGCCGCGAAGTGCCTCGTGTTTTATTCCAGCGATGATGCTGCCCCTCGCGGCGAATGGGGAAGGAGGGGGGGTATGTTTTTCTGAGAGGAAGGGGAAGGGGTGAAAGGGGGAGCGGTACAATAGCGGTGTTAATTGTAACCACGCTCCCGCAACCTCTTGAATATTCCTCCCTCGGAACCTGGAGCCGCCCTTCAGGGGTAATTAAATCTGCACGGCAAGTGGCTGTGTTGTGCGCCGGCGAGGCGACCCAGCCTCCAGCCTCGTGTGTAATCACAAGTTGACACGCCGCGCACACTCCCGCCAGGCCGGGCCGGCGACTACTGCTGGATGCTGCCCCGCGCGCCTGAAAGCCTCCCGACGCAACCAGGCGAGCACGCGTGCGTTCGGACAGAGTTCCTCCTGCCAGCCACTTAACAGGACCGCAACCAGCATCCGGTATTCTTTACGAGTAAGTTTTCTTTATAATAGAACTAGCTTTTACCCGCGGCTTCGCTCGCATTGAAGCCACAAATAAGTATCAGAGATCATTACAATAGAAATGAATCAATAAAATATATTTCTCTGTAACAAAAATAAATCGTTTTTAATTTTGACCGTTGATAATACAGTGCAACGGTATTACAGTACCCAGGGTTGAAACTTCATAACTGGAATGCTATATGGCGTTAAAGTAGCTAGATTTTGAGATTTTTTGACAAACATTTTTTTATCTTTCGTAAAAAATATTTATTTTTTTTCAATAAAAAGTATCCTGAATTACTTCTAATACCTCCAAGAAAATGTGTGCAAAGTTTCATGATGATCGGTTAAGTAGTTTTTGCGTGAAAGCTAACAAACAAACTTACATTCACATTTATAATATTAGTAGGGATTTTTTTAAAAAAATCCTCAGGGAAATAGTAAACTTTTAGAACTCAGTTTACAGGAAACTGTACATATAAAAATCTTTATTTGTATTTAATTGATTTCAATGTCCTTTTCTTACGTCAATTGTTTGAGGATTTCATTAAAACAAGGCATAAATGTTGTTAAATACATGAAACACGCATTTCAAGTTTGTATGAAAGAGATACAGTAAAACCTGAGCAAACCGGCATTAAATATAGGCTATTTGAAAACACAATACGTGTCGCTTCTGTGGGTGAAGCTTGTCGGGCTGAGGGAAAATATATGCGTTATTAAAATAATCTCTCTCTAACCTTTTACAGCTAATATTAATTTTTTGACGTGACATCTAATAAATCGATGAACGCCGGCTGCACGCACAAAAAAGTGTCCCGTTACGCACATTGTCCCGTTACGCGGTGTCCCGTTACGCTCATTGTACGCTTGCGCCGCATTTATCTCTCTTCCACTCGATTGGAACAACCATCGATTTGACTTTTTCGAGGCACATTAAACTTGAAACACTCCCATTCGTTTTCTACTTTTACTATCATCGTCCTATCCTTAACAGAATAACACAGATTGGAAGAAGTTAAATAGCAAACATGTATAAAAGTTATAGGTAAAATAATCTCTTCGTTAAAGTAATAAACATATTTGAATTAATGAGTGCAAATAAAAGTAAATTTATCAATTAAATTGTAGATTTCAATTCACTCCTTCTTTGTATCCATACAAAATAGTGATAATTCAATAAAAATGATTCAATTTTATTCATAAAATTATGCAATCATTTCATCAATGTTTTGTTATGACGTCACGTTAAACTATCGTCCGTAAACCGACTTTACAGAGAACCATTTTTTAAATTCAGACTTAACTTGTATGTTTTTTTGATCCTGGAAGTGGGGTCCGGATCCCAAAGACCACCCCCCTCCCCTCCCCCCTTCGGCGCCCCTCAGCTATGTTCCTGCACTGAATAACAATACGAGGAATTTCAAGTTGTCGTCTTCTGTATTGAACGAGATAAATGGTCGGCAAGCCGTATATAATACCTTTAATAATACCTTTAATTTCTGAATAGTTCTCTACATTGCTACGTAGCATCAAACTGAAATAAGCATTAAAGTACAAGAATTAAAACATGGACGCTATCATGGATTCACTACTTTTGAAGACATATTGTTATCAGTATTACTTCATTGAAACACTGCACACCATTCAATAAATTACTTGAAAATGCTATAAATATTTCACCATGTAAGTCGATTGGGCTCCAGCAGTGTAAACATTTTTAAGGATGTATTAAATTTTAATAATATTAAGGTCTAACTACAGTCACCCATCAATTGTCTTAAAACATCTAATAATATACGACCTGTGCCATTACCGAAAGTGTATTTTTTAATATCGATTATAATAGATATTTTAGAGAAACACTAAGGGCTAAATTAAGAACCTTTTAATGCCCATATACAAGTTTGTATTTAGTAGTTTCTAACACGTATTTTTTTAAGGGAATTTTGTATGGAAAATTTTAGTGGTTAGAGCAAGGTGCAGCACACAATCATCTGTAATATTTCACATTTAAAATAACTGTTGTACAGAAATTTAATTCCCTCACAATCGCATTGCCGATAAAAAAGAATGTACGTCAAGCACGAGATAGTGACCACATGTAAAAAATTTGTCATAAATTCGCCAAACTTCGACAATTTCCAGTTTTTAGGGGGAAAAAAACGCCAAAAAAACTCAAAAAATCAGAAAAATTATAAAATTTCCTATTTCTAGGGGAAAATACTTGATTGGTGGAAAATTTCCCGGTTGTATTCAAGAAAAATTCAAAAATTCAAAATGTCTACATTGAGGCTAAAATTGTCCATTGGCAACCCTCCAATAAGCCTCTGGAGGGGAGCTTTGACCTTGACCATAACCTCGGCCGACACGGTTGCACTTTTCGTTAGGCCCGACATCTTGGATTCTAGAACGTTTCACTTTTCGTTACGATCACCATCTTGTATGTGTATGACGTCATTGTTGCACGGCCACCATATTGGATTCTAGTTCGTTGCAATTTCCGTTACGGCACCACCTAAAAAACCGTAATTATTATCCTATTTAACAGGAAATATTTTACAATTGATTTAAAAATTTACTTAATACAATTTTATTTAAAAAACGCACTTACGACAAGGAGTCCTCGGTTCTAATCCGGTGAGGGCAAAGTAAAAATGGTGACGGATCCTTTCTCCACACAAGCCACCCGAAAGACAAACCTCCTACCACTAACGCCAAGGTAGATATTACACCAAACAATATGATGTCATAGCAGCCATCCTGTTTACGCCTGCTGGAGGCTGCCATCTTGGATTCGTCATATTGTTTTCGTCTGCTAGAATGCGATACCGACATATAGTTTAAATTTTGACCGCTAGAGTACGGAAATCATTTATTACTGTGGCGTCCTCCATCTTGTCACTTGGGCGCCATCTTGAAATTCTCTAATTATTTAGCTAGAAATTCGGAAAAAAAACTCCAAACATGATTAAGAAATAGCTTGTTAATATAATGATTTATTCGATTGATTTCTGTCATTCGTTCGATCCTTGATTGATACATTAAAATTGAATTAAATTAATATTACCAAAAAATGTCAGGTTTGAGAAAAAAAATTACAAATAAAAAATGTATTACAGAAATTCTATAAGTACAAAAAACCAACGAAGTACTAAGTTTCTCAATGTCTACAGTCTTCTTAAAAGGCGAAGTGAATCCTTTTCATGCCTTGACATGTGATTTCAGCGCATTTCCACATGTAAGTCGATTGACCAGCTACGTCAAGCGGTGACCTTGCACATCAGTCGGTTGGCCAGGCACACACGTCCAGTCGATTGGTCAGACTAACACGTCAAGTTGATGGCACGGCCATTCATTGGCCAGAAATGCATATCCACATTCAGTTAGTAGACAAACGCATCCTGTTATGTGGTCAAACAAATCCAGTCAGTATCCAAGAGGTATTTTCCGTCGATACTCTGCGAACATTTTAAACAGTTTTATGTACAAAATCATGCGCAAAGGCAAAGCGTCAACGAACCACGAGGCCAGGTCAAGTACGATGTTAGGTGTTTAGGCCAAGCATCTCCGAACCAAGATTCGCCGATAAGCGAACAACATTTTAAACATGTCATTTTCAATGCCGGGCGTATAGAACAGATGTTTCTGAACCACGAGGCCTATCATGACCAGATTTATCGATGCTCATTCGTCGTCAAAAAGACGAAGAAGAAAACGCATTAAAAAGGAAGCACAATAAGGAAGCACATTTGGAAGCACAATAAAAAAGGAAGCATTTTTGGAAGCACATTCGACAAAGAGGACGCACATTTGAAAACACAACCATCGAAAAGGAAGAACAACCAAAAAAAGGGAAGCACAATCGGAAGCACAATCAAGAAAGGAGGCACAATCGGAAGGACAATCAAAGAAAAGGAAACAAATTTAGAAGCGCAATCAAAAAAGGAAGCACAATCGTAAGCACAGTAAAAAAGATGCTAATTTGGAAGAAAATTCGACAAAAGGCAGCACTTTAGAAGCATATTCAAGAAAAGGAAGCACATTTGGACACGCATTTGACAAAAATGAAGCACATTTAACGGAAAGGAAACACATAAATTCAACTTGGTAGGAAAAAATCTCATCAAAAAGATACGGCATAGGGATACAATCTCGCCACAGGGATACAATCTCGTCACAGGGATACGATCTCGCCACAGGGATACGATCTCGCCACAGGGATACGATCTCGTCACAGGGATACGATCTCGCCACAGGGATACGATCTCGCCACAGGGATACGATCTCGTCACAGGAATACGATCTCGTCACAGGTATTTTATCTCGCAACAGGGATACGATCTCGTCACAGGGATACGATCTCGGCACAAGGATACGATCTCGTCACAGGGATACGATCTCACCACAGGAATACGATCTCGTCACAGGGATACGATCTTACCACAGGGATACGATCTCGCCACAGGGATACGTTCTCGTCACAGGGATAAGATCTCGCCACAGGGTTACGATATCGCCACACGGATACGATCTAACGACAGGGATACGATCTCGTCACAGGGATACGATCTCGTCACAAGGATACGATCTCGGCACAGGGATACGATGTCGTCACAGGGATATAATCTCGTCACAGTGATACGATCTCGTCACAGGGATACGATCTCGTCACAGGGATACGATCTCGTCACAGGGATACGATCACGTCACAGGGATACGATCTCGTCACAGCGATACGATCTCGTCACAGGGATACGATCTCGCCACAGGGATACAATATCATCAGTAGTTTACGATAATACAGGCTGACTACGTAAATTTAAGGAAAAGGATGTTCATTTTTACGAACATTTAATTCAGTCGGACGCGATCGTAACTTTACGGTAATAATGCCTCCAACTGTCTTTGACTCCAAATGTCTTTGGTTCCAACAGTCTTTATCTCCAAATGTATTGGCTCCAGCTGGGGGATTTTAAGCCTATTTTAGTAATTTGGGTTCTTTCTAAGGCATTCCGAATTTCGAATTTTTGAAATTTTGAGAGAAAAAAAGGGACATTTTTCCTATAAATAAGGGAATTTTTTTTGGAATTTTGAGTAATTGTGATGGTTTAGTTCATCCAAGATGGCCGACTTGGTGTAAGGGGGGGGGGTCGATAATTGACCCAACTTCACCCCTCGTTACAGTTCTTGCGCCAGTTCCGCCATTCCTATACTACTTCTATATTCGACCGGTAAAAGGGTGAAAAGGCTGTCAATTTTTTTATATTCTAAAAGTCGTATATCTTATGCTAATCAAGCAGAATATATTTTATTTTGTATGATTAATAAACATGCAATATTTACTAACTCTTCTTTAAAATTTTCTGAAGTTATACCTTTTATTTGTGAAATATTGTAAATATGGTTTTAACATCTATAATATAAAAATGAATCGAAAAATGTGTTGGTAAGCGCATAACTCAACAACGCCTGGACCAATTTAGCCAATTTTTTTTTTTTTTTAAATGTTCGTTGAAGTTCAAAGATGGTTTTTACGGCGAGAAAAATTCGAATAATTGCCGGAAAAACCCTAAAACCAGCTCTTTTCTTTTTCCCATACAAACGTTTTCTAACTAAAACGAGCACTCATTGTTGTTTAAACAAACTAGTTATGTTCCTAACGTCAAAGATTCAATTTGCACTTTATTACCTCTGTACAAAGTTCAATCATATCTATCAAAACAGTGTGCGTTGGAGCACAGATAAACAAAAAAAAATAAACCGAAATCAAATAGTTCTATTTGGTCGGCTTCGCGATATTATTTCATTTGTTTTACTTTAAAATGCATCAGTTTTCAAGTCATTACATCAGTCAAACAAAACCAGCGTTAACAAAAGTATTTCATAAGTTGAGGTTTTTATTATTTCATTTCCCTATTTTAAATACGGCTTGAAGGATTTGACTCCAAGTCATATCAAATTTAAAAAAAGTTGAAACAACAACAAACTGTCAATGTCAGTGGTTTTTTTTCTTGGATTTTAGGTTACCTACCCTAATGAGTTTGCTTTTGTCAACTTATACACGAAACAAATTCTTACCTATATAGTGTTTTGTGCAGTGTTCATTTACCTATGATCGCTAATTATTGCATGTGACAAAGTAATCTATAATATAGATATGCCTCCTATTAGACGAATCAATTTAGGTAGAAGAACCCGAAATGCTACAAACCAAGCTAATTACCGATCTAATCATGCACTACAATGAATATAAAAATTATTATGTTTCACATGATTAACAATAAAGAGATTACTTATTTTTTTATTTATATTTTTATTTATAATTTTTATTTAATTATATTTCTTATTCACAACACCCTATCACCAGGGTGACGGTTATGTTCAGGAGAATTTTTTGCCCCGACTATAAAATAGGTAGGAACAAAAAAATGTCACATTACAAATCATTTTGACAGGACTTTATTGCAATTTAATTAGGCAGTACGAAGTCTGCCGGGTCAGCTAGTTAAAAATAATATATTCTGTTCAAATCAAACATAATTTAATATATTGGAAACTATAATAACTTCAGATAACTTATCTTATTCAACATTCTTCGAAATATCAGCTCTTAGGTTTTTAACAGGGATTCATATTTTTTTAAAAATTTAAAAAGTAATATAATCCATTATATTAGTATTGGCAAATCAATTTTAAATTAATATAAATGTAAATTTGTTATAATTAATTTGGAATTCACATTTGCGGTAAAAATTAAAAAAACGGAATGAGTTTGGTTTTTTGTTTGTTTAACGCATATTACCATATTTACTTAGTTCTGAATTTTTACATAAGCATCCGTGTGAGAAAATTGTGAGGGGTAAAAAAATCTGGGGATTTTATTTAAGTAATAGGACTACTAAGCAAACTTAGAATCAACTTATACATTGGATAATAAATGTGACATCTGTAATCTTTATTTCAAATGAAGATATGCGATTGTACAAATTGGATTATTTGCAATAAGGTGGAATTATTTGATTTTTTAAGCATAACTTTAACTATAGTAAATGAAAGTGTTAGTACAAACGATAGAATAAACATAATTAAAATGAAATGTGCGTATTTATTAATTTTTTTAATTGTACCTCGAGAAATAAAAAGGAGGTAAGTGTGTATGCATCAAGATAAAATATATACACAAACATTCTAATACAGAAGTTTTAAAATCAGATACTTGATCTATACTAAAAATTAAAAGAGAACTATGCATATCCACTTTATAAAAAATTTCATTCTTAAACGGTTTCTTTATGAAATAAATCTTTATGCAACTGAAAAATGAATTGAGTCTATTTATTTATTAATCGTGTTGGAATTAATCTCATAATTTTCTTTAAATTGTTAGATATGAGCGATATTCTGGAATTGCGCCTGCGAAGCCGCGGGTTAGGCTATTCAACGATAAACTCACACCATTCGTTAATAATGTTCGCAGGCTTTCGCGGCCATTGCAACTGCTCCCTGATGATGGCGACTGCAATGTCGACCGAAACGTCAATGAATTATTCGCCAACGACACGGCTACAATCCAGAAGCCGAGCTACTTCACACCGTTCGGGTCAGGAAATTCGTGAATGTACCAGTTATTGTCTACGGCAAATGATCATTTGCCTGTAGTTATTTCGGGGAAAACACAGAATACATAAATCTGGACGGATTCCCGGGATTCCCTACCCGAGTCCTCCCGCGATGAGATTCCCACAGTTTCCCATCCAAACCCCAGGCTAGGTTAGTGGAGGCCTGTGCAAACATCCAATCAATAACAAATTGCCCCCGCGATTAATTATCGATTTCAAACGAAGTGGTGTTAGCGCTGCAATCAACTAATAGGTATAATTTGTACATTAAACGAATGAAGTAGAGGTGCCCGTTTTATTTGCAGATACGCCCTGTGAAACCGCTGGACGGGGTGATGCGTGTAGCGGCAGAGAGAGAGAGAGAGAGAGAGAGAGAGAGAGGTGCATGTTGTTTGGAGAGGCCGCGGTGCGGAGAGAATCTAGCCGCGCGCCTCGCTGGAGCACTCTGCCGCGCGCGGTCCCAGGCTTGTTTGTACTCGGTGGTAGCGCCCCACCGCCCCACTTCACCCCTCTCCCACTCATCCGACCACACGTGGTACCGGGCTGCGGCGAGCTGCTATACACGGGCCCCTTGTAGCCCTTCTCCCGCGTGGTCCAGGGAGCTACATCGGTCTGACTGAGTGGGCCCTTGGGTGGAGGGGGGAGGGCATGAAGGCCTCGCGAGCGGGAAGCCTTCATTTCACAGACGAGAGAGCCACACCCGAAGTTCCCCCAAGTTCATGCTCGCTTTTTTTTCTTCCGTTCTATCTCATTGTATAAACCGGTGTGGCATTAAATTTTGCGGTCGATTAGGATAGGTTAGCTACATTATAAATTCTTTAAAACATTGTGGATGGTTCATTATATACTGCAAAATCATTTTATGGTTGCTTAGCGAATAACTTTTTAATATGTAGCTATCCAGGGCTAGGAAACAGTTTACATGATTTCACAGTATTTTTTATGTAGCTCTCCTAACCAAATCAACCGTCCACAATGTATTAAAGTATTTATAATGTAGCTAACGTAACCTTTTACAATGAACAAAAAAAAACCCGAAGATGCACGATCGGGCGTTTGGCTCTCTCGTCTGTGGAAAGAAGGCTTCCCCTCGCGAGCTGCTCGCGGTCGAATAGGCCAGAGTGGTTCTTGTTTCGCCCGCTGCCCGCACGCGGGGACGCGCGGGGAGAAAATACTTAAAACTATCCTCCCGAATCGCGAGACGCAGTCGTGATTTCGGACGCTCGCTGGGGACCAACCGATGTTTTGTGATTACACGCTCCAACCTAAGCTTGCCGCTATTTGTGAATTCATTCCCGTCTTTCGGTCCAATTTGACTAGAGTTTTTTTTTGACGTGACGTCTAATAAATCGATGAACGCCGGCTGCACGCACGACAAAGTGTCCCGTTGCGCACATTGTCCCGTTACGCTGTGTCCCGTTAAGATCATTGTACGCTTGCGCCGCATCTGTCTCTCTTCCACTCGATTGGAACAACCATCGATTTGACTTTTTCGAGGCACATTAAACTTGAAACACTCCCATTCGTACCCCACTTTTCCTATCATCGTCCTATCCTTAACAGAATAACACAGATTGGAAGAATTTAAATTGCGAACATGAATAAAAGTATAGTTAAAATAATCTGTTCGTTAAAGTAATAAACATATTTGAATTAATGAGTGCAAATAAAAGTAAATGTATCAATTAAATTATATATTTCATTTCATTCCTTCTTTTTAGCCATACAAAATAGTGATGATTCAATAAAAATTATTCAATTTTATTCATAAAGGTATGCAATCATTTCATCAATGTTTTGCTATGTCGTTGTCACATTAAACTATCGTCCGTAAACTGACTTTACAGACAACCAACTTTTTTTTAATATACGAAATGTAATTGTAGTTTACCACTTTCATGTGTAAAATATACATATCTAAAATATGATGTGGCTCTCTTGTATACTTGACTACGTCTTTACTTCTGAGTTTGGACCATTTCGGTCAAAATGATGGTGTGCCAGCGTTTGGCATGCCGCGTTGTAGCATCTGAAGATGACTGCAACAAGGCATGCTGAAACGTCTGGCATACCATCATTTGCACATGACCTCTACTAGAAGCTAAGATTCTGCCGCGATAGCCCACGAACTATATTATTAAGTTTTTTTTTTAAGAACATAAGATTTTCAGAATAAGAGTAAATTGTTCTCAGAAAAAAAAGATGTCAACGAATCTTTCTGTACTCGCCAGTGATGTGTGAACATGTAACCTCGGTAACAAACAAACTCATGTGTTCTCGTGTTGTTCATGTTGCAAATAAACTTGTAATACGAAACACGGACACGAAACTTAACGTAAATTTCTTTTTAATAATGCAAAGCGTGATTAATAAACTGATAAATATGATAGTCGTTTTTCAAGTACCAAAATTTCTGGATGCGAATAAACACACGTATTACATACGCGCGCCGCTATAATTCGCAGCCAGAATCGTTTACGTTGCTTGCGACCATCAAACGCAGATAGCAGAGAAGCACGAAACAAAAGGAAATTTTAAAATTTTAAAAACGACTCCGATAAAACACTGGCTTTGGACCTCATTTTTGACAAGGAATTTTATTCAAATACTGCCCATCTTGTTAAAATTCACTAAACACTTAATACTATAAAGTGTTCGCACATGTAAGAAGTTGTAATTCAATGGCATTACTAAAATATTAATCTGAAAAATTTTAAAACATATACTATAATACTAAGTAATATGTTTGTATTTTTTGCTTAAAACACTGAAATAAGTTTGTAAATACTACATACAAAAAAACTATAAACATTTTAAAGCTAATTCAACCTTATTACATTTATTATCTTTATATATATATTTCTTGTGTGCGTGTGTATGTCACTGAACTCCTCCTAGACGGCTGGACCGATTTTGATGAAATTTTTTGTGTGAGTTCACGGGGATTCGAGGATGGTTTAGATTCACAATTGAATATTTTATCTCGATTCTGAGTTAAGAAAAACTAAAAAAAAATCACGCTTTAAAAGCAAAAATTGCAACGCATTATTAGAAGCCATTAAGTTTTGCTATTGTAAGGAACTAAGTAGAGAGTAAGAAAAAAATAAAGATCCTGACAGTTTATAGTGTCACCATATTTGTTTCAATTTTCAATACCCTTTTTGTATATTACAATTTAAATTGCAGAAAAAAAATCATGTTTCATAACCACACAAATAGTGAGTGTGTGTCATTTCTCTATGTCCACGAGGTCTCGCCGCGTCAATTTTCTCCTTGGAGCGAACCCGTCCGCTTAATTAAATAAACAGCTTTTATCGTTGAATGATTTCATGATTTATTTAATGAAAATATGCTCTCATAAAAAAATTAGTTAGATAGACATTCAATAGGTGTCTTTCTCTCACTCTCTCTCTCTCTCTCTGAAATGTATGTAGCTTGCTCGCGGGTCAGTAATGCAGACAATCTTTACATTCTAGCTCGAGACGGAAAAAACAGTAAATGTGGTTTACAAAGACATTTCATGAAGTGTCTTCCCGTCATTACATTTGAAAGTAGAAACATATTTACTCAAAATTTAGGTAGTAACATATTTTTATTGCAAAGACTGAAATAGAGGTGAGAAAAATTATCATTTGTGAACATAAGAAAACTACTACAACTGTATTAACTGTTATGTTATAATGTTTAAATTTCTAAATGGTGCAAGATAATACAAAATTCCATGCGTAAAAAGTCGTGGGCAGCAGATACGTATAGGTGTGGGGCTATGCATGCTGATTTTTCATATACTGCATGAATGCGAACATGTAAGAATAATCTATCTATCTTACTATAATAAAACAGTACTTTTTCTGTCTGTCTGTTTGTACGCGATTTTGATGAACTTTTGTGTGTGAGTTCACGGGGATTCGAGGATGGTTTAGATTCACAATTGGATATTTTATCTCGATTCTGAGTTAAGAAAAACTAAAAATACACGCTTTAAAAGCAAAAAAACTAAGCATTGTTGATAATTAGCCTCCATGGCAATGGGCTTTTGCATTGTTGTTGCCTTCTGCGTAACCATGGGAAAGGTTTTTGGTAACGGCAGTGGCGTGCCCAAGAGTAGGGGTATGTATAATGAGAAGATACAAAATGTCCAGCGTAGAAATACTTACCGCCATATCCATATCTCACAAAAAGTACATTTGGGCAGGACAATGTCTGTCGGGTCCGCTAGAAAGATATATAGATAGATAGAGATATAAATAGAAAGATAGAGAGAGTTATAGAGATATACATAGAGAGATAGAGAAGTAGAGAGATAAAGAGAGATGCTTAGTATACTTTTAAAAAATTACAAAAAAAATTGATTGAGGCATTGCAACGCATGCCGGGCATTATCTAGTAATTTTATAAAAAATGTAAAAATAAATTGACTGTCGAGATTTGAACCACGCCATTTAGAATCCCCTAGAGCGCTCTCTACCACTGTGCTGGTAAGCCTCTTGATAATTACTAAGGGAAATATGTGTTATAATCAGTGTAATTTCAGTTTTATTAAGTAATATAAAACTTGTAATTACTTTATACTAGGGCTATAGGTATTTTAGTTTACCAAATATATTCCAGGGCAGTTTCACTATTATAAAGTTTCATTTGGCACATAAATAGTTTTGTCATGTCCCCTAATTTTAACGAACGTGACTATAAACAGGTTTATGTTGCTACACGTTGGTCCGCCATCTTTGTGACACATTTATGTCCACCTATACGTACGTTCCATTCATTTTCATGAAATTACTACTACCAAATGCCGTATACCGAGAGCTAAGATGTTTGCACGTCAAAAATGAAAAATACTGTTCATTATCATCTGTCTCCAAAATATTGATAATGGCTGTGTTTAGTGAATTTAAACTGTCGACACGTGTGCAGCGTAATGAGTTCAACAAAACTATCTCCTTAAACTAAATTATTTCCAGCCTCCCAGTGTTTAATCAGTACGAGAATAAACTACTCTTCCGAATATTATTACATAAGTTGTTCAAAGAACCATCAAATCAACTACAGTATCATGACATCCTAATCACAGCTCTCATCCCCTCCAGATTCGATAGAAGGAAGTTAAGACCACAGAATAACCAGAAGTACATGACAAACACTAAGGTAAGTTTGTTCAATGTAAAACTTTATTTGAATCATAAAAATGAGACAATGGATCCCTTTAATTATTTAGGTGTATTTATAAGACGTATATTTAGCAACAATCAATAAATCACAAAAAGGAAAAATAATTATTCAAAAATTATTTCAAGTTCTCTGCTCAGTAAAAACACATCAGTACTACTACTAATGATCTTTTAGTCACTGCCTACGGACTGCAAAATTCCAGGCATGAAAAGTAGGATAATCCAATGAAGTATGTGCTTTTTTAAGGACTAAATAATTTTTGGTTCCAAAGCTGACTACAAGAAGTTATCTTCCGACATAGGCTGCATGAGGTTTGTTAAGCCCAAAATTTTAACTTTGTAATATTTTGCTAGAAAGACGCCCGAGCCCATGTCTCTAGTCTTCGTAAAATCTTCTTCTTCTTCACAGACACATTACGGACCCCTCTTTTTTTCTGACTAGTGCATGTAAATTTTTTTTTTTTTTTTTGGGAGATTAGTTTGTTATTTAACACGTACTGAAATGTTAATTCTACTTGTCTCTTGCGTAACTATTGCTTCCGCAAAGGGCTCAACTTCACTTAACCGTGTTACGCCTTTTTTTTTTTTTTTTTTTTTTTTTTTTTAAATAGTTAGTGTTTTCACCGCTCTGTGTCCTACTGATTTTACCTCGCTATGGAATTCAACCCAGACTACTGCCTAAACATGCCCAAGTATTCGTGTTTGCTAAGGCGTGTCACCTTCATGAGACAAAATCCAAAGGTTTGATGCCGACACCTAATCGTTTTCCAAGTTGTTGGAAGCTCAATCAATATAATCTACAAGGACCCGTCGCCTTATGCCTCTGTGCATAGCTGTGCTACGAAACATGTTTTCTTGAGCTTTACTTTTACTTTCTTATAACACTCATAGTTACTTGTGCTCAGTGAATTATGCCAAAACGTTTCCGATATTAACGTTTGTGTGAAAACAATTTATTTTTGACACTGAATTTTTTCCTAAGGTGATGTATAATTGGGCTGCAAATAACGTGATCACTTAGGATCTACTTATGACTATCATACATGTCAACATCAGGACATGGTTCAACTTACAATTAGCCTGTTGGGTAAGTTTCACGACAAACATATTATGAAAAGTATTTTCATATTTCAATCTATTATTGAGTGAGAAAAAAATACTCAATATTCTCTAGTTCTCAGCAGGAGCGCAAATCTGTAAAATTCGCGCGGGGAACCGCGTGGTGGGAGAGTTTTGCGCGTGTGATTTAACCAACACAATATTTGGATACAGTCCTTGTATGTTGCACATTGCCCATATTTTGGCTTATATGCATGCAATAAGCAAAAAGCTTTAGCTAAAGTGTAGAGAAAATTTTCCATAAAACATAATTTTAAAGTTTATGTTTAACAACCCCATTTATCAGTTACGATTTTGGAAGCGTAAATGGGCCCCACAGTGAGGGACTTCTTAATTCCAGGGGGTCCCGGGTCCCCCAAGGTGCTCAGATCATCTACAATTAACTATAATGACTGATTTACTCGCAACAACAGCAACCTGTGTGCAGTTCTTACACGCTAACTTGATCCTTCGCTGGACCAGTTAGGCCTGAAAGCGTGGCCTCCCAGGAACGGGGAATTGGACGCGCCATTTCATCGCAACTAGAGGGGTTTCGGTGACCATCAGGCGCGAGAGGCTGAGGCAACACATTCAAGCATCTTCGCCGCCCAACCCCATTTAACCGATTCGGCTAATCTGAGATTGAATCGAAGGAGAACCCCGTCCTGAATGTGCCGCGAGGCGCTTGTCCAGTCTGTCTCAACTCTGGGAGCCTCAGATAACCCGGAGGACCGGTGGTCCCACTGGAGTACCTCCAGCTCCAGACTCGCTGCGTCACTGGAGTGGGGACTACCAGACGTGCCCTGAGCGGAACTATATACACTGTCCAAATGTTTTATTGCTGAATGTTGAATTTTGTTTCCTTCCTTTTTTAAGCCTTCGGGAAAGAGCAGACGTAGAAGTGACATTGCGTTGCTAGCAAACTTCAGAGACTGGCGTTTCCAACTCAATGGACAAAGTTAAGTATGAAAACGTGGAATTAGACACTCTTATAAACCGTGCTTGAAAAATAAAAACCTGCTGGTCAAACGTTTTTTGCATTTTGTTAAGTGGTTTTATAGTTAGTGACATTGTGTTGCTGGAAACTGCCGAGATTCGCGTTTTCTACTCATGGACACGAGTTATCGGACCTTCGGCCAAGTTAAGTATGAAAACGTGGCGTTAAGTGCTCTTATAAACCGTGCTCGGAAAGCGGCGGGTTGGAAGTTTTCACGTCTCGCTAAGTGGTTTTTGGTTGGAGTTAGTCCCGTTGCTCGCCGGGTGATTTAGTCGCACTCTCCCGGCCTCTTCTCGCGGCGACCTCCCGAGAGCCCGTCGCAGTCCGTCACTTTAATGACACTTCCGTCCCGCCGTTCTTTATTTCCGTTTTGTTACGCTGCGCTGTGCCAGAGCCGGCGCCCCCTGTCCTTGTTTTACGACTGCCTTCCCCTCCTCGCTGCGTCGGTCCCGTGTGAGTCGGGGCGTATGATTCCAGATGATGCCGCCGTCTCTCTCGCTCCCTGATTTACCGCCTTCTCTCGGCGGAGAATGTCCTGGATCCTAGCTTCTCTTTACCTCCTCCCTGCCTGGACTTCCTGCTACAATCCATTCTCAGTCTTCTCCAGACCTCTCTGCCGGACCACGTCTGCTGCATGGCGATCCACAAGTCACGAACCGGGTGGAGGGGGAGGGAGGTCTCAGCCGCCCCCCCCCCCCCCTCTTTCACGTTTATATCTCACAATACATAATTATGTTTCCTTTAATTTTATTGCCTTTGCAATTAGTTAAGGCTCTTTCT
The DNA here is from genome assembly GCF_032445375.1 of Bacillus rossius redtenbacheri. Lineage (NCBI taxonomy): Eukaryota > Metazoa > Arthropoda > Insecta > Phasmatodea > Bacillidae > Bacillus > Bacillus rossius. The sequence continues at coordinate 13,366,877 of NC_086336.1, read as the reverse complement.
AAAATTCTAACGCGATACCTCCGTTGCATTTGTTGTTTTGCCACAAATATTTAAAACTGATATTTACTAAGTGTAATGTAATGGACGTAGAAAGTCGTGCAAGTGATAACAATTACGAACAGACGTGCGACGTCTTGCACTCATTAAATGTATGTTGAAAATATATGCGGCAGAACCACAAATGCAAGGGAGGTGTCGAGCATATCTATAACCATAAAGAAAGATTCCGTAAAAAATAACAATGACGAGAAAATTAAAAAAAGGGGGTGTGGCTGTGTCATGGACACAGATGTGTGTTGTACGTGAATACGTGTACGTAACAGGTATTATTTTCTATACAAAATATAAAATACGCTATTGTATGTATGTTATACTCATGTTTGAACACTAAGAAGTCGCGTATAGGGTGATATATCATTTTTATTTTTTTTATTTTGACGCTATATATATTCACTGAAAATATTTTACACTAATGTTTTATACATGCAAACGATAGATTTTGACGAGAGTTGGCGATTGAAACACAAACGAACGTCGTAGCTTCTCCGAATCAAAAGTTATACTAGGTAAATGTAAATCTCGAAACACAGCAAAATGACCTCAAAATGGCGGCGCTTCCCCCTTCACTGTCACAGTCCTCAGCGTAACAAATTCTTTGATCCTTTAGCTATCGAGTGGTGTAATCAAATTTTGGATGGAGATGATAGATATGTAGCTGCAACACCAAACTGGTAGCCCCCGATTTTGTTATAATTGTTTTTTCGAACTGCCACCCACTATGGAAACAATTTTAAAGACGTATTCACGTCAAAAATAACAATATGGCGTGTAAGGCAAGGCCTTAAGGTTAAAGGATAGGAACTGGAACAGTATAGGCCAAAATTATACTATAAAGATTATTTTTTTATATTTTGGCTTTGATAAAGCATACAATAATTTATTGATTTGTTCACCTCAAGTTAATAGTGATATATTGCTACTCACAATTACCTTTGTGAAAACATTGACGTTTAGTATTGAATTCATATTTATGAATTATTAAAACTGAAATACTTGTGTCAATAGATTACTATGTCATGTCTAAAAATATCTTGATCTGTGACATTTGCCTTAACAAATATAACCTTTTCAAAATTAGAACTTACAAAATGTTTGGACATGAAAATTTTGAAATAAATATGACGTTTTTAAGTTCCCATTTCTACCCCTTTCTGATTTTTTTAAGACTAGCGTTTCTTTTTAAAATTTGGCAACCTAAACATGTAGTCTGAAACCAGCAAACACAATACAAAAATTAAGTATTTTAATTACCAGTATAAAAAAAATACATCTTACACAGAATTTCTGTGGTGGAGAATAAATATACCTACATTTTTATTTTTGTGACTCTTGTATGTTCAGCTTTTTGGATACTTTTCATCACCAACGAACTAGTTTTATTTATTTTTTTACTTCCTTACCGGGTTAAATGCTGAATACAAACACGAAGGCCTGTTCTACGATGACACGTAAACGGAGACGGATCACACGGAACAGAGTCTCTACAACGGCACGGACCCGCAAGGAGGAGTACACGTCGTTTTGCCTAAAGTCATTTAGCCTAAAATGTTCTTTAGGCAAAATGACTTTAGGCCAAACGACTTTAGGCGAAATGACTCTAGGCAAAATGACTTTTAGGCAAAACGACTTTAGGAAAAACGACTTTAGGCAAACTAACTTTAGGCCAAATGACTTTAGGCAAAATGACTTTAGGCAAAACGAATTTTAGGCATTACGATTTTAGGCAAAACGACTTTAAGGGAACTTAAGCAGGTGATTATAATTTTAGGCAAAACGACTTTAGGCACAACGACTTTAGGCAAAACGACTTTAGGCAAAACGACTTTTAGGCGAAATGACTTTAGGCAAAATGACTGTAGGCAAGCTAAACAGATGCCTAAAATTTTAGGCAAAACGACTTTAGGCAGAACGAATTTAGGCAAAATGACTGTAAGGTTTTATCACTGCCTGAGAAAGTGGAGTGGTGCTCTACGAGTTTAGGCAAAACGACTTTAGGCAAAACGACTTTAGGCAAAACGACATTTGGATACATAAATGTAATCTCTAAAATATTCAGAATAATACTTCGTTCACATTTGGCGCATAGATGGCGTGACTAGTAGTATATCTCGTAACAACATGTTTAGCACAAGTAAAGAATCATTTAGTTCAGTTTAACCAAAACAGGTGGTGCTACAAGTCACATTTAAAACAATGAGTATGCTGGTTTAATTTCGGGTCACAAGGCTGCGTATAAGTTCAAAGAAAAGCAATTTTGTGAATATACGTAAAATGTAAATTGATTATATTATAATGTTTATAAGTAATAATTGTTTATAATACTAGTTCAGTTTAATATATTAGATTCACAGAACTAATTTTATTTTAAGACATGTGAGCTTTGTTTGAAGGTATACATTTTATTTTAATTTTCATATATATCCATGATTTTGCTGTAGCACATGATGCATATTTATTTAATAGAATGTGCTAGTAAAAACTGTTATCGCAAAAGAGATTCGGCAATCCATGGAAATTGCAGACAGCATCGTACAAAATAGCACGACATTATAAACAAACAAACACCATTTTTATTAATAATAAAATTGTATAGTATAAAGTTTCCCTGGACATGAATTACTTAAGTGAGTAGAAATTAACGGAAGTTAATTTAAAACCCTATTATAAACATAAATTCATTAATTTTCATAATTGAGTACTTCTTGCACTAAAACGTTAATGTGAACAGCTGTATACAGGCACTGAAACCGCGGACTACATTGTTCTTGTTTTAGAAAATATCACTGTTATAAACCCGAACGGCAAGAAATTTGTGGTTAATGTGTTTTCCTAACTTAGTTAAATAAATTTTGCACTTGAAGAATAAAAAAGTGTATATATATATAAGTATATATACAGTGTTGTTAAAAGTACTCAGAAAAAGTAATTGGGCTCAATTACAATTACTGTGGTGATAATGTAACTAATTACAAGTAAAAATTACTTTACATAGAAATAATCAGTAAAATTACAATTACAATTACTTTCCGCTACCATTTTAAAACTGACCTACGATTCAATTTTTTACACTTTGTTACATTAATAAACATACATACATATATGTTTTGTTAAAAAAATTATTTCATGTAATTATTAAATTTATTATCTTAAATTAAATAAATAATATTTGAGGACAAACTTGCTTGAATAACATTAAAAGACTTCATACAAGTAGTGGAATTGACCTTACAAAACAATTGCATTTTAAAGTTCTCGATCAGATAGATTACCTCTCTTGATGGCAAAAAACATCTTTACCAACACTAAAAAGACGCTCAACGGAAGCACTTGACGGCAGCGATGTGTTAAATTTTTAAAATGCAGATTTTAGGATAGGTTAATGTTGAGACGGGAAGCCTACAACTTACGTAGTTTCGGTTCCCTGCAAGAATTTCCGAAGATTTCCGAACTGCAAGTCATTATGGCTCTTCATTTTTGATCATACATGTTGTGCATAAGATCGTAGCACTACAAGAGTAAAATTATAAACTTTACTAATACAAGTGTAACATCTTCTTGTTCTTATGTATTCATTATACGTTCCGAGAATAAAAGTAACGGCAAGTAAATATAAAGTATCAATTACCTTAATATATCGATTACAATTAATGTTATGTATTCCGATTACAAGTACGAATTACATTTTTGAAATGTAATTCGTTACAAGTATAAATTACTTGAAAAGTAATCGTTTCAAGTAATCCGATTACTTGTAATTCGTTACTTAACAACACTGTATATATATATATATAAGTATATATAGCAGGCCGGCTGGCCTCATTATTTTACTTTGCGATACCACATGGGATTTATCGTAATGTAAAATAACCCCGAAGTATCTTACAATCTAAAAGCTGATAGTTTTACTAATTACATTTATTCTGTTAGGATTAATAAATATAATGAGAAATGAAACATAATAGGCTTGTTACTACGATCATACTGCATGCCATAATTTAAATATGTTACGAGACTGATTAAGTGAATTATATGTGTGTTAAGGTGTATAGTATGTTTGTGGTGTATAGTCAACTTATTTATGTATCCCGTGATTATTTTCTGAAACAGTTTGAGCTTACTGTATATTTCAATTCTATACGCACATACCAGCAGTGTCTTTCTAGCTAATGGTTGCTATCGCTCACGAAAATTTAATTTTTTCTCTGGCCCAATCAGAAATCGGTAACTTTTGCACCGAACTTTCGTGATTCGCTTTCAGACTTTTCACACGGTCAAAATTGTAATTCTATCAATCATGAATAATAAATGTATTTTTTCGCGAAAAATAACAGCCTTTGTTAATTTAATTTTACTATAGTGCTTAGAAATACGTATTCTGAAAATAATAATGTTTTAAATGATAATTATTATACACTGGATTTTCTATGGTATGTGTTTTGTTTTTTGGTAAATTTTTATATTCATAATTATACATGCCTAGTTGGAAATTACGTTATTTTCTATTCGTACGTAGCCTACTAGAAACTTATTCGTTAAAATCTGGAAGGCTGAATACGCATTGAAAAATACATGTTTTATAAGTTCATTAAACGATAGGATTCTTCATGGTTCTATTTTGCCTTATATAAAATACTACCAATGATTAAAATTACTTGTATATTGAATGTATATTACATATTTTACAATTGATATACCTGAGGCCAGCTATATAGCTTATTTCTGTGAATATGAGAAATTAACTAATAATAACAGCCTATAAATAGGTACGCGAAATATCATATATTAATTTTAGGGCAATCTATACTCTCAACGCATGTACAATCATGTTGAGTTTGCAAATGTAGTGGCGTATCTCGGTTCTTTCGCACGCTGTGTAGATATATTAATAAATGCCAAATACCGCAACAGACAATTAGATAAAATCACATTTTGAGTGATTATGTAAAAACGTAAATGCAGTTGAGCAACAACAGCTTAAAACTTGCAGAGCATTCATTTAACATAGTAAGGTAAAGTGTAGCCGACCTGTAACTGAACTTGCTAACTTTTCCAGTCTCTACCCATTACTTAACTGGTGTATCTGTAAGCACAAATTTTCCATGTCTATATATTGCTAAAGTGAATAGCATGAATGTCATCACCATAGTACAGAGAGGAATGGACAAGGTAGTAAATGGGATTACAGGTCTTGGTAACTGAGATTGCTGAAGAGCAATTGTGGTTATAGTGGAGGCAGACGAGTAAAATTCCACATACGTTATCAAGAACAAAATTTGGTGCTAGATTTAAGCTCATTTAATTTATTTACACTTTTTATGATTTTCTAGATTTTTTTTATCTACCCAGGCGCTTAGGACAGCCGCTGGCCTAAAAGGAGTGTCGAAAAAGCGGTGGGAAAAAAAGGAGGGGGCACAAGTACATGGGCATATGTTATGCTACCTCTACACTTGGCAGGCTAACTCGAATTCCAACACGAATGCGAACAAAGACGAATTTTTTCAGATGCCAATGAACCATGAATCCACACTTGGCCTGCAAACGCGATTCCCAATTCCGAAGCGAACTAGATGAATCAGTCACAAACGAACTGAAAGTGTCTGCTATAAAGAGTATTGATGTAGTTATGGTACACTGCAGGCAGCTATAGTTTACTCTGTTTTGTTTACCAAGAAAATATAAACACCAAGATAACTTCGATGAATGTTCTTGGGTTACTGCTTGCAGGCCAAGTGTAGATACACACATTACGGACGTTGGCCCAACTTCCTTTGACTTGTTCAAAAAAAAAACGTCACCGAGGTGAGCGCCCACGAACTAACACGAACACAAGCCTTCACATGCCAACCAGCCCTCCACACTTGGCGCTCGCGAACGTTCGCGAACGTTCGCGAACGTTCGGGCTAAGTGTAGAGGGGGCATTATTCTAATGAGACAACGGAAATAACTTGAACCCTTGAATCCAAAAAAATTAAACGGAAGAAATTAATTTTGTGCAAATGGTCCAAAATAATAACCAATAATAATAAAACCAAAATAATATCGCGGAAAATAGCCGCTGCTCTTAAATTTCAGTCAGATAAATGCAGTATTGGAATTTTCGCCTATTTTTAATAAGGCCCTGCTACAATTGCCATGTGTCTTGGTCTCTTTGTATCATCCTCTCACGAAAAAAGGTTGCCACAAAAGTTATGTCCCGAGTTGTCAAATTGTAAACATTTCAAATACCAACACAAGAGTGCAGTAGTTTTGAGCGACATTTTAATATTTCCTTCTTCATTTGTCTGATGTGTTGTGGCCATTTGCAAAAGTTGGAGACCACAAATCCCTTTAAAAAAATTATAATACTAGTAGATCTTTTAGAGGCCACAAAATCAATTTAAAAATATTGATGATGTGAATATTGCCAAGCTTATTCTGTTTGAAAGGTAGCTCGGTAAACTGACATTTCAATGGCAAAGTAGTTACGTGACCTATTTCCAATTTCGGTACATAATGGTCAATTCACAAAATTCACTTTGTTTTTATTGTTTGTATACTACTATTTTTCCCGCGCGGTTTGTGATCCTCTGTAGACATTTTACGTTTTTTTTTTAATTTTAAATAATTTATGTTTGTTTACAATTTTTACATGTTTTCAAACGTATTTTTCTTGCATGGGAAAACTCAATAAGGGACAAAATTATAAAAGTTCGCCAACTGCTTGATCACGAAGGGACAAGGGACGAAGGGACAAGAAATATGACGCCACAGGGCTTCGTGGACCAATAGGTGAGTTGTGTCCAACGGACATGGCATTGGACAAGTCAATTGTAGCAGAGTCTTTACGGTACCCAGATACATTAACCCGCACTGTGACATCGAGTCATTCTAAAAACCACGAGTCTGTTTAAATAAATATATTTTGTTTTTAAAACACGAACCACTAGGACAAACCACAAGGACGAACTTCAGGTGACGATTCATTTTTAAAAAGTAGGTAAACATAAAATTCACAACTATTAGCCCACGTAAAAGCCAAATATATTTTAAAAAATCTTGAAAATGGAATTTAAGCACACGTTTATTGCTAGTAACGTCGACATTGGAAGATATATCTCAAAGTTTCCGGATAATGTATCATGGAACGAGGAAATGCAAAACACGAAAACTTCGGGGGCGTTATAAACCAACTTTAATAAAACCGAGGGGATTAGTAATCTACCGCTTACGGTTAACCAAAACTTCGCCTTTTTTTTATACATGGCACAATCTGCAAATACACTTAATACAATATGTGAGCAAAGCGAATAATTTCTTTAAAACTGTGGCGTGTAAGTTAACATCCAGATAAGTGTCCTACTTGGCTATTTTAATTTGGCACCGAGTCATGAAACTCTAAATTAGTGAACTTTACAAATCGGATAGCTGTCCTTTCCTGGCGTCTGCATTTTATTGTACTGATGTAAATATCCGTATAGGGAACTTATTCCGGTTAGGCATAGTTCAGAATTTTTAAAGGCGTTAGTTGCCCCATTACTGAAATCCGGATAGGTAGCTATTTAGAATGACTAACTTGTGTTGTCCAATGGGAAAAATCCGGATACCTGTCAAAACTAAGTGTTTGGCTCCAAAATATGGTTATTAGAAACATTTTCAGTAATACATATTTGTTTATTCAGCGTTTTGGTTGCTGCATATATAATATCGCAGGAACCATTACACAAATTTTAACCTACTTAATTTCTTGGGAGCTATACGCGATACTCGCAGCAAATTTAGTTTTCAAATAAATATAATACAGAAGGGATAACTTTATGAGAAACAAGAAGATAATGCACTCTATTTTTTTTCAAAATTGAACTATTTTAAATGATGTAGCTAATATCAAATCTCATTAAATGTTTGACACATTTTAACAACCAGTCCACTGTGCTAGAACGAAATTGTTATTTACGTAAATTTATTAATTCACTAGCTTCTAAGATACTGAAACCAAAAATATAAAACTTTTACTTCATAACATGTGAACTCCACAGCCCACTTGTGACAAATTTGGTAGTCAAGTAATGCAAAAAAATACAACACTATAATTTTTCAGAATATGAGGCAATTATATTAAACTTTTCTGCCAACTATAATGTTTCGTTTATTTATCTACGTTAAACCACCTTTAATGTGACACAAATGCATTATTTTCATCTTTTTTTGTAATCATTATTCGTCTCAAAAATTAAGACTATGCCATAATCTATAAATACAAGCGAAATACCACTGACTCATCACGAGATCTCTCAAACTATACGTCCGATTGAATTGAAATTTGGCATGCATATTCCTTTCCGCATCAGGATCGTAACGTCCGTTTATGTAGGCATATGTGATCTGCTACCCGTGTGAAACCGGGGTAGGTTTCTAGTTTTTAACATTACGTAATCGATTCGCGTCAAATCAGGCATGCAATTAGTTATATGGTATTCGACATTTACGTTTTGATTTAAGAAAGACACTTTTATTTTCAAAATAACAAACCTTATATTAAACATTTCACTTGTTAGTATTTAAACTAAGTAGAGCATGTAATAAAATAGTGATGCGGACAACGGTGATGGTATTACTTTGGACATGTTGGAGATAATATTGAAAATAACAAAACAATATTCTTACGTTAATATTAGTGTCTTCAATTTTTGTAAGAAGGGTTCTTTGTGGAAATACATATGTGCAACATGAAGTACCTAAGGATTTGGTAAGTCTACCTGTAAATAACTTAAGAATAATTGCTTCGTAATTTAATGTTAATTTTAAGCGTTGCCATGCAGAATTAAAAATAGGTGCTCGGTAATATCTAAAAGTGTGCATTCCCTATATGACAGTTCCGCATTTTTCAAAGGTCCATATAGTATAGTAAGAAGATAATGTTATGTATTTTGGCGAGGTCCTTATAAGAGGTGATGGATTGAAAATACCATAACTTGTTTGACACTTTTGTGACTCGGAGTTCCAATATATTTTTTGCTAAATAAAACCAAAATGTAAAGAGATGTAACAGCGATAGTATATAAACAGGAAAATAATAATCACAACATATTTTTTCACTGTCCAAGTTATAATATGTAGTGTTTTATACAATATAAGTAAATATATTAGAACTCAGAGTAACAAATGTGTCGAAGATTAAAAAAACTAAAACCACGTAGTTTCCATTGTAACTTAGCCTCAAAAGTTCAAAATGAATTTATAGTGAAATCTGAATGGCGTCGCAGTAACATACGGTCGCTGGCGTATGGCTCTGTTGAAAGAAGTTCAGTGGTTGTTTATCATATTTAAATAACTATATACGTACTTTTATTAACATACGGTAAAATTTTTGTCTTTCGTTTAGTTTTACCTACTCAATAAACACATTGACTTCTTAAAATGGGAACCAGTGCCATAGTACTCGAAACACCTCCAACTTTATATTACTAGCTGACCGACCCGTCTTCGCACGGCTATACTAAAGGGAAAAGACCAAATCTCCGATTTACAGTAATAATAAATGAAATATAATGGCAATTAATTTATTACAATGTTTTTTTTAATAAATCGGAGAGAAAACGAATAGCACATGTTTACAGGTATTATAGCAATTAACCGAATTAAAAATCTCTGTGACGTAATTATAGAAGTAATATACACATATCAGGTATTTAAATCAAAATAAAGTCGACTATAACATTGTTCTGGGGCTAGGTTAAAGCAATTAATTCTTCTCATCACTATCAGAGCTTTTGTGACTTGGTAGGATAGTCAATATCATAGCAAAACAAATACAACCTCTCATTAATTGGAAAATAATCTCAATTATGAATATGATATAAACCGAATTTAAATTCTCTTTAAAAAAATGACCGTAGATTCTCTTTAGGCAGGCTGGCTTAAGCAAAGCTAACTACAATAATTAAAAGTGGTTAACCACATCTATTCTCTTAATATAAATTTATAGATTACCATTTCAAAACTACTTTATTTTACTACACAATGTAGCTTCACATCTCTCAAAACTGTTCTGGGACGATACGCATTCCTAGTAGGTACTCAAATGACTTAAATTTCACAATAAAATGCTTCAGGCGTCGCGCTACGCGGCCTACTTATTTCGCTCCATATTACAACCAAGGTGGCGTACTACGCTATCATTGTAAAGGTGTGAAAACAGGGATTGCATGGAATAAATTATTTAATAAAAAATTTTTGTTAAAGTACAACATCATCGTTACTTTAAATTGCTTAGTACCTGGAACCCAGGCATACTTAAATCGCATAGAGTAAACAAATTACAGACGTAAAAAAATTTCCGACTAAATTAAAAATAAAAAATCATGTGAAATTACGTCATAAATCATGAAAAACTACATATCATAAAATCATACGTTTCAATGAGGTAAACCAAATACAATACAGAGCAATACCGGAAATTCGGCAAGAGTAGCGGAAACTACTTTGACCAGCGATCCCAGCGGGATGTGGATGAAGTTAGGGGTTTCGCCGTATTCGTTTACATTGAAAAGTCGAGAGTTGAATTCAGAAAATGTGTACTAAAATTATCAAAAGTACCTGAAAAACGCGATTAAAAATTTCTAAAGTGCTATAACAAAGTTTATTTCGAATTATATTGCATCCAGCATTCAAGAGGTAGTGCTAGTAGCGGTGGTTTCACTCACTTTCCTAACGTAAAAAAACATAGCGCCCCGTTTTTGATCTGCATAGCATTTGGTTAAAAGTAGGCGTATTTTCTGGCGATTATCATAATTTTACAAATATTTTTAATATAAATATACATACAGATATCCGGCGTGACTAAAGACGATATATTAGTTTATACTACTTTTCTTAGAGTAAAGTAGGCTAATAAGGGCTATTCCGTTTCTTAAACATATAGGCTATCAGGTTTTTTCAGTGGCTTAGGTGAAGTCAAGTTGCTAACGCAATACAAATTTATTGATTATAGCAAACATACATAGCAGAAGTAAACTTTATTGTATACGTTTGTGTTATTTATAAACTCGTCTTCAGATTATGTTCATTAAAATTACTAAAACAAAATGTAATAGGCTTGCAGTATCTTGAGAAGGGGAAGTTCAACGTAAAGTCGTCACAGCGATACAAAGGCAACAACATTACCACAGACAACTCCTTGTGGAATAAAAATAATAATAATAATAATTCCATGATATGTTAAGTTGCCGAACATGTTTTATTTAACAAGTTTCCGTTTCGTTCACTTACCCTATCGCTTTCTTTCCTTTGATTTCAAAGTATTTATTTCATGTTACTCAGCTATAGAAATGATATATAAATAAGTCATACAGGAAATTCAATTTAAATTTTTGCTCTGGAAACATTAAACCACGAAATATACTTCTAGGACTCCAAAAATATTAACAGTTTTAGTATATTTAAACTGTCGTAGTATCTATCCTAAGTTATAAATAATAGCGCAGGAGTGTATAATATTCCTTCAAAAACAGTAATACTTTATACGTAAGGGCCTTCCCTAGTTAAGCGTAGGTATTCGTAAGTCCCCGTAAAAAAATGTTTTGGTAATACGATTTTATTCCACGAAAAGTGAAAATTGTGTTGTTTTACATTTTCCGTATAATATATTTACATAGACAATTTTTTTGTGAAAATGGCGAAAAAGCGCATATTCAGAGCCTGGTTACGCAGTTTACTTGATTCGCAGTCAAAATGTACAACATGAAATTAGTAGATTTATCATTTGTCTTTTATCGCGTAATAATACCCCACTGTTACAGATCTTGTTTGCGAGTAATTAGTATAGGCGTGATGCGTTCCGTAGCATTGAATGCATGGCGTAAATGGGACAACTGCGCTCAAATATTTAATAAGGAAGCAACCTTAAAAGACGATATATAGTAATGGTGAGCGACACACAATCTATTTGTCTCGGAAACGAATTACCCATCTTCCTTGAAAGATGCAGGCGATACTTGATGAGCGACACACTACCTGTTGTCTCGAAAACGAACTACCCTTCCTCCTTGAAAGATGCAGGCGATACTGAACACCCTCCACTCTTGTGGCAGAATGTCAAACCTCTCACAATGTTTCGGTAGTAGTTCCAGAATCCACAAATAGAGTTACAAGTGGCTGGAATGTATTTACACACACTATATGGAGCAAGAATATACTAAAATACTTTTAGGCAAAATGACTTTAGGCAAAACGATTTTAGGCAAAACGACTGCTCGGCAAGTTAACTGTCTGTTAAAGAAAGCGAAGTGCTGAAACTTTAGGCAAAACAACTTTAGGCGAAATGACATTAGGCAAAACGACTTTAGGGCAAAACGAATTTTAGGCAGTACGATTTTAGGCAAAACGACTGTAGGGGAACTTAAGCATGAGATTATAATTTTAGGCAAAACGACTTTAGGCACAACGATTTTAGGCAAAATGACTTTAGGCAAAATGACTTTTAGGCAAACCGACTTTAGGCAAAACGATTTTAGGCAAAATGGTTTTAGGCAATACGACTTTAGGCAAACTTACTTTAGGCAAAATGACTTTAGGCAAAACGACTTTAGGCAAAACGACTATAGGCAAAATGACTTTAGGCAAAATGACTTTAGGCAAAATGACTTTAGGCAAACCAAATTTTAGGCAAAACGAAGGTGGGGAAACACGATTAGGCAAAACGATTTTAGGCTAAACGACGCGCCCCCGCAAGGAGTATCTCGGCAATGCTGAGCCCTTCCGTTTACGTTGCTGCGTGCGACCCATAGAAGCCGAATACTTGGTTGCGGTGGTAGCCATGATTGGTTATGTGCTAAATACATTAAATATTGTTTCAAGTACAAGAATATGTAATGCTATATTATAACTTTGGGTTTTTTGACGTGACAACGTCTAATAAATCGATGAACGCCCGCTGGACGCACTAAAAAAGATGACTCATTGTCCCGTTACGCACATTGTCCCGTTACGCTCACTGTACGCTTGCGCCGCATCTATCTCTCTTCCATTCGATTGTAACAACCATCTATTTGACTTTTTCGAGGCACATTAAACTTGAAACACTCCCATTCGTTTCCTACTTTTCCTATCATCGTCCTATCCTTAACATAATAACACAGATTGGAAGAAGTTAAATAGCAAACATGTATAAAAGTTATAGTTAAAATAATCTCTTCGTTAAAGTAATAAACATATTTGAATTAATGAGTGCAAATAAAAGTAAATTTATCAATTAAATTGTAGATTTCAATTCACTCCTTTGTATCCATACAAAATAGTGATAATCTCTAAAAATGATTCAATTTCATTCTTAAAAGTATGCAATAATTTCATCAATGTTTTGTCATGACGTTGTCACAAACTATCGTCCGTAAACCGACTTTACAGACAACCAATTTTTTATTTTATTTATATGTGTGTGTATGTGTGTGTAAATTCTGTCAATGCTATAATCTCGAAGCATAATTTTTTTTAAATAAAATTAAAAATATATCGTTACCTTGAAATGCTATCTCATTGGTTGCCATTTGTTAAGATTCCGTGCATTGTGGAAGCAGCAGAGACGCGATAGTGAGACGTTCTGGGTGATCCGTCTCCGTGATCCGTCTCCGTGGTCCGTCTCCGTGGTCCGTCTCCGTGCCTTTGAAGAACGGACCAATCCCCGGCTGGAACATGGCCTCGAGATCCGCGCACAGGAAGCATCGCCACGTAGGCCGACGACCACGTATCTGAAAGACTGGAAACTCAACCTTGTTCTTCTGAGCCCGCACGCAATCACCGACTACACTGCAATCTACTGTATGAATACACAAATGAAGTAACGTGATCGCAAGTGCGTGACGATAGAATGTGTTTGAAAAAATCAATTGTCAGCAGTTGGAACGGAGGAACTACACAACAAATCAGTCTCGCATAGTAGAGTATTAATATTAATAAACGACTCAAGACGTTTTAACCACCAGGATGCTCGACACAATTTCTAGCGCTGAAAGAATTTTTTTATATATATATTACATTATGGACTAAATATACTTGCTAATTTCAATGTATTCGATTATTATAATAGAAGCGATCAGGTGGTAACACAATACCGTAGAAAAAAAGAGGGTTGTCGGTAAAGTCGTTTTACGGACGATAATTTTACGTGACAACGTCATAAATAAACAATGATGAAAAATTGCATACTTTTTAATTTTCAAATATTATTTACAGTTTTTGCAAATTTAATTTAATTTAATTTGTTTAAATATAATCACGAACAATTAGTTAAAAAGCCCGCCTTAACCTGTTTGATATTATAGAATATTTTCTCGCACGGTGGTTGGCCGGTTCTTGTACGCTCGGCTCAGGCGGAACGTGACAAATTGTTCATGCGTGCAGCCGGCGTTCATCGATTTATAAGACGTTATCACGTCAAAAATATTTTGGATGATTAAACATCCCCTTTCCATGTTGCCACGTTATCACATTTGTCCATAACCGTAGTTGGTCCTGTGTAGTACTCATTCCTGTCGGCTGCCACGCTACACTGGTTGCCTACCTGCTAGGCATTCACCCGCCTCTAACAGAATGACAGCACCTCTTCTGGATCTTGGCGAAAGGGCAGTATTTTTACATAACGTTTTACAAAACAAAAGCTCTTTTTAGATCTGCAACATAACTTACTTTACAACCTGTGCACTGTGTGTCTGAACCAATTGACTAAGACTTAGAAGTCGTAAAATGTGTCCTACCGGTTGCCTTAACGGATTGTCAGTTAGTAACCCTTTTTTTCCGGCTATGGTATTTTATAGTAAAATTAATTCTAAATTTATTCAGAAACTATAGTAAATATACATGCTCACATAAAGGCGAGAGTCACCCTATAAATTCTATAGTCGCAAGTAATAGAGTTCTTGTAAATAATAAAATGAATTACATAAAGAAAAAAAAACTAGTAGCTACATGTCCTTGATTTGATTTACTGTCTGTGCGTTACTTTTACGTTATCGTTACACGTATCAATAACTTCAACTCCACGTCGGGAAAGCTGTCGTGGAAACTTTGCTGTGCGGAATAGCAAGTTTGACGCAGCGAGCCCCAGGGTGACTTCTATAACGCCACACCCGTGCGCGTAGAGGCGACGAGGCGTGTGACGTTACGTGTCGGCGTCGCCCGTAGAGGCATCGCGCTTCCCGACCTCCTGCACGCGAATACACGCCCAGGTACGTAATCCTCTTAATTGCTTCGTCGCCGTGTACCGCCCCGTCGTGCGACGGCGCGTTAATTGGCTAGGGGGGAGGGGAACCATGGGCGGCCGAGAGCTCACACGGTGCACTCTCGTGACGTCAAAGGTCGTCGGGTGGCAACTCGAACAGCCAAGTAGTGTTTCAAGTCGACAGATAGATAGCGCTACTACACCTAGCTAGTTCATTTGCAAATTCATGAAAAGCGTAAATATTTATAATTAAATAACAATTTAAATATTTATGACGGAATTAAATTTATGAAGAAAACAATAAATAGCGATGAAAATATAAATTATTACGTAGTATTATTATTTGACGTGATAACGTCTTATAAATCGATGAACGACTGCTGCAAGCACGAAAAATTTGTCACGTTCCGCCTGAGCCGATCGTGCAAGAACCAGCCAACCACCGTGCGAGAAAATCTTCTGTAATATCAAACAGGTTATGGCGGGCTTTTTAACTAATTGTTCGTGATTATATTTAAATAAATTAAATTAAATTTGCAAAAACTGTAAATAATATTTGAAAATTAAACATTGTTTGTCAGTAAGGTCGGTTAACGGACGATAGTTTAACGTGACAACGTCATAACAAAACATTGATGAAATTATTGATCCAGAAGAAAAGGAAATATTATATTCGGCCTGATACTGAGCCGTAATAGGTTTTTGCAACCAAACCATTTAGGCATTAAAGATATTATATTCTTTGAGGAATAATTTTTTTTTTAAATTTTTCTATCTTTTGTATGATAACATCTACCTCTGCATACTTTTATGAATAAAATTGAATCATTTTTATTGAATTATCACTATTTTGTATGGATACAAAGGAGTGAAATGAAATGTACAATTTAATTAATAAATTTACTTTTATTTGCATTCATTAATTCAAATATATTTATTACTTTTGAAATGTTGCGTGCGCCGTATTTATTTTTACAAGTACAAAAAAAAATTTCGCAGCTGCCGGTATTCGAACCGACAACCTTATAAATTAATACTTTCAGATGATGTATACAGATTTATAAAAATTTTGTTCACCGTAGGGCAATAATATTATTTCGTTTTTGTAACACGATTTTATAAAATATTCGCATCCCAAATACACCAAACTTATTTATAATGTGTTACAATATTTTTTAAAACATTGTGCAAAAGATCCCGGGTGTAATTTGAATTCTTATGTGTAACTGTAAAACACCATTGTTGGTTCAAAACGTATTTGAATATTCAACATTACTTTTAAATAACCGTACCGATTGTGCTGAAAATCGGAGGTCAATCGTTAAATTACATAATATTAATAATTCAAACGACGAAAATATGATTGAAAAGTCAAATCGATGGTTGTTCCAATCGAGTGGAAGAGAAATGCCACGCATGCGTACAATGAGCAAACAGAACACATTCGTAGTGGGACATCCGTAGTGGGACACTTTTTCGTGCGTGCAGCCGGCGTTCATCGATTTATTAGACGTGTCACGTCAAAAAGTATGCAATTTTTCATCAATGTTTTCTTATGACGTTATCACGTAAAATTATCGTCCGTAAATTGACTTTACAGACAACCCCCCCCCCCCCCCCCTTTTTTTTTTTTTTTTTTATATTTTGGCGATTAGTGGTTCTTTCGAAGATGTAATAAATTTGGACTAGACAAATGTTTTTTCCTCGGACACGTGTGTTAAAACAAACTTGCAGACAGTGATGACGTGCGAGGCGGAGCACAACACTGTGACTCGAAGCACTCGCTCGCTCACCCGACCACAAGCGCACTCGCGGAGACGGGCCGGAGCGAGCCACATGAAATAAACATACCTGCGGTGCCGCGCCGGAAAAACATGCTCTCCCGCTCCCTTTCTCTTCCATCTTCCGTCACTTCCCCCTCTCCAAGGGGCCACCTCCCCCCCCCCCTCCATTCCGGGTGGGTCCCAATCCATGGGAAGCCTTCTTTTCACAGACGAGAGAGCCAAACGCCCGATCGTGCATCTTCGGGTTTTTTCTTTGTTCATTGTCACTAATGATAACTAATGGTCAATCAGGTTAGGATAGCTACATTATAAATACTTTGAAACTTTGTGGATGGTTGATTTGGTTAGGATAGCTACAGTAAAGATACTGTGAAATCATGTATACGGTTTCCTAAGCGCTGGATAGCTACATATTAAAATGTTATTTGCTAGGCAACCATAAAATGATTTTACAGTATTTTTAATGTAGCTATACTTACCTAATATAACCAACCATCCACAATGTTTTAAAGTATTTATAATGTAGCTAACCTATCCTAATCGACCGCAAAATTTAATGTCACACCGGTTTATACAATGAGATAGAACGGGGGGATAAAAGCGGGCATGAACTTCGGGGAACTTCGGGTGTGGCTCTCTCGCCTGTGAAATGAAGGCTTCCCCCTCTGCGAGTCCTAGCCGGCCCGACAGGAAGCGAGCTGTGGAGATCCTGCCGAGTCTCCACCCCCACTCCTCCTCCCACAACCCCCTCCATCCCACCCCCTTCCCACCGAGCGCGAGGCGGCCATTTAATGTGAAATTCAGCAGCGTGATGAATGTAGCGCGTGCGGAGTCGCCCGGACTTTGTCCGTTATCGCCGAGTTCTGGGGTCCGGTGCCGTCTGGTCTGCAGGGCGCGACCTGCTGGTGTCAGCGCGAAACATGCAGGACAACCTGGAGCGGGTGTCCGCTTCAAAGAAGAAGTGACTCTAGTTGCCAAAGCGAACCGTATCTCTATAAAGGTCTCAAAGCTTGATAAAGTGTGACTGAAAAAAGTTCAAGTGAAAACTATATACTGTTTGTGAAGAAGCAAATATATATTCTATATAATTCATAATACAGAATAAATGCTGGCGGTCCGACTTCATTCGGTAAACTTGTTATCTCCTGCAGCGACTCGAACAGAAACTTAAACAGTTTTGTGTACAAGACGCTTTTATTGGTTATAATATAGCACACGACAAACATGCAAACTTGGTACTGATACGTCGCCGTTTGCTTCAATAGCCGAAACAGGTTAACTGCTAATGGCCGACGATCTCTGTGAACACAAATTACACACTTTTACTTTGATGCAACGATTACTAAGGCAGAACAAATAATAACCCTGACATTTAGAGATTATGTTAGCTATGGCAACAAACAATGTAATTTTGTATTCTATTTGCTTTTAATTAATTTACTGATACTTCCAAAATTGCAAACTAGACTTAACTTTACCAATTACACACAATCTTTATCTGACACACAATTCAAAACATATAGGTACTTGACTTATACTTAGACCAACGCCGCGAGTTTGGGTCCGCCCTCCATTTATATAGTAAGCATTTAAGTCAGATCCCTAGTGGCGCTTTCGCCTACACACTATTGAGGTGCGGCCAACTTGTCGTCTTTATAGTTCCGGATATCCGGCGTCTCAGTCCTGTCTATCAATTTACTACTCTAAGTACAAAGTCAATTCCGGGTAAGTTCGCCAACGCTGCCTATAAACCCCTCTTCGCCGTATGCGGACGATGTAGATGTCGAATTCCACTCTCGTTGCGCCGACTCGCTCCTTCGCCACTCGCTGAGCGAGTGTCCCTAATAAAAAGTCACTTCACTATTTTCCTTCAGGGGGTATTCGCCCACCCCTGAGGACTTCAAATTTGATTAGCAGCTGCTTGCTAACAAACCCGTATTTATACCCGGCGAACCCAGAGTGATATCATCAAGTGCCAATCAGCACAGACTTGAAGTGACATCATCTAGAGCCAATCAGCGCTCACTGCGTTGTTGCTAAGGGCTCGGTCGCCTGTGAGCCTCGGGTTTCCTGGGGCCTAGGAGTTATGCAACCTCTTAGACTCCCGTGTATTGCAGTTGTCCTGCCTTTTGGGGAATTCTCGTTAGGTAGGAATTTCCTACCATAACAAACCGGTATTTTCAATGGACATTTTTTTTATGATTTTACATAAAAATTGGTTGTCTGTAAAGTCGGTTTACGGACGATAGTTTAACGTGACAACGTCATAATAAAACATTGATGAAATAATTGCATACTGTATTAACAAAATTGAATCATTTTTATTTTAATAATAAAAGAATAAATACTTCAAATTATACTAGTAATCATATTTTTAAAATGCAAGAATAATTAACCTTTATTGCAGAAATTTTTGTTGTAATAAGCGATGAAAACCACATTAACTTTTCACTTCACTTTATAAACAGTCGAGTGGAAGAGAGAGATATGCGGCGCAAGCGTACAATGAGCGTAACGGGACACGCCGTAACGGAACAATGAGCGCAACGGGACACAGCGTAACGGAAACATGTGCGTAACGGGACACTTTTTCGTGCGTGCAGCCGGCGTCCATCGATTTATTAGACGTTGTCACGTCAGAAATTATCCAAGGTGGATACTTCGGCAGGGGCGTGAACGAGTGCTCGAGGACGGAAGAATCTGTGGCGGTCCGCCCAGAGCCGTGTGCATGCGGACAAATGAGCAGACACAGTTCTGCAATAGTTTTACAGTGCAGTACTACCTGCAACAGAACGTGTGTTTTATAACAGTTACATGTGCTGATGTGCTTCGGGAAAAGTTACATTGATCCTTCAAACTAGGTTGTAAATGGCGCTATACCAACAATCTTACAGAATTTTGGTTCCTTAGTCACTACTACTTTTCTCAGTGTGTTCACAAGACGAATACTTCCCGGAGCGGAGCAAACTGGAACAGCCCAATAAAAAACAAACGGCAATATCCGCAAATTTTCTCACTTTCAGGTTGGAAAGCGACCTATACCTATGTGAACAGCAATGCATTTTAAGCTAGTTGCTGTAGAACATTGATTTAACACGCCTTTTGAACTTACTGTAAGATTCCAGCTTGAAGCCGTTTAATGGAAGTCTGGTAACGCAAGAGCAACTTTTATGAAAAATATACGTCTGAAACACATGTGGAGAAAAAATTCAGCTGAGCCATATTAGTTTCATTTTTTTTACCCTAAACTGTATTTTTTATATTTTAAACTTTGACTTTTAAAAAACGTAGTATATAATTAAATGTTATGCCAAAAGTTAGGAGTGACTTTCTTGTGGAAACACTTTTTTCCCTGTGAAGTCATTGGTGTTTAATATTGAATTCATCTTTATGAATTGCTATAATTGTCATAATAGAACTACTTTGAAGAGACACTCTTTTATGGTATTTGAAAATCTCTTAATGAGTGATTTCGGCCTTAATGAAAGACCATTTTCACAATTAAATGTTTAAAAAAAATTAGTTTTATCATAGAGACTGTTGAAACGACAGTGTAATATTTCTGTTTCTCTGCCTCCCTCTTCGCGCTTTTCCACTGAGTTCAGACCACGAGGCGGGAATTTCACCGAATTGCCTAAGAACACAGGAGAAAGCCGAAAATAAGACAAGGCGCTTGTTTGTGTGTTTTGCAAGCCTGCGTGATTCGAGTCTGCTCCGAGCGGTGGGCTATCTTCTAGGGCAGGGGCGGAGGCGCGGGGAAGTCTTCTGGAAGCCATTCGACTTTGAAACAAGCACAACGTGGAAAGGAGGAACGAGGGGAGACGAACCAAGGGAGGGGAGAGGGGATACTGCGACGAGCGGCATCTTCTGCAAATTGAATTTACGCGAGAACGTAATTAGCGCGTCGCGACTTTTAGCCCTCGTTTCTTCAGCTTCCAGACAACGTCAAGGCGAAGCGTTTTCGTTCAAACCCCTACCTTTTTATATTTTCTCCACCCCCACCCCCTCCTTTTTTACTCTAAAACACTGCCAAAAAAGACTAGTTTGACGGTTTTAAAAGACACAGCACATTTAAAGGAAGCGCACTAAAAACAAAAATTCCCGAGACCACCACTGTAGCTCCCGAAAACTGTCGAATTGTTTTGTAAAGAAAGAGGTCTGTTTTAATTATTCCCGGGAGGGTTCGTTTCATTGCCACAAAACAATTTAAACTTTGGGGCGACGTTAATTAAGCATTTTCCCGCAGAAAGTTTGATGTTCATTTTATTCGCATTAAAGTAGTTTCAATAGGTTCAAATGTAGATGTAAACGTTGATTTTAATCAGTGCGCTATGTTTTGTTCCGGTAGTTGATATTTAAAAACACTTTTCAAAGTACTTTTTTACTTTATAACCCATAGTTACTTCGGCCGACCCCTAAGTTCGACCGCATAATGGAATTTCTCGGTTATAACTTTGCCACCTGCGCTGAGAATTGATTTCCCAAAGGTATAATATCCAAAATCCTCTTTAGCTTCCGTACGTTCGCGTAGCAGTTATCTTTAACTTGAAACTTCGCGCTTTCTCGTATCGATACTGCGGTCGCCACTTATCAAATAAATACAAGCTGCACATTTAATTTTAACAACTCTGCGTATTGAGTATTATAAGTTCTATCTGGGGATTTCTGACTTAAACTGCACCGTTGACTGGATATACAGTTAGACATCTATATATATAAAAATTTAGCTTCCGTATGTATTTGGCCGCAAAACTCGGAAAGTATACGATGGTTTGGATTGAAATTTTTACAGAACATTGCATCTTAACAGAAGAGTGTTTATATGAAATAAAAGTTTGGGAAAATCCACCGGAAAAGTCGGAAAAAAAAAGTTTCTATAACTAAATATCATGGTCACCCAACTTAGTTGTGACCACGCTCGACGATGCTGTAACATATTGTCGAAGTTCAAGCACATCAGGCTACTCGACCATTGTGCCTTGACGACTATAATTTACACAAATATGTATATATATATATATATATATATATATATATATATTTCAAGAAAGAATAAAAAACTTTATTTAATTTGAAAGTATATTCTTTCGACTCTATTGATAAAAATACGTTTAAATTAAAAAATACATTTCGTACAATACATTTGAAAATTAAATAATTCTTATCTTATAGCTTATATCTTATATATTGCTATTATAATTTGTTATAATCACGTACGTTGTTATGATAATTGTTGATATATCAAACCGGTTGTCATATCGGGTACACATCGTTTGCCCTACAGGCGTTTGCCCTAAACGTAGGGCAAATGCCTGTAGGGTAAACGACTTTAGGGCAAATGCCGTTTAGTGCAAACGACTGTAGGGCAAACGCCGGCAAGCACTTATGTTTTGGATTAACGAAACCACACCAACTTTTAGGGCAGACGCCTGTAGGGCAAATGCCTGTAGGGCAAACGACTGTCGAAAAACTTCTTTTAGGGCAAACGCCTTTAGGGCAAATGCCGGAGCCTGGTCCGAATGGGATTATCAAACATTTTGTGTAAACGCCTTTAGGGCAAATGCCTGTAGGGCAAACGCCTGTAGGGCAAATGCCTTTAGGGCAAACGCCTGTAGGGCAAATGACTTTAGGTTAAATGAAGTTTAGGTTATTTTGGGTAATGTAGGTTTTTTCAATTATGTATCGATTCAAACAGTGTTCTTGTAGTTTATATTTCCTCCGCAGGTGGCAGTACCTCAATAAATGTTTTCCCTCTGAATGCAAAGTTTACAAAAACGTCGGTAGATGGCACTTATGTAAGCCTATGTCGAGGTTTGGTGGGAATTCGTTTGGTATGAACTTCCTAGATTCACCAACAGATGGTTCCCTGCGCTAAGTTCAATGTTATCGAATATTTTTTCTGTAAAATATTTCGGAACATAAGATGATGTAAGGTCTTCGACCAAAAAAAATTGTATGATAAAAAAAAACAGTATTGGCGATTTAACAAAAATATCGCTGGAAAAAGGTTCAACTTTTTTTCCGGGGCTTTACTTATTTCAATTTCAGCTGTCAGACGTGCATTACGCTATGATTACTTAAAATATTACGAGAATATAGGTAAATAATGCGAATACTAGCTGTTAAACATTTTCTTAATTAGCATTATAGTACTAATGCGGTTAAACTTCTACATATTGTTCATACTATTTTATTCCGTAATGTATACACAACATACAGCTGAAGTACACAATGAAGAAATATTCCAGTTCGTTTTGTTCTGGGGTTTCCATAATTTGCATTAATTACCTCAAAATCATATTCACCCCTTTTTAACCTCTTAGCGATTGCATTTTGCTAAATGATTATAGTTTGATTAGTAGTGTTTAAGTCTTTATTATTACTAACATTTATTTTCTTTATTCTTAGTTATTTATTTAGTTATTTATTTATTTTTCACAGCTTATGGCTTGAATTCCACTAAATGGAAAAATTGTGGTTGGTAGAATTAGTATGTTTATTATTGGTAGTCAATATCTTTTCTTATAATATATTATTTTCACAGATAAAACTTTTATTTTAAAACCATATATAGGTACCCCTTTCACCTCTTTAGAGGTTGAAATTTGCAAATTGATAAGATTTTTGTTGGTAGTTTTTGAATGTTTATTATTAGTACCCATGTTATTTTACTGCGCGTTATTAGATTCGGAGATATAATTTTTCAATTTTCAAACCATATTTATCCCTTTTTCACCCACTGGGGTTGAATATCGAAATATGATGATTTTGTTGTTTATAGTTTTTGTGTGTTTATTATTGGTTCCCATTATATTTTGTAAAACTTTATTAAATTCAAAGATATGATTATAATCATGAACACAATTTTCACCCCTTTTTAACCGCTTAGGGGTTGAATTTCGTAATTAAAATTTGCGGTTATTAGTTCAAGTAAGTTACGTTTATAATTGGTACCAAATATCTTACATTTTGCTACATTAAATTTGGAGATTTAATTGTTAATCTTAAAACCATATTTACCCTTTTTTCACCCCTTTAGGGGTGGAATTCCACAATTTCATATAGCATAGTATATACGATATCCGAAGACCTTTGTTTAAGAAAAAAATTATCAGAATCCCACCAGTAGTTTTCAATTGATGCCGGAAGAGAAATACAGACAAATAGACAAACATTAAAAAAATTTTAAAAACTATATTTTCCAGTTCACAATAATGTAAATAGGCGTTTAATAGTTGTTTCGTCAGTACTTTTGTATAGACTTTTCATCTCGAAAATAGATAATCTATAGATTTGGTAGCCTAGGTAATTTCCCATGTACAAGAGGTAAACAAGCTGTGTAACCTGACAGACACAAAACAAAAATAAATAAATAATATTGATACCTGAAAAGAAAAATTAAACAAAATTATTAAGTTAAGTATTAATTGTGAAGAATACATTATTAATAATAATAAGAAAAACATAATAAGTAATTACTTACGCATATAGCGCCTATCTGAATTGTCAAAATGCATTAGTAGTGATGATGGTTAATGTGCGAATAATAAACTCAAAGCGTTAAATTATATGTTCGTTTATACAATATTAATACTTTATATATTGTTAAATATATTTTTACTCGATATTTGACGGTTATGTTCCGAGAAAGACAACTGTCAACTCCGTTGTATTGTTATTTAATGCGTTACGTTATGTCCTTAGAGGGAGAAGGGGAAGGGGAAGAAAAGAAGGCACATAAAAAAGAGAAAAAGCGCATATTTGAATTCCTGATACAAATACTTTCGTTGCAACAATGCAAAAATGTTAACTGCTTTCATATGAATGTGACATATTGTTGGGCCGGTATCAACTACAGTCTATCAGTTTATACCGATCCATATTGTTTACGATTCAAATGAGTATGACACGGAAACAAAATGTAAAAGGACAAAATATACAGCCTTTAACTTCAAAGCTTTTGTGAGGTTAATTACTTTCGATTTATCTAAGTCACGCTATTTATGTGTCGAAAGAAACTTGAGATAGATAATAAGTTACCTAGTATGAACTATAGTAATTATACTTCACATACATGGGTAAAAGGAGGGGTAAGGGTACTGTCTTCCAATTAACCGAAAATGTTGAGTTTGTTAGTAACAAACCTGCCTTATATGCGACAAAATATATTCATATTTAATAACAAATATTAAAACATAAGTTACAATTTAAAATAAATTTTATAAAATATCGGGAAATTTTGAAACTAGCCCATGCAATTAGTAATAATAATATTCAACACATCATAGTAATCAATCACTTGCATATATATAAATATAAACAAATAATATTATGTTATATATAAGACATTTTCCGAACAATCACAGAAATTTCCAAATGTCGTCCCTACCACACTTAATTAAGCAAATCTCTGCCTAGTATGCCTACTAAGGAATACCCTAAAAACTATTAATTTGAAACATTTGTGTAACTTTATACATATATTCTTATAAAAATTTTACAAATCGTGGTAATAAATAATTTTAGTAATAGTGTCCATGAATAAGAACAAAATAAAAACAAGTGAAGCACTGCTTTCTGCGAGTGGGATTTGATGACAATGGTTTCAAGCTCAATGATAAACCGCCCTAGCTCTCAATACTAGGCTGCCGGGTAGGGCCTACATAAGTATCGCAATAGGGCATTCATCACATAGCACATAAATAAAATTTTAAGGAGTGAACTCTTTCAGCAGCATACACGAAAACACCTTTTCTATTACGTAATCGCATATCACTATAAATACGGCTGAGAAACCATACAATTACCATGTTGTGTACTAAGGTTGTATACAAATTGATGTTTTGTTTTGATTCATAAACCATGTCAAAATATGAAACTAAACTAATTAAAAACTACAAGTCATTTGTACGATTTCAAAGACGACACGTAGACAACATGGCATACACTGCGCGCTCAAAAATAAAACTGTCATTGCAATCTAAAAGTCTAGAAGTCTTTCCAGCACAGCATTAACACAGCAATGAGACAAAACAAAAATAACAAATAACGTATTAATTTATTAAACATAGGTGATGGTGAAAAGACGTCACTTGCTCCTACTAAGTTATGAATAACATATTTTCCAGTAAATTCTGTTTGTTTAATTGTTTTGAAAATATATTAACTAAAATTGCACTTTTTTTGCGAATATGCTGATTCATTAGCATCTGAAACAGAGTTATATTTAATTATCTTTCTTTGTGTATTATACTTTTACGTAATTCATTATTGTACACATTCCACGACATATCAAAATCGTTCCTAGTTTACACTCATACCTATGACATTCATTCAAATATTGTGGCAATATGGATGAATTGATTAAATGCATTTTGAAAAGTTGTACATTTCATTGGATGTCACACATTAAATCAGTCTTTTATTGTACTTCACTTGTTTCCATAAAACTTATTAGGGGTTAAGCTATAGATGGTCTGGGAGAATTAGCAAAATATGCACACTCTCGATGGAAGTATTTTCACCGCATTCTACAAACATATTAATAAAACGACAGATTCAGTTGGGCACATGTTATATAAAAATTGAAAATAGGCATGAAGGTCTCAGAGGCTATTTTAACAGTAACTTTTAAACACTGAAAATGTTTTTATAAATACATATGTATAATCCTCTGCCTTAAATTATTTTAGGGTCATCGTTTTTTGGACGACTTCAAGTGAAAATTCCAGCAGGCAAGGATAATAAAATTTTGTAAGCTCCTTTTGCTAACGCTTGTTTTTATATATAGCAGCAATATTAAATTAAGTTAATTTGTTCACTAGTTACCCCCCCCCCCCCAACCATGGAAAATATTAAATCATCAACATCTCTGTTAAAAAATGATTACAAAAATACAATCCAGTCACTGAGATTGGCGCACCATCTGTTGTAAGTAAGGTTCAATTACCAGCTGCATTCTTAGACTTCAACGTTGGGAAAGAAAACCGTATGTGCTGCCATCTAATTTGTGAATTTTGTACTTTGTACTCATTTGGAGAATGGTTCCAACATTTGTCAACAGGGGCGACACACGTAAGGACATCTATCTTCGAAACGGTTCGTAGGGCAAACGCCTGTAGGGCAAACGACTTTAGGGCAAATGCCTTTAGGGCAAACGACTTTAGGGCAAACGCCGGCAAGCATTCATTTTCGGATTATTGAAAATTCGCAAACTTTTAGGGCAAACGCCTGTAGGGCAAACGCCTGTAGGGCAAACGACTGTCGAAAAACTTCTTTTAGGGCAAACGCCTTTAGGGCAAATGCCGGAGCTTGGTCCGAATGTGATTATCAAACATTTTGTGCATACGCCTTTAGGGCAAACGCCTGTAGGGCAAACGCCTGTAGGGCAAACGCCTGTAGAGCAAACGACTTTAGGACAAACGTCTTTAGGGCAAACGCTTTTAGGGCAAACGCCTGTTTGGAATGAGGACTGCGAGAATATGCTTCGAAAATGCGTTTAGGGCAAACGCCTGTAGGGCAAACGACGCACTCCCGTCATATCAACCCTGTTGTCATAGCAAAATGTGTTTGTTGATTTTTCCAACAATAATCTTTTAACACTTTTGTTTTGTTTTCTAATAAGCCAAATATTGATTAAGCACAAAATGTGTCACTGTGACCAGTTTATGTGTATGGTATCATTTATAAATGTTTAATTAAAGAATGGAATTGGTTGGATTTCATCTGTAAAGTGAGTAAACTTATGTTTTATAAAAAAATTGTGATTTAATGAAACACTATTTTCAGAATTTTGTATTCATATAGTTTTTTTATCTTGGAAATAATTTAACTTTATTTTTTCACTGGAAATATGAATTATGTAGGCTACTATCATTAAACCTTATGGTGCCAAAGTATGAAAAATCGTGTTTTCTGTGTTGTGCGAAAATTGTCAAGGCCGAAAAATCCTCTTAAAGTATATATATTAACTAAGACACGTTTTTCGACACTTAACCACATTCTATCGTTGTGAGTTGAGCTACCCTATTATTAGCTGCTTTTTCTCATAAAATATTGCAGAAGTTTTATGTTTCTGGGCATCGCACAGCATGTGACACTGGAAATGTGTTTTTCATATTTATTTGTTTACAATAAAAACTTCACATTTTAATTAATTTAATTACATGTTTTAAAAGTATACATTTGTTTATTTTGAGTTTATTTTGGTTCATTATAAATTTTTATTCGCTTTTAAAACTTATATTTTTTTATATATTTCTTAGTAATTTTATCAATGAAACAGTCAGTATAACTTTCATAGAAGGTTTTATATAAATTGACTTAATTTTTTTTCAATACATTCTGTGTAAACAATTATAAACGGAACAATAATTACAGAACTAATATTTCATTGTATTAAGAAAAAATTTAAGATTTAAAAAATAAAATCCATGAATATTATTTTATAACTACGTCCACTCCTCATTTTGTACATAAAAATATTAATTTTAATTACAATATTAAAAATATTAACGTAAAAATGGGATAAAAATTGTATATTTTTACTTAAGAAATGCCAAAAAATTAGAGTTTATTTATTAGCGTTAAAAATTATGAATATCTAATGAATGAGTTATAAAATAATTGTTATGGTTAATTTATATTGTCCAGGGAAAAGTAACTCTTTTATTTCATCCCATGCTGGATTACATGTAAATGTAATGAAAAGATCAGGACGACCATATTTTCGCACATATGTAAGAGCGTCCTGCGCATATTCGTGCATATGTCGTGGACTACCAGTATATGTTGCAGGCAATATTGTCATCTTGCCTATGTTACTTATATCACCATCATTTATAACAGCATTTCTCAAATGTACATATTCTTCTGATCTCAGCTTTGTTTGATTGAGCCTAATGAATAGTAGTCGTTCCGACTCTATTTTCGCGTACATGTCGACGATGTACTGGTGGAAGAGCAGACGGCATTTCAGAATATGGTTTTCTTCATTTTCACGTAACATAATTCTATAGGAATAATAATTCATAGAACTACAAATCCAGAAACAGGAAAAATCAGCTTATCATCTGATTTATGCAACATCGTAGATTCAAAAGAGGAATTAGTAGACAAGGTATTCCAAAACATCGAAACAAAATTCAAAAATCATGCATGGTTGAGCGAAAGAGCCATTCTAGCGGCTAAAAATGTTGACGTACACGATATGAACAATAGTATTATAAACAGAATCGAAGGTGAAACAATGACATACAAATCTATTGATTCAGTAGTGCACCAAAATGAAGCAGTGAAATTTCCAACGGAATTTCTCCATTCACTCGATGTTCCAGGATTACCACCACATATTTTGAATTTGAAAATTGGTGTGCCAATTATATTGCTTCGAAATATCTGTCAGCCTAAATTATGTAATGGTACACGATTAGTAGTTAAAAAATTAATGGATAATCTTATTGAAGCAACAATTTTGATTGGACTTCATAAAGGTGAAGACGTATTACTTCCACGAATGCCACTTATTCCGACAGATATGGCGTTCGAGTTCAAACGACTTCAATTTCCAATACGCCTTGCGTTCGCTATGACCATCAATAAAGCACAAGGACAATCTTTGCAAGTGTGCGGTTTGAATTTAGAAAATGAATGCTTCTCTCATGGACAGTTATATGTCGGGTGCTCCAGAGTCGGTAAACCATCTGATCTATATGTTTATGCAAAAAATGGGAAAACAAGGAATGTAGTCCTTCCATTAGCTTTACAATAAAAATATTTAAGCTAAACACATTTTTATTTCTTCTATTACATTCCACAGCCATGCACAGTAAAATATTAAATTAAACAATGAATTAATATTAAACAGTGACACAGCAAAGCGTGGCCGGGTTTAGCTAGTATTTTATAATATACTACTCTGTCATAACCGTTGTGCTATATAGCTTCTATCTATCTATCATGTATTATTTCTCAAATGTGTTATTTTGTGGCAACGCCATATCTCCCTTAATTCTTCATAAAAATTAATGATTCAAACATCATTTTAAAGCTTATGTTCCCCGCTATTGACGCAATAAAGACAAATAGAATAAAATTAATGTTTCCGTTAAAATAAATAGCAAAATAACTTTTTTTATAAAAAGGTATATTTTTATTAGGAATGCCCTCAACAGATGGCATTTCTAATGAAAGTATTCAAATAACATCTAGGAGGTGCCATCTGTTTAACTAACATGACAGCTGTTAGTTAAATTGTTTATATTATATATGCAAGTGTAATCCATCACGTAAATCAATCAAATTAATTCAACGTAAAACGTTATAAATCGTTGTATTCACCGTAACCTGTTTGTTTTTTTATTCGCATGGACTATTATAGGTGGCTTTATCACGAGTTTAATGGTTTTCAAAGAAGTTTTGTGAAATGAAAAAGTTAAAAAAAATATCACATCTTTGAAAGCCAATATCTTTTTTTTTTATGTTTTACAATCAAATATTTTGTAAACAAAGACTGGTGTTTATTATTTCTCTTCAACATAAAATATATTTCATTAATAAATATTTCCACTTAATTATTTTCAAATTATTACATTACTATTCGGTGTTTTATCACGATACTGTACGAAATATTCACACGGGTCGGCTAGTATTAATAAAAGAGAGTTTTTCTGTAGCTGGCGTAGCGCGGAGTCGGTGAAGCATAGAGCCGTGAATTCTATGCATCAAAGTTTTTATTTAATTTTTTTTTAGCGATTTATGACCACCTTTTCCCTATGATCACAATGGAAACGGCTGTTTCATTGTTGATGGTGCTCTCTTCATCTCCTGGCAACAGCTTTTGCATTGTTGATTGCATTGTTGACGCTTTCTTCGTCTCCAAGGCAAAGGCGCTACTGCATTTTTCATTATTTATTCACATTTAGATTTTGGTCCAGTCTTTGCGTTATCATCTATGTCATCATAATATTGACAAAATGTGGTTGATTGAATAAATATCAAGTCGAAGACCCTTAAAAACGGTTCAGTACAATATGCCGTCCTTGGATTACATTTCTTCCCATTTATTTAAGTCGTAACTGTGTTTCGTTTAATGTGTTTATTTTTAGGATTCAAATTAGTTTATTTTTTTGCCGTTCTAAGCGCGGCATAGGCGCACCCGCGAGGGGGGGGGGGGGGCATGTGTAGTTAGCAGAGCAAGAGACTGCCGTAGCGAAGCACAGGTGCTGCAGCTTGGTTACTATAAACTGTTTTAAGTAATCTCTAGGGGCATGCAGATTTCGCGAAAAGATTTCCAGACTAGATGAAAGTTACAACATTATAGCGTCGTCTGTGTTTCGTTATTGGGCGAGTTTCTCCCAGGTACATATCGATTGTAACAACACCAATCACAGTGACTCAGTGCGGAAGCAAACGCGTCCTGAGTGGCCCGGTCAAATAAGGCAACGACTTCTCTCACAGACGGCCGCCAATCACAAGGAAGAAACCACAGGTGCGGGTATACCTTGTTGCAGTCTTATGAGTGTTCAGATCTTTTCGCGAAAAATACATGTCCCTAGTTATCGCTATAGATACTGTGGGCCTACACTGAATGTTTGTTTGGGATCATCGAGATATTTAGTTTATCATTTGTGCAGACAAGAACATAATACTATTTTTAATATACTAATAACATAAATGCAGAATTACTCGGTAGTTAAACCCCCAGGAGTTTAATCTTTGTTGAAAAAATGACTTCTTAAATGTTTAATCAATATTCTATGTCAAAATGCTTTGTTTTTACGGCTTAACATTTTATTGTCTGGTAATTAATGTGATCCATTAGCCACCATTTTGTCAGAGAAACACCTGCATTATTTTACGCCCTCCACACCATGCACGTAAGTCATCCATTAATGTGTGAGTCACAAGATTCAAATTAAATGTTCAAACCTTAGGTGGCCATATAGGTATGAATGGCATACGTTTTATTTGCTAGTTTTACTAATACTTTCCTCTAAATTTTGGATGTTATATTTCCTCAGGCGTGTTATGGAGAAAATATGAGAGTAAACTAAAATAGTCATAGTAAATAATAATTTGAAGTTTTAGAAAACCTAAGGATATAGATATTGCCACACTTACCCTACATGTTCTCCATACAACTTTCTGTCTGCTGGCGTAGAACAGTGGTTACAGTGGGCGGTTAAAAGCCTAAAGGAGCGTGGTTCAAATTTCGGCAGTATTTTTACATTTAAATTACAGATATCTGTATTTTGAAAATTGTACATTACATATATATATATATATATGAATACATTTTATTTGTCTATCGTATTGGTATAATATTGTTACGATTTACCGCGGGTTCGTAAAGAGATAGCCCAATTAAAGATTTTTTCACTAAACAGTTTTATTGATGGCCACTACTTATGTCACTTATAAAATTGCCAAATAATCAATTGCACTTAAAAATGTTGCTTCACCTGTCACTCGTTTGCACCTGCACGTGTCCCGGCCTTGCTCACGTTCGTAACAATATTAAATACATAGCTCAGTCCATTGGATTGATTATTTCATACTTGGTCATTTATAGTCATCTAACGCGTGTATTAAAATTTAAATGAATTTTAACAAGTTGGGCAGTATTTTAATAAAATTCCTTGTAAAAAATCAGGTCCAAGCCAGGTTTTAGTATTTTTTTCAATACATTTTCGTTTTTATCGGAGATGTTTCATTATATAGTTTAACCTTTAGCTCGGCAAATCGAATGATTGGATAGTCTAAGTAGCTGCTCAGGTAGTGAATTCTAGCGGTGGGTGCGGAAACTACGTGTGATTCACGTCAGTAAATGTTAGTGATCATATTGACTACTGATCCATATATTTAAACACGTTTATTTACTGTGAATGTTAGTGATATAAATTGTGTTTGTAAACTTTTTTAATTGTATTTATATAAGTGAGGTTATGTTTCCGTATGTATAATTTTTTTCATAATAAATTATAAATAATTATGTTAAAATTCATAAATTAGAATAAACATTCAGCACATTTATTGATTTTCATTATTAAGTAAAATTTATCTGGAATTTTTTATTAATAAATAATTATTTTATACACATATTTATCTTAGTATCGAATACTGAGTATTTATTTAATTATTTTACAGCAAATTTTATAATAGTTCAAGTATAAATTCTAACACGCGAACGTGATTATAAACATTTTTTAATACAACTTTACCTTTTTCCTAGTCAATAGTATTTTGACATTTTTAATTTTATCTATTCATAAAAATTGGTGGGTAGAAACACAGAAACACGTTAAGTGCAAATAAATAAATAAGACGTCCGGGTAAGATGACGAATAAGCACTGGCTTGTTGGGATTGGACCGTAAATTAACTCGCGGACCGTATTCCACAACGTGTCCGAACAGAATCCCAGTAAGCGAACAAAACGGCAACCATTTTAATAAACGGTGTCCTGCGCGAGGCTTGAAACTGATTCCAACGCATTCAATTGGTCGTTTCGCAACCATCGATACAGTTGTTACGGTAAAAATCCTAGAGATAGCAGCACTATCGTAAAAAAATAGAACCGCATTTCTAATTTTCTCAAGTACATTTTAGTTTGCCATTAATTTTTTTATGACCAATAAAGAGTACAAAATGTATTCCAGGATATTTTCTCTATTACAAAGTTTTATTTGGCACACCAATACGTTTGGTGCGTCACCCGATGTTCACGAACTTGAATACATACGAGTTAGTGGCATCAGACGCGAGTCCGCCATCCGGACGAAAACAGCGGAAAAAG
Source organism: Bacillus rossius redtenbacheri (assembly GCF_032445375.1). Lineage (NCBI taxonomy): Eukaryota > Metazoa > Arthropoda > Insecta > Phasmatodea > Bacillidae > Bacillus > Bacillus rossius. The sequence goes on along the minus strand of NC_086336.1, from coordinate 13,333,046 downwards.
TTAGCATTGCGCATGCGCGGAATTTGGGCAACAGATCGGCAACGGATTGGACACCAAAATCCGTTCCCTAAAACTAAGGGACTGGCCGTGTCCTATCGTACACTAGGAATACGTTTAGGTTAATTTTTTAGAATATTCAACCCCTAACCGCGTAAAATTATTACTGTCAGTGAGTTAGATAAATTCTCTAGGTATAATTTTAATTTTTTTTATATGTTTCTGCTGATCCCTTTACCCCGAACAAAATGCGTGTATCTGCCACGTTGTCGGGAGAGTTTCTGTAAAACGACCTAGCGACGGACAAACAAAAACACGAGAAGACACGCCAGGGAGGGGCGAGGCGGTGATGGCGATAACGGCGCCCATTAATCTTGTATGACCTCGCGCTTCGGCGCCGTTCATCAAAGAGGGCGTCGCCCAGGCACTGGCTGTTCGAGTCAGACACTCTTTAGCGACGGGCATCACGTCGAGGGCACTTGCCGGCCATATTTGTTCTTTCCCGCTCTCTTCATCACGCCGTTCACGTAATTCCGGCCCTCCCTCTCCTCGTCTTGAAAATGTATTGACTTCAGCCGTCAGACGCAGTCTTCTTCGAGAATCCTCGCAACTTCTAGAGAACAAATTGAAACTGTCTCTAATAAAAAAAAAAGGTTTGTGCGACTTCGTTCGCGTGGAATTTAGAACGAGTTGTCGGTTCATGCAGAACCGTCAAGTTAGCACAACATTTAAAAAAATCATCGGAATTAAGATGCCACACGAGTATTCAAAGAAAATTTTCAGTGCACGCTTAACCAAACAAAAATGCAATATATGATGCAGTGAATTCAAAACTCAGCTATTTAATGCTTTACAGAAATCAGTTTTCGGTATACAAATATATCTTCGGAAACGTTGAACATATAACTATTAAATAAAGACTTAATTAATACTGAGTTACTATTTTAAACGTATTTGAATTTCAAATCAAAATAATTTGCGTTTTTTTTTTAATAAAGCCATCGCGTATGAAAAGACAATATTTTTAACGTATTTGTTTTAAGTATCTAATTTGCTAACAGGAAATATATTTAATTTGTAATAGTTCAAAAATAATTGATAATCATCGCTCTTATTTGTGTTTCTCGATCACTTAATGTCATGACTCTAAAATCACAGAGAGACACTTGGATTTTATTAGTTTGTTTTGATTATACTGTTTTTTTCTTGTCTGTTAGTATTAGTGTCAGCCAGAGCGTTCGTCTATTACAAATGGGTATGTAATTAGAAAATCGTAAGCCAAGAGGTTTTTTTCTGACCGAGATTGAGATTCTGACTCAATGGAAGGTTAGTTGTGACGCTCACTAATTCTTCTAACGCATTGTCTCTTCTGAACTATTGTCAAGCCAACCTCTTCTCCAGAGAAAATGTCACGCCCAGCCATGCGTTAATCCTACGGTGGACGGAGTGTATACTGTAAGAAATTATTCGTAAATGGTTGCGATAATAACGTCTGTAACACATTTGAGAACGATAGGCCTACCAACGTAATTGTTAATGGATGTATGGCGGACGCAGGACATACTTTACACATCGCCGTGTGTTGGTACGAACACGTTGTGTTCAAACTGAATAAAGGATCTAATAACGCGTTTGCAGAACTAATTTGTTATTTTAATCGAAATCCATAGTTTCGATTCTTAAAGAGAAATTAGTTCACTGGGTTATATTAATAAACTATTCAATGTAATGTGAAGAGTTCCTGTTATTCGTTGAACCTTCCCGTCGGCTGACAAACTCACTGGTTACTTGCGAGAATAGTACCATCTGGCCCGCAAGAGGGTGAGGGGGGGGGGGTTTGTTCCGTGGGTCCAGACCTCTCCCTTCCAGGATTACACAAAAAAAAAATGAGTGAAGAATAAGAAGGAAATCATAGCAAATTAGCTACTTATAGATTATTTTATAACGACTATTGTAATGTACAGTGGGCTACGATAATGTATTTCGTCCCCAATCATAGCCCGACATGTCTCGTACACAGAAGCGGAAGTAATTGTTTTTCCAAGTAGTATATATTTAATTCCGGTTTGCACACGTGTTAATGTAAGCGTGTCTTTAATACAACGGCATGCGTGTCTCAAGTATTTAATAATATAAGTATATGTGTATTATGACTTGTTTTAAAGACATCATAAAATTGAATTACAAAAAAAAGCATTAAAAACAATTAAATCAAAATATTAATCGTGTAGTTTCTTCAAGAAAAATCGTTACTTTTGAGTTGTACTTGTCAAGGTTTTAGCTGTTATTCCCTCAGATTTTATTCAAGTGCGACAGTACGTATATTTTCTTTTAAAATTCAGCTATGGAGAGACCCCCTCGTTCACAAAATCCTGGCCACGGCCTGGCTACCAGCAGTTTTGCGTCGTGCATCTTCGAGTAACGTTCTCTGTTTCAGACCAGCAAGCTGGTAACTACCGTCAGATAAGAGAGTGGCTAACGCATTGCACCCACAATTACCGCGTTCAGATTTCCCTCCTAGCTCGCGACCGCGCGATTCGTTGCTGCGAGTATTAGCGACCGCAGTTTGCTGTCGCCCGGTAAGAAATGTTCGCACCCGAAGAGACTAGCATAAAAATGCGCGTCGCATCGGTAACATTATACCAGGCAATTTGTTCCAACAGAAGCATTAATAAAATTAATACACTATTTCCAAAATGCATCGTTATCAGTTATCTTTCCGAAGATGAATTGCTTGTTCGTTTACCAGCGAAGTGAAGATTAAAATGGAAATGATAATTTATTCGTCGTCGCACTCCAGAAATTTAGCAAACCATTAGAGATAAACTAAAATTTATCACAACTTATGAACGGTTAGTATTCAGGTCCACAACTCTGACGCAAGATTCGTTCCATATAAATTCTAGCTTAATTTGTAAAATTTTCACGAAGTGAAGACTTAAATAATAATTACATTACGAAAAGAAAACACTGCTATCATAGCGACGTTTAAATGCAACGTTAATTTTTTTAATGTTCCTCAGAGCTCTTAACAGTAGCAAATGCAGGAACAAATTTAAAGTACAAAAATCGTCTGTTTGGTAAGAAATTTTATATACTTAACAAGTTGAAAGACTCTACGCTTTAATTGTAGGTATCTGGATAACATTTGTGTACAAAAATTGACGTGAGAAAGGAAAGTTTGGAAGTATGCGTTCTTCCAGGGATTTCTGTTTTGAGCTAATATATTATATAAGTTTTATATACTTCCGTTAATAGTTAGCAAGATAATTTATAAACCAAGTCACACTGCAAGAAAAGAAGTAATACTTTACTAGTTTAGTACGCTTTTTTATTTACAGATACACCGGCAGATTCACTTAAATATCAAATATATAGCCAGATATATCACAGTCTCATAGTATGCGATGGAATTTTTTGATGATGGATGCGATGTCATGGTGACTGAATTCCAGTGTCTATTTGAAGAACCTGAAACAAAACCAACAATTTATTACACACAATGTAAAACAGCAAAGTAATTGAAAAAAAATTTTTTTGTAATTTATAATTCAAAAATCGTACATATAACTTCTGAATTTTTTTTACGAAAGATATTTAATTACGTAAATAATTCAAACCTTAAACAGTCAAATGTCACATAAAAATTGTGTTCTTGTTAGCTGACTTTTAATTACAGTCCAACCGAAAAGCAAACAGGTGAAATCACATTTTATATTAGCATTTCCCATTTCAACACCAGGTTAAATACATTTTTTAATTCAAAAATTTTATTTTGGCTTGTGTAGCGGAACACTGTATAATAGTTATAAAATAATTTCCCAATTAAAAAATTCTAGACTAGCCTGATATTAAATTCATTAAATTTTCCAGTCACTACAAAATAAGCATAACGCGACAGGGAGGTAATATGAAACGGGATAACATAAATTAAATCTCCTCTTGCCAGTTTATTATATAAGCTTGAAATTTTATTTGCCATCAACAGCTTTTGATCCTAATCATATACATATTCACATAACACATAATCACATATTTAAGATGTTTTCGTGGACATACGCCAAATAATGCCCTTTTTGTAATGGCAGTGTTTATGTTTATATAGCTTGCGAGTACAAATAAGCTATGTGATATGAAATACTAAATGTTGACGAAAAATCTATCTATCCGTTGCAAATAGGCACGGAATTAAATTCGTATTGGTACACGTTTAGAAAACAAACTTAACAAACAAGTGTTCACTTAATTTTTGCCTTTAGTCTTTTGTGTGTGGGGAAGAAAATTACTGATGACGGAAGCACAGTAATTTTTTTTTTGTAAATGGAACATAAATATTAATGTAAAATACAGATATTTGTACACTTGATCTATTACATGAAAACTATTGTATCACTAAAAAAATGTTTTTGCAGTAATACTAGGTTCGGATTCTCACCCGGATATTTATGCTTTGTGTTGTCCCATTGCCACCAATAATTAAAATTACTTGTTAACCGTTCCCTGAATAGCTTTTCAGTATTAAGTGCGCATATTAATAAGCATCATATAATAAAATCAATTTGTTGAAAAGTCGATTATCATTTCTATGGTTAAAAAAATATAAGCTTGAATGTAATATCAATTTAAATATAAAATGACGCTTCAATTTTCGTAACAAATTCCCAGTTATAATTCAAAAAGTTAATTTTATAAATGCAAAAATAGCCATAGCCAAATGTTGTACAAAGCAGTTTTTCGTTTCAATTCCATCCACCTTATAATTTATTCATACTGTTACATATTTTGAAAATTTAATTATTTTTATTCAAAATATATTATTAAAGTTATGTAATTTTGTGAGTTATGTAAGTAACTATTTTGTTCAAGTCCCAGTTAGCATTATGCAGTTAGTAATTAATTCTTTAAATGAACGTTACTATCATAACTACTATAATATTAGTAGTATGTACCAAGAAAGTAAATTAAACCTGCAGGATAGTTATTCTTGCGTTTTCGCAAGTTTTTCATAGCATGTCGGTAAGGTCGACACGTGAAGTCTTATTTTATCTCACGTTTGATTCAAACTTTAGGCATGCTAGCCTAATGCAAGCCTAATTTATTCAGCACAAATAAAAAAAAAAGGTTTTGTAGCAAAAAAGGGCCCGCACCAAATATTTTGTTTTGACAACTACCAAAATATTATGTTCATTAAGTGGCTTACCAACGGCATCAATTTGCTGAGGATACCATTTTGTTCCGCTATCACAACAAAGTATTTTGTCGGATCTATACTGACACACACACACACACACACACACACACACATATCTGTACCTCGAAGACATGAGGCGCTATGTCGCATAAGCCATATTCTTCATGAGAGCAGTTTAAATAATTTTAAATATCACCTCACCTATTTACTCAACCATTTTCTACCCAAAATAATGTGAATTTTTAACATAGTGTCGTATGCCACTAGAACTAACTTCAAACGGTGGCCAAGTTTATGGTTAAATGGGCCCAAAAGTGGACACAGTGTCTTATGCCTCAGAGGTAGCTTTACCTCGGAGGCGTAAGACACTGTGTCCACTTTTGGGCATATATATAGCAGTTGGGGATTGCAAACTACTTTATCCTAGTGTTGTTTACGTGCGGTGCAGTGGATTAGCGCCACTGTCCCGGCCGGGGGCGGCACTCACGAGTCGAAGAAGCCGCCGCCGCGGCCGCCGCCCCCGCTGGAGGCGGAGGAGGAGCTCTGCGAGATGCTGGCCGTGAAGGGACCGAAGCCGAAGCTGGAGCTGGCGGACTGGCTCTGTGACGCCGAGTTGCCGCCGCCGCCGTGCCCGCCACCCCCGAAGCTGCCGGCGGAGGCGGACGAGCCGGCGAAAGTGCCGCCGCCCCCGTATCCGCCCCCGCCGCCGCCGCACTTGCGGCAGCCGTGGTGGTGCGGCGACCGCCTCGCGCGCAGCAGTGTTGCCACGTCTGCAACGGTCGCCAGTTCGAGGAGGTGTTACACGAGAAGCCTAAGATGTCCATCAAGTTCTGTCCCTGCCCGAACACGCCCGAATATTCACCTTTGGCCAACCTCAGAATTTGTTTTACGTTTGCGCAGGGGAAAATGAATTCAAATATTAAAAGTGGTCGGTTGGGTTAGCTACATTAAAACACTTTAAAACACTATGGACGGTTACTTAGGTTAGTATAGCTACATTAAAATAAACAGAGAAATATAAATATATATAAATAAACCCGAGGTTGTCCGAAGGTGAATATTCGGGCGTGTTCGGGCAGGGACAGAACTTGATGTACATCTTAGGCTTCCCATGTTACACAGTTGAAGTCAAACCCTGGCCGTATGAAGGCTAATGCATTTGCAAGTATAATAATGCATTAGTAGGAACCAAGTGCATTGCTTGTGTTGTTACTACCATGGAGGTATTAGTCTATGGGGCGGGTGTCTGCTCGGAAGTTGAAATCAACTGGTTAGCAATAATTGGTTAGACAAACAGATCGTAGCTGTATAAAGGCTAATACGCTATAAACTAATTTAATCGCTAGGAATAATCTAAAATATGCCTTCATGTAGCGAGTTTTGCTAAACAAACATAATAGCAACATGCCTAAAAAAAATTATGCCGACAGGAAAAAGGGGTGAGGTGTATAAAGTACAAGTATAAACATGGCAAAGATTGTACACACCAACTCCCTTACTTCTTAATCTCCACGGTTGCTACAGCTAAAGTAATGCCGTAAAAAGAAAGATATTATATCCGAGCTGTCCTTTGTTGAACAAAAATATAACGATCTATAGTCAAATTTTTTTTTTTAACTTTTAACTCTTTTTCTGAATATTCCTTCGCAGTCATGTCCTAGATTTCAATTTTCTCCTGCTCTTCAAATACAAAACTTTCGGGATCGAAACTTAATTCCGCCATCTCTCTCTCTAGAGTGCGAATTGTAAACAAAAGCCACTTTGCATTTCATCAACTGATTTTCACCATTTATATTGGCAAAACGTACGCCACTGTTAGAGCCATTCGCATCAAGACAAGAATCGGTGTATTATGATCATTATTAGTCTGTGGTTGAAGAGCAAATTTCGGTGTGAGGCTATTGTCTAATAACTGTCTTGTCAGTGGTTGGTAGATTGTATCGACGTTTTGGTCCTCTTTGCACCACAGGCATCTTCAGGGCTGAGAAATACACTCAATGCTCGACCTTGGAGATGCTATTTTGCAAAGCAGAGCGATATGTCGGTACAATCTACCACTTCGACGCGGCTTAGCTTCGGAAGAATTTTTTTTTTTATATATATTAACGTAAAACGTTCCAGAATTTGTTAAGTCTGCAGTGACAACACTCCTATTTTGTCCACGCGTGTGTTTATATTTTTCTCCAGAACGAAAACATACAACTAGAAAGTCGAAATACGGAGATGTTTTATAGGAAGATTCAATTATTCGAGATTACGAAGGAGTCTTCGTTTATCTGGGTTAAATTATTCGTTGAAAAGTCCGTAAGTTTACTGTAGTTTCTAATGTCCCGTCTGGCGGACTTACCGATGGCGGCGGGATGCGCCGTGCAGCGGTCCACGACCTCCAGGACGAAGAGCGTCGCGACCAGCACAACCACGAGAGTCAGTTTACCCATGGCGACCCCCTGCGTACTTCCTGAGCGAACAAAACTACGCAGCTAGGTCGGCCTCTGCCCTCGTCTCTGCCGCTCGCCGGTGTACCTGCAGACTGGACAGCCCGCCTCCCGGGCCTCTTATATAGGGGCGCTAATTGCGCGCGAGGCTGGGCCCAGGGCTTCGGGGAGGCCCGACCGTCGACCTTAGCCGCGCAAACAAGGAACCTGTTCCTCCGCCTCCCCCCAAGGTCACTGTCGCGCCTTCTCGCTAGGAAACGGAATACCCGAGGTCAACACCGGCCCGAGTTATTCTCTTTTTCCCCTTCCGACTGCCGCGTGGAACTCTATATCCGCACTCGCTCGTTTGATACTCCTCCTCTGATGGCCTTCCATCAGAGGGACGGGTTTCTTCCCAGCGAAGCCTCGTGTTTCAGCGGTGGGCGCTTCTGTTTGTTTTAGTTGCCTCCTGGAGGCCAACTTTCACGGACCGGCCGTACGAGTGTTTACCCGGCTCGGGCCTCTGGAGATTAGGTTCGCGAGATTAACATCTTGGCTCTCGTAGTACGACATTGGTGGGAGCAATGTCGTGATTGCGACGGAAGTCAAGGAACGGAAATGTGTAACAACCACAGTCCTGCCACCTGCAGCAAACGCAAAAAAAGGAAACTTTATAGTATTAAAACTTTACAAAATTATATAGGTTAGAATTAATTTTGGCCTGCAAATTGAATGATTCGGTAGTCGACGTAGTTTCTACCGGTCACTACCGTAGTCACTACAACGTGTGATTCGCTCCATAAATGTAGTTGAAAACCACACAACACGAGAACACATGAATTTGCTCGATACCCAGTTTAGATGTTAAACATCACTGACTAGTACTAAAAGACTTGCTCACAATACACAATTGTCCTATACACAGTTTTGTGTGCCTTCAGAAAATGTCTTCAGTCTATAACAACGTAACGCCTTAATACGCGTGGATGACGCTAATTTGACTCGCTGAGGCGCTTACTTCAAATTACAGATATTCTGGTCCGAAACAACGTTGTAGAGATATTTGTTAAGTTACGCCGTCTCCCTATTCTCAAACGCCAATTATTTGTCTGTTCATAAAGAGACAGCCATGGAGGAAAAACTCTAACTAACTGCCGAGACTGAACTAGTTTTAGAATTGGTATTGAATTGGCCCCATCCTTTAGATAGCAGCTTTTATAATATATTACTAACATAGCAATATTGATTGCGAGAAGTAATGCTTCAGCTATTATTAGGCAAAGAAACCAATGAAAATTAATTTACTTTATTTTGGTAGCCAACTATTTTGTGGTGCGACATATAGGCCCAAAACTACTTTTAAAAATATGTCTCAGTCTCGACAATTAGAGTTTCTCCCCCATGGTTAAATTATCCTTATAAAGCTAACTTTGAACCTGCCGCCCGAGTGTTTTTTTGTTAGTAGTTACGTGCCCACTCAACATATATCGTCACATGTCACGCAAAACATGGTCTCAGCTTCTACTGTAAAAGCCACGCGTCTATATCTCCCTCCTTGCTCTATGGACACAGAAACCAGAATTATATTTTTCGTGGTTAATTCGACAAGTGAAAGCTAGAAGTGAAAATTCTATAAAATGGTTCAGGGTTTTTCGTCGGGATGGTTGGACATTTCAAGTTCATACCACATCAGTTTGGTGGTAGTAATATCATCGCGGGCAGAGGCGGACAGAGGCTGGTCATGCATGCATCACGCCATGCACACGGCGCGAAGCTGCTCTTAGTCCAACTGACGGTCTACAGCGCGCTTTTGGAACACCCTCAACATTGGGTGAGTGTTGTTCTCGTCGGGCAGACGACAATGAGAAACGTGACCATAAATACGTGGCAGCTTTTCACAATACCACAATGCGATACGTTCAAATAATATTTAAACAAAAAATGGGCGCGTGTACTTATGTACGCGCGTTTGAATTTATACTTACTTGGCGTAGTAAAAAAAAAATATATTTTATATGCATGCAAATAATTAACAGAAATAAAATAATAAAATTTCTGGAGTGATATTATAAAGAAGGTTGGTAAAATATAAATTCAATGTAATTAAAAATTTTTAAATGACTACTCAGTATTCAATATTAATATAAACTCGTGTATAAAATTTAATTATTTTAATTAAATTTTTTTTAATTATTTTAATAATTATTTAATTTAGTAAAATAATTGAGATGAATAATAATTTGTAATGAAGGTAAATTAATATGCTAAAGGTTTATTCTACATTATTAATAATGTAATAATTTATAATGCAAATAAATTAAAAATACAAGATCATAACCTAAATTAAATACAATTGAAAAAGTTTATAAACTCAATTTTCTTTTACCAATATTCACAATAAATAAAAGTTTCTAATGATATGGACCATTATTAAATATGAATCACTAAAGTATAAGATTTAAAAGCACATATATAATGTTTATTCGTATGTAGACTTTTTTGTATGCAGGCTTTTTTTTTTCTTCTTGTGAAATTTTCATAGCATGGTGCGCGCATTATAAAAATTAATTCTCACCATGTTTTTAATAACGCGCCTAAAGAATTATAACTTTTAAAAAATGCTCACGGGTGCGTGGCCTTCACGCGCGTTAGAAGTGAAACTTAACAAGATAGAGTTCATGAAAATGAAAAAAAAAAATTGGCATATTTACACAAATGTGAAGTATGCTTATGCAAGTGTGGTATAACATAAATATGCCGTCGACTGCTCGCTACTCCACACTCGTCACGCTCCGACCATGTGATCACCTCGATTTCTACCAGCTGTAAATAAACTGCACTTGAGGCTAAACACGACACGACAAACCCGATTAGGCGCCTTACATCGTCCCAGCACGACAGAGTTACAGTCCAGTCACTTGGTGCTCAAAAATGCGTTTGCCTGGATAGTTATCCGGGAGTTTAAAAAATTGGTATGCTTATAGATTTCGACGTGCTCTTTTCCAATTTTCACTTTGCTACCGATCACATCACCATTTTGAAAAAAATGGCGCCCCAAAAAATGTTTTTTGACAATATCGCATTTCAACTCATTTCACTATAAAAATAGTTATGTAATAAATTAAACTAGAGGAAATTTACTACGTACTTTGTTTTTTGTAAAATCAATGGTTTGAGCTAATGATTGCCACAAAGTCTACTCCAACACGCGTAGGCTATTGGCAAAAAAAACTCATTTCCACACCACCAAAATGGCAGCGTGAGCTGCAATGATATGAAATAGCAAAGTGACAATTCGAAAAGAGCACATCAAAATAAATAAAAATACCAATTCCCAAAACTCCCGGAAAACTTTCCAGCTAAAACTACCAATTGACTGGACTATCTATCAATAGCGTAGGGACAAAATACCACGTTAACATTAACACGACGAACTCTATTATGGCTATCGGAAAATCATTTCAAGTCAAATGCTTCCATAAAATGCAGTATATAATGCATCAAAAACAATGTAGGACCTAAAGGAATTTTTTTTTTTCCTGTTGACAGTTGACAGGCATAACAATAAAACATTTAGTCGTCTATTGCGCAATGTGAGATTTAGTTTATTTTAGATACAAGGAAGCAAGCTATAGATGTGTTAATAAGGGGCAAAAAAATAATTCCACTGTTAGCTATGCTAAGAATTAAAAATAAACGTGAGAAACAGTTTAAGTCACACTACAGATATGAAAGCGTAGGCCTACCCATACGTAAAACGAAATTTCGTTTTTTTTTTTTTTTTTTTTATCAAAAAGATTTACCAAGTAGGTAAATACTTTTGAAGTTTAGTTCTGTAATGTTTCAGTTTTGTTTTCGGTCGTGTGGCACGACATGACGGGATTAGAAATAGAATATAATTATTGTGGACCGTCGGAGCACGTGTTTTAACGTGTTACGTCACGGGGACCTGGTATTTCATTGGCTGCTGAACTTGTTGGGCCTGTCGTGTCGTGTTCGAAACGGCATTGTGACTCCAACTTCATTTTAATTTCGATTCTATCATTTTGGTATTTTATTAGAGTACGTGGTCTTCCATGAAAAATAAATCCAAAAATTGTATTTTTGAGCTCTACCTTCCCAGAAAACACAACGATTCACACTCAAAAAAAGTAGTTTTAATGTAGCTAACCCAATCTAAATTAACCGTTTGTTCACACCATTTCTCAAATATTTATTTAAGCTAACCTAACCAACCGTTCAAGCAATTTAACCTGATAAATTTTAACCAAAGACCTGATAAATTTTTCTGGACGTGGAGGAGCCATTTTAAAATAGATTTCACCATATAAAACATGTGCACAGCCATACTGTATTATTCTTGCTATGGTTGCTTGTGACTAACAGAAACATCTATAGAGAACATACAACTGTCATCTGTGTTACCGGTTGTAAATAAGTTTTACTTTAAAATATTCAGTTATTTACTTTATGTTTAAAACTAAACTATAAAGTACACAAAACGTGTGGCACTTACTGCCACGTTTTATTGGACATTTACTTAATTTATCTATATTTATTTTATAGATGATATGGATTAAATCATGGTTTACCTATTTTAGTGTCATTTTGGAAGTAGTCTACTTTCGGCAAAACATTTCTGCTCGGTGGCATAGTTTTTGGGGTTTGTATTGCTCATGCGTAAGGACACAGGACCGCAAAAGGTTTACAATTTATTGTGACAAAAGCGACGAAAAACCTATGTGTATGTGGCAGTATATTCGTTTCATTGGAAACTGTTCAATAATTCACTTGAATGATGAAAATATTCAATAAAGTACACAAGAACATTCACACTTGGAGCAAATGTGGTGCTTTCTTCGTTGTTGTCTTCCCCTACCACCTCGCTCCATTGTAAAAATTCTTTTTTTTTTCAAATCCTGCGCTATAGAGCGATATACACTACCTCCGTTACGTATATTCACTTCTGTTACCCTATAATGACACAAACACTCAGCTTAACTTACCGTGTGTAAAGTAGTTTCACTACAGAAATCAAAACAATTTAAGATGTGTGTCAGTAACTTAATCAACGACATAATTTATGAGTTCAAAGTTGCCTTTTGAGAACACTTTACTTCATGCTGATCTTAAAATACTTTACACGACGAGGTCATTAGAGCAGAACATTGTAAAAACACTCTCGATACGTCTGGAAAAGTTTCAAGACGGACGCTGCGACATAACACAGCAGGTGCCTTGGGTAAGTCCCAGTGAAATTTCCCTCGCTATCCCGTGATGCACTGTTTCCAGTTTAACCTGTTTTCGAAGCCTCCGCAGAATAGCTTATTTATGCCGAGCTACGGCAGTTGCGTCACTCGAGAAACTCCCGACATAATAAAGTGAGCAGTTGTAGCGTTTATATGTAGCAGTATCATTTTAATCGTATCACTTTTTCGAGCATATTTACACACAACGTGAATTGTTTCTGTTATATGAACAAATGTTCTTTTGAAGTGACAACGTCTAATGAATCGATGAACGCCGGCTGCACGCACGAAAAAGTGTCCCGTTACTCACATTGTCCCGTTACGCTGTGTCCCGTTACGCTCATTGTACGCTTGCGCCGCATCTATCTCTCTTCCACTCGATTGGAACAACCATCGATTTGACTTTTTCGTGGCACATTAAACTTTAAACAGTCCCATTCGTTTCCTACTTTTCCTATCATCGTCCTATCCTTAACAGAATAGCACAGATTGGAAGAAGTTAAATAGCAAACATGTATAAAAGTTATAGTTGAAATAATATCTTCGTTAAAGTAATAAACATATTTGAATTAATGAGTGCAAATAAAAGTAAATTTATCAATTAAACTGTAGATTTCATTTCACTCCTACTTTGTATCCATACAAAATAGTGATAATTCAATAAAAATGATTCAATTATATTCATAAAAGAATGCAATCATTTCATTAATGTTTTGTTATGACGTTGTCACGTTGAAACTATCGTCCGTAAACCGACTTTACAGACAACCAATTTTTTTTATAATAATATCTTAACTGTCATCCTCAGACCATACAAGTGTCTACACGGCGTAGTATTGGACCAGTGACATATCAAATTGTAACAAATTTCAAAATTTTTGCACACAATTTACATAATATAAACAGTCGAAAAACTTTAACAATTAACCAAGTATGATAGTTATAATTTCCTTTCGGACTGTAGAAATTGCGCAAGATTATGGACCACAAGGAACAAAGAAAGTTGCAGAAGAAAATAACTCCAATCCATTCCTTCCTGCAGCCATCGTGTACCATAATAATGCAAAATACCAAATTTTATTGGACGAACATGCGTTGTCAGCCTTCCATTGCACGGGCACATTTAACAAATGCACAGCGCAGTACTATCTTCATATCCATATTCCACAGTATTTTTACCAAATCCTGCCCCTCTATCTACTGTATGTATGTTCCATAAATATTTTAAGATTGTAGAAAGGATTCGTTAAGAGTACCGTTTTGAAGTGAAACTTCTTTGCAGCCGGTAGGGAAAATCGAGTTCAGAACGTAAATAAAACCACTTCTGCCGCTCTCAGGAACGTGGCGATCAATGGTGGAAAGTAGGAAAACAAGAGTCAAACAACTGCAAGAATCGTTGCAAGTTTTTCGTTGCCATGTTTGTTACAATAAATTGTCAAACTCTAGAGTGAACATCTGTTGTGTAGCCTCCTCTTGTATTCTGTTTTAGCTAGCAAATGGCGAGCCGTAAACACAAATGGCATGTTACCATTTTAGCACACTTGCATACTTGCGCCCTTGTGTTCATGCATACTTTCACACTCGCTTAATTATTTTACTCGCATTATTATATACTCGAATGCCCGTACCCCCGTATGTACGGTTGTATACTTGTGCACTTTAACAGTGTTTTAAATATTTATGCAGGTACCCTACGCATTTCCTATCCCTCTTTGTGCGTAGTTTCATTTCTACCGAGCGTGGCGGCCACGCACTTATTGAGGTTACACTTCTTTAGTTGCGTTATGAAAAGGTTGTCAGTGAATTTTTACGATGCGCGCGCACCAGGAAACCAAATTTTCACAGAAAAAAAAGACTACGCACAAAAGCTACCTATGAATAAAAATTATTTATGTGCATTTAGTGATTGATATTTAATACTGGTTAATATATATTTTTTTTAATTTTTATTATACATATTAGTGCTATAAATAATATATAAACTTTTTAAGTGTATTTATATAAGTTAGGTTCTGTTCCCGTATGTATAACGATGTCATGTTGCTTGTAAGCTTCCATTGTCGCTGGCAGGGAGTGTCTGTAGAAGGTTTAGTGTCTCCTGGCCGTTTTCATGGGAGTGTTTGTGAGGTTATGTTCCCTTATGTATAATATTATTGCATTATAAAACATAAGTTTATTGATTAATATTTGATAATTAATTAACATTTATAAATAAGAATAAACATTCATCATATGTATTGATTAACATTTTAAATTAAAATTCATCTCGATTATTTTACTAAAATAAATAATAAATTAATCACATGCTTATATTTATATTTAATACAGTTTATTAATTTAATTTTTTTATTGAATTTATTGTAAACTTTGCCAAACTGTATTTATAATATCATTCCTGTAATTTTATTATTTTATTTTATTAATTATTTTCATGCAAAATTAAAGTTTATTTTTAATTACGTCAAGTAAGTATAACTTCTAATGCGCGTAAATAAGTATACGCGCCCTTTTTTTTAAATAGAAGATTAATTTGTCAAAACTATTCAATACTATTCAGCATTCAGGGACATTGCTCGAGGATACTCGCTGGTGGAGGGAGCTGCGAGTCAACTCGTTCTCCGGAAAGTAGTTGGTAATGACATGGTTCAGACGAGGTGACCGCCCACGCGCTTAGCTCGCCAGCCGCTGCACAGCTCAACACTTCGTGCACAGAGTCCAAGAACACTCGCTCCCAGTATCTGAGTTCCCAGCCTTCCGGCCCGTATACAGGCTGAGTCTGAATTCGACCGACCTACTTCAGCTGCCGGGTCGTCACGACACATTAAGCTGGAAACTTATTCACAACCTGTGGTCTAAATTGCTTCCCAAGGCTTTAACATTGGAGCTGAAAAACATTTTTACTGTAAATAATAGATAAAATATCTAAGATATGACACTCAGCGTCTGATTTTTTTTTAAAATTGAAGTTCTACAACTACAGAGAATTGTATTGCTGTAGCGAAAAAAATTCGTTGAAATATTGGCAGTAGTAGGTACCTGTATTTTACACATATTTCCCAATTTCATATTTCAATGAAATAATTTTGCTATTCAACAAAATTCGCAGTAGTTGTAGAACTTCACTCGATTAAAAATATTTGAACCGCTCATTGTTCCTTCTTAAATATTTTCTCTATTATTTTACCCACAAAAATGTGGGGAACAACTTCAAAGAATTATACCAGCATTGGGAACCACTATAGACCATAAGTGGTATGATGTTTTAAACTTATTTTGTTGTGATGAATCTGCAGCCGCAGTTTGCCGGTTGAATTCAGGCCCACTCTATACAACAACGTGGCACGAAAACCACTGCAAAGGCTCTTTAACCTAGCATGGTCGGAACTACGGCCAGTTCTGAATAGTAATTTCAACAAGTTATCAAACGTCATTACAGTTTTAACAAGAAAACAGAAAAAAAATTAATAATTAGTAAAAACCATACTCAAAACATTTGTAATAAGCTGACTTGTAGCAAGAGAAAAATACACATGAATGTTACTGTTTAAAAACGTCTCTGATATCACGTTGCGTCCTTGATTTATATATATTTATAAAAAAAATCACAGAGTAGGTATACACAAATGTATGAGTTCCGGAGAAAAATGACTTAGTTCGATTGGTGCCGGATTATATGATGGGCCTTGCTTAGTAATTCCGTATTAAAGAACCCCGACGCAACTTTAAACTTAAATTTTTGTGTAGTTACACAAACTAGATCATACTTTAAACTAGGGTAGACATTGCTCTTTCTACCAACAAATTTACTCTAAAATCAACGAAAACTTTTACTAACGATTATTTCATTAAAGATGCCAAGGTATTTGAGTGGCCAGACCACTTGCCTACGAACCAAGGTGATCAGGATTCGATTACAGTTGGATTCTTATTGGAAATATAGCGGGCGTTTGCTGTGAGTCGTAAGTATTATTTTATTTTTGGAAGGGAACACCCCCTCCCCTGCCATACACATAATCCCTTAATTTTATAATCCCATATCACCACTTTTCATCGGATAACAGTAGAAAGATATGCGTTACAACTCCTGGGCACTAGTTCTTATAAAATGCTAGTTCTGCTTCCACCAATCCTTGAATTGGACACAGGAAACAAAATTCACGGAAGTTTCTTCCTGCCTTGACCTATCAAGGCTTTGATTAGAGCAATAAAAGGCAACGCTAGTAGTTGGCACAGTGATTGCGTCTTCGCCTTGAAGTTCATGACAAAATCCTAAAACCGCACATCGTTGGCTGACTGGCCTTCCAGTCAACTTGAGCCCGTTTAACTAGAGCGATTGGCAGTTTTCTACTCGTTGATTTCTTTTAGGTAACTTGTTACCATGCTCCACTATTCTCAATGTACTTAGGGCATCCAGAGATACCTGCATTGTGCTCTCTAAAGGCCCCCACACACGATCAGTCTAGCTCCCAGTCCCTCTGCACAATCATTCAGTCCAGGTGATCAGTTCGGACCGAACAGTTTGGACTGAACCGAAGTCTTACCCACACACAGTCATTCTTGTGGTTACTGTTGCTGTTAGATTTATCGCTCCATTGTAGAATATCCATATATGTTTGTTGCAATCGTGGTTGCACTTTTAGTAAGAAAAAAGGGGGGGAAATTAAGATGTCTGCCATGATACACAGCTGATGGACTGATTGTTTGGACTGGCGGTTTGGACTGGGGAGACGTTCCCACACACGGCAGTTCGGACTAAGGACACTCGAGTCCACAGTCCGATTTGATGGAAAGCCACCAGTTCGTCAGTCCACCAGTTCCGACTGATCAGGCCACCATCCTTGCCCATACACGACAGTACCGACTATTTAAGTTCCGAAGACCAAACTGATAGTTTGAACTGATCGTGTGTGTGTGGAGGGGGAAGGGGGGGCTGAGAAACAAATTTGTGAAAGAATATTCAGTCAAAAAACCTGCGGAAGAAACGCATGGAGCAACACAGGCCTTAGTTCAATTAACGGAAATCGGCGCTTCTCTTGTAGAAAAATACAGAAGATAGATCACTTCGGTCAGATAGCTAGGTGTGCAGAAAAATATTTAGAGCAATATAAGGTTTCAATTCACACTCTGTTGCGAAGCTAATTAAAATAAGTTTCTAACACTTTTAAATAAAATAATATTATTGTTTTCAGTCCGAAAACAGTTTCGAACCGAAAAACAATCCCCCGCGGTATTTTTAAATAACTAAATAATTTAATTATGAACTAAATTATTTCAGAGAAAGAACGGTCACTACTCGATGCATGCCATAAAAATTATTAAATTAATTCAGTTAGTGGCAGGTGGTAATAAATATTAAGGATAGTTTTATATATATAATTCGTCTTTCTTAATTGGGACATAAAACTTATAAGCAGCACTTCAAACCTAGCAATTGATAAAACATTTAAAACAAAACAAAAAATGGTTGTCTGTAAAGTCGGTTAACGGACGATAGTTTAACGTGACAAAGTCATAACAAAACATTGATGAAATGATTGCATACTTTTATGAATAAAATTGAATCATTTTTATTGAATTATCACTATTTTGTATTGATACAAAGAAGGAGTGAAATGAAATCTACAATTTAATTGATAAATTTACTTTTATTTGCACTCATTAATTCAAATATGTTTATTACATTAACTAACAGATTATTTTAACTATAACTTTTATACATGTTTGCTATTTAACTTCTTCCAATCTGTGTTATTCTGTTAAGGATAGGACGATGATAGGAAAAGTAGGAAACGAATGGGAGTGTTTCAAGTTTAATGTGCCTCGAAAAAGTCAAATCGATGGTTGTTCCAATCGAATGGAAGAGAGATACATGCGGCGCAAGCGTACAATGAGCGTAACGGGACAAAGCGTAACGGGCACAATGAGTCATCCTTTTTCGTGCGTGCAGCCGGCGTTCATCGATTTATTAGACGTTGCCACGTCAAAATAATGGTAAAAATGTTCGCAGACCTGTTGAGATACTTCACTAACAAGTAGATACTGTGCTCTGTGGTTCTCCGAATGTGGCTGTTTGGACTGGTATAGCCGTGACGGCGGCGTGTTGTGCCTGGCGCAGGGAGAGTTGTTTGCACGGCCGGCTTGCCTAACGGGCCTCGCTAGTGTAAGCTCCCCCGCGCTGGTTTTCCCCGCCCGCGAGGCCGGCGGCGGCTAAGTGGTGACGTGTTCGGCAACCACCCGTTCAAAAGCACTAAACCTTTGAGCGAACGAAAGCATGTGATTCGTTCGCTACTTGAGGAATCGGTTCCTCGAAGGGGAGTCCGTTTGCGCTTGACGAAACCGGGATTAAAGTAAACGTCGAAACTATGTTCCATGGAAAAGTTTCTGTATGTTTAAAGTTTTCTGCTCATTGCATGCATACAGACCCAAATGACGGACGAGCATATCCAGATATGATTGTGTCGGTTAAAATCCACGCGCAAAACTCTCGAGCCCCCACCAACCACCCCCCTTAGTTTTGCAAATATCCTCGGGTCAACCCTTGCCAATCCTAAAGATTTCTGCTCCTGACGATTAGGAACGAGAACCGCCCAGTTTGATTCGTTCGTCGGGAGTCACAGTGACCCGTAATCGCGGCGTGCGCGTGTTCGCAAGAGCAAGTGATAACCCACCAAAGTAAAAAAAAAAAAAACGGTAACATGAGTGTGGGGTTAACGACAGGAATCGTGTCACTATTATTGCTATTCAAGGATTGTCAAGGTTTTGTTTATTAAATTAATGTGCGAGAGCCTTGAAATGTGTTCACGCACATTTTTAGAGTTAGACATCTGAAATTTCAGCTATCCGGGCCGTCGAGACTGCGATAACCAGCCGGGTCACAAGGCCGGCCACCTAGACGTAACGAGTAGTATATAATAGTTCCTCCGAGCGCAGGGGATGGAGCCGGGTCAATGAACGATTGCTCTGAAGTCACGGCGGCCATCTTGGACTCAAAAATTCCTCAAAATTCCTCAAAAATTACTTAAAATGTCTCAAAATGACTCAAAATTTCCCGTTTTTAATCCTTAAAAATACCAGCGGCTATAAATTTCCATATAGAGGCTTAAACATCCATGTCTACAGCCTCCGATAAGCCTCTGACGTCATCATGGAATATGACATCACTGTTGCAAATTTCCATTACGGCCGCCATCTTTAAAATCTTTATTTATTATACGATTTTAATGAAAAATTAAAATTTATAAAAAAATTAAATTAATAAAATTTTAATAAAAAATAGTTTAAAAACATACATTTACGACATGGAGCACGGAGTCCTCAGTTCGAACCCGGTGAGGGCAAAAAAATAAAAATAGAGACCGATCCTTTACTCATGGTGACTGTTAGCAGACTGACCCCCACCACTTTTTTCAGAGCATTTATATCGTCAGCTATTATGACGTCATGTCCGTCATCTTGAAAATCTTCAATTTTAATTCTAGAAATTCGGGAAAAATTTCAAATTTATAAAAAAAATAATTAAATAAATTCTAATCAAAATTCTTTAAAAAACTCGTTGTAAATATTGTTACGACCTCCATCTTGATTTTTATAAATGTTGCATGTTTCGCTATGCCCATCATCTTGGTTAAGTATGATGTCATCCTTTCACTTTTCGTTATGCCTACCATATTAGATTCTAGAGCGTTGCACTTTAAGTCACGGCCGCCATCTTGAAAAACAGCAATTTAATACTATAAATTCGGAAATAACATTTCAAATATTATAAAAAATATTAATAAAAATAGAATAAAATACAATTTAAAAATGCACTTAGGCCTTGAAGTCCTCGGTTCGATCCCTGGACAAAGCAAAAATTCTTAATTTTATGTAAAAATATTAATTTTAATAAATCACATTCAAAATTCTTAAAGAGACTTAGTTTCTTAGCCAACCATCATCCTATTAGCCATTACGACCACCTGGTAAAAATTAATTGAATTAAAATACCAGACAAGTGTCAGATTCGACAAATAAAGCACCGCAAGTTCTCTTACAAACATAATATTTATTACATAATTTCTATTTTACTACAGGAACACTTGCAAACACTTATAAACATTTAGCCCTGCATAGGCGTGAAATGACTAATTCATAGCTCCAATCGGTGTATACTTGACAGAGACGAACCAGAACATTTACTGACATAGTCCTCCTCTTCTTGACAGAGTTTCTGGATACCGTGTTTAACAGTTTGCTTCACATCGTCAGAAATGTAAATTACTGCAGCCGATGTCTTGAATGCACACTTCTTCACTTTGTCATCGAACGGCTATGGTTTTCCATATATACAGTCCAACCACAAGTTATATTTCAAAGGCCCGTTCGTTGCTACGTCATCAGTAAGCTGATTGATTATGTT
The DNA here is from genome assembly GCF_032445375.1 of Bacillus rossius redtenbacheri. Taxonomy (NCBI): domain Eukaryota; kingdom Metazoa; phylum Arthropoda; class Insecta; order Phasmatodea; family Bacillidae; genus Bacillus; species Bacillus rossius. The sequence goes on along the minus strand of NC_086336.1, from coordinate 13,311,797 downwards.
CTGTCTGATATCGTCAAGAAAATTACAAATGTCTTTCGACTCACTAAACGTATTTAGATAATAGTAGTCTTTCAATGTTCCACGAAATGCAGACTGCGCCAAGTAGAAGCCATTATCATTCACCTGTAGAGCACCGATCACAGTCTTAGGTTTAGTTTCATGTCCAGACGTCATACCAATCGGTTGTTGCTCATCTGTTTTTTCGCCTGTACGCTCACAAGTCTTCAACCTAAACCAAGAAGTCGAAATTTCTGGAGGTAGTTCAACAGTAGGAACACGGACTCCACATTTACATTTTTCGCATGTCGACGCAAATTATCAATTCGATTAAACCATTCATGACACTCATCACAGCGAAACTTCATGCGAGAAGGATTCTTCGTACATTTACTCCTATTATGTGTTCGTACATCATGAGCAAATGCAAACGTCATATCACAGTAGCTGCAAGGATACCGTGGTGATGAAGACGAACCCGAACCAGATGTCGATGTAACTGCAGTTGTACCATTTCCAGGCACACTCTTATGTACATCAATAATTCGCTGTTGCACCGAAACCTTTAATTTCTGCACCGCAGCTTGGGCCTTTGCATGTTTCCAAGTGTCGCTTCAAATTAGCATTTCTTGTTAATTGCTTGCGACACTTTTTACAGCCAAACATTTTACGATAAAGGTTCTTGGCACATTCTTTCTTCTCGTGTCGTTGAACATTGCTGTTGTTTGAGAAAATCTTGTCGCAGTAACAGCACCGATGTTCGTTAGTTGTCGAATCACCATCCATTGAAGTCTCCATCGAGGTCGAAACGTCGTTCATCGTGGTTTCCTGCGCAGCCAGCTCTGTAGTCATTAAGCTCTCTTCTGCTGGTGCTACAACGACTGTTGACGTCTCCTCCAGTGTTGACGTCGTCGTTGCCAACGGGATCTGCACCTTCTTCGTCGCCGCTGACGTCAGGGTTCCTGTAGTCGTTGGTACAACCTTCATCGAGTTCACCGTTAAAGACTGTAAAGATACCATCGAGTTCACAAGAACAAGTAATAACACGAACTCTGCCCCAGATGTAAAAAAAATCTAGGTGATCCTTACACCAGTAACAACTAAACGGTATGCTGTCTAGGACTCGTTTATTTACTTGCACCCGATGGAATAATACGCTAGTCAAATCAAGAACCATTTAATATAATACAACAAACACAACACACCGTTTGGCTGGGAACGAGCGGTTACGACTATAACGACTAATTTAATCGAATGATTTTCATATGAGTCGTACTATCGATTTATTCGATAATTTTTTATTCAATGGTGCCCATCACTAATCCGGACAGCCCATCGCGCTCGCGCACGAGGTCGGAGGCGGGGAAGCAGATCGCCTCGCCCTCGGAGCATCGCGGGTCGGCGGCCTTGTCCTGGTGGAGGGGGGAGGAGGGGGGGGGGGGAGGACCCCGCGGCCTCGGCGCGGTGTCTGGGCGTGGGACGAGCCGCCGCCCAATGACGAGGCTCCTTCCTGCTCGCCGCGACGGGCCTCCCAGGGACGAGGTGTTGAATGAAAAGTATAGACTATGTGTGATTTCCTACAAGTGCTTCACTTGAGAACTACTTTCTCCGAAAAAAAAACTGTTAAACATACTGTTACGAAAGTGAGAGACACGACCGGAGCGGGCTGGCGGCCCTGCATGGCCACTGACGTCACGTGCCGTCCACTGACGTATGCCTGGCCGGATCACAATGGTCATCGCTACCCCACCCCCCTCTGCTCCCCGCGCAACGACACGCCTCGGGCTATTATCACCTTTGGCGGCTTGGTAATTCCGGACACGCATAGACCACCACGTGGATTGGCGTGAATAAGCGTCGCTATTCTCGATGTTTCGGGCATCGGGTCGGCCCGGGATTAAGCGACGAGTCACGACCACTCTCGTCGGTTCGAGAAGGGTGCCACAGGTATTTAAGCAGCGACGCCGGCCTCCATGGGAGTTTCGAGATTTCGGGGAGTTCCGCGAGTGAAGGGAAGTGCGACATCAACGAAGAGGGGGAGATACCCCCTCGAGAACGGCGCGACGAGGAGCGACGGGACCGAGAGAGTGCGACTGAGTGGCGCGAGACTGTGTGTGTGAGGACAGGCGCGAGGTAAGGGGCGAACCACTGTTGAGTCTAGCTCCAGTGAGGAGTGAGTGACATTGATTGAATTGCGAAGAAAACATTTTTAACTGCCAGTGATTGGGGTTCGGACATTTTTAAATATAATTATTTATTAATAATTTAAATATTAGTAATTAATAAAACTGTAATAAAACCTAATGGAGCTATCCCTTACGAACCCAGTTCTCCCCACATAGGTCGTAACAACAATAAAAGTATTTCAAATAAACTACCAAACGTTTACATTATTTAACGGAATTTTAAATATGGAGTTAGAAACGGTCAGGAGACGGCATACTGAGATATAGTTAGTCACTCTTTGACTTCACCATCACCACGCTAAATGTTGTCTCCCTCCCTATACTACTCAATGTATAACTTCCAACCTCACAATAAAAAAATTAATGACTATAAACGTTACCGTCGCTATAACTGCAAACTAATCTTCGCGTATCGTTTAACTTGTAAGGTTTCCTATGAATTATATTAACAAAAGATGTAATTTTCGCTCTGTGAGGCTAAACCCAAACAATAAAAAATAATAAAAAAAAATTGTGAGTCTTTCAGTACTCGCCAGCGATGTATAAACATCTAACCCGGTAACGAGCAAATTCACGTTTTATCGTGTTCAAATACAATTATAATACCAAACTCGGACACATAGTTCAACGTTGAAATCTTTAAAATAATGCCGAGCGTGATAAATATACAAAAATTGTGTTTTAAACTACATTTATTGATGCGAATCACATGTGATTTCCGCGCCCGCCGCTAGAATTTTCTGCCGGAGCAGCTACGTCATCTATCGAATCATGCATTTTCAGAGCGAGAGGTCAACATATATAATGAAACGGCTCCGAGAATAACATTTAAGGTTTGAAAAAATACTTAACACCAACTTTGTACCTGATTTTCGAGTAGCAATTTTATTAAAACACTGCCCATCTTAGTAAAATTCATTGAAAAGTCAATACTATAAAGTTTACCTTTGTCTCTATGAACTTTGGTTTCGCCATCCGCCACAGATAGCAGCACCGTGGTTACATTTACATTCTATGCGACTTCCGTTGCATTCACGAAATTGCTTCTACCATATGCCGTATACCGAGGACTAAGATGTTTACACGTCAAAAATATCTCGAAACTAAACCGGGTCCCCCGGGTAATATGGCAAACAACTCCCCCTCCCCCGAACAATCCATCAGCTGCCGAACAAATTCCTGCACCTCCTTCTCGACGGATACTTATATTGCAAAATAACTTTTCCGTTCAAACCAATATCAGAGTATCACTCAAATTCCAAGCTTATACAAACAAAAAATACGTCGAATGTAAGGAAACTGTAATATATATATTTTTTTCTAAATCTGGTAAAATTTGAGTCAACGACGTTGAAGTGTCGAGGAAACAGTTTCCCGAATCTTTTAAATAAAGATGCCAATCAGCATATGTTACAACGACAGGTTGATGTCCTTGTTCATTTAAATCAGGTTTGTGAAAGATTTTTGCGGTTTGCATGTGTACTTACGTATTATGCGTTCAGTTTTATAAATATGATAGGTAACTATTAAATAATGTGAAGCAGTTAAAATTTGAAAGTATCAAGAAAGTTCAGTAGAACTTTACGTTAAAAATCAAAAACTTTCTGATTTTTGTGTGTCCATGTCTGTTTGACTAAAACAATTAGTTGAAAACATGTTCATTAATTTTTATGGTTTTTATAGCCGACACCTAAAATGAAGCCAGTTTGTGTATATTGTAATAGATTGACTTTTATACAAATACATCGCTATTTTAGGAGTCGAAGAAGTTTATCATGTAATAGAATGTTCATAAAATGTTTAAGTTAAATATAATTATAAGTTATCCATATATTTTAGCCCGAGTGATTCTGTTACTTAGCCGAGATCCTAGTTTTGTACAGGGAAAATATTAATTGAATTGGTTATACGTTGTGTGGTTGGTAGTGTCAGAATCGTTAGTGGCAGATTTATGAGAGAGAGAGAGAGTAAAAAAAGAAGGAAATACGTTTAATTTGGGAGTGGAAAGCTGTGTTTACTTCTATGCTCCCTGTCTGGAACTGTGCCTATGGCCGCCAATTTACTTAATTTTTTTGCTCGAGAAACCACAGGACATAGCTTTGCTAATATGTCACCTGCAGTCACCCACGAAATAAAATGTCGGATCTACCGGCGCGGCGGAGTCGTGCCGAAACATGTTAATTAACACCTGACTTTAACTGCATAATTAAGATGAACAAAATTCAATCATTATTTGTCGTATAAATTATTTTGATAAATAATAAAAAATTGGAAATTCCGTAAAAACATTTACTTTAATAACTAACAGTGAACGTGACTCCAGATCCGATAGCAGAATGTTCAAAATATTTCTGATCAGTGAAGACAGTATGCTACTGCGTGAGAAAAGCCACACCACCTACCGCTACTGTAGGCCCATATGTCAGTGTGTTAGTGTCAATAGTAACTTAAGATATATAGGCCTATAGAGACCGGAAAAATTCGCGGATTCATTTCGTGATAGTCTAGAATCAAAAAATGCTGGCCTTTTTACTGCATCAGTGATTGGACCACAGTTTATATTGTCACGTGCACCTAGCCGGTGCCACCGCCATTTCTGTCACGATCCACTTTCAGAGGGGGGAGAGAATCGTAGCTCTTTACATAGAAACAACTCGCTTGGCATCAACTAGTCTTAACTTCATAAAATACTTTACTGTACCTAGGATCATAGGTTCGTCATCCCGTACAGGATGTCTGGTGAGAGCTGAACTAAGGAGATTTTGCAAAATAACATAATACTTAATTAAAATTATTTTATTCTTAAAGTCAAATACTCAACATCATTTTAAAGAACATTTAAATAGCGGGATTACAATTTAAAACAATAATCTCTTTACTTCCTTAACGATTGAACGACCTTACAAGAGAGAGAATGAGAGAACTTCACTAAACACTTCCCTAGTCCTTCCGAATACCTCAAATCATAATTACTACTTAAAATTAAAACAAAGATAAGTCCATACTCACATTTTCCAAAAAGCCTTTCTTGATCGATTACTTAAAACTAACGTAGGGGCCTCTCCTGCCCTTAAAATCCGAACGAACATTACATTTTAAAAATTATAACTAAACGACTAGTGACGAGGGCCATTGCCTCCGCCCAAAAGCTTGAAGATGACTACATTATGACCTAACTTAAATTAAACGACTCGTGGCCTCTGGCGTCGGCCATAGCTTCCGCCCGAGAGCCTGAATTCCTACATCACGAACGAACTAACAACTCGTGACCACAGGTGAGACGCATAGCCTCCGCCTGAGTGAGCCTGAATTCCTACATCACGAACGAACTAACAACTCGTGACCACAGGTGAGACGCATAGCCTCCGCCTGAGTGAGCCTCCGCCTGAGTGAGCCTGAAGTCACCACTCACTTGCGCTTAAATTCGCGCGCCCTGCCGCGCCTACCATAACAAAAGCTCGTTATTGAAGTCAAATTTACTAAACAACTAACTAGAACATCTGGGAAGACTACCCCCCCTCTACCCCAATGTGCAGGCCACACCGCGCGGCTTGTTACGACAGCGCGCCCCAGTAACTGCGGCCCGTGGCTGCGCCAGCGCGCGGCCAAACAAACAAACAAAATTCTGCAAGCCCGCAGCGCGCCGCGCCGGCCCCGTGCCCCAATTACATGGTCACGCCACTTGCGCTGACGAGTGAACAGAGCAGCCAGCCCAGAGTCCCGTCAGTAAAGTCCCTAAATTTGATTTCAACAACCCTGCAAAATTTCAACCCGCGACATAACCCTCCCCTCACAGAGCTCGAGCCCCATCGAGCTACCTCAAAATTACAAATTGTCTTTTTCCATTAAACCATAACTATAAATTCCTCATTTCACAAAAATAATAATTTTCTTAGTTCCTTGCTGTCTGAACATACATCTAGATTCTGCATAAGATTTATTTTAAAACAACAAGTATTCATAAAATTAAATGTAAAACTTTTATCTGGTTTGTTCTCACAGGAACCTTCAGAGGCTCGAGTTCTCAATTCTAAAAAAAATTGTTCTGTTAGTGAAGCTCTCTTTACAAATTAAATTACTGTTCTTAGTTTCTCAGTATTCGTTAAACAATGTGCAAATTCTTGATAATTATTATTATTTTTTTTTTTTTCGGTTTCCGTTTATTACCATACTTCTTTCGTTCTTCAAAAAAAATTAAGTGTCCTTACAGTGTTTCAATTAATTAAACTCTTATCTCGTGAAGGTTGGTGCAACTCCTCGAAGTCAGTGTTGTCGAGAAGAGTAGCTCCCTGGGCTGGCCATCAGCAAACACCACTCAACTCCAACAGCTACTGGACTGGCTTCCAGGGCAGCTCACAACTTCTCCCCACATCTGCTTCGGAGTTGTGCCATCCTCATCACGAACAGATTACAATTCTGAAACATCATCAACAGGCATTACCATCACGCCTGACAAATACAAAACTAACTACTAAACTGCAATCGATGGGCAAGGATGTAAACACACAAAAAAAATAAAATTAATTAATTCAACTGCTAACATAAAGTATCCCACCCTTAGCATAATCTAATCAGGCAAATAATTTGATAGGAAAAACTTAAGGAAGGGAAACATGACCTCCAATGATTTTCCCTAACTCTTGAGTCTTGATCTTCTCTATACAGCAAATAGTCCCCACGAAGTAACTGGGTTGAAGGTCAGTTCACATGACCCACCCATAACCTTTCTACTCTTCTTTTCTTCTGGGGGCAACCACAATGCCCACCAATCTCTCTCCATGGTGCCGAACCAGCTATCCCATGAGAGTAAACAACGTAGTCAATAGAAGCGCAGAGGGGAAACACCAATCTCTGGCTTGTCGAGTCATAAAACTGCTTTATCTTCTTCTTCTTCTTCTTCTGAGTAAAACATCTGATTAATCTTGCTACTATTCTTCCCAACAATAAAAAAAAAGTTCATCAGGTATCTTCATGAAAAAACATTCTAACTAATACTAAGTCTTCTTTTTCTTCTTTTTTTTTCTTCTGTTAGATGTAATAGAAGGCCATGTTAGGGAGGTTATAGGGAAAAAGAGTGGCCAATTCCCACCCCATCACCCACCTAGATCATGACTAATTAACTTTTAAACTTTCTATTTCAAACAAATAAAAAAAAAACATTTTTTTTTTATTCAAACTTTTAAACTATAATTACTTTTACTTCATAACCTCAAAAGCTAATCAATAATTCTAAATGAAATTGTGATTTACTGCATCCTTGTTCCATCCGATCTGTTTGTTTATAACCTTTCTTGTAAAGTATAAAATTTTCAAACATTACTAATTAAAAAAAAATTAAATTCTGGTGTCCTTTGAGTTACAATTAACTTTACTATTTCTTAGCTTGAAATAATTTAAGTTTTCAGAACTATTTCATTGTCTAATTCACAACACTTAAAAATCAACTCAAAACAACAAATCATCAAAATCAATAAGATCATCTGACCTACCTATCAGTACTGTGAACTTGAACTGTTCGTACACATTTATAATAAGCTATTGTATTTAAATTCCAACCTAAATAAGGTTTAAAAAAAACTACTAATCCCTCTGTAAATTAAGAAAATTAACTTTAAAAATTAAACTTAAGGTATTAGTTCTTTTTGACAGCTACCACAACTCACTAGTTCCATTACATTACTATAACCTAAAAAGTTCTGTAAAGACTGTTTATAACAAAAAAAAAACTCCAGTTACTGTCTTCCATAAAAAAATATAACTTTACATGACCTTATTAATCTCCACTTGTAAGTCCATGGCTGCCAGCTTTCTCTTCTCTTGAATCTTCAGTCTTGGCTCTTGTTTCAGTGATCTTGTATCTTGTCTCTCGAACTCTTGTCATCTTGTAAACTGGACTGCTGCTCAGCTCATCTTAAGGAATCTGTAACAGTTTCAAAAATACATGTTAATTTAAATTACATAATTCCTGTTCTTTGGTCCTAAAAAAAAAATTGTATTATTAGTACACATTACCCTGAAACAACATTATTATTCATTGTTTATTACTTAAAAAAAATGCTTTACCATAAAATCCTTTTTTGTTCTTTTCATTAGGCCTATTTATTTTCCTTCTTCTTAATTAAATTCTGCTTCAAATGTTAATCCTAACTTAAGACCTACCATCTATTTATTATTCATTACCTACATTATTTATGTTACCCTAAAATTCCCATAAGTTTCTAATACTTCCTATCAAAGACATTCTCTCTAAAAAAAAATTTACTTGTGACTCTTAACTTAACAAACTTAAAAAAAACTTTTACACTAGACTTAACTTATTATTCATTCTTAGTTACTAAATTTCTATATGTAAACTTTAGTACTTACAAACAAAAACTGCCTATTTCTCTCTACCTCTTAATCTCTTTCAATTATTACAATAATAATGTTACCTTGCATCTTTAAACTTTCTTCTTTTCAATTAAATTAGACATCTCATAACAATAAAAATTCTGCCTATACTCTTCTTATGGGTGTACAAACCCAACAACAAAATTTCAAATTCTCAAGTTTCCTTATATTTAAATTATGCAATGCACATAACCTCTGTGGTGCCTGTACCCTTTTAGGCCTACCACCTTCTCCTCTCACAGCATGACAACTCTTATTCCTCGGGGTCTGTATTCACTGTTACAAATCAAATATCTCAAAAAAATTAAAAACAAATTTATTATTTTAAGAAAACAAAAATTTACATTGAATTTACTATGGAGCCTGGAAATCTTAATGTCTCACAGCAGCTAACATGACTAAATCCCATGGAACCCCAGGTTTACATAACCTGTGCCCAAAAATTTAAGCATACCAGGCTTTCTCTGCACTGGTTTTACAGCATCACACACTATTTAGGGCCCCTGATCTGCCATCAGTCCCAAGGAGTTTTCCCACAACCCCTCTCTACACAAGCGCCTACCGCATTCCTCTCAATTGGCTATCGGTTTTACGGCATTCTTTTGGGATCCGACCATCAAGTTAGGGCTAATCGAACACTAAACCTCCATACTTCCAAACTAATGTAAATCAATTAAATTTTCTCTGTAAATTCTAAAAATCAAAAAAAATTATTCCAACATGCCAAAGAAACTTCCAAAAAAAATTCATAATCTTATCTTCAAACCATTAAAATAAAAATAAATAGATTACTCTGTTTTCTCCTTAATAACTGTAAACTGTCAACAAATATCATGTCGTAAATTTTAACTATGCTTACTGACTCTTAATCATAAAATCTCATTTGTCCTAATTAATAAACAACCGATTTCCTTAAAATCTCACTGTATCTCTCACACTCAAACTTCACTGGCTGAATATCTCAATAAATTCAAAAACAATTATCTAAACTCTTAAAGAAACTCCTCCCCAATTATTCAAATTACTTCACCTTATTTTATTTCATTACTTAAAACACCTTACTCAAAAAAAATTAATTAATTATCTAGCTATCTTCCATTATTATTTATTTACCGAACAAAACTTTCTCCTAAATTAATTTAGTAAAATTCAATTTCACATTAGGCAAGTACACTAACTCTCTACAGCAATGTTTCTCATTTCCCTCCTTCCTAACTGAATCCAATCTTACTTAACCTCCAGGGAATTTACCTCACAAAATAACCAAAAATTTCACTGTAGTGCCTATCTGCTATAGGCCCACTACACAGCAAGGGACTCTAACCCCACCAACAAACTTCATTGAAATGGTACCCTATCCCATACAGGATAGCCACTTCGGTACTACCATGGGGAACTCCTGCCCCAAACTACTCACAACTCTCAGGATTCTCCTGACCCTTAATTCCGTAGTCAGCCCATCTCCTATGGTCTGCGCTACAATTCCCTTTCTTCCCAGGGACACAACGCCTCACCTTAGGGTCCCTCGCCCTAATGAAAACATTAATTTTGTCTCTCTGTTCTTTTGGAGTAAATTCCCTCTACACACAAAATCTAGCCTTCCCAGTTTTCTCAATGCTTATCGATTTTATAGTGTACCTCCTTAATAATGTTTACAAATCCCAAAAAAATATTTTTAAAACCGAGGTAGAATTTAACTAACAAAAACATAAACAACTTACAACGAAACACTTCTAGCCTATACATCATACACTTCTTAAATTAAATTACTTACATACTGAAAGTTCCTCTTCTCCTAAAACACACTTAAATTTAAATGTATTTAACCAATAGTCTATTTTCTTATCGCTAAGTTACCGTACAGCTGATCAAAACAAGGTCACGGCCTGTCCACGTCTCCGTATGAGCCCGTGACGTCACCGAATTCCATCAGGTGCGCCAACCCTCGCTTGCGGTTCCTCCGTTCTCCGCTAGGTCTCAGCACCTCCCCGTCACGTGTTCATTCTGCCACGTCCACTGACGTGTCGTTCTGAAACAACTCTCAACATTTTTCTAATTAAAACAAAACATCACTATAAATTCTATAACTCTCTTTTACATAAACTCTCGTTTTCTTTTTAATTCCTTTCTAACGTTTATCCTTCCCTCGACTGATTTAATTCGTACGTCTCGTCTCCTACGCGCACGACAACAAAACAAACTTCACTTGAAAATAATTCCTATTTACGAAAAAAACTTTATTTTAAATTTTAACTCTCTTAACCTACAATCTTAAAATTAATTTCAATTAAATTAAACCACTTGCATTATCTCTATTAATCATTTAAATTATAACGTATTCTCCTCACGTAAAAATCCCTGATAAACTCAACGACTTAAAACAACTTATCACTATAAACTTTATCCTTACAAGTATACTCAAATAAACATCTGTTACGTCAAAAAAAAATCTCAAAGACTTCCTCCACTTAGATTAAATTCCGTAATCCTCTCCTCAAGTAAACTCTTAATAACCTGCTATCAGAAGCTGAAACTAACTTAATAATAAACATAAAAATCTACCTCTCTCTCTCTCCAGAAATAGAACCTACCCGGCGCCTCCACCATTTCTGTCACGTGCACCTAGCCGGTGCCACCGCCATTTCTGTCACGATCCACTTTCAGAGGGGGGAGAGAATCGTAGCTCTTTACATAGAAACAACTCGCTTGGCATCAACTAGTCTTAACTTCATAAAATACTTTACTGTACCTAGGATCATAGGTTCGTCATCCCGTACAGGATGTCTGGTGAGAGCTGAACTAAGGAGATTTTGCAAAATAACATAATACTTAATTAAAATTATTTTATTCTTAAAGTCAAATACTCAACATCATTTTAAAGAACATTTAAATAGCGGGATTACAATTTAAAACAATAATCTCTTTACTTCCTTAACGATTGAACGACCTTACAAGAGAGAGAATGAGAGAACTTCACTAAACACTTCCCTAGTCCTTCCGAATACCTCAAATCATAATTACTACTTAAAATTAAAACAAAGATAAGTCCATACTCACATTTTCCAAAAAGCCTTTCTTGATCGATTACTTAAAACTAACGTAGGGGCCTCTCCTGCCCTTAAAATCCGAACGAACATTACATTTTAAAAATTATAACTAAACGACTAGTGACGAGGGCCATTGCCTCCGCCCAAAAGCTTGAAGATGACTACATTATGACCTAACTTAAATTAAACGACTCGTGGCCTCTGGCGTCGGCCATAGCTTCCGCCCGAGAGCCTGAATTCCTACATCACGAACGAACTAACAACTCGTGACCACAGGTGAGACGCATAGCCTCCGCCTGAGTGAGCCTGAATTCCTACATCACGAACGAACTAACAACTCGTGACCACAGGTGAGACGCATAGCCTCCGCCTGAGTGAGCCTCCGCCTGAGTGAGCCTGAAGTCACCACTCACTTGCGCTTAAATTCGCGCGCCCTGCCGCGCCTACCATAACAAAAGCTCGTTATTGAAGTCAAATTTACTAAACAACTAACTAGAACATCTGGGAAGACTACCCCCCCTCTACCCCAATGTGCAGGCCACACCGCGCGGCTTGTTACGACAGCGCGCCCCAGTAACTGCGGCCCGTGGCTGCGCCAGCGCGCGGCCAAACAAACAAACAAAATTCTGCAAGCCCGCAGCGCGCCGCGCCGGCCCCGTGCCCCAATTACATGGTCACGCCACTTGCGCTGACGAGTGAACAGAGCAGCCAGCCCAGAGTCCCGTCAGTAAAGTCCCTAAATTTGATTTCAACAACCCTGCAAAATTTCAACCCGCGACAATATGAATGATACTCGGCCAATGAAAAACCTTTAACAAAAGAAGTAATGATTCACTAGCGTACCAGTTAACAGGTGTCACAAGACAGTAGCCAATGGGCAGGTGTAATTTTCTCGCGTGCATAGAGGATCATGGAGTATATCCTACTTGTCATTGAAATCGCGAATTTTTCCGGTCTCCATATATATATTTTTAAATTTTAAATATTTTGCTCTCAAAAATTCAGACTCTCTGCCTCCCTTTCAACTAAAAAAAAATTCCCAGTGTCCGCCAATGTTTCAATAACGGACAGATATGTGAAAGTCTGCGCGTCGGTTAGTTCTCCTAAAAAAAAAAAAAAATTGGTTGTCTGTAAAGTCTGTTTACGGACGATAGTTTAACGTGACAACGTCATAACAAAACATTAATGAAATGATTGCATAATTTTATGAATAAAATTTAATCATTTTTATTTTAATAATAAAAGAATAAATACTTCAAATTATACTAGTAATCAGATTTTTAAAATGCAAGAATAATTAACCTTTTTTTTGCCTAAATTGTTGTTGTAATAAGCAATGAAAACCACATTAACTTTTCACTTCACTTTATAAACAGCCGAGTGGAAGTGAGATGGATGCGTCGCAAGCGTACAATGAGCGTAACGGGACACAGCGTAACGGGACACAACGTAACGGAACAATGTGCGTAACGGGACACTTTTTTCGTGCGTGCAGCCGGCGTTCATCGATTTATTAGACGTTTTCACGTCAAAAAAAAAACACGAAGACACACGCCAGTGACGAGTAGCTTAGCCGCGCTCCAGCATCTGTATTGCCACCTGGTGTGAGTGCGGGCCGGCCCCAGAGTGGACACTGTCCCGCAAGAAGTAAGACCGCGCTTGAAGCCCACCCATTGCGCCACGTGTTCGCCTGGACTTGCCGGGTAGAGAGGAGGGGGGGGGATAAGAGAAAAGGTCGGCCTTCAGAATGCGGAATGAGATGAGCGGCTCCCCGCGGCCTTCATGCTCGGTTTGATTGGAGCCGCGAAGGAAGAAAAGTGCGCAGTGGCTTGGTAGACTACGGGCCCCAGCTACTGCGCGGCGGAAGTTCATTTCCCTTCTGTGTTCTGTGTCGCGTGGCGGACGGGCAACCCAGTGCGCGAGGTGGCGTAGCTTAAGCTCTTATTTTTAATCTAAGTGGGCTGGCTGGCAGCCCGGCGGGAAATGACTAAAGTCGCCCCCGAAACAACCAGTGCCACCCAAACCAATGCGCACAGCAATGTCCAAGCCCCCAACCCCCCCGCATGGTAGACTCTTTTCTACTCTGTCCAACTCTTCTTCCGGAACCATCCTTCTGTTTCCTGTAATCAACCTGCTTGTCAATAATGCATGCAATTTTGCATCCCGCATGTAAGTGTCAAGGGTTTTCCCTGTGTCTATGCAGGTTTTACCTGGGCCCAACTTATCTAGTTTTTAGTCTAGAATAGTCAGTGAGGGGAGTAAGTCATGGTGCCAATTGCTGCCATGGCTGGCCAACCCCCCTCCTAGTACATGATGCATGCTACCTCTCCTGTGTGATTAGATAGTATAGGCTTCGGCCTGAGACGCACTTAAGAGTCTTTCCCTAACCCAGACCCATAAACAAATACACTTAGTTTTAATTTAGGTTAGGAAATTAAAAAAAAATTGGCGTAGCTACCGCTACACGCCTCTTGCGTAGCGAGGACGTAATGGGCTAAAACCACACAATCGAGGGCACTGAGAAACAAATCTGCTGAGTAATTTGGTAGAGCCAACCGAGGTATTTGCATGCTTTACTTTCAGGAAGCCACGAATAAAAAAGTCAAGTGTTTTTCATGAGCGTTAGACACACACACACACACACACTCTCTCTCTCTCTCTACCCCTCTATCTCTCTCTCTCTCTACCCCTCTATCTCTCTCTCTCTCTCTACCCCTCTATCTCTCTCTCTCTCTCTCTCTCACACAGAGCAAAGATACAAAATTGAAAAGGTACAAAACTAAAAAGGTACAAAAGTATTTTATACACGTGTACAAGTGTACAAGTGTGCTAGTGTACAGGTATGCGAGTGTGTACTAATGTGTGCAAATATCCCAGTGTGAAACTATGCGAGTGCGCAAGTATGGGAGTGCGCAAGTATGGGAGTGCGCAAGCGCGGAAGTGTACAATAACGCATTAATGCTATGAGATATTTTATGCATAATGATTCCGTAATTATTTTCCTTTACATTCTGCGTTATCTATGTGAAAAGGACCAGACAGACTGAGGCGTTTGCCACGCCTCCTTTTAATTTGGTTATTAATTATATCATATGTTATGATAGATTGTTTGGCACTTGGTTCATTTTCGTCCTGAAGATTGATTAAAACATAAGCATTACGGACATTCACGGCGCTGCGCTTGTGTGTGTTTCCGCGAGCCAACACCGCGCGGCGCGCGAAGCCTTATGACGTCATGGTGACGCGTTAACCTGCGACGGTCTGCGGCTGGCGAGCGGAGAGACGGTGCTGGCGGCTGGTGGAGTCGACTTTGGCTCGTTGGGTGCAGGCGTGTTGCGCCGCTGCTAAAATGGAAAGGCTGTTCCATTCACCTACACATCGACCAGTGCCCAGCCCGGGTTATCGTCCACCATGCTGCGCAACTACAAGTAAGCCTCGACGCAACCGCTATTAACAACCGGAGATCGGGTTGGTTTTTTAAGGAAAAACAATGAGCAGAGAGACTTGACTGATCATAAACTCAAATTCATTATCTTGCTAGTTTCTTGAATCGTAATGTGGCGAAATAAACTCTACTTCTCCTTTTTACGCTACGTGAGAATTTACGTAAACTGCAAGCCAGACTTATCACGTTGCTGTGGTGCGGGATGTGAGACTCGCATAATTACGTCGAAACGAGAGTCCGGTTAGACCAAAATATTGGGAATTGTGCCTAAATAACTTTTATAGACTATTACGTCATCCAGGAGTGTAATCAACGGACCTGTTAGGGAAAAACTTAACCTTTCTAAATGTTTGTAAAATTACCCGTAATATAGTGTTTATAATATGTGATTACATTAGATGTCCTTTTCTTTAATGCGAGATCTAGATCTTCTGCAGTTTTGTGTAAATGGTTCTGTATTTTAATGTACCAAGCCGATGCCAAGCAGGAATATTAAATAGTAAACAGGCAGTGATGTTTTCAATTATTATCCAGGTCATTCTTTTTTGCCTAGGGACCGTACTTCTCACTGCATTTAGTTGGTATACCCTTCTGCGGCTCCCGACTTTAAATTCGAGCGCCTTAAGTAAGGCCTGAAAACTGCGCAACTCTGCTAGTCAGAGTCGCAGACGCGGTAGTTTTTTGATTTTTTATATCACCAGTATGGCATTGGCTTGGATATATAAATTACATAAAGAGGAGATTGTGACTAATTTAAAAGCTGCGTCAGTCGAGCACAGTGCGGACGAAAGCATAGATGTTTTAAGACAAAAGTTTGTGGCGCATTTGAAAGGAGAAAGAGTTTCGTGGCAAATGGAACAGGCTGAAGCGAGTGGGTCTGGCTCGCTTAGTACTAATTTTCTAAAAAATAAGTTTGCTTTGCGATCACTAGAAAACGTTCCGAAACTGCAGTCAGCAAATGTAGAGGATATATTAGAGTTTCGCATGGCCGTGGACAAGCTAGCTAACGCAAATTATTTTTCCAATGAGAGCGATTTAATTTTAGCTGTTGCTTCGCGTTGCACAGGCTTAGCTTACGATATACTCATTGCGCGTTATAAGAGTCATATGTCCTGGGTTGATTGCAAGGAGGCGTTATGGGAAAATTTATGTCCTTGTAGAGTTAGAGAGGAACTTATAATGGAGAAAACCCGTCGTTTTCAAAGAAAAGGGGAAAAAACTTTGAGTTATGTACATGACATTTTGGACCATGGTTCGGCCCTTAATGTCCAAATGAGGGAAATGGAGTGGATACGGTTAGTCTTAGAAAACTTGCATCCCCACATTAGGAGGGAGTGTAGCTTTGTGGAGAGGCCCACCAACTTGTTCGATATTAGTAATTGGGCGGTGGAGGTGGATAATGTGTGTTGGGTTTCCGATTTATGCGAAGAGGAGGAAAAATCAAACATTTTAAAAGAGGGTGAAAGTAGCGTGGGGATAAATGGGGAAGCGGACTTGAATGTCACGAGAGTGGATAGGTGCAGTGAAGTTGATAAGGTGGGTGTAAAGTCCGAAATTTCAGCATATGATCAAAGTAATAAATATAAAATTAGAAAGAAGTGCTATGCATGTGGCAGTGAGAGCCATCTCATCGCTAAATGCGCAGAGAAGAAGCAGAGTAAAGGTCAGGGGAATAACGTTAGACGAGTGTGTGGGTTTTGTGGCAAGTGGGGGCATTTGTCTCGCAATTGTTTACAAAAAAAAAGGGTTAGCTGGTTTCGTTTTGAAAATAAGCATCGTCTGGCGGTATTGAAAGCTAGAAGTAATATGTGTGTCAGGGTAAGTTTTTATGAGGAGATAGTCTCGGGTTTAATTGATACCGGGGCTAGCAATTCATTTGTACAGCAGGCGTTTTTGAGTAGGTTAATAACGAGACATCCCGAACTAAAAAAAAATTTAAAAACGGAGCCAGGGTTTGAGGTACATTTGGCTGACGGGAAAAGCCGGAAAATCTCCTTGAAAGTACGTTTGCACTTTAAAATAGGAAATTTTGCCTGGACACGTGATTTTTGGGTAATGCCTGGACTACTCGAAGAATTGATTTTAGGATGGGATTTCTTAAAGGGCACGGGAGCTATAGTGGATTGTAAGAATAGGAGGTTATGCTTCGCGTTTGATAAAAAAGTCAAAATTAGTCTTGAGGCACCCAAGAATAAATTTGAAGTTTGTTGCGGAGGTTTAAAGGGGGTGGAGGAACACTTAACAGAAAAACAGAAGGACGAAATCAGGGATATTTGTTTTCGTTATCCCGATGTAATTACGGAAAAGGTGGGAAAATGTGAATTGATGCCGTACCGGATTGAATTAATTGATCAACGTCCGGTGAGGTGTGTGCCCTATCAATGTGCTCCTCCCAAAATGATAGTTTTTCGGGAAATCATAGATGATTTACTTAAGCAAAATGTTATAGAAGAAGCGAGTTCAGAGTACGCTTCACCCGCCTTTTTAGTAAAAAAAAAAACACCGGGGAAGTATCGCTTAGTCTTGGACTACCGAATCTTGAATGATCGCATAAAACTAGATGGTTTCCCGCTGCCCAAGGTGGAAACTGTGCTGCAATATTTGGGGCAAGCGAAATATTTTACGGTGTTAGACCTTAATGCTGCTTTTCACCAATGCATGTTGGAGGAGAGTAGCAAGAAGTTCACGGCTTTTGTTACCCCGTGGGGACAGTACCAATGGAAAAGAGTGCCTTTCGGGGTAAATTTTGGCTCACAATGCTTATCGCGTATCTTATCTTACATTATGAAAGAATATCAATTTAAAAATGTCATTAGTTTTCTGGATGACATTTGTATATTTTCTAATTCTTTCGAGGAACACTTGGAACATGTGGAAGGGGTTTTGCAAAAATTACGAGGTGCAGGGTTAACAGTCAATCCTGAAAAAGTTTGTTGGGCCAGAAAGAAAATTCGGTTCCTGGGTTTCATTGTTGGGGAAGGAAAAATTGTAATGGACCCTGACAAAATTGAGGCCATTGTAAATTTCGCGAGACCTCGTAATGTAAAAGGCATCATGAGATTTTTGGGCATGATGGGCTATTTTAGCCGCTTTATTGAGAACTATGCGGATTTGTGCTACCCTTTAAATAATTTAAGAAAAAAAGGGGTTATTTTTAATTGGGGTGAGGTAGAGGAGGCCGCTTTTCTCGGTTTGAAAAAAGCCATTTCCCACCCACCGGTGTTAGCGTTACCAGATTTCCAGAGGCGATTTGTAGTGCAGGTTGACGCTTCGAGTGTCGCGTTAGGCGCGGTTCTCTTGCAAGATTTTGGCAAGGGTCTACAACCCATTATGTTTGCTGGAAGAACACTTAATAGACATGAAAAAGGTTATAGCACATATGAAAAGGAAGCCCTTGCTTGCGTGTATGCTTTGGAACGTTTTGACACTTATCTAGAGCATGACGAATTTGACCTTTACACGGATAATCAGGCTTTGACCTGGTTGTTTTCGCATCCGAGACAACTAGGGAAAATAGGGCGGTGGGTAATGAGGCTCACTAGGTTTAGGTTCAAAATAATTCATGTAAAGGGAAAGGACAATGTGGTCGCGGATGCCCTTTCGCGGATGTTTGAGGAGGAAGGCGGTGAACAGGATTTGGAAGACGAGAGTGAAGTAATCAGGTGTGGGCGTTTTACTGTGGAGCCAGAACTATTCAACAAAGTAGAGGAGGTGTTAGAACAAGATTTGGAAGGGCAAAATATAATGCGGGATTTACTGCAGGGCAAAAATAAGAATTTCGTGTTAGTGAAGCATAGATTATATTATCAACAAAGTGGGAAAGAGAAAAGACTTTATATTCCTAAGCTCTTACGGCCTATGGTGCTAAAATATTATCACGATAGTGCGTTTGGGGGTCATGGAGGAGTGGACAAGACATATCATAAATTGAGAGATGAAGTCTATTGGGCGGATATGAAAAGAGATGTGCAAAATCATGTTAACACGTGTGAAAGTTGCCTGTTAAGTAAACAAACCGTAAATTCGAAATTGGGTAAATACTCCGTTTCTCTGCCCACGCGTCCCTGGGAGAAGGTTTTCATAGATATTTTTGGTCCTTTGCCTCGATCTCGAGAGGGAAATAATTGTCTTTTGATTATTGTGGATGGTTTCACTAAATTTAATTTTTTTTTACCTTTATCTGACATGAAAGCGGCGAGAATTGTCAAGGCTCTTACGCAAAGAATATGGCAAATTTTTGGAGCACCTGAGAATGTGGTTTCTGACAATGCGGCCTATTTCAATAGTCAAATATTTGGGAACATGTGTTTTCGTTGGGGAATTTGCCACATTAACACCAGCCCGCATTATCCTTGCCCAAACCTGGTAGAAAGAGTGAATAAAAATATCAAGATTGCACTTACTATTTATCATCATCAAGACCATCGCCAGTGGGATGAAAATTTGGATATGCTGAGTTTAGGATTTAACATGGCTAAACATGACGCCACTCATTTCACTCCCGCCGAATTATTTCTGGGGCGGAAAATACCACACCCTCTTTTAAATGTTTGGGGTATAGGAGAGGAATTATGGGCGATCAGTAGTCCACGTTTATTAGAAAGTAAATGGGTAGAAGCTATAAAAAATCTCCAGAACGCTCAGAATAAGGTTGCGAAACAATATAATAAGGGGCGCTTGGAAAATCCTTTTAAGGTGGGAGACTGGGTGCTCTGCAAAAGTTTTCCCATCAGTAACAAAGCGCTGCACAAAACCGCTAAATTAGAGTTTTCTTACCAGGGGCCTTACAAGGTGATAAGGCATTTAGGGGGAGTAACCGTTCTTTTGCAGCGTGTGGACAAAAGTTTTGAGACACGTAAGGCGCATATTAGTCATCTTAAGAGGTTCACACCCGATCAAAGTAAATGATTGTTTTTGCCCTTTTTAGTCATGTGAATAGAGATTTTTTTTTGAAGTATGTTGTTGTATGTTAACGAGTAAACGGGAAAGTGGCACAAAGCATTGTTTGGTCTTAATCATTGTTTTTTTTTGTCTCTCTCTTGTGTTTTTCTTCGCGTGTTTTTTCTCACTGTGTGCTTTTTTCTTCTTGCTTTTCTTTGAGGTCGTTTGTTTGAATGGCGTGTTTTGAGTGCTTCCCCGTTTTCTCGCCTTATAGTGGCTCGAAGCTACCTAAATTTCTTTGGTTTTTGGTGTTAATTTAGAATTTTTTTTAAGGGGGGGATATTGAGGCGTTTGCCACGCCTCCTTTTAATTTGGTTATTAATTATATCATATGTTATGATAGATTGTTTGGCACTTGGTTCATTTTCGTCCTGAAGATTGATTAAAACATAAGCATTACGGACATTCACGGCGCTGCGCTTGTGTGTGTTTCCGCGAGCCAACACCGCGCGGCGCGCGAAGCCTTATGACGTCATGGTGACGCGTTAACCTGCGACGGTCTGCGGCTGGCGAGCGGAGAGACGGTGCTGGCGGCTGGTGGAGTCGACTTCGGCTCGTTGGGTGCAGGCGTGTTGCGCCGCTGCTAAAATGGAAAGGCTGTTCCATTCACCTACACATCGACCAGTGCCCAGCCCGGGTTATCGTCCACCATGCTGCGCAACTACAAGTAAGCCTCGACGCAACCGCTATTAACAACCGGAGATCGGGTTGGTTTTTTAAGGAAAAACAATGAGCAGAGAGACTTGACTGATCATAAACTCAAATTCATTATCTTGCTAGTTTCTTGAATCGTAATGTGGCGAAATAAACTCTACTTCTCCTTTTTACGCTACGTGAGAATTTACGTAAACTGCAAGCCAGACTTATCACGTTGCTGTGGTGCGGGATGTGAGACTCGCATAATTACGTCGAAACGAGAGTCCGGTTAGACCAAAATATTGGGAATTGTGCCTAAATAACTTTTATAGACTATTACGTCATCCAGGAGTGTAATCAACGGACCTGTTAGGGAAAAACTTAACCTTTCTAAATGTTTGTAAAATTACCCGTAATATAGTGTTTATAATATGTGATTACATTAGATGTCCTTTTCTTTAATGCGAGATCTAGATCTTCTGCAGTTTTGTGTAAATGGTTCTGTATTTTAATGTACCAAGCCGATGCCAAGCAGGAATATTAAATAGTAAACAGGCAGTGATGTTTTCAATTATTATCCAGGTCATTCTTTTTTGCCTAGGGACCGTACTTCTCACTGCATTTAGTTGGTATACCCTTCTGCGGCTCCCGACTTTAAATTCGAGCGCCTTAAGTAAGGCCTCAAGACAATCGACATTAAATGCCGGAAAAAAAGAAAATATTGTTGCCTGTAAAATATTCGACCGACCGGTAATTGAACTCTTCGGGGTCAAGAGTGCTCACAACTTGAATAATCAATTATAGGCTACATATGAAACTACGTTGTTATGGCAACTTACCTACAATTTGCGGACCTCCACTCAATCAAACGAAGACATGTTCAAGGCTGGTAGTCGATTTGCAGCACTTCAGTAATGACTAGCTTATAACTCGCGGAATCGCTCGAGGCAACTTCAGAATATTGCTGATATTGCACCACTGCATGGCCTCCACATTCTATTACGGGCCCTGGACCCAGGATCGGAGAGCCCCCCCCCCCCCCCCCCCCCCACCCCCCCACAATTTTACAGTCACGTGCTACATTATTGTTGCATGGTTATTTCTTACCTACACTCTTTTTAGAATGTTATTTAACCTGAAAATACAGGGTAAAATTATGGTTACTATTTTATATAAGTCCAAACTGAGCTTTAGTTTTAAAATTATTTTACTTTGAAATAACCACAGTGAGTATGCATGCATATTTATTTCACAGACTTCAGGCCCTGGTCCTGGATCCAGGGATCCACCCAGACCCACCCTTGTGGGGGCCGTGCACCACTGTCAGACATTTTTGTGAATAATTCCAGTACTTTCAACTAAAAAAAAAAAAAAAAAAAAAAAAAATCACGTTGAATAACATACATAAAAAGATTTCATTCATAACAAATAAAAGGTTGAAATTGGTAATGTTGTAAAAAGAACATCGAGAATCAACACTAGATTCCCGCCTGAGACCGGGTGTACATGGATGGAATGGGGCTGACACTCACAGGAGCCAGAGCTGTCCTATCCGAGGGAGAATGCATGAAGGGGAGATGGGATGGGGTGTGAATTGGTGCGGCAAACGGGAGTACCCCGAGAAAACCCACAGGCCATGGCGTCGTCCGCCACATTTCCCGCTTGAGAAAATCCGGGTTCGACTCCGTCGGGAATCGAACCCCGGGCGCGAAGGGTGGGTTGGGGGAGAGGGGGGGGCGGTGGTCGAATGTTGTAACCACTCGATCACCGCGCCTTTTACTGATGTAAAAAGTAATATTGATTAATTTTAAACATAGTTTAATTACACTGATTTTATAACTCTCGTTTCAGCGTGTTTGGTGGTAAAACTGCTTGACTAGCAGACTACTGCGCCATCTTCATCATCTTGTTAAGTTGTTTACCTTTTTGCACGCTTCGCTATCTCCGCTTAGCGCTTACGTACGACTTTGAAGAGTTACTGATTCTTCTGTAATTTTTTTCGATCGAATACTTATACTGCTCTATAAAAGTTGAGTATCTGGAAATGACCTTAGTGGACTTCGTAATCGTATTTTGTGCTTCACTTTGCATTTTTATTGACAAAAAGGTAAGCTTGTTTTGATATTTATCGAGAATCCGCATTCATCGGTTCGGAACTCATGTGACATCATTTTTTTTTTTTAATAATCGAAACCCCATTTTTTGATAAAGATTTTATTATACGTTTAAAATTTGAACTACGATTAATGTTAATTTACAAAACTGTTTGCATTTGCAGTTCACACGTTCACATACATTTACACACCAGGGGACATAACCCCTGACTTTTTTTTTTTCAAAAACTTTTTTTAAGGCTGTAAACAAAATCTTCAAGCTAAGACGATTGGCCAGTGTTGTAGCTAATGTTTTTCGCTTTGTAGCAATTCATTCTTCATACTTGTACTGTAAAATGCTCTCAAATTAATTATTTTACTGTAAGGTTCAATTTATTCCAAAATGTTTGGTTTTTTTCTCATAAACATTTTCACATGGGTGTATAAATAATGCAAATAAAGGTGTTACTATAAAATAATACGAAAAATAGAAAACAACAGTTTTATCAAAAGCATTTCGCTTAGTATACCTAATGCTCTATTGAGCTAAGTTTTTTATAAGGAATGTGCTCTAAAGCAAATTTTGTTTTGAATTTAGAATTCTTAAATATTTATTGCTCCGACTACTAACATAGCAATGTTGACATTTAATAAACGAAAAATTAGCGTAAAGCTATCAGTCTTAATTTCACAGAAAAAAAACACCAAAACGTAAAAATCTGTACTTTCATACTTTTAAGCTGGTTATCTGGTACCTACCTATGCTCGTCACTATTTTTTTTAATTCGTTGCATCTTTGACATATTAACATATTTTTTACATGTTTGTTTGCATATTATGTTACATATTTGTGCGTTTTCACGATAACTATAGCAGTGGTAATGTTGGTGGTAAACTTTATCTGCAAGTGAGACTGAGAATGACGAGAACAAAAAAAAAAAAAATTGAAGTGAAAACTTCTATGGGAAGGTTTGGATAGGGAGTAAATTCATGTAAGTCGTCATCGACATGGTCACATGACGTGTTAACGATAACATTATATTTATCTGTTCCTATTAGTAAAACTTATTGCGCTTTTAAATCTTAAGTATACGATTACTGTGCAGTACAAAGTGAGAATAAAATTTATTAATATTCTCATATAGATATATAGTTTGAATAACGGAGTCTTTGTAGCAATATAGGTAACCAAAAATTAAGAACATCAGTATTTATTTTTTTTAATGACTACAATTACTATGCAATGCGTATTTTATAGTAATTTAGGAGTTATTTTACTAACGTGATAAAACAAATTTATAGTGATATTTTTTTTGTAAAAATTGCGAAAACGTTTTCACTTCTGTCGGCAGTCCTCATGACTGCTTTGAAATTTTTTTTTAAACCTCAAGCTACGGTCAATGTTCGTGATAAAAATATAGCAAATGCGGACATTAATATTTGTGGTTTTATGGCTGCTCACAACATTCCGTATGCCGTGGTCAATGATCTTATCCCTTGCATGAAATCGGCTCTACCAGATTCAAAATTTTTTAAAAGAGTATGCATGAAAAGACAGAAGGCAGCAAAAAAATTGTTACCAACGTCATCGGTGCTTCTCATAAAGAGGACATAGCCAGACATTTGAAGAAACGCAATTTTTCTATCTTAACTGATGACTACACGGATTGCTCCAGTTTAAAGACAGTTTGTACTGTCGTACGGTACGACAATGAAGACCTTGAACGAATCACTAGCATGTTTAGGGAATTGTCAGGTATTTTTCCTGAAGATGACGCTAAGGCAGCTCAAGAAGGAACTAGTGATCTACACCTGTATAACTTGCTCATTAAATAAATTGAAGGGGAAAAAAAACATTCCCTTAACGAAAGGTTTGACTGTGACAGCGCAAGTGTTGACATTGGTGCTCGAAACTCAATTGCAAGTCGCCTGAAAGAATCGTGACCTGGTTTAACTATCATAAAGTGTGTGTGTGTCACTCTCCATATAGCAGCCAGCAAAGCATGCGAAAAAAAAAAACATCCCTCGGAGCTGTGAAGACCTCGCCAGAAACGTACACAAATTCGCAAAGCAGAGCGCGAAGCGCATTGCTAGTCTCTCTGTGTCTCAAAACATTTTTTAATGTAGCTGTGCCCAAAATTCTCCATCCAGCACAAACGCACTGGCTTTCACTTCTCTCGGTGGTGGATCGCATGTTGGAGCAATGGGAGTCGCTTCGTCTTTACTTTATTGAAAGACACATGGAAGAACGAACATTAGCCACATAATCCATTTCTATGTATCTAAGAAACCCGTTAGTGAAGCTATTCTACCATTTTCTCTCGTGGGTTTTACCCAAAGTTGTCACGATGAATGCGCACTTTCAATCGGAATCCCTGGCCATCTCATCTCTCGCTAAGAAAATGGAGTACATATGCATTCAAAGAACTTCTCACTACGTATATGATCCAAAAGTACGTAGCGATGACTCCACTCAGCAATGTCAATACGGAGAATAAAACTGAATTTCTTCCACTTAAGGGTATATACCTGGATGTACAAGTGTTGGAAGAATTGAAAAAAAGCCGAAATATCTATGAGACCGGACTTGGTAGGAGTTTTTCGCGCAAGGTGTCGTAATTTCCTGATCAAACTTTGCAAGAGAATTCAAGAGCGATACGATTTCGATGATCCTCTATTGAATATGCTTCCCTTACTGCATCTATCTAAAGCTGTGGCAAGAAATGAGCGAAACAAAAGTCAGTCGCTCATTGAGCTTTGCAACATCGTCCCAAGAGCCAAACCCAAGAACCTGCAGTCCATCCAGGGGTTAGATGATGAATGGCGTTGACTTCAGCTCGACGAAATTCCTGAAGACGTAGTCAACAAAAAAGAACCCGGTATCTTTTGGCACAAATTTTCTCAGCTTACCGATTCTGAGGGCTGCAAAAAATATATAGAACTACCACCTTTCGAATTGGCAGTTCCCTGTACTCCTCACTCGAATGCAGATTGTGAAAGAGTTTTCAGCAAATATAATTTGGTGAAAACAAATGTAGGAATAGGCTGACAGTACAGAACAATGAAGGTGCTATTCTGGCATCACATGCAGTGAGATTGAACGCAGACTGTTGCACAGCGTTTGAGTCGACCAAAAATACGCATAGCCGAATAACGCATGCAAATTTGTACGATGCTTCAAACAAACGGCGAATGAAGATCACCAGACTATTTGCAATTTGTACGTGATATTCGAGGAAATCTGAGACAAAGGACAGCCCTGGCCAAAGCTGACGGGTGGTGGGCCGAGATACTCCAGGCGGGAATTCAGTTAAGGCTCGTTCTCACACGCATTTTCTTGTCATCTAATAATTAAGTCCGATAACTATCTTGAGTATATTACTATGTCGTGAATTTTCTCGTTTCAGTAAAAACCTTGATGTACATAATTAGTATTTTACCTCAAGAACGGGAAAACAAAGATGAATACAGACACACTCGGAAAAACCACCCGAAATCAGCCTGTGTCAAAAGTTAAATGCAGCAAAGAGATTTCCGTGGAAGGAGTTGAAGCGATATCACGGCACAGACGAACTCGGTAAGCTGGCACCGACGAGACAGTTGGATGACACAACGACACATAATTTAGGTTCGCACCTCATGAATACACCAATACTCCCCCAGGCATCTAAACCAGCTAGGGTGTTGACCTTGTTAGGAGAAAGATGGATCTTTTACATGCCCGACACTGTTGCCAGTGTCCAACATGGGTTCCAAGAATCGGGAAATAGATTCGCAATTCCCAATCACGACATGCTACTGGTGAGCGCACGGCTAGGTCGAGAGGTTGAGAAGACCATGACACAACGACAGGTAGATGAACACAACCGGTCGCCAGCAGAAGAAGGCGATCCGGGAGAGAGGCCGGTGTGCTAAGTGCTAAGTGTGTCACGGCTAAGAGCTGCCGCGGCAGAGGACCAATTGCCCACCATGGAGAGATGTGGAAAGACTAGCAACAACCAATGAAGCGATTAGATCTTCCACGAATGGGTCTGCTAGCTTATCCCCTAGATGAAAATTTAACATTTGAAGTGAACCTTCTGCACCAGTCGGTAGAGAAAGTCGGGGCGATGACGACATAGTGTAACGAAACTTGTAGGCAACGAAAACTTCATCAGATTAGTTGCCTAACCATTATTGCAAGTGGTTGAAAAAACTTGGGGGTTGGAATAAGAAAATAAACAATTCTTCCCTACCATGTAGGCCTTCACTATTGAATCAATTCTTAATTTGTTTGGAGTAGTATGTAAATGGGCATACTAGATCAGGCCTCAGGCGGTGGTGGTGGTGTCGGCGTCCGCCATCTTGAATTTGTGACGTCACGGCGGCCAAAATTCCTTAAAATTCCTCAAAAATGACTCAAAATGACTCAAAAATTCCCGTTTTAAGAAAAAAATTCCCGTTTTCGAGGGAAAAATTCCCGTTTCGAGGGAAAATTTCCCGTTTTAGTCCTTAAAAATCCCAGCGGCTAGAAATGTCCTGATAGAGGCTTAAGCATCCTTAACTCAAGCCTCAGTTAAGCCTCTATCAGGATGTGACCTTGACCTTTGACCTTGACCCCGACGGCCATCTTGGATCCACCATCTTGGATGACATCATTTCGTTTTCTCGAACATTCCGGCATTGTGTTATCCGCCATTTTGAAATATGATGTCACCATTGCAATTTCCGTTACGGCCGCCATCTTTAAATTTATTATCCGATTTTAATGAAAAAAATTTTAAAATTATAAAAAAATTCAATTAATAAAATTTTAATAAAAAATATTTAAAAAAAAACATACGTTAACGACACGGAGCTCGGAGTCCTCGGTTCGAACCCGACGAGTGCAAAAAAAATTAAAAATGATGACCGATCCTTCCCTCACAGTGGACGCAGGCATACTGACTCCCACCACTTTTTTTTTCAAAGCATATATATCGTCAGGTAGTATGATGTAATGTCCGCCATCTTGTCTTCGATGCTGGAAGCCATCATCATTGTATCGTCGGCTAGAGTGCGCCGATGACATGTTAGTTTAATTCGTATCCGCTAGAGTGCAGTTATAATTTATTACTGTGACACCCGCCATCTTGTCATTTGGCCGCCATCTTGAAAATCCGTAATTATTTAGCTAGAAATTCGGGAAAACTTTCAAAATTCATTAAATAAATCACTTATTAATTTACATATTGATTCGATCGATTCCCGTCCTCGGTTCGATCTTGGATGATGCAAAAAAAATTAAATATAACACCAATTTAACATAATAGTAACAGGTTCGAGGAATTAAACACTGCAAGTTCTTTTACAAACATAATATTTATTACATAATTTCTATTCTACTACAGGATCATTTGAGAAAGCCAGCAATCTTATAATCATTTAGTTCCGCAGCGGTGTGAAATGACTAATTCTTAGCTCCAATCGGTTTATACTAGACAGAGTCCAGCCAGAACCTTTACAGACATAGTCCACCTCTTCTTGACAGAGTTTCTGGATACCGTTTTTAACAGTTTGCTTCACATCGTTAGAACTGTAAATTACTGCAGCCGATGTCTTGAATGCACACTTCTTCACTTTGTCATCGAACGGATATGGCTTTCCATATATACAGTCCAACCACAAGTTATATTTCAAAGGTCCGTTTGTTGCTACATCATCAGTAAGCTGATTGATTATGTCCTCTCTGATATCATCAAGAAAATTACAAATGTCTTTCGACTCACCTAACGTATTTAAATAATAATAGTCCTTCAATGTTCCACGAAATGCAGACTGCGCCAAGTAGAAGCCATTATCGTTCACTTGTAATGCTCCGAACACAGTCTTAGGTTTATTTTCCTGTTCAGACGTCATACCAATCGGTTGCTGCACATCGGTTTTCTTGCTTGTACGCTCACGAGCCTTCAACCTAAACCGAGGAGTCGAAATTTCTGCAGGTAGTTCAGCAGTAGGCACACGAACTTCACCTTTACAGTTTTTCGCATGTCGTCGCAAATTATCAATTCGAGTAAACCATTCATGACACTCATCACATCGAAACTTCATGCGAGATGGATTCTTCGTGCATTTGCTCCGCTCATGTCTTCGTGCATCATGGGAAAATGCGAACGACGTATCACAGTAGCTGCAAGGATACCGTGGTGATGAAGACGATCCTTTCAGACCCGATCCAGATACAGGCGTTACAACAGTAGTACCATTTCCAGGCATTCTCTTATGCACATCGATGCATCGTTGTTGCGACGAAACCTTTACTTTCTGCCGAACAGCAGGGCCTTTGCATGCCTTCATGTGCGTTTTCATATTATCTTTTCTGGCAAACTGCTTATGACATTTCTCACAAACAAACATTTTACGATATAGGTTCTTGACACATTCGCTCCTCTCGTGTCGCCGAGCATTGCTGCTGTTTGAGAAAATCTTGTCGCAATAACAGCACCGATGTTCGCTAGTTGTCAAATCAGCATCCATTGAAGTCTCCATCGAGGTCGTATCGTCGATCGTCGTGGTTTCCTGCACATCCAGCTCAGTAGTCATTAAGCTATCTTCTGCTGGTGGTATCACATCTGTTGAAATCTCCTCCAGTGTTGACATCGACGTTGTCAACGGAATCTGCTCCTTCTCCGTCGTAGCTGTCGTCAAGGTTCCCGTAGACGATGGTACAACCTCCATCGAGTTCGTCGTTAAAGTCGGTAAAGATGCCATCGAGTTCGCAAGAACAGGTAATTACATGATTAATGCACCAGAAGAAACAAACTAGGTGATCCTTACACCGACGACGTCAGTAACAAACTGAGCGTCCTGTTGTCTAGGACTCGCTTATATACATGCACCGTATGGAATAAAACGCTAGTCAAATCAAGAACCATTTACAATAATACCAGAGTCAAAACAACATTAAAATAGAAGGACCATCAACGAAAAGGCAGCACATTTGGAAGCACCGACAACGAAACGGCAGCACATTTGGAAGCACCGACAACGAAAAGACAGCACATTTGGAAGCACCGACAACGAAATGGCAGCACATTTGGAAGCACCGACAACGAAAAGGCAGCACATTTGGAAGCACCGACAACGAAACGGCCGCACATTTGGAAGCACCGACAACGAAAAGGCAGCACATTTGGAAGCACCGACAACGAAACGGCAGCACATTTGGAAGCACCGACAACGAAACGGCAGCACATTTGGAAGCACCGACAACGAAACGGCAGCACATTTGGAAGCACCGACAACGAAACGGCAGCACATTTGGAAGCACCGACAACGAAACGGCAGCACATTTGGAAGCACCGACAACGAAACGGCAGCACATTTGGAAGCACCAACAACGAAAAGGCAGCACATTTGGAAGCACCGACAACGAAAAGGCAGCACATTTGGAAGCACCGACAACGAAAAGGCAGCACATTTGGAAGCACCGACAACGAAAAGGCAGCACATTTGGAAGCACCGACAACGAAACGGCAGCACATTTGGAAGCACCGGCAACGAAAAGGCAGCACATTTGGAAGCACCGACAACGAAAAGGCAGCGCATTTGGAAGCACCGACAACGAAAAGGCAGCACCATCATCAAAAAGGCCGCACATTTGTCATTGGCTCCAATATTCATTGGCTCCATTATTCATTGATTCCATCAGTCTATTGATTCCATCAGTCTAGTGACTCCATCTGTCATTGGCTCCTACAGTCATTGGCTCCTACAGTCATTGGCACCAACAACTGTCTTTTGTCTCACCAACTCCAAATATATATATTTGGCTAGAATTCTACGAGTCTAAGAGACTATGAGACCACATGGCTACGAGTCTAAAATGATCTAGCTGGTTACGAGTTATACATGGCTTGCGAGGCTACAGAGCTACGAAGTTTCTAGTACACAGGTTTACATGACTGCGAGGATACAGGACTACAAGTCTGCAAGAGTACTTGACTACGAAGGTACTCGTCTACATGACTCCAGTTACCGCATCTGTCTTCGACGGAATTTTCTCTTTTGCTCCAACTGCTCCATCAGCATTATGTTATAAGATTACAAGGCCTCTTGCTTACGTAGCTTCAAGTCTACAAGCCTCCAATGCATCATGACTGCGAGACTACGATCAATGAGGTTACGAGTCTACGCGATTGCGAGTCTTCTAGGTTACATGATCGCGAGGCTATAGGACTACGAAGCTTCTAGAACGCATGGTTACGAGACTGCGAGGCTACAATTCTACGAGGTCCCAAGACATCCAGGCTACGCGACTACGAGCCATGAGGTTACGAGACTACGTGACTACGAATCTTCAAGTTTACGAGACTGCGAGGCTACAGAGCTACGAAGCCTCTAGTACACAGGTTTACGTGACTGCGAGGATACAGGACTACGCGACTTCGAGCCATAAGGTTACGAGATTACGTGACTACGAATCTTCATGTTTACGAGACTGCGAGGCTACAGAGCTACGAAGCCTCTAGAAAACGAGTTTACGTGACTGCGTGGATACAGGAATACAAGTCTGCATGAGTTCTTGACTACGAAGCTACTCGTCTACAAGGCTCCAATTGACACATCTGTCTTCGATGGAATTTTCTCTTTTGCTACATCTACACCATCAGCATTATGTTATAAGATTACAAAGCTACTTGCTTACGTAGTTTCAAGTCTACGAGGCTCCAATACATCATGACTACGAGACTACGAGCCATGAGGTTACGAGACTATGCGATTGCAAGTCTTCAAGGTTACGTCATCGCGAGGCTATAGGACTACGAAGCTTCCAGAACGCATGGTTACGAGAATGCATGACTAATTGGCCGCATGGCTACGAAACTTTATGTCTCTAACTGACTACAATAGCACTATTCAGTGGTGAGAGTTAATTTATTTCATGCAAAGGTACTTGCTGCAAGCAGTTCCACTTTTCAACATCAGATGACGTCACGTTTTGCTTGCAGGTAAAATAATATTTATTTATTTTATGCGGGATGTGGGTTGTTCACTATCGATCGCATAAGAAGAATGGCATCGATAGTCTTCAAGGAGAAGGAAGTTCGTCCTTCCTGCTAGTGCTTCTCAGATTTCTCACGGTCCGCCATCTTGGATTTCGACGTCACGGCTGCCATCTTAGATGGGTGTGACTTTGACCTTTGACCGAAACCGCAGGAATGATCGCAAGCACACGGATTAACCATCAAAATATATATAAGAATTATCAGGAGCACACGGAGAAAACCATCATAATATTGGCAAGAATAATCAGGAGCACACGGAGAAAAACGACACATGTTTTCTTTGATATCATAAAATTACGGAAAAAAATATTTAGAAATAAAAAAAATTAATAAAAAAATTTAAAATAAAAAACAAAAAATACATATAATTCTGGCTTGTACTAGAACTCTATCTTTGCTCAGCAATGATAAGTTTACAAGCTAGCAGAATCTATTTATGTATTTTTTGATTTATTTTAAATTTTTTTATTAATTTTTTTATTTCTAAATATTTTTTTTCTGTAATTTTATGATATCAAAGAAAACATGTGTCGTTTTTCTCCGTGTGCTCCTGATTATTCTTGCCAATATTATGATGGTTTTCTCCGTGTGCTCCTGATAATTCTTATATATATTTTGATGGTTAATCCGTGTGCTTGCGATCATTCCTGCGGTTTCGGTCAAAGGTCAAAGTCACACCCATCTAAGATGGCAGCCGTGACGTCGCAATCCAAGATGGCGGACCGTGAGAAATCTGAGAAGCACTAGCAGGAAGGACGAACTTCCTTCTCCTTGAAGACTATCGATGCCATTCTTCTTATGCGATCGATAGTGAACAACCCGCATCCCGCATAAAATAAATAAATATTATTTTACCTGCAAGCAAAACGTGACGTCATCTGATGTTGAAAAGTGGAACTGCTTGCAGCAAGTACCTTTGCATGAAATAAATTAACTCTCACCACTGAATAGTGCTATTGTAGTCAGTTAGAGACATAAAGTTTCGTAGCCATGCGGCCAATTAGTCATGCATTCTCGTAACCATGCGTTCTGGAAGCTTCGTAGTCCTATAGCCTCGCGATGACGTAACCTTGAAGACTTGCAATCGCATAGTCTCGTAACCTCATGGCTCGTAGTCTCGTAGTCATGATGTATTGGAGCCTCGTAGACTTGAAGCTACGTAAGCAAGTAGCTTTGTAATCTTATAACATAATGCTGATGGTGTAGATGTAGCAAAAGAGAAAATTCCATCGAAGACAGATGTGTCAATTGGAGCCTTGTAGACGAGTAGCTTCGTAGTCAAGAACTCATGCAGACTTGTATTCCTGTATCCACGCAGTCACGTAAACTCGTTTTCTAGAGGCTTCGTAGCTCTGTAGCCTCGCAGTCTCGTAAACATGAAGATTCGTAGTCACGTAATCTCGTAACCTTATGGCTCGAAGTCGCGTAGTCCTGTATCCTCGCAGTCACGTAAACCTGTGTACTAGAGGCTTCGTAGCTCTGTAGCCTCGCAGTCTCGTAAACTTGAAGATTCGTAGTCACGTAGTCTCGTAACCTCATGGCTCGTAGTCGCGTAGCCTGGATGTCTTGGGACCTCGTAGAATTGTAGCCTCGCAGTCTCGTAACCATGCGTTCTAGAAGCTTCGTAGTCCTATAGCCTCGCGATCATGTAACCTAGAAGACTCGCAATCGCGTAGACTCGTAACCTCATTGATCGTAGTCTCGCAGTCATGATGCATTGGAGGCTTGTAGACTTGAAGCTACGTAAGCAAGAGGCCTTGTAATCTTATAACATAATGCTGATGGAGCAGTTGGAGCAAAAGAGAAAATTCCGTCGAAGACAGATGCGGTAACTGGAGTCATGTAGACGAGTACCTTCGTAGTCAAGTACTCTTGCAGACTTGTAGTCCTGTATCCTCGCAGTCATGTAAACCTGTGTACTAGAAACTTCGTAGCTCTGTAGCCTCGCAAGCCATGTATAACTCGTAACCAGCTAGATCATTTTAGACTCGTAGCCATGTGGTCTCATAGTCTCTTAGACTCGTAGAATTCTAGCCAAATATATATATTTGGAGTTGGTGAGACAAAAGACAGTTGTTGGAGCCAATGACTGTAGGAGCCAATGACTGTAGGAGCCAATGACAGATGGAGTCACTAGACTGATGGAATCAATAGACTGATGGAATCAATGAATAATGGAGCCAATGAATATTGGAGCCAATGACAAATGTGCGGCCTTTTTGATGATGGTGCTGCCTTTTCGTTGTCGGTGCTTCCAAATGCGCTGCCTTTTCGTTGTCGGTGCTTCCAAATGTGCTGCCTTTTCGTTGCCGGTGCTTCCAAATGTGCTGCCGTTTCGTTGTCGGTGCTTCCAAATGTGCTGCCTTTTCGTTGTCGGTGCTTCCAAATGTGCTGCCTTTTCGTTGTTGGTGCTTCCAAATGTGCTGCCGTTTCGTTGTCGGTGCTTCCAAATGTGCTGCCGTTTCGTTGTCGGTGCTTCCAAATGTGCTGCCGTTTCGTTGTCGGTGCTTCCAAATGTGCTGCCGTTTCGTTGTCGGTGCTTCCAAATGTGCTGCCGTTTCGTTGTCGGTGCTTCCAAATGTGCTGCCGTTTCGTTGTCGGTGCTTCCAAATGTGCTGCCGTTTCGTTGTCGGTGCTTCCAAATGTGCTGCCGTTTCGTTGTCGGTGCTTCCAAATGTGCTGCCGTTTCGTTGTCGGTGCTTCCAAATGTGCTGCCGTTTCGTTGTCGGTGCTTCCAAATGTGCTGCCTTTTCGTTGTCGGTGCTTCCAAATGTGCTGCCGTTTCGTTGTCGGTGCTTCCAAATGTGCTGCCTTTTCGTTGTCGGTGCTTCCAAATGTGCTGCCATTTCGTTGTCGGTGCTTCCAAATGTGCTGTCTTTTCGTTGTCGGTGCTTCCAAATGTGCTGCCGTTTCGTTGTCGGTGCTTCCAAATGTGCTGCCTTTTCGTTGATGGTCCTTCTATTTTAATGTTGTTTTGACTCTGGTATTATTGTAAATGGTTCTTGATTTGACTAGCGTTTTATTCCATACGGTGCATGTATATAAGCGAGTCCTAGACAACAGGACGCTCAGTTTGTTACTGACGTCGTCGGTGTAAGGATCACCTAGTTTGTTTCTTCTGGTGCATTAATCATGTAATTACCTGTTCTTGCGAACTCGATGGCATCTTTACCGACTTTAACGACGAACTCGATGGAGGTTGTACCATCGTCTACGGGAACCTTGACGACAGCTACGACGGAGAAGGAGCAGATTCCGTTGACAACGTCGATGTCAACACTGGAGGAGATTTCAACAGATGTGATACCACCAGCAGAAGATAGCTTAATGACTACTGAGCTGGATGTGCAGGAAACCACGACGATCGACGATACGACCTCGATGGAGACTTCAATGGATGCTGATTTGACAACTAGCGAACATCGGTGCTGTTATTGCGACAAGATTTTCTCAAACAGCAGCAATGCTCGGCGACACGAGAGGAGCGAATGTGTCAAGAACCTATATCGTAAAATGTTTGTTTGTGAGAAATGTCATAAGCAGTTTGCCAGAAAAGATAATATGAAAACGCACATGAAGGCATGCAAAGGCCCTGCTGTTCGGCAGAAAGTAAAGGTTTCGTCGCAACAACGATGCATCGATGTGCATAAGAGAATGCCTGGAAATGGTACTACTGTTGTAACGCCTGTATCTGGATCGGGTCTGAAAGGATCGTCTTCATCACCACGGTATCCTTGCAGCTACTGTGATACGTCGTTCGCATTTTCCCATGATGCACGAAGACATGAGCGGAGCAAATGCACGAAGAATCCATCTCGCATGAAGTTTCGATGTGATGAGTGTCATGAATGGTTTACTCGAATTGATAATTTGCGACGACATGCGAAAAACTGTAAAGGTGAAGTTCGTGTGCCTACTGCTGAACTACCTGCAGAAATTTCGACTCCTCGGTTTAGGTTGAAGGCTCGTGAGCGTACAAGCAAGAAAACCGATGTGCAGCAACCGATTGGTATGACGTCTGAACAGGAAAATAAACCTAAGACTGTGTTCGGAGCATTACAAGTGAACGATAATGGCTTCTACTTGGCGCAGTCTGCATTTCGTGGAACATTGAAGGACTATTATTATTTAAATACGTTAGGTGAGTCGAAAGACATTTGTAATTTTCTTGATGATATCAGAGAGGACATAATCAATCAGCTTACTGATGATGTAGCAACAAACGGACCTTTGAAATATAACTTGTGGTTGGACTGTATATATGGAAAGCCATATCCGTTCGATGACAAAGTGAAGAAGTGTGCATTCAAGACATCGGCTGCAGTAATTTACAGTTCTAACGATGTGAAGCAAACTGTTAAAAACGGTATCCAGAAACTCTGTCAAGAAGAGGTGGACTATGTCTGTAAAGGTTCTGGCTGGACTCTGTCTAGTATAAACCGATTGGAGCTAAGAATTAGTCATTTCACACCGCTGCGGAACTAAATGATTATAAGATTGCTGGCTTTCTCAAATGATCCTGTAGTAGAATAGAAATTATGTAATAAATATTATGTTTGTAAAAGAACTTGCAGTGTTTAATTCCTCGAACCTGTTACTATTATGTTAAATTGGTGTTATATTTAATTGTTTTTGCATCATCCAAGATCGAACCGAGGACGGGAATCGATCGAATCAATATGTAAATTAATAAGTGATTTATTTAATGAATTTTGAAAGTTTTCCCGAATTTCTAGCTAAATAATTACGGATTTTCAAGATGGCGGCCAAATGACAAGATGGCGGGTGTCACAGTAATAAATTATAACTGCACTCTAGCGGATACGAATTAAACTAACATGTCATCGGCGCACTCTAGCCGACGATACAATGATGATGGCTTCCAGCATCGAAGACAAGATGGCGGACATTACATCATACTACCTGACGATATATATGCTTTGAAAAAAAAAGTGGTGGGAGTCAGTATGCCTGCGTCCACTGTGAGGGAAGGATCGGTCATCATTTTTAATTTTTTTGCACTCGTCGGGTTCGAACCGAGGACTCCGAGCTCCGTGTCGTTAACGTATGTTTTTTTTTAAATATTTTTTATTAAAATTTTATTAATTGAATTTTTTTATAATTTTAAAATTTTTTTCATTAAAATCGGATAATAAATTTAAAGATGGCGGCCGTAACGGAAATTGCAATGGTGACATCATAATTCAAAATGGCGGATAACACAATGCCGGAATGTTCGAGAAAACGAAATGACGTCATCCAAGATGGTGGATCCAAGATGGCCGTCGGGGTCAAGGTCAAAGGTCAAGGTCACATCCTGATAGAGGCTTAACTGAGGCTTGAGTTAAGGATGCTTAAGCCTCTATCAGGACATTTCTAGCCGCTGGGATTTTTAAGGACTAAAACGGGAAATTTTCCCTCGAAACGGGAATTTTTCCCTCGAAAACGGGAATTTTTTTCTTAAAACGGGAAATTTTGAGTCATTTTGAGTCATTTTTGAGGAATTTTAAGGAATTTTGGCCGCCGTGACGTCACAAATCCAAGATGGCGGACGCCGACACCACCACCACCGCCTGAGGCCTGATCTAGTATGCCCATTTACATACTACTGTTTGGCTTTCTAAACATTGTCTAAAAGTATTGTTACAATAATCTTTTATCTAAACAAATGTTATTGCAAAGGGGTAGAAATAACATTTAAAAGTAAAAAAATAAAAAATCAATTTTTTTAAAAATAAATATATCAATTCCATTATAAATTATTGTATGGATCCTAAGTTTCATGTAAAACTCTAGCAAAAACAATTTTTGATGAATCATATTATTACTATAAAAAGAGGGGTTAAAATTTAATAAAATTCAAAACAGTCGTAGTATCAAAATTCTTCAAATTTATTTCAACCTATTATCTTAAAGCTTGGTGCGCAAGCAAATATTTATATGACCATATTATAAGTGCAAATGATTAAAAATAATGCTGTAAAAAATAACAAAAAATATTTTTTACATATTATTAAACTACAATCAAATGGATCCAAACTTACCCTAGGATAGCAGAGGGCGCTGGGAGAGTTTATACTGAATTATGTAATGTAGCATAATTTACCAAGTGTATTTGGGTATTAATTTGTAATTGTAGCAGTACACATTTAAAATTGTGCCAATGGTGATAGGTTAGTGTGAGTAACGCTGGCTTAGCACCACTCTGCATTGATCTCCACACAGTGAGCACAGACAGAGGTAGGACGTTACCTGCACATTCCAGCAAATTCCACCGGAATGGTCAATTCTGGTAACTCATCTTTTAAACATTATTAGCTAGGGATCCCAAAATATGGTGAAGCACAAAATTAGCAAAATGCAACAACATTCCGTGGTTTTTTAATGTTTTTTTTCCTGTAATTCTAATTGTGTAAAACACAATCTTTTGGGTGAAACACAGTTTTTTTTTCATGTTGATTAACACCATTTCTGAAAGCCTCACGTGGTACGTTGTAGTACTGTATCACAAGATACTTATTTTGATACCAAAATATTTCCATATCTCAACAGCTCCAATTGATAGTATTGATGGAACAAACAGAAGTAATATGTTTGCTATGTGTAGTATCAAACCTTTTATCTTTGTAAATATTTAGTTATTTTGTGAAAAAGAGGGACTTTTCTACCAGTAACACTACTAAAGGTGAGGGCTACATTTTAAGCAAGCTCCAATTGGTCATTAAAAAAATTAACTCATGTGAAAAAGTTTTTATTGACAGTTTACATCTTCACATAATTGCCATTAAATTCCAAGCACTTTTCATAAAGCCACCCAGTTTCTTTAACCCCTCTGAAGAGAAGTTTCCTGTCTGGGAATGTAATGGACGCCTTGGCCATAAGCATTGTGGACTTCAAATACGCAACGTGTGTAGCATACGTACAGGCGCTTAGTGAACATCTCCACACCAAAAGTTTAAGCTATCTCCATACTCAAGAAGAACAATGATGGCTATCTTTTTTGGTATGAAAAGGGCGTCATTTTGATTGATGTAATAAAACATGGGTCAACAATTACCTACATCAAAAAATTACATAATTACTATTTTTAACTGGTTTGATTCCCAGGTGGCAAACTTCTATGCAGAGGGGTTAAAGAAACTGGTGCAGGGTTGCAGAAAGTGCTTGGAACTGAATGCCTATTACATTTAAAGGTAAAGTAGGTCTGTAGTAAACTAAAACCGTCATTAAGAATTTATTATCAATAGTTAATTTTTTAATGTCCAAACAGAGTTAACTTTATGAATAGTCCTTGTATTTTTATATTTATACCCGGTTTAAAGCTACTGTTTTTGGCACGTGACGTAACACTTAACAATGCTGTCGTTTCTCAAATAGAGAACAATTTTACATTTCGGAAAACATCCTAAAAAGCGAATATTAATACTCAACAAGCCTATCTTCTTATATGTTTACACTTAGGGGATTTTTTTAGTAATTTTATAGTTTAGGTGTATAATATTTAACTGTTCACTGAATGGAGTCATCTTTTCCAGTGTTTTATACATGTTTTGCCTAAGCCTTCTATTTACATTTAATCTAGTTAATTTCATATCTACAAAAATACACATTATGTTATGTTCTGCGCTGTTTATGCCACATGATAGGAGCTGGTGTGTTGCTCTGTTTAGAACTTATCATTTGCTGCATGATTCAACAGTAACTATGTAAGTTTGATGGTTGAATATTATAAAGGCTCTTTATAAAAGCTCTCTTTAAAGAGAGTTTTTGGGATAGTTTCTGTTACTTAAAACCATTGCTTCCAAATAAATAACTTTTTTTTATTAATACGCTTTAGAATACAAATTTTATGAACTCAAGGCAAAAATGAACATTTGGGAACCAGTTTTAGAAATTACATTAACTTTTTCAGATTATTTTGCATTGTTTCAACACTGCTTTTGGCAAGTTTAACTTAAAGTTTTTTGGGGTCCCTTCGAGGACATACCTCAAGATGTAGACTGTTTGATAAATTACTTTTCTGTGCACACAAGGAGTTGACACCAATGCGACCATACTTGTACAACCAAGTGGGTGGTTCAGCCTGCACCTAAACTGAATGTGTGTCATAGAGCCTTTTGTATCCACATATTTCCTTTGTAGCAGAGTGAGCATGTCACTACGTGAAGTAGAGTAAAAATGTAATTTCAAGGCCAAGTCTTTGTTCTTAACTATATAGGAGGTGGGCACGAAGCGAGTTGCATGGGACACCTTAAGACTAGGTGTACTCAGCACTCAAGAGTGGGTCAAATCTTTGCATAGGTGCTGCAAGGGAGTTAATCGAGTCCAATTCCAAACATGGATGACGTCATACCTGGAGACAATCTCCAAGCAATATCTATGTGTTCCATCTCCACTCTCTCAGCACATATCTTGACCTTACAAGAATTATTGTAAGGAAATAACTGGATAAATACTAGTGATGGGCCGAGACTCGAAAATTCGAGTCGAGTCGAGCGAGTAGCATCAGCTCGGCTCGGCTCGGCATTCGAGTTTATTTTACTCGACGGGGCGAAACTCGAAAGGAAATTCGGGTAAAACTCTATGATAAAATAAAATAAAATTGAATTACAATAAATTCTTAATATCTCCTTACGTGACTTCGGCCGACACTAAAAATTACGTACGTAAGACCGAAACACGTACTTACAAACAATGACGACAATCGGCCATATTATTTATATTTTAGTTTTACATATTGCCAACTTAACAGGTGTGACCACATAGCAAAGAAGACTAAAACATTTTTAATAAACAAAACACGAATTAAATTTTATAATCACAATATCGGCAGAAATATTACTTTTTTTTTTTTTAGTAAATCCGTACTACAATCGGCGCAACGTTACAATAATAAATTAACGGTAGCGTTATATTTGTGCGCATGTTTGCGACTGATACGCCACCAATCACGAAATGGCATTTAAAAAAAACTTTGCTCCACTAATTTTAGGAAGTATAGGTTGGCGAACATGAATTTTTTTTCCGTGTTTGTTTACACTATTACGTTCGGCGAGATTGCGTTTTGTATAATTGTTTGCTATCCAAGTTAAAGTGGCAAGTTAAAATTAATTATGAAGTATAAAGTATTTTATAAAGTGTAACTATTCAATACAAATACAAAAGCATGTATTTTTTGGAAGTGCCAGCTTGCGATTGGCCGGCAACGTAACGGCGTTAGTGTTGTAGCAATAATCTTTAAATGTATTATATTTGTTATGGGAACGTTTATTGTAATGTTGCGCCAATTGTAGCACGGCCTTACACTTCCCATAAGTGAAAGTTTTCAAATATGTTCTAATGATTGTGTGAATCTTACCCTAACCTTCGCGCCAACAAGCCTAAATTATATTCAATGTTTTTTATTGACTCGTGAATGCTACAGGCCGCAGCTAACTCGTTCGGTTCAAAATAAGGTAAGAGCGGTATTTGCGAAACAAAAATGTTAAAAATCTGAAAATACTTTTATTACATGCTCTTTAAATTCCTCTTTTCATTAAAGCCGGCGAATATAAG
This sequence comes from Bacillus rossius redtenbacheri, assembly GCF_032445375.1. Lineage (NCBI taxonomy): Eukaryota > Metazoa > Arthropoda > Insecta > Phasmatodea > Bacillidae > Bacillus > Bacillus rossius. Next base: position 13,270,481 of record NC_086336.1, on the reverse strand, counting down.
AAATTTCAAATACTTTAGGAGATATCGAATTTTTTAATTTTCACAGTTGGGCGATATTTGTTAAATAAAATTTAAAAATTTCGAAAATACTTTTATTCTATGCTCTATACCTCTATTATTGAATTGTATTATATCAGTTAAGAATTTAACCTCAATGAATTATTTGTATTAATAAGTACTTGTATTTTAAATATATTTGATTAAGTGGGCCATGATATAACAAGACAACCATCTAAGGACTCTTAGCAATAAAGTGCAAATATTCAAGCTCGACTTAAGTGTCAAAGATTCAAATAAAAATTCAGACTCGAATCGACTCGACTTGAATTTATGATCTACAAACTCGACTCGAATCGACTCGAACTAATTATTGTAAAATTCGACTCGACTCGACTCGACTTAAAAATTTGCAGGTTCGTACATCTCTAATAAATACATTTGGATGTTAGAACAGCAACCAGTACATGGTTCATTTGTACAATTCAGGTTTGTCAACCTGGACACACCCATTCATAAACAGGTCTCAACAAAATGCCCGGAAGGAAAAAACACAGAAATAAAATAATACTGTTCAATTTTACTTTAAAATTCATTCTCGTGCAAACAACTTTACTTTATATACATACGAAAAGGAGTACAGTGTACTCAAAGATGCGTTAAATTCACACACAAAACTTCACAGGAAACAAAGTACAGCAGTATAAATATCACACAGTTACCATGTACACTTCTGATATATCAACATCAGGCAGAATAACATAAATCTTAACTATACAGTACCATTTATGTACAACCTATCGCAATCTTTTATGCTAATACGTAATTTTGTGAACACTAAAATTATAAATTTTGTTGTATATTCAAACGTTGCTGCAATAATGTTCTGCAAAATAAAGTTCTGCTACAGATCAAACTTGTGTTGCCCACTTAAAAGAAACGGTATTAAAAAACTATATAATGGAGTTTACGATTTCTTGACATGTAAGATTATTTATACATTAACATTTACAATCAGTAAAAGCTATTGCAATAATACTCTTGAGGAAACTATCTACTGCCAAAAGTAATGTCACACAAAATGCAGTCACTTTTCAGCAATGACCTAAAACTCACTTCGCACCTGGTAATTTAATGATAAATCTACATTAATACAGTGCATTCCAGATAATATGAACATTTAGATAATAACTTTTGTCATTTCTGCCACACAAAATTCAACTAAAAATTTTCTGATCCACATCTTTTCCAAAAGAAAATATATTAGGATAATTAATTTCACATTGTAACATATTCTTGACTAAAAGAAAACTACTAGCAGTTAAAATGTGTTCACATTAAGTGGAATGAACTACATACCACTTCACATTTCACAACTATTTTTTGGATATAGGAATGATGTGACTAACTGCATTCAAAACACTCACTTTTTAGTTTGGGCATCACTCAGTCTTACATTGAAAAAGTGCATTCTTAATATGTTCAGATATAGAAAAAAAGAAATACTTCATTTATTTGGCAAAAATAGGATGTTAAATAGGAGAATGTTAAAAATGCAAAACATTATTTGTGGACCTTACACTGTTATAAGAAGTCAAGTCACAACTATGATTTACAACTGTACGTACATAAGAGAGTTTTCAAGGAAAAATAAGAACATAATATTCACAGCCAACTTCGTAACGAAGACAAAAAAACTACTTGTCTCACTACAATCACCAAAATTCATACACATTAAACTATAAAACAGACATATGGATTTTGCATTCTGTTATAAAATAAAATAAAATAAATAAATAAACATTTGCCTAGAGACTCTTAGGAGAAAAGCTACAATCCATACATATGGCCTATTTAATAAAGCACAAAAACTAATAATGTAAACCGCCATTCTACTCGATGGCATCAAACAATCTTAGGTTTCTAAGGGCAAAAAGTGAAAGTCTAAGTATTAGTGGAAAATACACTTACTGATTAAACAATCATATAAGAAGATATACATAACTACATTGAAAATACTTAACTCATGCTTTTATAAGATATGTCTCCTTTAAAAAAAAGACAATGTTACATCAATACCTAAAATAACTTTTTAGTCTACATTTATAAGATTGTTTTAACACACTCTTATTACAGTACTTACAAAAACATGGAAGACCATGAACAATTCAACACAAGGAATAATACTATGAGAGAAGAAAATATGACAATGACATAATGATACAAAGCATTAAGCAAGACACATTTATTGATATCACCTAAAAACTTTTTGTCAAAATGTATATATATAATTAAGAATGCACTTCATCATGTTCATAATGTTTTTTAACACTCCCTTAACAGCTCATACGAAATTCGTAGCAAAATATGGACATACACGTTCCAAGTGTTCCCATGCTTGATGGCATCAACCAACTCATACGGTAGTGACTTTCAACGAAGCGGTACTAAAATCCTGGTCACTAATCTCACTACTGTCTTGGCTGTCACCACCGCCTCTCTTTGTCAGAGTGGATGAAAAGTGGGTAGGTATCAGTGAACCGGGTATGTGAGCGGGAGGATTATAATTGAAAGGTGGTACCACTGCAGAAGCAGGAATTTTCGTTATAACCTTGCAATCTTCTCCACCTCCCTCCGGGGGTTCAATTCTGATGAAAGTTCCTAACCGAGACAGCCGCTTTGCTTTTTCCTCTTCTGTTTCTTGGACATCATTATCACTTGATTTCAAGTCGCGTGGCCGGCGGTAGACGACATCAGCGACGGGCTTGCATCCTTCCTGGTGCAGCCTGGAGCTGGGCTGTACAATCCCAGTGACCTCGGCCACTCTCTTGTCGCCGCTAGCGCCTCTGCTCTTCGCCACCTGCTTGGACGACGCCTTAGGAATGCCGTTGCAAGCAGCACCCGAGCCAGGAACAATCCCTTCAAACGTAGAACTTCGTACAAGTTTAGGCGGTGAAGGCTTGGGAGGACTTTCGCACGTACCTTGGACTGGAGTTCCACATTCAGCAGTGATCCATACATGATTGTCTTTCATAGCATTTTGTTTTGCTTTGGACTCTTCTACCCTTTTCCATAAGCTAGCTATTTTACTGGTCACTTCCTTTTTGGTGCTGGAGTTCTTTCCTGCAGGAACAGATGAAGTGGAGTTTAAACTACAATTGCTGCTAGACTGCTGCGATCCACCTAACATGGACTTTCTGCCACTTTTGCCTTCGTTACTGTTCAGGCTTTGATTGCTCAAAGATGGCCTAATGTTGGATACACAACTTTTCCTGTTGGGATTTCTTCCTGGTGCAGTGGTAGACTTGTTGCCTCTTCCAATGCTGCTGCAGTCTTGGCTTAGGGCTTTATTCATTCTGGCCTGCGCTGAAACCCTCGGAGACTGTCGAGTCATTTCTCGCCGCAACTGAGGCCTGTTTGTCGCAGCAGGGGCAGACTTTGGGGCAGTTTGCTTCTTCTGTTTCTGTGCGACAGGCTTGTCTGAAGATGGCACCGGTATACGGGTCTTAGTTGGAGAAGACGAAGGCGATGGGATAAACATCTTCAGTGTATTTGGTGTGCTTGGCTCGTCTTTTGTAAATGTCCCTTGTCTTTCTGGAGGGCGAAATATTGGATTAACTTCCCCTGTGCCCACAGCAGCAGCCTCGTCTAATTTCACTGAATTACGTTTCATTGATGCATTTTTGGACGTGCTAGAGCCCCTTGCAACTGGTGGTTTGGCTGCTGCAGACATTTTTGGTTTCTGCTCACGCTGCTGAGCTTTCTGAGATTTGTATGTTTTGGGACTAGTATTGCGTGGGCTTCCACTGCCAGAGGATGATGGTGGAGTCCGGGAAACAGATCTGTGAGACACAACTGCAGAACCCCTTCCAGTTTGTCGAAGAGTTGATGCACGAGTTGGCCTCACCCCACCACTGGAGTTTACTGCATTTCCTGACACAATAGGAATACTGCTCCTGCTCTTATCGGAACTGGCTGGCACTGAACGCTTTGATGACAGGTTTGAATACAAAGCCTTCCTGCGACCACGAACTGGCTTTGGACTGTTTTGAGTGGTTACATCATCATCAATAGTCTCAAGACTTTCATCCCTCTTCACGCCTTCACTACTTCCTGGTTTTATTATTCTTGGTTTTCTAGGCCCGTTAATATTATACTCATTTTCAAAATCATCTTCATCTTCACTCCCACTACTCTCAGTTTCTAAATGCTCATTATTAGCAATTTCTTTTTGCTCATTTTTTTCAGCTGTTAATACTTCTGGTTCTTCATCTACACTGTCTGAGTGACCAATAAACCTTTTGACTCTGGAATATCCAGTAGCATTATGATCAGACTCAGACTCCAAAGAAATCAAGCTGAGTGTTTCACAGTCCAGCAAAACATTGTCATCACTTTGAACTTCAGATGACTCGCTGTTCCGCCTTCTTGTCTCGTTGATTGAGCTGATTACAATGTTTGCATCACGCTCTAGTAATGTTTCAATTTCCTCACTCATGATTCCAAAATAATTATTTTCTAAGGTAGATTTTTCATCACCATAGGTGTTAGTTCCAAAACTGGTAAATGGTGGCTGTTCAGTTTCCAAACACACTGCTTGCATTTCTTCACTCAAGGTACGAGTTTGAAATCTGTCTCTGGCCTGGGCTCTCTTCTGCTTCACTGTTTTTACAACCTCTTCGGACTGCAACTCAGATGTGCAAGAAGCCATTATAAAAGAACTGTCTGCATTTTCTTCAAAGGTATACGTAAGACATTCATCTTCAATGTCATCTAAAACCACCCCTTGTTCAGTTTCACCGTTAGGCAATTTGTTCAGGACACGAGTTTGGAATCTTTCTCGGTCTTCTTGCCTTCTTTGCTTAGGTGTTACTTTAGTAGAAACTGGGCTTTTTGACATTAATTCATAAGTCTGCTCTTCTTGTCTACCAAGTAAATGACCATGTTCACCATCTCCATCAGTTGATACAGTGATAGTCTTGTTTAGATCTTTACTCTCTTTTTTATCCATCTGAATTTGCTGTGAATTCCGTTCTTTAATTTCTTCATCGCCATCAATCGTATATGTTTTGTAACGATCCTTCACTAACAGCCGCTTCTGTTTGGGCGTTAGCTGTTTTGGTTTTTCCAATAACTTTTTCGGAGTCGAATCTGCCGAATTTGCTGCAGATTGCACTGGTGTTGATTTTCTGCTCCCGTCCAAGAGCAGTTCTGTGCCATCCACTTCGTCCTGAGGCTGTGCAACATCATCCATGAGCATCTCCGTGTCGCTGCATATTGTCTCCGTGCCGGGTTCGTGAGCCACAATATCAGTGATCTCATCAAACGCAGACGGAGGATTGATGTTATCCAAGCAGTCGCTAGTGCTAGTGGTATGGACACTTCCCGCCATGTTGGCACAGTGTGCGGCGTAAACTTCTGCCATGATGGTTGCTGCTGGTCGAAGCAGGTCAAAGATTGCATCGCTACTGGCAGGAGACTGCTCCGAGTTGGAATGCTCCTTGTTGGAAGATGAATCCGCAACCTCTGAAGTGATGCTGGCAACACTCACCATGCTGTTTTCCATGTCTGCTAGTTCCTCCATGGCAGATGGTGGCTTGATATTGTCCAAGTGAGAATTGCAACTACTGGACACACTAGAATTGTCCAGGAGATTTTCTAGACTACTACTCAAGTTGTTACCCAAAGCTCTCCTCATCATCATGCCCACAGGTAGAGATTTCTTGCGATGATGCCTGCAATCCACTCTGTTACTACTCTTAGCCGGCTGGACAGGGAGAGACGATGAGCTAGCCTTATCTCGAGCCTCCGCACATTCCATGATGTCCAAGTGACCCGAAAAACTGGTTGTCAGCGACACTAAGCTTCCCATCATGGACGGTGGTTTAATAGCATCCAGATCAATGCTCGTCATGCTGTGGTCCATTTCATCAGACGGCATGCTGTTTGCTTCATTTCTCACGGCTACTGCCAGCTTGCTCGCTTCCAGCTCCAGCATGTGAGAGTCCGTCATGGAAACTGTGTCTTCTTCTTCTACTAGCTCTGGCAAACCAGTGCTGGCTGCATCACAGTTATCGCTCTTGAAAGATGTTATAAGAGGAGCACTTATGCTCATGCTAGGGAAGGAAATGTCATTTGGCGATGTATCTTCGTTCCAAGTGTCACTGCCAACAGTGCTCTGTTTCATCTCTTTCCTATCTTGCACTTGGTGAAGCAAGCTCTGAGTCATCCTGTCAAGTGACAGAATCATTGCATCTCCCTCTTCTTTCAAATCCTGATGTTTGAGATCGACTGAAACATCTGAACGACATTCTTCCTGGCTGTTTTCTTCCAACTTATCATTGACTGGACTAGCAAGAGAGTCATTTTGGCTGCTTACAACAGCTGCATCAGCTTTGGTACTTTTGTGTGTTACCTCCGAGTTAACGGTGACTCCTCCAACTGTGCATATCCTTTCCCTCGTCGTTCTGTTTACTTCTATGCTCTCTAGAGAGTTTTGGAGATCTTTCTCTTCTGTGTCTTCTTCTGCGCCTGCTACAGTGTCCATCAGGTTGGCATGTGTGGTTGTGGTGGTGATGGTGGTGGTGGTGATGATGGCTGTACTGTTGATGGACATTGCAGCAGACGGGTCCTGCACGTTTTTTGGAACATTTCCCGGCATGTTCTCTTCGAGCGACAGCCGAGAAAAGTCTTCTTCAAACTGTGCCGTTGACAACATATCATTATGACAGGTTATTAAAGATGATGGTTTAAGCTCTAGTTTCTGAATGGGTATAATTGGTATCACCACTTCTAGTTTGTCCCCTTCAACTGACCTATTTAAAGGTGAGAAAGGACTTTTGCAACCCACCCTTTTCTTACCTATCGGAACTGGCATACGACTAGCTTTATTTCCGATACAACCCTTCGGCATGCCTGAATTGATACACTGCTCAAGAAGGGCTTGTTCTGATGGTGTTGGTTCTGTCGAACCGAAAGAATCCACGCTCAATGAACTAAGAGAGCCATTTCTAGAAAGGATTGTGACAACATCCTCAGATGCAGAGCTGGTTTTGTTATATTGGCGAGAAGCTGCAGATTCAATATGGTCACACCAGCTGCCATCTGAAGATACGATCATGGACTGTACAGGTGGTTCGGAGGCCACATCTACAGGGCAAACAGCAGTTGTAGCAATGTCACTGGAAGACTCCGGGGAACGAACACCAGACACATTGGCTGCAACACACATACCCAACTCATGTCAACCTAGAAAAATATTATCTTCATTTATTTAATACTTTGAAGGATACTCAAAAATATAAATGTATTACAAATTTAAGATGAACAATGTCAAACACAATGAATACCGCATTGCAAAATATAAACATTTTAATGGTGCAGAACTGTGCATACTAACCAATCAGAAATAATCAGAACCATTCAACCACTTTTAATCAGTAATTTATAAAACTGTTTCTTATAATAATTGGTAATCATGAAATTGGTTTGTGCAATAAAACTTCATGCATATTTTCTAAACATACTGCTCAGGCTAGAAAACATTTAGATCAGTATTGTTTTAAAGATTTTTCCTTTCCTTTCTAATGGCGAAACAACCCTACCCAAAGCAACTGTAAAAACAAAATTTACTTATGCTTTTGAGGACATTTCACATCTTCGATGATTAAAAAAAGACTAAGTCATTAATTTTAGTAAAAGGAACCATTATTCACCTTCACCATCATGCCACCATCACTATCAAGCCAACATCACCCCATTACACCAACATTACCATCACACCATGCCACCATCATACTACCACTATCACACCCTTATATCACCATCACACCATAATTCCATCACCATCACAGCATTATGCCACTACCATCACACATTCATGCTACCACCATTTCAATCATGCCATCACCATCACACCACCAACATTACATCGCCATGCCCCACCACCACAACCACCCCACCACCATCATTAACACACAAAGAACAACATAAAGACAGTTAATACAGTGATGGAAAGTGAATTAACATAAAGTGGCAATGTCTTGTAAAAGCACTGCATGGAGTCTGATAGGGACTGCACTGTGGGTTGCATGAGGCTGGGTGGTTAAAGAGAGTAATAACCAACATTTGGGGCATTAAGATGTCACAGAGGCCCAATGTTGTTATCAATGAGCAAGCCAATGAGTACTTGAGGGAACCCAATCAAGTCATGAAGGCTACAGTTCTGAAAGGATATCTGTATTGTTCACAAAGAATCACACATAGATAGGCATGAAAAATTTGAATTTGAATATAAAAAGAAGAAGAAAAAGTTGACTACACTAATTTCTTGTTTTAAAACTAACACAAATTTCATGTCTTTAGAAAAAATAATGAATAAGGATAAAAATAAAGTTTTTGAGTTACAAGTTGCATTGCATTGATGGTTATTATATGCCTAAGCGTAATAAAGATAATTTATTTTTATTTTTTAAATAAAAAAATTATTAAAAAAAAAATTGGTTGTCTGTAAAGTCGGTTCACGGATGATAGTTTAACGTGACGTCATAACAAAACATTAATGAAATTATTGCATACTTTTATGAATAAAATTGAATCATTTTTATTGGATTAGCACTATTTTGTATGGATACAAAGGAGTAAAATGAAATCTACAATTTAATTGATAAATTTACTTTTATTTGCACTCATTAATTCAAATATGTTTATTACTTTAACGAACAGATTATTTTAACTATAATGTTTATACATGTTTGCTATTTAAATTCTTCCAATCTGTGTTATTCTGTTAAGGATAGGGCGATGATAGGAAAAGAAGGAAACGAATGGGAGTGTTTCAAGTTTAATGTGCCTCGAAAAAGTCAAATTGATGGTTGATCCAATCGAGTGGAAGAGAGATACATGCAGCGCAAGCGTACAATGAGCGTAATGGGACAAAGCGTAACGAGATAATGTGTGTAACGGGACAATGAGTCATCCTTTTTCGTGCGTGCAGCCGGTGTTCATCGATTTATTAGACGTTGTCAGGTCAAAAAATTAAATGTCTATTTTTGGATTTTTAATGAGCAAATACATAAAAATTTAATACATACTAGACTTCAATTTTTTTAGGGCACATTTAACTTTTAGAAAGAATGAACAAGCCATTTTTGTTAATTTTTTTTCTTTTCATAGATTTATAATTGATTTGATTGTCAGTTTGTTCATGAACTTAGGCTCATTCTAAAGGCTGTGTGATGGTGGATGTTTGAAACAGTGCTTGCTGCTTTTTAATTACGTCCACCATAAGTAATAACTTCTATACAGAGTACAGATTTTTAATTTTTTAAATCACATTGCTTTTGTACTGTGTGAACAGTGTTAGCTATTATATCAACATGAATCTTAGCTCACATTTAAAAATTCACACAAAAAATATATTCATTCTATTAAAAAGTAAATATATTTTTAAATCAGTTAAAAAAATTAAAGAAAATTACTCTGAGGGAGAACAAATTGTTGGGGGTCATGCACTATTATCTACATTAATTTTTTTTAGGCCAAGGCAAAACGTATAATTACAGTCAAAGCTATCAGAACATAATAATTAATGAACTCCCAGTCAACTATTATATTGATCTTGTTAGGGATTAGGGTAATCATTCAAATATATTTAAATAAACTAACACATAAACCCACCAATAATAAAAATTGCAACAAATTGGACATAAAAACCCATATTAATTAGATGCCTAAAATATATTCAACCATTGAATACAAATAATACTTATAGAAATCGCCAAGCCACAAGAATATGTTTTTGCACTTTTAGAATGCTTTTAGAGCTGCCTGATACGAGATGGCATTGTAATTGCTTCGTCTATCTGGTGGGGCCATTGTGTGGTGAGCAGTTAAAATAACCATCCATTCATAATTCCCTCATCATCACCTTGTCTTGCAAATAACTTTAGCTGGTTTCATGAATGTTCCTGGAGAAAACAGACCACCAAACAAGATGCCCACTTTCTCCTTGGGACATTTGAAGTAGTGTTAAATGGCTTGAGTTTTGAAGCATTCCATCCATTTCGCGATTTATTTTATGCTTACACCATCAATTACTTATGTTGCCTGTGTCCTGCTACTTTGGCTGTGCTGATTTCTCAACCTAACTTTTATTTAACGTATCTAAACTATAAACTGGGCAATGAAAACTTTGAGGGTTAAAGACCTCTTCACATTTTTATAATAAAATAGATATAGAAAAATATAAATAGATATAAAGACAACAATATATTTATTTAAAATGGCTTATTGCAATAAGTTATTGCTTCAAATTTAAATATTCTGATTATATTGATAAAAGTTTAAGTTTATGTTTAACATCTACAGATTTTGTGGCTAAAGATCTCATTATCTCTAATTCTAAATAATAAAAGTTGACATAAAAAACACACACTGATATCAAACAACATTTAAAAGTAATTTTTCTCACAATAATGATATTCTGCTTAGGGCCTAGTGAAAAAAAAGGTCTGCCTGATTGGGAATTTTTCTTTAAAGCTTCCTTAAATATACATTTTTGTTGGGTATTGGACTTTATAGCTAAGTAATAAAAAAAAAAGATATGTGTATGGTATAACTTTTCTGTGGTTTTATTCACATGAAAAAATTATTATGAATAACAAACTGAGATGAAAATCATGACTATGCTGAATAAAAATCATAGTTTTTCACTAGGTTATACAGCATGAAAGTATATTTGGTAGGAATCATATTTCCATTTTGTGAAGACAGCCAAAGAATCTGCTTTTATAAAATGGTTTGATTTGGGATTGACTTGAATATTTTATCATGTTTTATAGAATTTTTTTCCCTTCAAAATATAGCATCACATTAAATTTACGAAAATCCTAGACATTTGTGATGAATGCACAATACTTATTTATTAGTTTTATTTATTTATAACTTGTCTTAGCAGAGGAGTTTAACAGCTTTTTTTAAGCACTTATTGATTTTCACTGTTTTAAAAAAATATTTAATTAAAACCTTGCCAAATCCATTTTAGAAAGAATTAGAATTGATGACAAGCTCTGAAGCTGCAATATTTTTTGCTACTTTGTAGATCTGACACATGTGCAAAGTTGAAAAAAAGAACAGATAAAGAAAATGATGATAAAATAATATAGTGACATGATATGTTTTTTAAAAAGTTGTAATTAAAAGCATCATTAAATAAAAAATAACCTAAATAATCAAAAGAAACACAATCCACAAACTCAAAACAGATACAGTAGAACCCTGTTATAACGAATCTGAAGGGAGTAGTTTATATGTTCACTATAGAGGGGAAACTTTATATCTGGGAAAACTTTTATATTGACAATACATACTCAAAAGCAAAATCTTAACTACACATTGGCCTAAGCCAAGAAAAGAACGAATGAAAATACTCAAAGCAACAGTTTTATGAGCAAATGCAGATATTTTTAATGCACTACACATGTACAAACTTTCTATTAATGGTTCTTCGACATCGGCGTATTTTCCATTTTTCAGGCGTTTAATACTCTGTGACGTATTCACAGCTTGAGAAAGAAGATTGTTCAGCTTGTTTAATATTGTACTTAATGTGGATGTTGCAATTCCCAGTTCCTTTGCTATTAACACGTGCGGGACAGTGGGGTTGGAGTCTTATCTTTTCAATAATGTCCAGTTTATCTCGCACAGATAATGCCTTATGTTTTTTACCGCGTTTTTCATTTACTTTTTATGTACATATTTCTTATTGAAGCACATTTGCAGCTTAATAACACGAAATTCTTTTTACCGTCAAAAGTAAATAAACGAAAAGTAACGAGTTTGGCGCATCAAAGATCACTACGTATCATTTAGTATTGCAGTTGCTAAAGCTGGAACAAAATTTTTTCACTTTCTATGGAAAAATTTAGTCCACAGAGTTCTATCTAGTGGTAGTCTTACGAAACTTACTCGATCAAAATGTCTGAAACGTGAACAATAAAAATGAGACGTAAAAATATTGAATTTGCTGCTATAATGTACATACGTATTTGTGTGGCAGTGTTTTATGTTTAATTTTGATAACATATTAAATGTACACGCGTTCGCCCATTCTTTAACTATGAAGGGAAAACTATTTTTTATTTTCACCAAACTGATCACCATCTTTGGCTACACGTAGCCTACCGAGGCCACTCGAATACGACTTGTTTATAATATGAACAGTGGACAATCGAGTAGCGTATTGCGGAGAAAAACTTCAATGTGATCCAGAATAGACGTTATGTGAAAAAAATTGTAATTATATGAAAATATTTGAGATAAATGTGCATTATGTCGGCAAAATTTGTTCGTGGTACACGGGAAAACGTATCAACATTGACAAAAGTTGTACGGTATATCCAATAAATTAATACATAACCTCACATCATTTTGCCGGGACCGAGACGGAAATTCACAATAAACGGGAATTCATTATAGGCGGGTTCACTATAAACGGGTTCTACTGTAAGTCATTTGTATAACTAGAATGTAGCAAGTGATAATATGATGACTGGCGATTTGTGATCCGCTGCATTGCTGACAAGCTTGACAGTCTTGTTGGCTTGGTCGGCTGGAGTTGGCGAAAAACAGGATGGTTTTGTACATTCTAAGCTTGAGTTTCACCAGTGGGCTTCCAAAGAGGGTCTGGCCCAACTAGGACTCTGCCGGCCTAATCAAACTAATACTTTACGGAACGGCTGCAAGGGAGGCGTAGTTTACAATGCTGCCACATATTACAGGTAAATTTAGACATACTCTGTCCCTGAAAAAACTAGTGCTGCAACAGGTGTTTCAATATCAAAAATAAAGAGAATTCTGATTACAATGCCATCTCGTGTCAGGCGATCCTACTGGCATTCTAAAGCAGAAATATTTTTTTATGGCATGGTGACATATATATATATATATATATATATATATATATATATATATATATATATATATAATCAATGATTTAACTGACCTCCAATTAAAAAGAAGCAGAACCATAACTGTTCAGAAGAAAAACAGAATGGGGTACATGCAGGTGTTCTAATTAATGTGCGACTAAGCATTAATTATTTTACCTACTAACTTAATGGGGATTAAGCCTCCCCATCTTGCAATTTCAAATATTTTGATACTGCTTGCAAAAAAGCATCAGTATTAAATTTTTACGGTCGAAATAGCTTATTACTTAGTTTTGGCTACTTATTGAAATCAAAACTTGTGAACTGGTTTGATTATCATGATATCTGTAGTCGCCCACCGCAAATAATAAGATGTTTTCTCACTGCGCTTACAGTCTGAGCCTTAAAAACTATGTATATGTAGTTGCAAAAAGGTATAAAATGTCTAGGAGATATGACATATCCAAAATTGGAATAAATACTACAAAAAATAGAATTATAGCAAAAATATAGGAAAATGCAAGATGGCAGAGCCTAATCACCTTTAAAACACAAGTTAACACCATTTTATTAAGCATCATGAGACTTCTTTTTACAATCCTAAGTTTTTTCACAGAAAAAAAATGGCAGTGGAATAACGCATGGAGTTTCCCAGATCCTCAACAGATAACACAAGCTGTACAGTTACACACCGAAAATTTTACGTTGCACTCTTGCAAATAGAAGAAAGGAGTATGGAGTTGGGAAAATATGTGACACTTTCTGACATAAAACAACAATCTTATGTTGCTTCTTCATGTACATGTAGTTTTATAAATTCATCAATAGAAAACATATTTATGTGTGCTAAATGTCATGTAGAGTTTAGCAATCAAACTTAAAATTTTGACCTTTTATAATATTCCATATATTTCATGTACTACACTTCTTGCCTGACATCTAGCAGCAACAGCTGAATTTGCACAATAAAATATTATATGTGCTGCTTACATTATTTAAAAAAAATTATAAATTTAATTAATTGCTGGGTATATACTAAAGTGTTTTGCTACAGTTTTTATTCAGCATCTTAAGCTAATATTTCAAGCAGAATAAAACTTATTTTAGGTTCTTAAAGGTTACTTAGTTTTAAAATTTGGTAAACAACAATATTTTAGCCAGAAATTTTTAAAACTAAATCTACTCATTTAATTACCTGTTAATTGGGTCCCTAATTATCAGAGAATTCAACGCATCTTAATGTACAACATTAATACCTGTCTACATTTCATATTTTAAGTGTCGTGTGTTAGTGAATCTCTCTACAAACATCAAATCACGACTGGTTTAAGAATCCATTAGTTCAAATACGCACATGTTTATGAACTGAAAGCATGCAAAATGTTCTTTTATGGTACTGACAGAAACACACTTTGTAGCATGTTATTTAAAAGCAAACAGAGACAAATTGTTTAAGCTAGAATTAAATACTGCATTTTTAAGTAGCTAAATCAATCACACTAATCAAGAAAGAAAAAAAACATGTTTAAGTAATTATATGGAGGTGCCTGACCAAACTCAAAGTTTTAAACAAATCTGAGCAAGAAAGCATATAAATATTTATAAAAAGCAGAAAAGCTTGAAACATTCAAGTGCTTGAAGCCAACAAATTTCAACAACACTAAGTGACTTGCAGTGACTACTACATAACAGTTACTGTTTTACTAATGAAACACACAGAACGTATATAACACTTAAAATTAACTTTCAGAGATAACGAGAGCACATACGCCTGTAAATCTTGTGTTTCATTCCACGCTAGGACAGCATACTGTCCTCTTCGTGCTATCATTTACATCCCACAGTGTTTGGTCATTTCTTCTGTTCAGACAAAAAAATGACACCACATAAACGTGCGAAAATGGCACAGGAGTGAGGACGTCAGTCAAAAGAATAAAAGGCTCACGACCAAGATACGAGTCGCAATCAAGATGTACACTGTACTGCATTTATGTCTCAATTCCATGCAAATATGATGCAAGGGGTTGACCTTGAGAAAGTGACCATCACCCCCTAAGCCCTTCTCAAATGAAAATAAACCCAGATGCGACCGTGTGCTTACGGGCTTCCAGCTGATCCTCCTCGTCGATGCTCAGCGAACTGAGGGAAGCCGCGTGCGAAACCTCCAGCGAAACATCTTGCGCCGGGAATCTGGAAGCAGCATCGTTCTGCGGCGACCTGAAACGGAACGTCCGTCAGCGACGCACGGAGCACGAGCGCCAGCGCGGTGGTCGTGAAGGAACGAGCGCTCACTTGTTCGCGGTGAGGTCGGCGAGCGACGGCCCGGGGGACAGGGTGTTGGGGGTGCCCTCGGTGGCGAAGGTCTTCACCTCGTCGCGGACCGGCCGGGCGGCGAACAGGCGCCCCGCCGGCTGTGCCGGGGGGTGGCCGTGGTCCAGACCGCACAGGTGGTGGGAGGCGGGGCGGCGCGACGGAGGCTTCTTGGGCGTGCCGTCAGGGGTCGGGGTCACCAGCCGGCGTCTGGGCGGCTCCCGTGCCTGGGGGCATTGTCGTTACCTCACTGCATGACAGGCTTCTCCTTTAACTGTACATCTTTGGAAGCTGTGTTCAAGATCTCCACACATCCTTTTGCAGACATTAAGACAAATTATTTTTACCATAAATTACTCAGCAGAGAAAAAGAAAACATGTCTGAATTGCTGTAAATAAGGCTCCCAATTATTTTTTTTAGTAAATACGATAAAAACTTTAATTGACGGAAATTTGCTAAAATATTGTAGTTAATGATATTTTAAAACTAAATTATTTTTACCTGCAAGAACCTAGATAAGAGATATTCTACTCGGAATATTAGCTTAAGTTTTTGAATAAAAACTGTAGCAAAACTGAGAAATTAAGTTAAATTATAATTTTAATTTTAAATAAACAATGTAAGCAGCACATTAAAAATTATTTTACTGTACAAATTCAGCTGTCGCTGCTAGATGTCAGGCCAGAGTAAAGAGAAGTGAAGTACATGAAATATATGGAATACAGTGAAACCTCGTTAATATTATCCCGCTTATTACGAACGACTCGTTAATATTACCTATTACTATTTCCCCGTGAAATATGCCCATTAAACACAATGAAGATTTGTTTGGTTAATACAAAATTCTCGTTATTATGTATAGTGAACAATAACAATTCCCTTCCGTATAAACAAACAGTCATGTTTACCGTTTAATACGAACCAAAGATTACCACAAAGATACGGCCCCGCCTGAGTGTCCGAAGTGTGTTTTTAACTCTTATGTTTTCAAAATCACTCGTTCGTGTGTTCAATATTTTCAGCAATCACTCGCGTTTGTACAATATTCGATATATCGAACTTCACGTGGGATTGTATTTACGTTCGATTTTGTACTTCCTTTGTATACCTGAATCTGTGCCGGACCAATAAAATCAAAATATATATTACGCCTAACCCGTTTAATATTTGTGTACGTTGTAATGAAAGTTTAAGTGAATTATCTCGTGAGAATTTTATTAAACTTTAGAATTTGTACGTACACACATTAAAATGGAGGCAAAACGTAAACGCAAGGAAATTGCATTGAAGACGAAAATTAAGATAATAAATTCAGTTCGTCAGGGTGAAAAAACGAAAACAGAACTTTCTGAAGAGTTTGGTATATCAAAATCAACCTTAAGTACAATTCTAAAGCAAGCAGATAAAATAGAAGAAGCGGTCAGGAAAGGTAGTAATCAAACTAAGAAAAGGATGCGCGTCGGTAAACATTCCGAATTAGAGGCCAAACTGCTGGAGTGGTTTCATCAGATGCGCGCCGCCAGAGTTCCAATTTCCGGGCCTATTATCCAAGAAAAGGCTGATCAGCTGGCACTGCGACTCAGAATTGATGATTTCCATTGCAGCAACGGATGGCTTCAACGCTTCAAAGATAGGCATAATTTGGCCACAAAAACCATTTGTGGCGAATCTGCAGCTGTCGACCAAACAGCAACGAGTGACTGGCTTCAGTCAGTACAGACCATCGTAAGTAAATTTGCACCACATGATGTGTTTAATATGGATGAAACAGGGCTTTTTTACAATCTGTTGCCCAATAAAACTCTAACCGTAAAAGGTGAAAACTGCCATGGCGGTAAACACAGTAAAGTTCGTCTTACAGTTTTACTATGTTGTAATCAAGATGGCAGTACTAAACTTCGACCCTTGGTTATTGGCAAGTCTGCCAAGCCAATATGTTTCAAAGATGTTGCAGCAAAAAACCTGCCAGTAGATTACGAGGCAAACAGTAAGGCTTGGGTCACCACAAATATTTTGCAGTTGTGGTCGTTAAAATTGGACAGGAAAATGGCGAATCTAAATCACAAAATTTTGTTATTGTTGGACAACTATGCTACACATACTGCTCATGGTATGAAGTTGGAAAACATTACCTTACTCTTCTTGCAACCAAATACAACAAGTGTGACACAACCACTCGACCAAGGTATAATACAGTGCTTCAAACGAAACTACAGACAGCGCTTGGTGAAATACCTTATCAGGCAGTGTGAAAAAGGAAAGACTGAGCTTCCTAGATGGTCAGTTTTGGATGCTATCCGCAGTATAGCCATGTCGTGGGACAGCATCAGCCAAAAGACAATTGTGCATTGCTTTGCAAAAAGTGGTTTTGGCCAGCAAACTGTTGAAGAACCTGACTGTGATCAACCTTTAGAGGATTGGCAAGAGTTAAAAGAACATGTGCAAGTTGATAATGACTTCAATGAGTTTGTTCATATTGATGACAGTATGTACACCAGTGCAAGATTAACTGCAGAAGATCTTGTTGGTTCACGAGGATTACAGGAAACACCAAGGGCTGATGCTGTACAGTCACTTTGTGAGGGTGGTACAAGTCAGGATAATGATGGTGATGACGACAATGGTGAGGTAGTGCATAAACTTCCAAGCAAAAGTGACACAATCAGTGCTTTGCGTACACTGGAAAATGTACTTGCTGCAAGTGATGTGCCAATTGACTTGATTGCAGGATTTGAGAAGATATGTTCTGCTGTAAATGATATTTACAGAGATAAGTGTGTCCAGAAAAAAATTAATAATTTTTTTAAACCTATGTAAATATATCTTGCATACTTTGCATAAGAATTGCTATACACTCAACAGCAATTAACTGTACGGTAAATATTAATCATTTTTGTCAAAACTTTGGAAACATATTAAATAAGAATACATACATATGTATATGTATACTAATTATCAGTCTGTTATAGTGTATTTTATTAAAACTATTAAAATTGCTTCTAAGTTCATTTTGTTAGTGTGCATGTCAATATCTGTCTTCTATTACAATAATAATATACCACATTTTTAGTGCTCTGACATGTAGGAATTCAATATTTCTTATCGAGTTCTTATTCTACCTATTAGCTCAAGAACCTCATTAATATGAACCTCGTTATTACGAACTGAAATATTTTACTCCCCTTCAGGTTTGTATTAATGAGGTTTCACTGTATTGTAAAAGGTAAAAATTTTAAGTTTGAATCTTTGAATGCTAAACTCTATATGGCATTTAGCACATATAAACATGTTTACAATAAATGACTTTATAAAATCCCATGTACATGAAGATAGCAAAATATGATTGTTGTAAATCAGAAAGTTGCATTTATTTTCCCAACTCCACAATCCTTTCTTCTATTTGCAAGAATGCAACATAAATTTTTCATTGTGTAAATGTACAGTTTGAGTTATCTGTTGAGGATCTAGGAAACTACATGAATTATTCCCCTGCAAATTTTTTTCTGTGAAAAACTGAGGATCCGGCCATAAGATTTGGCTGAAAATGATTCTATTAACTAGATTATATTATTATATTAACTGTTATATTATACTGATACAAGATAAGATATTCAGAAACAGCCAGTTTACTCTGTGCAGGAGAGGCATGATGCCTCAGGGGTTTTCTAAGTAATCTGGCTCTCTGTCACCTCTGTGTAGGTATGACTGCCTTTAGACAATACCATACCTGCCAACTTTGGCCAGTCAAAAAGCGGGAGGTCTTTTACTGGCGGGGGGGCATGTTGTTTATTTTGTTAATTTTGCATTTTTTTTTAAGAGTAAACCAGCATGATTAGCACAAGCAATGGGCAAATTGTGTTCTAAAAAATACTTTGTTAACAAACACTCTGCTTTTGTCACACTATCTTCTTTCCGACTTGTGTCACGAAAAACGTCTGATTTCTGATTTGATGCCATAGCATTGATGGCATGTTTCTTCGTATTTATATGCTTCACAATGTCGCCCTTTCCGGCATGCGAGACGAAAAAATCACGACACAAAGAACAAAATGCAGCATGTTCACCTTTCCTCGATTGCAAAATACACGGAAATTCGTCACTAAATGTCTTTTTGTACACAGCAAGATACTTCACTGTAGGCTTACTTAGCGCCATTTCTATTAAATCTCTATTGCGGAGTAGGCCTACAACTAAACAACGCGTACAAAATACTCATCATGCAACTGCTTCCACAAAATAATATTTTTATGAATACACCGTTGAATAAATTCGAAGACTGTACCATAATGCTACCTCTACACTTCGTCTGCGAGCACAGACGCGAACAAAGGCGAATTTGTTCGGGGACGAACAAACAATTCACACATAGCCGGCTGACAAACTGAAGCGAATTTGTGCACGAATGTAAACAGTGGTATCATAAACTCATTATTATGTAATCCACTCCGTCTTTATTTCAAACCAACACCACCGAAAATACAGTTTACAATGTTGACAACAAACGCCATCTTGGAAAACAAATGAAACCTTTTTCTGGTTGGCTAATAAACACCAATGACGAACGTGTACCAAAACAGCTCCCATAATTATCGTAAATAACTACGTTTCTTTCTTAGATGTACGCTTAACCAAGCGTTTTAGCTGACAATTGTGGGCATTTAGGTTATTAAAATAACTACACGTTATGGTACGAACCGTAGTTACTATACGATTGTACGGAATAATGGTACAAACATATAAATTCTATAAATTTATTGCATTAGAAACTTCAAGATAAACAGAACCAAAAATCAGGAGATTTGAATAACAAATCGGGAGGGCGGGAGAAAGGGTATAAAATCGGGAGTCTCCCGCCTAAAGCGAGAGGGTTGGCAGGTCTGCAATACCATGAACTGCCACCACACAGCTGGGCAATACTTTCAATTTTTATACTGTGATCACATTTACAAAATATTTCTTTTTAAATAGATGAAAATAGCATAAAACTAAAAATCAAGCAAGTCAAGTGATTAGAATAGGATACTTAAAGAAGTCATAAATAGAAGTTTTTTTTTTAAATTTATTTTTTAAATTTATAATGGTTCAATGTACTCTACTCTATTATCCCTGGAAAGTGCTATGTGCTACTTCGGGAAGTGCTGGCACACAAATTTTCTTAGGGATAACAGAGCAAGGTCAACAGAACAATATTTCACCGAACTCACACTAATGACTAGGGTTAAGATTATATGGTAAATTGCGATAAAACTGAAATAATACCGCAAAGCATATACAGTACAACCCTGTTATAACATTCTCCAAGGGACCAACTTAAAAAAATGTTATAAGCAGGAAAATGTTATAAGCAGGAAATCATAAAATTACATCTTCACTTTGTATAAATTACGTGTCGATTGATTAATTTAAAGAGTATAGGTAAAACAACACAATACAGGAGTAATACATTAAGTACAGCAATAGAGTGGAAAATTGGTTAATTTTATTTATAGATAATACCTAATAATATGCTAAAAAAAAAGTGTTGTACGATACAGTTCAGACACAAACAGAAATATTCAACTCTTTTGCAATCACAACACGCGTTTTGTTGGGGTTCCTGTCCACTAGTTAATAAACTGAATTTTTTCAGCTACAGAATATGATTTTCGTTTATATTTATCGGCCATCTTAGCCGTACAATAACCTGAATAAAATTTCAATACTGCGTATTTTAATTAAATACGACCGTGACTACAATAAGTAAGTGAAAAAAAAAATTACGGTAAAGGATAAACCACAAACAAAAGCCGTGAATATATCCATAGAACATTTAACCATCTCAAGGTGTTAAACCTTTGAAACAAAAACCAGCACCATAGAATACAGTAGCACAGTTTCCGACCATGTATCAGTGCACAAAATGTGCATCATAAGTATAACGGAACAAGTCATAGGCTAACATGTGCGAACAGGACGCCATATTGATAGTTGATCCGGTGCAAGTTGTTTAGTGCGTGTGTACCACGTCTATGGTGAACTACACAAATGTAAACATCTGATGTTTGTATATGCGTGTTGTATTTTCTAGCTATGTTTTTGCTCTAAATTATGACTTTGAAGGAAGAGATACTGAAAATTGTGGCAGTTATCAAAGCAAATTTGAACGTTAAAGGCGGGAATGTAGAAATGTTAATATTGTTACAGGCGGGAAATTAAAGCATTGTGATAAATGGAGAAATGACGGGACCATGAAATTATGGTGTTATAGGCGGGAAAATGTTAAAAACGGGAATGTTATAACCGGGTTGTACTGTAAATACAACATAACATACAACACTGAAATGCACGTAAATACACCATTTAGCACCAAAATGCAATTAAAAACATAAAACTCAATCATCAATTCTGACAAAACTTAGATTAAAGCACAGAAATGTTATCTTTTATGTTATATTCAATTAATGTAATTTATATAGCATGAATTGTGAACCAAAATTTATGAACTAAATTAGAGCTGGGCCGATGCCGATCCCCGATCGTAATAATCGGCCGATTTTGTTAATTTTGCCGATCATTATGATCGGCAAAACGTAGCCGATTATTTGAGCCGATCATTGGTCTCCTACTGCAAACTTATAACATTGAATAATTACCTATATCTAAAAAATTTCCATGTTTGTTTACGGTACTTTTCGGGAAGAAAATTCAATTATTCATCGAAAAATAATAGGATTTAATAATTTAAAACTAACCGCACACGAAAAAAATATACCAATAAAGTAAACAAATAGCGTATGTTTTATAAACATTGAACAGTTACATACCTAAGTATCAATTTCCACGTATATTTACGGTACTTTCGGTAAAATAATTTTTAGGGATGGGGCGAATCCTGATTTCCTCGAATCCGAATCCTAACTCGAATCCTCGACTGGAATTGCTGAATCTCGAACCCAAACCCGAATCTTTTAATAGATGATGTCCACATATCTAATGTAAGTGAGATGTATTCTGCTTGCACTAAAAGTCCCTTGACTTTATCACATGTAGATTGGTACATTTCTGGTATAAGTGTATATAAAGAAAACAATTTTTTCTTGAGAAATTTCAGTTTTAGTACAGATTAGCGGTTAGGATTTTTTCTATAAATAAGCTAGAGGTCTGTGAGCCTAAGAATTTTACTTTGAGCCGAGCTCGAGCTTTTGTGGTACAGTTACACTTTTGGGAAATTATTTTTATCTTAAACATAATATCATGTTTGAATAAAGTATTAAAATGAAGTGGGCTTATTAATTTTGGGTAACTATTTACAGAGTGTGTTTACATTTTGCACTGCTAGAAAAAAAATTACATTTTTTTTCATTGAATCTTACCTGTTTCCATTGGTTCATTAGTAACTGATATCATCCAACTAACATAACCAAGTATATGTTTGTGTAAATGTAACATATCTTTGGAAAAATTTCACCCTTGTCAATTTTTCTGGAGTCCTTACTGAGCTTCAACAAACTTAGCACCAAAAATCATGTTGTTTGAAAAGTACATTCACATTGTTTCAACATTTCCACTTTCAGCACAATAATTCTGAGAGAGATTGTCACAGAGTATTAAATTCTGTTCTTTTATCTATCATTCAGAACAATAATTTGTTCTGCACGTTCAGGAGTTAAGTTAGCTCTACGATTGGAGATAGTGTTTCCAGCAGAAGAGAAGCGTCTCTCGCTGGCAACCTGCTTGGCTGGAATGCTTTAGTAAAATTGCTTAACCTCAAAATTAGTGTCATAAATATCTGTAACTGGTCATTAAAGTTTAATCAATTGAAAGTAATAAAAATAAAAACATTTTACTTCATTCAATTCACACTTGCAAAAAAAACATACACACAATAAACCTACATGGAAATTAAAGTCTTTTTCAATATCCTGAAGTCTGAAATATGTTTACTCATGTCATTAAATGTAGAGCTGTATTGAAGAAGCCGATTATGCCAATATTTAGTTGAATCGGTATTTCTGCCGACTTCCGATACAGTACGCTCGTTAATTTTCGGCCGATATTACTGAAAAACGAAAGAGACTGCCATAACCTAAAAATCCATGAGTACCATTTTCACTTTTCGTAGTAGTACTGCATTCTTTCAGATCGCATTATTTCTTAGCAACATGTGCGAACCGTACATATCAAAGTTTAACATCCTTTTTTTTTTAACAATGTTCTTTAATTTAATACATGTCATAAATAAATAATACATTACTATCACGGTAAATATACATCTCGGTTGTTACGGTAACTATAGTGCAAATATGGTAGCTATCATGCTTCTGTAGTAATTATGGTATTCTACAAAGAATCTTGTTCGTTTTATGGTAATTATCTTAAAATAACTATTGGGTTTGTACTGTAGTTATGGTACATCATCCATATTTCTTCGTATGTTGTTGTTCATTTGTCTTTTCTTCATATTTACTAGAGGTGTAAAAGTAACGAAAAAATGTGTACCCGTATGTATTCGTTACTATAACAATTAGTACTCGTTACTTTCGTATCGTAACTCGTTACTTCTGATACCGCATGACATGGCACATGCTATGTTATGTAACAGCATCGAATCGAGTCGTATTTCGTACGCGTACAGTATGACGTCGCGTAAATAAAAATAAATAGAATATAAACAATTAAAAATATTTGATAATTAACAGCTTTTGTTAACCAAGAAACAATTAACTCTCATTAGAGCGGCTTTATTATAATATATCTTTTAAGATAAGAACCTAAAACGTGAAAATACGCGATTATAAAAAACAAAAACATACATATTTATAATTTGTAAAAAATACTTTCTTACGTTGTTTCTGTTCGAATCTAAAACTTTGTCTACACACACAATATCTTTAATAAACAGTAAAAAACTTGGACGACGAATTTCCAAATTATACTTTTATTAATAAACAAAAATCGTTCTTTGTAACGAATACGCGCGCGCATGCGTGAAACATACGTAAGATGCGAGTAACGAAATGCATTCGTGTGTAACGTTTCGTTACTCGTTACTAGATGCCGCACCCGTTACTCAGTAACGAATACATACGGTTTGCTACAGCTCTAATATTTACGTGTGCCATTATTTGAGACAAGAAGTTTCAGAAAAAATTTTAACGGACATTATATCACACATTTAATGGCGTAAATGACGAGACCTCGGGCAATTTAAACGCTTTATACGGAAAAACCTACCATGCGAGACCTCGTAAGCGAGTTTTACTGTATTTTTTTCCCGTAAATAGTAAAAACCGAATCCTTTGACGAATCCTATATCAGACCCGCCGAACCTTCGAATCCCTAGGATTCGGCGGATTCGGCGGATATTGGATTCGGTCGCCCCATCCCTAATAATTTTCCATTATACTATTTGCAAAGGTATTTATCATTTACGAACCGAAAACTATGTATTTGTTTACCATTTACGGTTAATATTACCGCAATGGCGAATGGCGACTGTTGTTTAGGTTGGTTATGTGACGCCAGAGATTAGAGTGACGCGCGTCGCGCGACGGAAATCGTACAGATTAATAGTGCTAGTAGTCCTGTGGTTAGTCTACCTCTTCGGGAATTCATCTATTTAGTTTTTTCTCGCTAAATATGGCCTATTGAAAGTTTTGTTTAGCGAAATTAATATTCTTACCCTGTTTAGCGGGAAATAGAGCTTCTTTTTCTTTTGTATAAAAACCTGGTTGATGAAGAGTTTTGTTCCCCATTTAGTGGTACAGTAGAACCTTGTTAATCCGTGACGCGCTAATTCGGGAATCGGATAATCCGGGACGATTTAAAAGTGCAGAAAAAAAAGAGAATCTAAAATTGTCAGAGCTTAAAATTTACGTCACGCGGGCCGGTGGCCGGCAAACACTGCAAGCCATCGCGTGGGCCGTCAAACTCTGCTACGCTGTTTGTACCGACCCTTTGTGTCGCCCCCCCTTTCAGCTGTCACATTTGTCACTCTTTAAACTTGAGGGGATGTCCTGACTTCTGCTTCCCGTCTCCCGTTTGTTTGAATGATGTTTCACGTGCTGCTGAGTTACTTTCCGCCCGCCAACGCACAGCAGGCGCCTGGCGAGTGACGTGTATGGCTGGCATTCGGCTGGTCGAATGAAGGGAGGGGGGTGGGGGGCTACCCAATATTTATGTGTGCAAGGTCAGCACGATCTTATCTTTCTCTCTTCGGCTGTTGTAAATGACCGTGAACTAATGGCTAGGCAGTGCCGTATTTTTTTAAGCCGAGACACTAATTCGAAGACGACCCTTACCGTGAACGGATTATCCGGGTTTATTATTAGTATTATTTTTTTTACAGAATTTCAATTATCCGGGCATCGGCGGGTCCCAATTAACATGAATAATGGGGAGTTTACTATTTTTATCCATATGCTGCCAAGGCGCAGTAAGCCTCGGGAGATGTTACATCACATGACCTTGGCCTTAACCCAGCTGCACGCTGGTGTCTAAGAAGCTTGACAAGACCTTCCGGGCTTATAATCGCTAGTCCGTGAAATTCGGTAATCCGTGATTATCTTGGTCCCGACCATTACGAATTAACGAGGTTCTACTGTATTTCGTATTCACAAATTAACTTACAATCGGGAATTATTGAAAGTTTGTTGGCGGCACTGGGGGGAATAAAATTATCATCGCTGACGTCTACTGGCACACACGGATCACAGAATGACGGAGTTGTGATTAGGTTGAAGATTTGGTTTGACCTTATTACATTTTAACGCAGTTAATTGTGTGTACGTGTGTGTGGTGATTTATAAGTAATCATGTCAATGAAAAGTAGTTTTGTCTGGGAATATTTCACCGTTTATAGTGATCCGTCAAAAGCAACGTGTAATCAGAGGTACATGAAAGGCTCTAATCGGCTAAGAAGATCGGCAAGATCGGCAGCAGATGATCGGCATCGGCATGATCGGCAAAATAGGTGATCGGCCCAGCTCTAAACTAAATGGACTGGAAAAAAAAAATAATATGATGATGTTTGACCTTGCTTACACATAAAAATACATAATTCAAAAACATTGAAATTTCCTCTTTTAAAAACGGAACTGACCATGAAATCTTGTCCCGTGAGTTGTTTACCTTGGGCATGCCCGACTGGATGCACTCGGCCAAGATGTTGTCGTTGGAGCTGTCGTCTGACAGGTCGGCGGGGCGCTCCTCCGTCACCCCTTCCAGCCTGCTCTCCTCCACGGAGAGCACGGAGAGGTCGGAGTGCGAGCCCGCCTGCGAGATGTTCGCGGGAGTCCCTTCCGTGTGGTACGTCTGCAGCGCATCGTCACACGGGCCTCCCGCGCTCTGACAAACAAAACCACGCCAACGTTGAGCATTCAAGGGAGCAGACAAGGAGAGCCATTTTTTTTTCTACATCTACCATAAACTTCCACCACCAAACCAACACCAGTGCTTTACTATGACACCCAAATTAAATATTTTGTTTCTTCATTATACTTAACTTCTTAACTTCTTATACCCCCGTTATATCCCCTGCCAATAATTAAACTGAAATATTATACCTAACAAAAATAATACCTACAATTTAAGCAAATTTTGCACAAATTAATAACACGATAATAATTCGAAAGGATAAACGCTCTCAAAATCATGAAATAAATACTTTTTTAGCACAGCTTTCAATTTCAAACACCACTGTCAAATTCTGCATGTACACAGCTGCATTTATATACTATGATATTTTAAGAGTTTCTTCAAAAAATACCCACTTAAGTTTAAAAAAAAAGTTTCAATACTTTTTTTTTTTTAGCTTATTCACTCTGCAGTCGCTATGATGATAAATCTTAATTCAGAAGACAAAATATAATTTAAATATCTACATTCCAAACAAGAATAAAGTTAACAAATTCAAATTTTTCTCACAAATAATACCTATATACCTTCTTTTGTGAATTTTCATTTTTCCTAAATAGAACACGATACAGTTTGGAAACTCCTAAAGCTACAAACATTTGGAATGGTGAATACTGTCAAACACAAACTTAAAATGCTAGGTGCATACATGACATGCACTAAGGTAGAAATATTTTATCTTGAAGATCAAATCCCGCTGATTAAATATAATCTTCGGTTGAGATTAAATAAACAATGTTGTTTCATGCAGCAATTAACTTCATTTGCAATATAATTTCTCAAAAATATCTAAAAAATTAAAAACTATGAGTTATATCTTTACTTTGTGTTCAAATTTCTTAAATTTTCACACACCCTAGAAATACCACTAATTAAGTACATTTTGTAAAATACATTAAGTGGGTCTTAATAAATTTAATTTTTAGCAAAATTATTAATACTATGGAAATTCTTGACAAAATACAGATTCAATAATCTACAAAAACAAGCAACATTACAAAGTAAATACAAAGTGATGAACATAATGAATTTAATAACTGCTACTAGCACAATGTAATGGCTGAAGTATATTTGAGGTAAAAATTACAAGTTAAATTATAATGCTTTGTTTTCACTTAAATGAATGGTTCTCATATCCCAAAAATCATAATTTTTTTTGGGATGCTATTATGTTTTAACATCCAGGAAAATGACAATGTTTCATAAACAACAAACAAATTTATATAAAATATATTTTTTCCAAAAATATTACTGGCATTCATAAAGAAAATATTTACTCTACTGTAATGAAAAAAATTATTATTACTAATCCATTTCTAAATAATAAATGCTGCAATTTTCCACAAAAAAACAAGCTATATCTCCCGATCACTTACAAATCATGGAAAAAAAGGGGTTCTAATAATCTAAATCTGTTTCTCACCACAGTAAAAGTATAATATATATAATTCATTAAGCACCACTATATTTTCCATTTCAAAATATAATGATTTTAAGTCAAAATATGGAAGATAACAAAGAAGATAAAAGAGAACCACATCACACACAGCCTGAAAAGATAAGAAAGATAAGATTACAACATGTGCGAAGTGCCTCATGAAAGTCCGTCAATCGGTACACGCAGTGGAATGATAACATGGCTGATGTAAAAACAAAGAAGCTTTCAAGTTCACTTCTAGACTAAAGGGCAATCTTAATGATGATAGATATTTTAATTATAGTTTAATTTTCATGGAATTTAAAAACAAGTAGTAAGTACAGCTAAGAGTAAAGATGAATTTGTGTTAAAAAATTGCATTTGCAATAACATGGTAGTTTCATGTTAATCACTTGTTTATTAGTTTACAGTTGTTTTGCTAGCAATAAAGTGAAGATTAAATAAGGTATGGCTATTTGAATGTTTTATGAGTGAATAATTATCAAAAATTACTCTTGCACATCTTGCAAAAATGATCAAGTAATGTGATGCAATAATGATATTTCACTATATAAAATACTGATTAAAAATAAGAAACAGTGATTAAAGATGCTGTTACATGTTTATGTTGGCAGTACAATAAATACATAGATACATAGTTGGCCCACTGCCTAAAGGTAAAGAGAAACTACAAAGAGAGAGGAAAAATATGATGTGAGGGGTTCAAAGGTTTCAAAACAACCAGAAATACTATCATAAGAGTTATACTCTGGAATTCAACAACTGTTATAGTCATTGGCATGATGCTCAGTTTGTCGGAAATCTCCATTACATTTTCTTTGCACTCTTTTTCTTACCTAATCACTGGCACATCCCACCTCCACTATACAACTCTCTTACTCCAGCCTTTGTTGAACTACACCTTTTCTACCTTCTTATCTCCTGGATACTTAGCTCTCGCTTCCAAAATCATTGCTATAAACTTATTTCCTTGCTAGCACTTCCTAGTACGTTTTTGCTTGTCACCCTATTCACATCATGAATAACAGCATTTGTTTGCAAAAATCTAATTTCAATCCCATGAAAAACCATTGTGTATTTCTTAACTAAAATGCAAACAGTTGTTTCACTCCCTTAGGTGAATTCATTTTAAAAATATATTTGAATTGATAAATTTTAGCTAGGCTATATCAATATTTTCTTTACAAAATGTAATTAGTGTGATTACAATCCTTTTTCCTTTGGCTGTTTGTCCGTTGTTACGACCCTTCATGGCTCCCAAGAATAAGGTCATAATAGGAGACGGGGAGGAGGGGAGGGGAGGGGTAAATAAACGTTTTGGTTGACTAACCTCTGGGCCTCTGCGAATACTAGTTTTGTGATGCGAAGCGAACATCAAATCAAATGTTTAAAATATTCGTTAAGTCAAATCGAATTGCACTAATTGTTCTCAGCAGAGCTGTATTACATTTATTTTACAAAATACAGTCAAACCTCGCTCGTACGGCCCCCAGTTCGTACGTACACCTCGGTCGTACGTACAGATTTCAGAAACCGTGAAAAATGAGGCAAAAAATTAAAAAAAAAAAGTTAAAAAATATGAAAAGTGTAAGAAAAACGTTAAAGTTTATTAAAATACAGTCGTAACCTGCAGCGTTTATATCAAATATAGGCTACATACACATTGCATCACAGTAAAAAATTTAAAAAAGCCGCAAATTGATGGAAATTTACCGTCAATAGCGCGCTGTGCACGTATAAAGGTCATTGTACGCGGTCAGCTGTTGTTACAGCACGGCGTAGCCGCCGGCTGGCTCTCTTTGTTCCCTGAGCTGCGCATGCGCAGTATAACTCACTCTACGCTCCGCCCGGACTCATGATCTTCCATCAGCAGCCAGCCAATAACGCGAGCTTAGCGGAAAAAAATAAAAGCTCCACCGCCCGTGTTCCAGTTTTGTCCAGTTCTAATACCAGTTTATTGGTACACACACCAGTTTTCTCGCTGCCCTGACATGTTCAAGTTTATGTTCATCTTGATGTCTTGATACCAATGATTAATTATTTAAAATCCCCAGAAATAAATGGTTAGTTAAAAAATATGCATCAAGTGTGTAATACTTCTTAAATTATAAAATACGTATAAAACAGTTACAAGACACCGCTCATTTTATTTTGTGAAGATTATCTCATACGTACCAGTATTTCGGCTAAGTTATGAAATAAATACAGTATCAGAATTTAACAATCAGCCTGGTATCAAACTGGTATTAGAACTGGACAAAACTGGTACACGGGAGGTGGAGCTTATATTTTTTCCGCTAAGCTCGCATCTATTGGCTGACTGCTGATGGAACATCAGGAGTCTGGGTGGAGCGTTGAGTGAGTTATACTGCGCATGCGCAGCTCAGTAAACAAAGAGCGAGCAGGCGCGCCGTAACGGCAGCTGATCGGGTACAATGACCTTTCTCCGCGCACGGCGCACGGCGCGGTAATGAATTACCGGTGCGACCTATATGGGGGGAATCTTAAATACCAAATTCAAGACCTCAAATTATGGGTGCGACCTATCTGCGATGGCGACCTATATGCCAGTAAATACGGTAGTTTAAAAAATTTGACTTTTATCATTTTACAAAAATATTTATTGCCAAAATATTAGAAAACGTATCCTGTTTTATCGCATAATCATCACACCTATATTTTAGGGCATCAAAATTTGAATTAAAAAAACCTCTCGCTTAAACGTCACATGATGTTTTTTCTCCCACTATTGAATTCTGAGCTGTAAGAATTTTCTCCATATAAAACAATGTATTTTAAAGTAAAAATCTAATATTTATTCGGACATTACCACTTACTTATTTAATTAACGGAAATACAAAGTTGTCTGATGTGTAAATTTTCTTTTAAAGACGTTTTAAACGTTACAACCTTTATCTGTTCGTTTGCGTCGCCGCGGTGTGCCGCTTATAAAAATGTAGCCAACGCTAGTTGGCATCATTCATGTTTTGTTATATTGCTTCCCGTATAGAGAACGCACACTTAGTCGAATATCAATATTGATATCTTGCCGACTGCATGCAACACGCGCTCTCTGACGAGTGCCGAGTTAACTACATTAGATGGCCCGCTCTCTTTCGTGGTAAGTGTGTACTACAACGATAGTTATGCGTTAGTTCAGGCTCGCATTTGGGTCACAGATTTTGTTTTTCTATTTAAAGTTGAAGAAAGGTTTTTGTTGCATGACTTATTCATTTAAATTGTTTGGTGTGTTTTAGTATACTTTACTTTTAAATAAACATACTTTCCATGAATGGGTTTTGTTTCTATGAATAACTTTACCTAACAAAAATTTTTTTTCTTGCATAAACGTCGCACCCCTACTTTTCAAACTTGATTTTAACATAAAATGTGTGATGATTATGCGATAAAACACGGTAACTCATCATACTTGGATGTCTTGCCTACAGTTTTTTAAAATAAAATTTCAATAATTTTATTTGACCAAATTTTTTTCTTATAATGAAAGCCATTTCTGAGCCAATAACCTGTGCTAAATACAACATACAAATCACCTCACAAAAATTTACAAACTTTCAAAAGGCTAAATAATATATTTAATGCATGGGAAAAAAATTTAAAAATTGAGATTTTAAGGTTTGGCTAGTTAAAAATATTGGTAAAGTGTCAAGTCTTCAAACCAGAATAATATGTTTTTTGGGTGATTTCCAGGTGTCGACCTTAGCTACTAGGTCACATTACTGCTCTGCCGGTGTTTTTAGTCTGACAAAGTTGGTAATACAGCAAGGTTTTTTTCTGGAACGTGCTGAATTGACGACCTTTCACTGTACTAACCAAAAATGAAACAAAATAACACGTATTGAATCAGAAAACAGCACAAACGCAGTAAAGGAAAAATGAGAAGCAACCAACCACAGTGACGCACAGGTGCCCACCTCAATGTAATTGGCCGGCTGCTGCCTGGCCGGCCTCCCAGGCGCTTGCAGCCTGACCGGGATGCCGCTGGACCGCGGGTAGGACAGCGGACGAGACGCGGTGCCTGACGTGGACGCTCGGCTGCCTGGCCTCTGCCTGCAGGACACACACGCCTTCCGTCAGCACGCGATACCTCCAGCGCGGACTACGCTCCAACGACAATCTCTTTGCTTTGGACTAGGCCTGTGCGAAGCTTCTTGAAAACTGGGTGGTGTCTGTTCACAAAAATAATTTAAGAATACACCGAGGGCAGAAGAGAAGTTCTGTTCCTGTACTTGGTTTTTAAAATGTATTTTTAGAAGAATGAAAATGGCTCAAACAAGTGATTTCAGAATAATCTTTAGGAATTAAACATCTGGTATAGATATTCAAAAGCACTCAAGGGACTTGCATTACACCTTTATCTTCATTTCCCCACCACACGAATGTTATGGTTACCACTGAAATCTCATATTTGCCCCGAGCGTTTGAGGTGATAGCGCTCTAGAAGCACCGACACAAACACAGCCCCTCACGAGAGCCCACCTGCTGTTCTGCATGCCGATGTTGATGCAGGCGGCCAGCATGTCCTCATCCGTCTCCTCTTCGCCCTCGCTGACCGTGGCCAGCTCCGAGCACTCCGGGGGCTCCTTCTTCTCCTTCTCCGTGTCCTGCTTCTCCGGCTCCTCGTCCTTGTCCTTGTCCCTGCCCCTGTCTCGCACCAGGTGGGACGCGTGCGCGCGCGGCGGTAGTTTCACCACTTCCTGCACACACACCACACAACATGTTTACAACATACAACATTTAAAACTCTAACGCACACCCGACTTTTAGCACACAGAACATTATAAATCAATATCCAAGCAATAATTACAACAATCGTTTTTATCCTTAGTAGACTACAGTTTAATAAGGATCGCAGGCTTTCGTGGTCATTGTCTGAAGTTGCTTGGCTTCTGGGTAGGGGCCGCATCGAAGGTGAAAATTTCACAGATGTTTCAGTCAACCTTGCAATCGCCATCCTCAGGTTTTTACCTAGGTAACTGCTAACCTGAAGATGGTGACTGCAAGGTTGACCGAAATGTTGGTGAAATCTTCGCCTTCTATGCTGCTGGAACCTAAAACTCAAGCCACTATAGACTAAAATTTGTCACTTCTTTTGCTTTAAATATAAATTAAAATTTGTCAAGATGTCTCAAAAAGAAAAATAATTCATAGCTTTCAAAATGCATACAATGAACCAATTTTATTTCCCAATCACAAAAATGTTTATTGCACTTACTTTGAGCATGGCATCATTTGAAATCTTTGGCTCATCATCAATTGTTAGCGAGCTGAGGCTGGTGGCTCGAGAAAATTCTACCGGAGTGTCTTCTTCTTTGAACGCTGCCACATCATCTTCAAACACGCTCATCCTGGCCGTATTGCTACGACCTGGAACTGCAAAAAAAATTTATAAACATGCACACATACCACAGACTTCATGCTCGCAAAAAAATAGTTCACTAATTAATATAAATACTCATCCAAATTAAAAAACCAAACCATAGTCCATTAGAAAATGCTTTAAATGGTGTTGAGAACTACAGTGAAACCTAATTATAAAGTACTTTGAAAACTACATTAAAATTTCTATGTATATATCTTGATAAATGTCATAAAAATGACACTCCTTGAATCTCAAAAATTAATGAAATTACATTTTTTTTGTGATTTGAATTAAGTTTTAGTTATATACTGCTTAATTATAATTATAATTATAATTATAATAATGATTTAACTTCCATTTTGGTGCTATATGGTGTGTTAACTTTCATTTTGGTGTTATATGGTGTACTAACATGATTTCTGTGTTATTTAAGTTTTCATCACAATGCACTGTATTATAATCTAGTCTGTACACATAGCATAACCGTTTATCAAAAACTAAGGCCGGTATTCCAAGACACAAAAATAAGGGTTTAGGTGTTGAATAAGCTACACCTGTAACCCAACAGTATTCCAAGTGCAAGATAGGAGACACAGCCAGTCTTACTTTTAGGGAACGGATTTTGGGGTCCTATCCATTTGCCGATCTGTTGCCAAAAATCCGCGAATGCACAGAGCTCACTTTTTCGTTGGCGCACATGCATTTGGCACCATTAACTCGCATATATTTAATTTCGTAAATATAGGAGAGGAGGAAGCATACCAAATGTAGTGGTGTGCCAAATGAAACTTTATGGTAGTGAAACTATTCTGGAATACAATTTTTACACTTTAAAGGTCATAACAAGAACTAATCACAACATAAAATGTACTCGAGAAAATTAGAATAACACCATTTCATTCGTGGAACCATGCTGCTATCACCAGGACTTTTTCCGCAACAAGTGTACCGACTGTTGCACAAACGTACGCTAGAATGAGTTGGAACCTGTTACTAGCCTTACACAATGCAAGGTTTATTAAAACAGTTGCTTTCTGTTCCCTTACTGGGACTTGGTTTCGGTTGTATCCCAACAAGGCAGCGCTAAGACTCGTACTCACGTGGGTGCCTGGCTGCCGGCTGATGCACTGCTCTCCCGCTGGCCCCCGCCCCGTCTGGGATCTGACTGGTGAACTCCACCGGGGGCTTCTGGTGGGAAGGACTGCCTGGCACGCTCTGCGTGGGCGAATCAGGCAGCTCGCTCGGCGACACCACGCCACTGGTGCGCCGGCTGCGTGCACAACACCACACGCACATGAGGGAACTGCGTGCCGCCAGACATTCACAGTGAAACCTACCTCATCACATTAAAGTAGTAATGGGCAGGCCGATTCTTATACAAATACTCTAAGAACTGTAGTAAACTCATAAATTTAAAAATTCTGAAGTTCTGTAAAACGGGGTAAAAAGAAAAAGCGGGATAAATAGAAACGGTATTCTTAAAGAATCATTATGTATGATATCTTTAGTTTAAATTTTTATGTTTTAAGTTATTTACCAGTACGTATTACTTAGAGTATAGCTGTGCCGATACGTATCAGCAGAAGCCGATTTCACCAATATTTAGTTGAATCAGCATTTCTGCCGATTCACAATACGCTTGTTAATTTTCAGCCAATATTAATACAAATGTACTAAGTGTCTTGTCATAATCTAAAAATTCAAGAGTACCCTTTTCACTTTTTGTACAACTACATATTTGGAACCAACATAATATTTTAACTGTGTGTGGCTGCTGTACATATCAAACTTAAACATCCTGTGTTTTAATAACCTTCTTGAATTTAATACATTGTAAATTAATATATCACCATTAGGGTAAAGTTAGGAACCAACCAAAGCTTGATTACATCATGGCTGCCACAACTAACAGAAAATATCAACTGCTTGAATTGGAGGGGAAAATTTTTTTTTCGTAATATTGTGACCCACACATTTTAAAATTAATTAAGGCTTAATATAACATTAATTACTTTTACTTTTTCCCGTGCAAAGCAAACAAATAAAACACATTTTTGTATAAATGTTGAATACCAAGAATTTTCGCCACCGCTTGCATCTAGGAATTCTGTAGTAGTTAAGTTAAATGTTTTCTATAGTGAATCAATGTATGGTTATATAAATTGTGATCTGTTTATTGTAAATTTTTTTATGACAACAAACTTTAGGCAAGAATACACTGGTTTTTGTATTTAAATTACTGCTGGTTCAAAAAAATAAATCCCATTCAGTACATCTTAGGTTATCTTTCTTTTTAATAAATTTTTGTTTACTGAAACTAAAATACATGTGCATTTGCATTGCATTTTTTTAAGAATGAGACATTTAGAGCAAATTTGTTTATTTATAAAAATGTTTTATCCAAAATGTGTTCTCCTCCCGTATCGGTTCGGAATCGGTACAGCTCTAATTTAGAGTGAATTTCATTGAAGAATTGTTATTAATGAGTCCATGAGTGGACCCCGGTGTTTCTACTCACCCCATTCTATGGTTCTATGTGTGTTTTTTTTCATACTTATACTATTTCCATTCCCCAAGATTCTGTACTTTTAATATGGAACAATGTAAATAGGGATGTACCGATTCAAATCCCGATTAACTGTAATCGCCTGATAATAGAGAATCGGTAATTAATCTTAATCTGCGATATTTCAACCGATTATTTAGACAAAATTATCAATATTTTCTCATATTTATCATTGTTATCTCTTGGCATTATAAGAAAAACATGCCAATAATGCTAATATATTCTTTTAACGGTAAATAGTAAACTCTTTTAAGTTTAATTCATAATTCATGAAACACCGTTCAGACTGTAGGCCTACACACGTGCTGAAAGTTTCAGAAACTTCGTCGTCTAATAAATTAAATATAAACTTATTTTATTCAATTGACGATTTTCTTCTAGCATGTATGACTAGTATTTCAATTATTGTTAGCTCCATGCATCAAACAACTGCTTTGAGTGCCGCTTGTAATAAAATACAACACATAAAACAGTATAAAACTAGGGCTGTGCGGGAAAGGATTTTTTTTTTCGGGAAATTCTCGGGCGGGAAAATATTTTTCCCGCGGTAAACGGGAACGGGATCGGGAAAAATTGATTGAAATATATTAGGGCTGTGTGGGAAAGGATTTTTTTATTCTGGAAATTCTCGGTATGGAAAATATTTTTCCTGCGGGAAACAGGAACGGGATCGGGAAAAAATTGATTGAAATATATGCTTCATATCAATTTTGTATCCTATAAATATGTTTATTTTTTAAAAAATGTTTCAAAATAATTTCTTCTACTTGTTTTAATAATTTTTTGACACTGTTTGCATTTTGCGGTTTGGTTAGCATTTTTCTCATAAAATTTCCACACGCCTTTTAACTCGGACGTTATTTTTCCCGAGTTTTCCATACGGACAAAGAAAATATAAACGAATTACAGAATACCACATAAATTCCACTAAAGATAGCCGACAAGCACCGTAAACTATTAGACAGTGTCAGTGGCGTAGCGTGGGTGGGGCGGAGGGGGCGGCCCGCCCCGGGCGGCAGCCCGCGGGGGCGGGTCGCCGGTGAAGCGGGTTGAGATCTGATCTATGATTCATTCATTACATGTGTCAGACACACTATAATGTTCCATTTTTATCTACAATTTTGCGCACCAACTATTTTTTAATATTTATTTAAAAGAAAAACTGCGAAATCACTGACAGAGCTCTTTATAACGTTTGTTTGTTTACATAGGAACGGCAACATCGCATCGCGCCGCGCCGCCCGGCGCGCGCGAGCCGAGTTGAGCGGCACTCCTCATTATGATCATTACTCATACAAAATATTTTGTTTCACGCGTCGGCCCGTGTCGATGCCTCTCTTTCGCACTCATTGAATTTAGTACTACGCATTGTACTGTAAAGTTTGACCTTAACCCAGGGCAAACCAAACAACTTCCGCAAACCGGGACACAGTAAAACTCATATATTTCCCCGTACCGCGAGCGCAGGTAAACCCAAAAAAATATTAAAACCCAAACTAATAGCAGGCTTAAAAAAATACTAATAAGGTTGCGAACAGTGAGAGGAGGCAGCAAGTTAAAAAGACGCAAAATTTTTATGACAACATTTAATAAATATATATATATATCATAAAATCGTTTCATCACAAATCGGTGCATCCATCATAAAATACATACCCTATTACTACTTATAAAAAATAGCTATATAATAATACTAAAAAAATACTTTAACAATTCCCCCGAAAAATTATAATTTGATCATATACTTCGGAGCTCCGAAAATTAAATATAATTACCAAAAAGGCATTAAAAATATATAAGAACATAACTCCGCTATACTATCAAACTTGACTATATTGACGATTGAACAAGAATTGGCTGCTAATATTGATTTTGACAAAGTTATTTCTGACTTCGCTGCTCATAAGGCCCGTAGAATCCGCTTGTAAAACCGCTCATCCTATTTTAACTTCAATAAAAGGCAACTCATTGCATGTGAAAATTAATTTTAACTAAGCACCTATAGAATGGGGGCGGCAAAATGGGTTTCCCGCCCCAGGCGCCGAGATGGCACGCTACGCCACTGGACAGTGTAACCAACTACCAATACCTCCAAAATGCTGAAGTTTGTTTATCTTTAAACTCAAAAACACTAAAAAATTAACTGTCCAAAAGAAAATATTATACTTTTCTACATTTCAAAGCTATTACGGTAACTTGTATTTATTTTTACAATATAATTATTATTTTTTTATTTTGGATTTTAAATCTCCGAAAATATGACAAAGAAATACGTGATCCGATCAACAGGAATCATTTATGCTTTGTTTATGGCCTGTTGGCATCCAAAGGAAACTGATTTTCGG
Organism: Bacillus rossius redtenbacheri; assembly: GCF_032445375.1. Lineage (NCBI taxonomy): Eukaryota > Metazoa > Arthropoda > Insecta > Phasmatodea > Bacillidae > Bacillus > Bacillus rossius. Next base: position 13,232,118 of record NC_086336.1, on the reverse strand, counting down.
ACATTTCGTGATGTTTGATAATAAAAATATTTTAGGTGTTTTAAATCGGCAGAATGACAAAATATTAGTAGGGTCTATATTTTAGTTAAGATAATTAATGGCATAGAAAATTCGGGCATTATTTAATGCAAAACTGGCGTATTGCTTTCATGTTTGACAAGTTTCTCTCGTGAGTAGAGTTGAGATAAAACCATTTTCACGTATTTTTGTTTGTTTTGCTATAAACATCAAGTGAGGCATTCATTATTTTTAATGCTGTCGTATTTCGGGTATGTTATAGGTAATTACGTACGTATGTCAGACATTATGAAAACAAGTTATCATTAAACCTGGAAAAAAAAAGTTTAAAGATTGCTAAAACAGAATAAAGATTTGCGGTTTTCCTTCTTTCCAGCACTGTAAATGTTTATTTTGAAGGAAATGTGTACAGTAGAACCCCTGTCATACACTTTTCAACGCAGGGCACAAAAATGGTGTATGATGCGGTAAAGTGTATGAAAAGGGAATGGCAATAATACAATTTTCTTCCAATCTAGCATACCAGCACAATGTCAGATTAAACATAAATACATATGCGTAAATAATTGCATTATATTAATAAAAGTTATGAATTCATCAATATATATATATATGTATTTATAAAATAAAACCACCAGAAATGTAAAATACAGTCCATAATCAAGTAAAGCTGACATGAGAAACAGTGGCCTTACAAAATGTTATGAAGTCCTTTCTTGGAGGGAGGGGGAAAAGTCACCAAGCCTAAATTAAAAATAAAAATAAATTAGGCTATTGTAAAAAAAATCATAACTATTTGCTTGTTTGTTTTATTTTACAAACAACTTTAAGCAACTAAACAATTTTCAATAAAATTTTAATTTGAGAAACGTAAAATACAAAACAATCAGATCGTAAGTAAATAATAAACAGGTATATTCAGTTCAAAGATTAATGAATGCACAAAATATGAGATCCGTGCCTTGGTAAAACGCGTGCACCATTTTCATAATCATTGCTAGTTTGCGCCACTAGTCTTGCTTCGGTGCTGGCTATAGATGCTACTAGCGAAGTGCACAGTCTTCCTGATACTATCCATATCTATGGTGATATAAATTTATTTTGTTACATTTGCAATTGTAAACAATGAACGTTTTTCAAAATAAAAGCATTAAAACGTAGTTTATAAGGAGGAATATATAAAAACATTTGTGAATTTAAGGGCTTTTCCGCTTCGTAAAAACGTATGAAACGGGAAATTAATGATTTTATAAGTGTGTGTTCCGGGAAAGTAAACCATTTGTAAAAGTACTTTCGGCGGGACCAAGATTAATTGGCGTATGACGCGGGAAAATGTATGAAACTGGAACGTATCATTGAGGTTCTACTGTATTAGGTTCATTAGCTGATTGATTTGAGGTTATGTTATATCTAGTAAAGATAAACTTAAAATTCCCGAAAATTTCGGGAAATTTATTTTCCCTCCCGACGGGATAAAAGCCTCTATGTTCCCGAAATTTTTCCTGAATTTCGGGATCCCGCACAGGCCTGTATAAAACACAATAATATTATTTGAACACTACAGCATCATCACAAGATCTCCATTTTACATTTAGGTTACGCACGTCATGTGGATGTGATGAACAAAAACAATTTGGCCAACTTTCTCACTTCACCGGAATTTCCGTTGTATGCGTGAACCTCTTTCTATTATTTTTTATTATAATTGAAGTCGCTTTAATAACGGGAGAGTCTTTACTTTTTATTTTTACCGTATATTAACAACAAATATTTAACCAGGAATAAAAGTTCACGATTGCGATAGTTGGTGGTCGGTTGTAAGAATATTTCTATTTGCGACCGAAAATAATTTTTCGAATATTGGTAATGTTTGTGTTAGCAAAGACGACTCGGAGACTGTAGATTGTTTTATTGTTTTCTAGTCACTAATGCACGTCCATACATTACGTAAACGGAGTGACAAAAGACGAATTCTTTGATCAAATATTACAGTATATTTCGCTAAGTTTGCTATTTGTTGGCATTTAGCAAAATAACAAAATAAATATTTTAATCACAATGTTGTTCTCTTTGCTTTCTTTTTTAATTTATGTATGTAATAATCGGGCAAATATAATCGTATTCTTAATCGGTTTGGAACATTGACTGAATTTGAATTTATTAGTGAATCGTTAATCGTAATCTGTAACCGGTTTTTCAATATCGGTACATGCCTAAATGTAAATAAAATTACAATATGTTTAATTCAGGTAATTTAGTTAGTAAAACAATTATTCAAAGTTTTTAATGTTTAAACAACAAATTTAGTTTGTTTATATATTGCGTATCAGGTATTTTACTTGAACTTTGAAACCTATAATTTGATTTGAGGGGTAGATTTAAGGTACTCTTTGTGATTTGAATCCCATAAAAACTGGAATTTGATCCATCACTATTTAACAGTGCATGTATTTTCCAATCCATGTAAGAAAAGCTGTAAGTTTACTTAAATACCAAGAAAAAGTATTTTCATAATCATTTTTAAGAATCAAAATTCAGACTTTTTCAAAGTGGGCACAAATTAAATTAATACCCCTTTATAAATTCTGTTTATGAAGTTATGTACCACGATGTATTTGAATCCCAAAACCAATTAATTAGTATGTAATCCATGGTAAAGTTTCCACTTGTGATAGTTAAATTTTTTTTTTAATTATTAGGTCCTTTTATGTACATTATAACTTGTATGTTATGACAAAGTTCCACAATAAGTTTTTTCCTGTGAATCAAAGGGGAATTTTTTTTTTTTATCAAAGCATGAAATATTTTATTTTGTGTCTATATAACACACCTATACATTTATACATGGAACATTTAAGAATATACTACAGTGAAACTTCATTGCAAAAAACTTCACCTAAAGGAATTTCTCACTTTTAAAAACTGGTTTATGTCTTTAGAGCCCACAAACCGATTTACAAATAGTTAACAGTCTGTCTACGGTACTTAATTGCAGAAACTGAGTTTTTATTTATGTATTTTATGAGATTTCACTAGTACAATGTATGAAACTCCCTTTTAAAATAAAATTAATTCCACCACTATCTATAATACAGAAATTATTCTCTAATTTAATGTTGCATACATACAAACAATCCAAATTCAATAAATAATGTCAAATAACTGGTAAGCCTGCCCATTAAACAGGAAACCATTAATCTGTTGAAATCAAAATTGTTAAATTTTTTGGCAGTAAAAAGCATATACAACATTTTACATTGATATAAGGACTATTTAAAAATTTATATTACAAACCATGTACACGTATCACATTGATTTCATCAGAATTTAACATTTACAAAAGCCAGTTATAAAATATTGAGTAAATGATAGAAATATGCAAAACTGTACATTAAATATGTGCTTATCAGTTGAAACATATTTAGAGGAATATATTACATTACTACTACTATATTAACAAGTGGATTATGTGATAAACTTATTTATTTTTTCCTGTTTATTACCTCTTAGTTAACTTTTTTTAAACAAATATACCGTATATACTCCTGTATAGCGCGCCCTTTTTTCCCCTCAAGTAAAGGAAAAAAATAAGGATGCTCGCTATACATGGTGGTGGGGGGGAAAGTGAGGAGGCGGGGAGAAGGAGTGGAAGTCGTTAACTGCCGGGTGACGGTGACGTTTCTGGCCAGCTCCCCCCCCCCCCCCCCCCCCCACACGCATGCACGCACCCACACACACACACACACACTGGTCTCACACACACACACACACACACACACTCGCACTTGCGCACAAGCTGGCACATCATGGTCTCTTGTTTAGTTTTAGACCTCCCCCCTTTACAGAAAGCCAGCTCAGAAGCTAGTAAAAAAAAAAAGAGAGAGAGAATGTTGTCACCAGTTCCCCCCCCCCCCCCCCGGCCTCTTTCTTCGCTTCCTCCATTCCTCCTCCCAGCAGCGACCGGTGAGTCATCTAGTTCTCCACGCCAGCTTAGCAGCGTAGCGTGGCACGCCTCCCTCCCTCCCTCCCTCCCACGTACCAGTTGTGACGATACAGGATACAGCGCATCATTATCTTCCATCTACACAGCAGATTTTAAGTATTTTCCTGACGCATCACCACACATAAATTTAAATAATCAGGTACCACAAAATGTTAGTATAATTTATTTATGGGATAAAAATTTTCAATTTTTTTTTTCTTTGGAATTTGTTGCAAAAATCGTGGTGCGCGCTATACACGAGGGCGCGCTATACACGAGTAAATACGGTAATGCATTATACTAAAATTAATTTGTAAAACTGTGCGAATAATTGAAATTTCAAATATCAAAACAATAATTTATTATTTAAATTTGACTGATTTTCACATAACCACACTTGTAAATAAATATTCTAAATCTAATAACGGCGTTTGCATTCCTGGATGTAACTGTCAACATAGAGATTGAGTCGTGTTAAAATATATTAATGGGCCCGATATAATTATTAATATTTTAGTTCAACATGTGCCCAGTTGACAGCAGAATAGTTAAATATCAGGTGGAAAAACTATCTGAAATATGAATTTTTTTGGTAAGTTAATAATAAGCAAACACTAAGCAGTTTGTCACCATTGGAAAAATATCACTAAAAATTAGAAAGAATCCTGTGTTTATAGTTGTTTTGTAGTATTTATAAACTATGTGAAGTTATCTACTAAATAATTTTTACTTTTGAACTACTATTATAAAAATAATTTTAAAAACTCTTTCGAACACTATTTTTATATTTTTACCAAAATACTATTTGAACTCAAATGCTGATATTCATACATGCCAACTCATTCATTACAAAGTATACATAAATTTTCATGTTCTTCCAAGAAAATGAAATTTTATGAAAATTTTTTCAAGCAAAGCATGTCAGACTAGTTTAATCACCTAAAATCACTTATGACTGAGCTGCGGTCATCATGAATGGAATGCTGCTCGAAACTGCTGAGAGAACCAAGAGAACTACAACGCGAGAACATTAATGGTGTTTCCTCTGCGTAGTGATCCGCACCTCCAAACGTCACCACTTTACCTGGAACATGAAAATGGAATAACATAAGTGCACAATACAGCGATCCAGGTTGATGGTTCAAAACCAGATAGTCAATAAAAGATTGACAATAAAAGCCATAAGGTCTAGATGTAATTTTCATTTATTATAATTATTATCATTCAGAGCATTATCATGTACCACATCTCCAAATTTAATGACTTTTAAACTGTGGCATAGATGGAATATTACAAACTTCATTGATAGTAGCATCTAGTATTTGAATTAATAAACAATGATTTAGATACTTTTAAATGGTTTCTACAAGCAAAACAAACAAAAAGAATATTTATGTAGTACTGATTTAACTTTCAGCTACACTCTGGGTTGTTTTTGTTTACACATATAAAATTATTTTAATATTTTGTAAATAAAAAACATATAAATATTTTGCATAGACTAGTTGCATCATATTTTCTGTGAGTTGTAGAACAAGAAAATTATAAAACTAGCTTAAATGTATTTTTGACATGCGGCATAGCACTTTAGGACTTCCAGCAATGCCTTAAGTTTATTGGAGAAAAGTTCAAATGACAACATGTGTTTAACACACCGTTTCAAAATTAAATAACCATACCCTGAAATCAGTGTAGTCCTAAGGACATTTTGCTGAGTTAACTGCTCAAGTGATTTTTTTCTTTGCACGTCTGAATTATTCAACTATCGAGTCCCAAAACCAAGTTATAGAAATAATAAAAAAAAACAAAGTCCACAGCAAATTTGCAGGATCCTTATTTTTTTTTATAATTGATTCCAGACTTAAACACCAATATTCATTATTAATGAAAACATGAACAGAAAGATATGGTATATCATCTTCACCATCATACACACTAATTATTAATGGTATGGAAGAAACTATAATTGAGCTAAAGACTTCGTCAACAGGGCATTAGACACACCACCCATACAACACCTAAAATCAAGAATTTCTGGGGGAAATAAGCCATCCCAGCAACTGCATGAAGGCAAGAAACATTAAAAGGGAATGGATGTACTGGGACTTGAACCCAGGGCCAATGGCATGTACTACACTAGCTTGGCAGTATGTTATCTCACTTTGCAAATAATGAAATAAGAGTTTGGAGTCATGATTTCAAACATGTGTCCATCAAAAAAGTGGTCTGGGAAAATTCCTGGGTAAAACCGAGGGCGGCTCCAAGGCCGAGCAAGCGGGGCAACTGCCAAGGCCGAGCAAGCGGGGCAACTGCCAAGGGCCCCACCCCTGCCATTTCCTATTTTATCCTTGATTGTCTAGTTTATCTGTGAAAAGTGAGGACGTTAATAGAAAATTAAAAATTTAAGTTTTATTAGCATCTAATTTAAAATGCTGACATGATTTCAAATTAGTTTCCATTATTTCATGTAATAAAAACCTTCAGATATTAATGCCTCATATGATGACGTGATTTCAACAAAATTGGATCGTTAGCATTAGTAAAACTATAAATTTTCTAGAAAGAACAACAAATTTCCTTAAGATTAATTTAAAAAAAAAAGTCAAATTTTAAGTTCTAGGTTGGCTTAAAACATTGTTTGAGAGTTAATTTTTAAAATGTTCCAGCCTTCTAATTAGGAGGCTATTCTATAACCTCCTCCGTAAGACCCTTCTCCATAATAATAAAACCCTGGAAATGTAAATGACCCAGTGAATTTATAAGGTTGGAAATGGGGTGAACCTAACATATTAATGGGATTTCTTGAATCACTCCCACTTTCCCCATTATTTTCATTGTCATGCTACCACTGGCTCTTTCCTCAAGTGACTACACTCATTTATCAAGTGACCACATACAAAAGGTTCTACTATCGCCAATCTTCCTAGTCTAAGAATATCCTCATGTGGGAACAGCAGACAGGTTCTATATGCTACACAAAAAACAACATAACGAGGAAGATAACCATACCCTCCCTGTCAGCATGAGGTTCCTCCTTCACTTCCTCAGTGGGGGCTGTGGGGTTGCTTGTCTTCTTCTCGGGTCTTGGCTCTGGCCTTGTGTTCGAAACAGGGACCTCTGTTCGATTGGTGTCCGAGTGCACCGGCAAGCTGCTGAGCGAGCTCAAAGAGCTGACTCGGGAGAAACATCCCGGTGTGCCCTCTTCGCAGTACTGCACCGGCTTCTCGGGAGACATCAGCCCAGAGCTCAGTCCGGACGACAACCTGCTTGGCAGGGCAGGGGCAGTCACAGAAGAAAACTTCTCCTGGGGCTCTTTGTCGGCATCGCTCTGGTTCAAGGTGGATGCCTCTTCCCCAACCACTTCTGCAGACTCGGCATTCTCTACACCATCCTTGCCAAAACTGTCTTCTTTGGTTTCCTCCGTGGACTCATCTTTTAAGTCCTGGTGAGGGGCAGATGTATCGCAGCGCAAGTCTGACATGGATGTGGCGGTAGAGAAATTGTATGGTGTTTCATACGGAGTTCCCTCGGTACAGTAGGTCTTCAGAGTGTCTTCCTGCATTGGGACAGAATTGTCCAAGTACCTTTCCCTCTCCTGCTGCCCCTCTGCCGCGTTCTTCTCGAACTCGCTTTCGTCAACTTCTTCGGCGTACTTCAAGCTATAATCCGTCAGTTGGTCAAGGTCGGTCTCTGCGTAGTCTCCATACACCATGCTCATTTTCACGTTTTTGCTGGAAGGAACACAGTGGCCCCTGAACCTACTGAACCCTTGACCAAGATTGTCATGGCCAGAGCTGTTTCCCGTCTCAGAAACACAGTCCCTGTAAGAGGCAGGTTGTGGAGTTTTGTTCTTGATGTCTGAGCTTTGTCCACTCGCACAATCTTGAGCGACTGAGCCACCAGAATCATTCTCCACATATTTGAGACTGTAGTCAACAGGCTGCTCCTGTTCCTCGAAAGTATATTCTGGAAATTTACTCCTTGGAGATGTAAATGACTGTGTACTGGAAGGTATCCTATTCACCTGTTGGTACTGAATATGACTGCTACCACAACTACTAGTACCACCTTCTAGTGGAGAGAAAACAGATTGCCGAGAATATGTTCTTCCACTCTCATAACCGAGATCTTTTGAAGAATTAACTATTGAAGGGCATGATTCCTGAAGAGAGTTTTTTACACTGGTTCCTTTATGAGGATCCTTGGTTGTATCTTCGTCATGTTCATTGCCAGCTGGTGTGCCTTCATCTATTTGATCCAACTTTGTTCGCTGGTAGGATGAATCAAGTGAACCAGTTCGAGACCTCTCTCTGCCATTGGCGTTGTCCTCATTAGTTTGCTCTGAAGATCCATTTCTTCTGCCATCATCACTGTCCTTCATGGAATTGCAATACCTTCGAAGAAATCTTCTGTCGGAGAAGGCAACATTCTCGTACTGAACGTGGCCCGTCTCGCTCAGGCTCCCCGTAAGAGACGAGGGGTTCGCGATCAACGGAACCTGCGCGTCGTCGGTGGGCGAGCCCTGCACGCCCCCCACGCTCCTGCTGACTCGCTCGAACACCGTGTCCGAGAGCGTGCTCGTGACGGAGTCCCGACTGTCGGACCTGGCGACCACCCCCCGGGCGTGGTACCGGGCCATCAGCTGCTGCTGGTACTGCTGGGCGTGGTGCAGCACCCTCTGGCGGTACTGCCGGTCCGTGGCGGAGAACACGAACCTGTCGTCGCGGAACGACGACGGCGACACGTTGGGCTCGATGTTGTCGCAGGTCTCGGCCAGCGACTGGTCCAGCTCCTGCTCCAGGGCCTTCTGCTTGCGGGCGAACAGCCCGGGCATGGAGCCCCTCCCCGCGGGGTCGAGGGGGGCCAGGCTGGAGGCGGGGCGGGCCGACAGGAGGTTCTTCAGGGCAGCGCTGGAGCCCATCGAGATCATCTTGTGCTTCGAGTGCACCAGGCTGCGGAGCATGTTCACAGCCCCCAGCTCCCACAGAGCCTTCTGGTCCTCCAGGCAGCGGGCAGAGAGGTTCCACAGGGTCCCGCAGGCGTTACTCACGATGGTCAGACTGGGCGACTTTAGCTGGTGCAGGAGTACTTGGAGACAGTTATGTTCTCGCAAAACGGCCCTTCAACATATACGCAATCACAAAAAATATTAGTAATGAATGCACGGAAAAACATGCTCAATACGCAGATAAAATAATGGTTCACATATAATGGGCTAAAGAAAACAAATAAAGCAGCCAGGGGTCACCTAAATGAGTATAAGTGTAAACTCCTTTAATTAGTGTACTCAGCATTAGTATTGAAAAATAAATTATTATTTGTATATCCATACATTCAGGATTATCCCTCAAAAAGATAGGTTTCAGTCATAATCTTTCAATGATGTTCTTAAATTAGTTGTTCTTGAAGTAGCAAAGCCGTATGCATAGATGGATAATAAGTCACAAGACTGTTTTTACAATAACTGCACTAACATTACAGTGATATCACTCAACAAAATATATATCTAATAAGATTGATTCAACCACCCCACTATGACCAACATGAATGAGCATAAAGTAAATACCTGAGTGGTTAGGACATAGCCATGTCACATAAAACTTTATCCAATAAATAAAACTTTAGTGTAAAGTAATGCTCACTTTTAAGTACAACAGAACCATGTAAAGTTTAATTAATTGAGACAGAAATGGATCCAGAACAAAAAAAAGTCCACGTTATCCAGAGAATTTAGGATAACTAAATACAGTAAAACCTTTTTGTTGCGACCCCATTTATTGCGACCACCTCTCTATTACAACCTGATTTCGAGGAACCGTGAAAAAATTGCCGAAAATCAGAAGAAAATCGGACAGAAAATAAGTTTCTTGTGGTGAGTAGCATGTTACTGAGTTTATCTTGCCCAGTGCTGTACTGCCATAGGCAGCGCATATCTAAAAATAGATACCACTTCCTGTCGACCACTGTCAGCGCTTGACAACCCCCATTCCACGTCCCTTTAACGGCAGGGTGCAGATAAAGGTTTTTGTGGCAACGTGTTTACGTTTAGCTTTTTGCGAGTGTCTAGTGTGGTACGCAGTTAAGGCAAAGCTACCTGCTGGATTTCTCTTGATTTTGATTACTATTGGTTGACAATGTTTGCTTAGTTTTTGAAGTCCGATTTGGTATATTTTCTGGCTTGAATTTTTGAACTATTGTTGATGACTTATGCAGGTTTTTTTTTTTCCATTTTGTGTATTATGACTTAATAAATAAAAAACCAGTAAATATTAATTACTATTAATACAATGCAGGAAAAAGCCTCCGGCCGCAACGTTTGAACATGGTAGTTGGCCGCTCGCTCGCCCTCTCACCCTCTCCCCATACCGTGCGCTGCGGCCGATCTAGGATGCTGCTTGTACTTGTTAACAATCACATTATCTGCTTCATTTTAACGAGGAGAGTAAAAATATATTAAAACTGTCAGCAAATTGATATAAGCTTTTTGTGTCCGCAAAACAGGGCACAACACTGGCCCGCCAGTTGTTTTCATTCAAAATGTGGCTAAAGAACTTGCATGGATCAGACTGAAAACATACGGCAATACGTGTAGGTTATAAGGAATCTTGTTATGAATTGAGATGTTATGATTTTCGAGTAGATATACACAGCGACTGACAGGATGCACGCCCGCCTCGACTTGTTTTAACTGCCGCAGCGATGTTTATTTTGACAGCTCAAGCAATTATCTTTTCCCGTGGGTTGACAGAAAAAAAGCTTCACCAAGAATAAAAAAAAGGCTACGCCACTTATTCCCCACGCAGGAAACACACTGGCTGCCGTCTGTCTCCCTCGCATTTATCTTTCGTCTAACATTCCACGTCTCGCCTCTCGCGCGAGCAATAACGAAGCGACCACGCATTGGGTCGTTTTATGCTTTGTTTGGTGACAGTAGCTTGATTTTATTCGGTATATTCCTTTTCATAGGACCCTTGCTATTAAAATACATTTATATTTAAGTTTGAAAGCTTGTAAATTCCTTGCCAGAGATGACTGAACTCGTACTTGGTGTGAAAAGTGACATATTTTGACATACTTTTATTTGGGCGCGTTTGACTGGCGAGGGAGGGGTCCGAAAATATTTATAACGATCTTACCCCTCCCTCACAGCTTTTGTACCCCATTCATAATAGCTCAATTTTACGGGAGAAGGGAGGGTGAAAAGAGCATTTTCTCACTAAAGGTTTTTCAAAGGGATAGAAGTTGGGATGTTATAAAGGAGGACACTAGATGGTTTGTGTGACTGGGAGGGATGAGCTAGCCTTGAAGAATGTTATAGTGGGGAGGGAGGGGTCTGCTTATGCGTCATGAAGCCGCTGCCGCCAGCCAGCCGGGCAAGCTTCGTGTGCTTCCACTCGCGTTGCAGAACCTACCGCTGCCATATTTTTAAAGGAAATGTCCCATCATTTTTTTTGTTATTCTTACATGAACATTATTGGAAGTATTAAAGCCGACACAAAAATACGCTGTGTGTTAAAGTTAACAGATTTTAATGATCTTTCGTTTTTTTTTTTTTAATTTTTTTCGGATTTTCACATTTTGGTCAAAATGTCAAAATTTTTGACGGTTCCCTTGAATGTAATCGTAAAATCACTGCTTCGTTAAATCCGGGGTTCTAGTGTATTTAACTACGGCAAGCAGAAAACGTACATGTAAACTAACCAGTAAAAATAAACTGTCTTTTGACATATTTTCTTTAGAGGTGGCCTGTAGGGCGACGGACTTGTCATGAAGGTTGAAGTGGATTTAAAGCAAAGCCGTCTAGCATTGTGAGTGACAGCATACTGCCATTGTACGGCTGGTTTCTTAGCGAGTAGCGGTTTGGAAGAAGGGGGGGGGGGGGGGGGGGGGGGGGGGGGGGGGGGGGGGGGGGGGGGTGAAATCAACTGAAAATTTCGCAAAACATCTATTACGACCCCCCCCCCCCCCCCCCCTCTATTACGACCCTATTCCTGGGAACCGTGAGGGGTCGTTTCAGAGAGGTTTGACTGTATGATAGGGGTGTGCGAATAGTGGATTTTGATGGTCGAATGGTTTTAATATATATATTTTTTATATGTTACCACACTGAACTGACACGGGGAGGGGGGGGGGGGTCGATCGGTCGGCTTTACGGTGGATTGCTAGTGGGCGCCACCACGTGGTACGGCACGTGGACCCGGTGAGACTCCTAACTCAAGGCGTGACGTCGCCCATGTGAGACGTGATATCCCCCCTTGAAAACATCTAGCACTAATTCCTGCCCGCTCTCAGCGTCGGGCACGCTTTTCCCTACGAAGTGGGCTCTCAGGCGTCCCACACGCCGTCACTCTCCACGTGGTCACACAGATTGAAAATAAAAGAATAATACGTGAAATTCACACACCTGATTTATTCCGCTAATTCCGCTCACACAAGTACACGGTTGAAGCTATGCAAAACGCCCGCGGCACAAATCGGTTTATAGGTGATGAGCCACCACGTGGTCACATATTGAATTACGTAGTACAAGATAAAAGACCGAGACTGGCCGTAAATTAATTAATAAAGCAGTCCCCCGACCGAGAGCTGCTCCGAGGACTAAAAGAAAGCGATTGAAATGAAATTAAAGTTAACAGAATTACTTGGCAGAGAATACAAGCGGTGAGGTCCCCGGAGTGCTGATGCGTCTGCTCTCGGTCGTTGATGGTGGAAGACTGGGCTAAGATCATGGCTCGCTCGACTAACATGGCGTCCTCTCGCCGAAACAATTGCCGTTGATAGATATTAGCGAATTCGTGCCACGGGAAACTAAATTAACATGACAAGAATGCATTGAAAATTATATAACAATTTTTGAATGAAGAGAAAAGATTGTATCAATTATAATTATTAAGATTTAAATTTAATTATTGTCTGGCTTCGGGTTTCCTCGGGAATGTCCGGAAACGCTATGATATTTTAATAAATTAGTTAAAAAATAAAAGTACATAAAACCCTCCCGGCCGATCTGCCGTCACGTTGCACTTAGGGAATATAAAAACAAACAACACAATTATATATACTTATGTTTTTAGGGGTGCGGCGCACTGGCTCGACAGCGCCCTCTTGCCGGGCGAACACACACGCACGCACACGCACGCACGCACACGTACGCACGGGTAGGCAGGAGGTTTGAATGGAGGGTGGGTGGTGTTTGGGCGGTGGCATATCGGACTTACAGGGGGCCGTAGGCCCGGACGATGTCAAACAATGGTGGGTTTTCATATATTTAGTTTATACAAGATATTTTCTGTGAATGAAACCACAAAAAAAAAAAAAAAAAAAAAAAAAATCACTTAGTATTTTTATTTAAAGTTGAAAATTAAAATATTTGTTATTGAGTAAAAATGTGAATGTTGAAGCATCTCAAAATGGCAACCTTTTATTACACAATTCATATTTGTACTTTGTGTACAATCGCGTGTTAACATTTACGGTAATTTAATTCCAGATTTTTAACGGAAATATTTGTACTAAAATATCACAGCTATTTTCAGAACGATTGTTTACGTTTACAAACAGAAAATGTAAAGAACATTTCGGATGTAATGTTTGGAAATTCACGGCTGCCAACTGTCGTTTCACAATATTTCTTTGTTGTTAAACGAACATGGCCGAACACGCACGAAGACACCATATTTGGTACGTTGCTTCAAAAGCTATTTTAATAATTTCACAGTAATCCACTCTTTATTTATGTAAAAACCTTTCAAACAACATAATTATATTAGATTATTCTTTAAAATTCATAGGACAGAGACTCTCTGTCAGAGAGTAATGTGGAAAAATATTCGCGGTCACGTCACCGAAGTTATTCATGGCCATATGCTTCACCATGGCAGCTAGCCACTTGTTTTATGCCGGTAAGCTGCATTCTTTGTTTTCTTTGTTACATTTAACACACTACTAAATAGTAATATGTAGCTGTGAAACGGAAAGTTAAATGTGGTATACATAAATGCAAAAAGGATTTATCAACACAAAATGTATGTCTTATGAATTTTCACATTAATTTCTACCAAAATTATTTTTACATTTGTTTGGCCTCCTGAAACTGCAGGTCGCCTTATATTCGGGCCAATACGGTATTCGCAATTTTAAATTTTGCTATTCGACTTACGAATGTGAATAGTTCGTCAGTTACTATTCGCAACTATTCGTGTTTACGAATATTCGCACACCCCTACTGTATGAGTCTAAATACTTACAGGTAGGGACTTCAAAATAATGGTGAGACACCAAATTCACAATTTTTTTTTTGTAATTCTGTAGTTTAGTCATTCTAAAAATTGTTTTCTGGTGGAGGGGGAAGGGCTTAAATGCTTTTTTTTTACTTTTCTTTATTTCCTGAAGTGTTTTCAAAACATTCACTAATAGGGCGCTGTAATGCTTAAAGTAGTTTACAATTTTAATGATTGGTTAGGGAGGAGGCGGGGGGGGGGGGGGGGGGTTGTGTGTGTATGCATATGCATATGTGTAATATATATATATATATATATATATATATAGTATATATTGTGACATCGTTAAAATGGTTGGTTGGGTTTGGTTAGCTATAATAAAAATATTTATAATTAGTGTATGTATATGGTTGGTTAGGTTAAGTATGCTCCATTTAAAATATTTTAATATAGTGTGGACAGTTGGTTATGTTTGGGTAACTACAGTAAAAATACTGTAAACACATTATCAGTTACCAATTTAAAATATACCTAGGTAACTTAACTTAACCTAACCCACCTAAATGATGGTTCATAGAATTTCACAGTACATTACATTGCCACTCCATAAAACAGTAAACTACTTCAGGCTTCAAAATAATCTCCAAGAGAAAGATTGAAAAAATTTCAAGGGAAAAAAAAAAATTTCGATTTTATTATTTTTTTTTTTTGGAAAATCATTCTAGCATAATATAAGTTATCAACTTACATGCAATCGCTGTACAATGCACATTAATCAAAGAAAAGCTCTGCCGTATTCCTAACACCTAATGCATATTTGTGTACTAAAAGGTTAATTTGTAGGTTCTCTCATAAATAATTGTGCAAAGTTTCTTGATTTCACTTTTGTTTCTCTAAATCAGTCTGAGTTATATGAAATATGAAATGTGTGTTTAAGGGAGGGGAGGGAACTACTTATACATTCAATAAAAGGTTAATAAAAACACAAAGTACTTTTTTCATCAAACACAATAATTATGGCTTTTTTTTAACATTTAGTATGAGATTTCCCTGTACATTTTCAGCCAAAACCAACATATCAAGATGGTTTCAACAGGAATGAAGATGGAAAAATGAATAGTAAATGTATACCTACTACTCAATATTTTCAGAGTTAAAAAGTGAAGATAAAATTCATTATGCCTTTTAAGGGCATTAAAGCTACAATTCTAAGCAATTAAAACATCACAGAAATATCCTCAGAAGAAAATCTGGGCTTGTTTTCTCGTCTGAACAGCAACACCACTTTGGAAAGGAGCATGTAATAAAATTGACCATTAAAAATGTGTATATATATTTATATTTTTTTTATCCTAGACTAAGCTTTAAGACACAACAGTATTTAAATCCATATCACAAACAGTTCTAAAAGGAAAACAATGAGACACACCTGTAATCCTCCCGCACAGCGATGTGACTAGAAATGTTCCTTAAAATACCACCAGCATTCTCGACAATCGCCAGAGTTTTGGAGGGAGCTTTGTAACTCAGCATGCCAACCAGGAATGCAAGAGCACCATCCACAGCACATATGTCTACCTGCAATATAGAATAGTGTAATCATGTTTTATGTTATTCTAAAACAAAAATAAAATAAACAAAATAAAAAAGCTATCCTCCCCACAAAATTTTTTTTTATTATTCTTGGCTAATTGAAAGCACAAAGTAATTACATAAATTAATGTTTTTTTAAACATAAATTTTTTTTAACCCATTATATTTTTTTTAGCTGAGTCAAACAACTATACACTGTCAAAACAACTTTATACGTAGAATATTTTGCCTACCTGTATAGGGTATAAATAAATACATTACATCATAACACCTGATAAACAAATATATAAAAATTTTCAGTCAAATTTTTCTACATATGTAGAATAAATATGTATTATGTTTCATTTTCCCTGTTTTTTAAAGAATTTTCCTTGTCCTACTGCTTTCAGAGTCCACACTATTATTATTATTGTACAGTATTTACTGTAGAATGTAAGCACCAAAATAAAATATATGTGTACGTATCAGGCTTATGGTTGTATGCGACAGCAAATTCCCATTTGTTTCAACTGCTTCTTCTCTCCCTTTTCTACGGTAAAGGTGTCATTCGTCGCTTTAGAAACAACACCATCTAAGTGACTTTTTTTTAAAATACGTTTTTTTGTTTCTCCATGGAAACGTTAAGCATTCAGCATTTTCTCACAACATGTTTCGCTGGAAATCCAACAGAATACGCTGCTATGGTCTTTTTCTAACACCGGCTATCATTCAGCTCCAGCATGGAGCATAAAGTTTTTAGGCTCTTCCGAAAAATTTGGTTTTCATCACATAGGCGGCGTTGTTTCTCAAGTAACGCACGGCAACGAGGTTTATGGAGCATGAGGTAGTAAAGCTGCTAATAAAGAGAGCAGTGTAATGAAGCAAGTTGTAGTGACATGCAACCAAGCGATGGAGACCTTGTTCATGCTGCAGTGGGCCGAGAGGTTCCACAGCGCCGAGAGGATGGACTTGAGCGTCGACTCCTTCTTGCCCTCCATGGCCGCCTTCATGAGCGCCGGCACGGCTCCCACCTCGCGCAGCGTCTGCTTGCTGCAGCCGTCTGCCCGCCACGACAGGTTCCTCAGCACGCTCGCCGTCACCTGAACCCACATCACCCCGCACCTCAGCAGCCAAGCGACACCAGCACGGACCGCAAGGCCCAAGCTCCTGCCCCTGACCAACTGTTCTTCCACACCGTCCTTCTTGGCCTGTACCGAACCTGCCAGCTCGATGCTTGCCCACATTCGTGAAAACTGGGTGTTCCGTATCTGCAGAGATTTTTTACCCGAGCCCAACTTAACTAATTATAATCTACATCTAAGATGGGGGAGTTGGCATCAATTGCTGACATGGCTGGTTAAACCTCGGAACACAGTACAACATGCACGCTACCCTTTCTGCACGGCTGAAACCCGGAATGATTAGGTATATAGGCTTCGACCTAAGACGCACTTAGTCTCCTCCTTAACCCAGACCCCTCTCAAACAAACACACTTAGTTTTAGTTAGGTTAGGAAAAAAAACAATTCAGATACAGGCATGCTGTAAAACACCCATTCCACTAGAGATGTAGCCTACCTACCGATGTACCTAATAGTTGTAGTATCAGTATCAGCCGGTATAACCAATTTTATGGATTTCCGAAGTAATTGTTTCAACCTATACTTAAACAGATACCCATGGAAAATGTACAATAAATAATAAATTCATGTGACACCGTGATTTTTTATTTACATAAATGTTTACAGTTCCATATGCATCTTTTAAGCCAATTTTTCAGTAATTTAAGGCTATACTTGTATGTTGTGTTTGTTAATTATTTTAAGGCTTATTGTGTATGTGCTATGGGTAAATTGTATGCAGTAAAAACTTATTTTTGTCCTTGAAAAACTCTTAATAAAGATTTTTATTAAGGTACTGAATTATTACTTATAAGTTATAAGTATTGAATTTCTAAAGACTTGCACCAAGAATATTTAACATAATTATAGAATCTGTTTTGTTATGGTTATCAGATCTGTAAAATAAATATATTGGTAATTGGATATCTATTTTTATTCATATCGCTCATTACTACATTTCACATACTTCAATTATCACCTTCAGCTTGACAATTTTAAACTTGCATTCATAAGGGTTTCCACATTCTTATATAAGCTAATTTCTCTGCAATTTCCTTGGCCAATACAAAATATTTTTCTGTCTCATAGGTCAATCTGGCAATTTAACAAGTAAACTAAAATAAAAATTACTATCAAAACATATTTTCACAGACATAATAATCATGAACATATTACTGTAAAACTATAAAACTGTTATTTTGATAATCAGTATGTGACCTACACTTCCAATCTGATTCAGATAGTGAACACATTTGTTTGATAAAAACTTTGATATTACACCTATCCCTCACTTAGCACGTCTTCAGATAGCGTGGATTCATTTAGCGTGATGTCAATTTTACTGCCCCAGTCTTGAATAGCATGTCTGTAAATTGCAGTTAGCACAAAAAAATAAAAAAATAAAAAAATAAAAAAAGTTGAGCATGACGTAACAAAGTCTGTTTCAACTTGTGTAAACAACAGATGTGCTATGGAATACAGTTAGCCAAACAAGGGGGGGAAGAGATGTGTGCGCAGATCTGACTACACTATCAGCTGTTGTACAAACATCAGCTATGGCAAGTTAAATTACGGCTATGGAGTGTAAAGGACCAAATGCTTTTACATCCGCGGGTATATCGCCTGGCCACAAACCGGGCCGTGAACACAGTCTAGCCAGTGGCAGGGAATTCACTCACACAAAAGCAACGTCTGCCCATTCAGCTGCCGGTAACTGTACGTGCTTGATCACTCATAATGCATCGTGTTCAAGTGAGGCGTTTGCCACGCCTCCTTTTAATTTGGTAATTAATTATATCAACAGTTATGATAGATTGTTTGGCACTTGGTTCATTTTCGTCCTGAAGATTGATTAAAACATAAGCATTACGGACATTCACGGCGCTGCGCTTGTGTGTGTTTCCGCGAGCCAACACCGCGCGGCGCGCGAAGCCTTATGACGTCATGGTGACGCGTTAACCTGCGACGGTCTGCGGCTGGCGAGCGTGGAGACGGTGCTGGCGGCTGGTGGAGTCGACTTCGGCTCGCGGGTGCAGGAGTGTTGCGCCGCTGCTAAAATGGAAAGGCTGTTCCATTCACCCACGCATCGACCAGTGCCCAGCCCGGGTTATCGTCCACCATGCTGCGCAACTACAAGTAAGCCTCGACGCAACCGCTATTAACAACCGGAGGCCGGGTTGGTTTTTTAAGGAAAAACAATGAGCAGAGAGACTTGACTGATCATAAACTCAAATTCATTATCTTGCTAGTTTCTTGAATCGTAATGTGGCGAAATAAACTCTACTTCTCCTTTTTACGCTACGTGAGAATTTACGTAAACTGCAAGCCAGACTTATCACGTTGCTGTGGTGCGGGATGTGAGACTCGCATAATTACGTCGAAACGAGAGTCCGGTTAGACCAGAATATTCGGAATTGTGCCTAAACAACCTTTATAGACAATTACGTCATCCAGGAGTGTAATCAACGGACCTGTTAGGGAAAAACTTATACTTTCTAAATGTTTGTAAAATTACCCGTAATATAGTGTTTATAATATGTGATTACATTAGATGTCCTTTTCTTTAATGCGAGATCTAGATCTTCTGTTGATTTGTGTACATGGTTCTGTATTTTAATGTACCAAGCCGATGCCTAGCAGGATTATTAAATAGTAAACAGGCAGTGATGTTTTCAATTATTATCCAGGTCATTCATTTTTGCCTAGGGACCGTACTTCTCACTGCATTTAGTTGGTACACCCTTCTGCGGCTCCCGACTTTAAACTCGAGCGCCTCAAGTAAGGCCTCACAAGTATTCCGAGACAAAACTAGAAGTATTATGGTGTGCAGATTGTCATGAAGGCCATGCTTATGTTGGTCGATCTTTAGTTTTAAGCAAGTCAACTGTGTGCACAATCGTCCAAAATAAGTACTCTTTACAAAAGTTTATATAAATCTGATGCTGTTGGTTGTACTAGCGGGAATACATTTGACATTAGATACCGGAACAGAAATTAACAGATCATTCACATGGAAAAGGTTGTTGAATAAATAATCGAAAAAAAAAAAGAAAGAAAACACACACCCACACACACACACACACACAGGTGAACCAGGTGTGATACACGAATAAGCACTTTTTTTTTAAAAAATTAAAATGTAATTATCCGTACAGTAATATCGGTTTCACTGTCAGTAAAGGATAGTTTGGAAAGGTATGCGACGTGAGTTGAAGGTCACGCCCGGGCGGGCAAGTCAGCCAGCCGACTGACGATAAAATACATAACCACTTGTGTCCCGTTACTCGGATTCATATTTGTCATACATAGTGCGATGGGAGGCATATAAAGATTAATGGTATGACATATTTATAATTGAGTGTTAAAATTGTAGATAAACGAATCACTCGCTTAGCATTATTATGTTCCAATAAATGTTTGAATTATTTTACACTGTGCATTCTGAACCATAAGTCTCCATTAATAGCATGATAATTTTCTTTAATGTGTTCCAAAATGTGTTGACATGGCCCGGGGCCTAATTGCCTTTATATTAAATAGCTGGGGTTCACGTTAGTGAATGTCCTCAGATTATTTTAAGGGTGCCACCGTACAAGGTCACGGATCTGGGAGAGGCTCTTGTCAGGGCCGTGACGTCGCCCATGTGAGACGTGATTTTAATTTCCCCCTAAAGCCACTTCTAGTACTGCCCCTAGCTTGCTCTCAGCGTCGGGCACGCTTTGCACCTACGCAGTGGGCTCTTAAGGCATCCCACATGCCATCACACTCAGGATGTTAACACGTGATTACAATAAACAAATCCAAATACTATTGCACGCCCTTGTTAGTTAAATTACTGTCTCCCCTACACCTTTGATTATGCTATAAAACGCCTGCGGCACGAATCGGTTTAAATGAGGTGAGACCCGACCACGTGGTCACACTATGCCTACGTATTAAATCGCGGTAAAAGACCCAGGGTGGTCACTATGCAATTAATTAAGCAGTCCCCCCCGACCGAGAGAAACCCAGAGGAATAACGTACGAAAAAGGATTTAAGATTATTAAAAGTTGAACAGGGCTACTTAACAGTGAAGACAAGTGGTGAGGTCCCCGGGGTGCTGATGTGTCTGCTCTTGGTCGGTGCTGGTGAAGGAAAGGGGCGAGCTGAGGGCTCAGCTGGCCTAACATGGCGTCTTCGCGCTGAACCAATTACTGTTACTTATATTTAAGATTACATGCCATGGGGAACTAAAAGTAAAACATAGAACACTCTTAATAATTACATTACACTTTCTGCATGATGAAAATGATTAGATAAAAATGCAACAAATTATTATTAATTTTAAATAGTCTGGCTTTGGCGGACTTCGGGTTCGCCTCGTGAATGTTCAGTAACGTCTTTATGTTGTTTGCATTCTGTTAATAAATGAGAATTAGTTAAAGTACGTAAAACCCTCCCGGCCGATCTGCCGTCACATATCACAGGGGAAGTACAAATAAGACTTACAATATATTTATAACTAATTAAAGGGGTGTGGCGCACTGCCTTTACAGCGCCCTCTTGACGTAGTCCGTGGCGCGCTATTCAAACACACGCCTCACCGCTGTGGTCCTAAGCCCTATCGGTTGGAAAGGATAGAGGGTGAGGTTTGTTTAGGCGGTGGCATATCGGGATAAAAAGGCCGCAGGCCTGAACTATGTCAGTGTAAAAAAAATATTCTTTTCATAATCTAAATGTGTAGAATAACACTTGACAACAATCATGTAACACCATTTATCTTTTTAAGCCTACCACCAAATACTTTATGTAACATACACAACACCACATAACAGGAGATAGGTGGTTACATACTTATCGCCGAGGCAAATGCAAATATAATGATCAAACAATGAAACAACTGTATTTGTATTCACACCTGCATATACAAATACAGTAAAATCTCGTTTTAACAAAGTCTTATAAAGCAAGAGATTTTGTTCTTTATACTGAAATTTCTTTAAACTGAAATATCCTAACGTACATATACTATTACCATACTACAAAATGCAATGGCAAAACAAAATGGAACTATGTATGTATGTACCTACTAGGGATGGGTCGGTACCGATTCTCGGTTCCTACGGTTCTCAGAAGCTAAAATGTCGGTACCGGCAGTATAGCAAAACCCTATACGAAAATAGTCCTTCACTACAACTTAACTGCAGCATGAAATGGCTCAACTCACGTCCAATGAACTTATGAATTATTTTTTGGACTTCTGTGGAATAATATTTATTCATCTCTAACAATAAAACACGTGAAAATATTTAATGTTCTCGTCACATCTGTAAACAAAGTACGTTTTACAATCAAAACATAACAGTTGAAGGTGCCATAGAAGTAGTTCATAGATGTGTGCAACTGTATAACATGCCGCAGCAGAAAGATGAGAACAGAAAGACGCCATGTTTGTTTCAACGGTTTTTAAAATAGGCAGCTAATTGAGTCATTGACACGTAAGTATGAGTGACTGGTATACAAAGAACAATTAAAAGTGCAAAAGTATATTTGTTTAATAGAATTGATGATTGATTTCAAATATTTCCGTAATAATTTTCGGCATTCTAACATGTTATGCTATTTGTGCAGTGCTGTGGAGTGTAAGTTCACTGCATCTGCAGCCATCTGGCGGAATGGCTAGTAACTTTCTCTTTTAGGCAAACGGGATTGCTTTGAAAGTGGCACGTCTGTTTTTAGTGGTAATAGCGTTGACGAAGATCCCACGGACACGTGATAAATGTTTTTTTTTTTTTTTTTTTTTTTTTTTGCAAAGTGGTGTATGGATGGTAGATGTATTTTACTATTGACTGGACAAACGAAATGCTTGTTGACACTTGTAAGGTAAGGTATAATTATTCTGGCAAAACAGTACAAATTGTGTAAGAAAGTATCAGAAGTGTGGCAGTAATTGACTTGACTGCAAACAAATATTCCGGCAAAACAGTACAAATTGTGTAAGAAATGGCATCAGAAGTGTGGCAGTAATTGACTTGACTGCAAACAAACTGAATTTGATTTAGACAATTTATTATTTTAATACTTTGAAAGTTTACAATCAATTTAATTTATTTCCATTATTGTAATATTTTCTTTTTATTCCTATGTTTTAAAGGAGGGTGTATGTAGCTTTCTTGAGATAATTGTTAGATTAATATAGTAAATTTTAGTTTTATTAAAGGTTCTCTATATTATTTAGAATTATTTTTCACTAATACATATTACATTTGCAATAGGTTGGTGTGTTTACTGTAGCTTGAAAACTGTACTAAACCTTTTAATTTGTTTTGATAGCCTCTTTTAACACAAACATTATGCCAATGCATTTCTTTGTAAGCATACAACAAAAACATCGAGGAAAAAACAATACAAATAAATTATTATTTTTCAGTGTTATAAACAATAAATTGTTGAAGATGGAATTCTAGATACAGGCTTTTTAGTGCTTTTTTGTAGCCGAAACAATAAATAGTTTATTACTTGAAACACCTCATAAATATTGTATGAATAATGTTTATTTTATTTTTGAAGTCAGAACCGAGAACCGAGAACCGAGAAACGATTTTTAAGAACCGGTACCGAACCGAGAACCGGGGAAAAACAGTAATTGACCCATCACTAGTACCTACCCTATAATCATAAATTATTTGAGCTGCATTATGCTACAGGGTTTGTGGTTTATTTTGAGAAAAACCATTAAATAATTTCAATCTCTGTAAAAGAATATTCTTTTGCGGTTGGAACTGAACGATGATTGTTCATACATCCTCACAATCTTCCCCCATTCTTTCAGTATTGTAGAGAGTGTAGAGGATGCCAAACCAAACTGATTGGCCACGTGTGAATTTTTTTGTGCCTTTGTTTACTTCCTTCAAGATTTCCTTTTTTTTTTTTTAAAGAATACTGTTTCCATTTTTTTTTTATCATCCATGATGATAAAAATTAAACTGAAACTTGGTTAGAAAAATAATAAATGCATAAATAAATACAGCACGTCACTGAAAATCACTGATGGCAACAAAATGTAAACAATTAATAATGGAAACCGAAACTGAACAGACCAAAGACTGAACAATATGTGCAGAAGATGGAAACCATTGAGTCGCTAGTATTGCCAGTTTTAGCGGCATCTAGTTTTCCAGCGAGTTAACTTTGTGCAAGTTTTTCATAAATGTTGCCTACGGAAAAGCTGTTGGCCACATCTCGCCACAAATAAAATAAGTGAAGTGTGCACATCTAAACATACAGTTCCTACTACTAGTAGTGTATTTTTTAAGTCTATGGCCATGAGTAAAAGCAGTTGGCCATATCTTGGGTAGAAAAAAAAGAAAACAAATGCACATCAAACTTCGCAATGCCGTTTTCAATGTAAATAGACAACAAAATAAAGCCGTTGAATGCTTGAATCATTGAAATTATGCCAAGAGAACGACAGTAAGTAAATATTTTGACGCATAGACTAAATATTCGGTAAATGCGCAAGATATTGACGGAGAAAACCAGTATGATGCTTTCGTTGTAACGAAAATCTATTTCATAAATTTGAAATATTTTAACCTTTTATGTGTACAGACATTGGAGGGGAATTTCAAATAATTCGTTAAAGTGAAATTTTTGTTAATGTGAAGTTCGTTATATCGGTATTTTACTGTATATTCATATTCACACCTGTTAATATGAATATATTCATAGGATATAATTTTTGTGAATACATTTGTATTCATATTTAAGAATACAAATGTGCCTAACTCTGACTCACGGCCTTGCCTTTCTTATTTATACAATGCAAAATTGTAACTTTCCAAAAACTTTTTAAACCATTGTTTACTGGCAGTGAAACCAATATTACTGTCCAGATATTAACACATTAATTTTTCAAAAATTAAAAGTGCTTTTTTGCATATCACCACTTTGTTCTCACCAATTCTGTCAGGCTTGTAATTTTTTATCAGACCTTTCATTTAACACCCTATTCATGTGAATGTGTGTATTTTTGTTGCAGTACCTAATATAAAATATATTCCTGTTAGAAACAACATCATAAAACTTACATAAATGTTTGACAGAGTCATTTCTTCCAATTGTGCACACAGTAGACTAGCTTAAACCTAAAGAACGACCAATATATGTGTATCCTTCATGACATTCTGCAGGTCGTAATACTTCAAGTTTTTTTGTCAAGACAAAAAAGTTTTAAGTTTTTTAACACTACTTGAACATGATGTACCACCCTCTTGCTGGAAGCCACGATTCCAACTGCAGCTACTTGCGAACGTACAGATACCAGCAGACATCTGTGCACGCGAGTTCCCTCCTACTTGCTAGAATAAAGTGTGGCCGAGTGACAACGGTACGCCCCGGTGGCATACGCATGGACCTAAACAACATTTGGTCTTTCACACTCCATAGCCGCAACTGAACTCGCCCTAGGTGATGTTTGTAGAACAGCCAATAGCACAGTCTGACCTGTACGTGCATCTCTCCCCCCGCTTCTCCCTGTGCACAAGTAATTGTACGCCACAGTACATCTATTGTTTATCAAGTTAAAGCAGACTTTGTATTTTTTGCCTGTGGCAATTTCATGCAAAATGAAATTTGCAGACATGCTTTTCAAGACTGAGGCAGTACAATTAACATTGCAGTAAAGGAATTTGCAGAACTTGAAGACAAACTAAGTGAGGAATTAAACGCCAAATAAAAAAGCTAGGGAAACTGTCAGTTCCAATTCCCTAAATTTTCCCTGTTTTTCAGAAATTTACATTCATGGAAACCTTGTTAATGGGTGTAGTTTTGAAGGGGAGGGGACCAGCGGGGCCTGCCCCCCCTCCCTCTTCCTGGAATCAAAAAATCCCTCTCCCCTTGCGCTTCAAAATCGTAAATGGTACATGGGAATAGTAATACGTTATCCTGCAGCAGGGCCAAATCCTACAGATTTTTTTTATGACCCTGTTCGATACTTAGCTATATTTAATGTGTTAAGGATATGTACGTGGGTTTTGAATGCATGAAATGATGTAACAAAAATACCTATTCGAGCTAGCGGGACAATACGTCCACGCTCATCGTGAGACGAGACAGGCCCTACCTGGCGAAGATCTTCGCTCGGAGAGTCGAGCTGTGCGACGAGAGCGCTCATGAACTCCCGCAGCGAGCACAGGAGGGCCTTGTTAGTGCCGTCGCCGAAAGTCAGGTTGGTGAGGGCCATGCCAGCGTAGCGCCTCAGCGTCACGCAGTACTGGTCTTTCGTGAGGCTTCCGTGAGCTTCGTGATCCACCTGGGGGAAAAAAAAATTAAATTTTTAAGCTACTTATTTCAACCTTACAGAATATTAAATACAGAACTATCAGCTGCAATGTAAGCTGACGATATGGAAAAAGCTGCCTCAATTGCAAATATTCTACTGTTTACTTCGCAGTCACTGCAGAATTTAATAGCTGATATTTGCCTCCTCCAAAAACAAAGTTTACTAAATATTCTGAGTTATGGAGGATCTACTTATAAACAATACACCTTTCCCTCTTGTATATAATTAGAAAAGAAAATGCGTAGCTAATTCATTAAAACAAACAATGCCGCCAAACTCGTAAAAATTACTTTCAATTAATTCAAGGTCAAATAAATACTAGAGCAAACTATTTTTTTTTAATGACTGCAGCTGTGATTGGATGGCCTGTACAAGGTTCTGCCACTGTCTTCCCAACTTATGTAAGTGACTTAGCAATATTCAGGTAATGCCAAATAAACGTAGTTCTTGCTGGATGCCTGACAAAAAAATTTTGTAAAATTTCCATGCAACAACCAACAGTATAAATTTATTGTGGTCAGGTCTGTATAGCCTGTATCTCCATACAGGCAAACTAACTTTTACCATAGGCCTAGACAGGATTTATAGATCTGGAGGTATAGCATACTCCTCAGACAAGCAGGGAATAATTTAAAAATAGACTATGCTTTAAAATGCATTTTTAGGCTATCTGAAACCTAAAATGCCATTTATAAAAGGGGGAATATTTACAATTCCAGTGCTTATGAATACAGCAAAATCCCTTATTCACACTTTTCAGGAAGAATAAAGAAAAAAGTGTAAAGAGGGAAAACACTAAAAATCATCTAATAAATATGTAAATTTCCAGTACCTATATGCAGTATTCGCTCTTTAACAAATACTTCAACATTACATTAAAGAAAAATTTAATTTATGCTTGCCTAATAATACCATCAATTCTCAAGCCATGCCCAAAATATATTACATGAAAAACAAAGTATAAATTTTCTATTGAATGCATTAATTTTTACTTTTATTATAAGGTTAAATAAAAAGTACAAAAAAAAAATTGTCTGTAAAGTCGGTTTACGGACGATAGTTTAATGTGACAACGTCATAACAAAACATTGATGAAAAGATTGATCCAGAAGAAAAGGAAATATCATATTCGGCCTGAGACTGAGCCGTAATAGGTTTTTGCAACCAAACCATTTAGGCATTAAAAATATTATATTCTTTGCGGAAGAATTTTTTTTTTTTAATTTTTCAATTAATTCAAATATATTTATTACTTTTGAAATGTTGCCGTGCGCCATATTTATTTTTACAAGTACAAAAAAAATTTCGCAGCTGCCGGGTTTCGAACCAACAACCATTAGTGTAAGAGTTAGGTATGCTAACCACACGCCCACGAGGCCATACTAAGGTAATGTAGTTTCAAATGTTATATATATATGTATGTATATATATATAAATAAACTTTGTTCACGGTAGGGGTATAATATTAACACGATTTTATAACAAATACGCATCCCAAATACACCAAACTTATTTATAATGTGTTACAATATTTTTTAAAATATTGTGCAAAAAATCCCGGGTGTAATTTGAATTATTATGTGTAACTGTAAAACACCATTGTTGGTTCAAAACGTATTTGAATTTTCAACATTACTTTTAAATAACCGTACCGATTGTGCTGAAAATCGGTGGACGATCGTTAAATTACATAATATTAATAATTCAAACTACGAATATATGATTGAAAAGTCAAATCGATGGTTGTTCCAATCGAGTGGAAGAGAGATGCCACGCATGCGTACAATGAGCAAACAGAACACATCCGTAGTGGGACATCCGTAGTGGGACACTTTTTCGTGCGTGCAGCCAGCGTTCATCGATTTATTAGACGTCACGTCAAAGTTCGACGTATTTAGAATGTTCCAAAAGAGAACTTGCACATCAAACAAATATTCTAATTTGCATTTAATTCTAATTTTTGTTGAATCCATACAACTAGTAAATAAATATTTAAAACAATATATTATATTAATTTAAAATGAACTGTCTAAAACTGTGACCTAATACGAGATGGAACTAACGTAACCAAACAATTATTATTGTCATAGTACACATTAACCACAAAAGAGTGCGGGTTAACAAATATAGTTTACTCGGCAAGAGACAAGAGTGCATGCTGAATGCAATCGGCGAACTATTAATATTTATACTAGACTACGTGCATGCACTCTATAGAGGTATCACCCTAACCAAACATGATGCTAACCACCTCTGGGTACATTTTCATATGTGCAACATAGCGACGATGGAACAGATAATTAAAAACGTGTCTCAAAGAGAGAATTTACACATTGGACAACTTTGAATTCCTGTAAATTAAATAAGTAAATGGTAATTTCCTAAAAAATATTGGATTTCAACATAAAAAAAATAAAGTTAGTTTTACTTGAGAAACAAAGTTTTTTGGCAACTTCAACATGAGAAATAACAACATACATCATACATAGAGAAAAGAGGGGATCAAAAGATTTGATCATGTTTGATGCGAAATCTTACTGTGCCAGAATGTCTTAAATGAGTTTTACGGAAAAAAGAAAAAAAAAATACTTTTTATGTTGTATACAAATTATTAATAGCGATAGTAATTTTTGTAATGCAATTTGAGGAAAAGTATTGCATTACATTTAATGACAACTAAATGGGACCTAAAGAAAATGTTGATGACTGTGGGAAAACATAAATATCAAGCATGCAAACATAGGGTTTCACTGTATATCCTAATACATGATTAAAGAGAGGGCTTCTTACTGGTATTGCATTTTCAGTAGCCATAAATGGAGCCACAGGTAAATTAGTCATTTTAAGGTGTTTATTGAAATAAACAAAGAGGGGCTCTGGTCCCTTCCTCTACCACTGTAATATCGAGGTCTCACCTGGATAAGCTCAGCTATAGTGTGCAGTCCTCCGAGCTGGCACATGGCAAGTCTGTGTTCCTCGTCGAATGACAGTTTCATGAGCGCTGCTATGGTCGGGCCTGGGTGCTTCTCCATCTCATCTGAAAAAAATTACATCAGCGTCCACACAAGCAGCATTTGCTTACATCAGCTGTGACAAGTTACACTGGCCAGAAGGTTGTACAACGTACAGACGTGTATGTCTGACTCTTGGAAAGGTTTCCAGCGGTAAAATAATGATGAAGATTCGCAAAAAAAAAAAAAAAAAAAAAATAATCAATTACAGAAATGAAAGAAATATTCTTGCAAATGGGATGGAGTTTGAAGAATTACGATACAGGCAAGAAAATAAAAGGAAATGAAAGGTTGGACTTGACAAGTAAGAAGAACGTAAACAGACAAGCACATGCATTAATGACAAGTTGGATAGATCCAGGTAAAAATTACTCATATAAAACTTCCCCAATTTCAAACTTTTCCTAATGACATCACTAAATTTACGAGAGAATAACTTCCCAATTCTTTAAGACTGTACCTTGAAGGTAGTGGTCAGTCAAACAACGTTATCTCAGTGGCACGATGATCCAAGTTCAAACCACAGCAATATAAAATTTTGATTTACGTGCTTGTAAAGCAGACATGCCAACAATTACGATTCAATCGTAATCGCTACGAATTACCTCGTGTTATTACGCATTTACGATTGCAATCATAAAAATTAAGATTTTTCGCGAAAACTGATGATTTTCAGAAATATTATTTTTCTCTGTACGTGTTCAAGTCGCTCTACTCGATAACTTCGATCACTGAAGATTGATTATTTCTGCGAGTGTTAGTTGAGCTTCATTCCATAACTTCGATCATACAAAATCGATAGCTACGCCTTTGATATGATCATTTTACACAAAGAGAGGCCATTTTCTTACTGCTAGTGCCATTGTCCCATGCTGTCCCACACTATTTCTGTTAAGTCTTGTAAAAATTATTTTGGGTTATTGTTCCGCTTATTTGAAGAAATGGTGTACGCTTACGCAATTTGTGTTGTGTAACTGATGTTATTGTGCATCAGAAAGTTTGTTTGTTGTAAATAAAAAAAATTAAACTATTTCTTAAAAAGTGTGGAGATAGTGCGGGTGGTGATGGAAGTTCTAAGAACCCGAAGATTGTGCAAAAATACAGAGGAGAATATACAAATGAGTGGCCATGTTTACTTCGTTCATCGAAGTCTTCATCTCACGTGTTTTGTGTTGTGTGCACTCGTGATTTTTCTGTGGCGCATGGTGGAAGGGACGACTGCCGCAAACACGTGAGTAGTAAAATGCATGCAGACTTTGTTAAACTCCGAGATTCCAACAAAAGCATGACGTTTTTTAAAAACTCGGAGGAGGAAAATGCTGTGACCCGTGCCGAGTTGTTGTTTACAACTTTTCTAGTAGAACATAACCTGCCTCTTGCTTGTAGTGACCACTCTGGCGAACTGTTCAAAAAGATGTTTCCAGATTCAAAAATAGCTACTAAATACGGCTGTGCTAGAACAAAAACTGGAGCAGTAGTTAAAAGTTTGGCGATATCAACAGATGAAAAACTTACAGAAATAATGAAATTCCAACCCTTCTCTCTCGCTACAGACGGTAGTAATGATTTAAATGATACGAAACTGTATCCAATAGTTGTCTCATACTTTGATATAGAAATGGGTCATATTTTAACTGTCATTCTTACTATCCAGGAATCGCATGATAACACAGGGGAAGGTATTTTTAAATTGCTAGAGGGTGAACTGAGGAAGAGGGAAATTCCATGGGAAAATTGTGTGGGTTTTTCTTGTGACAATGCAAGCACCGACTGGTGTTTGTAAAGGAGTAAGCTCATTTCTGTCCAAAGTAAATAAAAACATTCATATTCAAGGCTGTGCATGTCATCTAATTCACTTAGCTGCTCAGAAAGGTTGTAGAGGTCTGGAAAATGTCAATGTCGAACAGTTTTTGATTGACATTTATTATTACTTGAAAAAAAAAAGCTCTAATAGACAGCATATTTTGAAGTTATGTCAGAAAGTCTTTGGCGAAAAGCCTCATAAAATTTTGAAATATGTGTCAGTTAGATGGTTGTCACTATTACAGTGCATTGATAGAGTCTTGGAGCAGTGGAACCCACTGAAAATGTACTTCTGTGAAATGGACCACGACATGACTGGTTCAAAGTTTCATAAAGTGAAAGAACAGTTTGAAAATCTCTCTACCTAAGTTTATCTTTTGTTTCTGAGCTCTCTTCTTCCTCTTTTCAACTCTCTTAATGTATTCCTTCAGCAGGAAAATCCAGCCATTCATCAACTGCATTCCAAGTTGAACAGTTTTTTTGTTGATGTGATTGTTCGGTTTGTCAAAGCTTCTTCAGTTCCACAGTCTGAGAAAGATTTGTTTCAAGTGAAATTTGGAAGCGTTAAATTGCAGAAAACTGATGCTGAACTTGTCTAGAGCTTACATGAGGGAAGTTAATTTAACAAAAGAGAGATTGAAGCTGTTTTATGCTGATGTAACGTCATTTTACACAAAAGTTTGTGACTACATTGCTAAGAAGTGGCCAGTTAAAACCAAGTTTTTAGAGCATGCTGAAGTTGCTGATGGTAAACGAAAGGACAAAAGTTTTTCATCTATTCAGTTCTTGGTTGACCAGTTTCCAAAGGTGCTCACTCAACATGAAACTGAAGCGTTGGAAACAGAGTTCAGTCGTTTCCAGTTCGATTCTTTTTCTTTAGAGAACAGCGACAGGATTGATGAAATCTGGTTTAAGTTATCAAAGTTAACAGACTCATCTGGAGTGAAAAAATATTCTTCTCTCAGTAAATTGATGATAGCACTACTTCTCATTCCACATAGCAATTCCCCAACAGAAAGGGTTTTTAGTTTGGTGCGGAAAAACAAGACCGACTTCAGAGCAAATATGAATACAGAAGTTCTCAGTGCTCTGTTAGTTCATAAAATGCAGTTAATTTCCAAGAAGAAATTGTGTTATCAAGCGACATTCACAAAACAACAACTGCAAGATGCGAAGCGATCCACTAGGCTATACAACTTGAAGTGTGCTACTGCTGCATCAACTTTCACGCAAAGTTCTTCCATTGACACTGCTTTGACAGAAGAAGCAGTTGATGACGAGAATCTGTAGGCCTAATTGGTAAGAAGCATTTGATTTATGTTATTTCAAAATATTTTGCATTGTTAAATGTTTCCAGTATGTGTTCCTGAGTCCTAGTGTTCTGTCAAACTCTTTATGTACGTACTTGTATTCATTAATAATTAGGGGCCCGCTGCTTCCCCTGTATCAACTATAAAATTAAAATAAAGTTAAACTTTGGCATAATTTAGCAGAATGTTTGATTAAAGAATGTATAATTGATATTATTAATTTTACCATGAAAACTGCTTAAATAGCACCATTTTGCACCTTATAATCAAAATTTTCCTGGGGAAGGCCCCCCGGACCCCCCACTTTATTTGTTGGGAACTGTGATCACTCATTCATGTATGTTTGGAAACCATTACTAATTACTCTTTCTGAAAGTTGGCATCTCTGGTAAAGATACTGCCATTGACTGGGTGATTTTAATTGGTTGGCAATTAAACTAAGTAAAAAAGCATAAGAAATTTTATTTTAATGCACTTAGCTTCCTAAAATATTTACAGTTGTCAAGATTAATGCATACATTTAACAATAATGCAAAACAAACAGGAACTAACTTTGACACTCAACTTCTATTAAACATATTAGTAAAGTTCCTTGCCCATTCAGGATAGATATGACAAGGGTTTCACTACAGATATCATAAGGAGCATGCAAAGTCAGTATATATTTTGAGTAATGAATAATTTATATTTTGATGACCAAGTTGTCTATAAAACTGAATTTTCAAAGCTAATTGATTGTGAAACTAAAAACTGAGGGAGCAGTAAACTCGTTTTAAAACTTCATTATTTACACATAGAAATTTCGTTACTACAGCAGACTTCCGACAATCCGGCATGTTTGTGATTTGGCGGATTTAAAACATTGGTATTAGGCACAAACAAAGATGATAAACACAAGAACAATGTAACAAACAAACAGCAACACATAATGAACAAGTACTAATGACAAGACAACAAACAAAAAAAAAAGGGACAAAACTATGAAAAAAATTAAGGCTCCTACTCTAAAGCAAACACTAACAATGAGCATACAAAATAAAGGCACCATATCTATAAATAACATCCCGGTATCTGTACATATTATTACAAATACTAAAGAGATATGGGGGAAATACACTACAGTCCCGTTATAGCGAGGTGTCACGGTTCCGGGTTTGATCCTCGCTATAACCGTGTCCTCGCTATAACCGAATTGGACAAATCTTGGCCCCCAAAAAATAAAAATTAACCGAAAATAGCATGAAAATTGTGTTTAAACCTGTATAATTGGAAAATAACAGGTTATATTAACGAAATCTTAATTTCTGTGAGCAGATGTGTGAATTCTCTTTAAAACGATACCCCATAAGTACGGATGCGATCACCGATTGCGTCAAAATAACCAGAATACCCTACCACGCCATGAAAGTATAGCATCTCAGCCCGCGGCCGACGCAGCATTGTCCTGCTATATATTGTCGGCGGGCTGTCTGCTGGCGGCCATTTTGGTTCGGGATGTTGCTAACAGGTGGTGCTAGTGTAGCGCGACGATTTAATTCCTTACAAAATAGCAGGAGTGCGGCTGCGGCAACGCACGTACGCCTCAAACGAAATAGTCGCTGGAAAACTATACTTTTTCATTTAAAGAAACCTGTCAACTTTTTTAGAAAATAAATTTGGGATTAAACTCAAACCATCACCACCCCGTTTCCGGACAAATACCCCAACAACTGACCGAAACAAAAGTTACAAGAAAACTGTCCTAGCGATTCGGAAATAAATACGGTAGTGCCTACTAGAGGTGTAAGAGTAACGAAAAAATGTGTACCCGTATGTATTCGTTACTATAACAATTAGTACTCGTTACTATCGTTACGTTACTCGTTACTTCTGATACCGCATAATTTGCTATGTTATGTTGCAGCAACGAATCCAGTCGTATTGCATACGCGTACAGTATGACGTCGCGTAAATAATAATAAATAGAATATAAACAATTAATAGTTTTTGTTAACCAAGAAACAATTAAATCTCATTAGAGCGGCTTTTTAATATTATCTCTTTTAAGATAACAACAAAAAAAACGTGAAAATATACGCGATTATAAAAACAAAAACATACATATTTCTAATTTGTAAAAAATACTTTCTTACGTTGTTTCTGTTCCAATATCAAACTTTGTCTACACACGGTACAGATAACTAACGGAAGTTTGATAAAATAAAGAAAGGACGGGATTCTATTTTTAAAGCCACGCACTTAGGTGGCGACTGCAGGGCTGAAGAATGTGACAGGCGTCAACGGCAAGATGTCTAGTGGCGAGCGAGAGGGGTGGAGATAAAGCAGACAAATAACAAAAGCGCGCTTCAAGCTCTCACGCCGTAAATTCCTCAAAAATACCTTGTTATAGCCGTGTTCTCGCTATTACCGTGCTCGCTATAACGAGATTCTACTGTAATAAGATAAATATGAACAAAATTAAAAGAGTGGCTAGTAGTTGTATGATTAAGGATGGGCAGAAGATTTTTTTATAATTTATCATTATCTTATTACTAAATAGCGATAAGACTCTCTCATATTTGTTGAAAGGAGCAATAAGTCTGTATACAATAGCATTTTTTTTAAAGTACATTGAAATAGTAGCATAAAACTATTAACGGATGGAATTTTAATGCCTGTGGTTTAGAAAATGTAAGGACAGTAAAGGTTGTGATTAAAACATTCATAAATAAATATAGTACCTAAATTATTTTTTCTAGTTGAAAGAGAAGCTAAAAATGAATTAATATCAACATTATTAACATTGTTTATTTTCTGGATAATAAAATTCTATAATTTATTTTATACTTTGTTGAGTTTTTTAAATTCAGAATTATTAATGCTGTTTCAAATTATCTAACCATATTCAAGTTTAGATCTAACCAGAGCTAAATATAGGGACAAAATGGTATCCCCCATAATCCTTAACAATGAATTGCAGAGCAAATACATCAGTAAGGTGGTGTTTGAAGCAATTACGTACTGAGTTCTGCCGAATAAACACGAACCTCTTGATCACTTCTGAGCGATCCCCAACCTCGATGAACGCTCTCGACTAATCCTGGGATGCAGAGCACTTAGACCAATACTTATGTGCATACTGTAAAAGCATTTTCCACTTTAGCAAAAAAAATATAGGTTTTTCAAATGCAAGTTACGTACATTGCTCGCTGATGCCGGACTACGGGGCGATCCAGACCATAGGATGCCGGACTATCGGAATTATACTATGTTTTTAATTGTTGGACAATTTCATAAAAAAAATTCATAACTACACACATATTAATGTTAAACACACATGTCAAGTTTCCAGGAAAAACTAACTTAGTAACACAAGCAGTGACGTTGCTCGATTAGGAGGTAACCCGGTGGTTAAAAATTTCTTGTCACAAACCCCCTCCTCCCAAATTATTCTTCATATAATGAATATTATTATTAAAAGAATTAAAAATAATACATACATTTGCAAATTTAATTTTCTCATTTATTTACTTACTATTTTAAAATACTAGCACTGCAAATTTAGAAATCCAATTGTTAGAATCAATTTCTTTTATTACTTCATTTTCAATTGACAAGATGGATAAGCTAGAGAGCTGAGATTCACTCATTGTGAATCTAAGACAACTCTTCATTAAATTTAGTTTTGGTAAAACATCTCTCACATGACGTTACTGAACACAAAACGTTAATAAGAATCCAAAGACTAGCCCGATTTTGGACAGAATCGGAAAGATTATATTCAACAAGAAACTCTTAAAAATAACTTAAAGAAGGCCACATTTTGAAACTTCGCCAGCATGTAAATGTCTTCTTAATCGTAATATCTCTGTCAGTAAACCATCTTCAGAAAATTCTTTATAGTTTACGACTGTTTTACATTAACTGTGGAAGTTCGTCTCCTGAATTTGTAATCAGATTCTTGGTCTAGACCTCAAGAACTGTAATGCACTCTGTAAAGACTCAGGTTACTGCCATTCCAAGTTGTTAAATGGTTTAATTAATAATTTAGTACATATGTGGTATGATCATAGGCTGTACTATGGTTAGGTTGTTTAATATCTTTCAAGTAGCAGGTTTTTATTCCTTTTATTCCTTATGTATTTTCCATTTGGTTTTATGGTCATAAATTACATAGTTTCATGGTTTTTAAGTTATTTTGATGATTTTCTTGTTATGTGGTGAATAAGCCACAAGATGCTATTTGTACCTGTTTGTTTGTTTGTTTGTTTGTTTGTTTGTTTATTTAGGTATTTAAGTGCTTTCACGTACAATTTTTAAGGATTACTTGTTTTTGCTTTGTTCGTAAATGAGCATTAATGTAATTCTCTTAAATTTATTTTTTTTTGATATGGTTCTATGTTTGAAGGAGCTGATGCAATATTTTGCCAGCGTAATAAGAGAGAGACAGTAACAGTAAGAAAGGACTTTGAAATTAGTCGAAGTTCTGTTACCATTCGGCATGACTGGCTGGTATTTTTTCAAGATATTTTTGTCATTAATTGTCGAAGTTCTATTGCCATTCGGCATGATTGGCTGATATTTTTTCGAGGTATTTTTGTGATTGGTTAAAAATGATGTCACCAGTCTTCGTGATTTTTTCTTGATTTTTTTTTGCCAGTAAAGCCTCATTGCGAGGGTTCAGAAATTTGTATACTGCTGTGGTTTTGTGAGATTGGTGGGAGAGATCATGCAACTGCTACTTCCTTTGGGTGGATGCGTCTGCATGGCTTCGTTCGTTAGTTAGTCAGCGTCAGTACAAGGTACCGAGAGGTCGCGTGTCGGGGAGTGGCTCAGAATTACCATATCAATTGTTTCAAGAGAGAATTTCACTGCTGTGGTCCGGGCGCTACCATGTATAATCAACTTTTTTTTGTCTAGAATTCGTTGACCACAGTCGGTATTAGCCCAAACAAGGATTGAGCAAATTTCGTCTTTGATCTGAGAACAGAGTCCTCCTTATTTCCACAAATTGTGAGCAAAACTCTGTGATTTAAAGACAGGGTTCAAGCTTATAAGTGACAGAAATTTTGCTGGACGCACAGCAGAACTGTTCAATTCTGCGACATGAGCAAAACCTGCTGCAACTGGCTAGAAATATTTTCTGAAACTGTAATCTTTAATGGAAGAGAATCCTGGAAAATTATAATTGAAGGACATTGGCTTCTTGTTCAATCCACGAGAAAGCATTACAACAGGTTCTGAAATTGATGCTGTTAACTTCCAGGATCGAGTACAAGCTGTGCCTTTACTTAGAGATATGACATTTGAACTGTTTTTGGATGGCTGCACAACAACAAATAAGCAGTTCTGAAGTCTGACATTGGGAAAGTTGACATGCTAAGAGTTTTGCTGTTGTTGACGATGGACATAAATGGGAAATAATGACGTAAATTGTACATCTTATGGAGAAAATGTCGGAACTGAAACAATTCAAATGATGGGAAATGGTATCTTGGAAGCGCACCTTAAACAACTTTTCCATAAATAAAAAAAAGTTTTTATGTAGTAAACGAACCGTGTACAGCGGAAAGAAAGTAATTTTTGCAATGAAATTTGAGGGAAAGTATTGCATTACATTTAATGGCACGTAAATGGAACTTAAAAAAATGTTAATTGTAGGAAGACATAAACACAGAAAATGCAAAAATGGGGTTTCATTGTAAATTTTCTTATTCTATCTTCGCTTGTATTTTTCAGGGTGATCACAAAAATCTGTAATAAAATGTCCCTGACATTCCCTGTTCAAAATTTAAAATTTTCTAGACTATATATATTTTTAATTGTCTACCTATTTTGCAATGTTCAGAAAAATCTAGCCTCCACCATCCCCATAGCTTTCCAAGATCTCTCTAAATTAAAATAGAACCTCCCATATACCATTTTATAATGCTCCAAACCACCATATTCAAAAATAGTTACTTTCACAATGCGGGCAACGACAGACTGGAGGATGGCATTTATCCGTAAAATAACTATAGCTGGGGAATTTCCGTGACGTTTCCAGGAATGCAAATAAATTCCCTGATAATCTCCCTGATAAACTCAAACTCCCTGGCAGGTAGCGGTAGTGTAGCTGGGTACGAACCGCTGGCAGGGGGCCGGGAGGGGCCCTCCTCGCGCAGGGCGTCGCAGTAGGCGCGGGCCTGCTCCAGCAGCCTCAGCACCCGCGCCTCGCGCCGGCCGTGCTTGTCCTCGGGGTCGGCGTGCACCACGTTGTGCAGCGCCTGGGCCGCGCGGCGGCGCGTCTCCGCGTCGCCGTCCGGCCCGTGCAGCAGCTGCACCAGCAGGGGCAGGCAGCCTGCGCACATCCTCACACCCTCGCATCCTGCCCTCGGACTGATTACTAGCCACGCACATCCTTACAGCCTACCCTCGGACCGATTACCAGCCTGCGCACACGTCCCGACCTACATCCTCACATCCTGCCCTTGGACCGATAACCGGCCAAGCAAATCCTTAGCATTTTAAAACATCTGATATTGAGGGAAAAGAATATGGACGGAAATGTAGCCAATTCAAAATATATACAGTGCAAACTCTATATAACGACACTTAACGGACTGAGCATTTTTCGGCGTTATAGAGAGTGGTTGTTAAATGGAGAGATGAAAAATATATCATTTTACTATTCTATAAAAATATGTATTTACTAAAATAGTACACATTTTACACACAAACATTAATATTATACAAATAACAACACTTATTGCGTATAGTCTGTTATTTTGTCTTTGTTTTTCCACATTGTAGACACGGTAGAGCGGCTAAATCCAAAGCGTCTTCCAACATCACTGATCTTTTCTCCCGCCTCTATTGAGCATATTAATAAAACTTTTTCGTCAATACACAAAGATTTTGGTTTACTCGCCCTGTTTACAGTTCGAAAGTCTGTCAGCAACTGCGAAAATGATAACGTATAACAACGTGACAAAAGTCTAATGACCGAGGAAAACATGTGCAAGTTCATCATACAAAAACAAAAGACAAAATTTCCTAGAATCTAGATGTCCGAAAAAGAAGAATGGACCTTTACATTTAAAGCCGTTACATTTGGTGTCAGCCCCTTTCAACAGTAACATTTAAGGGCAAACCTTGCTGTGTTTTCGTGCATGGTTGCTCGGTATTAAGTTTCTGCGACTCACTGCAAAGTGTTACGCCAGACGGGGGTTCGGAAGAGAAGCGAAGGAGGGGCAACTCGCCTGACTGCCGCATGGCGAGGCAGCTGTCGGGACTGCCGCTCATGGCCAGCAGGGTGCGGCTCATGTCCTGCTTGTCGTGGGCGCCCAGCATGGACAGCAGGCCGTACACCATCTCCACCTTGGCGCCCAGCTGCTGCTGGCTGTGGCAGCGGCGCGCCGCAGCACCCCCCTCCACGGGGCTGCCCGCGCCCGACGAGAAGCTCATCACGCTCGGCGCGTCCTGGGAGGTAACAGTCACATCATCACGCTCTGGGCGTCCTGGGAGGTAACAGTCACATCATCACGCTCGGCGCGTCCTGGGAGGTAACATCACATCATCACGCTCGGCACGTCCTGGGAGGTACCAGTCACATCATCATGCTCGGCGCGTCCTGGGAGGTAACAGTCACATCATCACGCTCGGCGCATCCTGGAAGGTAACAATCACATCATGACGCTCGGCACGTCCTGGAAGGTAACAATCACATCATCACGCTCGGCACATCCTGGAAGGTAACAGTCACATCATCACGCTCGGCGCATCCTGGGAGGTAACAGTCACATCATCACGCTCGACGTGTCCTGGGAGGTAACAGTCACATCATCATGCTCGGCGCGTCCTGGGAGGTAACAGTCACATCATCACGCTCGGCGCATCCTGGAAGGTAACAGTCACATCATCACGCTCGGCACATCCTGGAAGGTAACAGTCACATCATCACGCTCGGCGCGTCCTGGGAGGTACCAGTCACATCATCACGCTCGGGGCATCCTGGGAGGTAACAGTCACATCATCACGCTCGGCGCGTCCTGGAAGGTAATAGTCACATCAACACGCTCGGTGTGTCCTGGAAGGTAACAGTCACATCATCACGCTCGGCGCGTCCTGGGAGGTAACAGTCACATCATCACCCTCGGCGTGTCCTGGGTGGTAACAGTCACCACTCATTGCTATAACTTACACTCTTTGTTTTCATTGGTTGTATTTATCAGCAAACTAACAACCTAATAGTCTAACTTTTCAAAAGAAAATGTTGTCTACCTTGATTTTTTTTTGGTCATTAGTTGCCGCGAATACTCACCAAAAATGATTTTGACTATACATTTTTCAATACAGAACAACACAAACACTATGTTAAAGTTCGTCATCTTTTGTTTCAAAACTTGAAAACTGAATAGCTGCAAAGTATGAGCTTTGAATATATATACTGTATAGAAGTCGCCAGCCCAGGTTAAAATTTCTAATACGGTTTTGAGGTAGTTGGTTAATTCACCGCCGCAATCGCCACCATCTCTAGGGCATCGACTTGTGGTGGTCCCTAGCGGACAAGTCTCGAACTCTTCAAACACCCCTGCCCCCTCCTGTTGAACGACGTTGAGCTGCAGTGAATGATTGATGAGGGGAGCGGGGAATGACAGCGGGCGACAGCGCTGCGCTCTAACGTGTAAATAACAACTAAGACGATACAGGGCGTTACGGCAGCGCACTGCAGCGGTGAAGTTCCCAAGCTGCTCATCATAAGCTTCTGAAAAACGTAGAGTAAATCCTATCCACTCGCGACTTCTATACAGTATATATATTCAAAGGTATGAGTGATGAAAATCATAACTTCTGTTTTAATTGCAAAAAGTGCACATGTACACATTACTACCAAGATAATTCAACGCTGTCAAAAATTTTTCCAAAGTATAATATTTTGCAACTATAGGTACTCAATACAGTACTCAGTTAATACCCTATTCCATGAATTCTGCACTAAGAATGTTTGTAAAATTTCTTTGTTATTTATGTCATTATGTTAAAGAAATGTACTGCTTAATTTTTAATGTCGGCATTTCTCAACTTCAGAGTTTTTTTAGTGGCCATACACCGCCTATTTAGTTGCACCCCCTCCAGCGGTGACACAACCCCCCCCCCCCCCCCCCTAGTGCATGCGCCCATTGCCCAGTTGTTGCAGCTCATCTCAACGTTCCAGTCATCCCTGTCAACAACATTACAGAACGCCAACATAGCGTGTATTACACTTGTTCCAATCGACAGAATATGAAGACCCAAAATGTCTTATTTTGATGTTTTCTTGACAAAAAGAAAACACTTAGCGCGGATTAAGTCGTTCTCGAGGTGTTGTAACCTAACGATCTCATGGTGGACATTCTAAACACTTTACTTTACTTTTACCCATTAAAAATACTTGTGACAGAACACAAATGGTAATGACAATAAAATTTAAAAAAAAATACATGGAGTGCGAGAATCAGAGGCTTAACTGCCCGCCTACCTGGACACACATACGGTGTGCAGAGCTTCAGGAAAAACAACGCGATTTGAAAACCACCCAAGATATCCTAGTGGGGCCCGTTCACTAAAAGCATTTAACAATTCGCTGTGGGCCAATAAGTAGTTTTGTTTCCAGATTAAAGTTTTAAAACTGTGTTTCCAAAGAAGTGAAAATGGCTGAAAGGTGTGTTTATGCATAAAAGAAACTGTACAGATTCTTGAAAGCACTTCAGGGATTTGGATTAGATTCCTCCGCCATGTAACGTTGCTGCCACCGCTCAGAGGCGACACCACGCCTCCCGGGCTGTCGAGGCCTTGATCGCTGGGAGATTTTTCTAGTGTCCCGGTATAATATTTAAAACTCCCACATGACTGTCTCGAGGGGAAGACACAAAGTCCGAGAGCCAGGTTTTTCCCGGGATGTCAAGGTCTCGATCGCCGGGAAATTTTTCTTGTCTCGGGGTATAAAATATTAAACTCCCAAAAACCTGGCGCTCGGATTTTGTGTCTACCCCTCCACACAAGTCATTTTGGGTTACATAGGGGGTAGTGGTGTCTTATACCCAGACACAAGAAAAATCTCTCGGCGATCAAGGCCTCGACACCCCGAGGAAAATCCTGGCGCTCGGACTTTGTGTCTTCACCTGGAAACACAGCGGAGGGAAAGGCGGGTCACCTGGCAGAAGCTGTGGCCGGAGCCGGCTCCCAGGCTGCTCGGCCCGCTGTGCCACAGCGTGCGCTCCACTGGCCATGTGCCGTGGTACAGCGACGACAGGCTGCCCTGGCGCTCGTTCCGGGGCTCCGGGCCGGACCGGCTCAGCCTGTCTCGCTCGCCCGCATCACCCTCCTTCCCCCGGCACGCCTGCCACAGCACACCACACATAACTTAGAAACACACAACTTAGAAACCTCGAAAAAATCCTCGTAACTTAGTACTGTCATAAGTTAGAACGATCATAACTTAGAAACACATAACTTTGAAACACGCAATGCAGAACAGGCATAACTTAGAAACATCATGACTTAGAAAATCAAGACTTAGAACTATCACAACTTAGAACTGTCATAACTTAGAAACACACAATACAGAACAGGCATAACTTAGAAGATTCCATCTTGTGTGTTTCTAAGTTGTGACAGCACCCCCTGCCGCAGCACACCACACACGCTCTCATCTCTCTCATCTGCGAACACTCAGTGTATCGCATCTTCACAGTTTTCCTTCACAAATGTGCTGCACATTGCAAACTTTTAATTTACAATAAACACGCCAAGCCAATAATTGATGTGTGTTATCAATAAACTATATTTCTAAATTCAGTTTTAACTCTTTATAACGTCACTCGATTCAATGACAAACTCCTTAAAATGTTGAAATTGCTTGACTTAGGTTGGTTTACCTTGTTTTCTATACAATAATACACTTTATATAGCGTCAAGCTCACCCTATTTAATGACAACAATACGACATTATAAATCATTAAGCAGTACTTTCCAAGTTGCCGAAGTTGATAAGAACTGCAGTGTGTACGTTCTTTGGTTTGCTGTTTTGTTGTTGTATTATCTAGTATGTGTTTACTTCGACTAATGTACCGGGGTTTCAAAGAAATTGTGTCTTTTGTTTTTGTATGATGAACTTGCACATGTTTACCTCGGTCACTAGACTTTTGTCAAGTTATTACACGTTATCATTTTCGCAGTTGCTTACAGACTTTCGAACTGTAAACATGGCGAGTAAACAAAATTCTTTGTGTATTAATAAAAAAAATTTATTAAGCAGCTAAATTTTAAAAAAATACTTTATATATAATCAAGGTGATCCGGCAGTATCTCAAGACATCAGTAAAATACATAAAATACAATTAAAATATTGGAGCAGCAAAAAACATCAGACAAAGATAACAGACTACATGCAATAAGTGTTGTTATTTGTATAAATATTAATGTTCGTGTGTAAAATGTGTACTATATTAGTAAATACATATTACTATAGAATAGTAAAATTATATCTTTTATTACTCTCCATTTAACGACCACTCTATATAACGCCGAATAATGCTCAGTCAATTAAGTGTCGTTATATAGAGTTTACACTGTACTACCCATCTACGTAGGTGTACAATAAAAAGTCATGTGTACAAAAATGCTATTAGAAAACTAGGGATATATTTTTTATTTGTATGTGTACAAGCAGAACTGCAATCTTTTTTCTGGGGATTCATAGCATTTTATTTAGCTGACATAAAGATTGGAGAGTGAAGAAAAGCACAGCAAAGTTGCTTAGTCTTCTGTCCTTTTAGTATAACCCATAGACTACATATCAAATTCATGCATATTTCACAAAAATTACGATCACTGAATGACATTCCTTACAGCTAGTACGCAGATAACTTTCACCGTGCCGTTTTGTTGTTTTCATTTCGTCAAGATTCAACACGTGATACAATTTATAAAAATTCTGGTTCTCATATTTAAGGAAGGTTATTTGAGGGTTTCATAAATATTGAAAATAAAATAAAAAATACTCAATGTCTTCAATGTAAGTAACCTTGACAAGATTTATTTATTTTTCAA
The DNA here is from genome assembly GCF_032445375.1 of Bacillus rossius redtenbacheri. NCBI lineage: Eukaryota > Metazoa > Arthropoda > Insecta > Phasmatodea > Bacillidae > Bacillus > Bacillus rossius. The sequence continues at coordinate 13,187,708 of NC_086336.1, read as the reverse complement.
AGGTTTTAATTAATGTTGAGCTATTAGAAAATCTGGCTCACTGCTCCACTGTTTCCAGATAGATGCTACCAGACTTATTAGCATTTAAATACTATTATGTATACCATCATTAATTACAATAAGTTGACACTTTTAATAGTATCGTTACTCTTTGCTGATTTTTCTAAGAACATTAAATAGTCTTTTAATTACAGTATTATTTCAGTTGTAATCATTCTAAAAAACAAAAAAATTTAATTTTGGAAAAAAATTATTATTTCACAGGTGAAAATATTTGTAGCAATCGGTCACTATAAATAACAAGGCATTCCATTAAATTATGTGCTATGTTCATTAGACCTAAAAATTAAAATTTCAAATTATATAAAAATATATGTTGACAAAATTGGTAGAAAACAGAATGGGGTCTTTCAGTTACATCTTGTTAAAAGTAAAAATTAATTATTAGCAGGTGATTCTCTTGGTGAAATACAATAATAAATTTAATTTCCAAATTCTTATTACAACTGCTTTCTCAAAAACTACAATGTTTCAAATACATTAAAAAATTATTTTATTACATTGTGCCGGCAGCAAGAAGACATTTATGAGTGTGACATCATCGACAAACAAGAATCATCCCTCCTTCCTCCTCTCCTTCTTATTTTCTCCTCCCTGGTGGTCTGTGCTGCCACCCCTCCTTTTCCCCTACTCCAGTCTTCTCTCTGCGCATGCGCTCGAGCGTTCGGTCTCCCTGGTAGTTGCAATGGCTGTCTGACGCCATTATTTCAGGTTCGAACGAGGTAACATGTAACTAATTGGGTAGCAGGTAGTTCGCCGTGTCCGATGTGTGTGGGCAGCACGAAGGGGGTATGTGATTAACTTTGGATTAGGTTTTTTTTAAATTGGTTTTCGGAAATTGCCTTTGGAAATTTTGTTTGGCTTATCATTACTTGCGTGTAGGAATCATTTTGTGTAATAATGTAGCTCAGTCGTTTTGATTGGCTGTGTTGCCTTTGCCCAGTATTATCAATTTTTTTAGGTCAACTTTAAATGTTCACGAGTGTTCGGTGTATGGCACACTCTATGTAAAATGAGTTAAAATAAACATTGCAAGGAGTTCACTCATTCAATGTAACTGTGTATGTTTTGCATTTACCGACGCCGCGGGGTCGTAAAATATGTAATGTTAGCAATTTAATTGTTTTATTGTATTGCAGTTTGTACTAACGAAGGTTCGTGAATCCATGACATGGTTCGGTTAGGTTAGGTCGTCATGTCCAATATTTGTTGTAACCTTTGTCAGATGCGGTAATTGTATCAGGCTTCTCCTTTTTGGTATAAACTTTGACCAGTGTATTAATTGCTCTTGATATCGCTCTTGCATAGTTGCGATCGTATGTATGAATCTAGCAATTTATTGTATTGCATGAATTGTTCAGTATATTGCATTTGCATGATTTAAAGGTTAGTCATGGCTATTGCATCTGTACTCACGAGTGTTCTTTAGTTCTGTTAAGCTTTGTTTGATCATGATATGCAGGAAACTTTATTGTATTGCATGAATTGTTCAGTATATTGCATCTACATGATTTAAAGATGAGTCATTGCTATTGCTACTGTACTCACTTCTTATTTTTGCTGTCAGTTTCATAGTTGCATGTTACTGTTTGAACAAATAAATTTTTTGACCAAAATCGTGTAAATCCTTTGGAAAGTATTATTATTTTGGTAAGAGTTCACATGTCCTTCATTGGGCACCTTGCTCACGTAATGTTATATTCCTGTTTTCTATTAAATTAATTGGTAAATACTTGTACTAATCCCTGATATTGGTACAACATTGCAAAGTTTTATCTAAAAAATTGGTTGTCTGTAAAGTCGGTTTACGGACGATAGTTTAACGTGACAACATCATAACAAAACATTGATGAAATAATTGCATACTTTCATGAATAAAATTGAATCATTTTTATTGAATTATCGCTATTTTGTATGGATACAAAGAAGTAGTGAAATGAAATCTACAATTTAATTGATAAATTTAATTTTATTTCCACTCATTAATTCAAATATGCTTATTACTTTAACGAAGAGATTATTTTAACTATAACATTTATACATGTTTGCTATTTAACTTCTTCCAATCTGTGTTATTCTGTTAAGGATAGGACGATGATAGGAAAAGTAGGAAACAAATGGGAGTGTTTCAAGTATGATGTGAAGGTAAATGGCTTACTTAACACCAAGATGCAGTCAAAAATAATATATATGCGCCACAGTCTCTGTAGCAATACTATGAGGAACGGGTTAGCAAAAAGCAATGAAAATGTTACATTGAAATGCATGAAAACAGAATTACACCACGGACTCGGTCGCAATGCTAGCAGGTTCAGAGGTTCAGGTTAGCAAAGAGCAATATAAAATGAGCGTAACGGGACACAGCGAAACGTGACAATGTGCATAGCGGGAAAGTTTTTCGTACGAGCAGCAGGCGTTCATTAATTTATTAGATGTCACATTAAAATGTTGTGCTCTATGATGCATATCTGGTATCAGAGCACACCGAAACAAGGACAGTAATAATTTCATAAATTGTGCATTGGAAAGAGAGAATAAATGCCCATTAAACTGCACAATGCAAACAAACTAAGTATGAGACCTCACCCAGATGAAAACTTAAGAGGCCTATACAGACAGTCTTCAGGGCGTGATTGTAGGGCCTTTTGTTAATAAGAATTTGCAGCTTCCCATTACAGATAACACTGTCATTTTTTTTGCGTGTATAGGGAAAGGATGAATGGGTCGATCTATGATTTTTATAATGCTTTTAAAAATTCGTAACATAGGTAAAAATATTTCCGAATGTGTGGTTTTACGCAGCTGTTTTATGTATTGTGTGTAATGCATACAAAAAAAGTATAAACACACAACAATAGAGTATTAATCGTTGATTAAAATGGTGTAAAAAAATACATAGGTCACCGCTGAAAAACTCCCAGAATTCTTCTACGACGAAATGCATTTCCGCACATTTATTCTGCCGGGAAGTGTCTCCCTCGCGCGGCGTATTCTTCAGCCGGCGACTGGAGCCGAGGAGTGGGGCTAGCGGCTGCTGTGAAGGCAGCGGAGGGGAAGTTCGTCTGACGGCTGCTCGGTCGCCTTATCAGCGCGTCGGGGTATCGGATATCGCGATAAGCACATGTATTCGCAGGAATAGTGTCTACCGCTGAGGCCGCCTGGTCGGGAAGGGTCATTCCATTCCAAATCAACCAGAAAATAATAATTTTTGGCATCACCATCTCAGAATTAAAAAAAACTCGGCAAATTAGCAGTAGGTGTGCAGAAAAGTGCATTAGCAAAGTTACAGCCCCCTGTGAATAATACTTTTTATACAGCAGGGTTGCCAACTTGTGGAAAAAGTGGAATTTTTGCTGCGCGAGGTCCAAAAAAATATTTGTAACTTCCTTTGTAGTTGAGCGAGAACCTTGATGTAGGGCTCAATAGAAAGCTAGAAAAGTGTACTTTGAGATAAAAATAAGTTTTACGAATTTTAAAAGAAATTTGTTTCAAGGTCATGTTCATGTAACCTGTGACCTTGAAAGTTTGAAAAGTATATTTTTGAAAAATGTGAAAAAATTATATGTTATGAAGTGCGTTATTGGTCTAAGTGACATAAGTTTCATTTTGGGATGGATCTGGGATCAAACACTAGAACATTGTGAATTAGGCCATGTTCACTAAAACTACTCTAGTAAGGCATTAACACAATTCCACTTTTTCCACAAATTGGCAACCCTGCTGTATAAAAAGTATTATTCACAGGGGGCTGTAACTTTGAGAATTCACTTTCCTGCACCCGTACTGTTAAAGCCCTAAGTTTCATTGAATTCGGTGATGGTGATGTCAGCAGGTGTGTGAAATGGCATGGAATGACCCGGAAGTAATAAATTCTAGGATTCAGGCAGTTATTCCCAGAGAAAACCTCAACCATTCTACGCCCACCATATCGCGCGGCGAGAAGACTCAGTAAGGCATACTCGGAGCCAAGTGGAGGTTACCTGTGGGCGGAAAACGTTGAGCGACTGTTATTTTTACCCTTTGTTAGATCGATATTTGGCTTTGTAACAGCATCGAGAAGTACTATTATATGCACGATTTCTTTTTCAAGAATGGGTGAGAAAAGAAACTGGAGAAAATAAAGAAGAATCATCTTTATATTTATGCAACAAGAAAGAAAAATGAAGCTACTCATCTCAAAGCATACTGGAGTCAAAGGTCAGTTTGTTTTGTAATATGTCATACAAAATACAGATGGCGTTCATTAGCCTGCGTAGTCGAAACTTAGTCTACCTTGTGATCTCTCACCTCCAACACCTTCCCCACCATAATGTTGAGTTATCTTAGATGAACAGTCGCATATTGAAAAGTTTATTTAAAATATATAGGTTAAATATGTATGTTTATGATATGTAATGCATCCATAAGTTATTAGTTTTGACAGGCTGAGCTCCCTGTTGGGAAGGGGGAGGGGGGGAAACAAACTCTGGCTCCTCACAGTCGAAGCATATAATATGTGTTTGTATTAACGTTGTAGTATTAACCTTTAAAATGTGTAATGTGTACATTTTTTTTATTTGTCACTGAATTATCAATTTATTGACAGGAAAAAAAAACTATACCTAAACAAAACCATGTCAATGAAGAATTGGAAAACCAGAGCCTATCAAGAATTCACTGCAGCCATCAAGGACTGATTGAAAACGAAATAACTTCCGGAGTGCATGAAGTAGTGTACTATGAAGAAAGCTATCCGGCAAAGTGAGTAACTGTTTACATTTTATTTAAAACAAATCTAAGTTATTATTTTAGAGAAAGTAAGATTGGCAACACAAACAGTTCTATTAATTTAACAAATATGTTTTGGCCAAAATATACATAAGATTTTTGGTCTGTTCAGTGTAAGGTCATTTATTGCACAAAAATAAAGAAGTCGGTATTAAAAAGGATAAATTTTATGCATTGCAGGAAAAAATTTAAACTTGATAGCTGCAGTTATCAAGTTCCGGAAGGTAGAGACTCACGATGTCACCTTGGCAGCCAGGGAGTAAAAATGGCACAAGAAATTTCTTCAAGAGAAAATGACACATCAGATGAAGAGAATAACTACTCTGTAACCAATGTCCTGCACAATGAAGATGGGCAGTGTATGTAAGTCCCTTAGCCCACTTTAAAAATAAGTTAATTACAAAGTGTTTTTAATACATGCTATTTTTCTTTCTTCAACTATTTCCTAAAAAAATTGTTTACTTTTTTTCCTTCGTATCATTTGCACACGGTCGGGTAGTTATACTATTACACGAAACTAGACATTCTTTCGAAACTATATTTCTATCTAAATAAATCAATATAAATAGTTAAATGTTATTGCTACTGTAATGTGGCTCTTTCAGCTCTACAGCCATGTCTTACACAGAAATGCAACCGCCTCTGAAACTATTTGAGATGGAAGCAGGATGTTCTTTCTGGTCAACCACAGAAGGAGCCATTGACATTCCATACGAGCTGGTGGACAGGAATGAGCCAACTGTAGACAGTAGATGTATCAACAATTCACAGACAAGCAATCAGGTTAGCTGAATGACAATTATATTGCTTTTAATGATATTGACCTGTTAAAAAATTACAGTTAAGTTATAATTTAACTTTACGAATATACTTCAATTGAAAAATTACAACTACTCAAACTACATAAATGTTTTTTTATCAGAAATTTCACTAAAAACAGGGCTAAAAAAAGAATACAGTATAAAATCTTATCCCCATTTAGTGACAATAGACAGTATCTTTTTTTGACCTTACTTAATAGTGATACACCATCCCCAGTTAAAACATAAACAGCATTCATAAGAACATTGACTTAAGCACTAAAAATGTTTATGTTGTAGCAAGACTTTTCAAAGTATGCATCAAACATTGGACAAAAAAATATTAAAAATACTACAGATACTATAAGTACTTTTACTGCTATCAATATTCCTGTTTTATTCGTAACTTGGGAAAAAATAATATATACATCTTTTATGCACATAGAAATATAACATGATTTTAGGTACATTAATAGATATAAGTTATTCAAAAATAATATATTTATGAATGATTTCAGCCGAACAGTTAATTCATTACTCCAAGAAAATATCAACATTTGGATGAATATATTGAACATGTAAAGGAAGACAACGGTTTGATACTCCAAAAGCAGCAAACATCCACTATGGTCCTCAATGTCACCTGCCTGACATGGATCCAGAAACATTTGAGGAACAGATTCAAGCTTTCCTCAGTAGGTTACAACTAACACAAGAGGACCGTCAACAGTTAGAGAGAGACACAATTCTCCAGGCAGGAAGCGGAAAATGGCTTGAAACACATAGAAAAATTCTAACAGCTTCGAATTTCGGGAAAGTCTGTCGTAGACGTGCATCAACAAGCTGCGTGAACTTAGTTCGCAGAATTGTTTATACCTCCGATATTTTGAACGTGCCTGCAATTGATCATGGTAAAAGGTTTGAGGTGATAGCTATAGAACTAGAAAAACAAGAAGGAATATAAGGTTGGAAAAATTGGACTCTTCATTGACAAGGAATTGCCTTTCTTGGGTGCCACTCCGGAAGGTGTTATTGGAGAAAAGGGTCTTGCAGAAGTTAAGTGTCCATCATCTGCAATTGAAAAAGATGTTACTGCAGCAGTTAAACAAGGGAACATCCGATATATGAGTTTCGAAGGAGATGAACTGAAACTGAAAAAACACATTCATATTTTTATCAAGTTCAGGGACAGCTGCACATTTCAGACAGGGAATATTGCAGTTTTAGTGTTTGGACATCAGTGGAAAAAGAGATGGCAATATTTCGAATTGAAAGGGATGACAATTTTTGGAAACAAGAGATGGAACCACATCTTACAAAATTCTATTATAACTGCATTTTGCCAGAACTGGTGGACCCTAGGCATACGAGGAGCATGGAAATTCGAGACCCTCAATACATTATTGACGCTATTGAAAATGAGAAAGAAAAAAATTTGCCGCTGTCAAGACTTGTTCAGCTGCTCTTTAATTACCTCTGTAGCGTATCTTCTTAAAAAATGTGGGAATATAATATGTATTTTTTCTTAAAGTATTTATTGCGATATAACATTATATAAGAAAATTTAAACTCAGTGCGCTGTTAAATTATGCTTGTAAAAGCAGACCATCTAAATTTACTCAACTGTATCCATAAACTCATATGTTTTTTATCTTTGTGGTGTGTAAATGTGTTCAAATTCAATTATATTTGATTAAAGAAGATGTATTTGTACAACTTCATACATTAACTTTTTTTTTCTTCAGAAAAGCCAAAAATAATTTGTACAGATAAATCGATGATTGTTACTTTCTGAACAGTTATTGGGTGGAGATGCATACAAATGTTTTAAACAGCAAATTGTAAACCATCTAAACATGAACAAAATACAAGGTAGAAAAATAACATGATTCTGTGCCTTATTAAAAATGCATTTTGGTACAATTATCCTTACCACACTTCTTTTTAAAATCACTAATAATTGATATTGACAATGTTGCAAATATTCTATTTCTAAAGGAATAAAGAGTTAAAAATACATGATATGACATGCTAAGTTATCGCGTCATTATTACAAAAAAAAACTATTCACAAACAACTGGTTTGTGTACATTTGGAATAAAAACTGTGAACACTAGTCACTCACCGTAAAAGCCACACATCTCCCTGTATACTCACTTCATGTTATAGAATGGGGAAAGTCAGGGTGAACAAAATTACGATTTTTGCCTCATAACGTCACCACGTTTCGGATGACTTAAGACGACTAGTTCCGTAATTTTGCAAACTTCAAATACAATTTGCAGCAACAAATAGTACCTGTGACTATGTTATATGACTTCGTTGAGCTAAGAGATGCATTTCAACCTGTTGTTGAAACTAACATATTTTTATGTACGAATGTTTCTGATTGTTGCATCAGTGCACGCTTCAATTCGTTTGTAGTAGTATGATAAATTGTAGTTTAGTACGTACATTTAAATCTAATACGTATTTTATGATGAACGAAATTGTAAATATTATATATATATATATAATTATATATATATATATATGAGTCGACCATTTCCAAAAACCACTTTGTCCAAAAAGTGAAAAAATTGAGATAATGCCACAAGAATATTCTCTGTAGTCATATCTATGGGAATCCGCAAAAAAGAATTGCCAAACACGACATTGTCCTTTAGAAAATTGATGTGTAAAACTGTGTGCCATGTATTAGGGATTTAGGCACGTTTTATTTAAAATTTTGTAATCTTAAATATTTTTGAAAATATATTTTTTTTCTTTTCTTTTTCTCTCATCTTATTTTCTTTACGGCCAGGCCCTCAGCCTCTGTTCTCAGAGGCGAGCTGATTCTCTTTCCCAGCCTCATGCTAGGCTAGCATTCTGGCTAATATTTCTCCCGCCTCCAGGCACGTCGGGGACGGTAACTTTATTTCTTCGCGTGTCTACTTTTGCCTACAGCAGCTTGTGAAGCAGTGCTGAGCCCTGCTAACTCTGTCACGAATCGGTTTAGGGTTCACTAGCAGCAAGACACGACAGGAGGATCCCGTGGGCCTTGTGTCCCACAGACCATGCGTTTTTTGAAGCCCTCCTCCTGCTCACCCACCATTTTTTTCTCAGAAGTGTGGCTAGGGGCGACGACCGCAGGGGTACGTTAACCGAAGTCAAGGCCATCTCAGGCTTGACAGCCGCAGTTACGATTCTGGACTTTAGCGACACCTAGCGACGGCTGTGGTAACTAATGCCACTTGTGAGGCGTCGGCAGCGCCGACACTACCGCACTCGCGCGGAGGTAACGACAACCTCTCTCCCCTCCTTATGTCTCAGGTCGCTAGGTGGCACCACTGGTTACTCCATTAACCCCCTAGCTTGACACACTCGTCGGCCACAAGTCGATTTATTAGTACTTCTTCTCGCCACCCAAAGATAGCGCCTCAGTCGCGCAGTCACTCCAGTAAGATCTAATTTTTTTATGCCAGACACCTTCGGGTGGACTCGGTAATTTTCGGCTCAGAGCCTAACCCCCCTCCCATTCTCTAGGGATCCCGCGCTTATGATATTCTGGTGATATCCCGCGCTGAACTTACTTCGGTGCGCGCCTCCTGACTGACTGGTACCGTTTGTATCTGCGATCTTCTGCGAATCATCGACATCGCACCGTATATTATGTAGTCTTCTCAGACTAGAGGGATGGAGTCCCTAGCTAAAATTATTAACCAGTCAGTAGTTTTTTTTGAAAGTACCTAGAGAAATTTAGTATTTTTTTATATTTTTTTAAAATTAATCATGATGACTTCCGTGGCTACCGCGAATCGTGGTTCGAGTTTTCGGAGACGAGACGCCCTCTCCTGAGCGCCAGGACCAACACCCTGTTTTGACAGGGTTCCAAGTTTGGGGCAACCAAAATCCTCTGCCAGGACCCACTGGAGTCGGTTCCTGAGCAGAATCCAACATCTTTAGGCCTACTACCTCCATCACCGTCTACCTACAGCCCCGGGTGATACCCGCATAATTCTATCTTTTTATTCACGAACTCAGAAATAGTGTAACCCAATTAAGACAGCGGACAGTAAAAAGCAGTTCGAGGAGAAGAAATTTATATTATGTTTTGGAAGGACTATATGTACAACCTTTAAAGTTACCAATGTTAATTTCATTCTTGTTTTTAAATATTTTAATTTTTGTTAAACATTCAGGGCCGGCCTGATAAGCAATGAGTTCAAAAAATATATATAATATAGTCAGTGTAATTGTGAGTTATGTAAATAAGATCACTTATCAATGAAAAACAGACTTTACTAAGGAAAATTCAATCTATAAAAAAGAAAGAACAATGATTAATAAAATAAGTAAGTCTATAGACGTAACAGTGGTTTTTATTTATTTAATATATAATAACGATCCTTTTACTCCCAAGTATTTGTAGGGAGTCCCTAAATTTTCTTTGTTTACTCCTAGTGTCGCCTCTGTTGTTGACTTTTATAGTTATTAATTGAGGGCCCCAGTAATCTAAGCTTCCAAATCTTTTAACCTTATTATTTAATTATTCTTTAAGACACTTGGGGTATTACAACTGTAAACATTTCCAGAACCCACTATGTCCAGTTCTGTTTTATTTCCACATCACACTTTGTCCACGTCTGTTTTTCATTCCAGAACACACTTTGTCCAGACATTGTGTAATGGCTGCCATTTTGGTGTACCGAATAATATTCCAAAACCAGCTTTGTCTAGTTCCTCCAAATGAATGTCTGTATTTCATGTTTAGACTATAAAAGTCTTGTTTATTATTTTGTTTGGTCTCGTTTTCACTGTGTTTTGTGTTATCTATGAGGACTTATAGCGACAGCTGTTGTGTTTTATGTTTTGTATTCTATTATCAAGTGATGAGGGCATCTGTTTTCTTTTAGCAGAAGAAAAACCGGGTGAACTGACATTTTCGTTAGATTGTCAGAAAAATCTGATCCTGCCAAAACTTCCTGATCAAGCTAGCTACTATAGTCGTCAATTAAATATTTATAATTTCACAGTATGCCAAGGAACATCTAAATCCCCACAAAATCAAAGAAACACATTCATTTATTCATGGTCTGAAAATGAATTCCCAAAAGCTACCAACCAGATCACCTCTGCTGTGTTTTATAGATTAACAAATACAGATCTTACGGGTATTACTACAGTTCGTCTTTTCGCTGATGGCTGTAGTGGTCAAAATAAAAACTGAACCATTATTGGAATGGCAAGTAAATGGCTCAGTCAAGCTCCACAACACGTTCAGCAAGTTCTGTTGTTTTTCCCTTCACAGGTCACTCCTAAATTCCACCTGATAGAATATTTGGCAGAATAGAGAGAGAATTGAACAAACTTGACACAATTGTGCTTCCTGATGAATATTACACAATTTTGAGTAATCATGGTACTTTGCTTCGTCGAAAAAAACATTTTCAATTTTTTGACTGGAAGGAAGCTGTAACTCGTGTAATAAAACCAACACAGTCATGGCATTTTAGATTTTCCCAGTGTAAGAGATTTATCTTAACGAGATCGTGCAAGAACTCAGCATTGATTCTCGTTTGAGGGGAGTGTTCTTATACAACAGACCTAGGACAAGGGCGAAGTGTTTTCAAGCGTGGTGTTACACTCTCAGAATTAACACCCGAGGTTCTGGAATCTGGTGTTCAGATTAAAGGCAGTAAGCTGCAGGACATTAACAATCATTTGTGTAAACACTTTGGGAGCAAGTGGAAAGAATCTGAAAACCACCTGAACTTCTACTTGCAATTATATCAGTCAGTAAGTGAAGACAGTGTTCATACAATCATTGAACATGAAAGTGATGCAGAAGACAAACCAATGGAAGAATCTGAAGAACTGCGTGTGTAGCATTAAATTAAACATTGTTGATTTGGTGAAATTGATTATTTGCATACACTGTCATTAATATTCATTGTTATTCTAGTTTCTTGAATAGCGGCTAAGGTTTAAATGTTTTCTTTTAATTTAATTATGAATGTATTGTTTTAATGTTGTTGTTTTACGACCTTGTCATAATAGCTTCAAATATATTGTGGCAAGATTTTTCAACATTTCTTTTTAATTTACAACTGTTACTTTGTTTTTCATTGTTTGTGTGTTTAAAACTGTGCAATAAAATATCATTACTATATCGAGAAGAAAATACGTGTTTCCATTAGCCACTTTCTCCAACATGTACTGTTCCAAATACCACTTTGTCTCTTTGATATTTCCAAACTCCACTTTGTCCAACATTTAAATCGGAATTTCTCAAAAACTAGCTGTTTAATTTTTATTTCCTTTATGGGTACATGCCACCTATTAAATCTAAACAGCTAAGTAAACATTCCATTAGTCGTAACATCTCCAGAGAACAAATACAGGTTTTTCCTATTTTCTGGGAAATCACTTATGAAGGACAAAGAGGTGATTGGAATTGGTCGACTCATATATATACATATATATATATATACCGGAAGGGTGAAAAATCATGTAAACTGTTGATGAGTTATTTCTGAAACCCAGTAATAATATAACTACGTTCGTACGTAGTATAAAATTGAAAATTTGGAAAATTTTATTCTTTATTTGATTGTAATCATATTACTTCTTTGCTGGTGGACACGTAATAGCACACAACTTGAAGGATAACCAGACCCACGTGTATAACTGAATTATTAATTATTATATAACTCAAGTCACAACTTAATTATTTAAGTAAATCATTGCTTGCCAATAATTGGCATAAATCAATTTTAATTTCTTAGTCAGCAAGGTTTAAAACTACAAACGAAAAATTTCCCAGCAAGGAAGTGTGCATGTGTCCGCGTATGCGTACCTGTGTTGTTTATGCTTAGGTATGCGCACTTGCTATGCTATGTATGCATTATTTTTGACTAGGTAACATGTAGGCCTACATATTTCCGACTATGATATTAAAATATGTAATACTTTTTGGTTAAATATAACGGAAAATGCATTTGATTCGTTATATGGATATGAGTTTCGTAGTTTTGACAGCTCCATAGAACTTGCAATGAAAGTTCGGCGCAGCTCCGAAAGCTTGGAAAATGAGAGATCTCTGAGAAGAAATACTCCAGCCAATAGTCTCGTCTAGTGTAAATAACCTGGCCAGGGGAGAGAATTGGGAGGTTGATGGGCAATGCGCTCAACACAACACCAAGTGCGGCCTTTATCCACTGACGTATAGTAAATAACTGTGTCTCGAAGGTAACGCGACACCGCGACAACACGAGACTCGAGGACAGAGCGATAGCGGGTACGGAACACCGCGATCTGTCCTAAAAGACACTGCAATCTGGAATGCCGGCGGGGTGGAAAGTGTTTCCCCCACTCCGCCTCCCAGTCGAAGTGACGCGCCGCCAAGATAACCAATCCACGTCTCCTCCTTCCAGCTTTGTCCCGCCCACCTTGCATGATGTCGTAAGCGCAGAACCCGCTGGCGGAGTTGCGCCCTGTCTGTATAGGCCTCTTAACGGTAGACTCTTTCTTCCAAATGTTTCCAATTGATGAAAAATTAATTAAGCCCTCGTGACAATTGTTAAAGCCAAGATTTTATGGTTTTAGTATAAGAAATCTTAATATTGAAATAAATAGCACCAATTAATACAATTTTTTGGACCACTTTGTAGGCTATTAATATTTTAAAAGTTGTGATAAAACCAAGTAGTAAGTCTGTTCATAAATATTGGTACCTATCGTACGACTGTTAGTAAACAATATTATTGACTGACCACCTCTTTAATCATCTCTCATATTATTTCAAAGGTTTTGTTTCCTCTTAATACTTTAAAAAAGAATCAGTAAAATATGACAGGAGTTCTTATTTCCATTGACTAACAAAATAAGTTTGGATATCAAGTGATATGAGATTCAGCTAATATAATGAATGAGGCGAGTTCCGAAACCATTAAATACATATTCAGATGATTTCTGAACAATAAAAATAGAAACTGGACATGTGCCAGTAGGACTTGTTTAAATAGAGCATTTTTTCTACTAGATTCGACTATCTTAGACACCATTCTTTCCCAGTTAGAGCCATAAAAAAAGAATAAAATAGGCAAATAAGACAACCTCTTGAAAAAAAAGCCACATTATGTTTTACAAGCTCCAAGATATAAAACTATGCTGCTAAAATAAGTCTATGTAGAAAAAAATTAAAGATTTTTTTTTTTTTTAATTTTAAACTTTAGATTTTAAATATTAGATTTACATGCTAAAACTCTATAGGACACAAATACAGAGTAGAGTAACAAATAAATGGAGAAGTTGAAAGCATGAAACACAGTATCATCACATATAATTCATGTGCGTGAAGTGCTAAAATCCTTTACCAACCTCCCAGTTGTCACCCAAGACCACACAACCGATGGGGAAAGGGAAGAAAAAAATCCAATTTATTTTTTGCTCCTCACCTCAGCCATTCTTCTCTCGTCCTCCTCTTTGGGCTCGTCCATCACGTTCTCCTTGTTGTTGAGCCTGACCAGCACTCCCTGTCGGTCCAGCGCGACGCCCAGGCGAGCCAGCAGGGATGCTGCCATCATCTCGTCACGCACCGCACTGCCGCCATTCTCCACCTCAACACAGAGATGAAACATGGCAAACTACTTCCCAAACATATAGGTGACCCTTCTCACAGACACAAATGAGCTTATTTCATTTAGCTTTTAAGCCATTTGTAAGAGAAAACATGTATGTTGTGCATAAAAGAGACAATGTGTTCCAGTTTGCGAAAACACAATCTAATTTAGAGCAAAACTTAAATTTAAGTTAATAATTAATCAATCTTGAATCTACTAAACTATGGGTATACCACCGTTTTAGTTTGTCTTAGCTAATCTAACAAAAATTATTTGTGAATGTCATTGAAGTATAGTCTATAGCACTGATCACACAAAAATTTACAGTTGAAATTTTGTTCAGCTTTCAGTATCAACTTTCAGTATTCAGCATACAAGAGGTTTGTAATAAAATAGCTTGTATATATAATTACGTAGCTAAACGTAGATTTTATATTTGACCCATACCGCAAATTTTGTACGCTTACATTATCTACTTACAATAATTGGTAAAACCAATATCCTTCCACAAAGAAAGTTTAAAAAAAAATCACCTTATAAACCTCAAAAAACGCATCGCGATGATTTTTTTTTTTTTTTGCTGCCGTATTACAACGACTGAAGTTTTTAAAAATGAAGCCATTGGAGGCTATGCACCTTAAGGAAACGAAGCTTATAGTTGAATGCAGTTTGGTTGGTTGGTTTGTTCACAATGACGAGTTTATTTTACCGCTGCGTACGGCTGCGCTGGCCGGGACTCGACGTCCCTTCTTGCGCGTGACTAAGATTGGCGGGAAGCCTTCTTTCACAGACGAGAGAGCCAAACAGCCGACCGTGCATCTTCGGTTTTTTTTGTTTATTTTAAATCCTGATAACTAATGGTCAATTAGGTTAGGATAGCTACATTATAAATACTTTAAAACATTGTGGACGGTTGATTTGGTTTGTATAGCTACATGAAAGATACTGTGAAATCAAAAATCAAAAAAGCGAGCATTAACTTCGGGGAACTTCGGGTGTGGCTCTCTCGTCTGTGAAATGAAGGCTTCCCAAGATTGGCGGCCTTTAATATCCAGTCTTTATAGTAGCCTTACAACTCCATACCGGGTCAGCACATTGTCCCTGGTATACAGGCGTGTTTCCATTGAGGCGACAGGCGACATTTAGTCGTCATGTCGCATGCCAAATGTTGAAAAAAGGCAACATGTTTCCTGTTGTTTCTACAAGAACCGTTTCCGTTGCCCGTTGCATAACTGTGTACACGCAGGTCGTTCCTCAAAATGGAAGACACAAATGGCCGCTTCTACAGTTTCGTTCTTGAATTCTGCTGCTGCTGTTAACCGTTGATGGAGAAGAGAGATGATTTAGTGACGTAGCAAATGTGGCCAACGATTATCTAGAGTGTTTGGTCTTGTACCATTTTTTTTTCTGAATTTAGGGTGAATTGTTTAACTCGGCTGGACTCAGCGACGCCTCTCGTCCGGCGCGGGACGCACGGCGATGCAGGGGGGCGGTGGGGAGGGGGCTGGACCACAGGAAGACACGTTTCGCGCGGCGCTCCAAGGTCGGGCGCCGATGTGGCAAGACGCCAACTGCCGACTCGGTGCCTCCACCGGAGCAGTGGATCGACATCGGTTCCATCTCACCAACACTTTACTGATGTGTAAACATCTTAGTTCTCTGTGTACGGCATCTGGTAGGAGTGATTTCGTGAAAATGTAACGGACCCCACGTGTATTAACATATACCCGTATATAATCAATTTCGTAAAAATTAGGGTACATACCAAACGTACTTGTGTGCCACAAGAAAATTTATGATAGTTTGATTTTTAGAGTGTTGTTATTGCAGCATTTGTTTTAGCCATGTATGCGATGTATAAAATATTCAAATGTCAATTCCCAAAAAATAAGAAATTATTTAAAAATTGGTATTCAAATTATAACAAAAATTTTAGCTGAGGAGATTTGTCGGTACCTTCAGAAGCCAACTGTAAAAAAATTCACCGCAGACAGCTAGTCAAATAAAACATTTCTGCATCATCCTCAGAAAGATGATATAGAATGCCGAAAATTCAGCACAAAGGCTTGCTTGATTGCGCAGCTGTAGGACATCAAACTTGAAATTATTTACATAAATCACTTCTGTGCAGTCCACAGCCATCCACACACTGGGTTCTGGTGCCAAGACCATTTGAGTTAGGCTATTACAATTTTGCACAGCTTCTTTTAAGACATTTGAACGCATTCTGCCAAGTTAAAAACAAATCGAAGATGGTTGGGCTGGAGCCATTTGTTGAACTGACATTAAATCACCTGTAGGTAGATACAAGTCTTTAGAAATTATTATTAACTGATTTTATTTATACAAATAAAAACGTAAATGTTCGTTCATAAATATAGACAGGTATAGAGATATAGGGAAAAATACAGATATATAGAGTGAGATTTATATATAGATATAAATCGACAGATGTAGAGAGATATAGATAGGGAGGTAGATTAACATATAGATAAAAATAAAGATACAAAGAGAGATAGTAAGAGTGATGATAGATATGGATGGATGGATACATCTATGATATACAGATATAGATAGAGATGCTTTAAATGTGTGTACCTACTTCAAAACAAATACAAAAAATTGAAAGAGGCATAGCAATTCACGCTGGGCATACCTAGTAGTAAATATATTCCCTACGATGGGTAATATAATTACAAATAAATTTAGAAATGTAAGTGTGTAGATTAAGTACATGATTGCTGTGCATTAATATTGTTACGAGTATAATGCGGGGGTACTGGGTTCGTAAAGGATATCACAATTATGTTTTATTAGTTATATTAATTACTAATAAATAATTGTACTTTAAAATGTCTGATCACCAATCACTTGCACTTACAAATGTTTATTCGAAAGTCACTCCATGTCTGTAACGTTCCACAGTTCGCACTCCTCATTGGAGCTAGGCTCACAGTGATTCGCTCCTTACCTCGCGCCTGTCCACACTCACGCAGTCTCGCGACATTCAGTCGCACTCTCACGGTCCCGCCATTCCACGTCGCGCCGCTCTTCGCCGATGTCGCACTTCCCTTCACTCGAGGAAATCTCGGAACTCCCGCGGAGGCCGGCGTCGTCGCTTATATACCCGTGGCGTCCTTCTCGAAGGGACGAGAGCAGCTGTGACGTGTCGCGTCGTCCCGGGCCGACCCGACGTCCGAAAAGACCAGAAAGACGGCGTTCATTCGCGCCACTCCGCGCGACGGCCTCGAGAAACCCGCAGAATTCCCAGAACGCTTAACGTGTCAGTGAAAATAGTCCGTGGCGGGATGGTGATGGGAGAGCGGAGGGGGATGGTTAGCCAGACCCTTACAATCCTGCCAGGCACGAGTGACATACGTGACGTCAGAGCCCACGCAGGGCCGCTGGCCAGACTCTATTGGCTGGAAGGCCCGCTCAGGTACTTGCCTCCTAGTATGCACGTAACAATATATTGTATAATTAAAAACTGGTCTGTAAAAGGCAATCGTTTATTATGTGACTGTACATTGAATACTAAGGCATGAGAAGATGACATATCAGACCCTGGTCAATATCTGTAAGCAAACTACTCATCTAGAACAATTCATTCTACTCAAACGCACTATATGTGTGACAAGGTGTCGAGGAGTTGGGTAGCCTGCAGACTGTCCTCGTAGCAGAGTCAGGCCAAGGTTATCATATCATTACAGTGTTATCGTATTCAAATATTAGACCACATTTCAAGTAGATGAGACAAGTAGAAATAAAATAAATATAAATTGTATTGCTTGGATACCTATACCAACTAGGAAAAGAGTTAAGCGGCTGAATACATCTTCATGAAACAGAGATAAGAACCATCCCGATTAAAACAACCTTCAAATTAAAAAAAAATTCTGATTGAAACAGGTCCATCCATTCGGGAGTTACGATGTCACAGCCAGTCAGACAGAGGCTTCAAACTTATCTAACTGTTAACACTCCTGTTTAAGCATGGGAGGTTAATAAATAAAAGCTCTCAAAAAACGAAAATTTAAATACCAACATGGTGTTGGGTCACAAATTATCACAAAAAAAATTTATGTAATTATGAACACTTTTCGACAATATTTATCATTCTCTGTTGACGACATTTCATAAAAGTATGCAATAATTTCATCAATTTTTTGTTATGACGTCACGTTAAACTATCGTCCGTAAACTGACTTTACATACAACCAATTTTTTTTTTCATTTCTCGTCCTTACTATTAGCTAAGGGGCTATTTCTGTAAATATAATACTATACCTCTCTTGTATATATAATTACGTAGCTAAACGTAGATTTTATATTTGACCCATACCGCAAATTTTGTACGCTTACATTATCTACTTACAATAATTGGTAAAACCAATATCCTTCCACAAAGAAAGTTTAAAAAAAAATCACCTTATAAACCTCAAAAAACGCATCGCGATGATTTTTTTTTTTTGCTGCCGTATTACAACGACTGAAGTTTTTAAAAATGAAGCCATTGGAGGCTATGCACCTTAAGGAAACGGAGCTTCCTATGAGGCGCAGTTGTGCCATCTTCGAATGTCCTTCAACCACGAATTTCTCCTTCACTTGTATCTTTCCTTCAATGATGAGTTGCATTTAACTGGTATCTCATGTCTCTCACAATCTACCCTCGATTTTGCGTTTTCCTTTGCTTTATAGTGAACAGCAGTTCCTTTTGCTTCTTTAACCGTTGAAGGACTTCCGTCGTTTGAAATTTTCAGCACCCCCATGTATGCGTAAGAGATGGCGATGGATACACTTCAAGTTCTTTTCTCTAGATTTTGGTTAAGGCATTCGCATCCACTGAGAGAAAAAAAACAAATCTAACATGTTGAATTTACAGGAATAGCCCTTAAATAATACCAGCGATAAAATGTAGGAATCAACATGGAGTAGGTGCGTAGTAATCATATTTTGATGTCTCACGAACTGAAAGAGAACATGCGGGTAGAAATCGAGCGTTCAGAATATCTGGACTGCACTGCACTCGAGAGCAGAACGCGGGTCGAACAGGCCAGCGAGTCCACGGGGTCGAGGAGGGGCAACGTGCGGGCGAGACGCGAACTGCGGGCGACGCCGATGACGAGGGGTCAGCGGCGGACGATAAAAATACCCCGGCGGGGCGACAGATCGCCAGGCGACTGGGGGAGAGAGCTATTTCTGGTGACCCCGAGGGGATTGTAAAAGGGGGGGGGGGGGGGATGTTTCGGCCGCTGGAGCAGAACCACAAAATGGAAACAGCACACCCCGGAGACGTCGCAGGCACGTCCCGGAAATCTCACGGGAAGCCTTCTTTTCACAGACGAGAGAGCCATACGCCCGATCATGCATCTTGTTTTTTTTTTCATTGTAAAAAGTTAGGTTAGCTACATTATAAATACTTTAAAACATTGTGGACGGTTGATTTGGTTAGGATAGCTACATTAAAGATACTGTGAAATCATGTAAACGGTTTCCTAACCCTGGATAGCTACATATTAAAAAGTTATTTGCTAAGCAACCATAAAATGATTTTACAGTCTTTTTAATGTAACTATACTTACCTATTATAACCAACCATCCACAATGTTTTAAAGTATTTATAATGTAGCTAACCTATCCTAATCGACCGCAAAATTTAATGCCACACCGGTTTATACAATGAGATAGAACAGAAAAAAAAGGAGGGAGCATGAACTTCGGGGAACTTCGGGTGTGGCTCTCTCGTCTGTGAAATGAAGGCTACCCGAAATCCCACCCCATCCTCCGTCACGGACGTGCGGAATCAGCGTGACCAGAAACCCCACAAACATAAATTACGGACTTTTCTCCTACTTCTAGGGCGATGTTTCAAAACGTCCGGGTAAGGGGGCAAGTAGGCACTGCCTTGTTGGGATACACTAGTAACCCACCCGCGGTTTTAACAAAGGGTTCCATGCACGTGGCTGCAAACTACTTCCAACGCATTCTAGCGGACTTTTCACATCCATCGTTAAAATTGTCACGGAAAAAACCCTATAGATAGCAGCACCATCGCACAAAAATGGAACAACTTTTCTCATTTTCTGATGTACTTTCTAAGTTGCAATTATTACTGCCACAGATATTCACTAAGTGTTATATAATGGCTGAACAGTTACAAACACTTGCGCGACGATTTACAGAAATTATAAGACACTTAGTAATATCTGTTGAAAACATTGGCGGCAGAACAACAAATACAGGAGAGGTATAGTATTATATTTACAGAAATAGCCCCTTAGCTAATAGTAAGGACGAGAAATGAAAAAAAAAAAAAAAATTGGTTGTATGTAAAGTCAGTTTACGGACGATAGTTTAACGTGACGTCATAACAAAAAATTGATGAAATTATTGCATACTTTTATGAATCAAATCGAATATTTTTTATTGAATTATCACTATTTTGTATGGATACAAAGGAGGAGTGAAATGAAATCTTCAATTTAATTGATAAATTTACTTTTATTTGCACTCATTAATTCAAATATGTTTATTACTTTAACGAAGAGATTATTATAACTACAACTTTTATACATTTTTGCTATTTAACTTCTTCCAATCAGTGTTATTCTGTTAGAATAGGACGATGATAGGAAAAGTAGGAAACGAATGGGAGTGTTTCAAATTTAATGTGCCTCGAAAAAGTCAAATCGATGGTTGTTCCAATCCAGTAGAAGAGAGAGATTCGGCGCAAGCGTATAATGAGCGTAACGGGACACAGCGTAACGGGACACTTTTTCGTAAGTGCAGCCGGCGTTCATCGATTTATTAGACGTTGTCACGTCAAAAATAATAATCTACATGACGTGAGAGACCCTACCTTAGTGCCCATCATAAATGAGCAATTTATTTTCCCACGGCAGCACAACCACCAAATAACGGGTGTTCTCCTCCAACTCGTTACCTTTTTTTCACCGCGACGTACGAGGTGCTGCACTTACCAGCGCGAGGGCACCTCGGTTCGCCTGTGGGTTAGGCGACCCGCGAAGCTTCAGCGAGGCCGAATAACAAGTACTCTTTCATTTTATTGTCACGTAGCAACGTAAGTACCACCCCGTGCTAACGCAATTTTGCATAGCTTCGGCGAAAGGAATAAATATTATTCTGGTTCATAATGGCCGTCGCCCCTGAAGAGGCGAGAGAGACCAACACCGACGCTCCAAGACACCGAACCGCCAATACAAGAGACCCAGCGAAGCTCTGCCCGCCCACAGGACGTCATCATCGAAGTAAGTCCCGTCACTAGGAACCACAACCGAGGTGCTGGCAATGACGTCACCAGTACCGAGGGTCATGTGTTCCAAGTCCTGAGTCCACGAGTGAATACTCGCTCGGCGAGAAACGAGTAAAGACCGAGCTAGAGTAAGATGGCGGCAGGAGCGTGGCGGGAGGATATACGTCCCCGGACGAGCGAGGAACACTCGCTCAGTAGTGGAGCAGGAGAGTTGACTACCGGATGATAGCGAAAACTTGGCGACTCAAGTGACTGGTTAGAGTCCGGGGGGGAAGAGCAAGCAACACTCGCCCAGCGAGTAGGAGTAACCGGGCTGAACGACAGAGGACGAGGTGTTACAGCGCGCCAACAGCGAGCGACACTCGCTCGCCCTGTGTGCAGCGAGTGGGAGATATCTGTGAGGATAGCGTGGATCAACGTCACGGCTGGTGAGGAAGACCAGACCTCCTGGTGCTGACGAGTCGCAGCGAGCGGCGAGAGCGAGTTCCTCGTTCCTCGGAGAAACCTCGCGTCCCGCCAAGAGCTGGCGTGCGACCACGGAGCGAGGCGAGTAGCGAGAGCGAGTGTGACCGCCTACTGCAGAGTGTTCGCCATAGCATCTGAGCTAAAGAATAAAGACGGTTGTCAATATTTTAAATGATAGTTATTTCTTGGAAAGCAGCGTTTTAAGCAGAGTTGTAAATGGTCAGTGTCATACATTTTAATGGAGTGTTCTTGCGTGCTTGCAATTATTTTTTTTGTCTATGGCAACAGAATCGTAAAGCATAATTTGTACTAAAAGCACATACTGGAGTAAATACCCAGTTTTAACTTAAAACCCCAACAATCACGTGTTTTAACAATATTTTTTGTATGGGTGTTTTAAATCTTTTAATTAATATGGATGATTCCAAAATTATTTGTATTCACAGTTGACGGATAGAGAGGACATTTTTGAAATAATCGGTACGGAAAGACAAAAAAAAAAGCACGAGTATTCATTACGTTTAATGAAAGCTTATAATTTGGATAAAATTGAAAATTAAAAATTTTGTGTTTTGGCACAAAAACACCCCTCGCATATCCCATATGCCGCACACTAGAAAGTGAACCACCATGCAAATTAGAACACGTAACCAACAAAAACTAAAACGTTCGCAGGCTTTCACGGCCGTTGTCTGAAGTAGCTTGGCTTCTGGGTTGTAGCCGTGTCATTGATGAATAATTCACTATTATCCATCAAGGACACGGCTACAACCCAGAAGTCAAGCTACTTTAAAAACTAAAACGGATGACGCAATAAAATAATTTAAATTTCGACTATGATCAAAAAATCCTTCCCGGAGGGAGTTATCGCACAGCTCGCGGACGAAGCTCCGAGCCGGCTGGGGCTCGCTGCTGACCTTTCACCCGGCATTCCGCGTGACCTTTAGCTGGAGCATTAGGGGGGGAGGGAGCGGAAGAGCAGCACCACTCCTCCCCTACCCCATACTCCCGCGGATGACAGGAAATTAACCCGAAATGACTCCCGCTCGCAAGTGCAACGCGGCCGAAAGTCACTTCAGTTGGGGGGTTTGTTGGCTCGTGGGGGATTTAGTCGCATCGAGCACGGACGTTTCGGTCGACGTTGCGGTCGCCATCATCGGGGTATTTATCCTACCGAGGGTCTAACAATGCAATGGGAGGTCGGCTACTCGTCATCACCGATTTCGTCAGGATTCACAGAATATTTAGGGCTTGACTATAAATGAAAGTGGCGCAGGTGGAAGCTAAAGATGGCAAAGTTTTTCTGAAATTAAATTTTTTTTTTGTGGCGGATCGGTCAATACTTAAGTCTTTTATATTAGAATTATTCCCAAGTAATCGTTTGCGCGGCGCCAAGAGTTCGGATTCGTTATTCGAGGATAGAGGGTTCTAATCCCCCACGGAAAAGTTTTTCTTTGGTCTCTCTTCAAATTTTACAATACTTAAGAATGAATTAAATAAGACATATTTTACTATATTAATTTATATATTCACAAAATCCATAGGGCGTTATATTTTATTATTAATTACAATTCCTTCTTGAAAAGTTATTCGCAAATAAACTTATAATACGTAACTCGGACGCATAATTTAACGGATATTTCTCAACAAAATACAGAGCGTGAAAAAACACACGAATTTGATATTTTCAACTACATTTCCTTATGAAAATCGCACGTAGTTTCCGCACCCGCCGATAGAATTCATTCGATTTGCAGAGCGGAAGGTTTTTAATTATATAATGAAACTGCTACTATAAAAGTGAAAAATAATTTTAAAAAAATACCAAACCCGGCTTTGGACCTGAATTTCGAAAAGGAATTTCTATTAAAATACTGCTCATCTTGCTAAAATTTACTAAACAGTTAATAATTAGTATAAGGTTTCCATTTGACTTTGTGAACTTTGGTTCTCGCCATTCGCCACAGATGGCAGCACCGTGGTTACACATTTCCGTTCCATTCACGAAATTACTCCTACCAAATGCTGTATACCGAGAGCTACGATGTTTGCAAACAACTAATACCTAGTGCTGACAATGAAACGGAAGAACCAACTGCCCTTATGAGACAAGAGTCTTCCAGAACGAACTATTTCTTGTCTAACCGACGAACTGTATTTTCCGGGCGGGAGGTGCCAAGAGACGTATGGCGACACACGACCCATGACGAGACGCCACATATGGCGATAGGGGAGGGGGAGGGGGGGGAGTGTTGGAGGGGGGTTGGGGCACGGGCAGACACGGCAGAGCTGTGCGCACAAAACCACTCCCGTCGCGTTACGCGCCGCGGCTATTCTTAGCCCCGGGACAGGGAGGGAGGGGAGGGTTCCCGAACCGCGCAGCTGTCGACTTGTCGACTAGCGCCACGTGCTTCCGCGCACGGCATCAACATATTTCAAGATAACTTGCTAACTCCGTGGAGCCGGATATATCTTTGAAATTATTAGCGTTTATTGACGTGACAACGTTTAATAAATCCGAACGCCGGCTGCACGCACGAAAAAAGTATCCCGTTACTCACATTGTCCCGTTGCGCTGTGTCCCGTTACGCTCATTGTACGGTCGATTGGAACAACCATCGATTTGACTTTTTCGAGGCACATTAAACTTGAAATACTCCCATTCGTTTCCAACTTTTCCTATCATCGTCCTATCCTTAACAGAATAACACAGATTGGAAGAAGTTAAATAGCAAACAAGTATAAAAGTTATAGTTAAAATAATCTCTTCGTTAAAGTAATAAACATACTTGAATTAATGAGTGCAAATAAAAGTAAATTTATCTATTAAATTGTAGATTTCATTTCACTCCTCCTTTGTATCCATACGAAATAGTGATAACTCAATAAAAATTATTAAATTTTATTCATAAAAGTATGCAATCATTTCATCAATGTTTTGTTATGACGTTGTCACGTTAAACTATCGTCCGTAAACCGACTTTTTTTTAAATTTCATTTCATACAAATCAATATCATGATTGTAATTAACTTATAAACACACACCGATGTGTATTGATTTTGAAGTTAGAGAATTTTATTGTTGTAAATAAATATTTAGCTAAAAATGTGTTTCAGACTAAAATTTAAACTATAGTGACAATTTTCCTTGACCTTTAAAAGTTTTCCTGACATATCCATGATTTCCCTGATCATTTTCAAACTCCCTGACAACATTTTTTTTTAAGTACTCTAAGCTCTTATGACATTTGGTTGGGTAGTTTCGTGAGTGCGGCGGAAGTAAAGGCACGGAAATCTCTAACAGACGGTGCAGCTTATATATGGCGAATGGCGCGAACCAAAGCTCGCAAAGCCAAAGGGAACCTATATGGTATTAACTGTTAAATGAATTTAAACAAGATGGACAGTATTAAAAAAAAATAATCGAATTTAAGGTCCAAAGTCGGGATATTTTTTTCCAAGTATTTTTCGCTTTTATACGAGCCGTTTCATTATATAATTTAAAGCCTTTCGCTCTGCAAGTCAAATGATTTAATAGTCGACGTAGCTGCTCCGGCAGCGAATTCTAGCGGCGGGTGCTGAAACTACGTGAGACTCGCGTCAAGAAATGTAGTTGAAACCCAATTTTTGTGTATTTATCACACATGGGACGATTTTTTTTTTTTTTTTTTTTTTTTTTTTTTTTTTTTTTTTTTTTTTTTTTTTTTTTTTAAGAATCCTTATCTTATGTTGAATTTCCTGTCCGAGTTTCGTGTTCTGAAAGACTCGCTAACTTGTTTTTTTAAGTTAATTTTATTTACAGTCGGTAAGGTTAAGTCCAGGCGATGACTCAACATAGCGTAACAAAAAGTGCAACACTCAGGATTCGGGAAAGTTGTGGTGGGGGGGGGGGGGGAAGGGGTGTAGGGGATATAATTAATAAAGTAGAGAGACGAATCAACGACGCCTTAAACTTTGTGGTAGCCTGGAGAATGCTTGTAGAACTGGCGAGCGTAACAATCAAGCTTCCTGAGGCAGGTGGGTGAGAGGAAAAGCATACCAGATGACGTGTATCTTCTGTTTATTGCAACTCTACTACAGGCAATTATGACGTAGTAGTTTACACACCGGTCACCATCATCATCTGCCTGCTGACCCAGTCGCTTCTCTGATATCTTTCCGCTGCGGGAGTCACGTTTTCAGGGGTAGCCCCCATGCACTGGCCACGCCTAGTATCTAGTGATTTCTGCATGCTGTCGTCTCGGGATAGTTTCTCTGTGCCGCATACGTCTTCTAGCACTTGTGGCACCCCTACCCCAAACATGGTCACGGGCTTGATACACAGTTCCTATTGGCTGGCTTCGACGATGCTTTCCGGCCTTCGACAGTATTGCCCTTTGCCATTGACGTTGCTTCTAAGATAACTGATAATTAATCCGGCCCGGTGCCATCTTATCGCTTGTGGCCTTACATAGAAAAATGGACTAACTACCTTATATTTTACAAATATACACGAGTACAACATTTAAATACATGATAAGGCGTTTTGGGCCATAACAATGTTTTTCGTCAGAGCAACCAAAAAAAAAAAAAAAGCCAAGACGACTGGAGAAGAAACAAAGTTTTACTATTGTATTGGAAATTAAATATTTAAAAACGTAAAACCTATCATTACTAATCCTAGTAAGTCTAAATGGAAGAAAGTAAGATTAAAAACTTAAAATGTACACAAAAATTAAATGAGTGTATGTGTAAGTTTGTTTGTTTAGCAATGGTGAGTTCGTGTACCCGCATACTTTTGGGATGTTAGCACTAGTGTGCGTGGATATGAGTGTTCGTAATGGCGTACGAGCGCGTGAGCGTATGTACGCACGTACATAGAGAGACCTGAACGTAAGCACTTGTACACAAGAATACATGATTGAGCTTGCACCCGATCAATCTTTAAGTTCGTTTTTTTTCTTCTTTAATTTTTTTTACAATTATAAAAAAAAGGATTTAGAGATTTCTGTTATGTATTGAACCATAGTAAATTGAAATTACCATAATTTCTTCCCTTCTGCTCGCATCTTACTGTTGTATCTACATTCTTGTGCTGAAAAACATCACTGTCTTGTCCTACAATCATTGGCACGAATTTGCAATAGTCCAACATGGCGGGTGGAGGAGTCAGTCACACTTTGTCATTTCCGAATCTATCATTTTCATTTTTTTTTATTTTACCTATACTATTTCTTAAATCTTATGTATTGACAATCTTAATCTATAATTATAATGCATATTAATGTATAATTTTTATATTATAACAAATCTATATAAATATAATTGTAAATGTTCGTTCGTTCAAAATCTTAAATCTCCGAAGGTTCTTCACCGACTGCTTTGAAATTTTGACATCGAATACGCACGTGCTTTTATATGTCAGTGTCAAACCTGTGAAAGGTAAAAAAAAAAATACATAAAATATAAATAGGTAAAAAAATTCTCTGTCTGTAAAGTCGGTTTACGGACGATAGTTTAACGTGACGTCATAACAAAATTTATTTTTATTTGCACTCATTAATTCAAATATGATTACCTTAATGAACAGATTATTTTAATTATAACTTTTATACAAAGAAGGAGTGAAATGAAATCTACAATTTAATTGATAAATTTACTTTTATTTGCACTCATTAATTCAAATATGTTTATTACTTTAAAGAAGAGATTATTTTAACTATAACGTTTATACATGTTTGCTCTTTAACTTCTTCTAATCTGTGTTATTCTGTTAAGGATAGGACGATGATAAGAAAAGTAGGAAACGAATGGGAGTGTTTCAAGTTTAATGTGCCTCGAAAAAGTCAAATCGATGGTTGTTCCAATCGAGTGGAAGAGAGATAGATGAGGCGCAAGCGTACAATGAGCGTAACGGGACAATGAGTCATCCTTTTTCGTGCGTGCAACCGGCGTTCATCGATTTATTAGACGTTGTCACGTCAAAAATTGGTTTTCAATATTGTCATTGCTACAGCGACATACATAGAGGCATAGAGAAAGATATAGAAGGATATGGATAGAGAGATAAAGAGAGGTGTATATAATGATAGAGAAATATACATATATTCAAAGATAGAGAATTACAGAGAGATGCTTTTATGTGCGTACATACTTCAAACAAATTACAAAATAAATTGATAAAGCTTTGCAACGCATGCAAGGCATTAGCTAGTAACTTAGTATAACATTTATTATTCATAGCCCTAAAGAATAATGACTGGAATGTAGGCTACATCATGATTCACACATTCATTCAAAGTTTAATAAATCCCTGTGTCATTCAGATACAAATTGTCAATTTAGCTGACGAAAATACTGAAAGGTTAACTTCGCACCTCGGATCATTAGCCATAACGCGATCGCATCCACCACAACTTAACTGAAATGATTATAATTCCTCGGCGCACATGCTCCGAGATTACCTTCGAACCAGCAACCCGACCGCCGCAGGTTCGCCAGCCAATCAGAGCCGCAGCTTCGCCAGCCAATCAGAGCCGCAGCTCATCCGTGACAAACCCCGCCGAGGAGCGGGGACAGCAGGTGGGGAGGGGAGGCGCCTTTAATTACCGCCGCCGGCGATCCGCGTGTGCTCTGGCCGTGCGCCGGGTAGCGCCGGGTAGCGCACGGTAGCGCGGCGCATTTCTCTCGCGCGTTTCCGACCTGATTCACACGGCGATGCGTGCCGCCAGAGCCAAGGGAAGCCTTCATTTCACAGACGAGAGAGCCACACCCGAAGTTCCCCGAAGTTCATGCTCGCTTTTTTATTCCCCCGTTTTAACTCCTTGTATAAACCGGTGTGGCATTAAATTTTCCGGTCGATTAGGATAGGTTAGCTACATTATAAATACTTTAAAACATTGTGGATGGTTGATTATATTAGGTAAGTATAGCTACATTAAAAATACTGTAAAATCATTTTATGGTTGATTAGCAAATAACTTCTTAATATGTAGCTATCCAGGGCTAGGAAACCGTTTACATGATTTCACAGTATCTTTAATGTAGCTATCCTAACCAAATCAACCGTCAACAGTGTTTTAAAGTATCAATAATGTAGCTAAACTAACCTTTTACAATGAACAAAAAAAACCGAAGATGCACGATCGGGTGTTTGGCTCTCTCGTCTGTGAAAAGAAGAAGGCTTTCCCAGAGCCACAGCCTCGGCACAAGACAATGGCGACTCGCACGTAACTGCTTTAAAGCACACAGGTATAGTTTAAAACCAGCAGAACACGACAGACGATGTCCCGACAGTGTTTATTGATTTACCTCTATAAATCTATAATGAAAGGTTCGTAATCTATAATATATAAAGCATTTCAGTAAAATTTGGAAAAATAAAAGATTACTCACATTTATAAGATTTATTGGTATGAATTGATAAATTTACATTTTTTATTAACAATTTAAGTGAATGAACAATACTGTTGACTCTTCCAATCGCTCTATAACCGAACTTAAAATTATTCAAAATAATACTAATATCTAGTGTAACACAAAAGTGGATAAACAATATTTTTTTTTTTTTTTTTTGGAAAATATTCTCTGTGTTAAATATCTATGTATACCAATTTTCATGGCGATCGGTTAAACGAAGTAGAAGTTGATGCGCTGCAGCGCCATCTAGCGGCGATTAATAGCAATGGATAGCATAAAAACCTTCTCCATTAAAAAAAAAACAATCAAGGGTGCCAATTTTCATGATGAACGGTTAAACTGTGTCACAGATGATCAACATCATAAATACCAACATCCATGTACATATATGTATATATATACACGTATATCAATATATATATATATATATATATATATTGATATATGTGTATATATATACATATATGTACATGGATGTTGGTATTTATGATGTTATATATATATATATATATATATATATATATATATATATCCAATCCCTGCAGCCCTATGTGTGTTATGTGGGTTGGTAGCCCTTCATCCCCCATTGGTGAAAAATATTTTAGTTTAGTACGAAAGCAACGCGATTTTATCAGAAAACAATTATAAAAATTCCCACCAAACCGGATCGGACATGGCGTCGAATGAATGTAGGCAGGTTAACATTTTCTTGTGTCTACTAATTGACCGTCGCTGCACTATATGTAGGTACATTTCAATGTAAACTAATGATTGTCACGCTGTAAAGCCAAAATTTTAAAGTTTTTTATAACCGCTCATTATTTCTTTTAAAGTATTAAAGGTTAGTTGTTCTATTATAAAATTAATAACAATGAATTTGAAAATGTTGTAGATGTTCTGAAATTATATAAAATTTTCTGGAAAGTTGTATAATGTTTGAAAATATTCAAGAATACGTTCCAGCTTAGAAGAATATATAAAGGCGATAGTGAGACGTTTACTTCAGTATATTTTTGACAATCGATTACAGCGGATCAAAAAATAGTTCAAGTAATAGAAAGTAAAATAAATTTTAGTGAACATTTTCAAATGCAATAAACGTAAGTAAATTCCTTAACGAAGTTAACAGTTTTTAAAATTAAAGTATGTAAAATAATATTCAATTGGATAATAATAAATTTTAGTGAACATTTTCAAATTTAAGAAACATAAATAAATTCCTTAACAAAGGTAAGTTTTTTTTTTAAAATTATAATTTAAGTATGTAAAATAATATTCAATTTCAGGATACTGTAGATGTTCTGAAATTACATTTAAGTGTGTTAAATAATATTTACATTTTATGTATCAAAAGGATCCAGAACATTTTGTAAAACGCAGAAACGTAAAAGGAGGAAATCTTACCAGTGATGAATCGAGAGAAAACACGTTTAGCTTTACTTTTACATAGCAGGAGAATGAATACATTGAGAGAAAAGTTGATAGATTAATTGTGATTCTTTCTCGTTGTTCATCAACATACGTTACCAAGCACCATTTCAGCGATGTTTTGGGCGGAACAATGTGGCGACTTAAATACGGTTTAAAAGTGACTTCAACTAAGTCAAAGCATTCCGTCCCCTGACTATTCATAACTCCATGGCAAGAAGCCACTTTTTGTCCAGTTGACGGTCAGCGGCATGTTTTCCGGTCACCTAAAACAACTAGATGAAGTACAGCGTTTGCATTGCATTCCGCGTTGCATGGAAGAGACTGTGTGTAACGACAGAGATCCTGATTCATACTTATCAAACCTGACCACCTTCAGAGGTGGTCAGGCAACATACCTGCAATGTTTTGTGCATTGCAATATGGCGAAGGTACCTAAGGTAGAAAGTTATCCCCTGGCAATTTCTAACTCCGTGCGGATAACACATTGCCAGGCGAAAGGAAAACGGGCCGGATTCTACACACACAAAAAAAAAATATTTCGCGGAACGCAAGTCGCTTGTTAAAGCGTTCCTGGCAGGAAAGTAGGAGCGATAGAATAAAAAAAAAAAGGCACTGGTTTTAAGTCACGAGCTGACCGCAAGCTTTGTCGGCACAACTCGTCCGTGAAGAGAACTACCCCGTGACGAGCTGAAGAATGAAAGTAAGATACAATTCGCAGGACATTGAAAAGAATATCTAAGAAGAACAGAAAGAGAGAAAGAGAAAGTTGCATGCAGCAACCCAACGACACGCACATTTATGACACACGCAATAACTCACGGCAAAAAATAAATAAATAAATAAATAAAAAATAACTTGCAGATTTTGTTTGGAAAAAAAAGTTGACCGTAATTAACAAACTTGGAAATATTTATAAACAACCAATGAGCTTTCTTTTACACACAAACAATGCAAGTTGTATTTTATTTGAAATCTATGTGCTGAAAGTAATACCTACTTAAAATCATTTTACGATAAATATGATTCACTTAAGCCATAATTACACAACTAAGTACGGTATTTTACAAAATTAACAAATTAAATATATCAGTTAATATATCCTTTCTGTCTTTCGATGGTTCAAGAACACAATTTACTGTAAAATGGTCAAATTGCTTATATTGAAGCTTTTTATGATTGAACTATCACAATTTTAAAAAAATAATCGTTAGAAATGTTTCATAGGTATGTGGGTATCCTACGTAGTAGCAATTTCTCGGCAGCATGTGAAAATTGTGTTTGTCTGGTTATAAGTTTAACATCTATTTGCTCCGCATAAACATTCTTAAGCTGCTCAAAATGTTTCTCTTTACTTCACGATTAAAGAAACTGCAGGGATAAGAAATCCCGAGAGGTCAGCCCATTCGGGCGAAAAAAGTTGCGATCCCAGTGTTTGCACACCGCGCGGCGCCGGATGTCTTCGAGACGACGTAGGCCTACATCTCACGAAGTGTTTTCGGCTCGCCCGAATATTTACCTTCGTTTAACTCGAGCATTTTTTTTAAAAGCCGCCCGTAATCTACTAACAAACAGCTTGCTACAATACTGACAGGAACCATAACCCAGTCAAGTCTATCCGTCCACTAAAGTGGACAATTTACATCTCAATGATACATGGAAGTTGATGGAAAATGCCGAAGTTGGGACAATGTACTATTTCTTACGGGACTACGACTTCGTGGTAGCTTGCCAATCGTGAGGATTCGGCCATGTTCGGGCGTATCCGCCGCTCGTTGCCTATGATCACGGTCATACTCACATAGAGGCGAAAAGAAAAACAGCTTTCACTAGGCTCATGGCCCTCTAACCCGTCATGAGCAGACGTTTAGGTAGCTCTGTTAAAAACGGAATAATAATTTATAACGCACTAATAAAACCAATAATCACGTATGCAGCGCCGGTGTGGGCAACAGCAGCGGAATCTCACTTAATCAAGCTACAGAGAATTCAGAATAAGAGTATTCGTATTGCGACAGATGCGCCTGTGTATTGCCCCGTAAGGGCTAAGCACAGAGAGCTCAAACTCGAACTTTTAAAAAAAATTATTATTTCCGAACTGCGCAAAAATTCTATGGTAAATGTGCCATAAGCAGAAACCCATATATTTCATAACTGGGCGAACAAGATCCAGAGTTGCATGGAAAATATAAAATGCCAAATTCAATCCAGACCTCCGTAGTGTGCTGTGGCTGGCTGAGCGATCGGCCAATCAGTCTCCCGCGAGTTGAAAATTAAATTATAGACATTAATGAAATAATTTGCTAATTCAAAATGGTCCGAAGCACGCAGGTGTAGGTTCGGCTCCCGGGAGTTCATTGCCTGTTGTGTTAGGGCTGACTCCCTATGTACGATGGGCATGGCCCGCCTGGCAGGCTTCACCTCCAGTGCCGATTGTGTTTCTGAAAGACATGGGATTTTGAATTGCAAGCTTGCAACAAATCCCAAAATGCGAATAGGTCTTGACTTAATTCACCTGTAACTTTATACACCGACAGTTCCTCTATATTTAACTAGTAGTATAGTAGTAGATATTAGAGATTTGTAAATTAGTAATAAGTCCTAGATACTAAGTAATAGTCATCAAAAATATATATTTCTAAAATAATAAAAAAACTAAAAATAATAAAAAAATATTTATAGTTATTATTTCAGTTTTATCTTAAGCACTGCACGTCCATCCCTGAGTTGGGTGTTTGCATATTTCGTAACGAAATGCCTAGTTTGTAAGTCATTTATCTGTTTGTCTTAGTTTCTTAGTTTTTTAGGTGCTGACGCGGCGGAGTGAGTGGTCAGTGCAACCACTCACCACCAGGGGCGCTTGCGTCCCTGGTCACTAAATCCAGCACTGGACAAACAGCAAAGCGGACCCCGAGTACAAGTGCCCAACCCCCGCATGGTAGACTCTTTTCTACTCTGTCCAACACTTCATCCAGACCATCCTCTTGTCTCCTGTAAATTCCTACACGTAATGCATGCCAATTTGCATCCCGCATGAATGTGCCCAGGGTTTTCCCTGTGTCTATGCAGGTTTTACCTGGGCCCAACCTATCTCTAGTTATAGTCTAGATTTAAGAGTGAGGGGAGTTAGTCATGGCGCCAATCGCTGCCATGGCTGGCCAATCCCCTCCTAGCACATGATGCATGCGACCCTCTCCCTGCATGGCTAATCCCAGCATGACTAGGCGTATAGGCTTCGGCCTGAGACACACCTAGGTCCCTCCCTAACCCGGACCCCTTCAAAATACACTTAGTTTAAGTTAGGTTAGGACAAAAAAATCACGATCATACAGATAGGTCTGGCAACTTCCTATCTTTTGCCTTGGCGTGTCTCGACGGCTTAGTGAAGCTCGCGGTGGCCTGCAAACTAACGGCGCTAGTAGTAGTTGAACCCATCATTCACATTGTGTTAAAAGAGAATTTCTCATAAAATATTATATTATTCCTAAAATTCCGACTCAATGTTTAAATCTTTCCCCAGATTACTATTTTTTTATTCGTTTGGGTGCTTGGTAAATGCCCTAAAATGTTTCAGGAATATGTTTAAAAGTATTGTCAAGTCAGAGGAGTGGCGCAAAAGTCAAGCGAGTTGTCTGACTATCTGCCGGCTCTGGTTCCATACCCACTGGTCTGTCCGTTTTTGAATTTACATGCTTTCATTCCTCACAATTTTAAACTATTAATCACATAATTTAAATATGTTTGAACAGTTAAAATATGTTTGAACAGTTAAATTACACAATTGTGTAAGGTTCTTGTGTGAAAATATGAAAAATAAAAAAAAAATAAAACAGACCAGTGGGTATCGAACCCGAGCCGGCAGATAGCCAGACAACTCTCTTGACCTCTGAGCCACACCCCTGACTTGACTATACTAAAAAACATATTCCTGAAACATCCCTTCAACCTAACAGATAAGGCATTATATAGGTATTGGTATTTAGGTAGAAATGGATATTTTTTGGCCTAGGCCAAGACCACAAAATATTCTGGTCTATCATATGTACGCGGCTGTCTCATACGTTTGTAGATATTTAAATTATTTGGTTGGTTATTTTTTGAGGGGTCAGCAACTTGCGCTCAATCGAACTGCTGTGGTGAGCGCATGAGGAACTAATCAAAGGGAGATTGTGAAAGCGCCGATAGTGCTGATATAGTTCCTGACTGTTGTCAAGTAGTGCAACGGTGGCCCGACAGGAGGCGATAGTGTGGCCGAAGAATAAACAAAACTGGGCATGTGCCGTGGCCTTCGTCCGGGAGGGGAAGCCTTCTTTTCACAGACGAGAGAGCCACACCCGAAGTTCATGCTAGCTTTTTTTTCCCCGTTCTATCTCATTGTATAAACCGGTGTGGCATTAAATTTTGCGGTCGATTAGGATAGGTTAGCTACATTATAAATACTTTAAAACATTGTGGATGGTTGGTTATATTAGGTAAGTATAGCTACATAAAAAATACTGTAAAATCATTTTATGGTTGCTTAGCAAATAACTTTTTAATATGTAGCTATCCAGGGCTAGGAAACCGTTTACATGATTTCACAGTATCTTTAATGTAGCTATCCTAACCAAATCAACCGTCCAAAATGTTTTAATGTATTTATAATGTAGCTAACCTAACATTTTACAATAAACAAAAAAAAAAACGAAGATGCACGATCGGACGTTTGGCTTTAGTCTGTGAAAAGGCTTTCCAGGGAGGAGGGGGGACTTCGGGCGGGGAGCTGGGCCCACGCGGGAGTGTGCGGTGACGTCCTCAGCCTCGCCATGGCGCCGACGGCTATGGTGCTCGCTGCCTTCCAACACCTTGGGAACGCATGCGGGACGTGTGCATTTATTTATGATAAAGGCGTATATTTATAAAAATTATATCCCGGAAGAAATAATTTTAATTCTGTAAAGGTTTTACACCCTTCGCGCCTTTATTCCTCCTCCGTTCGCTCGCGGAGGATGGCATATCGAGCGTTAATCACTACTGACCATATATTAATTTTCTTAAGAATAGGTATATAAAAATACACTACCAAAATATGTAAAGCGTAGTGGTCTGATAAAATGTTACATTTGAATTAAAATTCGTTTAATCAGACATATCTAATAAGCTTCAAGAATTATCCAGAACTCAGAAAGGATTATTCATCCAAGAAAATGCCAACGATACGATATAGCTGAAGAGCAAGCTTTGATTATATTCAGTAAACTTTAAATACAGCACAACTATTTCAGATATCTAGTTTGTGCTGACTGATGTAAAAAAAAAATGTTTTTTTTAAAAAAAAATTAAGCAGAATGAGGTGTATTGGAGAAATAAAATGCTGCTTAGCTCACGCGTTTAGTTTACCTTCAAGTCAATGTATGATTTCTTGTAAATCGTCTAATTTAAACTGTTATAATATACCATTGAAACTGAGGCATTCTTTCATGAACAACCTATAGTTTTAACAAGAATGACAAGTGTAAAAATGTAAACTGTGTAACTAGCCAGAAAAAAGTGAACGCTGTACTGAAATGAAAACCGACAGAATCAATGAACTAATGGCGAACTAAAAACGTAAGTAATTCGGCCTGACGGGCAAGGTCATAGCGTATCAAAAAAAAAAATATCAGAACTTGAGCGACTGGATGGGCACCTGGAAATGTAATGTGCGGAATTACATAACGCTGCATTCAGGAGGTTTCTCTCTTCTCTGTATTCGGAAACGGCAAGTCTCAGGACCGTAACGAGGATTTGTGAAGGAGGGGGGTCCAATAATGACATTAAAACATTTTATTACGAATAAATTTTCTTTTTAAATCGAGTTGTTCAATTGTCACAATAA
This sequence comes from Bacillus rossius redtenbacheri, assembly GCF_032445375.1. NCBI lineage: Eukaryota > Metazoa > Arthropoda > Insecta > Phasmatodea > Bacillidae > Bacillus > Bacillus rossius. The sequence goes on along the minus strand of NC_086336.1, from coordinate 13,151,057 downwards.
TATCTCAGGGAACTTATAGAAGTCGAACGTTTACACAGATACATTTAAGTAATGATTTTCCTTGAGAAAATAAAAATGAACATTTTATATTTTGGTTTTTATTTAATTTGATACTTTTTGTAAGTCCGTTTTTTTTCTTTCGTTTTCGGTAAAACAAGTCATAAATACATTTATAGTAATGTTATTTACAACACGAAACACACTTGTCAAGTGTGTATGAAAAAACATTCTTACAACTAACACGTGTGCAAAACGAAATTACACACACCACCACACCCCCACACACACATTCTCCTCACCCTCCAAACACACACACACACACACACAAACACTTCTTGCAAACACAATTCCTGCCGATTGCGTACATGAGGCATACTGGGCTGGATGTGGGAGAAAAGGCATTTATAGTAGCCCGCTGTAAGGATTACAATAATCCTTCCAAATGAAGCTCTCTAGCCTGACGCAGATAAGCTGCTGTCATCTAGTCAGTCATAGCAGGGAGGGTCTCCCCTGGTCGGCGAGTCTGCGACCTGGGTGCTGCGGCGACGACGTGGGCAGACGGGGTCGCCGACCGGGTTCACACAGCGCCCGCGCAGCCGTGCGAACTCATTACGGCTGCTCCTTTGTTCTCAATGCCACCCTGGCTGGTAATTGCTATTGCGGTACACTACAAGGGAGCAAGACTGTAGAGAAAAACAAGCTGAATATACCTACATGTTCTAAACTCTTCCATGACCAGATTTTACAATTTTTTTTATCTCTATAGCTGGCACATCAATCATGAAATTTATGTTCTCAAAAAATTATTTAAATAGTTTCCACTAAAAAAAAAAAGGGGGAAGGGGGTGTTGTCTGTAAAATCGGATTACGGACGATAATTTTACGTGATAATTTCATAAGAAAAAATTGAAGAAAAATTGCATAGGCCCCTACTTATTAAATTTCAAATATTATTTACACTTTTTGGAAAATTTAATTTAAATAATTTGTTTAAATATAATCACGAAAAATTAGTAAAAAAGCCCGCCATAACCTGTTTGATATTATAGAAGATTTTCTCGCACGGTGGTTGGCCGGTTCTTGCACGCTCGGCTCAGGCGGAACGTGACAATGAGCCATGCTATTTCGTGCGTGCAGCCAGCGTTCATCGATTTATAAGACGATATCACGTCAAAAATTCATTATGTTAAACGTAATTTCCTTTTCTGTTTAGGCCTATATCTAACATTTGTAAATTACAATGCACGCAATCACCTAAAATAAAGACAGGTGTGTCGCAACTACAATGCAGCCTATTATTTGATTCATATTTTTCATATTGTTCACGGCGAAGTAGAGAGCCCTCTTAAACATGGGCGACATTCTGTAGGATTCCCAAGGAGGCCCACGGGATAACGGTTATCATTACCATTTCACAGTACCGATCTTGCAAGCGCGCGTGCTCCCCACCCCCTCAGAGAGAGGCTTATTTTATTCGAGGTCATGGGCACCCCCCACCGGGATCCAAGCCCATGCTCTTAGGGGTGCCGTCTGGACGCTGGAAGAAAGACACTGTACACAATTACTTCTATGACTCATTTAAAAAGTAATTGAGATTTATCATTTTTGTTTGCGCATAAAATGAATAAAAAGGCATTGCGCCGTCAGCGAAGCTCTCGTAACATTCCACAACCAAAATTCCTTTACGCCACGTTTGCACGGAGCGTTTCAATTGACTGTCGCCCAACACGCTGCTCGTTATATATCTCGTGTTTAACAGGCTCTCATCCAACAATTACTTCGTTATACAAACGCCAAACCACGCTGGCTACTCCACACGGGCCCTCAAATAGCTCACGCGTGAACAAGAGCTGACGACCAACCTCTTTAACGAAGCGTTAACCAACTTCCCTACATAATTTCTAATCAACTAACGACCGTTGTCAGGTTGATGGGGTCGGAGTGGAGAGACGCGACGTGAAAACTAACTTCTAATAACGGGATTTTCAATTTGAAAACTGTTCACGATAAAGGTCAATTGGCAGAGAAACTAGGCCGCGTGTTCAGAGCGAATGTCAATCGAACGAATGAAGTTCATGGCAATGATTGAAGCCTGTCGAGATCTCCTCTGTGAAAAACACTAATTAAACCATGGCAGCTGGATGAAACAGGTGCGAATGTGTTCAACTAAACAGAATGACTTAAGGTTCGGTCTCATACGCCATGTTCAATTTTTTTATTTGCTCGTCAATACTTACATTTTAGGGCTATTTTAAAACTTTTAAAACAGTACTTCGAATTCGTGGTTCTGTCACCAATATTTTCAACAGATATTCATTAAGTGTAATACATACAGTATGTCCATAAAATAATGACCCCCTTATAACATTTAATAGTATCAACTTTAAGCATGGTAGAGTATTGGTTCAAGGTCACAATTAGAGAGTAACTCGAACAGTTTTAGATAAGCGCATGCCAGAGTATTGCTTTGTTGTTTTCCCGCTTGCAGCGCCACCTACGCAAAATGGTGACTCCTGTGCGTGAAGCGTTTTGTGTTCTGCAATTTGCTAGGAGTGAATCTGTGATTTCAGTTCAACGTGCGTTTCGCTTTAATTGTGATCCCCATGTGGCAAAAACATTCGCCGATGGTCGCGATGACAAGAGCTATTTTTTACTGGCCTCAAAGTTCACCGGACATAACGCCATGCATTTTTTTCCTTTAGAACTTTTTAAAAGATCGTGGCAATGTTCCGCCGCTACCTATTAATTTTCCAGAGTAGAGACATAGACAAAGAGGCTTTTGCTTGGATTACTCCGGACTTGTTAGCAAAAGTGTGGGAAGAATTTGACTTTAGGTTGGATGTGTGCTGTACAACTACAGTGTACATATTGAACATTTGTAAGAAAAGCTAGGTTACTTTACCTTCAATTTGATGTATGATTTGTTGTTAATAGTCTAAATTAAACTGTTATAATATCATTGGAGCTGTTGAAAGAAAAGTCAGTTGGAGCCAATGACTGTAGGAGCCAATGACTTTTGGAGCCAATGAATATTGAAGTCAATGACTGAAACGAAACTTGGACAACATTTTATTGACAACCTGTATACAGGTGAAAAAGGTCGCGCAAATGATAGTGATTACAAAAATGTGCGCGACTTTTTACATTCATTACATTACACTTAGTAAATATCTATTTGCAATATTTGTAGCAGAACAGCACGTACAAGGTAGGTATCGTGTTAAATATACAGAAATGACCCTAAAAAGAGTAATGACGAAAAAAATAAATAAATCAACATGAGCATTTTACGGGATTCGCCCTGTCGCTTTTGGGCGATGCCCATAACACTCGCTCAGATAAGCTCAATTAGCTCAGCTGAACGGAGCTAGTTGTATGTCGCGCCCGAGGGAAAAGGAAAGAAGCGTTATGCAGTCTAGTTTTTTTTTCGAACTAACTCTTCCAAACAAACGCAAATACAAAGTACAGAGTGTATTGAAGATACTGCTGGCTATAGCGTGATTGGCTGATCGGTCCGGAGTCTGGTCGGGATCCCCAGCCACCGCCGTGACGTATTGGTAGAGACCGAAAAAATTCGCGAATTCATTTCGCGATAGGCTAAAATACAAATAGTTATACCTCAGTGCTGCCTCTGTTATTGGCTCACAACTCACCTGGATGAATCTGGGCCAATTAGAAACACCCAACCAAAGCTTTATAGAATCACGTTGGGACGTCTCACAAGACAGCAGCCAATGAGTGGGTGGCATTTGACCGAGTGTACGTAGAACTATGGAGTTCATCCTGGAGGTCATTGAACCAGCGAATTTTTCCAGTCCCTACGTATTGGCCACATGTGACTTGGCAAGATGATACTGCAGTGGTTTGAAATTGCCTTCCGCAGTGTCGAGTTAAAGGGAAAACATGACATGCCACGAGTGTGAGATCCCAGACTCGGTCGAGAATGAACCCGGGGCCCTCTGCGCACGAGACAATACCTCCCGCCCCTCAGCCAACAGGGACGTATCCGTGTTGTAGGGCAGGGAGTCAGGGAAAAATCAGGAGAACGTCAATGAAGTTGGAATTAGTCAGGAAAGTATTGGAAATAACTTCAAATTCTGGAAAAATTCACGAAAATCCCCCGTCCCCCGTGATGATGTTTAGGAAAAATGTCATGCTCCGTCCTGCATCAACTCCGACCGAAAGCATTTTTTTCTTTCAAGGTGGATAGTCATACACACTACCAAATGGCGTATACAATGTTTCGTTTAAACAAGGTCAGATATGGGGATGGTAACGGGTTGATGTTTTTATTCCTTAAAGAAATTGCAAATTAAGTAAAATACTCAGTAAAAATATCCTGGAAATTGTATTGCAGATTTTCAAGGGCATCCGGTACAGTCCCGACAAGCGCCGCACGCTCAGTTTTCATAGCTGCGAGTGGCAGGCTATCCGAAAGCCGAGCCGGGCCATCAGTAGGCTAAACTGGTAGAATCAACAATACATTTACGGACTTTACAACAATGAACTAACCTGAAAACATATTCAATGCCTGAAACAAACGAAGATAACTAAATCTTCGAAGAAATTACGCCGGATTACAACTCCAGATTTCTGTGTTTTATTGTAAACAAGGTAAACTCACACGTGGAAGAAAATAAGGTTTTCTCTGTAGACACTTGGCGTTTTTGAACATGATAACATCACATAAATCGATGAACGCCAGCTGCACGCACGACAAATCATGACTCATTGTCACGTTCCGCCTGAGCCGAGCGTGCAAGAGAGAGCGCGGAACAAGCGATAGAGAGGCACGATCGGCTTGACGCATCTATCTCTCTTCCACTCCATCGGCCGATGCGTCCGAGTAGAAGAGAGACAGCGGCAGCACACAACCTACACGTGAACTGTTTTGTCAACTGTTTGTAAAGTGAAGTGAAAAGTTAATGTGGTTTCCATTGTTTATTACAACAACAATTGCGCAAAAAGGGTAATCAATTCTTGCATTTTAAGAATTTGATTAGCGATATAATCTCATATATTTGTTCTTCGATTATTAAAAAAAAATAGCATCGGTCGGCGAGTGCAGTAATAATAGGTTAAGTTACAATTTTGACTGCAAAATTATTATCTCATATAAACGATCGTATAAAAAGTCAACTAATTTATTTAGTATTCAATGAAAAAAAAAAAAAAAGATCATGCATAGCTATTAATGTAAGATTAAAAATTAATGTTTAACCTCACACATGTCATAACAATGTGTCTAAAATGACAAGTTGAACCGGCCAACCACCGTGCGAGAAAATCTTCTATAATATCAAACAGGTTAAGGCGGGCTTTTAAAAGCAGCAATTTTAAAATTTTGATTTATTTGTCCAATTTCGTCATTTCAAATTAACAATTTATGGACATCGATTTGATTTCAGTTTATTTCTATAACTAATTGTTCGTGATTATATTTAAACAAATTATTTTAATTAAATTTGCAAAACTAAATAATATTTGAAAATTAAAAATTAATGTTTCTAACCAAAGTTTTAAAAATATTTATGTTTTAATGACAAGTTAACGCAGTGCAGGGGAATAAATTATATCAAGCAGATTTTGGCGGGCTGTTCAAAAGGACCAGTTTCATGAATTTGATATGACATCAATTTCATAGTTTTTAATTAACACTTCATTAACATTAATTTGATTAAAGTTTATTTCTAAAAAAAATTGCTCATAATTATTTTTAAACAAATAATTCACATTAAACTTGCGAAAATTAAAAAAAAACCTATCATGGATGAATTTAATTAAGTGTATTGATTCGTATTTAATTACACGTTATTTAATCTAGCTCAACGCCAATTTAAAAAAATCACAAGTTATCAAATTTTAATTAACAATGTTTCAATAAGTACTTTTTCTTTGTTAAAATAAACTTTATTAAAAATTGTATTTTTCAATTAACTCCTTTGTTGTATTATACAAAATAATGATAATTTAGTGATAGTAATTCAATTCAATTCATATAAGTATGCAGTTTTTCATCAATGTTTTCTTATGACATCACGTAAAATTATCGTCCGTAAACCGACTTTAAAGACAAACCCCCCCCCCCCCCCATTTTTTTTAATGTTTTGTTAGTATAATAAGTTTATCATTGTTGAAAAAACAGTAAATTTATGAATATTTCTTAAGTATTTTTAACCAGCGTTTTTCGTAAATGTTCCTTGCTGTTAGCTACCACGCTGTATCACCATAAGAAACTAATACATTTTATTAGGGCCTGTTTAAAGTAATCTCGATCATATTAATTTTGCGTTTCCCCGCGAACCTTATCGTTATGCCATTATATTTCGTATGGATCGGGTGGCGCAGTTAAAAGACAAAGGACTTGCAATCTTAACGACATGGGTTCAAATCCCAATGTCGTTATTTTGATACCATTGCAGATTCATCTTTTCAACACCCGTGATCTGTGTACGCATTGAATAAATAAATAAAAAAAAAAAAAACTAATGTCGTCACTAGTGTTTCTTTATACAGCCAGTCATCGTTACTTTACGTTTACCATGATATAATGTATTATGTATTAACAAAGTCAGATTTTTATGGCTACTGACACTTGCTGTGCTGGATTTTAAATTTCCTACTTATTCTATATTGTTGTAGAAACGTAAATGGAAAATGAGAGAAAATATCTTAATTTACAATATGAATAAGGATAGCAAAGTTAATCGGCTTGTGGGTTTGACAGTGGCGCAATATGTACTACATAGTTAATACGACAGTGGCGCAATATGCACGACAGAGTTAATATGACAGTGGCGCAATATGCACGTCATAGATAATAGGACAGTGGTGCAATATGCACGACATAGTTAATACGAAAGTGGAGCAATATGCACGACATAATTAATACGACAGTGGCGCAATATGCACGACATAGTTAATACGACAGTTGCACAATATGCACGACAGATTTTATACGACAGTGCGCAATATGTACGTCATAGTTAATATGACAGTGGCGCAATATGCACGTCATAGATAATAGGATAGTGGTGCAATATGCACGACATAGTTAATACGACAGTGGTGCAATATGCACGACATAGTTAATAAGACAGTGGTGCAATATGCACGACATAGTTAATAAGACAGTGGTGCAATATGCACGACATAGTTAATACGACAGTGGCGCAATATGCACGTCATAGGTTATGGGTTAGCAATACAATTCTAAATTCAACTCTCGGTTACATACTTACATCGGTTACAGGATATTTACATTATATTTACAACACAGAGAAGATAAGACGAAAACATTCCCAAAACTTTTTCCTGGTCAACCTATTTGGAAGAAATGTTTAGCCGGAAGCCATTTCAATTTTACAATAAAGGGGAATTATAAAGCTGATTAATTTTTTTTAAGGTGACATCTCTTTTCTGTACCGCAGAGCCAAAAAAAAATCGAAATTAGGCTATTTTTGTTTTATTATCAAATCGTAACATAAAAACTGATTTTAATTTTTTTCCTAAAGAGTTACCGAGAGTTATAAGAAACCGAGTCCAAAGCTTCGCGTTTGATAGCCAAACATTAAATCAAGTGCAAAGTTATGTAACTACAGTACACTCCCGATTATCCGCGAAATTAAGTGTCAGGGCCACCGCGGATAAACAAAATCGCGGATAATCCACAAAAGAGCCGAAAATTAAAAACAAAAAAGGAAACATTAATTTCAACTTAAAAATCTAAAACTTTATGTCAGTAAAAGTTACAATTAACAGTAAAAATTATTAACATACAATACATTTCAGTAATGTAAACATAAAAGTGCTCAACCATACGACTAGAAACAAAGTGCGACAGAGACAAAAATAGAAACGCATGTCAGCCTACTGCGTGAGTTCCGAGGACTGCGGCGGTTTACTGTATACTGCACACAATACACTCGTCAGGAGAGTTCAAATTTGCTCACTTGTAATAAAATACAGATTAACATATGTTTTGTATTTTTTCGTAGCATGCGCGGATAGTCCGCACCGCGGATCATCCGCCCGCGGATAATACGGAGTTTACTGTATGACGGTTTAAAAAGTCACCCACCTCACAACTGCATTTGGAAGAAATTGATCAAAATTTCCTCCGTGCCTGCCACACGCGTGTTGACTGGCGAGTTAGGGCTTAAGACTTAATAGACAACAAAGTCACTAAAAACGGTGAGGGGTGAGATGGAATGCTTGGATGAGGGAAATGGGAGTACCCCGAGAAAATCCAACGACTGACGGAAACAAAAAAATATCATTGAAAGGATTTTGTTTTACTCTCCCGTAAGGTTGTCCGATTGTAAAATAGGCTCATTTGGTTCTGATGCACAACGTTGTGTTATTTATCGCTTAGCTGAAACTTTTAATTTTTTTAATTTAAAAAAAGTATTTTAGGTTCAATTTTTAATGGCGTATAACTTTCTAAGTAACCACTATAGGGGAACAGTCGTACGTCTGTCTTGATGTTATTTCCTCGCAAGCAACCAGCAGTGAGGCGTTGCAGTTGTTCGGAAACACCCTGTGCGGACGTGACCCGGGGAGAGACAGGCTCCAGCGCAGCATCACAGGCGTCAAGGTCGTCTCGCAGACACAAGAGAGGCCTTTAAACACTGGATCAATTGCCGGACGTCAGAGCCACAGCTGGCTTGCAGTCGAGCGCCTGCGCGGGATTAAGACCCCTGTTTACACACACACACACACACACACGTACCTTGTGCAAAGCTCAGATTAAAAAAAAAACACGCGATTTGAAAACCACCCTCAAGTGATGTCTGTTTACAAAAAGCACTGAAGAATAAACTGAGGGCGGATGAACAATTCTGTTTCCGTATTTCGTTTATTAACTGTATTTAGATGAGTGAAAGTGACTAAAAAGCGTGTTCGGGGAATAAAGTTATGGCATGAAACATCTTGCAAAGATTCTCGAAAGCACTCGCAAGACTTGCATTACACATTCGCCTAAATTTGTACGCCATATAACCTTTGTTGTTACCGCTCAAATACCGGAGTTGCCCTATGCATGACGAGAAGACTGCGAGCCAGTTCACAGAGCCTTGCGCTTAGAGGCCATGCCACGCTAGAAGCACCAGTGAGCGTTGCACCTATCAAATCACCGACTACACGGGCCCCTTCAACCTGCAGTCCTGAACACCTGGACGAGCTACAAAAAAAAGCATACGTACACGCCACGGTGGTCAATTCATTTAATTATTTTATCGTATTGTGTTCTACTTTTACTTATGTATGTTTACCACGGCACATTCAACGAGACACAACACCTAAATAAAATTTAAAATACACATATATTTACAGAATGCATTCTGTACTAAAACATTAGTCTATTTCGAAATTTTTTAGAAAAAAAAATGTGTGGTTGATAAAATAAATGTACACTAAAACTTTCTAGTAATAAAAAAATAGAAGGACTTAAATTTGTTTCAATTTAACAGACGGAATAAAATCAAGAATGTATATTGATTCCATATTTTGTGTACTGTTTTCCTCGAGCAGCGTGCAAGGACTGAGATATATATTATATATATATATATATATATATTTCTTGTGTGGGTGTGTATGTCACTGAACTCCTAGACGGCTGGACCGATTTTGATGAAATTTTTTGTGTGAGTTCACGGGGATTCGAGGATGGTTTAGATTCACAATTTGGTCCACTGGGAGTTTCGGGGGCGTAATATATCAAAATTTCCAGTTTTTGGTAGGAAATCACCATGGCAACGGCTGTTGCTTTGTTGATGCTTCATTCGTCTATATGGCAACGACTATCTCATTGTTAGTGCAGACTATTTCATTGTTAGTGCAGTCCTCATCACCGTTGAAATTTGCGGGTACTTTAAATATCAAAAATTGGCCTTTTTTCAAGTATATATATTTTACAGACTTGAAACTTCACAGTAATGTTCCTTATGTTACGCAGGATGACATTTTCCGAAAATTAGATCCCATGGGTGGTTAAAACCAGGCAACAGTGGGTACTTTGTCTGCATGAGAACAGGATTTTGCATTGTTCATGCCTTCTGCGTCTCCATGGCAACAGGCATCGCGCGGCAGTGGCGTACCCACAAGGAGGGGCATGTATAATGAGCGGCGCAAGAGTGATCTGCCTGTAGACTGCCGTAGCGAAGTAGTACGGGTACATCAGTTGCGTGCACGAGTCGGTGCTATTCATTTTCTCTCCGGTACATTATACAGCATTGTAATAAATTTTCACTGATTTTTACCATTACTGTAAATAGGAGAATTAGTAAAGCCGGGTCGGGCAGATATATATATATATATATATATATATATATATATATATATATATATATATATATATATAGTCAGTAACCACGTTTGGGGAAAAGTTATTAACAATTTGTGTGGTTCATTACGCAAACACAACTTGGCTGTAATAAAGGACTGTAAAATATTTACAAAACGAGAGGTGGCTTAAAACTACTTTTTTCTATCCTCTTTAAGAATTTTTGGTAAGAAATGCAAACAATTAACTATAAGGTTATTGAAATTAAAAAAAAAACAAGAAATAAAACTCCCGTCCTTTTTAAACAGAAATTCGCACTGACATTTACAAGCCGAGTACATGACAACCTTTACTTCTAGGGTTAGCTGGTAGTGAGTGTGGAAGCTTGAAACTACATCACGTATACTACAGTGTTAAGGCTCTTTATAACTGCTTTAAGTTACCTTTGAACTGCTTCTAACAAAGGTTGTCCAAATCAATGGAGCACCAAGTTGGTTTTACAAGTTTGACGTCCATTTTGCAAACAGGAAAAGTTCAAAATTTGATGTATGTATCGCTATCGCACTCAGAGAAAATGGAAATGGCATCCGTTTACATCTGAGTCTTGAAAATGGTGGACAAATTAGTTATTACGAAGATGAAAAAGATATAATTTTTTCTGTAAAGTAATTTCACTGTAAGGAGAGAAGGTTTTAATGATTTTATTTAATCACATATTTTTTCAACAAGAACCGCGCTGCCAAGTGTAGAGGATTTCGGTAATCATAACTGATGTAGACATCTATGTACGGAAGTAGAGTACTTTATTTATTATGAAAAAGATAGAAACATGACACATTCAGAATTATTGCTTGATAAAAATCGCTAGTTCATTTAGCCCATGTAATTAGAAGGTAAAATACCTCAAAAAATACAAATCCTAAAATTTTTATACATTAGCTTTGAAATATTAAGTTGTTTGCAAAACCTCTGTACTATTTTAACCAAACTATTGTTCAGCTTGTTACTATACAGACATGTCAATTTCCTTTGTGGAGTCTAGCATCTGGCGTAAGCTTGAACACACATTTCGAATGCGTGTTTAACTGCATGCATAAATGTGATTACTGATGGGTGTGCCTGTAAGTTGGCATCACTGCATTCTAAATTGCTAATAAATATGAATATATATAAGACGTTAAAATGGTTATAAAAAACGTAAAATAATGTTTTTTTTTATTATCCAAATTAGTCAATAAATCCAGGCGTGATGGGGTTTCAAAAAAAAATGTGTGAAATCTACCAAATTTCACTGATATCCTTTATTTCATAAATTAAATTTAATTACGCACTACACCACAGTACGAGAGTGTGACAGTGTAGAGAAACTCTAGGAAGCCCGCCTGATTGGGGGTGTATGTGTCTGTGAGGCGAGGGCGACCTATTACGTATGCGCACTCACGCCGCATCGACCCAGCGACGCGAAGTTCATCGTGTACTCTCTGCCTCGGAACTTGAAGGGGTGAAACGTATTTTAACGAATGTAAAATGTCACGGTGTACGCTCGGTTTTGGTCCCACTGGTACTAATCCAATAAATTAACGAGGCATTACAAATTCATTGGGTACATATAAATGCATTTATCAATTAAATATGTAAGCAGAACGGTCGAAACCTCAAATAACTTGCCATAACTAGTGCATTTATCAATTAAATATGTAAGCAGAACGGTCGAAACCTCAACTAACTTGCCATAACTAGTATTGGAATGATTTGACATTCGAGACAAAATATTCTAAGAAATATATTGGATTCAAACATACAACACTGACAACTCTTAAGTTCAATAGAATTGTTCCCCCCCCCCCCCCTCCTTCGTACCTATACTATTTATTACCGTTTCCCCAAATGTTAAACCTTGATATGTAAGTGTTAGGGGCAGGCATTTTTCACAAATAAATCTGAACGCCTATTAGACTGCAACAATTTATACTAACACAAGTGGTTTATTCCTTGTGATTGGCGGACGTCTGCGAGAGAAGTCGTTGCCTTATTTGACCGAGCCATTCAGGACGCGTTTACTGCCGCATTGAATCACTGTGATTGGTGGTGTTACAATCGACATGTATCTGAGAGAAACTCACCCGATCACGAAACACAAACGACGCTACAGTGTTTTAACTTTCAGCTATAGTCTCGGAATCTTTTAGCGAAATATGCATGTCCCTAGTAAATGTAAATAAAATAACGTAATGTAATTGATTTGGGAAACTTCGAAAACCGAATAATTCAAAGGGTTGAATGGCTACTTTATAATTCTTGTACATTATAATTATTTTCACCTGGAGTCTATATTCGGATTCGAGAACATTGTAATAACAACAATCGCTAATTTAAATCTTCAAGGCTGTCAAACATTTAGCGTACTTCTGCTTGTATCATGGTTGTAGCAGTTGGGTACAAACACGGAGGAACGGAAGAGGAACAATAAGTCCGAACGTACATTTGAGCTGGAAACGGCCTCGCTCAGTATTTCCACCTTCCAACCCTATGGTCGTGGGTTCGAGTTCACTTTAGGCCATGTGTCGCAAGCTTGGTTCCCGAGACGCCCTACAGGTACCTTGGGGGCGGTGGCGCGCCGGCTCCGCCGCCTCCCGTCCTTGTGCCGCCTGGCGTCCCCGCCGCCGCCCGCCTCCAGCGCCAGCCGCAGCTCGTTGCGCTGGGTCTTCGCCGCCTTCCAGCCGCTGTCCGCCCCCAGGAGCACCTGCCTGGCGGCGGCCATGCGGGGCGGGCGGGCGGCGGCGCTCAGTCGTCGGACGCCGCCGGGACGTGGGTCATTACCCGGTGACGCGCGAGCCGCGAGTACAACACAACCCGGGGCACAGCAGCTGCGAGGTCGACGGGCGCCTCGGCAGCCCGGGCTGAAGCCACACAACTGCCGCTGGACCGGGAGGGGAGGCGCAGAGAGAGAGAGGGGGAAGGGGAAGCGAGCTACTGCAGCGCTCGCGGCGGTCGGGCGGCGCAACTCCCGCCAGCCAGCTGCTTGCTGCTCTCCAGGCCCTGGGACGTGGAGAGGCGAGGATCGATCCGAGCGCCAGAAGTGGAGGGGAAACCATTATCCGATGCACACGCAACCGAACAACTCTCCCAAATCTCGGGAGGGATGGAAAAAAAAAACGCGCCTGCGAATGTTCTCACGGCAGTGTCAAGCCAAAGAATCTAACATAAAAAAAACATTCTGCACTGCCTTGTTTGAAATACAATAAAATCTCTTTAAACAGGCAAGTTTGAAACAACATAAATGCCATTTGCCATTTGCCGGATAAACGAATGCTAGTAAGGGTTTAACTGGGTTACCAAAAGTGAAAAATTCTAAGTATAACACGCTAGAAAACAGAAAATACTGAACTGAATTAATACCGACGGTAACGAAAAACATCTGGACGAACTTAAGAGGATCGGCATAGCGGTCAAGGTCAAGGTTCAATTGGTGACGGATTGCAGAATGTGCCGAACCATAGAACGTTGAATCAAAAACCTTCACTTACGAAGTGTTATTACATTACTCAACGTACAACCATCAAAACACACTCACAACTAAGTCACGCGAAAATGAGTGTCGAGATAGAATCATTAGGACGTGTGAATACGGTTCTGTGAATACTTCCCGTACCGAGATGGCCTGTGTAGGAGCTAAGCCTAAGATTCATTGAAATAGAGTCAGACGTACGGGCATTTTCTTATACTCTTGTCTCAAGTTCACCGCTTAATCCAATTTCGTAGTCAGGATGGAAAAAAAAACACCATTTGCAAATAATTTATTTGTGTTTACGATTTCAGAATATTTTAAATGTCCCTGAACTGACATAATCTAACCAACCTTTCATATTAGCTGCACTCAACTAGACGTACAAAAACCTACTTTGTAGGGAAAATATTTTTGAAGTGAAACTTCCTTGGGTTGCGATGGAAGTAAAATTTTAAGACTTAATTTTAATGTAACGTTGTCGAGAAACATTGTTATGAAACGTTTCTGACATGAAGAGGACAGAGAATAGGTACTTGTTTCTAATCTATACTAATATTATAAAGATGTAGAGTTTGTGTGTTCGTTTGTTTGAACGCGCTAATCTCAGGAATCACTGGTCCGATTTGAAAAATTCTTTCAGTGTTGGATAGTACATTTATCAAGGAAGGCTATATGCTATATTATATTATCAGTAACATTAGGGATCCTTACTAAAAGTCCAATTTAGAATCAAATGCTTTGGAGGGGATTGGATACAACATGCAGTACACGTACGAAGTGTGTTGACAATTCCGCAGGCGCTAGAAGTTTATTTCCTATTGCCTATTAACATTGTTGCCACGCACTAGATGCCTTATCATTCTTAATTTCCCCATACAAGTAAAAAACACCCGTGTGATATTAACAACGAAGCAATCAGTACCCTCATAAGAGTTAAACTAGTATTTAAATACTTTTTATCACTTTAAATCGCACACCTAAACTATTGTTTTTTTTCCTATATCCATTTAATTTGTTTTTTATTGCCCTTTTTTTCAAGTATATATATTTTACAGACTTGAAAGTTTACAGTAATGTTCCTTATGTTACGCAGGATGACATTTTCCGAAAATTAGATCCCGTGGGTGGTTAAAACCAGGCAACAGTGGGTACTTTGTCGGCATGAAAACAGGATTTTGCATTGTTCATGCCTTATGCGTCTCCATGACAACGGGCATCGCGCGGCAGTGGCGTACCCACAAGGAGGGGCATGTATAATGAGCGGCGCAAGAGTGATCTGCCTGTAGACTGCCGAAGGGAAGTACGGGTACATCAGTGTTACGTTGCGTGCACGAGTCGCGAAACCATCGGTGCTATTCATTTTCTCTCCGGTACATTATACAGCATTGTAATAAATTTTCACTGAATTTTTTTTATTTACCATTACTGTCAATGGGAGATGTGGCTTAATTTTTTCCATTAGTATAGCCGTGCGAAGCCGGGTCGGGCAGCTAGTCATTGTGTAAAATGGCAATTCAATATTTTAAGTAGTAGTTTAACAATACTTAACAGTTTAGTGATTTGGTAAGGTTAGGTAAGAGTCATTTAGAATACTATCGATTTGTGTAAACTCTCGGTTCGGTTAGGTTAGGTAAGCTAAGTTAAAAATATTGTAAACAACGTGTGAACGGTTGCTTAGTTAAGTACGTTTCACATTTGTTACCATAAAGCTAAAATTAACTGATATTTTGTCTATAATTAATTTTCATCCTTTAAATACTTTCCTTAAAACCTATAAATACTAATATATTTTCTTTAGAAAATGTCTTCTCTTTCTCTCTCTCTCTCTCTCTCTCTCTCTCTCTTTCTCTCTCTCTCTCTCTCTCTCTCCCTCTCTCCCTCTATGCTGTTTTACTCCTTACAATACACTTACGATTCGAGATTATAATATTCAAAGTAGGTTAACTTTTATAACTTGTACCATTAAATATATAATTATAATGGATTATATTATTATACTAGCTGACCCGGCGAACTTCGTACCGCCTTAGCGTAGCAATGATGCACTACTTTATTATTTATAGCTGACCTATCTTAGGTATGAGTACCTATTCAATTTGAACTGGAATCTATAATATCCTCTATATAAAAATGAATCCATAATTCCCTGGTATCACTATAACTGAAAAGGACCTTACTAATTTAATTAAATAAAAAACAAAATATATATTGTCAAAAGTGTTTATTCCATAGGATTCAATAATTCCACTAATGTTTTTACATATTGCTATTGAACAACTTGGCATTTTTAAGTAAACAATGAGCTCAATACCACGCGCGCTCTATAAATCAACTAATAGTCTCTGTACCCCTCACTGCTTCTCTCTACTCTAATGCTTTTTGATAAACTATATTTTTAGTTTTATGTTCTGGCGCGTAAATAAATAATGTTGATGGTTTTCCGACACGGGAACAGGCGACATATAATTGGCCATGTGAAAAACATGGATTTTCTAGGTTGATGCCACATACACTTAGCGACTGCCCTTGCGATTTATTTGTTGACATTGCAAATGCAAGCCGCACTGGAAACTTTAAACGCTTAAAGCTGAATGTCATAAGGTTACTTTAAAAATATTTATATTGTACAAAGTGTTGGGTTAGTTTGGAAATAATTTTATATATGGTGGTTCAGTATTCTTAAATTTTCTAATTTTCCGTTAAATTTTTTCTTTCATAAGAACCTTCTCGTGACAATAACAAACACAACAAAAAAAGAATTAGTGAAATCGGTTCAGTCATTTACGCGTGATGGCGTGACCAAGGGAAATAGGAATTCATTATTCTTAAATTTTCTAATTTTCCGCACAATTTTCTTAATTTTTTCTTTCATAAGAACCTTCTCGTGACAATAACAAACACAACAAAAAAAGAAATAGTGAAATCGGTTCAGTCATTTACGCGTGATGGCGTGATCAAGGGAAATAGGAATTCATTATTCTTAAATTTTCTAATTTTCCGCACAATTTTCTTAATTTTTTCTTTCATTAGAACCTTCTCCTGACCATAGCAAACACAACAAAAAAAAAATTAGTGAAATCGGTCCAGCCGTTCACGCGTGATGCCGTGACCAAGGAAAACGGGTTTCATTTTTATATATATAGAAGATAGAAGATACATTCAATGCGTGTACTGAGTTACACGCGCTCTTTTATTAATTATGTTATGTAACACACTAAATCAGACCCAACTATTAATTTATAAGAGATAAACAAATCCGTAGATGCACGAATGTGGATTTTCGGGAATTTTACTCCATGTCAATGAATCTTAGGCTTCTTGTATTAGTTCTGTTTACAAAACAACTGGAAAATAGAAAGAAAAAACCTTCGATTTAAAACTAACTATGAATTAAACTTGTAACTGTTGTTCAAGCAGTTACTAGATGCGGTGCTTGCAATTACCTGTAAAAAGCCACTTCGAAGCTGCAAATATAAACAACCGATTGGGAAATCAAACTATCGCAGTTTGATTAAAAATATTAAATAATAAAACGAATAACTAAAATCAGCAGAGTGAGTGGTCAGTGTAGCCTTTCAACACCAGGAGCGCTTGCGTCCATGGTCACAAAATCCAGCCCTGGATAAAATACACAGCGTACCACGAGTCAAAGTAGACTCTTCTCTACTCTGACCAACTCTTCATCCAGACCACCCTGTGTTTCCTCTATTAGCTCCTTAATGCATGCGAATTTGCACCACGCACGACTGTGCCCAGGGTTTTACCCGTGGCTATGCAGGTTTTACCTGGGAAAAACTTAGCGAGTTATGGTCTACAGATCACAGTAAGGCTAGTTCGTCATGGAATAAATATGCCATGGCTGGCCATCCCCTTCTAGCACACGATGCATGCGACCCTCTCCCTGCATGGCTAACCCCTGCATGACTACGCGTAAATGCTTCGGCCTGAGACGCACCTAGGTCTCTCCCTAACCCTGACCCCTCCAAATGCACTTACTTTGAGTTAGGTTAGGCAGAAAATAACCAGCGTGGCAACGAATGTAAGTTAGTGTTTGAAAAATATATTATTTTAAAAGTTATTGTCTAGGAAAAAAAATACTTAGCTATAGTTTTGAAAAAAGAAAAAGCTTAGCTTAAAAGGTCAGAACCGTCTATTGTCAGTTATTTTTAGTATGAAAATGGCCAACAGCCAAGCAAGACTAATGGTGGCGTGTACCCTTAGCCACCAAGTTGTATAGTCTCACTTTTTACTGACCTTGGAAAAAAAAACCTCGAAATGTGATTTTTATCCTCGTGACCTTAAGAGTTGTATCACAAACATGAAAGCGGAGACGCAGACCCAACCCGGGGATGGGGACAGAAGCTGGTCGCCGACTCGCACCGTGCAGAAAGGGAACGATGATACGCGAGAGTCGGCGAGGACAGCAAGGGAGTCGGGGCGAGTCGGGGCGAGTCGGGGCGAGTCGGGGCGAGTCGGGGCGAGTCGGGGCGAGTCGGCGCGAGTCGGGGCGAGAAGGGCCATGGTAAGCGAGGAGGTCGGTGGTCGTCTCTCGGGGCGTGCGCATCTCTCTCGCGGGCTGTTGGCTGGGAGTTCCCTGCGACCTATTGGGTAACCGAAGGCTGGCAGTGCGTGTTGGTTTTGTGTGCGTGCTGGGGGCGGCCTAGCAGCGCCAACTGCTACCGACCGCGTCCCGCGGGTGGCGGATACGGGATCCCAGCCCGAGAGTTGCAATCTCGCTGGGGTGGCTGCGAATAACCAATAGCAGTCCGCGGACCAATGGCCGGCCTGCGGAGTCGTTATTACGGCTGTCGGTGTGAAAGGTAGCCTGAATGCAGCTCGGCGCGTGGCAGGGAGCAGCTTCGTCGGCGAAGGCCCGCAGGGGAGCTCGAGGTGCTGAAAAAATGCGAAGTGTAGACGAACTGCGGGCTGGAACTTGCGGAGCTGTGAACTGCTGCGCGCGCAACGGAATTGAAATGCATCGGAACTCTGAAGGAAGACATCAGGAACCTTCAGCTGGGGCTGCTGTAGGTGTGGCAGCAGTAGCCTCGAGCGGCGCGACCTTCAACCGTCTCGGGGATTTTGGGTGGCGAGGTTGGTTCCCTCCCCCCACCCTGGCTTGAAAAGTACTGCTGTTGACCTGAAGAAGGAAGATGAAGATGGCGCAACGTCAGGCTGCCTTTCGCACCGAGAGCCAGCAGTTCGAGCCGGTTTACTGGCTCGTCTGCCCGCTTCTGTCTTAACTGTGGCTGCCTGGGCAGCTGTGGCTGGGCTGACGTGAAGTCGCCCGCCCCTGGGGGCGCATGCGCCCCTGGCTAATAATAACCCAGGAGCTCCCAACTTAAATGCGGGCCGCAAGGCCCAAGCACCCAACTCCACCAAGGTTGATTTTTCAGCCCCTCCAACTCTTCTTACCTGGACCCTTCTTCCTCTTGTCCAGTAGTTACCTGCTTGCTTAATGCATGTTAATTGATCCCCGCATGAACCGGCCCAGGGTTTTCCCTGTGTCTATGCAGGTTTTACCTGGGCCACACTTAGCTAGCTTTTAAGCTAGGCGATCAATGGGGCGTCAGTCATGGCGCCAATTGCAGCCATGGCTGGCCAATAAACCCCAATAAGCACATGATGCACGCGCCCTTGTCCTGCATGGTTAAAAACCCGCATGGTAGAGTGTATAGGCTTCGGCCTGAGACACACTTAGGTCCTCCCCTAACCTGGACCCTCCCCTACACACTTAGAATTAACTTAGGCTAGGAAAAAAAAAAAAAAAAAAAAGAAATTGTAAGCGAGGAAGAGCCTCTTCGGGAGACGAGAGACGGGACTTCGTGTGCGAAGACTGAAGGGTCCAGGACGGTGCTGCAGCGCGGTGGAAGTGTGTAAGACTACAGAACAGTAGAGGAAGCCAAAGTCGAGCCAAGCTCCAGTGGGACCTACCAAAGTATGGTTAATTTGTGAACAACCATTAGACTGTTGTAGCTTAAAGAAAACGTCACATTACAGCCACAACTCTGTATGAAATAATTAAAAATTATTGTTCATTTATACTATTTATGTATAGTAATATTATAAGTAACCATGGGCATAGATACCTTAAGGCGGGGGGGGGGGGGGGAGTCGCAGGACTCCCTGGAATGAAGAAATCCCTCACTGATGGGGGCCTGCCTGTACTTGCAAAAGCGTGACTGTGAAACTGGTTTGATGTCAAAACTGTCTTGTGGAAAACTTGTGTGTATACTTTAAAGTTTTCTGCTTATTGCATGCATGCAGGCCAAACTATGGACAGTATACAACATACAAGCACAGTGCCCAGAGATGAAGTTCCGGGTAACTCCGCCTTACGAATTCCACAGAGTTGCGCCCCTGTAAGTAACTAATAATCCAACCAAAATACTCACCTATGTATTATTTTATTTTATTTGAGATAGGAGAATATAACTATATAATAAATGTGCAATATTGCACATGTATTATTCAGTCGTTTAAAATTGTTTCAGAAGTCTTTTTGCTTCAAATATTTGAAGATATTTTCTTTAAATATAAATTGCGATTTTTATATTAATAACCGTTTTAATAGAATACACGCAACGTTTTGATAAGAATATCTCATACAGAAATGTGCATATTTTAGTATTAAAATATTTTGAAGAGTTAAACAATTTTTAGAACGTCTCATAGGCATAAAATTAGCAACTTAACGATTTGAAATTGTTTTAAATAAACATAAACCACGTGGTTACACACACAAAAGAGGAAATTTGGCTTTAAACATATATGGCATGTTTACAGACACACTTCCTAATTGAAAAAAAAAAAGTGGCTAGCAATGTAGGCTATGAATTTACCTATTAGGGAAAGGCTGATTATCAATCTACATGCCAAAAGTAACGAAAAAGGCCGATTTGCTGTACTACCCTTTACCACACCGTTTTCGAGGAAAACACGCCTGGCAGGTTATGCAACACTCACATCAATCGGTTTGCATCAGCTGCCAAAAATCAGGGGCACCAACTGTTAAGTGATGTAAATGCCAGTGAAGATTCTTGAACAAAAACATTAAACTATTAATTGTACTAAAACAACTGCAGAAGTAACTTAAGGCACACACATGTGAATGCTGAAAAAAAAAAAATCAAACACGTCATCAAACACCACAAGAAATAAATGTAGTAGTGCATTTATTTGTGAGGAAATATCTTCCCATGAAATTTAACTTCATAATTAATGGACGTTTTACTTTAGGTACTACAGTTAAAATTTAGAGCTTAAAATCTAAAGATTCCTTTTTATAAATTGCCCGCACGAACATCATAGTGCCCGTCAATGCTGCGATACATGTACATGTTCCTGTGGTAAATGGACAACTTGCTACCAGCAGCTGTGTCTTGTGTGTGGTGAATTATTTTTAATGTGCTAAATTATGTCAACTGTGAAACCTAAAGTAATTTCTTGTGGTGTTTGATGACAAGTTTGCTGTGTTCAGCATTCAGGTTTATGTACTTTTAAGTTACATCTGCAGTTGTTTTGGTTAATTATTAGTTCAATATTTTCTTCGAAATTCCTTCACTAGCATTTTCATCATTTAGTGGTCGGTGCTCCTGATTTTAGGCAACCGAAAGTTGTGAGTGCTGCACACCTGAGAGACGTCGAAGAATTTCATTTTATAAATTTTTGGTTTTTGACGTGACAACGTCTAATAAAACGATGAACGCCGGCTGCACGCACGAAAAAGTGTCCCGTTATGCACATTGTTCCGTTACGCTGTGTCCCGTTACGCTCATTGTACGCTTGCGCCGCATCTATCTCTCTTCCATTCGATTGGAACAACCATCGATTTGACTTTTTCGAGGCACATTAAATTTGAAACACTCCCATTCGTTTCCTACTTTTCCTATCATCGTCCTATCCTTAACAGAATAACACAGATTGGAAGAAGTTAAATAGCAAACATGTATAAACGTTATAGTTAAAATAATCTGTTCGTTAAATTAATAAACATATTTGAATTAATGTGTGCAAATAAAAGTAAATTTATCAATTAAATTGTAGATTTCATTTCACTCCTTCTTTGTATCCATACAAGATAGTGATAATTTAATAAAAATGGTTCAATTTTATTCATAAAAGTATGCAATCATTATATCAATGTTTAGTTATGACGTCACGTTAAACTATCGTCCGTAAACCGACTTTACAGACAAACAATTTTTTTTCTCCCTTCCGAAAACGGTGGGGTAAAGAGTTTATATTTGACTGAACCTGGTACACGAGGGAGCATCACAATGGAAGTTCACAACCATGCAATTCTGTCGGATCGCGGGGGGTATCAGAGATGTGATGGACTTGCGGTACTCCCAGGAGGGTTCCTCCTCTGATCCAACCACAGGTTAGCTGAATGTGTTACGAGGGTCGGGTGGTAATTATGTTGTTGCTCTTCCTCAAACACCTCCAAAGTCGTGGTGAAATGGCGTATACACTTCCCGATGCCCCAGGAGGCCACGCCGAGGTCAGTTCTACCCTGACACGATGGTTCCGTAACGGAAATTCGGGTGTAATAAATGATCATTGAATAACGGAATGATACATGGAGGTCTACAGCTGAAAAACATGGCAGGAATAAAAACCTGCGAAGTGTCTAATAGTTTACCGAGACATTCGATAATCCCTCTCCCTTCAACTTCCATTCTTCAGCTTCACTGTAAAAAAAAAATGTAAATTTTACACTAAAACTATGTGACAACAGTGTATTCACCGACGTTAGTGTAAGTTTACAGCTAACAAGTGTTGGCGTATATTTATTCTTGTGTTTAAGTCAAAATACTATCAAAAGTGTAAAAGTAAAATTGCTACGGTTTGGAAAATATAACGTAGCTGTTGTTTATTCTTACTCTCTGACATGTAAATATGCATATGCCTGCATGCGTATTTTTACAACTGTCAGTTTTACAGCAAGCATCGTTGAGTAAATTTACATTAACAATGAACATGTTATTTTGAACAATTTAAAAATATATTTTGATTTTATAACTTACAGCTGTTAATGAACAAAGTTTATTTTTGAGTGCTATTGAATTTGATCACCTTTAATAGTTCAAGTAAACATGTATAACAAACTGAGTGCATCGACGGAGTATCGAACTCACGACTTTTAGGTTATTAGTCTACCGTCTTAAACACTTGACAATCGTGCTAACTAATGTATTTTGAATATAATAGGAATAACACGTAATGTAAATTAAAAGAGGTTTTGTCACTATAGACTGCAAAAGAAATATTTTTTTGCAGCTTCTTGGTGTATAAATTCTGATAATATTTTGCTCTTTTACAATGACGTATGTACGTACCTACAAGTACAGTGTATTGACAAACGGGAGACTGGTGAATTTAACACTTTATGTATGTAAGAATATACTAAACCTTTGTATATGTAACCACGCGATAGTTACTGTGCAATATCTTAGCTATCGGGACACGGCATTTAGTAGAAGTAATTTCGTGAATGCGACGGAAGTCAAGGAACGGAAATGTGTAACCACCACGGTGCTGCAATCGGTGGCGAATGATCCAAGGCTGGGGTTTACTATAGTTTCAAGTCAGTCCAGTTTTTATAGGAACCATTCCATTTCATTGAATAAAATTTCAGTCTGCTAATAAAATGATTCAATCGTTTACGTAGCTACTCCGACAGCGAATTATAGCGGCGGGTACGGAAAAAAAAGGCATGATGCGCGCCCAGAAATGTAATTGAAAACACAATTTGAGTATATATTTATCACGCTGGGAATATTATTTTAAAGAATTCTACGTTAAATTTCATGTCCGAGTTTCAAATGTTACGCACAAGGCAACTAAGCGCGTCAGATACCTGAGGCGTCTGGCAGCCCCGCACGGACACTTACGTCACGCGCGCATACCTTCGGGGATTAGCGCGGCCAGGCCTCGCCACCCCTCTGCCCCGCGCCCACCTTCCTCGGCGCTACCATCCATCCCTAAGCGACCTGAGAATCCTGCGGGCTTGCAGAGACCGCCCCGTGGAGTGGCGTGAATACGCGCCGATGTTCTAGATGCTTCGAGCGTCGGGTCGGCCCGGGATGACGCGAAACGTCACAACCACTCCAGAAAGACGGCCAACGGGTATAAAAGCGGCAACGTCAGCCACCGCGGGGGTTCCAACCAGCGAGTTGAGTGAAGTGCGAGTTCGGCGAGGAGGACGAGAGACCTCCCTCTAGAGTGGCGCGACGTGAAGCGACGGTATCGAGAGAGTGCGACTGAGTGGCGCAAGACTGGGTGTGTGGACAGGCGCGAGGTGAGGGGCGAACCACTGTTGAGCCTAGCTCCAGTGAGGAGTGCGAACTGCGGACTGGACATGTACTTAGGTCGTGCTTTGTGAACAAAAAAATTACGTGTAGTGATTTAATTAGTAATATAAATATCAGTAGCAAATAAAACTGTATAAAATGAATTGGGCTATGATTACGATTCCGTTTTCCCCACAGTGTAATAGGGGCGAATGAAGATAAGAGTGCATTATGAATTTTAAATTCAGACGTAACACTGGATTACATGCTCTTAGGCATGATCAGGATGATGCCTGAAATAATACAAACTTTATTCGTTTTCTTTAAGAAAATATTTTATATATCAAAGTTCATGATACTGATAAAGCTATATAGGCAGTTATACATAACACACAAGGTTAAGTGTTACACATCACTGGCGAGTACTGTACGACTAGCTCACTTTATTTTTACAGTGTCCGAGCACTCCACTCCTGAACGTGACAACTCTAGTTCTTTGAAACGCTCTGATCTCAACTCATCCGACTGAGTGTAAATAAGTTTCACTTTAACAAGTTTCTAATTTATTTGCCTTGGATCGATTCGCAATAATAACGCACGCCGTCTCGACTCAAAATGTGCATGCAATAAATAGGCAGTTCAAAATTAACTTCAAATGAAGAGCATCGCTGTGGAAGCAAAACTTCTTAGAATTGTGGGCTGATCGAAATTAATTTAAAAATAATCGACTGTTAAAAAGAATATAGGCCACGAAGAAACTAATATGAATAATTAATTTACTGAAAAGTATTCGAGAGTTGAGGAACAAAGAATATGTATTTCACAAATCAGTCATCGATGGAATTCACTAAACAGACAAAAGTACAAACAGAAGTTTTTCATGGCTTCAAAAAAATTATAAACCTTCAAATTAGCGAATAAACTTTATAATTATTAACTTTCTGAAGTAAAAAAAAATACTTGAACCAACATATACTTATTTTAATGCAAAGAAAACACATATATCATTTTTGTAAAAATAATTATGTTGGATATACTCTATTTTACTCATAATAAGTTCTGTACACTTAGCGAAATCTACAATGAAGGTCATAATTATATGACATACAATGAACAAAAGTCCATCGCAAAACCTTTTTTGATGTGTAAACACCTTGGCTCTCGGTGTGCGGCATTAAGTAGGAGTAATTCCGTGAAAATGGAATAAAAGTCTATGAACGGAAATGTGTAAAAAATATGGCGGACCCACGTGAAGCAACATAAACCCGTATAAAGTCACTTTAGTAGTGAATATTGGAGGACATGCAAAATGAAACTTAATTATTGTGAAACTACTCTCTAAATTGATTACTAAGAACCTGTATAAATCAAATTTTTGGAATAAATTTTAACATGTATGATAGGAAACACTTACAGCAAAGCAACAAATCGGGAAATATTGTTCTTAAATATTTTATGCACGTTAAAGCAGGGTTAAAAATATAATATCCCTTGAAAACCAGAATGAGAGTGGTAACTTTTGTTTCGCACAAATTTTAACGCATTATCTATTTACTCTAAGTCGAAAACTATGAACAAGTATATCACAAAAAATTAAAACGTTTGTTTTGTCGGATCAATGGCACCTAAGCCAACGAAAAGCGCACATGGTGGCAGGTGCTAAATTTGACTTGCTGACAATACACACGGGGGAAAAAAAAACTTCTCTTAAGACACTAAAAAGTAACGATTTGTAGGTTATCATCAATTTTGACAAGTTAGAAATAAATTTAGCACTAACAGCTACAATTGGAATCAAGCGAGTCTCACGAAGCGACACGAAATGAGATAACTTCGTTTGCGGGATATCTATTTGGGGCAATATTCAAATGGGTTACCCTGTGGTTGTGATAACAATCACATTACGTCAGAGACCTAGAAGCCGAATACGATTACCCATTTGATACGTAGCAAGTCAGACTGAAGTGTAGTATAATGTCTAATAGAAAAAAAATGGCAAACTTTACGAGAAACCGATCGCTGCACAAGTAGGATAAAGTCCGAAAAATTGAATTTTAAATACGGCGGTTCGTAACAAGTCGGCAACAGAAGAATGAAATTAACTATGAAAAATTTATGGAAAAAAAAATTGTTCTCTGTAAAGTCGGTTTACGGACGATAGTTTAACGTGACAACGTCATAACAAAACATTAATGAAATGATTGCATAATTTATGAATAAAATTGAATCATTTTTATTTTAATAATAAAAGAATAAATACCTACTTAAAATTATACAAGTAATCAGATTTTTAAAATGCAAGAATAAATAACCTTTATTGCCGAAAATTTTGTTGTAATAAGCAATGAAAACCACATTAACTTTTCACTGCACTTTATAAACAGTCGACGAAACAGTTCACATGTAGATGAGTTGTAATTAATTTTAAAAACTGGCGTTTAGCTACAATGTTTAAATATAATTATGAACAAGTTTTCATATAAATAACTGTAATCAAATATCTATCATGAATTATATGAATCACAATATTTTTTTAAGTCAGTTGTAACATAACCTATTATTACTGCACTCGCCGACAGATGCTACTTTTTTTAATAATAAAAGAATAAATACTTGAAATTATACTAGTAATCAGATTTTTAAAATGCAAGAATAAATAACCTTTATAGCCGAAATTGTTGTTGTAATAAGCAATGAAAACCACATTAACTTTTCGTTTAAATATAATTAGAACAAGTTTTCATATAAATAAACTGTAATCAAATATCTAACATAACCTATTATTACTGCACACGCCGACAGATGCTACTTTTTTAATAATAAAAGAATAAATACTTGAAATTAATCTAGTAATCAGATTTTTAAAATGCAAGAATAATTAAACTTTATTGCCGAAATTGTTGTTGTAATAAGCAATCAAAACTACAGATTAAAATTCGTCGAGAATATTTTACATTTTTATGTCTTCCAGTGCTCAAAATGATATGCAATTGTGGCCCCGGGCACGAAATTTTATTTATAATTCATTAATAATAACGCCAATCGTGATAAACAAAGAAAAATATGTATTAACGAGTGCCTGGTTCCCGCGGCAGCCGATAGAGAGCACAATTCGTTCGGTTCGCGTCCGTCACCGTAGATAACAGTACCTTAGGGGAATAATATTAATTCGTTTTTATAATACGATTTTATAACAAATACGCATCCCAAATACACCAAACTTATTGATAATATGTTACAATATTTTTTTTAAACATTGTGCAAAAGATCCCGGGTGTAATTTTAATTATTATGTGTAACTGTAAAACACCATTGTTCGTAACGTATTTGAAAATTCAACATTACTTTTAAATAACTGTACCGATTGTGCTGAAAATCGGTGGACGATCGTTAAATTATATAATATTAAGAATTCAAATCATGATTGAAAAGTACAATCGATTGTTGTTCCAATCGAGTGGAAGAGAGATACGGCGCATGCGTACAATGAGCGTAATGGGACACATCCGTAGTGGGACAATGTGCGTTACGGGACACTTTTTCGTGCGTGCAGCCGCGTTCATCGATTTATTAGACTTCACGTCAAAAGGTTTATGAAGATTAAGCTTCTATTTAATCAAAGACATCTTTAAGCCTATAGTGAAGGCACATTGCAATCCGTTTGAACTAGTTAAACAAAGGAATGTCGAAGTGGGAGCATGGAATCAGAAGATTAAAATTCAAATAAAGCAAAATAATAGGGAGGAGAGAGATTCGTTAGAAGCGATAAGATGGAAATAGGGCGAGTAGGAGTGTGTGGACACTGTTGAGATAAATAGCTGGAATAGGTGCAGTTTTAAATGAGACCTCTAACATTATAGTTTTCTCCGAAAAGATTCCATGTCCATACACTGGATCATACCCATGGGTAGCATCTCACCGCGGTCTTTACTACACGCGCGTCACGCCACTGCTGTAATGGTCACCGAGAACTGATCCTTCATGGAACTTTAAAAGTGAGCACCTAAGAAAGATGGGGAAATATCCCTGCTAGCTCTTGAAGAAAGAGTTCACACGCCTCAAGCCTCTACGCGCCAGGCACCGAACTGGCGTGCCTCTACGGGACTTCAAGCTGCGTGTTCCTGCGGGACAGATAGTCCATTGAAAAGTTACATTTGGGGTTGCGTTTGTCAGAGGACGCAATTTTTTTTTTTTAGATATGAAAAAAAAAAGGGGGGGGGGTTAGTGTAAAGTTAAATCCAAGTTTGTAGGGTTGCAACCCTTGTCCCACGGCCGCCATCTTGGAAAAAGAGGTTCAAATGTTTTTTACGGTTTATCTGCCAAACTATAGGTCTCACAAAAAAATTATTTAACCTTTTTTGTTGCAAATTAAATCATCTACAACTTGTGTCCAGTAACGTTTAGTCGTAGATCCATAAATAAAAAAAGTTATAAGGGAAAATGCAAAAAATTTGAGAAAAAATCTATTTGCCGATATAACTGCGGGGAACGGAGGGGGATGATCAGCCAGAC
Source organism: Bacillus rossius redtenbacheri (assembly GCF_032445375.1). Taxonomy (NCBI): domain Eukaryota; kingdom Metazoa; phylum Arthropoda; class Insecta; order Phasmatodea; family Bacillidae; genus Bacillus; species Bacillus rossius. The sequence continues at coordinate 13,122,463 of NC_086336.1, read as the reverse complement.
CCCTGTAATACGGCCGCGCACGCGTGGCACACGTGACGTCAGCGCCCGTGCGGGGCCGCTGGTCAGACTCGCTGGAAGCTCGCTCGCTCAGCTACCTGGCACGCGTCGTAGTTCTAACTATAAATAATAATCATCAGCGATGTCAGCCCGACCTGAACGCTGAAACTTCGGCGGGAGTTACGCATTCCGGCGTGGCCAGGGCGGGAAACAGCGCTGCACTCTTGACTAACTATTGTTTCCGTTCAGTCAGTTCGGAGTGCATGTGAATACAACGTTAAGTTTAAAATAAATGAAACATTATAAAATGTGCTGAAAGGCTCATGTAGTAAGGGCCGCAGGTGAGATCCCACCCATAGGTATGAATGTGTGAATATGGAATCTTTTCGGAGATAAATAATTCATCCCACTGACTAAGTCTTTGTACATAACCTTGCATAGTAAAACCCTAGCTTTTCTTCTCAAGATAGATAGGGGCATACTCGCTAGCTTACCGTTTCTTTACCCCAGAGATTGAAATAAAAAGTTTATTTCCCCCACAACTCGCTTGAATTCGTAGTTTTATTTTTCACTGGCAACCTAAAAATCTCCGAGATTATTAAAAATTAATAAATATACACTGAAACACCAAACGTAAAATAAGTATTAAAACCAACGCGATTAAAGAATACAAATAATTACCTTTATGCGCGACCTTTTGCAAACGAGTGAGTTTTACTCGCCCCCATTAACTGAAGCTCGCTAAGCTCACTCGGGCATGGCATTTCTGGTCGGCGAGCTGAGACAGATCAAAGAGGGGGACGATGAAGGACTCGAGTGTCCCCCAACCCCCCTCCTTCCATTTAGGTCACAACTTACACTCGATAAAATTAAGTTTTGATAGAAAAACCGAGGGGAAAAAAACCGTTTCACCAACTCTTCAAGAGCTTGTAAGTCCGCCAATACTAGTAAAAGGTACACTCAGCAAGTGAAGACGAGGGTGTAATTATTATTTTGGATAAACCTCTCGTCGACAACGAAAACTGAATAAGCGTAGGTATCGTCAGGACCCAACTAAACATATGCCTGGAGTATATCCCGAAGACCATGGTGTAATTACAACTTAGTATCATAAATTTATTGGAGTAGGTAATAATAGTATGTTCTGGAGCAATGGCTGATGGCTGGGGATCCGGGGATCCACGGTGGCCATCTTGGAATACGTAACTTCCGGCGGCCATCTTGGAATACGTCACTTCAAGCGGCCATATTGGATTATGTCACTTCCTGCTGCCATATTGTATTACGTCACTTCCGGCGGCCATCTTGGATTTCGTCACTTCCGGCGGCCATCTTGGATTACGTCACCTCCGGCGGCCATCTTGGATTACATCACCTCCGGCGGCCATCTTGATTCCACTAATTTGTTTTCTAGAAAATTCTGCCATTTTGTTTCTAGAACATTCCTCCGAATTATGACGTCACATCCACCATCTTGAAAATCCCCAAATATTAACATAGAAAATCGGGTAAAAAATTTATCAAAAAATATTAATAAAATTTTAATTTCAAATTTACGATCATGTTTTCTAGTGTAATCTGTGAAAAAAAAAATATATGTAAATGTGTGCTCTCTGGGAATTCAAACCAAAAGTTTGTTTTATGGTGTTACAAAAAATCTAAGAACGAATTTTTTTTACGAAATTAAATTATGAAATTCTAAAGAAAAAAATATTTGAAGCAATCGGTTTGTAATATTATAATTTAAATCATTATTTTGGACTTACACCATTGCTAGTTTGCACTTCATGCCACAGAGAAAACTCGCAGAACGGATGAAGAATATTGAATTCAAAAACACAGAATACAAGCCCAAATCCGCTAAGTCGAATTTTAAATGTAAAGAAAGAACAGAGAATTCCGCGGAAGGAATTTAGAGCAATATCACAGCACAGACGAGAATAGTCATTTAAAATTTGACATCAGCTGATTTTGACTTGTTTTCGAAGTTTGTATATTCAATTTTCTTCGTCCGTTTTTCGGGTTTTCTCTGGGACATACAGTGCACATTAGTAATGTCATGTGTCAAAAAATTATGATTAATATTTATTTTCCCCACCGCAAGATTCTTTCAAAATAAAGTGAATTTTTTTTGTGTGTTACGTGACTTAAGTGAATTGATATCACATGGTGGGTGTGCGTGATATCGCAGACTGTTGCAGAACAACGGAAGAACGGACGTCGGGATGGCCAGACCAGGACGGAACCAGGGACCTCTGACCACGGGACGTTAGGGCGGGTGTCCTGCGGGCGGCGTCGGGTCGGGCGACCGTATTGATCCGCCGGCGTCGACGCTATCGCAATGCAGCCTCCTCCTCCTGGCCGAGGCGCGCTGTCCTCTCTCTCTCTCTCTCTCTCTCTCTCTCTCTCTCTCTCTCGCTCTCTCTAATTCTCTCTCAGGCGCGAGGCTGTCCCCGTCCGCGAGACCGCGTAGGCGCGTACGAGTGCGACCCAATGCTACAGCGGGGACACAACGGGGAGACTCGAAACGTTTCTGTGCAGCGTGTTTCCAGTGCGCGAGAACCATTACAGTAGTGGCATCTGGCGGCGTGGAGTGGAAAATAGCTAGAAAGCTATGCTGTGAATTGTCTCGCGCTTCGCCAACGCTGATTGGCCCGTATGAAATCTGGTGAGACTCTTTTGACAGTGAAAATTGAAACCATGTTTTGCGCGACATGTGACGCTATGTTTTGGGAGGACACATAACTAACAAAAAAATACTCGGAGGTTAAGATTTATAATAATTTTAAATCTTGACGACTAACTACTTAGAAGTGATTTACACTGTGTAAAAAAGTTTTGAAATAAAAAATCATGTTTTATATAAATTAGTAGGATATGCAGTATTTCTGGTATGCCAAACCACAAAATATGTTGCTTCCCAAATAAAATAAATTAATTTCCCCGGTTTTGTCTGCCTGACAATAGCCGATGCATTACTTCTCACAATAAATGTAGCTAGCTATGTTAGTAATATATCACGGAAGCTTAGCGCGTGGGCCCAAAAACACTTTAAAAACTAGGTCTCAGTCTCGGCAGAGAGTTTCTCTCCCATGGTCCGGGGCTTGTCTCTGATTTGACGGTCCTCCAATCAGGAGTGTCTGTTTAAAATACCAGAGTATCCAGCTAAAAACTGAAGTGAGGGGTTATTTGCGGACTCCAACCTCTTTCATGGAGTCTACAAAGCCATACAGCAATAAAAAATAACTAATAAAATTTCTAAACAAAGTTTGTGGGGACTAATTACAGATTTTCTAATTAAGTTTCCTTGATTGCGAATATCCACTGACAGTGAATAACAAAAAGGATGCACGCCATTTAATTAATTTTTTTCTGTTTTATAACCTTTTCACTTCGATAGGGGAGATACGTCCTTGGTTCATTATATATGTTGTTTCCAAGCCAAATTACAATATTTTTTATAACATTAATTGTAATATCAACGATACTATACTGGATTCACATTATAGTTCTCAACAGGAATTATTGGTACCATTCAATATAATGGCTACGTTCCCTGTATGTTTAATTATTTATTTTATTTGCCCACAACTTTCTTTTGAGAATAAAAATAGCGAATGGTCTACTACGTATTCTTCTGCAACGGTTTCTCAGCAAACATGTCCGTAAACAAACATCACGCAGGCCCCGCCAAGTCACATTTCATTTCCCCCAAGGGCTCGTCCATTAATCACGTGATGTTTTTTTAGCAAATTTTTAACCCCCCCTCCCCCCTAGTGATTTGTGGTGAGGCTTCCGATATACCCCCCCCCCCCCCCAATAGATCACGTGTATTTTTTTGGTACAAAATATTTATAAAAATTTCAGAATATTATCTTTAAATATAGGTATAATCTAATTTAATTCTGGAAAATTAAGCAAAGTAATAAAAATGTCCAGACACACATTAAGGTTGCAGGTTTCTTCTCACTGGCATAAAAATAATAAAGGAAAGGCTTATATGTGATTTACGCATGTATTCGGCGCCAAAATCACAGTGTTACTGGTGACTGGCAAACCGAGCCGGGTGGTTCATGTTGCGGCGGACGGAGATATTGTTGCCTGGCTACGGCGAGTCAAGGTCACGCGTCGCTTTTCGGTTTAGTAGAAATCGCGCGAAAAAACAAATGCACGTGATATCTCTCTACACCCCCCCCCCTTGTGATATTTCATGATTTTTCCCGACCCCCCTCCCCCCTTTTCGAGCCACACGTGATTAATGGACGATCCCCAAGCGAAATTTGACATCCATTGTGTGACTTGAGCATGCACATTTTTTACGTGCCACCAATTTGTAATTGGACATTTCTAAGTACAATATTATTGATTAGCAATGTAAATATTAGTAATTAATAAAACTGTTATAAAACTTAATTGGGCTATCCCTTGCGAACGCAGTGCTCCCCACATTTTAAATCTTAACAATATTATGGCCCAGGGCCCCGAAAAGTGTAGGACCGTCACCGAGCTGTCGGATTTGAGACAGGTGAGGCAACACAAGACTCTTCCAGCGCGAGTGGAGCTTCCACGAGAACGAGACTGCAGTATTGGGGCCGGGTCCGGACTGAAGTGCGCTGCTGTGCTCTCAGCTGCGGTCATCGCAAGGAGGCCCGCGTCTGCGCGCGACGGCAACGCGACTAGACCAAGAGCTAGGGCAACTTTATTTACCCCACGTTTACCATAAACTTGAGTCTTATTTTAAGAATAACCATAACATACAGTCTTCAGAAAGGTATTTCTTAAGGTTGGCGAGTGCTGGAGGTACGAGTAATGACGTCATCAATATGGCTGCCGCAGCAACTTGTGGCACTATACTTAAATAAACGTATCTCCGCAAGGAAACGTCGTAGAGCTTTGTTCTTTTTTTAATATTGCTCATAATGAATTAACGAATGTTTTGAGTAATGTCAATTTATTTCGTAAGGTTAATAGTTTTCGTGATATTTAATCTGAAACTAACATTTTTCCTTTTTTTTTTTTTTTTTTTGTTTTCTAGCGAATGTTTAAAGCCCAGCAACTCTTAAACCGTTAAGAATATAAAATAAATTGTCAAAATAAAAAGTTTTCTTAGATTTTGAGGTATTTGAAAATGTCTAGAAACATGGGCTTTGGATGAATTGTAAGATAGTAAATGGCGGTTATTGTTTAACTCTTGAAGACACTAACTGCACGACTAACCCTCTGTGGAATGGATCTTGATAGTTACAGACTGTCCTCTCTGATTCATTGGTATGAATTTTTATTGTATTATAATCACAAACAAAGACTAAATAACAAAAAAATAAAAAAAAATGGTATGCATATTTTGTCCTTTGTATTGTATGTGTCTTCACATTAGTAGATACCTATGCACCTAAAAAAATCATTTTCAAGTTACTGTAATGTAATATTTATCTGTTAATGCTAAATCTTGTAATATACATAAAATAAGATAGCAAATGCACTGTACATAAACCATTATTAATTAGCACTCGCATTCTTGTTTAAGCAGATGTTTTTACTACTGTCCTTATTACTCGTCATCGGAGTCTGTATCACTATCACTGCTTCTTAAAGCAACTTCATCCTCACTTGCAGAAGTATCGTCATTTTCAGGCGGAGTAATATCAGGTGAAATTGGCCCTTCATACCACTTAACTAGGTTTTTTCCGTTTTCTAAGCTCCATCCATGACAGGTAGGATCAATGTTTTCCAAAGGGTTACGGAGGTTGGCATGTTTCCACATCCAGGCTACAGCATTGCTACGCTTTACTTTTTGTTCTAAAGCAGCTTTTGAGGGAGGAAGAAGAGTAGGATCAACAGGCCTAAGTTTTGACAAAGGTTTACTTGTTAGCAGAGGAGACGTTTTTGTTTGGAAAATATGGTATCTCACTTCTGTTACTGAGACGTACGAAGGATGACCATACATACCACACACAAATGTATCTAAACCATTCCGCAATGATTCATCCACCAAGATGGATTCTCCTAATTTAGCCAGAGTTTTTCGGTGAGCAATGCTTTTTGTGAGAATGTTAAATGGTTTAATTTTACCTTGTCTGGTAAAAGCAGCAGTGTAATCTGAGCCAGTGATGGCATGAAAGCCTGGCAGGCTGTCAGCTATTTGTGTTCCTAGTTCTCTTGCTATTTTTGAGACATTAATATATCTTATAGAGTTGTTTGAAGATACACCACATTCTAGCCATAAGTGTGCATTCGTTAAGTTTTTTTTGGTGATATATCATTAACACTAAAATATCTGAATCATTAGCTCGCACCAAAACATTTTTCGCTTCATCATGTGTGTAATATGCCAAATTATTCTCGTATCCGCTTCACTGTGTAGGCAGGCCAGTTCTTTCACCTAATTTACATTCATTTTGTCGCCTATACATGAGTACTTGTAACATGTCTGTTTTACACCAACATACTACGTTTTATCGCCTAGCAAGTGGCAATATTTGGAAGATCTCCATTCTTTGCATAAAAACGTTGTTAATGATGTCTGAAGGTCTCATTTCGTAGAGCTACTGAAGACTTTTTTGGAGTTTTTTGTTCCGGTCCAGACACATTCATTTCACTCACTATTATTTTAGCACTACGAATGTCATGTGCTGTATCCTTGATAGTTGGAGTACCATAGACGTCAAACACTAAGTGAATTTCTCTAGCTTCTCCATTACAGATTAATCCCAGAATGTTTTAGGCAAGACCTCCATAGGTATCCGGGAATTGAATTATGTGCAGTATGAACATAGCGTCAAATACTATTGCGTCCACAGTAGATGGAGTGGATATGACATCTTCATTTTGTAGCTCTTCCAACTTATGCATTAGTTTTGATTTGCATGTTTTATTCATGGAGCCATCCAGTTGTCCAAGAGTTAGGGTAACTGGCGTAAGAGGATAAGCCATAACACCCTTCATGTCAAACTTCTGTTCAGATGCGACATTGAGAAGTCTTGCAAAAAGATCACGGGTGGATTTTTACGACATGGAGTTTTTTATCTGACCCATGCACAGGTTTAGAAGCACACATAGAAGCACAGTTCGTAACAAGTTTTCTTGGTATTGGAAGTTCAATATTTCGCGGATCACTGACATACCGCCGCCTGAGTATTGGAGTGTTCTATGTCCACTTTTTAGGTTTTTTATGCTATGGACACGAAATTAATATTAGTATTCATTTGTACTATATCCACACACCTATACGCATGTAAAAATGTTTGTTCTTAGTTTAAGACCAATATTATTTTGCTCTATGTCATGCTATTCATAGTAATTTGAACTTTCAAATGCTTATATCTCAGTTCCTACTTCAATGGACATAGAACACTCCAATTCTCAGGCGGCGATACAACATCTTAAATTTTTCAAATGCCTCTGTGCCTTTGAAGTATGCACGTAGGAGATCTTTGCTTACATTATCGTCCACAACATATCCATTGGCTATATTTGTAAAAGGTATTTCTCTGTCCATTTCTTTAAAAGGATCTGAAAAGCTTTTGAGTGAAGATATTACAACATTAACATCTGTGTTGTCTTTTTTGATCCTATTCTCTTGAAGGTATTGTTTAGTGTCTGGTTTCCTAGATATGCCACTGGCTTCCAACAAACTTGTAACTATTTTGCTTCTCGATGATCTAGTTTTCATCCACCTTTTCCTGGCTGAATCAGAGTTGGCAAACGCTGTAATACCAGTAAGTCTTGATGCAGCGTCAGCGTTCACTGCTTTTTCTAGAGCCATGTCAACTGGAACTCTAGAAAAAGAGGCTTGAGAACGTTTTATAGACAGACCACCTTGAGAAAGAGCTTATTTTGCACCTGGGCACATTGAATCAATATTTAACAAGTTGAGAAGGTAAACAGTCATCCAGCGAGCATAGTTAGGTGTACTGCAAGCAAAAAATATTGGAGTTATTTTCTGTATAGCATCTATGTACATGTTCAGATCGTTCGTTCTGTAAGCTCTACTGAAGTACTTATAGATCTCCACAAGATCTATGTATAGCATGTAGAATTGAGCAGTTTTGCCATGAAATCCAGTTCGTGTTCTTTCTGCGAACTCAATGTAATCTTCGTACAGTTTCGTAATTTCTGGATTCTCCACAAGCTTAGCAAGCGAATTTGGCGACAAATCGGTATTAATATCTGTCACTAGTTTTCTAACCTTCGCAGCAAGGCATTCATCTCCATATTGCTTTAGAAATGATTGGAAGTGACACCTTTCTAGAGCAAGTGACAAAACAATATGAATTCTTTTGCATCTATTAAAATGTTTCCCCTTCAAGAAACCCGTAAGTGAACCACTAGCTAATATGTCACTCTCAACCAGGACTTGTTCGATACCTGAGCCTTCGATGAAATATCCAATTGCTCCAAACAAAGCTAGTTCAATATGAAAGGATCCAAAACATACGAAAACGTTATCAAAACGTGGTTTCTCCTGATTTTGAATCAAAATCGCTAATTTGGCCACAACGAGGTCATAATGAACAATGACACATGGATCTCCACACTCATGTGCTACACTATGACACTTTTTTAGTGTTTCCAAAACGACATAATTCCGTGTTGGTGGTAAACTTATATTTTCCATATATCCTATTTCCTGAATAACGGATAAATCTTCAGTCGTTTCTGAATTCCATCCTGCCCACATCGGAGTGTTTTTTGACCACTCTACGGAAGTCATCCAGATTAAATCTCTTATAACAGCTGCATAGCATACATTTCTGACAGGATGTTTTAACACTGTGGAGCTAAGTGTTTAGGCTTTTTCGGGTATGGCTCTAGAGTTTTGAAGTCAAATTGGTAAGACCTAGACCTTGCCACAGAAGTGCTTGCAGTTGCTCTCTGTTCAATGTTTCTAGCGTCAGATTCCATTACTACATTTTCTGACAATTTGTTCTGAAAACAAATACCAAACGTATCGTGTAAAGTACCTTTACCTGATAGTGTCTCCATATTACAGTCGAAGTTATCCCAGGCCAATCCAGAAGCAAGGCCTGGAGATATTTTTATATTTTCAGGTGATGTACTCGGTTTTTTGTCAATTGAAACTGCCAGATCAGTCTCCAACACTTCTGCTGTATGGTAACAAATACAGTGCCCCCAATGATTGATTATATCAATGAGTTTTCTACTTCCAGTTATACTTTTGATGCCAAGGCCTAGAATTAAATGCTTCTTTGGCTTCACTTTACCATTCGTAGTAATGAAAATTGCATCCTGTGCACAAGAGCTCACTCTCCTTTCTAACCTTTCGTTTTTTAGGTTTTTCTGAACCACCAAACATTGTTCTAAAAATGGTTTCCAGCAATTCAGGCATTTTGCTTTCACCTTTTATAATATCCTCGACACTCAAAGGATGTGGTAATTTTGTTCCTTCAGATTCGTTTAGAATTAACCTTCTTAGGTACAAAGCGACCTCTTCTATTTTAGATTCTGTGGTAGATGAGTACTGACTTGCTAATGAAACAGCTTCAGTAGATGATAGCCCATTACTATATACAACAATTCCATCTTTATTATTATTTTTTGTTAAACACAATTTCTCGCAAAAAAAAAAAATTAAGTTTCTCGCGCAGTTTTTGTGCTGAATAATTGAAATCATGTACTCCTTCGGCGAGATAGGTTATGTGCCTATCACGAACAACAGTAAGATACTGAGCTTTTTGTGGGTTAATGATGTATTATGTCACATACTCTGCCGTTCGATTAAATGCACTGTCATGTTTTTGTTTGTGATTGAAATTATCCTTTACATTTTCAGATGGTAGGTTTCCTGTGTCCATTTCAACACGTTTTGCATTAGCTAAGTTGAGGTATTCTCTTCGGCAAGAGTTATGGTAAGAAACTTCTTTGGCAATGAAGTCTACATCGCAAATTGTTAATAATAACTTGTCATCTGGCAAAATATTGGCCGCACTTTTAATATTGTTTTTAGATTCTCTTGTCTGACATGTAGTTATTTGTTCTTCTTTCCCCTTCACCTTTCTTCTCAATTTTCCACAAAAAATGCATTTTCTATCAAATACTCCTGTGCACGATATTACTTTGACGCTTTCTTCTGAAGATATTGAAGACCTTAGAGTATGTTTAACAGTTGAAGAATCTATATCACTGTCAAGTTTCGAAATAGCCGTAAAATTTTTATAGCACACACTGTGATAACAATGTTTCATTACATCATACTGTTCAGGTAGGTCTCGGCACAATACCGAATACTTTGAATCTATTTGAGTCCTTAGCCTTGTACTTGCTGCTTCTTTTATTCTTTGCCAGGAACTGTCTTTAATTTCAAACTTTTTTTCCGGATACGCCTTCTGTGTGTATTACACAATGATTTCTTACGTCTGACATTTTATTAATGCTTCATTTCAAAACAGACCTGAAATAAAAAAAAATTATCTTAAGAAACAAAGACTGATATGTGTACAGTCCAAATTAGAAATAAATGTTCCAAACAAAAAGCACACCTGCCAGCTATATCATCAAGCATAAAGCATTTAAACATATGGGTCTAAAACAGAAAATCACATGTAAATTATACAAATATCTTCTTAGTGCTATATTTCCATACATTTTCAAATACCTCTAAATCCAAGCAAACTTTTTATTTTGACAATTTATTTTATATTCTTAACGGTTTAAGAGTTGCAGGGCTTTAAACATTCGCTAGAAAACAAAAAAAAAAAGGAAAAATGTTAAGTTTCAGACTAAATATCACGAAAATTATTAACCTTAGGAAATAAATTGACATTGCACAAAACATTCGTTAATTCATTATGAGCAATATTAAAAAAAGAACAAAACTCTACGACGTTTCCTTGCGAAGATACGTTTATTTAAGTATAGTGCCACAAGTTGGTGCGGCAGCCATATTGATGTCATTACTCGTACCCCCACCACTCGCCAACCTTGAGAAATAACTTTCTGAAGACTATAGGTTATGGTTATTCTTAAAACCAGACTCAAGTTTATGGTAAACTGGGGTAAATAAAATGTGCCCTAGCTCTTGGTCTAGTCGTCTCGTCGGTGCTGCGGGCCATCACGCCAGTTGCACGGAAAGCCTAAGATGTACATCAAGCTCTGTCCCTGCCCGAACACGCCCGAATATTCACCTTCGGCCAACCTCGGGTTCATTTATATATATTTATACTTCTCTGTTTATTTTAATGTAGCTATACTAACCTAACTAACCGTCCATAGTGTTTTTAATGTAGCTAACCTAACCGACCACTTTTTAAATTTGAATTCATTTTACCTGCGCAAAAATAAAACAAATCCCGAGGTTGGCCGAAGGTGAATATTCGGGCGTGTTCGGGCAGGGACAGAGCTTGATGTACATCTTAGGCTTCTCCCAGTTGCACAGCCTTCTATTCCACTTCCAGATAGATACAAAGACCAGCTATCGCTAAGAGTTTCCACTGAAGAATTATAGAAGACAAATTTGGTACCGGTCCATCCATAATATTGTTTTCAAACACTCTTGACCTTAAAACGAATTTCTGGACCTATAGTTTTGACTGTCCACAATCAAGGTAAAATAGCGCATTAAATTTTTTTCTCCAAATTTAACCAGGCCCAAATATTAATTAGTCCGGATGATGTGTTTAGCAGTTTTCACAATGTGGAAAAGGCCACGACACAACTCGGGTAGACTTGGCGATATGATTCCGCGACGGTACACCACTGCCTTCCGCCGACATGGAGATGAAGGAACAACACAACTCTCGTTCCCGAACCCGGGAAGGAAGTCTTCCTCAAGTACAAAACCTCAGACCCGACTATGAATAAGAGCCCAGGATCGTTATCTCACCAGCCAGAAACTCTTAACAAACAGCACACTATAAAGGTACCAGCAACATCTACCATGTCTTTCAGCTTGAACAAAAAAATAAGAGATTTATGTGGGTCAGTAAGTAGCTTAAGTTACTTCAGCCTATTTCCCTGGGGTTTTCCTGCTTTCCCAGTCCCAAATAACATTTTCCCTGTCTTATCGGTAAATCTGGAAAAATAACCGATATACTAAAAAAAAAAAAAAAATGAGAACGGGTCTTCCAGTACTCGCAAGTGATGTAACATCTAACCTCGGTAACAAGCAAATTCCTATGTTCTGATGTTGTTCACGTTGCAAACAAATTTAAACTATGAAAATCGGACACGACATTCAACGCAGAATTCTTTAAGTAATGCCGATCGTAATAAATAAACTGATAAATACACAATTCACCTTTTAAATACCAAAAATTATGGCTGCGATTCTCACATATACTTCTTGTGCCCACAGCAAGAATTCACTGCCTTAATCGTAAAAGTTGCATGCCATCATCAAACGCAGATAGCAGAGCAGCACAAAACAGGAAATTTACTCTATTATAAACGGCTCTAATAAAACGCCGGCTTTGTACCTGGTTTCCAACAAGTAATTATATTAAAATACTGCCCATCTGGTGAAAATTCACTAAACAGTTAATACGTACTATAAAGTTTCCGCACAAGTTAGAAATTATACTTCTATGCAATTACTAGGATATTGTGCCGTTGCACTCCGTAACGTTGCATGTACTCAACCTGTTGTCATGATTTTTTTAATTTTTTTTTGTAAACTGGACATCATGTAGGCTTAATTTTGTGAATTTGGAAAATTTGAAAATATTTACTTTATGTAAGATTTGTATTTTAATCATATCTAAATGGAAATTGTGAGAAATGTGAAACCTATTTATAATCTAAAGTGAAGTGCTTCAAGATAATCATACAACAAAAGGAAAATCATTAATTTAAAGGACTTTATAAAAAATAAGTATTTGTTTTAAACACTAATATTTAATTACCTTAATATTTTTCATTTATTTGAGATGTATTAGTGATAATTTTGGAACTAAACCTGTATTGTTTTAATTTTTGCTCACTAAGTTTGACGTCTTGTGTCAATATCTATGGTGTAGCTTCTTAAAGAGATGATCTATGTTCCTCTTCCTAATCGGTCAGCCATCATGTAAACATCATTATTCAAATATCTGTTTTAATCCGCTGGATTATTCGGTGAATTGATTGCCGCTTACCGCCTTTTGGCTGAGTTTTCTTTCTTGATTCCTCCGTAATCATGTTATTTATTTATTAATTTTTGGCCGATGTCTTAATTTTGGTGATTTTTGTTAGTTCTTTTAGCGGTCCTTGTGAGTGGCGTGAGACATCCGGGCCATGCTTGATGTAGTCCACTAAGTACGGGACGGGAGTGAGCCTTGTCTCCTCCGCTATTGGCATCAGGCCACAGACTACTAAATAAGGAAAGTTTTCTTGTTTTTTTTCATCTTTTGGCTTCCAGCATGTTTCGGCATGAAGTTTAATCTGATTTCGGCATCATCGGCTCTATCGCGTAGAAAAATAATAAAGTGAAAAAAACTTTCCGACGTTTCGTTAAATAAATAAAGTACATTTTAGTTATTAAACTCAAAAATATTTTCTGTTGTTGTAATTGCCACTGGTGTAACCAGCCATATGCTTATTGTCTTTTAATGTTTTTTTACTAGTACGGGGCCCCAAGCTTGCAGTTTTAATAATTTAATGTTTTGTGCAACTGAATACTCATATCTTTGTAAGTTAAGTATGTGCATGATATTATTTAAATTATTTGAATAAAAATAAATGGCCTGAACCGAAATAAAAAAGGTATTAATTCATGTACAATCAGTTCCTTTCGTAAGTTAATTTAATAAATATGTTTGGTGATCTGTTGGTTGTAAGAGCCACGTGATGAGCCAGTCGGCGTATTCTCTCTGCTTGTATACCTCTACACATACAAAGCAGTGTCATTGAGCCTAAGGTCCTGGAGCTTCCCTGTTGTATTCCCCACGAGGTTAACCTAACCGACTGAGGTAGACATGGCAGAACAATATCAACCTGAAACATTTTAAAACACATACTATAACACTAAGTATATGTTTGTATATTTGTTTTTGCTTAAACACCGAGTTGTTTCGACATTATTATTAAATATTATTTTATTATAATGTTATTAAAAAGGTAAAAAAATCAAGTGACGAAATTTTAACCATGTCCCTTGAGGTTCACAAGCGCACACTCTATTATGGTGCTACTAAGCCTGTTGGTAAGATATAAGGAGAACTTATTTCATCACATTGTAATGCCAGTTTTCTTAGGGATTTTAAAACTTGCGGCTTCTTTTTACTATGACTATTTTAGTTCACCAAGTATATTTAATGACAGTTTCACTATTATAATGTTTCATTTGGAACACTATGTTTAGTATGAACCCTAAAGTTTACGAAATTGACTATATACACGTTTATGTTGCTACACGTGGGTCCGCCATCTTTGTATCACATTTCCGTTCATCCACTGCCGTTCCATTTTCACGAAATGACTGTTACGAAATGCCGTAAAGATGTTTACACATAAACAAAACTAACATTTATATTACAATATAATGAAAATTTTACTATGACTTGCTTTCATAAGCAAACAGTTTGCACGGTTATCGTTTTTATCAACACAATATAACCACCACTGCCAGTCTGATAAAGATAAAAACATTTGTTTTATCAAACTTTGAAATGATACACTATCGACTGTGATTAAACTAATAACTAAGTCTATAATAATTGATTTCGCTTCAAATTATTACATGGTAAGTTGTTTGTATTCCTTACAATTAATGTAAGTAAAATTGGACATTGATTACTAACGAATTTATCAGTAAAATACATTCAGTTTTAAAACATTAGGATACTGCATAACATGAACAATTTCTGATACTGTCTTCTACTTAAATATTGACAGTTTCCCTGAGATTTCCATGTTTTCAAGAAACTTTTTCAATTCGCTGAGTTATCCCTGTTTTCCATATTTTCCCATTAAATTGTGTTCTATGCTCAAAAATTAAAAACAAGATTATATTAAATGACAAAAAAATTGATAACAAAAACAGGTGAATTACAATTACGTATCCTTAAAAATAAAATAAAATATCAGATGATGCGCTTGATGAAATACAACAGAATAATGTATTTTCACAATTCGCATTTCCAATTATACTTTACTAAATGCAATGTTTCAGATATATTATCAAAAAATTTCATTACATTAAAAAGTCGGAGTCTAAAACGTTTTTGCTCTATGGTAGTGTCTGGCAACACGCCAAAATAAGGACGGCGATAAAGGCAGAAATTGTGCATTGGAAATAGAGAGTAAATAATGGAGTTAGGGATTGCCAGGAGACTGAATGCTGTGACGTAGTTCAAGTCACTTTTTAACCTCGCCATCGCCATACTGTTCCGCCCAAAACATATTGTAAATGGTGCTTGATATCGTTTGATGATGGTTAGTAAGTATGAATTAGAATCAATGACGTTAAAAAGAGTCACTTATCATCAAAAAGTCATTTAAAACTGTTTCCACAATGCAAACACTAAGCTTCAGCCAATGTTTTGGGCGTCTAACCAATATGGCACAACATTTAGTTGACAGAAAAAAAACGGCTTCACACACTTAACCTGTAATGATGAAGACGTGGCCACTTCCTGGAGTAAATGCTCATTTAATTGCACACTGAAAACTAATGGCACTTACACATGGGCGTCGGTTCTGTCGCAGTATCAAGATGAATTTCGTAGAGTTATTAGCATGCCTTTCTGTAGTCCTTATTCGGAACGCTGCAAGACAGCAATGGATGCAGTCGCCATTAAGATAGCGACTTATTAAAATCTGTTGATAAATACAATTTATTGCCTTTCTCTTTCTTCTCTTACACCCAGGTCATCCCGTTTGTGATAACACTCTTTACATAGAGGAACTTCGGGTATTATGGAATATGGGGGTAATATGGAATACCCCTTTGTTTCGTAGCACAAGGGTCTTCACCTAGCGGTAACCGCCTGAACTACTTCCCCATACAGGCAGTAAGCGCCGGCAGACGCGCCAACAGTCAGCGATAATGTATAGTTGTTCTATTGCAGTTTGTCTGTTTTTCATGTTTCGAAAACTTTATTACGTATATATTTTGAGTAATTTTTACACTACATATTTATGTATTTTATTATGCTGCTATATAGGGTTAAATAGTTAAAAGATCCATGTAGAATATGATATAATAACAAATATGTAGGAGTGTGTAAATAATGCTGTAAATGGCAAAATGGCGAGAAGGGCAATATGGAATACTATTCCATATTACCCGCAGGTATTCAATAATAGCCACTACTTTAAACAGGTATTTCGCATTACCCGAATTTATGAAAACATTACATTCAATCAAACACTTAGTACTCATGAAATACAAAATTGAATGAATTAGGCGGAATGCAATATTACTTTAGTTTAGCTGAGAGATTTTAGTTGGTTTGGTTAGCATCATTCAGAGTTTTTGTTAGAGACCATGACCTTACTTTTCTCTTCTACAATTTTTTTGTTATATTTTGTTTTTATATATGGGGAAGACCAAAGTGTGGAGAAAAAGCTTTAAACCACGAAAGCTATGGGACGAGGAGAAAATGACACGCGCTATTAGGGCGGTCCAGGAAAAGAAGATGGGTTATCTGAAAGCAGCGAAAACGTTCCACATGAAATCACGCCCCCACCTAAGAAAACGAAGGGATCAAACAGAGGTAGAAGGCCCGGAACATCAGCAGTCATCACTGGTTCTCCATTTAAAACAAGACTGGCGAAGGTATCACAGAAAAAGCACCTAGACAAGAAGCAAGCAGAACATCTAAGGAAGACGATAAAAAGAAGAAATGCCTGAAAGCATGCCCAATGAGCAGCATTCACAACGATTCCATCCTTTCAGATGCCTCCTCAGTTTCTGACAGTGACAACCTCAACAGGAATGAAGACGACGACGATGCACAATGCATGTTTTGTTGTGGACATTTTTCTGAGGACACAAGAGGGGAAACATGGGTCCAGTGCATTCTGTGCAGTCAGTGGGCTTATTTGGACTGTACATCCGAAGAGGAAAGCAACAAAGCATACCTTTGCGATTTTTGCAATGACAAATATAATGATAAGTAATTGAAAACTTTTGTTCCAGACATGTACTTTGTATAATTGTATAAATATAGTGATAAAAACCATTTTTTTGCTAATAGAAATGTTAGTATTCCATATTACCCGCAGTATTTCATATTACATTCCATTTACCTTTTTCGGTATAAATTGTATTTTCTTTAAAGTAAAGAGTATTGAAATCATTGTATGGTCATTAACAGCTTCACACTTTCTTATTTGTTACTGCTCTGGAACGAAACTGAGTATAAACCAAAAATATTTCAAAAAAAAGTAATTGGTATTCCATAATACCCGAAGTTCCTCTACATCTGCCCACACTTCGTTTGAAATATCTATCAGGTTAATTTTTTTATGCATGATTATGGAGTTCAGGTTGATTTTATACCTCTGAAATTAACAGTTCCTATTCCATACTGATTGTTGAATGCCGTGTCGATGCACTACGAGGCATGATGAGCGCCCTGCTCTGGCGTGTCGGCTCGCGCCAGTCGCTGCTACAGTTGTGTGAATGAACAGTTCCGATTACATACTGATTGTTGAATGCCATGTCGATGCACTACGAGGCATGATGAGCGCCCTGCTCTGGCGTGTCGGCTCGCGCCAGTCGCTGCTACAGTTGTGTGAATGAACAGTTCCGATTACATACTGATTGTTGAATGCCATGTCGATGCACTACGAGGCATGATGAGCGCCCTGCTCTGGCGTGTCGGCTCGCGCCAGTCGCTGCTACAGTTGTGTGAATGAACAGTTCCGATTACATACTGATTGTTGAATGCCATGTCGATGCACTACGAGGCATGATGAGCGCCCTGCTCTGGCGTGTCGGCTCGCGCCAGTCGCTGCTACAGTTGTGTGAATGAACAGTTCCGATTACATACTGATTGTTGAATGCCATGTCGATGCACTACGAGGCATGATGAGCGCCCTGCTCTGGCGTGTCGGCTCGCGCCAGTCGCTGCTACAGTTGTGTGAATGAACAGTTCCGATTACATACTGGTTGTTGAATGTCATGTCGATGCACTACGAGGCATGATGAGCGCCCTGCTCTGGCGTGTCGGCTCGCGCCAGTCGCTGCTACAGTTGTGTGGATGAACAGTTCCGATTACATACTGATTGTTGAATGCCATGTCGATGCACTACGAGGCATAATGAGCGCCCTGCTCTGGCGTGTCGGCTCGCGCCAGTCGCTGCTACAGTTGTGTGAATGAACAGTTCCGATTACATACTGATTGTTGAATGCCATGTCGATGCACTACGAGGCATGATGAGCGCCCTGCTCTGGCGTGTCGGCTCGCGCCAGTCGCTGCTACAGTTGTGTGAATGAACAGTTCCGATTACATACTGATTGTTGAATGCCATGTTGATGCACTACGAGGCATGATGAGCGCCCTGCTCTGGCGTGTCGGCTCGCGCCAGTCGCTGCTACAGTTGTGTGAATGAACAGTTCCGATTACATACTGATTGTTGAATGCCATGTCGATGCACTACGAGGCATGATGAGCGCCCTGCTCTGGCGTGTCGGCTCGCGCCAGTCGCTGCTACAGTTGTGTGAATGAACAGTTCCGATTACATACTGATTGTTGAATGCCATGTCGATGCACTACGAGGCATTATGAGCGCCCTGCTCTGGCGTGTCGGCTCGCGCCAGTCGCTGCTACAGTTGCGTGAATGAACAGTTCCGATTACATACTGATTGTTGAATGCCATGTCGATGCACTACGAGGCATGATGAGCGCCCTGCTCTGGCGTGTCGGCTCGCGCCAGTCGCTGCTACAGTTGTGTGAATGAACAGTTCCGATTACATACTGATTGTTGAATGCCATGTTGATGCACTACGAGGCATGATGAGCGCCCTGCTCTGGCGTGTCGGCTCGCGCCAGTCGCTGCTACAGTTGTGTGAATGAACAGTTCCGATTACATACTGATTGTTGAATGCCATGTCGATGCACTACGAGGCATGATGAGCGCCCTGCTCTGGCGTGTCGGCTCGCGCCAGTCGCTGCTACAGTTGTGTGAATGAACAGTTCCGATTACATACTGATTGTTGAATGCCATGTCGATGCACTACGAGGCATTATGAGCGCCCTGCTCTGGCGTGTCGGCTCGCGCCAGTCGCTGCTACAGTTGTGTGAATGAACAGTTCCGATTACATACTGATTGTTGAATGCCATGTCGATGCACTACGAGGCATGATGAGCGCCCTGCTCTGGCGTGTCGGCTCGCGCCAGTCGCTGCTACAGTTGTGTGAATGAACAGTTCCGATTACATACTGATTGTTGAATGCCATGTTGATGCACTACGAGGCATGATGAGCGCCCTGCTCTGGCGTGTCGGCTCGCGCCAGTCGCTGCTACAGTTGTGTGAATGAACAGTTCCGATTACATACTGATTGTTGAATGCCATGTCGATGCACTACGAGGCATGATGAGCGCCCTGCTCTGGCGTGTCGGCTCGCGCCAGTCGCTGCTACAGTTGTGTGAATGAACAGTTCCGATTACATACTGATTGTTGAATGCCATGTCGATGCACTACGAGGCATTATGAGCGCCCTGCTCTGGCGTGTCGGCTCGCGCCAGTCGCTGCTACAGTTGCGTGAATGAACAGTTCCGATTACATACTGATTGTTGAATGCCATGTCGATGCACTACGAGGCATGATGAGCGCCCTGCTCTGGCGTGTCGGCTCGCGCCAGTCGCTGCTACAGTTGTGTGAATGAACAGTTCCGATTACATACTGGTTGTTGAATGTCATGTCGATGCACTACGAGGCATGATGAGCGCCCTGCTCTGGCGTGTCGGCTCGCGCCAGTCGCTGCTACAGTTGTGTGGATGAACAGTTCCGATTACATACTGATTGTTGAATGCCATGTCGATGCACTACGAGGCATAATGAGCGCCCTGCTCTGGCGTGTCGGCTCGCGCCAGTCGCTGCTACAGTTGTGTGAATGAACAGTTCCGATTACATACTGGTTGTTGAATGTCATGTCGATGCACTACGAGGCATGATGAGCGCCCTGCTCTGGCGTGTCGGCTCGCGCCAGTCGCTGCTACAGTTGTGTGGATGAACAGTTCCGATTACATACTGATTGTTGAATGCCATGTCGATGCACTACGAGGCATAATGAGCGCCCTGCTCTGGCGTGTCGGCTCGCGCCAGTCGCTGCTACAGTTGTGTGAATGAACAGTTCCGATTACATACTGATTGTTGAATGCCATGTCGATGCACTACGAGGCATGATGAGCGCCCTGCTCTGGCGTGTCGGCTCGCGCCAGTCGTTGCTACAGTTGTGTGAATGAACAGTTCCGATTACATACTGATTGTTGAATGCCATGTCGATGCACTACGAGGCATGATGAGCGCCCTGCTCTGGCGTGTCGGCTCGCGCCAGTCGCTGCTACAGTTGTGTGAATGAACAGTTCCGATTACATACTGATTGTTGAATGCCATGTCGATGCACTACGAGGCATGATGAGCGCCCTGCTCTGGCGTGTCGGCTCGCGCCAGTCGCTGCTACAGTTGTGTGAATGAACAGTTCCGATTACATACTGATTGTTGAATGCCATGTCGATGCACTACGAGGCATGATGAGCGCCCTGCTCTGGCGTGTCGGCTCGCGCCAGTCGCTGCTACAGTTGTGTCGCCCGTGAGGAGGGACAGGTTAGAACACGCGTGTTTCGTGTCCTTGGCGATCCGCAACGACTGTTGGGTCGCGGCGACTTACGACAGAATGGAACCAGTTGCGTCTTTTTGGTAGCGGCGATTAAAAAAAAATATCAAAGCAGTCATAAGGACTGCCGACAGAAGTGAAAAAGGTTTTCGCAATTTATACGAAAAAATATTACCACACAACAATTTTTTTTATCACGTTAGTGAAATAACTCCTAAATTACTATAAAATACCATAGTAATTGTAGTTATTAAAAACATAATAAATGATGTTCTTAATTTTTAGGTTATATTGCTACAAAGACTTCGTTTTCTTCGTTATTCAAACTATATATCCATATGAGAATATGAATATATTTTATTCTCAAATTTTACTGCACAGTAATCGTATACTTCAGATTTAAAAGCGCAATAAGTGATACTAATAGGAACAGATATAGTGTTATTGTTAACACGTCACGTGACCATGTCGACGACTTACATGAATTTACTCCCTATCTTTTCTATGCTCCCTATCCAAACCTTCCCATAGAAGTTTTCAATTCAAAAAGGTCGCTCGTGTGCATGGAACGATTACAAAGCATCGGTTCCATCAAGAGCGACTTCTGAGTCGCTGCGACAGAGCGACAGAAAAGTCGTCCGCTGAAACGCGCTACAGATACAAACAACTGCGTCAATACGATAACTGATGTCCGTTCCGAATAGCGCGTTTTCATGAAACCAATCACACTGGACACTATAATTTTCACAGCTTCATGATTTTTGAGTGAATTAATGTACCATTGTTGTCACATCAGTCCAATAGATGACAGCAAGTATGTACCGTGTTAACATTGTATTAGAAATTCACGACATACAAGAAAAAATAATTTTATTTTCTTTCAGCAAACTTGTATTTATTATTATACCAAATTTACTGTAGTAATACTACTCCACTGCTTGAAATTTCCAAATATAATTGAAAAAACGTTTCTCGCCAAATAATAAAATACATTTCTTAACTATTAAACTAACAATTATTGCAATGTCACGCCACACCACCAGGTTATTTGTCCAACACTCGTCTGCGTTGATAGTATAGAGGTGTCCGGTGTTACGTCTCTAGTGCTTCTGATCGAACTGCGGAGCCTGGCCCACGCGATGTACGGAGACGAAGAGAACCTGGTAATACGGGCCCTCGAGCAAACAGTCTAGGGCCGCCGAGTCAATATTGCCCCGTTCGTGCGGGCGCCGGGGAAATCGGATAGCATTTCTCACTGCGCCAAGCTCAAAGAAACGACAGTTTTAGCTGCACGACTTCCATGGACTTTCCTGTAGAGAGCCAGAGAAAGATCCAGCTATCGGAAACTGTGTTCGCGCGAGACGCAGTTCATATCGGAACATGATGGCACACCTTACATAAAGCTCAGCATGGCACACCTTACATAAAAAAGGTCAGCTTTCTCGTCTGAACCACGATGCATTAACTCTCGCGCAAGGGACGAAAAAATAAATTGTCATACTTCATGGTCTGTAATAAAATTTGAACTGCAGTATTAGAATTTTCCCTCAATTAATTCAAAGTTCTGGTATATATAGAATACATAAAGCAGAAAAGTCGTATTTAACAAAATATCTTGCTTGTTTGCAATTTGTATTACCTAACAACCGGGGAACTATCTCAGCTATTTAAACTAATAACTTCTTTTAAATACCAATTTTATATATATATATATATATATATATATATACACACACACACACACACACTAATATTATAAATGCGCAACTGTGTTTGTCTGTTTCTCCTTTCACGCAGCAACGGAGCAACGGATCAACATGATTTTTTTTTTACATATAGATAGTTTATGGACCGGAGAGTGACATAAGACTACACACACATATATGTGAAAGTCCATCCCTAAGGGAATGAAAAAAAGGCTAAATTCAGTTTTATAATAGACAGTCATAGGAGGTAGGTCATATACAAAGATACAGTGAATTTTGTGTCATTTCTCTACGTCCGCCACACGGTTATATAATATCTGGCAACTTCTTATCCTCTTTGGCGATACCCTTCCGTTTGGTGAAGTTGCTGCCAGCGAACTAAACCAATATCAGTTTAGTTTAGAACTTCGTCAATAGATGGCGTTGCCTTGAATGTGTAACGCGCTATCGTTTGATGCGACCGTCACGTCTTGCCTAGGAGTTACCTGCCTTCCCACAACATGAAGCTGAAGATTGGCGTCCCGGCTTTACTGATGCGTAGCCTCGATGCACCGAGTATGTGCAATCAATGGGACTTTAAAATCAAAATTTCCCGTTTTTCGAGTGTATGTCCTACAGATTTGAAACCATAATTGAAAGTAAACAATAACTTTAAACTTTTTTATCTCATACGAATAACGGTAGCAATCGCTTAATGTGTACTAGTAGCAAAATGTGTTAACAGGAAATGCATTAATAATTTCATTTGCTTTAAAATAAGTAATTTATAATATGTATTTATGTATCATTATTAGGTATCAATATTTCATTATTAGGTAACAATATTAACAAAAAATATTCCATACGTAAGGGATATATTTGCCCTAATAGGTAGGAACCGAAAGTCACCATATTAGTCACCACCGTTTTTGTACCACAACTATTAGTATCTTGTTTGATAGTGAAAATCTTCTTCAAGACAGGGGATACACATTGAGAAATTTCTGACACTATAAATTAATGTCCACCGGCAGTATTAACTACATAATTCAATACTAAGCGCCTGACTTCACAGAATAAACTACTTGTAGCAGCCAGTCACCATTAACTTCAGGCATTCCACTGGATAGTGTAGTTAGTGAAACGTCTTCAATTCTAAACGTGTGGGACCACAGGCGAGCTGGATCATAGAAGTTAAATATAGTTTTAACAGTAATCCCAGGTATGAAAATGTGAAATGTAACTCACTAGGAAACAGGGAACACCTGTATCGATAATAAGACACTAAAAAACGCCCGCAGAGCAGTAATACGACTTGATAGAATCCCGACAACGGCTAGACTGGTGTCGGATCACAGAATGTGCCAAAATCATATGATGGCGGATTTAAATACATTTCATTGTACCACTGATTGTTCGAAGCTTTAAAGGCTCCGCCTACCGGGGCAAACATATATTGTGCAGAGCTTCAGGAAAAACAACGCGATTTCAAAACTACTCAAGATATCCGAGTGGGGTCTGCTTACGAAAAGCATTTAAGAGTTTGCTGAGGGCCGAAAAGCACTTTTGATTTCGGATTAAGTTTTTAAACGGTATTTTTAGAAGAGTTAAAATGGCTAAAACGCATGTTTTAAGAGTAATTTTTAGGCGTAAAACAACTAGTACAGATTCTTGAAAGCACTTAAGGCACGTGCATTACACCTTTATCTTAATTTCTCGGCCATATAGTGTCACCGCTCAAATTTCACAGTTATCCTGTGCACGACGAGACGACTGCACGCCAGTTCAGAGACTTGCGCTTAGAGGCGATACCGCGCTGGAAATACCAGCGAGCGTCGCGCTTATCATCACGCCTCACCAACACACATAAACGCCCTAACGAGGCGGGCCCCTTAACGAAACCAAATCATCTAAACAAAAAATATCAAATGACTGCAGACAGGAAAAATTCGCGAATTCATTCGGCGATAGGCTAAAATTCAAATGCATGTACCTTTTAGATGATTTTTCTATTGGCTTTCTGTTCATCTGGACGAATCTCAACCAATTGAAAACCCTCAACCAAAGAAGGATCGAATCACAGACGAACCAGCTGATACGGCTTAGGTACAAGTCGGCAGGCAATGAACTTGCGTTATTTGCCCGAGTGTACAGGGGAATGTGCAGTCTATCCTGAAAGCCATCGAAACCGCGAATATTTCCGGTCCCTACAAGTGGCTTGAAAACTGGACACCAAGAGGTGGCGTGTCTCCCCTCACCTGTGGGGGCGGCTGCCTGTCCCGCCGCCGGGCTCCAGCCGGCGCGCCGCCTCTCACCGCCCCCGGGTCATCCCTCTCGGCCGGCGGCGGGCTCCGCCTGCGACAAGCACACAAGCACGGGGTCACCTCCACTGCCGTCCAGAGGCGGGGTCACAGCCGAATAACCAACAGCAATGGCCAGTGTCAGATGCACGGCCCCCACAAGGGTGGGGCTGGGTGGATCCCTGGGCCCTGGGCCCGGGCCTGAAGTCTGTGAAATAAACATACATACTCACTGTGGTTATTTCAAAGTAAAATAATTTTATAAATAAATCTTAGTTTGGAATTACATATATAAAATAGTAACCATAATTTTACCTTGTATTTTCAGGTTAAATATCATTCTAAAAAGAGTGTAGGTAAGAAATAATCATGCAATTATAATGTAGCACGTGACTGTAAAATGTGGGGGGGGGGGGAAGCTTCTCCGATCCTGGGTCCAGGGCCCGTAATCGAACGTGGGGGCCATGGTCAGATATAATTTTTTGCAATTATTCCCCGGACCAGAAACACATGAATCAATATCACCTTCTTACAACAGTATTCATGTCTTGTATATTTAGTACGTTAGTTACACATATCGTTAGTTTACTTAAATTTAAGGAGATTTCTTTTGTTTTTGTGGAAAAAATTATATGATTGTGTGAGTTCAAGTCGGATTGCTCACAAATCATTATTGTGTATTAAGGACATATAATTGAGGAGCTATCGTGCAAAACTCGACATGTCCATCACCAGTAAAAATGTATGCTTCACATGTTTTGAGACCCTTTTTGCACAAAAACCCATACTTCATACTTGTAAATGACTTGGACATGTTAGGTTTTGTATCGTCTTTGAGATGGAAGTGTTCTTCGCCTCGGAAAAACGGTCTCAAAACATGTGAAACACATTTTTACTGGTGATGGACATGTCGAGTTTTGCACGAAAGCTCATTAATTACTGTGTTGGTAGAAATTATATTAAAAACTGATTTAACATACTTTTTGCATGTTTTTATTTGCCATCCCCGGTCCCGGGATTGTCTGTGCACAATCCCGAAATCCCAGGATCACAAATAAGGGACGGGATCGAATTATCCAGTCACACACCACACCTGACAGTTTGTAAAAGTAAAAAAAAAAATGACTAACAAAATTTTTAAAAGCAATTTTGTTATTATTTTTCAGCATTGCTGAGCCACACCACGCTGCAAGCGACATGTCACTTTGGGCTGGCATGGCCACGCAGGGAGAGAAGCAAGCGGTGACAGGGAACAATGCTATACTCTGGCATGTAACTTGTCACAAATCAGACCGTTCTCAGAAGCAGTATCACGGGTGACAAGACCAAAACTTTACCAAGCAGAAGGAGCGAGTGACATACACATCTTCACTCTAGGCACTGATCACGAGCACGGCTCAGCAGGTTGGACGTGCCAATTTATTGGTATACGTACCTACAATTTATTAGAGTCCCGTTCCATGTAACCAAGTAAATATTTTGTTTGTACGACAAAAATACAAAGTTTCTGACACCGAATATGATATAATTTTTCTCAAACTGTCATTCTTCAAGAACAAAATTTCAGAATTCATAATTAACAATTGCAATACATCAATAAAGTTTCATAAAAAATATTCTGTTTATCAAATAAAAAAATCAACTTTCATACTGTAAACATTAAAGAGAATGAAACTGACAGGCGTAATATCTGTGAAGATATTTTCCTGATTTTACGCCAGTCAAATAAAATAAAAATTGCCAGCCTATTCATAGTGTGTTGTTATTTATTTGCAGGGATTATAGGTAATCCTTAATCTGCCCACAGTCTAAATAATATTCAACTGAGCATGATGTTTAAACGAGCATGATGTAACTGTTACGGGTAAGGCTTGAAGAAGAAATAAATCTATGTTTACCCGGGTTAACTTAGCATTATAAAAGTTTTTTTTGGATGGGTAAAGACCGAATAATGACTAAAGTATTTTTGAGTTGGGCGTTTACCCGTGTACACCTAGGTCCACCCAGAGCTGACCAGGCAATGTTACGTGTTGCGTCATGTTTGAGCACGTGGCACAAAACGTGCGGACGCCGAGCCTTCTTTTCACAGACGAGAGAGCCAAACGCCCGATCGTGAATCTTCGGTTGTTTTTGTTCATTGTAAAAAGTAAGGTTAGCTACATTATAAATACTTTAAAACATTGTGGACGGTTGATTTGGTTAGGATAGCTAAATTAAAGATACTGTGAAATCATGTAAACGGTTTCCTAGCCCTGGAGAGCTACATATTAAAAAGTTATTTGCTAAGCAACCATAAAATGATTTTACAGTATTTTTAATGTAGCTATACTTACCTGATATAACCAACCGTCCACTTAAAGTATTTATAATGTAGCCAACTTATCCTAATCGACCGAAAAATTTAATGCCACACCGGTTTATACAATGAGATAGAACGGGGAAAAAAACCGAGCATGAACTTCGGGGAACTTCGGGTGTGGCTCTCTCGTCTGTGAAATGAAGGATTCCCGACGCCGACATCCCCCACGCCGCTCAGTGGCAAAATGGCGACAGAACAAAGTGCACGTACGACGTTCCTTTAGCGTTTTTATAAAAAAAAGTTTCAAGAGTGTTTGTTTCTGAAGGGATCTATCTGCTTTTACTTTAACAACGGACAGTATTTGCAATTAAAATTAACGAACATGGAACTATCGAGAAAATGTTCTCAAAAAACCAGTTTTCTGTTTGTCAGCATAAACTGATTAATATTGAAAATGTATCGCCCGAAAAAAAAACCTTACAACTTGCAAATGAACAATCTCTTTCAGGAGGTCAAGGCTATAAAAGGTACAATTATTAAAAAAAAAAAGTGCTACACAGAAGTGTAAATGCAAGGCTGCAGGAATATTTTGGAATTCGAAATGTCACGGCAGGTTGTCAAACTCAAATAAATAACGATTTGCTTGTTATTAATAACAACATAAGTAGGTACTATTTTGTGGAAGTGCCATTTTGTGAAATATAACCATAATTATAATTTTGTTACATTTCATTCAGTATTTTCTCATTCAATATATTTTAAATAGGTTTGTTTAAGGTATCAATATTTTGTCGGTAGTTTAAATTCTTTAAATTAAATAAATCAATCATTTGATTATTCTAACAATACCCATTCAGCATTGGGTATAACTAGGTGTGTACACGGGTAAACGCCGAATTCAAATTTACTTTAGTGATTATTCAAACTTTACCAAAAAAAATCTTAGGTAATGCTAAGTTAACTCGGTTAAACCAAGGTTTACATCTTATTTTATCACAACCATAAAAGACATTCTAAATTATTTATTGTATGAGTACATCAGTTTTTTTTTTTTTTAATGAAATATTAGCTTTCAGTGACATCTGTACCATTATCATCAGACCGCTTGCTAGCATTGCCGCCACTGCTTCTCAGTCTTTGCGCAAGCGCAGGAGCAGCGCGGGAGGCAGTCAGCTGATCCGCCGTATTGATTCGGCGAGGTCCCTCCGCATGACGTCATAAAATTCCCCCCCCCCCTTCCCCAACGCAACAAGAAACCTTCGCCCTTGGGTCGACCGCATGGTCTGCAGGCTGCCGGAAACTTCAAGGGTAAAAAATACGTACTAGGCACTCCTCGGGACCGAGACGGGTTTTGTCGACTGCAGCGTAGGAATATCCTGCCACTTTATGCTGCCAAGTGCCTAAGGTAATTTTTTAACGTACAAAATGTTTCACGCGTAACTTATAAGCAGCTTCACATGAAAGAAACATTGTGGATGCGTAAAGAGATTAAATTTATATCCACTTAGCAATCCCTATCTTAAGTTGACAATTCACTCTTACAGTAATAAAGAAACACATGTTCAAATGAACGTACCTACCTTTTCCGTTCGTACACTAAAAAACACAATACAAATTTTTCGTCACGAAAGCTTTTCACTATTTCGTGACATATCCTTTGCGTTTTGATGACTTGTCGGCACATTCTTCCCATAGAATTCACACGTTGTTGGCGAATAGTAGGGGTGATTTTGAACCATCTGGGCTTTGGTGAGCCGCGACGATGTGGTAGATTGTACCGACGTTTCGCTCTGCATTGCAACAAGAATCTTCAGGGTTGAGAAATGAACTGATAATAATCGCGAAAGGAGGATACTTGTAAGACCACTTGCTCATGTTCTTGCTTTGAACTCTCATTTTCTTTATCAAAACCCCTCTTCAAAATAGCCAATAAATTGTCTATGGGATTAAGGTCTGCCATTTGTGGAGCAATTTTTGGTTGCTTTGGGAAATTCCCGAATAACTGCTACCTTATTTGGCAGGAATATGTATATTGTAGTCTTGCTGAATGTAGTACAATTTTGCAAGCACTTGTTTCACGTTTGCTTTTTTTTTTTTTTACAGATCATACAATTTATGATGTATTCTTGAAATTGAATGTTCAAAATCCTTTCGGTGGCATACCATGCTTTACTTTACATTGGAATGTAATTGCCACCTCACTAGCATTATGGATGCCATCAGACCCAAAAATTCTCATTTTGATTTCATAGGTACACAGCACATTGTCCAAGAACTCTTAAGGTTCACTTACAAAGTCCTTGGTAAATTTCAGTCTACGAGCCCGGTTAGTAAACTAGACATGGCCTTTGTCAATGGTATCATGCCATATACAAAATCCGATAAATTATCGTTATTAGCTACTATTTTACATGTTGCTTGTTCCACTAATTCATTCCACTAGTCTGAGGAAACTCAACCGTAAATTAACCTCGCCTGATTAACAATTACATATTACTCTCGCTAAGTAAGATTTTTTTCCCTCCAGTTTTCGATGTGAATTCGGTGTTGATTCCTGATACTTAAATTTGTTGACGACTCGAACTGTTATGTGTATACATGAAAACTTCTACTATCCTCAACTATGGCCCTTAACAGCCGGTTTTGTTATCACTGCCTGTAAGTCATGACTCAACTCGTTCTTCTTCTTCACACTGAATACAACATAGCAAGCAGCATTATCATTCCTGGCCACATACGAGCACAGATATCTATGATTTTCGCAGAGATTACGGCGTTGGACGGCTGAGAACTCACGAGTATGCTCAAAAAAAGTACAAATTTGTACGATTACACGATTATGTTGTGAGTGAAATTACGAACTCAATAATTTAATCTATCATTTATGTATGTTGTAGAGAGTAAGTTTTTTAAAAGAAACTCCGTGAAACATGTGTGAAAAAACCGGGTGATTGTTTAAATACAGTACAGATTGACAAGAACTTACCTAGAGGAGGTGCTAGAAATGCATTTCCCTTTAGATAAGCTGTTGTCACACTGCACTGGTTTTACTAACTCATTTTTCCCCAAAAATGTTCCACGGAGCCTCTTTTCAAAGCTGACGTGTCATAAATACGCATTCAAGAGGAAACATAAACTATATTTAAGCGTGTTTGATTGCGTAGGTATTAGCTCTATACGCACTACAAAGGTACATACTGCATCTGACTGGCGTCAAAACACGGACGGCATTTAATGACAAATATTGAGGTTGGTATGATCGTTTTGTTCTCATGTTTTGTTACGGAAATTAATTTTTGACGATTGTTAGTGTTTAAAGTATAACGTTTGGAAGACATTAAACAGAGAATTTCCGTTGTGTTTCGCTATAAAAGCATTGAAAATTACTTTCTGTTGTTAATTTTTGCACCCGAAATATTCTACCTGTTATCTACCATTTATAAACAAATAAATTATTTACAATAAAAAATATCTAATTGCGTCATGGTCAATCATTAAATACATTTATTTTCTGTATTCACGCAAAAATTACGCTTTGCTTCTACAGTCCCATTTTAAAAATATTGTTCATTATTATCCAGAATAAACAAAACAGCCAAAAATCTAACACCGCTGGTGAAGCCGAGACTGAATCCTGAATCTTGATTCCTAAGCAAAAAAAAAGTGGATCAGCAACTCTTTAAGTATCACATTAGCGCACTCCACAACGTAGAGAGACTGCGCGCACGAAGAGAGTGCTTAAAGACGAGAGTGCATCACGTACACAAACAAGCGTCGCACGAAATACCGAGCTACGCCGGAGACTGCGTCGTGAACGTCCAATAAACGCGTCTCCAACTCACCCACCATCTGCAGCAAGCCTCGAAGCTGAACATGCACGGAGTCTTCGCGCGGCCAGCGCACGGACACTGCACGGACACTGCACGGACACTGCACGGACGCGCACGGACACGGGAGACGGCAGGGCAGACCCGACCCTCCGGCGCGGAGGGCTGTCCAGGTGCTACTGCAGAGCCGGGGGTCCGCATAGCGACGCCTCGGCCCCTCAGATCGAACCGCGCGCCTTCCCTTCCGAGGGGCCATTGATCTCCCCGGAGGCCATCGGGAGCCCCAACACCGCGTGCTGCTGTTTACGAACCGACGCCGACGCCTCGCCGGTCCGGAGGTGGTGTTCCGTTACTTCCCAGCAAGACGCGAAAAGTTTAAATAACGACGGTTTCGAATACCCGTTCATAAATTACGCAAGACGTGATCACGCCGACTTTCAACTTATTTCGTTTCGTATTGCGTTTACGGACGTCATGCGTGTAAAATGCTGCGATTTTCTGTTCATCACACGCATCATGTTTTCACTGATCAAACTATAGATAAATTAACAAAAAAATACTTTTGCTTTTAAATTTAAAAAAAAAATAAATAGAAATTTCACACTTTCGTGGAAAAAATATATATATTTATGGGAAAAAAAATTTTCTACAGTTAACAGTTTCAAGTTATACTGTTGGTTATGTCTTCAACATGCGGACATTAAACCGATGTGGTTTTCTAGCATGTTGCGTCCTAGAGCAGCGCTATTGCGTTTCTTGCGAAGTTTACAACCCCAGACTAAATAATTGAACGTCTTCCCCATCAACTGAACGATGTCCAAGAAACAATGGTTTCAGTTTTTTCCAGTGTGTCTTTATTGTCTCGTGTTGTCAGTTTTTTTGTTGACGCGTTTGGAAAAAAGAGAGCGAGATAGAGATAGAGCGAGAAGACCATTTTCTAATAATAGGATTTAAGGAAAGTATTTAAATATCTAAATGAAAACACTATAGCCCAAATACAAATTACGTTTCTGAATTTATTACCTCGCTAGTTACACTATTGTTGATACCTACTATAGCTTTATGAACCAAAATATGAAACGTACGTAAGCAAACGTTCACACGTTGCTTACAATATTTCTGACGTAGCTAACCTAACAGAGAGTTTACACAAATCTATATTATTTTTAAAGTCAGAAACCGAACCTAACCAATTCCTTTAAACTGTTAATTATTGGTAAATTACTTTAAATATTGATACGTAAATTCATACAAAAGATTCGAAACAAGATAACACAGCGCTTTCACTTCTTTTTCAAGTATTTAAAAATCATAATATTTTTTATTCATTAAAAATTTGATTAAAATAATAATTAAATAATAAACATGGATTAAGAAATTTTTTACTCGCTTCAAAATAACAGCTCAGAATATCAATAACTATTTATACAACCAATAACAATTAGTTAACAATTACTACTACTGTTGAAATACACCATAAAGAAAAACTGTGCGTGTTATTGTTTCAAACAATTCTGACATTTGTAATATGCCAAATGTCTGAACTAAATATGAAATTCATAACAGGTTGTGCTATGTGGGAAATGCAGGGACTGTCTCAATAGCGCTCTCTACGCTGCTGGTTGAACAAGGAGGAACGCGAGCGCTCTGGTAGCTTCTTATTCTTTGGTTCGTCTATTTCTCTCGGTTCTATTTTATTGAAGGTGAAGGGGGACGAATCATCGCAAAAAAGGGGAGGACGAAAACGAACCGAGCAACATATATAGCATAGTGCTCTCTTTATATAAGTAACCTATTCTCCGTCTTTTTCGCGTCAGAAACGTTTCTCAACAATGTTACACGCAAACGTTGGATTAAAATTCGGCCTTAATATTTTACTCTCATCGCGCTCAATGAAGTTTCACTTCAAAAAAATTTAATTAAAAAGGTAGTAAACAGGTGAATGTGATAAACACATACAATGTGTGTAGCGAAAAGCTATGCCCACCCCAGCAGGGTATGTAATTTGGATCTTAAATCAGGATACAAGATAATTCACTTTGGCGATGTTACAGAGTTTAAACATTTGTTAAGGACATACAATCCCAGATCATGATTTAAAGACAACGGGCTGATTACACAGCGGCAAAGGACGCTACGCAATGCAGTGGTCTAAGACAATATATTAAGAATTCAGAGGACACGGGTTCGAATCTCTGTCCGGTAATCTTATCTCCGTGGTTTCACGAAATCACCCAGGAAAATGTGGAATGGTTCCTCACAATAAACGATGGTTAAACGTTAAAGGATCGCATTCTAGTTGGGAAGCCACGTTTACGCGAGGTCAGTAGCTGGAGGTAGTAGCTGGAGCCAGTGCACTATAGAAATGAAATGGAACAATGTAGGCACTCTGGTCCAGTACATCCCCCACCCCTCACCCACTATCAGTCCAGGTTCTCAGTTCGGACTGAACAATCCCAACTGAACCCTTCTTCACACAGAGTCAGTCTTGTGGTTGCTATGGCGCGTAGTGTTTCATCATGGAATTAGGAAGAAACTTCCGATATTTAAATTGCATATCCACTTTTAGTTTTTAAAAAATCAACAACAGAGTATAAACAAAGATGTCTGCCACTCCACTCAGCTGGAGGACTGATTTTTTTTGGACTGGAGGGACGCTGTTCCCACACACGGATGTTCGGACTGAGGGCACTCGGGCCCACAATCCGAATTGATGGAAAGCCATCAGTCCATCATTTCCAACTGATCAGTCCACCGTCCTTGCTCACACACGAACATTCCGACTTGTAAGTCCGAAATGACCGTCCGGAATAATCATGTGTGGGGATCTTAACTGGTGCCAGCACTGGAACCAGTATTCTGTCTCAACAAGACAGCTACTGGCAAGCGATGAGACACTGGAATGCACAATTCCTGGAACTCCGAGCAACTGGCATCGCGTAAGCAGCAACATGAACAATACAACTCTAGCCGGGCGGCAGCAGATGTCAAAATGGCAATGTGGAGTGGCAAAGGTAAAGAAAATCTGCGTGTGCCAAGAAAAGTGCAAGAAGAGCTCTCATCATCACGTTATCTTCCTTTCTAGTAGCACCTTCATCTTCATGTAAAAACCATTCAAAAATATCTTATGTCATCCTCAAGAGTGGTTAACACAGATGTCAGGATCATCCTCAGGAAGTTCACGTAACAATATTTACCACGCATACAAAGTGTTACGTCTTAAAATCCAGTCTTTCGCCCACACTCCGTATATCTTCTTTTAGTTCTGTAATACTGTCTTCAATTTTGATAAGTACCTGTTCAACACATAATATGACGCAAAGAAATACATGGTTTGCAAGAAATGGCGCCAATTTGTTTGAACATGGCAACTGGCATCGTGCAAACAATCGCTGGAACCAGTAACTGGAATAAATTAACCACTTTTCTTCAGGATCGAGTTACTGTCTTTAGCTAGCGGCCTCTCCACTCCCCTCCCTCGCCATAATGACTCATAGTTTTGTTGGTCCGTGTTTACTACTTGCTATCGATAAACGTAAAAATGAATTAAAAAATATACAGTCATAGCTGCATCAAAATAGTAGCTTAACACCATTTTGTTTATTGTCTTCCTAAACTAACAAACTATAACATATCGATGTATGTGATGGACTCGTGTTAGGAAGGGACTTAAATGCGTCACCGGCCAAAGCCTATAAATAAGCCTACACAAGCCGGTTATCAACAATGCAAAAAAAGGGAAGAACACAGTCTGTGTTATGTTTTTAATTGCAGCGCATTAAGGGGATAGTTTCCGGAATCATTTTGTTTCTAAAATTTTGCGTTTTTGTTTAAGATTAAGATTGATTTAATAACAGTTTTTTTTATTATTTTAAAGGGTTTTATCGATTCATAAACCAATTACTTAATGGTTTTAAGAATACCAAAGGCAAATTTGTATTTAATCCCTACCATTAACTGAAAGAATGTAATAATGTGGTATCACGTTTTGAATAACAGTTTATATAAAGCCTTTGTCGTTAATCAACTAAAAAAAATAAACTTATTATATATAAAAAAAATTTGTTTTTCAGAGTCACGGGAAAAAAATTGTTTCTGGCTATTGATAAATCATGATTTTAATAGAATTATTCATGACATCCAAAAATTAAAGAGTTTTACTATAAATATTACATAAAAACTGTAAATTCAAAACTGTGCACCATGAGAACATGTGCCGAGTTCAGTTGAAATACGGACATTTAAGGTACTTAAATTTAATAAATAACCGACCAAATAAACTGATAAATACATTTTTAAGCAATGAACCGTTGTTATATTATAAATTTTATATGAATCATGTCAAAAAAATAATTTTTATCACAAAATAATTTAGGATAATACCAATCCTCGTATTAAAAGGGGGTTAATACCATGAATTACGCAAACAACTAGACAAGTGACTGAGTATACAGAGTACACAGTTTAGCTGACCGGTCAAAGAACTCGCAAAATTTTTTTGTGGTCTTGAGAGCATCTGACAGAACTTCTTTGATGTTAAAAACGAATCTTCGTGTTTTCCCGGCAGTTTTATTTGCTGGTATTCTCGGCATGCCACAAATAAAAAAATTTAAAAAAATAATTGGAGAATTTCAAGTGGCCTCAGGCTTACCGGGTTTTCGGAAAACAAAGAGGTGACTGTGTTGGAGGGGTCAAGCATTCGGGTGCGTTTCACGGCTTTTTTTTTTTTTTTTTTTTTTTTTTTTTTTTTTTTTTTTTTTAAGTCGCTCATTACGCGGTGCGCCCCGACATATGGCCAAAGGAAGTGGAGATAGCCGATTGCTGCACCGCGGAGCGAAGGCTCCATGGCCAGATGAGATGACTCACGCCACTCAAACGGGTCGACAGCTGCAACACAGGGGTATACATGAGCTCTGAAACAGCCCGCCCCGAAGCTCATTACATGTTCCAGTCGCTGCGTTGAGGCCGTCGGAAATATTTATATTACATACTATCACTTTGGTCCTTTGTAGAGTTTGTCATTTTACAGCCAGAGATAAAAATTAGTTCATTCTGTATAGTTCTCCCCCCCCCCCCCCCCAAAAGAATGTGGGAAAAACTTGTTAATTAGTATTATATAAATTCGGGACCAGGGTCATGGTGTATGGAAGGGGAGGTGAAACCGTGGGCAGGTTTTCCCCCTCCACGCGCTCCCTCGCTACGTCACCTTGGTTGTAGGCAGCGCTCTTCTTCCAGGCGCTTCCCATCCATTTCATCTGCGTCTCGTGCGAACCTTTGTTATTGTTGGTGCTTACATAATCCTGAGTGCTTTTGTGCAGTGTTCGGATGTCACAAGCATTTCATAAAGACTCGAGATTCTGGCATAAAATATTTTTCTTTTCCAAAAAAAAAAAAAAAAAAAAAAACAGGACAGTTTCTGTGTTAGCAGATTTAAGTTTAAACAAACGTGATTTTAAGTAGAAATTTCATTGGTTTTATAATACGAGTATTTATTTTTAATTTTTTGTATGATTAACTGTAGGTTAATATTAGGTCAAGAAATATATTTCGTGCTAAATACTGAGTTATTATCTATAATAATAAAGTCTTTCACGGTAAAAAGGTTATTTATTGAATTTATTTATTAAATGATATTTAAATTTATATATATACATTAATAAAACTCAAATCAATGGTCTTTAAAATGTTTGTGTGTTCGGGCATCAGCGAGAACTACAGAATTTATTTCAATTGAACTATTTTTCTTGTTAGTTATAGAAATAACCTTAACACTAGGTTGTGTAGCATTAATAAAAGGGGGGGGGGGGGGAAATGTATAATCAATGCGTGTAAACAAATCGAATAAAAGTAGGAATGTGAACACCCTATTCATTAAAAAGAAACACGCGCATGTTTTCTATTGTTCAAAATGTTCTCTTTAACGTTTAAATATATTTAAATATACACGCAAAACTGTGAGATATTAATTATAACAGAAACGAAACAGGCTAACATACAACCACTTTTGAAATTCGAGGTCTAATAATATGTTTGTTTTAAATGAATTCGTATAGGCTTTGGAAGAAGTTAATTTTTATTTCATTGCTATTTCATAAATATTCATACGAATTTTAACATAATAATGTTAATGCAAAATACCGCTTAAAATGCAGTGCGTGAAAGTGAATTAGCCTACTTCTCTAGTTACATGTGATCATACTGATTTTAATAATATGTTAGTTACCTAAAGGTATTTTAAGATTTCGACATTACAATCTGCCTGTGTTGTGTTATTTTGTTAATTTACACACAATAATGTAAATTAACGTAAATGAATTCATTGTTATCAACTTTTGATTTTGCCAATTTTTTTCCATTCAAGCGTTTAGATAATGGTACAATTTTGTTTAAGAGTCTGTGTTTTATGCTTTAAATAGCATTTAACACGTTTAAAAATCGGCTGTTTTAAATACTTAAAAATAAAGTTTGCAGGGACCATCGCTCAGTAAATTCTCAGCGTAATGCCCGCAAGCTGTTTTTTTTGCTGAATATTGTAGAGCTACTTGGTTAATAATATGTTTTAAATATATTTTTTAAATATATTTTTGGTCATTATTTATCCTTTTGTTTATTGTTTGTAACTAAATAAAATTAAAATTAGTAAATAAATCAAAAGCGCTTATGATTATGTAAATTACAAATAAGTATTTTAAAAAATTTTATTTTGTGTCAGATTTTTGTTTAATATGTGTGTATTATTCTTTGTCGCCGGCATCCTGAATGTTTATTATCTTCATTTTATTAATATTCATAATAAATATTTTATAAGTGTATTCATTCGAATTTTCATCACAATTCTGTGTCGTTTTATGTAAAATCATTTTTTTTTCCCGACAGTGCTTACATTTATGGCCATTGCGGTATCTAGATAAATACAAGACCCAGTCAATATTTTGAAGTGATGAAACAGCGGAAAAAATATTGCTTCGTTAAATTTATTATTAATATAAACCCCGTGTTTTGATACTAAAATATTTATTTAAACTGTATGTTCTAAATGCATGCTATACAATGTACATAGCAAAGTATTTTTACGCTTCGTGGTAACTCTTACTATTCAAACGATTGTAAATGAACTGTCTCTGCGTGGTACTTCCGTAAGCGCGCTGCGTGTAGACCGGGCGGTGCGACCAAGGTGACGTAGTGCGCAGTAGAGGACGCGTTTGGGCGGCCGGACGGTTTCACCTCCCTTTCTTTACATCATGCCCAGAGTTAGACTATGTCACGAAAAATTTCCCGGTTGCGTTTTCTAGAGGGAGAACGCCACTTTGTTGGTAAACTTAAAACTTCTTCATATTTGGTTACGCAACCCAGCAAGTCAGGTTACTTACCCATTTGCCTACCTACTTACGCCCCTTGTAATAAAACCACGCGGTTGTCTCGCAAACCACTTGCCTGAGCCAGTTCCTGAAAACATACCAACATTTGGCGTCAAAGAACTACACATTCTGTTAACTTATTTTTAAAAATTGTTATAATATTGTCCCCCATCCCAACTCCTTTTCTTGATATATGCAGTTACATATGGCAGAAAAAAACTCATATGATTTTTTCTATGACTAACCTTCCCCGAACCTCACTCTTTCCCTCATTGCAAACGAACTTAAATTAGTTCAAATAAGAGGATCCGACAAATATGCATATATTACGAAGCATGAGTTAACTATGGAGTTGAATTTTAATGTTATTATTACGTAAGCCCGTAAATATATTGACTGAATTAATTCGCAAGTGAACTTGCGCTTCCAAATAAAAATAAAATTGTATGCAAAAGGTTAACAGTTACTTCGAACAGATTTGGTATTTATTTTGTTAGTAATTTTTGTAGTCCACTAACCCATATTTTTTCTCACCCCTTGCTGCAATAGTTGGCCGTATGAAAGATTGTTTCAGACAAAAGTTTTAGACCATATTTCGAGAGTTATGGTTACTTCTCTTGGTCCGATTTTGCCCGTTTACCGATTTCCCTTCCCTATATATTTTTTTATACAAGTCTGGAAGTAATTGTACAAAATTAGGGCAGTTACCGTGCACATAAAATGTGATCCATATAAAATTATATACATGACCAATTTTTGAATTGACAGTTGTATGGGGGTCTACAGACCACGATTCGAAAAACTAGGTACAAATTTTTACACAAGTCGCACCACGGTAACTGCAACACTGCAACACCTAGTTAATTTTCTTAGAAATCCAGATAAAAATAACAAAAATAATAACATCTGGGTTTCTCGCTTGTTAGAAGGCTCCAACCTCCAAGCTACCGTTCACAAAGGTTTAATCTCGCGTACGGGGAAGGATATGAAGGGAGGAAAAAACTCCGTGGACCAGGATTCTACCATCCATTTCTCTGGTGCCGCTGCTATCGCGATGCAAGAAGCGAGAGGGAGGTAGAAAGGGAGGGAGAGAGAGGGAGGGAGAGAGAGGGAGGGAGAGAGAGGGAGGGAGAGGTAGAGAGAGAGTGAATAATAACCCCCAGGAGTCCTTTGTCGCTTTCCGCTGACGCCTCTCGCCAGAACTCCCTTTATCCGTGACACGGAGTTCGGGGGTGGAAGAAAGAGAGAGAAAGAGGAGGAGGATAAAAAAAACTACTTCGGTAGTACTACGTGCTGCATTGCGGGGTCTGGCTGCGCTCCAGGGAGTCCAAAATCACGCCGCGGTGACGAAACAAGAGCACACGGGGGCGTGTACAGGAATTATTCTCTAGAGAAGGGAAAAGAGAAAAATATTTTAAATAAAAATATAAATTAGAACTCGTGCAATCAATAAACCTTTAACAAGGGGTTTGGGCTACTACATTAACAACATGCATCACTCGGTGGTTTGTAGTTCCAAAACTAGCAAAACTTAAAATAATATACCTACTACCTTCACCTAAATCTGGAAAATATTTTTAAAACTTAGAAAGAATTCACAACCCTTCTTCACAATTTTTCATCCGCCACAGCTTATAGACGCAGGATATCTCTGAAAGCTTGTGGGAAAATAATACGGTGTTACCTTGAAATTTACGAACATTTATTTGAAGTTTGTAGCTGATACGCAGAAAACAAAAATCTCGACGACTATTTACTGTACTTGTTTAAAGAGTGGGTAAATTCAACAGTCGTCAGGCTTTTAGGTATGCCTGCTGCATGGATTATAGGAAAGCGCCGACTATTCAGTGGCGAAAATATGAACATCATGAATTGAAATAGAATCGAAATAGGATGTTTAGTCAAGGTTAACACTGCGGCCATGTTTATCAGAGTAATAAAAACTTTCAAATTGATACTATAAGTGTATATAGCTAAGCGTTACAAATTTTAAGTGATAATTATAAATTATATTTAAAAAATAAGCCAATCGAGTGCAGTATGAAGCTATAATAATAATATGAAAATAAT
Organism: Bacillus rossius redtenbacheri; assembly: GCF_032445375.1. Classification (NCBI taxonomy): domain Eukaryota; kingdom Metazoa; phylum Arthropoda; class Insecta; order Phasmatodea; family Bacillidae; genus Bacillus; species Bacillus rossius. Next base: position 13,082,205 of record NC_086336.1, on the reverse strand, counting down.
TAATTATAAAGAAAATAATTTTAACATGCCATTCATTTAAAAGATTGTTTGATATGTTCGTTACACGTTAATTCGACAAAATACACTAATGTATGTTTATGTTATTCAGGTTTATTATATAATTTTATTTAATGTTAAATATGTATTTACCTACACGTGTATTTATTATGCTAGTATAAGTCTGCTGCGATAACGTTGCACACTATAGCTTAGGTGCATACCTTACGTATTGTATATACGTAATAAATGTATGGTCTCAGTCTCGTCAATACTAAACTCTACTCAACGTGTACATAGCGTTAAACATATAAAAAAATCTAATCTATACTAATATTATAAAGCTGAAGAGTTTGTTTGTTTGGTTGTTTGTTCGAACGCGCTAATCTCAGGAACCACTGGTCCGATTTGAAAAATTCTTTCAGTGTTGGATAGTACATTTATCGAGGAAGGCTATATGCTATATTATATTATGAATAACATTAAGGATTCTTACTGAAAGTCCAATTTAGAATCAAATGCGTTGGAGGGGGTTAGATACAACATGCAGTACACGTACGAAGTGTGTGTTGACAATACCGCAGGCGCTAGAAGTGCAGGCGCTAGAAGTTTATTTCCTATTGCCTATTAACATTGTTGCCACGCACTAGATGCCTTATCATTCTTAATTTTCCAATACAAGTAAAAAACACCCATGTGATATTAACAACGAAGCAATCAGTACCCTCATAGAGAATACATAGAGATAGTGTGAGGTATATATGTAGATATAAAGAGATAAATACAGATAGAGAGATACATAGATATATAGGACTATAGATGTAGATAGAGATAAATATATATTTAGAGACATGGATAGATTATTTGTATATGTGTAACTACTTCAAACATATTACAAAACAAAACTGAATGAGGCATTGCAATGCATGCCGAGCATTAGCTAGATAATGGAATCTTTTCAATATTAGTAATCACTTATTTTTCAGTTTTTTTTTCTATATTGTTTTATATAGTCTAGATTACATATAGACCAGGTAAATAACTATAAACTGGCAGAACAAAATCTGTCGGGATCTGAAAGTGATATAAATTATTTTGCACACTTGACATTCAAATTAAGAAGACAAGTACTAACTACATCTGATCTCTAAACAGTTCCCCTTCTCCCTGTGTTCAGCCCGGGCAACACTGGGTACTGCAGCTAGTATTCAATAAACATATGGAATTAATTTCATATTGATTTAGTATAGTGTGACACATTTAACTATGCAACAATATAAACATATTACGTCATAATTTAAATACATCATTCATTAAAAAATAAACTGTAATAATCTAAATATAATTTACTAAAATGTGATAGTCAAATCTGATATAGAAACTGTAACTGTTTTATGCTCATGATACAAACACATTTGTTGAGTTTACGTTTAATAGGTAACAACACAGGAATTATGAAGGACACAAAGATATATAAAGTTCTATCCACTCAAATAATACGAGGTGAATTGATACAAATTGCTTGTATTTAGACTTGAACCAAATTAAATATTTAATGTTTTTCTCAGACTAAAAACTCAGGGTTCTTTTAGCATATGTCTTAAACCGGACATTTGGTTACCGTGAATCATTGGCACATTTACAGTTCACCAGGTAAAATTGATAACTTTACGTAAAAATAACAAAATGTTATAGTCAATTGCAAGATTATAGTTTATAGAATATGATAAATAATATTTCTAAAATATCGTTACGAACGCAGACAACATCACGACGCGCACCAGGTTTAGAGCTGGCTGACGGCCCTGCACGGCCACTGACGTAAGGCATGCCACGCGTGCCTGGCCGGATTACAAGGGTCATCGCTACCCCCTCCCCCGTCCCCCCTCCACACCTAGCGCATCGTCCTTCCTCGGCGCTGTAACATATCGCTGAGCGGCATTGGGAATTCCGCGTGCCGCTGCGCGGAGTGGCGTGAATGGGCGCCGCCTTTCTGGACATTTCGGCATCGGGTCGCCCCGAGATGGCCCGACTCGTCAACGCCGCTCTCGTCAGTTCTAGAAAGAAGGACCCACTAGTATAAACGGGCGACGTCGGCCTTCGCGGGAGTTCCGAGCGAGTTCCGTGAGTGCAGGGATGTGCGACATCGGCGAAGAGGGCGAGAGACGTCCTCGAAAACGGCACGACACGGAGCGACGGGATCGAGAGAGTGCGACCGAGTGGCGCGAGACTTGAGTGCGTGTGGACAGGTGTGAGGTAAGGGGCGAACCACTGTTGAGCCTAACTCCAACGAGGAGTGCGAACTTTGGAACTTGGCAGACATTGAGTGACTTGCGAATAAACATTTTTAAGTGCCAGTGATTGTTGATCGGACATTTTAAAGTACGATTATTTATTATTAACGTAAATATTAGTAATTAATAAAACTGCAATAAAACCTAAATGGGCTATCCCTTACGAATCCAGTTCTCCTTACATAGGTCGTGAAAATATTTAACTGCCAATTTAAGTGCTCTCTTCGATGCATACATTAAATAGCTTATCTCAAGAGCTGACATCAAAAAACACTTATAACTCACACCTATACAAGAAATTGTCAAATATCTTTCTCAATAACTATATACTTACATTGCAAGTGTAGTCTAATCTGTATATATTCACAAAATCCTAGCTATATCCATTATAATTTATAAAACATATCACTGCGTCTCTCAATATCACTTTCATTAAATCCAGATCTGAATGAACCTTATATTTTCAATTATTGATTTCTTTAAAAGTTCAGGAGGTTACTAGGTCAATCCAAAGAAATCAACAAATACTTACATTTTAGCAATGTATACATTCAGAAATATTTAAAGTACCGACTGAAAAAGTTTAAAAATATAAAATCATTCTCACGATCATGTTTAAATTTACAAAACTAGTTGATATTAACATTAAGATACAAATGTAAACAAACTATCCTTCGTGACTGTGACCACACACTAAACTAACATTAAATAACCAAATGTAATTTTATCTACTGTGCACAATGTAATTTTTTTAAACTGATACTTAAAAATATGTAGATTTTTAATTCAAATTATATACATAACATTGAAGACATTTTCGGACGTCTCTTATCTATACAGAATTATTTAAAATTACGTTTTATTATTATTAACATTCCACGTTATACTTAACTTCTGAACTAGTGGGAAAGTGTTGGAGATGCAAACAAGTATAAAGTTCTTAATGTAACCATGAAATGCGAAAGCTAAGTGATAAACCAATTTTACATGGCCTCATACATGCAAGGGAAGTCTGCTAAAAGCAAAAAGCAGTCTCTCCCAAAATCGTTGCAAAGTAGCCAATAAGTTACTAAAAAAGGTTCGGCTTCAACCCAAAAGCTTAGTTATTACACTTCACGGTATTATATTTATCGTGATGTAATTTTTATGGATGTTCTACTAAGCATTATACACGTTTTCTTCCTTCACGTTTGCTGTAATCAAAAAACAACAAAAATTACAACATAGCTAGACTTCGGGGGGTAGTACGCATATTTTACTCCTGTAAATTATGTTTTTGCAAACCATTACAAATAAATTCCAAGTATAAGTAAAGTTAATTGTTTGTGTATTGTTTAATGAATTAAATAAATGTATATTAAGTGTTTTAGATACATTTTTAGAAACTTGAAGGCTACAAAAAAAATTCTAAGCAATAACAGCTAACAGCACGCGTTTATATGTACCCTTAGTCGTAAAATTCATAATTTTTAGTATATTGAGGAAACAGAATTTTTATTTATGAATGATATCCTAAATACTACATGCAAATGGTTAACTGTTTTAAGGTTATCAAAAACATTAAAAAAACACTAAGTAAAGTGATAAAACCATAAATATATAAGCTGAGAACCACAGTACAAAATGATTCAGGATAAAGTGATGAAGTGACATCTGCGTAGACCACAGCTGACTACTTTGACCGACTTGCGAGCTATACGTGTTTGTAGGAAGCCGCATAGAGACAGCGGCATAAGGGTGATGCGACACCTCATAACTCATAAGTATGAGCCGCCCTTCTCAAGCGAGCAGCGGGAGGGTCGGGCCGTAGTTTTACGGCATTGGGTCACGCATGAGAAAAACAAGTCACGACTCGGAGTAACGGCTCTCCATCTTTACAACCCACCGACTGCACACGTGTCTTCCAAGGATCTTACTTCTCCGCTTTAGCTTTGATCTGACAGGTCGATCTCTTCATGATTTTTATTGGATCCACAACGTTACTATCGTTAATTATTTATAAAACCTTTTTAAATCGATTTAATAAGAGTGGTTATTAAATGGTTTTTAGAAGGCCAAATTAATTTTTAAGCTAATACGAATTAACAGCATGATTTTGCATGTATCCTTAGTCGTATAAATCTTTATTTTTTGTATGTGATTCATAAATCGATAGTAATATTTAAAAAGTTAAGTTCATTTAAGGGAAAGCCAAACTTTTATTTACTTATGACTTACATACTAAAAGTAAGGAATTAATACGAAAGCTATATATGAAAGATTAATTCAAAACTGTATACAATGCGACTCCATAATATATATATTCATTCTAGGAGTGAAAACCCAATAGACCCTTTAAAGTTCTCGAACTATAAAATAAACAAACATTGAAATAATATATTGCATATAAAATTACAGATGATTAGGTTATATAACCAATTCATGAACTTATAAAGAAAAAAATAAGGGATACACCCCCCTTAATGACCGCCCTGCTATGCACAGATACTTGAGAGGGCATAGGCCCCACTATCTTGGATTTTTACCTTTTTTATATATAATTATATTGTTTAGCTAGTTACCCAATCTTTTGCATGACACGACATATATCACATCTCCCTGGACTTCTATACCTTGTTGCAACCATATATTTACTGACAGGCTCTAGTCTTTAAGGGCCCCGCCTACCCGGGCGCACACACACGGTGCGCAGAGCTTCAGGAAAAACAACGCGATTTCAAAACTACTCAAGATATCCGAAAGGGGCCTGTTCACGAAAAGCATTTAAGAGTTCGCTGAGGGCCGAAAAGTACTTTTCATTTCGGATTAAGTTTTTAAAATGTACTTTTAGAAGAGTAAAAATGGCTAAAACGCATGTTTTCAGAGTAATTTTAAGGCGTAAAACAATCAGTGCAGATTCTTGAAAGCACTTAAGGGACTTGCATTACACTTTTATATTCATTTATCCTCAATATAATGTTACGGTCACCGCTCAAATTTCACAGTTATCCTGTGACAACGAGGAGACTGCGCGCCAGTCCAGAGGAGACACCGCGCTAAAAGCACCAGCGAGCGTCGCGCTTATCATCCCGCCTCACTAACACACATACACCCCTGACGAGGCGGGCCCCTTAAGCGCCGCAGGTAAATATCCAATCACGTGGGCGATTACAACTATCATCATGATCACACCAGTTCAAAAGTGTTGACTTCAACTAGCAACCAAAGCTAAATCTTATGCCACGTTATACCAAGGAAAAAAATTTAGCACGAAAGCTTTATTGCAAGCGGTATAAAATTATTTTAAATCGCAAGATGGCGATGCCTTATCCCCATTAAGACGATCGGACCACCAAGATAAAAGTGAACTCAAAACCACTTGGATGCCGACTCATCAATTTGAGTTATGCCAGGATGTAAGGACCTAAACCACGGCCTTCACGGTCACAGAAGGACATTCTACCTTTTAGTGACAAGTTTTAAGCAATAATAACACTATTCCGAGACAAAAAAAAAGTTAAGTTTCTAGCCTCGGCATGTATATTTTTAACTCGTCTCAAATTTTTTTATAATACTAGCTATGCGCATGTGCTTCCCTACGGAAGTATATACGCGTAAAACTATCGCACTGCTCACTATACCTGCCCCTCCTAGTAGATACGCCACTGCCGCGCCTCAAACAAAAATACAACAAAAAAAATTGTTATAAAAAAGAAGAAATATTGGATTCAACAGTTGTACGAGGGCCTTCAAATTCGCTATTACTTAACCAACCATATCTAGCTGCGAAACCCGACGTTGTCCAAGTAATAATATACTATGATCTTCCGCAGCAAAATAATCGGCAAGCCAACTTTTAGTTTAAGGCAGTGGAAAAGGTGTTCCTCTCTACTAGGCATTAACAATGCACTAGACGTCGCCAGGAGACGAATAATGCATCAACAATGCAATAGTAGTTGCCATGGAGACGAAGGAAGCATCAACAATGCAACAATCGTTACCATGAAGATTATCGGGAAAACATGGTCAAAAATTAATTTTTTTTTAAATTTGTAAGAAAGACCCACAGTCACTTCCATCTCACCCTCTTACAATCGATGGTAGACCAAGAGCTATCCACCACCACAACCGCGAGCGGAAAGCAGTAAGTGGTTGTGGAATAAAAAGAATTGACAAAAATATCCTTTGTGCATATAACAGGTACGTTACTTTATACTACACATAAGGTACATAATACATGACATAAACATTAAATTCTCAACATGTGGCACAATCATACCAGTGAACATTATTGGGTAAATATGTACCTATGTAGTGTACGGATTATCGTCAAAAAAAATTTTAAAATCTGAAATAACTTTTATTATATGCTCTTTTACGTCCTCTTTTCATTACAGCCTGCGGAGATAAGTCTCTCACTCGGTTTTAAATACCAGTCAACTATTATAACTTAGGAATTTCTCTCGTATGCCGAAATAACTACTTTCTACAAGCCACTGCTTATTCCATTTTCAATATAAATCTTTGCCTTTCTTTCCGCTTCTAATAACAGTAGACTAAGCTAAAAACTGAAATTTAAATGTGCAGCTCCGTCATACATACACAGCCATTTACTGATTTATTTTTAATATTGATCCAAGCACTCTAGCGACCAAGTGGCCAGCCAGTGAGCCAGCCTGAGAAAGGAGCGCGATGCAGGTAGCAAGCAGCACTTGTCCCATATATTAGTTCTACACGGTAATCCGATTAGCAGCAGCGTTCTCTCTCTCTCTCTCTCTCTCTCTCTCTCTCTCTCTCTCTCACACACACACAAACTCTCAGACTCTCTAAATCTTACACAACGACCTAGAGATATATAGACTGCTAGTGGACGGCCATCTTTGATTCCAATTGAATTTTACAGAATGGTGGGCAAACAGTGCTTTGTTAGCAGACGACGTACGTTGACAGCAGAAAAGTAGCAGTGTACTAAGTTAATTATGTAATATTACGGGATGAATTATGTTCATTATGTAATATTACGTGACACAACTAAAACTTGTAATGAACGAATACGACTACAATAATAACAAACCCACACAAATCATTTAAAAGTGGTCATTATTCCATAGCAGTCGATTATTTTAAATTAATAGTACTTAGTGATGAGATAAATTCCATGTACTGTATCAAATTACCTACACGAAATACATATATAATAGGCTCAATAATTGATCTACATATTGGTCACAAACGTTGGGTCGAAGAAGGGTTAGCTATTTTCTAGCGCATTTAATGTCGTATTTACACATCGCACTACGATGAAACTGTATTTAAAATTATATTTCACTCATTCCATCTTTACGTATTACCCGCAAAAACTGTAAAATTGCGGAAAACCTACAATTTTAGGGAATTTACTAGCAACTCGCATCTTTCTCCCATTAGAACCAATGCTTTTACAGCCATGTTTTGCCCACCATTCTGTCAAATCAGCTCTCTGTCTCTCTCGCTCGGATTGTAGTTCCCCAGTATGCCGTCGACAGCAGCAATTGGCGCTGAAAGCAGGGTGATAAGCAGTCTATATATCTCTAGGTCGTTGATCTTACACAAACTCTCACACACTTTCAACTTAATTACACCAACTCTCACTCACCGACTCACTGACTTTCACTCATTGATTCTAACCCATTATTCTCACTCATTGTCTCACTGACACTTACTGACTCACTCACTAACTTACTCATTGACCTACTCTATGACTCTCACTACCTTACTAACTCCCTTACTCTCCCTCACTCTCAATCTAGCTCACTCTCTCACTATCACACTCACTCTCACTCGCTCACACTGTTACCATCACTCTCCCTCACACTCCCTACTTCAAACTCTATCTTTAAATCTCTATTTCACAATATTTCACACTCTCGGTCTTTCTCAATTTCTCTCAAATACTCTCATAAGATCAGTTCCTTACTTTCTCACACACTCATTCTCACACATAACCACTCTCTCACATAATCTCTCTAGTACTCTCTCATACTCAATTTCATACATTCACTTTCACTTCCATACACACTCTCTCTCTCGCTCACACACTATCCGCTCACACTCTCTCTCGCTCACACTCACTCTTTTACTTACTCTCTCGTTATCTTTATCACTCACACTCATTCTTCCTAACACCCTCTCAACTCACTAAACACGCTCTCACTCTCACACTCTCACTTTCACATACACTCTCTCTTTCTCGCTTAAGCTGATTCCTTCTCATTCTATCACACTATCATTCTTTCTCATTTTCTCTCAAACACATTTTATTTCACTTACATTCTCTCTAACACACTCTCTTCCTCTCTCTCTTCGTGATTGGTAAGAACCCAAGATTGGTAAGATTCCAAGATTGGTAAGATTGGTCAGATTCTCACATGCACCAGCGTCGCCTTGTCGTGACTCCCGCTCACGACAGCCCGCCGTCCGCCAGAATCGGTATTCCCATATGTAAAAAAGACAAAGACTCCTGCCAACTTGTAGCCTCAAGGTGAAGCGTACATAGGCGGTACGACTACTGTTGAATGCCGGTAAATAGCGTTTATCTTTCCTTCTATACCCACGAGCCTAAGCTGTCAAGATGGCGGATTTCGCGCTGTGGCAGCATGCATCCATATATGTTCGCGTTTGTGCACATCGGGAAATGTACCAAAAATATTGGCGTGTAAAATGAAACTTCGTCACAGTAAAAACTGCCCTGATTAACGTTTTTTTAAATGTGAAATAACATGGTTCGTACCCTCTCGTGCAATCAAAAGTTAAGGATTTTTTAAGGACCCCTTTACTTCATAACCACTATTAAGAAATAGAAAACCATTTTTAACATCACAAAACCTGTCATGAAAATAAAAATTTTGATGGTTAATATATAAAACAATAATTTCCCTGGTAGGTTTAATTCTTACAGATAATAATTATCTCTGGAACACATACTAACCCAGGCACAGTATCCAGCCGAAATCTGAAGCCCTAACATTTAATTTTAAGACGTTTACATTTACTTTATAAGTTCAAAGTAAGACAGTAAAACACACGTTTTCAGTTTAAAGGTGAGAAGCAAACTACAAAAATGAATTAAAAATGTTTTTATACATAAACTCTTATCACGTGGCCCAAAATTCGCCAATTGCATTCATTTCCCATACGCAAAGCGTTGTTTTCTACCAAGTCAGAAGCAAAAGAACATTAAAATGCCGGCATTTATCCATTACTTGCAAGCTATCCGTCTTTATAAAGTAGTTTTTAAGGATTCTTAGTGAAATGTAATGACATTTAAGGACTCTTTTTTAATTAAAAAAAAATTAAGGTTTTTTAAGGATATTAAGGAGGCGCAAAACCCCTGAATAATTACATATTTAAGAAATCGTGTCTGGGGACACACACGGTGTGCAGAGCTTTAGAAGAAACTCCACGATTTAAAAACGGCTTAAGATAATCAAGTGGTGTCGTTTTAATGATAAAATATTTAGGAATACGATGCGTAAGGATGAGTCTGCGGGTTTAGTTTTCAAACTGTATTTTTAAGATAGTGGAAATGGATAGAACACGTATTTTCAGAATAATTTTTTGACATTAATTGCCCCGAACAAAATCAAGCACTCATAAAGGTCTTGCACAACGCATTGAATTTCATTTCACCGCCAAATAATGTTGTTCTATTCGAATCACATAGTTTTACCTGTGCACGACTAGAAGACTGCGCGCCAGTTCAGAGGCGACACAGCGCTAGAAGCACTTATCATCCCGCCTCATTGACACTGATACATCCCTAGGGGTGTGTGAGTGTGTTTGTGCGGCGGGATGATAAGTGCGACGCTCGCTGGTGCTTCTAGTGTCGTATCGCCTCTAAAAGCAAGGTTCTGAACTGGAACGCAGTCTTCTCGTCGTCCATAGGACAAATGTGAAATTTGGGCGTTGACCGTAACATTATATGGCATGGCAATGAAGGTAAAGGTGTAATGCAAGTCCCTTAAGTACCGGTTGTTTTACGCCTAAAATATGAGGTGTGGCTGTGTCGACACTGCTGTGTGTTGCACGTGAATACGTGTACGTAACAGGTAATATATATATTTATTTTAACATCATATAATTCACTGTAACTATTTTACACTAATGATTTATATATGCAATCAATATATTTTGATGAGAGCTGACGATTGAAACACAATCTAACGTCTTAGCTTCTCCGAGTCAAAAGTTATACTAAATGGAAATCTCAAAACGCAGCAAAATGACCTAAAATGGCGGCACTTCCCCCTCCACCACGCGCGATGCGCCACAGTCCTCACTTAGCGTAACGAATTCTTTGATCCTTTAGCTATCCGGTGGTGTAATTAAATTTTGGACGGGGATGATAGATATATTAGCTGCAACACCAAACTGTATCCCCCGATTTTGATATCATTCATTTTTTGAACTGCCTCCACATATGGAAACAATTTTAAAGACATATTCACGTCAAAATTACTCTAAAAACAAGCCTTTTTAGCCATTTTAAACTCTTCTAAAAATACAGTTTCAAAAATTAATCCGTTTCGGCCCTCGGCGAACTCTTGAATGCAGACCCCACTCGGACATCTGAGACTGCACGAAGCAGCTCGCCTATCTGCGTCAGGAGCTGGAGAGAGCGCGGACTCGCTCTGGACCGAGGCGCAGCCGGCGACTGGAAGCGCGCCAGGTGGCGCCGGCGAGCGACGAAGTGGAGCGCGGTTCCTCTCGTACAGGGGAAGCCTTTTTTCCACAGACGAGAGAGCCAAACGCCCGATCGTGCATCTTCGGTTTTTTTTTTTTGTTCATTGTAAATAAATATGGCGGTGTTGATAAAAGGAAAGACCATTAACAAGGCAAAGGTATTTATTTGTACGCCGCCATATTTTTCGTTTGCCGTATGTCCGTGAAAGTTTATTTTGGACAACTCATGATAAATAATGGTCAATTAGGTTAGGTTAGCTAAATTATAAATAATTTAAAACATTGTGGACGGTTGATTTGTTTAGGATAGCCACATTAAAGATACTATAAAATCATGTGAACGGTTTCCTAGCGCTGGATAGCTACATATTAAAAAGTTATTTGCTAAGCAACCATAAAATGATTTTACAGTATTTTATATGTAGCTATACTTACCTAATATAACCAACCATCCACAATGTTTTAAAGTAGCTATAATGTAGCTAACCTATCCTAATCGACCGCAAAATTTAATGCCACACCGGTTTATACAATGAGATAGAACGGGAAAAAAAAGCGAGCATGAACTTCGGAGAACTTCGGGGAACTTCGGGTGTGGCTCTCTCGTCTGTGAAATGAAGGCTTCCCCTCGTACAGCGTCTCGCATCGCACATCACGAGCCTTCATTCGCGCACCATGCGCACTCACTACTGCATATCTCCCATTTGCTTTTTACTGACTATATATTACAATTTCACTCTAGCTTTTATTATGTAAAAAATGTATATATACATACTTTATAAAATTTTCCTACTAAGGAAATATCGGGAGGGGGAAGGACGTACACAGTACCTCTTAACTCATAACTCTGTAACATGCATGCATTTGTTGCAGCTTTAAAATGCACGTAAAGAGATTCCAAAACAAAATTTGAAAAAGAACCTCCCCCCCCCAATTAATCCTTTATAACAATAACTGCAACATATATATTCTATTTTAGTAGCAAATCGCCATGGCGTTGTACATACGCACGCGAATATAGTGAATAATAAGCCTAAAATAGCTATCAAAGTAGGTACAGAAGCACTCAAAATACTACTACGGCCAGAATAGCAAAAATATATATTACGAAGTTACTCTAGATTGCTTTTGGTAGGGAAAACTAATTTGAAACGAGAGGGAGTCGAAAGTTTCAAAACACAGGTAAATACGGGAGGGAAGCAAGGATATGTCGATGTAGAATTGATATTTTTATATCTCCTTCCACCAGCATCGCAGGATTAGACAGGATGATCAGCAAAAATCACAAACATAATATCCTGGCATTTCTCAAGGACTCCCATTTCTTTTATGATTTTTGACAAATAAAAATATGTACTTCTTCCATAGAAAACCAGTAACCAATTTTAGCTCCTTCATAACATTGCCGTTGTCACAACGCAATTGCGGATTTTTCAATGTCGTAATAAAACTGTTTACAATACTAGAAAAACCCTGGAACATGCCAAAATTGCTTTTTCTTATATAACAAATGGAACACACCATCACACGCCAAAAAGTACTACACTGCTCAAACATTCCGACACAGCAGCATTGCAACAAAAACTGAAAAATGTAAGCGAGTCTTTCAGTGTTCGCCGGAGATGTGAAACAACTTCGGTAAGGAGCAAATGTGTGCGTTCTCATGTTGAAAATACACTAATAATACCAAACTCCGACACGAAATTTAACGTAGAATTCTTTAAAATAACCCCGAGCGTGATAAATATACGAAAATTGTGATTTCAACTAAATTTCTTGACGCGAATCACACGTAGTTTCCGCACCCACCGCTAGAATTCGTTGCCGGAGCAGCTACTTAGACTATCGAATCATTCCATTTTCAGACAAAAATTAGAAAATTATATATTGAAACTACTCCGATAAAAGCGAAAAAGGCTTGAAAAAATACTAAACAATGTTTTTGGACCTGATTTTGAACAAGGAATTTTACTAAAATACTTCCATCTTTTTAAAGTTAATTAAATAGTTAATACTATAAAGTTTAATTTGGCTTTGTGAACTTGGTTCGCGCCATCTGCCACAGAGGGCAGCACCGTCGTTATACATTTCCTTACCAATAGACTTCCGTTCCATTCAAGAAATTACTCCTACCAAATGCCGAACACCCACAGCTAAGCTGTTACACATCAAAAACAATATCAATATGCACGACACATATAATAGGTTAGCGAATCGGGATTAGCATTTGTCTAAACAATTTTGATTTAAATTCCCTGTACAAACATATGTATATTTCCTTGACTATTCCCTGATTTCTCCAGACATTCAAAAAGCCCTGAAATTACCACGTTTTATTTGATTTCCATGACGGCGTACACCCTTGTATATACGAGTTCAGTGTCATCATTGAATCACCTTGCTCCGTAGCATAATTTAAGATGTGTTTCGAGAAACATCTTTGTACGGAAGAGGGGCGAATTCGATTTATATATATATATATATATATATATATATATATATATATATATATATATATATATATATATATATATATACACACACACACACACACACACACGCATTCATACATACATATACATACATACACACACACATATACACTAACGAAAATGCTTTTGTTTACCTCCTGATATTTTTATAATCATTCTGTAAAAGGTGAAAGCACTAACTTTATTATTTCGCAACCTCAGGTGGAATTACTTAAAGTAAGTAGTATGTTCAAGGGGAGATTTGAAGTTCGCCAAGTAGAATATGAAATTCAATAACAGCGCTATTATTTGTGATGTTGAAATCTGTAAGTTGTTTTGAGTTGTTATTTAGTCGTTGCGAAGGTGACTTATGCAACGTATCTTCCTTCATATTTCGTGGTACTGGTAACTGATTTCTTTAATATACCTACTATGTCCCAAGGTTTGTTTTTCGCAAAAGCTGGCAATTGTTAGAAAATGAAAGGTAGGTAGTGTTAGTCAGCCACATAAATAAATAGTATTAAATGGGTACTTGAACTCCAAAACAATTAATATAACTGATCTAACATAAACAACCCCGTTCACGCGATCTTGCCGTATTTTTTAATGTAACAAACCTAACCAACCGTTAAAACGGTGAACACCTCGTAAACGACTCAAAACATCTCGCAAAGTATATTCCCAGAATGATTTGAAAGAAGAAGAAAAGGTCAGGAAGTAAACAAATGCATTTTCGGATGCTCTCTCGGCAGTAAGGTCCCTCTTATTCGCGAGTTTGCATGCGCGAACGCTGTTGGCAGTTGAGATGGCGTTATTTTCAATGCAGCTTATAACAACCACTGCTGCTGTTTTTACACTCCTCGGAGGCGGTAATTCAAACATACGGTCTCAATTTCATATCATAAATAAAACATTAAAAACAAAAAAAACACTCATTTTGCATGGACTTACTTCTCTGTTCAGTTGACACCAAACATCAAGCAGAATGAAGCAAAATGAAGCTATGACAAGTGAACTTGGAGGGAGTATCAGGGTTGGCAACCCTGAGCGTGCGGCGGGTTGCAGCGCTAAGAATACAAGGTTCATTAAGGGGGGAGATTAGGTCCCGCCATCTTGGATTTTTCCATCTTCTTTGCTGTAATTCTAATTTCGAACTATGTATCCTAATTATTCGCATGTCAGGTAAATCATATGTCTCAGACATTCTATACCTTGTAGCAACCCCATATTTACTAACAGGCTACAGTCTGTAAGCACTGCAAGGAAATAACTTATTATTTCATGCGGGTGACTATTAACTATCAAGATAATCACACCAATTCACAAGTTATGATTCTAACAAGTAGCCAAAGATAAATCATAAGCCATGTCAAGCTATATATATATATATAAACACACACACAGTAAACTCCCTATTATCCGTGGGCGGATGATACGTGGTGCGGATTATCCGCGCATGCTACGATAAAATACAACACATATGTAAATCTGTATTTTATTACAAGTAAGCAAATTTGAACTCTCCTGACGAGTGTATTGTGTGCAGTATACAGTAAACCGCCGCAGTCCTTCTCGGAACTCACGCAGTAGGCTGTCATGCGTTGCTATTTTTGTCTCTGTCGCACTTTGTTTCTAGTCTTATGGTTGAGCACTTTTATATTACATTACTGAAATGTATTGTATATTAATTAGTCAGTAAAATACTAAAATTTAAGCATCATTTAAAATTTTTTTGCTGTTAATTGTAACTTTTACTGTACATAAAGGTCTATATTTTTAAGTTGAAATTAATGTTTCCTTTTTTGTTTCCATTTTCGGCTCTTTTACGGATTATCCGCGATTTTGACTATCCGCGGTGGCCCTGCCACTTAATTTCGCGGATAATCGGGAGTGTACTGTGTATATGATATATATATATCACGGAAGATTTACTGCAAGCAGTTTCACAATATTTGAAACTGCAGGATAGCGAGGTCTAATGCCCCTTAAGTAACGCTCAAACTCTGCGCATCGTAACAACTCGCGTTCCGGTTTACAAAACTCGGCGTTTGCAAATACGCTCCACCGCGAATACAAAGTCTTGTGTGAACAAATGTCGTTAAAATCGTGGCGTCTCAACTGCCCTGTCTACAGCGAAACACAAAAATCGGAAAGCAGTGTCGCGACGCAGTTACCAGGATTTATTGAAGAAGGGGGTCCGGTAATACCATCAGAACTTTTGTAAGAGTAAGTACAATTTATAATTCAATTTCATAATCGCCACATTTGAATCTCGGGGGAGTAGTATACTTTCAGAATACCGACATTTACACGTAGAAATTAAGTTATTATTTTGCTTGAAAAAAATATCTCTTTTTGCACAGCGTACAGGCGTAGGAAGAATTCAAAATACCTATTATTCTGGAAATATTTTGGATACTTCTATAAACTACTGAAACATTTTAATAATTTTATGTAACCAACACAACATCCTTTATGTTCGCCAATATTAAAAAAAATATAGATTTAACATTTTCTCATATTATATGAAGCGAAAATATTTCGAATGTTTTTAACTTAATGCACCCACCATTCAATGTTTTAACGAATTTCACATTATGCCTACTAAAAGTAGTTGACCAATTATGTTTTATATTCAAACACTATTTTCCATATCTTGCACTACTACGTGGTGGTATAAATGTTTTTGGACAAAGTTTTAAGGTAACATTAAGATCGTTATTAATAAATTCAGAAGAATTTTAAGGCAAGAAAAATTTTTATTTTATTATTTTTTGTTTAATTTTGAACACCTGTTTTGACGGAATAGTTCGTTCCATCACAAATACTTTCGCCAAAGGTTTCAGATAAAGTTTAGGAGTCTTACAATAAAATATAATGGATTTGATAGTATATTTAAAAAAAGGTAATTATATTTTGTCCTTCTACCCTTATTTCCACCCCTTGCGGTAATGATTTGTAAAATAAAATTTATTTTAGACAAAAGTTTTCAACAATATGTATTTAAAAAGTTAAACCAAAATATTAAATCGATAGAGTACATCGTTGGGAAGTTTTATTTATTTTCTTATTTCAACCCCAGGGTTTTCAACCCCTTGCAGCAATGGTTTGTATTACCAAAAATTGTTTCAGACAAAGGTTTTGGATAAAAATTATAAGATTTACAAACAATTTGAAAGGATTTGATAGTGTAACTACTAAGGGAGTTATGGATATTCTTTAAATAATGCCCCTCATTTTTTTCAACCTTTGCAGCAACGGTTGTTCTAATCAAAAATTGTTTCCGACAAAATTTTTAGATAAAAAATCATAATATTTACAGCCAATTATAACACGTTTGATGGTGTGCATACGAAAAGGAGATATTTTTTTTGTCCTCCAACCTTTGTTTTCTCAACCCCTTGCAGTACTCCTACGAGTTATAATTAATTCAAACGGATGTAATATTTTCATATAATGTGCGTTACAGTTATTTTGTTTTTGTTTTCAAAAACCTTCCCCATTTATACCCCTTTCGTCGAATATTTGCCATTAACGAACTTGACCTACTAATTTAATGTATTAGTTTGGAAGTGATTTGTGAAAAATTGCGGCCGTTATCGTGTCCACAAAATTGTGATATATATATATATATATATATATATATATCATATATATATATATATCATATATATATATATATATATATATATATATATGAGGTAACAATGTTTTTGGGCCTATGGACAATGAAACGAAAAATTATATTAATATTTTCTGGAAGTCGCGCCATGGTAACGTCTGCAATAGGTAGTATTTCTTTAATTTTTTATAATACTTTGTTCGTAATGAATTGTTTGATGATTTCGTTAGCACAAGTCATATAAACACACAGACGTGTGTCCATATATATATTTATATAATATTTATAAACAGTATTATTATATTAAACACTGTGCCAGAAATTAGGCATTTCGTCACCTTTTTTTAATTTTTTCTATAATTTTAAAATTTTTTGGGGTTTCTTATTTTTTTTTTAATTTATCTGGTTGTCAATGGGGGTGATTTACTTTTTGTTAGGCCGGTGTACGCCACGGATTTAAACTTTGTGCCAGTGGACCGAAGCCCCTTCCCAGGGGGCCAATCTGATATTTTGCTGTCTAATGTGGACATGGTCAGCCCGGTTGAAATTTCCTTCGCCTGCAGTCACGTCCCGAGTTTGTAATTTTAATTCCCTGCATGACCAAAACTGCACAGAGTAGCTCCTGGGCTGCAAGCTGCTACCTTGTAGAGACCTGCTGAGAATAGCATGTCTGGTCACGAATGGGGATCCAGTGGAGCTGCGTTCCCACCGGAGTGGCGTTTTCTGTGCCCCCCTTCCTCTCTCTCCACATCACTTTAGTTCTGAGAAATCCAGGAGCATGACCTGACATGAACTTAGCCAAGAGACCTAAAGAGACCTCCGCGAAACCTAGCGGCAGAAAAAAGCAACTTCACCCATGGTGGCCAGCGAGCTGAGACTACGCTCGTGACACCTGGCGGCGAGTCAGATCACCGCCTCCGTTAGTTCCCCTTTACACCGCCAGAGCGCAGCGTCGCGGTGCCATAAGGCACTATGCTTTCTTCTCGCGGCCTGTAGAAGTCGATTGTTCGTTGCCTTCGTTTCGGTCCGGTAGAGAGCGCGCATGTCGTGTTCTTGTCACGCCCGCCTCGGACTCCTTCGGAGATTTTCGGCTTAGAACCGAACCTTCCCCTCTCCTCCCAAGGGCTTTAGCGCCTGTTTTAATTAGGAGCCTCGTCCGCCCTCGTGGACTCAGTCCTCTGATCGCGGCTACTGTCCACGTCTTCTTGACATCCTCTGCGCTAAGAGGTTTTTCGCGGGAACGGCAATTTTCGGTTGCACTAAAGATGTAGTCAGTTACTTAAGGGATGTGATCCCATTTGTACAGTAGCCAGGCAGAGGTAGTTTTTAGAAAAGTCAGGCGTAGTTAAATTTTTTATTTATATTTAATCCCAAAATTCTGGTTTCCTTCGCGCATCCGCGAGTTATCGGTGCGCGTCATCCTGATGTCGGCGCGAGACACCTCGCGAGCCCTGTGTCCACACCCTGTTTGGTGAGTAATCCGTTTTTTTTTCTCTCTCCCCAAATTCCCGTTGTTTCCTTTCGCGTCAACTGTGTATGACGGTCTGGACGCAGGTCTAATTCGTTTTGAATTTGGGCTGTGTTTCAGACAGGGTCGAAGTTACGGTGGGAGAAATTGCCCCCGCATGATCTTCGGGACCTCCAGCTGATCCCCCCCCCCCCTTGTTAAAAGAGTTTGGCCCGCAGTCCGAGGTCATCCTGGAAAGACCCGGGTGATATGAGATAAATATTTCTTTTTTCACTTAAATAGAAGGAACTAAAACAAAGATACCAGCGAGCAGTGCTTTAAGGACGTCATTCTCAAGAATCTGTAAAATCGAGGAAACTCATAAATATATGTAATTGTTGGGACATTCAAATTTGGTGCAATTTTTAAATTATTGATTATGTAATCAGTGGCGGATTTACCAGTAGGCTGAGTAGGCTTGAGCCTAGGGCGGCAGATTTTTGGGGCGGCAAATTTGGGGACCGATTTTGTTTTTTGCTACCTCATAGAAATCAAAAATATTTCTGCATGACGGTTTTCTGTTTTCTGATGTTTTACAAATAGAAGTCTGCAACAAATTTTGCCGATGACTTTCCCCTCTCCCTTGTCATTGTACGTTCCGTGAATCCGTGTAGCAAACTTCCATATTCCAGAGTAAAACAGCTAGTTCGCTAGTCAGTAAATGCGAATTTTAATGGACAAGGCCTCGGTTGGCACTACACGCCCAAGACAACTATGGTCCCGGGAAAAATGTGACTACCCAAGGTCAGAAGGGCCCCTCCACCCTCCCTCCGCCGCTATCCCTTCCGCCAGACTGTCCCCTCCCTTCTCCTAGTCCGCCTCAAGGGTCGAACCGCGTCATGTCGCGGGTGGGGCGGCAATTAGAGCTGTTACCTCGGGAGTCGGGACCACAGTTGTCTTACGCGTGTATTGCATAACGAATTGATATTTCTACGTAGGTGTGTCGTGTGGACTGTTATTTTTCGAAGTGTTTCGTGAATTGTATCATTGTATGAATATTTTCACAGCACCGGTAAGTAAAAACTTTTTATAATCATAATACATTATAATAAAGCATCTGTAACGATAACGAATAAATTTATTGAAAAAGCCCTGCAATAATATTTTTCATTTTGAAGCTTGGAACATGGTCACGTTAAATTTAGAACATTTTCATATTAACTAAAAATAGTATTCTAAAAGATTGCTCATGGTTATCTTGTCATTTTGTCTTTTTCAATGAAGCAAACATCAAAAAATAGAAATAATAATTCACAATAAACAATTCATCGGAAACCATGCAAAGAAATTTTAATTTTTTCGTGATAGCATTAAAAAAATACGTTTTTACGTTAACTATTTATTATGTGAATTCTGAATGAAGGATAGGGGTGAGCAGGGTAACGTGGCCATCCTAAGATAAAACGATACATAAATTGTATATTGTAATTAAAATCAAAATATAAAATAACCCTTCAATAATATAGTTTTCGTACAATCAAAACACCATTAAAATGTAAATATTGGAGCGACTCATGTTTGTTTTTTGTTTGCCCGTCGCACTAATCGGGTAAATGATATGACATTTTTTTTTCATTTTTCTTTTATCTTAAGGAAACTAAATCACGGGATACCATTTCCGGCCACCTGCACTTGTTTGTGAAATATGAGCCGTCCTTGAGATACTGCCACCTTATCTGCCAAGCCTCTCCTGCTGGCAAATTTTTGTGTAAGGTCGTTCCCCACACGAAAACAACACACACATTGCAAAACACGTTAGAAATTTACAGTGTAGATTAAAAAAAAATGTAAAATGTTCAATAGTTTGTTTTATTATTTAGTAATACATAAATAGAGCTAAGTATATACAGTTCGGGCAAAGTGAACATGCGGTGGTGGCTGGCCACTTTGCCCTCTGAGACGCCATTACAAAAAAACTAGCAAAAAAAAAGACATCTTCTACAGTTATTAATATGTGGTATAAAAGTTTAAAACATGCTAATTTGGATAGGCTATATTAAATAATTATGGCATTACTGTGTATTTAATAATGATCAACAGTAATTATTACTTACCTTACATGTTACATCAGAAATAGTAAAACCAGTAAAACCTTAATAAAACAAATAACTTTCACTGCAAACAGACCGGGTGCTCTCAGAACACTAATGGCGTCTCTTACAAATGTTTCACATCCTCGCTACCAAACTTCATCACTCTCCAGCTGAGTAACAGCCAATGGCCACTTTGCTCGCTCTGGCTACGTTACCCTGCCCTCCCCTATCGCTGCTTGTGTACGAAAAATAAACTTGTTAATTTAATCCTTTCCATTTCAGTTCCTGAAGAAAAAATTGTGAAAATGAGTGATGGGAGAAAGCGACTTAGTGGAGCGGAGTACAAAAAGAAGGCCAAAATAAAAAAAGAAGAACAAGAGCAAATTATACGAAAAACCACAAAAATTGACAGTTTTTTTAAAAATGAAAATTGGGTCGAAAAAACGGGAACTTCAACAATGCAATCTGGAAAGGATGAAACGGACTTTAATTCTGCTGCCCAACTGTCATCTGTTGAACTATCGACTAAAGAAAAAACTGATGATTATGTTCTTGACGACGAGTGCTCCAAAATTGAAGATGCCTCTCAGACCGAATCGTTAAATGATGACCAAAAGCAAACAACTGTAGATCA
This sequence comes from Bacillus rossius redtenbacheri, assembly GCF_032445375.1. Taxonomy (NCBI): domain Eukaryota; kingdom Metazoa; phylum Arthropoda; class Insecta; order Phasmatodea; family Bacillidae; genus Bacillus; species Bacillus rossius. Next base: position 13,060,947 of record NC_086336.1, on the reverse strand, counting down.
AAACAAAGATCCAGCTTTATGGGAAATTAACGATACTTTAAGGGAAATTATTGCAAGATGCGGCTTTTATCAAAACAAGTCTTCTGACTTCTCTAAAAGTGGAAAACTATATGCTGATCAACGTCGTTTCTTGCCAGTGAGTATCTTTCAAAGAAAAATGAAAAACAATGAAGTGAAGGACCGAAATTGGCTGGTTTACTCTGAAAGTAAGAGTTCCATATATTGCGGACCATGTTTAGCATTCGGTCCATTGGAGAATAAAACTCAGTTCGAGAACGAAGGATTTAATGACTGGAAAAATGCAGAACACCGAGTAGCTCAGCATGAATACTCTGCGCGTCATAAATCCAGTATCCTTAGTCTGAAAGCTAGAAGTGCGATTGATGGTCGAATCGACAATTTACTGCATTTGCAAATTGATGAAGAAATTACTTATTGGAGAAATGTTCTGAAAAGGGTTGTTGCTGTAGTGAAGCGGCTGTGTTCAAGAGGTCTCGCTTTTAGAGGAAAAAGTGAAAAGTTCGGTGATCCACACAACGGAAATTATTTTATGATTCTGGAACTGTTAGCTGAGTTTGATCCTTTCTTAGCCAGTCATATTGAACGATTTGGGAATCAAGGATCCGGAAGTACCAGTTACTTATCGAAGACCGTTTGTGATGAATTTATACTTTTGATGTGCCATAAAGTCTTGAAGCAAATTGGAGACGAGATAAGAAGGGAGAAATACTTTTCCTTAATCATCGATTCAACACCGGATATAGCACATGTGGACCAGCTCACCTTCGTGATTCGGTATGTTTTAGAAACAGGAGAACCCTGTGAAAGATTCCTCAAGTTTTTGCCCTCAGTGGGACATAAAGCTGAAGAAATGTTTGCTGCCATTACTTCGGAACTAAAAACCTTGGGTTTGAACATTGAAGACTGCCGTGGACAATCGTATGACAATGCCGCAAATATGTCTGGCATATACAATGGCTTACAGGCTAAAATTCAAAGTCAAGCACCGTTTGCTTTTTTCGTTCCTTGCTCTGCCCATTCTTTAAATTTAGTGGCAACTGTGACTGCTGAATCTTGCACAGAAGCTTGTCGATTCTTCATGTTGCTCCAAGAAATATACGTTTTTTTTTTCAAGTTCAACACAACGCTGGAAGATATTGATGACTGAAGTCGGAGAAGGCAAAACAGTCAAGAGAGTAAACCTCACACGTTGGTCAGCTAGAGAGGATGCATGCAGAAGTTTGAGAGATTCGTGGCACGAAGTCATTAAAGCTTTGGAAACAATCAGGAATGACTGCACCGAAAAGCCTGTCACAAGAAATGAAGCAATGGGAATTCTTTCAAAATTAAAAAAAACTGGAAACAGCGTTAATGGTTGTTGTGTGGAATGTTTTTTGGAAAGAATAAACAAAGTAAATGTTCAAATCCAGGCTTCTACCGTAGATTTGATTACTGTAGCCGATCTTTATGAATCTCTTCGCAAGTTTTTCGTAGAGCAACGAGAAAACTTCAAGTATTTCGAAGAAATGGCAATGGAATTAAGTGCGTCGAAGCAGTACACAAAAGACTTGGGAAAAAGACAACTGAAAAGAAAAAAATTTGATGATGAAACACCCGATGAAGAAATGAGTATGACAGCGAGTGATACTAGCGATACTTTCAGGGTTAATACATTTCTCGTCATCATTGATAGACTCGTATCCGAATTAGAAAAAAGGAAGAAGGCATACGACAATTTCAATGAAAAATTTTCATTTCTGACCAAAATGAGCGAGTTATCATTATCAACCCTTACGAAAAAGGCTCTGTCCTTAGAAAAAATGTATCCTAATGATTTAGAGACTGAGTTGGTTCAAGAATGCATACATTTTCAAAGCCACATATCTTCGCAAAGCATTCTGGTAAAACCAGATTTTACATCATTACAGAGTCTATCTTCGTTTCTGCGAAAACAAAGTTTGCAGAACGTTTATCCGAACTTGGACATAGCCCTTCGTATGGCCTTATGTACACCAGCGACAAATTGTTTGGGTGAGAGAAGTTTTTCTTGTCTAAAAAGGGTAAAAAATTATCTGAGATCGACCTTGAGCCAAGAAAAATTAAACGCTTTATCACTTTTGTGCATAGAGTCGGAATTAATGAACAATATTACTTACGACGATATAATCGATGATTTTGCCAACAAAAAATCGCGCAAAAAGGGATTGTAACGAACTTAATCTAGGACATGAAAATTGTAGAGGCAAGGGCGGCAAAAACTTTGCAGCCTATACCTGGAAATTTGTAAATCCGCCACTGTATGTAATAATTTTTTGTTAAGGTGTAATATGTATTATTTTAAATAATCCTGGGGCGCCCCCCTTTAACTTTGTTAATTACTAAGATTTTTATTGTCAGGTTTGAATAATACGAACACAAAAGTCCTTAATAATAAACCAGGGAACCTATAGACCAAGCTACTTGTGTAGTGTTAATTTATTTATGATATACCTTCTTCCCTTAAAAGATCCACCAGCTCCCAAGTTGCTTGTGTCAGGGAGATCCAAATTATCTTGTTCTCCACCTCGTGCCACCTCTGGTCAATAACTTTATTTTTCTTATTTTTCTTACCCAGCAAGTTTCCAAGGCTCTTTTTAATTAATTTAAAATAATTTAATTTTGAGGCACGAGGGGCGTTACAACACGTGTCACTTTTGTATGAAAGACGTGCTTCCAGTAACACGCGTGCAAACCAGCATGAAATAGAGACTACTTAGAAACACAATTCCTGTTGCTTCTATGTATGAGGCATGTCGGTCTATAACAGGGAGGAAAAACATATCGTAGCCCACTAAGGATTACAATAATCCTTTAAAAATAATTTATCTTTGACCTTACATTGCTTTAATTTTCTAATTCTCTTTTCCTAAGGCGGGGTCACACTAAGGCGGGGTCACAAACGAGAAGCCTATGATGTACATTCTGTATTGCACAGACCCGAACAAGCCCGAATATCTACCTTCGGCCAACTACGGGATAATTATTTATTACTTTACAAAATTGTGGATGGTTGGTTATGTTAGGTTAGTATAGCTACATTAAAAATACTCTCAAATCATTTTAATGGTTGTTTAGGAATTGGCCGAAGGTAGATATTCAGACTTGTTCGGGTCTGTGCAATACAGAATGTACATCATTGGCTTCCCGTCACAAACACCATATTGATTTTTGTTTCATGTTCAGTTAATTACTATTTGTTAAGGAATATATCTGCAAATGTAACACTATACACTTCTTGGAATTGTTGTTCTGTCACATATATTTACAAAATATTTTTACTAAGTGTTGCGTGTTCGGTGTAAAAATGCGCGCAAGTGGTAACAATTCACAGAGCGCACAGCAGTCGGGAAGCATGCTTGCGGCGGAACCACGAACGCAAGGGCTGTATGTGAATGGCTCCCGAGGTCACTGACCTGGCCGAGGCGGTGGGCGGGCCCCAGCTGGCGCAGGCCACGCCCCTCCTGTTGTCGCACGTGCCTGTCGCGCTGCTGGTCACCACGCGCTCTGCAACACACACCCACACACACACACATACACTCAGGTGCCCGCTCAGGCCGGGGGAGCTGAATTGTTGCCCCTTGGATGGGCAACCCTTCACGATTTTTCTGACAGTGGTTAGTTTGTAAAGTGACCTGACCTAACCTAACCTGTCAGAAAAATCCTGATGTTCTGCCCTTCCAAGAGGCAACATTCCGACAACCTTTCAAAAACACCACTGTCAGAAAAATCCTGATGGACAGCCTTCCAAGGGGCAACAATTCAGACAACCTTTCAAAAACACCACTGTTAAAGATATCCTGATGGGCTGCCCTTTCAAGGGGCAAGTTTTCAGGATTATTTAAACACTTAAAGAAATATTTTTTTTATAAATTGGATGGGCTGCCCTTCCAGTCGCTGTACAAACAAACCATTGCCAGAAAATCCTGAAGGGCTGCCCTTCCAGTCGCCTCCTCAAGCCAAGCCATCCAGGAATCTGCAAGTACCTGGTCAACTGATATCCGACTACAAGGCAGTATTTTCACGTGGTTCTCCACATGAGGCAGGGTCTGCATGGATGGAACGGGGCCGACACTCACAGGAGCCGGCTGCCCTACACCAGGAACAGCCTAAATAATGAGTGGGTTGAGATGAGACAGGACATGGAGCGCGACGGAATTAATTGGCGGGGGAAACGGGACTACCCCGAGAAAACTCAAAAGGCCACGACGGAGGCGGTAACGTCCGCCAAGTTTCCCACTGCCGAAAATCCTGGTCATCTTGGTTGTATAGTTCTTAACACTGTATAGTTTTTTTTTAAATTATGTTTAACGCTAATTACTTGCTGAAGTGTTGTGAACATGTTTGTTAAACGATACTCGTTTAATGATGGGAATTTTTTTGTATATTTCCTAGTCAGTTCATTCTAAGCTATTAAACTTCTAGTATATTGAATATGTGTGTGTGTTTTTACGGTATGACCGTTTACAAAACTAATGTGTGAGTTTGGGTACTGGAATTGTGTGTCCGGTTATGCATTTGAATTAACTGCGGTCGTTTGTAAATTAGTTTTTAGTTAAGGTTCTTATAATGTGATAATATTATTATTAATATGCCATAAAATAAGAACCCATGATTTATACATTTCCGAAAAAAATAATTGTACAGTTAATCCTAATGCTTTGGAAAAATCGATGTGTTTACTACCAAATTACTTTATTTGTAAATTCATAGATGGCAGCGTAGTGAGCGATTGGATTTAGGTACAGAAAATCAGCATTCAGTTTCCGCCAATGACAGCCACGTGGGTAGGAGAAAAAAAAGTCCATATCCACCTATGGTTTTTGGTAACAACATATCGACATACCAGCCCACACCCGTACGACATCTCACATTCTAAAGCATTTTCGTAATTTGTAATAAAATTGTTTGTTTTTTTTCTCTCTCTAAATTATAAAAAATAACTTAAGGATAAACTACCTACTCTAGTACCTACGAAATTCAGTTAAACGACTTAAGGGAAAAAAACAAGAATAAAGAATATATAAAAAATGACTTTAGGGTAAACTACTCTAGTACCTATACGAAGTTCAGTTAAACGACTTTAGAAAAAAAAATAACAATAAAGAATAAATAACAAATGACTTTAGGGTAAACTACTCTAGTACCTAAGAAATTCAGTTAAACGACTTTAGAAAAAAAACAAGAATAAAGAATATATAACAAATTACTTTAGGGTAAACTATTGCAGAAACAACAAACTTCAGAAATGACATCCAAAACTAACAAGATAAGCTTAGCTAGCCTAAACCCAACTGAACCAAACTATGGGTTCTAAAGAGTACCTAGCCGTATGTCGTTTACCCTAAATTAGTTAGTCCTTCAGTAATTTGTACTGCAGTCGTTTATCTTGTAGTCATTTATTCTACAGAAATTTGTCTTAAAAGTTGTCCATCCTTATTTGTTTGATAAACGACTTTAGAACAAACGTTTTAAGGTGAATAAAACCTGACAATCAGAATAATTTGGTTTTGTTGGCAAAATGATCATGCGACCTAATTACCTGTAAATAAAACTTGATTACGTTATTTGTAGAAATTGTTTTAAATATTTTGTAAGTAATGAAATTCACAATATTATAAAATCCGAAACCAAAAATTCGCAAGAAAGCTTTTTTTTGTTTTATGAATTTAATTTGAACTTATAATTTTTAATTTAGACCTAGTGGTGAAAATAAATATGTAGCCCATTGTAAATCGCTGTTTTCCGTGATAGTTTGTTTAATTAATAAATAATTATTTTAAGGATTTTTTTTTTCAATTTAGATATCTCCAAAGCATATGTTGGTGTATTATAAAATTAACACGTTGTATGAGTGTGACAAACGTCATTTTAAATTATTATGTGTCACATTGCATTATTAATAAGTGTAGGCTGGTTTATAAAATGCTAAAGAACATAAGAAAACAATCGCATGGTGAACACATACGTATCGAAATGCACCAAATCACAGAATTACGAATCAGCCTATTCCCCTAATAAAATTCTGCCATAAAGAAATCAAATTTCATATTTACTGCAACAACAAAAAAACTGTACCTACATAACCTGCACTGCTGTTACCCAAATAAATGTAATCAGAAAGACAAGCATGAATTTGCTATGACGCAATACCGTGTCTTCATTTCTGTTTCCAGGACAAGTCCAAACATTTGTATCAGAATCGCATTTGTAAGGTCAAGAACGGCGCGAGAGCAGAAATGTACACTCCTGCCATCTAGCGGACCTGTGGGAAACTACGAGTACGATTACGCAAGACCCAGCTGCCTCTGTCGACGCTGCTGCCAACTTTGGAAAATCCAGTGCGTGTACTATTGACGTTTGGAGTCTGCCTACAGTGTGTAGCAAACTGCACTTTTTAACGTAATAACTGTAACGTTTTTCCTATCCTCACAGTGCATAATGTATTACGTTGTAAGATATTTAAAGGATTAAATTGAGCAGCTTCCTCTATTTTCAAATTCGGAAAGTAATTTTCTTTGCTGGGCACATTGGGGCTAATTATTTTCTAAATATGTACAAATAATTTGCAACTACTGTCCCTATTTAAGGTGACATTTCTTTATGATTGCAAATGCAACAACGGCGTTAATGGTTCACAACTGGAGTATTTACGTATAAAGACGCTAGCATTTAAACTTTAAATAAACGCCACCTAATGTTACTGTAAAATGTTACATACACTGTACAATCAATACCCCTATCCCAATCGGGTGTCGAAGTTAAAGCAATAAAAACAAAGTCACTACGTATTAATTGATTTAGCAAAGTACACACTGTATATAAAAAAAGAAATATAAGAAAAATTCATCACACCAACTTGCATTAAAAACAAAACTTCAACTCAAAACCTACAAACTAAAGAAAATCACCAATGTGTTAAACTAACGATGTTTTAGGCAGAAATTAGTTATTTTAACTACAGTTCCAAACTTTGAACAAATTTTCACACGATATATGTACATTTAATTCGATGCAGTTATTGCGAACAGTTGGTTGCATATTTACTTAGAAACATCTAACCAGGATTAATTTTATTAACTTTAAAAAATACTTATCCTAAAGTCATAGGCGTGCGCCCGGTAGGTGCCACAGGTGCCTTGGCACCACCATTAGGGTTAACGTTATTTTGTTTTTTACAAGCAGAAATAATACATACTTACAAAAATCCGTATTATTTCCTAAAAATATGTTTTCCAATCGTGTCGAGTTACAGATATGTGCTCATAACACTATCATTATATCAATTATCAATCAAACCAACTATACACACGGAAACAAGCCAGGTGCAATTACTTGTGTTGTACACGCGGGCCGCGGCTACGAAACTTCTGAAATGTAAATACTTCTCCTAGTTCTCCTCGAATTACATAGAATGCGCGCTCGGTGTCCACTGTTCACTCCACTCGGCAGGCGCACGGAATAATAGCCGCCGTCCGCCAGGGTTTATTTAAAAAAGAAAGCGAGAGAGTTTAGTTAGTTAAAAGGATAGGCTTACTCGATGACTTATATGCAGTCGCCGACAAAACATTTTTGTTGTATTCCAAAAGTAAAAAATGTTGCCCACTCTTATTTGTGTATATTTATTATTTTAATATTTTACATATTTGAGGTATGTTACAAAAACTCCCTTGATTTGTTGATTGCATTTATTTGGCGTCTTCAGAAAACATGTAAGTACAGTTTTTCAAAGCCACCAGCATGAATTCCGTGCAAACAATTTGTGCAATTTACTTTATGGCTCAACAAAGCTTAAAACTGTAAATAGTTTAGTAGTTTTCCTGGGGATTATAACGTTCAAAGTCATAATTTTTCATAAAAAAATGTTAAAATTTTTACATCTGTGTATTTAATGTTTTTGTTCGGAAACACCTTAAATTGCACCATTTTGCGCTTTCAAATCCAAATTTTTTCCGGGGGAGGACCCCCGGGCGCCCCGCTTTAGGCTCGGGGTCCGTGAATTATAGGGCTGTTGTGTAATCTGGCACCACCAATACTGAAGTCCTGCGCACGCCTATGCCTAAAGTAATATAAGCGGCGTTACTGACTAAATTTAAAGGGGAAAAAAAATTACCAATAATTTCTACTTTGGTTGTGACAAAAGAAATGTCACAGTACACGTGATACTTTCTGTTATGAATTTTGCAAAGCAAAATCGAAAGGAATTTTAGTCATGTATGTGAACTAACAAAATTTTAACGTTACATTCCTGGAACCAAAAACGTTTTCCTCGAGGGAGTTAGATTCATTAGAAGAGGAAAATATTATGATTGTGCGGCTCTTTGACCAAGTATGGCATACAAAAAAAAAAACCAAGCATTTAGCCATTGTCGAATACATTAACAAATGTTAAAAGTGATGAATTAAAAGGCTTTATTCCGACCTTCAGGTTAGAGTATTGCATTTTAATATTAATTTGTTTTAATGCTATATAGCACTGTTAACTTTTTTGTGCCAGTTATATTCAACTAGGTAGTTATCAACTATTTGTAAAAATTAAGAATAACCATAAAAAACTATGCTAGACTATTCAATATAATTCACTATCTAAAAATTGTTACTATCGTTACACAGCTGGGTGATAAACCTTTAAATTAGGTACTAAGTGAACATCAATATACCGTTTTCAATAAACAAAAAAAAAAAAGTGAGAATCTATCAGTACTCGCATGGTGTCATGCAACATCTAACCTCGGCAAAAAAGCAAACTCATGTTTTCTCATGTTGCAAATAAACTTATAATAGGAAACTCGGGCACGAAAATAATCGTAGAATTCCTTAAAATAATGCTTATCGTAATACATATACGAAAACTGTGTTTTCAACTACATTTCTGGACGCAAATCTCACGTAGTTTCCGTACCCACCGCTAGAATTCGCTGCCACAGCAGCTACATCGAATACCGAATCATCCTATTGGCAGACAGAAATTTTAAAACTATATAATGAAACACTTCCTATAAAAGCGAAAAAGACTAGAAAAAATAACAAAACCCCAGCTTTGGACGTGATTTTCGATAAGGAATTTTATTAAAATACCGCCAATCTTGTAAAAATTCATTAAAAAAGTTAAAAGTATAAAAATTTCCTTTTATCTTTGTGATGGCATTAAATTACTCCCACGAAATGCCGTAATCCGAGAGCTAAGATGTTACACATCCAAATTTTAATTTGGGGTTTGATAGCGGCTATTGCCTTTGGAGTCGCGCTTAGTAACTATTCCATACCGTGCGACAGAGAGAGTGTCTAGATGGCACATTGTTCCCCCTGACCTTCCTTCCCCACCCAATCATCGCCCACCCATCGCCCACCCTGTTCCGGCCACCCGGCCGCTGATTCGCGCGCCGTGTCCCACGCGGCCAGCTAATTACCGGCCCATTGAATGCTAATTCTTCGTCTTCCGCGCGCATCCGGTCCGCCAGGGCCGCGGGTTCGAGTCCCCTGCATCTGAAGGCAGCCTGCTTCCCACGAGGACACGCTTTCCACGCGACGGCGAGAATGGAAGTGCACTCGCGATAAGCCCTCGGTGTGTTCAGACACCCAACTTACACTGGCTTTCCCCTAATTATCAAACCCATCCTAGAAGGCAAAACAAACACACGATTCAATCAATAAACGGCTGCTTTCAAACGGAGAGATTACGTTTAAAACCCAAATACTACTATGAATATCGACTTTTCTAAGCAGCGTGTACAAAAATTCGAACCTAGATGTAACGCTCCAAAAAAATTTAATAGCACAAAAAATATTAATATGCTTCATTTTCAAAATAATCATTGCCTGAGGAAGAAGACAAATATTGTGAAAGCTAAAGCTGCCACTATAATCATCCAAAGCCGAAAACATTACATAAACGTAATTTGATAGGAATTATGCCTATAGGATACAAACTAAATTAAAGGGCTGCAAATCTCCAAAAGTGCTCATTACTGAGCATATAGGCAAACCATCAATGCCAATGTCGGTTACCTTGTCACTACTGCTCTACAGGTGTAATTAACTTTAACGTTGGCTGTCCTAATTATTGCAAAAGTGTGCTCTCAAGCCATTCTTTTTACACAAGCCTTTCTGTTGCAAATTAAAAAAAAAAAGAAGTCATTATTTGGGGAGAATTAATGTAAAAAACTAAACGCCAATGAAATCAAATACATTACCAAAATAACAATACAGCTTCGCGATCTTCGTGCGACAAAACTGATGTTGTCAAACCAGTCTAAAATATGGCAACATATGTGCCAGAAGTTACTAAAATGTGATTGAACTTTGAATAAAATTTATACTACGTACAGTAAGATACCAAAGAGTGATTTCTCTCTTTCAGAAAACATTTTTTTATCATTATACAAATTCACTGAAAAATCAACCTCCAATCTTCTAATTAATATACTTTAAACAATAAAAGTTTATATTTAACTATTGACTAGAAAAAAAAATATTGAAATGTCACGCTGTGCCGCTAGGTTGTCGCACGTCCAATGTGTTCGCAGTATAGAAAAATCCGGTATTGGTTTCTTGTTCATTTGATAAAAGGTATTTGGAAAAAAAAAATATCGGCCATGTTTCATATAGTGAGCACACATAACTTACATTTTTACCCTTTGAACCTGATGAGTGAGGCTAATGTGTCTAAACAAACACAACTGCAGCATTCAGACTGTTTTGTTTATGTAAATATTGACATTTTAAATATTATCTATATTTCTTACAGCAGTGTTTTGATGAGAGATTCAACATGTCTATGGACCTGCAGACTCCATGGCAGATCTTTTGTAGCAACCACTCTAGGAGTCAATAAAACGTGATAATTCCAACAATTAATTATTTTTAATACAAATATATTATGGTAAATATTTTCGTTTTTAAAATATTAATTTTCTGACATATGAGTTTTAGTGTTTCTGTTTTAATTTCTGGGTCTGCTACGTCTGGCGACAGTTGTCAGCGTAGCAGCCAGCCAATCAGAAGAAAGCTTTACATTGGATGGCAAATTTTAAAGTTTTAAAGTAAGTCGTTCTTCTGTGACTAGACGCCATACTGAAACAAGGTAATTAAGGCACCTCAAGTTATATCAGTGGATTTAAATGCTTAGATTAAGCATCCATTGCACCAATGATGGTTAACTGAAACTGTTGAGTATGATAATCTGAAATAAACAGGGCAATTCCTTACGGAATTGTATTTAGGAGTTTTTTTTAAGTGATAAAAGTACGCCAAGTTTTTACAAACTCCTACATCATACGTCCTATTGTTGTGAACTTAGTGACACCAAGGGCGTAAATGACACATTACAGAAACGTAAACTTTATTTGAACGTTTATGAAACGTAAGTTTGTTAACGTTTTCGAACAGTAATTGGTTTTTTTCAGAGTAATTTTTTTATAAAAACTGAACAAACAAGCCATATCACTTTACACCTCAGAGGCCATTTTGATTAAGTCCTGTTCTCTGATGAACTAACAAGCCGGACAAAACGACCCTGAAAATAAATTAATTTTTGTGCGAATAATTTGTGTGTCACGTTAAACACGTGACTATTTGATACTGAGTGAAAATACAAAACGTGTGTTTATCAAATTACATTAAAAAACTCTTGTAAAAAAATCGTGCTAGACTTAAACTCCGCCAACTATCAAACCACACCCTAGTACAATTTAGATAAAATTGGTTAAGTACCTAACTTTGCAAAGTAAATGGATACTTTAATAAAAGGTCTTATGGGTAACTGTTTATTAAATGCTAGTAGTGCTGTGTTAAGTTATCTTACTGGAAATAATCTGGGCAAAAATACATAATTTGTTTTCCTTGCCTATTTTGCAAATCAGATATAAAGTTACACAACTATTTGTTTTAACACACTGATGTTATAATTTATTTACAAATCATCAATCATTATTTATTTTACTCAGTTGATACGTCTGGTACTGATGCATAGTGAGATAACCAATGTATGTGTGTTTATTTAAATCTAAATACACTTGGCCAGTATATATATATATAATACAGTACAGTGGGAGGCAAGGCCTCTGAAGGGAGAGAGCTCTCTGGGGCTGGACTGTCGCCCCGAGGAGTGTACTCATACAACATCTCACTCAGGTCTACCGATCGTTGCGAACAAGTTCAGTCACCATCAACCTACACCATCCTATAACTCATCCAACTGTTCATTCACCCAATACGAATAGAAACCACAGCCAGCTAACAACCTACACACCCGAAATAGAGAGCGCAGGGCATGCAGCCCGCTGAAACTTTCTCCACTGGGATTCGAACCCACGAACCCAAATAACACTAACACACATTCTCCCACCGTGCTCCTGAAAACGCCCTCAGCACAGCACGGGTTCGAGTCCTGACTGCAACCCCGCCAAACCACCCAACTCACAACACCTCAGGGTCACCAAACATCCGTTATCTACATCACCATTAAAAACTAATATCTTTATTTTCACAACTAGAGATGGTGGGCGGCAATCCGTGGCCTGGAACTCTACGCGGGCCCGCGGTTCGATGCCCGGATCTTGCATTCGGACCTCGAGGCCCGCAATGGCTATGATGACAGTACAGCTTCAGACGACACGCACGCATACCTGAGGGGATTAGGGCGGATAGGCCTCGCCACCCCCTTCCTCGGCGCTGTCATCTATCCATTAGCGGCCCGGGAATTCTGCGGGTCTACTGAGGCCATCGCTTGCCGTGAGCATGGTACACCATGGCCGTAACACGCCGCTGTTCTGGATTCACGCCATGACTCTTAAAAAGGGCAATTGATTGCAACCAGCTTGGAACGCCTACGTGTGAAATGTTGGCTGCACTGACCTCTCCCGCGCACTTGTTTCGTTCTTCGGTCCTCGTATGGCTTCGAAACTGGGTTTCGTTCCCTCTTGCCGGCTCGATGGGTAACAAGGTCTGAATGCCACTCGCTGCGGTGCTACGGTCGCCGCCTCTCCCAGGTTCATGCACACTACTCGAGCTAGACGCGGGCCACTCTCACTATTTCCTTTACTTTTCAAAAACCATTGAAAATATCTTTAAAATTTTAAAGCCTCGTGAGGTAATTTATTTTTATTAAATTATTTAAATATCACTTGCTTTGCGTTCGATTTTTTTTCCCGATTGATAGAACACAAATTATACACTGTAGAACGCCACATAACCCAGAACATAATTTCGTTAAAAGTTTAATATTGGCCCTTTGGGCATGATAGCGATGATACAATATAGCGACGATATTATCGTAGTTTTGCAATAGAATTGTATATTTATAGTTAACTCCCGCTTGTGTTTACTTTTTGAAGGCCCCGCTAAAGATTTGCTTTCAATACGTCGTGCATATTCCTTTTGCCACGAACTGCGGCCACTAGTGTGGAAGATTACGAAACAGTGATATTTTTTATTGTGCACATTACCAGCAAACTGCAAAATTCGCGTTTTGTTTACTTTAACATTTTTTTTTTTTTTGCAGGAGGCATCTCGTCATTAACTTCTGTCTTCACACTGATGGATGGTTCTTTCGCATTTTTAAGATCGTCGAGACGACTCGTGATTGGTTTATATATCTCTTCATTTTCCATTTCACGTGAAAGTCTGGCTCTTCTAGTAAGTAGATATTTATCACGAACAGACTGTATAGCAAGATGAAGATCACTGAACAATTTCGACATTGTATTGGCTGAAAACAGATTTTAAGACTTACTTTTTTTTATTCGTCAGCAGAAAGCTCTTCCCTGTGGTTAGCAGGAACTGTTTTCGCTGCCAAGTGAGTAAGTGATGCATTCATGCTACTTCAAAAAGCTCTCAAATCGTCGCGTCTTTGCGCGTTGAATACATTGATCATGTCGCTAATTCGAGAATCCCAGGCCTCCACGCGCTGGTCGATGGGTCGCAGGTACTCAAGTAATTCATTTTTCACACTTCCTACTTTTTGGGCCAGTAGAGAAATGTATTTCCGGATATCGGCATCGCGAGACTCTAGAACAGTATGTAAGTCACAACTGCTAAAACCGAATTTCGAAATGATGACTCGTGTCTGACAATAAACTGATCGAAACCTTGTCTGTACCAGCCTTTATATAGGGGTCAGTCCATGAATATAACTAGTAATCCATGTTCATTTTTCCAGCACAAGGAACACATGTCTTTGAATTTCTGGAAAGCCATGTCAGTGTTCAGGGATCGTCATAAGCGAGTCGTAAATTAAGTTCGTCCATGCGAAGAAGTACTATGAGATTTCCATTGGCATGTAGCAAATGTTTCGGTGTAAGACAGTAGGTCTGACACAGGTAAATGCAGTCTACTTTGGTGTGTCTGCCCATGGAAACGTACTCCTGTATTATTCCTTGCTTCTCGCACACAACATCGTCAAAAACTATTACTAAATTGACTGTTGCTTCACTAGAAGGCAGCACATCTGCATTATAGGTAAACGGAAAATACTCCAGTCCTTCAACCGATCGTAGAATCGTAGCTAGACGCCAGAACACTGACTGCTGCAACGTGTAGGAATAGAGTTACTTATTTTTGAACCTAAGACCGTTTGGTTCCTACAGAAAACTCAGTACAACACGCGTTTTGCCGCAGTTGGACGGGCCTGCCATAATGCATCGTACAGTAGAAGGCAAAAAAAAGTCACTTCGAAAACAAGATGGCGGACCAGACGTCAGAATCGAAAAACGTGGTTGTGATATCAGGTTCAACATGGCGGACATGTTATTAAAATTCAAGATGGCGACCGTAATGAAAATTGCAACGTTCTGGTGTTTGGGGCGCTCGATGACAAGATAACGGAATCCAATATGGCTACTGAGGTCGGAGATCAATGTCTGAGGTCGTCATCCAAGACGTACTGAACTCGGGTCGCGCACGGTTCGAAGCTAGAGAGAGTAGGAGCACCCAGTGACCGAACATGTAAAATGCAGATCCATGTCTAAAAAGTAATAAATCAAGAGACTCGTGAACCGAACTAGCCTGTAGTAGTAATAAAGAATACCTTACGACACCCTGGACTAACGCCATACTTAATACAGCCCAATACGGTTCTGACCATCCCTCTAACTATTACCCTCTCCTTCCCCATCCTCTTCAGACAAAATATGACCATTACAGTATTTCAAATATTGTAAACATATGACTTGATGTAAGTTTTTGGACATACGCCATTGCTAAGAACTTTTTCTGTTGAAGAAAAACTAATAAATAAAATAAATAAATAAAAATAAAAATACTCAAAAAAAGATACAAAAAAACACACAAAATTAAGCAAACAATTGCTGTTGTCAACAAGGATATGAACACCACAAAATATTCCGAAACAGGAATATGGTCAGCAAACATATGTTTCCTTTACAAACTAAACAACCATACAGCAGATAATGCCTGTCTTTTAACACATGCCAATTTATAATCAATGGAACGTTTAGCGAGAATAAATTGGACGCTAAGATTTACCGTTAATGTAACAATCGTAAAAAGCTCTACCGAAACATCATCGGAGCGCAATCAGGCATGCAACTTTTTTATCTCCTTACGCCCTGCCTAAAAAATATTACCGTTTCAACAAATATCTCGATTCCAAAAAAAAATACACACACTTTCACGCCCCTTCCTCACCAGTCAAAAGCTTCTTCAATTTATTATGGAACACGTCCTCCTAATTTACATTTTTATCAAGTATTTTCGGTCTTACGACAAAACTTACCATAAAAAAATATTTCAATATCCTATCATCAAAATAAAAATTGGGAAAAATATAAAACAAACATAGTAATGCATGCCACAAAAAGGCTATTTGAGATCGTAAGTCGATATTTTTGTTCCCCTTTACATACTCGCACTTGGTGCCACTTTAATGCTTGTTTCCATTAGTAGCTATAATACAATATATTACACAGCGAAAACATATAAAAAACTATATTATTGACCTTCGTATTATTTATGATAAACTAATGTTAGTTTTATATTTAAGAAATGCTTTTTCGAGGTAAGCTTTAGCTGTCCACAAACAAAGAAATGAAACACTAATATTTTTTTTATCCATGAAACGAAAATCACCCTAAAATACATATGAAAAATATACACCTTTCCAAAAATGCAGATAACAGCCTTATATTATAAACCCCCACATTTACATTCGACGCCGTGTTACGTTGGACGTTTAACGTTGTCCGACGATGTTGAAGAAACGGCACGAGGAAAAAGTGCGCCTATTCGTGTTCCTCTTGCACGGGGCGTGTTGGGGGCAGCACCGCGACTTGCTGTCACGGGCGCTGAACCCAGGACAGGAAAACTGAGGAGCAGTGGATGGGAAGATGCAAGAAGAAATAAAAAAAAAAATGACCGCAATCGGCATGTAGAACTTCCCGCGTGACGCTCACACCCATGTGGGAACAACGCGCCTTCACACAAGATGGCGATCATAAAGTCGTTTCCTCCTTCCTGTTGGAATCTTTCCCGTGCGTCGGAATTTCAAGCAGACCTCAAAAATTTAGTTACGAACGTACAAATGGCTGAAGGAGATACACAATAGTAAAATGTCAACGACTGTAAACCCTCTCCAGCGGCAAGAAATCTGTACAATAACAATACAGTAGTAATGAAAAAGTTATTAGATGCCCATCACTTTATAAGAGACTAGATAATACCCGGCATGCGTTGCAATGCCTCAATCCATTTTTTTTTGTAATTTTTTAAACGTATACTAAGCATCTCTCTTTATCTCTCTAATTCTCTATCTCTCTATGTATATCTCTATAACTCTATCTTTCTATTTATATCTCTATCTCTCTATATATCTTTCTAGCGGACCCGACAGACATTGTCCTGCCCAAATGTACTTTTTGTGAGATATGGATATGGCGGTAAGTATTTCTACGCTGGACATTTTGTATCTTCTCATTATACATACCCCTCCTCTTGGGCACGCCACTGCCGTTACCAAAAACCTTTCCCATGGTTACGCAGAAGGCAACAACAATGCAAAATCCCGTTGCCATGGAGGCTAATTATCATTAATGCTTAGTTTTTTTGCTTTTAAAGCGTGTATTTTAAGTTTTTCTTAACTCAGAATCGAGATAAAATATCCAATTGTGAATCTAAACCATCCTCGAATCCCCGTGAACTCACACACAAAATTTCATCAAAATCGCGTACAAACAGACAGACAGAAAAAGTACTGTTTTATTATAGTAAGATAGATAGATTATTCTTACATGTTCGCATCCATGCAGTATATGAAAAATCAGCATGCATAGCCCCACACCTATAACTATACGTATCTGCTGCCCACAACTTTTTCCGCATGGAATTTTGTATTATCTTGCACCATTTAGAAATTTAAACATTATAACATAACAGTTGATACAGTTGTATCTAGTAGTTTTCTTATGTTCACAAATGATAATTTTTCTCACCTCTATTTCAGTCTTTGCAATAAAAATATGTTACTACCTGAATTTTGAGTAAATATATTTCTACTTTCAAATGTAATGACGGGAAGACACTTCATAAAATGTCTTTGTAAACCACATTTACTGTTTTTTCCGTCTTGAGCTAGAATGTAAAGATTGTCTGCATTACTGACCCGCAAGCAAGCTACATACATTTCAGAGAGAGAGAGAGAGAGAGAGTGAGAGAAAGACACCTATTGAATGTCTATCTAACTAATTTTTTTATGAGAGCATATTTTCATTAAATAAATCATGAAATCATTCAACGATAAAAGCTGTTTATTTAATTAAGCGGACGGGTTCGCTCCAAGGAGAAAATTGACGCGGCGAGACCTCGTGGACATAGAGAAATGACACACACTCACTATTTGTGTGGCTATGAAACATGATTTTTTTCTGCAATTTAAATTGTAATATACAAAAAGGGTATTGAAAATTGAAACAAATATGGCGACACTATAAACTGTCAGGATCTTTATTTTTTTCTTACTCTCTACTTAGTTCCTTACAATAGCAAAACTTAATGGCTTCAAATAATGCGTTGCAATTTTTGCTTTTAAAGCGTGTTTTTTTAGTTTTTATTAACTCAGAATCGAGATAAAATATCCAATTGTGAATCTAAGCCATCCTCACTATTTTTGTGGCTATGAAACATGATTTTTTTTCTGCAATTTAAATTGTAATATACAAAAAGGGTATTGAAAATTGAAACAAATATGGCGACGCTATAAACTGTCAGGATCTTTATTTTTTTCTTACTCTCTACTTAGTTCCTTACAATAGCAAACCATAATGGCTTCTAATAATGCGTTGCAATTTTTGCTTTTAAAGCGTGTTTTTTTTTAGTTTTTCTTAACTCAGAATCGAGATAAAATATCCAATTGTGAATCTAAACCATCCTCGAATCCCCGTGAACTCACACACAAAATTTCATCAAAATCGGTCCAGCCGTCTAGGAGGAGTTCAGTGACATACACACGCACACAAGAAATATATATATAAAGATATTACTATCATAATTAACAAATGTAAATGTCTGAAAGTTGTAACAGTAGATTATATATATATATTTTCTGACGTGATAACGTCTTATAAATCGATGAACGCCGGCTCCACGCACGAAAAATTGTCATGTTCCGCCCGAGCCGAGCGTGCAAGAACCTGCCAAACACCGTGCGAGATAATCTTCTATAAAACAGGTTAAAGCGGGCTTTTTAACTAATTGTTCGTGATTATATTTAAACATATTATTTAAATTAAATTTGCAAAAACTGTAAATAATATTTGAAAATTAAAAAGTATGCAATATTCATGAATGTTTTATGACGTTTCAACGTAAAATTATCGTCCATAAACCGACTTTACAGACCACCCCCCGTTTTTTTAAATTGAAAAGCGAGGCCATTGCAGGCGGACACACATAACTAAGGTCACGGAAAAAGTATATAATGATAATTGTTCGTATTGATTTTGACATTTTTGCACTCTATACTTTATACCCATGAGTCCTGTTTGGCTGGTATCGTATCGACTGATAACAGGTGTATTACCGTAGAGACCTGCAAAATTCGCGGTTTCGATGGCCTTCAGGATAGACTGCACATACCCCTGTACACTCGGGCAAATAACGCAAGTTCATTGGCTGCCGTCTTTTAAGTCGTCTCAGCTGGTTTGTCTGTGATTCGATCCTTCTTTGGTTGAGGGTTTATAACTGGTTGAGATTCGTCCAGATGAACAGTAAGCCAATAGCATAATTATCTAAGAGGTATATGTGTTTGAATTCTAGCCTATCACCGAAGGAATACGCGAATTTTGCAGGTCTCTAAGTATTAGGTATGTATGATGACACCGGCTGCATGTGTCCCGGCGGCCATCTTGGATGACCCAGACTCCCGCAGTTAACTCATTCAGGCACTCCTGATCGCGCTTATCGTTACAGCCATAACCATAAAGCGCCATTACTGTCGCACGACACACCTGGTCTGCTGGTCGCAAGCTACTGAAAGTGAAAGTGACTTGAAGGTAGGTATACATACCTCGTCCAACCCCCACCCCCCACCCCCCCCCCCCTCAAATTTGCCCTTCACCATTTACCATCTAGCTTGCCGACGAAAGGGAAAGTTTGTTTCTGCTGTTGGTTCCTAGAGTGCGCCAAAACGTAGCTAAATATATGGCCGAAGAGAGTCGTGCAGCTACAGAAAAATCAACACGAAAATAAAATATATTTAACTGATTCAGTCTTTGTTCCATTTCTTTATTTGTACGTGAACAGCAATGCGGAAAAATTGTGGCGTATAATAGCTTTATCAATGCAACTTAAGACCCATCACAATGAATACCAAAATATAAACAAAATAATTGTGAAATAACTTTTTAATATGCAACGTTTTTAGAATGGACTAAAAATCATAAAATAATTTCTCTCTTTAACACCAATTAGATTTATAACCCCATTTCAGATAGGCCTAGTACTGAAGATTTGTGATTGTGAATTTTTAATAGGTATGAAAATACTTGTCAGATTTAACGCGAAAAAAAGTCTGATAACGCATGCGATAGTAAGAAGAGTAGAGACGTTGAGAAAACTCACACAATAGTTCATATCATTTGCAGTGCAATAAAATTGTTACTAAACTAGGTGAACCATTCATATTACATTGCATGCGCCCCTCGTTTTTTTTAAATTCGTTTTAAATTTTACAAGTATTTTCATAGCTAATGAACATTCGCAATCACAAATTTTCAGAACAATCTGTAATGGGGATAGAAATCTGTAAGGGGTTATAAATTTTTATGGGGCTAGGATATATTATATTATACTTCTTAGTCAGTTTTATTAACGTTATATATCTATTAAAATTTATTAATTATTTTCTGCTTGTTAGTCCATAAATGAATGATTTTCCACCAAGAAGTTATATAGTGTTTGTGAATTTCTTTCTGGCTGAAGAGAGCACATCAAACCCTATCTCGCTAGTTGAGTTTGTATAAAAAAAATATGTATTTTATGGCATGGAAAATTATAGACTGATTTACTGATAAAGTAAATTATAAATTATTTAAAAAGAGCTGCATGAATTTCACCGATGTTTGTTTATTTTTAATTGTTCTTTAAAGGTAATATCAAAAAGTAATTAAAATTATTAATTTAAAAATTAAAAGATTTTTTTTTATATATTTTGAAAAAATCTTAACGCAGAGAAATGATACATATATATTTGTATTTTTTTCAGGCAGTATAATTTAAGTTCAATGTGTTGATGAATTTGTAAAAGGCATCAGATGACATAGTTAAAGATTTTACAAAAGATTTAGGTTAAATGTTACATCATGTTTATGAAGTTATTACGACCTCCAGCCTATTGAAAACTAAAGCCTTGAGTAGTCGGTGATGTAGACACCGCCTGCGTAGTGATGCGTTATGCACCCCGCAACACCGTTCTTTTCTGCTTGTAACCTAATGCCACGAATCCAGGGGCATTGTTAAACAAAAACAAAAAAAAAATTGTACCGAACAGTCAGTCAAACACAACACACAGAAAATAAAGCGAGTTAACATTGCATTATTACTCTGTTTTGGGCTATGTTCAAAATTTCAAGTCTCTGGCTGATCGGAAAGTTAGTTTAAATTCGATTGCCAAATTTGTATCGAACAGACAGAGACACAGACAAAAAACAGAGTTAGTAAGAACGTGGTAAAAAAAAAAGGATCATCTATTCAAGAAAAAAACAATCGATTCCCGTGTGACCCGACAAGTTTTTTGTTCCCATTACACTTATTTAGCTGTGCCGTGTAACTGTGCTGTAAATCAAAATTACACAACTTTACAGGAGTAACGAAATTGCTCCTTCAATGATACTGAGTTTTCGAACAACCTTCATAAGTGTAAGGTCAGTAAAAAGGAACTTAAGTTTAATTTATTCCGAAAGTGAGACATTTTTTAACGACTGTTAGATAACATTGTAACTACTGGAATTACGTTTACCTTAAAGCTTTTGAAATTTTTTGAGTGACTTACGATGTTACGATGTGTGATAAAAAAATAAGGTTAATTAATTTATTAAGCAGCAACTCCTGACGCTACATCTATTTGAAGTAATAAGCCTGATATCTTGATCCGTTTTAATTGTGTCAAGATTTAACAGTTGTGACTTGTCAGTCAGCATCCGCCGCGCATCATTGATTTCCAACAACGCGTTAACATTTAAGTTGTGTCAAGTTGCAAATAAAAGTGCCAAAAAAGCTCATATAATTTTATAACCTTCCCAAAAATAAAAAAAGTACAAATAGGGGAAACGTTATAACACCACTCCGCCATTGAGAGGGTCACGATTAAGCAGCTGAACGACCTTTCCTAAAGCCTTCCAGAAATGCTCCCAATCATGGAATCAACGTTAGGATAATAGGGAAGTATTTTGAAGGAGATCAGTTCAAATTCGATGTCAGCTAATTACTTTGTTCGTAACAAAACTATTCACCGTATTTTTTTTGATCACATCTCGTATGGTTCGTTAGAAAACAAACGTTCACCACATGACCTGCAATAAAACCAAAATCATCAAGTTTCGCTTAGCTCCGATTTAAAATATCGTGAAGTAAGAGACAACCGGAATCACAATGCAGGGGCAGGGGTTTCTCATTAATGCCAGTCCAATGGTTTTCTATTGCAACACCTCGCTAGGTCTCAAGAAAATGCTCTTGATCGATAAAAAAAAAATCAAAACGTAAATATATCTGTTAGTATCGGATACCAAAAACAATTAGCGGGGAATCGTTAATACGGAAAACACAAATGTCAGAATAAAGATATATCACTTGATAAAAAGTAAGTTAAGAATTAGGCGATCAAACAAGAAGAAGGAGAAGGGAAGGACGAGGCAGACACCGCTTAATGGTTAAACTGTGTTCTAGAAAGTACGGGCAGATTAAATCAACAGAAGATGCAGAAGAAAGGGTCCAAAGGGAGCGTTGATTATAAATCAGTCTCTGAGACGGGCGAGTGAACAGGGGTGAACAAAACACCAGCGAGGCTAGAGAGCCTATCGACATCGGAAAGTTGAGCCAGTGATGTCACAAACAGAATTCAATCGCTTCAGTCATAAGGGCGGTTTATTAGGGTTTTACTTGACTGCGTATTCGTTACTCACAGTTAGTAGGACAATTGAATATAGTGGAGGGATGTGGTCTGCAGTGTCATGGAAACATCTCAGACAAAAATTAAGCTTAAACATATTTTATTTAAAAAATATATAAACGACTCCTATAGTGTTACAAAGTTTCACCTCAAATTTCATAAGAACAATGGTTACAATTTATACAGGGACCTTTGTAAACTTACGGATATTATCATAAAGCTACGGACAGTGAATTTACTTTCTTTGCATGTAAACTAACAGGGACTATCTCCAAGTAGAAATGTTAGTTTTCCGGAAAAGTATTGCAGGGAAAATTTTCTTGTAACTAACAGGCAAATTTTCTGCGAAACAGGAAAATTTTACTTAGAGTTAAAATTTCGCAGAAAAACAAAAATATATAATCAACCTTTTATACAAACATGACGAAATAAAAAGACAGATAAGCAATTATATGGTAAACTAGCTGCAATACCCGGCGTTGCCCGGGCTGAACACAGGGTGTAGTTAGTAATTGTCTTCTTAATTTGAATGTCAAGTGTGAAAATTAATTTATATCACTTTCAGATCCCGACAGACGTTGTTCTGCCAGTTTATAGTTATTTACCTGGTCTGTGTGTAATTTAGACTTTATAAAGCAATATAGAAAAAAAGCTGAAAAATAAGAGATTACTAATATTGAAAAGATTCCATTATCTAGCTAATGCTCGGCCTGCATTGCAATGCCTCATTCAGTTTTGTTTTGTAATATGTTTGAAGTAGTTCCACATATACAAATCATCTATCCATCTCTACATATATTTATCTCTATCTACATCTATATACATATATGTATCTCTCTATCTCTATTTATCTCTTTATATCTACATATATACTTCCCAATATTTCTATATCTTCTATATATAAGTCTCTATATAGCTCTATACATCTATAGGTATATCTATTTATTTAACCCATTTCATTCTCTATACATCGCTCTATCTCAACTTATCTCTCCGTCTCTATCTCACTCCATATATAAATAAATAAATATATATATATATATATATATATATATATATCACTCTATCTCTGTTTCTCATATTTAAATAAATTGTGTCATGCGTGCGCGCTTATAACACAAAAACAGACGAAGTGCCACTATATGAAATGAAAT
Organism: Bacillus rossius redtenbacheri; assembly: GCF_032445375.1. Taxonomy (NCBI): domain Eukaryota; kingdom Metazoa; phylum Arthropoda; class Insecta; order Phasmatodea; family Bacillidae; genus Bacillus; species Bacillus rossius. The sequence goes on along the minus strand of NC_086336.1, from coordinate 13,037,142 downwards.
AAACACATTTTTTGACACGATTCGTGCTCCAACTATTGAAAAATAGTTATACCGTCTCAGTAACCTTCATGGGCATGCGCATAACAAATCACCAAAATTTCATCGCAATCAGATGAATGGTATAGGAACGCATACGGCACAACAAACGAAAATTAAAGACATGACAAACGCATCAAACGATGGTGCGTTTAAAATTCAAGGCAACTCTATCTATAGACGAAGTTAAGAACAAAACTGTTATTAGCGCCTTTATTTTGCTAGCCGTTGCAAGCTCCACTAAGCGGACTGGTCTCACCAAGGAGAAAAATATTAATTTGCCAGACCTTACTATGTGTATGATTGTGTGTCAGTCATAGAGAAATGACACTCACTCACTATTTGTATGTCTATGACCTATGATTTTTTCTGTTATAAAATGAAATTATCACTTTTTCACTCCCTTGGGGATGGAATTTCATATTAATATAAGGTCTATGTGTTAATCCAGGTTATAAGCTAGCTGTAGGCCAAATTTCATTCAAATCCATTCAGTAGTTTTTACGTGAAAGAGTAATAAACATCCATCCATCCATCCATACTTACAAACTTTCGCGTTTATAATATTAGTAGGATAAAGACAAAACGTATTATACACACGGGTCTGATCCTTAAAAGTTAAATAACTACCTTCAACTTCAAAATATTTTGCTTTTACTGTGATAAGTATAATGGTAACGTAAAATTTACAATGGGTATACAATTCCGTAATCGAGGATAAATACTAATCACTGTACACGCGTACCGACTACAGCACATACATATTGTACTAATTATCGTAGTATAGTAACCTAAATAAAATTATGTTAAATTTAAGTTGGTACTGGAACATAATAAAATTTACCAAGAAATTACTTTTTTTTTGTTCCCCCCCCCCCCCCCCCCCCTAAAATACTCCGAATTAAATATTTCCCTCTAAAATTGTCTCACTCTCATCTCCAACTCTTAGTACGTATTGAGTAAACCTCCAAAAACTTGTTCAACCCTGTGTACTAAGGAAAACCGAATTCGGTAGTCGAAATCCGGCGCAGTTGCTACCTGGAACTACGAGGTACTCCTATTGGGAAAGTCGGTAAATCTCCTGTAATTTCCAACAATGGACGACGGCCTGCTCGCGGCGATCGGAGAAGCGGGCGGGTTACAAACTGGTTCACGGCTAAAGGAATGTTCTCGGGAGACATGACATTCACGTTCAGTATCCTTGAGCAGTCGCGCGCCCAATCATCCAGTCACGACCCTAATGACTCGCGGGCAGGCGTAGGACTGAGCGAAACTGTTACTGCTGGAAATATTTAAATATCGCCGTCCCACCAAATGTTATACTAATGCGCAAATAAGAAAATGCGAATAATTTAAAGCCACAAATTGAAAACTAATAATTTAAAGCAAGAAGTTAAGCCAAATAAGTTTAATCGATATGACGCTAACATTGAAGATGTAAAAGTCACTATACATTGAGGTATTTTAAAAAAGAGTGTACAGTTAAACCAGAAAAAAATTCCTGACTTGTCCATTACTTCTCCCAAACTTTTATAAATGTTCACTGACAATTTACACAGGATATAAGTATCAATACACCAATTTCTGCACTAATTCCTAACATCGCCATTGTCAAAAGTCCATTACGGATTATTCGATGTCGTGACAAAACTGTTAAGACAGGAACCAATGTCCTAAAAACTATACACAAAGTTATGTTTTGTTATGGGATGAAGTGAATCTCCCCCTAACTTATTTAAAGTGACTGATTGCTGTCACGGCCATATTATGCTTTATTACTTTAAAAGCCTGGGAGGTGTAGGCCAACCGCCGTAATGCAGCAAAAGAAGCGTCGCAGCGTAAAAAAAAACCCTCCATTGCCAGGAAGTGACGCCATAGTGACGCCATAGGAAGTCGGCCATCTTTGCTGGTCGACTACCCAAACATTGTAGATTGTTTGAGGTTCCCTGAACTTGGGTGTGTGAGGGGCCTCTACTTGGAACTCCTGGCGCACCCCGTCTCCGACGAGACGCCCGGAGACATCCTCTTCAGGAGAACATAGTGCCGCCGCCCCGATGCTCAGACTGCCAAGTAGGGTAGAGCGGGGCTATTCTAATCACGGGGTAAATCCGATCATAATAAGAGAATTGGCAACACAGCAAGCCATGAGCCGAAAGGAAACAATATCATCCCATCAGTCGCAATCTGGGAGTGTTGGTGTTCATGTGGTAAAAAATTTCCGTTGTTATTCTAAACTTTGCTGTGTGTAAGGAAGCGATTCAACACCAAGGTAAGTCACGCCATGCATTTTTATCACTCTTTATAAAATCTCACATTCCAAAATAAGAAGCTACAATTACAGAAACAAGATATCTTTTAGTACTTTGGTTTCTTCATGTAGCATATTTACTGGAAAACAATATCCTTGCATCAGTTCTGATAAAAACCAGTTTCCTCTTACAGTTTGGACGGCAAAGGTAAAAGTCGACAAAATGGGGCAATTCCGATCACGCTATTGGGGCTATTTCGATCACAGGAAATAATTTATTGCTCTGGAGAATATAGCACAGAAAGGATCGTATTTATCAACTAATCTTAAAAGCGATTACTCGACACTGCTCTATTGTCACGGTGCACGTAGCTGACAGAAAAAAGTATTATCTTAATGTTTCAAGGGTAGCTGAGGGGACAGTTAGAGACCTAGCTGTCGCCAGTTTGTAGATACTGATGTTTATCTTTTCGACTACCGCACATTCCGTTGCGGTGATTGGTTTCACTGCCGATGCTTGGCGGGTCACACCCTATATTACTCAAGAAAGAGTTGGCTGGTCGCACTCCGTGTTGGCCACACTTTAAATAACTCGCACACATTTTTTCATCTCGATGCCATAAAATAAAGGCATTACCAACTTGACATATATAAAACGAAAAAGTGTCAAGTTTGTACCTTTAAATATGACCATTGGTTAAATACTGTCAGAGTGTTTGCCATCCACAAATTTTACTGGTTCTTAGTACCAGCCGCTGTGTGCTTAAATCTAACAACTTTCGAAATGGGTCTTCGGGGACCATAGCAGCATAAGATTTCTCGCAACAAAGTTTAGTTAATTACGGATTTTCTTAAACATCTTGATACTGAAATCTAATATTGTTATTAATAATTTATTTAATCTCCAAATCCTTTCTGGAATACGAGACGATAACAGAATTCCACACTACCCAAGTTATAACCGAGATAAACATTTTGATGCATTTTACTGAAGTGTTGCATGCATTTAAAACATCTCAAATGTAAATCAACACTAATATGTACTATGGTTGTGAATTTCAGATGGTCAGAAACTACAAAAGAAAGAACACCACTCTTCAGTGGTCCGAGGAGTCTATGTCAAATGCTATCAGCAGTGTCCTCCATGGAGAAACAACCATCAGAGCAGCTGCTAACTTACATCAGGTGCCATTCACCACACTTCAGAACAGGATCCAAAAAGTAAAACTACAGCAGTTATTAGGAGACAAAGGGAAAGAGTGCAAACATAAAGTTGGTCACCCACCTGTACTAAATGCTGAGGAGGAAGATGAACTGTGTGACAGACTGCTCAACCTGTCGAAAAGAGGCTTTGGTTTGACCACAATTCAGGTAAGAAATGCAGCATACATGTATGCTGAAAAGAAGGGTCTAAAAATTCTATGGAGCAATACCGAAAAATTGGCTGGTAAAGATTGGCTTGGCAAGTTCATGGCCAGACATCCTCAACTCTCTTTGAGGAAACCGGAAGGTTTGTCAAAAATGAGGGCAGCTGCCATGGATGAAAAAGAATTTAACGACTTTTATGACCTCTTTGGTGATTTGACGAATGAATTAGAACTCAGGGAGAAGCCAGAGAGAATTTATAATGTTGATGAGTCTGAATTTCCTTTAAACAATAAGTCATCAAAAATCATTTGTGAAAAAGGCCAAAGATACGTAATTAAATTGACAAGTGTAGAATGTGGGGAAAATGTGTCAGTAGTACCTTGTTTCAGTGCTAGTGGGGTGTACATACCACCATTCGTGATTTTCAAGGGTGTGCGGTATCGAGAGTCATACTGTGCTAATTTGCCATCTGTATCTGTATCAGATATGTCTGAATCTGGATATATAAATGAGGACCTATTTCTCAGATGGTTGCAACATTTTCAAAAGCACAGACTCCCAGGGAAATGCCTTCTTATTTTGGATGGACACGCATCACATTGTTCGCTTAAATGCCTGAACTACTGCAGAGAAAATGAAATTGAACTTCTCTGTTACCACCTCATACCACTCATGTCATTCAGCCTCTAGATCGCACACTATTCAAACAATTAAAAACTTTCTACCATCAAGAAGCAACCACATTCTTTCACAACAACCCAACACAATCGATCACCAAGTCTGACTTTGGAAAGATTTTCACAGCTGCGTGGAACAAAGCTGCATCCCATGGGAATGCTACTAAAGGGTTTCAGTGTACTGGTCTCTACCCATTTAACCCTAAGGCTATCTCGATGGATAAATTTCTACCATCTGTAGCTTTCCGAGCTGAATCGCCTTCTACATCAACAAAATCATCCACCATGCAAACTTCAGGTCCTTCATCTGATGTTTCTCTTGATCATGTTCAAAATAAGTCACACAGCCAACATTCCCTGTCCAAACACACAGTTTGCTCCAGTTCCCAAGCTTCATCCACCATGTCCATATCAGCTTCTACGTCCAAGTCTCCCAGTGAACAGAAACTCATTGGATTTAATGACATCATTCCAACCCCAAACAAATCATCTACAAATAGGAATGCACCGAAACAAACCAGAAAGCAGAAATCTCGACATCTGACATCGGATGGAAACATCAAGGCAACAGCAGAAAAAGTTAAAATTGCTACATTAAAAAAGAAACAGATAGATTGCATAGTGAAGAGACGAAGACTGTTTGCAGAAAATGAAATGGACTCTAGTGGAGAAGAAATCCTCATCATGAAAGATTCGAGTGACGCATCATGTGGATTTTGCAACAGAAGATGGAGCCAGTCTGCCAACAGAGGGGATTGGATCAAGTGCCAGAAATGTAGAAGCTGGTATCATGAAATCTGTGTGGGTGCCAAAGGAAAGAAACAATTCAGATGCGGTAAATGTGTGTGATCATGATTGCCCCACTATGATCGGATTTACCCCGTGTGTGATCGCAATTACCCCACTTGTTTTGTGAATCCTGTGATATCACCTTTTAAAGAATAATTTTTTTGTAAATTTATATGTGCCATTAATTACCTTTTCCATTCAAGGTGTATTAAGTATACATATTGAAGTTCATGCTCATGTATTTTCATTAACATAATCTTATTTTCAACAATTTATTTTCACAACACAATTTGAAGTGATCGGAATTGCCCCTCTCTACCCTACGTCATGCTGCCCGTCACACATAAGGGTGTTCGACTAATCTAGCGGGACAAAATCATTTATCGTTCTTCATAGTTTAGAAAATAATCTGTAACTCATTAAAAACTTGTATGCAAACGTATCTTCACTTCTGATTTCCAGCAACGTAGCAAAGGGCAAAAACGAAAGCAAAGGGCGAAAGAAAATCATAGTACTTATAAGTATAATTTATTTAATAATTACAGCCGTCAAATATACGAACTCAAAAATTAATAATTATTACAATTATGTTTTCAAACTAAAAATATAAATATTAAATTAAAAAATTAACTTTCTTCACATTTTAACATTTCCAATGTTTCCTTCATAAATTTTATTTTTTTCTTCATAACTATTCGCTTTGATGCAAGAAGGAGACGTGATGCTAGCAAAATACTATTTAAAACATCTGTATTACAGTCATTTCCGTGCGAAATTTTACATGTATGAACCGAAATGTTTATTTCTGGCTTCTGCGAGCTTCTTCAGAAAATTGTCCTATTGGCATGAGAGCATTCTCTATTGTTATTGTTATTATTATTATTGAACCATTATTAAGATGTTATGCATGGTAGGGGTCATATTATGCCTACTATACGTCTATTTGGTGCCTGCTTGAAATGAATTCAAGAATCACTTCGATATTTTTGATGAAAGTAACATCCAGTCATGTTATTTCAGCTGCCAACTCAGGATTTTAAAAATATCTGTTTGTATTTCTGTCATTAGTGCTTCCAAATAGAGTTTTGGGAAAATCAACACGGAGACCGAGCTTGCTTTTAAATTCGGCTTGAATTGTTTCTTCGTTTCTTTTTATTAAAAGTGTGTCTGCTTCAGATTAGCCCCGGCAAATCTTGCACGCCAAGTTTGTAAGCAATATGCAGTAAGTTTTCAAATAGCCGAATCCTGGCGTGTAAAATGGACAACTGAATTTTAATGAATCTGCATTAATCTCACTTTTTTATTCAAATAGTTGAAATATTTAGATGTAGCTCAACATATTATAATATTAACTTTTAACGAGTCGTAAATGGACTTGTGAATTTTAGAAAAGGCAACCACGTTGGGACTTCACAAAAATGGGTGGATGGCATTTGATGCCTATAGGCATGCTTGGTCGTTGAGCTGGTCGGCGGTCGGTGTGGTAGTTGTGTCATTTCTTACTTCGGACTTAGACTTTTCAGGCCCGGCACGAGGAGGCTACGTTCAGTTACGTAGCTCACGTAACTAAACGTAACGGTTTTTAAACCGCTTCTGCATGAAGGGGCAAAAAATGGGAATGACATGTTTTTGGTGAATTTCAAAAATAATACTTTGTCTATACAATTGCATACGAGGATACTTATTATGGCACGAGCGAGAGAAACGACTGCAATGTACTCTGTTGTTGCCGGGGTAACCATGTGGCCGCCGTTAATGTTAGGTAACCCAAGTGTTCGATGAAATTTGAAGGGCCCCGATGCAACCTGCTCGCTCGCTAGTGACATACCTGCAGATAACTATACCAGAAGGAAGACATCGAGGGACAACCCGGAACGAGTGTTCAGGGAGTTTGTCGAAGAAGCGGCTACTGTGCCTACACCAGCTGTGCGGACCCCGGGGCAACGAGTAACATCGCTGGCGACTCGCCCGCCCCGAACGAGCCTCGATAACTCGCCCTGCGAGCCGGCGATCAGAAGGCAAGCGCCGGCATTTGTTTATAGCTGCTGATTACGAGTGGCGATAATCCCCGCGGGCTTTAACTGTGTGACATTGTCGAGTATCCAGACAAGTTGTGAATTAGTACTATATATTGTGTCCTTAAAATAATTTTTTACAAGAATACAAGTAAACATGATAAGCCTATGAATGTTATAGTGCGCCGATAAAAGGGTTAACTATTTAATTATTGAAATAATTTCAGAAATAGTTCAGGTGATTGTTAACTTGTATTTGCCAAGTATAAAGCTGCATCAATTTAATTTGTAAATAATTATTGTTAATGAAACAGCTCGAGTTTGCTCTTTGGTACATTTTGCAGTTTGACTTAGCTTCTTAAAATGTATTGTAAAATAGTTTAACATAATTTCTGACAGAGTATATGTCGAGTAGGATAAGATGTTAGTGCACGATAATGATAACCAATTAATTTTATTGCTTCGAGCTTCCGCAGCGAGCGCTGTGGGTGAAAGTGACGTAGCTATTTACCTACATAATTTTTTTCTCGTTAAAAAAAACTTTTTAAGGTTTCACAAATTTATATTCCAATTGTGCCACTGAATAACTGAATGAAAATTTATTTCTTATACTTGTCAATAAAATTTTATTTTTAACTGTGAATCGATTTGTGGATCTGACAGCCCTAGTTGCGCGCCCTCCCGCTTGGAGCGCTGAATGCGGTCGCACTGTCCTCAAGTGCTCCTATATATTTCTTTTTATTTTTTATTTTTTTTTTAATTTATTTAAGTTTTATAAGTTGAAGGTAGGCTAAATGAATAACTTTTTTTATCGGGTGGTTATATTGTCGTACATATGAAATTAAAGGTTGGAGTGTGTTTGAGAAAGCGTTATTCAGGATTTTACTTGCTCAGGATTAGCTGTGTGGTAGAATGTGAGTTAAATTAGTAATAGAAAATTAATTAGTTTTTTGAATGGTTTATATCTATGGTAAGTTTTATAAAACATACTGACACAACAAATGTGTAAGTATAATTTAAATGATAGAATTAGGTAAATCTTAAAAAATTATTTCTGACTGTAATATTGTCATTTATTTTATAAAAATTAGTTTTAATATATTATATGCAACAGCAAATCACTTTTTAGCATTTTAAATTTATAAATGCTGGTATTTATAATTTGGTCTGTATTTATAAGTAAATAGTTTTTTATTCGCGTTAACTAAGTGAGGAATGTAAATTATTGTATTATCCTAAAACTGAAAGTAATTTGCACAACAGTAAAGTGGTTAACATCGCCACATAGACTAAAAGCAAGATAACGTGCGCCGGGAGGAGGGGCACCCACCATTGTCGTTGTGGTCGAGCAGCGGCGAGGCCAGCTCGCGCTGCAGCTGGATGGTCTCGTGTGTGATGCTGCGGACGCGCGCCAGCAGCTCCTCATACGAGGACACCGGGAGGGTCATGTCGCCGCCGGGCGGGGCGCACCTGCAGACAACAAGCAACCAGTCACGACACGCCGTGGTGATCAGACCAGACACGGGGGCGCGCCAGCAGCTCCTAATACGAGGACACCGGGAGGGTCATGTCGCCGCCGGGCGGGGCGCACCTGCAGACAACAAGCAACCAGTCACGACACGCCGTGGTGATCAGACCAGACACGGGGGCGCGCCAGCAGCTCCTCATACGAGGACACCGGGTGGGTCATGTCGCCGCCGGGCGGGGCGCTCCTGCAGACAACAAGCAACCAGTCACGACACGCCGTGGTGATCAGACCAGACACGGGGGCGCGCCAGCAGCTCCTCATACGAGGACACCGGGTGGGTCATGTCGCCGCCGGGCGGGGCGCTCCTGCAGACAACAAGCAACCAGTCACGACACGCCGTGGTGATCAGACCAGACACGGGGGCGCGCCAGCAGCTTCTCATACGAGGACACCGGGTGGGTCATGTCGCCGCCGGGCGGGGCGCACCTACAGACAGCAACCAGTCACGACACGCCATGGTGATCAGACCAGACACGGGGGCGCGCCAGCAGCTCCTCATACGAGGACACCGGGTGGGTCATGTCGCCGCCGGGCGGGGCGCACCTGCAGACAACAAGCAACCAGTCACGACACGCCGTGGTGATCAGACCAGACACGGGGGCGCGCCAGCAGCTCCTCATACGAGGACACCGGGAGGGTCATGTCGCCGCCGGGCGGGGCGCACCTGCAGACAACAAGCAACCAGTCACACAGCCGCCCTGCGCCCTGTTCGACACGTGGTGGTGATGAAGATGTTGATGGTGCTGATGGTGTTGTGATCAGCCCAGACACGGGATTAACCGCGGCTCGATAGATTGCCTGAAAAATATATTCCTTCCAGTTACAAAACTGGATAAACGGTTTTACTGTCGACTATTTTAAAAACCAAGCTTGGTACATACTTCACAGATGAGATTATACAAGCATATCTACACGCATTAGTTCGCTGTGAAAAAAAAAGAAGAAACAAATTACTGTCCACAAGGCAATGAATATTTCGCTTAAAATTTATAAACGTCGGATACCAAGTACATAGTAATAATCCTGTGACAAAATCTGCTACATGATTTCTCCCAAATGCAGTAACCCACCATAGCGAGTGAATAATATTTCAGTGCAAGTTTGTGTCGCCTGCCCTGAAGATTTTAATTGGACTTAAATTTCAGCTGTATCAGAGGCCAGTCTCATTGCCGCGTCACACAGACGTGACACCGTAGCATGCACAGACACCGAGTATCAACTCAAACCTCACACAAACCAACACACCCACATCAAAATAAATAAAACACACAACACAAAACAAAACAAAAAACACACCTTACTCAATCACACACCTACATACAAAACACAAACACACGCACACAACACAAACAACACAAACAACCCAAACAACGCGTGCAAACACACGCGCACACATTTCAATACATCCACAGCCACACACACACACACGTTTTTCCTTCAGCTGTGTAAAGGTCCAACCACACTCTAAATGAAGAAAAATACTACTTGCAGTAGGTCAGCAATTGTACATTTCCTTTGTTGAGCAGCCAACGGACGCGCTCTCATCTCGTCGCCTCTCGCGGCAGCGACAGATCTCACCCCTGGGAAGGCGTGGTCTCGTGTGATAACCAGCTCTTCTGTCTGAAGTGCGGAGAAGGGATTAATTTATTCGCGACCGAACGAGCCTCAATTCCCCGGGATCCACTCCACCCCCCTCAAGCATAGACCACCACCTAAGGCGGCTTTGAAATGCTAATTACCGGCGCCCGCTGGGTTCAAGAAGCACGGACAGTGCAAACACGCCGTATTGCAGACGTCTGCGCAAAACTTTGTTCATCAAGTCAGGTACAGTACTTGCAGTTGTTTTAGTAGAGGCGTATTCCGCCAAAACCAAGATATATAACGTTGACAAGAAATATAACAGGTTATATTGTCAACATCATTTAAATTCAAGATTATTCGTGCATATCAGTTAGTAAAAAATTCCTTATGACACAGCCTACAAGCGTAGGTAGATTTTGACGTACAATCTCTTCATGAAATGTTATAAAAATTTGTATAAACCTCTGGAAAATGTTTGCAGATTACATCCTACATGTTTCCTCCAATATTCCAAAATGATCGATAGCACATTTTCTCATATTCCATTCAGCAAAAATGTTTCCAATGTTTTAACTCAATGCATCCAGCATTGAATTGTTTACAACAAATTTCATATTATGACTACTAAGGCAGCTATGATTTTTTATTACTTTCAAAAACTATTTTTCATCTCTTGCATAATACGTAGTCGTAAAAAAATTGCTTTGAGCCAAGGTTTAAGATAATATTACTGTAGTTTAAAAAAAATTCCAATGAATTTGAGATAATAAGGAAGTTTTAATGTTTTTTTCCACACAAACACCCCCCCCCCCCCCCAAACACCCCCCGCCCCAAAAAAAAATAAAATAAAAAACCCTTTTTCGGCAATAGTTCGTTTCATCAAAAATTCCCCAATCAATGAAGTAGCTTGGCTTCTGGGTTGTAGCCGTGTCCTTGGCAAATAATTCACCAACGTTTCGGTCGACATTGCAGTCGCCATCATCATGGATCAGTTACGTACTGCAGCTTTTTCATTCGCCTAGAAAGGATACAGCATGTTATAGAAAAATTATCATCTATATAGTATTTGCAATGTACCAGCAATTATCAACAGGTTTTCTATCACCTATAAATCCTTCAATACTAACAGCATTACTAATCATCTTTAGATTTTCCGATGTTATCAGCACAGCGGGAAAACATAGCTTAGTATACAACCAGATAAGTATTAAGACTATATATATATATATATAACACAAAGGTGACTGACTGACATAGTGATCTATCAACGCACAGCCCAAACCACTGGACGGATCGGGCTGAAATTTGGCATGCAGGTAGATGTTATGACGTAGGCATCCGCTAAGAAAGGATTTTTTTAATTCTACCCCCAAGGGGATACAATAGGGGATGAAAGTTTGTATGACACTTTGTCATTTTTAAACCGATCGGGCTGAGACTTTGCATGCATAAAGCTACTATGATGTAGGCATCCCCTAAGAAAGGATATTGAGATGCAGACTATATAAGATTAGTAACTTTTCAGTTTAAAATATACGAATTTCTGTATGCTAGCGCCATCTACATTGAGTTATTTTGGAGTGAACTTTGAATTCAACATTTTTGTGCATAGTGCATAGATTATATATCTGGCGGATTATATTTGACGACTAGCTTTTGCCCGCGGCTTCGCTCGCGTTAAGAAGTATTATTATTAATTAGGTATAGTTTTTGCAACTTTACTTTTGTTTAGCGTGTGTAAAAAATTAGGATTAATTTTTTAATGTTTGGGCTGTGCGTTGATAGACCACTATGTCAGTCAGACAGTCACCTTTGAGTTGTATGTATTTAGATTTTGGCTGTTCTTTTCTTAGCATATTTTGGGTTGCATTTGTTTTGTTTCGGTTTAGTAGATTTGGTTATAGACTCTGCTTGATGAATACGCAAAAATAGAAGCTGAAAGACTAAACAACATAAAAAACAATAAAGCCAAATTGCGCGCAGATAATTATATTCATTTAAAAGATGCAATTGGACGGCAAGATACTGAAGCAAATCAGCTGGGACAAATGGTAGTACTTCCATCATCTTTTACTGGTGTACTAAGATACATGCATGAAAAAACTCAAGACGCCATGACCTATGTTATACATTACGGTCGTCCCGACCTTTTTATTACTTTTAAATGTAACCCATGCTGGAGTGACATAAATGAGCACTTACTTTCAGGACAAAAATCTCATGATCGATACGATATTATTTCGGGTGTCTTTCGATTAAAGGTAAAAAAGGTCATGGATTTATTGATAAAAGGGAAAATATTCGGTGAAGTGAGATGCTATATGTATTCGACGGAATTGCAAAAGCGAGGTCTTCCCCATATTCATATACTTTTATGGCTTCAACATCGCATCACTCCGGATCAAATTGACAATATTATTTGTGCTGAAATACCTAACCCCGATCGTGATCCTATTAAGGAAACTCAAACCAGTGATGATGGTTATTTGCAGAACAGGAGACGTTCTCTGGATGATGGTGGATTCTCTGTCAATATCAAGGGTGTTACAATAGATAATCGTTGGGTGGTTCCTTATAATCCAGTGCTATTAAGAACATGTAACGCTCACGTGAACGTAGAGTATTGCCATTCAGTGAACTCAATCAAATACATTTGCAAATATGTTAATATAAAGGGTCAGATCAGGCTACGTTTACTTTAGAGAATGGGAAGGACGGAAAGGATGAAGTTACAACCTACGCAAGCGGTCGATATATAAGTTCAGCTGAAGCAGTTTGGCGAATCCTTGAATTCCCAATACATGAGCATTTTCCTCCTGTAGTGCACCTTGCTGTCCATTTACAAAATGGACAGAGAATTTACTTTAATGAGCAGAACTTGTACGACAAATTGAGTAGTCCTCCTACAAATACACTCCTCTCCTTTTTCTATCTGTGTGACATGGATTACTTTGCAAAATCATTGCTATACTAGGAAGTCCGTCCATATTACGTTTGGAACAAGCGATCATTTCAGAGAAGGAAGAGAGGTGCGAATGTTGATGGATGGTCAGGGGTCAAAAAAGAACACGTTCTAGGTAGGGTTTATACTGTTCATCCAAACAATACAGAATGCTACCACCTTCGAATACTTCTACATGAGATCAGAGGCCCAATTTCATTTGAAGCGTTGAAAACTGTAGATGGTCACTTACATCCCACTTTCCAATCTGCGTGCAAGGCTCTAGGTCTACTCGAAGATGATCGGCATTTGGATTCAGCTCTTGAAGAGGCAGCACTTTGTCAAACACCACATATGAATCGAGAGCTTTTTGCTATCATTTTATTGTTCTGCCAGGTTTCCGACCCCTTATGTCTTTGGGAAAAATACAAAGAATACCTTCCTGAAGACTTTAAAAAACAACTGGAAAGGCAAGGTGACATGGATGTAGAGCACTCATCGGACCTGATACTTAACAAATGCCTGTCGGTATTAGAGGATGCCGTATTTTCATTACGCGGCCGTCCTCTTAAAGAGTATGGATTACCTCAGCCAATAACATCAATACATTTTGAAAATAGAGAGTACGTGAAGGAGACCAGTTACGATACAGTGGCCTTAGAAGACGCAGTTAGAAAAAATGAAGCATCCTTGAATGACGAGCAACAGGAAGTATACAATAAAATTATCACAAGTGTAGATGCAAATGACGGTCGAATATTCTTCTTAGACGCTCCAGGTGGAACTGGTAAAACCTTCCTTATTAATTTACTTTTGGCGAAAGTAAGAAGTACTCACGACATTGCCCTGGCAGTGGCGTCGTCCGGCATAGCTGCTACATTACTCGAAGGTGGTCGAACTTCTCATGCTACTTTTAAGTTACCACTCAATTTAATCACTGCCGAGACTCCCATTTGCAACATCTCCAAACAAAGTAATTTTGCTGAAGTTTTAAAGAGTACAAAAATAATCGTGTGGGACGAAATAACGATGGCTCATAAAAGTGGTATTGAAGCTTTAAACAGATCACTAAGGGATATAAGGAGTAATACAAAATTAATGGGTGGCGTAACAGTTTTGTTGGCCGGAGACTTTCGGCAGACTCAACCAGTGGTGCCAAAAGGAACCAGAGCTGACGAAGTAAAGTCGTGCATTAATAAATCTAATTTGTGGCCCCAGGTTAATATTCTTAAGCTCTCTAAACATATGAGATCACATTTGGGCAGGGATCAGACTGCTGGTAGATTTTCAGATCTCCTTCTTAAAATCGGTAATCGTGATTTTCCATCGTTTGATGGAATGATAACCATCCCCGAAGAATTGTGCACAGTTGTTACTACGGTTCAAGAATTGCTGTCTAAAGTTTATCCAGACATTATTCATATACATGACAAGCCTATTGAATGGTTATGCGAGCGTGCCATACTTACTCCAAAGAACGATTAAGCAGCAGCTATCAACAATATCCTGCTCATGTCGTTTGAGGGCGAAGAAAAGATCTATACTTCGATTGATACTGTGGTTAATACAGATGACGCTACTAATTACCCTGTAGAATTTTTAAATTCATTGAAACCGCCAGGTTTGTCTTATCATAAGCTTATTCTGTGTGTGGGTGTTCCAATTATGTCGTTGCGAAATTTAAAACCAACAAACCTTACGAGACTGCAAGTGAAAGCGTTACATCGCAATATAGTGGAAGCCACTATATTAACTGGGTGTCCGAAAGGGGAAACTGTATTTATACCACGAATCCCATTATTACCTAATGATATCCCGTTCGAATTTAAACGATTACAGTTTCCCTTAAAAGTCTGCTTTGCCATGACAATAAACAAGTCTCAGGGGCAAACTCTGAAATTTGCGGGTATTGACTTGAGAGAACATTGCTTCTCTCATTGACAGTTTTATGTTGCTTGCTCACGAGTAAGTTCACCCAATAGTTTGATAGTTTTAGCGCCTTGAACTTTAAAAATTGGTGAAAAAATGCCTTCTTTTATTTTTTTTCCACCAAAAGAAGTCATTTGAAAACAGGCATTATATTTTCGGATATTATCCATGAAGTGTACATGATTTGGGTGTAAATCATTAACCAGACTGTAAAGTGGTTCAGGCAGTTGTTTAAACGGCTCAAGTTGCACTTTACCGGCGCTACAACACATGCCAGGTGTCTCATCTTTCCACTTCAAGGCGTTACACCACTGACACTTGTACGTCATGGAACCTAAGACTACACTGCTGTCAGTTCCATAAGCAATATCTGGATCATACGCCAAACCCGAAAGCAACTTGCTTCTCCATACATGCTGAATTGTATTTTCTCTATACCGTGACTAAATCACTCTATGCACATCGGTATTCCTGGCCTGATATAGTGCAGCAGATTGCCTATGTTTTTCAGGGTTTGCAGCTTGGTAGGTGGCGACAGATTGTGTTTTTCAGGGTGTGCAGCCTGGTTGGTGGCGACAGCTTGCCTGTGTTTTTCAGGGTGTGCAGCCTGGTAGGTGGCGACAGCTTGCCTCTATACATCAGGTTTTTTTTTCCTTATATTCAGACACAGCTTTACGGTGGGATTCAGGTAGAGTCTGTCCATATTTTTTGTGCCTTTTTTATTTGATATTTTCGTGTGTTATTAGTAAACCTTGCCCTACATTTGTTTTTCTTTTTTTCTATTAATGTCACAGACTCAGATTGGGACAATATACTTTTTATTAAATTTTCATCATAATTTATTGAAGATACCATAGGTGAATGTTCACGCTCTAAAACAGGTACCTCCTGACAACCCTTATCTACTTTAAGTTGCGAAGGTGTATCAATTCCAAAATCATGTTCTTCTACAGCTACCTCCATACGACGCCGAGTAATTTTCTGTGCTGCTATGGGAAGATAGGCATCAAAATGCCCACTGGACAAATTTTGGCTGAATCGTAATCGCCTTACCGGATAGTCGTTAGATCCAGATTCTGTATATATGAGACCGTTTCTATAAACTTCAAACTTAAATGGGAATATTAATCCTGCTGCTATTAACTCACAAAATCCGCCATAAGTAGCATTTTTCATCATATCAGCAAAATATTCGTCAGATGTTACGTAGTTATCACCATTCCTGTCGTGGGTCATAATTGAAAACGTGCTCCAGTCATTAACCACATATCTGACAATTTCTGAACGCACCTCCATCGCTCTATCTTGTGTTCCGTACATTAAATAAGAGAGAGCACGAAACAAACATGCACCGTCACCAACAATAGGGACGACAGTACATTCTTCAACTTCTCCATTAAAGTTCAGATTTTCTTTAGCCATTTTTAAAAAGTCTAACCGACAAAACCTATACTTAAACCAAACGAAAACAAAACAAATTCAAAATACAAAGCAGAGTCTATAACCAAAACTACTAAACCGAAACAAAACAAATGCATTCCAAAATATGCCAAGAAAAGAACAGCCAAAATCTAAATATATACAACTCAAAGGTGACTTACTGACATAGTGGTCTATCAACGCACAGCCCAAACATTAAAAAATTAATCCTAATTTTTTACACACGCTAAACAAAAGTATAGCCGCAAAAACTATACCTAATTAATAATAATACTTCTTAACGCGAGCGAAGCCGCTGGCAAAAGCTAGTGTGTGTGTGTGTGTGTGTGTGTATATATATAAATATATAAATTTTTAAAGTAACACCAAATTAATTTTTTTGCGCAGATTTACGCCGGTAATTAATATAGTGTTTCCAGACAACAAATGTTACAACAAAGCCAACACTCACTTCAACAAGAAAATTTTAATTTAAGTGCACTACATTCAATAAGTACAGTTTCTTCATTCAGAGTTGGGGGAATATGTATTAAAGAACCTGTATGTGTACGGGGCGAAACTTATACACACGGACCTTCATAAATATGTAAATTGAAAATTTTGTACGTACAAAGTTTTAATGTGACACTGGCGACGACGTGGTATCAACCCCTAATTTGATTCATACTTGCGTCATATGTATAAGGTATTCAAATAAATAAAATCAAGACGGCAAAGATAACGGACCCACGTGTTGCAACATAAACTCGTATGTAATCACTTCCGTAAACATTATGATACATACCAATGTATTGGAGTGCCAAATGAAACTTAATGGTAGTGAATCCACCCCGGAATATATTTGGTAAAATAAAATAATCACAGTAAAGCGTAATATCAAGTTTCAAAATACCTAAGAAAACTGACATTACAAGGATTATAATACATATTGTCCTTGCTAAATGTCAACGAACTCGGAGGCAAGGCAGAGCGCGCGCGAGTTAACCTCAAGGGATGTGGTTCAAATCTCGTCCCTGGATTTTTAAATTTTTAATAACCCCTTAATCTACACTAATATTATAAAGAGGGAAGATTTGTATTTTTGTGTGTATGTTTGTAATGAATAAACTCAAAAACTACTGTGCCGATTTCAAAATTTTTTTTCACCATTAGAAAGCTACATTCACCCTGAGTAATACAGTCTATATTTATTGCTAGAAAAGATAAGGAATCCTTACTTAAACTTTATACTATATGTCCAACTATTGTCGGTATGTCACAATAACCTCTTTTTAAATTTTAAAAATTTGATAGATCATGTTATTCATACTTATGTTTAAAACGCTTTAATTGTTTTGCCATGGAGGTCGGAATGTCGCCTGGCACAGCCATGCTCGCGACGCGCGCTATGGTTATCTATGGATTATAGGTTTGTTTACGTTTGACGTGGCACGAGGCTCTTTCCTATTTATAATATACACTACTAGCGGCCCGTCCCGGTTTCGCAGGGTGGACATGATTTTTTCAAATATATTTATACCTTTTATTTATATTTTTTGACGTGACGTCTAATAAATCGATGAACGCCGGCTGCACGCACGAAAAAGTGTCCCACTACGGATGTTCCTGTTTGCTCATTGAACGCATGCATGGCATCTCTCTTCATGCTCATTGTACGCATGCGTGGAATCTCTCTTCCACTCGATTGGAACCACCATCGATTTGACTTTTCAATCATATTTTCGTCGTTTGAATAATTTATATTATGTAATTTAACGATCGTCCACCGATTTTCAGCACAATCGGTACGGTTATTTAAAAGTAATGATGAAAATTCAAATACGTTTTGAACCAACAATGGTGTTTTACAGTTTCACAATATAATTCAAATTACACCCGAGATCTTTTGCACAATGTTTTAAAAAATATTGTAACACATTATAAATCAGTTTGGTGTATTTGGGATGCGTATTTGATATAAAATCGTGTTAATATTATTCCCCTACCGTGAACAAAATTTTATAAATATATATACATCTGAAACTACATTACTTTAGTATGGCCTATTACGGCTCAGTCTCAGGCCGAATATGATATTTCCTTTTCTTCTGGATCAATCATTTCATCAATGTTTTGTTATGACGTCACGTTAAACTATCGTCCGTAAACCGACTCTACAGACAACCAATTTTTTGTTGTTTCATTTATATATTATTTAAACACAGTATCACATTATCTATGTATAATTACAATCCGAATTTGTTCATCTTTTTTTATTAAAGTAACTTATTTAATATATAGGGAGACATTACTTAGTATTTTTTATTTACATTTTTACAACATTTTACATATTTATCTAATCCTAACTAATTAAATTTCCTAAGTTTTTATTAATATTTTTTGTTGTTTTTTAATATTTTTTTGTTGTTTTAGGTGTGTATTTATTTTAAAGAGTTTTTCTAAGTCATTCTAATTTTTACATTTATGTATTTACATTTTTATTTTTAAGTTTTATTTAATTAGATTGGTTCTTACTTTTATTTTACAAAACTTTTACCTTAAAGCTTCAATGTTCACTATGTTGGCAGTGGTATTTGTAGGTGATAACAAAACATATTGATTTTCAGGAGATACTACTCGAGAAAGGACAACATATAATTGCCCATGAGAGAAGCGCTCTTTTCTTAGGTCGATGCCAACAATCGAAAAAATTTGACCCTGTGATTAATTTATCGTAAGGGCAAATGATATCTTTACAGGAAACTGTAACCTTTTAAAGGATATAGGCAAATCTGTCGGAATCATCGGGATTCGCGGAATGTGAGCGAGCTGTCCGGCCGCGGGCCCAGTGATGATTGTTGCTACAATCACATTGTCTCGTAATTCCTTTATCAAAAGTCTTGTGCCATTACACATACTGGGAGGTCTTAAATTTCTCAATAGCATAATGGGAGTACCTCCTTTTAATTTTAGTTCGTGAGGTGGCAAGCCGGCAGGATTAAGGGAATTTAAAAATTATTGTGCGTAGTGCACTGTTTCTTCGATGTTGCACACGGTGTTAATAGATTTGTAACATTTAAAATCACCCGGTACTTTTTCCATAATCATTCTATTTATCTCATTTACTGAGTCGTTTCTCGCTGACACTATCGCCCTCAAACAGAGCCGAATGAAATTTCCTTCTGTGAGATTTTTGATGTCGGAATAGATTGTGTCTATCAGAATTTCTAGACTGTTAACAGTTTGAGCTAATTCATTGTCCAACAATACTTGAAGGCTATGTAAATTGTTGAAAAAATGTAAATAAAACAAATTGGTTGTCTGTAAAGTCGGTTTAAGGACGATAGTTTAACGTGACAACGTCATAACAAAACATTGATGGATGAAATGATTGCATACTTTTATGAATAAAATTGAAACATTTTAATTTTAATAATAAAACAATAAATACTTGAAATTATACAAGTAATCAGATTTTTAAAATGCAATAATAATTAACCTTTAATGCCGAAATTGTTGTTGTAATAAGCAATGAAAACCACATTAACTTTTCACTTTACTTTATCAACAGTCGACGAAACAGTTCACGTCTAGATGACTTGTAATTAATTTTAATAACTGGTGTTTAGCTATAAAGTTTAAATATAATTATGAACAAGTTTTCATATAAATAAAGTGTAATCGAATATCTATCATAAATTATATGAATCGCCATAGTTATTTAGTCAATTCTAACATAACCTATTATTACTGCACTCGCCGTGCCTGGTTCCCGCGATAGCGGATAGATATCGCCGTTCATCGGTTCGCGTCCGTCACCGTAGATAGCCGCACAGTAGGGGAAAAATATTATTTCGTTTTTATAACACGATTTAATAACAAATACGCATCCCAAATACACCAAACTTATTTATGTGTTACAATATTTTTTAAAACATTGTGCAAAAGATCCCGGGTGTAATTTCAATTATTATGTGTAACTGTAAAACACCATTGTTTGTTAAAAACGTATTTGAATATTCAACATTACTTTTAAATAACCGTACCGATTGTGCTGAAAATCGGTGGACAATCGTTAAATTACATAATATTAATAATTCAAACGACGAAAATATGATTGAAAAGTCAAATCGATGGTTGTTCCAATCGAGTGGAAGAGAGATGCCACGCATGCGTACAATGAGCATAACAGGACATCCGTAGTGGGACAATGTGCGTTACGGAATACTTTTTCGTGCGTGCAGCCAGCGTTAATAAATTTATTAGACGTTGTCACGTCAAAAAATACTAAGTAATATGTCTCCCTTCAGATTAAATAAGTTACTTTAATAAAAAAGATGAACAAATTCGGATTGTAAGTATACATAGATAATGTGATACTGTGTTAAAAAAATATAGAAATGAAACAAAAAATATAAATAAAAGGTAAAAATACTAAAAAAATCATGTCCACCCGTGCGAAGCCGAGACGGGCCGCTAGTATTTAATAATTATGATGTTGATTCAGCTCTTTCAGGTTAAGACTTACAAACTGTTTTCAGTCGTTTAGTCAAAAACAAATATAAAAACATACTTAGTGTTATAATGTGTCCTAAAATATTTCATGTTAATATTTCAGTAATTATATAAAAGTATAACGTCTAACGTATGCGGAAACTTTAATGAAATTTGGAATTTTTTTATGTATTTTAACAAGACAGACAATAACTAAAAGTTTAAAATTTTCGTTTGTTTCGTGCTGCCCTCTGCGGGTGATGGTGGCAAATAAAATTTACAATTCAAGCAGCGAATTCTAGCGGCAGGCGTAGAAATTATGTATGTGATCAGCGTCTAGAAATTTTGGTATGTATTTGAAGTGCGAATATTTTATTGATCAATGTATTTATCACGCTCGGCATTATTTCAAAGAATTATACTTTAATTTCGTGTCTATGTTTCTTATCACAAGTTTATTTGTGACATGAACATCATGAGAACACATGAATTTGCTCGTTACCGAGGTTAGATGTTTCCATATCAATGAGGATTACTGAGAGTTTCGCGCGCTTTTTTTTTAACAACTCAGCCTATTAATAAAAAAATATTAACATTTTCCAGGTCTGTTTGTATATATGAAGGGAAATAATCAACACCTTACAATGCTTCCGTACTGACTATCCCCATTGAGAAAATCTGAACAGTACACCAAAGTTGAACTACTAATAAAAACAACTTATTGCATGCTTACAATTTCGGGAACTAAATTTATGATGTTGTGCAAATTAAACCACGTGCTATGAACACATGCATATAAAATACTACATATATCCTTGCTAGCGGCAAGAATATTTGTAGATTGTAATCATGCTAGTCTCACTAAGCCTATTTAGATGTTCGTAAGTATAACAATACGGTTTCAGCATTTAAAAAAAATTACAAAAGTCATAATACAAAATTTTTGTTTTCCAAAAATTAAAAATATATTATATTTAGGCCAACTAACAATCCAAATGATAGAATGCACAACAACATGCATAATTTGTCAAATAAACAGCGAAGAGTTTTCGACTAAAGTTTCAAAAAGTCACAATAATAATTTTTGACAATTTTCTCCTTGAAATGCTTTATATAAATATGCTAGACAACAAAAACACACAGTTTCAAACATAAAATTCTTCGAATCAAGTGCTAGTTTCCAGGATAGCCTTAGATATTTAAATTTTGTATGTTGAACGCCAGGGAGATTTCAAACGAAATTCAGTCAACAAATAAGATCGAAATTTAATAAGTGGACGCAAAAAAAATCGATCAACTAAATACTAGACAAAAAAAAAACAGAATTTGGTTCCCAGACTGCAAGAATGATATATTAATTTTAAAAAAACTTTTTCCAGTAAAACAAAATACATGACTTAATAAATATAAAAAGTATAGATCAACATTTAATAACATAATCTGTTATAAAACATCATCTTGTTCATCTTCTTACACGATGAAAAAACTACGAAATTATTCATTTGTAAATTAATCTAGAGCCTCAAAAGTTGAACATTTGAATTTTGAAAAGTCAAAATCCTTCTAATCTTTAACAATTTACTACATAAATCGACTACGCATAAGACAGAAGTCCCAAACACAAAAAAAAAAAAAGTTTCATGGTAACGGGACGGAGAAAACTTTTATATAAGCTATATATATTTTTTAGCAAGTTTCTAGCTATGTCAAAATATTGCTAAGGCTATCTGGTATGAAAGTTGGTATCAGTACTTTTACAACCTTGCCGCCATTTTGAGTATGAGTTGTTGACATAAAGTCATGTGTGTATTGTGACCAAATCTTGTTATTTCCTTAACAAATTAGTTAAGCAGGTAATGGTACATGAAATGATGTATGATGTTTTGTTATTAATGTTACCCATGTTTCATAATTACATTATGTTTTATATGAAATTCTACATATCTTAACATACTGCATAAGTGGTTTTAGGTTATGTTATATAAACTAATGGGGGTGTCAAGTACTGATACAAAAATTTTGCAAATTTTTAGTAGTTGACAAACCATGTCAAATACTAGTGTAACTATATGATGTTGTATTAATAGATACACTAATATTCTGTATACAAATTATAAGTAGTGTTTCTCATTAAAATGGTCAAAATGGCTCTATTTAATCTGTAACTAGTAGTTGACACCCCTTGTCAACCACTAACACATTACATGTCAACTACTAGAACTGGAATCTTTTTGTGTTTCATTTTTGGATTCAGGATACCACAATGCCTCCTGTGAAAGGAAAACTGCTTAATTACAGTGAGAAACCAATGAATGCTGCAATGGATGATGACCTTAGGGTAACTGCAGTTGCTAGAGCAGCCAAACGCCACTCTGTACTTCGTGTCACTTTGCTCTACAAAGTGACAGGGAAGACTCCTAGAAAACGCCAGATGGGTCCACAACCCGTGCTCACAAGAGAAGAAGAAGATGTTTTAGTGACATGGATAACTACAGTGGCAAAAGCAGGGTTTCCAATAACGAAAACTGAGCTTTTAGATAGTGTACAGCACATAATTAAGGAACTTAACCATAAAAACCCATTTGTAGACAATCGGCCAAGACGAACATGGTTTCTAGCATTTTTGAAACGTCATCCAATCATAAGCAGTAGAATGGCTCAAAATCTTACTTCCAGTAGGGCATCAGTTCGCAAGAAATCCCTTTCAAGATGTTTTGAAGAAATAAGTAACTATTTGAAAGAATACAAATACGAAAGTATTCTCGAACAACCTGAAAGAGCGTTTAATTTGGACGAGAGCGCTTTCTTTCTCAATCCAAAAGGAAATAAGGTGCTTTGTGTGAAAGGAGAGAAGAATGTATACCAACAAGTGAATTCTGATGAAAAATAATGTTTAACTGTGTTGGTTACTGGAGATGCAAATGGAGATTTGGCGCCTACACTGGTGGATTTCAAGTATGAAAGAGTGCCTCATGAATTAGCTGAAAGTGTTCCAAAACACTGGGGAATTGGAAAATCTGAGACTGGTTGGATGACTGCTCCTCTTTTCTTTGAATTCGTCACAAACATTTTCCATCCCTTTCTCGTGCAAAAAATATACCTCTTCCTGTTATCGTTTTCGTTGATGGGCATGCATCACACCTAACCTTACACACAAGAAAGTTTTACGAAGAACATGGGATTATACTTATAGCATTACTTCCCAATTCGACTCACCTGATACAGCATATGGACATTGCTGTGTTCCACATGCTGAAAGAATCATGGAAGAAAAAAAATGCATCAATGGAGAATGCAACACTTAGCTGATCCAACATTGAAGAAAATACATTTTGCACCTTTGCTGAAAGAAACTTTAAATGCATGCATTACACCTTCTATTCTCAAAAATGGATTTAGGAAGTGTGGACTTGTACCATGGAATCCTGCAGTTGTAGACATTTACAAAATTCCAACAATGGATTCTTGTCCTGTGCTTACTAACAGAAGTTCCTCAGAACGACTACAAGCTGGAAAAGCATTCTTGAAAGAATATATTGGGGAATATAAGCTTCAAAGTTTCCGAGATTCGGGTAGTAAATGGAAAGGGGATTCCCAAGATCAATAGTTATTTTCACTGTGGAAAAACGTTAATGAAGATTGCTTCCTTCAGTGTCGCTTGCAAGACGATCTTCAAGCAAATGAAAGTCTTACTTGCATGGATCAAATACAGCAAACTGTAGAAAACCACACTGAATAAAATGAAGAACCATTAGCAACAAATGAAATTAATGCTGTGACACAAAATAATTCAGATCAAGTAAACCTTGAATCCGAAGTAAGTCTGTGCAATGTTCATGAAGGAAGTGGAGAAAGACAAACACTGCAAATCCAGAATTCAGCACCTGATCTCGAAATAGAAAATCGTCTTGAATTTCAAGATGTTAAAACAAATAAAAGTAAATGTATCAGATCAACAATCAAAGATATTCCATCTCCTTTCAAAAAGGCTTTATTCTGGCCAGAATACAAACAAAACCCGAAAACCAAGAAGAAGAGAAAAAAAATCCAAGTGTAGTGATATCTTAGCAATGGCAGTTGTATCATGAAAAAAAAAAAAGCAGCAGCAATGGTAAAAGAAAAAACAGAAACAAGAAATAGCTAATGCACGCAAGGCAAAACAAGAAGAGCGCGAAAGTGCTAACAAACTGAAGCTACATGATAACAAGAAGACAATGAGAAGAAAATACAAAAAAACATCACTTCATGTGTCTGATACTGAAGAAGATGAAGAGTGGGAATAACAGGGAAGCAGTATGGATGATGTCAGTTTCGACCACAGTGACTTGGATATGGTTGATGAAAATGGACTTGCGCAAAGTTATTTTAAGTAAAAACCAATGAAATTACACCTACTAAATTTTCTCACAGGAAAGGTGATATTGTGCTCGTTTCTTTCCCTGAAAAGAAAAAGTGTTTTAAATATGTCTGTATTGTTCAGAAAGTGTATGATGTTGGAGAAGTTGAAGTAATGGCACTACGATCATGCAATAGCCTGAAAAAAGATTTTGTCATATATACAAAAGATGTAAGTGTTGTTGAGCCAAAACAGATCATTGAAGTTTTACCTCAACCACGGTATCTTGGGTCTGATGACCTAGTAAAATATGAATTTCACTGTTCTGTGTCATGCGATGTGTAAACCATATATGAAATGTAACTTACATTTAGTCATTTCTGTCTGTAACATGACTTTAAATACATGACGCATAGTGTTTGTAAAGGATGTCAACTACTAGTGCAACTATATGTCAACTACTCAAATTCAGCAGTCTCGCTATTGTCAACTACTGATGCATTTACATGCATCAACATAATATCATTAAAAAAATATAAAATAGTATACAATGTCTGATTTAACCATATACATACTTTCGTAAAATATCAACAAATATGACTCATACCAGACATTTGTTTAGTAAAGTTTTTATTTTTTACAAATGGGTTATTTCAGAATTTTGCTCCTTAAAGTGTCAACTACTGGTGCTCTTACCTTATATATTACACTACACAGTTTTATTGATGGCCAATACACTTACAATTAATCTTCTAAATGGCAATTAATCAATTGTACGTTAAAATGTTGCTTTCTCAGTCACTCGTGTTTACACACCGCACACCTCACTGGGCCGCACCTCTGGAGCAACTCTCGCCGCAGCACCCCTCGTGGTCCTCCGTCGCCGCACTCCGTCGCCGCCGTCGCACTTCCCTTCGCCGAGGACCCCGCTCGACGCCTCGCTCGACGCCTCGCTCGGAACTTCGCTCGGGACTCCGCCGCACCCGAGACACTATCGCCCGGAACTGGAACCTTCGACCAGGGACTTCGCCGCTTTATCACCCGGAAACTCCGCCGCGGGAAAACTCCCGACTCCACTGAACTCCTGCCCTGGAACCTTCGTCCAAGGACTTCGCCACTCTGCCACACCCGCGGCACTATCGCCCCGGAAACTCCGCCGCGGGAAAGCTCCCGCCTGAACTCTGACCGAGGCCGGCGTCCGCGTCTTATATATCAGCCCAGGCGGCTTCCAGAAATCACGAGGGCGGCTGGGGCCAGTTGGGCCAGTTGCGTCCTTCCGCGCCGACCCGACGCACAGTGGGAGATTTGCCCGAAAACGTCGTCAAAAATACAAAAACCAATGTTATGTCATACAAACTTCATTATAAGGGGTTTTCGAGGTCGCCGAATACGAATTTAATGTTAAAATCAATTAGTTAATGGCCGTTCATCTTATAGAGGCTAAAATAACAAAACATACATATAATTTGTAGTCTATAATATGCATATTAAATGTTTGTATTTGATTGAAAATTGCTCATCATGGTTAATAACATTTTGTATGCAGAGCTGCCAACCTCAAATCACACCCATCAGTAATGGCAATTAGGTATATGAAAAAAGTACACGTAAATCATGCACGATAAATTTTTCCTGGGGCATTATAACACACTCACAAGATAAAACAAGGACAATAATATGCAAAAGAAAAAGAAAAAGATGAATACAATGCAAATTAATGAATAAAAAAAATCTATTTGAACAATACAATCATCTGAATATGTAAGAAATATTAATAATTTTACTGGATATTTTGAATCTTCAATTCAAAGTATTCAAAGTTAAACTTTAAAACAACTGTCTTGTTATTTGCTTCTTTTATCCTGGTTGAATAAGAAATGTCATGTAAACAAACAACAAGACAAACACAAGGACTTGTAAACAATAACTGCGTTCGTTACTTTCGTTTCTTCAGATGTAGTGAAAAAACGAAGCTATAGATTTATTGCTAGTCACGGCTTTAAAATGTTCTGCATGTTTCTTTGATTCAATATGCCGTCTACAGTCATCCCTTCCACCATGTGCAATCGAAAAGTCACAAGCGCATACATTACAAAACCGTAGCGTTCCAAACATTTGAAAACGACAAGCATGGCCATTCTTTTGAATATTTAAGTCGAAAGTTCTGAAGACTTGCGTGTTTTTTTTTCCCCCAGATACACATTATTCTGTCACACGCTTCATTTCTACAACTGGCACTGATGAACACAACACTATCGAAAAACATAAAAAAATTTCACGTCTGTAGACACGACAAAAACACTATGATGGAAAAAATGGCTTTCAAGAAATAAATTAACACAACACAGGTTAGCCAAAGTACCGTACAAATATTATCGTGATTTAAGTAGCCTTCAAACGATAAGTCCGAGAATATGTACTAGTTGTATCGTACAACGGACGTAATACCATCCCATTATTATTTGAAAACACGAGAATTAATTTACTTATTTAGACAGTACATCG
Source organism: Bacillus rossius redtenbacheri (assembly GCF_032445375.1). Lineage (NCBI taxonomy): Eukaryota > Metazoa > Arthropoda > Insecta > Phasmatodea > Bacillidae > Bacillus > Bacillus rossius. Next base: position 13,009,276 of record NC_086336.1, on the reverse strand, counting down.
TACATGCGCACACTTACTAGTTCCGTTATTTGAGCAACCAAGCGATGTATTCAAACTGCGTTCACGAAACACGCACAGCAGAAACGGAATTTTCTCCGTTGCCATGCAGCACAAAGCCTCGTTTCCGTAATAAACCAGCGATGTTCCGTAATTCCGTAATTCGGGGTTAAAATCCGTAATAATTACGGAAAATCCGTAATAATTACGGAAAATCCGTAATGGTTGGCAGCTCTGTGTATGTAACATATCTCATTCCCATTTATTGTTACAGTCAGTGGAACAAGTGATTCAATTTGCTGCTCGATATAGTTTTTTTCTCTTACAATGCTCCATAACTGAGATTACTTACCGGAATACAAATGTTCTTGCTGAGCCATGCTTTATTTTTATTCAGAAAATAGTTAATGTTTCTTGAAGATTCTTTCCATTTAGTGTTTAGCTTAGAAAAAAACGTGGACAAAGCAGGCCTTGCACTCGCAGGTATTGTTATAATGCAACCCCGTTTCTCGGACAACACTTTCTGTAGGTGTTCCAGACTAGTTCTTATAACTGAAGTTAAGAAGCCCTTCAGCATCAAGAATAGCTCCTAGTATATGCCAGTTCTTCTTCTCCTGATCCTAAAATGAAAATTTTGCATGGCTGCAATGCAATGGCATTTATTAAAATCATTGGGCGGGAGTAGTATAGTTTGGCCGGAGCTGGGACAGGCTTCAGGCTGAGGATTGAGGAGTGGGATTGTCGGTCCGCCATCTTGGATTGTGACGTCACGGCGGCCATATTGGATGAGTGTAACGGGACATAGCGTAACGGGACAAGTTTGACCTTGACCTTTGACCCTCAAAATTCGCCAAAATTGGGCAAAAATTGCCCAAAATTCCTCAAAAATCGCCAAAATTTCCATTTCTGTGGAAAAAAATTCCGCCAAAAAATCTCAAAAAATTCCTCAATTCAAAAATTAGGATTTAGAAAATCCTCAAAAGTCATTTTGTCTTAGAAAGAACCCAAATTCCTAAAAGAGGCTTAAGCATCCTTGTTTACAGCCTCCGATAAGCCTCTTACGTCATCTAGGATTATGACCGCCATCTTGGATTATGTCGTCACCGTTGCAGTTTCCGTTACGTCCGCCATCTTTAACTTTTTTATTTATTATCCGATTTTAATGAAATTTTTTTTAAAAATTATAAAAAAATTCAAATAATAAAATTTTAACAAAATAATTATAAAAAATATACTTTTACGACACGGAATTCGGAGTCCTCGGTTCGAACCCGGTGAGGGCAAAAAAAATGGCGACCGATCCTTCCCTCACAGTGACTACTGGCAAACTGACTCCCACCACTTTTTTCATAGCATATATATCATCCGGCAGTATGACGTCATATACGCCATCTTGAAATTTGGAAGCCATCTTGAAAATATTTATTATCCGATTTTAATGAAAAAAATTCCAAAATTCATCAAAAAATTAACGTATTTGAATTCTGTTTGATTATATCGATGTACGTCCTTGGTTCGATTCCCGGCGAGAGTAAACGGTCGATCCTTCCTCCATGAAAGCTACCTAGACTGATCTACCACCACCAGTACCAAGGTATATATCATCAACTGGTATGACATCATGTCCGCCATCTTGTCTTCATCCGCTGGAGACCACCATCTTGTTTTCGTCAGCTAGAGTGTGCCGATACCATGTAGTATAATTATCTGGTCACTAAACTTGTGTCCTCAACTGTTGACATTGAACATTGACCTTGACCTTGAAATTTGACCTTGACCTTGAAATTTGACCTTGACCTTGAAATTTGACTTTGTCCCTGAAATTTGACTTTGTCCTTGTCGACCATCATGGATCCGACATTTTATGTTCAGTACATGCTACCAGAGGATACCACCTGCTGGAGTACGCCATCTTGTGTGTGTACTTGTATTATAGAGTACATTTCCATCTGGATTATTTTATTCTAACCCGCTACAGTGCAGTAATCATTTATTACGGAGGTGCCTCCCGCCATCTAAAAATCATGTAATAATGTAGCTAGAAAAGCGGGAAAAAATCCAAAATTCATTAAATAAATTAGTAATCCATATAATGATTGATTGGATCGACTAAGGTCCTTGGTTCGATCCCTAGTCGATACAAAACAACTTTAATTAAAAAAAATACTAAAAAAGTGTTAGGTTTGAGAAAATAAAAACACCACAAGTTCTTTTAAAAAAATTTTATTACATAAATTCAATACACTACTACAAGTACAAAAAAACACTGACAAATTAGCAAATACCTTTTGGATTCCTCGATTCAAACAGTCTTCTTATTGTACGGACTAAGCCTTTTACATGACTTTAAATGTCTATCCGATCCGGTCATCACCACAGCCACAGACAGACTGAAGTCCATATCACCAGGGTCTCACTTATATAGACTCATCAGCCGGTACAACACAAGAGTCAAAACAATAACCATGTTCATTATACTTCTCGGAGCATTTTTTATAATGAAGATGTAAGCTATCAAGACGTGAAATTAGTTTTTTGCACTTATTGCACTGAAATTGTATTCTTTTAACATTACTAGAACAACTGCTTCTTTCATGTCTGCGAGCATTTGAGGTGATAGTAAATGATGCGTCACAGTATTTGCACTGACGCAATGTACGCTCTTCATTAGTTGAAGAATCCATTGCTGATGATGAAACTTCGGATGATGGTGGAACAGCACATATCGAAGTCTCCTCCAGTGTTGTCAGAGGCGTTGCCAACGGGATCTGCTCCAACATCGTCGGCGCTGGCGTCATGGTTCCCGTAGTCGATGGTACATCCTCCATCGAGTTCGACGTTAAAGTCGGTAAAGATGCCATCGAAGTCTCAAGAACAGGCAATTACACGACTTATGCACCAGAAGAAACAAACTAGGTGATCCGTACACCGTCGACGGCAGTAACAAACTGAGCGTCCTGCTGTCTAGGACTCGCTTATATAAATGCACCGGATGGAATAATACGCTAGTCAAATCAAGAACAATTTATTATAATACTAGAGTCAAAACAACATTAAAAAAATAGAAGCACCATCAACAAAAAAAAGGCAGCACATTTGGAAGCACCGACAACGAAAAAGGCAGCACCATCATCGAAAAGGCCGCACATTTGTCATTGGCTCCAATATACATTGGCTCCAATATTCATTGGCTCCAATATTCATTGGTTCCATCAGTCTATTGATTCTATCAGTCTAGTGACTCCAACAGTCATTGACACCAACAGCCTTTTTCTTCATCAGCTCCAATGATATTTGGCTAGAATGCTACGAGTCTAAGAGACTATGAGGCTACAATTCTACGAGTGTACAAGACTCCTCCAACTACCTTCAAGTGTATAAAGCTCCAAATGCTCCAACAGCTCCAACACGCAATGTACGCAATGTACGCGCAATACACACAGTACACACACAGGAAACGGAACGTACACACAGTACACACAGGAAACGGAACGTACACACAGTACACACAGGAAACGGAACGTACACACAGTACACACAGGAAACGGAACGTACACACAGTACACAAAGTAAACGGAACGTACACACAGTACACACAGGAAACGGAACGTACACACAGTACACACAGGAAACGGAACGTACACACAGTACACACAGGAAACGGAACGTACACACAGTACACACAGGAAACGGAACGTACACACAGTACACACAGGAAACGGAACGTACACACAGTACACACAGGAAACGGAACGTACACACAGTACACACAGGAAACGGAACGTACACACAGTACACACAGGAAACGAAACGTACACACAGTACACACAGGAAACGGAACGTACACACAGTACACACAGGAAACGGAACGTACACACAGTACACACAGGAAACGGAACGTACACACAGTACACACAGGAAACGGAACGTACACACAGTACACACAGGAAACGGAACGTACACACAGTACACACAGGAAACGGAACGTACACACAGGAAACGGAACGTACACACAGTACACACAGGAAACGAAACGTACACACAGTACACACAGGAAACAGAACGTACACACAGTACACACAGGAAACAGAACGTACACACAGTACACACAGGAAACGGAACGTACACACAATGACTACACTTCGTTCGCGCAGTATAAGCATTTAATGAGAACGAAGCACGTTTGGACGGAAATTCTATAAAACGAAAGCTCATTTAACGAAAAGGAGGCGCATTCTCTCGTTCATTCAACTTGGTAGGATGCAATCGTCAATGATAAGTTAGGATATAATCTCTCCAACAGTCTATGAATCCAACAGTTTATATTTCCATTAGCCATCGACTCCAACAGTCATTGACTCCAACAGTCATTGGCTCCAACAGTCATTGCCTCCAACAGCTCCAAATGGCTCCAACAGCTCCAAACGGCCTCCAAATGGCTCCAACAGCCTCCAAATGCTTAACACATCTCCAAATGGCTCCAAATGCTCCAAACGGCCTCCAAATGCTTGACAGCTCCAAATGTCTCCAGCAGCTCCAAATGCTCCAAATGGCTCCAACAGCTCCAACAGCTCCAACAGCTCCAAATGGCTCCAACAGCTCAAAATGCTCCAAACGGTCTCCAAATGGCTCCAACAGCTCCAACAGCCTCCAAATGCTTAACTCAGCTCCAAATGGCTCCAAATGTTCCAAACGGCCTTCAAATGCTTGACAGCTCCAAATGCTCCAAATGGCTCCAACAGCTCCAAAAGGCTCCAAATGCTTCAAAAGACTCCAAATGCTCCAACAGCTCCAAATGGCTCCATCAGCTCCAACAGCTCCAAAAAAAAGGCTCCAAATGCTCCAACAGCCTCCAAATGCTTAACACAGCGCCAGATGCTTCAAAAGGCTCCAATTATCGCATCTGTCTTCGTCGGCATTTTCTCTTTTGCTCCCACTGCTCCAACAGCATTATGTTATATGATTCCATGGATACTTTGTTACGTAGCTACAGGTCTACGAGGTTCCAATGCATCATGTTTAACAAGCTTCCAGGACACGAGGCTACATGGCTACGAGACTACATGACTCTAACTGATTACAATAGCACCACTCAGTGGTGAGAGTTAGGTTATCTAATGCAAAGCAAATTGATGTAAGTAGTTCTGACTGTCATCAACAGATGTAGCCACGTGTTGCTTGCAGGTAAATATTAATTAGTTATTTTATGTGGGATGCGGGATGCTCACTAACGATCGCAAAAGAAGGAGGGCTTCGCTAGACACCAAGGAGAAGGAAGTTCGTCTTACATGTTAATGCTTCGCTGATGTCTCATGGCATATTATTTGACTGAGTAATGGTTGTTTATTTCTTTAATTCCACCTGGTAAAATTATTGCAAGTGTCAATTTATTAGCAGAAATTCACTAATTAAATGTAGCTCTGAATAAAATGACATGACTCATTAGGTAAATATCCTTCATGCAGAGATCGATTTCACACAAATAATCAGCAGCACTCAGAGAAAATCATTAGATGTCTAGCCAGGAATAACCAGAAGCACTTGGAGAAAACCATCAAATTATTAACAAGAATAATCAGGAGCACACGGAGAAAACGTAATGACAAGAATAATCAGGAGCACACGGAGAAAACATAATAACAAGAATAATCGGGAGCACACGGAGAAAACCACCACACGTTTTCTTGATATCATAAAATTAGAGGGAAAAAATAAATAAAAAATAAATTAATAAAAAATTTAAAATAAAAACAAAAAATACATAAAATTCTGGCTTGTACTAGATCTCTATCTTTGCTCATCAATGAGAAGTTCACAAGCTAGCAGAATCTTATGTATTTTTTGTTTTTATTTTAAATTTTTTATTAATTTATTTTTTATTTTTTTTTTCCTCTAATTTTATGATATCAAGAAAACGTGTGGTGGTTTTCTCCGTGTGCTCCGATTATTCTTGTTATTATGTTTTCTCCGTGTGCTCCTGATTATTCTTGTCATTACGTTTTCTCCGTGTGCTCCTGATTATTCTTGTTAATAATTTGATGGTTTTCTCCAAGTGCTTCTGGTTATTCCTGGCTAGACATCTAATGATTTTCTCTGAGTGCTGCTGATTATTTGTGTGAAATCGATCTCTGCATGAAGGATATTTACCTAATGAGTCATGTCATTTTATTCAGAGCTACATTTAATTAGTGAATTTCTGCTAATAAATTGACACTTGCAATAATTTTACCAGGTGGAATTAAAGAAATAAACAACCATTACTCAGTCAAATAATATGCCATGAGACATCAGCGAAGCATTAACATGTAAGACGAACTTCCTTCTCCTTGGTGTCTAGCGAAGCCCTCCTTCTTTTGCGATCGTTAGTGAGCATCCCGCATCCCACATAAAATAACTAATTAATATTTACCTGCAAGCAACACGTGGCTACATCTGTTGATGACAGTCAGAACTACTTACATCAATTTGCTTTGCATTAGATAACCTAACTCTCACCACTGAGTGGTGCTATTGTAATCAGTTAAGAGTCATGTAGTCTCGTAGCCATGTAGCCTCGTGTCCTGGAAGCTTGGTAAACATGATGCATTGGAACCTCGTAGACCTGTAGCTACGTAACAAAGTATCCATGGAATCATATAACATAATGCTGTTGGAGCAGTGGGAGCAAAAGAGAAAATGCCGACGAAGACAGATGCGATAATTGGAGCCTTTTGAAGCATCTGGCGCTGTGTTAAGCATTTGGAGGCTGTTGGAGCATTTGGAGCCTTTTTTTTGGAGCTGTTGGAGCTGATGGAGCCATTTGGAGCTGTTGGAGCATTTGGAGTCTTTTGAAGCATTTGGAGCCTTTTGGAGCTGTTGGAGCCATTTGGAGCATTTGGAGCTGTCAAGCATTTGAAGGCCGTTTGGAACATTTGGAGCCATTTGGAGCTGAGTTAAGCATTTGGAGGCTGTTGGAGCTGTTGGAGCCATTTGGAGACCGTTTGGAGCATTTTGAGCTGTTGGAGCCATTTGGAGCTGTTGGAGCTGTTGGAGCCATTTGGAGCATTTGGAGCTGCTGGAGACATTTGGAGCTGTCAAGCATTTGGAGGCCGTTTGGAGCATTTGGAGCCATTTGGAGATGTGTTAAGCATTTGGAGGCTGTTGGAGCCATTTGGAGGCCGTTTGGAGCTGTTGGAGCCATTTGGAGCTGTTGGAGGCAATGACTGTTGGAGCCAATGACTGTTGGAGTCAATGACTGTTGGAGTCGATGGCTAATGGAAATATAAACTGTTGGATTCATAGACTGTTGGAGAGATTATATCCTAACTTATCATTGACGATTGCATCCTACCAAGTTGAATGAACGAGAGAATGCGCCTCCTTTTCGTTAAATGAGCTTTCGTTTTATAGAATTTCCGTCCAAACGTGCTTCGTTCTCATTAAATGCTTATACTGCACGAACGAAGTGTAGTCATTGTGTGTACGTTCCGTTTCCTGTGTGTACTGTGTGTACGTTCTGTTTCCTGTGTGTACTGTGTGTACGTTTCGTTTCCTGTGTGTACTGTGTGTACGTTCCGTTTCCTGTGTGTACGTTCCGTTTCCTGTGTGTACTGTGTGTACGTTCCGTTTCCTGTGTGTACTGTGTGTACGTTCCGTTTCCTGTGTGTACTGTGTGTACGTTCCGTTTCCTGTGTGTACTGTGTGTACGTTCCGTTTCCTGTGTGTACTGTGTGTACGTTCCGTTTCCTGTGTGTACTGTGTGTACGTTTCGTTTCCTGTGTGTACTGTGTGTACGTTCCGTTTCCTGTGTGTACTGTGTGTACGTTCCGTTTCCTGTGTGTACTGTGTGTACGTTCCGTTTCCTGTGTGTACTGTGTGTACGTTCCGTTTCCTGTGTGTACTGTGTGTACGTTCCGTTTCCTGTGTGTACTGTGTGTACGTTCCGTTTCCTGTGTGTACTGTGTGTACGTTCCGTTTCCTGTGTGTACTGTGTGTACGTTCCGTTTACTTTGTGTACTGTGTGTACGTTCCGTTTCCTGTGTGTACTGTGTGTACGTTCCGTTTCCTGTGTGTACTGTGTGTACGTTCCGTTTCCTGTGTGTACTGTGTGTACGTTCCGTTTCCTGTGTGTGTACTGTGTGTATTGCGCGTACATTGCGTACATTGCGTGTTGGAGCTGTTGGAGCATTTGGAGCTTTATACACTTGAAGGTAGTTGGAGGAGTCTTGTACACTCGTAGAATTGTAGCCTCATAGTCTCTTAGACTCGTAGCATTCTAGCCAAATATCATTGGAGCTGATGAAGAAAAAGGCTGTTGGTGTCAATGACTGTTGGAGTCACTAGACTGATAGAATCAATAGACTGATGGAACCAATGAATATTGGAGCCAATGAATATTGGAGCCAATGTATATTGGAGCCAATGACAAATGTGCGGCCTTTTCGATGATGGTGCTGCCTTTTTCGTTGTCGGTGCTTCCAAATGTGCTGCCTTTTTTTTGTTGATGGTGCTTCTATTTTTTTAATGTTGTTTTGACTCTAGTATTATAATAAATTGTTCTTGATTTGACTAGCGTATTATTCCATCCGGTGCATTTATATAAGCGAGTCCTAGACAGCAGGACGCTCAGTTTGTTACTGCCGTCGACGGTGTACGGATCACCTAGTTTGTTTCTTCTGGTGCATAAGTCGTGTAATTGCCTGTTCTTGAGACTTCGATGGCATCTTTACCGACTTTAACGTCGAACTCGATGGAGGATGTACCATCGACTACGGGAACCATGACGCCAGCGCCGACGATGTTGGAGCAGATCCCGTTGGCAACGCCTCTGACAACACTGGAGGAGACTTCGATATGTGCTGTTCCACCATCATCCGAAGTTTCATCATCAGCAATGGATTCTTCAACTAATGAAGAGCGTACATTGCGTCAGTGCAAATACTGTGACGCATCATTTACTATCACCTCAAATGCTCGCAGACATGAAAGAAGCAGTTCTAGTAATGTTAAAAGAATACAATTTCAGTGCAATAAGTGCAAAAAACTAATTTCACGTCTTGATAGCTTACATCTTCATTATAAAAAATGCTCCGAGAAGTATAATGAACATGGTTATTGTTTTGACTCTTGTGTTGTACCGGCTGATGAGTCTATATAAGTGAGACCCTGGTGATATGGACTTCAGTCCGTCTGTGGCTGTGGTGATGACCGGATCGGATAGACATTTAAAGTCATGTAAAAGGCTTAGTCCGTACAATAAGAAGACTGTTTGAATCGAGGAATCCAAAAGGTATTTGCTAATTTGTCAGTGTTTTTTTGTACTTGTAGTAGTGTATTGAATTTATGTAATAAAATTTTTTTAAAAGAACTTGTGGTGTTTTTATTTTCTCAAACCTAACACTTTTTTAGTATTTTTTTTAATTAAAGTTGTTTTGTATCGACTAGGGATCGAACCAAGGACCTTAGTCGATCCAATCAATCATTATATGGATTACTAATTTATTTAATGAATTTTGGATTTTTTCCCGCTTTTCTAGCTACATTATTACATGATTTTTAGATGGCGGGAGGCACCTCCGTAATAAATGATTACTGCACTGTAGCGGGTTAGAATAAAATAATCCAGATGGAAATGTACTCTATAATACAAGTACACACACAAGATGGCGTACTCCAGCAGGTGGTATCCTCTGGTAGCATGTACTGAACATAAAATGTCGGATCCATGATGGTCGACAAGGACAAAGTCAAATTTCAGGGACAAAGTCAAATTTCAAGGTCAAGGTCAAATTTCAAGGTCAAGGTCAAATTTCAAGGTCAAGGTCAATGTTCAATGTCAACAGTTGAGGACACAAGTTTAGTGACCAGATAATTATACTACATGGTATCGGCACACTCTAGCTGACGAAAACAAGATGGTGGTCTCCAGCGGATGAAGACAAGATGGCGGACATGATGTCATACCAGTTGATGATATATACCTTGGTACTGGTGGTGGTAGATCAGTCTAGGTAGCTTTCATGGAGGAAGGATCGACCGTTTACTCTCGCCGGGAATCGAACCAAGGACGTACATCGATATAATCAAACAGAATTCAAATACGTTAATTTTTTGATGAATTTTGGAATTTTTTTCATTAAAATCGGATAATAAATATTTTCAAGATGGCTTCCAAATTTCAAGATGGCGTATATGACGTCATACTGCCGGATGATATATATGCTATGAAAAAAGTGGTGGGAGTCAGTATGCCAGTAGTCACTGTGAGGGAAGGATCGGTCGCCATTTTTTTGCCCTCACCGGGTTCGAACCGAGGACTCCGAATTCCGTGTCGTAAAAGTATATTTTTTATAATTATTTTGTTAAAATTTTATTATTTGAATTTTTTTATAATTTTTAAAAAAAATTTCATTAAAATCGGATAATAAATAAAAAAGTTAAAGATGGCGGACGTAACGGAAACTGCAACGGTGACGACATAATCCAAGATGGCGGTCATAATCCTAGATGACGTAAGAGGCTTATCGGAGGCTGTAAACAAGGATGCTTAAGCCTCTTTTAGGAATTTGGGTTCTTTCTAAGACAAAATGACTTTTGAGGATTTTCGAAATCCTAATTTTTGAATTGAGGAATTTTTTGAGATTTTTTGGCGGAATTTTTTTCCACAGAAATGGAAATTTTGGCGATTTTTGAGGAATTTTGGGCAATTTTTGCCCAATTTTGGCGAATTTTGAGGGTCAAAGGTCAAGGTCAAACTTGTCCCGTTACGCTATGTCCCGTTACACTCATCCAAGATGGCCGCCGTGACGTCACAATCCAAGATGGCGGACCGACAATCCCACTCCTCAATCCTCAGCCTGAAGCCTGTCCCAGCTCCGGCCAAACTATACTACTGGCGGGTAAAAAAGTTCAGATCGGGGAAAGAGGGAAATTGGTTTGCAGTAATGGAGTCTTTTCTTGGATTATTTTCTGTATGAATAGAGTAACATAGATTAAAAACAAATTGGAATATTAAAAACATAATATTCACAAATTATTAATACCATTTTGTTGAATATAATTACAATAGTGTAATAAAATGCACTGATATTTTTATGCCATTCTGTTAAAGTGAAAAAAGAAAATACCAAAGAAATACTCAACAAAATTCTACCATAATAATTAAGATGTCAAAAATTGTTTATTACACTGTGTTGTTTTTGGTGAATTCGTTTACAAGTTCTTTGTTCAGTGCTCATTTGCGTTCGCAACAGTAGACCCTTAGGAATAATGTCTTATTCGCGGGATTCATTCTTGGTTATGTTCGATCCGGAATTTCTTAAGGGGGGAAATGTAACTGACTTGGCCCTAGAAGAGCTATTTTTCTCGGAGTGCTTCCCATTTCACTGTTGACCCAAATCACAGTCACTGGCACTGAAGACCTAGGCTGTTAAACTTCGCTCAAATTTCTCAGTTGTTGCCATTTCTTCCATCCCATCATTCCATACATTCTCGAGATCTAATTTAGGAAGTTTCTTCATCTCATTAGATAACAATCATTGAATTGTAAAACAACACAAGACATTAATTAATAAATTTCTTATGGGTTTGTGTGCACCCACCCATCATTATATGGTTATTTTACAGCTGGAAATTCTAAAAAAATTGTCCTTCTTAGTGAACAACTTTGAAGGACTTTAGATTTGTTTCTTACCAGTAGTAAAAAATTCCGTATCAATAAAAAATCGCACTATACCAACACTACATGTGGTTTTCATCAAAGATTTCTGAACTAGTAAACTTCTCCAGAATTTAACAGACATCGATGACGATGTCGAAAATGAAGTGACAATTAGTGAAGCTTATGAAGGAATAAGAAAAAAGGCATCTGGTATTGGACGGGCTATGCACATTGTCGACAATGATGGGTCGGCTTAGACCCGCCATAGCCTCAGGGAGTCGCCACCAGTGCAGCAATGAAGGAAAAAAATATAGTACACAAAGGGTAGCACATATTAGCAGCTAGTTATTGTAAATTCGTATTACTAAAACAATAAACTAAACGCTCTATTTCGAAAGAAAGGTGCATAATGTGGCATACCCAACTAAAAGCCTCGATGTAATATGATAAAACTAAATTTTCATTATGTTCACAAAGTAGCTTTAGAAAATAAAACAAAAAAAACATTACAGCTTTATATATAACAACATAAGGCAGCGATATATAGGCCATATCTCCAGGAATTGCATCCATTTTTCAGAAATCAAAAATATCAATTTTTACGGCCGCGACATTCACTTTAGTACAGCATGGAATTATCTTCAACATAGTTAGGTCCGCCCAACGCACTCGACCCTCACTTGTCAACTGCCGTGAAACCTCAGGATATGGGAATTTCTCATTGCCATATTCGGTTTCACATGCAGGGATGATCTAACATTACTACCACATCGCCAGTTTGGTCGGGATTTTAAGTTCGCGATTTGCATTTTGACCACGTTTTCGGGCAAATCTCCCACTGTGCGACGGCAGAAATCTCTCGAAACACGTGTCGGCGGCTCGCGTAACTCCGCAACTGTCAGGTTTTGGATGTCAAACTAATAGCGCCGCGCGGGGAGCTGAGGGCGGGTGGGAGGGGAAGCGGCGACCCAGGTGCGCACGGCACATCTCATGTTGCGCGGCCACATGATGTCAGCCAGCAGTGCTCCTGCACGTGTCGCGACCTTGCTCACGTTCGTAACAATATTGTTACGATTTACAGGGTTCATAAAGGATAGCCCAATTAAAGATTTTATTACACACACAGTTTTATTTAATGCCACTAGTTATTTCGCTACAAATGATCTAAAATGGCAAATAATCAATTGCACTGAAAAATATTGCTTCTCCAGTCACTCGTTTTTACACACCGCACACCTCGCTGGGCCGCAACTCTGGCGCCAGTCTCGCCGCAGCACCCCTAGTGGGTCTCCGCCGCGGGACTCCGTCGCCGCACTCCGCCGCCGCCGACGCACTTGGCTTCGCCGAGTATCAGCTCGACGATTCGCTCGGAACTTCGCTCGGGACTCCGCCGCACCCGCGGCACTATCGCCCAGAAACTTCGCCACGGGAAAGCTCCCGCCTGAACTCTCTCTCTCTCTCTCTGAACTCAAGACTCCCTCGGCCGGCGTCCCGGGCATATATAGCCTATATAGGCCCAGTCACCTTCCAGAACTCCCGAGCGCGGCTGGGGCCAGTCACGTCATTCCGCGCCGACCCGACGGCAGAAATCTCTCGAAACATGTGTCGGCGGCTCGCGTAACTCCGCAGCTGTCCGGTGTCAGTTACGTGTCAAAGGCAAGGCGCCGCGCAGGGATAGGTGGGAAGGAGGGGGAAAGCGACAATCCTTGTTATCTTCCAGGCGCGCGCGGTGCATCTCATGTTGCGGCAGCCGCCAGCCAGCTCTGCACCTGCACGTGTCCCGGCCTTGCTCACATTCGTAACATTATGATGGTACGGATGTTCATTAAAACAAATGAATGTAATGGACTTTTGCACGAAAGCGTAATAGAAACAAATAATAATATGAAACAAAAATTTAAAAAAAAATTGAGATACATTTCTTTGAAAAAAGGTTTAGGTAGGTACTCACATTAGCCTTAATAAGTAAATAAACACTTTCATACTGTTTTCTTAACTGTCAGGTTAGAAAAGATTACGAACGAACTCACAGGAAGAAGAAGAAAAAAAGAGAAGTAAATCTTGGCGGAAATGATCTGTAACGCGAAGTTTCTGAGCTCAGAACACGGTGTAAGTATGCAAATATAAACTGGCGCCCCGATGCAATAACTAAAGTGAAAGGGGGTGAGACAGGAAAAAAAAATTAATCTAGTAACTGAATGCGTGTGCACAGTGACGGAGACACTTATGTTTCCATTTCATCGCCCGCAGAGTCTAGGGGAGGGGAGTTGGGGGGAGGGTAATTTTTTTTCCAGCCCTCATACCTCACGAAGAGCTACTGCAGGGGGTAATGCAACTTGCTGTAACTGGGGGAAGGGGGGAGGGGGTGTAACGATAATGGGAGCAAGTAATCTCCAGTGTAAGGCAACGAGCATCATGGGAGCGCAAACCACCCTCGCAACATCAATTCAACGGTATTCGAAATGGCCGACACGAGATGGGGGTGGGGAAGGGAGGTATGAGGCCTCCCCGCACTATGAAGCGGGGGGTTCTCACTGTCCCATAAAGCACAGCCTGTTGTCTTAACTGGATATTCTAGGCCGGAGATGTTCTTTCCGCCGGGCGAGATACGAGACTTAACGGGACGAATTGAGAAAGCTGGCTGCGCCCCCCTCACTGCCATTCCAAGTGCGCGAGTGACTCAACACGACAATTTCCTAAGGCTGATTCAAAACACTGTTAGGGGTTTCTTTAGGATTGTTCAAGAAATAAGTTTCTTACACAGCATAAAGCAATAACTAACACCTATTAATACAAAACCAATATCAAAACTCCATGAGTATCGCAAGATTTGTCTGAAGTAGCTTGGCTTTTGAGATGTAGCCGTGACGAAGGCGAATATTTTACACACGTTTCGGTCGATGTTGACATATTCCAGTTACCTACTGGTAACCAGTAGCCTATCTACTTTTTAGCAGCTACCATTAAGTAACTGCTAAATTGAAGATGGCAAAAGCAATGTCAATATGTTTAATATTCTTGACGAGTCCTATACTACATGTACAATATAATTGTATATTTTTGTAGTCGACTTGGATAATAAAATTACTATACTATACTAACCGAAACATTGATGAAAGGTTCGCCTTCGACGCGGCTAGAACCCACAAACCAAGCAACTTAAACCACTAAAACAACTGCAGTATCGAATATTACCTTAAGTGGTTATCGCGAATGCAATAAGGTAAGTATATAAATTCTCTCACAGCCATAACTAATGTATGACATGGCTTTGAACACCTCAACGGAGATAAGCAACACAACATTAGCAATGGCGAACATCTAACATAATAAAGGTGCGAAGTCTGCAAGACGCTAAGTAGTTGTGTATTAAGTAACCGGCGGTAAGGAACGATTTGGGGTTTAATCCACATACACTTTATTTTGTTTCTTGGTGTCGATAATAAGTCCTGCACACAATGTCAGCCATAAACTTCTGCAGGGCTCCAACATTAGATCAACCTGGAACTTACATTTGAACGATGATTTTTATAACTTCTCTTAAAAAAAATTATGTTTCCATTAAAATTTGAATAAATAACGTTCACACTGTACAATGAATAGGGATATAGCAATTTAATGACAAACATATTACTACATGTGAGTCGGTAATAAAAAAAAAGCCGGCGCGTGGCACTGGGAACCTGAAAGTACAATTAATTTCTTCAGTCTGAAAGTAGAAGGTATTAAATGATATCTTAACCAAATAAATTTTTTTAAGTGTCCAATATCACAGCGTGTATGGCCTGTACAAAACAAGGGGGAAAAAAAAGAAAGTATTTCAGTTACCAACGCCAGACATGTGTAACCTCTAACCAATTCATGTGTTATGTTGAAAATACATATTTAATACGAAACTCGGGGATGAAATTTAAAGTAGTATTATTTTTAAAAAAATAATTCCGAGCGTAGTAAATATACAAAAATTGTGTTTTCAATAACACTTCAGGAAGCGAATCACACGTAGTTTCCGCACCCGCCGCTAGAATTCGCTGCCGGAGCAGCTACGTCGACTATTAATAATTTGCAGGCCGAAATACAAACGGCGCCGATAAAAAGCTAAAATGACTCGAAAAGATACTACTCCCCCGGCTTTGTACCTGAATTATATTAAAATAATGCCCAACTTGTTAAAATTAATTTAACAGTTAATACTCTAAAAGTTTCACTTTGGGTTTTTGAACTCTGGTTCGCGCCATTCGCCACAAGGGGCAGCACTGAGGTTACATCATTTCCGTTTCTTGCGACTTCCGTTCGACTAATGAAACTGCTCCTTCCGAAGGCTAAAATGTTCCGCCTGGAAAGAAACACAGAAACAACCTCCGCGCGCGGAGAGCAGAGCCGGGCACGCCCCAGCGAGCGGCGCCGTGGGAACCGAGGCTGTTTGTTCTCCCCGGACACAGTCCAGCACGTCACGGACACGACCGCTGCACCGTCGATGCGCTTCAATGTCCGTTAATTTTCATACGAGGAGTAGTCGGATATCATTTCAACTTTAAACAAATAAACCTGAAAGACAGGTGCAGAAACAATACAAATATCACTTCAAAAAATTTTTTATGCGTATAGCATAAAGGTCAGAGACAGCGGGGAATAAAATCATATAACTAATTCCCTTAATTTATCTCAACAGTTTTTTGTTGATAATGTACGCAAAAAAAAATATAGACGGAACGAATAATGTTCATTCGTCAGAATCAAACGAAATTGCGTACAGAATAAATCAATTTGTTTTATATTTTTATTTTTTTGTTTCATAATTATTTTATGAAAACTTAGTTTCATTGACTTTGATTTTTTCTCATATCTCATGTTGAGGATTAATTGAAAATTTAATCACGACCTTAGATTTACGAGAAAAGAAATGTTTTTAATAAAAAAATTAGTAAAGCTCAACGTGCTTCTCGCTCATCGTCTGTTTCATTTCTTCGTTGTTCTTTTCGTTTCTTCTTTTTAGATTTATCACTGGAAATATTTCCTCCTCTTTTACGTGTCCGCATTTTACAAATTGTTCTGGATCCATTTGATACAGAAATCTTATTCGATGGTGAAGAAATATCTGAAAAAATGTAAATACTATTTTACATACTCAAATGTAATTTCAGAACATCTACAATATTCTCAAATTGAATATTACTTTACATCCTCGAACTTTAATTAAAAATTGTTAGATTCGTTAATAAATTTACTTAAATTTATTACATTGGAAAATGTTTACTAAAATTTATTTTACTTACTATCATGTAAACGTTCATTTTTATCAGCTGTAGTCTTTTGTCAAAAATATACTAAATCAAACGTCTCACTATCTCCTTTATATACTCTCCTAAGCTGGAACGTATTCTTCAATATTTTCAAACATTCCGCAACTTTCTAGAACATTTGATATAATTTCAGAACATCTACAATATTTTCAAATCGAATATTATTAACATAATAATAGAACAAATATCCTTTAATACTTTAGAAATTAATTTTGACGACTTATAAAATAAGTTAAAATATTTACTTTACGATTTGACGATCATTAGTAAATATTGAAATGTAGAGATGGCGCAGCGAAGGTCTATCAGTAGACACACAATAAACTGTTAACCTGCCTACATTCATTCGACGCCATGTCCGATCCGGTCTTGAGGCAATTTTTAAAATATTTATTTATTTGTAAAATTAGCTTTTGTACTAAAATCAAACCTTCTTCGCCTTAGAAGAATGAAGGTCTACCAACCCATATAACTCACATAGGGATGCAAGGATTGGTTGTGTAGTTATAAAGGAACTCACATGAAAATCGCACTGACTTTTACTATATATATATTACATAAAAATGATACTTCTATAACGTTAGTTTACCATGAGGTAGTCATCGGGAGAACCTGGTTGCCACGGGGCAAGCATGCCGTATCGGGGGAGTTGCGTGACTCACCACAGCGCAAACGCGGAAGAGGCGGCGAGTCCAGAGCGACAACCTTCAGGGATAAAACATCGTACACTGATGATGAGTGGGCGACCAGCTACGTGGTTAAGATAGGCGACTGTACGGCAAGACGTACGTACATGGAAGACCGGAGAGCTATCCCATTGTCCTCGAGTGGGCGACGAGTTCGGCTCGCCGATAGCTCACGTATTAAGGCCGCCTGCGAACACTGTAGCTTAGGTGTTGGGTAGATACTGTACCTTCACGTGAACGCTCCATAACCAGCGATGGATGAATGACATTGTAACTCCAAGGTGCCAAACGTACCAACTATGACCAGAGCACCCAAGCACCCTCCACAAAAACTTTTTTTTTCTATCGTAGGTAACTTTAGTCGAGATTTATATTCTGAAATATTTCTTTGTATTATTTTTTGACCCAATTAAATAAATATTTAATTATTGTTTGAAATACTATGTGATTAAGGTCCTAAGTGAGATAAAAATGTTATAAAAAATGTACATCAAAGTATAATATTCTGCACAAAAAAATAATATAAATTTAAAAAAATTACCGCGTGTATTTAAGTAAGCGCAGTACTTGGTGCAATAATTTTGCCTGCCAATAATTAATAGAAATAAAATAATAAAAGTACTGGAGGGATATTACAATTAGGTTTGGAAAAGTATATATACAATCAAATTAAAAATAAATAAATACTCAGCATTTAATATATTTAACTATTTAATTTAGAAAAATAATCGAGATAAATTTTAATTATTAATAAACATTTTTGTATACGTACGCTTTGTCACTACGCTACCGAAGTACAACATAAACTGAATAAAATTATATGTAACGAATATGATAATGCTAAATTTCTCACGAATTTTTAAGTTGATTACTCCGTTCTGTAACTATTTAAGTTTACGATTTCTATTCGAGAATAGTTCTGCTACTAAAAATTTTCATTTGGCACACCAATGTTTACGAATTGGAAAAAAAAATAAAATAGGTTTATGCCTCAACATGTAGGTCTGTCATGTTTTTTGGTATGTAGTTTTTTTTTCATTCTGTGAATATTTCGTTGCAAAGGTGCGCGCACATCGCAAAAATTCTCTATCGTTTTTTTTCATGACGCTCCTAAAAAATATAACTTCAAAAAACAATTTCAACAAAAATTGTTTGCTAGAAAGGTTAGAGAAAACCATATGTAATGAAACAAAAAGCAACATGATTGGTTCAAATCCTAGGTAATTTAAATATATTTTACTTTCAGAAAATATATTTCGGTATATCTTCTTGTCCTAAAAATTTTTATAGGAATATAAATTCTAAAGAAATTGCAAATTTTAACTTTAAGCCGCAGATTAAAAGGCAGTTGTTGGCTAACAAAAGCTTAGATGTATTTATTATTTTTGTACAAACATTTAAAAATAACACACTATCAATCATGTTGCACCAAATACAGTTAAATCGAGGAGGGACAAAACCTTTTATAAAAATAAGCACTTGGTTTGAGAACTGGATTAAAAATTTGTTATTCCAATGGAAAATCAATTCAGAACTTTCGTGTCGTATAAAATCACCTAGTGATATTTTACGGTCACAAAATAAAACAGCATCCACACTTGCCATGCACGTGAAGAGACGTGATAAAAACGTTGGCCACAAAAAAAAAAGCACGACCACCACCACCACACACTACGGACGCACGGAAATCCCTAATTGTACGAGCTTCCTCAAAAACTATAACGCAAGGAACTATTTCTGCCACGATCTCAATCTGCTGTTTGGATATTCGCGTGCGGCTTGCGTAACAAAATAACCTCAAAGTTCGTTTAAACATAGCAGACATCAATCACAAAACGTCGATGCTAACCTAGAACCTAGTAAATAAGAAAGAGGTTGGGTCGCATTTTATTTGCGCGAAAACTGGCATCTAGAATTGCTAAGCGACGCGCCATTTGACGAAACACGAACAGCAGGACAGACAATAACGAGGAGGGACGTTACAAGAAACTCCAATTAGGCCGGGACGAGACCAGAGCGCATGAACATGTATCATGCGTGTGTGGTGTGACAGCCGTCGCAACTAGGTCAGAAGGTAATTGCGGTTGGCTGGGAGCACTTGCCGGGGGAGGGGATGAACTGTCCGATGCTTCACGGCGCGCCCAAGCCGTGTCGGGCGGGCTGCGTCACCGGCGGTCGCAGGGGCGGAGGATCTCTTCGGCAAACGGATACGCATACTCTATAACTAACTTATTACGTACTTTAAAAATGCACGAATCCAAACGATGAGACAACACTCTATACTCTCTGAAGAAGGTTGTGCTGTAAGTAAATGTTCAAGAGAAGAAGAAAAAAACTTTAAACTTCTCAATGTCATTCTTCTGACTTCTCCGCCACTCAAGGGTTGTAACCTGTGATGGTACTTCATTCTCAAAAAGCAATTCTTGAAAACGTATGCTTTTTGATTTAAATTTATAAATTAATGGAAGCAATGAACTCCACGAGTACCTTGGTTTTGCAAACTCAAATACTAAGCGTTTTATATTCTTCAGTAAAATAAACATCAAGTGATGATTTTTTTTAAAATTTAACATGTAAACTAAAAAAATGAGCAGGTGTCAGTGCCATAATATTTTTTTTTATTTGTGTATGCTATTTTAAATTTTTTGTACTTTCTATTTTCATTTGAAGATACTCCACAGGAGCAATGACTCATAAATAGTGCATTTATTTTTTCGAACATCATCAAGGGCTTGGCAATAGTCTTCAAAATATTAAGTAAATCCTTTACATTATGTTTCAATGCCATGTTAGAAATTTGTTTTGTACTAATTCATCAATAGTGTCACGATGTTCCTCACAAATCTGTAACAGAGTTCCCTAACCTATAACATATACTTCAAGACATTTGCGAGGATTAATTTTTGAACATATTGTCTGTAACATGCCTTAGGAAAATAGTTTTTTCTGAAATATTTTATTAGGGTTAACACATGTTCTGTCACGCTTAAAATTTTCAAGCCATTTGCTAACAAGTTTAATATGTGATATGTGATGATATTCACATCTTCCATTATTTTCCAAAATGTGTCGCATTTTTGAGTCACTGACAGGATCATCAGTAACAACAGAGCTACCCTTGCAACTGAAGTCCTCACACATTTATATACCATTAACAGTCACTTCTGCCAGATAATTGGCAGTGTGGGCATGGCTAGATGTTTCAATTGTGTTCACTAAATATACATTATCAAAATTTGGTCGTAACTGAAGCACATATTATTGGTTCACTGTGGACATTTGAGCATGAATCACACACAATACACACCCTTTCATTTTCCAGAAAAAGGGAACAAGTTTTATTTTCTTATTTACAAATAACGTCTAGGAATGGACCACTAATTTCTTTTCTGTTTGAACGAGGGTAGTCTAAGCTAGCTGTTACACAAGTTCCACAAACTAAGGATGTTCGACACTACGAAAAGATGTACTTTTTTGCAAATATAAAGCGAACTACTTACTGATACAAAGACTCTTCCTGATCGAACTATGTAGGAATCCATTAGTGTGTTATTTCAACTGTTTATTTATTTTAGGCAAAAATATATTTTGGTTAAATTCCCTTTTGATGCTGTCGGAGATGATGTAAAATGAGTGGATGTGCGAGTTTTGCTTGTGGAAGCTGTAATGCTGTCTGAATGAGAAATTACAAAGGGGAAAAAGTATTAGAAATGAAGACATTTTACCTTGAATAATAACTCTGAACCCATATTAGACAACTTGGTGGCATGCTTTGCTTCTGCCAGGTTTTCAATGCAGACTGCATAAAGCTGGATTCAAGCATGAAATATAAGAAAAATTTAAGAATTTAGAATTATGCAGCAAGTTCTGATACTGCACTTTTGATACGCCATGACAACATTCTTAGAATTAACCACCTACAGAACAATGTTAGGCCTACATATTAATAATAATATTGTCTCATAAATTATTATTTTAGGCTATTAAAATCATTAATTAAAGTCAATTATCAATACAATGCTTGCAGGGTAAACACAGTCTAAAGCAAAATAAATAAAAAAATCCCTTTCGGCACGGTCTACAGAGGGAGTTAGATTTCGAAGTATCTATTTCTTATAGAAATATTTTGGAAACTTCTTTAAACTCCTAGATAACTTTCAGGGCATAATGTAGTCTACATAACGTCCTATAACGTTCGCCAATATTCAAAAAAGATCGATTCAACATTTTTTTATCCCCCATGCAGCGAAAATATTTTGAGTGTTTTTAACTAAATGCATACAGCTTTAACGAATTCCATATTATGCCTACTAAGGAAGTTAATTAATTATTTTTGATCTTCAAACACTATTTTACATCCCTTGCACTAATACGTGGTCGTGTAATTATTTAAGACAAAAGTTTAAGGTAACATTAAAAAGGTCATTAATAAATTTCGACGAATTTGATACTGAGAAAGATTTTTATTTCAATTTTTTTTAATTTTTAACTCCTGTTTTAACGATTTTTTAAAATTCTATCTCTTATTTTTTCAAACCTTTGCAGCAATAGTTCACCTAATAAAAAATTGTTTCAAACAAAAGTTTTAGATAAAAATTATAATATTTACAAACAATTAGAACGTATTTGAAAGTGTACCTACTAGGTGAGTTTTTTTTATTCTGCCCCTTATTTTTTCAACCCCTTGCATAATGTTAAATTTACCAGAACTAGCCCTAACTAATAGCAATAAAGATTAAATAAAAAAAACTAAACTACTACTTTCAGTACTCGCCAGTTATGTGTAACATCTAACCTCGGTAAAGAGCACATTCATGTGTTTTCATTTTGCAAACACACTTATAATACGAAAATCGCACACGAAATTCACCGTACACACATACCGAGCGTGATGAAAATACGAAAATAGTGTTTTAAACTACATCTCTGGACAATGATCACATGCAGTTTCCGCACCCATCGGTAGAATTAGCTGCCGGAGAGTATTCGATTTGCAGAGCGGAAGGTTAAAACCATGTAATGAAACTGCTCCGATAAAAGCGAAAAAGACTTGAAAAAATACTATACCCGGCTATGGACCTGAGTTATGATAAATAATTGTATTAAAATACTGCCCATTTTGTAAACATTAACTTAACAGTTGATACTGTAAAGTTTCCCTTTGGCTTTGTGAACGTTGGTTCGCGCCATCCGCCACAGATGGCAGTATTGTGGTGGTTACACATTCCCGTTATGCGACTTCCGTTCCGCTCACGAAACTACTACTACCGAATGCCGTGTACCGAGGGAAACCTTTTCACAGACGAGAGAGCCAAACGTCCGATCGTGCATCTTAAGGGTTTTTTTTTATTCATTGTAACTCATGATAACTAATGTTCAATTAAATTAGGTTAGCTACATTATAAATACTTTAAAACATTGTGAACTGTTGATTTGGTTAGGATAGCCACATTAAAGATACTGTGAAATCATGTAAACGGATTCCCAGCCTTGGATAGCTACATATTAAAAAGTTATTTGCTAAGCAACCATAAAATGATTTTACAGTATTTTTAATGTAGCTATACTTACCTAATATAACCAACCATCCACAATGTTTTAAAGTATTTATAATGTAGCTAACCTATCCAGTGGCGTAGCCAGGATTTGTGTATGGGGGGGGGGGGGGGTGTTAAGAAGAATGGCGGCCCCTCCCCCCCCCCCCCCCGCGGTATTAAAGCGCGGGGTCCGGGGGTCCTCCCCGCGGGAAAATTTGGATTTTAAGGTGTAAAATAGTGCTATTTTAGCAGTTTCCGGTACTCGTATTTAAATATTGTAATGGTAAATTTTTTATTAATTTTAATATGAAATTTGTTTGAGTGAAGAATAAGAAATTAATTAAATATTTGGTGCTAAGGGGGGGGGTTGAACCCCTAAACCCCCCCCCCCCCCGGCTATGCCCCTGAACCTATCCTAATCAACCGCAAAATTTAATGTCACACCGGTTTATACAATGAGATAGAACAGAAAAAAATAAAGCGAGCATGAACTTCGGGTGTGGCTCTCTCGCCTGTGAAATGAAGGCCTCCCGTGTACCAGGCGCCTAGACCTAACTTGCGATGCTAAACGGAATGTGCCGATGGGAAAAGGAAAGACGTCGGGCACAGCATCTGCGATGCGAGACGCGTCGCAGGAGCCAGGTTCTTTCACATTCCGCGCGCGCGTGCCCGGAGCGCGTCTGAAGACGTAACTGCGAGGGATTCGGCGTCAGGCGCGGGTGAAGGGGGGGGGGGGGGGTAATGCAATCAGGGGAGGGACAGGGAGGGACCCGGACACAGAAGAAATGGGAGTCGGATGGCTGCGGGGCTGTAAATTGTGTCAAAAGAGACAAGGGCGATCAATACCCCGGCCATCTTCGTGGGCGACTGTCGCCTCGCCGCTGCACCTCAGGCTCGTGTCCGCACTTGCCTCGGGTCAACTGCACCAGGATTTCATACGGGTCAACTGCACCAGGATTTCATACTATGTACCTTAATATGTTACATATTACAAAATCTGATAATCGTCTAACAGTGATAAAATCATACTATAACTTAATGTGTTGAACAATGTTGTCCGTAAATGCGTGTGACAATGCTTTTGAGAAAATATTTTTATCTTATTTAAAAGATAAAATTTATTAGCTGGAATCAAGAGTTTCAAAAATAAAAATGATTCGAGGACATAAATGGAGATTTTCTGGTTTTGTAGAGCCATTTGATGCTGAAATCGCACTGCAAAATATATAATATCAATGTACCAGCCCGAACATTCAAAAACAAAATTCTGACATGCATTTCAGTAACGATGCTATGAAAACATAAAATCTTCCTAATCAAAAAGTCTGCTGCACCCGTGAATTTTGTCACTTTCAAGTTATAAAAGTCAAACGGGATTCGCTAGGTAATTATTTATTTCTGACGGCACACGTCGCGATATCGTGATCCCAGCACGAGCAGACAAGAACGACTGAAAGCAGGCCGGGCGAGCACGCCGACTCGCTACGGCGGACCGAGTGTACCCGGGGATGTGTCGCGGCAGTAATATCGGCTCGCGGCGGTGAAGTATGACAAGTTAATGCGAAAGGGCGGGGGTGCAAGGTGCGTCTCCCCCGACATGACAGGGACGGTTGAGAAGGGAGAAGAAGACACTTGCTGATAGGAGGGGAGGGATGGCAAAACCAGAGGCTGCTGAAGGGGCGAAGTAATATATTTCGCGGCGTAATTTCCAAACGCCCTGCATTCATTACTGCACCGCACTCGCTAACCCCCCCCCCCCCCCCTTCAACATAGCAATCACGTCTCATCCCCGCCCGTCGTATTTTTCTCCCCACATCCTCTCCGAGGGGCGAGTTATTGCTGCTTGCGGGGGAGGAATATGAGGTGTCTCGACTTCCTGCTCGGCCCGCAATCACTTCAGTAATTCACCCGGTCCGCAGGCACGCGCTGGTACAGTCTGGCCAGGAAGCTGCGTGACTGCAGGCCACGGCCCTAGCCAGGGAGACGGCCCACTTCAGCAATTACACCAGTCTTTTGAAGAGCAAGTTTTCTTCATAATTGATTCTCCCGCCAAAATAACAGGGAAAAGAAAACATTTGAAACTCCAATGAGTTACACACAGATATTTAAGTAATGATGTTTCTTGAGACAATGAAACTGAACATATTATTTGTTTTTTATACTTGTTTTTAAGTCAAATAATTGGTGACGTTAAAATAGGTCATAAAACATGTACACGCATGTATAAATATATTAATGTTGTTAAATACATTAAACACACATGTCAAGTTTGTATGAAAGACTCTCTTAGGCATCTTGGACAGTGATAGGCGTGCAAATCGACATTAAAAATAGACTACTTGGAAAGGGGAGGATATACATACATGAAGCTAAGTTTCTTTAATTTTCTTATTCTCTCTTAAGTCGTGCTAGGTCCTTGGACGACAAAAAACGCGGATCTCTAGCAAATGGGAAGCGTGGCAGACGCTACAACCTTCCCAGCCCCATTTGAACATTACCAAATTTAAGTGACCCCATCAGATGCAATCCACCCGAAAGGTGACATTTGGCAGCATCCATTGGACCAACATACAGAGACTTATTTGTGTACAAGTATGAGAAGTGTATTCTGGTAACAGAAAATAACGCGAATTTTGCATGTTTTTATTTAGTCAGCAACTGTTACCGAGGCCGGCAAGGATAAATGAACGTCAAATTCAAGAAAATGCCAAACAAAACGTTACCCAACATCAATTCCAGTGTAAGCGTGGTTCTTTATAGGTGGCTCAATTATTCGTAAGTCGTTAAATCATGAAGAGTATTTCGACCAAACATTCATTCAATTATTCAATTAATATATAGGTCATACTTCTAGCTAAACTATATTTTATTCAAATGTGGACTCCGAGGCTAAAAATAGTAGCGTCTTAAATTTTGTTGAAATAAGATATGATTCGTTGTCACACATGGTGCGAAGCGGAGGAGTATCAAGGCAGTGGACTTTATTCCAGAGGACGTAAGTTCGGATCATGGACCGGCCATCCAAATTTCGGGTATTCCTCTGTTTTCCAACATCTCCCCAGGCAAACGATGGAATGGTGTTTTACTATAGGCCTTGGCTGATTCCTTCCATTATATATATATATATATATATATATATATATATATATCCCTGATAACTTCCCTCTCAGCTTCACTCATTTTAATTTTATCGTTGTATTCTCCACGCCTCGTGTCCCATATTTGTTTACAAACTGCTCCACATTGAAACCGACAGGTGGAACGCGCTCGGAGGACTCGGCTAGGCGACTGGTGTGAAGTAGTGTCACTGGTGGGTATGAGAAGCTGAGCGGCACAGGTGCCTGATGGCCGCCCGCCAGAGCGGACGAGTTGCCTGCGTGTGAAGGTGTTCGGGCGGTTGGTTCCCGATCATCTGCTGAATCACCGCACTCCTGACACCCGTCCGTTCAACCAGTGGAATCAACTAGTCGCCTCGTCTGGAAGGGTCTCAGGGACCTTCCTATCTGAGCACACACGCTGTGGGCAGAGCTTCAGAACAAACCACGCCATTTCAAAACTGCTCGAGATACACCAGAAAGTGTTCTGTATATGAAATTCATGTAAGAATATACTGAGGGCGGATGAGTATTAATGTTTACATACTTCGTTTTTAACTGTATTTTTAGGAGAAAAAAGGGCTAAAATGAGAATTTTCACATTAATTTATGGACATGAAACGCCCGGTAAAGATTCTTCAAAGCACCCAACGACCTTGCATTACGCACCTTTATCTTCATTTCTCCGCCATTTAATTTAAAACGGTTACCGATCAAATTTCTAAGTTGCCTTAAGCACGACGAGAAGACTGCGCGCCAGTTTACAGCCTTGCGCCTAGAGGCGATACCGCGCTAGAAGCACCACAGAGAGTGGGTTATTGTCTGTTACAACTGGCTGTTGAGATATGCCAAAGGTTTTTGCTCGATATTAAAAATTGGTCTTCGTTAAGGCAGTTGTAGTAATAAAAATTAATTCAATACTATACGCCAATTATTTCACAGGATAGGTAAACTATTTGTAACAGCCAGTCACTATTAATTAAATCTCTTGATAATAGCATTGAATTCCATGACTTATAATATTTCAATTACTTACATCAATAGCACCTTTGTTAGTTGCATTTTCTTCGGTGAGATATTTCAGCTTAAATGAAGCCAAATATGTAGGGTATATAGGATTGCTAGCAAATTCGTGATAAAATATTTCCTAACTTTCCCAGATTCGGAAAAAATAAATTCTCCCCGATCACTGTCATTTGTCAATAAACAGCCAATATTCTAACACATTGATTACGTTAACTTTAAACGTGTGTGTAGCATAGCTAAAACTATGGTTTGAACACAGGAAGCATACGGGGTAAAAGTGCAAAAAAAACATAAGACCCATCAGTTATAACTTACTTATTCAGTAACCTCATCACAAAGCAGAAAAAAAAATATGAATACTATTCCCTTACTAACTAAGATATTCCCTCACTTTTTACACACTTTTCCCTATTGGCCAAAAATCCCCTGACCTTCCCAGATTTTTTTTTTTTTCAGTTTTCCTTGTCGCTCGCTCGTGGAGCGAACAGGAAACACGACAGGTGGAAGATCTGGCCCGTCGAACTCCGTGGCACCAGGTGGACCTTGACGCGAGCAGAGTGTGTTGCTGGTTTGGACTTTCGGAAACCGGCCGAACGCCAGAGGTGTCGCATTCTTCGCCGTGGGAGAAAGTAATGAACGTAGGTGCGAGGAAAAGAACGCATTCCAGTGAATAACCTGCTTCAAACTGGTCGAATCCCCAAAGGTTAAGTGCCCGGTCAGGTAAAGCGGACTGACTGCATCTAATCATCTCAGCCAGTGAAAAAGAATCGCAGCTATCGCTGATTTTACGTGCGAGCAGGGCCGCACATACGTTGGTTGGGTGGGGGAGGGGGGGGGGTAAGTAATATAATCACCCCCGCCCCAAAGGAATCATAACAATCTACCATTCCCATCAACAAAGGGTAATACATGGAAAGCAAACAGCGGGCAGAGCTATTTCTCCCCACTTCCCCCTCAGCAAATGAAATCCTGCATACGAGTGATTACGACTCAGCTGTTACTATTGCTTAAAAAAACCTTACGACATTTTTAACCCACTAACAAAACGAAACACCATAACTTGACACGGACGTTTACGTGATGCTAACCGAGAGACCCCAACATTAACCTAGAATGATGCGACAGCTTCCGTTTGTTTACGGGCTATTTTTGTAACGGAAGTAAATCAATTTTACGTCGACAGTCAGCTGGGACCCAGAAATGTTCTGGCCACAGAAAGGCGAGATTAAATGAAGCACGGCAGGCGTCGAGGCCATGGACGTAAATACGCGGGAGGGGAGAGGAGGTGAGGTAGGCCTCCCCTGGAATTAAGAAGCCCCTCACTGAGGGACTCCTACTTGCGCTTGCAAACGGGACTACGTTTAATCTGTAACTTTCTGTACATGATAAAGTTTTCTGGTCGTTGCATGGACATAGGGTAAAATGTGGGCAGTATTGCAACAGACAAGCACCATATCCACAGATGACTTGTGTAGGTTAACCCCGCGCGCACAATCCCCCCCCCCTCTCTCACTCTCTTCCCCCCCCCCCCCCTTTTGACAACGAATCCCAGAGATGTACGCCCTTGTTATGAGCCAAATCGCAGTGTGTGTCACTCGGTGCGCGAGGAGAGTGACGGATAGCCGCTGGGAAGCCTTCTTTTCACAGACAAGATAGCCAAACGCCCGCTCGTGCATCTTTGGTTTTTTTTTGTTCATTGTAAATAAATATGGCGGTGTTGATAAAAGGATACTAATGGTCAATTAGGTTAGGTTAGCTACATTATAAATACTTTTAAACATTGTGGACGGTTGATTTGGTTAGGATAGCTACATTAGATAGGGGGAAAAAAAAGCGAGCATGAACTTCGGGTGTGGCTCTCTCGTCTGTGAAAAGAAGGCTTCCCATAGCCGCTACGACCCCTTCTCCGTCAGGCATGTCCGACCTGAGCACATACCGGCGGAGAGTGGACCTTCTCACACGGCTCTCCGTAAAGCACAGTTCTCTCTCTGGCTAAAAAAAGTTCTGGAGGTGTTAACAAGACGCCCGGGCCATTCCATCAGTCGCACAGCCGCCAAACAGGTCACGTTCATATACGTGAAGTAGTGGTGCACATTGTTAAAATGAGAAGTTCTTATGACGGAAGAAATTATTTATTTATTTTATTTATTTATTCATAAATTTTGTAACATGCCCACCAACAGCCGAGGGCTTTAGCGGTTGGCACGACACATATATACAAGGACAACATATAAACAATACAAACAAAATACAAACAAACAAATAAAGTTTAAAATCTACCGTATGATGTAACGACTAAGTTAATAGTTAAACGTTTGCCAAGATTCTGGGAATAAAAAATAAAATCAAAGAGAAAAATAAAAGAACGGTTAATTTATCATTAGTTTCCTGATTTGCTCCGGGTATATAAAACTGTTATTGAATTCTTATAATGTCAAGTGAAAAGTGTTTTGAGCTAGTGCGATAAATACTATTGCGAAAAGAGGAACACGCGTTTTAAAAAGGCAACAGCACAACAAGAGAGTTTAGGTGTTTGCGCTTGAGTAGGTACAATTTTCACCATTCAGATTATAATTACGCGTGTAAAACGTGTAATAATGTTCGTAAAAAAAGTACACGTGCTCTATAAAGATACAATTATCAACAATGTCACTTTGCAGGCCGATCGGACCTTCGGAGCCAGTTGCTCGAAACGCGAGCCAGGTCCGATGCCGAAGCGCGTCGATGGCAGAATGCCGAGACGAGCCGAGCCGTCCCGATCAAGAGCTCGGCCTTCCATCTGGAAGCGGGGAGCTTTCTTTTCACAGACGAGTGAGCCAAACGCCCGCTCGTGCATCTTCGGTTTTTTTTTGTTCATTGTAAAAGGTTAGGTTAGCTACATTATAAATACTTTAAAACATTGTGGACGGTTGATTTGGTTAGGATAGCTACATTAAAGGTACTGTGAAATCATGTAAACGGTTTCCTAGCCCTGGATAGCTACATATTAAAAAGTTATTTGCTAAGCAAACATAAAATGATTTTACAGTACTTTTAATGTAGCTATACTTACCTAAAATAACCAACCATCCACAATGGTTTAAAGTATTTATAATGCAGCTAACCTATCCTAATCGACCGCAAAATTTAATGCCACACCGGTTTATACAATGAGATAGAACGGAAAAAAATAAAGCGAGCATGAAGTTCGGGGAACTTCGGGTGTGGCTCTCTCGTCTGTGAAATGAAGGTTTAACTCTGGAAGCACAGGTTAACACGACTGCCGACATCTCCGAGCCGAGCCGAACATTTCACACGGACCGCCCGGTCTTAAAAATGTACGAGTCAGTATTCGATTCACAAACTTCGCTGCAGTTAATCACAAAAAAAAAGTTGCTGACATGCACATTTCTAATAGAGTAGGATACTTCCCAAGGCTGGTATGCGCCTTAGAAACTGTAGTTGAACATCTGGTTAGTTGCATACAATATAGTAAGTGTTTAAAATTGTGCAGTGAGCGCCTGGATGATGTTTAACTGAGCGCAAAACTTGTCATTGTCGTAATATTATTGTATATCTGAAATGATTGGGGCTAACCTTAAAATTAATGTATTTTTTTACATTCAATATAATTTTTCGACAGCGACAAGTTTTTCAGTCGTTGAAGATTCAATTAAACAGTATCCAAGCGCTAAGTGTTCTACGTTTATACCGTCTCTATTAATTGTAGTAAAATTTGGCCAAGGTCAAATTTTAAATGCGGATGTCAGCACGTCAGACCATAAGTGACACGAATATTTTCATTTTATATATTTTTTTTCCCCCGTAGTAAACCTGCAGCTTTAAACTTATCTGCTAGGTACGCGAAAAGAGAGATCAACACTAGTTATAGGAAAAGTTTAACTGGAAAGAAATTTGATCAAGAAAATTGGTTGTCTGTAAAGTCGGTTTACGGACGATAGTTTAACGTGACGTCATAACAAAACATTAATGAAATGATTGCATACTTTTATGAATAAAATTTAATCATTTTTCTTTTAATAATAAAAGAATAAATACTTGACATTATACTAGTAATCAGATTTTTAAAATACAAGAATAATTAACCTTTATTGACGAAATTGTTGTTGTAATAAGCAACGAAAACCACATTAACTTTTCACTTCACTTTATAAACAGTCGACGAAACAGTTCACGTGTAGATGACTTGTAATTAATTTTTAAAACTGGCGTTTAGCTATATAGTTTAAATATAATTATGAACAAGTTTTCATATAAATAAACTGTAATCAAATATCTATCATGAATTTTATATATCACCATAATTTTTTTAGTCAATTGTAACATAACCTATTATTAGTGCACTCGCCGACAGCGTAACGGAACACAGCGTAACGGAACAATGAGCGTAACGGGACACAGCGTAACGGAACAATGTGCGTAACGGGACACTTTTTCGTGCGTGCAGCCGGTCTTCATCGATTTATTAGACGTTGTCACGTCAAAAACGCTGCACGACATCTGCAGAGTATCCACGGCTTTCACAACTCGTACTTGGTTCGACGGTTGGTGTGCGGTCAAAACCACGCAGCATGACCTCGCATTCTGCGCTACACCGCCGAACCCCAGGAGGGCCAAGGGGTCACGGACAACGAGCTAACAACACACGAGTAAAGGATCGTTGCGCCAGGCGAGATTGTAGTAGCTACTGGTTGGCGAGGGAAGTGTGTACGAGTATCACTTTGCGAATTACCGGACACTAAATATTTCAATGGTCATTATATATATATATATATATATATATATATATATATATATATATATATTTCAAATTTAATGTATTCAAATATGACATGTTTTTGACGTGACATCGTCTAATAAATCGATGAACGCCGGCTCTGCACGCACGAAAAAGGATAACTCATTGTCCCGTTACGCTGTGTCCCGTTGCGTTCATTGTACGCTTGCGCCGCATCTATCTCTCTTCCACTCGATTGGAACAACCATCGATTTGACTTTTTCGAGGCACATTAAACTTGAAAACCAATTTTTTTATTCATATAAATAATTTATGATAGTGACATTTATCATGAATACGCAAGCCCTGTTCATGTAACTTGTACCTACTACGATGGTTATTCCCTTTAAGTGTTTAGCGGAAGTTTCACTTATTGCCTGCCTAGGTCACGTGAGCAAGCGAATAGATTCACTCTCACGCCTTTATACAAGCGACTAGTGACAAACCAAATGCATTGTATTTGAACATTTAAAAATATGAAAACACTAAGTAAAATAGGAGTTCTACACTTGGCATCGTTGCAGAATATGCTTCAGCAAACCAATTACAGCACACGACTGTAATGCTGTTCTCGTGCACATCTCGCGTTGTGATGCAACCCTTTGCTCTAATCCCGGGCGCACTGAGTCCTAAACAAACTTTCCTTGAACGCGTCAATCACCACAACCTACCCTTATTGGGTCAGAAAGCGTCACATGTCTGCAAACGTTCGCCAATAAGGGAATGTGTGTCGACTGGTTGAGATAAAAACACACACACACACCCTATCGGTCTAGTGTTCACCCAACACCCATGTCTACGAGAAAGAAAAGCTGACAGTTTCAACTAAG
Source organism: Bacillus rossius redtenbacheri (assembly GCF_032445375.1). Classification (NCBI taxonomy): domain Eukaryota; kingdom Metazoa; phylum Arthropoda; class Insecta; order Phasmatodea; family Bacillidae; genus Bacillus; species Bacillus rossius. Next base: position 12,976,387 of record NC_086336.1, on the reverse strand, counting down.
GTAAAATACAGCTGTCCAGCTCGACTATGCACCTACATAGTCTGTTATATTCAATAGTTCTCAAAAACAGTAACGATGGTATTCGTATCATTTTGCTATTGTTGTTCTCCAACAGCGTTTGTAAACAGCTTCATGTTCAAGTGAAAGTTGAGAAATTTTTACAAACGGTACTACTATTGAGACAAGTAACGTGAGAAGACTATACCCGCAGCTTTTACCCATGCTCGCTGGCATCCGCCACGTTTATTCACAGTTGTATGTTAAGGTCACTTCATATTATGTTGCTAAGTTCTGTAGTGTTTTAGATGGTACTCTGAGTGTCTGGATGATGTTTGACTGAAAGCAAAACTCGTCAGGGTCGTAAAATTATTTTTTAAAGCAAATGTAACAATGGCTATACCTATAACCTTGTTCACAGGAGTTTTCACAGTGTAGTTATAAAATGGGACCTCCAAAAGATTGTAAGTAGACTCCACTCAGTGATTATATGATTGTGGGTTATTGCGGGGTATATAGAGCAAGACGCATTAGCGATCACGCAACCGAGAACCCAACTGCAGAAACTAGAGCCAGGAAACGACTTTCTTAAACTGTCATTTCTGTTTTCTATGAACACTTTCGCAAAAATGATAACCTTTTAAAATATATTCAGAGGTACATTTATGCAAAATAGATAATAGGTACGTTTCACGTGTGCGTAACCAAGAGGAATCATACTGTATGAAATATAAGTAAAAAAATGGTTTGAGAACAAAAAATCGTACTCAAATTATATATATATATATATATATATATATATATATATATATAAACACAAAGGCTGGAATCATAACCATGAAAAAATATTATCCATACATAATACAGACAAAATACCGAGCAAAACCGGGACTCAACATATCCATAGCGACAAAAAAAAAACGGGCGCTTAGAAACAGCAGTATGATTATCGACTACCTTTGAAGGGCGGAGTGTATTTTTGCAACTGTGCAACATGTTACGTGTAAGTACATTCTTCCAATTATAGTGTTATGGTTTCACGTGACACGTAATGAGAAAATAGACTCAAGATTTCAAGACCATATTATACATACAGCGTCAGATGTATCGTTTTAAAATATCAATAATTTGGGTGCCAGAAGTAATGTTCTTTTAAATTGTAAAATAATAATAAATTTATACAAAACACTCGTAGGAAAACGTATGAGTGGCAACAACTTTTATCAATTGCTGTAACACATTTGGAGATTTTGGATATCCTTTTGGGTGACCAACAATAAATTTTATAAATGGGACTGTAACTAACTACGTTCTTTAAATGAGTAATTAAATTGTGAATTTGGATTTAATGCAGTTTTTTGGACATACGCCATTGCAGTTCTTCACTGTTTGTCATGGAAAATTTTTGAAACTAAAAAAATATGAAGATAACAAAAATTCACAGAAAAGAAGTCAATCAGCTAATGTCGGACAAACGAACTAACGACGAAACTAAAATATTATGGACAACACAACGACGACAGCACAAGAATTCCGTTGCGAAGGAACTTAGTCATGAAAAATAATACAACACAGACGAACACAGTGGGCAAACAACGACGTAAAAAGTAACGACGGGGACTGCAACTAGTTTAATAACCAATGGACTCGTATTTAAAAAAAAAAAAATGGTTGGAATCCGTATCTGCCATTCTCATTTTTGGTGGTGATTGTCCCTTATCGCGTATCCAGTTTACATCAAAGTTTTATAATTCATTTGTTCTAAAAGCAAACATATTTGGGATGTAGTACACAGTTTCGCATCACAAACACATTTCAATTTTTATTTTTACGTTAATACACCATTGGCTACGTTACACGGATCAATGTCACTATACAACTACGTCAGGACACGCGGTACTCACTCCCACTCCAGCAGCGACTGCAGCACGCTCTTCCTCTTGTCGCCGTCACGCATGGCGCTGCGGCGTCGGCCCCGCCACGTGGTCCGTCATCGATCCTCGCGCGCCGCTCGGGGGGCGGGCAGCGCTCTGCGCGCGGCGACACCACGGCGACGACTGGCGAGTGGTTGTTGAGGCGGGGAGGGAGCTCGGCTCCGCGCATGCGCGCCGCGACACCTGCCCCGGCACCTGTCCGGCGGCTGGACCGCGCGAGGTACAGTCGCCTGGCGGGACTAGTCGCCACTACAGTCACCTGGAGATACTCGTCGCCACTACAGTCTCTTGAAGATACTCGTCGTCACTACAGTCACTTGGAGATACTCGTCGCCACTACAGTCACTTGGAGATACTCGTCGCCACTACAGTCACTTGGAGATACTCGTCGTCACTACAGGGACTTGCAGAAGCTACAGTCACTTGGAGATAATCGTCGCCACTATAGGGACTCGCAGAAGGTAACAGTCACTTGGAGATACTCGTCGCCACTGCAGTTACTTGGAGATACTCGTCGCCACTGCAGGGACTCGCAGAAGGTACAGTCACTTGGAGATACTCGTCGCCACTACAGTCTCTTGGAGATATTCGTCGCCACTACAGTCACTTGGAGATACTCGTCGCCACTACAGTCTCTTGGAGATACTCGTCGCCACTACAGTCTCTTGGAGATACTCGTCGCCACTACAGTCTCTTGGAGATACTCGTCGCCACTACAGTCTCTTGGAGATACTCGTCGCCACTACAGTCTCTTGGAGATACTCGTCGTCACTACAGGGACTTGCAGAAGCTACAGTCACTTGGAGATAATCGTCGCCACTATAGGGACTCGCAGAAGGTAACAGTCACTTGGAGATACTCGTCGCCACTGCAGTTACTTGGAGATACTCGTCGCCACTGCAGGGACTCGCAGAAGGTACAGTCACTTGGAGATACTCGTCGCCACTACAGTCACTTAGAGATACTCGTCGCCACAACAGGGACTCGCAGAAGGTACAGTCACTTGGAGATACTCGTCGCCACACCGGGGATTTAAGCAACGTTATCACCGACACTGCGACGACCCGACGTTCTGGCCACTGCTCGCTGCACGATCGAAGCAAACTTTCAATAAATTATATATGTATATAATATGAGAGAGAGAGAGAGAGAGAGAGAGAGAGATACAGAGCCAACGATACACCATGCACCTAATACACGAGTTTTACTACTTTTTATAATAAATATAAAGTGGATCTAATTTTATACAAACAAATTTAATGCCATCCAGTTAGAAGATTGGCAGGCTAATATTAAGCTAGTAATTACACTACGATCAGAATGATTGTAAGCCTGGAGAACGATGAATCTGCATTCGAGCATTTACTAAGTCTTCGCTTTTACTTCACAAAAATATTTATTTTTAATATATACTTGGAGTTTCATAGCTGTTAGCCTTGAATGGTATTTGCAGCCCTATTTAATAATAGATTCAACTGTCACCAGTTTTCAAATAAAATGGCATATTTAATATAATGTATTTTTTTTTTGTTTTACCATATCTAGGTGCGTTACTAAAATTTAACGGCCAACACATTCTGGTACAGAATCACTGAAATTGTTAATTATAATTTTAAAGTAAGTCTAATAACTCGAAATAAGAGGAACCAACCATTTAGATTAGTGTCGCGGTTTCCCACACCGTGTGTTGGCAATAAGGAACAAAGTTTAAAATAATATCGAAGTCACTTTAGATGACATCCTATTTATTTTGGTGTGTAACGTCCTAGCTGCCTGAATACGGCATTTGTTAAGAGTAATTTCGTGAATGGAACGGAAGTCACATGTAACGGAAATGTGTAATCATGGAACTGCCATCTGTGGCAGATGGCGCGAACAAAAGTAAACAAAGCCAAAGAGAAGCTGTACTGTTTAATGAATTTTAACAAGATGGCAGTATTTTAATAAAATACCTTGTCGAAAATCAGGTTCATTGCCGGGGTTTAGTATGTATTGAAGTCTTTTTCGCTTTTATAGGAGCCGTTTCATTATATAAATTAGAATTTCGCTCTGCAAACGGAATGATTCGATACTCGACTTAGCTGCTCCGGCAAAGAATTCTAGCTGCGGGTGCGGAAAATAAGTGCGATACGCGTCAAGAAAAATTAGTTGAGAACACCATTTTCGTATATTTATCACGCTCGGCATTATTTTAAACAATTCTTAGTGAAATTTCGTGTCCGAGTGCGGTATCTTAAGTGTACTTGTAACAAAACACATGAATCTGGCTCGTTACGTTAAGATGTTACACATCTATTTCAGTACTGAACGACTAGCTCACTTTTTTTTATTTCTACGTCGGATGAAACATTTTACTGAATTTCCACATCAACACAAAATAAATTATTTAATGAGGGCTGTTTGAACATCTACGAAATTCAAAAAGGAAGTTAGCATTCGGATGAGTGTTGTTTTTTATATGTTGCCAGCTCGTTCTGAGCCTCTCCACTGAACAGCTCCTGAGACAGCAGGTTGCATCATAACATCTGTGTTTTATACGGCCAACATCTCCTAACACGGTAGAAGAAAGATATTACCAAACCAAATATCCTGCCCTCAATAAGCGATGCCCGTACGCCATATTTGGTTCAAAACACAAACTGGTTTCTAAACAAATATGCCAAAGGAACATTTTAGAAGATAGTCGTTTCTAAATAAGATTTGACCCACGTGAAAACTCATGTACGCCTAATGTGTTCTCGAAAAACCAATACACAAAATCAAAGTAAGTTTTCAAAACAAATAAAAAAAAGAGCTGGAAACTGTCTATTATGAAGAAAAAAAAACTAATTTCAAAAGTGAAACCAAGACATTTGAGAAGCGATTAGCTTTAATCCTTTTAGGTAGATTACGATCTCATTGCTTAGTACTTACGTCAAACTCAGTTCAAATTTCAGGCATGTTAAGTGAATATTAATAAATTTTGAATCAGTAATGTTTATAATATTTAGGGGACCTAACACATTCGGAAATATAAATTACTATAAAATTTAAAGCTTTAAATACAATTATTTCACAGTGTAAAAATTGAATCATTTGATTCAAGAGATATTCTACTTATAACACGATGCAGCCAAGTAATATTGACTTTAATCGTCTGAAAAGTTTCATTTCTGTAAATGAGCCCAGCACCACATTAACTGTGACTGACAGCTACAAAACGAAACACATGAAACGACAGATGCCATAAACATTACGACATATTTCCACGGTGAAAATTAGCATAAATAAACAAATTCTACGTTACTGAAGCTAACACATGAAATAATATTATCAAATCGACTTCTAGCTCTTTTACAAGACTAATACAGATGTACATTCGCCATATAAGGTAAAAATTCACGCAAGTGTTAATATTCACGGTTACTTGCGTGATCGTTTACAGTTATATAATTAATTTTAATACTTTTGAGGTGAGAAACTTTGTAACACGACAGTAAGCGCACGAGAGCTATATGACTCAATTTTCAGGGAAATCCCTAAGTTTATGTTAATGTCAAGAAAACGAAATAACCACAATGGCAAGAAAGAATGAGTCTGAAAGCCATGATATTTTTTTTTTTCATCTCCTTATCATTACTATCATTACAAGCTATTTATGTAAATTTAACACGACCCCTCTTTTGTATTTGTTGCTGTGCCACAAATGTTTTCAACTGATAAGTTGAAAATCGGGATGGGCCAATCAAATCCACAAATACTATAACATTTTAGTATTAGATGGATTCGATACTAAAAAAAAATTAAAAGAAAATTAGATGAAATGAAGTAAATAAAAAAGAATTGAACCCTGATAACGTATTACCATTCCTCAAGATAGCGAATTTCCAATATGTAATAATGTGAATAAAATTACAACGTGGTTTAAAGTGTTGAATGTTTCAATAACGTAGTTAATATATATATATTTTTTTTCTGGTACATTTTATTTTTGACTTTTTGGGACCTATATTCGGATTCGAGTGGTATATTCGAGATGACTGGGATTCTACCGAGCACTAGTTGTAAACAATGGCGACAACAAACGTCCAGAAACAGAGGAAGCCTAAGATGTACAACAAGTTCTGTCCCTGCCCGAACACGCCCGAATATTCACCTTCGGCCAACCTCGGGTTTATTTATATATATATATATATTTATATTTCTCTGTTTATTTTATTGTAGCTATACTAACCTAACTAATCGTCCATAGTGTTTTAAAGTTTTTTTAATGTAGATAACCTAACCGACCACTTTTAATATTTGAATTAATTTTTTCCCGCGCAAAAATAAAACAAATCCCGAGGTTGGTCGGGCGTGTTCGGGCAGGGACAGAACTTGATGTACATGTTAGGCTTCTCCCAGAAACAGCACTCGGTGATGGAGGCTTCACGCGCGGTGGAAGCGAGTATACCGCCCGCGGTATCGACTGCCCCGTCTCGCGCGCCCCCGCCCGTAATGAAATTACTGCCGGTAGATGGCGAGGTATCGGGCGGACGGGTGAGCGAAGAAAGGGGGGGGGGGGGGAAGGCCCTCCCCCGCGCAGATCAGGGGGTGACGCACATGGGGGAGGGGGGGAAGTGCATGTCCTCGCACAACATCGCGTGCCCGGGGAACCGCTCCCTTATTTCGCTATCTCCTCCTTCGGAACCCGATATCCCCGCGCCGAACAACCCAGTTCATTCGCTGCGCGGGGTGCGTTCAGTTGTTCCAGCCGTCGTTCGTAACTTCATGGACGTTTAATACTTTCAATAACAAACAATAACAAATCGCATTATTGCTAAGATACAATGAAAATATTTATTACTGATTTACCATAAGTATTACAAAATACGGATTAACCCGAAGCTCGAACTCACATGCCATTTTATTTTGTTTTTTACTCATTAATTTTATTTAACGACTAATTCTAAAAATGCACTTAGTTTAAAAATGTGTTTGGACTTAGGAAAGCTATATTAAGATTAATTGTATTTAGGTAGCTCAAAATTATGCGTGCGTATGTTGGAAACAGCATGCATGATATTCTAATTTTCAAATTAGGAATACAGCAAAGAAAAAGTTTCCCGACGTCAAACACTGACTTTTTTTTTTTTTTTTTATATATATGATTGGCTAATTGTAAATTTTAAAGTGTGAAATTATTAAAAAATCGTCCATATGTGGTCGGGTGCTCTTTCGGCTTCTACATCAGGCATTTAAAAATGGCGAATAATTAAAAATCATTTTAAATATAAATTACTTTTTAACTTCTGACAGCGACGAGCTAGCCACAAACGCATTGTTTACTGGTCTAACTAAGTATCTACTGTCAAAACGAGGTCACGCATCGAAACTGATACTTCGTTTCAAACGTTCTCAGGTTTAATGCAATTCTAGGTACCAAACAAATTTATTTATTAGACAATATAATGTAAAAAATGTATATAATAAAAATTGCAAATGTTGCTCACTATCAAAGTTTTTGTTCCAGTGCTCGTGTATGAAACACGACCTCAAAAATGAGGAATGGGCAATTGTTACCCTCAGGGGAAAGAATACTTCCGTCATCACTTGCGGCCTTAATTTGGATGACGTCACCACGCCAGCCACCCCGCACGCACGGTCGTTCCGGAGAAATGCGGGCAAAACAGCTGCCGTCCAGAGTGACTCAAGACGACAAGCCAGGGTATCATCTCGGTGTGAAGATAAGCCCGGGCAGATAGCGCTAATGACTCGGTCCCAAGTGATGAACGGTTAGATGCCCTGCACCAAACGCACCGACGCACACTGGCGAAATACTCTTTTCGTTCCACACGCGTGCAATGGTGTATCACACTCGTGCGAGATATGTGAGTCACTTGTATGATGGCCCGGTGTCGCGTCAAGGCGAAATTCTAATTTATTCATAATTTTTAATCACTATTCTAACTTAAACCAATTTAATAATTTAGTCTGCGTCGATCGCACAAAATTAAAAAAAAAATACAACAAAAAGTGTTCGCACAAATATAACTACGTGTAATGAATTATTTCACGTCCAATTCCAAGAACAGAATTTACTGTCAAGTAGGATCGTATACTCATCACGAAATACATACATGAAAATGTCCTGTGGCGAATTAGCGGAAAGAGGAATCAACATTAAGTTCCACCATTGTATTCAGCACTTTTGCACCTTCAAAGAGAGAATTTTACCACCATTCATTTTCAACAGAATAAAAGCGCTAATTATGTACATTTATTACGCAAAAAAAAGCACATTTTAATGTTTAGCTTCAGCTAATTGATAGGTTTGCTGCTATCGAAGACAAATTTGAAATATATATATATATAACAGATCTTATAGCTTATGTTTCCCACATATAAGAAATCGTTGCAATTGTTAAAAAAAAGATTAAGATTACATAATAATTTCGTAAACATTCCTAAATTTCATTCTGAGAAACAAAATAAAATCTACAAACGATAAAAAGGGCAGTTTTTTCCATGCAACGAAGGATGGTAAGGGAAAGGTCAGTTGAAAGGAATGCGCAAATCGAGTGAAATAATCTCCAGACAAGAAAAAGCTAATTAAAATAATGTAAAAAAAAAAAAAAAACACGCGAGCACACTAGAAAGTGCAGGTGGCATGTCCGACTACATTCTACACACTTTATCAGGAGCTAGTTGGCAAGCATGCGATCAGAACACACGGGTAACAAAACATAAAAAGAAGTTAATGGTATTGCGCGGTAAACTGAAATTTATCATTTACCGCAAAAGAATACATTAAGTTACATCAATAACAGGGCAAAGTAAAATATAAAAAAATAAAGTCAAACGTCACGTATATTTTTGGTTCCAAAAAACTATTGGTTGGCTTCTGGGTTCAGGTCATGTCTGTAAATTGTACTTTAAATTGTCAGCAACAAGACTTGCCGAAACGTTGGCCACACCATCAACCAAACAGATGCGTGCTCAGCTCAGACCCCTTAAAAAAAAAAATTAAGAATTATTTACTGGCCTACGAAAGTTGAGCAAGTGCTGATAATTACGAAGACATGCGCGCCTTTTTACACTTATTGTACACCCAAAATAAAAGGATTCATGTTGAAAATATTTGTGATGAAACAACAAAAGTTGTGAACGAGTCTTTCAGTGCTCGCCAGTGATGCGCAACATCTGACCTCGGTAACAAGCGAGTTCATGTGTTATGTTGCAAATACACCTACAATACGAACCTCAACACATGAAATTTAACGTAGAGTTTTTTAAAATAAAGCAGAGCGTGATAAATATACGCAAATAGTGTTTGAATCAAAATTTCTGGACGCGAATCACACGTAGTTTCCTCACCCGCCGCTAGAATTCGTTACCAGAGCATCTACGACGAATGAAACGGCTCCGATAAAAGCGAGAAATATATTTATATACTTATATATTAAATCCCGCTTTGGATATAATTTTCGACAATATATTTTATTAAAATACTGTCAAATTGTTAAAAATCACTAAACAGTTAATACTATAGTGTTTCTCTTTGCCTTTGTGAACTTTTGTACGCGCCATCCGGCACAGATGGCAACATCGTAGTGGTTACACATTTCCGTTCCTGGACTTCCGTCGCATACACGAAATTACTTCCATCAAATGCTGTACAGGCCTACCGAGAACCAAGATGGTACACAACAAATTCAAGGCAGGTATCAAGTTAAAATTTTAAAAATAGTCCTCAGATAAAAGTAATGACGAAAACAAGGGAAAAAACCTACATACCATGTGGGAGCCAGTCGTAAGTGGTAAAACGATTGGCTCGAGATCCATAGTTACCGGGTTCGAGAAGTATACTGTGAAAAAAAACGTCAAACCACCGCGGATCAACCACGCCGTGAAACATCATCACTGTGCCTGCCTTCGTAGCATAGTCGGCGACGCACGCGATTTCGATGCGGGAGCTCTGGGTTCGAATCCAGGGTAAGAAATGGATGTATTTTCATTTGTCCTAATCGCGTCCTTTGTACTTACCATACACTAACAACTACAATTAAACAACGAATCGTGGTTACATAATAAAATACAACATTAATGGGGGGACAGGGGTAAGAGGGAGGACATGGTTGGCTCACTGTTGTCGTCAAGCCAGTGCGCACTCATCTTATAAAAAAAAAACAGTTGTCTGCATTACCCAGGTTCGATTCCCCAGCAGCGTCAAACCTGCGTTTTTTTTTTCGCAAGTGGTAAACGTGGCGAACGTTTCCTTGGTCTGATGGGTTTTCTAGAAGTACTCCCGTTTCCTCCACCAATTCATTCCGTCAATGCTCCATTGGCACCTCATCAACCCTCTTCGTCTCTAAAGCCATCTATGTTGATGTGACAAACACTGGTTCATTCCACACCACCCGGCTCGGTCTAACATGCCACGTTAATTTATTAATTTTATTTTACTAATTATCATCACTCACTCGAAGTTTATCTGTGCGTTTTTCACGATAGCCCTCTAACATTTGACGTTTCGTCACGAGTTTTGCTATCGCATATTTGCCAGGGAGTGTTATCTAATGAAGGTAAAGTCTCGCACATCACTAGCAAATAACGTCATCTAATTATGTGGTGAAAACATTTGCATACAGGAGAGTTATCGTGATAAATTTAGAGGAATAAGCCTTAATTAATATTAAAGACATGAGAATGTAAAGAAAAATAACATAATTTGTGAGACCAAAATTTTAAAAGTAAAAAAAAAAGTTTAATTATTTTCAGCACATTAAAAAAGACAGCAATGAAATCAATCTGTGTTCTCAGAAGTTTACACCAGTACAGCATCAACGCAAGGCTTTTAAAGGTGTGTCCAACAAACCTTTTATTGTAGTTACCAAATAACGATGTCGGCCTACAAATCAAGAGACACCGCAGGTTTAATTTTTTTGAAGTAGCATTAACATTCAAGGCACACGTTTTCACCATATCTATTTCCTCCAGGTAAGGGTAGCTCCTGACAGCTCGTTCATTATCATGCACGTGAACGGGTTAGCAATGTCTTCAGAAACGTAATTTCGAAATTGTAGATGCGTCTAATAAATTTAGGTTCGAATGTAAATTATTCGCGGGTAGGTCAAAATTCTGTGAATTTTCTGATTAATCGAACATTAATTTTATAATCTAGTGGATATATTAATTAACGTTTCAACGTGTGATAATTGCATACGGAGAACTTTTAAATTGGTTTTCAAACTATGATAGATGTTCGTTCGATATCTGGAAATAAACACTAAATATCGAGGATTTTATTTATTTTGTATTTATATATATTTTTTGTACAAATTTAATTGCCACTCCCCCCTTTTAAACACAGAGAGAGCGAGAGAAATATATACCTATATAATTGAGTAACCAGTTAACATTTATTTCACAAAAAAAAAGGGGCCATATCTATTCCAAATTTTCCTCTAATGGTAAATTGTAAGCACCTCTTACGCTGTCCGTTTATTAGACATTCCACTTAGCATAACATTTAAGTTATACAAAAGACCCACGGTGCACAACTTAATATAACCCTTCTTGGGGTCGGAGACAAAGTGACATCTCTTGTCTGATGTGTTAATCATGGCCACCGAAAACCTTAAAAGTAGTCAGTGGTGGCAATTATCCTTTTAAATTTTTATCATTTGCAGTTATAAATGACGTGACACATATCCAAAAGGCTCACGTTTTTATTTACGAATTGATAAAAATAATTTTGTTTGCTGGGACATTTTAATGGAAAGAGAAACAGCAATTGGCAAGAATAAAGGCGCTCCGTTAGTTATAAGAAAAATTAGCAGGTGAACCATAGTATATCAGGATCACAAACTCAACAAGGAAGTAAAAACAATTTTAGAGCTTTAATTTTTTTTTTCAATGAAGGAATGAAAATAAAATCCTCGCCAGATCAAACTAATATTTCCTAATCTCTAGACTTATTTTTAAAACAGATCATACATATAGGCTACTATTTCTTGTTACATAAAAGCCAATGTTTTTCAAAAAAGAAAATATAGGAAAAAGAATCACCCAAGAAAAGTATTCAAAATTTTAATTAAAATATTTTAAATTTTGTTTCATTTACGTAAGCACGGGTCTCCTGTAGACGTATACGTAGATAAAGGATGAGGAAGAGGCTCCCCTCAAAGGTAGCACACCATTGTGTCGCAGGCATAACCCGAAACCGAGAGGGAGCAAAAAAAAAAATTACCTTCCCGAAAAAAAAGAGCTGAAGAGGATAGCATTAGGATTCGCAGCACGTTTCAGTCCAGCAGTTTGATCGATAGACGGGGGCGAGAAAAAGAAAAAAAGGAGACTGTTGGAATTTCTTTTAGAGTTCCTCAGGAGCCGTGTTCGCTCGGGCGTCACGACCTCAACCCTTCATCTTTGGGGTCGCGACCATTCCGCGGAGTCATCGGGTGGCAGAATAGGTACTTACTTCCTCCGCGTTGAGGACTGGACCCGCAGAGCTCTTGAGATGCCAGCCCGGTCAGGGGTGTATCTGTGCTAGTGCGACGCTCGCTGGCGCTGCTGGCGCGGTGTATTATCCTCGTGCACACGACGACCATGAGATCTCAGCGGTATCCATAATATTATATTGTGGGGAAAATGAAGATAAAGGTATAATGCAAGGGCCCTTTACCAACCGTTTCATATCTAAAAATTCTGAACACGACAGCAGCAAGACCGTCCACTGTACTTCGTGGCAGCCTGCAAAACAGATTAGGACCGGAAAATGGATGAACAGGAGGGAGTACCAACCACAACACCAGGGTGACCGCCAGCAGCAGAAAGCCCTACACCCACAACCAGAACCTGTGGCGGGGAAAGCAGTATCGTCCAGAAAATCAAAATGGAAGGCCACCCAGATTCGAGTACAGGAGTGACTCCAACCGCCAGCCGCCCAACCACATGCAACAACAGTGTATGTTGCATTCCCCTCTCCCAGCAATACAGTTTAAAAACGAAATGCGAGAACAGAATTGACCATCTGCCCTCTGCGTAGTCTTAAATGTTTTTCGTTGACAGAACCCACTCGCATATCTTGAGCAGTTTTCAAATCACGTGGTATCTTCCGAGGGAAGCCTACGATGTACATTCTGTATCGCACAGACCCGAATTCTTACGTTGGCAAGCCTACTTTTCACAGACGAGAGAGCCAAACACGAAGTTCCCCGAAGTTCATGCTCGCTTTTTTGTTTACATGAATTCACAGTATCTTTAATGCAGCTATCCTAACCAAATCAACCGTCCACAATGTTTTAAATTATTTATAATGCAGCTTACCTAACCTAATTGACCATTAGTTATCATGAATTGTATATTTATTCATTTACAATGAACAAAAAAAAAACAGAAGATGTACGATCGGACGTTTGGCTCTCTCGTCTGTTGAAAGAAGACTTGCCAACGTGAGTATTCGGGTCTGTGCAATACAGAATGTACATCGTAGGCTTCCCATCTTCCGAAGCTCCGCATACTGCAAGTTTTCCGCTTGACGACCCTGAGCCAGTTACAAACCACGGAGGTATTAAGTCTACAGAGTGGATGTCTGTTCCGAAGTTGAAGTCAATTGGCTATCAGCTGGATACCAAAACAAATCGTAGCCGTACAAAGGCTATTATGCTATAAATTTGTTTAAAAGAATCAACTAGGAATAATCATACTTTTGTGCAGTGAACATTTCTAAACAAACACAATGCAAAAACTTTTGCAAGAAATTAGCGTTGAACTTCATTATAATGCAAAATTATTTGCTGTGAAGATATTGAAGTTGGGGGGGAGGGGATGAAATTGAGAAGTTTTTCTAATTCTGACTTCAAGAATTAACATGGCAAAGATTTTACATGTAAATAAACACCTTTACTTCTTACCTTCATGTTACAAATAAGGGGCAGGGTTGGCTCCAGCTTTATTCCGTTTGTTTATTTTTATGCGAAAAATGTTTTCATCCACATTAATTATTAAAGGAAGTATTGTCATTAGCATGTAATTTAAAGTGATGGTCAACGTTCCGTGTTCCATAGAGTTTTCATGATTTCGTATTAGAAAAGCTTACAAAATTTATTGCCCCAAAAAATAATTCAATTTCACCGATCGCCGTCATTTATATAACTAACCCGGTTAAAATTAATCCGGAAAGGATACCAAAATTTCTTAAGAAAAGTTATTTTTTTCCAAATGTTTTTGAAGGTCCTAGACCCCCCCCCTTCCACGATTTCTACGACTACCACCGACAAGAAGAAGTAGTTGCCCAATCACGTGTGACCTTGTATCGACTAATGAGGACTTTAAATATATGAAAAGGTAAGGTGAGTTTAGCGTGGAATTAAAACGAATCCGCAAAAACATCATCGTGACTCCAATCAACGAGGACCGCGTCAATTTCCAGCGTGCTTTGGAGGCGTAGAAGCCAAACGTCCAAACTTGCTTTTTGATGTGTAATATCGGGGACGCACCACAACGCCGAACGTACAATAACGCCAAAAACCATAACGCCGAATGCCAAATTGACTACAACGCCGACAGCTAGAAAACTGCTGTGTACCACAACGCCGAATTACCACAACGACGAAATACATTAACGTCGAAAAATGCCATTGCAGGACTGCCACAAAGGTTAGGTTGGGTAAGGTTAGGTTAGGTTAGGCTAGCCTAGGTTAGGCTAGGTTGTAGTATTTCGACGTTAAGATACATTTAAGAAACACACACAAATTCATTCATTTTTTTTTTGCTCCTGTGCCCCCCCCCCCCCCCCAGCGACATTTTTCGGCGTTACTGAATTTCGGCGTTGTGGTACACAGCAGTTTTCTAGTTGTCGGCGTTGCGGTCAATGTGACATTCGGCGTTATTGTACGTTCGGCGTTATGGTATTTCGGCGTTGTGGTAACGACCCTGTAATATCTTAGCTCTCGGTGGGCGGCATTTCATGAGTGGAAAGAAAAGGTATAACCACGATACTGCTATCTCTGGCGGATGGCGCGAACCAAAGTTCCCAAAGCCCAAGGGAAACTTTATACTAACTAGTAGTATGAAAATGGGCATACTGAAACAGGATGCAGGATGTGGATTGTGATTGTCTGTCCGCCATCTTGGATTGTGACGTCACGGCGGCCATCTTGGACTCAAAAATTCCTCAAAATTCCTCAAAATTGACTCAAAATGACTCAAAAATTCCCGTTTTAAGAAAACATTTCCCGTTTTAGAGGGAAAAATTCCCGTTTTATTCCGTAAAAATCCCAGCGGCTAGAAATGTCCTGATAGAGGCTTAAGCATCCTTAACTCAAGCCTCAGTTAAGCCTCTATCAGGATGTGACCTTGACCTTTGACCTTGACCTTGACCCCGACGGCCATTTTGGATCCGCCATCTTGGATGACGTCATTTCGTTTTCTCGAACATTCCAGCATTGTGTTATCCGCCATTTTGAATTATGACGTCACCGTTGCAGTTTACGTTACGCCCGCCATCTTGAAAATCCGCATTTTTTATGTTAGATTATCGGGAAAAATTTTAAAAATCATTAAAAATTATTTAATCGAATAAATAATAAAAATCTTAAAAACCACTGTTGCAGTTACCGTTACGGTCGCCATCTTGGATTATATAAAGGTTGCATATTTTGTTACACCCGCCATCTTGGTTGAGTACCATGTCATTCTTACACTTTACGTTACGACCGTCATATTGGATGATGACGTCTCCGTTGCAATTATCGTTATGGCCGCCATCTTGAAATCATGTAATTATTTAGCTAGAGATGCGGGGAAAATTCCAAAAGTCACCGAAAAAATCAATTATTAATTTTCAAATTGAATCAATGGATTTCAGTCCACGGTTCGATTCCTGACCAGTGATAGTTGTAACTAAATATTAAATAAATTTTAGATTCTGTTTTCCATTACCTATCGCGGAGATTATTAATCATTCACTCTACGAAAAACAACTCAAGTCAATATTCCTTACCATCGAATTAATACAGTACCGTTGTGCATTACATGAAAGTATAATTTTCCATTAATCTGAATAACCTATAAGCCATTCATGTACAAAGCCACACATATAGATCAATTGTCTTCAGTCCATGAGACCGAGTCATGTCATTATCATACGTATAGGCTAGACATTTCAGGACAGCATGACCTTCGCCGTTATCTAATTATATTCAATTAATCAATCATGTCATTTTTTATACATACTAAAGGACCATGTGACCTTGACGTATATTTTAGTAACACCAAGAGGTTTTAAACTAGTAAATATTCAATCACTACATTTTGTACTATGCGCAATCAACAAAAGGAAAGCACCGACAACGAAAAGGCAGCACCGCCAACAAAAAGGAAGCACATTTGGAAGCACCGTCAACAAAAATGCAGCACCGCCAACGAAAAGGCAGCTCAATTGGAAGCACCGACAACGTAAAGGCAGCGCTAACAACGAAAAGGCAGCACCGCCAACAAAAAGGCAGATCATTTGGAAGCACCGACAACTAAAAGGCAACACCGCCATCGAAAAGGCAACTCAATTGGAAGCACCGACAACGAAAAGGTAGCTCCGCCATCGAAAAGGCAGCTCATTTATCATTGGCTCCAATATTCATTGGCTCCAATATTCATTAGAACCAATATTCATTGACTGCAATATTCATTGCAACCAATATTCATTGACTGCAATATTCATTGGATCCAATATTCATTCGCTACAATATTCATTGGCTTCAATATTCATTGGCTCCAATATTCATTGGCTCCAATAATCATTGACTCCAATATTCATTGGCTCCAATATTCATTGGCTCCAATATTCATTGGCTCCAATATTCATTGGCTCCAATATTCATTGGCACCAATATTCATTGACTGCAATATTCATTGGCACCAATATTCATTGACTGCAATATTCATTGGATACAATATTCATTGACTGCAATATTCATTGGCACCAATATTCAATGACTGCAATATTCATTGGATCCAATATTCATTCGCTACAATATTCATTGGCTTCAATATTCATTGGCTCCAATAATCATTGACTCCAATATTCATTGGCTCCAATATTCATTGGCTCCAATATGCATTGGCTCCAATATTCTTTGGCACCAATATTCATTGACTCCAATATTCTTTGGCATCAATAGTCATTGACTCCAATATTCATTGGCTCCAATATTCATTGGCTCAAATATTCATTGGCTCCAATATGAATTGGCTCCAATATTCATTGGCACCAATATTCATTGACTGCAATATTCATTGGCACCAATATTCATTGACTGCAATATTCATTGGCACCAATATTCATTGACTGCAATATTCATTGGATACAATATTCATTGACTGCAATATTCATTGGCACCAATATTCATTGACTGCAATATTCATTGGATCCAATATTCATTCGCTACAATATTCATTGGCTTCAATATTCATTAGCTCCAATAATCATTGACTCCAATATTCATTGGCTCCAATATTCATTGGCTCCAATATGCATTGGCTCCAATATTCATTGGCACCAATATTCATTGACTCCAATATTCATTGGCATCAATAGTCATTGACTCCAATATTCATTGGCTCCAATATTCATTGGCTCCGATGTTCATTGGCTCCAATATTCATTGTCTCCGATATTCATTGGCTCCAATATTCTTTGCCTCCAATAGTCATCGTCTCCAATATTCATTGGCTCCAATATTCATTGTATCCATCAGCCATTGACAACATCAGTCTTTTGGTTCCAAAAGTTTTTTCAAAAGGCTCCATCAGTCTTTGGCTCCAACAGTCTGTTGGTTCCTATAGTCATTGTCTCCAATAGTCATTGTCTCCAATATTCATTGGCTCCAATATTCATTGGCTCCAATATTCATTGTCTACAATATTCATTAGCTTCATTATTGATGGGCTCCAATTGCTCCAAATGCTCCAAAAAGGCTCCAAATGCTCCAAATGGCTCCAAAAGGTTCCAAAAGGCTCCAAAGTCTCCAAATGGCTCCAAAAGTCTCCAAATGGCTCCAAATGCTCCAAAGGCTCCAAATGCTCCAAAGGCTACAAATGCTCCAAAAGGCTCCAAATGTTCCAAAGGCTCCAAATGCTTCAACAGCTTCAAATGGCTCCAAATGCTCCAAAAAGGCTCCAAATGCTCCAAAAGGCTCCAATATTCGTTGTAACCAATATTTATTGGCTCCAATTTTCGTTGGCTTCAATATTCGTTGACTCCAATATTCGTTTACTCCAATATTCATTGGCTCCAATATTCATTGGCTCCAATATTCATTGGCTCCAATATTCATGGGCTCCAATATCAATTGGCTCAAATTGCACCAAATGCTCCAACAGGCTCCAAAAGACTCCATCAGTCTTTTGGCTCCAACAGTCATTTGGCTCCAATATTTGTTGTCACCAATATTCATTGACTCCAATATTCATTGGCTCCAATATTTATTGTCTCCAATATTAATTGACTCCAATATTCATTGACTCCAATAGTCATTGTCTCCAATAGACATTGGTTCCAATAGACATTGGCTCCAATAGACATTGACTCCAATAGTCATTGGCTCCAATATTCATTGTCTCCAACAGTCTTTTACCTCCAAAAGTCATTGGCTCCAACAGTATTTTGGCTCCAAAAGTCATTGGTTTCTAAAGTCATAGGCTCCAACTGCTTTTTGTCTCGTCAGAGCCAAATATATTTGGCTAGAATGCTACGAGTCTAAGAGACTATGAGCCGCAAGGCTACAAGTCTAAAAGGATATAGCTGGTAACGAGTTATACATACCTGCGAGGCTACAGAGCTACGAAGCTTCTAGAACTCAAGTTTAAGTGACTGCGAGGATACAGGACTACAAGTCTGCATGAGTACTTGACTACGAAGCTACTCATCTATAAGGCTCCAATTGACGCATCTGTCTTCATCGGAATTTTCTCTTTTGCTCCATCTGCTCCAACAGCATTATGTTATAAGATTACAAGGCTACTTGATTACATAGCTTCAAGTCTACGAGGTTCAATTGCATCATTACTACGAGACTACGAGACATGAGGTTACGAGACTATGCGATTGCAAGTCTTAAAGGTTACGTGATCGCGAGGCTATAGGACTACGAAGCTTCCAGAACGCATGGTCACGAGACTGCATGACTAATTGGTCGCGTGGCTACGAAACGTCTTGTCTCTAACTGACTACAATAGCAATATTCAGTGGTGAGAGTTAATTTATCTCATGCAAAGGTACTTGGTACAAGTAGTTCCGCTTTTCAACATCAGATGATGACATGTGTTGCTTGCAGGTAAATAATATTTATTTCCTTTATGCGGGATGCGGGATGCTCACTATCGATCGCATAAGAAGGATGGCTTCGATAGTCTCCAAGGAGAAGGAAGTTCATCCTTCCTGCTAGTGCTTCCCAGATTTATGATGGTCCGCCATATTGAAATGCAACGTCACGGCGGACATCTTGGATGGGTGTGACCTTGACCTTTGACCGAAACCGCAGGATTGATCGCAAGCACACGGATTAACCATCAAAATATTGATAAGAATAATCAGGAGCACACGGAGAAAACCATCATAAAATTGGCAAGAATAATCAGGAGCACACAGAGAAAACCAAAAAAATATTGACAAGAATAATCAGAAGCACACGGAGAAAAACGACAACGTTTTCTTTGATATCATAAAATTACAGGAAAAAAATATTTAATAAATAACAAATAAATTTATAAAAAATTTAAAATGGCAAAAAAATACAAAAAATACATAAAATTCTGGCTTGTACTAGAAATATATCTTTGCTCAACAATGAAAAGTTCACAAGCTAGCAGAATCTGTTTATGTATTTTTTGTATTTTTTTGCCATTTTAAATTTTTTATTAATTTATTTGTTATTTATTAAATATTTTTTTCCTGTAATTTTATGATATCAAAGAAAACTTTGTCGTTTTTCTCCGTGTGCTTCTGATTATTCTTGTCAATATTTTTTTGGTTTTCTCCGTGTGCTCCTGATTATTCTTGCCAATTTTATGATGGTTTTCTCCGTGTGCTCCTGATTATTCTTGCCAATTTTATGATGGTTTTCTCCGTGTGCTCCTGATTAATCTTATCAATATTTTGATGGTTAATCCGTGTGCTCCTGATTATTCTTGCCAATTTTATGATGGTTTTCTCCGTGTGCTCCTGATTATTCTTATCAATATTTTGATGGTTAATCCGTGTGCTTGCGATCAATCCTGCGGTTTCGGTCAAAGGTCAAGGTCACACCCATCCAAGATGTCCGCCGTGACGTTGCATTTCAATATGGCGGACCATCATAAATCTGGGAAGCACTAGCAGGAAGGATGAACTTCCTTCTCCTTGGAGACTATCGAAGCCATCCTTCTTATGCGATCGATAGTGAGCATCCCGCATCCCACATAAAATAAATAAATATTATTTACCTGCAAGCAACACGTGTCATCATCTGATGTTGAAAAGCGGAACTACTTGTACCAAGTACCTTTGCATGAGATAAATTAAATCTCACCACTGAATATTGCTATTGTAGTCAGTTAGAGACAAGACGTTTCGTAGCCACGCGACCAATTAGTCATGCAGTCTCGTGACCATGCGTTCTGGAAGCTTCGTAGTCCTATAGCCTCGCGATCACGTAACCTTTAAGACTTGCAATCGCATAGTCTCGTAACCTCATGTCTCGTAGTCTCGTAGTAATGATGCAATTGAACCTCGTAGACTTGAAGCTATGTAATCAAGTAGCCTTGTAATCTTATAACATAATGCTGTTGGAGCAGATGGAGCAAAAGAGAAAATTCCGACGAAGACAGATGCGTCAATTGGAGCCTTGTAGATGAGTAGCTTCGTAGTCAAGTACTCATGCAGACTTGTAGTCCTGTATCCTCGCAGTCACTTAAACTTGAGTTCTAGAAGCTTCGTAGCTCTGTAGCCTCGCAGGTATGTATAACTCGTAACCAGCTAGATCCTTTTAGACTTGTAGCCTTGCGGCTCATAGTCTCTTAGACTCGTAGCATTCTAGCCAAATATATTTGGCGCTTACGAGACAAAAAGCAGTTGGAGCCTATGACTTTAGAAACCAATGACTTTAGGAGCCAAAATACTGTTGGAGCCAATGACGTTTGGAGGTAAAAGACTGTTGGAGACAATGAATATTGGAGACAATGAATATTGGAGACAATGAATATTGGAGCCAATGACTATTGGAGTCAATGTCTATTGGAGCCAATGTCTATTGGAGACAATGACTATTGGAGTCAATGAATATTGGAGTCAATGAATATTGGAGTCAATGAATATTGGAGCCAATGAATATTGGAGTCAATGAATAATGGAGCCAATGAATATTGGTGACAACGAATATTGGAGCCAAAAGACTGTTGGAGCCAAAAGACTGATGAGTCTTTTGGAGCCTGTTGGAGCATTTGGTGCAATTTGAGCCAATTGATATTGGAGCCCATGAATATTGGAGCCAATGAATATTGGAGCCAATGAATATTGGAGTCAACGAATATTGGAGTCAACGAATATTGAAGCCAACGAAAATTGGAGCCAATGAATATTGGAGACAACGAATATTGGAGCCTTTTGGAGCAATTGGAGCCATTTGGAGCATTTGGAGCCTTTTTGGAGCATTTGGAGCAATTGGAGCCCATTAATAATGAAGCCAATGAATATTGTAGACATTGAATATTGGAGCCAATGAATATTGGAGCCAATGACTATTGGAGCCAATGACTATAGGAACCAACAGACTGTTGGAGCCAAAAGACTGATAGAGCCTTTTGAAAAGACTTTTGGAACCAAAAGACTGATGTTGTCAATGACTGATGGATACAATGAATATTGGAGCCAATGAATATTGGAGACGATGACTATTGGAGGCAATCAATATTGAAGCCAATGAATATCGGAGACAATGAATATTGGAGCCAATGAATATCGGAGCCAATGAATATTGGAGCCAATGAATTTTGGAGTCAATGAATATTGGAGTCAATGAATATTGGTGCCAATGAATATTGGAGCCAATGCATATTGGAGCCAATGAATATTGGAGCCAATGAATATTGGAGCCAATGAATATTGAAGCCAATGAATATTGTAGCGAATGAATATTGGATCCAATGAATATTGCAGTCAATGAATATTGGTGGCAATAAATATTGGAGCCAATGAATATTGGAGCCAATGACAAATGAGCTGCCTTTTCGATGGCGGTGCTACCTTTTCGTTGTCGGTGTTTCCAATTGAGTTGCCTTTTCGATGGCGGTGTTGCCTTTTAGTTGTCGGTGCTTCCAAATGATCTGCCTTTTTGTTGGCGGTGCTGCCTTTTCGTTGTTGGCGCTGCCTTTACGTTGTCGGTGCTTCCAATTGAGCTGCCTTTTCGTTGGCGGTGCTGTTTTTTTGTTGACGGTGCTTCCAAATGTGCTTCCTTTTTGTTGGCGGTGCTGCCTTTTCGTTGTCGGTGCTTTCCTTTTGTTGATTGCGCGTAGTACAAAATGTAGTGATTGAATATTTACTAGTTTAAAACCTCTTGGTGTTACTAAAATATACGTCAAGGTCACATGGTCCTTTAGTATGTATAAAAAATGACATGATTGATTAATTGAATATAATTAGATAACGGCGAAGGTCATGCTGTCCTGAAATGTCTAGCCTATACGTCTGATAATGACATGACTCGGTCTCATGCACTGAAGACAATTGATCTATATGTGTGGCTTTGTACATGAACGGCTTATAGGTTATTCAGATTAATGGAAAATTAGACTTTTATGTAATGCACAACGGTACTGTATTTATTCGATGGTAAGGAATATTAACTTGAGTTGTTTTTCGTAGAGTGAATGATTAATAAACTCCGCGAAAGGTAATGGAAAACAGAATCTAAAATTCATTTAATATTTAGTTACAACTGTCACTGGTCAGGAATCGAACCGTGGACAGAAATCCATTGATTCAATTTGAAAATTAATAATTGATTTTTTCGGTGACTTTTGGAATTTTCCCCGCATCTCTAGCTAAATAATTACATGATTTCAAGATGGCGGCCATAACGATAATTGCAACGGAGACGTCATCATCCAATATGACGGTCGTAACGTAAAGTGTAAGAATGACATGGTACTCAACCAAGATGGCGGGTGTAACAAAATATGCAACCTTTATATAATCCAAGATGGCGACCGTAACGGTAACTGCAACAGTGGTTTTTAAGATTTTTATTATTTATTCGATTAAATAATTTTTAATGATTTTTAAAATTCATCCCGATAATCTAACATAAAAATTGCGGATTTTCAAGATGGCGGGCGTAACGTAAACTGCAACGGTGACGTCATAATTCAAAATGGCGGATAACACAATGCCGGAATGTTCGAGAAAACGAAATGACGTCATCCAAGATGGCGTATCCAAAATGGCCATCGGGGTCAATGTCAAGGTCAAAGGTCAAGGTCACATCCTGATAAGAGGCTTAACTGAGGCTTGAGTTAAGGATGCTTAAGCCTCTATCAGGACATTTCTAGCCGCTGGGATTTTTACGGAATAAAACGGGAAGTTTTCCCTTGAAACGGGAATTTTTCCCTCTAAAACGGGAAATTTTTTCTTAAAACGGGAATTTTTGAGTCATTTTGAGTCAATTTTGAGGAATTTTGAGGAATTTTTGAGTCCAAGATGGCCGCCGTGACGTCACAATCCAAGATGGCGGACAGACAATCACAATCCACATCCTGCATCCTGTTTCAGTATGCCCATTTACATACTACTCTAACTATTTGATGAATTTTAACAAGCTGAGCAGTACTTTAATAAAATTCCATGGCGAAAACCAGGTCCAAAGCCGGGGTTTAGTATTATCTCAGGTCTTTCTCGCTTTCATCGGAGCCGTTTCACTTATAGTTCAATATTTATATCTGCTAGTCAAATGATTCAATAATCAACGTAGCTGCTCCGAACTCCAGCAGCGGGTTCGGAAACTACGTGTGATTCCCGTGAAGATACGAGTTGAAAAAATAATATTTGCGTACATATTTATCACGATCGGCATTATTTTAAAGAACCCTACGTTAAATTTTGTGTCAAGAGATTCGTATTATAAGAGTGTATTTGCAACACGAGAACACATGAATTTGCTCGTTACCGAGTTTAAAAAATACAAATCTCTGGCAAGTACTGACAGACACGCTCACGTAGTTTCAGACCTCTCCCGACATCTCGGCCCACCAAGTCTCTGGAGCGCGAGCAGAGAGGAAGTCGGCGTGGAGCTACTGACCGTGTCGTACCTCGGCACCTCGGGGCGCAGCCAATTAGGAGACGGTGTTCCGGTCAGCTCAATGAGGGGGGGGGGGGGGAGGGATGAGGAAACAACGCCGCAACAGCATTGTCTGGTGCTCGCAGGGGAGCGAACCCGGACAGACGGTCACCGGACCGTCCAGCGACCCGACGGACAACCGCTTTCGCACGCGTCATTGCCGACGTCTTCCCGGGAGCCGATTTTGGGCCCGTATACCATTGCAATGTCCTAAACTGCGTCCGACGGACAAAATTAAAATTTTACTCAGTCAAATACTATGCTTTGAGACAGCAAAAAAGCAACTATAAAAAAATGGGTTGTCTGTAAAGTCGGTTTACGGACGATAGTTTAACGTAACAACGTCATAACAAAACATTGATCAAATTATTGCATACTTTTATGAATAAAATTAAATCATTTTTATTGAATTATCACTATTTTGCATGGATACAAAGAAGGAGTGAAATGAAATCTACAATTTCATTGATAAATTTACTTTTATTTGCACTCATTAATACAAATATGTTTATTACTTTCACGAAGAGATTATTTTAACTATAACTTTTATACATGTTTGCTATTTAACTTCTTTCAATCTGTGTTATTATGTCAAGGATAGGACGATGATAGGAAAAGTAGGAAACGAATGGGAGTGTTTAAAGTTTAATGTGCCTCGAAAACGTCAAATCGATGGTTGTTCCAATCGAGTGGAAGAGAGATAGATGCGGCGCAAGCGTACAATGAGCGTAACGGGTCACAGAGTAACGGGACAATGTGCGTAACGGGACACTTTTTCGTGCGTGCAGCCGGCGTTCATCGATTGATTTATTATACGTTACGTCAATAAAGGATGAACTTCCTTCTCCTTGGTGTCTAGCGAAGCCTTCCTTCTCTTGCGAACGTTAGTGAGCATCCCGCATCCCACACTAAAGAAATAAATATTGTTTTACCTCAACACATCACTGATTGGCCCACGTGACCCTCTGACGTCATGCATGGCGTGGACGACGGTCGGAATCCTCCTTGTCCGAAAACATTGGTCAGCTTCAACTTTATGTCCCAACGTGTCCTTTGGTAACATAGAAAAATGAGCGCTCATGACATTTGCTGTTTCCGGTTCCCGTTTCCAAAGGTAAATCGAAAACAATTGACATTTATTAGCATTTACTTTTGCCTTCATAATATAGATAAATATTATGTAAACTCCCACAAATATATAAACTATGTATACTAATGTATACACTAAGAAAGCATGAAAATAGTAAACAAAAACAATCTAAAAACAATTATTTTGGCGATCTCTATTTACTGCGCTCTGATGACTACTTTAGAAATCAGTACATTCGGACATCAGACAAAGAAATTGTAGACTTGGCTGTTTTCCGTGCGACAATGTGACGTCATTCACATTGTGATAAGGACTGTTGTGGACGGGCCGTGAGTGGTCAGCCTACCCGGGCACACTTACCGAGTGCCGAGCTTCAGAAGAAACAACGCGATGTGAAAACTGTTCGAGATATCCGAGTGGTGTCTGTTAACGAAATGCGCCGAGGGCGGACGGGCAGTTTTGTTTCTGTAGTTCGTTTTAAAACGGTATTTTTTAGAAGAGTGTTTACAAACATGTATTTTCAGAATAATTGATAAGCATGAAACGCCCGGTAAAGATTCTTGAAAGCATTCAAAGGCCTTGCGATGAACCTTTATCTTCTCGGCCATATAATGGTACGGAAAACAACCTAATCCCATAGTTTCCCTATGTAAAACGAGAAGAACGCGCGCCAGTTCAGAGCCTTGCGCTTAGAGGCGACACCAATCTAGAAGCACGAGTGAGCGACTCACTTTATCATCCCGCCTCATTGACACAAACACCCCCCCTGACTAAGCGGGCAACTTAAAAATAGGCTTTACGCCCTACACCTAAGTCGGAAGGAGCGTATTCTCTTTCTCGGTACTGGATTCAACCCCTTTGCATCCAGCCATCCGTGTAATAAGTAGCGAATGGAATAGAACGAGAAATGCTAAAGTAATGGCGATTCCCCAGGCGTCTGGAGTATGAAAGACATGTCGTCCAGTGCTGCGAAGCTAATCTGCATCTTCTTAGTTCTGCAGAGGGATTAAATACATACAAGCAAGTTACAACTGGTCACGCGACGGACTCAAGTCGCACGCAAAGCAGCAACAGAAACGCAATGTGGAAAGCAAATAAAGGGAATATTGACTAACACAGGCTGCAGAGCACTTGGCACTGCACAGGTGCCAATGTCAAATACACTCTGTTCCATACAAGGCTAACTTTTTCGAAAGGTGCTTCCACGAATAAATAAATTAGCATCAACAACTTAATATTCTTATGAAACTAACAAAATTATTGATACATGATAAGCTAACCTGGTGGTACATGAATCCTGTGTTTGTTTTTGTTTACTGTCACAAAATTAAGCTGTCAAAGTCTGAACGTTCGTTGCAGAAACTGTAAAAAAAAAAAAAAAAAAAAAAAAAAAAGTGACACCTTAGCTTGGAACACTCCGTAGTAGCATTTAGTGAGACCTCTGATCTAAAACTTTTCTGCAGTATCAAACTATCCAAACCGCCTCACTGGTAATGTTACGTTTAACTGCTAATGTTAAAAATTAAAAAAGAAAAAAACTATTTCTGGAGATGATTTTAATGTGAACACAATTCAACTAAGAAATGAATTTCAAGCCGATGTAGTGAAATTATATTTTATAAGTGGATGAAGAATTTCTACAATGACGACATCGCATTTTAAAAATACCAAAAACCATACGACGATCGCCTACGCATTCAGCATTAAAATCACAATCTTGCGTTTGGGGCTCGGTTTCACCCAAGGTTAGTAGAAGGGGAGGTTTCCTCAGACGGGCACGCATCTTTCTGCGCAGGCAGCGAAGTGACGTCACGTGCAGTACACCGCCTCGACCTTGCTCCCGTCCCATCTCCCAGTCAAGACGCGCGCGCTTTCACAAATTTATCTTTCCGTCCCGACAAAACTGGACACACTGTCATAGAGGCGATCTCATGACACGCGTACTTCTAGTTTCATCTTTATGTGCACGACGAATTCAGCTACTTTATGTGTACCTCGCGTGTGTGTTTAGAGTTTTATTTCCTAGCCTGATAAACGTCAACTTGTGCAGTGTTCAGCGTTTGAAAGAATATTTTATAACATTAATGCAGGTTCAATACTAGTTTGCTGTGTGGTAAAATGCCCGGAACTGGGTGTGCTGTAGCTGTTTGTAAAAATCGTCGTGAAAAAAACAAAACAAAAAAAAACGTCATATACCACAGATTTCCAAAAGAAATTGTGTTCAGAAGCCAATGGGTGCAACGCTGCAAACGACAAGATAAATTTAATCCTGATACTTCTTATGTTTATTCAGATCATTTTATGGTCGAGGACTATGAAAGAGATCTACAGGATGAACTGTTAAAAACTGAACCGAAGAAAGTTTTGAAGAAATCTGCTGTACCATCTCTAAATACTAAATACAAATTCTGTAGAACGTAATTCTCCGTACAATTCAAGACAAAACAAAAAAAAATTGCAACAGAGCTGATAAAAGAACCGCAAGAAATAAGTGTATTTTAATCTAGCAGCCTCAGTGCTAGAAATAAAGTAGAAAATAAAGAAGAAAATCTGAAAAAAGAAAATTAAATTCTGAAACATAAAATATTACTTTTAGAAAATAAACTTATCTCAGACGCCAAAAATATTAATAAATTAAAGAAATAAAATGATAACCTGAAGAGACAGAATGTAAAAGATTCTAAAGGTTAAAAAAAATGTTTCCAAGTGCTGTCGTCGTTTACGAGAAATCAAATAGGGTTGCTTCTTGGAATAAGGAAACATGTGAGGTGGACTAATAAAGAAATATATTTGGCGTTCACATTAAGGTACCTAAGCAAACGTTGCTATCTTTTTCTGAAGAAAAAAAATTAATATCTCTTTGCCAGGTATGTCCACGCTTCAAAGGTGGGCATCATCTTTGGAAATGCGTGAGAGCCTACTTCAGCACATGTTTCAGTATCTTGAAGTTGCCGGATCAAACTGATTGATAAAGAACGCATATCAGTCATGCAATTTGAAGAAGTTAAAGTAAAGAGAACTCTGGAATACGATGTGAAAAAAGATGAAGTTGTCGGACCTTTTTCATACATGCAAGTTGTAATGGCTCGAGGCTAGTTTTCTAAATGGAAGCAGCCACTTTACATAAATTTTGACACAAAAATGACGAAAGATATTCTTCTGTCAATTATTGATAAGCTTCGTGGTGCAGGATACGTGGTGAAAGCCATAGTAAGTGATCTTAGGGGACGAAATGTAGGCCTATGGAAGGAAATGGGAATTAGTACAGACAAGACATTTTTTAACCACCCTAGTGCAGAAACCTAGAAAATTTATGTTTGCTGATTCGCCACATCTTTTGAAACTCATCAGGAATTATTTTTTGGATACAGGGTTCAATTAACCTGGTAACATACACATTAATAAGGACCAGTCGAAGCCCTTATAAATACAGAAGAATCCCCAAATCTCAAAATATGCCACAAACTAACAAAGACACATTTATCGGTGGAAAAAACGCAGCGGCAGGATGTAAGGAAAGCAAGTGAATTATTGTCACGAACCACTGCTATCGCTTCGAAAACTAATCTGCCCGGAATTGACAAGAATGTTGCAGACTTTATTCTCCTGTGTGACCAATGGTTTGACACCATGAACTGTTATATACCCCGTAATATTGGCGAACCATCCCGAAAAGCATACGGCCAAGAATTAACTGCTCAAGACGAAATTTTAAACAAAATGATTGAAACAATAAGTAAATTGCGTTGCTGCGGGAAAAAAACTATGCAATTTTTCCAGAAAGGTGTCATTGTGTCTACGAAATCATTACAGCTTCTTTACAGAGATCTAAAACTGACACATGGTATTAGTTACATATTGAACCATCGTCTTAATCAAGACATTATTGAAAATTTGTTTTCGCAGATTCGCACCCGTGGAGGATTAAACGATCATCCCACGCCTTTATACCGCCTGAGGATGATAATTTTAGGAAAAAAACCAAGGTGTGCTAAGGACGATCACAAATACGACTGCTGCTTCAGATGACACGGAATTTGTGGCAAGCAAAGTGCTTACACTTAGCGGTCTTTTTGATTCAGTAACTGAAACTGAAAAATCAAAAATAAATTTTCTTAAAGAAGAAGGCAAGTCTGAAAGAAACGTTACTGCGGATGATATCATTACAACACAAACAGATTAGTGAAAATATATATTTTATAGATATATTATACTAACGATCATTAAAGTTAAGCACTTAATAAATCATTAAACTCAATTTTTTTCGCTGTGATATTAAGATATTTTCAGTAGTCCGAAATTTGTTTAAAGATTGTGAATGTTGCCGGCAATAGGTATTTTGAAGGTTATTTCATTCGTCCATCGAAAGTTAAAGCTTGGTAAGGTTTTGACGGACGGACGGACGGATGGAATTATCCGGGCCACCTGATTGGCTGTTGGTCACGGACCGATGAGACGGATCATTGTGAAATCAACAAGATAATCTGAGCAGTTAAGGCCAGCTGCTCAGCTTAATATTAAATCACCCCCCCCCCCCCCCCAAAAAAAAACCAAGGAAGGCTGGACAACTCACGAGTTTAACGTACAAAAATAAATTAATTTCCCTCGAAATTAAATTAAATTTAACTCAGGCCATTTGTAGTCACCAAGCTTCGCAGAGAATTTTCAAAGTCAGTTATTTCACAATTCCCGTCCAAACGTATTATTTACAGGCACAGAACAGGAGGTCAGGGGCCGCATATTCAGCGGCCTGGGACTCCTCGCGGGCCTGAGGGGTTCGATGCCGAGTTCGGGGACTCGGTCCCCGGGTCCGCTACTGGCGATGATGACATCCCTGTTAGTTAGTCAGTCTGCAATGGCTGCTTGGGGTCGCTTCATCAAGCGTCTGGCGGGGAACTATCGTCGGCACGGTCGAGCGACGGCATCTCTGACATCCTGCCGCTGGCATCATGCACGACTTCCGCCGCGACACACACAGACGAACTTCAAGAGTGCGAAGTGACGTCAGCACAATTGTCGCTGTCAAGAACAAGAGCTAATTGTCTGGGCTGACGTAAGTCTCGAGATGCCTGGAGGAAGACGAAGCATGCTGCGCGCAGGTATGTAGGTGCTGTGATGCCTTAGGGGTGCACTGATCGGATTTAACACTTATGCTTCAGGTTAAAATATACAATGTATCATACACTTACATAACTAAATGCAAAAAACATTATTACAATTTGAAAACCATTTCGTTAACGTTTCTAACCGTGCAATGGAAATCATTAACCTATATATTTGTATAGGAAATTCTTAGAATCAATCGTATTTTTGCGAAATTTGTTTAGAAATGTCAAATGCATAGAAAATTTGCCGTACTTTTGACGTGATAACGTCTTATAAATCGATGAACGCCGGCTGCACGCACGAAAAATTGTCACGTTCCGCCTGACCCGAGCGTGCAAGAACCGGCCAACCACCGTGCGAGATAATCTTCTATAATATCAATTAGGTTAAGGCGGGCTTTTTAACTAATTGTTCGTGATTATATTTAAACAAATTATTTAAATTAAATTTGAAATAACTGTAAATAATATTTGAAAATTAAAAAGTACGCAATTTTTCATCAATGTTTTCTTATGACGTTATCACGTAAAACTATCGTCCGTAAACCGACTTTACAGACAACCCCCTTTTATTTTAAACCATTACACTAAAAGCGACTCGCTGACATAGAAGTTTCACGTGAAACCAACGGCAGTAAGTCTCGATAAAACCACACTTATTTTTTATGATAAATTTTCCGCAAAGGTTAGTAACTTACTAACGTGACTGCTGAAGTAAAACGTCAAAAACATAAAAAACTAACATCAGTTGATTAAATGTTTATATATATAAATAAATATGAAACTCTGGTTTGTAAAAACACCGGTCCTGTTGCACTGAATACGATATTGGAACCCAATTTGTCCACAATATACGACAACTGAACTCTAAACAAACCACGAAAAGAGCCTAACTGATTAGGCTGGTTACCACAATTTCCTCAGGCTAATTTTTCTTTTAATTAATTTAATTTAAGTACTTCGTAGATGCAAAAGGAGCAGCGTAGTTTAAAACTGCTGTTCCAATAAGTTATTGCCAATTTCGTAAAAGGGCTTCTATAAAACGATAATATTTCTTACCTTACCGTTAAACAATATTATCGTTTCTAAAGAGGGGGGGGGGGGGAAGTCACAGATATTATCTACATTTAAAGGGATCCACATAAATAATAATGTTGAAAAATTAATTTTTATCTATTCTGTAACGAAGGTTTAAATTTTGTTAATATTTAAAGAGAGCAGTGTTTTTCAACTATATTTGGGCTCTTAAAACAAGTCTTGGAATATAACGTTCAACAAATATGCTTATTTTTAAATTGTCAACTAAAATAAAAATCGAACGTTAGTGTTATTTTCGATCCGATTGCAGCAGGTGCCTCGAAGGCCTGCTCCCAACTGACCTCGGAGTTTAAATTTACAAAACCAGTCGACGGTGCGTTGGAAATAATTCTGAAACATCGGTCGACGCGCGGACAGATGTTCAAGAGAGCCGCTCGCTACAGATACACTCTGTTCAAGATCAACAGACACTTTCTTCGACAGGTGTCGAAACTGACATTCAGAGTAAGACAGCTCAATCAACACATCAGCACAAACAAATGAAATCAGTATTTCTGTCTGTATTTTTTGAATAGTTACGCATGATATATTTTTTTCGTGTTAGCAAATAAAAAAAACAACTAAACATCCCAATATAAAAAAAGTCCGTCTGCTCGAAATGATTTAGCTCACAAACTACGGATTATATTTAACTGATATTCACAAAGGTTTTAAATCGTAACCCCAGAATTAATTTAGTGTTTATTTTATCGCAATATCTCAAACGCTTATGAAGTTCTGACAATTATATACCTAAACCTGTGTGAATTAATTATTCTGTCAACGTAAACGAATCGCTGGCTCAGCTAGCATTATTGTAAAATTAACAAAATAATTATATGGTGCTACTGCATTTGTGTTTGCTTTCTTTATTACTTTACAATAATAGGCAGTCAAAGTCTGTTCTACAAAAGCCTGTGCTATAATGAGTAGTTAGTCGTAGTAAATGAGTCTTAATAAGAATCGGTTGCAGTTCACAGCGTAGTAAAATTATAGTCGCTGAAGTTGGATAAAATCCAAGTCTTACTGTTAAGGCTGGCCAATCATCGTTGAAGAGACATTTCGGTTCTCTTGCAAATAGGTAATTAAAATTTAAGCAATTTTTTATTGAATTAAAGTAATCTGTCTACACATTTCGGTTCAGTTGCACAGCCAGGTAAGTCAAATCTAAGCTCTAAGAATTTTTGAGGGTTACTCAAATAGATAACTACTATAGTAATTTGCCTAAAGTCACGACTGGGCAAGGCGGCATACGATGATCAAAACAACTTACTAACACCATTTAGTTTCTTTTATTTAAATGGTGGTTAGATATGTTTGCAAATCCACATGTGGAAATTACCACTTTCCTGTTAAAGAAGAACTCATTCAGGTTTGACAGAATTTGCTAGATTATGACAGGTTGTTACAAATAAAAATGTAAGTCTGAATTCGACTGGCAAACGCGACTGCATGTTCACCACAAAGAAAAAGGTAATCAATTGAAAACAATATATGAATTATAGTCTTAAATGATTTCCAAGGCTGGTATACATCATTGAAATGGATATGAAAAACTGGTTAATAATAATAATAATATACAGCATTTATCATGGAACATTAATCTCGCGAGTCTACTCAAACTTCTACAAATCACTGCAAAACTGGTTGTCGTAAAATAAAACCAATCATTCATCGACGTTACCCAATATTTATAGGAAAAACGGGCGTTACCCCCCATTATTTCAAAGAAATTATTTTTTTCGGCAGCAAAAAGTTTGACGTGGTTTTATAACTTAATTAAGTTAAACATTATCTAGACGCTTACTACATTACACACCTGAAATATTTCACGATTATATGCAATTTACCAGTTTCTTACTCCAACTTTAAAAAAAAAAACGTATACAAGCCTTGGGAAGTACTTTAGAACACTCATTCTGTATTTAGTAACTAACTTATTTTTAACACACAACTGCACGAGCTCTGAAAGCGCGGGGACGCTAAAGGCGACAATGGCTCGCGCATCGCATGCCTCTTCGTCTTTACGCACTATGCGCTGAACTTGCGCGCAGTCTTCCCGTTGGTAACGTGCCTCTATGGGATTAAGCTGTGATTCTATAATATTATGGCGGAATATTAAAGAAATTAAAGACAAAGGTTCCTTGCTCTTACCTATACCTATAAATACTGCATGCAGAATTCTTCATACCTAAAACCTCCGTGAAAACACCAAATTTAGCCTCTATTCATTGTAAAAAAAAAAAAATCATTAAAGACGAAAACATGAAACGAAACTTTTAAAGAGAAGTGCAATGGCTCTTAAATGCTTTTCGCCATCAGACACATATTACTAAGGTTGAGCTGTTCGTAAATGGCGCGGTAACACCTGGAGCTGTGCATGCTGTTTCAACCGTTCCTAGCAACACCTGTCCCTAGGAGGACTCACATCGGGGCGACTGAAATACTGCCCCTTGGAAGGGCAGCCCATCAGGATTTTTCTGGCAATGGTTTGTTTGTACAGCGACTGGAAGGGCAGCCCATCCAATTTCTGAAAAACATGTTTCTTTTAAAGTGTTTAAATAATCCTGAAAACTTGCCCCTTGGAAGGGCAGCCCATCAGGATTTTTCTGACAGTGGTTAGTTTGTAAAGTGACCTGACCTGACCTGACCTGACCTGACCTGACCTGACCTGACCTGACCTGACCTGACCTAAACTAACCACCGTCAGAAAAATCCCGATGGGCTGCCCTTCCAAGGGGCAAGTTTTCAGGACTATTTAAACACTTAAAGAAACATGTTTTCAGAAATTGAATGGCTGCCCTTCCAGTCGCTGTACAAACAAACCATTGCCAGAAAAATCCTGAAGGGCTGCCCTTCCAAGGGGCAACAATTCAGCTCCCCTCTGCTCTCACATCGCCTCGAACAGAGTGTATGAAGGCGACATCCTCCCTGACGCCCACGGCCGGACGGGCTCTCGCTCGCCAGCTGCCAGGGAGGGAAAACTTAATATTCACCTACCCGAAGTCAGGCGCCCGTACGATCCGCGTTCTCGCATGTTCGGGTTACTGAAGTACAGCAAGTAGTGTAAGTCGAGTCGATGACTCACGGCGTCACTAAAAACTAATAGTAGGTTTACAGCACAGCCGCCGGGTAATTAAGTAGAGTTCTGTTTGCGCAGACGTGACCTGAGGTAAAGTTAAGTATTTTTTTCTCCATTTGATTATCATCTGAAGTTTTTGCTCAGATTTTACTTACCTGACTGTACAAAAGGGGCCTAACAACCTATATTGTGTACTTTTATTATTTAGTTATATCGTTCAGGTGAATAATCGAATATTTTATCCTATCGTTCATGCTGGTTATTTAAATGTGATGTTTCACTTTGAACGCATTTGGCGAACACTCGCCGCCATTTTTTAACACGCTTTTATTAGTTTCACTTGTAACTAACTCGCTAACGAACTATTCAAACAAATCATGGAAGTAAATTTTAACCTACTTATAAATGGATCGATTTGAAACTTTGAAAGTGTATGTAATCCGGATGACAATACAATAATTCGGTACCATCGTACTGATCTGATGGAGCCAGGAGGTGGATAGTGAAACTTTTCAACTGGTTTTAGCGTGTAACTAATAAAAAACGTGTTTTTTTTAGGATTATTTCAACGATAGTAATTTTATTGTTTTTTTAAAGGTACGTGTAGGTCCAATTAGGAATATTACCAAAATAAAATTCTTGAAAAAAAAGTTTTTTTTACAGGTATGTTTTTAAACGACTAGGCGATCGCAACTATCATAATAGAATTAGTTTAGGCAAGGTCACTAACATAAAAAAAATAAGTACAATTGTTAAAAGTATTACAATTGTCGTAAAAATTAGTTTCCGATTTTTTTTTGCGTCCGAGAGGGTAGGTTTTTAGCACGTCTAAGTCATCGCAGCTAAAATAAAAGGATGTCTGTGTTTGGCCAGCGACATTTTAAAAACTCTAAAATCTTGAGGAAAATAATTGTGTTCTTTATATTTGAACCAAGAAGTTTCAGGAGCGAAATACGTCTCGGGCGCCTGACTCCGTGCCAATGAATCTTTGGCTCCCCGAAAGTTCGCGGGGACGACGAATGGTCGCTCGCCTTCGCAGGCGTCTGCTTCATGTTTGGAAAAAGAGGATGATGGAGGAAGAGGGGGGGGGGAGAGAAACATCGCGTCATGACCCGGATGGAGACGTGGTTATTACTGCAGCGGCAGATGGACTCTCTGACGTATGTACTTTGCTCGGAGCGAGCCAGCAATCACACACACGAAGAACCTCAAGAGCCAAACATGTCCGAATTTGGAAATTTTGGTTTTACCGCAGATTATGTCGTACACGTCAATGTCTACTGACATTAAGACATCGTAACTCTCTCCGCAGTTTTTTTTTTCCAAAGAATTAAACGACAGTTATTAGAGAATATTATGACAAAATCTTTAATTGATCCACACAAACGTTACGTCAAATTACAATGTTATGTAGCCGTTGCTGTTGGAAAAAAAATACCCCCCCCCCCCCTCGAAGAAAATAATCACACGTTCATTTTTTTACAGGCCACACTCATAAAGACGTTGAAGTAAAACACCGTATCATTAAAAGAGCTGCTTTTTTTCTAGCTCTATTACAAAGTTTGCCAATTGTGACTTACTCTCTTTTGTTTTTGAGTTTCATCACTGTCCTCACACAGCGCCATCCGTTAGGCTCTTGATACGCAACCTCCAGGACCGCGTAAGCTGGACATCTTTCACTATTCACTAACAGATAACATTACTTCGTTAAAAACGAGATATTCACAGACACTATTTTCGAAAAAAAAATACCCAATGTATGTATGCATCGCTAAACCAAGGCGTTTATTGGATTGCAGAAATGTGTGTGTGTGTGTGTGTGTGTATATATATATATATATATATATATATATATATATATGTATATATATGTATATATATATTCCATAGACGCTTTACTTTGGCATAACATTGACACCTTAAAACGTGTTTATTAAATTTATAAACTTAGTTACGACATAGGCTATACACGGCGAAAGATAAATTACCTAGGTTAATGGCAAATTCACTAAAACTGTTACTTTTATAAAATCCCGAATTCATCGCTAGCGGATAAAGTCAGCTTTTACAAAACCTTGATTGATTTCAATCTCATTCCATCTGGAAGGGCATGGAAGGGAAGTTGTTTATTTATGCAACTGATCGTTCAGGCGTGGCGACGCGACGCAATGCGACAACGGCGACCACAATCCAGGTGGTTTCAATCACCTGATCTCGTGCACCAACCACACGACAGACCGCAAGGCGAAACCAATTCCAAGAAAGTCTCCATTAAAGACAAAAAATAACAGGTTCTAGAGTAAAAGGTCGAGAAAGTGCCAAGAAAATATTCTTTAGAGAAGGTAAACCGTAAAAACTACCAATGTCCATAGGACTAAACTTGTTCCGTTACCTCTGCTCATGGCACTAACTTCTGTGCGCATGCACATGTTTCAGAAAATAGATATAGGTATCTTATACAGTCCTATATACAGTTGCCACCAGCGCGCTCGCCTTCTATCTTCATTCAACCAGCAGCGTAGAGAGCGCTGTTGAGACAGTCCCTGCATTTCCCGCATAGATAGCGCTACCTGTTATGAGTTTCATATTTCGTTCAGAGATTTAGCGTGTTCCAAAATGCTTAATGTTTGAAGTGAAGAAACAGTAAAACTCACAGGTTTTCTTTATGGTGTATTTCTAAAGGGAGTAATATTCATATAGATAATTGTGATCTCTCTCTCTCTCTCTCTCTCTCTCTCTCTCTCTCTCTCTCTCTCTCTCTCTCTCTCTCTCTCTCGAGGTTTCCAGATAACAGCTTCGACTACAATACGCCAAGAGCCTTTTGTCTGTTGTTTGGGCAGCAATATTCAAGGAATTGTCACAAAAAAAAAAAAACACACAGTCACCTTAATTAAATTAACTCAACAAAATGCCAGGTTTTTCCTCTATAGAGAATGTGACGGCAGAAATGGGTCGACGTGGAAAACACGACGCCGAGCCAAGTGGGCCGGTAAGGAACACCAGAAACGTTCGGAGCGATCGTTACTCGACACATACGGCACACGTTAATTTGGAACGCACCCAGACAGTTCGCTGTGCAGTGGGAGTCGAACACATACGATGTGAGAGTAGGTACAGTGAAGAGAGGGGGATAGAGAGAGATAGTAAGAGAGAAAATTGGTTGTCAGTAAAGTTGGTTTAAGGACGATAGTTTAACGTGACAACGTCATAATAAAACATTGATGAAATGATTGCATACTTTTATGAATAAAATTGAATCATTTTTATTGAATTATAACTATTTTGTATGGATACAAAGGAGGAGCGAAATGATATCTAAATTTCATTGATAAATTTACTTTTATTTGCACTCATTAATTCAAATATGTTTATTACTTTAACGAACAGATTATTTTAACTATAACTTTTATACATGTTTGTTATTTAACTTCTTCCAATCTGTGTTATTCTGTTGAGGATAGGACGATGATAGGAAAAGTAGGAAACGAATGGGAGTGTTTCAAGTTTAATGTGCCTCGAAAAAGTCAAATCGATGGTTGTTCCAATCGAGTGGAAGAGAGATAGATGCGGCGCAAGCGTACAATGAGCGTAACGGGGCAATGTGCGTTACGGGACACTTTTTCGTGCGTGCAGCCGGCGTTCATCAATTTATTAAACGTTGTCACGTCAAAAATAAAGAGCTATTAAGATAGAGAGAATAAGAGAAAAATAAAGAGCGATTAAGAGAGAGAGTAAGAAAATGAAAGATAATTAGATTGATAAATAGAGAGAAGGAAGAGAATTGAGGAAGTGAAATCAACAGAGGGAGTGAAAGAGCAAGAAAGAGATAAGAGAGAATGAATAAGAGAAGGAGAGAGACAGGTGTGGGATACCGACACGGGCGAAGCGTGTTTCATAAGGCCGACAGCAGTCCGACGAGGCGTGTGATTCACGGACAGGCAAGCTGAGATGCGCGAGTGTAACACATCCCACACTGAGAGTTCAAACATTTTTGGCAGCTCTGGACCTCAGTGAATCACAACTTTCGTTGGACCATGATTCACACATACAGACACCCCTTCAGTCGCGCGGTCTATCCTTTATAGGCATCGTGGTTGGGCTTAATAAGCTTTTTATTGCATATTATTCATTGCACAATTGGAACATTTACAGTAATAATAACATTGCAACAAACAGTTGTATCTATTCATGTGAATGACTTTGGTTATAGGTATTCAAATTTACTGAGTCAATCACTTTTTTTTTACAATATAGTGACATTGGTATTTAACGTGGGCAAAAATAACTTTAAAAAAAATTACAAATTGGTTTTATTTGTTGTTCGATGGTTGTCCATTGCTACTGTCGTTAGCGTTTGTGATTTCGCACTATTGCTCGTATCGTTACGCAGTTTTGACATGCGTAGTGTCCCAGCACTACTTTGGAGTCCTGGCTGATCCTAACTGCGTCTTTCACCTAATGGGAAGACATAGCGGACGTTGCTCGTGATTAGGCTTTTTTTTTTGGCACACACGTTTTCCCGACCACTTTATATTGTCACCGCTTCAACTGCCTCCTCCAGCTTATATTTTAAGAACTGTCTTCTCACCAAATTTATTCTCAACGCTGGACGTCTCACATCCAAAAAAAAAGTGAGCATTTGGCAAAGGGCCTATACGGAGGTCTTTTTCCAAGCCGAATTTCAGCTACGGCTATTTCCGGACAAGACTTATTGCGTTTTACTACACTGTTTACAAATATATTTTCCGATGTTCGTATAACGAATGCACTGCAAATAAACGGGGATCTTTTAAGTTCCGTATAACCGGATAGCCGTATAAACCACGCAGCATTAAGTCTTCCTCGTTCTGTGTGCCGTTGCACACAGGAACAAAATACATGCGCAAGAAAGAGGTTTTGCTAGTAGACTTAATAGTATAAGCAAACTTACGAAGATAGTAATGTAGCCAGTGGTCTTCCCAGTACTCGTGAACAGAATGACAATGAAACTGCTGAGAATGGGTTGTACACAGGAAAAGGGATTCTATACAACATGATGAAGTATAGGCCTACGGTTACGACTGTGGGAATACATGTTCCGAAGAAATAGCCCAATTAACTAATTGCAATTTTATTTGTTAGCTAATATTTACGCCATTAATTAGATTACAACAGTTTAATTATAAGTACAAAAATATACCTACAACACTTTCGTTAAGATCGCGATTTGCTCTCCCTACTGCTAGTCTCTTACAGCACATCTCGGTCTCAACACACTGCTTCGCACTAATCACTCGTCCGCCGCGCACACAACACCGTCCCAAATGCACTGGTACCCGAAGCTCCGATATTCCCACTTGAGATCCGTCGCTCGTCGCGCCCGCTTGTCGCCCTACAAGGGGTCACTCACCATCTTCACTCCACTGGCCTTGTTCATCCTCCCCGTTTATATACCTCTCATCTCCACCCTGGAAATGTATCGTAGACCTTCTAAGTCGAGCTTCTCTAAGTGTCGAGTCATCAGATTTCCCGACAACTCGAAGCTGCGAGAACAATGGCATACTATTTATGCCACTTCACGCAGACCAGTACTTGGGAACGTGTCGAACCCTCGAGAAAGGTAGAAAGACAGACGCGGGTTCTAATCGGAGTACCATTTAGCGGTGATAAAGGAATGGGCGCTACCTGCATCACGCCTCTCCCGCAGGCTGGCTTGCCAGCCCCGTCGCTAGCGTCCTCGCATCCTCCTAACAATAAAATAGTTTGAAACAATGGGATGAACACGTACTAAATCACCGTAACCTCCAAACCGACTTGACTTCAACAGCGTTCGTATTGTTACAAGTGGAGAAAACGGAATTGTAAGGAGAGCCCTATTAATTTTATACAGTTCTAATTGCTACTAATATTTACATAACTAATTAAATCACCACTGACTGTCTGTTCACAAATCACAAAGTACCTGTCAAGTCCACAGCTCACACTCCTTACTGGAGCTAGGCTCAACAGTAGTTCGCCCCTTAACTCGCGCCTGTCCACACACACACACACACACACACACACACACACACACACACACACACAGTCTTGCGCCACTCGGTCGCACACGCACGGTCTGCATCTGCGTCGCTCGCTGAACGAGCACTTCACTCTCTCGCCTGTTGGAACTGCCACGGAGGTCGGCGTCACCACTTTTATACCCGTGGCCGTGTTTCTGGATCTGACTGGAGTGATTGTGATATGTCGCGTCATCCCGGGCCGACGCGAAGCTCGAAGCGTCCAGAACATCGGCGCTTATTCACGCCACTCCACGCGGCGGCCTCTGCAAGCCCGCGGAATTCCTTGGCCCCTCGGGGATTTATAACATCGCTGAGGAAAAATACGCGGAGACAAGAAGGGTGGCGAGACCCGCCAGCTCTAATCCGAAGGTATGCGAGCGTGACATCAGTGGCCGTGCGGAGCCGACAAATGCGCGTCACAGCCTTGTCTCACGCGTTCGTAATAGTATATAGTAGTGCTTACAGCATGGATGTAAGAAGTTAGGAGTGTGTGTGCGTTAGTAATTGAACTCATACTTGGATAGATTTTATATATATATATATATATATATATATATATATATATATATATATATATATATATAATGAAGTCAAACGCTGATACATTGCTGATATATTTGTTAAAAAAAATTTTAAAAATAATATTAAATCACTATGGCTAATTTTAAGTTTGTTGCGATCAATTAAAGAAACTTCTAGGATGAAGGACTTTGAATATTTTTTTGACTACTTCTGTGTAACTTTTCAGTTACAGTACTTTATAAAATTTTAGTGATTTTTTTAAGGTTATTTTCGGGCAAGGTAGTGCTAACTTAAGGATTGGTTTTTGTTGAAGCTGTAGTTTGTAGGTTTGAAGTTATGTATGTATGTATGTTATGTTCAGCGCCTGGAAACAATAGCCTGGCCGCTGCACGCTCGGGCGGCAGGTACACGCACACAACAAGGCGTGCTCTGTGAAAACAAGCGCGTCACAGTCACGCTCACGGGGTTTTTTCTCCTCGCCGCGTCGTGCATCAGGGCTGTGCTAGGGGAGGAGAGGTACGAGGGGGCAGACCCCCTCGGCGAGCGCGGTCACGCGTTGGCGACCCTCGCAAAAGGCTTGCCCGGGAGTACGGCGAAGTCGCGTGACGTGGCGCACGGCGTGCTTTTTGCGTCCGGCTCCGGCGCGGGAGGTCGGGGTTCGAGTCTCCAAGATCCCCTCTCGACCACTCTATAACTAGAGACCGGAAAAATTAGCGGATTCATTTCGTGATAGGCTGAAATTCCTACATGTGTACAATTCTGCTGGTTCAGCTATTGGCTCGCGGTTTAACTGGAGCTCTCTGGGCCAATGAGAGACTATCAACCAAAAAGCGTCGAATCACAAGCTAACCCAGTGGATACGACTCACGATTTAGTAACCAAAGAACACGCATGTTTACTTGAGAAGTGCAGAGGATAATGGAGGCTATCCTATAGGTCACTGAATACGCGAATTTTTCCGGTCCCTATACTATAACTGCCGAGACCGAAGCCAAATTTTTTTAAAAATAATTTTGGTCCCAGACTCTAAATAGTAGCTTTCATAATATATCACTAGCATAGTTATACTGATTGTGAGAATACATAAAAAAAACAGTGAAAATTAATTCACTTTATCTCGGTTGCCACATATTTTGTGGCGTAACATACCAGAAATTTTGCATCTTCTACTAATTTACATAGAAAATTATTATTTTTTATTACAAAACAGCATTTAGTGTTTCTCGCACAATTTAAACTTATGTTACTAAGATATTAGTCGTCAAATAGTTACATTAACATTATAAAACTAACACTTTGAATTTTAACCTCCCAGTCTCGAGTTTTTTTTTACAAGCAGTTATGAGCCCGCCCAACAGATAGCGTCACATTTCGCGCAGAACATGGTTTCTGTTTCCACTGTAAGTCACACTTCTATTTCTCCCTACTTGTTCTGTTTTCTAGACACGCACGCAACTATGCTACACGTACAGATTTACAGAAGTACAGTATGTTCAAAGTACAGATTTATTCACTTGCTTGCCTGCATACTCCACTTAGGGTTGATGAATAATTCTGATTCTGTTATTTTTAATTAATTTTTTGGAGTGAAAAATGGCTAAAAAGCGTGTTTAGGCATGAAACTACTGGTACATATTCTTAAAACCACTACAGGGACTTGCATTACACTTTATTTCGCATCGTCGGTCCTAGTTCGTTAGTAAAACATATACATTAACCTGAGTAGGCATGCAAGGAGTTATGTATAGACCCGGGTATTCTTGCATTTTACGTAATCACAAATCATCAGAGTTGAACGTAATAAAAAAAAGCTCACATTTTTTTAATAAAATGTATCTACCTCCCCCATTTTCAGTCATTGATAATCTTAATACACAATGCCTAAAAATTACAAAATAAAAATTATAATTATGAGAATATTAAATTAATGTTAACATTATATGTGTGTTTTATACCTTCTCCCGTTGTATAATAACAATAAAAATTCTAATTATAACATTCCTAATATACCCTATCCCCCTTAATGTAAAGGTGTGAGGGAGGATATACACACAATATGGTTACTTTATTTCTATTTGCGTTGACGCCTGATTGTTCGCGACCGCAACAAATGAACAAAATCAAGGATACCGAGAAAAAAGTCGTCCTCGGCCTGAAAGTAATAATAATAAAAAAACTGAATCATAATAACCGGACCGGGAATCGAAAGCAGGTCTTTCAAAATTCAGATCGGTGTGTTAACATGCTAAACACCTTGCTCCCAATAACTGGATTGAACCTGCTTGGTGCATGGTGTACCTACCAGGCATTAATTCATCGTATTTTTTTTTTCCTACCACTTGCACTGGACGGAACACGAGCTGCGTCTCACCTCGGGGTGATCGCCGACACACGCACCGATCCCGCCGTGTCTCGACGTGAGTCACCGCGCGACGCCAGACAACCGGACGTACACGAGGGCGTCGTGACGCCGACTGAACCAGGCTCTTTACGTTACTACGCGACAGCTCAGCGCGACTAGCCCCCCTCCTCTTTCCCTCCACCATAATCGCTCGCTGCGGCGAGTAGGTGGTCTCCCCCCTCCTCATACAAACGCCACCCCTCCCCCACCCACCGTCAATACGTTACCAACCCTTTCATACTACTTGCCGCCTGCAAGAACACGGGAAGCCTTCTTTTCACAGACGAGAGAGCCAAACGCCCGATCGTGCATCTTCGGTTTTTTTTTTTGTTCATTGTAAAATGTTAGGTTAGCTACATTATAAATACTATAAAACATTGTGGACGGTTGATTTGGTAAGGATAGCTACATTAAAGATACTGTGAAATCATGTAAACGGTTTCCTAGCCCTGGATAGCTACATATTAAAAAGTTATTTGCTAAGAAACCATACAATTATTTTACAGTATTTCTAATGTAGCTATACTTACCTAATATAACCAACCATCCACAATGTTTTAAAGTATTTATAATATAGCTAACCTATCCTAATCGACCGCAAAATTTAACGCCACACCGGTTTATACAATGAGATAGAACGGAAAAAAAAGCGAGCATGAACTTCGGGTGAGGCTCTCTCGTCTGTGAAATGAAGGCTTCCCCAAGAACACACTCCGCACGGCACGAGGTCCATACACCACGCACTTGCAAACAAAAGGACAAGGGCTTAGTAGTCCTTGAGGATATATACTCACTGCTTTGCATTTCCACTAGCCGTCATTCAATCTGTGGTCACACTGAAAACCATCTCTCTACCATTTTCGTAGCCAAATTTAATTTGAAGTGAATTCGTCTTATAAATGGGGATGCCAGTTTGAAAAGTGGCGTGTAGCGAAAATAAGATAGATTTAGCCTAGTATATTCAAGTTGCGCATATATATAGCAGGATAACAGTTCACGCATGCGCCCTTATACACAGTCACTACACAAGTAATAGAATAGCCAAGTTTCTCGAAAGTTCGATTACGGGTGACTCATATACTCTGAGAGCAGATGTTGGATTCGCGTGTTAATAAATGTGAAAATAAAAGAAAATTAC
Source organism: Bacillus rossius redtenbacheri (assembly GCF_032445375.1). Classification (NCBI taxonomy): domain Eukaryota; kingdom Metazoa; phylum Arthropoda; class Insecta; order Phasmatodea; family Bacillidae; genus Bacillus; species Bacillus rossius. The sequence goes on along the minus strand of NC_086336.1, from coordinate 12,931,675 downwards.
TTCGTGCAAAAATAATGAACTATCAAAAAAAATATATATTTGAAAATTTTAAAACTAAGTTTACCATATAACCACTGTGAGACGAAAGTACGAATAATACAGCGAAAAAAAATTACAATACCGGGTCATATACGAATTCATATAATCGGAATTGCAAGAAAAGACAATGAAAGAAAGAACAACTTTTGACGATTTCAACTGGTGTCGAACGAACCACTCTCTGCAGAGAGAGGAAGAGAGCTAAGGCGGGGATGTCACCCGATATAGTAAGAATAATGTGTCACCGATAGCGCTCAGCTGCGGCGAAGTCTGTACTGAGACAGTAACAAAAGATAACATTGATAATGAAATTATAAACGATTGATTAAACTTTTTGACGTGACGTCTAATAAATCGATGAACGCCGGCTGCAAGCACCAAAAATTGTCCCGTTGCGCACATTGTCCCGTTACGCTGTGTCCCGTTACGCTCATTGTACCCTTGCGCCGCATCTATCTCTCTTCCACTCGATTGGAACAACCATCGATTTGACTTTTTCGAGGCACATTAAACTTGTAACACTCCCATTCGTTTCCTACTTTTCCTATCATCGTCCTATCCTTAACATAATAACACAGATTGGAAGAAGTTAAATAGCAAACATGTATAAAAGTTATAGTTAAAATAATCTGTTCGTTAAAGTAATAAACATATTTGAATTAATGAGTGCAAATAAAAGTAAATTTATCAATTAAATTGTATATTTCATTTCACTCCTTCTTTGTATCCATACAAAATAGTGATAATTCAATAAAAATTATTCAATTTTATTTATAAAAGTATGCAATCATTTCATCAATGTTTTCTTATGACGTCCGTAAACCGACTTTACAGACAACCAATTTTTTTTTAATTTCCCATTTACCCAACGTATTCACGTTAAAAACTTGCAAACCTAACCCCCTCTTTTTTTTCTAGTTCATCACCAATCAAACTCGCAATATGGCCTACTGATTTTTTAATTTTTATTTTTTGGTTTCTACGTTTCGTCGACAACGAGAACATTAGAGACAGTAACTCTTAACGACGCAGATAAAAGTTAATTGTGACTGGAGTAGACACAGCATTTTATTTCGGGAAACCTTGGGAACATAGTAGTTCGTCTGTTTTTTTTTCAGAGCATGTGCCATTTAAAAAATATAATTACGTCGACAAGATCACATAATCAGAACACGCAGATAGTTTAATTGTTTAATACGTGGAACAATCGGGAACATACTACGAAACCAAATTAGGGAAAAGTAGATTTCTCAAACTGTCGGAGCTAATAAGCATCAAATGTGTAGATAAGAGACTGACTGTACAGAAATAATATATTTTTCATGCTTGTATATTACGTACTTAATATAAAGTGAAACTTACACTTTAAAAAAAATGTACTTTTACAATGAATATTCTTGTAAACTCAGTTGCCAACGATATCATTTGAAAAATTGCAATTTTTACAAGTGATATCGTTGGCAACTGAGTTTCCAAGGATTTCTCTTGTAAGAGAACAAAAACATTTTTTCGGTGTAAGGATAGAGGACATGATCTTGATCTTGATCGGTAAAATACTGAACTGAAACAAGAAGAAACTTTCAAAATAAACGCCTTCGTTCACAAACACTGGGCTTTTCGGGGCTGAATTTTCCATAACCTGTTTCCGGAGTGGTTGAGGATGAGGGATATATATGCCCTCTATCTTTTATATTTTCTTATCACCTAACCTTCGCTTACGTCGTTTTATGATAGCGGTACAAAATTAGATTTCAGCTTTGGTAATTAATGACAGTTAACATGTATTGCTATAGTGCATTAAAATATGTTTAATCCAAACACAACTACAAGATAACAATACAAGATAAGAGTGACTAAATCTGCAAGTAAAATAAAAAATAAATTATAATATACAGATTTACAGGGTATCTTAGCAGTCAAACATTAATACATACATATATAGTATAAATGGTATGAACGATTAATAAAAAAACACAGAAACTCGATACATTATTTATAAACGTGAAATAAGACGCAACGATGAAACAAAAAAAAAATTAACACAAATTATGAAAGTAACACAAAGCAAAACTTAACACTCACGACACAGCAAAAATTAACAATGCGACAGAGAAGAGTATAGACAAATGTACTTACTTATTGTTCATCTTTGTTGCGGCAGTTACGAGGCACTCAAAGCGCCAGCCACTCAAACACGAGGAATGGTTATGTCTACTGCTCGTGAGGCTAATTGCTTCGGGCTACCAAAGCAAGGCCCTTCTAATTGAAGTGTGACGACACTCGCTGTTGCTGTCACGATTCCCAATCAGCTGCTTGTAATACCGCCACCTGCCTCGTGCAACGGACGGACGAATGGGCAAACGTTTCGTCAACACAGAGATCGTTATAGACGGTGAAGGGCGGTGAACTGAATGGGTGGAGGAAACGGGAGTACCCTAGGAGAACCCTTGGGCTCAACTCAAGACAACGTCCGCCACGTTTCCCACTTGCGAAAAATCTGAGATTCAACCACGACGGGAATCGAAACCGAGTCGCTTTGATGGGAGGCAAGTCATCTAACTAGCCAAGCACCGCGCGTCGCACACACTTAACGCATAATTAACTATAAATTGCACACTAAATTGTCTTACTTACATGTTTTGTTTTATAATTGTAACACCAGATGGACATATTATGACGATTACAAATCTTTCATCTTTTTGAATCGTTATCTCTCAAAAACGGTGGCTCTTAGGAAAACAAGTATTTAGACATTTTTTATATATAATTATCTGATCTACAAATTTGTCTGGGCTAATTTTATGCTAAAACATACAGTTTTGCTGAAAATCGCGTAACACCCGTTTTGTGACATTTGACCCCGAGAAAAATTTTTTCCAGGTGTCGGATCGATGAGCTCTTTTCACATTTCATTTATAATGGTGTTTTGAACAATCCTACCAATTTTCAGCTGGGTGCGAATTTTTGTAATCTCGGATGTCTAAATTGACCGGACTATTCTGGATAGCTGACAAGAGACCCACCTGGGGCAGTGTTGGTGCGCAGTCCGCTCTTTCCAGAGCTGTTGCAACCGGTGCTAGTGGGATTACCTTATTTGCAAACACGTAGGACGTTCATACAAGTATGTTCTATAATTTTAAGGAAAACAAGTGCTTAGTTGTGATTTTTTTTATTCATACAATGATAATTTAGTAACTGACAAAAAAAAACAATAAAATGTTAAGTGCATAAATTTCAAGTAGTGTTAAAAAAAATTTCCGCAATATACCCTCACGAAACTTCTGCAGTTCACAGATTATCCTTTATATTGTTACGAACGTGAGGAAAGCCGCGACACGTGCAGGTGCAGAGCTGGCTGGCAGCCCCACACGGCCACTGACGTCACGTGACCGCCGCTACATGAGACGCGCCGCGCGCGCCAGGAAGATTACAAGGATCGTCGCTTTCCCCCCTCCTTCCACCCTCCTTCCCCCCGCTCCCCGCGCAACGCTGATAGCTAGACATCTGACACCTGACAGCTGGGGAGTCTCGCGCGCCACCTGGCAGCTGCCGACACGCGTTTCGAGAGATTTCTGCCGTCGGGTCGGCGCGGAATGACGCGACTGGCCCCAGCCGCGCTCGTGAATTCGAGAAGGCGCCTGGGCTGATATATAAGAAGAGGACGCCGGCCTCAGAGTCAGTCAGTAAGAGTTCAGTCGGGAGTTCTCCCGCGGCGGAGTTTCCGGGGCGATAGTGCCGCGGGTGCGGCAGAGTGGCGAAGTACTTGGGCGAAGGTTCCAGGGCGGGGAGTGAGTTCAGTGGAGTCGGGAGTTTTCACGCAGCGGATTTTCCGGGCGATAGAGCGGCGAAGTCCCTGGACGAAGGTTCCAGGGCAGGGAGTTCAGTTCCGGACGATAGTGTCGCGGGCGCGGCGGAGTCCCGAGCGAAGTACCGAGCGAGTCGTCGAGCAAATCCTCGGCGAAGGCAAGTGCGTCGGCGGCGGCGGAGTGCGGCGACGGAGTCCCGCGGCGGAGATCCATGAGGGGTGCTGCGGCGAGAGTTGCGCCAGAGTTGCGGCCCAGCGAGGTGTGTGGATTGTATGAATCGAGTGACTGGGGAAGCAACATTATTTTTAAGTGCAATTTATTATATGGCATTTTAGAAGACTATTTGTAAGTGACATAAGTAATGGCAATAAATAAAACTGTGTAGCGATAAAATCATTTTGAGCTATCCTTTACAAACCCGGTAAATCGCAACAATATTAAATTATTTTGCTTTCAGATTTTGCGCTTAGGTTTTCAATTGTTTTTTATGAGGTGCTGCGAACATTATGTGACAAGCTCTTAAAAATTTGGTCGTGCAGTGAGAAGACAAAAAAAGGCAATAAGACGTTTGGAAATACAAAGAGAGTTTCTTTGCTTTGGAAAAAATTAAGACATTATTTAAAAAAACTGAATAAACGTTGGGCGCAAAGTGACAGGCATTATTTGTGCAGAGAAACTTTCAGTGTCTTCGGGGGATATTGAAACTGGGAAATGAAGTGTTAGCAATGGTTTCATCTTAAGTTACGCGACACTGTAATGCACCTGGACCAAACACGTAACCTCAAACTGGTGCTGAACGTCCTAAGAAGCTTTTCAAACATGGTAGCACTAAGAGTAAAAGGAGAAAAGTTCAACATTTACTGCAGTCCCAGACTTCTGAACAAATTGCGTTTGCAACTGAAACAAGTTTACGGCCTGCTGGAAAGAAAAAAAAATTGCAGCAAGTGAGCATGTATTGTCAAAGAATTATCTACAGCATTACCTCAACGAGCGACCAAAATAAAGAAGGCAAGAATGTGTTAAAAAAAAAAGGCTATACTGTATACTAATTGAAATGCATTGGTTTTTTTTCCTCGAACGACAAATAACAACTTACCAATACAATCTACTGCAGCTATAATCCAAAGAGAGAAATTGTAATTTATATCCATCATATTACATGTTACACGAGGCAAAGCAAATGTGTCACCCGCATAAATAAGCTATTTTTGTCACCGAACTAAATACAGAAATAAATCTACAAGCCCCCTTCTTAACCACACCATAGAACATATTTTACTAATGCCAGATGAAGTAGTTAGACAAATGCTGTCTGCGTATGTCATCAATGACATTTCGTATTATGAAAAGGGGGTTGTGCTAGCTATTAGATATTGTCAACAAAAAAAACTGCCCTTACAAAAGAAAACTTGGATATTAATCCCAGATGAATCTAAGAGATCAACCAGTAACAAATAAACGAACTGTCACCAACAAGAGTAACTATTTGTAGCAAAGAAATAGATGTTCGTCACACTATGGTGTTGGCTATAGTTGATGTAAAAATTTGCAATGCTTTGAAAAACACATCTCCTTTTACTATTAAGATCATTGTCACTTTAAAAATATTCATACAACTAAAGCTTGGTGATATTTGCATAATTCAGTGTTGATGTAAAAACTTTAATGTCAAAGGATGGCAGATAAATGCTTCTATAGTAATAAATTTAATTTTATAAAATAAATTCTTAACGTATTACAAGTATTTCATATTTTCATTTATCTTTTATTTGTATAAACACATCAACTACATTATTTTCACTATCAGGTCAAGTTTGTTCTAAAAAAAAAAAAAAAAAAACATTTAACATGCTGTTTTTAAATAAAATAAATTTAAACTGAGTAAGACTGTATGGTATTCTATAAATACTATAAATTTCATTGCTTTAATTGTAAGAAATAATTCAGTTTACTAAAAATTTATTAAGAGCAAATAAAAGCGAGAAAAAAAATTACCATAGGCTTGAGTTTTGAATTTCGGCCCTCCAGATTGTTCATACTACACACTGTGGCGACCCAGTGAACTACTGGCCAGGTAAGTTTGACATGGCGAAGGGGGGAGAGGGGGTCTACTGCGCAGGAGCTCGGGAGAAGCCCGTGTAAGGCATTAGAAGTCGCCTTTCTCCACGGCGCCTCGCTGTCCCACACCCGCCGAGGACACGTGTCGCCACCACACACTAAGGCCGGGTTTATAAACTACGCTTGAAATGAATGCAACGACGCAATAACGCAACACGTAACCAAAACAAGACAAAAACGGTCGTTTATAAAGTCGCAAGTCGCAAGTCGCAAGTCGTCACCAACCCGACAACTTGAGATTGTAAAACAGTTAAAAAACGTTTTTTCCCCGTACATTTTTGTCCATTGATGTTTGTCCTGAAAACATACGAAATGTTCAATGATATTGTTACGAAAGCGAGAGACAATAACGCGATGCGCGGCAGGTTCGGAGCGGGCTGGCGGCCCTGCACGGCCACTGACGTCACGCGCCATCCATTGACGTAAGGCATGCCACGCGTGCCTGGCCTGATTACAAGGGGCCTCGCTGCCCCCCTCCCCCCACCTCTCCACGCGCACCCTCCCGCCTCGGGCTATTGTCACCTTTAGCGGCCTGGGAATTCCGGGCTTGCAGAGGCCACCGCGAAGAGTGACGTGAATAAGCATGGCGGTTCTGGGTGTTTCGGGCGTCGGATCGGCCCGGTATGACGCGACACGTCACCGCCGCTCTCGTCCCTTCGAGAAGGACGCCACGGGTATATAAGCGACGACGCCGGCCCCCGCGGGAGTTCCGAGTGTTCGCAGAGTTCTGCGAGTAGGGGAGAGAGTCTCCCCCTCGGGGAGTGATACTGGCGATACCCGTGCGATCAGCGAGAGGTGGAGAGGGCAAGTGGCCCTTGCTGAGCGAACTGGACCTATCGGGAGGCGATACCAGCGAAAAGGCCTGGCGAGCAGTCGGGTGCGACGAGCGATAGTTGACGACTGTACTGTAGCGCGGTGTGGGCGAGTGTGCGAAGGAAGCGGACAGAGGCGGACAGAAGAGCGAGCCACTGTCGAGCCAAGCTACAGTGGAAAGTGTTCACAGGGACCCAGCCATCCCAACTGCGCCTATCAACATTTATTTTCTGGCTGTCAGAAGGCTTCCCACCGGCCTAGAGTGTCAACCATACGCATATTTCTTCGTGTTCGTTCATCATTCGCAGCGATCCTTCGTATCTGCTGCTCAATTAAATTACCGCAAACTAAATCCAGGCAGGACAGCGATAAGTTTCAGAGCACATGCATCAACCAGAGCTCCAAGAAATTAGTTCTGTATTATGTGCCTCAGTAAATTATATAATGGGTTCACCGTCCCTTTTTCTTCCCCAAAAAAATAATAAATAAATAAAAGTGGGTGACAATGGGCTGTGAAGCCTGTCTCATGTAATAGCCCAGTTAAATAAGACCCTGACGTGGAAAAAATTGTTGGAAAGCTGGAAATCATCTTAAACCCTTTGGTTGGCATCCAAATAGAGTATCCTGAGTTTTCGCCCTCATAGGTGGTGAGCTTAAGGAGGGGGGTGGTAAAAACTGTGAAATTATCAGACTTTTTTGTGTTTTTCACACGAAACTCGAAAACGACGCATCTTAGGTTAAACTTAGCAGTAAAAATAATTAAATTGTATATTATTATGCGTCGAATAAGACCACAAACGTCCAAATCGGTTAAGTGGTTTGTCCGCAATCAACATTTTAATATTAGAAATTTTTTCTATATTTGTAAATATTTTAATTTTTCGCCTGTTTACCGTCAGATATGATCTAAACCACCACTCAGATCAACAAAACCCACAAAATAAAGTTGTAGAGCATTATATTCTAAGTTGGATAGACACCTTAATTGCAAAAATCCGCTTAATTCTTTGCGAGATATGTCCGATAATCTGAAATCCCAGTTATCATAAAAATGTTGTGCCAACCACTCACCCCACCCTATATATATATATATATATATATATATATATATATATATATATAGACCATCAAAACACGAAGTGGCGTAACTGCAAAAATGCCGATGTTGAGATATACTGGCTACAGACATATCTTTACGTGGTCTATCATGTCACGAAGTGGCGTAACTTAATTCCCAATGGTTTTGAAGATATAATGCTTTTTCATTTCGTCGTAAGTGTTTTGGAGACTATTCAGCAAAACACGTACTGACTTAAGTTAACTTACGCCTGTTCGTGTTTTCCGAAAAAAAAAATTGTTGACTATTTCTCGTTTTACACGAAGTGGCGTAACTACATGTGGGGCGGTCGGAAAATGCAACCTAATTGTTTTGTTGCACAAAGATGGGAATAGAGGGAAAACACCGGAAGGAAGACTGATACCGCAATACCGCACTATCTATATACTGATCTGCACCACTATCTGCTCGTCTGTCCATCACAACACATGCTTTAGATGTAGAGCCCAGGTAAGCATTTTGTTAAAATATTACTTATTAGGCCTACAACCATAACTAACCCTTAACCACAGACGTGAAACTTTTGTGCGTATATACAGGCGTGAGGTCCCACGCTGCAAATAATGCTGACACTAACACAGACGTGAAGTCAGGTGTCAGATAACCACTTATCGCTCCGGCGGCAGAGAGAAGACTGAATGGTAGGAAGGTACTGAAGATCATGTGTCCACGAGGTTACTGGTTACTGATGGCAGAGGGCGTCAGAACGCTGTGTGGTCCCGGGGACCTCATGTCTGTGGTTAAGGGTTAATAAATTAGTCTGCATATAATTTGTACATCAAGAACACTTATGTTCACCTTTAAATGCATTGTTTGATAAACTGTTTATTAGTGAATTATTACTGCAGGTAAAATTAACTCTAGGCTATTTTGAAGTGGACGTTACAACATACATTGCAAGTTTAATTTTGTATATTTATAATACATTACTTATTGTATCTTACAGATCGACGCTGGAGTTTGCATGCAAGTAAGAAGTGGACTAAAAGAAGATGGACGCTTTAGTGAAGTGGACTGACGGCACCCGGAACGTGGTGAGATTAACTGATTTAATTCCAGTTGATAAGGGCAATGCTTTTAAAAAAGGCTCCAAAGTTAAAATGCTTTACAATAAAACATTTTATTTTGGAACAATAATATTGTTAGAAAACAGTGATTCAGATAGCATGTCTGATGAAGACGAACAGGCATTGGCCGAATTTGTGCCTCTTTCCCGCCTTAAGAGCAATAACAGAGATACCGAAGCTGATCACAACCCCAACACTTCATTTGGAAATACAGATATAGCCTCTAATGTAGACTTAAATTGTTTTGGTAGTGAACCCGATGACAGCGACGCGGATCCAGATTTTACAGAACTGTGCGAATTAAAAAAATGTAAACTAGTAGGTGTTCAAACATGTTGTTGTGGATTGCTTGTTTGCAAATCCCACTGGTCAAAAAATGAATGTGACCATATTGTTTTAACTGATAGCAGCGATGAAAGATTCATTGCTAAATCTCCAAAGAAGAAAAAGAAGAAACCCCAACCTAAGTTTGCAGAAAAGAATAATATTGATAATACAGATCCCATGCATTCTACATGTACTTCCAACGGTTGTAACTTAGAGATTTTTGCAGCTTGTGTGAGATGTCTTGAGTTACTATGCTTTAGACATTTTGAGGAAAGTGATGAGTGCAAAAACCATACAGATAATTTAGAAAAATTGGAAACGCTCATCGAAGAGCCAAGAGAGCCAGAAGATTTTGTTACAGAAGGGTCTGCACGAGAATTTCCCTTAGAAAAACGGTACAAAATAAATAGACAGAAAGAAAGAAAACAAAGGAGAAACACTGGTCACGGCTATACACAAGAAAAGTCTTACAATTTAGTTGCTCCAAGAGAAATTAAAGACCGTTGCATTGGTAGATTCTGTGAGAAAACCAAGAAGTCTTGTAGTAAATTTACAGATGAAGACAGACAAAATATTTTCAAGTCGTACTATGCTATGGGTAGTCTTCAATTACAACGAGAGTTCATTGCAAGACACATAGTGTCAGGGGCAACAAAACGCAAAACTACAGTTGGCGACAGTCGTAGAGCACAGTCAAAACAGTATTTTTTAACATTAAAAAATGAAAAAGAAGCAGTGTGCAAAAAGTTTTTTCTTAATACTCTTAGTATTAGTGAACGAACAGCAAGAACAGCTGTTGGAAAAGTAGCAGAGACAGGTGTTTTAGAACCAGAAAAGCGTGGAGGAAGACAGGAAACCCTAGCAGCTAGAGATGCAGATATTCGTAAGCGAATGACCGATCACATCAACAGATTTCCAAGAGTAGAAGCGCATTACTGCAGGGCTAATACAACCAGAGAATTTCTACATGATGATTTGAATATTAAAAAAATGTTTAACCTTTACCAAAGTGAAGATCCCAACGCCAACAAGGGCAGCATCGGGTTATACAGACTTATTTTTAGAAGTTTAAATTTAAGTTTTCATCATCGTAAAAAAGATATGTGTACTCTCTGTATGACTTACAAGACAGGCGATGGAGACACAAAGGACAGAATTAAACAGAGGTATGACCAACACATTGCGGAAAAAACAAAAGTTAGAGCAATAAAGGAAAGGTGTAAAGCAGCAGCAATTGAAAACAAAACTAATGTTTGTTAAGTATTTGACCTTCAGCAAGTAATCTTCTTGCCGAAAACCAACGAGAGCGCCGTATTTTATAAAAGACGCTTATCAGTGTACAACTTTACAATATACGACTTGGGAACCAAGGACTGTCATTGTTTTACTTGGAATGAGTCAATAAGTAAAGGAGGTTCATCTGAAATTGCTTCTTGCATATTCCTCATGCTTAAGGAGCATGATAAAAACAACGTAGGCAAAAAAGTGACTTTGTTTGCTGATGGCTGTTCTGGCCAGAACAAAAATAGTATTCTGCCTGCAATGTTCCTTTACTTTTTGTTCAATAGCTCTAACATTTCTGAAATTAGTTTGAGATTTTTTGAACCTTACCATGGTCAAAATGAAGGTGATGCTGCTCACAGTGCGATTGGCCATGCCATAAATCAAGCAGGCGATCTGTTTGTTCCTTCCCAGCTGGTACCAATAATTAAACTCGCCAGAAGGGCGCATCCTTACATAGTCCATCAAATGGAAACAAGGGACTTTTTGGACTTTAAAAGACTCTCCAAAGAACTGCGCATTCTCACCATTCGAGAGGATAACGAAAAAGGACAACCCATAAATTGGCCTAACATGGTAGAGTATGCTTTTAAGAAAGACCATCCTACAACAGTTTTTTTCAAGAACAGCCATCTTGATGAAACGTACAGGTCATTTACTTTAAAACGTGATGCTGACAAGAACCTGAAGATGCCCCTAGATCGTCTCAACGTTCTACCGCAGGCTATAACAAAAGAAAAGTTCAAGGATCTGATATCACTTTGCGAAGGACCTACTCCCGTTGTAAGGGCTGCAGAGTTTCAGAACTATTACAGGTCCTTACCTAATTAACTTTTCAAAGATTGTTGTCTAGAAGAGATGAAACTTGAATATCGTTATTAGTGTTTCTTCTTTGTTATTGATATTTTATCAATCAATATTATTTAGTTAAGATAAGTTTTTTTATCATTTTGTATGGTTTTTAAAGCTAAACAGTACTGTTTTTATTGCAATTGACATCAGGTTATTTTATTTTACTTTTTTTTAAAACAAATTTTTTATTTTATGAAACCAACAAAGTTGAGTATCACTAAGTGGATATTGTAGTTCTGTTAATAATTATTTTGCCTAGTTTTTGTTGTTTAGAAATTTTTGTTTAAGAGTGTAGATTTTTCAATGTATACATGTTAGTTTCACTATAGTAAAAATTTTTATGTAAGCAGTTTTCAAACCTCTACTTTTTTAAAACCATAACATATTATGTGAAGCTACTCGATTAAAAATTTTTTTTAATAATACACTGTGTGAAGAAGGCCCAATAATTAATGCTGAGTGATTGAGTTATTTACTGCTAATATGATATACTTTCCTAATAACCTTTAGTGTTTGTACTAACAAACGATTTGTATTGTTATAAGTAATAAAACTTGAACATTTTTCATTATTTAAATGTTTTATTTCGCGGCGTAACTCTGCAATGAATGAAAACAACAAAACACGAAGTGGCGTAACTACAACATTTTTTATATTTTATTATAAATCTTAAAATATAAATTTGTAATAAATAAAGTAATTATAGGTAACCCAAGTCAGACATCTTAAATATATATAAAAAATTAAATGAAGGGTTTTCTAGTTTGGGATTGTGCGGTATAGCACTTCAAACATAGGTGCTTTTCTTATTTTTGCTCTCCTGAAAAGTTGGCATTTTACAGATACGCCACTTCGTGTTTTGATGGTCGATATATATATATATATATATGTGTGTGTGTGTGTGTGTGTGTGTGTGTGTGTCTGTGGACCTAAAAAATGTGTTATATGAATGAATAAGGCTTGTTGTGGTTGACACAAAAAAGTAACTATACTAAATTCCCGATTATCCGTGTTAATTGGGACCCACAGATGCCCGGATAATTTAAATCCAGTAAAAAAAACCGGATAATCCGTTTCACGGTAAGGGCTCTGCCATATATGAGGGCCGCACCATCATTTTGTCTCCAGTAGAATTCTGAGCACAATATAAATCTTTGTGAACTGTGTCACAGCTTAGTGGAACGTAAACACTATGGCTCTGTGTCGCCATGCGGTCTAACTCCGTCTGCTGGAGAGGCGGCAGTCACCCACTCCTATTCCTTCCCTCCTTTTTTTATTTATTGTTTCTACCCTTCAGCTGCAAGTAATTCTTCCTCCCCCCCCTCCAGTTTCTCCCCACCCTCCCCCTCATGATCAACCTCTTTCCCGTGTGTCCATTCGTCCAGCCGAATGCCATCCAGATACATCACTCATCCAGCACCAGCTGGGCAGATTGACGGCTGGCGACACCGGGATTGGGAAACAAGAGACGGGAAGCAGCAGTCAGGTCATTTCCCTCGGGTCTTAATAGTGACAAAGTTTGACTGCTGAGGGGGTGGGAGATTAGAAGGGTCGGACCAGCTATTTTACGCGGTAACAGGGCGGTTTAAAATATAGACAGGCCAAGCATAAAAATGTGCCACCCTCGCCCCTTGGCGGAAGTGGAAACGTCTTCTTAGGCGTCACAAATAGCCCTCTATTCCTTCCCCCCTTCACAACCCGCCCCACTTCACATTATTAGTCTTCACAGTAAGAAGATCTGACAAATTTTGGTCTGGCCTATGGTCAGATATGTCCAAAGAACAGACCTTGATGAAATCTATGAAAACGGAAGGAGGTGTAAGTCGCGGAAGAGGTGTAACAGACAGTGTTCTATTGAAGTGGGTATCGTCCATGCCTGCAATCTTGGAGATATGTCTACAGTTAGAAAAATTTTGTGGGGTCACTTTCAGTACAGTAGAGCAACACGTGGATGCCAGGCCATCAAGGATCACTAGAGATGAGCTGGATGTGTTAAAATTTACTGAGTGGTTATCAACACATGGCCCTTTCCCGGAAGGAGAATGCATTATGTCAATAGGCACCGGAGTGGTAGGGGACGATATGATAAACTGTCACGAGGCATACGAAATTGGGCTGAAGGTCATTAGACAAATAATTGGCAGCAATTTCAAAGATGTGAAATTTCAAAGGAAAATGCGAGTGATTCCATTTAAAAGTTTCAACTCCAAAGTCACGATCCATGAACAGGAAAAGCCAGTCAATCCCGGCACAATCTTCAGGAGGATATCTCTTTTCAAAAAGTCCAATTCCGATCTCAAAACATACTTTGAATTTGAATTGGCATCCTACCCTCTTTCCATATTTGATGAATCAGGCATGAGGAAAACTCGAAAATCCGTGTTATATGACTTATAAAGCCCCTTGAGAGATGAAGATGAGGAAAATCATGATTTGTATGACCCAGTCTAATTCATTGATGAAGGTTTTCTTTTGCACAGAGTTTTTTGGCAGATAAGGGAGCAGTATTCCAAAATATTAGATAGGTAGGTATGTGGAATATGTGAAAAAACACTACAACATAAAAGGCACTGCCATAATCTTCGATGGTTACCCTGAAAATGCCAATGAAACCAGCACCAAATCAGCAGAGCGCCTTCGTCGGAAATCAACTTCCGCTGCATCCACTGTACAATTCGATGAAAGTATGATAGCTACAATGCCGTAAGACAAGCTTCTATCTAATGACAGCAACAAACGGCGCCTCATATCAATGCTCGCAAATCGTCTAAAACTTGAAAAAGAGTGCGAGTTTGCAGTGAAGATAGCCAAAGAAGATGCAGACAAAGACATTGTCCTAGCCGCTTTGGAACTTGCTGAAGAACATCGATATGTAGCAATAGTGGGAGAGGATACGGACCTCCTAACACTGCTTAATGCATTGGCACCAACTACAACCACGGTTGTGCTCATGAAACCAGGGAAAGGGGCAAACGATAGCACCCATTACTCACCCTCCAAGTTTAAGTTTTCAGACACTGCAAAAAAAAATTCTTTTCTTGCACGCCTTCAGTGGATGTGACACAACCTCAGCATTTTTCAGATAGGGAAAAATGAAATTTGTCAAGACCCTGGAAAAAAGAAAGGTACTGCAAGATGCTGTGTCTGTATTTCTTTCACCTGTAGTCGACAAAGATCAGATTGCAGCCATGGGGGAACAATTTCTCGAGGCTGTTTATGGAGATAAGGTTTCCCTGGATGAACTGAGGTACAAAGTGTTCGCCAAAACAGTGGAAAAAAGCAACATGAACCTGGCTTCCTTGCCCCCCACAAAGGCAGCAGCTCGAGAGCATAGCTTTAGGGCCTACCATCAGGTACAAAAGTGGCTCGGGGTCGATAAAGATGCACTCAACTGGGGATGGATAAACAGCAAAGTTGGATTGGTCCCCATCACTACTGAGAAAGAGGCAGCCCCACTGAATGTACTCAAGACAATATACTGTCAATGTGAAAAAGGATGCAAGGGATCCGGCTGTAGCTGCTGTAAAACGGGGCTTAACTACTCCTACATTTGTGTAGCTTGCAAGGGGCAGTCATGTGCTAACGTACCAAATGTAGACACAGCTAAAGCCACTGACTCAGAGCAAGATTCTGCAGCTGATGTATTGTCAGGTAAGTCTATTGCCCATTTAATGCTCCTGGTAATATTGTTTTAGTTTGTACAGTTATTTCCACCACAATAGGTACCTATCAATGTTGTTCACTTATTCAAATTACCATTCATTTACTGTTGCAGATATATTATTCTACTTCTTATTCAGATGCTGAAATAATGGACCCCGATCAAATGAATGACGGTGACGAAACAAACGACATTGAACACGACCCATCCTGTGCCTGCACTGAACAGCAGCCATCTACTTCCAGGCTAGTCGTTCCCCAGATATCCACATCTCAAGATCACCAACCATCGACATCTAAACGTAGAAGATTATCTTCGCTCGTTTGAATTCTGAGAATACACATATTTCTTCGCAACTGTAAATATAGTTATTTATTTTTTTGGTCAATCACAAGCCTCGTTCATTCCTTTCTATAACCCATTTGGCAGTATGTATAGGATTAGGTTGGGCCGAATATTTGGTTGGGGGGGGGGGGGGGTATACAACAACTTCTTCATAACTGGGGTTTCAGATTATCGAGCATATATCTGGTTTAACCAAACGGATTTTCGCAATTAAGGTATCTGTTCAACTTAGAATGTAATGCTCTACAACTTTATACTGTGGGTTTTATTGATCTGAGTTGTGGTTTAGAGAATATATAAAGGTAAACAGGCGAGAAATTAAAAAAATATTTACATATATAGAAAACATTTATAATATTAAAATGTCGATTGCGGCCAAACCACTTAACCGATTTGGACGTTTGTGGTCTTATTCGACGCATAATAATATACACTTTAATTATGCTTACTGCTAAGTTTAACCTAAGATGCATTGTTTTCGTGTTACGTGTGAAAAACACAAAAAAGTCCGATAATTGCACAGTTTTTTCCACCCCCCTCCTTAAGCTCACCAACTGTGAGGGCGAAAACTCAGGATACTCTATTTGGATGCTAACCAAAGGGTTTAAGATGATTTCCAGCTTTCCAACAATTTTTTCCACGTCAGGGGTTTCCAGGGCCTAATTTCACTGGGCTATAACTAATCTCGTATTGTACATGTCTCAAAAGAAGTGACACAAATTTTCCCGAATGACACTTGAAAGTAACAAATGTTTATGAATAAAGAAAATCACATGAAGTTGTTTAGAAACACTTTTGACACGAAAATAGTGGCAGGATATGTAGACCATTGGTACTACTTTTGAGAGCTGTCCTATTAGAGACAAGTTACATCACACGGGCTACATAGATAAGTTACGACGTGCCGGCGACCTAGATGTGATACTTCACAGACATTTTGATTTTTTGCTCGTCATTTCTACTAGAAAAGGGCCATTTCTGTAAATTCAACACTATAACTCGTTTGTATTTGTTGTAATGTCACAAATATTTTCCACTGATATTGCCTACTTGTTATATTAACGGTGCAAAAGTCTTTGTAATTGCTATCAATTGCGCGCCTTTATACACCCATTGTATAACACTTAGGAAATATCTGTGGAAAATATTTGTGATAGGACAACAAATACAAAGTATGTATCATTAACTAATAGTAATCACGAGACAATAATTTAAAAAAAAAACATGGTGTTTACGACCTTACCTTACTTAATCTGTGTGTAAAATTAAAAAAATAACAGAAACAGTAGTTGTATGGTTATGCCGATCCGAGCGCAGTGGCATTAGGCAACGGATTTTGGACTTGTGACTTTTGACCACTGACGTCACCACCGCCATCTTTGATTGCGTCATTTTCGGTCGCTATCTTGTATTGCGTCATTTCCTGTCACCATCTTGGATTTTTTTCTTTCCTAGACGCCATCTTGGATTATATAATTTACTGCCGTTATCTTGAATTGTCATTTCCGATCACCCTAGTGGATTATGTCATTTCATGTCGCCATTTTGTTTTCTAAAACCTTCCACCATGTTGTATTCTAGAACTTTCTATCATCTTCGATTACATCACCACTGACCAGGACAAAGGATGAGGATCCGGATTTTGGATTTTCAAATTACCATTATACATCCGCTATTTGGTTTTGTAGAAATTTCCGCCATTTTGAATTTATTTGATTATGCTATATCATTCCATTAATATACAGTCATATTGTATTACATAACAACTTACGAGATCTGTGGCTTGTGGATTCGGATTTTCATATTACTGTTGCCATTTTGGATTCAGTTTTCTCATGCTCTATCATTCCACTTATTATGTAGTCATATTGTACAATGAAATCACAACCACCATATCGTAATAGAGTGCCCCACTCCTATGTATTGCACTTTTTGTTACAATGACATAATATGTTTTACTTTTTGTTATGGTTATATCGCCATATGGATTTCATCTGCTGGAGGCAGCCTTATTAGATTTTTCATTATCACATTTGACTTGACATCACTCACATCATCTTGGACTACATCATCATCACTAGCCCCTTCTTGACCTATGACATATTGGGCTATGTCATCATCACCTTTGACCTATGACATCGCTGCTATCCTCTTGGATCTAATAATTTCCCTTCATTTTGAATTCTAGAACTTCCTACCGTCTTGGATTACATCTCATTCATCACCTTTGGCTTGTGACATCACCGACATCACCGACATCACCTCCTCTTCAAGTCTTCCTTCTCCCATTCCACTCATAATCCACCATTTTGGATTTAATTTCCTCAGACTCTCCCATTTCAAATATAAATTGCAGCTTGCAATATACTGTTCTCAACAAGCTCCAACGAGAAGACTAATTGTGCGAAGAATCCGTCTCGTACTATGGTTTGCTGTAATGAATGTCGGAGAAAGTTTACACGCAGCGAAGATTTGAGAAGACACTTGAAGACATGCAAAGGCGCAGTCGCTTGCCTGCAGAACAGCTTGTGAACGTTTCGACTCCTCAGTTTAGGCTACAGGTTCCCATGCGCAACAGGCTCCAGCACTAAAGCAGAGCGGCAGCAACCATTAGTATCGTCATCTGGTCATGAATCTGAACACAACACTGTGCTCGCCGCATTACAGACAAATTATAATGGATTCTACTTGGCAAAATCTTTATTTTGAGGAGTTTTGAAATACTACTATCACAATACTTTCAGCGAGGCAAAATATATTTGTACTTTCCTTCGTGATATTGAGCACAATATAATATATCAGTTTACGGATAATGTGGCAATACAGGAACATTTAAAATATAACTTATGGTTGGATTGTATATGTGGTAAACCGGAGTCGTACAAGGACCAAGTGAACAAGCATACTTTCAAGACATCGGCTGCTACAAATTATAATTCTGACGAAGTAGAGCAGTCTGTTAGAGTATAGAAGAACTTTGCATGGAAAAAGATGAGTGTCTGGGCAAAGAATTTGGTTGGACAATAAATTTGGTGAATCACCTGGAGCTGAGAATGAGTAATTTTGACCTAATATAAAAGTTAGCTTTTGTGTAGAAACTATGTATTATAAAATTTTTGTGAATAAATGTGTGTTTGATACATATCAGTTTTATTTCGCTTAATTTGACCGAATAATTTATGGTGATTACTATAAATCGAATAATCTGAAAATGTACAACAATTTACCTAAACAAGTTACTTCTGAAACTGATATACATAAATTTAACAATAAAATAAAATACGTTTTTGAAAATCAGTATCTATATAATGTACAAGAAATTGAAGAATATATCTTGAACCTTTGCAAGTACACCATTAAATTTTCTACTTAAATTAATGTTTTTAGCTCATAACCATTACCCTAGTCTGCTCTATGAAGTATCTTGTGAACAATAATTGCATCAATGTAAAGCTCAATTGTGTCTGTATAGATAGTTATAGTATATACTTAACATAATACAAGTGAGTGAATTTTAACTATGATGTGAACTACGGTGACTAATGTGAATAGAAACTCTGCTAATTAATACTTATTTTAATTGTTTAACATTACATCCATTATTAGAAATTTGTAATATAACTTTTATGCTAGATAATGTATATATTGTACATATATTAGAAATAGTGTATGTAATAATATGCATGTATTTCATAAATTTTGTAACCATGTTGACAAGCCCTATATTCAGAGAGCCACTGCTCATCAACTGAGTCTATTGGGTGCTAAGAAAATAAATAAATAAATAAATAAAACAATGATGGTAATCAAGTATATTTTACAAAACCTATGCCGAAATATGAATATTTTGTTTGGATGCAAAATGAGTAAATATACTCATATATGTAGGGATATTAATAATAATGGTTTGTTCCTATAATACATATAGAACTATTACAATCAATATGTATTTTTTCTTACATTATGTTTCTTAGTTAAAATGTCAATCGAAAAGAAAATAAGTAACTGGGTTTGAATTTAATTAATGTGAAGAAGTATTTTTAATTAAAGTCGAATAAATAATATTACATTTTCTGTATGAATGTTTTGGAGTTTGGTCTGTGATGTCAAATGCTTAATGCTTATTCATCTCTTGATGTTAAGTGGTCTGAGCCTACTATCCTTGGTATAAATTATTTTTAATTAGTATTTAGGATGATCAGGTGACGCAATCTTATATGTTATACACTGCTTCGGCAAAGGATGAAATTAACCAACTCTGGTATGTAAAATTGTATAACTACATACAATACATACATTCGAAATCAAAAGAATTAATAATAAGTGAAAGTAGTCTTGCAGCGCGGATAAATAATAAAAGTTAATGATGTAGCTCAAGATTATATAATCCAAGATTGTGGATGTATACATGAGAGTATTGGAAAATGAAATACAAGATGTTGGTTCATTAAGTGAAATGGGAGAGCATGAGGTAATTAAATACAAGATGGTGGATTTATAAGTGAAATGGGAGAGTATTAAAATATTAAATCCAAGATTGTGGATGTATGAGCGGAATGGGAGGAGGAAGACTTGAAGAGGAGGTGTTGATGTCGGTGATGTTACATGTCAAAAGTGATGACGATGTAATCCAAGATGGTAGGAAGTTATAGAATTTAAAATGGCAACCGGAAATGAAATAATCCAAGATGGCGACCGTAAATTACGCAATAAAATATGGCGTCGGTGCCATAGGAGTCAAAAGTCACGAGTCCGAAATCCGATGCCTTATGCCTCTATGTTCGGATCGGCATAACCATACAACTAACAGATACAGTAGGTCACGCGCACAAGATTTGACCGCCATTTTTCAAACCTATGATTCCCAATAGCGTAAAGGACGGTCCTGTCCATGGGAGACAGGTCGTGCGCATATAAGGAAAATAAATATATTTTATTTCTGTTACAGACGCATGGCATAACAACTAATGAGAGTAGAGTAGGAAGCCATTTTGGCGGGACAAGATAACTGTTTATATTTATCACTAAATATTGTGGCAAGAAATTGTCGATATATTACAATGCTCAGGTGTAGTTCCTGCTTTTAAATTAATCAATGCTATTACTTATGAGTCACTATCAAAAATTATAAATAAAAAATGTGTCGGGGTTAGAATAGTTAAATATTTTTTTTTACATAATCCTTATTCATGAAATGTAGAAAAACTGTGCTCACATATTGCTGGTCCGACGTCACGGGATGATCATTTGATAGTTAATATAGTTACTTACTAACACTGCCAACCGATGTCTGATACATCGCGAAATTTCACTGGCTGAAATTAACAGAAAAGTAAACTGCATAAGGTATTGCTCCCCCTAGCCCTCTTAGCATAAGCCCTACCGGCCTGGGGCCCCCACGGGCGTGGATACGGATACGCGGATACGCGGATACGCCGTATAATAGAAATCCAGCTATGCCCAGACACCACCTTCACCCCCTGCCACGCTCAGCTAACCAGACAATTGGCTGCGTCCTGAGCTCTTAAGACGTTATCGGCGTTGCTGGCACCTACCCCCGTTCTTCCATGTCACACTGGGACGGCTGCAATGCGAACCGACTTCGCACAAGTCGTGCGCGCATGGCCCGCTTGTGCACTCGCTCGTGTTCCATGATTGTGAGCCCAGCCTTACACGTGTTCCCGAGTCGGACCCGACTCCGGTGCAGCGAGGCTCGTAAACACCTGGAGGGGGTGGCTCAGAGTGCATTATTGATGAAGCCTCGGCAGGCAGGAGGGTGCACGCTTGCTCAGGAGGGCCGAGGGGCGAGGGGTCGCTACTACCCGACCCTCCGCGCCGTCGCAAGTCTGTCTCCAACTGCATCAGCCAAACTTTGACTTTCAATTTTCTCTACCAAATTTACGTTGGAAAGGTAACATCAAGCATGTTTTTACTCCATTCACACCATCAAAGTGTATTATTCGGGGACGCACCAAAACGCCGAAATACCACAACGCCGAACGTACAATAACCCCGAACGTACAATAACGCCGAATGCCAAATTGACTACAACGCCGACAGCTAGAAAACTGCTGTGTACCACAACGCCGAAATACATTAACGCCGAAAAATGTCATTGCAGGACTGCCACAAAGGTTAGGTTAGGTAAGGTTAGCACACAAATTCATTCAGTTGTTTTTCATTTTGCTCCTGTGGCCCCCCCCCCCCCTCCCCGCAGCAACATTTTTCGGCGTTACTGTATTTCGGCGTTGTGGTATTTGGGCGTTGTGGTAACGACCGGTATTATTCGACTGAGCTAGCTCATAATATTTCACAATTAAATTAACGCACAATGCGCTGGATGGAGAATTTCAACTTATAATTTTCAAGCATTAAAGGTAAGTAAAATTATATATCTGGAATACGCACGATGCATTAGATAACATTAATATATCGTTGATCATCGTTTATTTTATTGTGCAACATGTACCGTGTGATTTTTAATTTACAATCGTGTAAAAAGATCAGAAATTTTCGTCGTGACGGAAACGTCCCGCAATTTCCGTTTTTTGTTGGGCACGATTATGACTGGCCCATTCTGTCAAACATTCAACATACTGTCCTATAAGGAAAATATGTGGTGAAACCTCAAGTCATCCGACTTTTCACCAAAAAAATATGCCTGCGTTAGTGACGTTTTCGGTGTCGTCGTAACCCTTCAAGATTGTTTGACCAACTTTGTTCGAAGATGCCGGAAGCTAAAGTTTTGACATCCGTGACATGACCTTGAGGTAGGGTGTCACACATGTTGATTTCTTTCATTACCTCATCATAACTATTAAGGGATATTATTGTGAATTCAACACTATAACTCGCTTGTAGGCCCTATTTGTCTTTCTGCCACAAATATTTCCAAAAGATATTACATATGGTGTGTAAAGTTCCCGGATGTGCTTGTACTTTTAATCACTTGCACGACTTTTTACAGCAACCATACCACACATCTGTGACAGAACCAGGGTCGGATCCAGGAAGACTTCTCGGGAGGGGCTAGCGAACAAAGAAAGGATGCAGTTAAAAAAACATGACATTTTTGTCCCCCATTCTAAAATAAGTCCGAGATAGGCTTGGAATATTTGCAAATGCATGGTCTCGAATACTTGTTATTTAGTAGTTTCAAACAACGTTTGCAGAAAGAAAAATATAGCAATTGAATTAAAGTTTGCTAAGTTAACACAAACATATCCTATAAAATCAAAGTTGGGAATAAAATTATGGATTCGGGAGGCGCTATGGCCCCCTCCTTACCCCCCCCCCCCTTTTTTTTATACACGCCTGCAAAGAGACGTTAGTGTTAAGATTACAGAAATAGTAATGACGAGAAGATTGGAAGGAAAAAAAGTTGGTGGCGCCGGCCGGCGCCCTAGCCAACCCCCCCCCCCCCCCCCCCCCTTTTAATACACACGCACACACACGCACCAGCCAGCAGGGGGGAAGGGGAAGGAAGGGCGGGCCATCGATCCGCGAAGACCCGCCGGCGACAGCGAGTCGCCAGCCACGCACAGGCGTGTCCGCCCCTCGGCGCTCGCGCGAGTCACTCGAGTCACTCCCGTGGGAAGCCTTCTTTTCACAGACGAGAGAGCCAAACGCCCGATC
Organism: Bacillus rossius redtenbacheri; assembly: GCF_032445375.1. Classification (NCBI taxonomy): domain Eukaryota; kingdom Metazoa; phylum Arthropoda; class Insecta; order Phasmatodea; family Bacillidae; genus Bacillus; species Bacillus rossius. Next base: position 12,908,614 of record NC_086336.1, on the reverse strand, counting down.
GTGCATCTTCGGTTTTTTTTTTTTTTTGTTCATTGTAAAAGGTTAGGTTAGCTACTTTATAAATACTTTAAAACATTGTGGACGGTTGATTTGGTTAGGATAGCTACATTAAATATAATGTGAAATCATGTAAACGGTTTCCTAGCCCTGGATAGCTACATATTAAAAAGTTATTTGCTAAGCATCCATAAAATGATTTTACAGTATTTTTTTAATGTAGCTATACTTACCTAATATAACCAACCATCCACAATGTTTTAAAGTATTTATAATGTAGCTAACCTATCCTAATCGACAGCAAAATTTAATGCCACACCGGTTTATACAATGAGATAGAACGGGGGAAAAAAAGCGAGCATGAACTTCGGGGAACTTCGGGTGTGGCTCTCTCGTTTGTGAAATGAAGGCTTCCCCTCTCCCGTCAGGGTCGTAGTCCAAGGTTTTGTGATCCACTTTAACCATTACATCATTTCTTACGATTAGTGTTCTTTGTAATGGAATTTTCGTAAATTTAAAAAGAAAATTGTTTTGGCACACTAAAATCCCAGGGAATAGTAGACCTTTAGATTGCTCATAGAATGATATTGCTTGAGAAAAGAAAACTGGACGTTTTATATTTCCTTCATTTTTAATGAATTTTTTTTAATACATAGTTCTTGAGTTATTTGTTTGATTTCGTAACAGACAAGTCATAAATACACATATATATTAGTGTTAATAAATACATGAAACACACAGTCAAGTTTGTATGGAAGACATACTTACACATATGCAAACTTGGATGAAATATAGTCTTAACTAGGAAAAAACAATTTATGCTGTTACTGTGTATGAAGTCTGTAATATGAAGGAGATGCGCTAATGTTGCCAACTAAGGATTAAAATAATATTTCCACAACCATATCTTTGTAACCTTGTGTAGCTAAATTGTTGTTATTTTCCAATACAGGTATCGCGTGTAGGGAGTAAGTAGTCCGGTAGCTCCCCTCTGGCTTCATTGCTGCTCCCGTGGTAACTTCTGTGTGTTTCCCGCCATCTCCACCTGCGCCCGTACGCACTGGCAAATATCTGTCTCCGACGTATTTGACAACAGTGTTGGAGGGGAATTATTGGACGGAAAAAGGCTTATAGTTTTCTCCGTCAAATATATTTGGAAACAACCTCAAACATGTTTCAACTCACGTCACACAATCAAAGTTTATTTCTGGCCTGAGCTTTCTCAAACTTCTTAATTTATTTTATTCTCAATTTTGAAGTTAATTAATGCATCACAGTGCTGGACGGATTTTTTTTAGACTTCTTATAATTTTTGTACATTTTTTAATGTTTCGAACATGAATAAATTTAATTCACAATAATATTAGTTACATAATGAAATACATTTTCAGAGATTTTTTTAAGATATAAAAACATAATTTCATTTTTACTCATAAAATGTTTTCGCATACGACATTCATATTAAAATTATTTTAGTTACTTCCCTTTCATAACCTCTTCTATCGCCCATCATCAAGGATTCGTCGAGACGGAAACGGATGTAATTGGCAAGATTTTGATAGACAGATTGCATCCACCATTCAAAGATATTTTAGAACCAGTCCTCTATGCAAAATATTTGATGGAAACTAAGTCATCCAAATCGTCAAACAAACATTGCTGATCTAGTGACATCATAGCCCTCCAACTTTGACACAGCATATTGGAAGGTGTTGGATAGTGTGACAGGGTCTTTACAAATTTTCAGCTTTTGGTAGCACGGTTATATATATGTACTGGTAAACATCACTACCAGCGAGTCTTGCGGACTCAACTCGTACAATGTATAGTGTGTTGGAATTTGCTTTACGAAAACAATCTACCCAGTGACGGCCCTACACTTTGCAGGGCCCTGGCCCATGTAATTCTACAGGGGCATAATATTTTGAAGAGGATGCTTACCGGAAGGAATAATGGGGGGGGGGGGGGGGGAGGAGGAATCGCCCCCAGGGCTAAAAAATAAAATTTGAAAAATAAACTATTTCAAATAGTTTAAAAAAAAAGGGGGGGGGGGGGAGGCTAATCTGGAACTAAAAATTTCGAAAACATTTTGCTCATTTATCTTCATAAATTTTGATATTCTTTCCTGATAACTTATCCTATGGTTAAATTTTATAAGTTCTTTCGATCAAGTTCCTGTTAAATCACATCTTTGTATCAGGCAATAAAATATTTTAAAGTTTTTCTAATACGAAATCATGAATTGAAAAAGGTACTGGCCATCACTTTGAACTACACGCTGATAACAATTTAATAACCATTAATCTTAATATATATAAATCTCGTGTCACAATGTTTGTCCTCAATGGACTCCTAAACCACTTAACCGATTATAATAAAATTCGCACACCATGTGCAGTTCGATCCAACTTGAGAGATAGGATAGTTTAAATCTCAAATTATAGTCGCAATTTTAATTTATTGCGATTTATAAAAGCGAAATACCACTCACTGACTCACTCATCACGAGATCTCTAAAACTATAGACCCAATTGACTTGAAATTTAGCATAATTATTCATTTTGTGATGTAGACGCTCACTAAGAACGGATTCTGCGGAAATCCGATCCCAAGGGGAGTTTCGGAGGGGGGAGGGGGGGGGGGGGGGTAATATATCAAAATTTCCATTTTTTGGTAGGAAATCACCATGGCAACGGCTGTTGCTTTGTTGATGCTTCATGCGTCTCTATGACAACGACTATTTCATTGTTAGTGCAGTCCTCATCACCGTTGAAATAATTTAGCTGGTATCTAAATATCAAAAATTACCCTTTTTTTTCAAGTATTTATATTTTACAGACTTGAAACTTCACAGTAATGTTCCTTATGTTACGCAGGATGACATTTTCCGAAAATTAGATCCCATGGGTGGTTAAAACAAGGCAACAGGATTTTGCATTGTTCATGCCTTCTGCGTCTCCATGGCAACGGGCATCGCGCGGCAGTGGCGTACCCACAAGGAGGGGCATGTATAATGAGCGGCGCAAGAGTGATCTGCCTGTAGACTGCCGTAGCGAAGTACGGGTACATCAGTTGTACGTTGCGTGCACGAGTCGGGAAACCATCGGTGCTATTCATTTTCTCTCCGGTACATTATACAGCATTGTAATAAATTTTCACTGATTGTTTTATTATTTACCATTACTGTAAATGGGTGATGTGGCTTAATTTTTTTCCATTAGTATAGCCGTGCGAAGCCGGGTCGGGCAGCTAGTTATAACATAACACTGGACAAGCAGGGAAAATAAAAAGGAGCCCTGGGCAGTTGGCCGACTTGCCCAGACTGGAGCCACCCCTGAAGTTACCTAACTAAACTTAATGTTACCATTACTATAGTATACACTGTACAGGAATTATTTATAGAACTGTACTAATATTGTTTTTTAAGGATGTATTTTTTATATGTACTAATATTGTGTTTTAGGGATGTATTTTATTTAAATTTTAATTTGTACAAATAGAGAATTGCTACATATTTTTGAATATGAAATTCCCTGACTTTACCAGGGTTTTCAGTATAAATGTAAAATTTTCCAGAACATTACAAATGATTGTAATCATACTACATAACTTATTTTGGAAAGTTCGAAAGTTCGTAAGCAGCACGACTATCTGATTAGTTGTATATGTCCTTTCAGAAAGTTAATCTCTTAGCATTAGTTAGCTTAAATACTCTTTTTATTGAGTGGTTTAAATACTGCATAAATACTTCAATTACAATACAATAAACAAATTAATTAACTGTCAAAATGTACCAAAATATGAATTTACATGCGTAGGCACGCAATTGAACACACACACAACATGATAAAAATATTAAATATAAAAAGTACTGACACATTTCAAAGAAGTAATTGTAAAGTTTCTATTTTGCAAGTTTAAAATGGCAAAGGTATTATAATAGGTTCGTAGATTGTACAGTATTTATGGCATTTAAAAATGCTGATAAGTCTTTATACACTACCCCATACAATAAAAATAAAAACTTGTGATAAGTAAAAAAAAAAATTACAACATTTTAAGGATGTTGCTTGGTAATTGAAGAAATTTAAACTTCTATTAGTTGGGTTTCCTTCTGAGTCTCTTCTAAATTTTTTGTTTATTTACTTGCAAAACTTGAACCATTTATGATAATAGCTAGGCTAAAATCACAATGCGCCGTGGAATTTACAAGAATTTTTACGTCTACTGCTTGCATCGATCAGTCAAAATCGCCGTCTCAATGTACATCACAGCAAGAACAGTGCCTATCAATTAGTCAAAATTGTGGGACACGTGATAATGTCTATTGTAGTTTGATATATGCTGTCTTGTCTGTCGTTTTTGTGACAGGAGAAAATAGGCATGTTTACTTAAACAAATTGAAACATTTTAATTTTAACAGAGTGGGAGAAAGTGTGTTGTTTCATAAATATGTACAGTAATTCCAGAAATATTTTTAATTTTCCTGATTTCCCAGGGTACGTAGAATTCCCTGATATTTACAGGTTTTCCCTGACCGTAGCAACCTTTAAATAGCAATGCATGTAGATGTATTTACATTGTATGACCTGACGTGTTCTATATCCCGGAGCCTTGACTCCATAAAGGATACACAGGACAAAAATAAATAGATAAATAAGAAACCACAAAATGAGAGAAAAATAATTAAGGGTTCTTCACGTTATTGTTTTACTTCCTTTAGTTTCTAAAAGCCCATTAAGCGTATAATTTTGAAACATTGAACTTAAATTGTGCCATGAATATAAACAAATTTGCTTTTAATTCCACAGTACAAACGCAACAACGAGATGACAACAATCTACGAATGGAAATAGACCATGTGAGCAATCTGCTTAGTAGAAAATTATTGATGCTTCTTACGGATGAATTAAAAAAAAACTTTGACTCCTCGTCGTTTGGATGAGAATAAAAAAAGAAATAAAATAAAGCAATTTCCATCAAGTTTCCCATCTGCGAAAGGAATCCAACACAGCGCCTTAGTCTGGAGCTGCTTGTTTACTGTGTGATATAGAAATGTTTTGTGTATCGTTAAGGTGTACTATAATTTTAACCAAGCTAGTGTATTATAACATACTTACTGGCATAGTAAGTTTTTTAATATTTTTTTTTTCTTTATACTTCAATTTAATTTCCATGACAAAACACCAATTTCCTTGTGCTGATGTTGTTAGTGTAGGGGTGGAAATTATCTAGCCAGTGCTATATTGATGACATCTTCATTATTGTCCCAAATTTTACACACAATATCACACATAAATGATTATGTTATCAATATGAGTACGAAGCAAAGTCCAGCCTAATTAGATCTAAAACAAAATTACATCTAATTCCAACTTAGGAACTATTAATTTCCACGCCACAAAATTTTGTTTTGAAAAGTTCTAGACCTTGTTTGAGTAATACTAACATTTGAAACATGTAGAAATCTGCTTGATTGTTGTAGGAGAAAGCTAGTAGTTTTAAATAAATTTCAACTATTGTAGATTTTTACCTAGGCTACACAAGCAATACTGCTCCTAGATTAATATGGGATGTCTAATAAAGATAGGGAACTGTTTAAGACATTTCCTAGACAGCCTGGAAAGTATATAAAATTTTTACAGTTTTAATTTATGTATTAATGCTGACTTAAGACTCAAATATAAAAGCAAATACTATCTACGTTGATGCACAATATTAGGTTATTGTAACTGAAGAAGTTTTGTAAAGTCTCTAACAAAATCTGTCACTAGAACATTCTTAAAATAAACGTATGAAAGTAACGAAGTAATTTGTACTGTTTTATATTAATATATATATATATAACAAGTGTGTATGATATTTGTAAGCTCTCCAAAATTGTGTTATATATATAATACAACACAATTTTGTATTATATATATAAATATATATATATATAATACAACACAGTTTTGTATTATATATATACATATATATATATATATATATATATATATATATATATATATATATATATATAATACAACACAATTTTGGAGAGCTTACAAATATCATACACACTTGGACACTAATATATGCAGAATATAAAATTATATGACATTATAGAAATTGTGATATAATAAATAACTGTAACATGCATTTATAAATATATAGTTCAGTTTATTCTTAATTTTTCACCTGTTCCCTTTTTCCTATACCTATCAAGATTGTTGACTGATTACACTTACAACACACCTAGGTAGGTACTGGTAGTTTCAGAAAATAGTGTGAATAAACACATATTTCTATATTAATTTTTGTCATTGTAACTTGTGTAACATGGTTTGTCAAAAAAATGTTTTGCAAATTTGTACACACAATAACAAATGAATGCAATAAACAAAATTAAACAAAATAAACTTACAAACAGTAAAGAACTTTTATTATTGAAAACTCAATTTTGCTCACAGAAAGAATATGCAAACATAAAAGCATTCTAGGTAGATCAGAGAATTTGATATATTATATTTTTCTAAAAGTTATTCATTATAACTCTCTCCAATATGAATTAGTTAAATACAAAAAAAAATCTTAAAATTGTTAATGTATACTGAAATCTGTGTTCTTAAGGGAACCAATGTATTTATTTATAGTTAAGGTAATGTTCCATCTTATGGACAAATCAATTTTATTAATTATTGGTACTTAAGAATCTTGAAACCTACAAAAGTTATACATTAGTGCATAAATGTTTGTGTACACAGTTACAATATATTGTGAATAACGACAAGGATAAATAAGTATGAGAAACTATTGAAAGCCCTTAAATAATATTAATAATAATCAAAATGTACCATAAAGTAAAACAATTGACTTAATAATTTGGTTTTTTAAAACAAAAAGTGATATTACCAATATAACCTTAAACCAAGATACTCAATATCCTAAACATTCATAACAGAAAACTTAGGTTGAACCCTTAGTTGCATATATATATATATATATATATATATATATATATATATATATATATATATATATATATATATATATATATATATATATATATATATATCAGGCCTTTAAGTAGTTGCTAATATTTCAGTTATATAAAACCTCTGACTATAAAGTGTATTAACTTTTGTGTTATAAGTATGACTAGTGGCCAAGGTTAACTTGTAAAAATTTTTACTACAATTAATTATATTTCAGAAATGCCAAGTTACTAAATATGTTTATTACATTTCTCAGCCTTGGTGAATATTAATCATGATTTAGAAATAAGATTTTTGTTGTTTGTACCAATCTATTTAAGAGCCCCATGCTACATACCCAAAGTTATTAGGTATGATGAAATCCAGGAGCAAGGGGGGAAATAATGGTAAATGCCCCATTACCTCTTATGGCAAATATTTAAAGTGACTTCGGGTGCATTTTTACCCAACATTCTGCATTCAACTACATCATTTTACGACATGGTTCTAAAGCTTAGTTTAATTAAGACAAAAATAAAGTATTGCTATGTATCTACATAATGCTCTTGGAATAAGTGAAAATAATTTTGGCCAATGTTGGGCATGTAAGGGGAGGGGGAGGGGGGGGAGGTATGTGCACATGTACCTATTTTGATATATTGGAAGTACTTATGGTCTCAAATACATTTGCATAGTAAGTAAGTACTAACAAAAAAAAAAGTGCTAATGCAAATAATATTCAAAGACTGTATGTACTTGATACATAATTTGTAGGTACATATTAACATGATGAATAGAAAAAAAAGTGTTCTGTAATAAATTCTGGTACAAAAATATTGTTTAAAGTGATAGCCCTTGATCTCGCTGTATAGCTCCAGGACTCGTATCACAGCTGGCTGCTCCCTCATTTGTGTGACAACTATCCTGATTCTTGCAATGAGATTGGCTTCTGTGCTCACTTGGAGTTTCATGCACGAGACTTCATGTATTCCCCCAAGAAAGAAATATAATGGCATCACATTCGGGTCCTCTGTGGTCATACAAAAGTTCTACAGTGACAAATCTACTGACCTGGAAAACTTTCGTTCAAGAAATACCTCAATGATGTGGACTAGTATACCAAGGGAACGGCCAAGGGTGACTGCCTCTGTTTGAGAGTTAGCCAGAGAGTGTGTGCCAAATAAGATAGTGTCTCAATTGATTGAGAGGGCTCTTTTGTATACGTGCTCTCACATTTATCTCAGAACTTTGCAAGAGACAGGATTAGCTCATCATCTCAATCTGTCTCTGAGAGCAAAAAAAAAATCCACAGCATGAGAGATGATCACTCGCACTATCTAATATCCTCCAGGTTTCTTTACAACCATAGATTGAGGTTATTGCAATGATTTAAAAGACGTTTGAATACCCGGTAAGTGAAATGTACGAACGAAATGACATTCTGCAATCTCTCAGACAAATTCAGATGGCTGTAAAGTGCTCTCTCTCTCTCTCTCTCTCTGACGAAGTTCTGACGTGAGAGTGAGCACCAAAGAGCACTCTCACTGACAATCGAGGCTGTGTTTGAACTCATCAAGACAGCATTTACTCAATCATTCTTGACGACAGAGAGTATGCTACTTTGCTGTCCGAACTCAAAGGAAAGAAGGCAAAGGAGTAAGCAATGATGTCCACTCGCTACACTCTTGCCAACTTTCTGACACCCATCTTGGTTTTGAGATAAGATTTGTAGGTTATAAGATGTATAGTTTCTGTTGTAAGTAAAAAAAAATGCTTTATCTCGTAACTTTGCCACCAAAGAATTAAATAATTAATTGCACTCATTGAAACCGGCTGCCAAACTCAAGGAAAAACTGATGTTCTAATAAATGATTCTCACAATAATTGAATGATACTAGGATGATACATAGAAGAGCTTACATTACTAGGATTCTAAGCTAAATTAATTTACGTTAATGCATGGCGCAGGCGTATTTTTGGACACCCGCGTCCGAACTTCAATTTACTACCCATCGTGTAACATGTTCGTAAATAAAGAGTGTAAAAACGAAACAATATACTTGCGTCGTTTATGTCACAAAAACATAATGACAAGTCTATAAAATGAATAATAGAAAAAAAAATGTCATAATTCAATTTTAATGTAAATTTGTAAGTATGGGTTGGAATACTACACAATTCCCGCAGGACATGTAAGGAAACGATTATGTACCTCAATCCACCTAGAAAAGTAATATGAAATACGGCTGAGAGCAAAACTTCTTGTACTTACCATTTTTAACACGATGCGTTATCAATTATTTTTCTATACACAAAAACATTGCAGAAAGCCTAACTTAAGATAATTGACATTCAACACTTCTAGTAACTTGAATCGCCGCTAGATGAAGCACTACACAGTGAACAAAAACAATTCTTTTTGGTTAGCACCACCTAGCGTGTGATTTTTAAAATATAACTACAACAGTCGTGTTCATTTGTTTATAAGGCCAAATCGTACCAAAGTACTATACTTGTATTTTGACTTTATTATTTTAATTATGCTACAGGACTGTATGGTCTTGTAATTAAGTAAATTTAGTGAATTACTTGTTATCTATTTGTACACCACTAAACTAAAATTATTTAAGAGATTTACAAAAATTAAGACCTACTTTAGATTTGTCACGTTGGCTAAATGTTTCCAATAATGCTGTGTTTTACGTTTCGTATTTCCGGCCACGTTAATGTTGTGACTTACAGATTATTTAGTAAAATTCGATGAACTGTTTATGTACAGTTGTAGTATTTTGTAGTGTAGTTTTACAGATTTATTCTTTACCGTTTTAATTTAAAGAAAACATGGATTACTGGATTATTTGTACTCTACTGTCAGCAGTGTTGGTTTTGAAGTTTGTGGACGGTGTCGAATTAACTTTTGAATTACCTGACAATGCCAAGGAATGCTTTTACCAGGAAATAATGGAAAATGTATCTTCGACGTTAGAGTTTCAGGTAAATTCTATTGCGGATTATTCACTTCTGCAAATTATTGAAAATATTTGAATGAAACATCTCTTATGAGTATAACCAAGAAGGGTATTATATTGCAATATGATCTAATGTGTACAATCGGTGAGGTAAAATTTCAAAATTCTTATTTTCAGGTGGTAACAGGGGGCCAATATGATGTGGATGTAACACTTGAAGCTCCCAACAGAGAAATCATCTATAGAAAAGTTAAGAGCCAGTTTGACACACATACATTTGTCGCGCCTATGCGAGGTGTCTATGCAGCCTGCTTTAGCAATGAATTCTCCACGTTTTCCCATAAACTTGTATACATGGACTTCCAGGTTGGAGAAGAACAGCCTTTACCTGGTTTGGGAGAACATGTCACAGTTATGACTCAGGTAAGATTTAAGTTCACTTTGTTTCTTAATTTTTAGCTTCTGTATCTCCTTGTTTCTCTTTATCGAAGTATATTTCCATATTGCGTAGTATGCCATGCTAGAGTAGTTACGTTTATAGTTCAAACCTTCACTTTCAAGCAGAGGAATAATCTGTTGATAATTTAATAATTTGTGTCATGAAATTTTGTTTTTGTCTTACAGAACCTCAAAATTTAGAACAACCTAAACGACACATTTTTTAAACAAACAATGGAACTAGTGAATTTTTCTATGCCATATTGTTGATTACATAACTAAAATAGTGATGATGACTTTACCACCTCTCCATTACGGGACAGGAGCGGGAATGTGTGGGTTTTGGTTTGGCCAGGGAACATCACATGCTTGTTTTTGGGTAATTATTGGACGTCATGTCTTTTTATAACGTAAAGAAAAAAACCAGAAAACATATTTTCACATACTACACACGCACACTTAATTTACCCTAAAGGGATTGTTTCTTCATTTCTACTAGTTTGTGAAAAATAATAGTTTATAGCTTACATTACTATACCAGCATTTGGAATTATGTTTTTCAAGTACTAGAGATGTCCCTAAATTTACTCTGAAAACATTGTTTATTAAATTGTACTGGTTCATGAAAAATAGCCGTTTAAATCTTACACTACTATATACGTGTTTTCACACTGCCACACCAGTTATTGGTCACCAGCGATCGTGTATCTCTTTGTTGCACAGCTGTAGCCATCTAAGGATAGTTAAAAATATGCTTATTCTTCCGTTTAATATATCAATGTTTATCCCTGTATCCTGAAAGATTGAACCTGATGGAATGATCCTGTTGGCTGGATCCTTTGGTAAATGATGCTTGCTGTTTTAATTCAGTTTGTCAGAAGATCCTGTACATAATAAAAAAATATTGGCATTTAATTATGAATTCATGCAATCATATTTCTTTCTTATTTCGCAATTTCTTTTATGTGCAGGATCTTCCGATGGGTAAATATGTAGTTGAGCGGTTTTTGCGAAAAAAAAATGTTACAAATCCGAAAATACCTTTATTAGGCGCTCTTCAGCTTCCTCTTTTCATTAAAAGCGGCGGAGGTAAGAAATTCCAAATACTTTAGGAGATATCGAATTTTTTAATTTCATCATATGTAGTTGAGCGGTATTTGCGAAAAAAAATGTTAAAAGTCCGAAAATACCTTTATTAGATGCTCTTCAAATTCCGCTTTTAATTAAAAGCAGCGGAGATAAGAAATTCCAAATACTTTAGGAGATATCACCGTTCTTATTTTGCATACAAGACCTGTGTTTATCATTCGACCGTCGCCATTTTTTATTTTGCCGTGTGTTTGTGAATGCCTAATTAATGAAAATGGTCGATTAGGTCAGTTCAGTTACATTATAAATACTTTGAAACTAAGCGTACATTAGAAATAATATGAAATTATTTCAATGGTTCTTTAGTTTTAAAGTATTTATAATGTAACTGACCTGACCTAACAAACCGGGACAAAGGATGAACAGAAACAACTCACGTAAAAATTTTTTGTTACTTATTACTTGCGCAACAACAAAAAATAAGACTTTAAAATTAGAAACGTTAAAAACTCGCCTAAGTTGGAGGTGGTAATTAAACACCGTTTTAAACAATAAATGAAGTAAATAATCACGTATTGGTTAATTTGAATTCTGGCCTATCACGAACAATCACGTGACATCATTATCCAATAAAAAAATAGATGCTCGTAAACAAGAAACAATGGTGAAAGCCACATGAATGCACTGCTATAATTGTGATGAAATTTAAAAATTCGATATCTCCTAAAGTACCTATTTGGAATTTCTTATCTCCGCCGCTTTTAATGAAAAGAAAAAGTTGAAGAGCATCTAATAAAGGTATTTTCGGATTTTTAACTTTTTTTTCCGCAAATACCGCTCAACTACCTACATATGATTAAATTTAAAAATTCAATATCTCCTAAAGTATTTGGAATTTATTACCTCCGCCGCTTTTATTGAAAAGAGGAAGTTAAAAAGCATAGAATAAAAGTATTTTCGGATTTCTAACATTTTTTTTTTCGCAAATACCGCCCAACTACATATTTACCTTCCGATGTACTGAACTAACACAGCAAGCATTATGTATCATAGGATCAAGCCTTAATGATCCAGAGATAAACTTAGATACATGAATCACCAGCCATATCACAGAACATACAACGGCTGTAATCAAAGAATTTCCGGGAAAGACTGCAGGAGTCAATGTGTCAGCTACTTCTAAATGCAATGTAACAAAACAAATATTTTGTAATACAGTTACTTATTCTAATAAAATAACAAACATGAAATATAAGCATTAAAAATTCTTTACAATTGCAATACAGTCATTTATAAACAAATTTTATTATTACATCTACATTGACTACAGTTTTTTTTAAAAAAAATTAAAAATCCACAGGAGTAAAAATGAATGTCTGCAATTGCATGAATACATGGGTATTGTAATGTAAGTTGTAAACTGTTATTTTTCACAAACCAGTAGGAATTATGAAATCTTTTAGGTTTAATGCAGGAATGTCTCTAGTGTCTGGAAAAAATATATTCCTCTTTATCACGGGTAAATAATGAATGGCAGTAGCAGCATAAAAGCACAGTTACTGTAGTTTAAGATATAAAATATTAATATTTTCACAAACTAGTAGGAAGTACAAAACCATCCCTTCGTAATACATTTAGGGATGTGTGTAGTGTGCGAAAACCATGTTTTCCGATTTTTTCTTTCCATTTTAAAAAGCAGTGGCATTTGATAATTACCTTGTTTGGCACAAAGTATTTTTATTTATAAAATTTACTTTTAGGTATCCAGGCATTCCATAGTAACGGGTGTTACGTCCGGACAACAAAAAAAGTCAATATTAAATAAACTAAAAATGTTAAGAAATCATTTAACATACCTGTTAATAGCACTTAGCAAAATGAATATAAGTATTGCTGTAGAAGCAGTTTATTAGCATATCAAATGCAAAATAAAGTAAGGAAAAAAATGGTAACGGGTGTTACAGCAAATGGACATCTTACTTTAGTTCAGTGATTAATCTCGAAACTCTGTGAACGGAAATTTAAAAAAAATTGGAATAAAATTATGAATCCAAGCCAAGCTTATAGGCTTCACACTGATGTCAAGAAGTTGTTTGTAGACAAACTATTAACCAATCCATTAAAAAAATAGTAAAGTAACGGGTGTTACAAGGTTAGTAACGGGTGTTACACATCCTAAGTACCCATGGATATTGTCCAAGTTATAGGTCCAAGATGACAAAATAATGAAATAAAAGTGAGGTGTAACTTGTCTATTCGCTAAAAAATATTTTTAATCTCCAAATAAGCATATAGGTATATTTACTTTTAGTTCTCACAGCTTAAACTAAATATATTTATATACATCTACTCATTCTTTTAAACATAACTTATCTAATATTTTCCAAATTTCAACATCATTGTGTATGTATACTATTTGGTTGGTTTGGTTATTTACTAATTAAGTACTTCAATTAAATGAACAGATATAATATCCTCCTAATGACAATTTTCATTAGCCTAGTTCACAAGATTTCTGAAATAGCACTGATGACATGCTCAAGTTTCCATTAAAAATTACACAATAGCAAAACAGAATTATAAACTGACTTATTACTACAAGTAAATGTCTACCTAAACTCTTTCAAACACATTACTTTTTTTTTTCAAATTTGTACAGAATTGTGAAAATACCCTTTGGCTGTACGTTTGTGTTTGGTAATTTACTAATTACTTGATCGAAATGTACATATGTAATGTCTCCATCATCTGCAATAAAGACAGTTTTGTCTTGTCCACGAGATTTAAAAAACATCACTGACAAACACTTTTCATCATCTACGCTTCCTTGAGGAATTGCAGCATATCTATATACAGTTCCTTCTGAATTATTGCGACCTCGCAAGCTTGGAACATTTATTAAAAAAAACATACCAGACTGTATATCTCCTGGGCTAGCAATAGGAAAAGTTTCTATAAACAGGCAACTTTCAGGATTGTCCTCACTGCCTGAATCTGAGTACACATAATTGTAATGGAGACGACACCCAACCTCTGTCAACACAGATACAGATGGTTCAAAATCAGAATTATCAATTTCAGCTCTAATCGTAACTTTTGACATCAAACTTGATGATGTCTTCCCAACTAGAGTGTTATTAAAATCGTACACCCTGAAGTGATGACTTGCTTGTATTTGTGGAATTGGAAAAACACTTTTCCAGTACTAGTTATTTAGTACAGTTTCATTCTGTAACACCTCTGTCTTGTCAACATAAAAACTTTCTATTACAGTAACTTTCCTGTTTACGTGATCATGGAAATCTCTAGGAGTTTCAATGTGAATTCTTCTGTCTCCTGTTACTGTCATCCACACATGTCGTTTGACTGTTGCACCTACTCCATCAACTCCCTATCCGTGACTGCTGGCAAAGAAGTTCCATTCAAGTGTCATGTGTAACTCTTCTTCCATTTTGCACATAACAGATATTGTGTACCTACTTTTAAATTGACCAGTGCAGTTGTCACTAAATATTTTTTAATTTGTCAACAAAAGGAAAGTTCTTCTTGATGTCTTGGACAATTTTATTTAAAAAAGTATACACATAATATTTACTATGGGTCACATCATTGCTTACAACAACATATGATTTTTTTTCATTTTTAGACAACCAAACACAACTTGTAAAGATAGCAACTTGTTGATGGCTCCAGTGAGCTGCTTGTATTTCATCTTGATACGTCAGTGAATAATTTTCAGCAAAATCAATTTGAACAATGGCATATGTCTCTAAAGAATCCTTCTTTTTCAGATGTTCCATGCAAGTTTCGAAATAATTTTCTTGAATGTTTTTGACATGACAGTGAACCATTTAAAACAAGAATTGGTTTCATAACACATCTACAAAATTCTTTTTGGTTAAGTTATTGTTTTCCAGTACAATAATATGGTACCTGAACAATTTTTGTACACAAAATCAACATGTTAATAGCGCTTGTAATGCCCGTTACCATATTTTTACTCCTTAAATTTCAATGTTAATATTTTCTTTGGTAATCAAAATGATACTGAGAGACATAACCTCACTTTTGTTAGACATTAATTTTATAAGTGTTATGGTTTAGTTATTATGTAAACTTTTATATGTTTTTGGTAACGGGTGTTGCACAGATGATATCAAAATAAACTGGAGCTATATTGAAACAATTTTAATTATCTTACTATTATTGAGAATGCTGCAGCAAAGTATAAACTTTCAACAAGGTCACTGCACTAAAATCAAAGGCATCAGCTGATTATCAATTTTAAAAACAATATTGCCAACTAAATTAACAATTTTACTCTTGATTCCCCACACAGATAGACAAAGTTAAACTGTAGAAAACAAAAGAAATAATTAATGAATCATAATAATTTTTTGGACAATGGACTGTGAGACTTTTTTCTACAGTATTATGTGAATAAACATTGTTTATAATTTTTTTAAATTTTTTGCACTTAGGCTCATTTTGGTATGGAATGGCCATATCATATTATATAGGTACTACAGCTGTACCTATTCTAGTGTAGAACATCATTTGGTCTATATATTACCCAGCGAATCGAGTTATATAATTACTATAATCCCACCTGGTTAAGTATATTTAGCAATATGCAATACCTTTTTTTATCATTTAAAAAAATTTTCAACCATTATTTTAACATCTTGGGTATCGTGAAGTATGTAATCTATAGCTCCTCCCGGTTTATTACATTTTGCGAAACCACATATGATTTAATGTTTATTATTTTTTACAATATGGCTTGAACTTTTCAGGTATTGTAAGTATAATACTTGCGTCTTACCTGTTGTATTACTTTCCATACCCTAATGTAATTTCCTTAAGGATCATAACACATACTAAACAAGCGTGTGAATATTTCCCGTCCAAAGCACCCTATTCCCGCACTTGTACCTTAAGTTCAGCACTGCGACTTAAACAATATCCCTAACATATCACTATGTAGGCTGACTTAAAAAAATGCTGCCCTACCAAACCTTTTGCTTTGTTATTACTTTTATTGTTACACTAACCTACCCTAGGAAAAACAAGATGATTTTACATTACCTAATACATGTAATTATTTACCTACCAAAGAAAACAATTATCTCGAGTAACATCACCAAAGAAACATAACATATCTCTCATAATGATGCAAACTAAATTATTACTCCACTATAATATTTGCTAAACCTCATAAAATACTGCCTTTTTTTTCATGGCTTTGTAGTATTATTTAATTGCTGTCAATATTACTCTCGTTTATATCATTTTTATGCCAAAATTACTGTATCTAATCTGAACTAATTGGGATAGAGACCTTTGCGGATTAGCCAAATAATTGCTGTAATGCAACAGTGTGCAGTAAAATACATCTCTGTAATCTGTAAGCATTACTTAAGTTGTCACCTAGCACCTATAAAACCTTTAATAGAACAAAATAACTAGTACACATGATGGGTAATCATCAGTCAGCATGGCTTGTTAGAATGGGGGGGAAAAAATTGGGAAACATTCTTTTCACACTCTACACACGTCCCTAAATTTACTCCAAAGGGATGATTTCATAACACCTACTAGTTTGTTAAAAATGAAATTTTTATATCTTAAATTACAATACCTGTGCTTTTACACTGCCACCGCCATTCATTGTTTACCTGTGGTAAATAGGAATGTATGTTTTCCACGTACTTGAAATGATTGTGGCCCACACTGTCAATCACAACACCAGTGTGATTAACAGAGGCGCACATCTTCATCACTCTACAGTAGGCGCAGGATATCTAGTAGCTTGGGACACATCACAGATTTACAGTAGTGGGGGGTGTGACAAAGGAGGGAGGGAACAAGGTGGGGAGGCAACCATCGAATCTATATTGTAACTAAAAACATTGACTTCTCACCTGACCTATTCGCTGCTCGCTGGCAATGGAGCGATGCCTTCCATTTCGTCGCTTGAATAACCCGTATTACAGTCGTCATCACTACTATCACTGCTGCTGTCACTGTCCACACCTCCTAGGTTAATAATAATGGGATCACTTTCTATGTCAAAACGTGCATCCCGGTCGTAGTACTCGTTTTCAAGTTTTTTCACGTGCTCGCAGTATGGTCTCCAGTCATCTGCCCCTATGCTATTAAATGTTTCTTCGCAGAGCTGTTTTACGTCTTGTAAATTACACGTTACATTGTGCGAGGCAACTTTCCCTTTCACTTTTGCCCATATATTTTCGATGGGATTTAAGTCAGGGTGATATGGTGGCAAACGCAGTGTTGTATGCCCGTAACATTTCAAAATTTCATCTACAGAATAAAGGGTTTGCTTCGGCTTATGCTGCTTAATAATTGCTTAAAGTGTTGGCTTGAGCATGTCATCTGCAAAAGGAATACCATGCTCTCGCAACCATTGTTGCATGTCGTGTTTAGTCGAGTTAGATGTTGGCGACTTATTTATCTTGACGTTGTGATACAATGCATTGTGTAAATCAACAACAGTATTAGCAGGAATATTGGGTATAAGTTTTTATTTTACCCACTTTTCGTAGTTTTGTTGATTCATGTTGTGATGGTAGTCTCCTGTAGCCTGTTGAGATTTCCACATCACTAAGGCATTAGGGAAAAACCATTTTCACCGCCAGCATGAACCATTATTAGTCTTTGTCCTTTAGAAACAGGTATCAACAGGCCATGGATCGAGTCATCACTCCAGGATTTCTGTTGCACATTGGACAACAAAACATAAAACTCGTCCATGTACACAATATTACGATTTTCGTTTCTGAAACGTCGTATATTTCTCAAATACTCGATTCGCTTCTGTCGTATATCAGACTTTTCAATCAAAATGAGACGTTGCGACTTAGTTTTTTGCCACCGAAAACCAAACTTTTTAAAAAATTTCGGTAAAGTTGCATTGCAACCTTGGAAAATAATGTCCTGTTGCAGTTTTATCCGTATTTTTTCCACTGTGGGGACACATTTTTCAGCTTGGTCAAAATTATCTAGGTCGTATAAGTGTCTTCTGTCTCTTCTTATCAGGTGAACGAAAGAACATCCTTCTCCGATGCTCAACTTTTTTGCTTCCACTTTAATTCTCTGCACTGCGCTACGAGACACATCAGTAGCTGCAGCTGTCCTCAACTGTGCCTTTTCTTTTGGAATAAATGGTTCTATAGTTTTAGCTTCATTCTCCATAAATGACAATACATTATAAATTATTTCACGGGCTTGCAAATGCAGTTTCTTCCCTTTCACCGTCCATAATATCGGTGGCATCGTGGTAACAAAACACACAACAAATTAATTTATTTAGCCACGCACTCGAAAGTGTTTCATAACACACGTATTCACAAGACTAAATTAACACTATTAACAATAATTATAAGACAAAGTGTATTCAAGTCCGGACCGATTACAGTAAAACCATGTTTAATATAAATTGATCACAACACCAAATGCACACAATGCAGCGAATTCAGATGACTCTAAGCGCAAACAAAATAGGACAGTCCAATCTGGCTGAATCCTGCACAGAAACTACAGAAAAAGGTTTATATTTTCTGGTTCGATAGTATGAGCCTAACCCAAGCGCTCTGCGCATGCGCAGTCACAATGTTAACCCCCTCCAAGCGCCTCCTTGCCCTGGCTGTAACGGTCACTCAGGCTTCTAGATATAATGTGCCTACTGTTTTAGGAGTTGCCAAAATATTGTAAAATCAACATGCTTACCATTTTTACCAATGATGTTAAAGATTTCATAAGTAACAACCAACCCCCTAGAGTGACGGTACTAAAAAGAAAATTAGAACTAATATAAATTATCAATCCTTATGGAGGAATTGTTGTGGAAAATACTATTTTAGTTTCTAAACATAATGTTATATGTTGGTTTTCAATATAATATACTCCAATCCCTTACTTAGCATAATTTGAATTTATTTAGCACAATGTTAATTTTACTGCCCCAGTTTTGAATAGCACATCTGTAAATTTCAGTTAGCACGAAATTGTCACAGGCAAAAAAAAATTTTTGCCATGCCAGCCAATTAAAAGTATGTCCAGATGGTAGTTGGGAGGTAAACAATATGCATACAGTACAGTCAAGTCAGAATTAGAGTATTCCATCACCTCCGTCATCTGTATGGCCCAAAAAATTCCATTGTTATGTGGGCCCATAACTATTAGCAAAAGTGTAAGGTTCAAATCCAAAGTGTTAGGGTTTATAATGTTGATTTAACTATGTCAGTTGCCTAGTAACAGAGTTTTAAACTGTGTGAGAAACACTTTTTTGTAATAAAAAAAAACGTTTTATATAAATTAGTAGGAGTTGCAAAATTTCTGGTATGCCCCACAACAAAATATGTGGCTGCCAAAATTAAATTAATTTTCACTGGTTTGTTTGTTTGTTAATAGCTTATGCATTACTTCTCGTAATCGGTATAGCTATGTTAGTAATATATATTAGGAAGGATACTGTCTATTGGATGTGTCAAAAACTAGGTCTCAGTCTTGGTAGTAAGTTCTCCCCCATGGTGTGGAGAGATAATCCTCTTGTGATTGATAGCTATGACACTGCGCTCTGCGAGAATTTTGTGGAACTAACTTGAGATTTTACACAGCCCCTTAATTGCTTGAGGGCACCTAACTACCACTTATTCATTATAGTGTCTACTGAGCTGAAATCATGTTTGTTTTGTTTGTGCCAGATGGAGTCCTCGGCTCAGGAGATTCACAAGAGCCTGAACAGCATAATCGACTACCAGACGCACCATCGCCTGCGCGAGGCGCAGGGTCGCAAGCGTGCAGAGGACCTGAATGAGCGGGTGATGTGGTGGTCTGTGATGGAAACTTTGGCCGTCCTCGTGATCACGGTGGGACAGGTGTTCATACTGAAAAATTTCTTCTCAGAGAAGAAACCATCTCAAATGAACTCCAAATAGTAACTTAAACTGCCCAACAAGCAAGGGGAGGGGCGAGAATCCCTTATCACGTTTGGAAAGTTTGAAAGAGTGCACTTATCTGTGATTGCGCGTTTGAAGCCTGCGTAGTGTTTACTGCAGTGGTGAAGGATTTGTCGAGGATTGCAAGAGTCTGGAAATTGCATTGCCTTGTTGAGTCTTTTGGAAGTGCAAAGTTTTACAGATGAGACCAGATTTACTTCTTAATGTGCTTGTCGCTGCAAATGTTTTATCCTTCACCGATATCTTTCTTTTGAAAACAAATTGATTATGCTGGGAGCAGACTTACCTGAAGTGCATTACAGGGACACGAGTTGTTTAAAATTAAGTTGTAAATCTGTTAAAACTCTTGGATATTTATTTGTTTGTATTTTTAGGTTGTGAGCGATCTGACAGAATGTGGTATGATAGTAGAAAACTTTATTTTCGTTGACTTCACCACAACATTGTTCTGCACTATTGTGACTGGTGCTGGGATCAGGGAGTGGCCAGTAGACTGTCTTGCCTCAGCAAGCACTATCCACTGACATAAGTTACATATTATGTTAAATCATGGGTATTTCACTGTAAGCCCATTAAATGTTTTTTTTTTTTTTTTGCATACTTGAATTTTCTATCTGAAGGCTTATAAATATATAAATTGGTTAAATTATTGATTTTGCTGTTCAATTCTAAGTGTTATCTATAAAACCTCTTGTGCATTATCTAACCCTGTACTGAGAATGTAAGTAATGAAAATATGACTGAATATAATTTAATTATAATTATGTAGTTGGAAATTAAGCCAGTATTTCTTGTTGCATTGTTTGTTGTGAGGCAACATGTAAGAGACTACACGGAAGTTAAAACAACCTATTTACTATCAGTATGTTGCTGTTGCATGTTGCTTGTTAATACATTTTCTTTATGCTTGTCTTGAGTAAAACGGTTGTGCTGTTGCAGATAATTCTTATTTAAATTCTGAAAGTCATTTGGCTTTAAGAAAATCAGATTAGTCTTCAGAAAGTTTGTTTTGCTGCTGTTATGGTATTCATAGTGATTTCATGTTCGATTGGATTAAATACAACTACAGTGCTGTAAAAAAACATAATGACAAGAATAAATTTTGGAATCTGTCACAGAAAAATAATTTCTGGAGTTATTTACATTGCCTCTCTGTTAATTTTAAAACAATTCACGTCCAAGCCAACAACAGTCAAACAAAAACATTTTACAAAAAATATGCACATGTCAAAATAACAATTTGCATGAAACTGTAATAATTCATTATGTAGCTTGTATATACATATATATATATATATATATATATATATATATATATATATATATATATATATATATATAAAGGTTTCTATGCCTTCTATTTTTTTTTGTAACTTGCCTCTAGATGGCGCTGCAGTGCATCAACTTTTGTACCATTCAACCGACCTCCATGAAAAGTGATAAACCGTGTTTTCTCGTATAATTGTCGCACATTTTATTCTAAAATCAGGTTTGAAAATTAGGGGTGTGACGATTGAGGAAAAAAAATTTTTATTAGGTAAAGTTATTCATAAAAACAAAACCTGTTCATGGAAAGTATGTTTATTTAAAAAAAGGTGGAGTATACAATAGCACGCCAAACAATCTATATTAATAATTCCTTAAACAAAAACCTTTCTTCAACTTTAAATAGAATAACCAAAACTCTTAACGCGAACGCAAGCCACTGGAATCTGACGTGAACTAACGTGTCATAGTACACACTTGCCACGAAAGCTTGCGGGCTATCAAATGTAGTTAACTCGGCACCTGACAGAGAGCACGCGTTGCATCCAATCGGCGAGCTATCGATATGCGACTACGTGCGCGCGCTCTATACGGGAAGCAACATAATCAAACATGAATGATGCGCTGGCTACATTTTTATAAGCGGTACGCCGCGGTAGCGCAGACAATCAGATAAAGAAATATCTTTTAAAAACGTCTTTAAAATAAAATTTACACGTCAGACCTATGTATTTCCGTTAATTAAATAAATAAGTGGTAATGACCAAAATTAAATTTTAGATTATACCTACACCGGGGCGACGCAGTCGATCAGATAAAGGAAATAACATTTAAAAACGTCTTTATAAGAAAATTTACACTCAAACAACTTTGTATTTTTCCGTTAATTTATTAAGTAAGTGGTAATGACCGAATAAATATTAGATTTATACTTTAAAATACATCATTTTATACGGAAAAGATACCTACACAAGGCGCTCGGCATCTACTAGCGGGACCAAAAACATCATGCAATGTTTACGCAAGAAGTTTTTTTATCCCAATTTTGACAGCCTAAAATATGGTTGTGACGATTACGCGCGTGCAACCATTATGCGATAAAACACGGTACATAGATATTTTGACACAGAGAATATTTTCACGATATACATTTTGCTATCACTCACCACTAGATGGTGCTGTAGTGCAACTTCTAAACAGTTCAATCAATCGCCGTGGGTAAACTGAAAATCATAGGTCATAGACATACAAACAGTAATAGTGTTTCATTTCTCTCTGTCCACCACACTGTCATATAGCACTATTCATTTTGCTTTAACTCGCGGACAATATATCACCCTGTGTTCAGCCCGGGCAATGCCGGGTACTGCAGCTAGTAAAGTACATAATAATATTATGGCTGCATGTATTATAAAATATATTAATGTATTAGTTCAGTGTACTAATTAAATTCAAAGTAGGCCAACTAGAAGACTTTTTAAAATTATTTACTGATAATAAAGGAGCCCTTGCCATGTCATGTGAGTTTGACCTCTTAGCCAATGTGGCCAATAAGCATTTAGAAATTTATTTCTACACTTTCCTAATTTATTAATATAGTTTGAATTATGTATGGCTGAATGACTATCACTGGTGTTTGGTAAGTGTGTCACATGACACATCTTTGCAAATTTTTTAAGTTGTTTCGGAATAGATGTGCTGTAAGGTAGTATCAATCAGGTATAAAAATAAATACATATTGCTTGAGTTTATTTTGAATAGGAATTGTCTGGTGAGATCCTCAACCCCTCAAATACAATTTAATTTCTAGTATGTATTTAAATATTGAACACATTATATCTGAGGAAAAAGATTAGTTAAAAACTATTGGAATATCTGTAGAAATTCAAACATTCAACATTCCCAACTTAAATTTTTTATGTTTTTTTTTTCCATACGTACATAATGTATCACCTTTCCCAAAAATATATGTACTTTTGTATATATTATAATGTAACTAAAATTACAATGTATATTAATTTTGTAAACCCACTTTGTAAAATTAACATTGAAAGGGTTAATTGTTTTAGCATTACACCATTGATATTTTTTGCATGAGACCTAGATGTGTGTCACAGGGTAGATTCAAAGTACTCTTTGCAATTCGAATTTGAGATTTGAATTCAAGAAAATTGGGTTTTGATCCATCGGCAATCATTAGTTTCATTACTAATAAATTGTGAAGAAACTATTATTTGATGTAACATAATTAATAAAATAACCTTTCAAGCAGTGATTGAATGTGTGGCCAACAATGTGTGTGGAAATAATAATAGATGTATATGGATATACCAGTGATATTGTAGCCCTTGATGGCATGATAGTTAACGCATTATGAGGCCTAAAACTTAATGTTTATCTAGGACCATCGGAAACCTAAAGACGAAATTAATCCTATTGCATTTCTTACTTGCATATATGTTTGTTTAGAGAAGCCATTGAAAAAAAATATATATATACACACACATAAATTTAGAAGATTACATGCAGGCTTAATGTTTTAAGTCACATATTTTGTTGGGCTAATGTAAGTAAGAATTTACACATGCAACCAAAATTTTTAGGCTCCTTAATTATTATTACGGGTCTTGTAAAAACAAAGTGCATAAAACACATTGTTTTATGAAAAGTTATTATTCTTCTGTTTTGGACTATTGCAGCAAGCAGTATTTTGTACTTTATACTATATTTTTATCATGCTGTTTGTGTAATGCCTAAAATACTCTATGTGCCTACTTTTTGTTTCTCAATGGTGAAACAAAGGATATTCATTAGTTTAATTTTCTGCTATATATTACTTTACTTACCGTGAATTTCCGAGGTAAAAGAAATTTGTTACTAATGTTCATGTAAAACTTCAGTAATTAAAATTATGTATTAAAGGGCTCCTTAAAAAAAATGCTTCATTTTTATTTACGTGTGAAGGTACAAACCATGGCTACTATTTTACCAGCACAGACAGCTCAATAAAATATATTAACTCTTTTGCTGCAGAAAAAGAAGATGCAATTTTCACCCAGAGTGTAGCAGTCTGAGCCAGGCAGTTGGCAGTTGCTATCGAGCAATCTTAATTGGAGAAATAATGTACAATATGCAAATACAGGTTTGTGTAGAGGAAAAAAAGCACACCACTTTGTGGTACAGATTTTACATATTGTAGCACCAAATAAAAACTAGGTAGTTTGAAACAGACATGCATCACAGTATAGGAACACACTCAATTCCTCGAGATTTGTATGCCACAAGTAAGCAACATTAATAGCATTCAAGACAGGCCGAACAATGCAGTTAAAGGGTTAAATAGAAAGAAACTAAATCATGTTTCTTCCAGATTTTGAATTTTCAACTAACATACCATTTCAAGGATGTATTAGCTAGTTGGAGTGCAGAGAGTGTGATAAATGCCCTGTCTACTAGCAGCATTTTTTTGTAAATTAAATAAACTGATCAACTTGAAGAAATAAAAGAAAAAATTGGGTGCGTGTATTTATGTACCCGCGTGAGAATTAATACTTCTTTGGCATCATTAAAATATAGTTTTTAATTGCATGCAAATAATTAATTACAATAAAATAATTAAAGGGCTGGAAAAAGATAGTCAACACGGTCAATAATGTTCAGATTAAATTTGAAAAATTAAATAAATAGAATTCAGAGAATATTTAATATATATGACATAATTTTTACTTAATATTATGATTCTTAATTTTAAATATTTAGTATTGATTTTTTAATATTAAAAAATTTTTATTTTTAATAATAAATTTAAAAAAATCAATATATGTTTATTCATTTTAAATTTTTCTTATTTTAATATTCACTTTTCATTTTTATCAAAAAGTTTTCATTAAATTTTTTTATTTTTATAAATATTTATTATTTATTCAATTTAAGAATAAATATTAAAAATTAATATTTTAATTTGATGTTCGATGTTTATTTTTATCACAATTTTTTTTATTAAATTAATTTCTTTATTTTGTAAATATTAAATAACCAATAATAAATATTTAACATTAATAATTTAATAATATTTAGTATTAATTATATTAAATAATATTTTAATTTATATCAATAAATAATACGGATAGTTATCCTCAATTATATTGGAGGACTTGAAAAAGTATATAAGCACAATTTTTTTTACTAATATTTACGAATAGTAAATAATATTAATCAAAATATTCAATTTAAATCACTACTGAATATAATTTATTAGCACATATGTATATAATTCGCACTTGTATGAAACTAAAACACGTGTTGTGAATGTAGAAACTAGATGGTACATGTGGATAAATGTTATAAATATGAAAACTGTGATCAGAGGCGACGAGCGTGCCAACATGCGCAACTAACAGAGCTTCTATTTCTATTTTTTTGGTAGCTTTTTTTTAGAGACTTAATGAGCGGTTTAGCGGGCAGCTTCAAACTGTTAATTTTGTGTTACAGTGATGCGTGCACATCTTAAAATTTCACTCTGATAATTTTTTCATAACGTGCCTAAAGAAGTATAACTTCAAAAATATTATCAATATTTAATGTAGTCAAGATGCATTTTCAATGCAGTTTAAACACACCTAAGCACATTTGGTTATGATGTCAATAACAACAAACAGCAATTATATTAGTTCAGATAAAAATGGTCAAAATGGAAAAAAAAAATGTTTCCGTAACAACTTATTTCCAGTTATTCTTCAGTCTTTACCAGCAGGAATCTGAAATCCAACACTAAAAACACAAACACTTCCTGCATCTAGTGAGCACTATGATCAAGTCATGATGGCTCAAGTTTTTACTTTGTATAGTTCAGTATGCCACACTAAAGTAAAGCATTTAAAATATGTAAAGCTATTATAGAATGTAGTAATGTTCCAGAAAATGATATATTGAGCTGCATATCAGAATTTTCATGCCTTCTTTTAAATAAAGATCAGGTGCATTAGAAACAAAAGACAACTTGTACACTATCCTGTCCTGTAAGCATGTGAAATAATAGTGTCAAGTTGGAGAAAATAGTATAACTCATCCCTCTGCCAATAAAGAACTAATACCATTTGCTTACACTATAAAAACTATGGGGATAAATGTATGCACTAGTGCTGTTCATATTTTTGATGCATCTTAAGTTTTGTAAGCTGGCTTTATGAGAGTGAAATTTGATTGCACTCAAGGATGTAAATAAAATTTAACAGCATTGAAGAAGTAAACACATATTCTTTATTTTAATGTATTTATTAGCCATACTAAATTTTCACTTTTTTTTTATTTACTATTAACCATTCACACATGTTAAAATTTTTAGGTTTTTCAAATCCCATTAACTCGTGAGTTAAAATGTCACTATTTTGTCCTTGGATACTATTCCTTGTGTTTGCTAAATTTCTTGCAGGCATCTTGTGATTTCAAGTGCTCAATGTTTCAAGGCTGAAGGTGTAATAAAATATGTATTCCCTGTGTCAAAAGTAGCTCTCTAAAAAATGAAATTTGTATGAACTTCGGAGCCAATAATCACGCAAAAAAAAAATTCTAACATCCACCTGTCTTAGTTTGCAAACAGCAATTTAACACAATTATTTTTTTTTCAAACAGAACTTCCTTGATATATTCTTCAATCCCTTGCTTATGCTGTTTCAGCAACCAACCAACCCCTTTTTATTCGCTTGTGCAATGTTTACGAAACTGTTAAACTGCCAGTTTTAACTTCCGATTGAATTTTTGGTAATCCTGAAAGAGATCCTCTTATCTTACAAAATAAAATTCAAAGATTTTCTTTCTTTTTCTAATATTTGTTTGAATCATTCTCTTGGATTGACAATACTTCAAAATTATCTGAAGCGTTGGTAAATTTTCATTAGCTGCATTTGGAATTGTTAATTTGTTGCCAACCGTCCACACTACTTAATTTTTAATGTAGCTAACCTAATTATCTCAACCATACTCATGCTTTAAGCTATTTCTGTGTACCTTACCAAAAGTAACACTCGTTTCAGAGGTAAACTACTTGTATTAAGTACACACCACCACAGAAAATTCAAAATAATTACATTAAAAAAATCATCAAGGAATTAAAATGAAAAATAAAACAATTAATCCTTAACTACACTTCTTTAAAATTTCATTACTTGCAGAGAAAACTATACCACTTGACCAATTTTTATGTATTTGCCTCAGTTATGTAACTTTAATGAAGGAGACCACCATTAAAATAGCTTACCTGCTTTCCCAGTTACATGTACTTTTAACTACCGTAATCGGGAGTAGTCTATATCCCGATTCCATAATACTGATGACATCATCAAGATGTTATCTTTAAAAGATTTGTGCAATGGGAGTGCATGACTTGATGTAAGTTTTTGGACATACGCCATTGCTAAGAACTTTTTCTGTTGAAGAAAAACTAATAAATAAAATAAATAAATAAAAATAAAAATACTCAAAAAAAGATACAAAAAACACACAAAATTAAGCAAACAATTGCTGTTGTCAACAAGGATATGAACACCACAAAATATTCCGAAACAGGAATATGGTCAGCAAACAAAGAAAAAACAAAGAAAAATGTACTAAGAGAACGAAAAAATCCCCACAAATGATGACAACACAAAAATATTGAAACCCAAAATAATTCAGCACAACAGTTGAAGCGAGACAAAAAACATGACAAAACGAAAAAACAAACAAATACAATAGTTTTACCTGTTTGTTTTTTCGTTTTGTCATGTTTTTGGTCTCGCTTCAACTGTTGTGCTGAATTATTTTGGGTTTCAATATTTTTGTGTTGTCATCATTTGTGGGGATTTTTTCGTTCTCTTAGTACATTTTTCTTTGTTTTTTCTTTGTTTGCTGACCATATTCCTGTTTCGGAATATTTTGTGGTGTTCATATCCTTGTTGACAACAGCAATTGTTTGCTTAATTTTGTGTGTTTTTTGTATCTTTTTTTGAGTATTTTTATTTTTATTTATTTATTTTATTTATTAGTTTTTCTTCAACAGAAAAAGTTCTTAGCAATGGCGTATGTCCAAAAACTTACATCAAATCATCAAGATCGTTTTTTTTACGTCATTACCACCCCATCATTCTTTCATGAATATGGGGTTTTGGGCTGGGAACTATGCACACTTATTTTCCAAGTATTTAATTTTTTGAATACCTATTATATATGTTTTCAGTATCGTAATTTAGACTATAGTCCCCCTGCTCTACTCTATTTTGTGATGCGGATACTTCACTATCACAGAAATGATGTCTATATACATTAAAAATTATGGCAGTATCATGAAACATAACATTGTGCCCTATTTATTAAAAAACTTCATAATACTTTAAAATAAAAGTTACGTGAAAAGTTGGATTATAAAGAATAAATTGCCAGCATTGCAAAATAGACTAGACTGTGTGGGAATGTAGTCTACTTCAAAATACCGATTAAATAATACCTCAAAAAATTTCACTTTCAAAAGATTTAATATCTGTATCGCAAAATAGACTACATTGGGTGGAACTGTAGTCTACTTCGATACTAATAAAATATTACTTCGAATGTCTCACTTTCTACAAACTAATTACTGGTTTCACATATTAGAATATACGGGATGGGACTATTCTACTTCACAATACCAATTAAATATGTTGAGAAATCTCACTTTCAAAAAATTAAATACTGGTATCGCAAAATAGATTATACCAGGTGGGACTTTAGTCTACTTTACGATTTCAGGAAAATATGGCAACAGTCTGTGTCACCAAATGAAATACTTGTATCCCTAAACAAACTAGACCTGGCAGAGTTTAAGTCTACTTTAAAATAACCTAAACATATAATTGACGTTATTGAAATACATTAAAATTAAAACTATATTCTCTCTTGCCAAAATCCTTAAATTTCCCAGCATGTATCATAAGAACGTACAGGTTGTAACTGCTTCAGCACAGCCTTGTTCATGACCATCACTATCTCTACCATAATGCAATTCAAATGTTTATGTTTTTTGACGTGACGTCTAATAAATCGATGAACGCCGGCTGCACGCACGAAAAAGTGTCCCGTAACGCACATTGTCCCATTTGGCTGTGTCCCACTACGCTCATTTATTATTGCTCTTTGCTAACCTGAACCTCCTAGCATTGTGACCGAGTCCGTGGCGTAGTTCTGTTTTCATGCATTTCAATGTAACATTTTCATTGCTCTTTGCTAACCCGTTCCTCCTAGCATTGCTGCAGAGTCCGTGGCGCAAATATATTATTTTTGACTGCATCTGGGTGTTGGGTAAGCCATTTTCCTTCACATCATCCTTGAAACACTCCCATTTGTTTCCTACTTTTCCTATCATCGTCCTATCCTTAACAGAATAACACAGATTGGAAGAAGTTAAACAGCAAACATGTATAAAAGTTATAGTTAAAATAATCTGTTCGTAATGCCCCTCGTGCCTCAAAATTAAATTATTTTAAATTAATTAAAAAGAGCCTTGGAAACTTGCTGGGTAAGAATAATAAGAAAAATAAAGTTATTGACCAGAGGTGGCACGAGGTTGAGAACAAGACAATTTGGAACTCCCTGACACAAGCAACTTGGGAGCTGGTGGATCGTTTAAGGGAAGAAGGTATATCATAAATAAATTAACACTACACAAGTAGCTTGGTCTATAGGTTCCCTGTTTTATTTAAAAATGTAAATAATGAATTCTGTTTTCCATTTGATTTGGCATTTGTAAGTTTCCCAATTAATGATATTAACAATATATTTAAGTTTTTGGAGAATGGGCCGGCCCGATATTATTATAACAATACATACTCAACTTTAACAACAAACAATTTCATAAACAAAAATTTGTAAGTATCACACCAAAATTTGATTCGTCCAATGATTACATCAATAATTAGTTTTATTCATTCTACATGTTCTTGAGGAAAGCACTGTTTGCTGGTAGGCTATTCATTCGATTAATATAGTTCGTAGCTAGAAAGGGGGGGATGTTTATTTTACATTACCACCCGGGTCTTCAAAACATAACGTCGGGTCGCGGAAACCTCTCTTCTAACGTGACCCGCAGTGGAGGTGCAGGACCATGAGCTGGGAGCAATTTGTCTCTCCAGCACTTCGACCCTGTCAAACAGGGTGTAGAGTTCGGAGCTCATTAGGTATCTCGCGCCGACATCAGGATGCCGCGGACCGAGAAGTCGCGGATGCGCGAACGAAACCAAAAATTTAAAAAAAAAATACTAAAGCTTTAAAATTAGATACATGACTTGAACTAATTACTACTACTGACCGACTACTGAACAAATGGGATCACATCCCTTAGAGCAACTGACTACATCTCTTCTGCACACGAATTCGCAATTCCCGCAAAAAGCCTCCTAGCGCAGACGACTCCGAGAAGACGTGGTCAGTAGCCGAGGTCAGAGGACTGAGTGCCACAATGGCGGACAAAGCTCCTAATTAAATCGGGCGGTAAGGCCCTGGGTCAAAGGAGGGGGAAAGTTCGGTTCTAGGCCGAAAGTTTCCGAAGGTGCCCGAGTGGTTGTACGCACGACTTCAGTAGTTCGCGCCAAAGAGCGACTGCTGCAGTCTCTACCGGCAGGTACAGGAAGCAACAAACAATCGACTTCTACAGGTCGAGAGGAAGAAGCATAGTGCCATAAGGCGAAGCGGCGCTGCGCTCTGGCGGCGTAAAGGGGAACTAATGGAGGCGGTGAACTGACTCGCCGCCAGGTGTCACGAGCGTAGTCTCAGCTCGCTGGCCACCATGGGTGAAGTTGCTTTTTTCTGCGGCTAGGTGTCGCGGAGGTCTCTTTAGGACCAGGGAGAAGGTCCTTGAAATTGGCCATCGTCTTGGCTAAGTTCATGTCAGGTCACTGCTCCTGGATTTCTCAGAACTAAGGGGGAAGGGTGGGGGAAACAAAAGGCGCAACGAAGCAGGGAACAACCGTCCATGGGATACCCGTTCGTGACAAGACTGACTACTCTCAGCAGGTCTCTGAGAAGTAGCAGCTTGCAGCCCAGAAGCTGCTCTATGCAGTTTTGGTCATGAAGAGAAATAATATTACAAACTCGGGACGTGACTGCAGGCGAGAGAAATTTTACGCTGGTTGCCAGCCAAGTATTAGATCTGCAAAATATCAGATACGTCTCTGGGAAAGGTGCTTCAGACTACTGGCACAAAGTTTAAACACGAGGCGTACACCGGCCTAACAAAAAGTAGATCGCCCCTTGTAACCAAATAAAATTAGAAAAAAAAAATTCCAAAATTAATTTAAAATTATAGTAAAAATTTAAAAAGGTGTCGAAATGCCTAATTTCTGGCACAAGTAATAAACATATTTGAATTAATGAGTGCAAATAAAAGTAAATTTATCAATTAAATTGTAGATTCCACTCCTTCTTTGTATCCATACAAAATAGTGATAATTCAATAAAAAATTATTCAATTTTATTCATAAAAGTATGCAATCATTTCATCAATGTTTTGTCATGACGTCACAAACTATCGTCCGTAAACCGACTTTACAGACAACCAATGTTTTATTTTAAAATGATAACTTTTTTGGTTATAAACCTCTAGTAGAAATTACTTATTAAATGTAATTACATAATTGATTAACTACATAATCATTCCTAATTTTAGTAATTATTTGTAAATAAAAAATGTTAAGTTTAAGAAATTATTTTTGATGTGATGACATCTTATAAATCTATGAACGCTGGCTTCACGCAGGAAAAATTGTCACGTTCCGCCTGAGCCGAGCGTGCAAGAATCGGCAAACCAACGTGCTAGAAAATCTTGTATAATATCAAACAGGTTAAGGTGGGCTTTTTAACTAATTGTTCATAATTATATTTAAACAAATTATTTAAATTAAATTTGCAAAAACTGTAAATAACATTTGAAAATTAAAAAGTATGCAATTTTTCATCAATGTTTTCTTATAACATTATCACGTAAAATTATCGTCCATAAACCGACTTTACAGACAAACCCCCCCCTCCCCCTTTTTTTTTATTAGCTGACTTACCCTCATCAAACCTTTTACTCTCTCTTTTTTTTAATTCAAAAGTTGCAAAACTAACATAACAAACAACTCACTTCTCACCTAATCACACAATATGCACATAAAACAATTATAAATCACAAACATTCTAAAGCCATGATAACCCCCTTACCTTTATTGATCTTTTACTGTCAATACTTCTCTTGTAGATATTAAATTTACACCAAAAACAATTGCCACTCCATTCAATTCATTCTACATCATGAGACATGAACCATAGTTTTCCTGTTCACTACTGCCATTGACACATTCTTTCTCTAAACTGCATCGTTATATTTACTATAAATAAACACTACCTTGCTCTTCTCTCGTGACTATTACATTTATTTTTACACATATCCAATACATTTCCTAATATCTACTTAACACCTATTGTGTACTTATTTATTCATTTTATAAAAATATGTATTTCCTTATTAAATAATTCCTACCACTATCATTGGTCTTTTTTTAATGGCACTATATTCATTTCCATTGTTGCCAATATTACATACATTTTACTTTGTTACGCAATTCTATTTGTTATCATTGGCATTGCAGCATCCATGTCGTCATGTATTTCCCCTACTTATTTCCAAAAATTAAAAATCCGGTGTGGTGAAATGAACTGGACCTTAAGAATCATCATTACATAATTTGATATTTACAGCTCATACAATAAACAAAAAAGTATTTATTCACATCATTTCACAAAAATTATCCTATAGATTATTAGACATTTTGCCCATCAATACAGTATAATAATATATTCTTATATACATGCTTACTTTGTAAGCGGCAATTGTGGATGAAAAGGGGTTTTTAAATACCAAATCAATATTCAGAGAATAATAATTTTGGATGGTTAAATATCCCTCTTTAGCACCTTCTTTAATTAATCATAATCCCCCCCCCCCCCCCCCTATTTATTAGTTGTAAATCTGCTTGCTTTCCAGAGCATGACCATAACAAGCATAAATGGCTCACCCATCTACCTGCAGCACATTAAAATAAACAGGACGAAGCCAAAAACTTATTTATACGTAATATATTAAATAATTGCATTTTACAATGCACTCTTCACAAGCAATTGGATAAATCTTGCTTCAAATAAAATTTTCAAGAGAAAACATACTGCAAAACAAATAACTGGTAGACAAAACAAGATTGGCAAAAGAAGAGGAATGTTCCTCGATGCAACTTATTTGTATTTTTTTTTATTCAGTCTTCACCGGCAGGAATTGCATCTTCTAGCCGCTTGATGAATTTCACCCGCAGTTCGGTTACGCTGTCGCCTTTCAACTGATCTTGCACGAACCACGAGGTCACCTCCATCTGCACCATCTCGCACGCGCCGCGAATCACCCCCGTCAGCACGTTGGCGTACTTGAGGTTCAGGCAGTGGTCCGGCAGCTCCACGAACTCCGTCAGCGGGTTGGACTCGAACTGCAGGGAGAACTCGTCGTTGCCCGCGCTCCAGTTGGTGACAGTCGGCGTCACGCCCAGGAACAGCCTGAAGCCCATCTGGATCTTCTCCGCCGTGTCCTTGAAGTCGTAGCACCGGCCCGAGCTCGTGCGGGCCAGGAAATCTTCGATCAGCCGGATTCCAATGTTGTACCCCATCCTTTCGAGCTGCTTGTTTACGTCTTCGACGTTCGTGTAGTCCTTCATCAGCTGCGTCACCAGGGCGCCGTACGTCAACGTAAACAGCTCTGAATTTACAGTTTTTGTATCTAGTCTGGTTCCTTGTCTCGACATTGCTAAAGATATATTTTATTCTATTGTACTTCTGGACCGACTAAACTAAATAACAATTGTCTACAAGCAATTCACTTTTATTTTCTCAGCGTGGCGTCTGCTTTCATTGACGTTTAATAACAAGCGACAATAGAAATGGTTGCCACCAATCAGATAAAATATACCTCGACTTTTAATCGTCCATGATATTAGAAACTAATGTTTTTTTTGTGTGTAACATGAATACATTTCTTATCAAGAAAATTCAATTTTTTAATTTATATAAAGCTTTATATGTTTAAATGTGCTGTTTCATGAATATTTTGATTGCTTTATAATATTGTAATTCTAATGGATGGTGTTTTGACTATATTGTATGCTGGAGTGTTTTGTTTTTATGACAAACACCATAACATGCCATGTGTATGGCTTGTGTATCCATGCAGCCTTGTGATTTTTAACTGGAACTTAAGAAAACGTAGATCATAATGCAGGTGAATATATTCTCTATTACCAAATCCATTACCAATAATAAATTCTATCTTTTTAAAATTAATTAGAAATGAGGGTGTATAGTAAAATTTAAATTAACGTCTTAAACATATGTGCAACTTATCACACGTAATTAAAAAAAAATTCGTGAAGTTCATTAAAAACCTAAACTTGAAAATACCTATGTGAATACAGTATTCACGTATTGTAGTTAAAATAGAGGCTTCCATTAACTAATGCACAACATTTAACTTTACCATATTGCTCTGGCAATACAGTCAAGATCAATGAAGAATATAGGACATACATCATTGCAAAGTCTTTATAACACAGTGTTACATGAATACACACATGAAATTACCTATTTTTTTATTCCAAAGAAGTGTAAGTGTCTGAAGGTATTTTTCCTCTTCAGCATAGGGTCTTGATGGCTGTTTTAAATAAAAAAATCTTTATACAGTCACAAGGCAATGATCAGTGTTATTTTGTTTACTCATTAGGTACGCTCTTTTACATGTGAAGATAGCTGACCAGCTACACAGTAGCAGACAGAAAATGAAAAGATATGAATAAATAATTAGGTAAAAGTTTCATACCTTGAATCCAAGTTTATCCGTTGATCTTGATGGAATGATCCTGTATCCATTGATGCTCTGGTATATGATGTTTGTTGTTTCAGTTTAATTTAGTTTGTTGAAAGATCCTGGCCAAACAAAAATGTGCATATCACAATACAAATAAATTTTGTCAGGTATTGTGGAAATTTTTTTCATATTCAACTTACAATCATAATTCATCGTAATATCACAATTTTTATTTATGTCCAGAATTTTTTGACGCACCAAATTAATACAGCAATCCGTTTGTACGACAGGATCAATGTATAAAGGACATGCCATTAGAATCAAGGGATAAACTTGGATACATGATATGGAACAATAAACTAGTAAAGATAACCAGGCTAGTACCCAATGTCACCCTTATCCAGCCATAGAACTCTGTAGTCTTGGCTATGGTTGATAATCTTGTTTGTTCCATGCTTGTAGCTTTTCTCTTCACATGAGGAGGGTCTTATGTGGCACAGACCCCCAACTCATCATGCTCTTTGCCTCGGTGCACTTCCAGAATATCCTGTCCTTGGATGTGTAGTCGACCAGGAATGTGAAGTTCCCGTACACCAGCTGCCTGGTGTTCCTGCTTTTGTACCCTACACCCTGGAATATTAAATATGAAGAGCAGTGGCTGTTAGAAAAAAACAAAGAAATAAACAACTTTAGTAAAAGTTTGATTAATTTCTCCTACTGATGTAAATGAAGCCTAATTTGTTTTTGACACTTTTTTTTTTTTAGTGTTATTAATATAGCGTACCTTAACTAACCATCGTTTCATTTAAGTTTTTTTTTTTTTTTTTAAAGAATGCATTTCATGACTTAAATTGATGAGCACTTAGTCGATATCCAAGTGGTTTGTAGTCCACTATAGTTTTGGAGGTCCAGTTGCCTTCAGCCACATTGCCAAGAGAATCCAGAGTAGAAAAAAAATAAAACTGAAAAAACATTTAACAACAAATATCTGACAACTTTATTAAAAGGTTAGTTTTTGGTATTTCAACACTTTGGAAAAAAAAAACTAATGAAATGGAGACACTGCACCGTTTGTGATGAAGTCACTAAAACTACAAATAAGGATTTTTTAATAAGATTACCAATCTTTCAAAAAAAAATTCCCCGACTCGCCCATGCTTAGCCAGGTGGAAGGTCCATGGAGTCAGGACCCCTCCCTTCCAGGACTTAAAAGAATAAAAAACAAGCAAACATAGAAACAGAAAATAACAACTTAGCTGCAGAAGGTTACAGAGAGAATAGTGTAATCCCTAGTGGGCTACAATTATATATTTCCTCCCACTTACGGCCTGACGTAGAAGCGGCAGGACGTGTTTTTCCAAGTAGTCTCTCTTAATGTCGGTTTGTATACGTGCCACTGTAAGCATGTATTTCATACGAACTTGATGTGTGTAAACTTTGGAGTTGTAAAAGTTTACTTTTTCCTGAGATTTCAATGTAATAATCAATTTCCCTTTAAAATTAAATAAAAAAAATGGTTGTCTGTAAAGTCGGTTTACGGACGATAGTTTAAAGTTACGTCATAACAAAACATTAATGAAATGATTGCATATTTTTATAAATAAAATTGAATCATTTTTATTGAATTATCACTATTTTGTATGGATACAAAGAAGGAGTGAAATGAAATCTACAATTTCATTGATAAATTTACTTTTATTTGCACTCATTAATTCAAATATGTTTATTACTCTAACTAAGAAATTATTTTAACTATAACTTTTGTACATGTTTGCTATTTAACTTCTTCCAATATGTGTTATTCTGTCAAGGATAGGACGATGATAGGAAAAGTAGGAAACGAATGGGAGTGTTTCAAGTTTAATGTGCCTCGAAAAAGTCAAATCGATGGTTGTTCCAATCGAGTGGAAGAGAGATAGATGCGGCGCAAGCGTACAATGAGCATAATGGGAGAATGTGCGTAACGGGACACTTTTTTCGTGCGTGCAGCCGGCGTTCATCAATTTATTAGACGTCACGTAAAAAAGAAAGCATGATGGTCACACCCGACCCCCTCCTTCACAAAGTGCTGGCTACGGCCTGGTTCTGTGCACGACACGGGACAGGAATGCAGACGGGCATGATGCTTCTCCGAGCAGGAGCGGGACATCCCCATCGACATCAGCACCAACAAGCTGCTGGACTGGCTGGTGAGCCGGCGACTGTGCGGCCGCGACTGGCAGGCCCAGGTGCTGGACATCCGGGCCAAGATCAACAACGCCATCCAGGACATGCCGGCTCACCCGGGCATCACCAGGCTGCTGTCCGGGGCCTGTGAGTCGCGTCGCATTCTGTCCTTCGTTTGGTTACATTTCCCTATCCTGAGTATACTTCGTGTTATACATACTGTCGTTTTCACCTTCACCACTATCGCCAACCTTACCTCATCCAGTTTTCCTTACAAAAAGGTGAAAAGGTTAGTATGTAACTGTAGTAGGGAATAAACCTACACCAACCTACAAACCTTACCTCATCTGGTTTCTCTTACTTCTTCTCCCTTCTTCAAAAAAAATTAAAAAAAAAGACAAATACCTTTACCTACACTACACACTCAATACAACTCTTAGTCTTAGTACTGTACATATCATTCTCAATACAGTTTCACAATTCTTCCAGCTCATGTTAATGATTGAGACATGTGACAAGTGGTTGTTTATTCCCTACTCCATAACATACTATCATTTTCACCTTCCACCAGTACCAACCTTACCTCATCTAGTTTCCCTTACACTGCAAGCCACTTATCTGTGAGCGTGACAGCCACAAGGAAAGTTTTGTGTCACTGTTGAATTCGAGATCACACGTCTCCAGCACAACAGAGCACTTTGACGGCAGTGGCAAACTTCTTTCTTGTGTTGCCCAAGCTCGCAGACATGTGGTATGCAGTGTAATTAATATTACATACCATTTGTGCTTATTTGTTGAAAAGTTTCAAGCATATTAAAATTAAATATAAAAATAGTATTTTTACAAATTCTTTTACTGTCTCCAAAAATGTGTGACCAAGACTTAATTTTTACCATTCTTATGTACACAATGTATCATGCAATGTATTTTGTATTGAATTTACTTTATTTTTATATAATAGATATGGTCCTGCCCCCCCTCCCCCTTATCTAAACTTTAATTTGAAATGTATATTAAAAATTATCTATATTGACATGTTCTATATCCCAGAGTTCTTGACTATGTGATATCCATATAACAAAATACAGTGGACCATATTTTCGGTTTAGCCAAATAATTGCAGTAATGCAACAATGTGTAGTAAAATATTTAAAGTAGAAAAAATTTAATTCTTTTAAATATTTATTTTGGTCTTAAACTCACTATTTCTTGCAAAACATTTTTCTAACTAATACAGTATCTATTTATAATATTCAGAAAATTATTATGATTGAATAGTCTTTTAAGTTCACTGATACCTGCAGAATCTACCCACAAATTCTTTTCAGTTTGAACCTTTACCTGGGTGGTAGTCAGTCACATTATGGCAAATCTTTCACATAGTAAGTAAAGGTACATGGTAAAGTAAATTTGCAGGTTTTTTTGGCCATTATCTGGTACACTATCATGGTTTTTGAGGTTGATCCAGTTCTCAATGCAGAGCTCAACATCCGCGCGTGCGCGCACACACACACACACACACACACACACACACACACACGCACGCGCGCGCGCGCGACACTGCTCAATCCTCGAAAGCCAATATAGGTATTAAAAAATCATGGAATTAATTAAGAGTTCTGCCTATCTGGGTACACATAAAGTGTGAAGAGCTTCAGAAGAAACCACTCAATTTCAAAACTACTCACAATATCCGAGTGGTGTCTGTTTACGAATAGCCTGTAAGAAGGCACTGAGAGTGAATGATTAGTTTTGTTTTCTTATTTTGTTTTTTAAATTGTATTTGTAAAAATAGGGCTTAGATGGCTTTTTTTTCTGAATAATTTTTAGACATGAAATGCTTGTTGCAGATTATTGAAAGCACAGAAGGGCCTTGCATTACATCTTTATCTTCATTTCTCCGCCATGTAATATTATGGTTACCATTCAGATTTCATTATTGTCCTGTGCACGACGAGAAGACTGCGCACCAGTTCAGAGCCTTGCGCATAGAGGCGATACCGCGCTAGAAGTACCAGCAAGTGTCGCGCTTATCATCCCAACTCACCAGGGGCGGAACAACTAAATATCCAAAGGGGGGGGGGGGGGGGGGGGGGGCAATACACCTTTTTATAAAGAATCATCGATCCCCCCTATTGAAGCGGGGGGTCTGGATGCAGGGTCTCCACAAGGAAAAAATATTTCGTACCAACTTAGGTGAGAAAAAAGTACTAGATTAGAAAAAAAAATACTAAATTATAATTTGTTATGGTTTTTAACAATTTAGGAAGTTATTATGACATTGCAATGCTCAAACTTAAATATCACACCACACACACATACATTCCATAGTTTTTTAGAAATAATTACGCTTAATAATAAAACATATTGGAGTTACAATAATATTATTATATTAAAGAAAAATGTACTAGATCTGTACTAAACCACTAATAAAGTTATAAAAGTACTAGATCTAGTACGAAAGTACTAACTGTAGAGACCCGGTTTGGATGTCCTCCCCCAGGAAAATTTGTATTTCAAGGTGGAAAATGGTGCAATTTAAGCGGTTTTACTATCTAAAAATTGATTACACAGCACAGTCTTTGCCCCCGTTTGCCCCCACTTCAAGGTTTCATAGGGGGGGCAAAATACCCTTGCCCCCCCTGTTTCTTGCACCCCTGCACCTCACTATACTACTCCCCTGATAAGGTGGGCCCCTTAAATGTTTTAGTATAACAATGTATTGCGGGTATATTAAAGTTGTCGGATCATGTTGCAGACATAAATTACTTCCACTGCAAGAAGATAATGGAGATCCTGAAGGAGACGGAAGCGGACAGCAAGAACCTGTTTGGCTCGTACGGCTCACAGCGCATGAAGGACTGGCAGGAAGTGGTGCGGCTGTATGAGAAGGACAACGTGTACCTTGCCGAGGCGGCCCAGATGCTGGTGCGCAACGTCAACTACGAGGTTCCCGGCATGAAGAAGCAGATCGCCAAGTTGGAGCAGTTTCTAGCTGTTGAGTATTGTCTGGTTTCCATTGTTCTGTTGCCCTGAGTAAACCATTCCTTCCAAACTTTCTAAGATTTGCATGCATGCATGCATAACACAAGCAAATACTTTGTGTTAAATTTTTTTTTTCCATTAATTTTATTTTTTTTAAATCCAATTTTGGGTGGTG
Source organism: Bacillus rossius redtenbacheri (assembly GCF_032445375.1). Taxonomy (NCBI): domain Eukaryota; kingdom Metazoa; phylum Arthropoda; class Insecta; order Phasmatodea; family Bacillidae; genus Bacillus; species Bacillus rossius. Next base: position 12,867,704 of record NC_086336.1, on the reverse strand, counting down.
GGAAGTTTTGTAAAAGCTTTTTGCACTGTACCATACAGATCAATAGATATGTGGATCAAAAACCACACCTATAATTTTTTTTTTTAATTTTTAATTTGTGATTAGAAAACTGCTCTTATTTTGTAATGAAGTTCATATGTATTAACTATTTGTTAGGGTTTTACAATTTTTTAAACTTTTTTTTTGTTTATATCTACTTAGATTTTTTAATTTGACCTGAGGCCACATTCACCCAGGCATGGTGTTGTTTTATTCTTGAGATGTCTGTCTACTTAACCAGATTTATAGTTAAGGAAATGAACGTTGGGAGCGCGCGCAGACGTGACGACGACGCGTGTGGTGCAGGAATGCGACAAGAAGGAGCTGGACTACGGCAAGGCCGCCAGCGCGGCGCGCGGGGAGTTCCAGGCGCTCTGCAAGCAGCTGGGGATCCCGGGGCAGCGGATCAAGCGGGAGCTGGCGGAGCGCGTGCGGGAGCTGCCCTCCGCCCTCGCCGCCGTCGCGGGCAAGATGAAGTCCCTGGACCCGGCCGTCCGGCTCTACTCGCAGTTCGTCCAGTTCGTGCTGGGCAGCGAGTACCAGGGAGGCGTCGTGCCGCTCCTCAGGCACGTCATCGGTGAGTTCGGGACTGTACTCTACTCTCTGTTGTTTGTATTTATTCCAAGCTTGACGACATTTTGCACACTTGACCTCCGAAACAAAAGGAAGGTAACTGCCCTACATGTGGTTTTGAAAAATCAACCTTCTTACTCCTTCCTATCATTTAAAGCAGAATTTACATACTTTTAAATTTAATTTTGGTTACTGGATGTTCAAAATAAAAGAAAATTTACTATCCAAATCTGATTTTAAAAAAAAATACTGCCACTACCATTTTCTTGTTTGTTTAAATATAGTGTACCCTGAAGCTTTGCAATTGAATTTTTTAATAATGTACAGTATAAAAAATTTTGTTTGTCTGGTTGTTTGTTTACTATCTAAATAAAATCTATTATTTCTTTTTATCTTGGTAAAATATTGCACATTTGAATTTGGACCAAATTAAGAGTTAAATTACTGTCTATATAATATTTCATAAAAACTACTCCCCTCCCCTAAATGAAGCCTCTTCACTGGGCATAAAGCCTGGGCAATGCCTGGTACTTCAGCAAGTGCTGTTTATACAAAACATTTATTTTAGATTGTAAATTTTGGTGACCATGTACACTAAGTAACGTATTCACTAAGTACCGTATTTTATCGCATAATTGTTGCACATTTTATACTAAAATCAATTTTGAAAAGTAGGGGTGCGATGATTATTTGAAAAAAGCATTTTTTGTTAGGTAAAGTTATTCATAAAAACAAAAGCAATCCAAGAAACATTTAAATTAATAACTCGTGCAATAAAAACATTTTGTTCAACTTTAAATAGAAAAACTTAAAACTGTGACGCGAACGTGAGTCGGAGCGCATAACTATTGTAGTATACACCACGAGAAAGCTTGGGCTATCAAATGTAGTTACCTCGGCACCAGACAGAGTGCGTGCGTTGCATGCAATCTATGAGCTATCTGTATCGATATTCGACTACGTGCACGCTCTATACGGGAATCAATATAACCAAACATGAATGATGCCAACTAGCGCTGGCTACATTTTGATGAGCGGTATACAATAGCAATGAAGACGAAAAGATAAAAATTATAAAGTTTAAAGACGTTTTTAAAAGAAAATTTACACATCAGAAAACTTTGTATTTGGTAACATCCAAATGAATATTAGAGTTCAACTTTAAAATACATTGTTTTATATGGAGAAACTACCTACACAGAGTGCTCGGAATCTAAAAACATCATGCGACGTTTATCCAAAAAAAAATTTTTTCTCCAAATTTTTTATTCTAAAATAATGGGGCGACGATTATGCAATAAAACACGTTACTTCATGGCTTTTGGTTTAAGGCCATGTCCTTTGAAATAGTGGTGTGTTTGATGGCTAGGCATTTATGCAAGATTTTTCAGTTTTATTTTTAGTCCAATTTTATTTTTAAAACAGAGGATTTTGGTGTTAAAGTTTTAATTTTTACAAAAGCAGTTTTGTAATACTCTACAAAATTGATGGTAAAATTTATATGCTGCATAATATATAATAAATTGGTTTAAAACATATACATTCAGAACAAAAAAAAAGTACAGTAGAACCCTGTTATAATGTTTTTCAAGGGAGCACAAGAAAAAAACATTATAAGCAGGAAAACGTTATAAGCAGGAAATCTCAATTTAGCACTTAACAATGTTCGATCTTTGTACCAATGGACTCACCATGCTTTGTAAACAACTTTAATGTTAAAACCAAAGATAGTATACTTGATACATGAATTTTCTGAAACAAGCCAACAATTTTTCAACTTCGTCTTGTTCCCTGGTTAAATTTTGTTTGTCTTTAAAGATACACTGCCACATTTTTTGTAAAATTGTCTCACGATTCATGATGACAACATTAAGAGTGAGAACGTCTACTCCTTCGTCACCTGAAAATGTTTAATTTTGGGATTCCTACGTATGAATGAAAAAAAAAATATTTGTAAGCAATAGAAAACACTTTTAGTTATGCCCTCGCTCAATGGTTGGCAACTTAAATATCGTAGGACTATGTACGTGCATCTGAATACCCACTGGAATGGCAAGGAAGAGAAGAGTTGACTAAGGGTGCCAACTTATACATAACTATGAACATTGTGTACTTTCAGTATATTGCATAAAATTGTATTTTAACAAACTTCGTGTATTGTATGGCAGTGATTGTAAACATAAACATACATAAAGGAAACTTTTTATCGTAAGTGTTGGAATAATTTGGTTTTAAAACATTTTTTCCCCATTTATTGAATGTTAGAAAGCAAACATTATAAGCAGGAAATTACACTATTTATGAACGTTATATGCAGGAAATAAATACATTGTCCTTATGGGGGAAATATTGGGACTTTAAAAATATATGACATTATAAGCAGGAAAACATTATATGCAGGAACATTATAAAAGGGTTCTACTGTAGATTAGTATGCATTTCTGATTTAAAAGAGATTAAATAAGTGATGCACGATAAACACCAATTAAATTAATTTTTCTTATCCATGTACTTAGGTACAATTATTTGTTTGCAAATAACAAAATGTCCTTGAATTTCAAACATTAAGAGTTCTAATCATAGCATTTACCTGGAGTGATTTTTCTGTGATTTTAATTAAGTTTTGCTTAAATGCTACTTAATTCTGTGATGTAACTTGCATTTCAGTGTTATGTAAACTGTTTTGATATGCTTTTTGGTGTTATTTAGGTTTTATTGCAATTCAACATATAATCATGTCCCTACTTGTTGCAGACATCTTCTAGGGCAACTGACACTGGAAGATGGTGGCAACAGGGCATGCTGAAAAGTCGGCAAACTGTCATTTACACTAACATGGTCTCAACACAGATGCTAAGAATTTGTTAAAAATTAATTTTTTTAATGTTTTAAAGTATGGCTGTACACAGATTTTATTATTTCATTGGTAGTATTTTTTTTTTGTTCCACATTTGCGTGATACAGTGAAATCCGTATATTATAATTTTGTATGAAATAATACAGACTTCAAAGAAGTAAACTTGTCATAAATTATTAGAAAATATAATTTGGTTTGTGCGGATTTTGCTGTTGCAAAGTGCAAAACATGTGATCCCTTAAGGTTTGTGTGAGTGAGATATCGCTTTATGTGCTTTAGTTCATTTAACTTAATATTTTTACTTCTTATCCTATAAATATAGCTTAAGCTATGTAGTGTCCATGAAACACACTGATGATATTAATAGTTACGCCTTTTTTTTTTTGTTTGCAAAAGAGAACGGCAACACTACCACATATGAGTGGATCCACAAAGTACCACCGGTGGCAGTTGAAGAACCGCCTCTCAACATCACCTTTGATGATGACGCGGATGGCGCTGATGAGTCGGTACGTAGACAAAGTGTTTGTAATTGTACTGGTGGTGAAATGTGGCTTGACTCTGGTAATTAATGCTTAAAAGCAAGATTACATGGTGAACAGCGACAAAACCGAAACTAACACAAAAATGCAAGGAAAGATACGAACTGCAACAAAATTCACCAAAATTACTTAATTGTGCGTATCAAAATTTAAAATTGAAATGCATATTATTTTCCTTATTTAAATTGAACAGTGTTGTATCAATAAGACAATAACTAAAGGAAAAATTAAAATTTGAAACTATTTCAGCACCAGAAAGAAAAAAAAGTAATGCAATCAATCTAATGTAATTTTTTACCCAATAGGCCACTGTTAAAAAGATACGTTAACTAGTAGATTCAAAAACTTGGGCTCTTGTTATGTTACATAAAATGTGAAACATGCAAAATATGAGTTGACTGTATATGGCATTCATAAAAATGTTTTGACTGTGTTGGAATGTGACTGCAAGTTTTTAATCATTAATGCATTGTGAAAATTATAAGTTGAAAAATGACAGTATTTCTAATAAACGTTCATTATATCCAGGGCTCGATTTTAGCGCCTGTCCGCCTGCCCGGGACAGGCAAAATCTCGTCCGGGCAGGCAAAATAAAAAAGGCAACTGTCCGGTGGACAGGTGCAACTTGTGACGCCGAGGTTATTCGCACGCACTAACGCAGCAGAGGTGATTAATAACATTTATGTGACCGCGACCGCAAATAAAACGTCTTTGACAATATCTATAAATAAACAATAACGGCTGCTCCTTTGTGACGGACGACTCTGCCTATTGTATACTGCGGGGAAAAAAAGTAGGTATGTATAAACCGTGCTGAAATCTTCTGAATCATAATTCTTAAAATCTTACGTTCACGTTATGATTCACGTAACATAGTCGTATTCGTATGCTAGAGATGCAAAACGTCTCACACCGATGATGTTTGTTTTTGTTGCCATGTTTTAATATTAATTTCGTTGCAGTGCAGCCAACAATTACGTAATTTACTGTTGTATACTTTGAAAATATAATTTTTTTTAAATTTATTGTCTTTATAAATCGCGACTTTACTAATTCCTTGCCCTACTTTAACATAGTTTGTTAACAGAAAAGCGTTTTCGCGTGGTTAACATTTCATGGCGTACTCCAGATGCATCTGACAGTGGCCGCAGTGACTGCGACTGCTTGAAAATTCGCCTGTCAACTGTTGCATCAAAAAATAAACATTACTTGTTTACAGAGGACACGGTATTCTTTTACAGTTTATCTTGTCACGGCGATTGTTTAAGTATTTAATTAACTGCGTTACACAATGTGGAAATTCATTACTGGTGCTTCAAAACCACCAGAAAAGAAAAGAAAAACGGACGAGGACAAGTCAGCATATAAAGTTAAATATAACAAAATTGCCCGGTCCGGTACCTTTTTAACGTCTTGGTGTTCCGAGTTTTTTTGGCTTCGTTACGACACAGAAACAAAACAAATGTTTTGCAAAGTCTGCGAAACGCATTCAAAATCATCTGGATCAGTTTTTGTTACGGGCTGCTCAAGTTTTCGCAAGGAAAACCTAACGTCGCATGCTACAAGCAGTGCCCACAACAAGTCTCAAGATATGGAAGATGCAATACTGACAAAACCTGGACAATCCAAAGCAGAGATGACCTTACAAAGTATTCAAAGGGATGTTTTCACTAAACTGGAAATACTGTTTCGTACGTCTCATGCCCTGGCTAAACATGGGCGACCTTTCACAGACTTTGTTTGGCAGTGTATACTTGACACAAAGAAAGGCCGGATGTTGGTAATACTTACCGCACTGACAAGAAGTGCAAAGAATTTCTGGGTTTCATTGCAGAAATAGAACGCCAGGAATTGGAAAATAACTTAAGAAGTGCACCATATATTTCAGTAATGTGTGATGAGTCTACAGACAGTGCTGTACAAGAACAGGTCATTGTTTATGTAAGGTTTGCTGTTATAGGGTAATACATTGTAAGTTTGTAGGTGTTAAACATGTAGAAAGGCCTAATGCAGCCCTGATTTATGACTGCATATTGTGTGTTTTAAATGAGTATTGTGGGTTCACCATTTCAGATTTAAAGCTGCATTTGGTAGGCTTTGTAAGTGATGGTGCAGCAGTGATGCGAGGATTGCATAATGGAGTTAGTACCAAATTGAAGCAATCAATTCAGCCCAATTTGGTTGCTATACATTGTCTAGCACACCGTCTTGAACTCGCATTGAAGGCTGCACTTTCTGAAACACCATTGAATCTCAAAGTGGAAAATTTCTTGAAGAAATTATATGCATTCTTCCACCACAGTCCAGTGCACCGAGCGATCTTGAAAAAATATTGTGAAACTCTGAGAATCAAGTTCTGCATACCTACCAGAGTTGGAGGCACTCGTTGGGTTTCTCACACCAAACGAGCCTTGACAAATGTGCTCAAGATTGTTCCTGCACTTATCCTCACTGCAGAAAATTTACGCCAGGAATCAACGTGTAATGCATCAACTGCTGGTTCATGCAAATTTATTGAAGATGCTCTGAACAATTTGGAATTTTTTCAGTATATTCACTTCTTTTGCGATGTAACCTCCATTTTGAGTTACTTTTCACAAATTTTGCAACATCCTTATTTGACTGTAGCAGAAATACAAAAGTCACTGTGTGATACTATCACCATGTTGCAGAAGCTCTGTGACAAAGGTGGCTTTCATCTCCGTGCATGCAACAAATTAATTGAAAATGAAGCTAAGCAGTTGAAAGGATCTCCTTTGCAGACACCCAAGAAAACAGCTGTTATAAATGCAATTGTTGAAAATTTAGAATCTCGCCTTGGAGATAAGAAAACTGGACTCTGTGAATTACTGACTGCTACAAATTTGTGTGGTTTTAAAACGTGGCCTACAAGCATTCAGCCAGAGTTTGGTGACACTTGCATCGTTAGGTTGATACACTTTATTTCTCCCTCCCTTGTGAATAATGGAGTAAAGTGTGAAATGATTGAGTTGGAATGGACAAGTCTAAAGACCACAGTTTACCAGCTGTATAATCCAGTAACCAAAGCAAATTGGAGTGATATCAATCTCAAATACCACACTGAGTATGAAAATGTACTCTCTCTCATTGATCTTGTGCTATCCCTGCCAGCTCATACTGCAGATTGTGAGCGAGGGTTCTCGCTCATGAAGTCTATAAAGACAGACTGGCGAAACTGTCTAAATGATGGTACACTGTCTGCCCTCATGCGTGTTCAAATACAGTCACCTTCTGAAAGTGAGTTTGATCCAGCACCAGCAATAAATCTCTGGTATCATAATGTTCAGAGAAAACATCGACCCTTTCAGCCTCCTTATCGAAGATGTTCAAGACAGAATCAGCCAAGTAATTCGTGCAGTGACTCACAGTGACTCGTCTGAAAATGATGATAAAATAAGGATGTTAAGTGTGTGATAAAAATAGGTGCAAAATATAGCAAAAATCCTTTTTTCTCACTTTTTCAGCGACTTTGAAATTTTTTTTATTTGGGTAAAACAGCGGACAGGCAAATTGGATGGCGGACAGGCAAATTTTCGATTACACCTGTCCGTTGGGCAGGTTAAAATATTCCTTAAAATCTAGCCCTGATTATATCTATATCTATCAATTTTATTTATGTTACAAAGTCAATATATATTTGTAACAATAAACAAATAAAATATAATAGTTATAATATTATTGTAGTCTTAGTCAAATTTTTCTTATTTCCATAACTATGATAATTACAATATTACAAAAATTACTATAATCCCAATTATGATTAAAAAAAACCATCACTGAATGACCGTCACAACTACACTTGATTGTCTTGGTTGGGCAAAGATTGTCTCGCAGATAGTATTTTTGGCGGTCGTCTTGTGCCGGAAATTAGGTATTCGGCACATTTTTTTTTTATTTTATTCTTCATTATAATTTTAAATTATTTTTGGAAATTTTATTTTCCATATAAATTGGTTACAAAAGGGTGATTTACACTTTGTTAGGCTGGTGTACTCTACTTAGTTAAACTTTGCTGCAGTGGCCCGAGGTGCCTTTTCTCAGGGGCCAATCTGATCTTTTGCAAGTCTAAAGATGACATTAGCAGCCCGGATGACATTTCTCCCGCTTGCAGTCATGCCCAGGGCCTGTAACATTAATTCCCTGCATGAATAAATTTGCACACAACAGCTCTGGACAAGTTGTTACCACTTCTCAGAGCCCAGCATAGAGCAGCTGTTCCCGTCACCCATACGTCTTAGTTCACTCATAGAAAGTCACGTTAGAGTGCTTTGTCCCATCTTTTTTATGGACTCATGACACTGAGAATAAATGCAGTCGCTCACTCTCTTCTGGGTCAGTGGTGCGCAGTTAAAATGCACTCATGGCATACACTATGTTTGTCATGCTAACAGAGCAAAAAGGATGAGTCTCGGAAGAAAGAGAAGGTGGTGGAGACATAACGGGCTCAAATACATAACCCTTGTCGATGTCAAACTTGAACTATTAACAAATCAATTGTATCTTGCAATTTTCACGTATACAATACTTAATCTACAACACAACACAATTTCTTCTCAACCAAAAATATATTTTTTTTATTGTGGACTGGCATGAGGGATAGATAGTACTAAAAATAATTATCAAAAAAATATTTGCACTGGTTTTTTGAAAGCTAACAATATTTATACCTAAAGTTTTGGTCCAGAAAATTTATTTGATCTTAAATTTTTAGCATTTATTTATTTTTGCTTATCTTTTGACTATTTTACTATGAAAGTATTCATAATTTTAAGTTAACAGAAAATATTTTTATAGTCATTAAAGGGTTTATGTGTTTAGATGTGTTCTTTTGAAACTTTTGCTCTTCCACAAATTTAGACTAGAGTGTACCATCCAAATTAAATATTATTCTTGGGCCAACGTACTAAAATATTTATTAAACTTTTGTGAATGGATTCTTATAAATTAATGTGATTTTTATTTATGTATTAATTTTTTTTTTCCTTAGAATGATACTATAGACTTTGGTGATTTCGACAATGCCGGAAGTGATTCTGGAATAGACTTTGGGAAAGAGTCAATGCAGGAAAGTGGTGAAGTAGACTGGGGAATCAAAATAACATCTGCTGATGGAATAACAAATGAGGTGCGTAAATTAGTGATCTACAGTTTACCTGAAATAATTATCATTTATGCAATATTTTAAATTAAGAATAATTAATACATATGATCTCAGTACCCTACCTACTTGTGCTAATTGTATAACCTATGGCTTTTCTAACAGTGCACACAACAGAAAAATAATTAAAAATCTTGATCAAGTTTTACTTTATGAACTTATTTAATTTTAGTTAGCTACTTTGTTTTATTTTAATTTGTCTTACCATTTACTGAAAGAAAAGCTATAGTTAAATAAATTTATTTTTTTTCTGGGCAAAAGAAAATACTTTAAAATTTATTGTGCATGCACTTTTTAAATGACCAAGAGAAAATGTGTTTAAAATGAAGGAAATTCATATAAAGTTTAAATGCAAGTAAAATTTAGTTTTCAAAAGTTCTGACTTCTCAAAAAAAAATTGTTATCTCCATGCATGTAATAAAAATTTTTGCAAGAAGAAGTTTTCTGCAAATGAAAATTTTCATCATAATCTCAGACTCAAAGTAGGGAATCATTATGGCTTCAACTGTCTGAAAAATAGTTTCAGAACCACTAGGCTGTTCTTTCTTGCCACCATTGTACAAATTCATATTAGAGAGAGTTTTTGTATCACCTATAATATATTTTGAAAAATATAAAAATTTATATTTAGACTAAATCTGTAGTCTTCTTACAGTAGTAAATTATTATCCCAAAATTATTTAATTTTTAACAAATAAATATCTAACATTTATATTCTTTATTTTCATCATAACTTTAATTAAATGCCATGCTAAACATATAAAATTTACCATCCTAAAACAATATAGTAGTAATACATACATGCAATTTATGACTTTTTTTATTACCTACTAAAACTGCAACTGCTTTTATAAGTAAACCTAAGTATTTTGTAAATTAATATATATAATTTTAGTTAAATAGTAATATATTGTATTGAAATATGAAGTGAAATAAGTATGTTAGTGATTTCTTGTAAAATGTTCTTTGAATGTTTTTTTACTGTGGGGAGTACACATATCCCTCACTTAGCACATCTTCAGATTGCGCGGATTCATTTAGCGCAGTATGAATTTTACTTCCCCAGTCTTGAATAGCACGTCTGTAAATTTCAGTTAGCATGAAATCTCAGCAGGCAAAAAAAAAAGTCGAATACGATGCCACGAAGTCTATTTCAACTTCTGTAAACAACAGATGTGCTGTGGGATACAGTTAGCCAAACAAGGGAGGAAGAGATGCGCGTGCAGGTCTGTCTACGCTATCGGCTGTTGTACAACTGTACAAACATCAGCTATGGCAAGTTAAATTGTGGCTATGGAGTGTAAGGGACCAAATGTTTTTACGTCCGCGCGTATACCGCTGTGCCATACCGTACCGTTGCCGCCTGGCCACAAACCGGAACGTGAACACAGTCTAGCCAGTGGTAGGGAATTCACTCAAGCAAAAGCAACGTCTGCCCATTCATCTGCCGGCAACTGTACGTGCTTGATCACTCATAATGCATTGTGTTCAAGTATTTGAGACAAAACTAGAAGTATTACGGCACGCAGATTGTCATGAAGGCCACGCTTTTGATGGTTGCACTTTAGTTTTAAGCAAGTCAACTGTGCGCACAATCGTACGAAATAAGGACTCATACCAAAAGTTTATATAAGTCTAATGTCTGGTTGTACTAGCGGGAATATATTTGACATTAGATACCGGAACAGAAATGAACAAATGATTCACGTGGAAAAGGTTGTTAAATGAATGTTGCAATGAAACAAATAATCATTGGCCTGACAGGATTGGTGTGAACCAGGTGGTGATAACGCGAATAAGCACTTTAATTTTTGAACAATTAAAATGTAAATATCCGGACAGTAATATTGGTTTCACTGTCAGTAAGGGATGGTTGGGAAAGGTACGCGATGTGAGTTGAAGGTCACGCCCGGGTGGGCAAGTCAGCCAGTCAACTGACGATAAAGTACATACATAACCACGTATCTTCTGTTATGTGGTGTCATATTGTCATACAAAGTGTGATGGGATTTATATAAAGATAAATGGTGTGACATATTTATAGTTGAGTGTTATTCAACACATATTTTCCTACACAATTTTGGAACACATTAAATAACTTAGCCTTGCTATTTATGGAAACTAATGCTTCAGAATACGCGATTTCGAATAACACGAGCATTTTTAGGAACGATTAGTCGTGCTAAGTGAGGGATAGGTGTATTCATTTAAAACAATTCAATTACATGGACTGGCACATGTTTAGAACATTGTTTTAAAATCAAATTTCTTGGTTTTTGTAGGGGTACCGCTCTTAACAATTCTTTTCCTTGTTTTATTTCTAATGCTAATGTCCAGGTGCATTAAGATATTTTCAAGAAATTCACATGTAATTAACCATTTTATGTTCACCTGTGCAGAAACTCTGCCACCCCTGTGTTTGAATCCTGCTAAATATAGAATACTATTACTCCAGCCACATTTGAAAAATTGTATGTTTGGGTGAAGAGTTAGTGGAAAATCATTGTAAATATTACCTGTAATGGAAATATAGTGACCTAATTTGTTTGGTCCTTTAATAGCGAAGCCGAGACTGTTTTCAACGTGAGATTGTCCTGATTGTTGTCGCCACCCTACTGTTCACTTGATACTAGCTGCAATTTGATCCTGTGGTTCTCCAGAGACCATTAGGAATATAGTGTAGCAGAGGCTATTTTCAAAAAGATAAGGATGTTTAATGTCAGTTCGTTATGGCCTTGGTGAAGACTGTTTTTCACCTTAAAGAGTGTTACATTGGAAAACAATTTTATAATTTTACAATGGAAAACAAATTAGGGTAAAAAACAGTCTTGGATTCAGCCGTAATGTACTGACATTAAACATCCCTGTTATTTTGAAAATAGCCTCAGCTATGCTATATTCTTAAGGATCTATGGAAATCACAGGATCATGTTGCAGGTAGTATCACGTGAACTGGCTTCGCTATTAAAGCATATTGAAACAAATTCACTTCACTATAGTTTTATTACATGTAGCATTTTCAATAATTTTACACCATCCCTTAACCCGAAAATACAAATTAACATTTACCGAGACAAGCATGGCAGTGGTTTAGTTACACCACAAACAAACATAAAATGGTTAATAACTTATGAAGATTTTGAAAAACTCTGAATACACTTAGACAAAATCATTAAAAATAAAATGAACTGTATTAATCCATTTTCATGTTTCCTTTTTTTAGAGTGGCACCCTTAAAGTAGACTGTTATCATTTACTTGTAAAGTATTAAAATATAATATTGAAATACTTTACAAAAGACATTCTTATAATTTTCTATGAAAATGACTATTATTCTAAATTTTAGTTAGGTGCTTGTATATGGGAAAATAAATAAATTTAAACTTCAAGTATGGTTGATACATACAGTTTTCATTTATACATAAATAAATTTTAAAACTGTGGAACTTTTCAGAGGAAATGTAATAATATACATAAATTTCATACCTACCAAGTTTGATTTACTTCAGTTTTCATTTTTACATCAGTAATAGATGGTATTAACTTTGGCTCAATGTTATTAATGTTAATTTTCCGATTTATCTTTTCTCTTAAAGCTTTATGTGGTATTAAAGAATTTCAGGGAGATTATTTTTTTTTATTAACTTTTTACTCTACATACTACTTTGTGGATTTAAAACATTTATATAATTTTCTAGACAGCGGATATTTCAGTGGAGGGAAGTGGGATTGAAGTCGAGTCATCTGGGGTGGAAGGAGGCGTTGCGAGAGGCGAAGAGGCCTACACAGTCATGGACAACCCAGCCACCAAGAACACACTCCTAGATGACCTCAAAGAGGTTTGTTCAAAAGATCTTATTGTTACTCCACCAGCATTAGTTTTCTCTTGCTATGTTTGGTTTAAATTTTTCACTATTTGATTCATTTGCAGTTTTGATACAGTAAACTCCTCCCTATTATCCGCGGGCAGATGATCCGCAGTGCGGATTATCCGCGCATGCTACGAAAAAATACAGCACATATATAAATTAGGGATGGGTCGGTACTGGTTCTCGGTTCCTATGGTTCTCAGCATTTTAACCGGCACCGAGAACCGCAGCTAAAATGTCGGTGCCGGTACCGGTACCGGTTCTGGCAGTATAGCAAAACCCTTTACGAAAATAGTCCTTCACTATAACTTAACTGCAGCATGAAATGGCTCAACTCACGTCCAAACCACATATGAATTATTTTTTTGGACTTCCGTGGAATAATATTCATCTCTAACTATAAAATAAATAACATGTGAAAATATTTAATGTTCTCGCCACATCTGTAAACAAAGTACGTTTTACAATCAAAACATAACAGTTGAAGGTGCCATAGATGTAGTTCATAGAGGTGTGCAACTCTATGACGTGCCTCAGCAGAGATGTGAGAACAGAAAGACGCCATGTTTGTTTCAATTTGTTTTTAAAAATAGGCAGTTAATTGAGTCATTGACACGTAAGTAAGGGTGACTGGTGTATTGCAAATTCCACAGAATATTTGTTTAATATACTTAATGATTGATTAAAAATTTTCCGTAATAATTTTCGGCGTTATAAAATTTTATGCATTTTTTTGTGCAGTGCTTTGGAATGTAAGTTCACTGCATCTGCAGCCATCTAGTGTAATGGCTAGTAACTTTCTCATTTAGACAAACGGGATTTTTTTGAAGGGGGAAGTTACAAAATGCTTGTTGACACTTGTAAAGTATAATTATTTTGGCCAAATAGAGCAAATTGTGTAAGAAATGGCATCAGAAGTGTGGCAGTAATTTACTGTTGACTGTGCAAACATACTGAATTCAATGTAGGCAAAAAGTTTGATGGACAATTTAATATTCTAATTCTTTGAAAGTTAACCATCATTGTATTTATTTCCATTATTGTAACTTTTTCTTTTTATTCCTATGTTTTAAAGTAGGGTTTAATTAATATAGTAAATTTTAGTTTTATTAAGGTTGGTGTGTTTACTGTAGCTTCAAAACTATACTAAACCTTTTAATTTGCTTTGATAGCCGCTTTAAAGACTGAATCATTATGCCAATGCATTTCTTTGTAAGCATACAATAAAAAACATTGAGGACAGAACAATACAAACAAATTATTATTTTCAGTGTTATAAACAGTAAATTGTTGAAGTTGTAATTATGGACACATGCTTTTTAGTGCTTTTTTGTAGCCAAAACAGTAAATAGTTTATTACTTAAAACACCTCATAAATAATGTGTGAATAATATTTATTTTATTTTTTTAAGTCATAACCGAGGAACCGAGAACCGAGAACCAATTTTTAAGAACCGGTACCGAACCGAGAACCGGGAAAAAACAGGAATTGACCCATCACTAATATAAATCTGTATTTTATTACAAGTGAGCAAATTTGAACTCTACTGACGAGTGTATTGTATACCGTACACGGTAAAACGCCACAGGCCTTCTCGGAACTCACGCAGTATGTTGGCATGCGTTGCTATTTTTGTCTCTGTCGCGCTTTGTTTCTAGTCGTATGGTTGACCACTTTTATGTTTACATTACTGAAATGCATTGTATGTTAATTATTCAGTAAAATACTGAAATTTTAACATCATTTAAAATTTTTTACTGTTAATTGTAACTTTTAATGTACGTAAATGTTTAGATTTTTAAGTTCAAATTAATGTTTCCTTTTTTTTTCCCCCATTTTCGGCGTTTTTGCGGATTATCCACGATTTTTACTATCCGCTGTGGCCCTGCCACTTAATTTCGCTAATAATTGGGAGTGTACTGTAGTCATTTTTGCACACATTGCCATATATACTATTTATTTTTAGTTTATATATATATATATACACACACACACACACAATACACTTTAATCTGTACTAAATTATGTAAATAATGTTTTTTGTATTTTCCTCCTTTGTTTGATGCATGTTTAATATTATAGTATTACTCCAGGACTAAATGACTGTTATTATATATTAAACATAAAGATTGACTTATAAAGAAACATTTTTTAAGGATGTCTTTCTTGTGTGGGTTTGCTTTTTGTAATTATACACAAAAATGTTCTCTTTTTTAGTTTCTAAAGCAGATAAGATAATTTGAAAAAACTTACATTACTTTTGTTTATGTTTCATATCAAAACATTCTGAGATTATAAATTTTTATTCCATAATTTTTTTTTCTGCAGCATTATTCAGCAAGCAAGAAACTGATGAGAGAGTATAGTTTTGGTTCCTCCCCAAATGTTTTGCCTTTCCACTGTTTACTTTGATGTCTAGCATTGGCCTGAGTTAAGCAGTGTAACGGTGAACTGCCCATCTTACATTTGAGTGTACTGTACTGGAATTCAAATTCTTGTCCAGCAATCCTGATTTTGGTTTTTCCAAATTGCCTCAAAAATTCTTTAGGCGAATGCTGCTATGGTATCTCATGGAGGACTATGGTAAATTTTTCCACCCAATTACCCCTGAATGGTATGAAGTTAGGTGATGCAGTGGTAAGATACGGACTATTTCATAGGAGCTGGGTTTGAATCCCTGTCTGGTCATGCTGATTTTGGTTTTTCCCAATGTTTCTGGTCTGTGTAATAAACTCATGAGTGTATTACTGTCTCTGATGGCTTTGTTGGTGACCAGACTAGAGCTGTATGAATTGAAAGACTATATGTAGCTCGGAGTTTGCAAGTATTCGAAAAATTCCAAATGACAGAGCTCTTTTACAATGGCCTCCACGATCGCCTGACATAACACCATGCAATTTTTTCCTTTGGGGCTTTATAAAAGACTGTGTCTACATTCTGCCGCTACCTAATGATTTTCCAGAGTTCAGACATACCTGTAGAATTAAAGAGAGGCTATTGCTTCCATTACTCCGGACTTGTTAACCAAAGTGTAAGAAGAATGGGACTTTAGGTTGGATGTGCACCGTATAACTAAAGGTGCATATATTGAACATTTGTAACTTTTTTTAACCTTCAATTTGATGTATGATTGGTTGTAAATATTAAAAATCAAACTGTTTATGCTTGCTAAGTTGATGCTTGCTACTTTGACTTGGCCAAAGCTTTTGATACTGTAAATCATCAAATTCTTCTTTCTAAATGCTCTTCTTTTGGACTAAGTGACAAATACATAAATTGGCTAACTAGCTATTTAACAAACAGAAATTTCTTTGTTGCAATAAAGAATATAAAATCAACTCTATATACTGCACCTTCTGGTGTTCCTCAAGGTGGTTCCCTTTCTCCCCTATTATTTAATATTTTCATTAATGACATCATTCATCAACTTAATTACTCTACTGGGACTCTATTCGCTGATGATTTAAAGATATATCGCAAAATATCTTCTTATCATGATTGCTATCTTCTTCAATCCGATATCTCTGCAGTGGCAAATTGGTGCAACACAAATTTGGTACAGCTTAATAAAGATAAAACTACCATTATATCATTTACTAGAAAATACTATCCTATCTGTTATAGGTACAACCTTGACAATTCTCCCATACTAAAAACTAAACATGTTAAAGATCTTGGCGTACTTTTGGATTCCAAATTATTCTTTCATTTACATACTGATTCACTTATTTGTCACTCTATTAGAATTCTTGGTCTCATCAAGTACATCACCTTTCATTCTACTAATATTGATTCAATATTATCCTTATTTATGTCTTTAATCAGATCTAAACTTGAATATGGCTCTATTATTTGGAATAATTCAAATTTAACTGACATTGGGAAATTGGACAAAATTCAAATGAAACTCGGCCACTATATAATACAAAAAACCAATAGTTCAATCAACTTAAATAGTCTTCTAGGTTCACTTAAGGATAGAAGAAATGTTCTTGATGCTCTATTTATTCATAATTGTTATTATAATTACCTTAATTGTCCTTATGTCCTAGAATCAACCGGTATTAAAATTTCTTCCTTTAATTGTCGCAAACCACCTTTTTTATGTACTTTCAATAAAAGGAATGATCTATTATATAGATTGATTTCTAATTACAACAAACTTGAATCATTTTGATCAAACCAACAAAAAAATTTGCCTCAAGAACATCTTATCTAACTTCTAATATGTTATTATATTTTTTGACTTCATTGTATTTTAGTTTCCGTGATATTTGTATTATATATTTATGTTTCTTTATGGTTTTTTTTTTTTTTTTGTTCTCCAGTTTGTATTTGTTTGTCCATGTGTCTTTGTAACCTCTTTGTATATATGTATGGTGTCTACCACTATGGCCTTAGCTGTTGGTAGACATGTCACAATTTAAATAAATAAAATAAAAAATAATTAAATAAATACCATGGAAACTGAGACTTGTTTTATGGACAACCTGTATTTGACTCAACATTTAAAAAATGCCAAAACAAAACATGTGTCAAGAAAGAAAAACCCTGCGAAATTAGAGGCACAAACAGTAGTGCACAAATTTGAATTTTGCAGGCTCAGGGCATTACTATACTGGCTAAAAGGATGTGCGATTGGAGAACAGTGATGTTCAAATACTCCACGGGAAGCAGGCAAGCCAGTCTCTGTTGTTTAGAGTTAATCATATACATATTTCTATTATTAGTTTCAGGTTGATGTTAAAATAGCCTTCAGAAGTTTATTTGTATGAGATGTCGCAGCTGTCCATAACATCGCACCATAAATCCTCACTGTTCATGTAATATAATGCTATACTTAGAGAAAATACATCTTCGACACCCTTGTACACAAACGTGTACGTGATGAAACTAAGATTTTCCATTTTTAAATTACTCGGAACATTATTCCAGGAATTAATAATAGGGCGCCAGAGGTAATCAAGAATTAACAACAAAATAACACAATAAGACTTATTTTATTGTTTTAACCATAATGAGAAACCTCGAGTCATGGAAATAATAACCAAACAAACAAATATTAAATAAAGTCTATGGGATGTCGTAGATAACCTGACTCTTGAATAAAATAATACAAAATAAATAAAGTTCCGGAAATTGTTCACTGAGTAAAAGTTTTGGGGTTTTGCTCCGGCTTGCTCGAGCATGAAACGCCTAACCTAAAGACTCCTGGACTTGTGTACATATAGTTTGTGCTAATGTGAGTAAATTTGCCGTTAATCGCCGAAAGTCAATGTTCAACTAATTTTATGATAATCCAAAGTTTATACAATTACAGTTCGCATACGTTGACGGTAAAATTTACGTCAATTTTATTATATAGCGATGATGCAGACCATACCTTAACTCTGGATGATTAAGGTCGTTCGTAAAATACTTCGTCACTCACGTGAATTGAATGCGATTCTTCTGCATTCAATTACAGGGCGTCAATTAATATTGCCCAGTATTTTGGCGTAATTTCCAGACCAATAACGCCGAAATTAGCATCGCCACGAATAAAATATTCCCAGAGGGAAAACACTACCACACGCACTAAATGGCGTAATTTTCCACTCTTTTTCTTCTCTCTTGCCGAAATTAAATTGTTAATTGAAAAGGGCCAATCACGGCCGCGACACGTTAGCGTCCTTTTTAATGAAGCCAATGAAATGTCAATATCAATCAAGCATAGGCTCGTTAAAGCTGTTCCAAACGCCGCGCGATTATTTATTTTAGCAGTTGTCATGACGACGCAGCACGAGCTGCGCGCGCCGCCATGCGTGAAACAAAACAAAACACTGCCGAAAGTATTGGGAAGCGGTATTAACCTCGAACGTAAAACAATAACAAACAGTTTCAGTTAGTCTGATAATACCGTAGTATTACAGTGCCGCTCCCGATATAAATTTATATTTCACTGTCCAAAAAGTTAAATTCAATTTAGATCGTTAAAACAAATAACTGGAACTGGTTACTTCACAAGTTGGCAACATTGCGATGAAAGTTGAAAAACGTTATTCTCTTGCCAACCGACACTACACTTCGTAGGCTGGACAGTCGCACTGTTGTTTGTAAACATGATCTGTCTACATGTTGTGGAGTATCAGTTACCTGATTAGGCGAAGCAAGGATGTAGAAGACAGCTCACCAATCTCCATACATGGTAAGTGACAGCTGAGCAGAGAGGTCGACTGCGGTGTAAACCACAGTGCTGGGATGGCGGTTCAGCCAATAATACACTGTTGTAGGCGATCGACGTCGTGAAGACTGCTGGACCAGTGTGCTGTTCATCGATGATCGCATCACCTGATGTCACCAATGACATCACGATGGATGCTGTGGTGTCGTGCTGATGCGGACCCACTGGGTCTGCGACGTGTTCGCTGGGGTCGTACCAACTGGTACGAGCTGCTGAGTCAAATGTCCAACACATGACTCTACATGTGCCTTGGACTACTGCTGCTGCTGCTGCTGCTGCTGCTGCTGCTGCTGCATCTAATGCTGCAGACGGTGTCGAAGGGGACCGCAACAAAACTCGTTCAGTTCGTCGGCAATCAGAAGACACACACACGTTAATCACACGTCCTATAACAGTTCTTATCACTCGCGCGATATGAATATACAGCGTCCTGTGATCGTGCCTCATGCTATCACTAACCCCTCTTCTTCTCTTGCTCCCCTACTCTAACATAAATTAAATGACTCGAGATTCCTCAAACTCATAAAATTAATAATTCATAACAACTTAATTATAAATATAAACATTAATTGAACACATAATAACTCTGTTAAATAATAAGGTAATGTAATGCATAAATAAACAGTATTTGCAACAATAGTCTTGCATAGTGCTTTGCAATAACAACAACAGGTTATTGTTTACCTTTGTAGTAGGTGATGAATAAATAAAATATATTTTATGGATGTTATCAACATAATATCTTCACCTAGTAAATAATTACATTCAATTCCTTAATTGAGACTTGTCAATAATATTGGGCTTTCAATAACATATTAAATATGCTTTTCACATATCATATGTGAATATTTTCCTTCATTACATGTTACACAATAGCTACACTTATTTACAAGAAGAGACATTATTTGCTACTCAGCTATGAAATAATGACAATAACTTCAAGATAAATATTCTTGATTGAGTGCTAGTGTATAGTGTTTATGTTTTTAAAGTTGTTCATTAAAGACAATCTTTAAAATTCTTTATCTTTCATTTCTTCTTTTCTCAATATAAAGTGGAGTGTTTTTACATCCTATTAATAAGAGTGTGGATGAAGTTGATATCCACTTATAGTTTCGGGTGTCCTGTGGGAACCCAATCAAAGTGCATTATTAACTACTAGACGATGAAGAAGCATAGGTAGGGGCAAGGCAGTAGCCTGGATCAAACTGTAAGTACTCATACCACCAAGTGTGTTCATTTAGTAGGATATTTGTCAACTAATCTTTAGGCCATTAATTATATTTAGTATTTAGTTGTGTGTTGCATTAGTTATACATTGTAATATGTCACATAGTGTTTGTACACATCTTATGCCAAATTTTATTTAAACTTCACGTGTATATCCATTGCTAATATGGTCGAACTCGACTAATAGGGTGATAATAACTGTGTCTCAACACAGTAACTGTACACACAGTACATAATATTTGGTATGTCCCTCTAGGACAATGTACCAAACCAACGCTCAGGCAACACATATGCTCCAAGCACAAATATCAGTTAAAATAAAATCATCAACTGACAAACACCCTAATTCTTCGAATATAAATTACCATATCGAAGCAATGAGGTACCTATACACCTGGATTACCTCTATCAACTCATGAGGATATATATATTTAAATTTCCTTAGCAACATAAACAATACAATGGTTTTAGCATAACACAAGTAATAATGGTACATATTTGGTGTTCTAATTCACCACAGGTGTTTTGTAAGGCCTAAGCTGACTCAAATTGTAATTTCCTACAATTTTTCCTGTATCAGGGTCGTGTAGAGTGTAGCAGTTACATCTCTCCACAGCTACTACTTTGTAGGGACCTGAGTACAATAAAAATAGCTTCTTCGCTAGATGAGCCCACTTGTTACTAGTTGGTGCTGTACGGCGTAGAACTAAGTCTCCTACAGTGAATTTACTGATCCTGGATGCTGGCTTCCTTTTCTTCCTGAGGTCGGCTTCTCTTGTTAATTTGTCTCTTACCAGTTCTTCGATTTCTTCCTCTATTCCTTCTCTGTTGTTAGCCCCTCCATGTCATGTCCAGGTGTGTCTCTTCCGGGTATAAGGTTGGTGGTAATACCTACAACCTTACTGAGCATAATTATTTTGATGCTCCTCAATTACAGCTTGAGAGTAGCTGCAATTCGCAGTCTGCTGAGGCTGCGTTACTGTGCAGTTGGGTGGGATCGGCTGCTGCCGAGCAAAATATCCACGCTGCAAGGGGTACGATGTGGTTGGAGGATGGTTGATTGTAGAGAAACTCGCTGGTGATTGATTCACAGGAGCGGTGTCTGCTACAGGGGGATGCAACATATGCTGTTGCATATTGTTGGGCGGCTGACGGTTAGAGTAACTCCTGTACTCCCACCTGGGTGGCCTTCCCTTTGGATCTTCAGGACGATAATGCTTTCCCCACCACTGGTTTTGGTTGTGGGTGTAGGGTTTCTTCGGCTGGCGGTTTCCTTGATGTTGAGGTTGGAATTCCCTCCTGGTCTTCCACTTCCCTGTCCGGTACTGTTTCGCAGGCTGCCATGACGTGCAGTGGACGTTGGCCTTGCCGCCGTCGTTACCACGCTGCCAGGGTGTGTAGAGTGGTGCTGCCTTCTGATGTGCTGGCTTGAGGTCTTTCTCCACCTCGCTATTGTTGTTCCTGGACAGCCGCTCCAGCCGGTCGAAAGCGAGGACCTGTTCGCGGAACTCTGTGATATTGTTAAAGCTACGCCCTGTCAAATGTACTTGGTACTTGATGGGTAGCTGGGAGGTCACCATCGCCATGAATTCGATATCACCCATCTCTGGTTCGAGGTAGCGCGTCCTCTCGAACATTTGAGACAAGTGTGTCTCCAGAGTTCGGTTCTTCTTGCTATCATACCGTTCGGTATGCAGACGTGCTCTCAATGTTCCCTGTATTTTCACATTCCAAAACTGCTGTTTGAAATGGCTTTTGAATTCTTGGTAGGAAGTGATGGTACTTTGTAATACCTCCCACCAGTAATACGCATGGTCCCTCAGTGCAGTTGCCATGCATTTCAGGCGTTCAGTATCACTTAGCCTAAACATGTCAGCGTATTCCTCGAAACGTCGAAGGAATCTCATTGGATTCTCTCCTTCATGGGCAGAGAACCTAGGCATCGCCTCTGACCATTGGCGTGCCGGGTGGTGCATCACTGCAAATGGGTCCAATGTGGTGTGTGTGTTAGCTGGGTTGGAGCGTGTGATTGGGACCTCAGGTTGCTCAGTCTGTGGTGAATCACAGCTACTGAGTATTTCATTGGCATTGATGTTCAGGGCTGGGGCCAATGCTACATGGTGACTGGATGTGCGAGTAAGATTGTCTACCCTCAACTGCAATACCTTCTCTTGTAGTTTGCCTACCTGCTGCTCTATGTCAAGTGAAAATTCTGTCTGCCTTTTCATTAGTGTGTCCACCTGCTCCCTCATGTCTGTGGTGTGATTGATTACCACCTTTTCAATCATGGTCTGGCATGTGGATTGAATTTGTTCCAGGCCACAGCTGTTCTGAGCAGCTTGCTCAGCTAATTGATTTAGCCTGTCATTCAGCTGGCTGGTCTGTGTAGTCAACTCTGTTGCTAACCTAGTTGTAGTACTACTGCACTGTTGTTGTATTAGCTGCAACTGTGTATCAGTGTAGCTTTCGTGTTCTGCCAACCGCACAGAAATAGCAGACACACTACTCTTGACTTCACTCATTTCCCTTTGAAGTGTGTTATTAATAGATTCCTTAGTGTCCCTGAGAACTTCCTCCAATCTAGCATTTTGTTCCTCCATCCTAGCATTCTGTTCTTCTAGCCTAGTACTCTGTTCTTGTTGTTGTTTGTCCAATTGCTGCTTAATACTATCTTTAGTACTATTGAGCCTCTCCTCCAATCTAGCACTAGTGCCCTGGAGATTCTCCTCTAACTTAGCACTCTGTTCTCGTTGTTGTTGGTGGTTAGCTTTCACCTCCTGCCACATGCTCTGCAGCATAATGAGTAAGCTAGCACTTGTTTCATTACTTATGGCAGCTGGCAATAAAGGCAAAGGTGTGTGTGGTGCGGTGGTAGCTTGGGGTTGTGTCACATCTACTCTAGCCGCTCCAGCATGTGTTACTGGGGTAACAAAATCTGTGTTATGTACTTGGCTAGGTGATGTGGGAACAGATACATCCACAGAGTGTGTAGACTCCACACTGCTGTCCCTGGAGCTGTCCTGACTGACACGTCTACTCCTTCCCCTAGTTTCCATATTTACTGCTATAACTTAGAACATAAGAACACAATACAAATATGCACACTATCGGCCCCACTTTTCGTGCGCCAGAAAAATGGTTTGTAATTTCTTACTCCCTTCTGTACACAGACGTGTACTTGATGAAACTAAGATTTTCCATTTTTAAATTACTCGGAACATTATTCCAGGAATTAATAATAGGGCGCCAGAGGTAATCAAGAATTAACAACAAAATAACACAATAAGACTTATTTTATTGTTTTAACCATAATGAGAAACCTCGAGTCATGGAAATAATAACCAAACAAACAAATATTAAATAAAGTCTATGGGATGTCGTAGATAACCTGACTCTTGAATAAAATAATACAAAATAAATAAAGTTCCGGAAGTTGTTCA
Organism: Bacillus rossius redtenbacheri; assembly: GCF_032445375.1. Taxonomy (NCBI): domain Eukaryota; kingdom Metazoa; phylum Arthropoda; class Insecta; order Phasmatodea; family Bacillidae; genus Bacillus; species Bacillus rossius. The sequence goes on along the minus strand of NC_086336.1, from coordinate 12,843,751 downwards.
CTGAGTAAAAGTTTTGGGGTTTTGCTCCGGCTTGCTCAAGCATGAAACGCCTAACCTAAAGACTTCTGGACTTGTGTACATATAGTTTGTGCTAATGTGAGTAAATTTGCCGTTAATCGCCGAAAGTCAATGTTCAACTAATTTTATGATAATCCAAAGTTTATACAATTACAGTTCGCATACGTTGACGGTAAAATTTACGTCAATTTTATTATATAGCGATGATGCAGACCATACCTTAACTCTGGATGATTAAGGTCATTCGTAAAATACTTCGTCACTCACGTGAATTGAATGTGATTCTTCTGCATTCAATTACAGGGCGTCAATTAATATTGCCCAGTATTTTGACGTAATTTCCAGACCAATAACGCCGAAATTAGCATCGCCACGAATAAAATATTCCCAGAGGGAATACACTACCACACGCACTAAATGGCGTAATTTTCCACTCTTTTTCTTCTCTCTTGCCGAAATTAAATTGTTAATTGAAAAGGGCCAATCACGGCCGCGACACGTTAGCGTCCTTTTTAATGAAGCCAATGAAATGTCAATATCAATCAAGCATAGGCTCGTTAAAGCTGTTCCAAACGCCGCGCGATTATTTATTTTAGCAGTTGTCATGACGACGCAGCACGAGCTGCGCGCGCCGCCATGCGTGAAACAAAACACTGCCGAAAGTATTGGGAAGCGGTATTAACCTCGAACGTAAAACAATAACAAACAGTTTCAGTTAGTCTGATAATACCGTAGTATTACACCCTCTGTTTCAAAGTTGACGTCACCTGACTCTCTGACTCCTGTTGCGAGTTATTTCCTGTCGTGACGAGAGCGCCGGCCAGCCGAAAACTCAGGGAGTGAACGGGTTCTCACCTTGTGGCTTGCAACAGGAGGCCAGGACAACAGCAACCCCTCGAGCTGTCGGCCACTCGAGACGCTACTTAGTTCGGTCTATTTATGTCCGTAGTTCGGTCTATGTCGTTAAGGCACTGGCTGCTAAACGGCGAACCACTCACGGGTCGCTAGCTTCGAAGTGCGGAGCAGCGCTCAGACGCGTCCATCGCGGATGAGAGGCGAGCTTACGACTGACTCCCACGCACCGGCGCACGGCGAGCGGGAAGCAGGGGAGGGGGACACACGAGGTACGTGGGAGACAGTATGCGATCCGGGTCAGATTGCACTGTCATTTATCACACCAGCCGCCACGCTCGGGTGCGCTCACCACTCGAAGCAGCACTCAAACACTTTTTTACACTCATGCCCGGACCAGACGGTTATGGGCAACAGCGGGCCTAGGGACCAGGACAGACACGACAGCTGTCATCAAAGTAATAGCATTAATCAGTAATATTTGGCGTTAAGATCACTAATGTCTATCCGTACAACACAAAGAAAATTCTAAGCAAGAATAAAACCGTCAAAAGGCTTTTTTTGGTTTTGCTTCCATAAATATTTCTTAGACTCCTGTGAAATGTGTTTAAAATAAAATTGTTTGACTGTATAAAATCTCTTTTAGCTTTAGAGTTTGAGATGTGTTGAACTATTTGATTGATTGTTCTGCTTTGCATTGCAGCAGGCATCTTCAGGGTTGAAAATCAACAGAGAGCTCGCCATTCATCATCATAGGGCGAAGCCCTCAGCACGGTGGTGGCATAAGCTATTTTAGGGGCTCTTGTCGAGCATGGGAGTTTGAAGGGGGACAAGCCCACGCTCCTTCCTTTCTTTAGTAATTCTACCCGGCAGGGCCCGGCACTTGGTCTGATAGGAAAGATGAGCGCCATAGTCTCATTTCCCCCTCAATCTTCCATTTGTTACCCCTCCCAGCTCTGGTCTTTGGCAGTTAGTTGAGTTAACCATATGTAGTTATTTTAGGTATTTGGTCTCATTTGGCAACATTCAGAATAACTGGAAGGTGCTGAAGAAAAAGCAAAAAGCAAGTGGTGCATGTGGTTAGTGAAGCAGGGCGTTGAAGATGGTGCTTCACTCTCATTGGCTAAGGTGTTTGGTTTTAGCCAATTGGAGGAGGGGCAGTCTGCTGGCTAGTGCTGAGTTTAAAATGTTATTAATTTAATTGGTTGTATGGACTGCTTGGAGTATCTAGAACTTGCTGTTTGATTGCAAGGATTTTTTTTTTTTTTTTTTTTTTAGCAGGCTAGTGATTTATTTATTTCCAATTTTAGTGGAGAATATCTTGGTTATTGTGCTTGTCTATTTACATTTTTGTATATTGTGCCTGCAGCCCAGAGCTATAAACCCATAGCCAAAGCAGTCGGAGAGCCTCCTGGCGATGTGCATGTTGCGGGAGATACAGGGAAAATGGCAGTGAACCTCAAGTACAAGATAGGTTGGTTAAACTTCATGGAAATTCTGATGCGGACTGTACAGAAAATTTTACGAACTTGCAAGGCTACGGAAAAAGGCGGAAAACCTTTGAATTTACTTGGGCTGTAAAGATTTTTGAGGCTGTTTATGATAACATGCTGTACTGATGGTTTATCAATTAATAATTCAAAAGTTTATTTTCAGGGGATTGGAGGACTAGCTAGATCCCACTCTCGTATTTTCCCGAGGCTGCTGTGCATTTGGGTAGGTCTGCAACAGCATGGAGTTATTTAGAGTTAGTTTGTTTGGTTACTAAACCATGGGCCGCTTCTCCCCTTCCTTTATCGAAGGCAGGGGTAGACCAGAGAAGGGGCGGTGCCCCTCTACCCTTGGCTGGCTTGAGCACTGTGCAGTTGTAATGGGCTGCAACTGTGTGGGGAAAAAACAAGATGAAAAAGTAGGTGCTATTATTTTTTTGGTGTTCTACTGTTAGTTTATTCTTAACCATGGACCATTTTCTCTCTTTCTCTAGCGGAAGCAAGGGCAAGGCCTGAGGATGGGACGATACCCCAAGACCTGAGGCTGGTTAGTGTACCTAGTGAGATGGGGCAGTGCCTCATTATTATTTCTGCCAGCTCAAACTCTTCTCCGCCTGGCGTTGTGGAAGTTCTCTATTAATACTTCCCAGGGGTCTTCTTCAGGTAGGCGATCACATTAGGACTACTACTATTGGCTGAAGTGTCAGCCAATAATAACTGGCCTTTCCTGCCATTGGCTTCTCCATCGGTCAATAAAGCAGTCATGTATGGCCTCAGTCCATCGGCTGTAATGGTCATTCGGAGTGAGATCTGGTGTGGCTTCGCTCCTCTTGCGTTCTAAGCCCTGAAGATGCCAGTGCTGCAGCACAAAGTACGGCGGTACAAACTGCCACTTCAACATTTCTCGAAAGCTAAGGTAGTTTATTAGACAATGTCTGTGAAACCCTGTAATATAGTTCAATTTTATGTTTAAATGCATTTGTGGAAAGTATTTTATGTTCTGGAATAAATTGGACGGTCTCCGGGTAAAAGGTAACAAGTCAAGAATTCATTTTTTGCAGGAGAAACAAAAAACTCTTAGATAAAAATTGAAAAAAATTGAATTTAAATACTTAAATTAATTTTGCATTATTCTTTTATTTACCAACATATTTACCAACATAGTTGCCAATGATTAAAAATCATTACATATTCTAAGTATACTTAAGAGTTTATTGCTGGAATAAACTAAAAATCACCAAAATGTGACTTGTTACCTTTTACCCGGAGACCGTCCAATTGATATTTGATTTGAAATTCCGTTGAAGTGAAAGTGGGCGGAAGCCTGACGGCAGCGCTGGCCGGGGACGGTTGCAGCTGGAGGCGTTCCTGAAGGTGCGGCTGGCGGAGACGAGCCAGCAGTCGGGCGACCTGCTCTCCCTGAGCCTGCTCCAAGACGCCCCGGCCGCCCTGCAGATGCAGAGCGCGGCGGGGTTGGCGGCCATGCTCGCCGCGGTGCAGGACGTGATCTGCGACCTCTCGGACCAGCGCATCCAGCACCTGCACAGCGTCAAGCACTCGCCCAGGTACAGCCCCCGGCCGCTGCTGGTCGTACTTCGTCCTTGAGAATGTACCTAGGGCAAAATGTTGTAAGTTGACGTGTACCTGGGGAATGGTCAGGAGAAACAGATGAGCTCCTGGTGGGTTGGGGATCCTGATCTGGGTGCCAGCAATGTGGAGACTGCCGTGGAGCAATTGACTCAGCGATGTCTGTGAGGGTGAGATGGTTTGTTGTAAATCCCCTCATCCCAGTACCGTCGTCTTCTAACAAGCACGTGCGTACGAGCGACCTTCCTTTGCCTTCAACTTTCTGCTTGCAACTGACTGCATGTGTTGAAACGGGCTGCTGTGGGATTGTCAACTATGTCTGTATGTCCACAAAAGACCGCATAAAAGCATAGCAAGTCATTTATTACCACTGAATTATAGAATAGCTTTTCTCTGTAAATACATGTATTAGGATATACATAATCATAAGCATAAGAATATACCTTTCATAAGTAGCAATTTTTTATCTAAGACTTACAGGTTTTTAAAAAGCACTTAAGTATACTCAGATAACTCAAAACTTTCAAGAATATACAGGAATAATCCTTTGTCCACTATCAAAATTGTGTTAGTTTTAAATTGATGTCTGTAAGATAGCTTTCTTTTCTCCAAGCAAAACCATGTTTTTTTTTTCATTACTAGCTAAATATGCAAAATATGGTAGCAAATAGGGGTGTCCGAATATTCAAAATTGCAAATATTCGTGCAAATCAAATATTTGATTCGATTCACATTTGAAACCAAATTAGTTATTTTAAATTTTCAAACATTCAAAATTTTTGAATGAATTAAAATATTACTTTTATTTGACAAAACGTGTGATACAATAATATGTCGAACCTCGAGAAATCATTTTCCGAGAGACTTAATGGAGAAAAAAAAACTGTAAGCAGACCTTTACTTACATCAAATTTTAGGTTAGGTAAATGGGCATACTGAGAACAGTTAAAGCCAATGTAGCATGAAAATTATCATAAATCCTTACGATTTTACTGCAAACTTTACGTGATGTGTAGCATAATTAAGCACAATTTTTGGGCGAGCCATATTTGTGCCATATAAAAGTGTAAAACCATTTAAAACAATGCCAGCGCATCAGCTTTACCTTTAAAAACTAATGCACACATACTCTTTGGTCACCATTCTATTAATTTTACTAATACAAATCTAGAGAATTTTTTGACAATAGAAAAGTAAACACAGCGGCCATCATGGCTACAGCAAAAGATAAAATGTGTCCGTTTGTGGTTATGGCCAGCAGAGCGGCCCATGGCCAGAGAATTGTGTTGCTAGAATTGCTCCAGCGCAATCGCTTTTTAAACTACCGAAAATGTTACGTAAATAATTAGATAAAATTAAAAAGACAAGGTAAACAAAATTCATTAAAAATTATTTTGCCTTGACACGTTTGATCCCAAAAATCTCTGAGAACTGAATATTGACCATGCTTACGAGCAGTTGTAATAAACAACTCTTCGATATATTGATTGGTAATTGCTTGACTATTTACTGCGGAGATTAAAACTGTTACATCAAAGATCTGTTTACTTTCATAAACTTTTTTTGCAGTTTTTAATCATCAGAAGAAGAAGTGAAGTTCAGAATGTTGTTTTTCTGCTTCTGGGAACATTGTCACTTCCAAGAGGCAATGCCTGGATCCAGAACATGTAAAGGAATTGGTCTTTTTGCACTGCAATTTACGTAATGCTGATTGCAAGGTGTAGGCTTGGCTTTTGATGACATTTTTATCACTGAATGTGTTTTATTACTAAACTATTAGAAGACACATAAAAATGTATATAAAGCTAAAGAACATTACTCTTTTAAACAACAATTTATTTTATGCTAAATTTTGACTATAATTATTCAGATTTATACCTAGAACTTAATTAGAAAATATTCACAAATTATTCGCTATTCGCAAATATTTGCAATTATTTGATTCACATTTGATTTGTATTGAAAAAGTCACATTCACACAGCCCTAGTAGCAAATAAACTCCCAATGCTTAAATTTTTATTTTTTAATTATTTTATATTTAATTTACATTTGTGACCTGCACGCCAAAACTCATTAAAGGGATTGCAAGGGTGTGCTCGATGGATGCAAAGAACAGTAACACCACTAAATAGGAATACAGATCACAATAAAACAAAAACAAACAATGTACATGGATAAAAATGAACATTCAAAGTATTCAAACCCTATAGGAAAGTTAATTGACAATAACATAATTTTGACTTCAGATAGGTCGAGCACATTGGAAATATAATCTACAATCTCATTTTCCAGGACTGACGGATCAAAATGAGTTGAAAAGCCTATCTAGTTTAGGAGCATTGGGATGGGAGGCCAGAACCTGGCATGGACTGGGGTATACGTGTATGGAGCAGATCAGGTATGCAAGGTAAATGGTATCAGGTACACAGACATTTTATTCAAACATCAAATCTTAACATTAGGTTACTGATAATGTGAAGTGAATACAATTTAGGCAAGGCTAAAAACAAAAATCAAGAACAATGATTTTGACAAAACGGGCTTGTTAACAACAAGCTTCGAAGGTAAGCCGGCTACACCGTAAGCGATCCCATCATACAACGCGCAGTTGACGCGAAGCAAAAGCAGTGCCAAGTATGCAGTTAAATTCAGACATTTTACTGCAAGGTGCAGTTACAATTAAAGAAAAACGTTACATTATTTACGTTTTACCAAACTACTGCGAAGTGCAGTTACGATTAAACAATTAAAGAAAGAAGTTACATTATTTACGTTATACAAAACTACTGCAAAGTGCAGTTTCAATTAAAGAACGAATTTACATTAATAAGAAATAATCAAATACGTGCGACGTCGTCTCGGGGAGACAGTTACCAAGAAAAACGAAGTTGACAGTGAAGTTACGTTAATGCATTAATCCAAACTAAACAATTTTCAAGGTGGCGGCCGAAAAGGAATTTAGACAAACCAATTCAAGAATATATGACTCTACATTAGGGTAAGGGCCACCGCCTCACACACAACTCAAACCAACTTACATTTTCCCCTGAGGTCGCACACCCACGTAGTTCAAACTGAACCTAACGGACTACATGCTAGTAGAATACAACAGATCAGCTACTGCTGACAACCGAGCCTGACTAAAACCAGAAGAAAGAAAGAGGCTCCCGACATGGTTGCAGCTCAATTTATAAGATCACGCCACAGCACGCGCATGTGCCGATCCAGGGAGGGCGTGAACGAGTAGACATAGAACAAACACTAGGAGGGGGGGATAGGAGGGAGAAGGAGGAGGGGAGCGGAGTGCCGGAGGCCGATGCATCACGTGCCGTTCAAAACGCTACAGAGTAACAACAAACATTGCTTTTGTTTTTTTTAGAAATAGGTTTGCTCACTGTTTAGAAGGTAGGAATGTTCCTTGTGCCCGCTTGCACGGGCACATTTTTGTAATCATGTTCCCATTTAGCTTCACGGTTCTCATTGATTTAGGTTTACATGCACGTTGCACAATAGTGAATCCGTCTTCATCTGTACTATGTTGGTTAGAGTTGTTGCCACTCGAGACATTGCGCTTATGCTGTGTTGGATGTAGGTCACAGATGGACTACCCTTAGCCAAGACGCCAGAAGTTGCAATACTTTCGTTTTTTTTTTTTGCCACTTGGTGATTTCATAAAAGCTTGACTATAGTATTAATGTTTTATTTTTAGATAACAAACTTTGCTTAATTTGTAATAGTTCTTAATTTCAGCCATTACGAAGTGCGAATGGATGAGCAGTCTTAAGTACCACATTTTCATTTCTGAAGTCATCAACCTTGGCACAAAGGAAATCTACCTTGTAAACAATAAGTCTGTTTACAGTCTTTATTTTCTATTTTTTTTAATAATTTATATTTTAATTGAGTAAATTATTATTTTTTGGGTTATGTAATGGTGAAGAGAGCAACCTTAGTAGGAGCCATTTCAGTCCACCTAGTGTTGGACGTTGATAATATTTAATTTCTGTTTTTCAATTGCATATTTTTTAAAGTTTTTATTCAGTTTTATAAATCCATGCACCAAACACATTTCTTTGGTATTTTTTGCTCTTTTCCAAGGTTTTATTAGTTTCAGTCAGTAGTATTTCTCATAGCTTCCTTGTTCCTTGGTATTCACAACAAGCAAAGTTAAAGAATTTTTGATTTTAGAATAGTGAGTGTATGTACCTAAGTATGCCATTAAGAAAGCAAGACGTTTCTTTGTTGTGAGCGGCTTCTTGAATCCTCGGAGCCCGCACGAGAAACATGAAGATTCGCATCAATTGTTATAGCTCTTTAAGAAGTTAAAGGATTAGGAATAACTGAATTTTATGCATCAGATTTAGGGAGTTATAATGTTCCCTGTTTTCCTACAGCATCTGTCACAATCATTGAAAAGTGCACTACAAGGGCGATGAAGTAGAGCCTATTTTCAAGAGGTCGACATTGGTGAGCTCTTTCTGAACTATGTATAGGATTTACAGATGCCATGGAAATCGCAGATTTCTCATCTTCTTTTCAGTAACACATCTCATAGCCGTAGTTAGCGTTTTCAGCTATCCAACGATGTTCCAGTCATCGACAGGACGAACCAGAGGTCCAGATGATGCCAAAGATCATCTCTGCTGTCACTCAGTAGCTAATAGCCGACACTTGATTAGTATGTTCAATATTTGCAGAAACAGATTCCTATCACTTATGTATCGCATCATAACTTACTGGCTCGCATCGATAGTTTTGAGGTTTGCTCACTTCGTGCCATAAATTTGATGTCAAAAACTTATGAATACTCTACTTTTACTATATGTAAAAGTTATTATCCTAAGCCTCTAACATTAAAGGTTGTAATAACTTTCTGATTTTATGAATTCATATGAAAGGCAATTTAATTTGGATACCTCAAATGTTTAGAAAGTTGAATATATTTGTGTTCTTACTGACTAGAGGTGAGATCACATACGTGGTTTATTATTCCAAATGCTATAGTGATTGCCAACTTTGAATTGATGCGTTACTTTATGTCTGCAATTAATCATACTATAGAACACTTACACTATTATAAGGCTAAAATAATATTATAATTTTACCCTATCACCTACACAAAATTATTATTTAATATATTCTATAGCAGAATTTACATACACACTATGGATAGCAGTGACGTGCTTGATAAACTGCCAGGCTTAATCAAAAATAACCAATACCAATTCATTTCAGTTAATAAAATTATTGGGTCATTTATCAGGCCCGTCTTCAAAGTGTGCAAGTTCCCACTACAATATTTTCAATTAATTATTCTAATTTAAATGTTTTAAACTTGACTTCCATCTTAGGTTTTTGCTGGCTTCTTGCCGGACTGGATCTTGTTTTTTTCGTGGGAGACATTGAAGAATTAATATTTTTAAGTTACTAAAAATTATGATGCACGAAAGAAAGATCAAGTAATCTGAGGACTGCGCGTGAACACATCCGCCACTAAACACACTGTTACGACTGATGAACACACAGCCGTGACTGAACACACGGACGCAACTGTGAAAAATATATGTGTTTTCACCATATATTAACATACATCATTCGACTAGTTATAATGTTATAAATCATAGCAACGCCTGTTTCTGATAGGTAGAGACAATAAATGGTTATACATATTTTTTAGCCCAATTTTGTTTTTGAAGCGAAAGAGATCTGTGATATTGTTATAATTTTTATAAATTCAGTTTTTAATACTTATTCCATCAAAATAGTGTAATTTTTATATGCTGCATACTTACAATAGAAATGGATACATTCAGAACAATAAAAATAAATTCATGAGCATTTTTAGTTCAATAGTGATTCAATTAGAGATGTGCAATCAAACTAATTAAATAAATTTTTCTGATCTATGCATATTCCTTGAATTAATAACATTAAAAATTTTTTTTATTTGTAATTTGAAACAGGTTTTTATTAAATACAGCTTAATTTCCTAGTATAAGTTCCATTTCGGTGCAGTATGGTGTTTTGAATTGCATTTCAGAGTTGTGCAGTTTATTGACTTGCATTTCGGTGTTACTTGGGTTCTATTGTAACTGACCACATGGTCTGGTCCCTACGGACTCTGTGCAGCGCTGTGGTGTTCCCAGGTACGTGGACACGCTGGCAGACTCCCTGAAGCAGAAGCTGGCGGCCGTGGAGAAGATGACTGCCTCGCAGGAGGCTGTGCGGCGGCGCAGGGCAGACGCGCGGCTCGAGTTGGCAGCCCTGGCGCCCAAGCTGCAGCTCGTCATCTCCAAGACGAGGCAGCTGCAGGAGGAGGTGAGCGGTCTGACTGCCGGCCACCCGGCCGTGGTCCGCGGGGAAGTGTGGAGCTGGAGAAATTTTCAAACAGCATTTGCTTGCAGCTGAAACATTTTACTTCCAAATTTTATTCTTGTTCAAGACAACTTTTTGTGTTGTGTCAAAAAAACAAATAAAAAATTGATAGTTAATTAAGTTTTTCAAACTATAGTGACTCTGCATTACTTAGAGACTGGGTGGCTGTGATTGCAAAGATATCGTTCTTTTCTGGTGAATAGAAATAATTCTCATTAACAGTGAAATAATGAAAAAGACACTCCATTTCACATAAAATGCTTAATGTTTTAAAAACTATTTTATTCACAAAATACAGTATTTACCCGAAAATAAAGCGTCTCTCAATATAGTGCAACCCAAAACTTTTTTTATTCTGAATTAATGAATAAGACTTTGTGGTTTAGAAATCGCAACTCAAGCACATAGCACTTGAAAATTATTTAAATTATTAGATTTAGCCCTTTCTGGTTTCACTTTAGTCAGTATAATATCTTGCATGTTCTCTTTTAAAATACCAAGCTGCAGTTAGAATATTTTTTATTTTTTATGACTAGTTCAGAAAGCAAAGAATGTGGTGACATGCTGTGGTTGTCTGGGGGTGAAATAGAAGGGGGAGGGTGTGCTTTCCCCAGCTGCCACAGTGAAGTGCACCCTCTCCTCCTGCATATCTCATCTGTTACGTCTGTGCATAGGTTCAGAAAGCACCGGACTTAGTGGCAGATGTGATGCAGTTTATGGGCAGAGCATTTAGTTTGTCAACTAAGTGGAGGTTCAGGAGGCTGTAATTAACAGCTGTCTAAAGTGGCATAAGTGACACATTTAAGAGGTAGAGACTATTGTTTTTCATCTAAGCTGTTCCCAGTGGCATGATAAAAGTTTGCAATTATATTGGGAAACCCTACTTTCAGTTTCCACAGTTTTGTAAAGAAGTTATTTCATTATGTGCAGGTAAGTATGGTAGTTATGAAATGAGTTCAGTTTTTCACCCATTTTGGTATTTAATAGCAGATACGTAAACTGTTTTTTTTAGTTCATATATTTTACAAAAATATTTTCTGCAAATTTTCTCTTCATTTAGAGACATTTATGTTTTTTTTTTGTTGCAATATGTTTCTATATGATAGATTAATGATAGATAAATGTTATGATAGATAAATGTAACAAGTGAGATGATGTGTTACATAGTGGTAGATTGATATCACCCATTAATTTATTCATTTTTATAAATATAGTGAGGAAAGAAAATTCATAAATTGCAACATAAGCCCCTGTGTAATTTACAAGGACTACAAGGAGAAGCTATAAAATAAATTTTTATTCTGTCACCAGATAATCCTCTGGGTATGTTTGTTTAACACTTCTTGTAAAATTTTGACACAAAAAAGTTATTATAATATATTTTATTATAGACTAGCTGTAGCGGCCACGAGTGGCTGTAGCTCAGAGTCTGATTAAATGGAAAAGAAAGAAAAGAAAAAGCACACATTATTATATGTTTAATTTGACAATGCTTGTGGGTACAAAATTTTATTGTTGTTCCATTGTCTGTAAATATATAGAGATTGTCTGGTTTGCTGACTCTAGAACACACATGTGAGAAGTAATTCGTGTCCAGATCCAAACCGCACAATTGTAACGATTTGCGCTAAGCTAAGCTAAGCAATAAAAATATTAAAAATCAAATCTATGCTTTTACTTATCTATATTTTTTGTCTATCTTTTTACCTGTCACAGGTGTAGCATAGGTAGTATATGAAAACACGCGCCTATTTGAATGCAATGTCCTGTCAAAATTTCAAAGCAATCAGTGAAGAACTTTCGGAGATTTAAGATTTTGAATGAACAAAAATTTATTTTTATTTATATAAATGAAAAAATAATAGATTGAAAGTTTCTTCAGATCTAAATTTTCTGAATTTTTACGGATATGTTATATTATATCTGACTCTTGATATCTAGATTTGGATTTGAGTCACTTTTTTAATAACCAATTTTGAGATTTGGTTTTGAGAAAAAAATTGTATTTGACCCATCACTACTAAGAAGTATTAGTAGAACATAAAGAAGAAGAAAAAAAAGTATTTGGTAATTTTAATTTTTTCAGTTACAGCTTAATTTAAGTAATTATGGTACCTCAATATATTTGAGGGTATCAGAGGAAACTTCCCTCTTACAAGAGGAGGGTCTAAGTCAGGGCTCACCGATTTGGCTTAAACTGTGTGAGTGGAAGCAGGCAGGTATTCCTTTCAACGTCCTGAAATATCTCATCAGAGTGGGTCTTAGGAAACAAGAAAGAGCTCTTGATTTTAAAGTAGAATTTGAGAGGTATTGTTCATGAATTGTCAAGTCAGCGGCGTAGCGCAGTGGACAAGAGCATTGTGTAGCAATCCGGCAGTTCGAATTTGATACCCAGTGGTACCTTTTTTTTCTCTTTCATATAAATTTTTTTTACTTCTTGCAATCTTAAACTATTAACCACAGAATTCAAATATATTAAGCAGTTAAATTACATAATAGGGTGAGGTTTTGATTAAAAGAAACATTTATGAAAATTCTATCAATTAATTATATATGCTGCTTTTTGTTTATTATCAGAAGAAAAATTTCATTTTTTAGGGTATTGATCATCAAATAAATATTCAAAACATAAATATTATTAAAGTCATGTGTCTGAAGCTAATCAAGCGGTATGTAACTTATGTGGTATGTGATTTATATAAACATGAAAAATCTACCAACACTTTTTACTACTTGCTGATATTCTCTTTTTGGTATAAAGGATTGTAGATATGGTTTTATCATTAAAAAATAATATTTTCTTATCAAATCAAACTTAGTTTAAGATATTAGCAATAGTAAATAATTATATCTTAATCTACCCTCTCTTATTAAATGTTTTCTGAAATTTCACCTCTTAATTTGTTACAGGGGTGAATTATATTTTTAAAAATAATTTTATGGATCCACTAAATCAGTATTGGTAAGATAAATTTTAAAATAATATATATATGTAATTTATTAGAATTATTTTGGATTTCACATCTACCATAAAAAAGAACAGGATGAGTTTGTTTTTATTTGGTTAATGGCATATTTACTGCATATGTAGCTCTAAATTTTCACAGAGGCATCGCTGTGGGGAAAGAGAAGGGCGGTGATATATGTGGGATTTTTCTTTAAGTAATAATTAGCATAGTTAAGAATCAACTACGTTCAAAAATAAATTTTATACCTGTACTCACTATTTCAAATACAGATGCAAATGTTTCAAAAATCTTTAGGAAAAAAAAAATAAAAAAGTAGGTATCTGTTATAAGGTGAAATCATTTAGTTATTTTAAATAAATTCTGAAACATACTAAAATGGGAGTTATAAAATCAGATACTTGATCTATTCTTAAACAGTTTTGTTATAAGTTGTTTTTTTTATTTGCCTGAGAATTTATTGTATATTTCTTTAGAATTTTTTTTTTTTTTTGAACTTACCACATACTTTTCTTACAATGGTAAAAAGTCTACAATACCTGAAATTGGGCAAGCGAAGCTTGTAGTATAGCATAAAATAAAATAATATTTTTTTCATTTTGTTGGGAATGGTCATCACTATTTTACACACAAAATTCATACACCATTGTGATTTTTGTTTCCAGATTGAACAAGACATCTCTAAGAAATACAAGAACAGAGAAGTGAATCTAATGGGTGGTATCAAAACATTGTGACCAGTTATTTGAAACAATGAGTTCATTCCGGTTGTCAGGTTCTTCTGTATTTCTCCAGTGTTGTTTAATGCATGATGGAATGTGTTGATGTATATATGTAAATCTTACCTATATACTGTGTGGTTTTACGATTGAGATATTATAATAGAATATTTTCAAACTTAATTTTTGTAGTTTTTTTTTCCCTTTAGTTTAATTTTTTTTAAATATTTTGTAGTTAAAATACATTTTAAAACAAATTATGATATGAATGTCAGTAGAACCTTGAATAACCGTGGAAGTTTGTTGGGGGGGGGGGGGGGGGGGGGGGGTTATCAGCACAGATAAGCGAAAATCAAGGATAATCAATTTCAAATGTATTTAGGTTATACAATACAGCAAGATTTTGTTAGTAATTTATACAAAACAAATGTGCAAATTATTATTTTGTAAAAGTATGTATGAATGAAACTATCTGTAATGACCTAAAAGACACAGCTTTACTCCTTTCTTTTCCCTTCCCTAATGAATTACACTTTGTAGCTTGGTTCCCCCCCCCCCCCCCTCCCCGAAGTTAATTTTTAAAAAGGAAACCTGGTTAACCGAATGCCCGGTTAATTGGGTCATGGATAATGGAGGTTCTATTGTATGAGTACATACCAAAAATAAATAAATTTGTTTTGTACTCATTTTAGAAAAAATTCTTCATTTAATAATTAAGAAATTCATTTTTTACACTGTTAGGATTATAATTAGGCAGATAAACTCTTTACTGATCTCGTAACATAAGAAAATTAATGCACGTGTTGTTTATTCCTGTTTATAAAAAATTTCAAGAAAAGTTTTTTTTCCTTCAAATGTTTTTTTTTTTTAAATGACAGAAAGTTTTAATAATTTCAATGTGAATTGAAAGTGTAAATCATAAAATTAGGAGCAAAAGTGAATTTTTGATGATTTCTTAATACTTAAATCTAAGTAGCATTGAAATGTCATTTCATAAAATGCATTTGCTCTACTGCTTAGCTTCCAGAAAAATGTACAAACTACTATTTGTCTGAGTGAAATGCAAAAGCTATTATACTAACTAACCGAGGGCTACTGATACATTTTGTAAATCTTTGCAAGCTTTGATTTAAAATGTACAGAAGTTATCCATTCAATTAAACATTTTTAATAAAACAAACTATAAGGGTTTATATGGTTGTATTTGTTTCTTACCTTTGTTTATTTATCCATACAAAAATTACCAGTACAGTAGTGAATCTCTAATTTTAAAGCTGCTAATCTGAAAATCTGGTTATCAAACTAGTTTCTGGTAAAAAAAAAAAATAAATAAATAAATAAAATAAAAAAAATATCCAAATCCAAATTAAACTTAATTTTTTTTTTTATTTAAAAAATTATTTATGCAGTCTTGGTCTTGACCCTATTATGTGCTTATAAAAGTGTTATAGGTTGTGTGATAACTTAATGTTTATAGAGATGTATTTACTACACACTGTTGCATTACAGCAATTATTTGGCTAATCCCAAAATATGGTAATCACATCAGGTTCCAGTTCCAATCAGTTAAGATTAGTGGGACTTCACTGTATTTACGTAAAATGTCTGCTATTGGTAGATTTTTATATAGAATGTGGTCATGCTTTGGTCTTACTGTAGAAATAATTAAAAAGGTCTCATCAGTTATTCAAACGATTTTATTGTATTCTTGATGTTTTTAAGTTATTTTAAAATATTTTTAATTTGTACAATTTTCATGGTTTTAGATTATCTCCTATTAGTCCATTACATTTAAATGGATGGTAACAATACATGTAATTAGTTTGTATCATAAACTAAATTTTTTATAGATACCTATGTTAAAACATTTTGAACTGTGTAAAGTTTAATTTTTTAGAAACATATCAGTATACATAAAAATATATTTAACAAAAATAATCAACAACTAACTTTTTAAATCAAACAAAATTTAATTTTTTTAAAACTATATTTGTACTTGTTTGTACTTGAACGTGAACTATGAATATTCATAATAACAGTGAATAAAACTGGCCAAAAGTGGAACAAAATTGTTGTGCAAAAATATAAAAGCATTGCATAAAATTAGTGTGAGAACATAAAAGCTGTGTGAACAATCTGTGCAAAAAAAACTATGCTATTTCTAAAAGTACACAACATTAATTTTTTCTCTTTATTTCTTAACATTTTTATTCTATGGCTTATTTATTAAAAAAAAATTACTTTATTTTTATTTTTTAGTAACAGTTTTAAGTAACAGAAATAATCCACAAAAAAATTAATAAGTCTACACACACACACACACAAAAATAATAATACTTATCATGCAGGCACTAGATAATAAATAAAGCATCACAAAAACTCGTATCATCTACAATAAACAGTGCAGAAAATACAATATGTGTATGTTTGTAGATGTTATGAATAAAACACAGGATAAGATGTCGTTTCATACAGTGAACAATTATTTCTTGACCTCCTAAAAAATATATATTTTAAAACACCCAGTATAAACAAATAAAAATATAGGTTTAGCATTATTTTTAACATTTTTCAGATGTTTTATCTGCTTGCAAAACAATTTTTTTTTAAATGTCACATCATGTGAAAAGAAATATAATACGTAGCACTTTTACTTGCAAACAAACCCATCACAGTTTTTCACTAAATAACTAAAGATTTGAAGATACACATCTGATATACATAGCACAAAGAATAACATAACACATTTGTGTCATCCATCAGTACAATCAAATGATGCTGTGCTAGAATAAAAGTTATACATTTGATGTATCAAAATACCTTGGTACCAAAATTTCGGTTTTGTGTTAAGATCTGATATACTGTGTGATGCTTTTATAAATGGCATTGATCAACACATGTAAAACTGTCATATTTTGTGGCTAACTTTGTGTCCACAAAAAATTCGAAATCTGGAATGAAACTTAGAAACAGTGAAATGTTGTATTACGTTAATTTTGTGGTTCACAATTTTTGGGCTTCCTATTGCTTTCATCATAAGAGCGAATAAAACATATAAATTTTACTATGTTGTTAGTTTTTTTTAGTTGTGTAATGACTTTTTGAGTCTAATTGAGTTGAATATAATGGATTTTAAGCTGACAGTTGCTAAATTGATAACAAATTTGGTTGAAGTGATTTTGAGAAAGTGGTTCACAAAATATTTGTTAGCTCATCTGGTTTTTTATCAGTAGAGATGGATGACAAATGAAACTGTTAGGGAGAAAAACAGAAGAATCCCGACAATGTAAGTCTAATCGCGGCAATGTTCGCAATCTTTCCCACTTTTCGACAATCCTGCCAACGAGAATAAAAATAATTGGCGTCATGGATACTAGTCTACCAATTCCATGAATTTTGTGAAAGTGAGAAATATTGCATGGAAAACTCAAAAACTAAATGAGCTCTCCTTGGTGAAAAAAAAATTTTAACCATAGAAAGGACATACAGAATTTAATTATTCAGGGAGAAAAGCTCTTCAGTAAGTAATTCATTGGATTATAATATAAAATGCCACTCATTAACAATGTTAATTTTGCAAGATTATTTCATTAAAATAATTAAAAAAAAATTTTTTTTTAAGTTGAGTAATCTATTAGCACCTTCATCTTAATTTACAATTGCAATTATTAAAAAAAACCTTGGAATCGGGCAGATAATTTTTGAATGTTGTTCATATAAGAAATAAATAATAAGTTACTTAAATCAATAATATCATTTACCTCTACTTTATAAAATGTGTTGACAACATATTTTGGTCTTGTAGTTTAGAAAATTTGTGCTGTAATCCAGTATAAATGGTGGTTTAATTTCCAATATAATTTAACAGTTGTCTTCAGATAATGCTGGGTGTCTTAATATTTTTTGCTTTAGAAAAACATGAGATAAATTTTTAAATTAACTTATTTTGATGAATTATCTCAAAAATACATAAATGCACTGCACATTGACCCATTCTTTATGGCTTCATCATAAATGGATTGCACAACATTGATTGCGAGTTGCAAGATGCGAGCCTTGAAAGAAATTAGCAATCATATTGTAGTGATAAACATATTAACAAGTTTTAACTTATTCCATTTGAAACCATAGAAAAGTAAATGAAGATGAAGGAATCATTACCATGATAGGAACAAGCGAGAAGGTATATATTTTGGAAGGTACCCTGTTAGAACATGAAAGGCTCGGAAAAATACGTGAGAAAGATGAGACACATAAAAAGATGAACTTGGGTACTAGGATTTCAAGAAGTCATGAACACACAACAGCTGAGAATAGCAGATGTAAATATTAATGATGAATGGTGGTTTGAAATTTTAATATAGAAAATTTTGTGATAAAATTTTAAAATGTGACAGTTTCACAATAGTATTATTCGTAGACTATTTGTGAATCATTAAACTACACATTGGCATATGTAGTTATTTCAACTTAATTTACAATTTCACTGTGTCACAAGAGTAATTCACACTGCTTTACCAAGTTCATTATCACAGTTAACTTTGAAACAAAATTTAATTCTTATACACTTCTTGTTATTAACTTTCAAAGTTTTGGTTATTTTGACACTTTCACTGCATGAATAGATTATTCTTGTTCAAGCAATTTTCATGTACTTTTAAATAAGGGATTAATACTTTTATTGAGAACACTTATTGTTATTTCATTGGCATTAAACCAGGAGAGTGGTCCAGTATGCTGATTCCTAAAGTTGGTGAAGGTTCATTGGGTGTACTTTGCCTTACTCACAAACACAACTTTCTTTTCAAATATCTTACCCTTAATCTTGAAGTTTTTAATTACGTAGTGAAAAGTCACATATTCATCCACGTAGCGAGAACACCCTGCACAAATATAATGTTTATTTCTCAGTCTGTAGTGTCACATCAAATATTTGCCTCGCTTAGAATAAGGAACCAGCAGTTCCCTTCCTTAAGATGTCTATGTTGTGTTAGTTTCTTTTTTTTACTTTAAGACTTAAACCTAAAACATATTTTAATAAATAAATAAACATTAATCTTTCAACAACAAACAGAATCTATTATTTAAAATGTTTTATCTCTCAATATATGTACCACCTAAACTAATACTGTTGATTTTTATACTTCAATCTGTGAATAGGTCCTCTCCTTCACTGCTAAATTTTTGTTAAAGAAATTATTCCACCTAACCCAATAAGTGGAAAATTTATTTTTAGGGTATCTTCTCAAAGAAAGTCCCTGAATGCTCACGATCCAAGATAACTAGGGTTACCAGCTGAACAGCACACAAAAAAAAATTAGTAAGGTCATTAAGTGCAACGCGCAAGAGCGAACATTTTTATGCTCTGCATATTTATTATCCCTACACTTTAGGTAACAGTTAATCAGTCACACACACCCTAGTATTTCATCAGTGTGTTGTATGAGGCAGGAAATTTGTTTTGAAAATAAATTTTTAAGCATAAACTATGAAACAACTATAAGACACTGCAAACCAAATGATATGCAAAAAATTTGCAGTCCTAGTTTTAAGAACTGCACACTTAAATGTAACTAGTCTATCTCAGAAAATCACTGTCACAAATTTGTGACAGTAAGAGATTTGCATGTATTTGTTTTTACTTGGAAAACAAGGACAGACATCCAGACTGCTGATGTTGCTACAGGAAGAGGAAATAAGAACGCCCGGATGAAAGAGAGGATGTCTGGTAACCCTAGAGTTGTCTCCCGGTGCTGTAGCCACAATGAGGGAGCAGACAGGAGAACCACATTGCGGAGACGACGTGCAGACGGCCTTGTGGTGGGGGCACGGGGACTTGCGCAGGCAGTAGTCACGATGAGGGAGTGGTAGGGAGGATCGCAGTGCCCGGACGACGAGGGCTCATCACCGCGGGCACGCTACTGCATGAAGACGTTCTGCAGCAGCCTCCAGGGAGACGACGTGCAGACGGCCTTGTGGTGGGGGCACGGGGACTTGCGCAGGCAGTAGTCGTGATGAGGGAGTGGTAGGGAGGATCGCAGTGCCCGGACGACGAGGGCTCATCACCGCGGGCACGCTACTGCATGAAGACGTTCTGCAGCAGCCTCCAGGGAGACGACGTGCAGACGGCCTTGTGGTGGGGGCACGGGGACTTGCGCAGGCAGTAGTCGTGATGAGGGAGTGGTAGGGAGGATCGCAGTGCACGGACGACGAGGGCTCATCACCGCGGGCACGCTACTGCATGAAGACGTTCTGCAGCAGCCTCCAGGGAGACGACGTGCAGACGGCCTTGTGGTGGGGGCACGGGGACTTGCGCAAGCAGTAGTCACGATGAGGGAGTGGTAGGGAGGATCGCAGTGCCCGGACGACGAGGGCTCATCACCGCGGGCACGCTACTGCATGAAGACGTTCTGCAGCAGCCTCCAGGGAGACGACGTGCAGACGGCCTTGTGGTGGGGGCACGGGGACTTGCGCAGGCAGTAGTCACGATGAGGGAGTGGCACGGACGACGAGGGCTCATCACCGCGGGCACGCTACTGCATGAAGACGTTCTGCAGCAGCCTCCAGGGAGACGACGTGCAGACGGCCTTGGTGTGTGGGCACGGGAATCTGCGCAGGCACTCGGCCAGCTGCCGGTCGCACTCGCACAGCCGTTGTGCGCACTGCCCATCCTGATGCACTGCTTCAACACAAGAGCAAACCATTCACTTCATCCGGCACATGGAGGGCATTCTAACTGCAATGACAC
Organism: Bacillus rossius redtenbacheri; assembly: GCF_032445375.1. Taxonomy (NCBI): domain Eukaryota; kingdom Metazoa; phylum Arthropoda; class Insecta; order Phasmatodea; family Bacillidae; genus Bacillus; species Bacillus rossius. The sequence continues at coordinate 12,822,995 of NC_086336.1, read as the reverse complement.
CTTGATAACAAGTTTCTCATTCAGATGTTTTCCTGCATACTGACTTACAGTAATTACTTCGTACCTCATATGCAACTTTATTATTTAAATTTAAAAAAATCTCCTAAAATAGTTTTAGTGACATTTTGATTTTTAGTTATTTAAGCTATATATATTTAGGATAATTTTTAGCAATATGATTCTTTCTTTTATATATAACAAATAATTAGTTAAAACCCTTTATAGGTTACTGGTACAAATATTTACCACCTGTTGAGCAGGCTAAACGGTTAACGGTACAATAGTTTACCGAAGTTCCACTGTCACTCAACAAATGGCAGGGCAGTTCACTCCTGCCAGAAAGTTGGTATGCAGCCATTTTCTAGCTACAAAGCCAGGGGTGGTAAATAATCCTACCAGTGACCATCAGAGCATTGTTATTTTTGTGTTATTTATGTATATTTTTGCATATTTTCTCATGATGTGACTGCATAATTCTTACAAGGATATTTTTATTCAGGTAAGCAACATTTTTTCTAAATATCAGTAATATATTTTCACAGTAAGATTAATTTTTTTGGTTGATACTGAGTAAAAACATTGGTTATAATTTTTAGTCTATTTTTTTAACTATTTTATAACCTATAAATCTGTAAAAAATCTTTTGAATATTTCTTTGAAAAAAAGTAAAATAAAGTAAAGCATAGCAACATTTAGGGTTTCTAAATACATGGCATGGATAATATTTACTATAAACTGTTGTGAGAAGTGATTATTTTACCTGGCTGGTGGAAAAAAAAGGGAAAAAAATTAGTTTAGTAAAAACATTTAGTTGGTGTATAATTGTGTGTGCCTTATATTCGTAGTAGTTATGTTTTCATTAGTAAAAAAACTCTAAAGCATAGAAATATATAATATATATAAAATATATAAAAATGGTGGTAAACTATCCTACCAATGAGCGTATGAGTGTTCATATGTGTGTGATGATATACTTATTATTATAATTTTATCATTGCATTTACTTTGATGATGTATTAGACATTTACTTACAAATTCTAATAATTGAATTCTGTTGTTTTAGGTGAAATGGCTTTTTCTGGTAAACACCTTACATCTGATGAAGCAATTGAATACTTTTTTGCGTTAGATGATGAGCAAGCAGTAAACTCGGATGTTGGTGGAGATGATGATGCAGATGATTTTCCAGTAACCATCAATCGTTCACAAAATGTTCATGACTCATCTGAAAGTGATTTGGATTCTGATGACTCTCAAACTGATCCTTCATATGCGCCTAACAATAGAAAAACATTCACACCATTTCCATTACACCCTGACATTAGTTCAAGTAGTGATGAAAGTGACACACCAAATGAAGAGAGGATAGATCCATCACTAGAATGGAAGAAATTGGGCGAAGATCCACACTCTTTTCGGGATGCTGCTTTTACTGGTAAAACAGGTGCTCTAGTGGAAATTGATACATCTAGTCTTTGGGGAGTTTTGCAGTTATTTTTACCACTTTCCATTCTGTCACACATTGTCAATCAAACGAATCTTTATGCCCAACAAAATGGATGCCATCTTCATTTTTCTGAAGAGGAGCTCCGTGCATTTCTTGGAATACTAGTAATAATGGGTTTTCATAAATTACCAAGTTTGCGCCTATACTGGTCAAGAGACGAAAACTTCCAGTTTAGCAGAATATCCCGTATAATGTCTGTGAAAAGATTTCTGAAGATACTGCGTTTTTTGCATCTAAATGATAATACTCAAATGCCATCAAAAGAATCCCCTGACTTCGACAGACTTTATAAAGTACGTCCTCTCATGGACCATCTTTTGAAGGTTTTCCGAGCTTTTTTTTCTCCAGTAACAAGACATTTATCAATAGATGAAAGTATGATACCATTCAAAGGCAGAAACTGCATGAAACAATATATGCCTTTGAAACCTACGAAAAGAGGTTATAAGGTATGGGTTCTAGCTTGTGCAGTTACAGGATATGTGTGGTCTTTTGATATTTACAGTGGAAAATCTAGGGATGGTACTGTTACCAGGTGTTTGGGTGAGAAAGTTGTAATGAAGCTTTCTCAGCCACTGAAAGGATTGGGGTACTGTGTTTACTTTGACAACTTTTTCAGTTCAGTCACACTTCTATCACATCTACTAAAGATTTCAATTTTTGCTTGTGGAACTTTGAGGACGAACAGAAAGTTTTACCCTAAACATTTGATGAAAAAGGACTCAGAAATGAAATTAGGTGATATGGAAGGGGTTCAGTGTGGAGATGTCAGTATTTGCCGCTGGCGAGATAGGGGCAAAAAACCTGTATGCGTGATTAGCAACATGCACAACAGTGCAGAAAAAACTACTGTGCTGCGAACACAAAAGAACGGAGACAGGCAGCAGGTAGAATGCCCAAAATCCATTGCAGACTACAACTCTTATATGGGGGGCGTAGATTTATTTGACCAACAACTCTTGTGCTATGAAATTGGGTGGAAATCAAGAAGATGGTGGCTTAGAATCTTCTATTACTTGATTGACTGTGCTATTGTGAATTCATATATAGTGTATAGCACAGAAATAAAAAAAAAAAAAAGGACAGAAACCCTTGACGCAGCTGATGTACCGCTCAAAACTTGCAAATGAAATGATAGGAACATTCGTGAGCCGCAAGAAGACAGGTAACACACCAGGAAATTCAAAAACCACCCCCTAAATTAATTTAAAAACTTCAAATTCAGTTCAAATTATATATTTTGTCACTTAAAAGATGTTTTAAAACATGAATACAAAATAAGAATCCATTCCGACGATTCTCGACTTTTTGCCCTATAAAGGGTTAATTTCTAATTGCTATAAGTTAAATGTTTTTTGCATTAATTATTTTTTAAAAATGACCAATTTTTATTTTGAAGAAAACCTTTGTATTCTTATTTTTGTAAGTATTGACAACTTTTAGAAATCCTTGCCATTTTTATTTGACAACCTGTATTTCTTATCTGAGTCAAATAAATATAATAAATTACACTAGAAAATAGCCTTATCTGAAATTTAGACATAATTTATAATCAATAATGGCATGTACCAAGTGGTACTATCATTACATTGAGAAATTACTTATTTATAATTTGTAATTTATATTACATAATTTTTTCTACTCTCACATGCTTATCAAATGCAATACACACATCTGTACATTTTTAATACACCTTTTTTTCTCTCTTGTTAATTATCAATTCAAAAATTTACCATCTGCTGAATACTATAAAATTAAGGTGTAACGTATTTTAAATAAATTAGTGTTTCACATACACCATGGTGTGTCAATAATTCCAGGAGATAAAATTTATTGTTGAAAAGTGTTATTAAATTTCTATGAAGAGATATTTTGCATTGCTGCAATTTTTTTTAACCATAGAATATTTCACCGAAATGGTCTTTCAACATTTCATAAATTCTTTCAGTAGCAAGGTGATTTTTAAGGAAATAAAATTTTTGTAATACTGTTCTGATTAGAGCCAAATCTATCTCCAAGACCTGCCCAAATATGAGTATTTAGTAACAGTGGTAGGAGCAGAATCATGTGCAACCCAGTTACAGGAAACAAGTGTGTCTCATTACTTCATCAGCAGTTAATAATCACCCAAGTCAGCAGAGTGTGCTAACCTGTTAGAAAATGAATTCATGAATTACATGGGTTATTATAATCAACAGATTTCAAAATTTTATATTTTTTTCCTAAATTTGTAAATGATTCAAGCAAACTTATTGGTTATGATATGGTAACTCATAAATGTGGCTTAGCATGCAAGCATACGGGAACCTTTTCATTTACTTGAATTAGACTTGCCACGCAAGCCTAACACAAGCGTGATTCAAGACTATAAGGATGAGACTTGCTTTCTGCAAGTTTCCGGAAGGGTTGTACTTGGCTAGTTCTCTGCATCTAGATGCTATAATAAGCTTATTGTGAGCTTGCCTTTGCAGGTTTTCAGCAAGATAAACACATGGAGACTAGTTAAATTAAATTGAGCTTTTTGCAAGTTAACATACTTGTCATCACAAGCTTGCTGCTAGATATACATATTTAGACTAATATCTTGAATCAAGTTAACAGAGAACTACCAAACTTTCCATCATCAGATTGCTGCAAAATTGACATTGTAGATGAGTTAGCTTGAATCAAGCTTACTGAAATATAACATATTTTCTATCACAAGCTTAATGCTAGCCTGACAAATGTGGATCAGTTAATTTGAATCAAGCTTACTGCCAGTTAAAATACTTGCAATCACAAGCTTGACACATGTAGCTTGAGTCAAGCTTACTGCAAGCTAACGTACTTGCCATAACAAGCTTGCTGAAAGCTTGACACATGTAGACTAGTTAAATTAAATCAAGCTTACTGCAAGCTAACTTATTTGCCATCACAAGCTTGCTGGAAGCTTACACATATATCAATTAGTAGCTTGAATCAGTGGCGTAGCTAAGGTGACTGACGCCACTGGCCAGAATTGAAAATGGCGCCCCCTCTTGGATTAAAAGAGAGGGGGAGGGGGTTCAGTAACGCGAAACCGTCGCGGCGGCGCCCCCTCCTGCTCCGGCACCCCTGGCGGGGGCCATCCCTGCCACCCGCTTGCTACGCCACTGGCTTGAATCAAGCTTACTGAAAACTAATACACTCGCCATCACAAGCTTGCTGCAAGCTTGACACACATACTAATTGGCTTGAATCAAGCTTTCTGCAAACTAACATACTTTCTATCACAAGCTTGCTGCAAGCTTGACACTTTTAGTCTAGTTAGCTTGAATGAAGCTTACAGCAAACTACCATACTTGCCAATCATAAAATTGCTGCAAAGCTTGACACATGTAGACTAGTTAGCTTGTATCATTGAATCAAGCTGACTGCAATCTTACATACTTGCCATCACAAGCCTGCTGCAAGATTGACAGTTTTGGACTTGTTAGCTTGAATCAAGCTTACTGCAAACTAACATACGTGCGATCACAAGTTTGCTGTAAGCTTGACACATGTAGACTAGTTTGCTTGAAATAAGCTTTTTGCAAACGAACATACTTGCCATTACAAGCAAGTTGCAAGCTTGATGGATTCTCATGGCAAGTTTGAATCAAGCATGTTTTAATATCCGATAAGCATTTAACGTGAACAGAGGTACAAAACACTGGCAGTTACCACAGATAGGCCTGTGGTGGTAGCACTTCCAGACGTACGGCACGAAGTACTCTAGGAACATGGGACACTCGGTGATATTGTAGCACAAGTCATGCGTCTTGCAGCACCTACGGGAAAAAAGAATAACACATTAGTACAGCATTTATCAAACTTTTATAATTTTCATGACATGAAAGATCATTGTCCAGTTCATTAATGTGAAGAAAATTTTTTTAATGCTATATTCATGTGTAAACAGATATATAGATACTATTTAGCAATTTGGTGGACATTGGCTTGAGCTTTTGGGTTTTATCTGAGAACTTCTGCTCGTCCCATTTCTATCATTGACTTGTGTTACTGCCCATAGAGTGAGATGTGATGGCAATGCATTGACCTTTAGTATGACTCATGTTTAAATTCCATTCATCAATCTATTCTGATTTCAGTTTATCCATTCTTTCACACAAAAAAAACCTCCAGTAAAATGCTGATATAGGTTTATGTAGCTGGCAATAGCCAATTCCGTTCTCTGTTTGCCCTGATGTGGTCGGGGGATTCGCTTTCGGACGCTAGGACGTGTCTAAGAGGCACGGACCCGCAGAGACTCTGTCCTCTGGACGTGACGTCATCCGTGCGGGAGTGTATGACCCGTGCTGCGGACTGGCGAGCGAAGGGGAAGCCTTCATTTCACAGACGAGAGAGCCACACCCGAAGTTCCCCGAAGTTCATGCTCGCTTTTTTTTCCGTTCTATATCATTGTATAAACCGATGTGGCATTAAATTTTGCGGTCGATTAGGATAAGTTAGCTACATTATAAATACTTTAAAACATTGTGGATGGTTGGTTATATTAGGTAAGTATAGCTACATTAAAAAATACTGTAAAATCATTTTATGGTTGCTTAGCAAATAACTTTTTAATATGTAGCTATCCAGGGCTAGGGAACCGTTTACATGATTTCACAGTATCTTTAATGTAGCCATCCTAACCAAATCAACCGTCCACAATGTTTTAAAGTATTTATAATGTAGCTAACCTAACCTAATCGACCATCAGTTATCATGAGTTACAATGAACCAAAAAAAAAAAAAAAAAACCGAAGATGCACGATCGTTCGTTTGGCTCTCTCGTCTGTGGAAAGAAGGCTTCCCCGAGTGAAGTGGGCTCTTATGGCGTCCCACACGTCGGTTTACAGTAACTCGTGCACACGTGGGCAAAAAAAAATCAACAAGATAACCTGAGCAGTTAAGGCCAGCTAAATATTAAATAACTTCCCCCCCCCCAAAAAAAAAAAAATCAAGGAGGGCTGGACAACACACGAGTTTAAAGTAAAAATAAATTCATTTTTCTCGAAAACAAAATTAAATTTAACTCAGGTCATCTGCAGTCACCAAGCTTCGCAGCACAATTTTCCAAAGTCAGTTATTTCACAATTCCCGTCTAAACGTAGGTATTATTTACAGGCACAGAACAGGAGGTTAGGGGCCGCATTCAGCGGCCTGGGACTCCTCGCGGGCCCAAGTTCGGGGACTCGGCCCCCGGGTCCGCTACTGGCGATGATGACATCCCTGTCAGTCAGTCAGTCAGCAACGGCTGCTTGGGGTCGCTTCATCAAGCAACTGATCCGAGCTGTACACGTGGGCGGACGCAGGAAGAACACAACAGCCTCGGCATTGAGACCCAACACGCGCCACTGTTCCACGTACAACTAGCGCCTCGACTGGCTTACGTTAATGTCCAGAGTCACCTCGTGGTTGGATGCAAGCCAAGCGCGGCTCCAGAAGGGGGGGGGGGGGGTGGGGGCCATAGCCCCTCCCGAGACCAATTTTTATTGATTAGTGTATATTTATGTTTACTTAAATATTTAATTTCATATGTTAAACTTTAATCTCATCAAAAGTTGCAAGGTTCTGTATTTGAAACCTTTAATTTGTAAATAATAATCCATGGCCAATATCTGACCACTTTCATTTTTTGCAACTACGACCATTCTTTGTGCGATAGCCCCTCCCGAAAAGTCATCCTGAAGCCGCCATTGATGCAAGATTCGCGTTAACGAACGAACCACGGCTAGCGGTTCACTATTTAAATAACTAAGCAGTCGAGCTACCGAAGTGAGCTCCGATAACGCTAGAAAAGTATCTGGATTAATTAAAGAAGTCGAGATGACGAGGATCAGTTGTGATGCAAACATGAAGACCTCACAACGATGGCCGTGGAGGAGTGTGACGCCAATCTGAAAAGACCGTTAGGCCATTCAAATTCGTGCCGTTAACGTTTCAGTATTAAAACAGAACTGCACTCCTAAAATTATGGCAAGGTTATTCCAGCCTCAAAAAAACATTTAGTGAATTTGCGTACTAAGATCATAGTTCAAAATATAATTAAGTATATGTCGTGATGGCCTTCGGCAAGTTGGGATTCGTTGCTGCAGAGTTAAAACGTGTTGGTAGGCGGGATCCTGAAATAACACGCGCAGTTGGGGTTTACGGATGATTATTTCATGAGGGAACGAGGCAGTTTGTGGTATTTGTGGCGCGCTATTTAAAACACGTCACACGTAGGTACGTCGCTGGCGGGAAGTTCGACGTGCCATGAAGATAGGAGGGGTGGAGGGGTGGTGGCATATCGGACTCTGTGGGGGCGAAGCCCCGGGTGATGCCAACCTGCACTTATTTAGTGGTATATGCACGGCTCTAGAGATGACGTTGGATCTAATAATGTGAGTGAATACACTTTCTAACCTTGGTTGGTTTTAACCAATAAATGGGTTTGTGAGGTAGTGAAGCAAGGATCTAACATTATCCTCCTCTCATTTAGTCATTTCTGAAACTGTGCCAGTATAAAACTAACACGGAGGGTTATTTTTATTTATTTACCACACGTATGGATTAAATTTAGGATTTTTTCCTCCCTGATTAATTTGAAAGATAGTGTAGTTAATCTTTTACTATGACTTTGGGAAAATTTTGTGAACCATTGTTACGTCCTGTTTAGCTCAACCCCTACAGAAGCGTTATGTAAGGTAAATATAATTTTAAACCTAAATTTCCAGATCTTTGTGTTGACAATTCCGTGCCATGACGATTAAGTGATCAGATTACTCGTCTTCCACTTGAAGGCATTAGGTTCAATTCCAGATAGGGTTAAACCTGGATTTTTTTTTCGCAAGTGGTGAATGTGGCAGACGCAGTGAACAAGTAAGTTTTCTCAGGGTTATCCCGTTTCCCCAACCCATTCATTCCTCAAATGCTCCATTCTCATAGACATCACCGCTCATCGTCTCTAATGACCCCACTGTAAATCAGACGTAAACACCAATCCATGTATTCATTCAAACCTTGACACAATGGCCTCGCCAACGTTTGTCTTGCCGTTTTCTTTGTACACGACTCCACGATTGGGTTGGAAGATATTTTAAATAAATATTATTTATATTGACTCAAATTTTCAAAACATGTTTTTCACAAAAATGAAAGTACTATACCTATGCAATAATTCAGAGTTGATATTATTGACAAAATACATAAAACCGAAGGGCCGTCGATAAGGTGACAGGTTGACGGGGGGGAAAAAAAAGGGGGGGGGGGGGGTAATACACGGACCCCAGTTGAGTTCCAAAATATTTTTTATGGTTTGGTTCACCCAATAGTAGGACAAAAATTACAACGTTATTTCTAGTAGAATTCATCGGAAACCTTACAAAGTGATGCAATTTTTCCAGTTCACGTTTATAGTTCTGGTCACAATAACGTAAACTCGTATAGTCTTAAACCATTTTTTTTTAATTGTGAGGTTTGACACTTTTTTTTACATAAAGTAATGGGGAGGGAGGCGATAAAATGATTTGCCCTCGGCCCTTAGTTTCTTTAGACGGGCCTGCGAACACATGACAAAGCTTTTGTGCAGCTGTGCAAGGAATCACATGACAATAAATAGTTTATAAAATTGGCATATAATTTAAAAAAATTAGAATGCTAGGGTGATTTTATTTAAACTTTTTATCCCTGCACATGTACTCAGGTATAGCTTTCATCTACGTACCAGTCCTTAAAAAAAATGTTAGTTCCTGTTAGTATTTGATAATTACAATGGTCTATTTTATCACAATTTTAATAATTACTGTTTAACAGAAAATCTCTAATTTGTACATTTATATCTAGTTTTATTAGTAAAATTTCAAAGGAACAAAAAAGGAAAATCTAAGTTTAGGGAAAGGAAGAAAAAAAGTTTTTTGAGCGAAACATTCAGATCACACGAAGTATTTTATGCTAACAAATTTTCACCACAGTTGACAAGATCGTGAACATTAACTATTCATGAAATCATCTTCAGCGTCAAGAATACACCGTGTATTATAGGGAGAGGGGAAAAACCAAGCTTCCAAGCAGATTTGCATGTGACGAAGAAGTAAGGTTTGCGTCCTCTTCGTCTTCTATAGCTGACCTCCATCCCGTAGGTGAACAAGAGCCTGTAGTGCATTGTGATTCACATTTATAGTCTGTGTCTTGTAACTTGCTATACGTATATTTATGCTAACTGGTGTTCTGTCAACAGTTTTGGTAAATAAGCACCGTGTGTAGCTTTGCAAGTGACATTTCGACATTGGGTACCACTGTTACTACTTTTGAGAACTGTAAAATATTAGACGATTTACATTGTGCTGTGCTCTTCCCCACTCAGCTACTTTCTACTATTATTATGCTAGATAGGTTTGACTGTTGGTTACTATTACTTTCTGCCGATATTGATATATCTATATATGTAATTTGTAATAATGTATAAAGGTAGGTCAAACAACACAGATATTATTCAGGTTCTGGTAATTATGTGTAATATTTAATTGCATGTGTGGCAATTTATTACATCGGCGCCTATTGCTACACAAGGGCCTAACTCACTTAACACAAATGAGCATTAGACAGAACACAAAGCATAGGTTAATATGACAGGTTCATTCATAACTCGGGAAAATGGTCAGGAAAATTAACATACGTTGATACTTTATTAATTACAAAAATCAATAAATGAAAATATTTAAATAAAATTTATTATCAATAAATTACTTAACTGGGTTGTGGAATGACTATCATGTTCGTTAATCATCTGGATATTTACGTCGCACACATGATTACGATACAACAGTTCATTTAGGTCCATTCAAAAATACGTAATATTATGTTGTACTTTTGCGTGATCAACGAGTTAGCAATCCACAAAATCAAGTATTTAAATAACAATTCCAGTTCGTTGTAGAGTTCGTGTACCAAGGCTTTAGCTCAGTTTTTACGGTCGGTAGAACATAAAACTCTCTCTCCTGTTTCACCTCTGGGTTAAAATTAATAAATTAGATTATTTATAATTACAAAAATCTTTACTGTTTTTGGATATTTAAAGTATTTTAAAATGTTGATAATATAATTTAAACTCAATGTTCTTTCAATTAGTACTTCGCTATAACAACTTTAGTATGGCGCTGTTTCACATGGTATGGAGGGTTTTTACTTACATAAACTAATCAATCCTGGGTACATATTCGTCAGAATATGCCCTAACAAACTAGTAAACATTTAACAACACGACGAAAAAAACTCATCCATTGTTGCGGATGGTCTGAAATAGCTAATATATTTTATTCCTTTTGAATTTTTAACAGGCTCCGCGCCCTTGCATCTCACTGGGACGCCAATTCTTACATAACTCTTTCTCAAATAGAAACGTTCCAGACGCCTTCTACTTGAAACATGGCCTCTGATTGGCCGGGGCGGAATGCCGTAAACGAAATTTACAAAATCACATCTTGTAAACAAAAGGTATTAACAAAGTTGCAAACACAAAACTGAATTAAATTTAAAAACAGAATTTCCAACAATGCCACATCCTTCGTATATGACACGTATAATAACACAGTTTATACGTTTTGTTCAATTGGTCCTTAGAGGGGTATATCTAATTGCAGGTCCATATATGTCTTCCCCACTACATAGAGCATAGCTCCCGTAGATATACCTAATTAATATGAATATATTTTAATTAACTTTTGTGGGCGAACAATATACAAATTAAATAATAAAATTTCATAATAATAATAACAATCAATATAATAAGTTTTGTAAATAATAATATCATTAAAATAAATCATTAAGTTCTGTGCATTCTGAAACTAGTAAGAGCACAACATTGAAGTCAAACAGGACTACGCCCTCTCTTAAGCCTTGCGCAGCCCTTTCGGAACACACCCTCTTTCGAGCGGTTTAGTTTGAACACAAATACTGAACACGTTAATACTGTTACGAAACGTAAGGAGTGCTGCGGCGCGCAGGTGCAAGCTGGCTGACATCATGTTTCCGCCGCAACGCGAGACATGCCGCGCAAATTACAAGGGTCACCGCTAACCCCCCCCCCCCCCACCCTCCTTCCGCTCCCCGCGCGGCGCCGATAACCTAACACTTGACACCTGACAGCTGGGGAGTTAAGCGAGCCACCTGGCAGCTGCCGACTCGTGTCTAGAGATTTCTCGCTTCGGGTCGGTGCGGAAAGACGCGACTGGCCCCAGACGCGCTCGTGAATTCTAGAAGTGGCGCCTGTGATACATTAGCCCGGGACGCCGGCTTCCGAGTTCAGTTGAGTTCAGCTGGGAACTGGTAGTTTTTCCGCGGCGGAGTTTCCGGGGCGATAGTGTCGCGGGCGCGGCGGAGTTCCGAGCGAAGTTCCGAACGAGGCGTCGAGTGGGTTCTCGGCGAAGGGTAGTGCGACGGCGGCGGCGGAGTGCGGCGACGGAGGTCCACGAGGGGTGCTGCGGTGAGAGTTGCGCCAGAGGTGCGTCCCAGCGAGGCGTGCGGTGTGTAAAAACGAGTGACTGGGGAAGCAACATTTTTAAGTGCATTTGATTATTTGGCATTTTTAGATTATTTGTTAATGAAGTAAATAGTGGCAATAAATAAAACTGTGTGGTAGTAAAATCTTTAATTGGGCCATCCTTTACGAACCCAATAGTTTCTCACACGACGATTTATTATTTTCATTTTAATAATTAATCGTAACAATACATACATTTTATTAATACATGGTAAATAATTGTAGTTTAAATATAAATTTTTAAAGGTTTTGCTATGTTTATATCATTCTCACGTAACCAATCATGACTTAACGGTAATGCGAAAGCTTCCTGCGGTCATGACACTTTGACAAACCCCCCCCCCCCCCCCCCCAATTTTTCTCTTCAGACTCACAGAACCGCCACCCGGAGTAGAAAGCATCGTTTCCAGACATACCGAAATTCCGTATTTGTTCATAAAATTCGTCTCCAGATACAACGTAGGTACGGAGGGAACTTCACAACCGCTTGGATGGGGGGGGGGGGGGGCAAGTTCCAAGTGATCTCGACCCCTCCCTTTCAAGATCAAGACAGAATATCACAATATTGTAGCAACAACCTGGCTGCACCAAAATATATAAAATCTTCAGTTTTCTTTTCTCGAGCCAAACCATTGCTCACATTTTTTGTGTGTGAACGTTGGAGTTCTGAAAGTCCACTATTCCCCCGGGGTTTTAGTGTTAAAATCAATTTGTAAAGAATACTTACTCATGAAAAAAGAAAAGGATGAACCGGCTAAGCTGGACGCCCTCCTTCAGAGAGTCCTGGCCAGGTCGAGGTGCTGTTACAACTTAGAAACACACAACTTAGAAACACATAGCTTAGAAACACACAAGATAGAATCTTCTAAGTTATGCCTGTTCTAAGTTGTGTTTCTAAGTTATGACGTTTCTAAGTTGTATGGTTCTGCGTTGCGTGTTTCTAAGTTACGTGTTTCCAAGTTACGACATTTTAAGTTGTGTGTTTCTAAGTTGTGATAGTTCTTAGTTATGATTTTCTAAGTTACGACGTTTCTAAGTTATTACAGTTATAAGTTGGGATAGTTCTATGTTATGGCTTTCTAAGTTATGACGTTTCTAAGTTGTGTGGTTCTGCGTTGCGTGTTTCTAAGTTATGACATAAGTTGTGTGTTTCTAATCTGTTATGGTTCTAATTTATGACTTTCTAAGTTATCACGATTCTAAGTTGTGTGTTTCTACATTGTGTGTTTCTAAGTTGTGTGATTCTACATTGTGTGTTTCCAAGTTATGATCGTTCTAACTTATGACTGTTCTAAGTTACGTGGATTTTTTCGAGGTGTCTAAGTTATGACAGTTCTAAGTTGTGTGTTTCTAAGTTATATGTGGTTCCCGGCCAGGGCAGTGCGTGTGTGGTGACGCACGCCGCGGGGATGAATCTTTAACGCGCCGCGCACAAAGCCGCCCCCCGAGGGGGAACCAGTTCGGCGACGACTACGACGACGCGCTACGGAACGACGACCCCCGCGGCGCGACAATGGCGCGGGCAGGGCCCTCCGGGACGGCCGCCATTGTCTGCGCCGGGCGCCGGGGTGATTAGGCGCGCGCTCTGCTCCGATCTGCTCTGCCCCTCTCTCTGGTTCTCGCGGCCTTGTTCTCGGATTCACAGGCGCGCCGTTACAAGTCACAGCAACCCCCGCGGGCTCCTCGACCAACAACTCGCCCCGAATATACAAAGACATGACGACGCCGTATTCTAACTTCCCAATTCTGTTTGTTTATTTATTTTTTTTTTTCGTTTTAAACAGGGTAAACTCACGCATGGATGGAATCAGCTTAAAAGTTCTTGAAGTTACACCAAGCCTATTATTGCGGATTCGTACTCTAAGTGAACTATGTAAACCTCAAATTCACAAAGATAACGTTCAACCAAAGAAGATCTCTGGATGATTAGTAACCAGCGTTCTTCGTGAAGTTGAAGGTATAAATGGTTTACAGCGCGGAGGAGGGCAGAGCGGGGGTACGGGTGTCATCGCCGATGGGTGAAGAAACGACAAGATTGCGCTCAATATTTTTACATTATATACGATTCAAAATTTGTTTGGATAAATAACTTTGCCAATTAACTAGATAATGATCTTTGGTTTAGAATTTTAGAATTTGTTGTTGAATACAAACCTTCTGATCGTGTACCAAATCTGAGTTTAGCCTTAAGATTATTTTTGAAGTTGTGCGTTTGAGCAGCATCATGCCAGAGAAGTGTTTTTTTTTTTAAACTAAAATTTTATCAATAGTTATCTTAGGTCCACTGTGGGTCAAGCTTGACTCTCTGATTTAGTCAGCTTGTAAATTGAAATTAAAGCAAGGGTTTGATTTTGATGATGTCATTTCCTAATTCGCAAAGAACAAATTTAAGAAGGAAAAAGAAAAGTTTTAAGTGTTAAAACGCATACAATTATAATCAAATAAACCAGAAAATTACACTTGGAACTATACGTGTTTTATTTTTACTTGTTTTTATAAATCCATTACGGTGTAAAAAAAAAGTTTGGAGGGCCAGTTGGAGACCAGAAATTTTTAGCACGGTTTACCACCAGACCTTGCTACGTCACTATTCAGATTTTACAGTTCTCGAAAGTAGTATCTGTGGTACTCATGTACCACATGTCCCTTGCAAAGTATCGCATGATGCTCGTTTACGATATCTGGCAATCGCATGAAGTTGTTTTGCCAAAAACTTTAGAGAATACTCTAAAGGGTTTAACAAATGTATTGATAACTGTAATAATTTTGTGTGCAAGGTTACTGGTCAACTACCGTAGCCTGCGCAGAAACGCCGGCTCTATGTAGATTTATTGTGTTTTATGTTCAGTAAAAGTAATAAAACAGTACCTATTTTGATATTTTACCACCAAATCCCTGCTTTATTTCTAAGTCTGCTGATCCATAACCCGACACGATATCCCAACCAAAATTGTCACATGAAGGTTAGAAACCTTACAATTTACCTGATTCTAGTAAAGTCTTATTTCATGACATCAATGCCGAAAGGTTATTTTTCAGAGTACATTTAGAATGTTTGAAATCAGTATTATGTATACATATATCAAAACTTAAGTTAAAACTCAATCATTAATTAAGAAATACTGGACCTAACTAACTGTAAGGTAAAATAAATTGATAAGAAACATTCACATGACAGCCTTATTAAAGAAAGTTATACACTTACAAATGATTGACGTGGGTTCAGGAGGAAGCGCTAATAAGAGACGTATTTACCTACGTCAATTCCGGTTGAATGTCTCGACACAGTGTCACAGTGACAGAGGTTTAATACTCTTGGGGGAAAATGGTGTGTTCTGAAAAGAGGGAAGGGTAAGGAAGGTGGTAGAGTTCGTGATATTCAAGTTAGGAGGTCCGCGTACGGTTGCTTGCTAGCTGATTAAATACAGGTGGCACGCGTTGAAGAGAAAGTGTTCGAGGTCCTAAACTATGGGCGTTTCGTTGGTAGGACCAAGCACATACTTGCGAGTTAGCAGAAACTCGAAAAAACATATACAAAGAACGTGGCTATACAACCGATGTGGCAGTGAAAATAACTTCATACCACGCTCTGCAAAACTAAACAAACCATTTCCCGCGAGACTTTAAAGGTAAAAAACGGTGGTAGGACTCTACACTGTACGTTTTTTTTGGTAACTTTCTGAGACATGCAACGACAATTACTAAGTTATACAGTTGTTTTATAAAATCACCATACCAATATTGTATCTCACCTAGATTTGTTTAGGAAAATGTCAAATGCATATAAAATGTAACGTATGGTTTGATCATGTAGTAGGAAATGGAAATCATCGAATATTGTTGTGAGTTTTCAGACAGGAGAAATTTAATATATCGATAATACTCTCTTTTAGAGATCAATTATTTTTTCCGAACTCCCAAAAACTACATTAATTACCAAAGCTATGTAATTGAAGTGCGGTGCGAAAGCAATTTATCTCATTCAGGTCTGTCTAGGAGACAGAAAAATTTATATATATAAATGTTGTGTGTGTGTGTGTGTGTGTGTGTGCTGAGGGCGTTTCCGAATTTTATTTTAAACTCTGTCGAGTTTGTTATTTTACTTTCTTGTAATTACTGTTCATAAAGGAATCTTCCAGTTAAGTTCCTTCTTCAGCCCTTTTGCATTTTATGTTTCGTCTGACGTTTTATTTGTTACAGGTGTACTTTTCGGCCGTTAAACTCGCGAGGCGATTAGTGTAGTTCTGTGAAAAGATTCCGGAACCGTGCTGATTGGTCAGGACACTGAGTCTGGGCATGTGAACACCCCCAGCTCCGGTTGCCACGTGGTCTGAAGAGGCTGTGAGCTTCCCATTGACTGGCCTGAGGAGGTGGACTCTCAGTGAGTACACAGAGTAAAAAAAAGTTTTATTTTAGTGTCTAGTTCTTAAGTAGTTTTTTTTATTTCTCTAGTTTTAGTTGTAGCTGGAAGCTGGGTGGGTGGTGAGTGTAGCGACCCACCACCAGGATCTCTGATTACCAAAACACAGATGCGACTAAATTGTGAAAGTGGATCTAGCTTACAACCCCCGCATGCACTCTCTACTCTCTACTCCGACCAACTCTTCAAACTCTTCATCCATATCATCCTCTGTATCCCGTATGTTCCTACTATATTAGTGCATGCATACTGCACCACGTACGTTTAGGCCTAGGGTTTCCCCTGTCTATGCAGGATTTATCCGAGCCAAACTTAACACAGTTTTAATTTGTTGAACTGTTCAACCGTCGCCGGAGACGTCTCTTCCTGCGCCACTCCTTGCCCTACCGCCCCTCTCGGCAGCTGTTAGCGCATGCACGAGATCGCTTTGATTTAGGTGTAAATAGCGTGGTCGAGTAGGTACATACCTACATATGTTTGGTGTCGAGGCGAGTCGTTCGAAGTGAGTCACGACAACTTGTACGTTCGCTTCTTTTCTGCGATGGTGTGAGGAGACCGCGCCCTTAAATATTTAATGTGTTCCTTCTGTCCAAATTGTCGTTTCGGCTTTCACCGTCCAAACTGTAATATTGATCCATTTTCGTGTTTGGCTTCGAGCCCCTGTTTTAATTACTGTGCGTGATTACCCTCGAGCCTTCTGCTGGGCTCATCGTCTGGTAATTAGTTTAGGCCCGTAGGCCTTGTGAGTTTGCACGTCTGCTGCAATAGTTCAGCTGAGTGATTTTTCGCGCTAGCTAACAGGGCAGCACTGTTTTATTTTGATTTCTCGCGCTAGCTAACAGGGCAGCACTGTTTTGCTTTAAACATATTTACATACTACTCCTTAGGGCCGGTATTATGACCTCCGGCTAAATCTTCAGGTTAGCTAGCCCTCAGGTTAGGCTAGCCTCCGGTTAACGAACGAGGGGTGTATTATGACCCTGCGGTTGGCTAACCGGAACCTGACGAAGCGTGTGGTGTAATAATGGGTGTGTTGGTAATGAAATAAACCAGAATTTGGTAACTTTTGTTGCAAGACAGTTTTTTTTTCTGGTAGAATGTTAGTCAGCTGTTTGTTTGTATTGTGATTCGGAATGTTTACAGCTGCAGTAAAGAAATATACCGCGAACTTTATCTTGCAACAGATATAATTAAATTAACCAAAAACTACTTCGACGTCAAACCTGCTTTGTATAAAACCATAAAATTACAATTTACGATTCAAAACCGTGTGTTTTCAACTTTACTCTTGTATTGAAACTCATGATTTTGTTAAGTTATATATTAAGCCAAAACTAACGAAGTAATTCTATACAAACAAATAAATAGGGATGACATTTTTGCTAGAGAACAGTTATTTCTTTCATAAATTTATTTCATAATCAAATAATATAGACCCTGTTTCGGGAAAATTCTTGTAGATTATCATTTAACTGGTGTAGGTTTCAT
The DNA here is from genome assembly GCF_032445375.1 of Bacillus rossius redtenbacheri. Classification (NCBI taxonomy): domain Eukaryota; kingdom Metazoa; phylum Arthropoda; class Insecta; order Phasmatodea; family Bacillidae; genus Bacillus; species Bacillus rossius. Next base: position 12,805,058 of record NC_086336.1, on the reverse strand, counting down.
TTTTGTACTAATAGATTCGTATAACGTATCCAAATTAATCCGATCCTGATGGAATTAGTTTGTGGTATAGGATGCTTGCTGTTTTAATTTAGTAGGTCGAGGGATCCTAGACATATTCACTGGGGAAATAATTATGATTGTAAAATGTATACGAAAGAAATACATTTTTACAAGACCTGACATAATTTGTTTGTATCGTGATATGTTAGGTATTTTGAGTTATGTACAGGATTTTTCAACAATCTAAATTAAAACAGCAAGTATAATGTAAAACAAGACCAACATACAAAAGGGCCATGCCGATAGGATCAAGGAATAAACTTGGATACGGGAAACAGAATAATTCCAGTGCTGTTTTCGTTTTGCACTTGCGTGGCAGGTAGATAATAAGTACCTAAAGGTTTGTAAGATAGGGAAGGGACAATTGGGTAACATTTATTTTCACATTCAATTGTATTCATTGAATTAGAACCACGTCTGAAGTCATATGAAGTGCATTTCATTCCCGGCATATGTCGACTGTATTACGAATAAAAATTCAAAATTACAATTTCCACGAAAACACGCATTTTATAGGTAATAATAACCCTCGTTTTGCAATTTTAAAATTCACTTATTTACACATATTCTTAAGCAGGAGCATTTAAGTTTATATACATTGCATACGTTTATGTACTTCGTGATCAATTAAAGTCAAATAATAATACACGACTCGACGAGAATAGAAAAGCGTGACTACACTTTCATGCCATGTAATTTTTAATAAAACTTTGACGAATACGGCGAAGCATTTTATATTTAGTAATAAATTATTCCATCGCATCCTGCAAATAATCAATAGAATTCCTCAAACAGTCATCATCACTATCAACAACTAACCTCGCCTGATACATCAACATTTTATTTTCTGTCGCTTAGCCTCCGGTTAAGCAGCTAGCGGCCGGTTCATCCACCCGCTAGGTTAGCCGGAACTTTAACTGGAAGGTAGACGTTAACAGGGAGTCATAAAACCGAAATAAGAGCTAGCCTGCGGTTAAATTTTAGCCGGGACTTTAGCCGGGGGTCATAAAACCGGCCCTTAGTTGTTGAAATTTTAACGTGGTCTATTTTAATGCTGTGTGATCTTGTATCACATGTGTAACGTAAACTTACATCCCTGTTGACTACATCATTGACGCTATTGTTGGTTATTGACGTTGGTCATTACATTACGTAAATTTTGGCTGAATGTACAAGTACGTTGCAATTTCGTACGTTAACGCATTTTATATTGAAATATTTAAACATGTTTTTTTATATAAATTACGCTAATCGCAACCTAATTATATGTTGAGCTTGTTTTCTTTTTTTTGTCAGTGATATGAATAAAATGTTAGTTGTAGCCCTTGATCTTCCTTGGTCGGTCATGATTGATAACGAGAACATATAACACAATGTAAACCCATTTTCTTGCCTCCTTGTACCATAACAAGGCTTTACTGTTTTGCGTCACTAACACGAAGCTTGAGTTTGGAGCATACTGGGAACGAGTGCGACCTTCTTGCTGTACGACTAGGCGTATAGGCTTCAGCCTATAAGACGCACCTAAGTTACTTCCTAACCTGGACCCCTCGAACACAATTCAGTTAGTTTTAGTTACGTTAGGAAAAAATCGCAGCGGGTCGTTCTGAAAGATTTAGATCGCTGACGGAGTCGTCTCCAAATAAGTAAGGACTGGAAAACTTCGCGGTTTCAATGATCTCTAGGATAGACTCCACGATCCTATATGTAGTCTGAAAAATCACATCTGCTCATTTGCTACTGACGCGTGAGAACTGTCACTGGAAGGCTTGTGATTTGAAACGTCTTTCGTCGACGGTAATTCATTGGATCAAGAGTCCTTCAGGTAAATGATGGTCCAATATTGAAGCAGCAAAATGTTAAACGCATTTGGATTCTAGCCTATCGCGAAATGAAACCGCGAATTTTTCCGGTCTCTACAAATAAGTCAGTCTCCGGAAGATGACGGCTCACAGCTGAACACGTCATCGCGCTCGTCGGCCGACCAGTCAGCTGAGGCGACCGCGCGCTGCGACGCCCTGTAGCTGGTTCGGATCCCACCTGCGAGAGAGAGGGAGTTGTCGGAGCCAGTCCCCGTGGAAGATAGTCGACCAGCGTAGGTCTGCGTTCCTGGTCGTACCGAACACGCACGCTCGTCGGACGAGTTACCCGGACAGCGAGTGGTACTCGCTCGCCGAGTTCAGCCGCAAGAGACAGAAAGAGCAGGAGCCGCGTCGCAGGGGTGGTGCGGGATCTGGGCGGACGTCATTCCCGCGCCGAGTACACTCGCCGATTTTTGTTTTCTAACCTAACTAAAACTAAGTGTGTTTGGGAGGGGTCCGGGTTGGGAGGGACCTAGGTGTGTCTCAGGCCGAAGCCTATACGCCTAGTCATGCTGGGATTAGCCATGCAGGAAGAGGGTCGCACGCATCTTGTGCTAGGAGGGGATTGGCCAGCCATGGCAGCGATTGGCGCCATGACTAACTCCCCTCACTCTTAAATCTAGACTATAACTTAAGATAGGTTGGGCCCAGGTAAAACTTGCATAGGCACAGGGAAAACCGTGGGCGCATTCATGCGGGATGCAAATTGGCATTCATTACTGTAGGAATTTACAGGAGACAGAGGATGGTCTGGATGAAGTGTTGGACAGAGTAGAAAAGAGTCTACCATGCGGGGGTTGGGCACTTGGATCGTGGTCCGCTTTGAATTTTATTCGTATCTGGAATATTTGACCAGGGACGCAAGCGCCCCTGGTGGTGAGTGGTTACACTGACCACTCACTCCGCCGCCAGTCACTCGTCGTGTCCCGAGTCTACCGGGTCCTGAGCGAGTGGCGACAGGCCTCGCCAACAGCTGCCTCCTGAGTGGCGGACGCACCAGGGCCAAGCAACTGAATAGGCGGAATATGGCCACTAAAAAAGATGCGCGGTTGAGAAATGCCAACATTTAAAACTAAGTTTTGAATATAAGAACACATATAATTTTCTTAAATATACAAATAATAATTTTACGATCATTCTTGACTTAGAATTTATGGAACGGTGTATTAACGGAGTGGCGTATTGAGTATAATTGAAAAATATTATAATATTGACTAATGTTTGACAGTGATGAATTATTTTGATAGCAATGAAATAAGGATAGATGCTGTGTGCACGTGTGCAGACGTATACGCGTTTTTTTTTTACAATTATAACTGATGTAATGATTTTCAACACTTAAACTTTGAAGCTATGTAGTTTGTTTAATTTTTGAAAGAAAATATAAAGCATTTTAACATTGTGTTTTGGCTGTTCCGCATTGCAAAATAGATAATATTAAACATGTATTTCCAGCAACGAACGACCACAAAAAAAAATCAAGTTTAACAATTTTTACTTTCGTGTAGATTGTTAGGTTGCTTGTAAATACAGTAAAGTTCACTGATTACCTGTTACGTATGCCCGGCATACGTAAATTGATGACGCCAGTTGTAGCGCGCTGCGCGGAAAGCATAGCAGCCGCTCGGAAATGCTCGGCGACCTTCGTTGGGCGGCCTTTGTACCGGACATCGGGTGTGCGGCGTGTTCCGGTCATGTAGGCCCAGAACAATCTCCGATGTTTTTTACCTCGAGTTCCAGAGTATATAAGGCCCTGGGAGAGAGACAGCTCCGAGACGACAACCGAGGCTGCGGCCCGCGACTGCTACACCGTCAGATATCTCGCCTGCTTGCCGTCACGCTGCCCGAGCAACTTCGAACCACTTGGTAAGACTTGGTAAGACTACGTAAAACTGTTTGCCCAGCTAAGAGCAACAGCGTTAAGACAGCGATACCAGTTGGATCTAAAGTAAGAGCGTTAGTTACAGCAATGAGTTGGCATTCTTTATCTTCCTTGCTTCGTGGGGCGGACGAGTGTCGAGGAGACAATGAGCAATGATTTGCTTGTGAGCTGGGAAAGGGGGGGGAGGGTTTATGGTCAGAAGAGTCCAGGCATTTGATTTCACCCGGGTGTAAGTGACGAATAAAACTAATGTCGCTAAAAAAAAAAAAAAAACATCAACTGAACTGAAATGAGCAATAAACCAATAAGACATTTTTCTTCAGTTTGCGCAAATAGTTGGAAGTAGTTGAGACATAAGTTGCAAGACTTTGTCACGATACATAAGAAGGCTAGTGGATGTTAAAATTAAATCAAATAATCTTGTATGGTTTAGTATCACAGAAATAATTCTGTAAAAAAGGAGTTTGTCAGAATATTAAAAATGTTATTTTTTTTGGGTAGTTTAAAGGTGTGTTGTTTAAATACCATATATTGATAATTTGGAATTCTTTGTTTCATGACATCGTCCCCGAAACGTTCGCCGAAACGAATGAAAAAATCTCTGTGTCAACATATCACGTATTCTTTGTTAGTAATAACCAAGTTATAAGAATTTATTTTGGTGTCTCTGGTGTTACACCCTCTGTTTCCTTTTAAGTCATCGTTGTGGTAACTCAATGTTTGACATATTATCTAATGGTGGTAAAAGTGACGCAATGAGTCATTATTATGACTCTAGTGATATTTTATAGTTCAAAAATAACGTTTATTAACTATGTGGCTCGGAAAATTTCTGAACCAACAGCATAAGCAAGAGTATGCTATCAGGTCAAATTTACCGAATATTCTTTGATTAATAGTTATGTCAAAAAATTAAATAATTAATTCTATATGGGAAACCAAACCTTGACCTCAAGGTACACAGTCGCAAGCCACAACACCACCCCCGGAAATCTACTAAGATCCCTGGGCGTGTCTGTAACTACACTGTTAGAAATTACATTAGATATACGAACTATTCAACGAAGAATTCAACACAAATAAGATACGATTTCTTCATGATTTTTCAGATAACTGGATCTTCGTAGAAACTACTCCTGATTCCGACTTCCACACTCTGTTTTTTTTCCCCGCTATAATAAACAGGATAAACACACACGTGAACGAAATAGGTGTGTTTTTACATGAGTCTTAGTAGCCAGTTCTTATATATATACATATATATATATTCCAAGATTAATCTTGTGGGTTTATGTTCAAGTAAAGTTAAATTTGCCTTAGGAAGATAACGATGAATTTACGAAGACCCCTGTATATTTTGTAACCAGCGCAGCGGCTAAGGCGGGTACGGACGGCGCAAGTACATACCTGTCGATGCCGTCGACGGCGTAGCCGGACCCGAGGAAGCCGCAGTAGCAGCCGTAGCCCTTGTAGCCGAGCGGGTCGCAGCCCGTGGCGCAGCGCACCATGCTGTACAGGTCGAGCACGCCTCTCTTGCCGCGCGGGTGCTGCTGGCGGGGCAGCTGGCGCGCCGGGCCCCAGGGGTCGTGGCTCAGGCTCTGGTACACCGCCACCTCGCTCCCCGCCGCCGCCGAGCCCGCTGCAACACGGGGGCACACCGACACTCGCAAACACAACACGGACATCCACGTTTCTGAATCGTGTGTTTCTAAGTTACGTGTTTCTAAGTTACGCGTTTCTAAGTTATGTGTTTCGGTGTCGTGTTTATATTTTACGTGTTACTAAATTATGATCGTTCTGACTCTTGACAGTTCTAAGTTGAGTAAATTTTTTTCTCTCCAGAACTCCAAGTTATGACTGTTCTAAATTGTTTTTTTTTTCTAAAGTTATGTTTGAATCTCGGGCATCAAGAAGGTAGTATCCTAAATTATTTTGCTTCCATAATTGCTTCTTTTTGCTGTGTTCATTAAAGAAATTTCTAACATAAATATCGTTAATGTTTTGTAAAATTTTTTAATAAATTTAAAGCGTACTTTGTTGATGTTTTTTAGAAACTTAAATGTTAAATTTTATGTCAACCCTACCCTGATCAAAGACCATATAATCGTGTTATAAACAATTTTTATTTAATCGTTTGTGTGTAGCTTTTGTCGTGTAGTAGGTACTTTATTTGTTGTATATCTTTCATTATCTTTCCCAAAACCTTGAAGAAACCCAAGTTCGTAGGATTGGTTGAAAACGAATTTTTTTTTATGTATTTGCTCACAAACTATTTTAATTTATATTTTTAACATATGATGTTCTCCCATATACTATTGCTTATTATTGTTTGTTAGCATGGACCCTCCTACCGCCTTGAAAAATTTGGAATTCCGAAAAACGCCCTCCCTTTTTGAGTTGAATACGCCCTTTGGCCGAAGGCGTCAGAATTAGGTTCTCGGCTGGGTCGAAGATTTACACCTGTGGACGATTTTCTTCCCAGGTTCAGGCTTGGGTGTTGTATCGTCCCTTCATATCCATAGTGCGGAAGGCAATGGCGGGCCACTACAGAATCCTCTCGCCTAGTCTGCCGTAGTCTCGCCATGACCGATAACCTCTTGGCGATGTCTGGGAGTCCAAATTAGCCTCCGAACTGTTCCACCGATCATTATCAATGAAAACTTAACTTCATTCAACTTTTGTTTTGCAACGAGGATATAAATTTTCGTCAGTGGTATGTCGCAGAATCTTGCTAACATCGTATATTCTAATTAGCGAAGCATTTTTATTATACTGTGAGAAGAAAAGGTAAATACAGTGCAAGTTATTAACTAAGGGCGCGGTTACACGGGACCTTGAACTACTTCAGGTGAACATGTTTAAGTAAACACGTTTACAAACGCGAAAGTGTACGGTTACACGGTAGTTGCTGAAAAGTGTGTTCAGTTCTAAAACCTATTGTCTACTGTCAACGAATGAATGTGTTGTTGAGCGTCTCTATTTTGTATACAGTAAACGCGGGATTTTCTCACTTATTTATAAAGTATTATCAGCAGAAATGGAATGTGTTTTCATATTGTTCATTAATTTTTTACAAATCGGGAATTCATACAACATGCACAGTAAAATTTTATAACTTCTTTTTTTATTATTTTTTGATCGAGACTACCTATCTCAGTTTAAAGAAAATTAAGGTCAGGATCAATTAAAAATATTTTTTGTTGCATTCGGTAAAATATTACTCGAACTTGTGCCAGGAACACTTTCCATCTTGAATTTCTGCAAAAGACTGTTTATATTCTAAACAGCCAACCAGAGGCTGATGTAGAAGATATGTCGATCTGAACTACTTTGCCAACCTGTTTAAGTTAAATGGGAAATGGCCTCGAACGAAACATGTTCAGACTGTGTGTAACCGCACTCAACAGCTGAACATGTTCACCTGAAGTAGTTCAGACTCCCGTGTAACCGCGCCCTAAGACTCTGACAGGGAGATGTATGAAACTAAGTCATTTTCAAATTGTTGGCGAAAGGGTCACTCTTTTTCAATGTGAATAGAAACCCACCAGGAATTGACGAAAGTTTTAGTTAAAAAATAATATACAGATATATAATTCTTAGCCGCATAGGAAAAAAGAGGTTAAAAATGATTAAAAGTTACTGACAAGGGAAAACTTCTCTATTAAGTTGTTACAAAAATGTTTCTCTCAGATGATCAAAAATATAACTGCAGAGATACTGATCATCATGTTCAAGATCTCTAAGGATAGATTTTTAGTATAAATTCACTTTCTGTGGGAGAAAGAGACCCATAACTCACGATTTGTAACAAATCAGTACCCAAACGTTGAAAAGGGAATACATAAAAAAATCCATAACTTCCATATTTAAGTGAAGATATATTACAAATAAACCATTGAATAGGAGGTCAAAAAGTCATTGTATGTAAGGGAATAAAAATTACACAGAATGTTTGCAATAAGTTACAGTAAATAACTATAAAAAATTAGAATATTTTAAGAATAAAAAATTAAATTTACGAGGATAAAGAAGAGAAAAATATGCAAGATCAAAACACCGATACGTTAGAGGAAATTAATTTAACTAAAAAGTCATCAAAGTTAATTATTTTTAATCCTTGCTCGATTTAATGTTTACTGTTGATTTGAAAAAAAAAAGGTTAGTCAAAAAACTTCCCATTAAAAAATTAAACATATTTAAAACCGAAACCAGTAATATTCTGAGCATTAAATTTTCATCTATCTCTGTGATTAAATGTGTATTCGTAAAAGTTTAGTTAATGCACCTTGAAAGACTGCGACCAAACAGTAAGAGGGGAAGTACTGGAAAAGTCTTGTAGCCCTGCGAAGTGCCACGTCATCGGAATCTCCGACATAATACTCGCAGCTGCAAGAACAATGGCGTCCTAGTTATACCACTTCACGCAGAAGAGACTCTCAGGGAGCCCGCAGAATCCTCCAGTCTACTTGGGAAGGCAGCTAATCGGGATTTACGTGTCGGTAGAGGAGGGACGGGGGCACTACCTGCATATCGCCCCTCCCGCCGACCGGCCGGCCTTGTCGCTAGTAGCCTCGTATCAGTATTGTGTTTTGGAAATGTGCGCGTGCCACGCCCGGTCGGAATAACGGCCGCTGGTTGTTCTTGCGGCATCGCTCATGCCCTGAGATTGTTTCAGGACGTGAACGGGTCACCGGCGCGCCGAGTTACGCAAGGATTTCTTTTTTTTCCTTCCTCGGCCGAGCGCGTGCCTCGCGCGGGTGACTGCTGGACCTCAAGTGTTCGATACGCAGGGGCTGCTCTGCGGTGTTCCGGCTCTGCGAGTGGCAGCCCAGCCGTGGCTGCAACCAGGCTTTCCTTCCCACCGTCACCTCGCGGGGAGACCCGACATCCACTCACCCCCGTGTCACGCGCCCGAATCATGCGTATTTGTGCATATTCTGTGTTTTTTGACGTGACAAAGTCTTATTAATCGACGAACGCAGGCTGCACGCACGAAAAAGGATGACACATTGTCCCGTTACGCACATTGTCCCGTTACGCTCATTGTACGCTTGCGCCGCATCTATCTCTATTCCACTCGATTGGAACAACCATCGATTTGACTTTTTCGAGGCACATTAAACTTGAAACACTCCCATTCGTTTCCTACTTTTCCTATCATCGTCCTATCCTTAAAACCTTTTATCTGCCATTGTTCCACTTATGGAACATGATTTTGAGAATTTTTTTTTCTACAACAAAATTAAAATATTTCATGACACAATTTTTTCCTAGTTAAACAAAGTCCATTTTCAATTTACAGATTTTATTTAGTGACATATGATGTATTTCATAAAGGTAATCAATTTCTCAAAATGGCAAAATCAGATGCGGTGCGCACTCTTTATTGTTTTTATTTTTCTTTTGCTATAATAAAAATAAATTATCTATTTAGAAAGTTTAGGGTGCCTTAGGAAGTGTAAAAGAAATGATTCCACGTACGAGTATTCAATTATAACTTTTACTTATCTCACTGGTGTTCCAGACGTTTAGATGTTCCAGAAGTGGAACATTGGCGGGTTCTGGTTATTGCGGACCACTTTACTTATATGCGTCACCGCACGCCCACTGCGCATGCTTCTACTTGCGCCTCGCAGCCACAAACCGTACACGTCATCACACACCTTTCATGCGAGTTACTCAGTCTGCTCTAACTTAGTTTTCTTTCAACTGTCTAAGAGTTGTGTTATAAAATGCTGTCATTGCAGTATTTTTAGGTTACCTCTGTGCGTGTGAGGGCTTTTATGGCGAGTGAAACAGTGTTTCGTACAGTGAATGACGCACTTGACTACTTGAATTCTTTGAATGATTCTGACATCACTGACAATTCCGATGAAGAATACGATTTGTGTCAGTTATCTCCAGAAGAAAATGAACGATTGACGGATAATGAAGACATTGATGACAGCAAATTGGGAGAAGTGAAGCCGACTGACGTTTGTGGACAGGTAATTTTATTTATAAAATCATATGCATCTGTGTCCAATGAAACGCAGCAAGAATCATTTCCTTCAACTAGTAAAGAGATGCCTGCTCCTAAAAGAAATTGTAAAAGAAAAGCTAATCCAAAACCTGGAGTGAAAGGTAAACATATCCCGGAAAAACCAAACTGACAAAAAACTAAAAGCTTCAGTTATATCCCTTGAGCCTATTGACCTGTTTTTTGAGTTCATGAACAAAAAAACAAGAGTTGCAATTGATCAACCTCATCTCCTGAGGCAATATAACTATGACATGGGTGGAGTTGATGTTATGGATATATTGTTGGGATCTTACCGGCCAAAATTGCGTTCAAAAAAAGTGGTGGTGGAACTTGTCCTCCAACGTGCTCAACATGTCTGTTGTTGCTGCCTGGATTGTTCACAAAGAGCTTCACTCCATACAATCGTGTTTACATCTGGACCATCTTTCTTTCGGCGACAGGTACGTTTAGTTTTTTCTATTTTTTTTCTATTTTTTTTTTACTTAACATTTACCTAATCAAAAAAATTTGTTGTTCAGATTACAATGGCCCTCCTGTGAATTTCTCCTCGAAAGGAGGGGCCTATAGTTGGGCCAAAGCCTCGTATACCTCCTTCTCAACGAAAATCAGATGAACATTACTTGATTTCGGCATCACACGGAAGATGTGCTCATTGTATCTCCAATACGAAGAACCAATGCAATGACTGCAAGAAGAGGATCCATATTGAGTATTTTCCATATTTCCATGGACTGAAAGTGTAATAATAGACATTATTGATATGGCTTCACGTGTAAAAGATGTTGTTGCACTGTTGACACATTAAACTCAAAAGCAGCATTGATCTTGGGTGTTACCCCGTATTTCCATAAAAAAAAGTTTCCAAGTTGATTTTTTATATTTTTCAAATTTTGGGAAATAGCTATTTTATATTGTTATGGATATACATTGTAATGGGTTTATATAGTAATACATATATTTTAAAAACCAATTGACGATTTTTGTATAACCACTTCCTGCCAATGTTCCACTTCTGGAACATAGCAAAATAAATAGAATTTTTTTTCTTGTTATCTATCAATTTTCATTTCTTAATGAAACATTAAGTAAACATAATTCACAAGAAAATATATAATTTTTGGGGGGGATCTTGGGGTAGCGGGTAAAAGGTTAACAGAATAACACAGATTGGAAGACGTTAAATAGCAAACATGTATAAAATTTATAGTTAAAATAATCTCTTCGTTAAAGTAATAAACATTTTTGAATTAGTGAGTGCAAATAAAAGTAAACTTATCAATTAAATTGTAGATTTCATTTCACTCTTGCTTTGTATTCATATAAAATAGTGATAATTAAAAAAAAAGATTCAATTTTATTCATAAAAGTATGCAATCATTTCATCAATGTTTTGTTATGACGTTGTCACGTTAAACTATCGTCCGTAAATCGACTTTACAGACAACAAATTTTTTTTTTAAGTAATGCATCTTTGAACTCACTGAGGGTGAAAATTTAGTACGCAACAAACATCAAAAAACATATTGAAAAAAAGAATAACCTTTCGGCACAGTCAGCAGGCATAGATAGATTTCGAATTAAATGTTTATTTTGGAAATATTTTGGAAACTTCTATAATTTTTGGAACATTTTAATAACTTAAATTACATAACATATTTATGTTCTCCACTATTACAAAACAATCGATTAAATATGTGTTAATTTTCCATGCAGCGAAAATTTTACGAATATTTTCATCTCAGTGTAGGTATCCAGCATTGAATATTTTAGAACGCAGCATTGAATAGCTTAGAATGAATTTCATATTATATGCTAAGGTAATTATTTAATTTTTTGACCTTCAACGCTATTTTTACTCTTTTGGACTCATAACGTGGTCGTATAAAAATTTGCTTTGCACCAAGGTTTAAGATAAATATTAAGATGGTTTGAAATAAATTCAAACGAATTTTATACTAAGAAAGATTTGATTATTGTTATTTTTTTAAATTTCAACCCATGATTTTATGGTAATATATTGGTTCATCAAAAATTGTTTCAGAAATAATGATTTGCGAACAATTTCAACGTATTAGATAGTGTATCTACTAAGGGAACTATGATTTTTTTTAAAAATTTTATTAATAATTTTTAAACCCTTGTAGCAATGGCTCTTTTAATCAAATATAGTTTCAGACAAAAGTTTTAGATGAAAATTATCATATTAAGACACAATCTGTACGAATTAAAGGTTGTGCCTACGAAGGGAGTCATGATATTTTTTTTGTCCTCTAGCCCTTGTTTAATCAACCTCTTGCCGTTACGGTTGTATCAAAAATGTTTTAGACGAAAGTTTTTGGTATTACTCCTACGAGTTATAATACGTTCAAAAAGATGTGATGATATTGATCATATTATGGGAGTTATAGTGATTTTTATGTTTTTCAAAAAAACATTTCCTATTTATACCCGTTTGACTTGATGTAAGCTTTTGGACATACGCCATTGCTAAATCACATGTATGTCTGTAGAAGAAAACTACAAAAAACACAAAAGACAAAAACACAAATTAAGCAAAAAAATTGCTATTGTCAACAGAATATAAACACCACATAATATTCCATAACAGGAATATGGTCAACAAACAAAGAAAAGCAAAGAAAAATGGACTAACAGAACGAAAAAAAAACCACAAATGATGACAGCACAAAAATATTTAACCCCAAAAAAAATTTCAGTACAACAGTTGAAACGAGACAAAAACACAGCAAAACGAAAAGACGAAACAAACACAATAGTTTTCCAAAAAACAGAAGAGAACGAAAAAAAACAAAACAACCCACAAATGATGACAGCACAAAAATATTGAACCCAAAAAAATTCAGCACAACATTTTAAAGGAGACAAAAACATATTCAAAACGAAAAGACGAAACAAACCCAATAGTTTTCTAAAACAGAAACAAGCGACGTTTCTGCTATCTGCTTCCGTCCTCAGGCAGAGACGCACATGGTTCGAAAACACAGGTGGGTTCATACAACATACAACGGGCAGCTGAGGTATTTTCCAGCTGTACTTCTTCCCCTGACTCCATTGAGACAGCTGGGATCATGAGTATTCTCTCATGGTATGGCGCTCCAGCTACAGAAAAATCCCTCAACGAGTTTCGCTACAAATCATTCATCAAAATAGTTGCAAACATGAAGCCTGATCTCTCAACTCTCCCTCCAAGGAGCTGTTAAGCAGCATGCATTTCGGACATACCACCAAGTACAGCTGTGGTTAGGGGAGGAACATAATGGTGAGGCACCGAATTGGGGTTGGGAGAGGAGGAATGACCAACTAGTTTCGAAACTCTCAGAGTTGGATACCGCCCCTGAAGAAATCTTGAAGATGATATTTTGACGATGCACCAAAGGATGTGACAGTGGCAGATGTAGTTGTAAAAAAGCTTCGTTAAACTGCTCTGTGGCAGGCCCAAATTGCATGGGCAATTGCAAAAACGGAGTCGCAATATTAATTCCGGAAGAAGGCGATGACAACTATACTTTACCAATATCTTTGGACGATGTCTCCACTGCTGACGAAGATGAATGAGACTCGATCCTTCCGCCTCAAAAACACAAGATTTTGCCTTGAATGCACTTTTGTTTTCATTTTTGAATGACTATATATTTGTAATAATATAGTAAAACCTATAATTATATTCTAAAAAAAGGTTTTTGTTTCAATTGCTAAATTACATTGTTGAAGTGTTGTTATTTATCAAGATAGAAAATTACAGCAGTTAAAATGATTCATTGGAAAAATTGTATATCAAATTAAAGGTAATTTAACGCTCTACAAATTCATTTTTAATATTTTTTCTAAAAAATGATCGGGGGAGGCACTAGAAGCAAATGTTTGACTAAAAGAGTGAGATAAAAATGATTTTATCGAAAATTATGTTTTAAATAACGTATATCTCGAAAACCGTTGGGAATTCTACAAATATGTACAGAAAACATTTTATAGTAAATTTTATTACTTTCATTTTTGTTTGAATCATTTGTTTCTACAGTTCACCGCTTCTGAGATATAAGCGAAAAACCAAAACAAAGGGCCCTTTCCACCCTCCTCCCACCTTTAGCTCACCTCCCAGGGGCGGGGACTTTTAGTATGTTTACCTTCTAACTACTCCTAACAAAGTTCCAAGTCAAAAATTCTCGCATATTCCATGCACTCTACAATGCGTTTATTGACTGGACTGCAACAGCAGATGGGAAATCAAACACCATATGCATAACCTCAATAGCTACGCCTGATGGGCAGATTTTTGAAATTCCACTCGAACACCAACCTGCAAATCTACACCAAGCAGTTACAAATACTCCAAACTATGCCAAGGTCAGTAGATCATTAAATAAAAAACATCAAACACGGAAAATATGGATAAGTTTGACAGATGATAAATCAAAAACATATTTGGATAGAGAGCAAAACTTACAGTTTAAGGATTTTTACCTGGAAGAAATTGAGGAAAAAACAAAACGTGCTGAATCTATACCTAATGGATCAAATAAAAAATTGAAAAAAAAAAACTGTTAGAAAAATTTCTTGAAGAAAAAAAACTATATCTGAAACTCAAAATTTAGAAAAAATTGCAAAAGATTTCATGATTGAGAAATTCATGGGCAGAAACTCAAATGCTTACCAGTGGATTAAAGATTTCAACAAAGAATGTGAACGTTTCCTAATCAAAGAAGACAAAAAGAAAATATAAATTTTAAAATATTTCTTAGAATACTCCAGTGTAGTTTGGTAAAACTGCATGCAAATGAAACTTACAGTGGAATCGGACTGGAACAAATGGGAGAAAATTTTTTGTGAGACATTTGCAAACAAAGGATGGTCACCCATCAGATATGCTGACTTAGAATAAACATCAATGACTTCCCGAATATATTGATTTTCATAGCAGGATATTGCAATTATTGAATACTGTAGTTCTTCAACACGCTATATTGGATATATATTTTAGAAGCAGCCAATATCTACTCAAATTCACTTTAATAGTTAAGTAATGTAATAAATAAAAAATTGAGCCACATCTAGAGACACTTCTGAGATAAAACAATATTTAACGATTTTATTTTAACTGCAGCCAATATCTATTCGAAATATACTTTAATCGTAAATTGATTTAATAACTTCAAATTGTTTTACATTGTTATAAAATTTCTTTCATACGTCGATAAAGAAGTATCACTTTAAATTATAAATAAACAAAACTAAAAAGTAGAAAAAAAATAAAAGTTTTAAAAATCTAAAATGCACGCTTTATATAGAAAACCAAAATAAAAAATAGAAAATAATATTTTTTTTAGCTTTTCCTGTATGTATGTATGAATGTGATGAAATCTTCTAATTCAAGTTTCGCCCATTTCCAGACGTCCATATAATTTGAAATTGGCACACATATTAATAACAAATCCCAATACAATAACTTCATGACTATGATCTTTAGATTGGAGAGGGGGTGTGTGAAAGTTATAGGAGCACAAAACCACTACTTTCGAGCAATGGGCAATAAACTTGTGTTTGTGTATACATCAGTCCTGGGCATGAAGGAGTATTTCTTCGTCTTGGGGAGGAGGGAGAGATTGTTAAAAAACAAAAATTTTCACAATATCTAAAATCTATTTTCTTTCAATTTGGAGTGTTTCCGAGCCAATCGTGGACCTCACCTCCCCCTTTTCTAGGATGGAGGTCATTATTTGTCCCCGATTTTTCGAAATACGGGAAAATTTAAGTACTTTCATTTTGACGGGCTACCGTGATCTTGAGGCACCATCGGACTACATTGGATGGTAAAGGGGAGAGGGTAATTTCCCCCGAAATTTTAAGACTTTGAATATTTAATGCAATTCCAAAACCTCATACACCACAATTTTTCGGTTTGTTTTAACTTTTCTCTGTCTGGAATGACTCCGCCTGTTCTCTCTTCCTGACTAATGTAGACTGAAACATTACAATCATCATTGCAATACATTTCCTGGGCACACTGCATCTTCCATTGATTTTGGATGAATCTGTTTCACTCCAGATATATTGTTCACTTCACGCACCATGACGGCAACATTTACGAGGTTAAACTACTCGAGGCATATAGTTGAGTCTTGTCACCTTGCGAGACAATCCATAATTCAAGGCGGCTGTTCTTTGCGGTGGAAGGAAAAAAAGGCAATTTTCTTAGAATTCCTGGGGGAGGTGGCTGGGGCATTAGGTGCTGGCTGTTCCTTCAACTGTTCTTGCCCGTAGCCTTTACAGTTTTTTGTGTCCCGGATGGTGCCTCTGGGGCAGGGGTTGTCCTCGAGGTCTGGCTGGGTTCGCCATGCGCAGGTCGAGACACGCTTACTGGTTTGGAGCAGCTTACCTCTGGGGATGCCAGACTTGTTCCTGGGAGGGGGGAACTGGGCTGCTGGTCGTCGCGCTTTGCAGGACGGGAGCGCGCTTCCCTATCCTTCCTTTCCTGCTGGGGAAGGTCGCGCCGAGCCTTCTGATTGCACACCCTGCAGCCGTGGTGACTGGCACAGCGCGGGCCCTCACACCTCTTGCACTTTGCCTGGTCTCGCTTTCCCCCGGGGGGGCAGGCTGTTGTTGCGGTTTTTCCGCTACACCAACGGCGCACTAGAGTAGCCCGGCAGTCTGTTTGCCCACGTGGCCAAACCTCTGGCAATCATCAACACTGTATGGGATCCTTGGGATGCCTGTAATCCTCAACGCTTATGTTGAGGCCGGCAAAGTCAGTAATTGCATAAATCCTTTCTGAATTTAACATTTTGGGGTAACTTAAAAACTATCTTTTTGATACGTCGTCGGGTCTACCTGTTGGCCAGGAACCAAAAGCCTTGCACACGCAGACATATTTTAAAGAACTCGGTATGAAAGAGTTCCATGTCGGTGCTGCCATGTACCTGACATAACACATATTTATTTGGGATCTCGTCCCACTGTAGTCACACGGAGTACCCCGGTTTGGTGGTGTGCACGCACTGCACTGTAGTACTCGCCCAGTGTCAGTCGTGACTAGTAGCTCATTACGGCCTCTGTTCCTTCAAGGTCGCGTCCAGGGTGGCCTTAATCGTTAGGGTTTAACCTGGTTTTTCTCTGAACTGTTGTCGTTCTGCGCAGAGTTTGAGCTGCGGTTGAGCAGGGGTTCAGCAAGGGGGATGTGGAGCTTGCACCTGCACTTGTGGGCGCAGGCTTGCTGGCCAGAAGTCTGCGCGGCCTGTCAGCGGCCGATCACTGGATTGTTCAGTTGATGATGCGGCTTGCCTCGTTCTTCCCCCACTCCCTTTTCCCCCCTTCGTTTTCCCAGCTGGAGCCACGCTTCCTCATCAAACATTTCGTCATCTCCCGCGGAATCTCATTCATGGCGCCTGACTGGTGGTCCACGATCTCAAGTATAATAAAGCACAACACGCGGACACACCGCAGCTCACAAAACACCCACTGACCACGGCCTGTCGCCTCGGGTGTTTTCACGGACTTGCTCTAGAAGGTTTATTCTATTCCGACCGCGAAGCTGCAAGACCGAGCGACGAACCTCGAATGTGTCTGTCTGGGGACTCCTCAGTGTTCAGTAAGTGCTAGCGCAGTGCAAGTACCTACACACTGATCGAGTCCTGAGGTACCGTCGAGTGGGTTGCAGCTTACTGGGCAGTGCCGTAGTAGGACACGACAGTTATGGTAATGTTATATAATAAATACTACAAATACGAATTCTTGCATCTTCATTCGCAGACAGTTCTACTTTAAGTATAATTCTAGTAAATCAGGGTATTATACTATGTGTCATAAGACAGGAGTCTTAAATAATATTAAGTACTCATCACTTTGTAATACTACTATTATAATAACAAATAGCTCTTCAAAAATTCAAAATTAAAGCAATAAATACAAAAATTAAGTTTAGTCTCAGCTTATGATCTTAAGATTAGCCTAAGCAAAGTGCGCACATGCAAAAAAAATTATTTGCTGATGGCCCTGCGCACTATTAAATCTTTTAATAAAGTGCCTAGTGTGTAAGTTTGTTGTTTTTACTTCCTTGTCTAGTTCTAGTTACTGCTGGAAGCAGGGTTATGCGGGCCAATAGGCCCAAGCTCCTGACCCCAGCATGGTAGAAACTTTCAGCCCCTGAACCACTCTTCTTCCTGGACATCCTTCTTGTCCTGTATTGAACCTGCATCATTAATTCTTACCGTATTTCATCCCATATGAATGTATCTAGTGTTTTCCTTGTCTCTATGCAGGGCCCAACTTAACTGCTTGCAGTCTAGATCTAAGTTAGTGTAGTTAGTTATGACATCAATTGCTGCCATGGCTGGCCAATCCTAAAACAAATCAGATGATGCATGCTACCATTCATGCATGATTAGGCGTATAGGCTTCGGCCTGAGACGCGCATCGAGTCTTCCCTAACCCAGGCCCTTCGCAAACAAATAAACTTAGTTTTAGTTAAGTTAAGAAAATAAAGGCGGGTGGATGGAAAATGTAGCCACCCCCCACCTGGGTCACTTGGGTCTATGGTTACCAAAATCCAGATCCCCGCATGTGGGACTCTTTTCTACTCTGACCAGCTCTTCATCCAGACCATCCTCTGTCTCCTGTATTCTCCAATTGCATCCCGCATGTCTGGCCAGAGTTTTCCCTGTGTCTATGCAGGTTTTACCTGGGGACCTACTTAGCATAGTCTTAATGTAGTTAATAGGATGGAGGAGTTAGTAATGGCCAATTACCCCATGGCTGGCCAGTCCCCGCACAAAGCACACGATGTATGCGACCCACTCCCTGCATGACTAGGCGGATAGGCTTCGGCCTGAGACGCACCTAACGGCATTTCCCTAGCCCGGACCCCTCCTACATAATACACTTAGTTTCGGTTAGTTTAGGAAAAGCAAAAGTGAAACGTAGGCTTCCCTTACCACATATTTGTCTGATTGGCCGGGGGGATGGGGGGGAAGAATCCAAAGTATTTGCTTAACGTCGCTTGTACGTCGTCTTTGGAGTGGAGTCGCTTGCGTCACTCGGTGACACCTCGAACTCCAAGTATACTCAAATATTGCAATAAGGACAACATGGGAAACTGTTAAGAAATACGCAAGACAAGTGATGTCAGCGAAAATAGCGGCGTGGAGTGTACATACGGTTTGACACAATATGTGTTTTAAGTGCGTGAGACCAGTTTTAGCAGTTGTGTCTAGCGGCGTGGAATTGAAAATATTAACAAAAAATGCAGTTAGGTGTCTCGCTCTTCGCCAATGCTAATTGGCCAGTGTTTCCCACATTGTCATATTACGGTATTTGGCATACTTGACTTCGCCGCTGTTCTGAGCAGGTTCTCCACATGAAGAGTCTGGTTGTGTAGGTGACTGCACCTCATTGTTAAGTGTAGTCTCGTGACTTCGGGAATTATGTGAGATAGTTTGATTATCGCTTGGAGCTCATAAGTGAATATTTCTTTCGTAATAAAAAAACCCATGAAATATCACAATAAAATTTCGTCGATATGTTTTCATTTCATTATGATTAACATAATGATTTAGGAATATATTCATAAATGAAAATATATTTTTAAATAATTTATACTAAAATTATTCTATTTTTTCTACAAGGATATATTCTTACGTCAACTCAAAGAAAGCTTGTGTCTCTTATCTCTTTAATACCTTCTGAACTTATAAATAGTAATTTGTAAGATTCATTTCTTGTTGATATCATTGGAAAGGCACTTGTTTAAGTCACCTGTGGTTTTGTAGAGCAATCATCTTTTTTTTTTTAAATTGAAAAAAATTCTCCGCTGGGGCTGACAAAGACACAAAACGCAAGACACGTAATTAATCAAATTGTTGCACAGGATGTGAACTACAAAATGTAGACAAATGATGCAGTTGACCATAGCACACAATACTCATGGTAAAAATATTTGAGACTAGATGATAAAAAAAAATATTTGCTAACATAATTATGTTAAAAAAATGTTTCAAAAACATCTGTAGTTGCTCACGTAATTCGCATGGTTTTAAGAATACGAAATATTATTAGCCTTTAGGCCTATACGTACAGATGTTAACGTAGTAATAGTTTAGGTTTAGTAATTAGTACATTGAATTAAGTTCTACGACAAATTAAAGTGTAGGTTGAATATATTAATATTTTAATAGATTACATTTAATAACGCGTGTGATGGTTTTCATCGCAATACTTTGACGACTAACTTGGCGATTCGTAGGCCAAATATGTATATCTCCCGCGAACAAAAGATGATCTGTCGTTATCGGTGCAGACCACTGCTTACATAAAACCCGCGCTGCGAGGGATTTGTAATCGTCCACGCACACAACGTTCATTACTCCCGAGTCTCCAATCCTTTTTCTTAATATTATAAATTCGCAAGTGTGTTTACCTGTTTGCCCTTCTTTCACGCAGCAACGCAGCAAAGGATCGACATGATTTTGTGCATATAGATTGTTTATGGGCCACAGAGTGATATACCTACCATTCCATTTCTAAAGCCTGCCCCACACGACACCCATTTCCTTAGCAGTTTTCATGTAATTTTTATGCTAGCGCGCCTGCTCCCGTGTGGGTAACATTTCAGCACCCTTCCAAGGGGTCTGGCTCTGGGTATAAAAGTTTTAAACTTTCCTTTAAATAACCGCTGCAAAACATATGTAATTTTTTCTGTAAATATTGTTGTGTTTGTGTTTGTAAAGTGTAACCGTAAATAATAAATGTATATTTTTTTGGCAAAGGAGCACCTGGTGCTGGCATGCCAATCAATCATGAAAATGTAAAAATTGTGTCAATGCAAAAATAAAAATCTTTTGAATTGAATTGAATGGCAGCGGTAGAAGGGTGATTTTGAATGTGGTTCGAATCCTCATCAGTCCAATTTTTTTTTAGTTTTTTTTTAAATACCAGATAATTAAATTGTACATACTGTGCTTTCTGCAAATATAAATTATTAGAATTAATTTATGATATAATATTATTAACTACATTTAGGTGTCTCAGTCCATTGATTTTATTCATAGTACTACGCACCTAGATTTATTTTTACTTTTAAAAAAGTAAAGTAAAATCACATGTTCACAAATAATTTAAACCAAAAGTTAATTTTATAATTAAAACGCCAACGTTTATTAAGAAACGAGTGTCCATAAATTAATAATGAATAAACTGATACTTCATAGCGACACACCTGTGAGGGTAAAAAAAAACATGCAAAATGTTTTTCTTCACCTAAGATTTAAATTTATTACGCGGTATGTGCGTGTTTATTTGTCTCACTGGGTTACAAAAAATATTAGT
Organism: Bacillus rossius redtenbacheri; assembly: GCF_032445375.1. Taxonomy (NCBI): domain Eukaryota; kingdom Metazoa; phylum Arthropoda; class Insecta; order Phasmatodea; family Bacillidae; genus Bacillus; species Bacillus rossius. The sequence continues at coordinate 12,783,898 of NC_086336.1, read as the reverse complement.
TACAATTCCTCTAATTATGTAGTTAAATATATAAGTAATCAATAAATCTTATATATAACATATATGAATCGGTAGCATTTTTTTACTATTACAATGAAATTAGCTTGATTAACTGTATAATTAAATTAATATTAGAATTTAAACCGTACATAAACTACATTTAGTAAACCCAATGTCCCTTGTATCATTTAAATTTATATATTTTTAGATTTTGAAATTAACCTACAACTTAAAAATATATTTGTAATTCCAAAATTGCTCTTAATTTGTTTTTAAATACTAAACCAATTTTGTTATTTATTTGCAAATGAAAAATATAAGATAAAATATCAAATAATATTTCCGCAAGTTACATAATTTTTAACCTCAAACAGGTGTAACTTTCACTTTTTTTTCAGTATTTTGATAAGTTGACTACGACAGGTTTATCCTCCCCTGATATGTTTGCTTTGGTCGGCAACTGCGTTGGCTGGTTTTCTGTTAGCATTCTAGGTATCGTGTGTATGGAGTTAAGAAATCTTTCTGCGGTTCTGCTATACAAATTTTTATGAAAATTTTTATACCCATGGGTATAACAGAAGTTATAGCAGAAAATGGGCATCGTGTGGGGTGGGCTTAAGGGAGTGAAAAATGAGTAAATTCAGTTTTAAAATAGAAAATCATTGGAGGTAGGTCATAGACACAAAAACAGTAAGTTTGTGTCATTTCTCTATGCCCACCTCACGGTCATGTAGTAAGGTCTGGCAACTTCCTATCCTTCTCCTTGGCGAAACCCGCCAGCTTAGTTCGCTCGCGGCTGCTAGCGAACTAAATACGCTAATAAAATATTGGTTTAGAAATTCGTCAATAGATGGCATTACCTTGAATTTGTCACGCGCTATCGTTTGGTGCGTCCGTCACGTCTTGCCTAGGAGTTACTTACCTGCCTTCCCACAACATGAAGCTGATGATTGGCGCCCCGGTTTTGCTGATGCGTAGCCTTGATGCACCGAGACTGTGCAATCACTAGGACTTAGAAATAAAAATTCCCGTTTTTCAAGTGTATGTCCTACAGACTTGAAACTCGGTAGTGATATTTATTATATTATCATGTGTTTAACCATGTTATGCTAGAGGAATTGTGTTTGCTAAGTGTCCGTGAATTTCTTTATTACAATTGTATGATTTTTATATTTAATATTAATATTGGAGTCTTGACAAAATATTTAAGCAATAGGTTAGACAAAAAATTCAAATGTATATTCTTATGCCACACGTAATTGCAATAAGTTCCATTTGCAATATATAGGAGGACTGCTTCAGCTAAACAGTCAATTTATGCTAACGGTGTTCAGGAATACAACAATTTGCCAGTTTACATTAGAGAATGTTCACATTTAAAAATGTTCAGGAAACACTTACGAAACTATTTGTTATGCAAAAGACAGCAATGACTTGAATACCAACTTATAAGTCGGATGGTGCCTATATATGTATACCAAGGTGATTTTGTATGTATACGATGTTATAATGTTGTCAGTATTGGATGTATGAAACCTATGTTGTATTTTTATGTGATTATGTAAGTTTCTAACAATAATCAAACACAATACACACAATGACATGTAGTCAGGATGGCCGAGCGGTCTAAGGCGCTGCGTTCAGGTCGCAGTCCACTTCCGTGGGCGTGGGTTCGAATCCCACTTCTGACATAATTCTATTTTTGATATTTTCTATAAGACGGAGCCAAGTATATGTATGTAACTAATGGAAATACCTGGCTTTGCTCGAGGTAAACTTGTACTTCGTGAGGAAGCTTATTTTAGTCCATAAACGATTTAAAAATACAACAATATAATAGCCGTTGCCATGGAGACGAAGAAAGTATTAACATCACAATTTTGTATAATTTTCTGTTGGAATTTGTGCAATTGTAGTTTTTAACACCCTCGCCATCCGCACAGGAACATAATTTTCATCTTATCACTTCTCAGGAGATGCCTATCTAGCAAAACAAATATTAGTGCCAAATTTAAAAGTCTGCAGGTCTTATTGTGTTCTAAAGAAACCGTGATGAGTAAGTCAGTGAGTTAGTGAATATTATTTATTTATTTTGAAGAGTATATTTACAAAGGTTCATCATCGTAACTTTTTTATATACATGTACACACACATACATTTATGAGCTATTCTTTGAGTAATCGTCAATTTTGTGTAAATATCTAACCTCTGTAACGAGAAAATTCATGTTTTCCGATGCTGCAAATGAACTTATAATACGAAACTTGAACACGAAATTTAACATATAAATATATAAAGTAATCTCGACTGTAATAAATATATATACGCAAATTGTCTCTTCATCTAAATTTCTGGACCCGGATCACACATAGTTCTACACTCGCCACTATAATTCGCTGCCGGACCATCTACGTTGACTATATAATCATTCGTTTTGCAGAGAGAAAGATTAAAGTACATAAAAGCAAAAAAGTGAAAATGATTCGTAAAATATTCTAAAACTTGGCTCTGGATTCGAATTTTTACAACGAATTTACACTACCTTAGCTGGTGTAATAAGAGAAAACACCAAATAAATTATACTTGGCGTAATAAAAAACCAACTTTAATATTGAATTTAAATTATGTATAATTCAATAAAAATAAAATATTAAATAAATACTCAGTATATGTTATTTGTATCGACATATGTATCAAATTAACTATACAATTTTGTAAAAAAATATTTTTATTAGATAAAAATTTAATTAATATTGAAAACAAATATTCTCTTTGTTTATTCTAAATCATCAATATTTAATATTTATTAAATTATAATAAAATAATTTATAATTCTACATACAGGAACATAACCTCAACAATACTCCCATGAAAACTAATCTTTCCAGAGACAATGAAAGCTTACAAGCAAACTGATATCGTTATACACTTGGGCACATAACCTCGCTTATATAAATACACTTGGAAAATGTTTATAAAAATAATTTATTTCACTAATCTTAACAATAAATATATATTTAATAATATGGATCAGTTGTCAATATCAACACCAAAGTATAGGATATATATAAAATGTAGGCTATATATATTTTTTTTTGTATGTAGCCTTTTTTCATCCTGTGAAAATTTATTTGCATGGCGCACGCGCACAGTAAAAACTTCACTCTCATAATGTTTTCATGACGCGCGTAAAGATGTGAAACCAGCTACCGTGATGAAGTCACAGGAGTGTCGTAGAGTGCAAGTGACGTCACCGGCGTGGAGTCACCGGGCTGCGAACCAGCGGCGGTGAAAGTGTCAGCTCCCGCCGCGGGTGGCTGCTCCCTCGAGATGGCGACTGGCCACCTTCAGCCCTCCCACTCCGACACTCGGCTCACACGGCTCCGCTCAGTCCAGCTGGGCTCAGACCGGGAAGCCTACGATTCACTCGTCCTTCTGAACATACCCGAATGGGAAGCCTTCATTTCACAGACGAGAGAGCCACACCCGAAGTTCCCCGAAATTCATGCTCACTTTTTTTTTCCGTACCACAACAAGTGTATTTATTTGGGATGTAGCTTACGCATACGTCATACGCCGTTCTATCTCATTGTATAAACCGGTGTGGCATTAAATTTTGCAGTCGATTAGGATAGGTTAGCTACATTATAAATACTTTAAAACATTGTGGATGGTTGGTTATATTAGGTAAGTATAGCTACATTAAAAATACTGTAAAATCATTTTATGGTCGCTTAGCAAATAACTTTTTGATATGTAGCTATCCAGCGCTAGAAAACCGTTTAAATGATTTCGCAGTATCTTTAATGTAGCTATCCTAACCAAATCAACCGTCCACAATGTTTTAAAGTATTTATAATGTAGCTAACCTAACCTAATTGACCATTAGTTATCATGAGTTGTCCAAAATAAACATTCATGGACACACAGCAAACGAAAAATATGGCGGCGTACAAATAAATACCGTTGCCTTGTTTATGGTTTTTCCTTTTATCAACACCGCATATTTATTTACTATTTATTTTCCTAACCTAACTAAAACTAAGTGTATTTAGGAGGGGTCCGGTTTAGGGAGGGACCTAGGTGCGTCTCAGGCCGAAGCCTATACGCCTAGTCATGCTGGGATTAGCCATGCAGGGAGAGGGTCGCATGCATCATGTGCTAGGAGGGGATTGGCCAGCCATGGCAGCGATTGGCGCCATGACTAACTCCCCTCACTATGTATTTACAATGAAGGAAAAAAAAAAAACGAAGATGCACGATTGGGCGTTTGGCTCTCTCGTCTGTGAAAAGTAGGCTTCCCACACATCACGAAGTTGCACGAACGTGAGTATTCGGGTATGTCCAGAGTGCTGTGTGAATCGTAGGCTTCCCGCTCAGACCAGCTGCTTATGGCTCACACCGCTCCGCTCAGACCAGCTGGGCTCAGATCAGCTGCTTATGGCTCATACCGCTCCACTCAGATCAGTTGCTCATGCTGAAAAAACAGTCTGCGACACGTGTGCACAGCCTGTGCGAGCCCTTGTGTTCGAACTTGGGGGCTCGTGGAGGTGCCGTCCATGACCTCTGGCCATCGGATGATTCTGTTAGGGGTTTGACTTGTTTCGTGAAAATGAAGTTGGGGTGCCGTTGCTGGGTTGTCTGCTGCACGCGTGTGGTGCTGCCTCGCCGGCTGACCGCTCAGCCAATCACGCGGCACTGAGGCGGGCGGTGCGCCAGGATGGACTTGGGGCGTTTGTATTTCTGACTCGCGGCAAACAAACTAATTAGATAACTTGTGGCTCAGGATTTATTAATGTAACCAAACAAAAAAAATTAACTAATGTTTGTATTATATAATTAATTTATAGGTGTACACAAATACCTTTCCCCTTCAAGTTTAATATAGGCTGGAAGCCTGGCGGTAAACGACACAAATAAACCAGCGCACCCCCCTCCCCTTTACAAACCCAATTCTGACATTAAGTCCTTGTGCCCAACTCCCGCATGGTAAACTCTACTCTGTCCTGCTACGTGGCTAAGTGCGCACAGATTAAGTGGAATATAGAGTAGGGTTTGATTTGGCACGCAAATTCCAAAACGAACAAAAGCATTAATAATAATATTAATGGCTAATATTTATTATTAAAGAAAGTAAAATATATTTTAGACTCCAACACTATTCCAGAATAAAAATTATGTTTAGAGAAGAAAAAAAAAATTTAAAGTTGCCAGTACCTACAAATGTCACTGCCTTAGCTATGAATAACACAGAAATACTCCGAGCTACGGTCAGCAAAAAAATACAGCCAAGATGTTTATCAGCATCCGGAGCGGATAGAGTCAATGGGAGGAAGAAGATGGTCGGTGGGCCAGCAACTAACCTTCTGTGTGAGATGTAGACGATATGTATGTGCGATTTGTCTTTGGCTATAGCAAAAATATTCAGAAATTGTGAAGTGGTTAGTTAAAAATGAAACGAATTAACGTGAATATTTATGCAGATAAGATAGATTATTATTGTTTGATAAATAAATAAAGTTACAAGTATATTGCAGAAAATTGTGATTTTCAGTTAATTTTTTTTTGTAATGAGAAAGGTCTCTGTGTCCGGAAGAAAGTGCAAAGCAAATGTATGATGGATGTTTCAGACATTGACATATTTTATAAGTACAATTTTGTCTCATTGTTGTCAAAAAAGCACTTTTAACTGTTTCTGTTAAACAAATATTTCCATTAACACCACGATATGAAAAACTATAATCAGTATGATATTTTTTTTGTACTTGGCTTTACGTTTTGGCGAAAAAAGAGTAATTTGAAAAAAAATAATTAAACAACAAGGACTGAATCGGCCTTTACCTTCCGTAATTAAGCGGCCGAGCATTAAAATGTAATGACTCTGGGTAACCACGGAAAACCAAAACTAAGGTGGCCGGATCGAAATTGCATGTCAGTTCCTCCAGAAAGCGAGTCCAGTGTATCACTACGCTACTTCACTGTGTTCCGCACTGTTGTGAGAGGTGCATTTTTCGTTTGTGTTGGATTGGGGGGGGGGGGGGGGGGGGGGAAGAAGGTTTGCTGTCATTGCTTAGAATCACACAATTTATATAAACAATTACTTATGCCATTTCTAAACTACGTGGTTCTAGCTTATAATATTTCTGCGTTAATGTGTTTTCTTAGTTATGATATTTATAAGCTATGAAAAAAATTGTGGAGTGTGTTTCTAAGCTATCAAACTTTAAAAATATATTTTCCAATTTATCGCGTTTCTTAGCTGTATGGTTGGGTGTTTCGTATTTATAAGTTATGACCATTCTAATTTATATTATACTAAATTGTGATTGGTCTATGTAAGTTATGTGTTTTTATTTAGTTTGTGATTTTTCTAATCTAACTTGTGTATTTCTAAGTTATGTTGTTTTATCTTACGTTTATCTAAGTTATGTTCGTTTTTACTCACGACAGTTCTAAGTTGTTCTTGTTCTAAGTGATTTGTTTGTAGTTTGTGATTTGTATAATCTATAATACTTCGAAGTTGTGTATTTCTAAGTTATATTGTTCTGTCTTAAGTATTTCTAAGTTATGTTCGTTTTTACAACAGTTCTAAGTTAGTTGGTTTTAAAATTGTGCTTCTTATAAGTGATGAGTTTGTAGTTTGTGATTATTCTAAGCTATGACAGTATACCAAGTTGTGCATTTATAAGTTATAATGTTTCTAACTTGTGTGTTTTTAAGTTATAATCGTTTTTTTTTTTCATGAAAATTCCAAGTTATGTGGTTTTTATCGAAAATTCATGGTGGTGACTGTTTTAAAGTGTCACTTTCAAAGTAATGTGTGGAACTCGGTTCGGGTCAGGCTACAAACTCTAAGGAATTATTTGTCACGTCACCCTCAGGGGAGAGATTGCATCGCCGGGTTGTTGACCACGTGGCTTCGCACGGGCGGGAATGTCTACAAGGTCGACCCACGCGCTTTCTCTGAGCACATGTTCGATGTTGTGACTGGTCATCAACGCCTACCTGGGCATACACACGGCGCGCAGAGCTTCAGGAAAAACAACGCGATTTGAAAACTACTCAAGATATCTGAGTGGGGTCTGATTGCGAGAAGTATTTAAGAGTTCGCTGAGGGCCGAAAAAATTTTTTTGTTTCCGTATTTAAGTTATTTAACTGTAGTTTTAGAAAAGTGAAAATGGCTAAAAGGCGTGTATTCAGAATAAATTTTAGGCTTGAAACTTCTAGTTTAGATATTTGAAAGCACGCAATGGGACTTTATATTCTATTCTCCGTCATATAATGTTACTGTCACAGCTCAAATTTCACAGTTATCCTGTGACGACGAGAAGACTGCGCGCCAGTCCAGAGGAGACACCACGCTAGAATCACCAGCGAGCGTCGCTCTTATCAACCTGCCTCACTAACACAGATACATCCTGAATAGACGGGCCCCTTTATTTGGGTTTACGATTACGCATTTAAGAATTAACAATACAAATTAAAAAACTTTTTTTAAAAATATTATTCTATTTATGTCGTTAAAGGACTGTGTGTAAATCAGCTCTCAAATTAAAAGCTAACAGAAAAGGTTTTAGTTAGTATTTTTCCTTAATAATAATAATGGGAAAGCTCCAATCAGAGCACCAAAACATGTGTAGTTGGCGTAAGATACTGTTTGCTTGTCGAAAGCAAGTATTATATCATATGAAAGGACTCAATACCGATGATAAAACTGTTCAAGGTAAAAAGTATGTGCATTGGTTTAAATTGTTAAGAAAAAAAGCTATGGAAATGCCTATTATTATTTAAACTAAAAAAATAACCACTTTTAAAAAATCGGTCTGCTTGTTCATTTGTTTATCTGTTCGTTACTTTGTTTGATCCAGGGATAATTGAAAACTACTTGATGGATTTTGTTGAAACCTTTGTTATTAGTAACATATTTGGCTAATTTAAACACTGGGCTGAATATAAATACAGAACTTGACAACGTAGGGGGTGAAAAAGGGGCAAATATGGTTTTAAGATAGTTAATTATTTCTTAAAATTTAACTTACCATAAGAAAAAATACTGATTATCAATAATAAACATACCAAAACTACTTATCATAATTTTACAATTTTGAAAAAATCAACTCCTAAGTATGGTTTTAAATTGAAAATTTTATAATTCCTAATCTATTAGAACTTGCGTTAGAAACTAACAAAGAACAAATGTGCATAAAGTATTAAAATCTTTTTATTGATCGAAATTCGTTCTTTAAGAGGTGAAATGGGGGTGAGTTTGGATTTGTTTTAAACAATCGTATGTGCGTATCTCCGAAACTAACGTGTAAGCGTTTGAGACTAAGAAAGAACAAAAGTCATATAAAGTTACAAATTATATTTCGTTTCAATTTTTTCGAATTCGACCTTTAAGAAGGAAAAATGGGGTGAGTTTTGTCTTATCATCAAAAAGTCATATCTCCAAAGCGAATCATGTTGGAGGTAACAAACTAAGCAGGATTGACATATCAGAGTTACCTTGCAGGTCTTTATATGTTATCAAAATTCGACTGCAGAAGTAGCGAAACGGGAGTAAGTTAGTTTTTAATAGTAATAAATCATATCTACAAGCAAATAAAAAGGAAAAATGAGCGAGAATAACATACATTATATGATTTCATAGCATGTTTCAACCTTTACCGTTTATTTATATTCGGCCGCAAAATGAACTACCTTCTCTTTTTTTAACATATTCCAAAATATCACTTCTTAAGTTGTAACATAAGAGAATATTTTTCAAAAATTTATATACATATATATATAATTACACGTGTGTTTTATTGCATGCCTAAATATATTTACTAATGTGTGTGCCTGGAAGTTGGCATCAGTAAGTGGACTCAGTAAGTCACGAAAATAAAATAACCAGGGGGTGGTCACTATCATGGTAATCGGGTGAAGCAGTATTTTTTCCCTTCAGATAATTGTTGCACCAGATTGGTTAAACTCCCAAAACATTTTCGTTTTGTTGTGTTTTTGTCTCGTTTCAACTGTTGTGCTGAATTTTTTTGGGGTTAAATTCATCATTTGTGTGTTTTTTTTCGTTCTCTTAGTCCATTTTACTTTGTTTTTCTTTGTTTGTTGACCATATTCCTGTTATGGAATATTATGTGGTGTTTTATCCTGTTGACAACATCAATTTTTGCTTAATTTGTGTTTTTTGTCTTTTGGTTTTTTTGTAGTTTTCTTCTACAGACATACACGTGCTTAGCAATGGCGTATGTCCAAAAGCTTACATCAAGTCCCAAAACATTGGCCGAAGTTTAGTGTTTGAACTGTGGAAACAGTTTTAAGTTACTTTATTTTTTTTTATAAAAGTGACGGTGATTAATGATGTCGAATCTAATTTATACTTGCCAACCATCTTCGAACGTTATCAAGCTTCATTTCCGCATTGTTTTGGGCGGCTGACGGATCCTAGCTCCATGGAAATGACCCAGACGGAGCCTTAAGGGGATTGGTGCAGGACAAAAAACAGTCATTCGTCAGAATTTGTTGGAAATGAGCTGAAGTGTTTTATAAATGCTTGTTTATTACTACTGTACGGCCAGCCAGCACGTATATAAGCTAGCGGGTGAGATTTGGCAAGTTAGTGGCGAGAGAGCTTCTGTGAGGGGAGGTTGTCGAATGTTGCAGCTCTGAGGCCTGCCATCTAGCGGGAATCTTTCGAAGGTCTTCCACAATATCGCCTTTCTCTCTCTCTCTCTCTCCAACACGGACACCCAACCAGCTCTTATCTTCGCTTCACATCTCGCCCTATCCTTCATTCTCGGATCAGGTAGCCGCCCTTCCCCGCGTAGACTTTCGTGTTACTCCAGGAAACCAAGACAACCTGTGAAAAATTTGTCCAAAGCTGAATTTTTGTACTGTGGTAGAGTTGACTATGCTTAATAACATACCGAAAGTTTACCGCTGAAGACCTTGTGCGTTATCACCGAAAATTTGCATTTAAGTCCTAGGTGACAGCAACTTGCATCAGTCCATTAAAATGCTACCCATTTATACCGTTTTTAATTTTGACTGTCCGTAAACTTACCAAAATAATCTAGAAACTGTAATACGCCCATTAATGTTAGAAAAAATTTAAATTTTTAATATTTAAGATATGATATAAATCGATTAATTCACGCCATATATTTATTTTATCTTTGCCACCAAGATAAAAATACGATTTACACCGTTTTGAAGAGCCCAATGCGAAAAAATGTCTAAATAAATGTTTTTAATTATACTTTTAGATTTAAGATAGTATATTTATAAAGAGTCTAGCATAATTAGTTGCCTCATTAAAGCTGCCCGAGCGTTGCAGTGTACTGCGGCCGTACTGATCTTTCACGGCCGGCGGGCTTTGAAACACGCTGCGTACTGCGACACTCAATAAACTTGGTCTTATTTAGGAATTACTTAAAATATATTTAATGCATATGATAGGGTGTATTCATGTTACATCTATTGAGATATACATATTCTTTTTTCTTATATGAAAGATTTTTGATACAATAAAATTAACAATAAACAATTTCTGCTTGGAACTTGTAAATCAAAATTCTAGAGGACCTCTGGTTTTATATATGTGTGTTCGTATTTTGTTACAAAATTTTATTATTAAAAAATATTTTAATACCAAAAAATATAATTATTTTTTATTTCTAATACATTATATTATTTAAATCAGAACTGTGAAAAATTTTAATGTAGCCTATATTATAAAATATATATATTTAATTATATGAAATTAGTTTACTACATAACAATTGAAGAAAACGATACACCGTAAATGTGCTTATTGAGTTTTGTCACTTTTATAACATAATTCGTATGATAATATTATTTTTTTTCCAGAAAATAAATAAAACATAAGTTGTGTTGTAAAATGTATTGATAGAATTACATATTTAGTATTTTTTTTTCTAAGTTAATTCATTGGAGTACTGCGCCTAGCTTACTTCGTTGAATTGCTAGTGGCAAAGAGCGGTGGTGGATGTTTTTGCAAGAGTTTGACCGTATTTTATGACCCCAGCTGTGAGAGGGTGTTCGTCCCAGAAATCTTAACGGTCAAGGAAAATAGCCTTTCTCTGTAGTGACGTACGGGTCTGCTACTCGCGCAATATCGTCAGTTTATCACAACTTTCCGGGAAGTTCTATTGTTGTTATTTATTTATAATTTAGAAATTAAAGAGTCGATCATACAAACATTTTTAACTAAGCAAATCGCATCCTGGAAGATTTTTATCTACGTAAGCAGCAAAAATCACTTGCAGTTAGGAAACTTTTATTCTTTCAGAGTAAAATTCAGTCTGGAATTACCATACATTAAAAACCTTAGTTTTCTGGAGCAAAAAACGTCCCAGCACGAGCGACTAACACTGCTGCACACACACTACGCTGCTTGAAATACATCAGTGGTCAGACTATTGTACCAGAGACTCAAAATATACACATTTAAACCTTTAAAAAAAAAAACACACAGACAATATTTATAAAGTGATTTTGACGCTACGCTCAACATATTTATGTAACATGTAGTCAAATTTCTATAAAAAAATATATTTTTCTTACCTTTTATGATTAAAATTACCAATTTAATAATAAGACGTTTAAACATTGAGGTGTTTATCACAGTTTCCATGTAGGACATTCTTTTATATTACTTTGGTGCCATAATGAGAACCGGCTTAAAAAAGTATTAAAGTTATTAAATTTACGAAAGATTTTTGTGGATCATTGTAGAAATCATCATTAAGGACTCAACTGCTCATTATTGGTGTGATCACAAGGTTTCATCGGTACACTTTTAACGTGTTACTAAGAAATGTTCATTCTACTACTGTACAAAATTTTTGCTTTGGGATAATTTTCCATGTATTAAAAATTTTTGTTTCTTAACAGTGAAATTCGTCCCGACCCGAGCCTACTTCGACCACCTCGCAGTAGTATACACTACGCGGCTCGGATCGCTTTAGTGGTCAGACTAATTGTATGAGACACTTAAAAAATATACCAATTTAAAGATAAATAAATATGCAACAACGTTTACTTTAAGCGATTTCCACGTTGGGCTCTTTAAGTTTATGTAAGATGTATTTATATTTCCTTAAAATTGAATGAAAGTGAATTCGTTAACTTTAATGATTTAAAAGGTATATTTTATAGAAACATATTTAAACTTTGTGCTTTTTATCACTATCCTCAGATAGGGCAATGTTTCTAGATTATTTTGGAATCCATACTGACGGTCTACTCCATAAAGTGCATTTGCAATATCCATTATTGTGGATCGTTGCAAAAAATTGTCATTTTGGACTTAACTGCTCGTTTTTGGTGTGACGCACAAGGTTTGCGGCAGTACTTAAACTTTTGACATGTTACTAAGAAATTTTCATTCTACTACTGTACAAATTTTCGGCTTTGGGATAATTTTCCATGTATTAAAAACCTTTGTTTCTTCACAGCGAAATTCGTCCCGACCCGAGCCTACTTCGGCAACCTCGCAGTAGTATACACTACGCGGCTCGGATCGCTTTAGTGGTCAGACACATTGTACCAGGCTCTCAACAAATAAACTAATTTAAAATTTAAGAACTAAATCATGATCGTAAAATGGCCGCCATGGTGATTTGCGAATTTATGGAGAAATAAAAGCAGTTAAAATCTTATGTAGTTTCCAAGAGACATTATTACATCACCAATCATCTAAAGTAACAGGTTTACAAAATTTCAACATATTCAGTAACTAGTCAGTTTTTTTTCAAATGTGTTAGTATTAACAATCTGGACCATATCTAGTCTGTGAGGTCTGTATTGTTACAGACTATCTGTATTCCGGTATTTGGATTTTGAAGCTACTTAATGATTCGCTTTCAATGTCTATTAAAATATACCTAATGTTAATTGCAGGAATATTTCTACTCGATTACAAAGTTATAATTCCTGAACATTTGTAGCAGACACATTTCAATGTAACACTTACTGATTTTCGAGTTGTGTTGAGGTTTCACATGCGTGGCCCCTGCTCTGGTAACAATGAGTCATCACAACCGGTGCCGTCTGTACGAGCGTCTTCACAAGTTATCCTGAAATATGTTCTTAAATATTAATTCAAGTGAATTCTTAAAATCCTACACACCTTATCTTAAGTGTCGTAAATGAATCATTATATTTTATAAATCCATATAATATAGGAGCCATAATGGCGCGAAGCAATGGACGCGATACGAATAATATTTTTTTTTTTACCAACCACTACATCAGTAAATATTTGTGGTTTCCATTCGCTATGAATTCAAGCATGTAACATGTGTACTGCTTCTTCAATTCGGCCACAGTTAAATGGGAGGCTCTGAATCACTGAAAACTCCTCAACAAAATCAACGATGAATCACAGGCATTACAACAAACAGTTGTCACAAGTCAAGTAGCCAATGAGCAGGTGACATTTTTCGAGTCCGTAGAGGATTGTTGAGACTATCCTACAGGTCAATGGCAACGCGCCCTTACGCGCATGGTTAATACCCCGCATGAGTAGAGTGTAAAGGCGTAAGCATGAGACACATCTAGGTCCTCATCTAACCGCGCACACTTAGATTTAACTCAGGATAGGGTGAAAAATATTTACTAATTTTGCAGTCCTAACAGTCACCAACGAATAGCCAGCATAATAAATAAATAAGCTCACGAATATTGTTCGTGAATGAAGGCGAAGCTGATACTTTGGAAACGTTACCAGCAGATATTAAATAATTTTTAACTATTATTTACGTAGCTTACTTGTTAAAACTGCATTCATGTAAACTGATTTTGTGTGAGACTATGTTGAGTGTTTTCTGCTACACTTAGTTTTCTGAAAAAAGTCTATTGTGGCTTAATAAACTTGTTAACATTGGTGCCTGTCATAAAAAAACTCAAACGTAATTATTCGGATACATGTTGAGTATAGTTAATGAATGGTTCACGCATTGCTGAAAAAACAAAAAAAAACATGTTTAAAATTTTACACATCTTTTTGTTGTCGCATCGCGTCCATCGCGTTGTTCATACGCAACTCTGAAAAATAAATATATGGTAAAAAAGCTATAATAAAATAATCTCGTATCTTTCTTTATTCTTTTTTCTAAGCGCTCTAATGGCTTTCGATAGTTTTGTTCTTTTGTGTACGCTGCTTGGTGGAGGTTTCTTCTGCATTTTATTCCTGAATAAATCTTACAACTTACAACAAAAAACATCTAGCTAAATCACTGTGCTAAATAATAACAGAGAATAGCCATTCAATTATACGCCGAGCTAGACCAAACACGTTCTCTTATCTACTGAAAATGAGTACTATGACCTTCATATCAGTTTCCCGCGAAATCCCGTCTCCCCTTCGTAAACAGCAGACAGCTGTGGCTGGTTAGGAACGAGCTGCAAAAAGTTTGGAAAACTGTCGCAAGGTGTCACTACTGTCCAGCGCGCTCCATAATTCCTCGTATCCGAGCTTGCACGCTGCTCAAATTTCTACAGCTACATTTTTACTTTAGGTCCGACTGCAATAAGCTAAAGACTAAAATAAAGTCAATCATTCAGCCGACATATATGTAGGCGTTTGAATTACAAATGAAAACGCGAATGTTATTAAATTCGCAAATGAATATCACGCAATTTCGTAGCAGCTCATTTATTAAAATTCAAATTGTAAATACGTTAAATTAATAATGATTACAGATAAAATAATGGTCACAGTCATATCTCCCGTGTCTGAAAATTTATCTGCGAAAGTTTTACCACTGAATTCTTTATAGTTTTTTTTAATAAAGCTTGAATTTAAAAAATTCCCGAAAATCAGCAATAACTTAATTAAAATAAAAAAAATAAAAAGATAAATTTTACACCAGAATGGTTCAAATCTTCTCTAGCAGCTGAATCATTGGGGAGCACCCCGCCTGGTGGGTCTGACCTTGGCTGGGCGCGCACTTTCCCCTTCACCGGCCCTCGGCACAGGGCAGCGCCCGCCACTGGTTTCTCCCGCCCACGGGAAGCCTGCAGTTCACAGGGACGAGAGCCACGCCCGAACAGTTCCCAAGTTCTCCGAGTTCTCGTTGATATAAAACGCGTTCGAGCCCTCACTGCGTGCGAAGCCTTCCTTTCACAGACGAGGGAGCCAAACACCCGATCGTGCATCTTCGGTTTTTTTTTTGGTTCATTGTAAATAAATATAGCGGTGTTGATAAAAATATTCTAATGGTCAATTAGGTTAGGTTAGCTACATTATAAATACTTTAAAACGTTGTGTATGGTTGATTTGGTTAGGATAGCTACATTCAAGATACGGAAAAAAAACATGAACTTCGGGGAACTTCGGTTTTTGGCTCTCTCGTGTGTGAAAAGAAGGCTTCCCGCCACCCGGAGCCCCGCCTCGCAACCGAGCCTACTCCCTCCAAGCGACGGGAGTCGAACTGGGCTCTACCGTCCCGCGCGGTGCGGTGCAGGAGCCGGCAGACATACTGGCTGCAGGGCTGCGCCGCCCAGGCACTCCCCGAGCCGGCCGTGGGTCGAGGGGTCTCGTTAAAGGGGTCAGTGACCCTTGGTTCTGGGAACCTCGTACGTGAACAATGCCTAGCAAACAGAACCGACTGTGTTATATCCCATACCTAAATTAAAAAAAATTGGTTGTCTGTAAAGTCAGTTTACGGACGATAGTTTAACGTGACAACGTCATAACAAAACATTGATGAAATGATTGCATATTTTTATCAATAAAATTGAATAATTTTTATTGAATTATCACTATTTTGTATGGATACAAAGAAGGAGTGAAATGAAATCTACAATTTAATTGATAAACTTACTTTTATTTTCACTCATTAATTCAAATATGTTTATTACTTTAACGAACAGATTATTTTAACTGTAACTTTTATACACGTTTGCTATACTTCTTCCAATCTGTGTTATTCTGTTAAGGATAGGACGATGATAGGAAAAGTAGGAAACGAATGGGAGTGTTTCAAGTTTAATGTGTCTCGAAAAAGTCAAATCGATGGTTGTTCCAATCGAGTGGAAGAGAGATAGATGCGGCGCAAGCGTACAGTGAGCGTAACGGATCACAGCGTAACGGGACAATGTGAGTTACTGGACACTTTATCGTACGTGCAGCCGGCGTTCATCGATTTATTGGACGTTGTCACGTCAAAAACTTAGACAAAGTCTAAACCAGATTTAAAACTAAATAAAATAAATCAAGACCCGAGCACAACAGCCCAATGCTCGGACATCAATTTAATTCATAAAACTCATCCTCCGAAAATATGTGTGTGTGTGGTTCCCGAGTCATACAAACACATACTAGGCCTATAGGTATTCTCGCATAACTTATATATATTAAATAAAAATCTCTGGACAGTAAAATGCACTTTAAAACCAACATAATTTAGCTTTATATTTACATTTTTGTTTACTTATTTTGACATAAGAATATTAAGCTCTAGGTCAGCTTACTATTTTTTTTGTTTACAACTAATAGTAGTAGAGAATATAACACTATCGCATGTACAATGGTACGTAATGTAAATATTGAAATATAACAGAAAGTCAGTATAGTGTCTTAAAAATATGTTTTAAAAATAAAATAAAACATTGGTGACAGTGTATCGCGTCTGTAGAATAACAGTTATGTTTGTGTATAAACAGAGTAAGTTCAGGAATGAAGACACCAGACTTTTACCAAATTCAGGATTCGAATTATTAGCAAACAATTACACAAATTACATTTCAACAGTTCGAAAGCACGAAAAGTCTGACTGCGCGAGATTTTGTTTAGTTAATTGGGTTTATATTTCACTCTATGCTGTATGAGTAAAAATTATGAAAACATTATTTTAAACGGTTTTCCAAACATTTTACCATCTTGCTGCAAAAAATTTGTTAGTTTACCACTCAAAATAGAATACTGAATTATCTGCGTTATTCAAAATTAAGATACTATTAAAAAAAAATTGGTTGTCTGTAAAGTCGGTTTACGGACGATAGTTTAACGTGACAACGTCATAACAAAACATTGATGAAATGATTATATACTTTTATGAATAAAATTGAATCATTTTATTTTAATAATAAAAGAATAAATACTTGAAATTATACTCGTAATTAGATTTTTAAAATGCTAGAATAATCAACTTTTATTGCCGAAATTGTTATTGTAATAAGCAATGAAAACCACATTAACTTTTCACTTCACTTTATAAACAGTCGACGAAACAGTTCCCGTGTAGACGACTTGTAATTAATTTAAAAAACTGGCGTTTAGCTATAAAGTTTAAATATAATTATGAACAAGTTTTCATATAAATAAATTGTAATCAAATATCTATCATCAATTATATGAATCACCATAATTTTTTAGTCAATTCTAACATAACCTATTATTACTGCACTCACCGACAGATGCTACTTGTTTTTAATAATAAAAGAATAAATACTTGAAATTAAACTAGTAATCAGATTTTTAAAATGCAAGAATAATTAACCTTTATTAACGAAATTGTTGTTGTAATAAGCAATGAAAACCACATTAACTTTTCGTTTAAATATAATTATGAACAAGTTTTCATATAAATAATTTGTAATCAAATATCTAACATAACCTATTATTACTGCACTCGCTGACGGATGCTACTTATTTTAATAATAAAAGAATAAATACTTAAAATAATACTAGTGTTCAGATTTTTAAAATGCAAGAATAATTAACCTTTATTGCCGAAGTTGTTCTTGTAATAAGCAACCAAAACCACAGATTAAAATTCGTCGAGAATATTTTACGTTTTTATGTCTTCCAGTGCTCAAAATGATATGCAATTGTGGCCCCGGGCACGAAATTTTATTTATAATTAATTAATAATAACGCCCATCGCGATAAACAAAGGAAAATATGTATTAACGAGTGCCTGGTTCCCGCGGCAGCTGATAGAGAACACGATTCGTTCGGTTCGCGTCCGTCACCGTAGATAGCAGCACCGTAGGGGAATAATATTATTTCGTTCATATAATACGATTTTATAACTAATACGTATCCCAAATACACCAAACGTATTTATAATATGTTACAATATTTTTTAAAACATTGTGCAAAAGATCCCGGGTGTAATTTGAATTATTATGTGTAACTGTAAAACACCATTGTTCGTTAAAAACGTATTTGAAAATTCAACATTACTTTGAAATAACCGTACCGATTGTGCTGAAAATCGGTGGAAGATCGCTAAATGATATAATATTAATAATTCAAACACGAAAACATGATTGAAAAGTCAAATCGATTGTTGTTCCAATCGAGTGGAAGATGCGGCGCAAGCGTACAATGAGCGTAACGGGACACATCCGTAGTGGGACAATGTGCGTTACGGGACACTATTTCGTGCGTGCAGCCGGCGTTCATCGATTTATTAGACGTCACGTCAAAAAGTAATACACTGGGCCAATAAAATATTTTGTGCTGGCAGCTGTACTGATATATCTTCTATACAAAAAATAATACTTCCTAAATTTTTTTTAAACACTATCACTTTCATAGAGAATCTCTGCTAAGATTATCCTTTACGAAAACAACATTTGTCAGAAGTGGGATTCGAACCCACGCCCACAGAAGTGAACTGCGACCTGAACGCAGCGCCTTAGACCGCTCGGCCATCCTGACTTGTGTTCATATCCTGTACTCCAACATATTTTATATATTCTACTGCAAATACTCATTAATTTCGTTACCCATGTTTATAATCGAATGTATTTCACATTTTTTTGATAAAGCGTTTCTACAAATAAAAAGTATATATGAAATATATCGTAAATCAAACATTCGGCTGAACGTTGTTGCAACTTTATATGTGGCACAAAAAATCTCAGATGAGGCCAGAACTAAAATAGCCCGTCGCCTCCGTCTATCGGTCCGTCAATCTCGTGACCTGCAGCCAATACGATGGTCCGAAAAATTTCATCCGTCCGTCCTTTAAAAGCTTAGTGACTTCATACTAGGAAAGCCTTCTTTTCACAGACGAGAGAGCCAAAACCCGAAGTTCCCCGAAGTTCATGCTTTTTTTCCGTATCTTTTATGTAGCTATCCTAACCAAATCAACCGTCCACAATGTTTTAAAGTATTTATAATGAAGCCAACCTAACCTAATTTACCATTAGTATCCTTTTATCAACACCGCCATATTTATTTACAATTAAAAAAAAAACCGAAGATGCACGATCGGACGTTTGGCTCTCTCGTTTGTGAAAATAAGGATTCCCTTCATACTATGGCTGTCGGACGGATGGAATTATAACCTCCAAATGTCATTTAGGTGTTAAATATTATTATATTAGGTGGTAGTAAAGTTTGTCTGATAGTTTAGCTGCTTCCAAAATTATTTCTTAACTTACGTTTGAACCCATTCGAAAAACTGTATTTTTTAAAAAATTAAAACAAAAATGGGTGGAGTCCCAGAAGTGTATTAATTACGCATGGTAACACTGGAAGTGTAAAAATTAATACCAGAGTGAAAAAATTGAGTTTAATGAGTTATACGTAGTTTATATAATTGTTTAACTAATATAATTACATAAGAGAAATTTCCCCCATAATTTAAGTATTCTCAACAGTTGTCAGCATTGAAATGGAAAAATACTATGACGGACAAACGGAGTGTTGTAAATCACTCGGTGGCTGACGGGCTATTGTAATTCAGGCTTCAATATGAATCTCTATTTTTAGTTTCAGTTATATAAAAATACATTATTTCCATTACAAACAACTAATACGTAACTAGTCATCAAGAGGCACTGAATACTACAATTTTCATTTCATTATTTATTATAATAAATTATAATTATAGCCTAATTATCTTTCTTTTTATTTTTTGCTAAATTTATTTAAATGACTAACTGTCATTTAGGTTGCAAGGCATATTATTTGATTATGATAAAAGTTGGAACGAAAATTGCATGTCCTATATTTTTATGGCTATGTAAGACTAAACCACTTCGACGTAAATAACTTCGACCAAAACAGTGCTCTATGTCTTGTAGAACTATAACACGTGCTGTTACAAAATATAGAAATTTAAGATGGAAGGAAACATAAGTATATGATGTATTAACCAAGTTAACATCCGTAATATTTTACCTCCTGAAAGATATTACAATTTATACAGAAAAACAATTTTTTGCCTTACCAAACAGGTACATAATTTTGGATACTGATTATCCCTTGTAGTTTCGAAATTGTTTTTGTAAAATGAACAATTTATGTTGCGCGCTTATGCGTATGTGTATATAAGGGAACGTGAAAGATGTTTATTTTTGTTTCTGTGCGTGCGTGGGTATGCGCGCAATGCCCGCGACCAATACCCAAATTTAGACCCCACCAATTGGTACTGAATTTACCAATATTTTAATTACATTTCCAAAACCTTATTCTTCGTCGTTAAAAATGATCTTCGGAAAAATATTTTATACTTTATATTAGGGGCTCTTAGACTAATATTTACATTAAAATTTATTTTATTATTTTTTAATAAATAACTAAAACTAATAAATTGTAATAAACATGCAGCAAAAATATTGGTTTTTATTATTAATTAAAATTTATTTAGATTATTTTACTTACCTTAATATTATATTTTATACACGTGTTTATATTAATATTTAATACTGAGTAGTTATTATTTTTTTTATTTGATTGAATTAATACTCTACCTAACGTATTTTTGATGTCAATCAGACCTTTTATTAATTTATTTACAATTATTATTTGTTGGCAAAATTTAAGTTATTTTTATATTACGCTAAGTAAGAATAACATCTTACGCGTGTACACAAGTACACGCAGCCATTTTTTTCACAATAAAAAATCTTTAAAAAACGTTGCGTTTGTATCACACATTATGTAAATCTTTGAAATTATGTACAAAGAGGAGGGTTCTATATATACATGAAAATAACGTAAATATAAATTATAATTGCATATTCTATACTACCACTTAAATATTTATTAATGGACTTAAAAATCTCCACGTCAAGGTATATTTTATATTTTGGCATTTATTGTACAACTTATCTGTGAGTTAAAATTAAAAATCAGTAACTAAAGTCAGCCTAAACTTCGCCTTTGGTTTAGTTATCTCACTGGTATTTTTGATAACTGCTACCTTTTTGTATAATAAACAAGTGTGCATGAATATGATAATAACCAATAAAATCTAATTACAATATTACGTCAAAGCAAATATAAAATCTCACTTACGTAATATGTCACCACAAAAGTTCAATTCCGTATACTATACATACACGACACTAATGAAATATTATCCTTTGTTATTTATGCATTCTATCTCCTGTTCTATAACGACATATGTAGTGGTAAACAATTTTCCTGAATCAACAGCAACAAACAAAATTGCAATTCAAATAGAATTCAACAATTTTTGAAATACGGTTCAAAATAATTTCAAACAAAATAACTTAAATAAATTTTTATTAAATAGCACAGTCTTTCCAAAAATATATAATATAATGTCATTGTTTACTCAAGTTTTGTACACTGGTTTTAAATAAAAAGCAACTTTTTATTAATTTTCATTATTTTTTCCTGATATCAAGATTATGTACGGATATTAGCAAAAGATTAAAAATATTATGTTCACGATGTTTTTAATGTTTTTGACTTTTGAGAAAATGTTATTTAAGATTGCTAAATCACCTGTAGGAATTATGTTATGTTGATGGAATGCCAGAGAGGCTACGACTCTGAGTGAACTTTGTTTACGGGTTTTGATACTTCTTCGTGACAGCCCACAAACAATTAAAAAAAAAAAAAAAAAAAAAAAAACATACATACACACATTTGGTGACATTTCACGGTTAAGGGGTAATCTGCCAAGCAAAAGAAAGTGGTGGAAAGGTCTAGCTTAGATAGCCAAGCACGCACTGCGCAGAGGAGAGAAAGAGAGAGAGAGAGAGAGAGAGTGGGGAAAGAAGAGCAAAACCATTAATTCCGTCACAAGTTCGCAGGCTGTCATTAAGGCCCTAGGAAGGTGGTGTTCAGAGTCACGACATGGAGAGACACACTCCCTTCTGCCGGTGTAATGTTAGGAATTACAGTAAGTTCACGGTTTTTACAAAGAAGAATGCATTTCAAATAACGAACGGTTCTGTTAAAAGCTATAGCTTGACAAAAAATTACTGACAGATTGATTTTTTTTTTCTGGGGGGAGGGAGGGGGAAGTGAGCGAGTCTATCAGTGCTCGGCAACGAGAATGTTGCAAATACACTTATTGTACGAAACTCGGACATGGAATTTAACACAGAATTTTTTTAAAACAATACCGAGCGTGATAAACATAAGCAAATTGGTCGTAATGATCGAGTCGACTGAGCTCTTTTTCGCTGGCCTCCACGTTCACCTGACATAACGCCATGAGATTTTGTTCCCTTTGGGGCTTCATAGAAGATCGTGTCTAAGTTCCGCCGCTACCTAATTTTTTTTGCCAGAGTTAAGACACAGATTTGAACAATTTAATAGCTTCTATTTCTCCGGACGTGTTAATCAAAGTGTGGGAAGAATTGGACTTTGGATTGGATATGTGCCATGTAACTAAAGGTGCACATATTGAACATTTGTAAGAAAAACTAAATTAGTTTACCTTCAATTTGATGTGGGATTTGCTGTAAATAGTCTAAATTAAACTGTTATAATATATCATTGAAACTGGGATAGTCTTTTATGGTCAACATGTATTGTGAATAATTTAAGGGGCCTCCCTAGTAGCTTCAGAAGTTAGCGGAACACTATGTTTTTTAAATAATGATGGGACTTTATTGATCGACACTACGAATCTGAAAATTTTTCACCCACGAGAAGATACTACACGAAATGTCTGTATACTTTTACATTTATGTTTTTTTCTATCAAAATATGAAATAAAAAATCACCAACTTGTCCAACTTTGGGGCCATTTTATACTGCTTAGGAGAATGACAGAAAAAAAGTACAAGTCTAGAAAAAAATGTAATTTTTTTCTGAAGAAATTCATGTATTTAAAACATATAGTCATCGCTTTGAATTCCGAGATATCTTTTCCGCAATTTCTGCAAATCTTGAAAGTTTTCCACCGTCTCGTGCTGCCGCTCGGCGAAGCCAGCTCGCAGCCACAGCACAGGTAGCGTGGTGGTGGACCCTGGCCCGGGGGGGAGGCAGGCTACCTGTGTGTGCGTGCGTGCGTGAGAGGGAGACAACCCACAACCGGCACCGGTAAAAGATAATCCCATGACCGAAAGAAATTCTCAGAATTGCTTTTAGTGTGCCTCGCCACAGTACCATGTGCTCGACTTACTCTGTGACTATATTCGTGTATCTCTAAAACATTGCTTTTGTTTAAACTACAAATATCCTAAAGCTTACCATACTAGATCATGTATTACGAAATAAAGTATTGAAACTAATCAATCAACACATTGAAAGTTGTCCTACAAACTATTTATTGGTGGCTTTACAGTCTCGCTAGCTAATTCGACAAAAATTTTATTTAACTTTTAACATGAACATACACTTCAGTGTTTTCCTTCTATTTTTAATAAATATTCAAAAAACAATTATTATACTACCCAATATTTTTTTTAATTATTTTAGTTTTCCAAAATGATCTTACACATCTTACAACGCTGAAGAAAAATTTATACTGGTATTAACCAAATGGTTAACTATTTACAAAAGTTTTCATACTTAAAAATGTAGGTTTATATAAAATGTATCTTAAACTAAAAGAAAACTCATATTTTGAAAACTAAATGTTATTTTTCTATGCTTTTTGGTTAGATAGATATCTGATGGTCTTCTCTGTTTTAAAAATGTTCATGGAATGATAAATAAAAAATAAAAACAAGGGAAGATCTATATTAAATAAGCTAGTCAGGAGTATATATATGTTCCTCCTGGCGCAGGAGTCACGAGGAGTATTGAAGATGAGGTCAGTGACCGATCGCTCACATATGTAATAATGGATGGTACGTTATTAATTACAAAATTCAAAAACCATTTGGAAGTTAAAAAGTATAAATAGTGGCAATGTTTAATGAAGATGACGTAAATTTTCAGATAAACTTATTTCTACAGCTCGATTAATTAATAAGGACAGGAAATAAATTTTTTACAGCAATTATTCAAAATTATTAAAATTTTACAAACCACAATTAATTTATCCAAAAACAAAAATTAAGTAAATATTGCCCATACATTACAACATCCATGAAAGAACCTTGCAAATTATTTTTTTTAGATGCATTATTTTGCATTCAAGTTCTTTTTGTTTAATACTTCACCTACTTATAATTGTTACATATTTGGCACATTGTCCGTCACGCCCAATTAAAGGGCCTGAATTAAATGAACGCGTTTCTAATCAAATTTCACGCCTGTTACTTTACCTGCAACCCGGAGCAGTGTGACATAAATTATTGTACACTCGTGACGTTGGCAATCAACTTAAATATTTATGAGTTAAAACAAAACATAACTATAACGGATAGTAAAAAAAAAATGTAAAATTTTGAAATCTTGTTATGTTTTTATATAGTACACAAAGCAGTTAAACCATAAATTATTTGTTGTTGGAAAAAAAATCCGTAATCTTTCATGCTTTTTTCCTTGATTTTTATTTCCAGATATTTTCGTTCTAGAAAAAAATTAAGGTAGCCTTATTCCAAATTTGTTATGATAGACGTTTGTTAACTAAGAATATAAATTCGCTTTACAACCACAGCTTGTACACAAGTCGTAAAAAAACATGGGTTCTACTTACAGGCCGTATTGAACTTATTAGGTTTATGACAAACACAACAGCAATAAACATATGGCTGAGTCTGCTTCCATGTACACTTTTTTTTAAGCTATCACTTTTAAAGCGGGTAAAGTGTACCTATCAAGTAGCTTAGCATTACCCAAAGTGAATGTCGTGCTCCAGAAAATGTTCGAACTATGTAATATTTGCATCACTGTTGCGTTACAGACCTGCAACTTTTTTCAGTGCGCGATGTCACTCTTATGTAAAAATATGTCGTGTTTAGCGCAAACGTGTTCGAATGAATCCACATCGAGCTGCCAAAGAATACCTATCGATGTCGGCAACCTACATAAGTATACAAACCATCGTTTACAAGTGTATTCATACGTAAGTATATAACTGGCGGCAGGCCATGATGCAGTTGGTTCTTCGCGTACAGTCCACTGACGGGATAAGAAGCGTCAAAGATCTTATATGGCTATTCTGTAAACTTGTATGTAATTTCACTGCCTGCTTTAGACAAACAACATCCATTACTTTCAGCTTTGGCTTGAAAAGAATTACTCCGGCCGGCTTTCTTATAAGACTTATTTCAGCTCCTCGTGCGACCAGTGTGTATAATTTGTCCGCGGCCTTATCTTTGTGTGAAAGTTATTTGGAAGGGAAGTTGTGTTGGTAATGTTATTGTTCATCATGTATTACATAACAATTCGACTTAGATACGCACATGTGTTTTTAAAATATAGGTATGTTTAATAACTTGCAATACAAAGTACCCATGTGTTGAATTTCATGTATTGAATTTTTTATTACATTATGTACGAACATAATAATTACAATATTTCATAAGAAATTTTTAACACTTTTTACAAAGCACTCTCTAATTTCTTCCACACCTCATGGTTAACCTTACTATTTTATTTCATGTTTCAGTTGATTTGAACTGTTTGGAATCATAATATGACGGACAATGAAGAATATTAGTTTCAGTAAATTTTATGAGAGGATTTACTTATTACATTAAATATACCTCAATTTTTACCTCAAAGGAAAAAGTTGCATATCATTAAATGATAAATATTTGTTTCGCTTTAATATAGTTTATGAACATAACTTATTGTGATAATAGGCCTACCTATTAGTTAAATTGTGTTTTTGCAATGCTCTCCTATTGCAGTAAAATTCTTGGGCAAATTGAATAGCATATAGTCAATCTTTAACATAAGCTTTAGAATACATAAACGTAATAAATTATGTTCTCGTGATTTTAACAATTAAATATTTCTTCGCATGAAAAAATTAATTAACTAAAAAAATATTTCAGTAAATTTATACTCAAGGACTAAAAACGTTTATTTTAGTTTTAAAAAATATTGTATGTATGTATACTTTTCTGAAAAAAATATATTCAAGAAAACAAATTTTCTTCTTTTTTATTTTGATCTTGAACTTACTTGACAAGCAATATTGAACTTCAACTTTATACTTTCGGTATAGCACTTTTCGATTTATTCTTCTTCAAACGGGAATTAAATGTAATGAATAAATAGCATTTTCCTCTATAATTATTGCAGCCGTATACTGAAAAGTTTAACTTTCCTTTATTTGCATGACGCGGAACTCCTAACTAGACAAAACGTTTGTTATTTATTTTGAACGTAATATTTATGTTTCCTTTCGAACTTAAATGAAACTCTTAACATTTAATTTCATCAAAAGTTATACAATATAAGTATCAAGTTAAAATATTTTTAAGTGAAGTTGTGGCTATTTTGTTGTTGAAAATGACACTCTGAAGTTTGAATGAAAGTGAGAAATGATAAAATTATATTTGTAGTTAAAAATAGATAATTCATTTCAAATTCAATCTTTTGTACATGCATATTGCCAAATAAATTCCAAAATATATTAAATTCTATGCATTTGAATCTATTAGTATATTCTGCAGCATTAATTCCTATAAGCAAATACTTATTACGTACAATGTACTTTTAGTCCTGTCGTATAATTATACAAAATGTTTTATCAAAATTATTGTTTCGTCTATGCGGTTATGGTTGAAAAAGAAAAAAAAGTAATTTATATTATTTTTAAATTCGGTTGTTAGTAAGAACACGTATTTAGTGTAATATGACATACATTACTATCGATAACTCTATTTTAGATTTATCTGTCTATGTTATAGGTATTTCAACTTGATTCTTTTTCTTCGGCTTATGACAGCAGCAAATTTTGTTTTATCGCATATGTAATGTTTTTATGTTTTGCATATTATAATTAATGAGTTAGTATTTGTTAGCGGGTGAGGCTTTTTCACAAATGGACGCGTTCTTGGCGGCTAGCAGGTAGGACGCGTGTATTACGCAGGCTGGATAGGGAAGTACGACTGCGGGCGAGCTCCATGATAGAAGCAACGGGAGTAGTAGCACTCGGCTATTTGTATAGGTTGGGATAGCTGTGCGAATGGTAGAACAGACCACGGGTCTATGGTGAGGAAAAAGGTCCCAAGATCGACATCCCGACGATGAGACCGTTTACGAACTGTCGATGGATCATCAGGAAAGTCAACAACTTGTTCAGAAACTTGAGTCCCTCTTTCAAAATTCAGTTTAATACCTGGAGATGACTATATTCGATGTTCTACCAAGCGAAGCAAACTCTTAATTCATTACTAGTTGATGTTTAATATTGTGACGCAAAATAAAATTGTGAATTAGCTTACTTTGCTCATGCCAGGTTTTACAAGATTGGTCAAAGTTAATTAAATGAATAAAAATTGTGTCCCTTTGCTGCTGGCTACCCGCAAGAAATTATCATGGTGAATAATAGATAATAATTTTAAGTCGACATGGAATATTATATGATTTTTATGGGATTGTGTGTTGGTAATGGTGTGTGTATTTATAAGAAACTGTCTTGTGTATTTTATTACATTCACTTCACGAAACGAATTGTCTGAACGTAATGTTATTGTTTGTTTGTTTCAATATTTCGTTTTATTGAACAATAATACATAGTTTGCCGCTTCGAGCGACTACAGAAATGACAATACAATTAGTTTACAGTGTTCCAAACATTTTAGTTTCCTCTACTGTACATGGGGCGAATATGTCTTATGTTATGTTTACTGAAACAATATCATTATACATGCTAAGTGAGATGTTGCGATTGAGTAGAAGCGAAAATATGTCTTAAAACCCTGGTAATGCTATGAATTCTATTCATTAGTTTACTCGGTGATCCGCAGGGTCTGTTGTTATGACTGAATACATGTGCACTTCCTCTATGTAGCGTGGCTTCATTGAGATGAAAGCATAGCTCACGTTGATGAAATACTTATTAATTAAAAAATAAAAATGTTATTTTATGCTTCAATTTCTGTTAGTGTCGTACACAGATTTAAAATGTAATGCAGAGTTCCTTAGTTTTATGTATATCGAAATTTGCTCATGTGTAGAGTAGTTATTAAAAGCATAAAACACATTTATGACGAATTGTTGTGTATTATTTCCATTAGGCGTAACCATGAAAATAGATAAGATTTTATCATTATGTGAAACCTACATTTGAAATGTTGGCGTTTAAATATTTATAAAAGCGTGTGAACTCTTAAAGCGCTATTTAACTATTTAGGAAGTAGGTAGTTTCTTTGATTTTAGAAGGGTTTTTTTAACAAACAACAAAATTAATTCAAAAATTTGAACTACTGCAAGCAAAAAATACTTTATTAAATTTTTATTTTAAAATTAGCCTTATATTCTACCTTGCTTACACTTTATTATCGAAAAGGATTTTTTTTGACAGAGATGAATACCGTAAATTAATACACAAAACAAACATGTTTTCGTATGATACAATAACAGCTAGTGACAGTGACGAAACCAAAATTATTTTGATAGTTTGTATAGAAAATCCCCAACAGTAGTGGTGGTATATGTAGGGATTTCGTTGTAGATGGGTACTATTTCACAATAAAAAGGAGTTATCGTCAATTATCAAAGCAGCCATGTTTCGTATCTTCTTTGACAGCCTAAATTCAGCACCAAATGACGTACTTGGCTAAAAATTAATTCCAGCTGCATGTGTACATTCCGAGAGGAGGGGAGAATCTCAGGGTGGCCCGAACCTCCCTGAAATAAAAAAAAAGCCCATCGGAGGGGGCCCGCTTGGATTTGCAAAATCTTCACGTTATCGCGCGGGCCTCAAGGGAATCCTACAGATTTTCGCCCGTGATTCCAGCTATACATTTCACTGACACCTTGAGCACAACAGTCAGTGCACACTGAGTTCTTACATACCACCCGCACTTGTCTTCGATAAAATCTGAACTCAGGTGGATTCAGCATGACTGACTAAGCCTGCAGTCTGAATCCACCTGTAGGCCGCTGTTGCAACAGCTAAGAAATTTACACTGCTCGTAAACAGTCTGTATGTAACTCGGAACGGGATTCCAGTTCATTCGTGTATATTTATTCATCATATTATGCAACGTTAAAGTCATTAAAAAATATTAAAAAAATAAAATGCTAAACATGTAATAAGTGCCAGAAAATAATAATATGCTGTAATATTTAGTGTAACTAAATACGACGTGAACCCTAGAATACAAAGTTGACGATGTGTCGTTGGTGGGATCACTTGTTTGTTCCTGACATTTTTTTCTCTACAGAATTTTAAAGTGAGTTTGACATGCACTTTTTCTTCAGGAAGTAAGTTAAAAATTTGTTTGTCGTTATTGCGATTTCAAAAGTTGATTTGTGTCTAAGAGTAAAAATATTTAATATTATTTTCATCATTTTATTCCCAGTTTTATTACTCAATCTATTAGTAGGACGTGATTTCTCGTCGCGGTGCGGAAGACTTTTATGAATGAAAGCATAATGTTCGTGCAAAACCATTCATCACACAAATGTCAGTTCTAAAGTATAACGTTGTAAATTTTTTTTTAATTATAACAATTTTTACAATTTTTTTTCTGAAAACACAAGCTAACGCATCAATTTTTGGTGACAATTTTTTGTAATGTATGTAAATCTATTAATTATGTAGAACATAATTAAAAAATAAAAATAAATGTTTTAAACAGAATTGACGATTGTTTGCATTTAATGGATATGGACTGGATCGCAACACTAATTTAATGTTTCAAGTTAATAAACACTGTCAGGAAGCAAGCAAGGCAATATGAGAACATTATCTTTTGGTTGAATGTAGCGAAAGGGAAAAACAGTCACCTTTCTTACCACGATCTTGTTCGCAGATAACGCAGGTATAAGTCCACACAATGACAACCCTCCCATTATTCCGCCCCCCTCGCTGAAACGCCCTCTCCCCCCTCCACCGCGGCGCAGGCGACAGGCTCAGGTATATCGCCACGCCCAACCACTGGCATTAGCACGTGGCCAGTGGCCCACCGCGCTAAACATTTTTACTAGGGAGGCCCCTTAACGGCAAATTTTCAAGTGATATCATGTTATCAGCCGCTCGGCACGAGTCTTTCTCCTAGTAGGTACACTGGAATGTAAAAAAAAGTGCATTAATTTTCATTGCATTGATGAAATTTAATTTAAATTGGTGTACTATTTTGGTGACGTAGTTAATAATATTTTCGCGAATGAAGTCTTCCTGATTAATTTTCCGTTAAACTGGTTTTCTGCAGTGGAAACCTCTCGTGAGAAACGTGTTTATTTCTGAACGCCATTCTCTATGAATCGTACTCTAAAAATACGGCAATAATCTGAAACGTTGAAATAAAGTTCTGCCAACTATCAGTTTTCAAGCAAGCACAAAATTTCCGCCTGACTTGCACCTTTTAAAACCTACTACGTACTACATTCTTAAATAAATGTTTAATACTGTCTACAAGGATAACCACTAGAAAATAATTTAAATATTTCATATTAGCTAAAAAGCAATTTTCTTGATGTAACTTCTACCCCCAGGGTAGGGGTGGGAGTGAACAAGGGTAAGGGAAGTTCCAAACCTTTACTACTCAATATGCAGAATGAACGTGACGTTACAGTGGGGTGTTACTTGCTGCTGTGTAAGCATCTCAGCTCTCGGTATACGGCATTTGGTGGGAGTGACTTAGTGAATGGAACGGAACTCCATTGGAGCGGAAATGTGTAAACACGGTGCTGCCATCTGTAGAACTCCCAGAAATCTCGAAAATTTGGTGGTCCCACGAGATGCATCCGCTTATATTAATTTTCACGAAAATCGGGGGATGTACAAAGAGTATTGGTGTTCCAAACTAAACTTTATAACATAATGTATTCCAACGTTATCGTACATACTGCTTGTATCTACTAAGCAGGTCTAAAAATAACGGATGTTATCACGTAGCTGACTGCAGAAAGCACTATTACAAGCATGTCATGCAAACAGCATGGCCATAGAACGTTATGCGTGCACAGTTGTCTGCTCCCAGGGGGTTGTGTTTCTGATGATATCTCTCTAAAAATTCATTAGCGTTAAAGCACGGGCTCATTTACACAATCTAGAAAATTTATGCATCTTTCCAGAAATAATACCCTGAAATTTTTAATTACGAAAGTGACATTCCACGTGTCTGCCACGTGGAAACTGGGCAAATGAAGGGTCGATGAACCCAGCGCATGTCAGCAAGTAACCGGTTTTATTTTTTATTTGTTATTCTTTTCTGAATGAAATAGATTTCATTCTTTCCCGTAAGTGTCGTAAAATTCATCACGTGTCTTTTATATAAATGGAAAATAATATTATATTAAAAATTTTCTGTATAAAATTCAGCAGTGGATATTTTTAATAGCAACAATACAACCTGAGACCATACATTATTATTATTTTTTCTTTCGTTTCACATTGAGACTGCATTATTGTTGTCACTCGGTCAACACATGTAAGTAACTAAAAATTCACGATAAAAAGGAAAAAATAATATTCGGGTACTAACACGCAAACAAAAGTTATGTAAATAATTTTAGTATTGTTGGTTTGACTAGAGTAGAATATATTCTTTAAAGGTTACCAATTTCACATTTATTACTAGCACTGTTTCCTAGTTAAAATCATAACTTAAACGGTCTGTAAATGTTCGTCTAGATTATTGTTTTTTTTTACATCTTTATAAAAATCCTACTCAATTTTCTGTAAACAAAAACTTAAATATTTTTAAAGCTTTCTCAAATGTTTCCGGTTTTGGTTTTAAGTAACACATAGTCTATGAATATGTTAACTTTTTATCTTCTTTCTTCACGATTTATTGCATAAGCCAATAACTGACGCACATCCATCAAGATTAGCGCCCAATTTTTCTTTGCAAACTTTGATGTTTAGATAATGATTTTTCAAATTAAGAGTACATTCTATAGCAGATAGAAATTTTTCGGCTTTAGTATTCCATTTTTTAAAGAGAGAGATAATATAATATATTATGGCAAAAAAGGTTTAAATTATGCAAATAAGACACCCTTTCATGTAGTGTGACACAATATAATCTAAAAAAGGGCAATCTACTACTTAACTAGATCTTAAAAAAACACGCTCTTTCTAGGTAATGTTGAAAAATATTTACGATTTAAAATAATTCCAAGAAACAAACTTTTTAAATGCATGAAATCCACCTTAATATTCCAAGAAAATTAAAACTTCAAACTGTTTTCAGCCAAAGCAATACATTAGATGTGAAAATGTAAATATTCTATCTTACCCGTATGAAACACGTCAAGAGATGAAAGCGTAGCGGAGCTGAAGTATTGCGGTTTCTTTGAAACTGGAGCATTGATAAGAGTAGTATATATTGGGGGCTATGGCGCCTGGTGCCGGTGCGAGTTGCCTGTTGCTGGGCCGCCATCTTGGATTGTGAACATGGATGGTGGATATATTGGAATGTGACGTCACAGTGTAAATCTTGGATTACCTTGACCTTAACATTTGACGTTGACCCCGGCGGCCATTTTGGAACCATTATCTTGGATTCCGCCATTTTGGATCCATCATTTTGTTTAAACCACCATTTTGTTTCCTGCCAGTTTGTTTTCTGTAACTTTCAGCCATTTTGAAGTATGATGTCAATGTTGCAATTTTCATTACGGCCGCCATCTTAGATTCTGCAAATTTCTTTATGGCCACCATCTAGAAAATCTATAATTTTCATCAAAAAAATTGTGAAATTTTTTAAAATTTATAAAAAAAAATAATTATTAAATTTTAATTTCAAACGCGCTTATTTCATGGAGTCCTCGGTTCGATACCCCATGAAGTCATTCGATTAAAAGTGATGATGAGTTCTTCCTCCACGGAATCCACCGGCAGACTGACCTCCCTCCACTAATGCCAAGGTAGCTATTGAGTCGCCCAGTATTACGTCATGGCAGACATTTTTGTTTCGTCTGCTGGATGTCACCATCTTAGGTCCGCTATCTTGTTTCCGTCTGCTGGAGAGCGCTGTCGCCATAGTAGTTTAGTTTGTACCCGCTAGAGTGCAGTATTCATTTATTGCCAGGAGGGCTGCCGTCTTGACAGTTGGCCGCCATCTTAAAATCCTCTAATTAATCACTCAGAAATTAAAAAAAAATAATAAAAATTGATTCGATTGGCTTCTGTCCTTGGTTCGATCCTCGATCAATACAAAAATGTTTATTACAGATAAAAAAATACTTATTTAATAAATGATGTTCAAAATACTAAAAACGACTTAAGTTGCTCATCTACCAGCCCCCAGTAAGCAGATATAACCACCATCTTGAGAATTCGTGATATATGACCTAGAAAATCGGAAAAAAACCCAACTATCAAAAAATCACCTATTAATGAAAACAATGATTCGATAGACATTCATCCATGGTTCAATCCTTGATGGATGCAAGAAAATGTGAATTTTATTAAAATTACCATTAAAGTCACAGTTTCAAGAAATAAAACATCAAATTTACAATAAAAAAAATTAATATGTAATTTCTAAACGTAAAAATATATAAGAAAATTATAATCATTTCACGCTTTCTAGAATCTTCTTGATAGGTGAAGTGAGACCTTTTGCATGCCTTAAAATGTGTTTTCAGGGCAGTTATACATGATTAACCAGGTAAATCCAGATGTTACTTAGACACCTCCAGTCAGTGGCCACGCATGAAATCGGTGGCCAGGAACATTCAGTTTCTGGCCAGGCATGTCCAGTCAGCGACCAGAATGTCCATTTGTAGGCTAGACACAACCAGTTGTTGGCTAAATACCTCCAGTCAGTGGCCAGAATGTACATTTGTAGGCCAGACACAGCCAGTTGGTGGCCAGGCACAGCCAGTTGTTGGCTAAATACCTCCAGTCAGTGGCCAGATAATTCCCGTCTGTGACCAGCCACATCTTGATGTAAGCTAGGCACAGCTATTTAGTAGTCAGAAACACATGTCCAGTAGGTGACCATCCACATACAGTTGGTGGCCAGACACATCCAAACAGGTGGTCAAACACATCCAGTCAGTAGCCGAAGAGATATTATTTGTCGATACTCGGCGAACATTTTAAACAGCTGAGGTTCTATGTCAGATGTAGGCCTTTATATTAATCGTCTTAGAACCACGAGGCCAATCATTTTCTGAGTATAGACCGATCGATGGCAGGAAACGATAAGGTAATCCAAACAAAATGGCGGATCCAAAATGGCGGTTATAAAACGGCGGAATCCAAGATAGCGGATTAACAATGGCTGCCGGGGTCTATGTGAAAGGTCAAGGTCAAGTTAATCTAAGATGTCCACCGTGACATCACAATCCAAGATGGCGGAACTGCACCAGGCACCTTGTACCAAAACCAGGCACCGGAGCCTCCTATATATACTACTCTTAAGGTTTTTGCCTCTACACTTGCTGAAATCAAGTAAGTGAAAACGAAAGGTTATCTCTTAAATATCTGTTATATGAAGTTGATTTTAAAAATTACTGCAGTTATTAAATATCGATCTTTATACTATAATGGATAATTTTTGGCATATCATTTAACAGTATTTTTTATTAAGAAGAGCACGCTTGAAGAGAAAACTTTTTTTTTGTGACAGTAATAAATTCGTTTAAATATTGCCAAACATACACGTTGAAGAACACTAAATTCCTTGACAGCCAGATTTATATAAAGTTGTTTGATATACTAATACGAAAAAAAAAAACAAAAAAAAAAACAACCAAAGTCAATCTTTTAGAATATATATTTTTTTAATGTTAAAAAAGGTATATTTATTTTTGGTAAATTTATTGACACATGATATAAAATATAATTGATAATTTAATGATATAATATAAAAAATTCGATATTTAAAGCATAACATCTTCTGGATAAGTCTACGATAAATTGTCTAACTTGCCTATGCGTTCACATTCGCACAAGTTGCTTTGCTATTTGGTATACTGATATTTCCTGTAATAGAGATTCAACCAAAATTGTTTACAAAAGCAGAATTTGAAATAATAAATTAATTTGATTTTCCACTTAGCTATGGATGTTCACTGCTACGAAAGTCTGACAAAGCAACACTGAAATTATTCTGCTTTCCTGCAGAACGTTAATGACAGTATCTTCTTCGCTTTCGTCAAGTTCCCCATCAGCGACGTATCAGCCGAGGTGGTGGAGCGTAATGGAGAGGCATAGCTGCGGCGCACGTGACTACGACTTTCGCTCTGGATGTCCAAGGAACTTCCGACTCTAGTGATAAGTTCAGGGGTGTGTTTGTGTTAGTGAGGCGAGCTAAGTCCTCCAACGCTCACGGGTGCTTCTAGCGCGGTGTCGCCTCTGAACTGGCGCGCGGTCTCGTCGTGCTTAGGCGACAATAAGATCTTAGCGGTAACGCTATATGGCGAAGAAAACTAAGTTAAAGGTGTATTGAAAGTGTCTCAAGCGCTTTCAAGAATCTGTACCAGATGTGTCATGCCTAGAGACCGGCAAAATTCGCGGGTTCAATGACCTCCAGGATAGGCTCCAATATTCTCTACACACTCGGGCAAATGCCAACTGTTCATTGGCTGCTGACTTGTGAGTCGTCTCGACTGGGTGGCCTGTGATTCGATACTATAATGAGTGAGGGTCTCTAATTGGCCCTCAGTCCTCCAAGATTAACAGTGGACCAATGGCAGAAGCAGCACTAAGGTATAATTATTTGAATTTTAGCATAACACGAAATGAACCCGAGAATTTTCAGGTCTCTAGTCATGCCTAAAAATTATTCCTAAAAACGCACGGTTTTTAACAATTTTCACAATTATAAAAATAAAGTTTACAAACGAAATACGGAAGCAGAACTACTCAGCCGTTCTCAGAGTGTTCGTAAAAGCTTTTTCGTAAACAGAATCCACTTGAGCGGTTTTAAAATCGCGTGGTTTTATCTGAATCTCTGCACGCCGTACGCGGGGACCTTAATGTCGTTTGATGAGTGGGTAAGCACCTAGTCAAGTCCTAATGCACCGAGGCACATCGAGCTGAAAATGGGCGAACTACTCGTGTGCAGGAAAACAGGCGGAACGAAACGGCCATTGCTTTTGCGGAAAATAACTAAAAACCGGAGTAATTTGGACTAACGACGGACATCCGTACCGGACCAGGAAACGAACTCGAATCATACAGAATGTGAATGCAGTGTCTGTACATGCAGCTGGAGGTAAATATTAGTGCAGTAAGAGTAGTTAATAAATTACGTAACACTGGAAAACATGAAAAAAAAAAAAACATAAGGCTCTAATGTTCAAGTGGGATGCGACAGCAATACTCGAATAAAAAAAAGTAAATGACACGAATCTAAAAGTAAACAAAAACTTCCGTCATAAACAAATACTATCTAAATCATAACCATTTATTGTTAGACTTCTGTAAGATATAGGTATTACTAAATACAAGTAACAAGGAATCTATAATAAAAACAGGAAGGGTTAGTACGTTCAGGTAGAGAGTAGACGGAAAGACATGAGCCATGCAGTTTGTTACGTGAACTTTCTGTGTACACTTCGAAGATTTTAAAATTTTGTATAATTTATCTTTATGGTTTTATAAATTTTTAATTTTATATCCTTCTGATCATCTTCAAATTACGGTCCATACACCATTATGTAAATCTGGATGATATGAGTAAAATAAAGTTTATTCCGAATTCATAAACTATTTTGCCGATTTTTAGTTTATTTGTAAACAATTTTCGAAAGAAACATCGTTACCTAAGATTCATTAAAAGTATAAAATGTTATACTTTTCAACTTCTGAAATTCTAACCTTGATAATTCTTTGTTGAATGGGTAGTTATAGCAATCTAACATTTTACTGTGTTTCTTGTTTTGATTCTAGATGTTTGTAATTTATGACGTACGAGTAATTTTCTTATAATATTACAATATCAGCACCATCCTGAAATTTGCGTGAGCAAAGTCGCGGTTAGTATTCCTTTATGGACAACCTGTACAGTATTAAGTATTATAGAGAATATAAATTTTATATTTCTGACTTTAAATTTCTCGACACAAGATCTAATGCTTTATTTTAATAAGTGTTTATATTTACAAGAATTATGGCACGATTTCTATTAATATTTTTGTTCTAATGATAAGCATTCTTAATTTAGTGAATTTTAAAATACATTATTTGTTATTTTCCAAGTAGAATGAACGGTTAAGTGACTTGAACGGTTTATGCCAAGTGTTTTGATCGGTTCCGTGCAAATGACTTGGACGGTTATTTGCCAAATGAATTCAATGGTTATTTGCCAAATGATTTGAACGGTTACTTGCCAAATGAATTGAATTATTTTTAGGCCAAGTGGTTTTAAAGGGTTCATTGCCAAGTGAATTGAATGGTTATTTGCCAGGTTATTTGAACGGTTATTTGCCAAGTGAATATAACTGTTTTTTGTCAAGTGAATTGAACGGTTCTTTTCTAAGTGGCTTGAACGGTTTTTGCCAAGTGTTTTGAATGGTTCCTAGCAAATGACTTGGATGGTTATTTGCCAAATGAATTCAATGGTTATTTTCCAAATGATTTGAACGGTTACTTGCCAAATGAATTGAACTGTTATTGGCCAAATAATTTTAAAGGGTTCATTGCCAAGTGAATTGAATGGTTATTTGCCAGGTTATTTGAACGGTGAATCGGAACTAGGTGAATCGGACGGTTATTTGCCAAATGACTTGAAGGGTACGTTGCCAATTTCAAAGTCAACGGTTCTTTGTTATGTTTTTAAAGCCGTTCTTAGCCAAGATATTCGAAAAAGGAAAGCTGCAGGAATTCTCAGGCGGTGGAGACATTACGTACTGCGAAGGTTGTAAAAAAGCCGCGAGTTCTTAGCGACGTTTTCCAGCTCATGGCGAACACGTTTATTTCACCCCGCGCGTCTCCCCCACTTCCTCGCGGCAGTGGCTTTTCCCGTTGTTTCCCGCTTGCACCCGCAAGAACGCCGAACATTCCCGCCGCATTGTCTCGCGGTCCCGCACTTGCACTTTCCACCATTGTTCCCCGGCGAGCCCCCCGCGGCCTGGGGGCTGGCCTGAGCGCCGGGCGACACATCGACCACCCGACGCTCGTTCCACTGTTCGATAGCTATCGATAGCTCCAAGCACACCTGCATCTGCTTGGGAAGCCTTCATTTCACAGACGATAGAGCCAAACGCCCGATCGTGCATTTTCTTTTTTTTTTGGTTCATTGTAAATAAATATGGCGGTGTTGATAAAATGATACTAATGGTCAATTAGGTTAGGTTAGCTACATTATAAATACTTTAAAACATTGTAGACGGTTGATTTGTTTAGGATAGCTACATTAAAGATACGGAAAAATACATGAACTTCGGGGGAACTTCGGGTTTTGGCTCTCTCGTCTGTGAAAAGAAGGCTGCCCCAAGTTGTTGACAGTACAGGGCGTCCATAGAGGAATGTCGCAGTTTCAATGGTAGGCTATGACAGCTTAATTTATACTATTTACACAAAATCAAACATCAAATTGATGATAAACTATCCTAGTTTTTTTCTTACAAATGTCCAATAGGTGCACCTTTAGTTACACGGCACACATCTAAACTAAAGTCCAATTATTCCCACAATTTGGTTAACAAGTCTGGCGTAATGGAAGCAAAAGCCTCTTCAATTCTGGGTCTCAACTTTGTCAAATAATAAGCCCCAAAGGAAAAAAAAATCGCATGGCGTTATGTCAGGTGAACGCGGGGGCCAGCGAAAAAGAGCTCTGTCGACTCGACCATTACGACCAATCCAACGATCAGATACTTCGACGTTCAACCACTCTCGTGCAAAGAGATTACAATGGGGAGGGACTCCATCCTGATGACAAATAAAATATACATGTTCACTCTCTACTTATTGGGGAAACAGCCATTCTTTCACGCTTCGAATGAGAAATAACAAAAGCAGTATTCGCGCATGCGCTTATCTAAAACTGCTTGAGTTACTCCTTAATCGTGACCTTGGACCAACACTCTACAACACTTACAGTTGATACTATTAAATTTTATAACTGGGACAGTTTTTTTATGTACATACTATACTACATTGCTCTTGGCATGCACTTGGCATCCCTAACCCAAATATAAACAAGGAAAAGAAGTGGTTACCCTATCTCGTGTAAAGGATGTAACTTTGATATCAACCAATAAGCACTTAAAGATACTTCATTATGTTTAGGCAAGTTGAGAATAGCCTGAGGGGAAATAATTCTTGAAATAATCTTGTCTGTACTGCTAGGTTTCTTGCGTCGTACCGTTATGCTCTCTTCGCTAATTTTTATAACTCAATGACAATATATTTTGAAAATGAGATCGTAAATGCAATTTTCTAAGCCTTACCCAGCTGTGTGAGACCAAATATTATGCATAACTAATTGCGATGAATATAAAATATTTATATTTGTTTTATATAGTTTTAAAGATTACAAGCTGTATGAAACCGAAGAAATTATTTTAATTAATTGTGTCAACCTCTTTAATAATTTTTTATTTAATTGTGAAACCTTTACTGGTAAAAACAAAATTATGACCAATTTTTTGTTCATTTGCCAGCATTAACACTGTTTAGTAATCAGACGACACATCGGAGGTGAGACCTTCTTTCGTTTGTTTTGTTTCTCTTAACCTTTAGTTGAGGTTATGTTGGACACTACGACCGACAATATTTAGGTCCTTTCTAAAATGGCACGGAAACGAAAACGTATCACGTAGCCTAAATAGTAGTCGGATATCCCGGAAAATTTCACTATCGCGTCTGCTGCTTCCACAATGCTCGGAAACGTAACAAATGGCAACCGATGAAATTGCAATTAAAAGTAAGGTAATATTAATTTAATTTAAAAAAGTTTTGATTCGAGTTTTTTTAGCACGGGCAGAGTTGAAATAAATAATAAAATAAACGACAAAGGTAATAAAATAAAACTAGCTATTTTGAAATTCAAACCATTTTTAACGCATTAGAACATAAACAAACTTGGCTACAACCGCAGCCAAATACTCAGCTTCTTCGCATATGTCACACGGAGTAACGTAAACGGAAAAGCTCAACATTGCGTGCTATTGTAGATACTCTGTTCCGTAAAGTGAGCTGTCTTCGTTTACGTGATCCGTCTCCATTTCCGTGCCATCGTAGAACTGTCCTCAGAACCGTTAAAAAATTATCATTAGTAGCAGATAAGATTTGGCGCATAATTGGCAACAAAATGTAAAATGTAAACTGTACAACAAAATCAAAATGCAAAGCTTAATGTAAGTATTGGAAAAATTAATTGTACATTATCCTGGGTAAAGAATGGCAGATATAGTCAAGAAAATAGTGGACTCAGAAACACCTAGTTACTGACCTGATGCTCATAACATGAGCCACTCCTTAGTGGCGGCTTGGAAGCCACGTAACATTATGGAGCCAATAACTTTCTAGTTAATTTCAGTTTACCAAATCTCAGTTTACGTATGTCCTTAGTGGAACGTGAATCGTCTGGTTTAAATAGCCTGGCGTACAAGTTCAGTAACAATTATTGAGAACTCAAGGGCATCTTTACCATCTTCAACAATGAATTCATTGATCAAATTGTCATAGATTAGCAATGTTCAATCACCAACATATGTCCACTGTAGTATTACCATAAAACTTTAATGTGTGTGGGTGTGTGGACCCTGCACCAAGCTCGCCATTTACACACTACTGAAGAAAATTGAAATTCCTCTAAAGAAGGTAATGCATTTAAATTATATATATAATAGGATGTTGGTATGTATGTATGACGATAAAATCTGACACCGTTTGACCGATCGCCATGAAAGTTCGCACATCAAAGTGTTTTTTCATGGGGAAGGTTTTATGCTATCCATATTTGTAACTCGCCACTAGATGGCACATAAACTTCTAAACCGTTCAACCGATCGCCATGGGTAAACAGAAAAACATGCCATAGCCATACAAACAGTAATTATGTGTAATTTCTCTATGTCCACCATATTGTCATATAGCGCTATCCATTTTGCTTTAACTCACGAACAATATATCATCCTGTGTGTTCAGCCCGGGAAACACCGGGTACTGCAGCTAGTATCGTATAAAGCAAGTTTGCTACGAATGAATACACAATAGATCAAACTAATTGAATCAATACATACATGTAAAGATAACATTTTTAAGCAGTTAAAGAATATCACTATCGTAACGCTGAATAAAGTATTTATTAAAATCAAAAACCTTTATTTTCAACTTAACTAGTACCAAGTGGAAACATTGTTTAAAAATCGGAGTAGTCTGTGTCGGGCTACGCCCGCAAAATTTAACGTGAATACGTCGTGTAAATGGAGTTTTTAAAAAAGTAGTTACAATGAACTGTTTATTTAAGGGCTTTCCGTTGGAACTCATGTCACTTTAAGTAATACCTGCACTCGTACCAGACCAAGGCCGTAGCTAGGATTTTGTAAAGGTGGAAGTCCAGTATAACCATGATATCATGTTTTATGAGTGATTATTATTTAGAATTAAATCTTAAAATATTGTCACACCCAAATCTCAGGAAATAGTATACTTTTAGATTTCCAACGTTTACACGGAAACATTTAATAAATGATTTTGCTTAAGAAAAAAAAAATTGAACATATTTAATTTTGGTTATTTTAAATAATTTGTCATCAATTTTGATGATTTCTTTAAAACAAGACATATGTACA
Source organism: Bacillus rossius redtenbacheri (assembly GCF_032445375.1). Classification (NCBI taxonomy): domain Eukaryota; kingdom Metazoa; phylum Arthropoda; class Insecta; order Phasmatodea; family Bacillidae; genus Bacillus; species Bacillus rossius. Next base: position 12,741,926 of record NC_086336.1, on the reverse strand, counting down.
TACATGTAAATGTTATTAAATGAATGAATTACCAGGTCAAATTTGTACGAAAGACATGCTCACAGCAACATGTGTGCAAACCAGCATTAAAAACAGTCTACTTATAAACACAATTCCAACCGCACGTCCAATAATAATGGGAAGAAAATGCAGTATGGTAGCCGACTATGGGTTACAATAATCCTAAAATAATCTCTCTGTAAGCTTATGTAGCTAAGTTGCTGTAATTTTCTTGGTCTGTCTTCTCTTGTTTTTTTTTAAATCCTGGTAGGGTGGGTCCGTATTCCCCCCCCCCCTCCCCCTTTTCATGGCTTCTTGCCTGACTAGGCCGCGGATGAACACTGTCGGTGATGCTTGCACTCGTACTAGACGGGTGACGTCCGCCATTCTTAGATCTGTTCCGCTACCTGCAGAGACTAGTCCGTTCGGCGCGAGTGTGGCGCCTTTTTGGAATCCTTACAATCTTAACTTTCTACATGTCGCCGTGACTTGCAATTCCGATTGTATAAAGACGCCTCTACATTTTGATTTTTTTTTTCGCACTATTCTTCAAAATTTCGTCTCACAGTTGTTATGTTGTTTTTTTTTTTAATTTTCAATCGCCTTTAAATTAGTTAACTACTTTATGCACAAAATGAATTTCATTATATTTAAATTTGCTAACGCGAGTTTCCAGTATTTTCTCTGTTTATAATGATGTATGCCTTAGCCCTTACCCTACCTATGTATATGCGCAACTCGAACAATCTACGTCCAGTTTATAGTTTATAACTTTTCAAAATCCATACTTTTTTCGCTACACTCTACTTTTCAAACTGCCATCTCGTATTATAACGCGTATTTCCAACAAACATAATAAAAGTTTACGACATTTAAAATTTCGCTACATTTTCCGTCTCTTTTTCCAAGATTATTATAGCTATTTATTGACAAACTGTCGCTCCAAACTAGTTTTTGACGTGAAAACGTCTAATAAATCGATGAACGCCGGCTGCACGCAAGAAAAAGTGTTCCGTTACGCACGCTGTGTCCCGTTACGCTCATTGTTCCGTTACGCTGTGTTCCGTTACGCTGTCGGCGAGTGCAGTAATAATAGGTTATGTTACAATTGACTAAAGAATTATGGTGATTCATATAATTAATGATAGATATTTGATTACAGATTATTTATATGAAAACTTGTCCATAATTATATTTAAACTTTATAGCTAAACGCCAGTTTTTAAAATTAATTACAAGTCATCTACACGTGAACTGTTTCGTCGACTGTTTATAAAGTGAAGTGAAAAGTTAATGTGGTTTTCATTGCTTATTACAACAACAATTTCGGCAATAAAGGTTAATTATTCTTGCATTTTAAAAATCTGATTACTAGTATAATTTCAAGTATTTATTCTTTTATTATTAAAATAAAAATGTTTCAATTTTATTCATAAAAGTATGCAATCATTTCATCAATGTTTTGATATGACGTTGTCACGTTAAACTATCGTCCGTAAACAGACTTTACAGACAACCAATTTTTTTATAATTGTAAATCAATCACGAATGAAAACATTTGTTTTGTATGCCTATAGGTTTCGTAATACAACCTATTAAATATTTTTTTCTGTTCGCATATTAGATACCTTAGCAAAGGTATCGTTAATTTTTTTGTCAGTCACCAGACTGCACGAAATTATTTAACTCAAAAACTGCTGATGCTAATGACTTGAAACCCACACATAGTTATCTAGTGACCTCAGGATTATAAGACTTTATTTAATTGTGATATATCAACGTTAACGCAGAAAAGAATATAATTTTATTCCAATATATATATTTCCAGAGAAACGGAGTTAATACTTTACTGAATATTTGACCATGTGTGTGTTGGTGTGTACGTGTGTGTGTTCAGAAATACATTATAACAAACGCAAATTTTTTTATAAAAGAGCTGATGAGCTTCAAACGGATGATCAGATTTTTATTAAATATAAGGACCATTATAATTGAACCAGACTTCTAATATAAAAGAGCTGTATTAAAATCGGTCCATCCGTTTGGGAGCTACGATGCTACAGACAGATACCCAAATAACTTACTCGTCTTTTTCTTCGGGGGTTAAAAAACTATGGTTTTTGAGTTCCTAATAATTCAAAAGCAGACATTTTACCATGAACTGTTTGATTATTAGTATAGATTCAAAGGCCAGTGACTATTCTATTCTTGGCCAGGAAGAAGATTGAAAGAAACGGAATAACGTGGCAAGAGCGAAAGTGAACTGCTCTTTCATTTTTTCCGAAGCATTTGGTAACATTATATGGCCTCTTTGAAATAGATTAATCTAGCTGTATTCATCTGTACTCATACTCCATTCTGCCCTTTGTACATTTCCCAAAACTCACGGAATTGAAATACACGTATTCCGAGAATAATAATACCCCGCACGCCTTTAATGTTTACTTATATTTTTGCAACACATTTATGAATTCTCTAATGTAGGGAAAACCTCATGCTCTGCTGTAGATTTTAACAATATAATAATAGGTTTAATGTTGAATGGAGTTCACTTGTAAGAAAAGATATAAAATGCAGTTACGTTTGCTTACAATTTCATATTGCAGCATGTATACTGAAGTTTTATTGGTGTTTTGTAGTCGACTTTAAAAGAAAACACACCAACGGCTAAAAGAAAATTACATTAAACAGAGATTTTATAAGTTTAAGTAAAAGTAATGAAGATCTCCTGAAAGATAAAAGTTTAAACATTAAAATGATAACAAGAAATAATGTGTAGTTGTATATTAAAGTCTATTTATTTTGAATGCTTCAAAGAAAACTCTTAAAAAACTAGCCCGCACATATTTTTATATTAACAAAATAATTTAATCTCACGAAACAGCAAATCTCACGGAACAGTTAAAAACTTGCTAGTAAGAGGAAATACTTTCTGATTATAGTTTTTGTTACTTTTCAGTAGGTCTTAACCTCTTCAGCCAGAACACAAATTTCAAAACAGCTATTGACCAAACATAGAAATATGAATATTTTGCTACAGTGAAACTTTTGCACTGAAATAAATATAAAATGCTTGAAAAATGAAATCGTTGTATCAACTGGTTTTTTTTTAGAGAAAACCATATTATTAAAACCAATAAATGTAAACATAGACAATGATATATAAGTAATTTATTTAAAGAAAACACATAACTTCAATTAAATACAAAGAGGTTAACTGCACAGTCTGTATTACAAAGAAATATAAACTCGTATACAAGTTAAATATTATTTTAGACTGTCGCGCATCCTAGATACGTCATGGATGGCTGTCATTTTAAGCAGTATAATCGAGAGTACAGAAAAGAACACGCTAAACTCTGAAGGACAAGCTCATTTATCCAGTGCATTAATACTGTTGCTGCGTTAACCCATAAATCACACAGATATAAGTTAATAACAATATGTTTAAATAATTTAATATAATTTTTTTACGAAGGAAAATAAAACTCTATCAAATAAAAACGAAAATAATGAAATACAAAACGTATTCAACCTAACGCGCAATTAACAAGAAATTCGCAAACCTGTTGCGGTTAGTGATCGCAAAAGTTCGTGATTATTTCTCAGAGTAAATAATCCATCGTTAGAAAATTCAGAAAGATAGGCAAATTATTCAATTGAAAAAGATTTTTAATTACAGCGAATGCACAGTACGAGTCACGTGTACTTTGTCAGGTCATTGTAACGTTCAGCTAGCTAACTGAAGCTGTTGTAAGAATCATTTTCTTAATTGAAGCCATCGGGATGAAGGACGAAGGGTGACAAGGTTCGGACCGTGTTCTAATTGGCAGATTTCGTAGACCTAGACCAAATTGTCATACACCCCGACTGTTTACGCAAATATCCCGTAAATTCGTTTTCCGTATGATGTAATTAACGTATTGGTATCAATTTAATATCAAACCAGTACGTAACAAAGTGTTTGCTCGATTACATCATTGCTACGCTCAATGAACCATAAAACAGAATATGAAACTTTTGTAGAAGCGAATAGGGCATAGGCATCATGGAGAAATGCTTCAGTTTTGTAGAAGCGTTTTAACTACGAGGAGGCGGCGTCTCACTATCATCTTACATCAGGGTTACCAAGGCTTCCATTACGCGTGCGGTAACAAGTAATTAACTTGATTCCGTAATTAGACGAAGTCTGCTTGTATCTGCCAGTTAAATTTTATCACGTTCAGCGCATATTAATTGAGCATTGAGTTCACATAATAATGGATCTGTTTAACTTTCACGCTTACATACTCAAAACCCCATTGTACGTAAGATATTTCTGTAACATGACATTTCATTTACTAAAAATCCGTTCGTTTTGATAAAATATGAATATTTTTAAGTGATGTCGTGATGTCACGTGAAACAGTGTCTAAGGATTTCATTGTTTTTTAAAACTACCCCTCTTTTAATACTTCTTTATATAATATATTTTTTACTTTGAATAACTCTAAAGAATTTTTCTACTAAAAATAACGTTTTATAGAGCAAGCAAGACCTACTTACAGCTAGACTTTATTGTAAGATTTAAAAGTTCTTAAATCTGTGTGTTTAAAATTCAAGTACTGAGATATCGTAAAATGATATCCGGGGTCACCAATGCGTTTTACGTGATGTGAACGTCTTAATATCCGGGTGTTTAAAATTCCGCTCGAAGACAACTTCATCCCTACCATTATCAATTCTACGTTATTATTTTCCGAATACTTTTATCTTGCACACAGGAACCATCCGTTTCCAAAGAGTTCGGTTCGATACACACTCACAGTTATTCAAGTCATAGCCGGTGCGTGAAATGGTTTTGAGAAAAGATACTTGTACAATTTTAGTGTGTGTGATTTCCATATGCAAAAAAAAATGTCTTGTTTATCAGTTAAAGTGCCCCGAAAATTTAGCGAATACATTTAATAAGTAAAAATAATTAATAGGTGTGTTTTCACGTCGTCTATAAATATGCCAGATTTATTTAACTCGCTTCCACTGTTGTCCATCCAATCACAAACCAAAAGCTTAACATTAAAATCACATTCAGGTAAATCTAGGTGATAATGAAACGTCTGAAAGGTCACAGCCAATGGAACACTGAACAAGGCTGGAGAGAACGCAGCACCATCAACTCTAACCTGCGAGTCTGTGAACCCGGAACATTTGCGGCTCTCTAGTAATCGTAATACACGTCTGCACTTGAATTTAAAGGCACAACACACATACCCTGTCCGGCTAGTTTCTTGGCTTTGACCCAGTCAACGTTATACCGTTACACTATTTGTGGTGTTCAAGGGTACGCGTAAGGCCGGCCACACACGTAACGGTATACATGACAGGTAAACCTGTACAGGTCACCTGCGCAGGCAAACCGGAGCGTGTGTGCCAGTCACTGCAGGCGAAACTGCACAGGCGAAGCGACCTGCGCAGGTGACCTGACAGAAACGGAGATTTGGTATCTTGTACCTGCGCAGTCGTCAGTTATACCCTAGACCTGAGCGTGTGTGTGAGTACGTCCGGTCGCCTGGGCAGTTGTTTTGTTTAGTTGAGGCTTCTTCCTTGTGAAGAGAGTGTCTTTTGTCTTTGTGTTTTGTAGTTAGCGGACTATCTTGTGGCTACTGGTGCTAGTGATGTCGAGTCGTAAACGCAACCAAGTAATTGAAGACTTTATCGATATGTATAAACTCGAGCCGTGCCTGTGGCGGGTAAAAAGTAAAGAGTATCACGATCGCGAAAAGAGAGATGCAGCTTATGCGAAACTTTTGCTCAAATTGAAAGAACTGGAACCCGATGCAACAAAGAAATCTGTGATTAGAAAGATTAATAGTTTACGAAGCAATGTTCGAAAAGAGAAGAAAAAACGTGACATGTCAATGAAGTCTGGTGCATCAGCCGACAATGTCTACGTATCTAAATTGTGGTACTTAAATTTGTTCGACTTTCTTGGTGATCAAGACATTCCCAGTGCATCTATGTCCAATTTAGAGGAAGGAGATGGGAGCGAGATTGAGGAAGTAAGTACCAGACAGATCAATTACCTAGTTAAACAATTTATTTGAACAACACTTTAATTTACAAGTTAAATGTTAAATTAGATGTTAAATAAATGTTAAATGGTAGAATAAAACAAAAAAAGTTTTATGACAAAATTTATATGTATAAATGTAGTTTTATGACAAAATGTATATGTATAAATGTATTTTTTGTGCATGGATTGGTGAATTTCATTGACTCAACTAAGCTAAAAATATATATTCACTTGATAATTATTCACTTAGTCTTCCACTTTAATTTTTTTTTCGAAGAACACGTTGGTCTTGCCATGAAAGTTTGCCTTCATTGACGAAGTAGGTAGCAAACTCCTCTCTGAGATTTTTGGCGGCCACATTTACATTCCCTAAGCTCGCTCGTTGTAATGCAATCATATTCGATTCATTGGTATCTAACCCAGCATTAGTAGTAGCGTCATCGTCATTCTCTTGATACGTACTGTTTGGTGGAGCGTAAATGGTAGGATGTGTTTGCATCAAGAAATTATGCAATGCAAATGTTGCCATTACTACCTTTACTATGTTCTCTGGCTCCAAATTGATTTGAGTATGGAATATGCGAAATCTGGAGGCTAGTATTCCAAACCCATTCTCGACTACGTGCCTTGCCCTTGAAACTCGGTAGTTGTAGATTTCTTTTACAGCTGAATCTAGTTGTGCTTGTCTGAAAGGTTTCATAATGTTAATTGACAGGGGAAAGGCGTCATCTGCCACAAACACGTAAGGCACCTCTTTGAAATGTTCAGTAACATTGCATGGTTTTGGGATCTTAAGTTCATCACTCTGTAACTTTTCATAAAACTTAATATTTTGAAGAACACCTCCGTCAGAAACACGCCCATTGGTCCCAAAATCCACTAAAAGGAACCGATATTTAGCATCCACTATTGCAAAAAGTACCATACTGTGTCTGCCTTTATAGTTGTAATAATATGATCCGGAATCCGCTGGAGGAACTATGTCTATATGTTTGCCGTCCATGGCACCGAGGCAGTGGGGAAAATTCCATTTCTCTTCAAACTGTTCAGCAATCACTTTCCATTTCTCAGTGGTGTTAGGAAACTGGAACAAAATTAAATTCATAATAACTGTTCTCAACGTGAGTAAACAATGTTTACATTATGGGTTTCAAAATCAAGGATAAACCATTAAATCGACAATTTCCAAACCAATGTAAAAGAGTATTTTGTTGTGTAATAATTGGATGGGTACACCTAGTACATAAATATTTTTTTCAGGAGGACGTTGATGAACCAGCTACAACACCGAGCAGAGAAACATCAATCAATAGCGAGGTCCCTTCGCCTGTGGTCCCAAGACCCAACTCAGATACACGTGCGGTAAGCCTACCTCCTTATTCCCGACCTAATTTGGCAAAAAAAAAGAAAATTGAAGACTTGACAACTGGTGTCTTAGTCTCAGTCAGAGACCACTTTCAGAAACCATCATGCCAAGACGACAGATATGATATAATGGGCAAATCCATTGCAATGCGAATCAGGGCCTTAGAAAAACGCCAGGGTTTGATCGTAGAAAAAAGAATCAACGACCTCCTTTTTGAGGCTGAAATGAGTATGTTTGACGTACCTAATACTGGCTCGTACAACTACGAATCTTTGACCAACACCCCTGGGTCAAGTAGAAGCACAACGAGTCCTCTAGCAGCTGTATCTTATGGCCAATATCCACAACAAACTTCACCAGCTGAATTTGTTAGCAATGACGTTATTCCACCTCATCAATCAATGGCAGATTACTTAGCTAATTATGACAAAAATCAATAGTCTGTTTTGTTTCTTTATTTATATTCAATGTTACTACGAAACATTTTTGTTTTACCAAACAGTTCTTTTTTATGTTCTACCCACTATCAAATATCATGTCTCTGTACTCAGTTAAATATTCCCTTTAAAAACTGTAATACGTTTGTATGAAATAAAGTAGAAATGTTTAATAACATGTGTATATTTATTTACCCATATACCACAGAATCAATAATTACGTAAGGTGTTTTCTTTGCTTCAAAGTTTCAAGAACCACGGGGTTATAGTTAGTTGAACTATAATAGAATAGCTAACTTTACGTTAGTTTAACTTATATTTTTAAAATATATATATATTTCTTCTTATACTTTTTTGAATTAGAAGAGCCGTTAAGGGAATTCATCAGGGAATTTTGATATAAGTTAATTTCTAATAAATTTAAAATATTTTAATTTTAACCTAACTTGACATTTAGAACATCAATAGAATATGCTGTGCAATATGGCTTGACGTACCTGTAAATAGACGTTTTTCAGCACTTTATAGATGGCTTCACACGTCTCTGGAATTATTTTGCCTAGAGCTTGTGGTGATATCAACGTAGAATACTTGAGACACTCGTACGATCGGCCCGTTGCAAGGAACCTCGAAGTCGCAGTTAATCTCTCATGGGGAGAAATCGATTTCCTCATAACCGTGTCTTTCCTTTTAATTAATGGAGTCACGAGTAACAACAGCTTTTCATAGGCGTCTTCATCCATCCGCAAATAATTACGGAAGTCTGTAGGCTCACCACTCAAGTCTTTCAATAATCTTGTATGAGTGTATTCATTTCTTTTAGTAAGCCACTTTTTACTCCACATTTTACGTTTAAACTTCTTCTTCTTACTGTTTAAAACCACACACAATCCGACTAAAGCTATCCTATCATCTTCATCTTGTTGGCTCGCCATCTCTCAACTGAGCTAAACGTACGGTATACCGTTACGTGTGTGGGCTCTAGTTTGCACAGGTATACCTGTCAGGTAAACCTGCGCAGGTTTACCTGTCATGTATACCGTCACGTGTGTGGCCGGCCTAAGGAATGCATACGTGGTTGGCCAATACAGGCCTACCTGTTCAGTTTGTACGCCCACCCCACCACAAAACACCCTAATGACACAAAACGGAAACGTATAAAAATAACATTTTAAACTAAGATGAGGCCGTGAACTCCCCCCCCCCTTTTTTTTCCCTTTTTTTTTTTTTTTTAATATTTCCTGTGACATATAAATAACACGACATTGCAGCTAACCAAATGTTTTAATTTTTTCATTCACACGTTCAACTCTCATTACAAGAATAGGCTTTCAACAGCTTTAAACAGTTACGATTATGACTTATCTTTTTGTCAAATATACCTACACGTTTATTATTAAGCTTAAGTAGCTGTTGAAGTAATTTTACGTTTAACAGCCGCATGTATGCGGTGTTGAACTCGCCTCTGGGACTGTGTGACCGCGGGAACACGGGCTAATTGTGAAATCGTTATTAATCCACGTCATCAAGACATTAAACATATCAAGTCGCGTTATATGTTCTGCGCAACTTCAACAAATTCTTTTTACCAATGTTTTTGCAATATCGTAGTGGATGTAAAGCTTCTTTCCTTCATGAAAGAAAATCAGCTACGATAATGTGATGTAAAAAATGAGCATGTTTCTTTAGATTTTGAACCTATTTTCGTATTGAAACTGCTTGAATATAGCAAGTATAGGCACATTTTGTTGCTGCGATCATCATACACGTTATTATCATAACAATAGTTCAATTTTTCTTAAAGGTTTCCACTATTAGAAAACACAGTGAAATTATGGTCTCCGGAACGAAGGATGTGCCGCGGCTCCAGATAGCCACATATCTCCGTAGAAACTGCCCTCGATACGGTCTAACGTGTTCTGTGTTCTTTTGTTAATAGGAAACTATGATGGTGGCAGAAATAAGATAGGTTTGTTGCAGATTTAAAAATGTTTAATGTTTTTTTTTTAGGAATCCAAGTTGATTCCTGTGAGTTCGAGTTCAAATCCATAAAGTTACGAGGATAACCGTAAAATCACGAAGATTCCTTCATAATTTGCAACCAATGTTGATCGGAAATTAAAGGTGAAAATTTTGAACGGTGTTTTGAACTTTCATTTTATTCGCCGTGCTGGGTTGGTTTCCTTCGAACTTTCCCCCAACACGACCTCGGCTGGCCGCGTCTCATCCAGTTAGAGTTAGCCTCACTTCTTACGTAGTTTCGCTCGTGGAATGTTTTGTTGCGCGTTGAATCTCCTAGCGTCTCCTTCAATATTGGTCGCTTTACCCGTCCACTTAGTCTTTTCTATTCTTCTCCGACTGCACGTTCAGGAGGAATTTCTGCTCGCGTGTTGTTAGTTCAAGACGAACATGCTCGTATGAAGTTTTGGAATACTTCTGTGTCCGTAAATATGCCAGACGTACATGCCAAATAAACTTTTGTGTAATAAATTGAAACACATTGTGAAAATAATAATTTGCTAATATTGAGTATTATTTTTGACAAATTTCTTGTGTGAAGTTATACTTAATTATATTTTACTGTCTTAAAAATGATTTCTTAATATGCTTCTCATTTTTAATTTCTAATGTTTTAGTCCATTTTTGTAATATGTCATAGATATTGTGCTTAATTTAAATTTGCTTAATAATGTATAATATATATATTTGTTTTGAATATATATTTGCCATAAAACAAAAGATAAGCTATCTTATTAATATTTCCACACTTAGCCATCAAAATAAAATAGTTATTACATAGCATTCAGTCGCATACACGGCAGCATCACTCTGAAAGTTTAAACCCTACCCAACTGATTATGACCAACTATATTACATAAAAAGCGATCTTTTGTATACATAAAATATATTTTAAGTAATTTTTTTATAGTAAATATCCTGATATTTATTTAAATGGAGGTATTTATGTTTGTTTTTGTATTTTATTTCTCTCTATAATAGTTCTCTATAGTATGCTGGCATATTTATGTGTTAAATTATGTTGTTATATTTTTGGTTTCTTGTTTAAATATTACTTACTTATTGATACAAACCAGACAAAATCGTGTAGTTATTTCGTGTTAGGCTAAAATTCAAAACTGTTAAGCTTTGTCCTACGTCTGCGATTTGAACTTAATAATACGGAGGACTTCAAGTAAATGAAAAATTATTAACATAAGATGAGTCCGAATCACAGGCATCTCTCAACAGGTATCACAAGACTGCAGCAAAGGAGGCAGGCGGCGTTTATCCGAGCACGTAGAGTACTGCGGAGTCTATCCTGAAGGTCATTTAACACGCGAATATTTCCAGTCGAACTGATGAAAGCCATCCTGTTTCTAAACATTATTAATTTTGGCATAAAAAAATAAGTAAAATGAGATGAAAAACGCTGCAGATTGCGAGAAAGCTGACTTGCGCGGTAATTTTATTTGTAAATGGAACAAATATGTACATTTACATGAAAACAACTATATCCCTACAAAATAGTGTTCGTATAAATACATACTGGGTTCGTACTTTTCCCCGGGAATTTATTATTTGTGTTGTTCCAGTGCCTACAATCGTTAAAGTTATTTTTAAAACGTTTCCTGAATAGCTTTCCTGGACTAACTAAGCACATTAATGAGCATAAAAATAAATAATGTTAAATGGTTTAGTATTTCATTAATTTTCCATAGTTTTAAAAAAGTAATGCTTGAATATAACATCAATTAAAATAAAATAATAAATGATGCGCCAATTTTCGAAAAAATGTATTGCATATTATGCAAAATTAACCATCGCCATGTGTTGCTCTTAGTGACACTATCTTTGTTGTAGTAATAGAAGCTATATGTGTCCTGAAAGAATCTCTTGTTAAAGTACAGAACATATTGCCCCCCCCCCCCCCCTAAGGGGCTGCAGTGGGGCGGAGCACCCCGGGAGACCTCGTGTCGGCGGCGAAGGACCCCCCCCCCCCCCCCCTACGTCATGTCGCGACCGCGCCCGTGCGCCAATAGCGCGCGATCTAACTGAACAGAGCGTCATAATTATTTAAGTTCCCGATTGTGCAATAGCAAATAATAATAATATATATTAATGGACCTGTGTACTTATATTTTTGTGAAACCTTTTATATGTGTTCAACGATGAGCGATTTTTTTCCCGATCGAACGTAAATTTTTGATTAAACATTAATCTGGCGGACTTCAGGGGGCTTCTCCATTGGCTGAGAGCACGCACGATCACAGCGCAGTGACGTTCAAACACTTCACAGCAATCAGAAGACGAGCCGCGTGCAGATGTCTGGAGTTAGCCACTCGCACTAGCAACCAGTGTAGGTTGAAACTGCCAGTTGGCTGGCTGAAACGCGTGGAGTTCTTCTTTACCGACACATGCATGTTGTGGAAGCGCCCATGCTTCTCACTGCTCCTGCTGCGATTCCTTTCGCCCGAACGTACGCTATCGACGTGACTGTTGTCTCTGCGAATGTTAAGTATGTCGTGCCGTCGCTCGCGAATTCTTCAATCGCAGCGTGGTACTCACTAAAACCATCATCATCCGAAGCCAAACGTATGAACAAACCACAACCAACCATCCGTTGTGCTGCACACAAGACTGCTGGTCGCTAGAGCGTGTGACTAACTCCAAACATCGGCTACCGGCTTTTTGCCTTCTTGCCACTGAAGGTCACTGCGCTACGATCTCACGTCCTCTCAGCCAGTGGAGTAGCGCCTAATGCGCGCGGAATCACAGTCTGTGCGCATCTTCACCCGCCAGAACCTTTGCACGGTTGTTTTAACGGACGAGTTTCCCTCGACAACAATTACTTGTTCTGGTGTTCCCCATCAGCCATTAAATTTACGCCCAGCAATTTTCCGAACGTTCTGTACCTGTATGTGCACAATCACACCACTTTATTTTGCTGAATATTTTTATTCTTTGGTCTGGGTTGTGCGTGATGGATTGAAATGTTTTTTTTTTGTTTGATACCTTCCATAGCGTGTCAAAACCAGTGCGATCGCTACAGTATATTTAAGTCTATAATGTGATTCAAGTCTACGTACTTTGCTACTGAACGAATACGCGTATTCATCGTGCCTCTATTCAGGTTTCAACCAACCACACACGCCTGACTTGATGGTTTCGGAATATAAACGATAATTATATTTCTTCATTCCACTCCAGGCTCGATTTCACGCACCATGTATTTTTATTGTTATTTTTTTACCCAAATTATATAACTGAGGGCTATTTCAAAAATTTTAATTCTTTGCTTCCCTTGCATATCTCGTTCTGCTACAAACATTTTCAAACAGATTTTCACTTGTGTAACATCATGGTTGTAAACAGTCGCGCAATTGATAATAATAATTATGAAGACTTGCGTGCCATTTTACACCCATGTTATTGCTCTAACTGAATATCTGTTGATAATATTTGTGGAATATTAACAAATATAAAGGAGGTATATAGAGTTACAAAACCCATAAAAGCTCTTAAATAAATAAAATAAATGAATAAAAAAAATAAAAAAAATCAACATTGTATATGGACCGAGCCTAAAATATTAAATACTAGCTGCAATACCCGGCGTTGCCTGGGCTGAACACAGGGTGTATTTAGTAATTGTCTTCTTAATTTGAATGTAAGTGTGACAATTAATTTATATCACTTTCAGATCCCGACAGACGTTGTTCTGCCAGTTTATAGTTATTTACCTGGTCTGTATGTAATTTAGACTTTATAAAGCAATATAGTAAAAAGCTGAAAAATAAGAGATTACTAATATTGAAAAGATTCCATTATCTAGCTAATGCTCGGCCTGCATTGCAATGCCTCATTCAGTTTTGTTTTGTAATATGTTTGAAGTAGTTCCACATATACAAATCATCTATCCATCTCTCTATATATATTTATCTCTATCTACATCTATATACATCTATGTAGCTCTCTATCTCTATTTATCTCTTTATATCTACATATATACTTCCCACTATCTCTATAACTTCTATATATAAGTCTCTATATAGCTCTATACATCTATAGGTATATCTCTTTATCTAACCCATTTCAATCTCTATACCTCGCTCTATCTCAACTTATCTCTCCGTCTCTATCTCACTCTATATATATCACTCTATCTCTGTCTCTCTTTTATATTTAAATAAATTGTGACATGCGTGCGCACTTATACTACAAAAACAGACGAAGTGCCGCTATATGAAATGAAATAAACACATCTTTTTGACACGATTCGTGTTACAACTATTGAAAAATAGTTATACCATCTCAGTAACCTTCATGGGCATGCGCATAACAAATCACCAAAATTTCATCGCAATCGGATGAATGGTATAGGAACGCATAGGCACAAAAACGAAAATTAAAGACATGACAAACGCATCAAAAGATGGTGCGTTTAAAATTCAAGGCAACTCTATCTATTGACGAAGTTAAGAACAAAACTGTTATTAGCGCCTTTATTTTGCTAGCCGCTGCGAGCTACACTAAGCGGACTGGTCTCACCAAGGAGAAAAATATTGATTTGCCAGACCTTACTAATTGTATGATCGTGTGTCAGACATAGAGAAATGACACTCACTCACTATGTGTATGTCTATGACCTATGATTTGTTCTGTTATAAAATGAAATTATAACTTTTTCACTCCCATAGGGATGGAATTTCATTTTAATATGGGGTCTATGTGTTAATCCCGGTTATAAGCTAGCTGTAGGCCAAATTTCATTCAAATCCATTCAGTAGTTTTTACGTGAAAGAGTAACAAACATCCATCCATACTTACAAACTTTCGCGTTTATAACATTAGTAGGATTTTCACTCAATCACAATAATAACTTACTTGAATTTATTTCCCAACACCAACCCGTTTTCCAAATTTTCAACTACAAAACGTTTTATTCTTACTCATTTCCACAGTCCTGTGGGCTTAAACTGGACTCACACATGACCCGTCGGGTCCACATGTCCACCATCCGTCAAGCCGAGCGATTTACAATGATCCACACGTCGTTCATTTTTTTCTCCAACTGGATGCTACCAAATACATTTTTGGCTTAAACTTATGATAAAAGTTAACTTGAAACTGTTACCAATTTGACGATGATGTACGCTAAGCATTTATAAATAATTAAACCAACTTAAAATATTTATTTAAAATTGTTTTCGAATTACTGTTCATCATTATTTACTTTTGTGTCTCAGACAATTTTTTGTTTTAAATATCAACCTTAGAACGTGTTCATAGGCAAGTTAAAACACAACACGAACGCAGCTAAACAAATAAATAAACTAAAAAAAATATTTTAAAACAAAGACAATGCCTTTCAGACATATTTGAGGTTACAATAATTTAATCCGTCCGTGTTTCGAAAGTTAAAAGCTCGACAAGGTTTTGACGCACGGACGGATGGAATTTTCGGGATCTATCTGATTGGCTGATGGTCACGTGATTGACGGGCAGACGGGTAACGGAAAGGATGAGACGGATCATCGAGTCCAGCTCAATGCGAAATAACATTTCATCGCGGGAAGCCTAAGATGTACATCAAGTTCTGTCCCTGCCCGAACACGCCCGAATATTCACCTTCGGCCAACCTCGGGTTCATTTATATATATTTCTCTGTTTATTTTAATGTAGCTATACTAACCTAACTAACCTTCCATAGTGTTTTAAAGTGTTTTAATGTAGCTAACCTAATTGACCACTTTTAATATTTGAATTCATTTTTCCTGCGCAAAAATTAAATAAATCCCGAGATTAGCCTAAGGTGAATATTCGGGCGTGTTCGGGCAGGGACAGAACTTGATGTACATCTTAGGCTTCTCTTGCATCGCCTTCTGCTCGTAAACTATTACTTTTCATTCAAGGTTGCCAATTATAATTAGGTATGTTTTGTTTTGTAGGTTTTTATTGAATGTATTTTGTGGCCTATATTTGATATGTTGTAATGATGTAACATATTGATTATTTTGTAAATATGTTTTATTTGTAGTAGGTACCTTTTTACCATAAATTACCTCCAAAACTAATTTTTGAGTTTTCATAATGCAAGTCACGCCAGTGGACCGACGGTACTTGTAAGTACCACCCTCCAAATTTGAATAATTTTTTCAAAATTTTTGGAAATGTGAAATATTGTAATTTTCTTTTACTTTTATTGTAATCTTCTTCTACGTCCTGCGCCTCACGTGTTCCGTCGCGAGCCGACCTCCCCGGCCTCCACGGCCGACCTCCGCGAGGGGAAGCCTTCATTTCACA
The DNA here is from genome assembly GCF_032445375.1 of Bacillus rossius redtenbacheri. Taxonomy (NCBI): domain Eukaryota; kingdom Metazoa; phylum Arthropoda; class Insecta; order Phasmatodea; family Bacillidae; genus Bacillus; species Bacillus rossius. The sequence goes on along the minus strand of NC_086336.1, from coordinate 12,725,767 downwards.
GACGAGAGAGCCAAACCCCCGATCGTGCATCTTCGGTTTTTTTTTGGTTCATTGTAACTCATGATAACTAATGGTAAATTAGGTGAGGTTAGCTACATTTTAAATACTTTTAAACATTGTGGACGGTTGATATGGTTAGGATAGCTACATTAAAGATACTGTGAAATCATGTAAACGGTTTCCTAGCCCTGGATAGCTACATATTAAAAAGTTATCTGCTGAGCAACCATAAAATGATTTTACAGTATTTTTAATGTAGCTATACTTACCTAATATAACCAACCATCCACAATGTTTTTAAGTATTTATAATGTAGCTAACCTATCCTAAATGACTGCCAAATTTAATGCCACACCGAAAAAAAAAGCGAGCATGAACTTCGGGGAACTTCGGGTGTGGCTCTCTCGTCTGTGAAATGAAGGCTTCACCTGTGTTTCGGGGACACGGCGGTAGTTGCTGCTGCGAGGTCACGGGACACATTCGAATGCAGATGTTCTTTACGGCGCGGTTGCGTCCGCCGACTTTAATACCGGGCGACCTCAAGGACACCGCCTCCACCAAACCTAACCTTACCATTCGGCAAGTACACGGAGTGATTCACGAGTTGTTAACGCCAACACAGCGCTGTTCCTTACATCATTTACGTACAAATATGTCACCTGAATGTGGATCCTGTTCCCATTATCTACAAAGTAATATGACACAATGAAAAATTTGAGGAATACGTAGTTATGCATGATCAGACCGTATTGTTTATATTTAAGCTTCACAATTGTGTGTACCTAGCTTACAAAAAAAATTTAGTTTACACAGAAATAAATTCTGTACTTTTATAAAATGTTTTTTTTTGTGAAATAGTAGCCAAAATAGTTTGTAATTCTACAAGAAATATATTGTAACTTTGTACAACATAGGGCTATGGTTATTTTGGCACTAGCTAAAGCCCGTCCTACGTTGCAATGCCTCAATCAATTTTTTTTTGTAATTTGTTTGAAGTAGGTAAACACATACAAAGTATCTTCCTTTCTCTCTCTAAATATCTCTCTATCTCTCTATGTATATCTTTATATGTCTCTAACAATAAATCTCTATGGATATCTCTATATCTCTACCTACATATTTAATATACCTGTATATATATCTCTATATATCTCTATTATATCTCCATCTATATCTCTCATCTACACACCTATATCTATGTATCTCTCTTTATCTCTATATATGTCACTGTATAGCAATGAATATATTGAAACTCCATTTTTGTTGCCTAACTATATTTTATCTATTTTTTTACCTGTCACAAGTGGACATAGACATATAAAAACACGCGTGGTTTCAATTGCTACTTTATGCGAAAAATTTAAAGCAATCGGCGTTACTTTCGGAGATTTAATATTTTGAACGAACGAAAATTTACAGTTTTATTTATATAAATAGTTTTTTGATCTAATACTAAGTAGGTATTTATTACGAAAAGAGGGGAATAATTTTATATTTTAATCAATTTTTCATTAAAGCATTATTTTTATATCATGGAAAGATAATAAAATATTCACCATTTTGACTTTTTTTGTGGCATGCTTATTAATGTTTGCAGTTAATACTGAAAAGCTATTCAGGAAACCGTTTACAAATATCTTTAACTATTGGTGGTACTGCTAAGAATCTGAACGTAGTATTACTGCGAACACTATTTTGTTGCGATAAAGTTGTTTTCATGAATATGTATTAATGCACAAATATCTGTAACTTTACATAAATATTTTTTTTTCGATTTACAAAAAAAAAAAAAAAAGTGTACTTCCATGCACTTCGACGCACTTGTTATCTACATAGCTTCACACGGCTCTCTTTTATCACTGTAGCGGCAAGTAGTTCCTCGTGCGTTTGTGCAGTTGTTTGGTACACAATGCCCTTTATACATCTCCATACGCTATTATGTAGTTGTTCACTGCAAGACATTTTTAATTTTTCTAACTACTCCGTAAATATTGGAATTATGATCCACATTTAAATACATATATTACTCGAAATTAGTTAAGAACTAAGACCTATGAGTGGTGGTAACATCACGTGAATAATAGATAGGTGTAAGATCACCTCAAACAGCTAAGCTACCTATTAAAAGTGAAACTTTACTGTTAGAGGGATAGATTTGTAGGTTTAACACATATTTGAAACACTTCTACAAATGTGCACGCATACAAGCGTACATGCGAATGGATAGGTGTGCGAGTGTGTAAGAATACGCACAATTATCCGAGCGCAGAAGTATGTGTGAGAAAGTTTGCGAGGGAGTGAACAAGTATGCGAGTGCTCAAGTTTGCATGTGTCCTATAATGAAAACATGCCACTGAGCGCTGCTGCAATCCGTGTTTTCGGCAAGTAATTTGATAAGTAATAAAATACACAATGGAGGTCCAAACTTGAGGTTCCCAATTGTAACATACAGTTGTCCGAGACTGTAATTTATTTGCTGTGAGCGTTACCCTTTCTTTCCTTTACGCCTTTTCGTTATGGTCTGACGAAGTCATTTAGACTTCTCCTTCAGTAATGGCTGCACAGAAATTAAGCTAAAATATTTGATTGCTTCTTGAAAAACACGTAAAAATCACGACGTAGGGTACACTTTAGCCTGATTTAAAAAAGTAAATATGTCAAACCCAAACATTACCTCTTATCGTGTACACATCAAATCTTCCTGCTTACATGATTTAGTATGTTTCGTGTACAAACTATAGGTAAATGAAACTTTTTTCCGAGCTTTCCGAAATAAAGGGGGTGAGGGATAAGCTTCAAAGATATTTATAGCGAGAACAACAAATAAGTGTGTAGATCAGAAGAATAAAATTTAATTTTACACATATTATGAAATTAAAAATTAAAAAAAATTGGTTGTCTGTAAAGTCGGTTTACGGACGATAGTTTAACGTGACAACGTCATAACAAAACATTGATGAAATGATTGCATACTTTATAAATAAAATTGAATAATTTCTATTTTAATAATGAAAGAATAAATACTTTAAATTATACTGGTAATCAGATTTTTAAAATGCAAGAATAATTAACCTTTATTGCCGAAATTGTTGTTGTAATAAGCAATGAAAACCACATTAACTTTTCACTTCACTTTATAAACAGTCGAGTGGAAGAGAGATAGATGCGGCGCAAGCGTACAATGAGCGTAACGGGACACAGCGTAACGGAACAATGTGCGTAACGGGACACAGAGTAACGGAACAATGTGCGTAACGGGTCACTTTTTCGTGCGTGAAGCCGGCGTTCATCGATTTATGAGACGTTGTCACGTCAAAAACGCCTATTATTTTTGCAACTTTTGAAGAGATTATATATTTCTCCAATGCTGTCGCTCGGAAAATGATAACTCTCTGTTGAAGATCCATCTGCGCGCGTCAGTCCCTGCACGATGGTTCCACTCGAAGAGGAGCTGTGGGACTCCTACCTCCGAGGCGTGTACTGCGGGCGGACTACCGAGCAGTGCGGGTTGCATAACGGCGCGCCGCGACCTGGGGCAAGGCCGTGCCCGCGCAAGGTCGCTGCCTGGCATCTGCTTCCCCCGCGCCTGGCGCTACGCCACCCGCAGCGCACAAGGCCGCGGCGGCGCACCCACACCTGACAAGTCATTCGAACGGTAGTTAAAACCGGAATATTAAAATTCACTTCGGCCACGGCCAGCTAATATCCAGGCAACAGTCCGAATGACACATCTAACCGCAAATTCATTTGAACGAATGTAGTTTGATAGATAATCGTTCAACTAACTGTTAAAGATGTTTTGCATTGACGGTACTGAAAGTACACTAATTATATCATGCTTGGATCAAAATCAAATATAATATTATTCATTTTCGTAGACACTTTGGGAGAAGGTATTAAATAGTTCATCATTAAGTTGAGTATTAAGATATTTTAACTATTATTATTATTTCAAAAGAAGGTTCTTATAGAATTAAGTTTATTAATGTGACCATGTAAAAATTAACACTATAAATAAAATATAAATTTTAAAGAAATAAGTTTCTGCTATCTAAATATTGATATTTAGTTAAGTATTTCTTATATATTATTATTTCTGAAATTGAAGTGCCGAAATCGTTGTGTGAACATCGATTTGCTGAATCATTAGTTACTAGCTTTGTTATTCATAAAAAATAATTTTTAATTTAAATTTAATATTATTTGATTTCAGGAAAATATTATTGATTAAAAATATTGAAATTTGTTACATATTTATTTTCAATAAATTGATAATGTTTTTGGGGCGATGTTAGCAACTGCTTTGTATGGTTGAAGAAGTTACTGTGTAGGTTGAAATATTGTAATACTGAAAGGCAGTCTAGGCGTGCGAGTGCGTGTATTCGCATCGTCGGCTCTGAGTTGATCGCCGTGTTCTGCCCCCAGCAGTCACCTCCACCGTCGTGTTCTGCCCCCAGCAGTCACCTCCACTGTCGTGTTCTGCCCCCAGCAGTCAGCTCCACTGTCGTGTTCTGCCCCCAGCAGTCAGCTCCACTGTCGTGTTCTGCCCCCAGCAGTCACCTCCACTGTCGTGTTCTGCCCCCAGCAGTCACCATCACTCTCGTGTTCTGCCCCCAGCAGTCACCTCCACTGTCGTGTTCTGCCCCCAGCAGTCACCTCCACTGTCGTGTTCTGCCCCCAGCAGTCACCTCCACTGTCGTGTTCTGCCCCCAGCAGTCACCTCCACTGTCGTGTTCTGCCCCCAGCAGTCACCTCCACTGTCGTGTTCTGCCCCCAGCAGTCACCTCCACTGTCGTGTTCTGCCCCCAGCAGTCAGCTCCACTGTCGTGTTCTGCCCCCAGCAGTCAGCTCCACTGTCGTGTTCTGCTCCAGCAGTCACCTCCACTGTCGTGTTCTGCCCCCAGCAGTCACCTCCACTGTCGTGTTCTGCCCCCAGCAGTCAGCTCCACTGTCGTGTTCTGCCCCCAGCAGTCACCTCCACTGTCGTGTTCTGCCCCCAGCAGTCACCTCCACTGTCGTGTTCTGCCCCCAGCAGTCAGCTCCACTGTCGTGTTCTGCCCCCAGCAGTCACCTCTACTGTCGTGTTCTGCCCCCAGCAGTCAGCTCCACTGTCGTGTTCTGCCCCCAGCAGTCACCTCCACTGTCGTGTTCTGCCCCCAGCAGTCACCTCCACTGTCGTGTTCTGCCCCCAGCAGTCAGCTCCACTGTCGTGTTCTGCCCCCAGCAGTCACCTCCACTGTCGTGTTCTGCCCCCAGCAGTCACCTCCACTGTCGTGTTCTGCCCCCAGCAGTCACCTCCACTGTCGTGTTCTGCCCCCAGCAGTCAGCTCCACTGTCGTGTTCTGCCCCCAGCAGTCAGCTCCACTGTCGTGTTCTGCCCCCAGCAGTCACCTCCACTGTCGTGTTCTGCCCCCAGCAGTCACCTCCACTGTCGTGTTCTGCCCCCAGAAGTCAGCTCCACTGTCGTGTTCTGCCCCCAGCAGTCAGCTACACTGTCGTGTTCTGCCCCCAGCAGTCACCTCCACTGTCGTGTTCTGCCCCCAGCAGTCAGCTCCACTGTCGTGTTCTGCCCTCAGCAGTCACCTCCACTTTCGTGTTCTGCCCCCAGCAGTCAGCTCCACTGTCGTGTTCTGCCCCCAGCAGTCAGCTCCACTGTCGTGTTCTGCCCCCAGCAGTCACCTCCACTGTCGTGTTCTGCCCCCAGCAGTCAGCTCCACTGTCGTGTTCTGCCCCCAGCAGTCAGCTCCACTGTCGTGTTCTGCCCCCAGCAGTCACCTCCACTGTCGTGTTCTGCCCCCAGCAGTCACCTCCACTGTCGTGTTCTGCCCCCAGCAGTCAGCTCCACTGTCGTGTTCTGCCCCCAGCAGTCAGCTCCACTGTCGTGTTCTGCCCCCAACAGTCACCTCCACTGTCGTGTTCTGCCCCCAGCAGTCACCTCCACTGTCGTGTTCTGCCCCCAGAAGTCAGCTCCACTGTCGTGTTCTGCCCCCAGCAGTCAGCTACACTGTCGTGTTCTGCCCCCAGCAGTCACCTCCACTGTCGTGTTCTGCCCCCAGCAGTCAGCTACACTGTCGTGTTCTGCCCCCAGCAGTCACCTCCACTGTCGTGTTCTGCCCCCAGCAGTCACCTCCACTGTCGTGTTCTGCCCCCAGCAGTAACCTCCACTGTCGTGTTCTGCCCCCAGCAGTCAGCTCCACTGTCGTGTTCTGCCCCCAGCAGTCACCTCCACTGTCGTGTTCTGCCCCCAGCAGTCACCTCCACTGTCGTGTTCTGCCCCCAGCAGTCAGCTCCACTGTCGTGTTCTGCCCCCAGCAGTCAGCTCCACTGTCGTGTTCTGCCCCCAGCAGTCAGCTCCACTGTCGTGTTCTGCCCCCAGCAGTCACCTCCACTGTCGTGTTCTGCCCCCAGCAGTCAGCTCCACTGTCGTGTTCTGCCCCCAGCAGTCAGCTCCACTGTCGTGTTCTGCCCCCAGCAGTCACCTCCACTGTCGTGTTCTGCCCCCAGCAGTCAGCTCCACTGTCGTGTTCTGCCCCCAGCAGTCAGCTCCACTGTCGTGTTCTGCCCCCAGCAGTCAGCTCCACTGTCGTGTTCTGCCCCCAGCAGTCAGCTCCACTGTCGTGTTCTGCCCCCAGCAGTCAGCTCCACTGTCGTGTTCTGCCCCCAGCAGTCAGCTCCACTGTCGTGTTCTGCCCCCAGCAGTCACCTCCACTGTCGTGTTCTGCCCCCAGCAGTCAGCTCCACTGTCGTGTTCTGCCCCCAGCAGTCAGCTCCACTGTCGTGTTCTGCCCCCAGCAGTCACCTCCACTGTCGTGTTCTGCCCCCAGCAGTCAGCTCCACTGTCGTGTTCTGCCCCCAGCAGTCAGCTCCACTGTCGTGTTTTGCCCTCAGCAGTCACCTCCACTGTCGTGTTCTGCCCCAACAGTCAGCTCCACTGTCGTGTTCTGCCCCCAGCAGTCAGCTCCACTGTCGTGTTCTGCCCCCAGCAGTCAGCTCCACTGTCGTGTTCTGCCCCCAGCAGTCACCTCCACTGTCGTGTTCTGCCCCCAGCAGTCACCCACACTGTCGTGTTCTGCCCCCAGCAGTCAGCTCCACTGTCGTGTTCTGCCCCCAGCAGTCAGCTCCACTGTCGTGTTCTGCCCCCAGCAGTCAGCTCCACTGTCGTGTTCTGCCCCCAGCAGTCAGCTCCATTGTCGTGTTCTGCCCCCAGCAGTCACCTCCACTGTCGTGTTCTGCCCCCAGCAGTCAGCTCCACTGTTGTGTTCTGCCCCCAGCAGTCAGCTCCACTGTCGTGTTCTGCCCCCAGCAGTCACCTCCACTGTCGTGTTCTGCCCCCAGCAGTCAGCTCCACTGTCGTGTTCTGCCCCCAGCAGTCAGCTCCACTGTCGTGTTTTGCCCTCAGCAGTCACCTCCACTGTCGTGTTCTGCCCCCAGCAGTCAGCTCCACTGTCGTGTTCTGCCCCCAGCAGTCAGCTCCACTGTCGTGTTCTGCCCCCAGCAGTCAGCTCCACTGTCGTGTTTTGCCCCCAGCAGTCCCCTCCACTGTCGTATTCTGCCCCCAGCAGTCACCTCCACTGTCGTGTTCTGCCCCCAGCAGTCACCTCCACTGTCGTGTTCTGCCCCCAGCAGTCACCCACACTGTCGTGTTCTGCCCCCAGCAGTCAGCTCCACTGTCGTGTTCTGCCCCCAGCAGTCACCTCCACTGTCGTGTTCTGCCCCCAGCAGTCAGCTCCACTGTCGTGTTCTGCCCCCAGCAGTCAGCTCCACTGTCGTGTTTTGCCCTCAGCAGTCACCTCCACTGTCGTGTTCTGCCCCCAGCAGTCAGCTCCACTGTCGTGTTCTGCCCCCAGCAGTCAGCTCCACTGTCGTGTTCTGCCCCCAGCAGTCAGCTCCACTGTCGTGTTCTGCCCCCAACAGTCACCTCCACTGTCGTATTCTGCCCTCAGCAGTCACCTCCACTGTCGTGTTCTGCCACCAGCAGTCAGCTCCACTGTCGTGTTCTGCCCCCAGCAGTCACCCACACTGTCGTGTTCTGCCCCCAGCAGTCAGCTCCACTGTCGTGTTCTGCCCCCAGCAGTCACCTCCACTGTCGTGTTCTGCCCCCAGCAGTCAGCTCCACTGTCGTGTTCTGCCCCCAGCAGTCACCTCCACTGTCGTGTTCTGCCCCCAGCAGTCAGCTCCTCTGTCGTGTTCTGCCCCCAGCAGTCAGCTCCACTGTCGTGTTTTGCCCTCAGCAGTCACCTCCACTGTCGTGTTCTGCCCCCAGCAGTCAGCTCCACTGTCGTGTTCTGCCCCCAGCAGTCAGCTCCACTGTCGTGTTCTGCCCCCAGCAGTCAGCTCCACTGTCGTGTTCTGCCCCCAGCAGTCACCTCCACTGTCGTATTCTGCCCTCAGCAGTCACCTCCACTGTCGTGTTCTGCCCCCAGCAGTCACCTCCACTGTCGTGTTCTGCCCCCAGCAGTCACCCACACTGTCGTGTTCTGCCCCCAGCAGTCAGCTCCACTGTCGTGTTCTGCCCCCAGCAGTCACCTCCAAAGTAGTGTTCTGCCCCCAGCAGTCACCTCCACTGTCGTGTTCTGCCCCCAGCAGTCACCTCCACTGTCGTGTTCTGCCCCCAGCAGTCAGCTCCACTGTCGTGTTCTGCCCCCAGCAGTCAGCTCCACTGTCGTGTTCTGCCCCCAGCAGTCAGCTCCACTGTCGTGTTCTGCCCCCAGCAGTCACCTCCACTGTCGTATTCTGCCCTCAGCAGTCACCTCCACTGTCGTGTTCTGCCCCCAGCAGTCACCTCCACTGTCGTGTTCTGCCCCCAGCAGTCACCCACACTGTCGTGTTCTGCCCCCAGCAGTCAGCTCCACTGTCGTGTTCTGCCCCCAGCAGTCACCTCCACTGTCGTGTTCTGCCCCCAGCAGTCAGCTCCACTGTCGTGTTCTGCCCCCAGCAGTCAGCTCCACTGTCGTGTTTTGCCCTCAGCAGTCACCTCCACTGTCGTGTTCTGCCCCCAGCAGTCAGCTCCACTGTCGTGTTCTGCCCCCAGCAGTCAGCTCCACTGTCGTGTTCTGCCCCCAGCAGTCAGCTCCACTGTCGTGTTCTGCCCCCAGCAGTCACCTCCACTGTCGTGTTCTGCCCCCAGCAGTCAGCTCCACTGTTGTGTTCTGCCCCCAGCAGTCAGCTCCACTGTCGTGTTCTGCCCCCAGCAGTCACCTCCACTGTCGTGTTCTGCCCCCAGCAGTCAGCTCCACTGTCGTGTTCTGCCCCCAGCAGTCACCTCCACTGTCGTGTTCTGCCCTCAGCAGTCACCTCCACTGTCGTGTTCTGCCCCCAGCAGTCACCTCCACTGTCGTGTTCTGCCCCCAGCAGTCACCCACACTGTCGTGTTCTGCCCCCAGCAGTCAGCTCCACTGTCGTGTTCTGCCCCCAGCAGTCAGCTCCACTGTCGTGTTCTGCCCCCAGCAGTCACCTCCACTGTCGTGTTCTGCCCCCAGCAGTCAGCTCCACTGTTGTGTTCTGCCCCCAGCAGTCAGCTCCACTGTCGTGTTCTGCCCCCAGCAGTCAGCTCCACTGTCGTGTTCTGCCCCCAGCAGTCAGCTCCACTGTCGTGTTCTGCCCCCAGCAGTCACCTCCACTGTCGTATTCTGCCCTCAGCAGTCACCTCCACTGTCGTGTTCTGCCCCCAGCAGTCACCTCCACTGTCGTGTTCTGCCCCCAGCAGTCAGCTCCACTGTCGTGTTCTGCCCCCAGCAGTCACCTCCACTGTCGTGTTCTGCCCCCAGCAGTCAGCTCCACTGTCGTGTTCTGCCCCCAGCAGTCAGCTCCACTGTCGTGTTCTGCCCCCAGCAGTCAGCTCCACTGTCGTGTTCTGCCCCCAGCAGTCACCTCCACTGTCGTATTCTGCCCTCAGCAGTCACCTCCACTGTCGTGTTCTGCCCCCAGCAGTCACCTCCACTGTCGTGTTCTGCCCCCAGCAGTCACCCACACTGTCGTGTTCTGCCCCCAGCAGTCAGCTCCACTGTCGTGTTCTGCCCCCAGCAGTCACCTCCACTGTCGTGTTCTGCCCCCAGCAGTCAGCTCCACTGTCGTGTTCTGCCCCCAGCAGTCAGCTCCACTGTCGTGTTTTGCCCTCAGCAGTCACCTCCACTGTCGTGTTCTGCCCCCAGCAGTCAGCTCCACTGTCGTGTTCTGCCCCCAGCAGTCAGCTCCACTGTCGTGTTCTGCCCCCAGCAGTCAGCTCCACTGTCGTGTTCTGCCCCCAGCAGTCACCTCCACTGTCGTGTTCTGCCCCCAGCAGTCAGCTCCACTGTCGTGTTCTGCCCCCAGCAGTCAGCTCCACTGTCGTGTTCTGCCCCCAGCAGTCACCTCCACTGTCGTGTTCTGCCCCCAGCAGTCAGCTCCACTGTCGTGTTCTGCCCCCAGCAGTCACCTCCACTGTCGTGTTCTGCCCTCAGCAGTCACCTCCACTGTCGTGTTCTGCCCCCAGCAGTCACCTCCACTGTCGTGTTCTGCCCCCAGCAGTCACCCACACTGTCGTGTTCTGCCCCCAGCAGTCAGCTCCACTGTCGTGTTCTGCCCCCAGCAGTCAGCTCCACTGTCGTGTTCTGCCCCCAGCAGTCACCTCCACTGTCGTGTTCTGCCCCCAGCAGTCAGCTCCACTGTTGTGTTCTGCCCCCAGCAGTCAGCTCCACTGTCGTGTTCTGCCCCCAGCAGTCAGCTCCACTGTCGTGTTCTGCCCCCAGCAGTCAGCTCCACTGTCGTGTTCTGCCCCCAGCAGTCAGCTCCACTGTCGTGTTCTGCCCCCAGCAGTCAGCTCCACTGTCGTGTTCTGCCCCCAGCAGTCACCTCCACTGTCGTATTCTGCCCTCAGCAGTCACCTCCACTGTCGTGTTCTGCCCCCAGCAGTCACCTCCACTGTCGTGTTCTGCCCCCAGCAGTCAGCTCCACTGTCGTGTTCTGCCCCCAGCAGTCACCTCCACTGTCGTGTTCTGCCCCCAGCAGTCAGCTCCACTGTCGTGTTCTGCCCCCAGCAGTCAGCTCCACTGTCGTGTTTTGCCCTCAGCAGTCACCTCCACTGTCGTGTTCTGCCCCCAGCAGTCAGCTCCACTGTCGTGTTCTGCCCCCAGAAGTCAGCTCCACTGTCGTGTTCTGCCCCCAGCAGTCAGCTCCACTGTCGTGTTCTGCCCCCAGCAGTCAGCTCCACTGTCGTGTTCTGCCCCCAGCAGTCAGCTCCACTGTCGTGTTCTGCCCCCAGCAGTCAGCTCCACTGTCGTGTTCTGCCCCCAGCAGTCAGCTCCACTGTCGTGTTTTGCCCTCAGCAGTCACCTCCACTGTCGTGTTCTGCCCCCAGCAGTCACCTCCACTGTCGTGTTCTGCCCCCAGCAGTCACCTCCACTGTCGTGTTCTGCCCCCAGCAGTCACCTCCACTGTTGTGTTCTGCCCCCAGCAGTCACCTCCACTGCCGTTTTATTTTGTTATCTAATTTATCATGTAGCGAAGTTAAGGCGTGATCCCTGCCTTGGCGTACACTTAATGAAAATTTTAAAAAATAAATATATATTTTTACAAACAAAAAGGAAGATTAAATAGAAAAAAGAAGTGACCACTAGTAAAAATTACTAAAATAATAAAACAGCTCACCCTTAAACTTCGGAAAATATGTACAGTTAATTAATAATAATTTATTCCGAAATATATGCTCTTAAATGGTGGTCGGATTTCTTACAAGAGATAAAGAACACAATATAAATATGAAAATTAAAAAATATATAATTAACAAAAAAAAATATAACTTATGCAAACTACACAGTATTTAAATATATATATATTTATATAAATATTCGTTATTTAACCATACGTATTAAGTTCATTAACTTATCACATGCAGTGTATAGGTAGGGGTAGGCATTTTCCGCGAAAAAAATATGAACGTCCATTAGACTACAACAAGGTAAACGCACACCAGCGGTTTCTTCCTTGTGATTGGCGGCTGCCTGCCATAGAAGCCATTGCCTTATTCTACCGGGCCACTCAGGATGAATTTCCTTCCGCACTGAACTATTTTGATTGGTGTTTTAAAACTCGACGTGTTACCTGAATGAAACTTACCCAATCACGAAACACAGACGATGCTATAGGTGTTTTAATTTCAGCTAGACTCGGAATTTTTTCGCGAAATATGCATGCGCCTATGTATAGGTAGAGACCGGAAAAATTCGCGGATTCATTCGCGATACGCTAAAATTCAAATAGATATACCTTAAAGCTGCTTTTGTTATTGGTTCACTGTTCATCTGGACGACTCTGGGCCAATGGGAAATGCTCAACCAAAGAAGTATCGTATCGCAAGCAAACTAGTTGAGACGACTCGCAAGTCAGCAGCCAATGAACAGGCGTTATTTTCCCGAGTATACTGAGGACTGTGTAGTCTATCCTGAAGGTCATCGAAACCGCGAATTTTTCCGGTCCCTACGTATAGGTCAACCGCGCACGTACTTCTGAGGGCGTGCGCACGGTCTGGCGGTACAGGCAGAGAGAGGTACCCTGGAGATGTGAGTGCGACTGTGTTTCATATGCCCGACGTGACTCGCGCCGCCCACGCGCGCCAACTGCGGCGCCGCTAATGTATCCGCACGACGCCCCGACCACGTGGAGCCGGCGAATGGCCGGGCCTGCTTCCGCCGCCCATGTTGGGGCGCCCAGCTGCCAACTGTCGGGCGATAAACACTCGCTCTCCCACCGCGTCTCTTCGAATCACAATTCAAAAAAAAAAAAATCCCTACCGCGGGGCATTCTCGTGCTGCCTGATTTTTAAGTTTGAGTGAGATGTCTGCATTGTCGTCGTTACATTTTCCATAATACCTGTCTAGGTTCACTGATGGGTCCGTATGTTTGATATCTGATGATTTAGGCTGGTTCTACGTGAGTTTGTGTTTTCATTTTTATTTCTTGTTTTGCATTCTTCAGTCGTGTCCATGACAAACGGTGCACAACTGCAATGGCGTATGACCAAAAAATTGCATTAAATCAAAATCCCCATTGCATGAATCGCAATTTTATCAACAGCATACTTAAACGCATCTTGGTTCAACAGTTTTTATGCCACTAGAATTACATAAAGGTAAATTTTAAAAATTTAGCTTCGGTTAAGTATATCATAGAGTTTAATCTAATGCTTGAAGTTAAAAGTGTCTGACTGCTAAGAGTATTTTAGCCTGTGAAATCATCAGTGATCAGATCACAATTTTCAATGGCGGACCTAACTTGAATTCAAAAGGGGGTGGGATGACTGGAGAATTTTCTGTATTGTAGGATACATCCCAGTTAAAAAGTGAGTTAGGAATTGAACAAAATTAATAGCCACCTAAAAGAAAACATATTTAACGCATTTCTGAACTCTTGAGAATTCATTACCAACACTGTGGTATTATTTGATTTATTCAAGAGTAGCTACTTAAGTTTAAAAATTTTAAAGGTGCCTATCAGGGAGATAAAAATGTCTGTAAACCAAATTTCTAAATAAAAAAAGGAACTAAAAAAAACGTTTCTCCAACATAACTCATAATTTAAACTAATCAGTAGAAACTAATACTTAAAAATAATACATTTTTTACAAAAAAAATAAAATAAAAATAAACTAATTCAAAGGTTAGGAACGTCCTGAAGTAAATATATATATATATATTTCTTTTGGTTCAGGTGGCTTCAGGTGATGCCTTGCAGGCCCACTGCTGACAGGCTGTTATGTTGGTTCGGTTGGCGCGAAAATCCCGCCCACTCGTACTATCATCCCAGCACAAAGCGGGCGAATAATAATTCACATTGGAATGACTGCACCCGCGACTGCTACTCTGCCACGTGGCAGTCAGGAGCAACGCTTCTTCCACTGCCTGAAAGCCGGCTTCAGGAACTGAAGCCTGAAGCTGATGCTTGACGTATGGCCAGTGTAGCGGCGTCGACCAGCAAGGCTCGCGGCCTGGCTGAGAAGACCGCGTCATGGCTTCCCCAGACGAACCTTCCTCCGAGAGTTTAAGGCCACATTTATCATGACGTCAGCCAACCTCCGACAACAGCTCTACAACTACTGGTTGCTTAAGATGACGGTTGAAAGAGACTAAGTTTCATTGCTAAAAAATAATCGGTGCCGATTGTTTTAAACGGGATACTCAGCATACTATCTTTTTAACTGAAAGAATAAATTGGCTAACAATTTTCTTTCAACGGCAGACATAAAATACGTGCAACTTATGAAATTTCTACACCCACATAACACACGAAAACAACACAGTAATCTACCATTTACACGACTGAAAATATTTTTCTTTTTACTGTGAACTGCTAAACAGTGCTCAACTAATCAGCCTGACCACTAACACAGGCTGAAAATAAAAACATCTTTGGAACACTTACTTACCATGATCACTTCGCGGCCTACCTACTGCTTGGATCTGTGTGTGAATGTGTGGGTTACTGGTTTCAATGCAATACTACTTATTATCTTGTTTTGGCAACGCAGGGTTATTTAATTGTTGATTAATTTCCAACACGAGTTTGCTTAGTTTTAAGTAACCTAGGTTAGAATGTCGCTGGTACAAGCCCCACCAAGATAAACTAGGTTTCAGCTCACCTGGACACGTCGCGAAGTGCAGGTGCAGCAGCAGCAACCACAAGTCCCGCAGGGGCACCAACGTCCGTCGAAGCGACACCATCTTGGCTTCACACCATGCCTGCCAACCGCGTCCCAGTAAACACTCGCGCCCGCGACACCCCCGGATCAGTTGGCAGCCTTGGCCGGGAAGATTCACGAGTGAAACCGAACGTCTTCGAACGACCAGGTAGATAGAGCTGCGGCGTCGTCCAACAAAGTTCACGACGTCTTCTCGAAGAAAAAGAAAAATACACGAGAATGAAATATACACCACGCGCTCTGACGCTGAAGGTTCACAGTGCTTCGGTATCGTGACAAGCAGCTACGTCAGTTTGTAAACGATAACCGTACGCAAGTTGAGCTCAGAAAAGTGATTTGGAGGCTCGGAGCTGCACTAAAATGAACAAATTGCTTTTATATCTCAAAACAAGGCGAAATAAAGCGTAACTAATGATAATCGCACACAGTGATTTTTTTTATAAAGATTTGTTCATATATGGTGAAACAATTATTTACTTGAGAAACAAAATAGTTTGTTGGCCATACCAAATTGTATGTGTAAAGAATTTATTTTATACCTCTAACAAAATATATAATTGAATTGACAAACCCAATTTTTCACGTCAATTAAATCTTTCTTATAACAAAATGTTTTTTTGAATCAACCGTATTTATTCTGCCACATACAAACAAAATTTTGCTTTAATTATCTAAAACTTAATTATGCAAACACTACGCATATTTACGCATACTACGTATATTATAAACAAGTATTGCAATCTATTAGACTGAAACTAAATTAATGAGTATTTCCTGAGTAGCCGCTGAGCACGATTTTGAAGCAAATAATACTTCCCCCCTTTAGACACTGTAGTTGCACCAAAAACAAGAGACAACTTCCGCTTCATGCCCGCTCTCAGACTAGGATTTAATTTTGCTCAAAAACTGTAACAAAATTTCAATAGGCTTGATGCAATATCCAAACACAACCGGTTGTCAAATTTTGAAATCAAAAATGCTTCAACTGGATTGAGGGTGTAGTACCATAGAGTCTGACGGTCGTTGACTTTCTGTAAACGAATGACTAAAACGGACTTTTTTAACATCAGAACGAATAGAAAAAAAACGTGAATTTTATTATTTAATGTTCTCATAATGATATCATTCTCTTACATGCTAAACTCGCGCGCATATAAGAAATAGAAGACCGGTTACAAATCGTAATAAAATCTATGTTTATTATATTTTCACACAAATCAATGAATTTTCCTATTCGCCAATTAAAGTCAAATTTAAATGGAATATGATTATTAAATGTACCATTCTTCACAATTTTTTTATTTTTAAATTTTGCCTAGAATCACCGACGTTCGGTATCTCGACCCGTCGGACTCGGCATTGACACAGACAAACCTGTGGACGGGTAGGCATGCTTCCTTGCGGCCGAGGAAGTAGTAATTGCGGTCGCACCGGAGAGCGAAGCAGACACGCCGTGGAGAGCGGGCAGGAGGGACGCCAGACGCACACACACACACGCACGCACGCACGCACCGGTCCTCGCGTCTAGCCGCCGCACCGGAGGGCCGCCGCGACGAGTCTTGTCCGACTGAAGAGGCGCAGCGCCGTGGTTTTTGTCACGGTGCGCGGGCACCCGACGGTGCTTACCCCCCCCCTCCCCTCACCCTGGGGCTGACGGGCGGAACACCCCCCCCTCCCATGGGGCTGACGGGAGGACCTCCCCACCCCAGGACGCCCGGGTAGCTTCTGCACGCACTTTCTCCGCGCGCCACCCACCGGGGGAGCAGGGTCGCTGGACCGGCCGTCGTCCTCCGAGGACAAGCCGCGAGGGTCATCGCTGGTCACGTCCGCTGACGTGCAGCGAGGCTGCGTAGCGGCCCCCACGTCGGCTGTCTTCCGACAAGAACACATCCTTCAAATTGCTTCCATGGTGGGAGGCAATTCAAAAAACGAATGCTAACAAAATCAGAGACTACTGTTTAGTGTTGCAGCCACGTATCTATCATCTCCATCCAAAATTTAATTACACCGCTGGATGGCTAAAGGATCAAATAATTCCGTTACGCTAAGCGAGGACTGCGAAGCGACGCGCGCGGTGGAGGGGGAAGCGCCGCCATTTTGAGGTCATTTTGGCTGCTTTTCGAGATTTACACTTTTGACTCGGAGAAGCTACGACGTTCATTTGCGTTTCAATCGTCGGCTCTCGTCAAAATATATCGATTGCATTAATAAAACACTAGCGTCAAATAGTTACAGTGAATATATATGGTGTTAAAATAATTTTTTATGACATAAATAAAATAGCATATTTTATATTTTGTTTAGAAAATACTACCTGTTACGTACACGTATTCACGTACAACACACGGCCGTGTCCATGAGACAGCCACGCCTCATTTTTATTAGTCTGCAAGTAGCGACCCTACACTGGTTACAAACTAGATCTTCGTACATATATGGTCATCGTAAAATTACGGGCACGAAGCTCATTTACTGCGAATTGGGTTCTACCACAGTAATCTTTGCAGATAAGGAAAAAAACCCATCTAAAACTGTTTAGGACTCATGCAAAATCACACTTATTTTTTTTCCACGCAAGCGTTTAACCCGGTTTATACCGAAAAAACAGAATTCAGAAGTTGAAACACGCCGTGGTTTCAACGAACATACAGCTGTCTGAAATTACAAAGCACTCTTAGTTTATCTGAGGCGAATTCTTTGTTGAAAAGTCCGTAAATTCACTGTAACTAATTTTTAACAATGCAATTCATGAACAGAGCATTAAAATACGTAGGCGTACATCAAAATATTAGAACTAGATATTCAAACACATTTCAATAAAGAGCACTATTGTTGAAGAAGTACTTTTTTATTCAGTACAGTATTTTTAGAATTTTTTTCGGAAAACTGTGATTCGATTATGATCCTCTGTGCAGAACACCAGGATAGTGAAAGAAAGATTAAGACATAGAGTGTGTGCATGCACTTTTTTTTCCAGAAAATAGACATAGGTATCGTATAGTCAGCTGTGAATGTCTTGAATTTTATATTTGCTACCAGCGCGCTCGCATTCCTCCTTGTTCAACCAGCAGCGTACAGAGCGCTGTTGAGATAGTCCAGGCATTTCCCGCATATATGGCGTTACCTGTTATGAATTTCATATTTTGTTCAGAGATTTGGCGTGTTCCAAATAGCAGAATTGTTTGAAGAAACAGTAACACGCTCAGATTTTCATTATGGTGTATTTCAATATTGAGTAATATTTATTTTTAATTAATCATTATTAATTGATCAATCGGTATGGATATCCTGAGCAGTTATTTTGAAGTGAGTAATAATTTTGTTAATTTATGTTTATTAATTTATTTTTATTTTAAAAAACATTTATAATCAATACAAAAAAGTTTAGGATTCTTTAATACTTGAAAAAGAAATAAAAGCCAAAAAACCCTGGTTTTGTGTGATTTTTAAAATTGTCTTCTTTCTCGCTTCCTTTCTCTCTACTCTCTCTCTCTCTCTCTCTCTCTCTCTCACTCTCTCTCTGTCGTTTTACCTCTTACAATATACTTAGGATTCCGGGTATGGAATCTCTCACGTGTAATCTATTACACGCTCTCTCTTTTATACTTTTTAGTGGAAGATCTTCATTGTATGGTGATGTAAAGCATGTAAAGAACATGTAACAATAACCCTCCATAATTTATTGCACACGATTCAAAAATACACTCGTACTAACGCGGTAATATATGACCAAATGATGGAACTTATTAATTAATGCAACATCTATGTTTTCATGTGTAATTTTTACATCAACAGATAATGGTTATACGACGCAGAGAAAATATATTTGCCTTACGAATGAATTATATCAGCTATAACTTACTGCGACAACTGGTGTAGTTTATTTTCTATAGTTTGGAATTCACTTAGTTTGAGGAAAAATAACTTTCATAATACAAATTTTGTTGAGACAAGAAATGAAGATTTTGGGCTTCAAAAATGGGGCAGTACCTGAACTGTCATTCTCTTTGCTAAAAGGGTTCAAGCTGCCAGAGTTGGCGCCTACTTCGTGATCATTTTGGAATGAAAACATCAGTGTTTATAATTGTTCGTTTTCTCTTATGCAATGCCAGACTATATTCAACATATTTGCTTCATGACAAAATTAGTTTAAAATCGTTATTAAATAATTTAGTTTGTTAATATTTCATATAGATTATAAAATTTGTAAACTTCGTCGCACGTAAAAGTGGAATTGGCTATTTGGAAAGTAACCATTGATTTTTAGTAAACACGTAGGCCTATTGTTATATAAAAAGGGTAGTTAAAAATAATGTTTAAAAAATTTCAAATATCTTAAAGCTGTATATTTATATCTTATAGAGGCATTTATATGAAGTCAGGATGGCCTAGCGGAAGAGTTCGATGCGGGTCGCCGCCGAGTGCACATCGTGTTTCGAGCGCGGCGCGGGTCTCTCACGTGAGACGCCAGTTTTTGACTGTGTCACATACAGTGTAAAGTAACTATGTCAAACGTTCGAGACACTACGTTGCGTATAGTTTTTGCTAAACAGCCATCTGCCCTTGAAATCCACGAGTGGCTGGATACAGTTTTGAATGTAACGGAAGACCAAATCGAGGCGTTACAGCTTGACGGTCACCAAAACTGTATAGGCCTATTCTTGAAATTCGTTTCGTCTGGACCACGTGAAACCATTTTGCGTCGCACCAACGGACTGTGATCATTCGTCACTGCCGATCAAGAACGGATCAGCGTCACCATTGAACACGCCATTGACAACTTAAAAATGGTAAGAATCCTCAACCTGCCTCTAGAAATAGAAAATCACAAAATTCGTACAGAACTAGTAGGATACGGCCGTGTCGTAACTTTGCAAGACGAGATGAAATACAAGCATAAAGTAAAGCAAAAAGTTCGTCTTGCCAAAATGGAAATTTAAAAAAAAAAAACATTCCGTCCTATGTACCTATTGACGGGTATCGTGGTGTAGCAATATACCCGGGACAACCGCGAACATATAGCTACTGCCAGTCAACTGCGCACGAGCGCATTGCTTGCCCGAGCTTCCAGGAGAGAGACGCGCGCTGAAGACAGCTCACGCAATCGGGCTACCGTAACTGCCATGTCTTCTGGAGAAGAGGGTTGCCCTCCGTTACACTCGCGTGACCGAGAACCACCGGTGCAGACGCCAACTGCGGAAACAGTTGAGGAGCGAGCTGTCAACCTAAACTCGCTTTTGACAGATGCGCGTTAGGCGAAGGCGGGAGAAACATGTGACCAACACTCCACGCGTACCGACAACTTAGAACACTACAGGGTAGTTCAAAACTGGAACATGTATTACAACCTGGTATGTAGGCGGATAACATGGAGGCAGGTGAAAATGTAAACACGGACACACAAAATGTGACAAAAAATAGCGCGCGGGATAAAAGACCGCACGAACGAGACAGACGTACCGGAAGTAAAAGCCCAGTAAGGAAATCAATGGCACTGTCTAAATCAGAACAACCTGAGCAAATTGACCGACGAGAATCTTTAGAGCTTACCAAATAAGATATTGAAAAAAATGCGTAGTTCACAAAGCCAAGATCGTACGGAAAATTGTACCGCGGACTGACACGACTGACAAGCATTGCGGAGGTAAACAAAACAATACAACTCTTTCCTCAAGTCTACCAGACTAGCTATTGTTTACCTCGGTTGTGAGGTTTTTTTTTTGCGTGTGTTTGCGGTTTAGTGTAGCTTTATTTTATTAATGATTACAGCCCTCACAATAGTCAATTTAAAAATTGGTATGGTCTCAGTCCCTGCACGAATATCGGCTCTAGAAACATTTCTTCGAACCCAGGCAGTCGATATTGCGTTTTTACAAGAAGTTGTGACACAAGATTTTTGCGGCTTCCACTCTTTCAATGTGTATACCAATGTTGGCGATCGGGGACGGGAACAGCGATAATAACTCGCGCTGGACTGGAAATACAAGACCTCCGTTGCCATCCGTCAGGCCGCGTGATGGCAGGACGTATCCACGACGTACTGCTTCTGAACATTTATGCGCCCTCCGGAACTCAGGCGAGACGGGAACGAACAACCTTTTTCGAAGTAGATTTGGTACCTTTCTTTAACACAGTTTGCAACCAGGTAGTTTTTGGTGGCGATTTCAATTGCATCACTCAAGCAGATGGCCACCAGGGTGGCGTGTATCCCACAAACGCAGCCCTCTCTACATTGATCACTCGCCTGGAAATGAGCGATATAACTGCCGGCAGGATAAACAGACAATTTACTTTTTTTTAAGACCTATACCCGATCACGGATTGACCGAATTGAAATCAAGACACGACATTTAAATAAAGTGCATCGATACGAGGTACTACCGGTAGCGATCAGTGACCATTTTGCGGTGATTGTCACGTATGAAAAATTTGCCGAGATTACACGGTATGGGCGAGGCACGTGGCGTCTCAACACGGAACTGCTACAAGATACAGAAGTGACAGCTGACAGCACAGAACAATGTCAACGATGGCGAGGACGTAAACAGCAGTTTCCTTCGGTCGCCATTTGGTGGGAGAAGTGTGTAATACCCAACGTCATGAGGCTTTTCAAGCGGCATGCATATCGACTGGCAGAGGAACGACAGGGACTTAAATTTTTACGCAACCATGCTGCACGAATTACAGCAATACGTTAACAGAGGGGAAAAGGCAATGAACAATATACGCGCCACCAAACAAAATTTTATAGGTTTATAAACTCAAAAAAGGCAAAAACGTCACATACTATTACAAAATAGGAGCCTTTTTGACGATGAAAAAATCAGCTTATTTTCCATAATTAAAAATAAAAAAACAAGTACGACAGTTCAGGATCATGAACGACGATGGTATAACACTGCACGACCAGCTCGAGATAGTGAGTGTACTAAGACAATACTTTTCACAGCTTTACAAGAAACAAGAGACAGAACCAGATTTGATTCCAGAAGTGATGCGGGAGTGTGTAAATAAAGTCAGTGATGATGTTAAGGAAGTAATGGAGGCAACATGTTTGGACGCAGAAATAAATAAAATAATACAGCAATTGCCAACAAAAAGGTCGCCAGGCATTGATGGGATACCCTATGAGTTCTACAAGGTCCTGTGGGAGATTATTGGCCCCGACTTCTGTGAGGTTGAACGTGACGTTCTTACACGAGGGGAGCTCTGCAAGTCCCATTGGTCCTGTACAGACGTGTACGGTTCCAGGAAGATCCATTATATAGGGAGTACTTGCGTTGCGTGATGTGCAACTATTTTCTTCCTTAGAACAGAATAAAACTGCCTTGTTAAGCGTTGACATGGAGAAGGCTTTCGACCGGGTTGATCACAATTATTTATTTCAAATAATGACACACTTTGGAATCCCAGACACTACAGTAACTTGGGTAAAAATGGTATGCACCGGAATATCCTCTCCGCTGAAAGTAAATGGTTTTCTTACGTATCCTATAACGATTTAAAGCTAAAGTAAATGGTTTTCTTACGTATCCTATACCGATTGAAAGCTCTGTCAGACAATGTTGTCCATTGTGAATGGTTTTATTTACAGTTGCCATCGAACCTTTGAACGATCGAACGATTGAAAGCTAAAGTAAATGGTTTTCTTACGTATCCTATACCGGTTGAAAGCTCTGTCAGACAATGTTGTCCATTGTGAATGGTTTTATTTACAGTTGCCATCGAACCTTTATGTCGAATGCTAGAAAACAAATTGCAAGGCTTTCCTGTAAACCACATGTCGTTTCAACTTAATGCATATGCCGACGATATCACATGCATCATTCGACGATAAGAAGATTAAATCAAAACAGTTGCAAATTGTCTAGAACCTTGTGGTCTTGTATCAAATTTTAGAGTAAATGCTACAAAAACGGCGGTGTTGCAGCTGGGTGGCACAGACGAATGTTTTCAAGATGTACGACCTTTTCGATCCATGGATAAGATTAAAATACTAGGTGTGTATTTTCAGGCAGATTTAGCTCGTAATGTGCAACATAACTGGGACGTAGTCACAAATAATTTGCGCATTAGTAAAATAAGCATGAGCTATCGACATACGAACATCTTGCAACGGGTATCGCTAGTAAATACTTCTTTACTGGCAAAGATGTGGTATGTGTCACATATTTTTCCTCTACCAAGAGTACATAATGCTCGTGTTCTATCGTACGTCGGTCATCTTCTGTGGAAATCGTATATCTTTAAATTAGCCCGGCCACAACTCTACCTACCTACGAACCAAGGGGGGCTGGGACTTGTCGATCATGGCGCAAAATGCGCAGCAATTTATCACGCAACAGCTATCGCCAATGTATTACGACAGACGTACATGCACGCGTATCTCCAGAAAACAGTCTGGGCGGAAGCAGAGTGACTGCCGCTCATATATCGAAGAGCACAAGAAGCGCTTGCTACTGTCATGCGAGCCATGCCTGAAGACTCCACTGCCTCAGTCAAAAATCTGTATCAGAGAACCATACAATCCCGGGAGACAATGCCAGTTATAGTAAGTCGCACGCCAAGTATCCATTGGTTGCGAACTTGGAGAATTATTGCGGACATAAATATTTCTTCAGATTTAGGATCGGCAGCATACAGTTTATACAATAATCTAACAGCCACTGCAATGCGGAAATACAGGATACATCTAACAGACGACCCTACATGCGCGCTCTGCGGTAGTATTGATACAGCCTTGCACAGGATAAGTAACTGCACGTATGCGGTGCCGATATGGCACTGGTGTCGCACAAGACTGCGACGACCAATCAACGATGGTCAAGGTGACGTCAGCGACGAGCGTCTCATACACTGCGACTTCTTCGTGTTCCCGTCAGTGAAGAGAAGAGCGGCGGCGTGGTTCACCCTGCAAGCTGTCCACTTCCTGAAGGACGTCACGGGGCCGGTGACTCTGCGAGACTTCTGCAAGTCCTGCGACAGGAGCGGTGGAACATGGCCCGCCGCGGCACGCTCCGAACATGGTTTGGAACATTTTATTTTAGTTTTGAAAGGACATAGTGATGTCAGGCTTGAATACTGTAAAATAAATGTGTATTGGTATGTTTCTGTACATCTATTTCACTTCTTATATTTAAAATTTTTACTAAGGAATTGCCATTAAAATTTTTCGATTTTTAATAATTTTTTGAATGAAAGTATTTAAGTTTTGTTGTATTTGTTTTTAACTTCTTTAAACAATCGTTATTTTTTTTTAACACAGGAAAAGGGAAAGCATGTTGTATGTAGTCAAACATGTAAGTTACTTTATTTTTACATTGGTTTTGTATGCATTATATGTAACTAAATATAATAAATAAACTTTAAAAAAACGGTCTAAGGCGCTGCGTTCAGGTCGCAGTCCACTTCTGTGGGCGTGGGTTCGAATCCCACTTCTGACAATATATTTTTCTTAATTCATTAGACTTGTCATTAACTCTGAAAAAAAAAAACTGCAGGGGAATGAAATTGTCACTCTCTACGAAATAAAGAAATCCGTTACTCGAAATTGAAAAGTAATTTTTCTAATGTAGTTCAGCAGCTAGGCAGGTAAGTCACAATATCCGGTTTTCTAATTAGTGCACCTTAAATCATAAGCTACTTAAGATATAATATTTTCAAATTTTTGACATGACAACGTCTAATAAATCGATGCGTACAATGAGCAAACAGGACACATCCGTAGTGGGACATCCGTAGTGGGACATCCGTAGTGGGACACTTTTTCGTGCGTGCAGCCGGCGTTCATAGATTTATTAGACGTTGTCACGTCAAAAAATTTCTTCCTCAAATAATATATTTTTAATGCCTAAATGGTTTGGTTGCAAAAACCTATTACGGCTCAGTCTCAGGCCGAATATGATATTTCCTTTTCTTCTGGATCATTCATATAATCAATGTTTTGTTATGACGTTGTCACGTTAAACTATCGACCGTAAACCGACATTACAGACAACAATTTTTGAGGTAACTATACGAGTATTTTTGATAGTGTTATATGGCTGTGTAGCTGTAGATGTGATATTTATTAATTTGGTAACTCAGATGAGATCTCATTACTTTAATTAATTGTCTTGTCTGCGAAATTTAGAATTTATTTTCTGCTTTTGGTATGTTAACGAATTTTTTGATTCTTTTAATACCGATGATAATCATATGTGTAGTCTAACATGATTTTTACGTAATGCTGCACGTAATTAAATAAAAAAGTATGTGTTTCGTCTATCACCAAAAGCGATCCAGGTTAAATTCCCGAAGGGGCCAAACCAGGGGAAGTTTTATCGGGGTAAAATGGTCGTTTCCCTCACCCGTTCATTCAGTTATTAATACTCCATCAGCAACTCGTCGTGTCGGGTCGTCCTTGACGGACCGCGAGCACGGGACCTCTACGCGCTGTTGCTCGAGCGGAATAGCCGATGAGGGCCGACACCACGTGGTTCGGGCGCCCTCGGAGGATGTTTCTCCCGAGGTCTTGCCTGGGACGCATGCCCTCCGAGCCTGCACACCCCACCTTCCACCTCCGCGGACTCTGAGTCACACCTGCCCCATGGCCGGTATTCCGAGACGCGCGGGCAAGGTTGCCGAGCGGGGACGCACCACAACGCCGAAATACCACAACGCCGAACGTACAATAACGCCGAATGCCAAATTGACTACAACGCCGACAGCTAGAAAACTGCTGTGTACCACAACGCTGAAATATATTAACCCCGAAAAAATGTCATTGTAGGACTGCCACAAAGGTTAGGTTAGGTAAGGTTAGCACACAAATTAATTCAGTTGTTTTTCATTTTGCTCCTGTGGACCATTCCCCCCCCCCCCCCCTTCCAATCACCGCAGCAACATTTTTCGGCGTTACTGTATTTCGGCGTTGTGGTACACAGCAGTTTTCTAGCTGTCCGCGTTGGGGTCAATTTGGCATTCGGCAATATGGTATTAGGCGTTATTGTACGTTCTGCGTTGTGGTATTTCGGCGTTGTGGTAACGACCCGGTTGCGAGCAAGCACAACCGTATTCCAGAACGTGTCCAAAACCGGTTCCTAATAATAAGTAACCAAAATCGGCCACCGTTTTAATAAAGATGCCCTGCGAGAGGCTATAAACTGGTTTCAACACATTCTAGCTGACGTTGCGCAAACATCGAGAAACCGTTACGGCAAAAAAAAATTCTAAAAATAGCTGCAACATCGCACAAAAATAGAACGGTCTTTCTAATTTTTCGAATATGTACTTTTAAAGTTCTGATTATTTCTTGATATGACCATTAAAGTGTACGAATTTTATTCCAGTATAGTTTCACTAACATAAAGTTTAATTTGGCACACCAAAACGCCTTGTAAGTCGCTAAAAGTTCACTGAATCTAATACATACGAGTTAATAGAGCCAGGTGCGAGTCTAACATCGAAACGAAATCAACGAAAATTGTAGCTCTGCGCATGCATACAATTTGGGTAACAGGTCGGCAACGGATAGGGCTAAAAAATTCGGTACTTAAAAATAATGGACTGGCCGTGTCCTATCGTGCACTAGGAATATTGTTAGGGTACACGTGTGGAATATTCAAAACCTAAACCCCATGGTACTGAATGGACTTTTAAGCCTCTGTTTCAAGCCCCACGTATTTAGAGACCGAAAATGTTCGCGGATTCATATCGTGGTAGGATAAAATTGAAATGGGCATAAGTAGTATGTAAATGTCGTTCCTGCACCTGGCTGTGGAGCCTAAGTCGATGTCCGCCATCTTGGATTGTGACGTCAAAGTTATTAACTTGGATGACCTTGGCCTTCAAAATTAGCCAAAAATAGCCAGAAAGTCTCAAAATTTCTAAAATTTATCAAAATTTCGTCATAATTCACTAAATTGTCCAGTTTTGAGGATAAACATTCCACCGAAAAATTTTAAAAAAAGTCTCCCAATTTTGAGAGAAAAATTCCCGGTTTGATAAAAAAATTCCCGCTTTTATTCCAGAAAAAAAATTCGGAATTCCTCAAAAGACTTTTGCCTTTGAAAGAACCCAAATTCCTAAAAGCAGCTCAAGAGTTCTAAAAGCAAGCCACCCTAAGCCATCGAGGTCATGAACTTGACCTTGACCGTAAAATC
Source organism: Bacillus rossius redtenbacheri (assembly GCF_032445375.1). Classification (NCBI taxonomy): domain Eukaryota; kingdom Metazoa; phylum Arthropoda; class Insecta; order Phasmatodea; family Bacillidae; genus Bacillus; species Bacillus rossius. The sequence continues at coordinate 12,698,953 of NC_086336.1, read as the reverse complement.
GAAATATTTAATTTTTGACAAAAAAATTCAAAAAATATATATAAAAATAAAGTAATTACAAAAAATTATGGCTTGTGCTAGAACTCTATCCATGCTGAACAAAGGAGAGGTTCAGAATGTGGCAGAAACTGATTTTGTAATATTTATTTATATATATATTTTTGTATTTTTAATAATTTTTTTTGTGATTCACTGATTTAGATTTAGGTAAAAGTGCGTTCGTTTTCTCCGTGTGCTCCTGATTATTCGTCTCACTATTTTGTTGGTTTACTCCGTGTGCTCTGGTTATTCCTGGAGAGACTTCTGCGGGTACCAGTCACAAGACCGAAAGTCATAAGACCGAAATTTCGGTCTTATGCCTTTCGGTCTTGTGCCTTTCGGTCTTGTGCCTTTCGGTCTAGTGCCTTTCGGTCTAGTGCCTGACGCCAGATTTAAGAAATATTCTTAGCGAGAGAAATATTACATTTTTCGGTCTTGTGCCTTTCGGTCTTGTGCCTTTCGGTGTTATGCCTTTCGGTCTAGTGCCTTTCGGTGTAGTGCCTGACGCCAGAGTTAAGACATATTCTTAGCGAGAGAAATATTCCATTTTTCGGTCTTGTGCCTTTCGGTCTTGTGCCTTTCGGTCTTGTGCCTTTCGGTCTTGTGCCTTTCGGTCTAGTGCCTTTCGGTCTAGTGCCTGACGCCAGATTTAAGAAATATTCTTAGCGAGAGAAATATTACATTTTTCGGTCTTGTGCCTTTCGGTCTTGTGCCTTTCGGTGTTATGCCTTTCGGTCTAGTGCCTTTCGGTGTAGTGCCTGACGCCAGAGTTAAGACATATTCTTAGCGAGAGAAATATTCCATTTTTCGGTCTTGTGCCTTTCGGTCTTGTGCCTTTCGGTCTTGTGCCTTTCGGTCTTGTGCCTTTCGGTCTTGTGACTTTCGGTCTTGTGCCTTTCGGTCTTGTGCCTTTCGGTCTTGTGCCTGACGCCAGAGTTAAGACATATTCCTAGCGAGAGAAATATTTAATATTTCGGTCTTGTGCCATTCGGTCTTGTGCCTTTCGGTCTTGTGCCTTTCGGTCTTGTGCCTTTCGGTCTTGTGCCTTTCGGTCTTGTGATTTTCGGTCTTGTGCCTTTCGGTCTAGTAATTTTCGGTCTACTGCCGCGTCCCCACTTCTGCTGATGTTCTAGTGCTTCTGGTTATCTCTGCATGAAGGAATTTTTTACTTAATGAGACATGCAATTTTATTCAGAGTTACCTTTAATTAGTGAGTTTCTGTTACTAAATCAGCAACTACAATATTTTTATCAGGTGGAATTCAAAGAGAAAAATATCTATAACTTAATCAAATAATATGCCTTAAGATGGCTGAGAATCACTATCATGAAAGACGAACTTCCTTCTCCTTGGTGTCTAGCAAAGTCATATTTATCTTACTTTAAATGAAATATGCAACTGGAAATTTTAATTTAATGCAGTTTTTGGATATACGCCATTGCAGTTGTGAACTGTTTGTCATAAAAAAATTCCGAAAAATAATAAAAAGATGAAGATAAAAAAATTAACAGAAGACAAGACTGAATCAGCTGATGCCAGACAAAATGAAACAACGATGAAACTAAACAAGTATTATGGACAACAGAACGACAACAGCACTGGAATACTCTTGGCCAACGAGAAACCCTTGACCAAAGAATATCTAAATCACTTGCTACCAAACTGAGACGTGCATTTTATGTTTTGTATCCAAATTTTCTGAACAGATATCTTCCAAAAGCTGTAAAAATTCACTCAAGGGTGCATAATTGTTTATAACACAACAACAACATTTTTGATACAGCAAAAAAATGAAAAAAAGAAGAGCTGTGGGAATAAATGTAGGAAAAAATCCTCAATTATTAGTGATGACCGGAAAATGAAATTACACACTCGATGTTTCGATGTTTGAGTCTGAGCCTCAAATCTCCTTCCGACTTGGCAGGACGGCCTGTGCTGATGATCATTCACGAGTAACTCTTTTTAACTGCATCGCCTTTTGGTATGGATGCCGAATTTATATATATATATATATATATATATATATATATATAAAGAAACAGTATTACTCATGTGCAAAATTTAAGTACGGATTTATTTTTAAGATTAACGAAAAAAAAAAAACTTAACAAAATGGTATTAGAAATGTTAAGTATTTTACAAGTGGGGAATTCAGGATACCAAAGATAGCCTCATTGGTTTTAATGTACCTCTATTCATTCCACACATATTCACAATATATCGTTTGACGACAAACTTAATCTCGAATAAAAGAAACCAGTCCAAAGTCTGTCCAAACGGGAATATCAACTTAACTCTTCTCCTTCGCCGGGAAGTCTCCTCGCCAGAAGAACTGTCTTGTAGCTCGCCTCGGGACCAATAACTCTCTCTCTCGCTCATTCGGTCAGCAGACACGCTCATATGCATGTCCTGCGGGAGCGTCCGAGAAAAGATATAACGTGGATTTCTAGCTTTGCACAGAAAACCATTTTCTGTACTTTTACAAAAGTTTCCTTTGGAAACCTGTTGCCTAGAAAGAGTTTGTAACACAAAAAAATATATTGTAACTTTGTACAAACACATGGCTATGGTTGTTTTCGTATACAGAATGTATCAAAATTCATGTTACAACGCTTGAGGGTAGAAAGCTCTTATTATTTGCAACCATTTTTGCCAGTAAACATGTTGCCGGAAACGCTTAGTTAAGCCCCTGTAGCCCCAGAAAGAGTCAGCGTAGGCCACCCGTTGTAGAGTGTTATGTTGTGGATGTGCGGGCGTTCAAGTACAGAAATAACCTTTTTAATCGTGGCACAGATTTTAATTTCACTCTAAAATCAATCACAGCTTCGGCTTTGTTTCACAACATTGAAATTGTTGCATACGTTTTAACAACATGACAGCCTAAAGCAACGGCTCAAAAACACGCCCACCTTGAGCGACACAGAAGTGGCAACGGCGAATCATGTTTTCACGGATACGCTGGAGCATGTGTGGAGTCGACCTTATGATTTCGAACGCTTCAATGATTCGCTGTGTAAGCTCTACTACCGTTTCTACTGGTGTAGCGTAGATAAGCCCTTTTACGTAACCCCACAGAAAGAAATCTAACGGGGTTAGGTCCGGTGACCTTTACGGCCATGCGACAAGGCCCGCTCGTCCAATCCATCGGTTTGGAAATGTTTTTTTTTTTTAAATACTCTCGCACTTGCAGGGAAAAATGAGGTGGTGCCCCGTCATGTTGGTACCACACGTCGGACATGCAATGGAACCTCTTCAAGAAGACCTGGCAGTTCGTTCTGAAGGAAGTGGAGGTATCCGGCGCCGGTAAGTCGTGGCGGAAAAAAAAAGGGCCTGATGAGTACGCCGTCAACAATACCGGCCCACACATTAACTGAAAAACGTTCCTGGCGAGCTGTAACACACGTTGCATGCGGATTGACATCATTCCAAACATGACTGTTGTGCGAATTGAGAATAGCGTCTTGAGTGAACTTGGCTTCATCGCTGAATAAAACCTCTAACTCGGGGTTCCTAAATACTCTTTGAATGTACCAACGAGAAAAGGTCATGCTAAGAGGATAGTCCGCCGGACCCATGTGTTGCACTTTTTGAAGGTGTTACGGGTACAAGAGTTGCTCATGAAGAACTCGCCAAACAGCCATTTTGTCAGCGTCCATATCGGAACCTTCTGCCCTTGTGCTTGTATCTGGACTCTACTCAAATCTCTGAAGTACATCTTCTTTAAAACTGGGAGTACGAACCCTGCGTGGAGCACCAGCATTTGGTCTTGTGACGGCACATGTACTAGTATCACGCATTCGCTAAGTAAGTCTTGCAAACATGGTGTGAGCTGGAATCCTACGACCCGGATATCGTTCTTCGTACAGACGGGCGACTCATCCAATTTGTCTAGCTTCCCCGTATACAAGCAGCATGTCCGTGTACTCACTAAACGTGTACTCCATTGAGCTCCACTAAAACGTCGCCCTTTTCAGAACCGCAGCGAAAGAAATGACACCACGAGTTTGCTTGTACGACAGAACAGTCAACGACAGACCACCAGTGATATCAAAACACACTGCGACACTGCTATGTCACGCTGCGCAGTGCTATGGCACGGCACGAACGGAAGAAAAGATGTGAGGGCGCCACCAACGGAAGTAAATAGGGGCGGGGGTCAGCATTCGACATCGTACAGTCCTCTCGAGCGCTGCCCGGTGTCGTAAACACGTAATTTACCACAGCATCGTCTGTCTCGCACAAAGGCCAACGGGTTGTCTACGCTGACTCTTTCTGGGGCTACAGGGGCTTAACTACACGTTTCCGGCAACATGTTTATGGGCAAAAATGGTTGCAAATAATAAGAGCTTTCCACCCTCAAGCGTTGTAACATGAATTTTGATACATTCTGTATATATATTTATTTTTTTCTTACGAAAATTGGCGCATAATATTATTTTAATTTATGTTTAATTCAAACATAATAATTTATACCATAAAAATAATAGAATATTTAGCATTTGGACTTCATTTTGACAATACTGGAAATATATTCAGAAAACGGTTTACAAATAACCTTAACTCATGAAAGTATCGAGACAACACAAAGCATAAAAGTCCGGATAAGAATCCTGCGAACAAAATTTTGTAGTGATACAAATGTTTTCATGTAAGTATACTTTAAAAAAAACGTACAGTTACACGCTGGTAAGTACAAGAGGCGTGAGAAGAAAATTAATTTTTTTTTGCATGTAATGTACACGGAAGCAAAACAAATTATTCCTGGCAGGTTTATATTGCTGTTGTGGGGAAAGGGAGTGAGGGTAGGAGCTGATCGGAATGTCTGCCCCGGCAGCGACTGACCTCGCGTCTAGGAAACACTAGGTCACGCGCAGCCGTCGCAGGCGTCACGTCGTCGCGCGCCAGGGAGAGCTGCTCGGAGCTGCCGGGTCTATCCGGCGATCGGCGAGGCCTTGGCCGACAATGTCCATCTGCCGCGGCGGCCTCGGCGGTAAAGCACTTGTATGTCCCCCGCGGCGCCGTCTTCCGCGGGGGTCGGCCGCCGCCGGACAATAGCCGCGCGTCACGTCGACTCTACACACACGCGCCTCGCCGCGACACGACCGCGTGAATACCGATACGGGCTTTGTCTTCTCCACGGGGACGCACCACAACGCCGAAATGCCAAATTGACCACAACGCCGACAGCTAGAAAACTGCCGTGTACCACAACGCCAAAATACACTAACGCCGAAAAATTGTCATTGCAGAACTGCCACAAAGTTTAGGTTAGGTTAGACTAGGTTAGGTTAGACTAGGTTAGGTTAGACTAGGTTAGGTTAGACTAGGTTAGGTTAGACTAGGTTAGGCTAGGCTAGGATAGTCTAGGTTAGGTTAGGTAAGGTTAGGTTTGATTGTGGTATTTCGGCGTTAAGGTACATTTAAGAAACACACACAAATTCATTCAGTTGTTTTTTCGGCGTTGTGGTACACAGCAGTTTTCTAGCTGTCGGCTTTGTGGTAAATTTTGACATTCGGAGTTGTGGTAACGACCCGTCTTCCACCTCTGCTTCCGTGTCGTCGGAACCCGTCGCTTAAGGGGCCCGCCTCGTCAGGTGGTGTGTGTGTGTGTCAGTGAGGCGAGATCATTAGCGCGACGCTCGCTGGTGCTTTTAACGCGGTGTCGTCTCTGGACTGGCGCGCAGTCTTCTCGTCGTCACAGGATAACTGTGAAATTTGAGCGGTGACCGTAACATTACATTGCGGAGAAATGAAGATAAAGGTGTATAGCAAGTCCCTTGAGTGCTTTAAAGAATCTGTACTGATTGTTTTATGCCGAAAAATTACTCTGAAAACGTGCTTTTTAGCAGATTTATCTCTTCTAAAAATACAGTTTAAAAACTTAATCCGAAATCAAAAGTACTTTCCGGCCCTCAGTGATCTATTAAATGCTTTTCGTAAACAGACCTCACTCGGATATCCTGAGTAGTTTTCAAATCGCGTCGTTTCTCCTGAAGCTCTGCGCACCGCGTGTGTGCCCGGGTGGACAGGGCCCTTAACGTCACGTTCGGGACGGCACGCAAACTGCACAAATCAGAAAGGTTTCACCTTAAAATTAGGAAGAACGCTTGTCACAACCATCCAGGGTACTTCATAAATTTACGGCTGCGAAGTTGATTGCCTTTCAATGTGAATCCACGAAAGTATCCTTGGTATAAAAAAATAAAAAATAAAAAAAAACTTGCTGATCTGCAAAAAAAAAAAACTTGTATTTGGTAAGTTGATTTTCTACAAAGATACAGTTTTCTGAAATTACAAAGAACTCTTCGTTTACTTGAGGTGAATTCTTCGTTGAAAAGTGGCACACGGACGTCACAGACGTCCAATCTACTTCCGCACACAACTCAACAGTTCGTTATATCGCAATTGTTTGTTTAGCCTTATTTACTACATCTTATGTACATATATACAAACTTGTCCGTTACGTAAATCCAGGCATTTAATTTAGCCGTTTTATGTTTAACAACTATGAACATATAATTGCCTCGCAAATAAAATACCATATCTAATTCAGTGTTTCCTTTTTAATTTTTTAAAACTCGCATATTAAAACATTTGTTAGATTCTTAGTTTATGCTGATTGGCCACGAATAGGAATCGAAACACAGCTCAGAGAAAAGTTAAAAGATCGAGAACTATCTGTGCACCGTGCGTAGGCTTTTTTCTATACGTGTGCTATTTTATAGTGAAGCAGTTACTCTGTTCGTTACTCTATCTGCGAATGTGCTGTTGCAAATGTAACCGGACCTTAACACAGAAGTAATGGATGATTTAAATTGGGATGTAGACAAGTAGTTCAAGTAACCGTCACTGAAAGCGCCACTGTCAACTGTGAAGTACATTATGTAAACAAACAGTCGCTGATAATGGAATAAACCAAGTTGAAAAAATGTCGTGGACTTCATCCTTGTTGAATTAAAATTCATTTTATGTTGGATCTGTTTTAAAATTTTTCGTGGGTTTTGATAGTAAGAGGCTTTCAAACAAAAGAGTATAGTTTACTTGTTTCTTAGCGTTAGAACGATGTGTGTACGGCAACGAACTGGAAGTACGTGTTTGTGAATGTCTATTGCTATCAACGGAAAATAAATAAACTATAATGCCAGATTAAATTATTTTTGTAGCGAACAAAAACATAAAGGGTTTGTATTAATTTGCAAAAAAAAAATGGTGTGTAAATCAGGGTACCGGGTACATATTTATTATTTTTTGCGTTTAGTGTAGAAGATTTGCAGTATTTACGTTTCGATTATATTGTAGGCGTATTACTAAATAAAATAATAGTTTATTGCAAGATAAATCACCGGTACGCCTATAAAATAAATGATATTTTATTCTACAGTTTATAAAAATAAAGACAAATTAGATTTAATAATTGTTTGAACAACTCTCGTCACGCATATTAAAAAAAACTATTATCGTGGACATAGGTATAACCTACTTTTTTTTTTTTTGGCTGAGAAGCGCTCGAAACTACAAATTACACACTCCCTTACCTCTTATCCATTACGCATAATTATATTATATGGTAATTCAAAAAAGTCACAGTTTTTTCCACGAAAAAATCCAAAAGTCGTACAGTTGAGTACTAAAAATGTTCCTTGATTTGCACCAAAATAAGGCTTTTTGAAATTCCTACTGGATTATGAAATTCTTTATAATGGGGAGTCAGTGAGTCTCAGGAAATTACGATGTAAAAACATTACTGACGAGAAAAAAAAATATTTGACTTGTATTAAAATTGCTGTAACAGTGAATTCAATATTGTTCTTTTCAGCCTTTTATATACATTATTACTGAAATTCCACTAATCTTCAAAATACCACCCCTTGGCCGAGCTGTAGGCGCTGATGTGTACCATTGTCATGAATTAGTTGCGTTTTTATACGCTCATGCACTTAATAATTGGATATAAGAAAATATATGAGTATAAACATTGCAAACTTATTTAATACATTTGTTTCTTCTGTTACCATGCTGTGTTGTAAGTACCGGTCGTTAGTTTTATACTACCCGTACAAATACACGGTTTTTATCTTAGTTTTCCTTGACCTACATAATAATATCGCGTAGAAAAATGAAACTATTTTTAGTAAGTAGATCTCGGACATAAGCACTTTTCATGTTCTAGGCCTACTTAATCCGTGACGAAGTTTTCTGTGGAGTTTTAGTTTCCTTTGATACGTGAAAGTAAAAAAAAAAAAACACTGTTTACTACTGTTTTCCTTAAAAAAAAGTTACCATATTTTTTTTTTTTTGTAATCTGCAGCAACTAACTGTTTTCAGCACAAACAAATTTCGGAATAAATTTAATTAATTTTCCCTCATTTAAAAATTTATCTTTTGTGGATTTATGGGAAATGCTATTTACGTGTTAGAAAAAAAAGAACTCTTACAATGAGTGACGGAAAGATATTGCATCGTTATTTAAACTCTTTAACGTAAAAATATCTTCAAATGTTTCCTTACGGCCAATTGAAGCATTAGACGAGGCCTTTTTGTGCCCGACGGTTCCTCACCGTGACGTCAGAGGGCGGGTACCTCAAGCCATCCATTACATTGTCACTGTTGACTTGACAAGTTATTGAAGTTTAACTTTTGAACTGAAGCTTATTCATAGCCAGTAGGTTAGGTTAAAGCCTTGACTCATGAGCGTATCTAAAAGTGCATCAGGCAAGAGACAGTCTGGCATCGCTGGGGCATAGACGTGTCCTCCAAGTGGCACAAGGACGTACATAAGAGTTCCAACGGCGAAAACCTTTCCCTTAAGGGTGTAAGTACCCTTCCAGTAATTATATTTATAGTTTAACACGGTTAAATTTGCAGACGTTTTCACTTCAACTTATGTAGGCCTATATATATAGTGTGTGTGGTATGTAGATTTGTATGTATCTACTATCAACTCGCTGAAATGGTATTACTCTGGATGTTTGATTGTAGTTTATTAGTACCTGTCTACCTCTGTATGTCTAACAAAAATAGACTTTGGACTATAATATAGTAGGGCCTATACATATGTTGTTAGTGTGAGGAATGTAATAATTAGCATATAAAAAGTATGATATCGTGTAACATTCTTTAACTTTGGTGACATTTCGTATTATTCATTTTATAAACTCAGTATTAAAAATCCAAAGATCGGACCCAACTTTATGGCTTTTACTATATACTATTTTCTTTAAATACATAAAACCCATATACGTAATAACAACCAAACATATATAATGTATTTTAATACTATGTTATCTTGTAAATAATTACAATTATTTTAAATAATATTTTTTTTTTGTTATTTAGAAAACAGTACTCTCCATGTTAATATAATCAACAAAATATTGATTTTCTAGCAAAGAAATTACGCTGGTGCTCTGTATTTTAAAAGTTCAAAGGTTGATTAAAATTGTTCTAGAATAAATTTAAATAACGTTAGTTGAGTATATAAGTATAACATATATTAGTTCTTAATTCTTTGGGTTCAAGAAAATATAATTATGAAAATTGAATGCTCAATCGGTCAGAAGCCGAGGTCTCTTAATTACGGTTAGAAACTTCTGGATTTATCAATTAACTATTGCAGACTAAATTGCTCATCAAATCTTGCTGATTAATCTATCTAGATTCAAGCAGTCAAAAAAAGTTTCGTAATTTCAATGGGTGAACAGTTAAACTCACTCAGAGGATAACAAAATGGGTATGGTCATTTGCGAAATAAACCACTGATTTTTATATAATTTGATATCTTCTGAATAACACTTTTGTCGCACAGACTAAATATCATAAATAATTTCCGGCTCTTTCGATTTAAATTAAATGGTATTCAACTCGGATATATGGCTAGAACATCCGTTGGATCATAAAATGGGCCAAGCCAAATTATTTCATCTTATCTCCATCATGGTAGACGAGCCCTTTTTTTAATCTCTACCTCCAGGTTCACTATCACATAATTTTAAAACAATTCTAGCCAATAACAGGAGTTAACATGCCAGGCAAACTGACAACAAATCCGGTTGTTTAACTGAACTGGAGGCTAAAAATGTTTTCCATATCACAGTTAGAACATCATCTCTAAAATATACTGCAATATTGATAGTAACAATGAATATGTATAATTTAAAAAAACACAGATAAAGATTGCAAAACGTGATACTAAATAAATGCATAGATATACAGTTCCAAAAAGGTAGGTATTACCAAGTCTATAGTGCATAAATGTGTTCCTTTTCTTTATGAATTTGAAATAAAATATTAAAAGTAAAGTTTCAGTAAGCACCAGTACCTATGTAGTAGTAAAATATATATAGTTGACACTTTTTGCATAATTAGATGACATTTGAATTTTTAACATTTTTATGCAGTATGGATAAGAAAACCAAATGAAAATAATAACAGAAAATCTTTGTGTTTAAAGGCATTGCTGGTGGTATTGCGTGGTATGGTTTAAAATTTCTTCAAAAAAGTATATAGGGTAAAACCAGGAGAGATGGACCACCGGGTGAGATGGACCGGTGGCATAGTTCACGAATCTGCTAATAGAAAGCGCCATGGTTGGTAGGAATGTGTCGTGGCAACTGTATTGCGCGTGCTGTGTTGTTTTAGTTCCTTTGTATGAGTTAATTAGGAAGATATTAAAGAAAATAGAAAACAGGTAGGTCAAAAATTTTGTTAATGTGAACGCAGTTGTGTCGTAGAGACAGTATTTTGCAATATTTTTGAACCATCATTCCTTACAACATGTAAACAAGCTAAACGTATCTTTGTAGTGTTCTGTAGCTACGCTGGGCACAACAGGGACGTAATGGTGGCCTGGTCCATCTCTCCCTAACGATCGGGATAGATGGACCAAAATAAAGTGGGAGAGATGGACCATCGTGGGAGAGATGGACAATCGTTTTAAATGGGCCTACGTATTATTAATTAGTAGGCTGTAGATTTGTAATGTCGTTTATACAAAAAAAAATTAGTCACAAAACATATTGTTAAGTAATTTGGAGGTTAATTTCCAAACTTTTAAGGTAAATTCTTCTCTCCGTTAAGCCTACTTAAAATACAAAAATACAATATAGGCTATATGCGGTAAAGTGAGCACTTTTGAGGCCATAGTTACTTTTATCATTCGATCAAATTACTATCTTTCGGCCACGTTTAAATAGGATATAAATAATCGCAACTACATTCCTACCTATAGCATTTTTAAAGGGAAGAATAAGAAACAGGAGTTCAGTGATGGCATCCCTCCGGGTTCTATGATTGCAATGCACGTGAAATCTGCTTACATAACCTCTGAATTATTTTTTGACTGGTTGAAACATCACTTTTTGCAAAGAAAGCCTGCTGGAAAAGTACTGTTGATTATTGACGGACACTCCTCCCATTGCAGCAGTGTCGAAATGCTTGAATTCGCTGATTGAAATGATATAATTTTGCTTAGCCTTCCTAGTCACACGACCCATTTCTTGCAGCCACTTGACAGAAGCTTTTTTAAATCTTTGAAGTCTAACTACAACAAAGAATGTAATGTGTTCATGAGGAAAAACCCATTGGAGCAGATTACGAGACTGCAATTTGGCAAGTTGCTAGGATGTGCTTGGTCCAAATCAGCGACTGTAGAAAATGCAGTTTCCGGCTTCAAGGCATGTGGAATTATTCCGCTAAACATGTCTGCAATACCAGACTACGTTTACCTGACATATAGCGAAGATTCAACAATCATCACCCCTGACACAAGAGGTTCTAGTGAAACGTCACTTTCTGTAGCTACTGAAACGAACTTAGTTCAACTACACTCTCCAGACATTGGTTTGATATCAAACCAAGAAGCAACCATAGTCACCGATAGGTCTACCCCTCCACTCGAATCTGCTCTGCCTATAAGAAATTTCGAACAACCTATCAGTGATGAATGCCTGGCGACTCCTGGAACTTCGTCAGGGCCCACCAGTGTCTCCGGAGTCAAAGAGGTCGACAACCCCACGCCAACAAAAATTTTGAACAACATCTCACCTATTCCAATATTAACAAAAAAAACTACAGCCCGTGGTAAGAGTGCAAGTGTTTCGAAAGTACTAAATTCTAAGGATAATGTACAACGTATTACCCAAGGAAAACATGACAAACTGAAGAAAATAAAAGAAAAAGAAAGAAAAAGACGGAGAGAAGAAGCTATCCTAACTAGAACTGTTAGGCCTACCAAACATAAAAAACCAAACACCAAACGATTTTATCAGCCAATTTTGTATGATAATTGATGATGGAGACTGGGACGAAGATGAATGTGTTGGGTGTAATGAGGACTAAAATACTACAAAAAGTACAGAAGACTGGATATAATGCACAGTGTGTTCCCATTGGTTGCATGAGAACTGCACAAAGTACGAAAATAAGTGCGATGTATGTGGTAAAAAAGAACTAAAATCTTTACGGGTTTTAAAAAACTACATCTGAAAGATGAAATACCTTGTAAATCATTTTAATGTATAGGCACTGTAAACTTGTACGTCAGAAACGATTTTTGTTTAATTGAGTGCTTAAATCTGAATTTAAAGTTAGTCATAACTGATTAAGTAGCTTTCTCAATGCTGGTCCATCTCTTCCATATAGGCTGGTCCATCTAACCCTAGATATATGGTATAGATGGACCAGTACTGCAAAATTTTTCAAAATTTTTCTTCACTTTGTTAACGTAAATTTTCTACATATACCTTTGCTTTTCATTTACATAGTTCACCAGAATATCATAGTGAAATTACTTCACCAATAACTTCACAAATAACAAAATTATAAGAGTTTCAGAAAAGGTGGTCCATCTCTCCTGGATTTACCCTAGTTATATTTAATCTTTTTAAGTCAAAAAATATGATGATTTTAAAAGTTAAGTAAAATTAAATAATATTTTTTCTGAAAGAAACTTGACCATTTTACATAGTATCCATTCCAATTGACTTCAAAACTATAACATTCAAGTTTTTTCTATTTCATCCTTGTTACCTATACTGGACAAAAACGTTAAAAATTCATTTTTGTCAACTAATTATGCAAAAAGATTGCGATAAATATATTTTTTTTCATTTTATGAAAGTTCGATCACTCCAAAAAGTGGCAAGTTTAACCGTGTGAAACGGAAATATAAAATAATGAACTGAAACGGGACATACACCCTTAAAAGGAAAATCTGTTGGCAGCTAAAGATTTCCTTACAATGAACCGTCACTATAATATTATAGCGAAAAAAAGAATAGTTTAACTATTTATAAGTGCTTTGTTCAAATTATCATAAAAAAACTTTACAAGAAATTTTTCCTCAAAAAATTTAAGCTTTCTAGTCAGTTGTCAGCATTCAAATATATAAAACAAATTATGACTGACGTGCGGATCATTGTGAATTGCTCGGCTTGTTGGACGGACGTGTGGCGGACGGACGGGTGGCGGACGGACGGGTGGCGGACGGGCAGGCTGACGGACGGGCAGGCTGACGGACGGACGGGTGACGGACGGGTGGCAGACGGACGAGTAGCGGACGGACGGGTGGTGGACGGACGGGTGGCGGACGGGCAGGCTGACGGACGGGCAGGCTGACGGACGGACGGGTGACGGACGGGTGGCAGACGGACGAGTAGCGGACGGACGGGTGGTGGACGGACGGATGGCGGACGGGCAGGCTGACGGACGGACGGGTGACGGACGGGTGGCAGACGGACGATTAGCGGACGGACGGGTGGTGGACGGACGGGTGGCGGACGGGCAGGCTGACGGACGGGCAGGCTGACGGACGGGCGGCTGACGGACGGGTGGCAGACGGACGAGTAGCGGACGGATGGTTGGGTATTAAAAATTCAATTTCTCTTAATATCAATATAGGAAAATCATTTAGGATAAATTAGAAATAATTATCATATATACGAATTAAATGATAAAATTCTATTTGCGTAAAACATTATATATTAGATCGCATATGTGATATTTACCTATATATTTAGTAGCAAGAAATTAAGTGACCACTAAAGGATAATATGATATGAGGCGGATGGCACGCCTCATGACTTGTGTTTTTGCTAAATATTTTTATTATTTAATATTTTCACATCAAAGTTTACCAGTTTTTGGCACATTATTTTTTATACTTTATTTGCTTACAATTATTGTAAGCCTACTGTGCTTTTTTGCTTCTCAGAAATATTGTCATTTAGGTATAACGGAAATATTTTTTGTAATTTATTTATAATTTTTATAAAATAGAGTAGGGGTGCCACTAATGCAGCAACGGCGAACCGAAAGTGTACGTGAAGTGTGTGCGTGGGTGTGTCAACCTGTGCTGGGACCCATACCAGAATCCCGGTGATTTTTTTTTTTGGGATGCGCGAGTGGCGCGCTCTGCGCATGCGCGGCGCCCGAGTGTGCAGCTGATCGTCGGAGCCGCAGAAGAGTCTGCCTCGTGACGCCCGGTGGTGTGCACACGTCGGAGAGTGGGGCGCTCAATGTCTTCGTGGGCCGGAACATCTATTGCAGAGAGACTGCACGACCGCCTGGACTCTGGCTGCAACTCCTCAACTGCCAAGGTAAGATCCGCCCAGTACATTGGCCTCAATGGTGACGGAACAGTTTCCTGGATTTAAGTTTGGCATGGAAGAAGTGCCTTTCCAGTTTGCTATTGCAGAGGCATAGAACTAGCTTTGTTTGATGCAGCACGTTTATTTTTTGGGGGGAAACTATCTTAGAGCTATTTTGCCAGTTTTTCACCGCCGTGCAACTAGTTCATTTTAGTATTGGAAATATTGTGAAAGCGTGACGTCTGTTACGTTCCCGCGCGCCTCCGACGCGAGACAACTATGTGGCAAGCAGTGCCCAGGGTAATCTAGCCGCGTGCACTGGACTGCGAGCGCGGCGCGTGCAGTGTAATCCCTGCGGTAGCCACCTGTGTGTCTGCAGTGGGAAGGAGGTGGGCCTGGGGGAGTGACAGGCTCTCTACACTAGGCCTGCACCACGAGGCAAGCAGTGGCCAGGGTAATCTAGCCGCGCGCACTGGACTGCGAGCGCGGCGCGTGCAGTGTAATCCCTGCGGCAGCCACCTGTGTGTCTGCAGGGGGAAGGAGGTGGGCCTGGGGGAGTAACAGGCTCTCTACACTAGGCCTGCACCACGAGGCAAGCAGTGCCCAGGGTAATCTAGCCACACGCACTGGACTGCGAGCGCGGCGCGTGCAGTGTAATCCCTGCGGCAGCCACCTGTGTGTCTGCAGTGGGAAGGAGGTGGGCCTGGGGGAGTGACAGGCTCTCTACACTAGGCCTGCACCACGAGGCAAGCAGTGGCCAGGGTAATCTAGCCGCGCGCACTGGACTGCGAGCGCGGCGCGTGCAGTGTAATCCCTGCGGCAGCCACCTGTGTGTCTGCAGGGGGAAGGAGGTGGGCCTGGGGGAGTGACAGGCTCTCTACACTAGGCCTGCACCACGAGGCAAGCAGTGGCCAGGGTAATCTAGCCGCGCGCACTGGACTGCGAGCGCGGCGCGTGCAGTGTAATCCCTGCGGCAGCCACCTGTGTGTCTGCAGGGGGAAGGAGGTGGGCCTGGAGGAGTGACAGGCTCTCTACACTAGGCCTGCACCACGAGGCAAGCAGTGGCCAGGGTAATCTAGCCGCGCGCACTGGACTGCGAGCGCGGCGCGTGCAGTGTAATCCCTGCGGTAGCCACCTGTGTGTCTGCAGTGGGAAGGAGGTGGGCCTGGGGGAGTGACAGGCTCTCTACACTAGGCCTGCACCACGAGGCAAGCAGTGGCCAGGGTAATCTAGCCGCGCGCACTGGACTGCGAGCGCGGCGCGTGCAGTGTAATCCCTGCGGCAGCCACCTGTGTGTCTGCAGTGGGAAGGAGGTGGGCCTGGGGGAGTGACATGCTCTCTACACTAGGCCTGCACCACGAGGCAAGCAGTGGCCAGGGTAATCTAGCCGCGCGCACTGGACTGCGAGCGCGGCGCGTGCAGTGTAATCCCTGCGGCAGCCACCTGTGTGTCTGCAGGGGGAAGGAGGTGGGCCTGGGGGAGTAACAGGCTCTCTACACTAGGCCTGCACCACGAGGCAAGCAGTGCCCAGGGTAATCTAGCCACACGCACTGGACTGCGAGCGCGGCGCGTGCAGTGTAATCCCTGCGGCAGCCACCTGTGTGTCTGCAGGGGGAAGGAGGTGGGCCTGGGGGAGTGACAGGCTCTCTACACTAGGCCTGCACCACGAGGCAAGCAGTGGCCAGGGTAATCTAGCCGCGCGCACTGGACTGCGAGCGCGGCGCGTGCAGTGTAATCCCTGCGGCAGCCACCTGTGTGTCTGCAGGGGGAAGGAGGTGGGCCTAGGGAATGACTAGCTCTCTACACTATGCCTGCACCACGAGGCAAGCAGTGGCCAGGGTAATCTAGCCGCGCGCACTGGACAGCGAGCGCGGCGCGTGCAGTGTAATCCCTGCGGCAGCCACCTGTGTGTCTGAAGTGGGAAGGAGGTGGGCGTGGGGGAGTGACAGGCTCTCTACACTAGGCCTGCACCACGAGGCAAGCAGTGGCCAGGGTAATCTAGCCGCGCGCACTGGACTGCGAGCGCGGCGCGTGCAGTGTAATCCCTGCGGCAGCCACCTGTGTGTCTGAAGTGGGAAGGAGGTGGGCGTGGGGGAGTGACAGGCTCTCTACACTAGGCCTGCACCACGAGGCAAGCAGTGGCCAGGGTAATCTAGCCGCGCGCACTGGACTGCGAGCGCGGCGCGTGCAGTGTAATCCCTGCGGCAGCCACCTGTGTGTCTGAAGTGGGAAGGAGGTGGGCGTGGGGGAGTGACAGGCTCTCTACACTAGGCCTGCACCACGAGGCAAGCAGTGGCCAGGGTAATCTAGCCGCGCGCACTGGACTGCGAGCGCGGCGCGTGCAGTGTAATCCCTGCGGCAGCCACCTGTGTGTCTGAAGTGGGAAGGAGGTGGGCGTGGGGGAGTGACAGGCTCTCTACACTAGGCCTGCACCACGAGGCAAGCAGTGGCCAGGGTAATCTAGCCGCGCGCACTGGACTGCGAGCGCGGCGCGTGCAGTGTAATCCCTGCGGCAGCCACCTGTGTGTCTGCAGTGGGAAGGAGGTGGGCCTGGGGGAGTGACAGGCTCTCTACACTAGGCCTGCACCACGAGGCAAGCAGTGGCCAGGGTAATCTAGCCGCGCGCACTGGACTGCGAGCGCGGCGCGTGCAGTGTAATCCCTGCGGCAGCCACCTGTGTGTCTGCAGTGGGAAGGAGGTGGGCCTGGGGGAGTGACAGGCTCTCTACACTAGGCCTGCACCACGAGGCAAGCAGTGTCCAGGGTAATCTAGCCGCGCGCACTGGACTGCGAGCGCGGCGCGTGCAGTGTAATCCCTGCGGTAGCCACCTGTGTGTCTGCAGTGGGAAGGAGGTGGGCCTGGGGGAGTGACAGGCTCTCTACACTAGGCCTGCACCACGAGGCAAGCAGTGGCCAGGGTAATCTAGCCGCGCGCACTGGACTGCGAGCGCGGCGCGTGCAGTGTAATCCCTGCGGCAGCCACCTGTGTGTCTGCAGTGGGAAGGAGGTGGGCCTGGGGGAGTGACAGGCTCTCTACACTAGGCCTGCACCACGAGGCAAGCAGTGGCCAGGGTAATCTAGCCGCGCGCACTGGACTGCGAGCGCTGCGCGTGCAGTGTAATCCCTGCGGCAGCCACCTGTGTGTCTGAAGTGGGAAGGAGGTGGGCGTGGGGGAGTGACAGGCTCTCTACACTAGGCCTGCACCACGAGGCAAGCAGTGGCCAGGGTAATCTAGCCGCGCGCACTGGACTGCGAGCGCGGCGCGTGCAGTGTAATCCCTGCGGCAGCCACCTGTGTGTCTGCAGTGGGAAGGAGGTGGGCCTGGGGGAGTGACAGGCTCTCTACACTAGGCCTGCACCACGAGGCAAGCAGTGGCCAGGGTAATCTAGCCGCGCGCACTGGACTGCGAGCGCGGCGCGTGCAGTGTAATCCCTGCGGCAGCCACCTGTGTGTCTGCAGGGGGAAGGAGGTGGGCCTGGGGGAGAGACAGGCTCTCTACACTAGGCCTGCACCACGAGGCAAGCAGTGCCCAGGGTAATCTAGCCACACGCACTGGACTGCGAGCGCGGCGCGTGCAGTGTAATCCCTGCGGCAGCCACCTGTGTGTCTGCAGGGGGAAGGAGGTGGGCCTGGGGGAGTGACAGGCTCTCTACACTAGGCCTGCACCACGAGGCAAGCAGTGGCCAGGGTAATCTAGCCGCGCGCACTGGACTGCGAGCGCGGCGCGTGCAGTGTAATCCCTGCGGCAGCCACCTGTGTGTCTGCAGGGGGAAGGAGGTGGGCCTGGGGGAGTGACAGGCTCTCTACACTAGGCCTGCACCACGAGGCAAGCAGTGGCCAGGGTAATCTAGCCGCGCGCACTGGACTGCGAGCGCGGCGCGTGCAGTGTAATCCCTGCGGCAGCCACCTGTGTGTCTGCAGTGGGAAGGAGGTGGGCCTGGGGGAGTGACAGGCTCTCTACACTAGGCCTGCACCACGAGGCAAGCAGTGGCCAGGGTAATCTAGCCGCGCGCACTGGACTGCGAGCGCGGCGCGTGCAGTGTAATCCCTGCGGCAGCCACCTGTGTGTCTGCAGGGGGAAGGAGGTGGGCCTGGAGGAGTGACAGGCTCTCTACACTAGGCCTGCACCACGAGGCAAGCAGTGGCCAGGGTAATCTAGCCGCGCGCACTGGACTGCGAGCGCGGCGCGTGCAGTGTAATCCCTGCGGTAGCCACCTGTGTGTCTGCAGTGGGAAGGTGGTGGGCCTGGGGGAGTGACAGGCTCTCTACACTAGGCCTGCACCACGAGGCAAGCAGTGGCCAGGGTAATCTAGCCGCGCGCACTGGACTGCGAGCGCGGCGCGTGCAGTGTAATCCCTGCGGCAGCCACCTGTGTGTCTGCAGTGGGAAGGAGGTGGGCCTGGGGGAGTGACATGCTCTCTACACTAGGCCTGCACCACGAGGCAAGCAGTGGCCAGGGTAATCTAGCCGCGCGCACTGGACTGCGAGCGCGGCGCGTGCAGTGTAATCCCTGCGGCAGCCACCTGTGTGTCTGCAGGGGGAAGGAGGTGGGCCTGGGGGAGTAACAGGCTCTCTACACTAGGCCTGCACCACGAGGCAAGCAGTGCCCAGGGTAATCTAGCCACACGCACTGGACTGCGAGCGCGGCGCGTGCAGTGTAATCCCTGCGGCAGCCACCTGTGTGTCTGCAGGGGGAAGGAGGTGGGCCTGGGGGAGTGACAGGCTCTCTACACTAGGCCTGCACCACGAGGCAAGCAGTGGCCAGGGTAATCTAGCCGCGCGCACTGGACTGCGAGCGCGGCGCGTGCAGTGTAATCCCTGCGGCAGCCACCTGTGTGTCTGCAGGGGGAAGGAGGTGGGCCTAGGGAATGACTAGCTCTCTACACTATGCCTGCACCACGAGGCAAGCAGTGGCCAGGGTAATCTAGCCGCGCGCACTGGACTGCGAGCGCGGCGCGTGCAGTGTAATCCCTGCGGCAGCCACCTGTGTGTCTGAAGTGGGAAGGAGGTGGGCGTGGGGGAGTGACAGGCTCTCTACACTAGGCCTGCACCACGAGGCAAGCAGTGGCCAGGGTAATCTAGCCGCGCGCACTGGACTGCGAGCGCGGCGCGTGCAGTGTAATCCCTGCGGCAGCCACCTGTGTGTCTGAAGTGGGAAGGAGGTGGGCGTGGGGGAGTGACAGGCTCTCTACACTAGGCCTGCACCACGAGGCAAGCAGTGGCCAGGGTAATCTAGCCGCGCGCACTGGACTGCGAGCGCGGCGCGTGCAGTGTAATCCCTGCGGCAGCCACCTGTGTGTCTGAAGTGGGAAGGAGGTGGGCGTGGGGGAGTGACAGGCTCTCTACACTAGGCCTGCACCACGAGGCAAGCAGTGGCCAGGGTAATCTAGCCGCGCGCACTGGACTGCGAGCGCGGCGCGTGCAGTGTAATCCCTGCGGCAGCCACCTGTGTGTCTGAAGTGGGAAGGAGGTGGGCGTGGGGGAGTGACAGGCTCTCTACACTAGGCCTGCACCACGAGGCAAGCAGTGGCCAGGGTAATCTAGCCGCGCGCACTGGACTGCGAGCGCGGCGCGTGCAGTGTAATCCCTGCGGCAGCCACCTGTGTGTCTGCAGTGGGAAGGAGGTGGGCCTGGGGGAGTGACAGGCTCTCTACACTAGGCCTGCACCACGAGGCAAGCAGTGGCCAGGGTAATCTAGCCGCGCGCACTGGACTGCGAGCGCGGCGCGTGCAGTGTAATCCCTGCGGCAGCCACCTGTGTGTCTGCAGTGGGAAGGAGGTGGGCCTGGGGGAGTGACAGGCTCTCTACACTAGGCCTGCACCACGAGGCAAGCAGTGTCCAGGGTAATCTAGCCGCGCGCACTGGACTGCGAGCGCGGCGCGTGCAGTGTAATCCCTGCGGTAGCCACCTGTGTGTCTGCAGTGGGAAGGAGGTGGGCCTGGGGGAGTGACAGGCTCTCTACACTAGGCCTGCACCACGAGGCAAGCAGTGGCCAGGGTAATCTAGCCGCGCGCACTGGACTGCGAGCGCGGCGCGTGCAGTGTAATCCCTGCGGCAGCCACCTGTGTGTCTGCAGTGGGAAGGAGGTGGGCCTGGGGGAGTGACAGGCTCTCTACACTAGGCCTGCACCACGAGGCAAGCAGTGGCCAGGGTAATCTAGCCGCGCGCACTGGACTGCGAGCGCTGCGCGTGCAGTGTAATCCCTGCGGCAGCCACCTGTGTGTCTGAAGTGGGAAGGAGGTGGGCGTGGGGGAGTGACAGGCTCTCTACACTAGGCCTGCACCACGAGGCAAGCAGTGGCCAGGGTAATCTAGCCGCGCGCACTGGACTGCGAGCGCGGCGCGTGCAGTGTAATCCCTGCGGCAGCCACCTGTGTGTCTGCAGTGGGAAGGAGGTGGGCCTGGGGGAGTGACAGGCTCTCTACACTAGGCCTGCACCACGAGGCAAGCAGTGGCCAGGGTAATCTAGCCGCGCGCACTGGACTGCGAGCGCGGCGCGTGCAGTGTAATCCCTGCGGCAGCCACCTGTGTGTCTGCAGGGGGAAGGAGGTGGGCCTGGGGGAGAGACAGGCTCTCTACACTAGGCCTGCACCACGAGGCAAGCAGTGCCCAGGGTAATCTAGCCACACGCACTGGACTGCGAGCGCGGCGCGTGCAGTGTAATCCCTGCGGCAGCCACCTGTGTGTCTGCAGGGGGAAGGAGGTGGGCCTGGGGGAGTGACAGGCTCTCTACACTAGGCCTGCACCACGAGGCAAGCAGTGGCCAGGGTAATCTAGCCGCGCGCACTGGACTGCGAGCGCGGCGCGTGCAGTGTAATCCCTGCGGCAGCCACCTGTGTGTCTGCAGGGGGAAGGAGGTGGGCCTGGGGGAGTGACAGGCTCTCTACACTAGGCCTGCACCACGAGGCAAGCAGTGGCCAGGGTAATCTAGCCGCGCGCACTGGACTGCGAGCGCGGCGCGTGCAGTGTAATCCCTGCGGCAGCCACCTGTGTGTCTGCAGTGGGAAGGAGGTGGGCCTGGGGGAGTGACAGGCTCTCTACACTAGGCCTGCACCACGAGGCAAGCAGTGGCCAGGGTAATCTAGCCGCGCGCACTGGACTGCGAGCGCGGCGCGTGCAGTGTAATCCCTGCGGCAGCCACCTGTGTGTCTGCAGGGGGAAGGAGGTGGGCCTGGGGGAGTGACAGGCTCTCTACACTAGGCCTGCACCACGAGGCAAGCAGTGGCCAGGGTAATCTAGCCGCGCGCACTGGACTGCGAGCGCGGCGCGTGCAGTGTAATCCCTGCGGCAGCCACCTGTGTGTCTGCAGGGGGAAGGAGGTGGGCCTGGGGGAGTGACAGGCTCTCTACACTAGGCCTGCACCACGAGGCAAGCAGTGCCCAGGGTAATCTAGCCACACGCACTGGACTGCGAGCGCGGCGCGTGCAGTGTAATCCCTGCGGCAGCCACCTGTGTGTCTGCAGGGGGAAGGAGGTGGGCCTGGGGGAGTGACAGGCTCTCTACACTAGGCCTGCACCACGAGGCAAGCAGTGGCCAGGGTAATCTAGCCGCGCGCACTGGACTGCGAGCGCGGCGCGTGCAGTGTAATCCCTGCGGTAGCCACCTGTGTGTCTGCAGTGGGAAGGAGGTGGGCCTGGGGGAGTGACAGGCTCTCTACACTAGGCCTGCACCACGAGGCAAGCAGTGGCCAGGGTAATCTAGCCACACGCACTGGACTGCGAGCGCGGCGCGTGCAGTGTAATCCCTGCGGCAGCCACCTGTGTGTCTGCAGGGGGAAGGAGGTGGGCGGGGGAGTGACAGGCTCTCTACACTAGGCCTGCACCACGAGGCAAGCAGTGGCCAGGGTAATCTAGCCGCGCGCACTGGACTGCGAGCGCGGCGCGTGCAGTGTAATCCCTGCGGCAGCCACCTGTGTGTCTGCAGGGGGAAGGAGGTGGGCCTGGGGGAGTGACAGGCTCTCTACACTAGGCCTGCACCACGAGGCAAGCAGTGGCCAGGGTAATCTAGCCGCGCGCACTGGACTGCGAGCGCGGCGCGTGCAGTGTAATCCCTGCGGCAGCCACCTGTGTGTCTGAAGTGGGAAGGAGGTGGGCGTGGGGGAGTGACAGGCTCTCTACACTAGGCCTGCACCACGAGGCAAGCAGTGGCCAGGGTAATCTAGCCGCGCGCACTGGACTGCGAGCGCGGCGCGTGCAGTGTAATCCCTGCGGCAGCCACCTGTGTGTCTGAAGTGGGAAGGAGGTGGGCGTGGGGGAGTGACAGGCTCTCTACACTAGGCCTGCACCACGAGGCAAGCAGTGGCCAGGGTAATCTAGCCGCGCGCACTGGACTGCGAGCGCGGCGCGTGCAGTGTAATCCCTGCGGCAGCCACCTGTGTGTCTGAAGTGGGAAGGAGGTGGGCGTGGGGGAGTGACAGGCTCTCTACACTAGGCGTGCACCACGAGGCAAGCAGTGGCCAGGGTAATCTAGCTGCGCGCACTGGACTGCGAGCGCGGCGCGTGCAGTGTAATCCCTGCGGCAGCCACCTGTGTGTCTGAAGTGGGAAGGAGGTGGGCCTGGGGGAGTGACAGGCTCTCTACACTAGGCCTGCACCACGAGGCAAGCAGTGGCCAGGGTAATCTAGCTGCGCGCACTGGACTGCGAGCGCGGCGCGTGCAGTGTAATCCCTGCGGCAGCCACCTGTGTGTCTGAAGTGGGAAGGAGGTGGGCGTGGGGGAGTGACAGGCTCTCTACACTAGGCCTGCACCACGAGGCAAGCAGTGGCCAGGGTAATCTAGCTGCGCGCACTGGACTGCGAGCGCGGCGCGTGCAGTGTAATCCCTGCGGCAGCCACCTGTGTGTCTGCAGTGGGAAGGAGGTGGGCGGGGGAGTGACAGGCTCTCTACACGAGGCCTGCACTACCAGCACAGCTGCGACAATCAGTTTTGACGTTTTCATATTTTTGCATAATACTGCAGTTTTACCTGTCTGCATAAATCATTTAAGTCTTGGCGCCATCTTGAATAAACTTTCACGTCACATTCTTTTCGTTCACGATTCGTTCAGAGTCGTGATCGCACCCAAAAGTATAGTGATAAATTGGTGGCACACCCAAAACATAGACTAAACAGAGACTGTAAATTTAGTCGCTAGTTTAGTATTAATATTTGTAGGTTTAAGATTTATGTACACCCATGTGAAAAAGTTTTGCTCTGTGACTAAATGCGCCGATAAATTCAGTAAGAAGTCAAAACAGATTATTGCACTCCGGATGGTCTTAACTTTTATCTCTGTTATTCTTTGTCCCCCTATTCACACTGCAGTTTGTTACACATCCTTTTTAATATTATATGTGTTCAACATTTTGGACGCTAGTTAAAGTTTTTGTGTTGTACCCCCTGAAGGGAAGAAGGAGGAGGGGGTTAAAAATATAAAATCTTGAGGGGGCATACTACAAAAAAAAAATTGGTTGTCTGTAAAGTCGGTTTACGGACGATAGTTTAACGTGACAACATCATAACAAAACACTGATGAAATGATTGCATACTTTTATGAATAAAATTCAAAATTTTTATTGAATTATCACTAATTTGTATGGATACAAAGAAGGAGTGAAAAGAAATCTACAATTTAATTGATAAATTTACTTTTATTTGCACTCATTAATTCAAATATGTTCATTACTTTAACGAGCAGATTATTTTAACTATAATTTTTATACATGTTTGCTATTTAACTTCTTCCAATCTGTGTTATTCTGTTAAGGATAGGACGATGATAGGAAAAGTAGGAAACGAATGGGAGTGTTTAAAGTTTAATGTGCCTCGAAAAAGTCAAATCGATGGTTGTTCCAATCGAGTGGAAGAGAGATAGATGCGGCGCAAGCGTACAATGAGCGTAACGGGACAAAACGTAACGGGACAAAGTGCGTAACGGGACTTTTTTTCGTGCGTGCAGCCGGCCTTCATCGATTTATTAGACGTTGTCACGTCAAAAAGCAAAACTACCAAATAATTTTTCGGGCGCACAAACATATATTATATTGATAAGAACGCGACAGACCCGACCGTGATGCCAGGTTGGGAGCTGGCTGGCGGACCTGCATGGCCACTGACATAACGTGCCGTGTCACGTGCCGTCCACTGAAGTAAGGCATGCCACGCGTGCCTGTGGTTGCATTACAAGGGTTTTCTCTACCCCCCCCCCCCCCCACTCTTGAGCCTAGCTCCAGTTAGGAGTGCTAACACTGTGGAACTTGACAGACATTGAGTGACTTTCGAATAAACATTTTTAATTGCCAGTGACTGGTGATCGGACATTTTAAAGTACAATTAATTATTGGTAATTCATATATTACCTAGTAATTAATAAAACGGTATTAAAACTTAATTAGGCTATCCCTTACGAACTCAGTTCTCCCCACATAGTTTGTAACAATATAAATGAAAGACAATTAGACCAACTTTTTAAAAATAAAAAAACTTCAAAGATATAAGCATATTTGAAAAGTAAAAACAAAGATTTTCGAAAGGCCATAGGTACACAATTCAAAATATCATCAAAAGATTCCTAGTGACGCAAACTTATATTTCCATAAAGGGAATAATTTTCACAGTTTTTCGTTTAGGGCTAAAATTTACTGAGTAATTTTAGTAATTCTATTCATATTTATGCATAAGGTGCCTACGGTGCCCATTTAAATATAATGTATATAACAAACACTTAAATTTAATAAATGAGTCTTGTTCCACTTCTGTAGCTGTATTTCAAATGTTACTCTATTGTTGCACTTCAATTTTATATTTTATACACATCTCTATGGAGTAGGCTAATATTTGTGTTTCATGATAGGCTTGTCCCCAAGGTATACATTCACATCTCTTTGGCGTTACAGAGTCAGTTAGTGATGAGCGTAACTATATGCAGGATTGTGAGCTGCGTTTGCCACCCGACGGCTCCTTTTATTAGATCTTACTAACTACAAAATATTTTGTTTCGTTTTGTGTAAAGTAGTGAAAGTTGTTAAAAATGTTTGAGGATTTGAAGGCAAGACGTATTAGCAAAATATTTTATTTTTTATTTATACTTTTCTGGTTAGGCGCGGCTTATCTCGTCACGTCCGTCACTTCACGCAGTGTCAATGTCACAAACTCACGCTAGACACTGGCGCGAATCGTGGACAAGTCATGGATGACTTTTTCGCGTGACAATCGTGCGCAATAAAACACTCGGTAGAATGTCACGCACCATATGAAAGTCATTTTGACGTGACGTCTAATAAATCGATGAACGCCGGCTGCACGCACGATAAAGTGTCCCGTTACGCACATTGTTCCGTAACGCTGTGTCCCGTTACGCTCATTGTACGCTTGCGCCGCACTGACAGAAGTGAATACTTTGTTTATAAATGTGTAATATGAAATAATTTCTACGTCAAATGTACGTAAGAAAACGAATCTGATTACTAGTATAATTTCAAGTATTTATTCTTTTATTATTAAAAAATGTAGCATCTGTCGGCGAGTGCAGTAATAATAGGTTATGTTAAAATTGACTAAAAATTATGGTGAATTATATAATTGATGATAGATATTTGATTGCAAATTATTTATATGAAAACTTGTTCATAATTATATTTCAACTTTATAGCTAAACGCCAGTTTTTTTAAAATTAATTACAAGTCTACACGGGAACTGTTCCGTCGACTGTTTATAAAGTGAAGTGAAAAGTTAATGTGGTTTTCATTGCTTATTACAACATCAATTTCGGCAACAAAGGTTAATTATTCTTGCATTTTAAAAATCTGATTGTTAGTATAATTTCAAGTATTTATTCTTTTATTATTAAAATAAAAATGATTCCATTTTATTTATAAAAGTATGCAATCATTTAATCAATGTTTTGTTATGACGTTGTCACGTTAAACTATCGTCCGTAAACCGACTTTACTGACAACCAATTTTTTTACGATGTAGCAACCGTTCGCACATCACACCTGCTTGTTGCGGTTGGTATTCCGCCCGCAACATAACATCGATTATAACCATGTTTTGTGAGTTACCCCCTGGATGCGACACCAGACCTGTGAGGCACCTCTGGTTGCCTACCCCTTAAGCATGCTTCATAGGGACGATAGAATTGTATCCCCTTGGAAAGGGTACTTTTCATACTTTTGGTGGCGGTAGTGTAGCTGGGTTGAAACTGGAAAGGTACCCTTTCCGTTTTCTTAAAATGTTTCGGTTTTAATGTAAATAAGCACTGGAAAGGTATCACATGATTTCATAGTATTTTTAATGTAGCTATACTAACCCAACCAACCGTCCACAATATTTTAATTTTTTTATATATATTGCTTATGATCTTAACCTATAAATCATTACTTACTAGATGATTCAAAACTACTTCAAATGAAATTTAAAAAAAATACTTTCTTAATTTTTAAGTTATGACTTTGATTGGACTATGAAAGAGATAACCCTGAAAGGTACCCTTTCCGAGGGGATAATTTTCCAGTGCATATTTGCATTAAAACCGAAATATTTTAAGAAATCTGAAAGGGTACCTTTCCAGTTTCTACCCAGCTACACTACCGCCACCAAAAGAATGAAATGAACACTTTCCGAGGGGATACAATTCAACCCCCCCCCCCCCCCGCATCATACACAGCGACTCCATGGCGCGCCCGAGCATGAACTCTGAGGGACAAGCTCAAATATTCACTGAATTAACAATCTTGCTACATTTACCCACTCTCATATATAATTAAATTTAATAATATACTATTTAAATAACTTTATGGAATTTAATTAAAAAAAATTACGAAATAAAAACTAAGGTAATGAAATACAAAGATACATAACTAATTGCAAATTAAAAATTAATTTTACAATTATGTTGATTTGTGACATCGAAAGGTTGTGATAAGTTGGTAGGATGTAAACACTGTCGTTTAATAATCCGCATAGTTAGGTCAATTATTTATTTGAAAAGTGTTTTTAATAACCGAGAATGCACAGTACGAGACACTTGTACCTTGCAAGTTCATTAACATTCCGACATCGTAACCCTCATCTTACTAATTAAAGCTCATCAACTGGTTAATTGAATCCATCGTGATGTCTTGCCAAGTGCGACGCTACGAAAGAAAGGATAAAGAGTGACAAGATTCGTATCGTGTTTGATGTGGCAGATTTTGTAGATAAAATGGTCGCATGCCACGATTGATTATATAAATATAATTATATATTTATTATATTGTTTTTTATTTCTTATGTGAAGAAACTTACAAAATTACGAAGTATTGTAATTATCTTCATGAATATAACTATTTACTTGCTCTGTAATAAAGTATCCGTGCTTCGTCAAACAAAAAACCAATATATTGTTGTCAAATATACCCGTTTATTCTTAAGATAAAGTTCCTGTTGATATTTCTTAACCAAGTAGGGAATGAAATTAGAACTATTAAGGTTCTTAAAAACAATGTATATTTACAAAAAAAAATTGTTGTTATCTCATCCTTTTCTGAGCATGGCTGTCTCAAATACACGTGCGTCAGTCCACGCAGTCATTGTCATATGAAAGTACCTTCTCGACTGTAGCGAATCCTGGGTAAGTCATGGATGTCTATCGTTTCATGCTGTGACAGTCATTTGCATATAAACACACACGAAAATCCTTAATAAGTCTAGTAAGTATGTGATTTTACGCAGTGAAATAATAAAATATAAAAAAACGTAAAAAACACACATTTGTCTGCAGTGAAACTTGAATAAGTAATTGCTATTATTTTACGCATCCAGTGAAAATCGTTCGCACAAAAACACACACTTTGAAGGACAAGCTAATTTCGTCAGTGAATAATACTGTTGTCACGTTAATCCATTACCCTTAAAAAATTATATTTTTAATACTTTTATTGAATTTAAGTTTACAAAAATATCCATCACCAAATAAATACGAATGTATTTAAAAATAAGACTCATATAACCAAAACCTAATTAACATTAAAACTTTGGTTATATGATCACAAAATATTGTGATTATTTGGCAGAACGAATGCGTTATCGTTAGAAAACCAACCAAGTTGAGTAAATTATTGCACACGTCTAAAGGTTTTGGTTTGACTCTCATACGCACATCTGATGGGGATTTCCTCCCAAATAAATCCTTAGTCGTGTGACACATCTCGTTTCAATCGACATACCCATTCCTAATTTATTTCACACAGTTTGCAACGACGTAAATCTTTTCCCACAACACAACTGTGAGTGTTATATTACCTTATAACATTTTATTGAGATTTTGAAATCTCTCATCCGGAATTTGACTACCGTAATTTGGAATACAGTGAGATTATATCTAAAACAAAAATGACAAAAGTTGAGGCAAATGACAAACGACGAAGAGAAAAAGTACCCACATTACCGTAACTTTAATACCCTGAAATGCGATAAAAAAAAAAGTATACAGCATGGCACACGTATGGTACACCCCAAAAAAAGACGAAACAAAATTGGCAGTCATGGGGACTGTCCACAGAAGTAAAAACTTAAAACTTTGTTTTTAAATATGTAATATGACAGAATTTCTACTTCAAATGTAGTAAAAAAATGATTTTTGGAGATATTATATCAGTATGATGACAGCATGAAATAATTTATCCTTACATAATTTTTTAGTCACAACAGATATCAGTGGTAAGTCAAAATTACGTAAAACATCATTACCTAGCTATGACTTACCAGTGATGTCATACCTAAGTCATGTGCTCACTGGGAAATGCACAGTGTACACAAATTAAACTTTTCACGTGGTCAGTTTAACTTCACTTACTGCCACTGCAGCATGTCGGTGACGGGAACTCACAAGACTTTACCCATCCAAAAAGAGTCCAACACGCACATGGTACAGTCGAGTACATGCAATGTAATAGTGTATATATGTGTATACATGTAAACAGGCCGCTGCGCGTCGCCAGTCTGGCGCGACACGTCACTAGCATGTCGGTGACGCGAACCCATAAGTTTTTGCCCCTACCAAAAAATCGCTCAACGCGGCTAAATAAGATTTCACTTAAAAAATTCATGCATTATTGGAAAATTATTTAAATTAGTTTAGAAGCTGGTGAGTTCATTTAAATTTTCTAAATTATTCACAACCGTAACCCAGCAGTATTATGGAGTGAGAAGTAAGGCTGAAGTTTCCTAGACGCAGACTTCCCGACGACAGAAGCATGCTGGTACAGGGCAGCCTTCTTTTCACAGACGAGAGAGCCAAACGCCCGATCGTGCATCTTCGTTTTTTTTGTTCATTGTAAATAAATATGGCGGTGTTGATAAAATGATACTAATGGTCAATTAGGTTAGGTTAGCTACATTATAAATACTTTAAAACATTATGGACGGTTGATTTGGTTAGTATAGCTACATTAAAGATACGGAAAAAAAATGAACTTCGGGGAACTTCGGGTTTTGACTCTCTCGTCTGTGAAAAGATGGCTGCCCGCTGGTACAGGCTATATGGTTTCCCACGTTTAGCGCGCACGAGGCCCGGAGCGTGGGACAGGGAAGTGGTTAAGGGGGGAAGGAAGTCATATCAACATCTCGCAGTTCATCACGTGACCCGGCGCACGCTGCGACACAATGCGATGGGGTCTTAGAAAGTCAGGTAAACGACAGCCTGGCATCGCCGGGGGCAGCTACAAGTCTTCCACCTGGGCAGAAAACGGACACAGAGTTCCCACGGAGAATCTTCCCCGTAAGTGGAAAAATTCCGCTGTCGGCCGTGTCTCCCATGGCATTCACCTGCTGGTACGCCGTTTGAAATCACAATAAATTTACGGAGTTTTCAACAAAGAATTCAACTCAAATAACCGAAAGAGTTCTTCGTGATTTCGAACAACAGAATCTTCGTTTGGAACACATGGCGCCGTATTTCGAGTTGTACGTTACGAGGACGAAAGACGAGCGTCCTTTCTGTGGAATCAGTCAGTTTTTGAATGTTTTGTAAATATACCAAGAATATTCGTTGGAATCGTGTTCAAGGTAACTGAACTCAGGGTCCAAAAATTTACGAAGGTAGGTGTGAATTTAATAAGAACCTTGGATGATTTAAGCCCAGCGTTCTTCAGATATTGAAGGTAAAAACTGCTAACAGTGTACGCGAACTCCGGCAAGGTACACTACGAAAGGTGCGCTAACTTCTCTAATCACAAATGCTCTACGTGCGCGACGGTGAACGCGCGCCTTGACAGCGAGATATCGCGTCATCGTTAACAGTCGGCTTGGCTCGTCCGCTACTCTGACTACAACGTAAATGAGGCATGCTGCCCGTGCACTGATATAATACAAATTCTCGACACTCGCCATTGCGTTTATCTTCATCGTTGTGTTCGTATTCTTGCTGCGTTGTCCATGTTTTGCATTGAAACCTGTCTCGTCGTTGTTAGCCCATTGTGTTCGTCTATGCTATTATTTTCTTTTTTGTTCATGAATGAATTCCTTCCACGGAATTCTTGTGTTGTATAATATTTAAGTTTTGAATGTGTTCGTTTGTGCTGTCGTGTTGTGTTGTCCATAATACTTGTTTAGGTTCATCTGTTTTGCCATAAGCTCATTAAGGCTTGTTCTCAGTGGGTTTATGTTTACATTTTTATTCCTTAATTTGCGTTTATGAATTTTTTTTCCTTGACAGATAGTGCAAAACTGCAAAGGTATATGTCCGAGGAATTGTATTAAATCATAAATCCCCATTGCATGAACCATTTAAAGAACGCACAGTGAATGTGGAGAAAACGTAAATTTTAGCATCTCTGTCACAATATACACGCCGCTAATGACAAAATGTTATTCTCCCTACATTTAAAATACAAAACTTTAAGTCCCAAGTAGGAGACATTAAGGACTTGAATCTGATTTTTTCAATGTTTGTATTTAGTAACATTAAATTCCAGTGATGCAAAACGAATATGATAGGTAATAATAGGGTTTAAAGCCAAGAGTTAAAAATGGTCGGTTTGCGAAGGGGGAAAAAGGGGGAGAGATTTTTCGGAGTTCAACCTTTTCTACGGGGAAGGAGGGTATATGGTACAATGCAATAATAAACAATCACAAAAGTAAGAACATCATTTATAAAAAATTGGAAGTTATTTTGCAAGGACTTGCATAAGTTAACATTACGAGAAACCGTAAGGTGTTAGGTCTGGTGACTTCTCACAGATGATGGAGTGTATTTACTTCGTAATAAAATTTTATGGAAGTGTTTTAATACAAACAACCAAATTATTTATTTATGTTTCAGAAATTTATTGCTTCAATGTACATATGATTAATTTTTATTTTACTTTCCACTTCAGAAGAGATGGGGCTACCCTTTATCTCTTTGCCACCCCTGGGTACGCTCTTGTTTAAAGCCATGGCAAAATGTAGCATTAGAAGCGATTTTCATGCACGCAAACAACATTTTAATATGTCGAGGTAACATTTCACATAATTACGGAAATATAATGTTCGCATATTCCAGGATTTCAAGGACATGTCTGAAGTAGTTTGGCTTCTGGGTTGTAGCCGTGTCCTTGGCGAATAATTCACCGACGTATGCGGTCGACATTACAGTCGCCATCATCAGGGAGCAGTAGGTAACTAACTGCCTTGTTGGGACACAACCGTAACCTAACTCGCCATCCGTATTCCAGAACGTGTCCAAACCGAATCAGAGCAAGGAAACAGATAGGTGCCCTGCGCGAGGATAGAAACAGGTTACAACGCATTCTAGCGGACGTTTCACAACCATCGATATAATTATAACGGCAAATTTACTGGAGATAACAGCACCATCGCACAACAAATTGAACCGCCTTTGTAATTTTCTCACTTTTTAATTTACTTTCATTTCTTGTTATGATCATTATAGTTTAAAAATGTATTCCTAGATATTTTCGCTATCATAAAGTTTTATTTGGCTCACCAATACGCTTGGTACGTCTCCCGATGATCACGAAAGTGACTACATACGAGTTAATGGCTCCGGGTGCGGGTTTGCCATCGGAAGTTTGGGCAACAAATCGGCAATGGATAGGACGCTAAAATCCGTTCCCTAGAAATGAAGGAATGCCCGTGTCCTGTACAAGGGTTTGGGAGGGGGATTGTGCACTAGGAACACGGTGTAGTACCGGCCGCGGAGTTGCGGCGGAGGCAGGAAACGGCCGTGAACTCCCCGCGGAGCGATCTGAAGCAGGTCGCTCGTTGTGCAACAGGCGCCGCAGAAGCGTGTCAGCTCGCGCATCCGCGGCGATGATGAAAGAAAGTAGCGGCCTCCCCGCGGCGCTGAACACGGCAAGGCTTTCCTCCAGTTCTCGTCGCCTTCACTTGCACACGTTCGCCGTCTGCTCCGAGATGGCCCCCTGTTGCAACCTGCTCAGCGTTTACGAAACTGTCTGGTGGCGCTTAGTACTTTAGAAGAGCCTTTACGAAAGATTATCCATGTGTAACATCTTAGCTCTCGTTGAACGACACTCGGTGGGAATAATTTCGTGAATGGAACGAAAGTCGCTTGGAACGGAAATGTGTAACCATGGTGCTGCCATCTGTGGTGGATAGCGCGAACCAGTTGACCAAACCAATAGGTGACTTTATGGTTAATTGTTTGGTAAAATTTAACAAGATGGGCAGTAGTTTTAATAAAATTCCTTGTCTGAAATAATTTTTAAAGCCGGGGTTAAGTATTTTTTTAAAAGTATTTTTCACTTTTAAAGGAGCCGTTTCATTATAGTTTATTTCGCTCTCTAAATCGAATGATTCGATAGTCGACGTAGCTGCTCCAACAGCGAATTCTAGCGGCGGGTGCGGAATCTATGCGTGATTCGCGTACTGAAATTTGCATATATTTTTTCGGCATTATTTTAAAGTATTATATATTTAATTTTTTTGTCCGAGTTTCATATTATAAGTGTATTTGCAACATGATAACACATTAATTTGCTCGTTACCCAGGTTAGAGTACCGAAAGACTCGCTAACATTTTTTGCTTGTTTGGTTTTTAAACGTGTATTAATTGAATCGTGAATTTGTCTAAGGCAGGTATTCTCAAAACGTTTTTTTTTTAAATAAAAGACTTTTGGTAACCAGATTGTTAAAAGGTAACAGTGAAGTTACAGAATTTAAAACGAAAAGTGCAAAAGTGCATTTAGAATACATTAAGTTTTCTTCGTAGTTCCGGGTAACTCAATCTTCCTATATAGAATGCCTTATTCATTCCAACTTCCAATTTCGGTTTTCTCTTGTGAAACATACACGTAGAAGGTTGAAGCGTGCATTTAATGTGTAGGTAACAAGTTTTCGAATTATTGTGAATCTTGATCGTAGGCTTTCGTATGTATAGTTTTCACACTGCTTGCTTCTTGGCTTGTTTTTGGGTTGACACCACGTCCAAATAAATAATTATGTGCCCGACGTTTCACTGTCACTTACAATGAGCAATCACAGTCCAGCTGTGGATGTCATTTACATGAATCTGTGCCAGAAATCCTGGCCTTGACTTATTTTTCACTGTTGTGATAGCTGAATCATGGTAAGCTCAGTCGTCGGGCACATAATTATTTTCTGGGACGTGGTTTCAACCCAAAACGTGCTAGAAGAATTGCAATGATTCTGGTGAGTTAATAGTCAAAGTAAGTAACCTCAGATATCTGTAAATCACCTAAATGAAGATCACTGAATAAATTGCAACTTACTTTCTTCGTAAATTCAAGATAAAGATTTTTAACATTGAAACTTTTTAGTGACAGAAAAGCAGATGAAAGAACCTCTTTCTTTAATATTTCAATGTTAATTTATTGGGTGAGCGCGCAAAGTCCCATGCAGGCGCATGACGACAGACAGGGCACTAGATTAGTTTTTGCGTGTAAAAGCGACAAAGCATGGGATGCATGAACCAATGTCACCCTTAAGCACCCAGCCCGTTTTTCACGATTTCAGAACCTCACATTCTCAAGTAGATTTCAGTTATTGTGGAAATGCAGATTGTTGCAGGTTGTTCGCTCACGTGGTGTAGCAAAGGCAACAGAGGAAAATTGGGTTATTTTCATGTTTGTAGCACCGAATTAAGAGTAAAATTTCCTTTGAAACTCTAGTATACTGGTCTGTAGTATCCTTCTGTTAATGTTTTGATTCAGCCCGGAATATAATGAAAAGGAAAAAAATCAAAACGTTGATAAAATGACTATGCCAAACAATGGTATTATTTTATTTGGAAATCTTATTTTCTCAGACACTTAATTTAAATAAATATCCTCAGGTTTATAAACTTCAAAAATCCAGCGTCCAAATTTTCTACAAAATTATGTGTTATCATAAATCAGGTTCATAAAAAAAAATTATTTTGTTAGTTTTTCCTTTTATGTTAGCTTTGAAAATCTTGCATGTAAACGTAAACGTGCTTATGAACATACCACATACTTAACTTGTTAAAATACACAGATTTTTTAAAAAATTGATCTTTATGCCCAGTTAAATTCAAGGTCATTAAAGACGGAAACCAAAATACAAATAAATATATTGGAAAAGGAACAGAACGTATACCACAGAAATTTCTCCAGAATTTTCTGACGAAGTTATCTTAAACGGTGAAAATCAGAATGAAGTATTGAAGGACAGGGTTCCAACCCGGTTTTTTTAATACTAGTCAATTTCGCTCCATTATTCTCAAGATACATCTTGCGCAAATTATTAATCGATACTGAATATTGAAAGTATTTAGAAATCATTGCTATCATTGCTACCGGTTTGTGTTAGTTGTAGAATATCAATATGCACATGAATTATCGATTAAACTTCCATATGTAGGTGGCAACTCACAAAATGTTTTCCTATTTTAATTATGCACACTATTTTTTCAACAAGTGCTGCCTAAATTAACCTTATTTATTGAACACAGACAATAATAATATAATAGGAAGGCATATAAAGTGTGAACTTGAATTTTAAGCAAGTTTCTAGCTTTTTTTTAAATAACTAGGCAGTAACGTTGATGAAGATTATGCTATGTTATAAAAAAAATGTGAGCGAATCTTTCAGTACTCATCAGAGATGTGTAAACATATAACCTCAGTAATGAGAAAATCATGTTTACTCATGACGTAAATACACTTACAATACGAAACTGGGACGCGAAATTTAAAGTAGAATCATTTCAAATAACGCCGAGCGTGATAAATAAATACGGCAACTGTGTTCTCAACTACATTTCTTGAAGCAAATCACACGCAGTTTCCGCACCTGCCACTATAATTAGTTGCCGGAGCATCTACGTCAACTATATTCGATTTGCAGAGCGAAATTTTAAACTTTATAATGTAACGGCTCCGATAAAAGCGAAAACGACTTGAAAAAAAAAATACTGAAACCCTGTTTTGGAACCTGAATTTTGACTAGAGATCTTATTAAAATAATGTCCATATTGTTAAAATGAATGAAACATTTGACTTTGTGAATTTTGGTTCGCGCCATCTGCCACGGATGGTAGCACCGTGGTTACGCATTTCCGTTCCATTCGCGAGGTTACCCCCACCAAATGCCGCGCCCCGAGGGTCGAGACGGAACACGAGAACCCGGGCTCGGGGACGCACCACAACGCCGAAATGCCAAATTGATCACAACGCCGACAGCTAGAAAACTGCTGTGTACCACAACGCCGAATTACTACAACGCCGAAATACATTAATGCCGAAAAATGTCATTGCAGGACTGCCACAAAGGTTAGGTTAGACTAGGTTAGGTAAGGCTAGGTTAGGTTAGACTAGGTTAGGTTAGGCTAGGTTTGTTTAAGCTAGGCTAGGATAGGCTAGGTTAAGTTAGGTTAGGTTATATTACGCTAGGTTAGGTTAGGTAAGGTAATGTTAGGTTTGATTGTGGTATTTCGGCGTTAAGGTACATTTAAGAAACACACACAAATTCATTCAGTTGTTATTTCGGCGTTGTGGTACACAGCAGTTTTCTAGCTGTTGGCGTTGTGGTCAATTTTGACATTCGGCGTTATGGTATTTCGGCGTTGTGGTAACGACCCCCCGAGCTCGGGAGGGGCTGAACTCCCCCGGAGCCGCACTCGGTCATGTCCCGGCCCCGGGGCTAGGGGGGGGGGGGGAGGCAGCGGCGCCGAAGCGCGACCTGCCAGTCGCCGCCGTCTTCTCGTGAGACGATACAGCCGCCGGCTCGCGAGGCAGAACAATGGAGCTTTCGCTTTCCTCGAGGTAACGTACACACATGCCCCCGCCTCCTGTTTACTTCCGCAACATGCACTAGAAAGCGTTTCTTCTCCTTCTTCTTCTTTTTGGGGGCGGCTACGAAAATTTCACAGTTTATGGTGCCCATTTGTCAAGGAGTCTACCATACTATCTCATGAATTTCCGGAAGAAAGTACTTAACTTTAAAGACAGGAGTAAAAGTAACGTAAATATTTTCCTCAGGAATAAGGATAATCAGACGTTACAAAAAACCGTACGCGGGTACATTCATTAAATGCCGTCGCATTTATTTTGTTTCCAATTAAAAACGCCATGTATACCCAA
Source organism: Bacillus rossius redtenbacheri (assembly GCF_032445375.1). NCBI lineage: Eukaryota > Metazoa > Arthropoda > Insecta > Phasmatodea > Bacillidae > Bacillus > Bacillus rossius. Next base: position 12,661,787 of record NC_086336.1, on the reverse strand, counting down.
AACTAACGTAGTTCGGTTTTATTTATATAAAATATTCTTTGATTATAAATTGCCTCGTTTCATCTTGGATTGCCAATCCAGAGTTGTCCCAAAAGCCAAACTATGCCTACTTCTTGAAATGACAACCTCGGACTTTAATGACACTTTATTCACATGCTATTCCCAATGATGCACATTCAATTGAAGTCCAGCACCACAAAACCGGGTGGACAAAGCATTTTTTTCCATGGACAGTGAGAAGGCTGAACCAGTAGATGGCCAAGAAACCAGCAACGATAGTGACAGTCAACGATCTCAGTGCCTGCTTCAATGACAGACTTATGTCTCTCACTGGAGATTATGATGAAATCATCCCTGTATTTGATACAAACAGACAATTTTGTCTCAGGAGTGCTACCAGGGAAGCACTAATTCAGTATCAGTTCAGAGATGACACAAAAATTAAACATATCCCAATGAACAGATTTTTTTCACATGACAAGACAAAAGTTTACCAGACAAACTATCTTATCCTAGAGTACAACAGTTCATCACAAAAGCTGTTCATCACTTGTTCTTCAGGGTGTACCAGAAGCAATAAAGACTTACCTTTAGATGACAACAAACATGAAGAAGACACAGTGTTGGCACAGCTGATTTTATTCTCCCCAGATACCGATGTCCTGGTGTTAGTTGTAGCTAACAGTGACCTCATGTTAAATAATACATAGATTCCAATGGTCTCTGGAGTAATCGAGGCAGAGCAAATAATTAGTCCTAGGACTAGAAAGAGCAAAGGCTTTGCCTGCCTTCCACGCATTCACGGGTGCTGACAACACTAGTAGGCAAAGCAACCTGGCTAAAAGCATGCATGAGTGTAACCCCAGATGTTATCAGTTCTCTGCAGATGCTTTCAACAGAGACAAAAGTGACAGAAACTATGTTGTCAACTCTTGCTAGCTCCGTCTGTGTAGCTTACTCCCCCAACAGCAACTTCATCAACAAAATCATCGAACTGCAATGGCATCTATTTGGCAAGCATATGGCAGAGAGTGAAAAGTTACCACCTAAATTTAGAGCTACAAAACATGTCCACAGATTCCATATCCAAGCCAGAGTGTGGGGACAGGCTAACATAGATTTGCAGGTTGCCCTGCTGGATACCATTCAGAATTGCGATTATAAATAGTTGGATGGTCAGCTGAAACTAACAATGACAGATCTTCTTCGAACTCCAGAGGAAATAATTGAGATGGTTATTTGCCAATGCAAAAAAGGGTGTTCATATGAACTATGTTCTTGCAGAAAAAGAAAACTTATACATCGATATTTGCCAGTGCCACAGTGAGTGTATAAATCATGAGGAGACCCACATCAAGTATGAAACTGATGATGAAAAATAGTGATGATATGTTGAGACTCTCTAGTTGCTACAGTAAACCCTATGTTTTTTTTGTCACTAACTTTGTATGAAAAGCAATTTTAAATAAATAAAATTTATTTCTAGTTTGATCTATATTATTTATTTGGATAACATGGCATTCATTAGCCTTAGGAATGAATTTTTGTCTGTAAAACGTATAATTTTAGATTATTAGAAGCTAAAATACTAACGAAAATGGTTTTTACGCAAGTCATTTTGTAATATCCGGTCACTTAGGACTCAGAAAATGGAAACTTTTTTTATTGTTTAAACTATACGCGAAGTTTTGGGGGAGGGGAAGGAATAGAGAATACCGCGGAAAGTTTTTTTCCCCCTTGGATTCAACTAAATATCTCAAAAACTATGGATTATAGCAAAAATATTTTATGTAGCTACAAAATTGAACTAAGCAAAATTTCCTTTAAAAAAAAAAGTCTAAGCAAAATTATTTGTGGGATTAATAATTAAAAAAATAGAGGGGAAAGGAAAATGTACGATTTTTAAAACTTTTAATTGTGTAATTTTTAAAACCAAACATTAAAATGGCATGAAAAGAAACAAACAGGTTCTCAAGAAATATGGTTAGTAAAAGTCAAAAATACCCAAAACGTTTGCATAAAAGAACGCAGAAAAATAATTTAACTGGCGAGGGAAAACTTAGTGAACTAGTAGCCTAGTAGGCAGGCTACAGGTAAAAATACTCCAAGCCCATTACACATTGCAACACAGTAATGAGGACAGTACGGTAGATAAGTAGTTGACGTCTTTGAAAGGGCAAGTGGTGTGAAAGACGCCCACAGCAAAGAAGGAGAACTCTCCTGTCCCCCCCCCCCCCCCCCGCAAACAAAAACAAAACCACGCAGCTAGTTTGCTTTAAAAGTTGATCTCAGGTTTTCCTTAACGCCCCCCCCCCCCCCCCCCCCAACCACAACCAAAAAAAAAATCATTCCGGAATTGATCCCGCCGGGAATCTTTACCGATTTGCCTTTGTGGGAGTCGAGTTACTGGAACTGTCCACCTCCGGAATATTTAGTTAGTAAAGAATAGGCCACTGTTGTTTTCAAATGAATCTCACATTTGTGCGTAAGAAGCGACACATGTCAATGAACTTTCATAATAGATGGGATCTTCACGTATTTGCAAGCATACTTTATTTTTTAACGCACCAACTACCGCAATTACTACCACTATTACTGCTTTTGTGCTACCTAAGTCTCGAGGGTATGAATGAATTCACTTAAGGGCGAAGTATCATTATTTTTTTTTTAATTTAGTATTTTGGTCAGGATTTTAAGTGGCTTTAGTTGTATAGCTTTTGAACTTTAGGATATCATTCATAAATTAATGAAAATCTCAGAAACATGAGTTTTTTCATGATTTCGGAAAAACAAATTTTTTATTTATTTCTGAATGATTGACTAAAAATACGAAGTTTTACTACAAAGGCTACGCACAAACAGATAATTTTTAATTATGGACCATTCGATGCCATGCTATAAATTCATGCAAGTATTGAAGTATAAATGGATCTTTGAGGATTTTGAAGCCATTAAATAAAAAAAATAATTTCACTCATAAAACCATTTGTAAACCATCAAATACATAATATTATGTTATGGATTTAATTATAAAACCACTGATCAAAAATACAAACACACAAAAATTTATTTTTGGGAGACTACACCTCAGGTAAAAAATCTTTGCACTCAAGAGTAATTTAATATCAAGTGTACTTCCGTGCAAGTGTTATGGTGATTTCACTTTCTCCGACGCTTTGCGGGCACACATAATATACTTCTCTGAATAAGTGGTTCACGGTATTGCGTCTCTCTCTGTGCGTTTACTTTATCTCTGTGAATGAGATCACGAACTAGAAAGGAGTTTCGGTTCAAACTTACCCATTTCATTCACATTGCATATTCATAAAATAAGTATTTTTTTTACTTCAAATACGTTATTAGACGATACTAAAGAAAGCATGATACCACCCGAGCATTTGCCTGGAGTGTTTTCGGGAAAACTTGTAAAAACGAACTGATATTCGAACCTGGACTGTCGATAATGTTAATCGTTTAGTCACTGGACAATCTCGCTTTTTTGACGTGACAACGTCTAATAAATCGATGAACACCGGCTGCACGCACGAAAAAGTGTTCCGTTACGCACATTGTTTTTTTACGCTGTGTCCCGTTATGCTCATTGTAAGCTTGCGCCGCATCTATCTCTCTTCCACTCGACTGTTCATAAAGTGAAGTGAAAAGTTAATGTGGTTTTCATTGCTTATTATAACAACAATTACGGCAATAAAGGTTAATTATTCTTGCATTTTAAAAATCTGATTACTAGTTTAATTTCAAGTATTTAATCTTTTATTATTAAAACAAAAATGATTCAATTTTATTCATAAAGTATGCAATCATTTCATCAATGTTTTGTTATGACGTCACGTTAAACTATCGTCCGTAAACCAACTTTACAGACAACCAATTTTTTTTTAGAGTTGAAATAAGTTATGTTTCTACCCTATTAAAATACTTAATTTTGGATGAATGTAAGAGTAAAATTTAACTAAACTTCTCGTGGATAAATTATAATTGAATCAGGATATGGTAGCATTTTTTTAAACAGTGTAATCACGTCGCTCGAGCACAGTGATTGGCGCGCCGGGAGTCCTGAGACGGCGTGGCGGCAGCAGCGCACTGTCAAGAGTGAAGGTCAGTGCGTGACGCCCTGTGACGTCACGGTAGAGGGCGCGCGCGGCCACTTTCACTGCCGCGCGGCGGGGCGTTCCACGTCAACGGCACCCATGCGCCCGGCGCGAGTCCCGGCGCGCGGCTGCCGCGCACATTTGCCGCGGAACTGTGAAACTTCTCAAGCTGGTTTCTAGCTTTACGTCAGCGGTGCTGCTGCTGCTGCCAACTTGCTTTAGTGTTACTGCCAGTACAGTACAGGTTGGATGTAAGTAATGACTTTTAAAATTTATTTATATATATATCAAAACATTCATATTATACTAGTGTTATGAGGCTTCAGAATGACGTGTTTAATGTGCAATTGGCGTATTCGCCAAACCCATTTCCTCGGTTTTGCCATAAAAGTGAAAATGGGACTACCATTGCATCGAATAGTAATGCAGTTATATCAAAACCCCCTGTTTATTATGCTCTAATGACTTCATGCCTCTATTTTCCTTACAAGTAGCAAATAATTTTTACTCCAAAATGGCTGAACGGTAGAGTTTCAGGGTTTGATGGCATTGATCGCTAATGGCCAGTTGCGCCATTAGAGTTCAGGTGCGAACTCGGGTCATATGCTGGTTTTTCCACCGTACGACCGCATTTTCTGTTGAACCATTGAGTTGTGAGAGCTGAGCGAATATTAATGGGAACATCAATGTGAATCGACTCTTGGGTAGGTTCATAGCAATGATCTCGGATCGAATCAGTGGGAGCAGACATGGCTGGCATTTTTAACGGACTTATGGCAGGTTTATTTAATTAGAGTATTATTTATTATTTAAAAAAATACTTATTTTAGGGTTGCAACGTATTCTCACGCGAAGTACCCACATTTCAAATGTTTGAAATTATTGTATTCTAGGCCATAGTTTTAATATTTTATTTCTACGTGATTATTTTCCATATTAAATATAAGTACTTTTTTAGTCAAAACCTATTCATATTTTCGATTTCTTCATTTTGTTTTACTTTAAAAAAATAGTAGTTTTTTCAATCATCATTAAAATCCAAAAGATGAGGCAGCAACCATATATACTGCTATCTTGTGGCAATCGCATCAACCATTTTCTCACCGTGACACAATCGATTGTAGCGACTTCATATCGTTCCAGTCCACCAAAAAAAAATGCACCAAATATTTCTTCGACACTGCTGCTTCCTGTTGTCACAGATTGTAAATGTATGAACTATAGTTCACGCGAATGAAGCTCATGTAGTCCCAGTATATGTTGGCGCCACGTTTAGAGGAATGATCCATGGATCATTCTTGGATTAAGACCATTGGATGGCGGATCGAAGAGCAGAATGGTGAAAATGGCCATAAGACGCTCATGTGGCAAGCCAAGGATCTTCGGTTCAATACCGGCTTAACACATGACTCATATAGATTAATAAACTTCGACTCAGTTAACAAGTTGTTCGGATCCTCCAAAATGTTTTAAGCCACTATGTTTTACACACATATGTGCATAACTATTGTACCTGAAATTTTAATTAAACTCAATGTTACACTTTAATATCTTCAAATGTAATCAATGTTTCACCCAAACGTTTATACTTTGAATTCATGATAAAAATTTCGTAAGAAGATAATTCTTTTTACTGCGAATCACAAAAATTAAATTAATACAAGCCAAAGAATCTGAATCAAATGCACTTATAAAGTGTACAAATACTTGGTGTGTACGTTTATGCAAGAAAGATATATATTCCTGTGCTGAAGAAATAAATCCTATTTCTATAAAAGTAAGTTTTTTCATATGCACTGAAAATGTTACAGTAAATGCAAACTGCTATACGTTTTTAGAAAACACATTTTGATTGTTCCCCGAGGTATTATTACATCTACGTATAATTTATTACAAACATTTATTACATAAATTTTATTTTTATTTCACATTATCTTAGAACTTTATTTTTGAAAAAAATTAATTTATAGACAAAATTTTGTAAAATTACTCTGATTGTTATGGAAGAAAATTAATTACAATGCCAGACTTGACTGGTTTACACAGTTTAAACATTGAACAGTTATAAATAAACCTCAGTAAGTTGACTCAACATAATCAAACAAAATCAGAAAAGTTTAGTAAATCTAAGCACATTATCCCTTCTTTATTTTATTTTTGAATATGACAATAATTTAATACACAGTAATTTATTGTATACTAAAGACATAAATTTTGTCAAAGTAGTATATATATGCACTAAATGTAGCATGATTGTGTCACAAAATAAAAATACAAATCGATAAAATAGATTAAACTGAAGAGGTAAGAACTAAGTATTAGACTTTTCAATTTTTATGCATAAACATTATGAGTCCTCAAGTTTTACCTCAACTGCAATTAAGTTTTCATTTAAGGCCACGTTTTAAAATTATTTAAAAATTAAGATTGGCTACACCTATGCGATGAATGTAAAAATTGAAGGTGGTATGAGAACAATTTGTAATAAAACATTTATTTTTTGTGCTACATCACTAAACACAAATTAATGTGTTATTTAAGTAACAAATTATTCTTAACAAACGATAACTTGAATATTAATTTTAATATGTGTTATGCTATCAATATAAACATTGAAAAAAGAACACATTTTTTGATAATAAATCTGTGGTAATAAATATGTTAAATGTATATTAAAAACTAATGAATGCAAGGCAACCACGCAGGCTAGAAATGGAACTTCACAGCTATAGGAACAGGATATTTAAAGTATACACAAAATATTTGACACTTGTTCAAGTCTGCAAAAATACAAGCGCACAGGCGAGTGTGAATAAATGTGTGATAGTATCCGAGTGCTGCAAAACATATACAAGTGAGCAAGTATGCGATAACGCAAGTATGCGAGTACGCAAGTATGCGAGTACGCAAGTATGCGAGTACGCAAGTATGCGAGTACACAAGTATGCATATGTGCGTTTGAGAAATTGCACGAGTGCGTAAGTGTACATATGCAAAAGTATTCAAATATGTATTTTAGCAAGTACACGAGTACACAAGTATGCAAGTGTGCAAAGTTCTCTAGTTGAAACTATTAATATAGACAGAAATTTATTAGCTCAAATAATTGAATTAATTTGAACTTGCCTTCGAGTGCTTCTCTGTCATCTGTAATTTGATAGCTAAAATTTTATACATTAATGCCTCTTCAATAGAGCAAAAAAAAAAGGAGGTTCCCAATGGTTGTTCACAATCGTAACAAACATGGCAACGAAACACATGCAAATAATTTTACTGCTGTCTGATTCTATAATTTATTAATTATTTATCCTCCCGACTCTCCCCGATCCAGAGTGGTTAATTAACTATTATACTGCCACTATATAATATATATGTACTTTTTTTGTGGTTTTTACAGCTAGTCGATAAATCACAGATTTGTTATTAGTTAGAAGCTTGTCCACCACGACATTCGGAGAACTCAACTGCTCGTGATAGTCAACGCCCGGACGTTGCGCTACTGGAGCCTTGTGACGCAGAACGCCAAACGAAACTCCAGGAGGGGAATCGCTCTCGGAAGCAACGGCTAATTATTTTCCTGCGAAATGTTTGGAATTCCACACGCACCTTTGTGGAGCGATTCCCAGATTTCCAAAACATGATCGAAATTGTCTCCACTGAAATGAGACAGAGAGCTTTAATGCCCCACTTTGGGATGTGTGTGTGTATATATATATGTATGTATATATATATACACACATATATATATACACACATATATATACGTATATTACAGTGTGAAAATAAGTATAATTAAATGTTATTACTGTTTTGCTTCACGCTGTTATGACATTTATGAAGAGTGATATTAATATAATTATAATTTTATTAAGACACAACTTTATAATACTATACACTCTTACTTGGTTAGAGTGAGGTTATGGTAAGCATAATGGTAATAGTACATTTAGATGTAAAAAATGATTTTAATTTAAATTCTGTTATAAAAAAATATAAAATATTTCAACTATTCTGTACTAGCACGTATCAGGATACTATTGAAGGAGTTACGAAGGGCACATAACATAACCAACAGTCTTTTCCAAATGAATCAAATATAATTTACTAAAATGCACTCTGTTTATAATGTACACAATATTGCTAGTATAACTACAAAACTATCACAAAAAAGTATTTATGTTTATTAGGGTTTGAAATGTTCAACTATTTAGTTCAGTCAGAGAACACAAATCTCTAGTACGGAGGATATCTGAGGTCTAGAATGTTCAGACATTTTTTATGTTGTAATTTTTACTGAAATAATTTAATTTTCTAATATTACTGCTGAACGCAATATTCTTAGGTAGCCCTGGTCTACAAAAATACATAACTGCCAATTCAATCAGAGTTCTAAAAGTTGGCGTCAATTAGGTATATTCACCAATTACAAGCATAGATAATGTTCACAGATATAACTTGCTGCGTTATTTCTTAATTATTCCAAAATACACTATTGACTTAATCAAATGACTTAGTCATATCATGTAGTAGCCATAATACATCCTTGTGTGATGGATGAATTAAAATTTCTAAATGATAGACATTATTATTAGCACCAAACTTCTACTTGCTTGCCTTCTTATGGCGTCACTCAATTTCTTAAGAATTCTTAATTTTAACTAGTATCAATTTAAATTGTAGTGATAAAACACACATATCGATTCCTCCAAAAGGGGTATAAAAATCAACTCTAAAAGAACTCTGCGTAGGCATAGAGTTAGTCGTGTAACAGACACGTATACTACCTAGAGCATAAGAAAACAATTAAATATTAGTTGTATGTCACAATTGATATAAATAAAACAGTTTATACTAAACAGCTCTGTTGTTTCGGTACACACGTATAAATTGCCACACTAATGTAATGCCATTATTAAGTAACAATAAGAGCTTAGCAAATCATAGACTAAAGATAAAATATAAAGTTTAAAAAATCTAATAATCGGCCACATCTCATATATTAGATTTAAAAAAAATATTATATGATATCTTAAAAATGTAGCTAAAATGAATTGCTGAACTTCACTTTGTTAAACCTTAATATATAAATAGCCGGCGATATGGACCTTTCCTTTTAATAATTTATTAATAAAATTGATTAAAATCATAAAAAAATATCTTATAAATTAACACGTAAAATACGCATTGGACTAGAAGTAAGAGCGATTAATTCATCGCAATTCAGTCTAGCACGTCATGCCAACAGTAAAATATTTTATGGTTTTCGAGAAAAAATGTTAAATCAAAACGTTACATTTGAACCAGCAGATGTTTTCAAGTAAATTAATAATAACCAGTTAAGTGCGTAATATGTATAAGGCTGGTCACGAATCAAGTAAACAAGTTGATGCCTGAGAGAAGCAGGCATGCTCACAGCTCAATATCATATGCCATGTTGGTTATCTCAGTTCATTTTCTCACTACTGTTATTGAAGGGATATTGTTTATTGTTTGGAATCAAACAAAAAATACAATAGAGTAATTGTAATAACTATACAGCAATAGCCTTTAACTACTAATAATGCCAATGAAATGAAACAATCAACATGGCGTGTGAGATAGAACGCTAAATCTGTACATACAAATAACACTATACGAAACCTGGCTTTATCATGTAACATACTTTATAGATGCGGTTTATCGTAAATTGGGTGCTTTGTTAGATTTAGAATACCTATGCCTGCTTGTTAAATATTTAGAGTTAGTGAAATCGGAAAGTACTTTCCATACATTGTAAATTTAACTTTTCAAATTACGATTTAAAAATACAAAAAAATTCAATTTTTATTCCAAAGAAATTTTAACTTATACAAAAATGTTATTAAATGATAATGAAGTCCTTAGATTTAATAAATTACAATCCGACAAACATACATGAACTGATAAAACACATTCATGCAGAATTTGGTTTAGGGTAAGTTGCAAAATTGCATATCTTTATAGAAATATAATGCTCGATGAATAGATAATATTTTATTTTGATACAAACAAATATTAGGCTTTATAAATTTTAAATATACAAAACAGAAGGATAATTTATAAACTAATGAGATTATTGATGAGATTATTAAAAAGCTTAATAGAATTTTGATTCAAAACAAATTTTTACACTTGGGAGTAAAACTAAAGATCACACACCATAATAAATGTTTGGCTTTAATTTATTTCCTTGATGCTTCGTGCAAAATAACCATCAAAACTGTTTACGTATGAAAATGTAAAATAAACTTCACCACACATGAAAGTGTTTTGAAACAAAATAATAATAAGTCCAGAGAGTACATGGTCTTAAAAGTTTATGTAACAAAAATATTAAACTTTTATCGTACGTTTTAGCAGAACAGACACGGGAGTTCATAAGCTTACATATAAATCATGCTTAAAGAAAGGGATTAATATTATACGAAAAGATATTGACATTTCATAAAATGTTATTTCAAGCATAACTCCTATGTTAACTTACGTTTATATTTTGTGTCTAGTGGTACGTTCAATACTTTAGTTGTATATGTGCCGCCAAACATAGTAGTGGATATGTTAAAACAAATAATATCGAATTAAAATTGTACACTATTTAACCTCATACACATTTAAAGTTGTAAACTCACGTTAAATAAGTAACTAGATTTTTTTACAAATGAAAATTAAATATATATTACACCGAAAACTAAGCAAATTACAGTTCCGTAGTCAGTATTTTAAAACTTACTAAGTTCTTGACTCTATGAACTGCCATTTTATAAATCTCCATCTTGATCACAATAGAAACGAAGGAATTGATCCCTTTAATTGCGTACAGGATATGTGTCTTCTCATGTAACGGATGTTTGATGCTGAACTATTTAAGTTCGCGCTGATGAACAATAACTCCTCTTACATTGCAACTGCCTTGGACACAAAGTGTCGACGCAAAAGTCACACAGGTATTTGAACTGCAACAATATAACGCCTTGCACATAGGCAATACTTCGTGCATGAAGAATTGACCACATCTTTAGAATTTAGTATTCTCATGAATGTCCGTGGCGGCTAGAAATGAAAAGTTGTACGGCATTTCGTGTTCGACTGACTCATGTGTTTGTTCTGCGGGGGTATTGGAAGCATGTCATGATTCACTTGGGAGTAGTTACCAGGAATGAATCTGATGATACATACAGCATGCGGCATTGGAACTTATACGTCAATTAAAATGCCTTGTTTTCTGACTCTCCCTAGTGAAAATCACAGTCAGTGTGCTATTATTCCTCGCAAACCTGAGTCCACCAATCACCTCACTCTATTACCCCCCCCCCCCCCACCCACAACCGACACTCAAAATTACTGAAAGCACGGAGTAGATTGTAGGTAAAAATCGTATGCTGGGTGTATAAAAACCAATTACGTACCCAGCGTTGACTCTTTTGTTTCGCAATGGAACTGCCAAAACCTCATGTCATGGGGTCCACAATTGGCAATTTTTTTTACATCCCACGTATAAATTTTTGTAATAATGAATCCAAACATGTTGTCAATTTGTAAATTCGTGGTTAGTACATAAAGTTGTGCATTGCATCCTTACTTATATTATAAATGTGAAAGTAACTCTGTCTGTCTGTTTGTCTGTTTGTTTGTTTGTTACCTTTTCCCGGCTGAACGGCTGGACGGATCGTAATTAAATTTGGCAAGGAGATAGATTATATCCTGGGGATGGACATAGATTATCTTTTGTCTAAAAAAAATAAATTTTAAACTGGTTAAAAATTATATATCTTAATTTTATGTAATGTGCGTCATAGATATACAAACTGTTAGTGTCATTCCTCTATGCCTGCCGTGCAATAGCTTTCAAGCCATTACGTTACGTTTTTCTATTGTAATGAACTAAGTAGAGAGTAAGAAAAAAAATAAAGATCTTGACAGTTTGTAGTGTCGCCATATTTGTTTCCATTTTCAATACCGTTTTTGTATATTACAATTTAAATTGCAGAAAAGAATCATGTTTCATAAACACATAAATAGTGAGTGTGTCATTTCTCTATGTCCACGAGGTCTTGCCGTGTCAATTTTCTCCTTCCGGCGAACCCGTCCGCTTAGTTAAATAAACAGCTTTTATCGTTGAATGATTTCATGATATATTTCATGAAAATCTGCTCTCATAAAAAAGTTAGTTTTATAGACATTCAATAGGTCTCTCTCTCTCTCTCTCTCTCTCTCTCTGAAGATCAATCTATGAATCGTTACAAATTTATTTCCTTTATTTTTTTAGTTTGATTTGATACAATATGATTTCACTAAAAATAAATTTCTACCCCTTCCTATTTTCATTTCCACATTACGAAGTTTTACTTCTTCCACGCGGAGGGACTCCACGCAATATTTTTGCATGCAATTAAAATTATTTTTTAATGATGCCAAAGAAGTATAACTTCACATGCGCGTACCTAAGTACACGTACCAATTTTTTAAATTTAATTTTTTTCTTATATTTTTTCTCCCTACCTAGGGCACTCATAATTCTTTTAAATTTCAAGTGTGTTTTCAATGTCATTCGCGTTGTACAATTTTTTTTTGTAAAATTGGTCATTATTTATACTTTGTTTCATTTTGGAAACATACGTATTTTAAGTATTAAGACAAATAAAAAAATTAGTTTCACTAACATTCTTAGGTTTTTATTGTGTGGATAGTTTCAAGTTTAATATTATGTAGGTACATAAATTCTTAAACTTATAAATTTCTTCGAAATTTATTCATAGGTTGGTAGGGCCTACTAATATTTTCTTTTATCAATATTGTAATTTTTTTACAGTACCTACTTATTTGCAAGGAGTTTGGTTTAGTGTTTATAATTTATCTGCTGAGCGTCAAGAGTCTTAGGGCTGCCGAGACGGAAAGCCAGAAATATTTATCAATTATTTAATATATTGTTGAAAAATTTGAATTTTACTATTTCAGGAAAGTTGATTTTTTTATTAATTAGAATAGTTACGTGTAATTGCCATCTTCCTTTATTTCATATTAAACATTATGTTTGGTTGTGTGTGAGATAATTTTATTTATGTATGTTTTAATTTCATTTAATTTCTTATATATATATTCTTACCTACCTACTTCTATTAAATTTCAGGCGGATGTTAACATTGTCATTCCAGTTGTATAAATTTTTTTGTCAAATTAGTTGTTATTTATACTTTTTGTTTCATTTTGGACTATGTTTTTTTTTACTTAATTCAAAGTTTTGTGGTGTGTACAGGGAGTGATATCTCTATTAATTTCTATACTCCTTTGGATAAGCGGAATATGGCCACCACAGTTTTAAATATAAACAAATCCTACAAATGTTTTAAACATTATGACAAATAAAAAATAGTTTCAAAAACATCCTTATTTTTTTTGGTGTGTATAGTTTGAAGTTTAATATGATGTATGTATGTAAATTCTTAAACATGCAGTTATTTATTAATTTATTTTGATAATTATTCATATGTAGGTAATAAGCTTTCTATTTGTCAATATTGTTATTATGGTAGATAAGAGTACAGTAAATGCCTACATTCTTATATTCCTTTATATTTCTTTCGATTTGGAGTGTTTCCGAGCCATTCGGGGTCCTCAACATTTCGAAAGTTTAAAAAATTTTAAAAATCTATCTCTTTCGATTTTAAGTGTTTTCGAGCCATTCAGGGTCCTCAAACCGCCCGCCCCCCTCTGGGAACAAAGCCCCAAAATTTCGACAATTTCAGGAATTTCAAATATCTATTCTTTCGAGATGAAGTGTTCCAAACCATTCGAGGTCCTGAACATCCACTTTCCGCAAAAGTGAAACCCCCAAAATTTCGAAATATAAGAATATATATAATTGGATGTTGGCATGTATGACGTCGATAAACTCTTACACCGTTTGACCGATCGCCATGAAAGTTGGCACATCGAAGTGTTTTTATCATGGAGAAGGTTTTTATGCTAACCATTTTTTTTTTAACTCGCCGCTAGATGGCGCTGTAGCGCATCAACTTCTTAACCTTTCAACCGATCGCCATGGGTAAACAGAAAACCATATGTCACAGATACACAAACAGTAATTATGTGTCATTTCTTAATGTCCACCACACTGGACATATCGCTATCCATTGTTCTGTAACTCGCGAACAATATATCACCCGGTGTTCAGCCCGGGCAAAGCCGGGTACTGCAGCTAGTATAACTATAAACTTTTAATTTAATGTTATTTCAAAGTTATTTAATCCATTTTAATTTTATAATATATTAATTATTGCAAGAAAAATTACGTTTTAACATTCATACGAACCGAATACTAGGCAGGCTTTACGTAAAAGCATAAAAAAAAAACATTATTAAATATTATTGTTTAGGAATTCTTGACGCAAACAAACTGGTATTTTCTTTAACACTCAATTTATCCGTTCTACTGGTGATTCGAAATACAAAATTAAGTAACATGCCGCTATGAAAATAATCATCTGACATTATTATCAAAAACAATGCCGGAAAAAAAACACTGTTCTCATAACACCTACAGGAATCCATTTAAATGAACACGTTACCATGTTGTGGTAACCACAACAAGAACTTAGTCAAAAACTTGGGTGTACTGGGCTTGTGTAAAAAATATTTTTTCAAACATAGATGTATTCTTGGACACAAAAAATCCCTTTCGACACAGCCTACAGGGGTAGGTAGATATCGAAGTACTTAGTTCTTCTGGAAATATTTTGGAAACTTCTTCAAACTAATTAAAAATTTTAAGAACTTAATGTAGCCTACATATCAAACTATATGTTCGCCAATATTAAAAAAAATATAGATTTAACATTTTCTCATATTCCATGCCGCGAAAATATTTTGAAAGTTTTTAACTTAATGCATCCTGCATTGAATGTCTTAAGGAATTTCATATTATGCCTATTAAGGTAGATAGGGAATTATTTTTAATTCTTAAACACTATTTTTCATCTCTTTCACTAAAACATGGTCGTATAATTTTTTTTGGACCAAGGTTAAAGTTCACACTTAGATGGTAAAAATCGAGGAATTTGATACAAAGAAATCTTTATATATATATATTTCTTGTGTGCGTGTGTATGTCACTGAACTCCTCCTAGACGGCTGGACCGATTTTGATGAAATTTTGTGTGTGAGTTCACGGGGATTCGAGGATGGTTTAGATTCACAATTGGATATTTTATCTCGATTCTGAGTTAAGAAAAACTAAAAAAACACGCTTTAAAAGCAAAAATTGCAACGCATTATTAGAAGCCATTAAGTTTTGCTATTGTAAGGAACTAAGTAGAGAGTAAGAAAAAAATAAAGATCCTGACAGTTTATAGTGTCGCCATATTTGTTTCAATTTTCATTACCCTTTTTGTATGTTACAATTAAAATTGCAGAAAAAAATCATTTTTCATAGCCACACAAATAGTGAGGATGGTTTAGATTCACAATTGGATATTTTATCTCGATTCTGAGTTAAGAAAAACTCAAAAAATACGCTTTAAAAGCAAAAATTGCAACGCATTAGTAAAAGCCATTAAGTTTTGCTATTGTAAGGAACTAAGTAGAGAGTAAGAAAAAAATAAAGATCCTGATAGTTTATGGTGTTGCCATATTTGTTTCAATTTTCAATACCCTTTTTGTATATTACAATTTAAATTGCAGAAAAAAATCATGTTTCATAGCCACACAAATAGTGAGTGTGTGTCATTTCTCTATGTCCACGAGGTCTCGCCGCGTCAATTTTCTCCTTGGAGCGAACCCGTCCGCTTAATAAAATAAACAGCTTTTATCGTTGAATGATTTCATGATTTATTTAATGAAAATATGCTCTCATAAAAAAATTCGTTAGATAGACATTCAATAGGTGTCTTTCTCTCACTCTCTCTCTCTCTCTCTCTCTGAAATGTATGTAGCTTGCTCGCGGGTCAGTAATACAGATAATCTTTACATTCTAGCTCAAGACGGAAAAAACAGTAAATGTAGTTTACAAAGACATTTTATGAAGTGTCTTCCCGTCATTACATTTGAAAATAGAAACATATTTACTCAAAATTTAGGTAGTAACATATTTTTATTGCAAAGAATGAAATAGAGGTAAGAAAAATTATCATTTGTGAACATAAGAAAACTACTACAACTGTATCAACTGTTATGTTATAATGTTTAAATTTCTAAATGGTGCAATATAAAAGAAAATTCCATGCGGAAAAAGTCGTGGGCAGCAGATACGTATAGTTATAGGTGTGGGTCTATGCATGCTGATTTTTCATATACTGCATGGATGCGAACATGTAAGAATAATCTATCTATCTTACTATAATAAAACAGTACTTTTTCTGTCTGTCTGTTTGTACGCGATTTTGATGAAATTTTGTGTGTGAGTTCACGGGGATTCGAGGATGGTTTAGATTCACAATTGGATATTTTATCTCGATTCTGAGTTAAGAAAAACTAAAAAAACACGCTTTAAAAGCAAAAAACTAAGCATTGTTGATAATTAGCCTCCATGGCAACGGGCTTTTGCATTGTTGTTGCCTTCTGCGTAACCATGGGAAAGGTTTTTGGTAACGGCAGTGGCGTGCCCAAGAGGAGAGGTATGTATAATGAGAAGATACAAAATGTCCAGCGTAGAAATACTTACCGCCATATCCATATCTCACAAAAAGTACATTTGGGCAGGACAATGTCTGTCGGGTCCGCTAGAAAGATATATAGAGAGATAGAGATATAAATAGAAAGATAGAGAGAGTTATAGAGATATACATAGAGGGATAGAGAATTAGAGAGATAAAGAGAGATGCATAGTATACGTTTAAAAAATTACAAAAAGGCATTGCAACGCATGCCGGGCATTATCTAGTCTTATCTAGTATCTTTATATATATATTTCTTGTGTGCGTGTGTATGTCACTGAACTCCTCCTAGACGGCTGGACCGATTTTGATGAAATTTTGTGTGTGAGTTCACGGAGATTCGAGGATGGTTTAGATTCACAATTGGATATTTTATCTCGATTCTGAGTTAAGAAAAACTAAAAAAAACACGCTTTAAAAGCAAAAATTGCAACGCATTATTAGAAGCCATTAAGTTTTGCTATTGTAAGGAACTAAGTAGAGAGTAAGAAAAAAATAAAGATCCGGACAGTTTATAGCGTCGCCATATTTGTTTCAATTTTCAATACCCTTTTTGTATATTACAATTTAAATTGCAGGAAAAAAATCATGTTTCATAGCCACACAAAAAGTGAGGATGGTTTAGATTCACAATTGGATATTTTATCTCGATTCTGAGTTAATAAAAACTAAAAAAACACGCTTTAAAAGCAAAAATTGCAACGCATTATTAGAAGCCATTAAGTTTTGCTATTGTAAGGAACTAAGTAGAGAGTAAGAAAAAAATAAAGATCCTGACAGTTTATAGTGTCGCCATATTTGTTTCAATTTTCAATACCCTTTTTGTATATTACAATTTAAATTGCAGAAAAAAATCATGTTTCATAGCCACACAAATAGTGAGTGTGTGTCATTTCTCTATGTCCACAAGGTCTCGCCGCGTCAATTTTCTCCATGGAGCGAACCCGTCCGCTTAATTAAATAAACAGCTTTTATCGTTGAATGATTTCATGATTTATTTAATGAAAATATGCTCTCATAAAAAATTAGTTAGATAGACATTCAATAGGTGTCTTTCTCTCACTCTCTCTCTCTCTCTCTCTCTCTCTCTCTCTCTCTCTCTCTCTCTCTCTCTCTCTCTGAAATGTATTTAGCTTGCTCGCGGGTCAGTAATGCAGACAATCTTTACATTCTAGCTCGAGACGGAAAAAACAGTAAATGTGGTTTACAAAGACATTTTATGAAGTGTCTTCCCGTCATTACATTTGAAAGTAGAAACATATTTACTCAAAATTTAGGTAGTAACATATTTTTATTGCAAAGAATGAAATAGAGGTGAGAAAAATTATCATTTGTGAACGTAAGAAAACTACTACAACTGTATCAACTGTTATGTTATAATGTTTAAATTTCTAAATGGTGCAAGATAATACAAAATTCCATGCGGAAAAATTCGTGGGAAGCAGATACGTATAGTTATAGGTGTGGGGCTATGCATGCTGATTTTTCATATACTGCATGGATGCGAACATGTAAGAATAATCTATCTATCTTACTATAATAAAACAGTACTTTTTCTGTCTGTCTGTTTGTACGCGATTTTGATGAAATTTTGTGTGTGAGTTCACGGGGGTTCGAGGATGGTTTAGATTCACAATTGGATATTTTATCTCGATTCTGAGTTAAGAAAAACTAAAAATACACGCTTTAAAAGCAAAAAAACTAAGGTTTGTTGATAATTAGCCTCCATGGCAACGGGCTTTTGCATTGTTGTTGCCTTCTGCGTAACCATGGGAAAGGTTTTAGGTAACGGCAGTGGCGTGCCCAAGAGGAGGGGTATGTATAATGAGAAGATACAAGATGTCCAGCGTAGAAATACTTACCGCCATATCCATATCTCACAAAAAGTACATTCGGGCAGGACAATGTCTGTCGGGTCCGCTAGGAAGATATATAGAGAGATAGAGATATAAATAGAAAGATAGAGAAAGTTATAGAGATATACATAGAGAGATAGAGAATTAGAGAGATAAAGAGAGATGCTTAGTATACGTTTAAAAAATTACAAAAAAAAATTGATTGAGGCATTGCAACGCATGCCGGGCATTATCTAGTATATATATATATATTTCTTGTGTGCGTGTGTATGTCACTGAACTCCTCCTAGACAGCTGGACCGATTTTGATGAAATTTTTTGTGTGAGTTCACGGGGATTCGAGGATGGTTTAGATTCACAATTTGGTCCACTGGAAAATGTTTATTTAATTAATTTTTTATTTATAAATTGTTGTTGATCTTTGAATGGTTTAGGTTTACAGTATATATATGTGTGTGTGTGTGTTGTGTATTTATTTATGTGTTGTTAATCTTTGGATGGATTTTATGAATTGTTGTTATTACATTAAAATTAAAATAGAAATGGTTATTGAGATTATTATATTATTATTTATTGAAATAACATTTTAAAGTGTAAGGTGCAGTATTGAAGTGAGTATTTTACATGATTTTTCGTGATTTTAATTATGTATACACGTGAATTCAATACCAATCAACTTAACCTCCAAATTTAAATTGTCAGTTCTCATTTTATTCTACATATTAAAATGTAATAAAAAATATACATTGTGCAAAATATGTAAGGTGCAGTATCAAAGTGAGTATTTAACACGATTTTTCATTACTTTTAATTATGTATAGACGTGCATTCAATAACAACCAACTTAACCTACAATGTTCTCATTTTATTCTATGCAACTTACGACGTATTGATGTCTCTTTGAAAATAAAAATATAAGTTTGTAAAATAAATTATAACATTTATATAATTTAAATTACTTATAGTAATTTTAGTTTAAAGTATATTTAAAATTGAAGTTTTGTATTTTTTTTTGTATTTTTTAAATTATGATTTTTGGATTTACAACGTTTGAACAGGACAACTTCTGTCGGGTCCACTTTAAAATGTGTGTTCAGGTGGATTTAAAAATTGTTTAGATTCACAATTCAAGCCGATAAATAATATTTGTAATTAATTAATTAATTTAATTAATGTTGTTGTTGAACGTTCGATGTTTTACATAGGATCCGGTCGGAAGCGCTGTGGTCGCGTTATCGAATATTCAAAAATATTTTATTTTTATTTCAGTTCGACCCGGCAGATGGTGCTGCGATTATATTCAGGGAAATTTCCTGTAAATAAACAAAACGTTTGAACAAAACAACGTCTGTTGGGTCCGCTAGTATATATATATATATTTCTTGTGTGCGTGTGTATGTCACTGAACTCCTCCTAGACGGATGGACCGATTTTGATAGATGCTTAGTATACGTTTAAAAAATTACAAAAAAAAAATTGATTGAGGCATTGCAACGCATCTAGTTTTTATATATATTTTTGAAATTTTAACCCCTGTTTCTACGTTATTAGTTAGTTTCAGCCAAAAATTGTTTTAGCCAAATGTTTTAAGAAAACATTTAAAGCGTATTAAAGAAAGTTATAATGGATTCGATAGTATATCTATTTAATAAAGAAAATTTGTCTTTCTATTCTTGTTATTTCTATCCCTTGCAATAAAATGGAATATATATTCAAAAATTCTTTCAGATAAAAGTTTTTGATAAAAATTGTAAGATTTAAAAACAATTTGAACGGAATTAATATTGTACCTACTAAGGAAGTTATGATTTTTTTTAAATTTCACCCCTTATGTTTTCAACCCTTTTGCAGCAATGGTTCATCTTATCAAAAATTGTTTTTGATCAAAGTTCTAGGTAACAATTATAACATTGGCAATATATCCGAATTAATTCGATGTTGTACCTACCAAGGGATTTACGATTATTTTTGTCCTCCAACCCTTGTTTATTCTACCCCATGCAGTAATGTTTAGTCGTATAAACATTTTTTCAGACGAAAAATGTAGATGATAATTTAAAGTTGTACAATATAACAGAACGAATTTAAAAGTGTAGGGGAGGACGGGGCAAGTTGGCGATGTTAATAGTTCGCCATTTTTTATCATTTTAATTTTGGAAATACGATTTCATTCTTTCCAGACACGATTAGAATAGTCTTTTGTTGTGGTGTAACTACATGGAAAAATCTATATTTCTATATTATTTCAAAAATTCTGCCCTTTTAAAAATATAATGCAAATATGCCATCTTGCCCCGTTACCGGGGCAAGATGACTTTGACTACGGGGTAAGATGACATTTTTGACACAAGTTTAAACATATTTATTCTTAGAATGCAAACTACTGTAAACTAACTAATTTAACATTGTTACATGCTTTTTTACATATATGGCATGTTATTAAAGGCTTGGTTTGTTGAAAATTACAATTAATAGTTAACTTACATAAATAATTCAGGGTTGGTGTTTTTATAAACAATAATCGCAAACAAATTTTCCTCCTTCAAAGTTCGAGCAGTCCTCGTGCCACCATGTGTGGCATTTGCAACACTCGATCCAGTCTTCTGATGGAGGGTCGACATAAATCTCATCACACACAGGACACTGCACTTCGGATATTTGAGCTGAAGTCATGCCTGGCGAAAGTTGGAGCTTCTTGGATTTTTCTCGAGAATCGAACTTCAGTTTCTTAGTAACAGTTCCTTTTTTGGCATCTCGAGACTCATGTCTTTGCTGCTTCAAACGTTCTTGTTCTATCCTCTGAGCTTTTCTCTGAACCAGCATCGCTTTCATGGGTGAGCTTGTGATGACACTTGCACATTGCTTATGACTTATCCTTTTTCTCACATGTGGTCTTTCTTTAGGCAATGGTTTGAAATCGAAAACACTTCGGCACAGTTTTGGCTCAACAGGAGTAGCATTTCTTATAGGCCCTATCTTAATGAGAGTAGCATTTCTTGAAAGTCCTGGCTCAACGGGAGTAGAATTTCTTGAAGGTCCTGGCTCAATGGAAGCTGCGGGAGAAGTATTTCTTGAAGGTCCTGGCTCAACAGGAGTAGCATTTATTGAAGGTCCTGGCTCACCGGGAGTAGCATTTCTTGAAGGTCTTGGCTCAATGGGAGTAGCATTTCTTGAAGGTCCTATCTCAACATGTGTAGAATATCCTGAAGGTCCTGGTTCAATCGGAGAAAGATTTCTTGAACATCCTGGCTCAATGGAAATGTCATTTCTTGAAGGTCCTGGCTCAATGGGAGTAGCATTTCTTAATGGTCCTGGCTCAATAGAAGTAGCATTTCTTGAAGGTCCTGGTTCTTCAGTTTTCTCTGCCTGATGTTCATTAACTGCTTTTTCCATAGCAAGATCATGATCGGTGGGGTTCGCTGCAGCTAAATCATGCTCAGCAAACACAAGGGAATCATAAGGCTCAATTCCACATTCTCGGAACCCATTGACTGTATTACTAACTGTAGCTGCTTTTAAATAAGCAGTGCTCAGTAGCTCACCAATTTTTTTGTCAGTTATGGCTTGCCCTGGATTAGTGACCATAAAGTTGTCACAAGCTTGACTGTAATAGGTTTTTAATGGGCTAAAAAAGGAAACATCCAGCAGTTGAAGACGATGGGTAGTGTGGGGTGGAAATCTGACCATAACGATGCGATTTTCCCGGCAAAAGTTTATAGCCTCCAGTGTTACGTGTGTTTTATGGTTGTCAACAAGCAACAGCACATGAAATTCACTGGTTGGTTTCACATGTAGTTTGAAATGTTTCAAAAACAACACAAATATTTCTTCATTGCTCCAACCATTGTCACTGCAATGCCCAACGGTTCCCGGGGGGGCTCTTTCCACAAGTTCAGGTCGCATCCGTTTTCTTGCGAAAACCAAAAAAGGGGGCAGGTAATATCCGCAAGCATTAATGCAACAAATAATAGTAACATTTCTTCCTCTCTCTGCCGAAACGATCTTGGAAACTCTCTTACTTCCTGTGGGTGAAATAACCTTTGGTAGCCAATTAGGTACAGTGGAAAGTGCAGATTCGTCTGCATTGTAAATGGCAGAAGCTGGAAATCTATGTTATTTCCGCACTTCTTTCAAAATTAAGAAAAACTTGTCAACATTTAGCTTGTTAAAGCCCATTGCTCTGGCAATGGATGTTTCCTCTGGTCTCCGAAAACTGAACTTAAATTTTTTCATAAAACTAGCCAACCAATCCTACCTGCCATCCTGGTCTCCACATTGAACGGATGCGAAATTCCACTATATTCTGCAAAGTAAAACACAAGTCTTCTACATTGCTGCTTTGTCATCCCAAAAAACATGTTATCCATTGCTGTCGAGTAGTTCCTTAAATCTTCTAGTTGCTCTTCAGTGAAAACTTCTCGAAATATTCCACCATGAATAGGCATTTCCTAGAAAAAATACAATTAGGTAGGCTAAATACTTTTTAATTAGATTTTTTGTTTAATGAAAGCCTGTAGGGCATGAACAATTAAGACGCAACTGTAAAAAGCAATCGTCATTTTGCCCCAGTCAACTTGCCCCGATCAGCAATGTTATTAGTATTGTATTGTTTCGCTAGGAAAAAAAATAAAAGGTTAACAATATATAGTGGTTAAGAAAAGTATATTGTCTAAGGTAATAATGTGTGGCATTGAATAACCAAATATCTTACCTGTTTGTCCATGAGATATTACTTCAAAGTTCTTGAAAATTACAATACGTCAGACCAAATGTACGAACATCATCTAATAAACAACTAAATGGTGTCAGCGGCTTCACTGTGCGATTCTTTAGTGCCCACCAGTGTGGAGCGCTAGTAGTGTCTGTTAGGTGGTGCTATCTACTAACATGACGTGGAATTAAGTCATTCGTCATCTTGCCCCGCTCGTCAACTTGCCCCGTCCTCCCCTATATGGTACGTAAATTATAATTTTTTAAAATTATTTCTTTATTTTTTCAACCCCCTGCAACAATGGTTTGTCTTATCAAAAATTGTTTCAGACAAAAGTTTTAGTTAAAAATTATAAGATTAATACTTAATTTTTACAAATTCTATGTTGTGCCTCCAACCCTTGTTTTTTCAACCACTTGTAGTTATGGTTGTTCTTATCAAATCGTATCTTTATATAATATCCTGGTATTCCTCCTACGAGTTATAACATGATGAAATAGAATAATTATTTTAAAATTTTAACGATAGGTGCAGTATTTTAATAAAATTCCGTGTCAAAACTAAGGTCTAAAGCCAGGGTTCAGAATTTTTTCTAAGTCTTATTCACTTTTATCGGAGCTATTTTATTATATAGATTAATATTTCGTTCTGGTAACCAAATGATTCAATAGTCGACAAAGATGCTCCAGTAACGAATTCTATTAGTGATTCGCGTAAAGAAATATAGTTGAAAACACAATTTGTATATATATATATATATCACGCTCGGAATTTTTTAAAAGAATTTTAAGTTAAATTTAGTGTCAAAGTTTCATATTTAGTGTATTTGAAACAAGAGAACACATGAGTAGTATATATTAGCCGGTCCTGCGCCTGGCCTGATTGTGGAGCTGTGGAGCCGGTCCACCATATTAGATTGTGACGTCACGGCGGCCATATTTGATGACTTTGACCTTGACTTTCAAAATTTGACAAAAATTACTTAAAATTTTCTAATATTTGTCAAAACTTTGTCAAAATTCGCCAAAATTTCCGGTTATTAGGGGGGGGGGGGGAAATCCGCCGAAAAACCTCAAAAAAATTGAAAAATTAAAATTTACCTATTTCAAGGGAAAAATTCCCGTTTAAAAAAATTAAAAAAAAACATTGTGAGACCAAGCCTTAAATAGAATGATTGCAAACAAAGATGTGTCCTGGGGCCCTACAATTGTACCAAAATAACTAATTGATTGATATTTTCGTCATTCCGACGACGCACGGAAAAAGGTTCTAACTCAAATATTTTGTAGTAAGATAGTAGAAAAGCAACTATTATTACATATCACGAGTTCACACAACTTATTACATATCTGTTATATCCAGTGTTACGGCCTGGAATACGTGACACGTTTAGGGCCTCGCCTAGTCAGGGGTGTGTATGTGTTAGTGAGGCGGCGTTCACAGGTGCTTCTGGCGCGTTATTTGAACTGGCGCGCAGTCTTCTCGTCGTGCATAGGACAATTGTGAGATTTGACCGGCAACCACAACATTATATGACGGGGAAATGAAAATGATGTTGTAATGCATGTTTATAGATTGCTTTCAAGATCCAGTACCAGAAATTTCTTGCCTAAAAAATATCCAGAAAACACGTACTTTAACCAATTTCAATCTTATAAAAATAAAGTTAAAAAATTGGTTGTCTGTAAAGTCGGTTTACGGACGATAGTTTAACGTGACAACGTCATAAAAAACATTGATAAAATGATTGCATACTTTTATGAATAAAATTTAATAATTTTTTGAAAAATAAAAGAATAAATACTTGAAATTATACTAGAAATCAGATTTTTCAAATGCAAGAATAATTAACCTTTATTGACGAAATTGTTGTTGTAATAAGCAATGAAAACCACATTAACTTTTCACTTCACTTTATAAACAGTCGACGAAACAGTTTACGTGTAGATGACTTGTAATTAATTTTAAAAACTGGCATTTAGCTATAAAGTTTAAACATAATTATGAACAAGTTATCATATAAATAAACTGTAATCAAATATCTATCATCAATTATATGAATCACCATAATTTTTTAGTCGATTGTAACATAATCTATTATTACTGCACTGGCCGACAGCGTAATGGAACACAGAGTAACGGAACAATGAGCGTAACGGGATATAGCGCATCGGAACAATGAGCGTAACGGGGAACTTTTTCGTGCGTGCAGCCGGCGTTCATCAATTTATTAGACGTTGTCACGTCAAAAACGAAATACGGAAACAGAACTACTTATCTGCCATCGACGTATTCTTAAATTCTTTTTCGGTAACAGATACCCTGACATCTTGAGCCGTTTTCAAATCGCGTGTTTTTTCTTCTGAAGCTCTGCACACCGTGTGTGTGTGTGTGGCCGGGTAGGTGGGGCCCTTAAGTGCTTGCTTACGCTAATGGAGAAAGTTACGTGATTTCCTCAGGCAACATTTCTTACAAACTGTAAAGATCTCAGGCTTCAATAACCGGTGACCTGAGTGAGCCGATCTCTGTAACGCAGTCGGATGGAAGACGGCCATCTGTATACGGGGTTTTGTGCTCGAGTCCTAGGCTTAAATTGGTCCAATCACGTAAGCTGCCTTAAATGAGTTGCGTCTATACATAATACATGATTAGAAGAAATCGCTTACATGACAAATCACAAATGTTCCTGATGTTGTATGCATTTGAGTTTATTTCTGACGATGTTTCGTTGAACTACTCCAAAAACCCGTAGTTAGTGACTTTAAGGCAGTAGCTACGAAATACGGGAAATCTCTTAAGCGGGCGAGTACTAAAAATAAATTATGTCTCTGTCGATACGACACGTGCCGATAGCAAAGTTAAATTCAGTCGCACTGCACAGGCTGGAAACAGTCAAATTTGCCAAAAGGATCTTTCAAACATTCAATACAGTAACACGTAATTAAAGTGGGGATGATATTCTCGTTGGTGTTGGAAAATTAAACATGTCATACATTTTAAAATTATAAATTGATCGAGTTACCCAAGCCGTTATGTTTGAAACACATTGGTATGGGTTCTCTAGTTTTACATTATTATTGGACTATATAATTTTATTATTGCTTCCAAATAAGGTATTGGTGACAATTTTATACCACATAAAAACATGGGACAATAATGGCAGTAGACAAATAAAAACACACTATGTAGTTATGTTGTTTGGAAAACTACAAATATTTTTAATAACTTTATCCCTCACTGTTAGACAAATATCCCACATAAATAAATTCAACTTTAGTACAAATACAGGCAGTTTGGATTTCAGAATAAAAACTGTGGCAGTGATAGATTAGCTTAACAGATCATCCTTAAATTCGTAATTTCCGCAGGTATGTAGGGCACACACATAAACCAAAAGTTTGTTTGTCCTGATAGATTTTATGTCACCAAATATTTTCACCACATGAAAGTTTTATTTTAACTGGTTAGTCTATTTATAATGCGCCGGCTAGCTAGCTCAGGGTGATCAGATAACTTTAAAAACAAGACACCTGGGGTTAAACGAGATAATGAAGTTTGTAATAAATTAAAAAAAATTAATGTTTATAAAAATTATGTCATGAATTTCTATTAAGATCCTTAGGGTTCATTTATCCATAGGGTCATAAAAACCAGATGTGTGTTTTGGGTAGTGGTGACAATTAGGGAAATTAACAAGCGACACAATGGCGTAACTTACGGTATCGGCGACAATCGCAATTTCTATCCACAATTAAATAAAAATTTACATATTTCCCTAAAACATTTTCTACACACGTAGCTTTGCACATCTACTTGTGTCATAAATACACACAATCCTATTTACTTTCAATTGTTATATTTATTTAACAAACTATATTGGCTTTAACTTCGAGCGTCCTTCGGTCTTCAAAAAGTCCCCAACATTCTTTCGATCGTTGCCAGCCCGTTCAAAAACGACCATATGGCGCATTCCTATTGGCCCGTACGAATCGTAAGATTTAAGCTTTAAGTCCAAAACAATTACACACAATTACAACAATAACCGAAATATTAAATGATTTTCAAAATAAAACTTAACCAAGGAAAAATACGTGTTATTAAATGTTGTAATAAAAAAATAAGTTTTTAAATGTATTTTTGCAAACGACTCGGTGCACAGAGTCATAGAGAGCATTCACATTGATAGATTTTTTTCTGTTTATAATCAAATAACATTGACACTCGATACTGTTTTGTAATGATTCACAATATTAAATTAAATGTTTGCAAACGTAAATATAAACAAACAATCTGGGCCTATGTTTCGGCACAGTTCCAATCCTGAAAAAATCTGTAATGTATGTATCTTCATTTTTATCTTGGTTTTAAGCTTTGATTAAGGCAGAATTAAAAATTCTTCCCCGATTAGCTTTGCAGAATAAATATAAGTCCTACAAAATAATTAAATGCGTTTCATTGCAGCAAAATGGTTACGTTCAGAGATAAAACGATGGTCCTAAACATTCTCCATTTAATATTAATAAATTGCTGTCACTGCAGACGTCACTAAATCGTTAAATTATGTCACGCGATATGGTTGTCACCGTGGGTGTTTAAGGGGGGTGGGGAGATAGCTGGTTGGTTGCACAGTCGAATATGAGTCATATGCTAGTGGCGACCGCTGATAGCACATTTAAAAGTCATTACCACCAGTTTATTTAGGTTGGAATTGGCTCTCGCAACGCTGGTGGTTGCACCAAATTTCGCAAATTGACTTCGCCGCAAAACCACTCGACGGCAAAACTGCGGGAGTCTGTTTCGTCACCATGGTAACGGGAATTACGCGACACGAAATAATCCTGCGCTTCCATCGTGAAAGGTATCTTCCACAAAATAATCCTGCGCTTCCATCCTGAAAGGTATCTTCCACAAAATAATCCTGCGCATCCATCGTGAAAGGCATCTTCCACAAGATAATTTTATTCCTGGCTTGGTGGTTAAAACTTGATTTTTATCTGCAACAGAGACTTTTAAATTTTTCTCTGCATCAAGACAAAACTGTTTTTTGAAATAACTTTTAAGATTCAACGTGTATTTTATGATTTAAAACTTCGTTAAAGAAAAGTCAAACATAATGATATTATTAAAATGTAACAAACCGTACCGTACTTATGTGGTACCAATTATGTTTTAAATGTTTTTTTTTTAATATTTGCCTATCTTTAGCTGAATACCTGCACGGCTTATAAACAATCACTCTGAGGGAAAACCAGAAGTCGCTTACTTAAACCTCATCAGTGCCAGCTGCTAAATGTTGTGAACAGTAGCTCACAAGTTCTCTATGCAAACATTTATCTTAATCGTTACTTATATTTATTTTGTAACGCTCATTACTATTTTTTATATCACAGAAAATTTGAAAACCAACTCTAAAGATTTATTTCAAATTTTAATTTTGATCAAAACAAGTATTTCATTTAAAATAAACAACTTTTTTAAAAAATATTGTATACGAATTCAGAATTAGCTTACAGCTTCAACATGTAAAGAAAGGTAGTATAGTAAAATGGTTTCATATGAACATAAAATTTAAAGATAAGCAAAGAAAAAGCCCCACTGAAAACCGGGGCAATAAAGAACATTTTGCAGCATTACCGTACAAGGGAATCACACAAAGAATATTGAAAGTACTAAAAAAATAAAACCAAAACAGTTCAGAAGTCAGACAATGAACTGAACATATTTATTGCCATTGTGAAAGGATAAGAACTGTCCCTAGAAACTTCCAATCGTTTATAAAGTGTCATGATTTTGAACAAGACCTACATAGGGGTGGCTGGGAGTGGAATCTCTGCTAGTTAAATGAGCATTTAGCAGATATAAAATAAAACCACCTTATAGTCATAGCAAAGCATTTGAATGGAATAGGACACGCAGTCCACTTTCACCTAGCCTAAAACACTGCTAATAAAAATACCGCCACAGACTCGTCATAGAAGTCATAGAAATGAAAAAAATAACCTTCCAAATAATGCCAAAAAAGTTAGTTAAAGAGTGAGTAATGTGTAAATAACCCAAATTCTTTGTTTTGCGATGAAAATAAAATCACCATCCAAAAATTATCCAGAGTTAATGTTGTTAAGTCAAATAAGCAGACTTATTCCTATTGGCCAGAACCTCCCCGTCTAACGTCCAATCACAAGAAAAGACCCACCACAGGTTCCTGTGAATAACCCTCATATAAATAATGTGCCATAGTACCAGCCTTCATTAGTGAATCGCCATTGGAAATGGCTGCTTTAAGCCATGCCGGAACGTCGGGTGCACCATAGCTATGAATAAATCGGGCCATGGTAGCCTACGATGTAGATTAACTGCCAGAATTTTCTTTACTATATTACACTCAAACGTTTGAAGGAACAGCCTTTAATATTGTTTATAGTGTTTTGAATGCCGACAATTTATTTGTGCTACGAAGAAAATGTTCTGCTGTGGGAACCATGATCCTAGTTGCAATTTCAGTAACAGGAGATGGTTACAACAGGTTTTCGAGCGAAGCGGCGCTGTGGTAAAACACTGCACTCTCAGTCCTGATGATCCAATTTCATGTCCTGGTCAAGCCACCTTGATTCAAGTTTTCTCCATTTTCCCGCGAATTCTCTATATAAAATTGATGCTACGGTACCTTAGTACTATAGTTTTAACTAAACTAGTAGTATAGAAAAGGGGCTCCGGGCACAGGCTCCAGGCGCGAGGTGCTGGTGCCGGGTCAATGACCGATTGCTCTGACGTCACGGCGGCCATCTTGTATGAGCGTAACGGGACACAGCGTAACGGGACAAGTAGTACCGTGACCTTGACCTTGACCTCGGCGGCCATTTTGGATCCACCATCTTGGATCCGACATTTTGTTTTCTCGAACATTCCGGCGTTGTATTTTCCGCCATTTTGAATTATGACGTCACCGTTGCAATTTCCGTTACGGCCGCCATCTTTAACTTTTTATTTATTATCCGATTTTAATGAAAAATATTTAAAATTTATAAAAAAATTAAATATTTTTTTTTATAAAAATATTAAAAAAAAACATACATTTACGACACTGAGCTCGGAGTCCTCGGTTCGAACACGGTGAGGGCAAAAAAAATTTAAAAATGGCGACTGATCCTTCCCCCGTGGTGGCTGCTGGCAGACTGACACCCACCACTTATGTCATAGCATATATATCGCCAGTTAGCATGACGTCATGTCCGCCATCTTGTCCTCGTCTGCTGGAAGCCATCATCATTGTATCGTCTGCTAGAGTGCGCTGACACCATGTTAGTTTAATTCGTACCCGCTAGAGTGCAGTAATAATTTATTATTATTATTGCTGTGACACCCACCATCTTGTCATTTGGCCGCCATCTTGGAATTCTGTAATTATTTAGCTAGAAATTCGGGAAAAGTTCCAAAATTCATTAAATAAAACACTCATTAATTTACATATTGATTCGATCGATTTCTGTCCTCGGTTCGATACCCAATCGATGCAATAATGTTTAATATTATGTAAAAAAATAATAATTTCAATAAACCATGTTCAACATTCTTAAAGAGACTCTAAATCCTCTACTACCATCATCCTATCAGACATCAAGACCACCATATTGGAAATTCGTAATTTTAATGCTAGAGATTCGGGAAAAATTTCAAAATTCATTAAATAAATTTGTAATCTATATAATGATTGATTAGATCGACTAAGGTCCTTGGTTCGATCCCTGGCCGATAAAAACAACTTTCATATTTTAAAAAAGTACCACTACAGTGGCAGGTTTGAGAAAATAAAAACACTACAAGTTCTTTTAAAAAACTTTTATTACATAAATTCTACACTACTACAAGTACAAAAAAAATACACAGACAAATTACTAAAGTTTTGTGGATTTCTCTATTTCTGCATCTGCCACCCACGAAATTAAAGCGAGGTGGAAAGCCCCACCACTTGACAAAGGACAGTCCATTTCTTCTTTTGATCCATTTCTTCTCCACCAAGCAAGTATCGGGATACAACGTAGGCTGAATCTCTTCGGCATAGAAGCCGCCATGGATAGTTTTGTGGTCCAAATCTTTGAGGTAGTAGGTCCTAGGATCTGATTCACGAACATGTGTCACACGGAAAAGTTCAGGACTACAGTTCGCAGTGAAACATTTCTCGAAGATACCTTTCTGCTTGGAGATTCGCACAATGTCACCGACGTTAGCTTTACGCTTTCGTGGATCTTTCTTCTTCGTGTTGGAAAACACTGTTTGAAGCAGACGATTGTCCGTTACGTCCTTTGGCTTCATTTTCGTGGTGTAATGCACCATGGAATTATACTCGCTTATTAGTTTCGGCAAGATGTCAAGCCACTTGAAATTTCCGTTAGCCGTGAACTGCCGCCACATCTTTGAACGCAAAATTCTTTTAAACCTTTCGACAATGGAGGCTTTGACGTTACTAAATGTAGAGTAGTGTTTGATGCCATACTTCTTCATCAAAGCCTTCAAGGTTGCATTGTAGAATTCTTTCCCGAGATCGGTTTGCAGGTGCGACGGTACACGTCCACCCTGCAAAATATTGTATGTAGCCGGCTTCCCTCAGTTCTTCAAGTATGGAGACTATTTCGTTGATGTGCGAATAGTTTTCTACACTAAGCGAAGCATGTAGAATTCTAAGACGATCAACTAATTCATTGTGGTCGTCCCAATATACATAGTCAAATACCTGATCACTTTCTAGCTTTTTAAACCTTCACAATGTATCGTTAGTTCACTGAAGATATTAGCGAGAATGTCGATTTTTTCATTATCTTCGTGTTTATATACACCACTATCTGGATCGTTATCGCGAAAATGTGCATTGGTTAGCTCTACAGTTTTTTGTACTCTTGTAAGTCTTTGTGAGAATATCCTTTAGGCTCCCTGCGAAACAGCAATTCGTACAGACCCGGAGTCCCACGCGTTTTGAACTCATCTACGCGCACGATATTTCCTGGTAGAAAGTCTAGTTTTTTAGCACCGAGGAACCACATATGATATTTTCTGTACACTCCGTAGGTCGTGTCATTATTCTGGCTCGTAAACGATATCAGGTATGGTCGAAACATTGCAATAACTTTATGTCCCTTTTTCGGTATTTTTTTCCTTTGAATGGACTCTGTACTTGTTAAGTCCTCTTTTTCTCGATCTGGTTCTAACTTTCTCTTCTTTACATTTTGCATTTCATCTTCAACTTCTGTCTTCACAATGATGGCTGGTTCTTCCTTATATTTAAGTTCGTCGAGGCGACTAGTGATTGGTTTAAATATCTCCTCATTTTCCATCTCACGTGCAAGTCTGTTTCGTCTAGCAAGTAAATATTTTTCACGAACAGACTGTATAGCTCGATGAAGGTCACTGGCCAGGTCCGACATTGTACTGGCCAAAAATATATTGCAAGACCTCCTTTTATACTTTTTTATTTGTTCGCAGAAACTTCTTTCTTGTGTTTTGCCAAATCCGAATTTGTTGACAAGTGAGATAGTGATGCTTTCAGACTACTTTGAAAAGTCCTCAAATCGTCACGTCTTTGTGCATTCGATACTTCTTCGATCATGTCGCGAATGCGAGAATCTGAGGCTTCCACACGCTGGTCGATGGCAACGAGATACTCTAGTAATTCCTCTTTCACACTTTCCACCTTTTGAGCCAGTACTATAATGTATTTGAAGATATCGGAGTCGTGGCATACAGTATGTCTGCTGCTACGACCGAATTTCGAAATGCTATGACTCATGTTTAATGATAAACTGATCGAAACCTCGTCTGTACCTGCCCTTATATAGAGGCCAGTCTCTGACTATAACTTGGAATCCGTGTTCTTCTTTCCAACACAAGGAGCACATGTCTTTGAATTCCTGGAATGTCATGTTGGTGTTTACGTGATCGTCATAAGCGTGACGTAAATTAAGTTCGTCCATGCGAAAAAGCACTATGACATTTGCGTTGTCTCGTAGGAGATGTTTTGGAATACGACTGTACGTCTGACACAGGGAAACGCAGTCTACCTTGGAGTGTCTGCCCATGGAAAAGTACTCTTGTATTATGCCTTGCTTCTCGCACAGTACATCGTCGAAAACAAACACGGAATTGACTTTTGTTTCGCTTGGTGGTACCACATCCGCATTATCATTAAATGGAAAATACTCCAGACCATCCACCGATTGTAGAAAAGTAGCTAGGCGCTGGTACTTTGGCTGTTGCAACGACTTGGAGTACAAGTAAACGTTTTCGAACCTAAGTCCGTTTGGTTCCTCCAGTTAACTCAGCAGAACGCACGTTTTGCCGCAGTTGGACGGACCCGCCATTATGCAACGTACGGCAGAAGGCAACAGTAAAGCCATATCGTGATTCACGTGCACTAAATACATCGTCTTGCGTAATGTGCACGGGCAAACACACTTCTTGCTTGACGACTTGCATTCTACTGACGAAATTGTATAAAATCAAACACATTTATACTTTCTGGTCAGTTGTGCGTAATGATTCGAAGAGGTAAGAACAAAAAACACATCGGTGCAGGACTCTTGAACTCGCTGATAAACAATCTGCCATTCGAGCTACACATTCCCGGCTACAGATTCTGCTGCCCCGGCACTAAACTAGCGAAAAGGTTAGCTCGCGATGATGTGGGCAATCTCTCGATGAAAAATGCAAGCAGCACGATATCGCATATCCATTAAGCAAGGATCTGGAATCTAGGCACAGAGCAGATCAGATATTGGCACAGGAAGCCGAAGATATAAGTACATCGTCGAACGCGGTGTCTGGATTCCATAAAAATAATAATGAAATTCGTGAGTAGGAATTTAAAGCATGTCAAAGTTTCTTTCATCGGTAGTTTTTTGTTGCCTACAGCTCTAAACCATTGTAAATAATAATCTGACTAGTGGTGGCCCCCAAGGGAGGCTATTATTTATTCCGGGGGGTGGGTTTTTTTTCTCTGACCCCCCAGGATCTACGAACATGCTCTGCGCTATTAACTCTGTCGTGCAAGAACGCTGTACGATCCTAATTGGATTTGTCGTGTCGTGTTCGTCGTGGCATTGTGACTCCAGCTGGAAAGTTATATAATAAATGCGTTTTTTGATTATCATTGAAACGAGCAAATAAACCATTGCTGGTTTCAACTGTTTGTCATTGGGTAATCACGATCATGGACAAGAAACATGAACACACAAACACACAGTAAAACAAGCCAGGAGTGAGTGTCTAACAAAAATAAACCCATGTTTATTTGTGCCATCTTCGTTGTGTTGTCCAGTATTTATGTTTAGTTTCATCGCTAGGTTCTCATCTGCGTAGCTGTGTTGTTGTACCGGCCAGATTTTCTGTTTAGTATCATTGTTGAGTTCATCTGTTTTTTACTGTTTTGTCAAAGTTTTTTGTTTCTTTTGTTTCTGATACAACTGCATGTCGTTTTATGCCCACTGTGTTCTTCTGTGAACTGATATTTTATTCTTATTCCTTCCACGGAATTCTCAGTGCTCTCTTTTCATTCCCCTTTTGTAAGCAACATGCCTCAGAACTAAGATCTTGGCTTATTCTAGTAAATATTTTGAGGCAATTATATATAGCATGTATAGATCTGCAGCAATGAGCCAAGGCCGTAATGTTATAAAGGAGAGGTCTATTACATTTTTTGTAGATTACTCGACTTTTTTTGGAGTAAAATTTTGACATAGAAAAATAAATGACATTCTAAAATCTCAGCGAATAGTAGACATTTAGAACTTAAGCATATACACGTTCTAGAATATTTTATTCTCATTTCAATTGTTCGATAATTTTATCACAAATCCTAAATACATACACATTAATGATATTAATTATATGAAACACAAATGTTAACATTTGAGATCGGCTTATTTTTGCTTGTATTTTTGTGTTAGTGCATTCATCTTTCTTGTCATTTATTGTGTTTTAACTACAACTAGGGACAAGATTATATGGTGAACTTTGATGAAACCCAAATAACACCGAAAAGCTTGTCAAAACATTATATAACACAGAAATTCAAGTTAATACACCACAGAGCACCGAAATGAAATTGAAATCACGAAAATAATCAGCATTTTATATCAAAACTTAACTCTAATGACAAATACCTAATCGTTTCAATATTAAATCCAATGAAAGTAATTTTTTTTAGCATGACATTTATACCAAAATTTGATAAAAAAAATGTAAAAAAGTTAATTTTTAAAATCTTGTAATTGTCATTAATTTCTCATTTTTACATTTCGACCTTACAGCATTTTTAAAACACAGACGTACTTGACATTTTTATTCTATTTTCTCTGAAAAGTCAGTCATTCTTATTACAAATCATTATATTGAAAAAAGGTAATCATTTATCAGTCCAAATTACACTGTTTTGGAGAAATTAGTGTCATGAATCATAAACGTAACATTTTTCTTTAGTAATATTCTATATGTTTTGATAAACAAATTTTATAAAAATAAAAAACTATAACACCGAAATTTTCTGTTAAAAAAATAAATTTTGCCGGATAATAAAATCATAATATCGTGTGTCTACTTATGAGGCATAGTGAAAACCAACAAATGTTGAATGACCATAATAATGATTTAGATCAAAATCTGAAATGTTAAATAAATATTTAGAAGGTATCAACAACCTACTAGACAACTGTATGGATGGGTTGTCGGTATTGAAGTTAAACTCCTACAACCAGAGTGTACCAACGCAGATACTTATTTTCCAACTGAAGGACTGCGCCACACTAGGAAGACACCAGACACATTGCATTGAAGTGAATTGTTTGCATTGTAGCATTTATACAGTGACAGAGTTTAACGACCGAAATTATAATTCGTATTTATTTACCAAAATTAGGCGTGTCAAGTGCAATTTCCGGAAAGATTTTGGCTGTTGAAATATGGCGATGGTGGGGTAATGAGTGCCTACAGCCATGATGTATTTTCTAATGGATTAAAGGAAATAATACAAACGCATAATACAGTAGCCGAGCGATTTACAATGTCTCTCCGAGCAGCAAGTTCCGATGTTAATGTTTATGTCCTCCCCCCTTTTTCCCGTACGAGTCAGTACTTTTACAAAAAAATTCCTTCGGAAACCAATTAAAAAAAAAAAATAGTTTTTAGTACTACAAGAAAGGTACAAAACATGTCTGTTGTTACATTTTGCATGAATTAAATACGTTTCTCGAGATAATATGTGTATATCTTACGAAAATTGGCGCATAATTTTATATATTAATTGATGTAATTTTAAAGCGTGATATTTTAAAATATAGGAAAAATGTACTCAAATATTAAAAAAATTTGAACTTTATTTTGTTATATGTATATAAATAAACACACATAAACACACATACAAACACATAGCATAAATTTCCTGGTAGTATATCGAACCCAGCATTACTCGGATATATACACCTATGTATTTTTGTTTTCATGTAAATGTAAAAATTTACAAGCAGCAAGTCCCGAGGTTAATCTTTATACCCCCCCCCCCCTGCCATGCTTATGTGCGGAGTTTCTCCTCGTGACGCACGCTCCCCGGCGCGCGAGTCCACAGGGAGGGGGAGGGGGGGAAGTATTGCAATCTCCCCGCGGACAAAAGCGACGCCGCCGCTGATGCCGAGCGCGGCTGGAGCCAGCCTCCTCGCGTGCACGCTGGCCCGCTGGCCCACCACAGCGACAACAATGGCGCAGCGCGAGCACGGGAATTATTCACGGCGCCGAGGGAGCCAATCGAGACGCACGGGGACTTATTTCTGCAGGGAATGAAAGAACGCCCTTCTTGGCATTCACTTTTTTCCTTCTTCTTTTTTTATGTAGAAATTCACCAGGCTGGAAGTTACCACTCAAGGAAGCACCATCTCGATACAGCCCTTACGTTCTTTTATAACCTCTTTTTTTTTGTTATTATTATCTCGGGGCCTATTCGACAGATAAAACAAACCACAAATAAATTTCTAAAATGTTGATTAAAATGGTTTATGAAAACAAAATTCTTCAAAATACAGATCTTTTGGTTCTACCCATCTCAACATCCATGTTTTGGTCCTCGGTTATCGTATTTCCTTTAAGGTTCCACCAACCAGGACTTTGGACCTTTCATCGCCTCTTTGAGAGGCGAGTTATAGCACCACTAATTTTTTTTGTACAAATGTTTGGCTTGCTGGTAATTTACGAGGCAACCATTTTCCGTTTATGACTTACAAGCAGAAATCCCACGGCTTCGCTCCCATAATTTCAGAGTATTCTTGATAATATTACCATTATAGAAAAGTTTGTGTTTCATTAAAATTGTTTTTACTAAAGAAGTTGCACAAATATAATTTCAAGTGTACAAAAAATTTAATTAATACAAAAACATTTAAGATTGATATCTCCAAAGTGGTAAAACTGTTTAAAATTTTAGAATGTTTAAATAGGTAGGCCTACATGAATTTGCCACTACCGTTTCAGCGTAATTGAGAATATACTATACAGAGTTGAAATCACTACCTCCTTTTAATTTCATGAGCGCACCAATGTGAATCATTGTGAAACACACGCCTATATAATTTTATTTAAGATTATGGCATAGTTTGTACTCACACTTCCGTTTTGGTTCTAAGAATGGTTACAGTATAATAAGAATTAAATATTTTCACCTTATTACAGATTACCTACATTAGTTTTATTTTTTTTAAACAATAGAATTTTTATTTCGAAATGTACAGTATAGGTATCAGATTTCTTATCCAACCTATTAGTTGAATAAGTAGTTATGCTTAGCATAACAAAATTTCCACCCTTTCACCCCTTAACTTTTTTTTCCCCAGGAATGCATATGTGAAAATCGGATGGCCATATGCGTTAACCCAATA
Organism: Bacillus rossius redtenbacheri; assembly: GCF_032445375.1. NCBI lineage: Eukaryota > Metazoa > Arthropoda > Insecta > Phasmatodea > Bacillidae > Bacillus > Bacillus rossius. The sequence continues at coordinate 12,623,540 of NC_086336.1, read as the reverse complement.
AAACCAAGCTTATCACGTCTTTACTACCGCAGGTGAAAAATACAAGATATTAAGAATAAACTTACATTTAATTTTTAAACCACACTTAAAATATTTTCCCTACAGGTGGAGAATTCCAACAAATAGTTAAGATAATAATTGTGAATTTTGTCGGTTTGTAAATGAAACCTTTTACCAACCGCTTGATTAGCTGCAGAGACATGAATTTTATAATAACATAAAACTGACCTTTTTTTTTCACCTCAATATGGTTAAATATTGAAAACGGTAAGGAACATGCAATGAAATCATACTGTTGTGCCCTAGGTACACGCATTCTCCCTTGTTTTTCCTGTGTTGTTATGTTATTATTTAGTGAGAACTTGTACTGGACGCCTGCGGGACAAGCAACCCGCAATGCTTGCGCGTCTAGTGAGAAGTCTAACGCCAAGGCAAGCAGTGGTTCTGTTGGAGGAAAAAACTGTTCCAGGGATAAAAATATCCTCCTATTGTAAATGTCCGGAGACGACGTCCTACCGAAAGGCGGCCAGTGCTGCGACCACCTATAAGACTGTTCTGGAAGGTGCTACGGGCATGTGAACCCCTCCAGAGGAGAGAGAGTGCCCGCCACACAGCAGCGCCTCTGCTCACCGAGCCTCCGACTACACAGACGCCGTCCAAGCGCGGCTCCAGAAGGGGGGCGTGGGGGCGATAGCGCCTCCCGAGACCAATTTTACATGCTTTATATTAGCTTCACCTGTATGTTTGTCTGTCCGTCTGTAACTCTGTCTGTCCGTCTGTAACTCTTTCGACTAAGAGTGAGTGACTCATCACAGTAAAATGTCCCACCCATTTCATTACGTTCGTTAGCCGAGCGGTCTAAGGCGCGCGACTTCTGTGTCGTCAGCTTTCGGATTCAAAGATCGTGGGTTCTACTCCCGGCCACGCCGAAAAAAAAAAATGTTTTTTTTTTTTCCCCCGGTAAATTCTAATATTATATCCATACATCTAACTGCAAATGATTCGTAGAGACTTTACCATTTCTTTGTGACGTTGCAACTCCAAATAGTTATCTCAGATGGTAATAGGTAGTGTCGGTAACTCATTTCCCTATGATAATTATACATAAATATAGTTTAAAAAACTAAAAAAAACATGCTTTTAAAGAATATCAAACTAAAAAGTTAAAAATAAATATAGTTTAAAAAACTAAAAAACATGCTTTTAAAGAATATCAAACTAAAAAGTTAAAAATAAATATAGTTAAAAAAACTAAAGAAACATGCTTTGAAAGATTATCAAACTAAAAAGTAAAAAATAATTTTAAAATTAAATTTATGACAATAGTATATAAGCAATACTAGTATAAATGAGAAAAAAGCATGGGGCGCTTAATATTCAAAAAATATGGCACAAAGCGCCTCAAGCTTTTTTCTCATTTATACTAGTATTGCTTATATACTATTGTCATAAATTTAATTTTAAAATTATTTTTTACTTTTTAGTTTGATAATCTTTAAAAGCATGTTTCTTTAGTTTTTTAAACTATATTTTTATTGATTAGTGTATATTTATGTTTACTTAAATATTTAATTTCATATGTTAAAATTTTATCTCATCAAAAGTTGCATGAAGCTACTAAGGTTCTGTATTTGAAACCTGTAATTTGTAAATAATATTCCAAGGCCAATATCTGACCACTTTCATTTTTTGCAACTACGACCTTTCTTTGTGCGATAGCCCCTCCCGAAAAGTCATCCTGAAGCCGCCATTGACGCCGTCACTCTGCCGGGTTGCCGCATGAGCGACGCACGTCTGGTCTGGCAACGTAACACCAGTACACATTCTGGAGGTGCATCGCTGCAAGAGTTGCTTGAAAATAATTTTCAAAGTCGAGTTTTGGACTTTGCACATTTTCTGGGAAACGTCGCGTGTCGTCGCCGTGTTTATGTCGGTGACATAATTTCATGGACATTGGCTGGGGGCGGTTGTGGCAGGAGTCGTAGAGCGGATCGGTAGAGGCGGGCGGCTTTCGTGGATTGAACTTCGTTACTTGAACGTCTCTAAGGTGGTTATCAGTACTTACGTACGTTGCGTAACTTGTGACAAAATAAATATAGTTTAAAAAACTAAAGAAACATGCTTTTAAAGATTATCAAACTAAAAAGTAAAAAATCTGGGAAACGTCGCGTGTCGTCGCCGTGTTTATGTCGGTGACATAATTTCATGGACATTGGCTGGGGGCGGTTGTGGCAGGAGTCGTAGAGCGGATCGGTAGAGGCGGGCGGCTTTCGTGGATTGAACTTCGTTACTTGAACGTCTCTAAGGTGGTTATCAGTACTTACGTACGTTGCGTAACTTGTGACAAAATAAATATAGTTTAAAAAACTAAAGAAACATGCTTTTAAAGATTATCAAACTAAAAAGTAAAAAATAATTTTAAAATTAAATTTATGACAATAGTATATAAGCAATACTAGTATAAATGAGAAAAAAGCTTGAGGCGCTTTGTGCCATATTTTTTGAATATTAAGCGCCCCATGCTTTTTTCTCATTTATACTAGTATTGCTTATATACTATTGTCATAAATTTAATTTTAAAATTATTTTTTACTTTTTAGTTTGATAATCTTTAAAAGCATGTTTCTTTAGTTTTTTAAACTATATTTATTTTTAACTTTTTAGTTTGATATTCTTTAAAAGCATGTTTTTTTAGTTTTTTAAACTATATTTATTTTTAACTTTTTAGTTTGATATTCTTTAAAAGCATGTTTTTTTTTTAGTTTTTTAAACTATATTTATGTATAATTATCATAGGGAAATGAGTTACCGACACTACCTATTACCATCTGAGATAACTATTTGGAGTTGCAACGTCACAAAGAAATGGTAAAGTCTCTACGAATCATTTGCAGTTAGATGTATGGATATAATATTAGAATTTACCGGGGAAAAAAAAAAAAAAAACATTTTTTTTTTCGGCGTGGCCGGGAGTAGAACCCACGATCTTTGAATCCGAAAGCTGACGTCACAGAAGTCGCGCGCCTTAGACCACTCGGCTAACGAACGTAATGAAATGGGTGGGACATTTTACTGTGATAAGTCACTCACTCTTAGTCGAAAGAGTTACAGACGGACAGACAGAGTTACAGACGGACAGACAAACATACAGGTGAAGCTAATATAAAGCATGTAAAAAAACACTATGCTGAATATGAGTAAGCACGGTGTGGCATTAATGAAAATCATTCTCCGACATATTTTATTTCGTAAGTGCATACAGTGTGTGTTTACAACTAAGTTACGTAAAACACGCGCACTTAAAGAGACAGTGCACTTACTAACGCGGGTGGAGTACGCGTTAGAAGTCTTCGGTGAAGGGAGAAATACTTGAAGCACGCAAGAGGTGGTGTGACTGTTCCGTGCTTTATTCCATGTGCAGAAATGAGTGCATGCGCCAACTGTCTGCGGAGCTCTCCCGACACCTGGCACCAACAGACCGTCTGGCAGGCGGTGTCGGTGTACAGGTGGTAACTCTATACTCACGTGATTCAATTTAACTTATTGCCTTTAAATATAGGAGATTTGAAAGTGTATATTTTATTTTATTTAAAACCGAACTTAGCCTCTTAACAACCTTTAGGAGTGAAATCTTGCTAAATGTTTAAAAAAAATGTGTTTATTATTATGTTGATTTATATTGCAAAATATTAACGTCTTATTTTGTTAGCTTTGGAGATAAGATTTTTTATAATAAATTAAAACCTATAATCTTTTCACCCCTTAAAGGCCAATCTAAAAAAAAAAAATATTGAGGTAACCAGAATTTGTAAATCTATTATTGTTTCGAACGCGAGAGTCAAGACCGCGATGCCAGGTTCTGAGCTGACGTAAGGCATACTACGCGTGCCTGGCCGGATTACAAGGGTCGTCACTACCCCCCCCCCCCCACACTCCACAACGCTCCACGCGCGGCGCCCTGCCTCGGCACCGGAAAGCCTCTGGGAATTCCGTGGGCCATCGCGCGAGCTAACAATGGCCCTTCTCGACGCTTCGGGTGTCGGGTCGGCGCGGGATGACGTGACTGGCCCCAGCCGCACTCGTCACTTCTAGAAGGGCGCCAGGGTCTATATAAGCTTGGACGCCGGCCTCCGCGACAGTGTGGCTCGACGAAGGGAAGTGCGATGGCGGCGACGGAGTACGACGAGAGTGCGGCGACGGAGGTCCACGAGGAGTGCTGTGGCGAGAGTTGCGCGAGGGGTGCGGTGTGTAAGGACTTGAGATACTGAGTGCTAGTAATTGATTAGTAGACACTTTAAGTAATGTTATGTATTAGTGTTGTAAATATTAGCAGTCAATATATATGTGCAAAAATAAATGATTGATCTATTCCTCTACGAACCCAGTTCTTCCCACGATGATTATAAAAAAAATTGTAACATTATGATATATCGTTAATTTTAATTTCACATCAAATTAATTTGAAGTTATACCTCTAGTTATAATAAATTCTGAAGTATGCATTTTATTTTTAAAACCATACTTGCAGTACCTCTTTTACATCCCTTAAGAGTTGAATTTCGCAAAAAAATTAAAATTGTCGTTGTTTTATTTGTTTACTATTGATAACCAATCTTTTTTTATGATATGCTTCGGAAATATTAATTATCTTCAAACCACATTTACCAATTTTTCACCCATTAGGGGTGGAATTACTTAATTATATGTAGCGTAACATTTAAATTAACAAAATACCTTACTAACAAAAAAACGTTTCAATAAAATCAGTCCAGTAGTTTTATATTGATTCCAGAACAAACAGAAAATAATTAAAAAAAAACAACAATATATTTGATATCTGAATAATGTTAGTAGGTATTAACAATAGTTTTATTTTCATTGCCTCATCCAATGAATAAATATTTACTTCGATCAGTTTTATTTTTAGAACAAATTATTGACAATCTTGCCATAATGTTTTGACTAGTTACGTAGTTTTTACTGTCTCTAGCAGTCACAAATTGACACACATGTCTTGCCCGGGACTCGAACCAGAACGCCTCGGGACGGAAGCAAGGTAACCACGGGGTGCGGTTCGGGCGTAAGGCAGTCATATCGGCGGTGGCGCGGGAAACTAGACCCAAGGGGAATTCTGCCGTAATTTCGTACACACTCCATGGAATGAGTACAATGGCTTAGCTCTCAGAGTAGTGTGTATATAATACTTCGGTAGGCAGCGCTCTGAACCCCCTGAAGTTTCCTAGGTTAACATAAAAGACCACAGATAGCACTTCTGGCTGTGACTTGACCAAAGTTGCAATCTTAAATCAACTCAACAGAAATCGCGCAAAAAGAAACCAATGTTTCCAAATACGTGGTGTGTGTACGAATTAGCACTGTAATGTTAAAATCGTGATGTGTGAAAAAAAATTATGTTACAATTTCCCTGGTACTTTACAATTGTGGTAGTTTTCCATTATGGTGTTTCGAGCAGGCCAGGGGGAAAAGTGGCCTGTGTTGGCTTGTAGAGGGGGGGGGGGGGGGGTACATGGATCAGCCGGGGGAGGGGCAGGGGAGGATCTATCTTCCCTGGCACGCCTAGGCACTCAGGGGGCAGAGAAGGGATTACAGCTGGTGGGCGGGTAGGTGGGGTGGGGGCCCTTCAATCAGTTCCGCCGCCTGCCACCAGGGGCGCTCGCCCTTCGCATCGTCGACCCGCCGACGGGACGCCCTTTGCTCCCGCCATTACTTCTATTTGCATGGAAGTAGTTCTCAGGTTAAGCCCCCAGCGCCGGGGCTGAGGGACACTTTGCTCGGGAAATTTAGAGAGAAAAAAAAATCTCTCTCGTTGTTTCTTAAACACCGCTGGGAGGAAAGACGATTTCTCGTATCTCAAGAGGACCCCAGAGGGGGAAAAAAACTCTGTCACATAAGCGCGTGGCTGGAGTAGGTCGTGTCTTGGCTTTACAACACGTCTATTTTTATGGAGCTAACACATGAAATTTCCAATCCTAAATGGCTTTACGTGGAACAATGACTTTTATCTTTGAAAACTAGCAAAGATAGCGGGAAGGATGTCGGTCGAATATATGTGCCAATTGAACTAATAAAGAAATTTGTATTTAATTTAAGAAACTAACATAATTATAGTTGATAGTTCCTCGAGTTGGAAAATCTCACATCATTTTGGAAACATTAGAGTTTGCTATTATATGTATATCATGGGCCTTGTTCACAAAAGTACAAATTTGGTTACTAAAAATTAAAGAAAAAAAACCTTTTGTAATCTCAATCTGTTACGAACAGGCTTTTCACATATATTTAAAACAGTTATAGCTAACAAGAAAGAGTTTTAATAGTGGGTGACAAGTGAAGTCGCTACACTTGAAACTAACAAGATTTGGCCACGTAAATTCATTTAATTAATGCCTCAGTAACAGTTATATTTGTTTAGTTGCAGCATAAATTTGTTTATAATTAAACCTCAAATTACTAGTTTTATTTTCACTAATCTCAGGAAGAACTAGCAACCAACTTCTTTCCAGGAGAATAAGTAGTAAATATTTGAATATAATCTACCTAGTTTTCAGCTAGACATAAAATTAGTAGTGAACAACTAGTGTCAGCTACAAGTTTGTAAGCTACAATACTGTTAACATCCCAGTTTTCTTTCAAAAGTTCTCAAGTAGATAATTGACGATTGTGAAAATTCGCTTGTGAATACAAGTTTAAAAGAGTGCGGTTTTAAACACTCGTAACTGGATATTTTCACAAACTTACAAAACTATGTTTTTTTTTTAGTTACAAAATTGTACCATGGTGAAAGGGGCCCATGTCTGTGTTGTGCGTTGTACTTGGTTGTCAATGAGACCTTAGCAACAAATGAAGGTCGCAAAGTGCGCTAAAATCACAATGAAAAAAAAAAAAAACAGACGAGCAGCGATTTTTCCCGCGCTGGAACCTCATCAGCTTAATGGTGGCTGCAGATGTCGCTCTTTGACTATGCGTCGCTCCCGCCGTTGTTTACGACCAGCAGACGACAGCACTCAAACCACCCCACACGAGTCGCCGGCGAAGCGAGGGCGCGTGTTGACAGTTTACGGGGTCGCGCAGACGTCTCAGGCGCTGCTTGGGGTATTTAGTGGCACCATCTTACAATTTAAAATATTTTTATATTACTTACAATAAAGATTCCTCAATATTTTATTTTTTATTTTCATAAAGCATAAGACTTAGCTTTGGCTACTTGTTGAAATCAACACTTGCGAACCGGTATGATTATATCATGACAGCTGTAGTCATCGACGTGAAATAATAAGGCGCTTTAGGACTAGAGCCTGTTAGTGATATGTTGTCGCAACGAGGTGTAGAAGGTCTGGGAGGAATGGTTTATGCCTTGACATACCAAAGATTGGGATAAATAATTAAAAATTAGAATAATAGGAAAAATGTGAAAAAATCCAAGAAGGGGGGCTTACATAAGGCTTTAAGGCTCGGCTGCTCCCACAATACTGAATTTTTACATTTTGAAGTCATTATATTTTATTAAAGATATTTCGCTAGATATTATGTTTCGAAAGCCGCGGTAGGTGGTTTCTGCTTAATTTGCAACAACTTCAAGAATACCATAGACTCATCTGTGTATATGGTGGCTTTCCTGGTGTAACTGGATGCTTAGAATGCACTCACAGTGGCATTATAAGCCCAGGTGGCCAATTCGCAGAACTCTACCAACACGAGTCGCCTCACAATGTATTTGTGGAGCTCAGTCGGTGAAGCGTTCGAGGACGGAACGTGCTGTGTTGTGAAGTGAAGACGAACAGGGCAGAAAGAGACGGGGAGACAGGACACACTCCACGCCCGCCAGCAGTTTGCACAGAGTCAGTCCTTGCGCAGAGATGTGGGTGTGATCGCATCTCGGCGCAGACTCTGCGCTTCCCTTGCACTGCCGTCCGCGAGTCCGCGCACCAGATGCAAGTAGGCCTTCTCTTGATCGCAGCGCGCACCCGACTCGTCGGCGATCCACAGCGCCAATGACGAAAGTTGCCGTGAACTGCGGGTTTATATAGTTTTCTGGAAAGCACCCTCCTGCACTTTACCAGTTAAGTTCAGAGTATATATTGTAGGGTGGTTTATTTGTGTTATAACCACCCCCTAATGTATGCACCATAAAATTTAAACACCTTCTTAACTTTATTTTGAAACACATTATTTGTTAAGATAAATCAATAGGCTAGTATTCATTATTCATAGTATGTGTATGACTAATTGCGTCATTGTCTTTCCATTATAAGATACACAGCTATACAATGCGTACAACATACCTTCTGCAGTTACATTTTTTTTTAAATTTTTCATAAAATATTTAATAGCCTGAAATACAAAAATCCAAAGTATATTTTACACGTATAACATTTATTAACAATTATATAAATACATATATCTGTTGCAATAACTTAAGCGTTATCATTTGAATATCAAACGATATTATCAGGCATTCGATTGCATGTGAATAGCCTCTTAAAGATGAGACATCATTTTTTTATCATTTTATACATTTTATTTTATATAATGTTTAAGAATATACTATGTGAAACAGGAAATACGACACTTACAAAATCTAGATTATGTGAGAGTGCTCCTAGTATATTTTAGGTCTACATGCGGTGTTTTACTTGTACAACCCATTAGGTATATGAAAAAGTCACAAAAAACTTGAATTTGGTATGTACTAATTTTTTTTTATTTATTATAAAATGTTACGTTATTTAAGGAGATACAGATTAAAAATGCGCCCTTAATCTGGTATGGATGTTTAGTGTTTAGTGTTGGTTTTACAGCCATCATCCAGACTAAGACCTGCGTAATTATTTAGCCGATTGAGCCTCTCTCGACACATATTTTTAGGTTTTGTGTCAAATTTAAAATCAGTGTGTTGGTTTTGGTTCGTGATATTAGCTACCTTATTAATTAGGATGGGTGAATCTCTCTATTCGTTGCCTGGAAATTCAACCAGTTGACATACGTTAATTTGTAGTTTTTGACGTGACAACGTCTAATAAATCGATGAACGTCAGCTGCACGCACGAAAAAGTGTCCCGTTACGATGTGTCCCGTTACGCTCATTGTACGTTTGCGCCGCATCTATCTCTCTTCCACTCGATTGGAACAACCATTGATTTGACTTTTTCGAGGCACATTAAACTTGAAACACTCCCATTCGTTTCCTACTTTTCCCATCATCGTCCTAGCCTTAACAGAATAACACAGATTGGAAGAAGTTAAATAGCAAACACGTAAAAAGTTATAGTTAAAATAATCTCTTCGTTAAAGTAAAAAAAACATATTTGAATTAATGAGTGCAAATAAAAGTAAATTTATCAATTAAATTGTAGATTTCATTTCACTCCTTCTTTGTATCCATACAAAATAGTGATAATTCAATAAAAATGATTCAATTTTATTCATAAAAGTATGCAATCATTTCATCAATGTTTTGTTATGACGTTGTCGCGTTAACTATCGTCCGTAAACCGATTTTACAGACAACCAATTTTTTTCTGTAATTATTGACACACGTTTAAACAAATCAACCAAATTGACACCCTTTTCTTCTTAAAAAAAAAAACTGTAGCCATATTTTTCGATTTGAGTAAAGAGAATGCTTAAATATTTTCCGGGGATGTTTACTAAGCGCCTGTGTTTAGGCTACACGCATTGTGTATTCGAAGTTCATGATGCCTATGACCAAGGCGTCCGTCACATTCCCAGGTGGTGAACGTCTATGGAGAGAGGTTGAAGAAAATGGCGCAGCGTTACGAAATGTGTTTGTAACTGAATGGAAATTATGTAAAAATGTAAATTAGATATGAAGTAAACAAAAATTGTAATTTTTTTTCTCACTAATTTAATTTTAAATGAATCTTTGCTGAGGGGGCTACAATTTCCGAGTGTTACGAAAATTCCGATCGTATGAGGGGAGCAGTTACGTACGGGGTGGGGGAACCGGTAGAGGAGGAGAGTGCGTCAGCGGCGACATCACTCCAACGCATGCACTAGCGGTCGAATGGGAATACGGAAAGGAAAGGGGGATAGATATGTAACGTAGCGTGATATATGCTAGTTGTAACGGTTGGAAAGAGAAACGGCAGGGAAGAGGTATAAATGACTCAGCAGTGATGCTACGGAATCCTCGTAACCCTGATTGTGCTTCTCTTCACCTCTGTTTTCGTAACGGCTAACGATTGACGTTAACTTATTTATTTTAAGTATCTTCAATTTGTTTATTCACGTGGAAATTAGTTCATGATTTGTGCAAATAACTTTATAAGTATCATTTATTTTTATGTGAATAGCGTGATTGAAAAAAAAACGCATAACCTTAACAGATTACCTTTTAATGTTAAATTTATTTTTGTTCTGTGAACACTGTGATTTGAAGTGTCACAAGGACTTATAGCATTGTGAGACAGACTTTTTAAGTGTAATTTATGTTTGATCGGAGTTTTTGTTTCGTAATTTCATTTTTTTCAGCTTGAAATCATGATTTAAAAATTAGGTGTTAAAATAATTTAAAAAAAAATGCAGGAACAAATAAGAGGTAGTATTATCAAAGGCAATGAGGCACCAAAAAAAAAAGTGCCAGAGAACGGATGCAAGAGTACAGGGCGCAGAGAAAGGCATTTTATCTTTTGAGATTGTCACCTCTGCCCATTGTTCCAAGCAGAGATGACAACTTGCCCGCTCCCTACTGGGTACTACGCGTCGTGATGCAAAATCCACAAACTCCCCAAGTAAATAGAAAGCAGGAAATAAAATTACATACGTACTTAAATTTGCAGCATTACCAAAAATGAAGATTGCAGACGCACTTTAAAATAACTCTATAATTAAATAGAAACCCTCTACGCTATACGCAGCTACATTCAAGATCATACCCGCATACTTAATATTTTTCAATTTTTATCTTTTGTTCTATTAATATATTTATAATTTATCTCTATCTTTAACTAATAAGCAATAATTTAACTTGTGTCGTGCGAAGACTCCGAGCACACCAAATGAAGACTACTTCACGACTAGTTATCCTATGTGCGAAATGCCAAGTTAACAAAACGTAGATAATGGGCTGCACTGAGCCCGACCGAGCGGACGAGAGACACTGAGGCGAATGACAGGGAGTGGCACTCGGATGAGCGAGCGCGTCAGACCCGCGTCACGGCTGACTCGCCGCGTCTTGACGTGACCTTTGACCGCGCCCGATGTCCGCCCGCCCGGGCTTCGGGCGGGAACATTAATTAAAACAGCAGTAATTATCGGCTGTGACGGCAGGCCGATCGCCATCGCCGCGAGCCATTCACCCGCCGCTGCGGGTATTTGAAAATTATGCGTCGCATTGTGAAGCGACGTTCACGGACAACGCGTAGGTTTTTTTTGACAGGGATTTTTTTTTTCGCTAACGGTACAATTTTGAAGCGGAAAAAAAATTCTCTCTTTATACGGACGGGTTATAATTGAATTTTTAGTGTGCTACGCAGTGCAACCCAGTCTTTAGTGGCTTACCATATCGACATACTCGTCACGAGTGATACAAGGGGTTTCGGAAACAAAAGTTGAAAGTATCACATCAAGCACAGATGTAAATATTGAAACAACGGTGCACTGGGGTTAATCTGTTTTTGAATACAGCAAGATACGGAAATAAAAAATTATTTTACAATGATATAATCTCGCCGTATATTTTTACGTTTCTCAATATATAAAATTCTCTTTGTGCTGAGATATTCAATATATATATATATATTATTTTTTATTTTTAAAAGTGTCTAAATACTGTGAAATAGTACTCAGTTTTTGTTAGAGACAAAATAATAATAAAAAATAATAAGAAAATTGATTACAACACAATATAATTTTTTATTAGTTAATTGATACACAAAATGTCACTTAAAGTTTTGGTCTACCTAAGATTTTATTTAGGGTACACTGCTGCTTTGTGACTTGATTCTTTCCTGTTATTTATCCTATAGTTTGCCAGCAGAGTACGTTAACCATTTTTTGTAAACTGTCTTACTAAGCATTGTAACTCAAAAATTGTTTTTGTGCTCATCAAATTGACTTTTAGAGGTCAGCTCCAATGATCCTAAAACGATTGCAATCACAATTATTGCAGTTAATAACGCAGATGGTTGTAGGTTTGAAAGTGATTTATAAATTATTTTAAGGTTTACTTTACCTTAAGAGTGAAATAAAACTTGGTGACATTTAAGTTGATACATTCCAATTGCATTGTTAAATATATCTATGAAAATTAAATTTGTAAATTCTCCGTATTTTTGTAAGCATGTGACAATTGAATTCATAAAGCTTAAAATAGGTTATTGAAATATAATTTTTAATTAAGATTAAAACAAAAGGGGTATATCGTCAAATCGGAGCTTGTGAAAAATCTCCTCATTCCGACTGTTATTTTAAGTGATAAAGAAGATTGTTAAGAGTTTATCTTTTCGTAAAGACCGTAATTGGAAATCGTTAACGACACACGTTGTCGACAATAGTTTAACCATGTAAAAACAATCGCGTTACAAGAGCCAAAGCATTCCTCTCCCACCTGAAACCACATCAAAACCAAATACATAAAATAGAAGAGTGCAAATTTTTGAAATTATTTATTATTAAAGATTTTTCCTTTTTATAAATGAAATACCCCAAAAAATTTAATTTAAGGATGTATTTAGTCTATTTAAACTGTGATTTCTCTAAAGAAAAAAAAGTATGGAAGTTATCATAATAATTATGAACCATAATTGAAAGTAAAATTACACTTATTTTGATTTTAAAGTTATCTTAAATGTGAATTGATTTTTCAATTGATAAATAAATCCAAGGCAAAAACTTTACAAATTGAATCGTTGACGAATACATGCCATGCAATAAATTGAGACATTGTAGATTTGTAAGTTGTTTTTAAACTAAGTTTCTTTTTATCGTAAACTTGGGAGTAAGTACATAAATTAGCAGGAATACATAGCACGTTATCGAGTTAGTGAATACTAATTTTTTTTCGCTTGGTCCAGAACGTATAACAAAAAAATTGTTTACACGAAATCTAAAGTACATATTACTAATATATATTTTTTCTATCATAAAATAATGTAAATTTTTCTGTTTATGCGAACGAATTCACCATGGCAGTTAGTTGTAAATTTCTCGTAAATTTATCTTGAAAGTATGTTTCCGCTAATTTGAACTCTGGCCTGAAAACGTTATTTTATAATGAACATTCAGATCATACTTGCAAATCGAATATTAAATTGCCACAAACTCAAATACTTGTTTTATGCATCCTTTATGAGAAACATTGGAAATTGAATTTCCCTTATCGTTACACTATGTAAGTAAAGGAAGACCAAATCAATGTTACTACCAAAAAATAAAAGAATATTGATCTAATTGTAAGGCGCTAAAATATTAAAGCATTAAGCTCACCGTCCACCTAGCCAGGTGTATTAAAATAGACCACAGAGAAGACCATTTTCATCTATGGAAAAGTTTTCTAGGAAAAATATTTCTTGAGAAATTAAAAAAAAAAAAACATACATTAGAATAAAAATTTGACGAAGGGATTATTTTTTTCCTACACAGGAAGGATGTCTTCATGCAGCTTATATTATTTTAGTGGTGCAATATCATGTTTTATCGTGTTACGCAGTTTCGCACTGTGTAACTAAACGACTACCAGACAGCGCCCCTGGCTATCTGATGGATAACACCCGCAGCACAGGCGCGCGCAATGTTCGAGTCCTGCGCGCCGGACGCCAATGCATCGGGGCCGCTCGGGCCGCTTCGACTCCGCCCGGCTTCGCGGGCTTCGTCCGGAACAACCAACGATGACGTACTTCCGCCGGCGGGTATCCAGACTGTTCCTCGGTCGGGGCTCGGCGGACTATATAAACCGGCCCAGCCAACGCTTCTGCAGGCAGTCTCCGACTGGCCCAGCAGCATGAACCTGCAGTGACTACCATCTACACCACCGGCCTCCTCCGTCACGCTGCCCGACGACGTGCCGACCGCTTCAGGAAGAAAACGGTAAGAGACGCCGTCAGAATCTAAGTCCGTAAGGGACTCTGAAAAATTTTCAACCCAGTAGAAATATTACAAGTCCACGAGGGACTTAGAATAAATTGAAGTCGCATTAGTTTGGACTTAGAATTTTCGCAGAGTGAGGAAATAGAAAATTTGCCTCGTCTGTAGAATGAAGGGAACTGTCTCGTAAAGGTTACGGGATAAGTAAAGTAAATGTTTGACTGGTGTTGAAAGTAGAACGGCAGTGGGGCAGCGTGGCAAGAGACGGAGGAGAGGTCGAATACCGCATAACGTGAAGTGTACCAACTTGCAATACGTTGAGGCTTACCGTAACGTAACCAACGTAGTTTTACGTAACGGATTCGACTGAACTGTAATAGTTCCCGGACTGCACGATCAACATAACGAGCACTCCTGATAGAACTTCAAAACGCAGCTACTTCGTTGAACGACTGACGAGCCGAGTAATAATAAAGAATGTTCGCCACAATATTGCCGGGGTGTCACGGCATACCGCTGTCAGTAACCAGGAGACTGTTGAATACGACTCGCTGAGTGTAAGAACGTTTGTGTAAGAACGTGAACATTTTAAATATCATAAGTTAGGCATTCATACTTACACCAGAAACACAGTTGAACTTTAAAGAACCAGACCACGATGAATGAGAATGTAAAGTAGTACGTATAATGTTAACTGTATTATAAGAGATTTCATGTCAGGTCTCCTTAATAATAGCTTTCATATTTTCTTATTCTTTAATCGTATTTGATTTGTTTGGCAACGTTAAATTCATGTTAGTACAGTTAGTTAACGTAATATTGAATGTGCCCAAAAACCAATTGATTTGATGTTCATATTTTTCTGCTAATATAATTTGCTGTTTGCCTTATAATATGGCGGTAACTTAATGTGTGTGACATATATTTGTGATCCGATATTGTTAATTATATTTTTCTGTTCACAGACATCGTGGGCACTTCTTCAAAATAAGAAATCAGAAGGTTGTCATAAATAAAAATGCGTGTATTGAAGGGTGTGATGTTGTTATTACAAGTTTTGTTAATAAAAGCATATTTTGTTTCTCGAACTTTAGAACCTCTTTCTGAGATTTCACCCCTTGTCCTCCCGCCCTTCCGGACTGGAGGTAACAATTGCACACAAAATGTAGTTTGGTTTATTTAATAGTGTATTAAATACATAACCTTTTTTTACTAAAACAATTACAATTACAATTTATCGTAGCTTTGTTAATGACTAGTTATGTCCAATTTCATGTATAAAGATTGAGTCCCAAATGGTTAAAATTACATAATTTTAAATATGGTCGCATTCGTAGCCACTACTAACTTTCCAGCACTGTATGGCTGGTTGCTTATGCTCAAATGAAGGCTTCCAATCTCAAACTTTTTTTTTACTTTAAATCGAGCTTTAACAGTCGTAGCCAACGTGTTATAATTAAGGCACGCAATTTCGCACGTGGTCACACCGAAATGCTCAACAAGCCTTGACCTGCTGACCGTGGTCACCGTAGCAACACGGGGCTCGTGA
The DNA here is from genome assembly GCF_032445375.1 of Bacillus rossius redtenbacheri. Classification (NCBI taxonomy): domain Eukaryota; kingdom Metazoa; phylum Arthropoda; class Insecta; order Phasmatodea; family Bacillidae; genus Bacillus; species Bacillus rossius. The sequence goes on along the minus strand of NC_086336.1, from coordinate 12,607,927 downwards.
CTTGAGCCAAGCAAGAGTCGGCGTCAAGCACCGTGCGTCCAGCCTTGCTTGCTTGCTTGCTTGCTACGGGCATGCGTGACGGGCGCGGAAGTAAATGGTCTCACGGCATTGACTAGCGTCGGTAAGGTTCTGAGCGTCGAATGGGGCCAGCTTTCCGCGATCTCTTCCCTCACAACTTCCCACTCTCCGTGACACCCCTAGACGTTGTCTGTGTAACAACGGATCTTTAGGTCTGCAGGTTTTGCAAGGTTTTATCCAATAACAAGGTAAAACTGTTTTTTTTGACGTGATAACGTCTTATAAATCGACGAACGCCGGCTGCACGCACGAAAAATTGTCACGTTCCGCCTGAGCCGAGCGTGCAAGAACCGGCCAACCACCGTGCGAGAAAATCTTCTATAATATCAAACAGGTTAACGCGGGCTTTCTTGACTAATTGTTCGTGATTATATTTAAACAAATTATTTAAATTAAATTTGCAAAAAAACTGTAAATATCATTTAAAAATTAAAAAAAGTATGCAAATTTTCATCAAAGTTACACTGTTAAAACATTTTACCGTAAATTTACGAAAAGTACCGGAAAAAAATTCTCCGGTGGTCTTCGTAAATTTACGGTTACTTCATTAGGGAAAAAAACTAAATCTCCGTAAATTTCACGACCAATGCCGTAAATATACTAGTCCTTCGTAAAACTCAGTTACGGATTCTTCGTAAATTTCACGACCAATGCCGTAAATATACCAGTACTTCGTAAAACTCAGATATGGATTCTCCGTAAATTTCACGACCAATGCCGTAAATATACTAGTACTTCGTAAAACTCAGATACGGATTCTTCGTAAATTTCACGACCAATGCCGTAAATATATTAGTACTTCGTAAAACTCAGGTACGGATTCTTCGTAAATTTCACTACCAATGCCGTAGATATACTAGTACTTTGTAATTCTCAGATATGGATTCTTCGTAAATTTCATGACCAATGTCGTAAATATACCGGTACTTCGTAATACTAAAAAATGTATTCTTAGTAAATTTTACAATTAATACTGTAAATATACAAGTACATTGTGAAATTCAAATTATTTGTAAATTTCAAAACCAATGCAGTAAATATACGATAACTTCGTAATATTCAAATACAGATTGTTCCTCAAATTTACAAAAGTTCTGTAAAAATTACTGAAACTCCGTAGCATAAAAATATGGTTATACCCTTATGTTTACAGCACTTGTAAAATTTACAAAGATAAAGTTATTTTCCATGGTGTAGTACATGTTAATTTATGAAATTCTCTGGGTAATTTGTAACCAGTATAATTACAGTAAAGTCATGCTATTTTAGAATGCAATTAAATACATAGCACTCTTAATGTTTGTGCTTATAATAACTATATAGCTTACTTTTGGAGCAAAAACATAACTCTAAGCCTCTACATGTTTTACTTGGTGGACATTTTACAATTCACACCAAATAAATTACTTTCTAACATTTTCTATTATAAACCCAATTTAGAGGTGGAATTTTAATCATGTACAGTGTATATTGAGGGTTTTGTGTGGAAAATCCAGTTACATAAAATCTCTTATTTTGTCGAATGTATAAGAAGTCAGAAGGAGCCATTTAGAATATACTAAGCCCTGACTTCTTCCCAATTAAAAAATGGTATTCTTTATCTAAATATGATAAAATGTCATAGTTAAAAATATTATATTTACTCACATTCTTACATTAACTCCATTATTTGTTAGACTTTAATCTAGAAGATAGGAATCCTGTTTTAAATTTTATCAAAATCAGGTAAGTAGCAAAGACTTCATTACGTTATAAACTTTTAAACTCAAAAAATTACATAATTTAAAGATTAGTAGGATACGCAACCTTGCCTTATGCTTCATTTAGCCTAATTGTGAGGTATTTTTATGATACTTATCACCCCTCCCTGATGGGTGGAATTTTTTATTAGTGAAAAATCATTACAAAGCAACACACTTTGAGGCATAAAGTATTAAAAAGTACCAAAGTATGGGTTTTTTGGATACTTTTAATGATAAGTTACTCTATAGCATTTGTGTTAATCCAGTATATGGGCTACCTATGTATTAAACTGTAACCAAATTGGTTAAGTGTAAAAGACACAATTGAAAAGCATATGAACATTAAAATTTTTAAGTTTATATATTTGTAGGAAGTAGGACCAGTGTTCATACTACAATGAAAAAGTATGTTAACTTGTGAAGTAATAAAAAGTATAGATTGTACTTAAATCATCTAGTTTTGAATAAATATCCATTTACTGTATTTATTATTATTTTAGTGCAAAAACACACCAATAGAGCAAAATCCCGAAGTTTTTTGCTAAAAATTACCACAATAAGTTTTGCTTAGGAGACATAGTTTCTGTTACAAAATTGAAACATTAAACAACAAAAAAAACATAATATTTAGCAGCACTGCTAGTTGATTAACGTACAGAATATGCCATTGTAAGACATAAGAACCATAATCGTAGCACATAGTTCCTTTGTTTATGTGCTGGTAAATTTTTCAAAAATTAAAATAAATAAATGAGCTATACCTTTATAAATATTTATTTACAAAATGCATTGTTAATATAAGCCAACATTTTAAATAAATATAAATGTAAAATATTCATATTAGAATTGTTTAGTCACAATAATTTAAAAAAAATAATCTTGAAACACCACATAAATCTGCATGTACAAATCATCCAACAGCTTTGACAATTTAACAATTTTAGTAATTGTATCTGTCACTTTCTTCAAAGTTCCAACTCTGGGGTTTCCTTGATGCCTTTTTTATACAGTAGGATTAATCTTCATAATGGACCTGAAAAATAATAAAAGCATAATTTATAACTATCAGTGGAAGGTTGTATAAACTGATAAAAATAAATATAAAATTATCTATCCAAATAAAATGTGGGTTGTACAGAAAAGTGTTTGTCAAATAAGACTTGCAATTAATGATACTGAAAGAGAAAAAATGTGTTTTCATAGCTGACAGAGCAAGCACACACCTGTTTATTCACCACATTGGCACGCGATTAAAAGTGTCATATGTATTTATGTACAAGGCAGATTGTCATATAACGTACTATGATTATACATAAATAAAAACAAATTTTTGTACAGGATGTGTCTGTATCTGACCAACAAATATCAGCTGCAGGTTCATCACGACAAAATAACCTTTGTACGACTTATGTTCTGACTTGCTTCAAGGCTTGTATATACATCATTGTGGTTGGGGCTGAACAATATTTTTATTGTAAATAATAGTGAAAGTATTTAAGATGAAACACTGGGTATGAGTTAAACAACAACCATGAATTGTGTCACTGTTGTAAATATTTCCTCAAATAATTAGGGGTAGCAACAAATCACAAAAGTATGTGGAAAATAAAGCCCAAGTTTTCAGTCACATTCAGACTCATCCTCTATATGTCAGATTTCTATCAAAAAACATATAATTTAGTCAAATAAGTTTTCTGACTGCACGTACCTATGTAAATATTACAAATAACAGCCCACTTCATAATTAGTTTTGCTAATTAATAAAGTAAGGCAAATAACACCTGTTAGATAGTATGTTTCAGACTTAAATGCTCATGATTTCAATCAAAATCACATGCAATCTCGCATAATGCTCAAACACTTTTTGATAATGTTACAAATACAAGAACATTTCTTTCTTTCAATATTTTTTGGGGTACACTCATTTAGGTTGCCATTTATTTTATTATGATAAGAAAGCTTAAAATCATTTCATTGCTTGCAGGATGAGTTTCATGATACAAAAATATTCATTCTATTTTAAGGGGTAGATAAATTCAAAATAGAAAAAAAAATGTTTCAACAAGCATTTTTGAAGGAAATTAAGTATTCAAAATCTTGAAAATCAAAACTGTTAACAATTAGTGTTTTAGCAAAGATTACGGACAATATATGGTAAATTTGGATGAAACCAGAAAGCATATCAATTCACCATGAAACATCAAACATGAAATGTCATTAATCTCCAAATTTCATTCAGAAATCAATCAATATTTTAGCAAAACTTCAGTAAATCACAAAAATGTAAATATATTCATTCAATTAATATCATTTTGTCAGCGTAAAGCTTGTTGCAAAATATAGCATCAAAATAAATCGAAAAAATTTAATTTTACTTTATTTGTGCTATCATATCTTATTAGTAACTCATTTTTAAACTCCTGATGTTTGTACATTTACAAAACACACAATCCCTTGTAAATTTATTTTTATTCAGAATAGTTCTGTTTAAGGCATACTTATTAAATAATTATTTTAATATAAAAGTGCATCCTATATTAGTCAAAATAGGATTAATAAATATTGAAGTATGTATTTATTATGTATTAATTGTTGTAAAACATACCACCTTTATGTATAAAATTAATTAAAAATGACATCAAAGTCTCCTGTTTCAAAATCTAAATCGTCTTAAAAATAAAACCATAAAATATTGTATCTAGTAATGATTTATAATTCAAGGGATTAAATTCAATAAAAATTTACTGTATTTTTAGGAAAAGTTGTTAAGAAATAATTAATGTCAGAAATGAGGGGAGTACTCAGGGAGAAGGGATCACCAATGGAAGATCCCAAAGGTGCATGTCGCCAGCCCCCCCACCTCCGCCGATCTCGATTAAATTTTGTCAGTGGTTTGTGCTCAGTTTGTCCCGCAAATATTAGAGTTTGTGCTAGTCTGGTTAATGAGCTATTAATAAAAGTGGGGGGGGGGCGACATTCTAGCCCCCCCCCCCCCCCCCCCGTAGATCTCGATTATTTTTGTCAGCGGTTTGTTCTCAGTTTGTGCTAGTTTGTGCCGCAAATTCAAGTGCTTTTGCTAGTCTGGTTAATAAGCTATCAATATTGAATTTTTTCAGTAATTTTTGCTCAGTTTGTGCCCAAAATTTCACAGTTTTTTCCCTGTCTGGAAGACATGTAATCATGTGTTGAGTGTAGATATTCTAGTGTATGACAATGTCTTAAAGGGATTATAAGAATGAATCAATTTTTTTATGATAGCTAAAATAATATGATATTAACTCTATTGGAAATGTCTGTACATACTATCACAATTTTAATATTAACATACGGACCCAGCTTTAGAGTTGCAAATTACGAGTTGCGAAATTATGATAAAGAAGATAAAAGTATGCATACATATGAGAAAGTATGAACCTAAACGTTTACAAAAGTATTTTAAAATATATGAAATCATATGCTTCAGTGCCATCAAGGCGCATTGATGATAACCTTTGATTGGCTATTGGTAAACTTAAATATTCAGCCGAGTATCACAGCAGTATAGTGGAAATAGGTCTAGACCCATTTCATGTTTATTACTGGACACCAGCACAACTTTTTGTATACCAAGAGTACTGCAAAATTAGTTCAAACCCATCAATTATGATAGATGCAACAGGGGGTTAGTTAGTTAACTTCAGCGCCCGTTTGGAAATGTTTCACGTGCAGTGTACCTGTATTCTGTTGCAGTTCATGACTCTACAGCTGGTTTGCAGTACACAGTTGCAAACACGCTTTCAGAAAGTCATCACAATTTGAGAGTTCAACATTTCCTATAAACTTGGCTACAAGTGGTGCTCCGACTCCAAAAGAAACTATCAGTGATCACTAACTAGCCCTTCTGTCTGGACTAGTAAAAAGCTTCACTCAATTCGGTTCTCTTGCAAAATACGTGGAAAACTGTTTTAACAGCATTTTTTGTTCCGGCTATTATGAAATTCCTGACCGTTTCGTACATTTTGATGTAGCGCACACATGAAAAATAATAGCAAATTTACCTCCCCTTCACGGCAAGCCAAAAAGGGTTAGACATTTCTATATACGAAGTTCAGCCCTGATAGTTCAAAGCGCGAATATTAATGATGTTAAAATTTTACTGGAGAACATTTTTACAGTAGCACTTAGCGAAACAGAAGGAACGAGTGCAATCACATTTGAAAAGAGTGAAAACGCAAACAATGCTTTAAAAAATATATTTCTAACAGGACAAAACCCAGCATTACAAGCAACAATATAAATTATTTTAAAGTGAACCAAGAGAAAGCAGTTTTTTTAAGTGTTTCAAATACACAAGGAATTACCACTTATTTCACCAAATGGCCACTTAAAATTGCGGCAGAAGTTCACGGTAAGGTTAATAATGAAGGTGACCATGACAATTTATATTTCTTACCAGAATTGCTAACAGTCATTATAAAAATGTTAAAGTTTCTACCTTTGTGTTCTGCCTCAATAGTGCCAATTTTTAGGTATGGTTCTTTGACAGCTTCAAGTGCTCCAGTAGAAAGCATATTCAACGACATTAAGTACCTTAATTTTCAGAACGTACGTCTGCCAACGACTGGGGACTAATTTCTGGAAATACATCTGAAATCTGTTGATGGTGAAATGAAGTTAGTCGCAGCGAATATACCATGCAAAAACATGTTCAAGCATGTAGAGAAACAAGCATCTCATGATTATATTGAACAACTCCTTTTATCATCCGATGTAAAGAAAAACAAAACAAAGAAAGTTGGAAATTAAAAAAAATTAAGTACTGAAAACACATTGGCGATTGATGCATAACATAGGTACGCTCATCAATGAACCCAATAAAAGCTTTGCATGTGCCAGAGGTGATTTGCCAACAGGTGCTCACACTTGTTATGTCTACGGCATTCCTGTCCATGTTGCATTTACTGAATGTTTACTCCCATATGAAAGTTCTGAAGAAGGGTATGGTGATAAACGTATATGCGTGAATTGTGTAAAGAATGGTAGTTAGTGTCCATACATTATACACTAAAGAAAATAGCTCTACTTCTAATATAGATATTCACGAAGACACTGCAAAAGAAAATTGGAGAGGGCTGGTTTCACTTCCACCGAAAAAGAGACGACGATTTTCGTATTTGGAACCTAGCAATGAATTTACAGAGCCAGGTACGTACACGACATTCTATGCTGCGCTTCCAGTAGGCTTACTTAAAAATGGCAACAGAGCCAACAGCCTGAAAGCCATATCCCTGCATGGAAATAAAGTTGTTTTAACTAACACATGCGCGTTCAATTCTTTTCTTCAGGTGTTAGCTACATCTTACACCGACAGTGCACGTTTCAAAGAGTTCATAGCAGGAAATAAGAATATCCCTCTTGTTAAGATTGTTGAAAACCTATCACATAATACTATACCGTCTGGGTCTTACAAATGTAGAGCTCATGTTTTACAATCTTTCTGCTCATATTCTTTTCTGTCAAAAAAGTTAACAGAAATTAACTCAATTTCAACTGCAATTTCGATGGCCAGTAGACTTTTAGCAAAATTTCCTTCATTCACTGAAACATTTGTATAAACAAACACCAAATGCATGGCAAATAGACTAATTGAAAAAGCAGTAATTTATATAGCTATGGAGACCCACTCTGTAAATAACCTGACAATTTATGTTGATCAATTACTAACCGATATAGAGGTAGAGTGTTCAGAAAACTGTGGTGGCCTGAAGACAATTACAGTCACTGATTCTGAGCAACATTTAGTGATTGAAGTTGTTAATTCTTCGGTTGTGAAAAATCCTTCAGACATAGCATATCCTTTCCAAAAAGCACTGCACAATCTCCCCAGAACAATTACTTTGAAGAAATCCAATTGCACCTACTACTTTCGAGTGATAGTTGCAACGACACCATCTTCAGACTCTGGAATATACAACAGGCAATTGGGGCTAAATGTTGTATGGCTTTATTTTGCATGTTGTCTGAGACCAGATCAGCAATGTGAGATATACAACGATTTGTGCAATTCCTCCAGAATCATAAAAAAATTGGTTGTCTGTAAAGTCGGTTTACGGACGATAGTTTAACGTGACGTCATAACAAAACATTGATGAAATGATTGATCCAGAAGAAAAGGAAATATATTCGGCCTGAGACTGAGCCGTAATAGGTTTTTGCAACCAAATCATTTAGGCATTAAAAATATTATATTCTTTGAGGAAGAATTTTTTTTTAAATTTTCTATCTTTTGTATGATAAAATCTACCTCTGCATACTTTTATGAATAAAATTGAATAATTTTTATTGAATCATCACTATTTTGTATGGATACAAAGAGTGAAATGAAATGTACAATTTAATTAATAAATTTACTTTTATTTGCATTCATTATTCAAATATATTTATTACTTTTGAAATGTTACGTGCGCCGTATTTATTTTTACAAGTACAAAAAATATTTTTCGCACCTCCCGGGATTCGAACCGACAACCTTACAACTAGACGATAGCGCCACTGATCGCTCAGCCACGAGGCCATATTCAATGATTAATAGTTTCAGATGTTATATATACATTTATAAAAATTTAGTTCACGGTAGGGGAATAATATTATTTCGTTTTTATAACTCGATTTTATAACAAATACGCATCCCAAATACACCAAACTTATTTATAATGTGTTACAATATTTTTTAAAACATTGTGCAAAAGATCCCGGTTGTAATTTGAATTATTATGTGTAACTGTAAAACACAATTGTTGGTTCAAAACGTATTTGAATATTCAACATTACTTTTAAATAACTGTACCGATTGTGCTGAAAATCGGTGGACGATCGTTAAATTACATAATATTAATAATTCAAACGACGAAAATATGATTGAAAAGTCAAATCGATGGTCGTTCCAATCGAGTGGAAGAGAGATGCCACGCATGCGTAGGCCCTACAATGAGCATGAAGAGAGATGCCACGGCACGCATGCGTACAATGAGCAAATAGGACACATCCGTAGTGGGACATCCGTAGTGGGACACTTTATCGTGCGTGCAGCCGGCGTTCATCGATTTATTAGACGTTGTCACGTCAAAAAACAACCAAATATTGTACTGTGAGTTGCTACTCTACACTATTTAGTTCCTTCTGAAAAAATACCAAAGTTACCTATTATAACACAACTTTCGTTGATAACAATTATGTAATGGAAATTGTGTGTTACTGGCTGTGTTAAAAATAAATCAGCATTAATTATAAAAAAAATATCTTTACTATGTTTTTCACTTGTAAATCCATGTCCAAAATGTTAGATTAATCAATTTTTATAGGGTAATTTTTATTTAAATATAGCTTTTTTATTTGTTTACAAATTGGCATTAGAAAATAATGTTTTGTTTAGTGTTTTAGATTATTAACTTTGTGTATCTTAACGATAGTATATGAAAGTCATGTAGGTTTGTAAAACTGTTTAATGTAAAACCTTGAAATTTGAAAGAGTTAAAATTTATGTACGTGTTTTATCTACAGAAGGACACTTGGTATGTAAGCAGGCAAGGTAAATCTCATGATAAAATAATATTTTTAACGTTACTGGATCTTCCATCTCATAATGAACTCCAGATTACTTTAGTGAAACTTGGTACTCACAAATGTCGGTCATTTCGGGGTATGAGTTTGTCCCAACGATACTCACCGCATATGTGTGAAGAGTTATAATTATAAATCACAGCTTCCAAGTTTAATATATATTCACTATGTATATATCAATGGTTAAATTTAATTACCCACATTTGAATCAAAATTTATCGAACAATTATAATATGTTACGGTTTCTTGGTTCAAATTAATTGTGTCATGCATGACTGTGTGTCAATGATAGGAACACAATAACTGTAACAGAATTAAAGTATTACTAATATTTATATTTATATAATATTGTGTTTAAAACTTTATTAAATACATGCAACTATCTGTTAGTGAAAACTAGATCTTAGACTAGTATTTTTAAATGACTAGTTTGTAAATAAAAGTTTATAAAATTTTTACTATATTAAATCTTGTGCATATTTTGTACAGAGAATTGTAAGCTTTTAAATTATAAATATGATGATTTATTGTGCTTTTTATACGTTAAAAACTTTAAAATTTAACAGGGATGCTTAGTTTATAAAATATTTAGGAGCTATTTCAATTATTTTTCTGTGGGGGACTTATACTTGGCCCAAAATTTCACATCAACAGTTATATGTATTAAGAAATAGATATTCTTGATAAAATCAATCCTTTAGAGTGTTTTTTTTAACACATTAGTTTCACTTGTAACTAACTGTGTAGTTAAAACTTGGAAGTCGAATTCAACCTACTTCTAATTGTAATGTCACTTTTAAACTTTGCAAGTATATGTAATCTGGGTGGCAATACAATAATTTAATGACTGACACAAAAATCAAAAGTGGGGAGGGGCAAGGGAAAAAAAACAACTTTCTTTATATGGGCAATAACCATGCTTTTTGTATATCCATAAGTCCGGGACATGGTGGGAAATTTATCCAAAGTCAACTGCCCCCCCCCCCTTTTAATTGTGAAAAAAAAGGGGGGGAGATGTCAAAACCCAAAAATTTTTAAAATGGATTCTCTTTCGATTTGGAGTGTTTCCAAGCCATTCAGGGTCCTCAAACTGCCCCCCGCCCCCCCCAGGTGAGAAGTTATTTGCCCACAATTTTTTAAAAGTCTAGACAATGAAGATACATTGTTAATTTTGATTCTAATTGTCGTATGGATTTGAAACTTTGCAAGTATATGTAATTCAGAAGACAATACAATTTTTTTCATGACCAGAAGTGTGAGGTAATATATGCAAACAAAAACACTACTTTGGTGCTATGAGAAATAACCATGCTTTTTATATATCCATATGTCCAGGGCATGGTGGGAGATTAATTTGTCCAATGTCGACTGCCCCCTCAATTGGGTTGAGGGGGAGGGGCTAAGCCCAAAAAAATTTTTAATTACAAAAATTGATTATTTTTTGATTTGTAATGTTTCCAAGCCATTCGGAGTGTTCAGTTTCCCAATCAAATATCCCCCTCAGAGAAAATGCCATTAGAACCCGATTTTTTAAGGTCGGGACAATGAAAGTACATTAATTTTGATGTGCTTCCGGGGCCTTCGGGCACTATTGCACCTCCTTGGTGACATTTTCTTGTCCACAAACAAGATAAACTTCCGAGACAGGTAAAGGAGATGGCCCTGGAAAACAATAATACCATATAACTCATTGAAAGCCACAAAACTTACAAAAAAAACCTGCAAGTTCACATTCATTGAATAAGAGTATAGAAAGAGAGTGCCATTTTCGGCAAATAGTTAATGCATGTTTTCCACCAATCCTTGTAAATGTTTTACCTCTCAATTCTAAAAAAATATTTTTGCAACTTATTTCAAGTACATATAAATTTATGCAATCTTAAAGGCACACAAGGAAAACAAGAACAAAATCCTTTAAATATATTGAGGAGCAAAAATTCAAAAGTCTAGCAGTAAAAATAAACTTAGCTACGATGGGAAGCTACAACAATATCATGAAAGTCAAACTACTAGGTACCACTTCTGTCCCAACCCTCGCCATATAAGTACAATTTTGTCAGTGATGACCACAGTCACCATGGATTCCATCACAGAGGAACATAATGGCATCGCATACAGGAAAGTAAATTTGATAACCAGAAGACAAAATAACTATATTGCAATTCAGACACAATAAAACTTTTTTAACCATTGCCAATTGCATGATAAAATCCGATATTCTAACAATGAATCATTTCACATTCAGAAAAATAAAAAGTAAATTTATAATTAATTAATACCAGTAATATGTATAGTATTTTGCAGCATAATATATTTACTGTCATGCCTTTTTCCACAATTAAATGGCTTCAAATGATTTTATGGTTTGTTAAATTTCCTTTTCGTATACAGTTCAGCAATGTTAAAAACCCCAAAAGCTGATTATTTATTATCTAAATCTGTGCAGGAGACTTGGAATAAGAGGAAAAATAAACCTTGTTTAATATCTCACTGAGAATTAGTAGCAATAAGTATAAACTAAGCTCACATTCCTGAAAAATAAGCATTTCGCCTCATGTCCCAAAAAATACTATAGGCGAACACAAGCTGTATTGAAACAAAATAGAAATAATAGAAAACAAAAAGTATGCATGCAAAGGAACAAGGTTATATGATGAATTGCAATTAAACATAACACAACGTGGAGCCAATACATCATTTGATTTAAAAATACAAGTCAATTACTTAAATAAAATAATATTTTAAGAAAACTTTACCAATAACATTGAAATTTAATTCCTTAATTTTTATGCAATGTATGTCAGAGATTTTGTGAGTAGTTGGTAACAATCTGAATGTACTAATTTGATTATAAAAATTATTTAACTTACCTAATTTGATTGATCATGCTTTTATCATGAACTTATTAAATTACTGATCCTGGTAGGTATATACTACGATCAATGGTTGCCCCCATTTTTAAAATTTGTTCTACACAATATATAGAATTATTTGGAATAAACAAATACAACTTCTATAATATAAATTAATTAGCTGCAGTATCTGGGTTACCCCAAAAAGAGAGTGATATATTATCCATGAGTTACATGAAAATGGATAGCGCTATATGACAAGTGTGGTGGACACTGAGAAATGACATACAATTACTGTTTGTATGTCTATGATCTATGATTTTCTGTTATAAAAATGAATTCACCCATGGTGATGGTTGAAAAGTCAAGAAGTTTATGTGCTACAGCGCTGTCTGGTGAAGAGTTACTAAAATGGATATCATAAAAAACCCTCTCCATGAAAAAACACTTTGATATGCAAACTTACATGATGATCGATCAAATGGTGTGTGTCTCATATGTACCAACATATATTTTTAACTATATCAAGTTTAGTGTAACTAGTAGTTAAGAACATGTTATTCTTATAAATTTAATACTTCACCATCTTCATAAAGTAACAGCTAATAAAAATTAAACCAATTTTGAAATTGTAATATTGAAACAAAAATTATAAAAAATGTGGTCCAGGTGTATAGTAACTGTGACAATTTCGCTATGGGTATTTCAAGTAAAATAAGGCCACAAAATTCTGTTTTCTTAACACCATAATTTTTCTTAAAATATCACCATGAAATCTTGATACAATTTGGGACATGCCCCATTGCTGTACATAAGAAACCTTAAATTTGTACAAAAACATTCATTTACAATAAAAGATAAACATTCAAACACAGAAAACAAGCTAAAATCAGCCAATGTAAAAAAAAAAAAGCACAGAATTCTACTGTATATTTGTGCTGTTGATATTTTCTTGGAACTACCTGCTTTTATTTTGTTTTCTGTGTGTTTGCACATTCAATTTTTTTGTATTTTAATTTTTCTCGGTTATTTTCAGGTTTCTTAAGACATACAGTCATACAGCTATGGTTTATGTCCAAAAAAATCTTTAATCAATCTTACCCAATGCTGTAACCATTCAAAGACTGAACCATGAAATCTTGTCTTCAGCCATGAGGTATATATTAATAAGTGGTGAGTTGTGTATGTATGTAGGCTACACACACAAAAAAAAACTTACAAATGAAAAGATACATTGAAATTTTGGCATTACTTTATAAAAAAAATGTAACTTACCTCCACAAACATTCTGATCCTTAAACATCATCTACTCAAAGTAACTTTAACTATAATAGGCCTACATAACACTATACTTGACCATACGAACCAAGTTTAATTATATAAAATATCACTGATTTACCTATCCCATTATTTGTTTATTTATTTTATAATTTTAAACAAATATTTTTTCTCTTCTTTATACATTTTGTTGTATTTTTATTTCTTTTGTTTTACTTATGTTCATTCTAGCCCTTCCCATTTACTTTATTTTATAATAAATTTGCATCTAAACAACACTGCCCATGTTATTAAAAAAAATTTCCAGTTTACCCATTGTAGCCATAACTTTACATCCCCCACCCATGATCCAGTTCTACCAACATAAAATACCTACCCCTGGCTTAGAATAACTTTCCACTGATAGCCTAACTTTAAACTAAATTAACTTTACTGATTACCTGCCGCTTTGTTAATTTCTGCCAATTAAAGAGGCCTGAACAACTTACATTTTTTTTTGTTTTCCTATATTTTGTTTTCCCAATTATGTTGAATTTGCTTCTTGTTTCTGCTAAATTCTACTGTTTTTTCCTTCCCTGCTGCCTCCCACTTATTATAATCTTCATAACCATAACAACCAAGTTAAATAATATACAACAACCTGATTTGTTCATCCCATAACTTTTTAATTTATTTTTGTTTCCAACCTTATCATTGTTTTTTTTTACAAGCAGACTTTTTTCACATACTTTATTTTATAGTAAATTTAATCCTTAACAATCCTGCCAATGTTATTAGAAAAAATTTCCAGTTTCACCCGTCGTAGCCATTACTTTACCTCTCCCCCACCCATGATTCAGTTCCACCTACATAAATATATAAGATTACCTGCTGTTCTGCTAAAGTCTGCCAACTAAATAGTGTGACCTATCAGCATTATTATTATTTACCTAAATTTGCTTTACTTTTGTTTTAACTCTTGTGCTTCCCTAATGTTTTGTTTCTGTTAAATTCTAAAGTTTTTACACCCCATGCTACCTTCTGCTCATAAAAACTAGACAATAACTACATGACCACAAAATTTTAATCCAACCACACTCCACCCAGTTAAAATAAAACCTACACAATTCCAACCAAACTTGTGTCCCCCCCCCCCCCCCCCACATCTTTTTTTTTAAAAAAAATAATAATTGTAATCAACTTCACCTTTTTCATTGTTTTATTTTCTTTATTATTAAGAAGCTTGCCCCACCATCTGAGGTAAAGTCTTGTGGGTGTTAGACACTTTGTTTACCATCAATTAGTTTTACAATGTTTAGCTGTTCATGATTTTAACCATCAGCTATTGGCCAAATTTTCTATCTGTACTTGAAATATCTTAAGCTTTGAGGGTATTATACACCATTCTTTAAGCATCATGCAAGCTCTTCAAGCAAATCAATACTTTTCTTTTTTCAAAGTTTTTATTTGCTCAGTTTTTTGTTTGTTTTTTCTTTTGCAGGTCTGAATTTTTTTTAAGTTTGTGAGGGTTAGACCTTATGTATATTGGCAAGTGTTCTATGTACTAGTATTTATTTTTCTTTCCAAAGTATAACATGAGATACTTAAGGCATGCTTAGATTTGCAAAAAGATTAGGCCAGTGCCAATGTCTGCTCTCAACTTTTAACTCCAATTTCTCCATTGCAATAACTGAATGCTTGTACACAAGATTTTTCCTTGCTTTGGCATGTTTACTCTGCCAAATTAACATCTAGCATCACTTGGTTTGTGTATAGGACTGACCTGAGGTGTCTGGGTGGTAGGGTCTGCCATGAGCAGACTTTTAGTCCCCTCAAAGGCTGCCACCTTTTTTATCTTAATTTTATCTGGTGTTTGATTTTTGAAATAATGCCTGGCCAAAATGGCAAATTGAACATAATAATTAACTTCACTCCCCTAATTATTTAAAAACCAAATGAGGAGTGGGAAAGACACCCCTACCCGGTTCAGCCCTGCATACAACAGGGCTTGTTAATTAACTGTAGGACAGCATTCAGAAAGATTTAACAGTCAGGTTTACTAATATGCTCCCGCCCCTGTCGTACCACTTCCTGGAGTTGGCTGGGAGGAACGGGGTCGCGGCGTACATGACTGAACCCTGGCTGGGGCTTGTAGGAACTTCAATACATCCTGGTGTCCATGCTTAGTTGGTCTCTCCGAGGCTGGTCAAATTTGCTCACCCTAATAGCTTTGTTAGGGATGCAGTTCTGAGGCCCTTAAAGTAGCAGGTGGAGGGCAGCTATGACTGGGTTATCTTCGGAACAGGCAGCCTGCCTATAAAAATTATTATTATTTAAGTAAAGTTAGGAAGGGGCTACTTCCCAGGTTCACCGAATTATAGTTTAAGTGCATAGGTTGAGTTTGAATTTATTTAAGGACCGCAGGGAGCTAGGCTCCCTGAAAACATAGTCTATCCACTTCAAAGTTTTTTGTATTAATTTGATGTACAGGCAGACTAGATCTGACTTCTCACTTAAATTCACTTAGCTGTAGTAAGTCATTGACTTGTGGGGACTTTAAACTTAGTTTTAACCTCCCACATTTTGAGGTAGGGAACCAGCCCCAGGGGCACGGTGAGATTAATTTGACCTTCAGTCTACCCCTAATTTTAATTTTCTTCGGGTGCTAAGCACCCCTGTCCTATTTGGTTATGGTTTTAATATTGTAAAGGTTTTTCCAGTAAAAGTAGTGTTTTTCTGGAGGAAGTTAAGTGTTTTTGAGAGGACTAGATGCACAGATGCTCAGTGTACAGGTCTAGGAATCAAAATCAAAAGTGAAAGGTTTCTTATGTAATCAGCCATACTTTAAATCTGTAAAATTGTAAATATTAAAATTATCATAAAAGAGCTTCCTTTTTATTCCCTGATTTCTGAAAACTTGTTAAATTTTAAGGCCTTTGAAGTCGAGGGTAATGGCTAGTTCTGATATATTACCATGAAACAAATATTGATTGAGATATTTAAATTGCTGTACATTAATTCTTACAACAAGGTAATTATGGAGTATAGTGAATTTTGGGAAACCAGGCAAAAATTAACTTAGATGAAAATTTGGTTATGTTCATTCGGTTACATTAATAATGTAGCTGACCTAAACGAAAAAATCTATTAAGTAAAGTGAATTATTAACATTTTCCCCTTACAATCAGATCTCAGCAGGGTTACCAGTAAGAAGGTGCATAAAAACACAGTTAATTATTTTTAATGTTTTTCACAAACTAACGGCACCCCTATTCACACCAATTTACAGACACTTTTATTGTAGCTTACATAACCTATTCCTCACCCTCGTAGAAATTGTTTCGAAAACACGAGAATTTAAAAAAAAAACGCAGTTTTAAAACTTTTGTTTTCAGGAATGAAAGCATCTCTCCTTCAGAATTACTGAAATACAATTTATTTCTTTAATTAATATTATTAACAACATATTTAAAAAAAATTAAAAGAATGTGATGAACATTTCAACATACGTACTTTAAGAAAGACAAATCTTTTTCTGCATTTATTTTCGTGACTTACGTGTTTTAAATTTTATTCTGGAACGATGAACATTTTTCTTATGAGTGAATGATGAACTTTTTTCCTTATGAATGCACTATACCAATTACAACAGCATTTTTTTAATTGAAATTTTTAATAATGCTAAACATAATGAGAGTAACACAAAAGTAGAAATCTCAAATTCATAGTTTTATACTTTCTGAAGATCACCTGCTTTAGCACATTGCCAACAGAGTACAGCGGGTGGCCAGGAAACAAAAAACATTATTTTAACCCCATTTGTCAATTTTGGTTGGGTAAATTAGTACAAAACAAAAGCTTTTAAGTGCATGCATAAAAAAAGTTCATAGTCCCAAAATAAAATCCATTAGTACATAAAAATTACATTAATAAATCCAGAAACAAATTTTGTTCATCAGAAAGTACATTGTTAATGTTCATTGCATACTGACAATGTTTTGAATATGTGCAAGCATAATAAATTAAAGCAAAGAAGACATGCTTGGATAATACTGAAGAATATTTTCCTAAGAAAAAAAAACTTTTAAATAGCTATTTTTTTTCACTTCCTGACATGTTTTCAAATCATTTTCTGAGCTGACATTTGATACTTCAAGTTGTTCAATTTTAATGGTAAAAGTTCCGTATCGCGTATCTAAGTTGAGCCCTTGATCTTGATGGCATTAAACTGTACATTTTGACCCAGTTAAGTATATCATTCGATCCTGAACATAATTGAAACTTCAGGTAGAACAATAAATAAAGATTGTAAGTTGAATAAAAGTTGCATTTTTGTGTTTTATTCAACTAAATATCATTAATTTTATGTTATATCACAATTGTACAGTTAGTGTTTGTTTAGGTTAGCTACGATAAAAAAAAACTATGAAAACATTTCTATAAAAACATTTCAATGATTGGTTAGAAATTACCAAGTTAAAGGTGGCTAATTTAGCATAACTAAGTGCCCTTATTTTTCATTATTATACCAATGTAGCTAAACTTTCCTAAACAACCGTCCACACACTAAATATTTACAAACTTGCGGCGTGTCTGAACACCATGCGCTTAACCTATTTATTTTATTGTTGGGATAAAAAAACGTATGTATATATAATATTATGTATTTAAATAAAAACAGATATTCTAATTGAACTTACCTTGCGCATGGACTCACAAAATTCTTCCCATTGAATAACTTCAAAAACTTCCTTGCTTTCTCACTTCTTCCACACATGGCTGACCGCTGACGTTGGTCAACTTCTAGACTCAACTATTTTTTCATTACATATAGCAGGTATTTTATCAATCTTAGAAGCAGTAAACTTCATTTCAACAATAATTAATATAAAATCACTAGGAATATCTCTTGAACAATTCCATATATATGCGAATTGCGAAACAGCAACAAAACAAAACACGGAATGCATGAAAAAAAAAACGATAGTTCACGAAGCAGGCCGAAAAACGCCGAAGTAAATTACGCGCATGCGTAGAGGGTACTAAACCGTGAATGAGAGAGAGGGGCGATAGCACAGCTATCTCTCTCTCTCTCTAATTCCACAGTAATTTTACGGAATTTCCGTATTACAGAAATACGAAGAGCGTTCCATTTATTTACGGGTGTTTCTTCGTTGGAATGTCCGTAAATTTACTGTAATTTCTAACAGTGTAATTATTACGTTATCACGTAATATTATTGTCCGTTAACTGACTTTACAGACAACCCCCCCCCCTTTTTTTTAAATGTGTAAAAATCTTGGTTTTCGTTATACGGCATTTGATAGGAGTAATTTCGTGAACGGAACGGAAGTCGATTGGAACGGATTTGTGTAAGCACGGTGCTGCCATCTGCGGAAGTCTCGTTATTCCATCCATAAATATTAATTTTCGGGAACATCATGAGATTTAATTAATTGATTGGTGTGCCAAACTCAATTTATAATTGTACAAGTATCATTTAATACTTCTTGTTATAATTTTTAGTCAAAATTTATTACTGACAACTAAAAAAACACGCATTACAATGTTGAAAACCCTTAGTTAACTTTGAAATATAGAGAAAGTAGAGCGTTCGTCATTCTGTAGAGACACAAGAAATTGTTAGCTTACATTTATTCGACGCCATGTTAAATAAAATAAATTCTTAATTCAATTGTTACCGTTAAATATTAAACGCTAAATCAGCTCAATATGATAAAGGTTTGTTTGTAGAAAGAATTTTACAGGCGGATTCCTGTCGTGTAAGCAACAACAAATATACATATACTTAGTGTTTTAATTATTAATATCTTTGACGCCATGTTTGTTCCAACACAATAGTTCTGGCTAATAATTTATAAGTATTGTTAAATTTGCATTATATCTTGTTATGACTATTCAAGTTTACAAAATGTATTCCAGGAGAGTTTCACTATCATAAAGTTTCGTTTGACACACCAATACGCTTGGTACATCCCCCGATGTTCACGATGAAAGTTAATAAACACGGGTGCATGTTTCCAAAAGTAGGTCCGCCATCTCGACAACTTTAGCTCAAAAGCGCAGACGATTATAATACCTCTCTAGGGGGAAATGCCGTCTCAGGTTCAGCGTTGAGGCATTTATATCCGACGCGTTCGGTTCTCCTGTACGGCTAGCTCTCAGAAATCAATAGTACCTTCTTGTTTAGCAAAAATACAGTAAGGTTTTTAAAAGGGAAAACATTTTCCGATTTTCCGTAATATGAAAAATTTTGGTATAGCTATTTACTACGCTCAATTTTTTTACAAATTGTATGTATATTTGGTGTCAACAGTTTCGTATTCAACGTGTAATTGCAAGATGAGAACACGTGACTGGTGAATAGTGAAAGAATCGCTCGCTTTTATTACCAACCTGGACTTAATTGAAATTTTAACATTTTAAAAAGTTATTCATATTTGCTGGAATACTCTTTCATTTTAACTACAAATTTATATTATTTGGAAACGTACGTAAATATGTCTAAACTAAATTCTTGGCCTTAAAACAAATTGGTGTTATACAACGTTACTGGAAAAAAAAACATTTTTATTATTGCACATTTATTACGTTAAACGGTAATCTGTGTTATGCATGAAATTTGGAATGTTAAATAAATAATTAGCCAGTTAATGTAGATGATCTGGTGGTATTTTTTTCGAAAATAATTTTTTCACACGACCCCTTGAAAGGAAATTCGATGATATAGATAGTATTACATTTATTTGCTTGGCAACATACAGCTGACATCCAAAATATCGCATTACTATCTGTCTTTTTACGGTGCATAAATTCATGGTTAGCCCTTAGGGTTTAGGGAATGAAATTTGTGTTTTTAAAGTTGCAAGCTTATAGATTGTTGAAATAAAAATGACGCAAATTTAGATATCATTTCTAATTACAGTTATTGATGCTAAATATCCGTCTACTGTACGAATTTATTTGATAAGTTAGGTTATCCTTAACTGTGTTGTCTTCTGTTACTGTTCGGTAAGGGGAAAACAAAGATAATTTCGATGCTAGCTTAGTAAAGCAGTAAATTTTTGTTTTGTTACTATACATGCTGTTCATAAAGCAGTCATTTTCTCTTTTTTCACTAACGTCGTTTACGAAACAAACTCTGCTTGTAATGAAAAAAAAATCTAGGATTGTTTTTCTTACGTCTGGAATTGTTTATGATCCGGAAGGCTTTCTCTTTATGAATAATTCAATTGGAATCATAGCTAATCTCGTGCGATCCCCTAAAGTAAATATTTCATGTTGTGATTTTTTTAGAGTTAGATGGCTACAGAAAGGTGAACAGTGAAGTGCTTAACGTCAAGTTCTTATAATAATAAATTTGCTTAGACTAGCTGCATGTACAGGCTTACTGTAGAAGCATGCGATATCGGATGAAGGTAAAGTTTACACCTAAGCAATTCGCTGATAAACAGCATTTTTTGTCAAAAAGAATGTGATTGGTGTTCTTACATAAGTCTTGGGTGCTGACTAAGAAAATGAAATTATTTTTGTCTATCGGGCTTAGTTTTCTTATAATACGCTTTCCTCTATCTAGTGAAACCCTTGAAGATGCTGCATAGTTATTCTTACGTGGCTTACTTTAATTATTTTGCAGCTGATAATAAAGAACAAAAAACAACTAAAATATGTTTAAGAAATTCTCATATATGTAACCCAATTAATTCAGAAATTCACCTCCTATTATGAATGAGTGTTGGCAATATTGCCGATGACTCATGCTTGCACGGAGGTAGAATAGCTCGGTGTCAGTTGCGTCTCAACATTGAGCATTCTGATAGCTTGGAAAGTGACTTGGGAATTGATTGCTTGTTGCTCAATCTTCGTGAAGTTTTGTGTTTTTTTGTTAATTCAGAAGAATAATCGCCTCATACACTGCCTCCTGATAATGTGACAGTAAGTGAAGATTAATACAATGACGAACACGAAGAAGACAGATAAGAAGATATGCATGCCAACCTAACATTTCACGCCACCTGTGAATAAAATGAGCCATTCTATTTATCTAAAGGAGATCTCAATGATCTTGATCTTGATTTTAATTTTTTAAGGCAACATGCTGAGCTTAAAGCTTCATGATTAAAAGGAAGGAATCTTCTTTTTTCGATACGAAAGCATTTTTGTGATTGCCATGCTTTTTTTCTGAATATTTCTCTAAGGAAAGTGATATTATTTTTGTAACGATGTGGAATTTGCTATGGAGGTGCTTGACCAAGATTTCAATGCAAATGAGCCGTGCTTGTTAATAGATTATAGCAAAGTTAGTCTGAAAGCAAAACTTCTCCACAATGTGTCCTTGGTTCCTATTGTTAATGTAGTTGACGTGAAGACACATGAAAACTTGAAAACTACTACTCACACATATGATACTTAATACGATAATTAAAAATAACGTATGGATCATAACGTAATTGCAGTTCTTCTCTACATGCAGCTAGGATACACACAAATATGTTACTTTACATGCAATTAGGACACTAGAGACAAAATAAACCAGTAGTTTGAAGGAAAAAAAGCCTTCTCGTATTGAAATACTGCCTGGACACTTGAATGTGACGAACACTCCTTTTGTTGAGCCCACACATGCGCTAAAACTAAACCGGGTCTCGTAAAAAACTTTGTGGAAGTCATGAACAAAACATCACACAGATTCATGCACTTGCGAAAGAAATTCCCAAGAATCTTTGAAGCAAAAATAAAGCAAGGGATATTTGCAGGACCACAAATTAGGGAATTAATGGCTGATGGACTATTCCTGGATTTGTTAAGTGATTTGAATAATATGACACTGCTGTCTTGCTGAAGTATCTACAAGAACTTTGTAGGTAACCGTAAGGAAGATAAATATCGCTACATTGTACATAAATAATTGAGATCATGCCACCGTATGTCACTTACGCTACATTTCGTGAATGATCATTTGTCCTTTTGCCCGGATAATCTTGGCACCGTTAGTGACAAACATGGCAAACGGCTCCACCAAGACATTACTCAAATGTAGGAGAGTTGTCAACGAAACTGTATAGCCCTAATGTTGTCCGACTACTAATTTACTTTAAAGACGTTCCTGCTGCAATCTCACAATATTTGTGGAAGGAAATATTTTTGGATTTGTTATTTTATTTTCATTGCCTTTATGTTGTATTTTTTTCTTGTTTATATTTGGTACTCTTGTCGCGGAGGCTTGTCATTTTGCTAGGTACATGTAATGTATATATTCTGACGTAAGAATTTACCAAATATGTTATAAAGTGAAAACTGAGACTGATACAGAAATCATAGAAATAGATACGGGCTCAGGGGTGAATTATCTTTTGCTCTTGTGGCAGAAAAAGTATATTTTTCAATACTGTACAAATATTCATATTTATTTTATTTAATGCAACAACACCCGGTATGCAGAGATGAGCTTATTATATTATAAATAAGAATTACAAATTAAATTTCTGCGTTGAAACATTTTGCTGGTCGGATGGCCATATTTTCTGACAGCTACGCGTCTCGTTGACGCTGTGTTCTAAAGTTACCAAGCGAATGAGAAAACGCGCGTATTCCGTTGGTGTGTAAAAACGCAATTCCGTATCAAATCTTTTTCTCTTCCACCTGTAGATCCGCGCTATGTCCAACTCCTCCCCCTTCCCAACGCCCGGCTTGTGATTAAGGGGGGTTGGAAAATGGGATGAGATGTATTTGGAGGAAAGAGAGAGGCAGAGGGAAACACGAAAACTCGCTCTTCGTTCCATCAGCTATTTTCCTTGCCGTTGAGAACAGCAATCGCTCTGCGATTTGACGGTAATAAATTCGTAGTTACGTTTGGTGGGGGAAATCGCCGTACTAATGATTTTTTTTTTCCCGCGACATTTATGATTTATGACTTGAACTAGAAAAGACTACAAGCAAATAGTTTTTCAGCCTGTTACTATTTCAATTGTTGCTACACACAGCCAACAAAGGCTTGTTCAAATAAACTGTTGGCAAAAGTTACAATACAAAGACAATATCAAACATGACTTTCAAACCTCGCCCAGCGTATATAGAACGAATTATTAACTAGGATACGTCAACCAAGTGAATGAATGAATAAGAATTTAACGTATTGTTGAATCAACATTACTCGAGAAAACGAGAGGCGAAACGACCAGAATGGAGTATCTTGGAGAACCTTGGGGAAAATGCAACGAATACCGACAACGTCCGCCATGTTTCCCAACGCGCAGATTTCGAGCCTCCATCGAGAATCTAACGCGGATCTTTGCACCGCGGTAGCCTCTTCTTTGTAAGTCCTCGATCATTTCTTTTCAATTTTTGTCCCCCCTGTGATGCTCATGTCAGTGTATTGCAGCTCATGTGACAACTTGACGGCTGAGGTGGCCTCCTACGTATGTATAGCTTAACTCCGGATGAATTTTATTTTTTTAAAGTTAACTAGAATTTTCTCTATAATGAGCTTAACTTTGCCCAAAATGTTAGGCTCATGTGACTATTGCAGATTATGAACTAAAACTTATTCCCTGTTGTTGTGATGACGTCAGTTAATAACGAAATGTGTAATGCTCAGAGGGCAAAAAAAAAAAAAATGTGCAGAAGGAATTGATGTGTCATAATTCAGCAAACAAATGACTTGTCGAAAACACAGATAGGAGCAGCAGAGGACGATGTCATATCTGCTTCATAACACACTTGCACAAATGTGCAGTATGTACATAAAAGAATGTCCCAGTTATACATATTTAATGGTATATACTGTAAGAATTGTAGAGTGTTAGTTCAAGGTCTAAAGAGTAACTCAAACAGTTTTAGACAAGCGCATGTGCGAGTACTGCTTTATAGTTTTCTTTTTTGCAGCGCTACCTACGAAAAATGGTGACTCCTGAGCGTAAAGCATTTTGTGTTCTGCAATTTGCTAGGAGTGAAACGTTAATTTCAGTACAATATGCTTTTCGTTTAAAGTTTAATTGTGACAACAATATCTGCCCAAGGTATAGGCAATTTGAAACAAACGGATGTCTTCGTAAAGGGAAAAGCACCGGACGACCAAAAGTGTCTGTACAGGATGTTGACCGTGTCAGAACATCTTTCCTGCGTAGTCCTAAGAAATCTGTGAGGCGTTTGCCACGCCTCCTTTTAATTTGGTAATTAATTATATCATATGTTATGATAGATTGTTTGGCACTTGGTTCATTTTCGTCCTGAAGATTGATTAAAACATAAGCATTACGGACATTCACGGCACTGCGCTTTTGTGTGTTTCCGCGAGCCAACACCGCGCGGCGCGCGAAGCCTTATGACGTCATGGTGACGCGTTAACCTGCGACGGTCTGCGGCTGGCGAGCGGGGAGACGGTGCTGGCGGCTGGTGGAGTCGACTTCGGCTCGTCGGGTGCAGGCGTGTTGCGCCGCTGCTAAAATGGAAAAGGCTGTTCCATTCACCTACACATCGACCAGTGCCCAGCCCGGGTTATCGTCCACCATGCTGCGCAACTACAAGTAAGCCTCGACGCAACCGCTATTAACAACCGGAGATCGGGTTGGTTTTTTAAGGAAAAACAATGAGCAGAGAGACTTGACTGATCATAAACTCAAATTCATTATCTTGCTAGTTTCTTGAATCGTAATGTGGCGAAATAAACTCTACTTCTCCTTTTTACGCTACGTGAGAATTTACGTAAACTGCAAGCCAGACTTATCACGTTGCTGTGGTGCGGGATGTGAGACTCGCATAATTACGTCGAAACGAGAGTCCGGTTAGACCAAAATATTGGGAATTGTGCCTAAATAACTTTTATAGACTATTACGTCATCCAGGAGTGTAATCAACGGACCTGTTAGGGAAAAACTTAACCTTTCTAAATGTTTGTAAAATTACCCGTAATATAGTGTTTATAATATGTGATTACATTAGATGTCCTTTTCTTTAATGCGAGATCTAGATCTTCTGCAGTTTTGTGTAAATGGTTCTGTATTTTAATGTACCAAGCCGATGCCAAGCAGGAATATTAAATAGTAAACAGGCAGTGATGTTTTCAATTATTATCCAGGTCATTCTTTTTTGCCTAGGGACCGTACTTCTCACTGCATTTAGTTGGTATACCCTTCTGCGGCTCCCGACTTTAAATTCGAGCGCCTTAAGTAAGGCCTCAAAACTGCGCTACTCTGCTAGTCAGAGTCGCAGACGCGGTAGTTTTCGGTGTTTAAGATACTTTTTGATTTTTTATATCACCAGTATGGCATTGGCTTGGATATATAAATTACATAAAGAGGAGATTATGACTAATTTAAAAGCTGCGTCAGTCGAGCACAGTGCGGACGAAAGCATAGATGTTTTAAGACAAAAGTTTGTGGCGCATTTGAAAGGAGAAAGAGTTTCGTGGCAAATGGAACAGGCTGAAGCGAGTGGGTCTGGCTCGCTTAGTACAAATTTTCTAAAAAATAAGTTTGCTTTGCGATCACTAGAAAACGTTCCGAAACTGCAGTCAGCAAATGTAGAGGATATATTAGAGTTTTGCATGGCCGTGGACAAGCTAGCTAACGCAAATTATTTTTCCAATGAGAGCGATTTAATTTTAGCTGTTGCTTCGCGTTGCACAGGCTTAGCTTACGATATACTCATTGCGCGTTATAAGAGTCATATGTCCTGGGTTGATTGCAAGGAGGCGTTATGGGAAAATTTATGTCCTTGTAGAGTTAGAGAGGAACTTATAATAGAGAAAACCCGTCGTTTTCAAAGAAAAGGGGAAAAAACTTTGAGTTATGTACATGACATTTTGGACCATGGTTCGGCCCTTAATGTCCAAATGAGGGAAATGGAGTGGATACGGTTAGTCTTAGAAAACTTGCATCCCCACATTAGGAGGGAGTGTAGCTTTGTGGAGAGGCCCACCAACTTGTTCGATATTAGTAATTGGGCGGTGGAGGTGGATAATGTGTGTTGGGTTTCCGATTTATGCGAAGAGGAGGAAAAATCAAACATTTTAAAAGAGGGTGAAAGTAGCGTGGGGATAAATGGGGAAGCGGACTTGAATGTCACGAGAGTGGATAGGTGCAGTGAAGTTGATAAGGTGGGTGTAAAGTCCGAAATTTCAGCATATGATCAAAGTAATAAATATAAAATTAGAAAGAAGTGCTATGCATGTGGCAGTGAGAGCCATCTCATCGCTAAATGCGCAGAGAAGAAGCAGAGTAAAGGTCAGGGGAATAACGTTAGACGAGTGTGTGGGTTTTGTGGCAAGTGGGGGCATTTGTCTCGCAATTGTTTACAAAAAAAAAGGGTTAGCTGGTTTCGTTTTGAAAATAAGCATCGTCTGGCGGTATTGAAAGCTAGAAGTAATATGTGTGTCAGGGTAAGTTTTTATGAGGAGATAGTCTCGGGTTTAATTGATACCGGGGCTAGCAATTCATTTGTACAGCAGGCGTTTTTGAGTAGGTTAATAACGAGACATCCCGAACTAAAAAAAAATTTAAAAACGGAGCCAGGGTTTGAGGTACATTTGGCTGACGGGAAAAGCCGGAAAATCTCCTTGAAAGTACGTTTGCACTTTAAAATAGGAAATTTTGCCTGGACACGTGATTTTTGGGTAATGCCTGGACTACTCGAAGAATTGATTTTAGGATGGGATTTCTTAAAGGGCACGGGAGCTATAGTGGATTGTAAGAATAGGAGGTTATGCTTCGCGTTTGATAAAAAAGTCAAAATCAGTCTTGAGGCACCCAAGAATAAATTTGAAGTTTGTTGCGGAGGTTTAAAGGGGGTGGAGGAACACTTAACAGAAAAACAGAAGGACGAAATCAGGGATATTTGTTTTCGTTATCCCGATGTAATTACGGAAAAGGTGGGAAAATGTGAATTGATGCCGTACCGGATTGAATTAATTGATCAACGTCCGGTGAGGTGTGTGCCCTATCAATGTGCTCCTCCCAAAATGCTAGTTTTTCGGGAAATCATAGATGATTTACTTAAGCAAAATGTTATAGAAGAAGCGAGTTCAGAGTACGCTTCACCCGCCTTTTTAGTAAAAAAAAAAACACCGGGGAAGTATCGCTTAGTCTTGGACTACCGAATCTTGAATGATCGCATAAAACTAGATGGTTTCCCGCTGCCCAAGGTGGAAACTGTGCTGCAATATTTGGGGCAAGCGAAATATTTTACGGTGTTAGACCTTAATGCTGCTTTTCACCAATGCATGTTGGAGGAGAGTAGCAAGAAGTTCACGGCTTTTGTTACCCCGTGGGGACAGTACCAATGGAAAAGAGTGCCTTTCGGGGTAAATTTTGGCTCACAATGCTTATCGCGTATCTTATCTTACATTCTGAAAGAATATCAATTTAAAAATGTCATTAGTTTTCTGGATGACATTTGTATATTTTCTAATTCTTTCGAGGAACACTTGGAACATGTGGAAGGGGTTTTGCAAAAATTACGAGGTGCAGGGTTAACAGTCAATCCTGAAAAAGTTTGTTGGGCCAGAAAGAAAATTCGGTTCCTGGGTTTCATTGTTGGGGAAGGAAAAATTGTAATGGACCCTGACAAAATTGAGGCCATTGTAAATTTCGTGAGACCTCGTAATGTAAAAGGCACCATGAGATTTTTGGGCATGATGGGCTATTTTAGCCGCTTTATTGAGAACTATGCGGATTTGTGCTACCCTTTAAATAATTTAAGAAAAAAAGGGGTTATTTTTAATTGGGGTGAGGTAGAGGAGGCCGCTTTTCTCGGTTTGAAAAAAGCCATTTCCCACCCACCGGTGTTAGCGTTACCAGATTTCCAGAGGCGATTTGTAGTGCAGGTTGACGCTTCGAGTGTCGCGTTAGGCGCGGTTCTCTTGCAAGATTTTGGCAAGGGTCTACAACCCATTATGTTTGCTGGAAGAACACTTAATAGACATGAAAAAGGTTATAGCACATATGAAAAGGAAGCCCTTGCTTGCGTGTATGCTTTGGAACGTTTTGACACTTATCTAGAGCATGACGAATTTGACCTTTACACGGATAATCAGGCTTTGACCTGGTTGTTTTCGCATCCGAGACAACTAGGGAAAATAGGGCGGTGGGTAATGAGGCTCACTAGGTTTAGGTTCAAAATAATTCATGTAAAGGGAAAGGACAATGTGGTCGCGGATGCCCTTTCGCGGATGTTTGAGGAGGAAGGCGGTGAACAGGATTTGGAAGACGAGAGTGAAGTAATCAGGTGTGGGCGTTTTACTGTGGAGCCAGAACTATTCAACAAAGTAGAGGAGGTGTTAGAACAAGATTTGGAAGGGCAAAATATAATGCGGGATTTACTGCAGGGCAAAAATAAGAATTTCGTGTTAGTGAAGCATAGATTATATTATCAACAAAGTGGGAAAGAGAAAAGACTTTATATTCCTAAGCTCTTACGGCCTATGGTGCTAAAATATTATCACGATAGTGCGTTTGGGGGTCATGGAGGAGTGGACAAGACATATCATAAATTGAGAGATGAAGTCTATTGGGCGGATATGAAAAGAGATGTGCAAAATCATGTTAACACGTGTGAAAGTTGCCTGTTAAGTAAACAAACCGTAAATTCGAAATTGGGTAAATACTCCGTTTCTCTGCCCACGCGTCCCTGGGAGAAGGTTTTCATAGATATTTTTGGTCCTTTGCCTCGATCTCGAGAGGGAAATAATTGTCTTTTGATTATTGTGGATGGTTTCACTAAATTTAATTTTTTTTTACCTTTATCTGACATGAAAGCGGCGAGAATTGTCAAGGCTCTTACGCAAAGAATATGGCAAATTTTTGGAGCACCTGAGAATGTGGTTTCTGACAATGCGGCCTATTTCAATAGTCAAATATTTGGGAACATGTGTTTTCGTTGGGGAATTTGCCACATTAACACCAGCCCGCATTATCCTTGCCCAAACCTGGTAGAAAGAGTGAATAAAAATATCAAGATTGCACTTACTATTTATCATCATCAAGACCATCGCCAGTGGGATGAAAATTTGGATATGCTGAGTTTAGGATTTAACATGGCTAAACATGACGCCACTCATTTCACTCCCGCCGAATTATTTCTGGGGCGGAAAATACCACACCCTCTTTTAAATGTTTGGGGTATAGGAGAGGAATTATGGGCGATCAGTAGTCCACGTTTATTAGAAAGTAAATGGGTAGAAGCTATAAAAAATCTCCAGAACGCTCAGAATAAGGTTGCGAAACAATATAATAAGGGGCGCTTGGAAAATCCTTTTAAGGTGGGAGACTGGGTGCTCTGCAAAAGTTTTCCCATCAGTAACAAAGCGCTGCACAAAACCGCTAAATTAGAGTTTTCTTACCAGGGGCCTTACAAGGTGATAAGGCATTTAGGGGGAGTAACCGTTCTTTTGCAGCGTGTGGACAAAAGTTTTGAGACACGTAAGGCGCATATTAGTCATCTTAAGAGGTTCACACCCGATCAAAGTAAATGATTGTTTTTGCCCTTTTTAGTCATGTGAATAGAGATTTTTTTTTGAAGTATGTTGTTGTATGTTAACGAGTAAACGGGAAAGTGGCACAAAGCATTGTTTGGTCTTAATCATTGTTTTTTTTGTCTCTCTCATGTGTTTTTCTTCGCGTGTTTTTTCCCACTGTGTGCTTTTTCTTCTTGCTTTTCTTTGAGGTCGTTTGTTTGAATGGCGTGTTTTGAGTGCTTCCCCGTTTTCTCGCCTTATAGTGGCTCGAAGCTACCTAAATTTCTTTGGTTTTTGGTGTTAATTTAGTTTTTTTTTAAGGGGGGGATATTGAGGCGTTTGCCACGCCTCCTTTTAATTTGGTAATTAATTATATCATATGTTATGATAGATTGTTTGGCACTTGGTTCATTTTCGTCCTGAAGATTGATTAAAACATAAGCATTACGGACATTCACGGCGCTGCGCTTGTGTGTGTTTCCGCGAGCCAACACCGCGCGGCGCGCGAAGCCTTATGACGTCATGGTGACGCGTTAACCTGCGACGGTCTGCGGCTGGCGAGCGGGGAGACGGTGCTGGCGGCTGGTGGAGTCGACTTCGGCTCGTCGGGTGCAGGCGTGTTGCGCCGCTGCTAAAATGGAAAAGGCTGTTCCATTCACCTACACATCGACCAGTGCCCAGCCCGGGTTATCGTCCACCATGCTGCGCAACTACAAGTAAGCCTCGACGCAACCGCTATTAACAACCGGAGATCGGGTTGGTTTTTTAAGGAAAAACAATGAGCAGAGAGACTTGACTGATCATAAACTCAAATTCATTATCTTGCTAGTTTCTTGAATCGTAATGTGGCGAAATAAACTCTACTTCTCCTTTTTACGCTACGTGAGAATTTACGTAAACTGCAAGCCAGACTTATCACGTTGCTGTGCTGCGGGATGTGAGACTCGCATAATTACGTCGAAACGAGAGTCCGGTTAGACCAAAATATTGGGAATTGTGCCTAAATAACTTTTATAGACTATTACGTCATCCAGGAGTGTAATCAACGGACCTGTTAGGGAAAAACTTAACCTTTCTAAATGTTTGTAAAATTACCCGTAATATAGTGTTTATAATATGTGATTACATTAGATGTCCTTTTCTTTAATGCGAGATCTAGATCTTCTGCAGTTTTGTGTAAATGGTTCTGTATTTTAATGTACCAAGCCGATGCCAAGCAGGAATATTAAATAGTAAACAGGCAGTGATGTTTTCAATTATTATCCAGGTCATTCTTTTTTGCCTAGGGACCGTACTTCTCACTGCATTTAGTTGGTATACCCTTCTGCGGCTCCCGACTTTAAATTCGAGCGCCTTAAGTAAGGCCTCATCTGTTCGGAAAGCAAGTCTCGAACTTCAGTTGCCAAAGACGACCGTGTGGAATGTTCTACGAACACGTTTACACATGCGTCCATGCCGGTTACAATTGCTACATGCTGTAGAGCCTGATGACTATGGTGTATGTTGTAACTTTGCACTTCAAGTGTTTGAGCAGGAAGATGACTTTATGGATTGTGTGGTGTTCAGCGATGAGTAAAATTTTCATCTAAGTTGGAAAGGTAAATGCCCATAATGTTCATTTCTGGGGGTTAGCACATTCTCATGTTCTTATAGAACACCAAAAAGTTTCAACAAAATTAAATGTTTTCTTCGCTGTTTCCCGATATCAAGTGTATGGGCAATTTTGTTTCGATGAAACTACCGTAACAGTGGTGGGTTATCTGGACATGTTGAAAGAATAGCTCATTCCCCAATTAGAAGAGGGTGAACCTGTACACTTTATTTGGCAACAGAATGGAGTCCCTGCCCATTGGAATATCTTTGTACGAGAGTAGTTGAACGACGAAGTCCGTGACCGTTGGATTGGTTGTAATGAACAACAGAGGTATTTTTCGCTGGCCTCCCCGTTCACAAGCCATAATGCCATGTGAATTTTTCCTTTGGGTCTTTATAAAATATCGTGTCTACGTTCCATCGCTACCTAATGACTTGCCAGAGTTATGACACAGAATTGAAGAGGCTATTGCTTCCATTACTCCGGACGTGTTAACCAATGTGTGGGAGAAACTGGTAGTCTAAGATCCGGTACAAGAAATTTATACCCTCATCTGTTATTTATTAGTGATAAGAAATAAATGATAGATAATATACTCATTTACATATCACGAATAGGTTGCCCAGTTAAATTTCGTGCGCATAATATTAAATAATGAAATTTTTTAATTAAATTTATTAAATCTACTTTTCTCATTAGTTATTTAACAAATCGTACATTAGTTAAGGGAACATACCCAACGGAATTGAAAATGTAAAGGTTGCCTTCTTCCCTCTCAGCACAACTGCTGAGTTGCCAAATATAATGTTATTGATATACTCTCATTAGTAATTTAATCGTATATTATATCAAATTAAAGCTTATTTTATTCTGAACCTAACTGTATTGGGTTGCCTTATTAAAAAGTTGATCCAATCGATGTTTACCTAGATTTTAGATGTAAATTTTAAACGTGAGCGGCGAGAGTGACAGAGATGCGTTGCACGCGAAACTCCATGCGACAGACAATGATGAAGCGAGTTGTTAATAATAAAGATTTTTCCCATAGCGTAAGCGGTTATATAGATCAAATACTGAATTAAATGCAGAATAATATATTAACAACAATATCAATTTTTTTTCACACACATGTATTTATTAAAAAATTACAGAATTATATGAAAATGTTTCTATTCATACAAAAAAGTATCAATAAAATAGATCAGTAGAAAGGTTATTCGGATTCTGACTCATCAGAAGTGGCTACTTCAAAATTTAATTTAATTTATTCATCGTTTACTTTTGATTCTGATACTATTGAGTATATCTTCAACTTGTAAAGGTGTGGGGTCTCCTACGATCCATCTAAGCTTCAAATAACCATACAAAAACCAGCCACAATCTTCAGGATTTAGTTTAACGCAGCTTGCATCTATTGCATGAAGCCACAATGAATTTACATAGATTGTTTGTAAACTTTTATTTTGATGATACTTCGATCATGGTGGAATCAGATTGGAGTCCATACCTTTTATTTTATTTATAAAATGCTCTTTATCATTGTATGTTGCATATGTTTTTTGGAACAGCTTATATATAGCGTCATTGATGTTGAAACAATTTTTTATCCCACAAAGAAGGGCAGTAAACTCCTGAACACGTTCAATTTTTTCATCGACGAATAGATATATTGGGTCCGTTAACGACGCGAATATTTCTTGGAAATCCTTTCGTTTGGAAAATATTTTAAATGCTCGACTTTACCTTTGTTATAAAATGCATCTGTATAATCACAGTCCGTAAACACGTGGAAAGCTGGCAAACCCAATCGTAAAGTAAAGTTCACTGCAAGCTCAGTACAGTTAATACAATCAAGATCTTTCCTGTTAATTCTCTTAGATGAAGAACACGCCAATCAAATTTAAGTCTCCGGAATTTTGTGGATAGTGACCAGTAAAATTACTAAGATATCGGTGTCATTCGCTTTGACCAATATTTTATTTCCTTCGATATATTAATTTCAAATGACAATTTTTGAAAGATTCATTATTAAAATCAATAATGTAATCCTCTGAACCACATAAACACACTTTTTCATATTTAAATACACGTAATTTATTATCAAAATTGATATTATTTAAAACTGTCTATGCAATAGTACGTTTGTTTACAATGTAACGAGATTTACTTCAAACCGAAGCGTTTCGGACTCTCCTTTACAAAGCAGCTGTTAGGCGCACACCTTCCTCGCTTCATCATTGTCTGTCGCATGGAGCTGCGCGCGCAACGCATCTCTGTCACTCTCGCCGCTCGCGTTTAAAATTTTAATCTAAAATCTAGGCAAACATGGATTGGATCAACTTTTTAATAAGGCAACCCAATACAGTTAGATTCAGGATAAAATAAGCTTTAATTTGATATAATATACGATGAAATAACTAATGAGAGTATATCAATAACTTTATATCTGGCAACTTAACAGTTGCGCAGAGAGGAAAGAAGGCAACCTTTACATTTTCAATTCCGTTGGGTATGTTATCTTAACTAGTGTACGATTTTTTAAATAACTAATGAGAAAAGTAGATTTAATATCTTATTTAAAAATTTCATTATTTAATATTATGCGCACGCAATTTAACTGGGCAACCTATTCATAATATGTAAATGAGTATATTATCCATCATTTATTTCTTATCACTAATAAATAATAGATGAGGGTATAAATTTCTTATACCGGATCTCGCACTATGAACTTTAGGTTGGATGTGTGCCGTAAAACTAAATGTGGTCTTATTGAACATTTGTAAGAAAAAATAGTTTAGTATACCATCAATTCAATATTTGATTTGTTGTAAATAGTCTAAACTAAACTGTTATAACCCAGGTAAACGATATAAAATAAGGCCTCTCGTTGCAAAAAATCAAGTAGTCAGTTTTATTATCATTCCTTATGTTTTTTTGGGTTGATGAATACGAATATGGAGTTATCAAACAAAATTTATAAGGGAGTTTTGAAATTTTTGTATAAAATAGAAAAATGTTTTCCCTGTTTTGGTTTTTCGCTTCTAATTCCAATAGTATATGTAATAGTGAAAAACGTACTGTTACCATTTTTAAAGAAGACTAAATGAGTCACAATTTGAGCTGAGCTGCAGCTTTGTGCGTCACATAGTTCTCAAGATACATTTCTTCATTCCTCAAAAAAGAAATTTTAAGTTTTGAGTCAAACTTGAGCATATTGGGAAACATAACGATCCTACAAGGAAAATTGACAGGAGTGAAATTGTAAAAGATATAAGAGTTAAATTGGACCAAAAACTTTATTTTCATGGGAATGTGATTAATCTTCATAGCGGTACATCAAGAACTTTAGGATTAATCATATATATTACTTTTTCTGCTACAACGTCTCACTCTATACTATTCTTTGTTTTAATCATATACAAATTAGAATACTGCTTTGTAATCTGGAATTCAATAACAGTATGGACTCCAATAAACTAGAAAATGTACAGAAAATTTTTTAGATCAATATAAAAGGAAAAAATTGAGTCCAACAACATCTTACGAATACGTTTCATTTTTATATATCTTTATAATTAATTCTTTATTCATTGGGCTTTTATAACTGATCTGTAATAATATCTCAGATAGGCTTAAAAATACCATATTATAATAATTGAATAATTGACACTTTCAATATTAAAAGTAAACAAATACGCTTATTATAAAGGCGTGTTAACAATTTATAATACTTTCTGTCAAAAATAGAGCCTTTCACTGAAAAGAAAATGAAGCAAGGCGACATTTTAAAACTTCTATGAAACATTAATTTTTCTGGATTTTTGTAGTACGAATGAAATATATATATATAAAAATATATATATATTTATATATATATAAATATATATATATTTATATATATTTATATATATATATGTATTCTTGTCATATTTGGGGAAAGCTGGGAAAAAAATGTTAGGTACTTTTTTCACATTTACATATTTATTTATGTGTTATCAATTGGATTGACACTGTATGCATATTGTAAATTATGTTTGTTTTAGCTGTGTTTTTGTGTAAATATTTGTTTTGTGTATTATTGTATGTTTTATGTTATTGATTTATATGTGTTATTTTGTTAATGTTCTTCAGCTGTTGGATAGCACATAAAACCAAATAAATAAGAATATATATACCTTGCGGTTCTGTTTAATGCTTCGACGACGACGAGTAATTAGTTTTTAACCTGAACCCTTCAAATCAAGCAAGCTAGATATTTGGAGTTTAATAACTACCTATTAATATGCACTAGTGAAGCGTTCATTCTGTCAAACTCGGTGGCAATGAATGTTTCATTTAGATTAGTTAATCGACCATTGCAATGAAATGTTTATCGATTCTGTCGGGTCACACAGAAAACATTTTCCTTACGATAGAAAAATAATCGGTTGTGGAAAACTCCGCTTCCCTCTTTTTATGTTTTTTTACTTAAAGAAATCACAGTGAAGAATAGACTCATAAGATA
Source organism: Bacillus rossius redtenbacheri (assembly GCF_032445375.1). Classification (NCBI taxonomy): domain Eukaryota; kingdom Metazoa; phylum Arthropoda; class Insecta; order Phasmatodea; family Bacillidae; genus Bacillus; species Bacillus rossius. The sequence continues at coordinate 12,571,827 of NC_086336.1, read as the reverse complement.
CTCTCTTATTGAGGTGGAACCCTGACATTTGAACGAAGACCCTTTATAATTTTAATGAACACACATCGGTAGATATATTAATACTATCTCAGTTGATTTTCATCTTGAAAATTATTGTTGTAATGCAGAGCGAAACATTCGTGCACAACACCATTGGATTAACCTCGAAGACCAGATAATTTATCAGAAAATGCTGCGAAGCCTGCAAACTACTTTATTTTCTGCTTATGTTTGTTAATTAGAAATACGAGAGTTTGTTCTTTGGATTGATATTATTGGACATCAAATTTCTGTTGATAAATTTCTTGCTTATTGAGTTTGAAACTTAAGAACTACATCTCTGAAATAATGTAGCTGAAGTATTTTTCCACTAAATAATCCTAAAGCATGTTGAATGGATCAAGTGGAAAGTACCACGTTATCTCGTATATTTGATTGTAGATGAACATTCACGAATTAATTCCACACTGAAATATATAAGAGTTAAACTAAAATATGGTACTTTTCAAACATCGAAAACTCTATGTCATCACATTCCCCTCTCTCATATTTCGGCCAGCTTATGCTCAAGAGTGCTTGATGGATATTAAGAGAGATTATAGCTGATACGCTAGCGAGGCACTGTGTACCTTCCACGACGCATAAAAGTTATAGCTGTCTCATTGCGCACTGTGCGAAGTAAAAGGACGAATGACTCGCTCCAAGTTCCTTAGTCTACTTTCACAGTATAAATAAAAAAATTCTATCTAAATAAATGAAATAATAGTAGAACCGAGAGCACTGGTTAGCTTGAAATATTTATAATAGGATGTAAGTATGTATGACGTTGATAAACTCCGACACCGTTTGACCGATCGCCATGAAAGTTCGCACAGCGAAGTGTTTCATGGAGAATGTTTTTATGCTATATATATATTTTTGTAATTCGCTGCTAGATGGCGCTGCAGCGCATCAATTTCGAAATCGTTCAAACAATCGCCGTGAGAAAACAGAAAATCATAGGTCATAGACATACAAACAACAATTGTATGTTATTTTCCTATGTCCACCACACTGTCATATAGCACTATCCATTTTGTTTTAACTCGCGGACAATATATCACCCTGTGCTCAGCCCGGGCAGCGCCGGGTACTGCAGCTAGTATTATTCATAACAATTTAGTAAAGCGACTTAAAGTTAATTTAAATAATTTAAGCAAAGTAAACATATCTTCTGTAAGAAAATGACATATCTCTTCAACGTGGGTTAAATTCAACAAAAAAAAAAAAAAAACACCTCAAATACATTTTATTTTTAACAAAATAAATGTTACAAAATTTAAACAATTATTTGATTTGTACCTTTTTTAGTCATGTATTTTTGCCTACAGTAATGTGATGATGTTAATTGTAAATATTTACAATGCCAATAACAGTTACTTGCAATGAAATAAAATATTGAAAAGTCATATGCTGCTTGTTTGAGTAAATGATAAAACTATTCAATACAAAAATTTAACCTTTCTATGAAAGTATTTTTTAAAGGTAAACATATTTTAAAAGACCTTTTTTCCAGTTTTTCACTGGTTTTAAATATATATTTATCTTTTTTGTCGATGGACATATATGTATGTAACGAAATATGAATTATTTTAAACTTTTCTACTATCTCGTTCGTACACGCGAAAGCATTTAAAGATCAATGCTTAAGCATTATGCAGACATGCATTAAAAGTTAACAACACAGGTTTTGAATTGTTTTAATTGGGTAACACCTATCCTTATATGACCCAGTTCACTGAGGAATCTGACATGTGTCAGCACCCTAAAATCAAACAGAAAAACCACTGGCAATCTATTTATAATTTTTAAGATAGAGTTGTTTAACTTAAAACACATTACCCATTTGTTCACTCTAAATTAAATTAAAGTTACTTAACAACTCAAAAAAGGTTTGCGATTAAAATATGCTCTTGTCTGTAAATTATATTCTGAAATTTAGTTTATTATATGGCGTTTAGTTTAGACCCAGCAATTTAAAACAAACAAATATTTTTTTCATTGCCTGCTCCAAAGATCTCAAATAAAACGTTTTCTTAACGTCAAATACTATAAAATTCTGAAATCTTACATAGTATATAGCTGGTTTTCTTGTGTCATAATAGGTTCAAAAACGTTCGGTATTTAGGAAAATTTAAGTTAAATTCTCTACAGAAGCATTAATTAATCTTATCTTCGTGTTAGAGAAGTATGGTTAATTAAGTAAGCAATCACTTATGCAAAGTCTCAGTTCACTGAAATCCTTAAGCATAATGATCTGGAACGTTACAAAGCTCTATCAAAAAAAATATTTAATTTTAAGGTTTAAAAGGGCATCCTCCGCCCCTTGTCACGTGATATCTCAGCCAAAACCGCAGACTGCCATAACAACCGGCAGAGCAGAAATAAAAGAACAAATTTATACTGGCAGCCATTCAGCCAGTCTCACCTAAACGATGTCACGTGATTTCTGCGAAACAAACATTCAGAACAATGTTATGTCTCTTCTACTCATCCTCGAATAGATAGTAAAGCAGAACCAAAAGTTTCAAAATAAAACTGAAAGCTTAAGACTTTAGCCTACAGATAAAAAGCTATTTTAGATTCTTAAGTTATAAGTTTTCAAACAGTGTCTCTTATTTATTTATTATCTTTGCTATAGATAGGGAGAATTTTGATCTTTGATATTCAAGGTGCATTTGTATGTGTTTGTGCATTGTTCGAATACGCTGTACGACTCTGCAATGGACCAAAGCCCAAATAAATAACAGCATGAGCTTCCTTAGCAGTGCTGTGGTGACGCTAGACAGTACTTCATTGCGAGTCGCTACTCATTCGTGACACCTGCATCCTGAGAGTTTTTTTTCACACGACCGTGTTTTTGTCTCGTTGTCGCGTCGTGATTTAATCCGCTTCAAGTTACGCGGCGTCATGTCGGAAACCACAACTACTATTTTTGTTTAAATACATTAACGTCCTTTCGGAACAATAACGCGCGAGGTTTAGAGCTACGATACGTCCACCCCGCGCGATGCCCGGAGCTGTGGGGAAGTGGCTGGAACAGCGAAGCTTCCCCCCTTTTGCGGGTGATATTAATATCAGGAAAATGAAGCAATTCGTAACCAACTCGTTGTTCGCCCTGTTTTAAAGCTGGCTGTTTGAAATGACATTTGCATTCTTCGAGCATACTGATGAAACGTTGTGATTCATATTTTAAACTGCACTGCGTCAAATCCAGTACATCAAATTTTGCGTTTAGGATCAATGATACCGCAACAATGATTCGATGAGCTCGCAAAAATTTCTGACTGCCGCTACCCACCAATTTGTAAATGTTAAAAGTATACTCTCAAAATTACGTCAACTGAAATTTTTGTGAAGTTTAAAATTTACTGTCTATTCATCCTTTTAGATTTTGATTGATATTCTGAAATTTTTTTTTACGAAATTTACATATTTCATTACCCTGGCAACATAATACAAAGCCATAATTTTATGTTGTCTGAATTTGCAAGTATCGTTCATGTAAAATTGTAAAGTTTTTTATAAACAAAGATAAGTATAACCTCCTTGTGCTATTTATTGTTACAATTTTTGTTCAAATATTTGGTTCTAAATTTAAGTATTGTACTTTTGACTAAATGATTAAAATTGGAACTTTGATTTTAACACATTGTTGACTAAATTGTTTGCCTAACGGGCTGATGTTTAGTTGCGCCATGTTTTACACACAGTTTGTTATCTCTAGTCCTCAGGTTATGTATCGTGGTTCAAACGAGCTGCTACCCTCGTTTCTACTATACCTCATGCGAACCGACAGAAAGATTTTTCAGATTAACTCACTAGCCCATCACTACTAACATCGTCATCACCTCAGCGAGTCCTACCAAACTATTATCATTTGAAAAAAAATTGTCAAAACCACCAAAGTTAATATCACCATCAAAAACAACATTATCACCAACAGTACCATTTTAAAAACTCTCACTAACACAAAAACATCACTACAACCACCATTACCTGCACTACAACCAACAATACCTTCACTATAACCATAATTACCTTTGCTATCACCACAATTACAAAAATAAATATAGTTTAAAAAACTAAAAAAACATGCTTTTAAAGATTATCAAACTAAAAAGTTAAAAATAATTTTAAAATTTAATTTATGACAATAGTATATAAGCAATACTAGTATAAATGAGAAAAAAGCTTGAGGCGCTTTGTGCCATATTTTTTGTGTATTAAGCGCCCCATGATTTTTTCTCATTTATACTAGTATTGCTTATATACTATTGTCATAAATTAAATTTTAAAATTATTTTTAACTTTTTAGTTTGATAATCTTTAAAAGCATGTTTCTTTAGTTTTTAAAACTATATTTATTTTTAACTTTTTAGTTTGATAATCTTTAAAAGCATGTTTCTTTAGTTTTTTAAACTATATTTATTTTTAACTTTTTAGTTTGATATTCTTTAAAAGCATGTTTTTTTTAGTTTTAAACTATATTTATGTATAATTATCATAGGGAAATGAGTTACCGACACTTCCTATTACCATCTGAGATAACTATTTGGAGTTGCAACGTCACAAAGAAATGGTAAAGTCTCTACGAATAATTTACAGTTAATGTATGGATTAAATCTTAGAATTTACCGGGGGGAAAAAAAATACATTTTTTTTTTTCGGTGTGGCCGGGAGTAGCACCCACGATCGCTGAATCCGAAAGCTGACGTCTCAGAAGTCGCGCGCCTTAAACCGCTCGGCTAACGAACATAATGAAATTGGTGGAACATTTTACAGTGATGAGCCACTCACTCTTAGTCGAAAGAGTTACAGACGGTCAGACAAACAAACATACAGGTGAAGCTAATATAAAGCATGTAAAAACACCGCAATCACCAACCACTAATATATTCAACAACGTAATCATCACTACCACTGATTCATCAACCATCATTATAACTACCATCACTATTAGATAAACACTATCACCACAGCTACATCCACGATCATCATCAGCAATATCATCACCACCATCACTACCACCATCACCATCTATATCATTATCTCACTAAAATAAACATCATCTCCACATCGAGTCCGGCCACACTCTAATCAAGAACCTTCTTGCAAAGGGTACCAACTGCATGATTGACAATTGTATATGATAAACGTTTGTAGGCAGGTACCAGGGTCAGGATTGATGATTGTCGTCCGCCTTATTGGATTGTGACGTCACGGCAGCCAACTTGGATGGCATAAAAATGGACCTTGACCTTGACAGTTGGCCTTAAACTTTGAACATGAACCTGGATTTATACCTTGACATGGAACTTGGACCTTGACCTGGAACGTTGACCTTAACCTTGAATTTTAACCTTGAACTTGAACATTTACCTTTGTCCTTTGACTTGACCAACTTTCACCTTGATATTTTGACCTCAGTCGCCATCTTGGATTCTACCATCTTGCCATCAAGAATTCAAATCTTAAATTGTTTCAATTTCGTTACGGTCGCCATCTTTAAAATCTGTAATTTTTATCCGATTTTAATGGGAAAATTACAAACAAAAATCATTTGATTAAATTTTAATAAAACCTGTATTTGCGTCATGGAGTCATCGGTTCGAGTCCGATGAGGTCATTTGATTAAAAATGGCGACAGATCATTCCTCCACGAAAGCCACACGCAGACTGACCTCCCACCACTAATGCCTTGGCAGATATTACGCCAGCCAGTATGATGACATGACAGCCATCTTGGGTCCGGCATCATGTTGCATCTGGGTTTCGTCTGCTAGAGGGTGCTGTGACATCCCATAGCATTCTCGTGGCGCCAGCGTTGTTGACAGGGTTGGGCTATGCCGGGGGGTGCTCACTCCTCAGACTTCCTCGGTGTGTCGGAACGAGTATTCTGGTAGGTTAGTAGAATGTGGACGGGTGGCTACGCCCTTGGACGATTCGAAAACCTACTGGGGGTTTGGGACCCCCAAACCCTAGGTGGAGTCTCAAGGCATCGGGTATACAGCGAAGAACCCATAATGCGTATGGAATAATGAAGGGCGTTTGCTTGGGGTGCGGTTGTTCCAGCAGGGCCTTACCGGGCTCTGGCAAAGCTGTAAACCTAGGGCGGTGGATTATCCGAGGTTTGTATTCAAGTACGTCCTTGGTCTAGGCCAACCCGGGGTCTGGCGAGGCTGTAACCTTCGGGCAGGGGATAGTCCGAGATAGGACTTCCTTGGTCTTTTCGGAGCGGTCTCGCGCCGGTAACTGCCCGGGACATCACTCTACCTGGAGATGAAGGGTGCCACGGGACTGGCCCTTGCTGTGAAAGTTCCCTGCTGATGTTTTCTTTAATGGCCCTGGATCAGAATTGCAGATGGACTCGTGGTGGCAGTGTTAGCTCCTAACTCCTAAGCTTGGAGCTCACTCAGAGGAGTCCCCGCTCCGTTGACGAGTGGAAGTGTTGAGCTACTTAACACTCGGGTACTAGCCTGCTGAGCTAGCTGAGGTGGATGTCCTCGCCTGGATCATGACCTAGGGGTCCCAGGGATGTGATAGGCATGGGCCCGTGTCGGTACTCCTTGAAACCGCAATGGGGAGCCTGCACTGTTGGTGACTTGGGATATACGGTGGGATATCGGCTGTTCGGTGGCTCCGAAGTTGGGATGGGTCTCCTCAACCTCTCGACCTAGCCGTTCAGTTGTTAGAATCCATGCCGCGATTGGAAATGGCGTATCTATTTACCGGTTCTCGGAACACATGCCCTATTAGGTTCTCCGAAGTAGGACATGTAAAAGATCCATCACTTCTCTTTCTCAGTTATGCCTTCATGGTTCGGGTACTTAGGAGTATTGATGCTGTAGGTTTGTAGACTTAAATTCACGTATCTTAAGCCTAACTTCTCCAGCAACATTTAGCTACAAGGCGAATTGGCTACGAAGCTATAACACTGGAAGACTGCGAGGCTACTAGATCACAGGGTTAGAAATTAAGAATGAATATTAAGAATATGAAGTTACAAATGGAATTTTTTAAGTTTTCCGGATTTCGTCTTTTAAGGGTGTGAAAAGAGAGTAAGTTTTATTTTATCATAAAAAAATTAAATCTTAATAGCAAACAAAGCTGGATGTAAGAATATTCGCAATAATAACGTAAATAAATCATTGACTTATAAACATGCCAAATGTAACATCTTCTTTTAACAATTTGCTGCATTTTTAATTTTTAAAAAGTGAAATGTTGTAAATATGGCTAAAAAAAAAGGGTAAAATATTCTGATTATATCAAACCTATACAAAATTGGATATGATAAACCTACCTTCAGAACCTTATCTTATTCAAAGTTCTTCGAAATATAAACTCTGAAGTTGTAACGGGTTAATATAATTTAAATAATAAAAAAGTTATGAAATCTATGATATCAGCATTGGCAATATAAATCCATACTTAATATATATAAGTTTATTATATATATTTTAAAATTAACATCTGTAGTAAAAAGAAAAAATAAAACAGAATGAGTTTGGTTTTTGTTTGTTTAACGGATATTGCCATATTTATTTAGTTCTGCATGTTTACATGGGTATTCGTGTGAGAAAAGAGGAGAGGGGCAAAAAAAATTCGAGTTTTTATTTACGTAATACTAAGCAAACTTCTATGTAGGATAGTGAATTCGTATCTGTAATCTTTATTGCAAATAATAATACAATTGTATTAAGGTAAATTTATTTAATTATTCTAATCATAGCTTTAACTATTATAAATGAAAGTATTGGTATAGGAGTTAACATAATTATGAATTAGGTGAGTGGTACTTTTTTTTTTAACTGTCTACCTCATGAAATGAAAATGAGATACTTGTAATTTCATCAAAAGTTTTAAAATCAGATAATTAATTCTCAAAATAAAAAAAAAAGTCTCCACATAACCACTTAAAATATCATTCCTTTTTAGGTTTTGTTATGAAATAAAAATTAAATGCACCTGCCAATGTATTTTGTCTAGTTGTTTAGTGGAATATGTTAGTAATCGATCACATAGTGGTAAGATGTTAGCGATACCCTGAAACTGCGCGAGCGATGCCGCGGGTGTTAAGCTGGTACGTGTTGGTCTGATCTCGCTGCCGTGTCGGACTGATCCCCTTACCGCGCCCTTGAGCCAGACCCCTGTTCGTCTGGCCCCGCCCTCCTCAGCGCCCACACGTGCGAGTGGAGACACGTCTGGGAGAGTCCAGCTAGGGCGAGGATATGCGCCACAGAACAAGGAGGGAAATAAAGAAGTGCGACTCTTACAGTGGGAACTGAAACAATGTTTCACGCGACACGTATCGCTATCTGTTGGGCGGGCCCATAACTACCAGCAAATAAAAAATCGGAATAGAAGTTCTCGTACAAAGTTTTTGACGTGACGTCTAATAAATCGATGAACGCCGGCTGCACGCACGAAAAAGGATGACTCATTGTCTCGTTACGCACATTGTCCCGTTACGCTTTGTTCCGTTACGCTCATTGTACGCTTGCGCCGCATCTATCTCTCTTCCACTCGATTGGAACAACCATCGATTTGAATTTTTCGAGGCACATTAAACTTGAAACACTCCCATTCGTTTCCTACTTTTCCTATCATCGTCCTATCCTTAACAGAATAACACAGATTGGAAGAAGTTAAATAGCAAACATGTACAAAAGTTATAGTTAAAATAATGTCTTCGTTAAAGTTATAAACATATTTGTATTAATGAGTGCAAATAAAATTAAATTTATCAATTAAATTGTACATTTCATTTCACTCCTTCTTTGTATCCATACAAAATAGTGATAATTCAATAAAAATGATTCAATTTTATTCATAAAAGTATGCAATCATTTCATCAATATTTTGTTATGACGTTTTCACGTTAAACTATCGTCCGTAAACCGACTTTACAGGCAACCATTTTTTTGTTTGTATTAACTTATCTCTTTGGCGGCGCAAAACTAATTTAATCTATGCGAAAATACTTAATGCTGTTTTGTAATAAACCGTCATGTAATAAATAAAGGAGTAGGGGGTGCAAAATCTCATTGTATTACACACCACAATATTAGTGGCTACCTAAATATAGTGAATTTTCACTGATTTGTTTGCCTGATAATAGCTTATACATTACTTCTTAATGTAGTTATGTCAGCAATATATTATGAAAACTACTATCTAGCGGACGGGTCCATAACTACTTCAAAAAACTAGGTCTCAGTCTCGGTAATTAGAGTTTCTCCCCCATGATATGCGCGCACCGGGCACGACGGGGTGGGGGGACAGACTGTGCTTCAACCCCCCCCCCCCCCCCCCTGGTTTCTGGGTGGTCCGTGACGTCACTGCTCGTTAGCGCCCAGGGCTTCGTGAAGGAAGGGGTCCGGCGAACCATCATGTGATTTTTATATAGATTGGTTCCTTTTAAAGACAAATAGATTGTCAAACTAAAATCTCAGAGGGCCAAAGTTTGTTGCACACAAAAATTTAAGTAATGATTTTGCTTAAGAAAATAAAACTAAAAATTTTATACTATCAGTTTTATTTTAATTGTTCACAATACTATGTTCTTAAGATAATTGTTTGATGATTTCGTTAAAAAAAAGGTCATAAATACACACACAAGCGCACGCACGCACACACATATATATATAAATGTTATTACATATGTACATGAAACACACATGTCAAGTTTGTTTGAAAGAAATGCAGTAAAACGTGCTAACTGACATCAAATATTGACTACTTGGAAATACAATTCTTGCCGTATGTCAGGGTATGTTTAGGCTAATATATAAATTTTCAATTTCGTAAAATGTGATGATTATTGAATTGATTTCAGTTCTTGGTTCAAAACTTGATCGAAGCAAGAAAAGATTATTTTAGATAAAAAAAACACATTTTAAATAAAATATGGTGTAAAAACCTAAAAAATACTTAAATTCCTCATCCAAATATCCCAAGTAAGATGCCGATGCAATCTTAGTCGCCATCTTGGAAATTCGTAATTATTAACCTACAAATCAAGGAAAAAATCTAAAAATCTTCATCATTATCACAAAATATTTATCGATTACTTAAATAAAATTCCGTCCTAGGTTCGATACCTGGCCGATAAAAAAAATTTAATGCAGTTATATATATATTTTTTTAAATTTAACATTGCAATGAAAGGTTTGGGGAAAAAATTACGAAAAAATCTATCACATAAACTCTACAAATACAAACAAGGAAATTACTAGCTCAGACTCACGCGTCATGTTTGTGGCAAGGTACTCTCAGTCGTGGCCAGGCAAGTCTAATCAGTGTCCAAGAACGCACGTCCAGTAGGTGACAAGGCACGTTCAGTTGGTTGCCAGGCACGTCCAGCCAGCAACCAGGCACGACCAGTTGTTGGCTAGACACATCCATTTGGTGGTTAGGCACTTCCATTTGTGGCCAGGCTAATACGACCAACTGAGAAACAATACCATGCAAGTGGATTTCCCTTCTCTTTGTGATTAAGCGAAGTCCAAGTTCTCTTGCGATCGTGAGCATCCTGCATCACACATAAAAAAAAATTGGTTGTCTGTAAAGTCGGTTTACGGACGATAGTTTAACGTGAAAACGTCATAACAAAACATTGATGAAATGATTGCATACTTTTATGAATAAAATTGAATAATTTTTATTGAATTATCACTATTTTGTATGGATACAAAGAAGGAGTGAAATTAAATCTACAATTTAATTGATAAATTTACTTTTATTTGCACTCATTAATTCAAATATGTTTATTACTTTAATGAAGAGATTATTTTAACTATAATTTTTATTAATGTTTGCTATTTAACTTCTTCCAATCTGTGTTATTCTGTTAAGGATAGGACGATGATAGTTAAAGTAGGAAACGAATGGGAGTGTTTCAAGTTTAATGTGCCTCGAAAAAGTCAAATCAATGATTGTTCCAATCGAGTGGAAGAGAGAGAGATGGATCTGCGCAAGCGTACAATGAGCGCAACGGGACACAGCGTAACGGGACAATGTGCGTAACGGGACACTTTTTCGTGCATGCAGCCGGCGTTCATCGATTTATTAGACGTTTTCACGTCAAAAATAAATCACATTGACCACAACACAATATGTAATGACATCTGTTGGAAAGAATCGAGATACTTGCAACAAATTCTTTTGTATAAGATAAATTTAATCTTGTTGATGAATGGTGCTATTGTAGACAGTTGGAGCCCTAAATACTTGCAGCATGGTAGACTCGTAGCCTCGAAGTCATGTAGCCTTGTAGCCATGTAGCCTTGTAGTCTTTTAGGCAAATATCTTTGGAGCAATTGGAGCCAAAGACAGTGTGAACAGTTGGAGGCTATCGTATATTGGTGAACGTATTCTTCCGATAGGATAGCATCTTACTGAGCTAAATGTTCTTTAAATTTAAGTTTTTTTTGTTGAATTCACATTTTTATCTGTAGTATCATATCTTACTGATGGGATCATATACTATCGCGATGATCGTAACCCTCTGATGAGATGGTATCGTTCTGAAGATACATAATCCCTCAAATGAGTTCGTATCCCTCAGTTGAAATTGTATCCCTCTGATGAAATGGTATCCCTCTTATGAGATCGTATCCTACCAAGTAGAATTTTATTTTAAATGTGAGTTATTTTCGTTGAATGTGTTTTTTTTAATGTGCCTCCAAATATAATTCCCATTTTGATTGAGTTTCCTAATGTGCTTTCAAATGTGTTTCTTTTTTTTAATGTTTTACCTTTTTAACGAATGTACATCGCCTAGCCTGAAGGTAGGACATGATTGGACTCGAGGTTCGGAGACACCTGGTCTATACGCCTGACATTTGACATTAAACATGACCTGTTCAAAATGTTCGCCGAGTATCGACCAAATAAAAATCTTGATTAGGAGATGCTCGGCCTATGCGAATGACTGAGTACATATGACCTGTTTAAAATGTCCCTTCGAATTTCGACGAAGATCTCCGCTTGACTACTGACTGTATGTGCCTGACCGCCAAATGGACTTGCTTGGCCAACTTGCCACATTAGTCTGGCCAACCCATCTGACGTGCCTGGCCAAGCATGGGCGTACTTTGCCACCAACTGGACGTGTTAGACTGACCACCCGACTGCTGTGTCTGACCACCTGACTGCTGTGCATGGCCACCAACTTGACACGAATGGCTTATATCAGGACGTGTCTGGCCACAGACTCTATGTGCCTGGCCACAGATTGGACGTGCCTGTTTATTCGACTGCCATGTAGAACTGCCCTGAAAACCCATGCCAATGCGTGCAAATTGATTCTCTTAGCCTTCTAAGAAGACTGCATTAATCGAGAAATGCTAGTAAATTTTATGTTTGTATTCTATAGTTTATGTAATTTATTATCTTTATATATAATATATATATATATTTCTTGTGTGCGTGTGTATGTCACTGAAGTCCTCCTAGACGGCTGGACCGATTTTGATGAAATTTTTTTGCGTGAGTTCACGGGAATTCGAGGATGGTTTAGATTCACAATTGGATATTTTATCTCGATTCTGAGTTAAGAAAAAACTAAAAAAACACGCTTTAAAAGCAAAAAAACTAAGCATTGTTGATAATTAGCCTCCATGGCAACGGGCTTTTGCATTGTTGTTGCCTTCTGCGTAACCATGGGAAAGGTTTTTGGTAACGGCAGTGGCGTGCCCAAGAGGAGGGGTATGTATAATGAGAAGATACAAAATGTCCAGCGTAGAAATACTTACCGCCATATCCATATCTCACAAAAAGTACATTTGGGCAGGACAATGTCTGTCGGGTCCGCTAGAAAGATATATGGAGATATATACGTAGAAAGATATATAGAGAGATAGAGATATAAATAGAAAGATAGAGAGAGTTATAAAGAGAGATAGAGAATTAGAGAGATAAAGAGAGATGCTTAGTATACGTTTAAAAAATTACATTATTAATAAATTAAAAAATTGATTGAGGCATTGCAATATATATATATATATATATATATATATATATATATATTTTTTGTTTTCACGAACCTGTCACTTCAATGTTAAATCAAAGTAAATATTTTTTAACCTCCTAATAACTTTTATGCATCTTCCAGAGGTCGAATCTAGGACGGAAATTGATTTACTCAATCATTTAATTAATATGTATTATGTTGAGGAATTTTATATTTTATTTTGCGGATTGGTAGGGTAATTACGAATTTATAAGATATGGTCCAAGATGGAATCAGTATTTTACTGGCGAATGGTGGATGAGGAAGTTAAGCCAATTTTAGGATTTTTACCATTTTTTTTTATTAAATAAGTGTTTTTTACCTAATTTTTTTTATCGAGCAATGATAGAAACAAGGACAGGAATCGAACGAATCAATTGAAAGATGGTAGGTGAGGAATATATGCTTCTTTTAGAAATGTTTTATCATATTTGATTAATTAAAATTTTTTTGCCTAAAATAAACATTTTTTTTTGCATCAAGCAAGTATTGAACCAAAGACGGAATTAAATTTAAATAATCAGATGATTAATAGGTTATTTTTCCAATGAATTTTGTAATTTTTTTGAATTTATAGCTTAATAATCACAAATTTTCAAATTATGGAATACAAGATGGCTGATGTGGCATTATCCAACATGTCCGACGTGTTCCCGATCATAGGCAACGAGAGGCGAACACGCCCGAACATAGCCGAATCCACACGATTAGCAAGCCAACGAGCCTTCAAGCCATCAAACAGTATTATACCAGAATTATACTCTACTGTTTTGGATTATAATTTTTTTTTTTTTTTTTTTTTTGGTGATGAACCTGTAGGTGAAGTTTTTTTGGTAGAATTCCAACTCAAGATGTAAACTCGTCGTCACTCGAGCTGCAGCCTGTTTAAGCGGCTGCCTTCTAAGTTCACTGGCTGTAGATCGCTAGTCCCGGTGTTGAAGCCTTGGAGGGGGGAGTGGGTGCGGCCTCTCTCGCCCTCAAAGAAAAGGCCCGCGCAGCCGAGCGGCGCTAGGCATGCCGGGAAAGCCACGACACTCGCTCGACACGTCACACAGCAAGCCAGGACACTCGGGAAGATCCAATTCTTTTAGCTGGGCCCTTTGCGTGGTTTCGCCCTTTCCCCCTTCAGACATTTTTCTTTCGCTTCACGCGATATTGGAAAACCACCGGATACGCAGAATTTTTATTACTTTGTAATTTTTCTTTTTGCAAATTAAATTTAAATATCCATGTAAAATTACATATATTTTAAAATTTGTACATTTACTTGAAAACAGCTGTATCACTAAAAACAGTGTTCGCAGTAATACTGGGTTCGGATACTTACCGGCATGGGCGTAGATCCCGGGGGGGCCAGGGGGGCCCGGGCCCCCCCTGGAATTAATGGGCCCCCCCTTGGGGGGGCCCACTTCGTGATTTTAAAGTTAATGGTGTACACAAGATATATATCAGATTATTATTTACAACGACGACAGACACTTTGACATGCTTAACATTCATACCTTCGAGTTCCGTAGTTATTTTCCCTTACCCCTTCTGCGAAAGCCATGGAATGGAGTTTTCCAGTGAGAACTTTGAAACCCTTAATTCCTAGAAACCGTTCATTCCAAAGGACGAAGCTAGGGTAAGGTTCCGTTAGCATTTCCTCCCCATTGTTACCCACACTACCTTTTGCTCTGAATCGACAGTATTACAGGTTTCAGGTAGTCTGTTTTTAAAGTGGTTTTGCACTCGTGTGCGCCAGTCTTCTGCTTTCTTGGCAAACATAAACATGGATAAGTTCGTGACGCCGAAGACACGGAAAACAGAATCTTACCTGGTAAGCTTTATTGTTTTATATGTAGTGACTATTATTTAGGTAATATATTTTATTTAAGTGATTATGTAATATTTTTTCCAGTAAATAAACAACTTAATACTTTAACAGTAATTATAGCAGAATTTAGTTTATTTACGAACTGAAACTTATATACCATTTTCTGGAAATTTTAGCTCATCTTAATTCTGTAAGGCTAGCTGCTCTGTACGTTACATGTGAATATACAGGGAATAATTTTTTTCCTCGTCAATATGGAATTTAAAATCACTTCCCTTTTATTATCAATCGATAATTTTCACAATTCATGGCCGATAATCACTTTATAACATTTGTTATTTGATAACTGTAACACTGCATGAGTAAACAGAAGTAAGAGTGAGAAAGAAGTATTTAAAAGTTACACATACGTATTTAAGTTAATAAGGAAGCAAACGCGTCTCTTTAATAACTAATCAAGCGGCATATTTTAACTAAATAATTCACTTCCAAAACACTGATTATACTAAATATAAGCCGAGAAATGTATGTAGTTTAATTAGCTGAAGGATAAATTTCATAGTTCTATCTCCGAGATTTTTCATTTGTATCATTAAGTTTTTTTTTTTTTTTACCTGGTTGATACCTTTACAAAATAAAATATTCTTTAAGGGTTTTAATATGATTCGATCGTTCATTTGATGTTGATCCGTTTATTAGCTTTGGCGCTTTGGGTTTTTAGGGCGCATCAAAAACTGTGAACAAAGAATTTCACGAACAGCATTTGAATCGCAGTAATTATGTGATGTGGCATAAAAAAACCCGACAAAGTGCGAGTCTAACTCGCGCACGAAGGGTTCCGTACCATTATCTATAAAAACGGCAAAAAAAAAAAAAAACCATGTCTGTTGTATGGGAGCCCCACTTAAATATTTATTTTATTCTGTTTTAGTATTTCTTGTTATAGCGGCAACAGAAATACATCATTTGTGAATTTTTTTTTCTGTTTTCACGTTTATTGTAAGGGAGCCCCCTTAAATATTTGTTTTATTTTAATTTAATAATTTATTTTTAAATTGAAATTAGAATAAACACTTTTGGAAAATGGTAATGTATCGGTGGGGTGTTATATATTTGCATTATATTCACGTATATTATTATTATATTTTTTTTCATGGATATTTTATGTACTTAGGTTAACAAATTATTCAAACATGTTTGAGAGATCACTGCTTATAGTCATGAATTAATAATTACTAAAACATTTTGCTCTGCTTTATTGTTAATATCACTTACGTAAAAATAAAGTGTATAACATACGAGCTTATCATCCAGAGAAGACTTGTTTCGGTTGACCTTTAGCGTAAAATTCTTAAACCACAGAATTCACCGGCCCCCCCTGGAAATCCTACAGATTTGCGCCCATGCTTACCGGGATATTCACGCTTTTTTGTTGTCCCAGTACCTCCAATAGTTAAAATTATTTCTAAACCATTCCCTGATTGGTTTTCTAGTATTAACTGTCCACATTAATAAGCATAATAAAAATAAATAAAGTACAATTATTAAATGTTTTATAATTTTTCCGTGCTTATGCTTCAAGGATATATTAATTAAAATATAAAATCGTACCCGTTTTCGTTATAACTATTCAGTTTTTCCCGAAAAACATATTTCATAAGTAGTGTGAAATAGAGAAGTTTGAGACAGGCTTCGGGCTAAATAGCAAGGATAAGGATAATGACCTGCCGCCATCTTTGATAACCTTTGAACTTGACCTTGTCCGCCATTTTGAATTCCACCATCTTAGATTCTAGAACTTTCCTACATTTATATTCCACCATTTTATTTTCTAGTAGCTTGCGGCATTTAGAATGATGACATTTCCAACATCTAAAAATCCGCCATTTTGTATTCTAGAACCTAAGCCATTTTTAATTCAGAGATCACGCTCGCCATATAAAAATCTGTGGTTATTATTAAAAAAACGAAAAAAAATATTTAAAAGAAAATTATTTAAAAACTATTTTTAATAAAATTGTAATAAAAATACGCACTTACATCATCCAGATGAAGCCATTGTAGCCAGATGGAGCCAAATGTAGGTGGAGCCATTATAGCCAGATTGAGCCAAATACAAATGGAGCCATTGTAACTAGATGCTTCCGTATCCTACCATATATTGACGATTATATTCTGATGGTAATCGAATCCTATCAATGCTATCCCACTGCTGTGATCGTTTTCACTGATGTGATAATATTCTACTGATGGGATCGTATCTTATCGTATCCTACTGAATTGAAATTTCGTCCAAATGTGTGTCCTTTTCATTGAATGTGTGTACAATGTATGTTCTGGATGTCGATTGTGTGTCCAACGATGTTTCCATTTTGTGGAATGTGTGTACTATGTGTGTCCTAGATGACGAAAGTGTATTCAACTGTGTTCTATTTGATGAAAGTGTGTTGAACTCTGTCTCCTAGATAAGGAAAGTGGGTGCAATATGTGTCCTAGATGATGAAAGAGTGTCCAACTGTGTTTCCTAGATGATGAGAGTGTGTCCTACTGTGTTGCCTAGATGTCGAGAGTGTGTCCAACTGTGCATCCTGAATGACAAATGTATGTTCAAATATGAGTCATAAATGATGAAAGTGTGTCCAACTGGGTATATTTTTTTTTGAAGCTTTGGAGTCAAGTTTTGACATGGATTGAAGATTTTCTGTTTCAAGAACTCTAGGTCCTGTAGTAAGTTTAAAACATTCATGGACACTTTGTCCTTTAGTATTCATAGATGCATTTAGTTTTGATCACCGTGGGACTTACTGTTCGAATCTGACAAGTTAATCAAAATTTAATATACAATAAACTATTATATTTAAAAAAAAATACTGAAAAATGTTTGTTTTTTATTAATGTATTAATGAAAAAGGTCCTAGTTTGGACTCAGATATTATATAAGTGTGCCGTTAATTTGTAAATTCGACACAATATATTTTAAATTTTTATTATGATTTTAAATTTTTGTGTAGAAATTTTATTTGCCCTACTATAGTGTAATTTTAATTTGTTAGTCCGGTGTACTCCTCTGAGTTAAACTTTGTCTCAGTGCTCTGGAGCCCCTTTCCCATCGGCGTATCGGATATTCTGCTGGCCTAATCACTGACTGGCAGACCGCTTACCATTTCCCCCGCCTTCAGTCACGCCTCAAGCCTGTAATATTATTTCCCTTCGTGACCCTAACTGCCTAAGCAAGCCTGTAGCTTGCAGGCGACCAGTTCGCAGAGACGAGCTGAGATTCGCCTTTTTCATCACATCGTAGTGTTATATTCGCCCCTCTGTAGCCACGACGGGGCGTAGTTTCCCACCAACGTTGCATTTTACCCCCACCTCCCCCCCTTCTCAGTTCCAAGTAAGACCAATGACCGGTCGTAACCCCCTGGGGACCGGTGACCGTTCTCTAGGTCTGCCGCGCAAAAACGAAGGCGCCAGAACTGACAGCAAACACTACCTAGCGACTAAGTCGCGAACTTCTCCGCTTGCCTACCCTGTAAGGCACCAGAGAGCAGCACCACTCTCCCTTGAGTTATATGGACGCCAGGCGCGAGTCGATTCTTTTTAACTCAGCCTCCTCCGATAGAGTTCTCTACGGTCGCCCAGTGTGGCCAACTTCAAGACTCCTGCTAGAGTTTTTTTTTCCGCCCGGATTCGGGCAAGTTCGGTATTTTTCGGCGGCCCAGACACCCCCCCTTTCCACCTGTTAGCGCCGGCGGCTCTTTTAATTACGAAACACAGACTGCTGCGACACACAGATCAACTCGCGTCGCGGCTGCAGACAGACCTCCTTCGAGTATCGGCGAATCGGGTAGATTTCATCCGACCGTTAACGAATATGTAGTCGCCTTGTATAAGGGATGCTATCCCTCAAGTCCATTTTAGTAGATTAGTCTGTCTGCATAGTTTAGTTATTTGCCTTAGAAATTTTTCTCTTTGAAATTTATTATTATGAAGAAATCATCCGCGTCCTGCCGCGCAATTCGCGAGCTCCCGAGCCTGGCTGACTCCACGACTGCAGCGTGCTGGGCAACTCCCCTGTTTTGGTGAGTGATAATTCGCGAACCCTCCTTTTTCCCTTTAAATTTTTTTCCGGGCATTTTCTGCCCCATTGACTGCCTGTATACAAGTTCTAATCAGTTTTGATTTGGACTGTTGCAGACAGGGTTCGATGACGGGGAGAGATTGATTGGTCTCATCTCGTGACCACCCCCCCCTTTTTTGTTCCGTGGGTCACATTCGAAGAAACGCTTCTACTACCCGACGTGATTGTTTGAAGACCCCGGGTGGTAATGTAATTTCAACATTTCCCCTTTACCTAGCGACGAACTATCTCAACCGGATGACCAACCCACCAGCGACCAGTGTTTTTCTCAAGAAAATGTAAAACGAATAGAACTAATTATCAATGTAATCATCGGATCCATCCACTCATAATGCAAATGTTTACATTTCAAACTAAGAATGTAAATTAGTTTAAGTAAGCGCTGGCCAGCCCCAATTTCGTGTTCCTTTTGTTAATCTTGGAAAATTGTTAAATCTTTTGTATGTATGTTAAAATAATTGAAACATGATATTCATCAGGGCAAATAAAACAGGGAAACTATAGATCAAGTTAATCGTGTAGTTTTTATTTTATTGATTATAACGATCCCCCAACTTACCCTTTGCTTCTTACAGGAAGTTCCTAAATTGTGTTTGTTCCCACCTCGTGTCGCCTCTGGTAAATCATTTCATTTAACGTATTTTTTTTTCCAGCTTGTTTCCAAAGCTCTTTTAATTAATTCCAAATAATTCTATTTTGAGGCACGAGGGGTGTTACAACTTGGTAGCAGAGCATGGTTACCTTGGTCTATAGGCATACCTGAATAATATAAGTATACCTAAACTAAAAATAAAAGTACAAAATTTTTTAGTTTAATTAATTTTTGATAATAGCAATTTTGTAATAATATTGTAAACTGATCGCTGGTACACCCCCTAGTTATAATGAGTTAAATTTTTAAAATTTATATTGAGTTTTAAATTCCCGTGCGGACTTAGGTAGCGCGTAGCGCGCAAGACGTCTTTCAGCCAGCCAGCTGACCTTCCCCCCCCCCCATCGCGCGTCCCCGGACGTGACAGGCACAAGGTCACAGTCACCCCTCCCCCCCTTTTCTCCTCGCCCGACGGCCGAGGGCCGTGGCGTCTGTTGACAGCTGTAATCTTGCCATGCGTGCGTGATAGCACGTCGCCTACCACCCCCCCCCCCTTTGTTCACGCAGGTCCCAGAGGTCGCTTACCTCTGAGAGCGACGCCGACAGGCATACCAACTCATTCGTCTGCCGGCAAAAATAGTTAACTTTCTGTATTCTGGGCACATACTTCCGACCCGTCGGAGCAACTACGATATTATTAAGCTAAGCTAAGTTAAATTAAGAGTGTCTTGTGTAGAATTTAATGTACTGTTTCAACCATGGTTGGTTGGCCAATCAACGTAAATTTTTGTATATGCTTTGCTGTCCTCGTAAGACTGGGCCAAGCCCCACCTACGAAAGGGACACAATGCTCACGCCGGAGTATCTCCTCCGTGACGAGCTGGAGTATGAACTCCGATTTCGAGGGTTGTCAAGCCTCGGTGACGTGGCCACGCTCCGGAAAAGATTCCGAGCTGCGTGTGCCGAGGAAATTCAACCACAAGTCACTAATCTCGCTGACTTGGACTTTTTGGAGGAATTTAACTGTGTTTGTAGTAAATTTCAGGAACTCCACAGTTATACTAATTCTGTACGAAACGAGACAAATAGAAACAACATCTTACGTGCGCTAACTCACTTGAGTCATATTGGCACGAGATTTACCAACCTCACAATACTAGCCACCAAAAAATTAAATGGGATCTACCAAAAGGAGATCGAGAAATGTAGGCAACAGATTCCTGGTCTAAATTTCCAATTGCGGAGCAAACTAGCCACAATCGACCAAAGAACACTTGAACCCGTAGAGGCAGTGGCAGGAGGAGTAACTGACAGTCAAGTACAGGAACCCCTAAAACAAATGCACACTGGAGGCAGCCCAGTCCCTACCCCACCTCTTTCACCCTCCCCAACACCCTCACCCCCCTTGACATCACGTCGCCGGGCATTGACTTCGACATTCACACCATCTCATTTTCCATCTGCGACTGTCATGGCGACGAGTACTCACCCGAGCACCAATGTCACCTTCGCCTATCCTACGCATTCGCTCTCAGCTCATCCTGTTTACATGCCCCAACCCATATACCTACCCTCCACCTCACCCGCCATTTTCAACCCCTATCATGAATTCCGGTCAGCCTTCACATCCCTCCATACCTCCCCGGAAGCCCTTCCAACCTCCTCGGCCAGTGGAAGGTCAGTTTCGCCACTGACAGCCTTTCCTTCCACCCTGGCAGCTACGCTACCACAACCAGCCCCTGTGCACCCTGGTGGCAGGATTGAATCACAACTTCCTTACCCCAGCCCCACCACCACATACCTGCCATTGGGCCCGCAGGTATACCAACTTCAAAACCAAACTCAACCTCCGCCAGTCACACCTCACGCCTCTAATCTAGCACCGAACCCAGTACCTGTGGTTCCTACCTTCAATCAAACAACTGGAGGTAGTTTTTACGCCAAGATACCTAATCCCGTCGAAAGACTGCTGGCTAATTTTCAGGAAACCACAGGGTTGGAGCCCAAGAGTCTAATCGACTTCCTAAAGAACTTGTTCAAAATTAAACAAAAGGCAAACCTTCCAGACAGGGAACTCCTAGAAGTTATTTTCCCCTTCACACAACCACCCTTGAGCGAGCGAGTGACGCTCGCCATTGAACAAAATTATTCTTTTGACCAATTTCATGAGGACATTCTAAATTATTTTATTCCAGCCCGTTTGATGACCAACATCAGGTTGGAATGGTACAACAGGCTACAACAAAGGAATGAAGCCTTGCCTAATTACATAGCAGACATCAAACTAGCCGCTCAAATTCTTCGGTTGCGAGTATCTGAGAGTGAGATAGTCTCAAACATCCTAGATGGAATTAACCCGCAGGAACGATCGCGATCAGTTTTTCAGGCCCGACCACAAAATTTTGCCGAGCTTGATCGCTTGTGCATCTCCAACACGAATGTAGAATACGCAGACCACCAGCGAAATAGAGAAGCTAATGTCTACGCCCACAACAATACCAGAGTAACAGAAAATAAACAGCAGTATTATAACAAAAATTCGCAACACAAAAACAGCAATGAACAAGTCGCTAAGCCTCAAAATAAAGAGGAACGGATACCTGTCTGCAGGTACTGCAAAAGACCCGGGCACTATATTGAACAGGGTCGCGCAAAAAACTATCGCCCAAACTATCAAAATTCGCGTGATTCAAAAAACGTGTAAATCGCTGGCCAGAAAGAATTCTTTCTGAGCCAGCCGCCAAAACAACAGTTAGAAATTTTTCCCTTCACACCGAACCTAATGCCAAACCCGACCAAAAGTTTCAACAGAACACCGCTTCCCCACACATAGGAAAAAATAAAAGAAGAAAACAGAAACAAAGGCGAGCTAAGAAAGACAAAGCTCGTCAAGACAAGCAAACGGAAAACTGTAACACGCTTAGGACTATGTGCAGACAATGTAATTGTCCGCGAACCACGGACAAAAGAACATGTCATAATATTCTAGCTAATATACCCACAGTTTTGCCCTACGCCAACACAATAATTGGAAAACAAGAAGTTCCAGGGCTAATAGATACTGGATCCGTGCGATCATTCGTGTCAGGTCAGCTATTCAGGAAATTACAACAAGACCGTTTGATTCAAAAGGTAGAGCCAATAAAAATAAAATGTTTTACAGCTGCTGAACAGCCTTTGAAGGTAAATCGTATTGTTTTTGTTAAAGTAAAAATCGATTTGTTTTCTTGGTCTTTCCCATTCTTAGTAGCAGATGATTTGGCCACAGATTTAATTTTTGGTTCCGATTTTATTGCAAAAACAGGCATGATAATTGATTTGAAAGCACGAAGAATTCACTTTAAATTTAACAACCAAGTTTTTGTTTCTTTTGTGTCACCAGACGCAAAATGTAAGAGCAAAGTAAATGCCATTCACACAGAGGCTAAATGTGATAATAACATTTCACTAACCCCTCTTAACTTTGAACAGAAACGAGAAATAGAGAAGTTATGCAGTAACTTTCCCGACGTTTTGAGTGAAAAATTAGGGCGTACCCATCTCACCCAATATGAAATTAAGCTTTTGGACAAAACCCCAGTTAGGTGTCAACCTTACCAATTATTAGGACCTAAAATGCAGATAATGCGGGATCACATACAAAATTTATTAGACAAAGATGTTATCGAACCTTCCACTTCCAGTTTCGCCTCCCCGGCATTTTTAGTACCCAAGGACCAAGGCCAAGGTCACCGCATGGTGGTCGATTTCCGCCGCGTAAATCGGCAAATTGAAGTAGAGATGACGCCATTACCAGACCTAAATTCGGCATGTCACTGGTTCAGTAAAGCCAAATTTTTCAGCGTCTTTGACCTAAATTCGGCCTATCATCAAATACCACTAACACCAGAGTCAAAACACGTCACAAGTTTCTGCGTTCCGTGGAATCTGTATCAATACAAGGTAGTACCCTTTGGCCTAGCCACAGGCGCCCAAGTGTTAACACGCCTTCTAGACCAAATTTTCGGCGATCTGAAATTCAAATTTGTGTTTAATTATCTTGATGACGTTGTTGTTTATTCAGAATCCTTTGAAGAGCATATGGCTCATTTGCAAGAAGTCTTTAAGCGCCTACGTAAATCCGGACTCACTGTTAATACAAAGAAGGTGAAATTTGCAGTGCAGGAAATTTCTTTCCTCGGACACCTGATTTCAAGTCGAGGAGTAACCATTGACCCTAATCGCACACAAGCGATAAAGGATTTCCAACCCCCTAAAGATGCTAAGGGCATTTCCAGGTTTATTGGCATGGCAAATTTTTACGCCAAATTCATACCCAATTTTGCTGAGCATGCAGCACCACTGAATGCTCTACGTAAAAAAAATTCCGTTTTCAATTGGGGTCCAGAACAGGACAAAGCTTTTGATTTTCTAAAACATGCAATAGCTAGCCCTCCAGTACTTAGAATGGCTGATTTCAGTAAACCTTTTATTTTGCAAACCGATGCATCCAGTGTGGCCATTGGGGCCGTGTTGTCACAAGAATTCGATGGCTGCAGGCAACCAATAGCTTTCGCCTCCCGCACCCTAACACACCAGGAGAGGAAAGCCTCCTCGGTATACGAACTTGAGTGCCTTGCCGTAGTTTTCGGCATAGATAAGTTCCGGCCCTATTTGGAACACAAAGAATTTCTGCTGGAAACCGATAATCAGGCCCTTGCTTGGCTTTTGGCTCACCCCAAGCAATTAGGCAAATTAGGACGCTGGATTGTCAAGATAGCTTCTCTGAAATTTCAAATCCAACATATTCGTGGTTCACAGAACATCGTGGCAGATACTCTTTCTCGAATGTTCGAGAATCCTTCCAACTCCGAGATTCAGGAAAACAATCCTATGTCCTGCCACGCATTATTAACAGATTTTCCTCTAGCATTTTCCGACATACAATCAAATCAAAATTCTGACCCACAATTGTCCGACATAATTAACCAAATAAAATCAGGCTCACCTCCAAAATATTACAAACTTTCAAAAGGCATACTTTACCGAAGGACACAACAAGCAAAAAATTTCAGAATAGCCCTACCTCAGAATCTCAGGGACATGGTTTTTCAATATTACCACTCGTCACCTTTGGGCGCACACTTAGGAATTTTCAAAACAATTGAAAACATTCGCAGGAATTTTATCTGGGACGGAATGCACAAGGATATAACGCAAAGGGTGAAATTGTGCAAATTATGTGCATTGAGTAAACCTGCGCAGCAGACCCAGTTCAGCTATTTAAGTTCTGACGTGGCCGAAAGGCCCATGCAGAAGCTTTTCATAGATTTTGTGGGACCCTTCCCAAGGTCAAAAGACGGAAATTCGATGCTTCTAGTATGCGTAGATGCATTCTCAAAATTTGTGTGGCTAATCCCTGTTAGAAGAGCCACGGCCGAAATCACCATTCGAGCCCTACAAAATTATATTTTCAAAATATCCGGGGTACCTTCCATTATTGTTTCCGATAATGCCACAAACTTTAAATCGACTCAGTTCAAAAACATGTGTTTTTCACACGGCATTCAGCACGTGACCACGACTCCCTACTACCCCCAGCCTTCGCATGCGGAGCGTTTCAACCGAAACCTCCGGTCTGCCTTGATAGCATTCCATGCGAACTCGCAGGATAGGTGGGATTCCAATCTCGTGTGGTTGCAAATGGCTTTCAACTCCGCCAGACATGAGAGTCACAAAGCAACACCGTTTGAACTCATGTTTACGTACCAGCCCAACACCCCACTCTCTAATCAATGGACGTTAAAAGAGTTACTACCAGACGACCCCAGGAACATTAAGGAAGTCTGGAGTAGAGCTCGTAAAAACCTGAACTTGGCCCACGAGGCAAGCAGGCAAAAATATAACAAGAAACGCTATCCCAATCCCTACAGAGTAGGAGATTTAGTGTTGTGCAGAGCACACACACTCAGCAAGGCGATCGACAAGAGGTCAGCCAAGCTTTCATATCGTTGGAATGGCCCCTGGCAGATCCAGCGATACCTCACGCCAGTCACGGTCGCGTTAGCCGACCCCAGTTCCGGCGAATATCGCGCGCGCGCGCACATTTCTCAGTTGAAGAAAGTACACCCCAACCTAAAATGAGGGCACTCTTCACTGTGTTTCTTTCTACAAGGAACAGCGTTCCTACTACGGCATGCCATACTCAACCAACGTGTTGATATAACAAAAAACCTAGGTAATAATTATAGGTAATATAAAAAATCCATGGTACTAGTTTATAAGAAATTTAGGTTAAGAAGTGTTACATTAAGTTGTCTAGTTTATAGGGGCGCCCCTAATTCAATAAGTTATCTGTAAGTTTTAGCCGTTATTTAGACACGTAAGAATTGTTAGCCATTGTAAGTAGTTTACTACAGTAGATCCTGGTACAGGGTAAGTTTATGGAACCCAGGTTTTTGGTGGCTCAAGTGGGCCACCCTGACTCCGTCTTTCAGGGGGGAAGTATGTGCCGTTAATTTGTAAATTCGACACAATATATTTTAAATTTTTATTATGATTTTAAATTTTTGTGTAGAAATTTTATTTGCCCTACTATAGTGTAATTTTAATTTGTTAGTCCGGTGTACTCCTCTGAGTTAAACTTTGTCTCAGTGCTCTGGAGCCCCTTTCCCATCGGCGTATCGGATATTCTGCTGGCCTAATCACTGACTGGCAGACCGCTTACCATTTCCCCCGCCTTCAGTCACGCCTCAAGCCTGTAATATTATTTCCCTTCGTGACCCTAACTGCCTAAGCAAGCCTGTAGCTTGCAGGCGACCAGTTCGCAGAGACGAGCTGAGATTCGCCTTTTTCATCACATCGTAGTGTTATATTCGCCCCTCTGTAGCCACGACGGGGCGTAGTTTCCCACCAACGTTGCATTTTACCCCCACCTCCCCCCCTTCTCAGTTCCAAGTAAGACCAATGACCGGTCGTAACCCCCTGGGGACCGGTGACCGTTCTCTAGGTCTGCCGCGCAAAAACGAAGGCGCCAGAACTGACAGCAAACACTACCTAGCGACTAAGTCGCGAACTTCTCCGCTTGCCTACCCTCTAAGGCACCAGAGAGCAGCACCGCTCTCCCTTGAGTTATATGGACGCCAGGCGCGAGTCGATTCTTTTTAACTCAGCCTCCTCCGATAGAGTTCTCTACGGTCGCCCAGTGTGGCCAACTTCAAGACTCCTGCTAGAGTTTTTTTTCCGCCCGGATTCGGGCAAGTTCGGTATTTTTCGGCGGCCCAGACACCCCCCCTTTCCACCTGTTAGCGCCGGCGGCTCTTTTAATTACGAAACGCGGACTGCTGCGACACACAGATCAACTCGCGTCGCGGCTGCAGACAGACCTCCTTCGAGTATCGGCGAATCGGGTAGATTTCATCCAACCGTTAACGAATATGTAGTCGCCTTGTATAAGGGATGCTATCCCTCAAGTCCATTTTAGTAGATTAGTCTGTCTGCATAGTTTAGTTATTTGCCTTAGAAATTTTTCTCTTTGAAATTTATTATTATGAAGAAATCATCCGCGTCCTGCCGCGCAATTCGCGAGCTCCCGAGCCTGGCTGACTCCACGACTGCAGCGTGCTGGGCAACTCCCCTGTTTTGGTGAGTGATAATTCGCGAACCCTCCTTTTTCCCTTTAAATTTTTTTCCGGGCATTTTCTGCCCCATTGACTGCCTGTATACAAGTTCTAATCAGTTTTGATTTGGACTGTTGCAGACAGGGTTCGATGACGGGGAGAGATTGATTGGTCTCATCTCGTGACCACCCCCCCCTTTTTTGTTCCGTGGGTCACATTCGAAGAAACGCTTCTACTACCCGACGTGATTGTTTGAAGACCCCGGGTGGTAATGTAATTTCAACATTTCCCCTTTACCTAGCGACGAACTATCTCAACCGGATGACCAACCCACCAGCGACCAGTGTTTTTCTCAAGAAAATGTAAAACGAATAGAACTAATTATCAATGTAATCATCGAATCCATCCACTCATAATGCAAATATTTATATTTCAAACTAAGAATGTAAATTAGTTTAAGTAAGCGCTGGCCAGCCCCAATTTCGTGTTCCTTTTGTTAATCTTGGAAAATTGTTAAATCTTTTGTATGTATGTTAAAATAATTGAAACATGATATTCATCAGGGCAAATAAAACAGGGAAACTATAGATCAAGTTAATCGTGTAGTTTTTATTTTATTGATTATAACGATCCCCCAACTTACCCTTTGCTTCTTACAGGAAGTTCCTAAATTGTGTTTGTTCCCACCTCGTGTCGCCTCTGGTAAATCATTTCATTTAACGTATTTTTTTTTCCAGCTTGTTTCCAAGGCTCTTTTAATTAATTCCAAATAATTCTATTTTGAGGCACGAGGGGTGTTACATAAGTCACTGAGCGTATACAAGTGAGTTCCAGGTGGCGGGGCCATAGTTTATTTGTATCTTTGGTGGAGTGTGGATCGTTTGGTTTGTCTAGTTTGGTGCGTTAGTTCGGTGACCATTCTTGAGAACTCCATGGCTTCCATACCATCAACTGCAGGTACTTCAATTATCAAAGCATTATCAACTGGCAATGTCCCTTCATCATTTTTTTTCTATGGAAATAACATAAACATGAATGTGTGTGAGTGTGTAATACGCGATTATAACTCTGTATGTGTTACATACCAGTGCAACATGCGTTATAGTCGGTTTATCCATTATGAAAACTCTAAAAGGCATGTTAAGTACAATGATCCGTGGCATGGTCTTTACGAACATGTGCAATGAAAAGCGTCATAAAATATATACCTTTGTCCATTTAACGCTTGAGTCAACTCTTTGCTGTTTATAAAATGAGGTCAAACATGCTGTCGTACTGATCATCTAAAAAATCACGACAAAATATTCAAAGCTAAAAACTTAAAAGCCAATTGCTCCACAGTATCACGTTGCTTTCGGGCGTGGATACATACATGGCTTATTTTCAGTGTCATTCTTAGTCAGCTTTTTTTTTTGTGGAAAAGCGAGACCAGACTCTCCTGAACGTTTTTCAACAGTGTTAATCCTTCCTCGGACTTGATAGCTGCAGTAGCATATGCGACGAAGACCTTGATGGCATCCGTACCATCGGTAGTTGCAACTTCTGTGATTCTGTCTGACTTATCACCTAAAAAAAACAGTACTGTCAACTCCATCATAAACAGAGATCCTGCCGCCGAGCATGGATATTTCGGTGGAAGGAGTACAATGTCACCGGGAATGCTAGAGGAGACTTTAGCGAGTGCAGTTACGCCATCTGAAAGGACTTGACGCCTACAGTACCGACAATGCCACCGACCTCATCATCTACCAATACTGTTGTGCTATCATCCCATATGCTTGTGTGCTGCCGCATCTATTGCGATAAGACTTTTGTTCATTTTTCAATAGTAATAATCATGAAGCATATTGCTAAAAAAAAATGTGGCTCTAGTGCGGTATAGGTGTGATAGATGCGGTAATCTAGTGTCCCCGAAAAGATACATTAAAAAGACATGCCAATTCATGCCAAGGTTTGGTTTCAAACGGACGTGGTATTAAATGAAATATGTTGACGATGCGTGAGTTATGATTTTGTAGTACAGTATAATTTACATAAGTTATAAAGTTTTTTTGGTAATTTTTGTGGAATATTTCCGAATTTCTAGATTAATAATCACAGATTTTCAATATGGTTTACAAAATGGCCGAAAAGATGTTGGAAGTGACAATAGTTGACTGTCTCGTAATAACTACTACTACTGCACTCTAGTGGGCAAATAGTAAACTAATTTGGAGGCAGCGAAATCTGACAGATAAAAACAATATTGCCGATCCAAGATGGCCACCGTGATGTATTTTTGACTGGCAAAGATATATGTCTTGCTAGTAGTTGTGGGGGGCCGTCTCCTGGTAGCCTCGATGGAGGAAGGACCCGTCGCCAATTTTTTTTCCATCAATGAGTTTAAACTGACTTAATTCCGTTTTTATTAAATTTTTATTAAAAATTATAAATACACTTTTTATAAATGTTAAAATTTTTCCGATTTTCTGGTTGATAATAATAGTTTTTCAATTTGGTGGATGTGATTTCATAATTCAAAATGGCGAATTTTCTAGCATACAAGATAGCGTATTCCAAGATGGTGAACGTGACGTCATAATTAAAATGGGTGAAGGTTCAAGAAAAAAAATATGGAATTAAAAATGGTGGCTTGTTCTAGTATCTAAAGTAGCGTAATTAAAAATGGCAGACGATGTCAAGGTCATGGTCAAAGGTCAATGTCAGGGTAAAAGGTTTAGGGTCATGGTTAAAGGTCAAGGACAAAGATCATCCAAGAAGGCGATAGGTCATTGACACGCTCCCTTCTCCCTATCCTGAAGCCTGTCCCAGTCTTCTCTATTTCACACTACTTGCATATATGCAAAAATAATCATAGCCATGTGTAGTATAAAATTACAATATCTTTATTTTAGTATTACGAACTATTTATTGTCTACTGGTTTCCTAAGGAGTATTTTCTTAAAGTACAGAAACTCTTTCTGTGTACAACTACAGTAAATATTACCAATGAAATTATTAAACTCAATTGGAGTAATATCTTTGTTAAGTAATCTAGTAAATCTATTAAATGAATGCATTTTTACATTTCTCTCAAAGTCTATGAATATATATATATGTTTTGATAATACAAACTGATGCTATATACCAGATAGATGAAACTCGCCTTTTCTACTTTAAAAAATAAATATTTATTCATAATTATTACTGCACATTATCGAGAAACCTACTATTATGGATACGAGTTTTAAAATAAATTGTACGAAAGCACGTCTTGTTGTCTATTAACAATTAAGTCCAGTATTTTCGCGTATTATTTAATTTTGAAACTAATTATTGGTTTTATATTACATATAATTGAAAGAACTAAAAAACTTGTAAAAACTAAAAATATTAGGATTAATTTAAACACAACATTTTCTCGTGCATTCCGTCTAATCACATGTTTCTACGGCAAGAAGCTTACGAACTAAGCTCTCTTCCATAATGACCCGGAAACGTCAAACTGAAACGGAAGTGTAATACATTTACGTCTCACTATCCGTCTGTCACTTCCGTAGTAAACGGAAACGTAATATCTGGCAAACTATTTGACATTGATTTTACTTTTACGAAAAAATAATAAAAATTAAAAATAATTTATTTACGAGAAAACAACTCGATTAAGATATGCATTATGTAATAAAAAAAACCTCAAATAAATAATAGAACACTAAATATTTTTTAAACATGAACAAAATTCATATTATTCAAAACTTAAATAATAGTCGTGTCTTATTTTAGTCGTACGGAGTAATGTACGCTTCTCGGTTCGCATGCGTGCCATTGTAGATACTCTGTTACGTGATTTACGTTTCAGCATACGAGATCCGTGCAGGCTTTCCTATCAATTTAGAATGTTAACTTCATAATGTGTTTTTATATCTATTTATATCCATAACAAGAATATGTAAAGAAACGTTTGCGTGATTTTGTTTTGAATGTTGTTGGTGCACCTCAAACCGTGTTTTCAGCGCGCGAACGCGTGGCCATTAGCAACGCCGTCACAGATGTCACTGAAGTAATAATCTTGAACGGCACACGCCGCAGTGAGTACCAACCAGGCGGCTGTAATCCGAAATGACCACGTACACGCGAACCGCGCGAACGTTTCGGCGCCGTCCAATTTTTTCGAGCGCGCTTCTTGGGGCGCGGCGCGCGGCGCTAACCGATTCCAATTTTGAGCCCGTAATCAGAGCCGCGCGGACAGTGGCCGGTATCAATTAGTTTTGGGCAGAGGGGAAAATCAATTCGATTATATGAAGTCTCCCTTCACGTTGGCCATCCTGCTGTAATTTCCCGCTTCATTTACACTTGGGCGGAGGCGGCGGTTAGTCATTGGCATCATCCGCCCACGGCTGCCCCAAACTCACCCCCCCCCCCCCCCACTTCTCAATCGCTCGGCCCCATCAGCCCTGTGACCCTTTTCCAGCGGCGCGCACGTGACATGCCTCGACCAGCTCTCGCAGCGCCAGCGTGTATCGCAGCAGTGCTTCGAGATGTTACCCTGCACCACACTTACAAGATCATTCGTTTATAAACCAAAGAATTATGTTTATTCATATCTATGTCCAGCGGTCCAAACATAGTCGACAAATAGTTATTCAAATCGATATCCATTACTTCAGACAGTAATGATAGTACATTTTAAAGTCACTCACCAATTACTAATTACAGTCACAACCACTAGTTGTTGTTATTGAGGATTAAGGCCAGTAAACATCACAATATACCCATTTTCACGACTATCGGTTGAACGGTGTACGATTTGAAGCTCTGAAGCGCCATCTAGTGTTGGGTTGCCAAAAATTGTAAAACATAAAAACCTTCTTCATTAAAAAAAACTTCGATATGCCAACTTTCATCACGATTGGTCAAACGGTATCGGAATTTATCAACGTTATTCATACCAACATCCAATTATATACACACATATATATATAAATGTAAGTGTTTTTTTAGTTAAAAATCTAAAATCTTAATATATATTACATATTTATTTTTTATATATGTTAGCTATTTGCATTTTTTAGATAATTAGAAAAATAGTTATAATTACAGAGGGACATATATAAAGACATAGCGAGAAAGAGATGTGGTGAGAGATTAATTGTATGTGTGTACCGTCTTAAAATAAATTCGAAGAAATTATGTGCTTTATCTTTTCTTTCTATTCTATTAAAACAGACTGAGCCAAAGCAACGCATGGCCGGTACAACTACATAGTATATAAAAATTGTATGTTGGTATATATGACGTTTATGAACTCTGACACCGTTTGTCCGATAATCATGAAAGTTGTCATCTCTGAGTGTGTTTTTTTTTTTCATTGAGAAGGTTTTGATGCTCTTTATTTTTCTATAACTCGCCACTAGATGGCGCTCAGTGCAGCAACTTCTGTTCAGTTCAAACAATCACCGTGAATATTCGTATATTGTGATTTTTACTGTCCCTAATTCTTTATAACAACAAATAGTGATTGTGACTGTGATAAAATTACATAAAGATTATATAAAACCTATTTATTTTAGGTATATAAAGGTACATAAATAAATACCAGCAGGACACCGTCTGCCCAGTTCTGCTAGTAATATATATATATATATATATATATATATATATATATATATATATATATATATATATATATAATTAGCTTTGGCACGGAGCCACCACAGGAAAATTTTCTAACAGCACAACATTCGTGATATTCGATGGTTGTAGGCCTAATATTTTGGTTAATGAGACATGGAGTCGAAGCGATAATGGTTCTCACCCAGCCTGCGTCATGCGCCATAAGATTCGCTGCTTCATTGTTCTTGATGGTCATAATGGTCATATCGTCTTTAATCCTTTACTTGCTATGGTCATGCCCCAGAGCTAATCAGTATTAAAAAAAAATTTAAATTAACAAAGTAAAGCAATTTGGCAAGCTAAGAAAATTTTTCCTAATTTTATAGGTATTCTTTCAATTTTTCATATGCCTCCACTAAAATTTTGTAGTTGAATTGAAAAAAAAGCCCCATCGTCTCTAAATAAGCCTGAGTAATGCGCCGTATGGCAGAACCTTGGACAAATGGACCGTCACGATCCACACACTCAGCCCGGGCCTGTGTGGCTGGCTCATCGGCCAAGAAGACCATCACAACTTGGAGACGCCACATAGCAAGGCCACGGTTACACGGTTCTTTGAACTACTTCACTAGACTGTGTTCTGTGTTTGACACAGCAACCGGTCCCGCGTATCATGAACAAGTTGCCCCCCCCCCCCCCTATTTTTTCATTTTTCCTCCTTCTTGGGGTTACAACAGGAAGGAAGATTTAGAAATGAGAACGAGTTTTAACGGAGAATGCAATTTTATTTTCAACAATGTCAAACATAACAGATACATTTGACTGACATCATTCCACATGTTCTCTTATTGACTTTTACAACTGGAATTATTATTATTATTATTATTCAAGAACACTGCACTTCGCGGCAAGTGGTGACTGTTAACAAATAAATACAAAAAAAAATTGGTTGTCTGTAAAGTCGATTTACGGACGATATTTTAACGTGACGTCATAATAAAACATTGATGAATTGATTGCATACTTTTATAAATAAAATTGAATCATTTTTATTGTATTATCACTATTTTGTATGGATACAAAGAAGGAGTGAAATGTAATCTACAATTTAATTGATAAATTTACTTTTATTTGCACTCATTAATTCAAATATTTTTATTACTTTAACGAAGAGATTATTTTGACTATTACTTTTATACTTACATGTTTGCTATTTAACTTCTTCCAATCTGTGTTATTCTGTTAAGGATAGGACGATGATAGGAAAAGTAGGAAATGAATGAGAGTGTTTCAAGTTTAATGTGCCTCGAAACAGTCAAATCGATGGTTGTTCCAATCGAGTGGAAGAGAGATAGATGCGGCGCGAGCGTACAATGAGCGTAACGGGACACAGCGTAACAGGACAATGGGTGTTACGGGACACTTTTTCGTGCGTGCAGCCGGCGTTTATCGATTTATTAGACGTTGTCACGTCAAAAATACCCATAGTTGACTTCAAACTTCATGTAGTTAGCAATATGTACCGAAGACCGGAAATAACTTATTTCCCCAGAATTCAACTACTCGTTTCCTTGACATTCAAGATATAAATTAACTATATATACATTTTAACAAGAATACCGGAAAAAAACTCCATGAGGGTTCTTTTCTTCATGAAAAAATATTAGCTGTGTGCCATTTTGGCCCCTGATACAAAGAACAATTCTATTACAAACGACTAAATCTAAACTAATTAACGAAGAGAACAATAAAAGTTATGTCTACAGCTCCAATAATGCTAAAGTTTTGTAAATTAAATTCTGACTGATACGTACTGGTTCTTCACTCGCCTTGAGGTAAATACAGCTCCTGGTTCGGATCCAAAGCGAAGCACCTTTTGCTTCCTGCTCACCTGCCGACTGACACCCACCTTCCCTGCGGTGCTGGAAATTATGTTACAATTGATTTACTTATTGGAAATACAATTTTGCCTGGTCATACTCCCAATAGCAAATATAAATTCCAATACTTTTAGGGTTGGCGGAGAACATGCATTGTGTCATTAGTAAAGTGGCTGAATTCAGTCAGTATATTGTAAATTGATTTATGAGTGAAACAAAAACTCCTTTATTATGGTCTGATATTCATTATGTGATGTTAAATTTATAAATTGAATGGTGTGATAAATGTTAGTAAGGCGTAAAGTTTAGCTTTATAAATAAACTTTGAAGGTTATTAGTTTATCACGGTCACATGGGTGAAAGGTATGTCCACTCACAAGAAACCGATGTCGAACAGTTGCAGCAAACTTTCTTTGCACTAGATATGACAACAAAGCAACAATTTGAAAATTCTTATTCTGTCCAGCACAACTATCTGACCAGAACACTAACTCTTGAACAGGCAGAGCTTTTCTACCAAGCATAAGCACCAAAGTCTTGAGCAGAGCAGTCGCAATCTCACATGACCCACGTTGTGCATCTCCCTCAGTCCAAAGAACCATGAATGCTTCTCCAGTTGATCCAATATGTACACATTCATTATACACCCACAAATGACGCTTGTCAAATGCTTGGGATTGGCTTAGGTGAGGTGTAGGCAATATTTGCTGCAGATCAAATGTTATAGTTTCTTTCTTCTTGCCATCACTCTTTTTGATATCATTCCTCAATTCCTCATACCCTTTATCTGCCTTCTTGACATGCAACTCTTTTTTCGTAAGTAGCTTTTGCTTTTCCAGGTCAGTTAAGTCAGGATTGACCAACATTGCGCAAAATTTGACACAAGAAACACATGTATCACTTCTAGGTGTCCCAAACCCAAGATTAAATTCATGTTAATCTAATAATGAATGTGATTAATGGTAAACCAACGTCGCTGGCTGGTCTTCAGGCCGAGCCCACAGGCGATTCGACACTCGGCGAGGATGTTGCACGAACCTCGACTGGTAACCTCCAGGCCACTGCCACTCGTGCGACCTTGGACACACTCAGTATGTCTCGCATCAGTTATAGTTGTACCTTCTCGATTATTACTGTCACTTTCAGGAAGATTCCCCTCGGAATAAACCAGGAACACGCGTGCGATGTCAGTCTCTTATGCACACACGCACCCCACAGTTGACCGACTTGCCCATTTATGTAATGTTCACAGTGTGTTATTTACACATACCCGTATTGCACTCACTTAATCCACCAACTCGCTTCCACCTTACTCGATCGACGACTTTAAGTCTTCAGTCGTCGAGCGAGTAGTTACAGACATACCCCGGATACTCTACACACCGAGTACTCTCGAGATACTGGTGAGAAAATTTTTTCGTGTGTTGGTCTCTGAGCGAGTTCACTGCTCGTTGAGCGAGTTGCCTTCTTGCTAGTCGCCGGGCGAATCCTCGTGGCTCAGCGTGTGCTACTTTCTCCAGTCGTAGGGGCCTTGTTTGTTCCCAAGAAATGTGGAGATGTCTCTCACCCTCACAGAGGTTATCTCCGCACTTGTCGACTGCTGTGGCCTCGAGCACCGTGACGTCTGCTGTCTGAGCGGCGGGCAGGTCTTCTTCAGGCTCTTGCTTGAACAACTCTCGAGGGAGTATGTACACTCACTCGGGGACAACGAACTTCGAAGGCCAGAACCGACCGGAACAATCTTCCATAGTCTGACTCCTCACCCCCACCCTCCCTCTTCCCAATTCCCTCCACGAGTGATGACGTGCTGTTACGTCCGTTCACGTGTAATGACGTCAAACCAAGTCGCGGTTGATTACCCCTTCAAACAAAACTGCACGCATCTTGGCAAGCAACAGTGTTAGGCGGTCGGTCTGCCACCAGGGGCTAACTAAAGACAAGCCATGCGGAGTAGGAAGAAGGTTACTTACTGGTGACAGCTTACACCTGTAACAAACATGTGGTTTCATGTAAGTGAACTCCTGCAAAATTGTTGTGAGGTGCTGCAACTAACTATGAATTATACTGAAAACATTTCGACTACAAGAAAATGGGGGGGGGGGGGGGGGGGGACTTGGAAAAAGCCAAAGCCCGGGTTTTATAAGGAAATATTCATCCCAAAGAATTCAAGAAATAATGACTTAGGATTTATACAATTTGGCATGAAATTCTTTAGAAAGCTATGGTTTTATGTATAGTCTATTTGGTTTTGGGCTAGTCGAGGGGAAGCCTACAAGTTCACAGACATGAGAGACACACCCAAACACTTCTGAAGTTATCCAAAGTTTGTCGATTTCTCGTGAAAAAAAAAGAGACAAAATTGCAAGGATATATCAAATTTATGAACACAGAGTATTTTAAATAATGCTAAGCTAACCTATCTTTCATTTTAGTTACGATAACCTGACCTAACATAACTTACCCTGCCGGAAAAAAAAAACTAATTTTTTTTTATTACACTGACCGAACCTATCCTAAACTTTTACTTCGCTTAACTTCGGAACTGTCCAGGTTACGGTTGGTGGCATTCATTCCTGTGAACTGTAGGCTATCCCTTGTTGACGGTTAGGTACTTAGAACACCACAGTTAAAGAAACTAATTGAATAAGTGGTTATGGCTTCCCTGAAGCATTTTCCTGGCAATTTTTTGGGAAAATATGGAAAACCAAAATTAGGATTTCTGGCGCGGTATTCGAACCCGGGTCCTCGGGAATGAGGATTGCAGTGTCATGCTCGACACTACCTCCATCAATCAGGCCTTCACATTACACTTCTCTATTTAGTGTCGGAACACTTATCATTTAAATTAATGTGATATAAGTCGATTTAATGGCAAAAAATGACGAACTAAAAAATTAAACTGACTTACTTTTTCAATAATAAATATGATTAAAATGTTAGACATTTAGCATATCAATAATAATTTATCGTTCCAAGTGTTTCATAGCAATGTATAACTTTTCATTTGCAAATCGTAAGATTAAATTTCATTATAAGGTATAATACATTTTTTCTTATTTATTCAAACGTGTTGGGATATAATCTGCATTATAGCCGGGGTTTAATTTTTGTAAACGGTAAACTCTTTAGGAGCAGTGAACGAAAGTTTTTAATTTTTTCAAGTTTTTACGAACTGACTTAATTACTTTAATTTTATAGGACGATCTGCTATATTTAGTTTACTGAAAACTTTATTAGAGTAGGTAGTAAGTTACGCAAAAACACTGTAATTAATAGAGCTTCTTGCAACAGGGCTATTTAGACCTATACACTTCGCTGC
Source organism: Bacillus rossius redtenbacheri (assembly GCF_032445375.1). Classification (NCBI taxonomy): domain Eukaryota; kingdom Metazoa; phylum Arthropoda; class Insecta; order Phasmatodea; family Bacillidae; genus Bacillus; species Bacillus rossius. The sequence goes on along the minus strand of NC_086336.1, from coordinate 12,533,835 downwards.
TATTTCTAAAACTTTATTCTTTTCCCTAAAATGTATACATCAATTGTCACATTTAATTTCAACACTTGACAGAAGTAACCGTTTAGCCTAAGGGTTCCACGTGTTTAATCATTTTTTACTTCACCGCTTGTAGTGACATAAACACACTGGCGTGTGCGAATTCCAAGTTTTAAATTATGTACACTACCTAAAATTGTCTACATTCTATGCCTTACAAATAATTGCGCAAAAATTGTTTCAGTAAAATGGAATAAATCAACTGCTTGGTCGTAAGTACTGTATAATAGTTACTCCTGTATAATAGTTCCAGTGTGAGATGCTGAGGTACCAGTCCGCCATCTAATGAACTTCCAATCATCACAATTCACAATTTCACAATTAAAATGTATTTATTTCATCACATTAGGTACATTACAATATTGATTATCAAAGTTTTAATACCTAAATTATAATGTACTAGCTTTTACCCGCGGCTTCGCTCGCGTTGATGTCCTTAAATACGTATCAAAGATCATTGCAAAGAAAGTAAAATCACATGGTAATTGTTTTTTTATTGCGTGACTGGGATCATCAGTATTTATAATTTCTAACATACAATTTAGCTTAAAAAACTGAAAACATGCTTTATTGAAATATATTTCACTATTACAAAAAATAAATAATTTTAAATATTAAAATTATAAAATTTCAAAGTATTAACTTATAATTAATTAATTTTTCTTTAAAAGAGCTTAAATCAGAGTATTATTCTAGGATACTCCTGTATACTAGGTTATATGATTTTTTTAATGTTCGGTGCAAATATGTGTAGCTTTCGGGCATTGGACACACGCGAACAGGCTACACATATAGTTGGCCATGGGAAAAGCATGTCTTTTCCAAATGCACCCCTGCTACCTGCAATGTTTGCCCTTGCGCTTTGTTGATGTTAACAGAAAAACTAAGCCTGACGGGAAACTTAACTCTTTTGTATTGGAACGGTAGATCAGTGCTGATAATTGGAATTCGAGGTATGATATCACTTTCCCCTTTACCGAAACCTGTTAAAATAGTTTGTTTTCTTTATAAAGCGTGTTTTTTTAGTTTTTTTAACTATTATTTTTTTAACAGGATAGGAATGTTTGCATCGTGCATGAATGACAGAATGTAAAAACAATAATAGAATCTTAACGGCTTGACAGATTTCAGTGGCGTTGGTTTTGTTGACTCGATATTTTTATTACGGAGACGTGAATGTACAGAAATAGTCAATGCAGTGAATAGTTAAAACTATAGCAATTTTTTTTTTCGTAAAATAAGGGCTTAAAACAAAAAATAAATAATTTTAATAAAATTGGCGGTACATTAATTAAAATCACATAAGAAAGCCTCTACAGTAATCAAAACTTAGAAACTAAATAAATTCCAGTTTAAAGCTGATTATAACTTATTTAAACATTCTTTTTGCAGTTGTGAAGGAAAACTATTGAAATATATGTTGTTTGTAAGACTTGGTTATCATTGAGTTTTATCATGTGGTTTTAATAACTTTGCAGGCTAATGTTTTTTTTTAATATTTGTTTTATATTTTATATTTTATTTTGGTTTTCAAGCTCTTAATTTATAAAAATCTGTTTGCAATTTTTATTAAACTATGAATTGTATTGAATATTTCTGTAAATTATATTATATGCAATGAAAATATCTAGCCGACAAAACAACCCACATCGAATTTCGTCAAGTTTTTCAGATTATATTATTGTTTTTATATTCTCGTCATTGAAGCACGATGCGACCTCTTTAACAATTAGGTTTTAGCTTTTTTTTTAAAGAAAAATATTTTTTTGATATGATGATTATAAGCAGCTTGTAACTATTGAAGGCTGTTTCCATTGCAGTTTTTAATCTATTTTAGAGTTTTATAACAAATCGCTAAGTATTCACGATTGGCTTATGATAAAGAGAAACCACTCATACTCAATTTACTGCAATATAAATCGTGAATATGTACTTTTTTCTATTAAATTTGCATTAAATTGAGTGCATTTTGAAAGGAAATGTTGAAGATTTATTTGGCCTACTATTGAATGTCAATTGCCCTAAATCTACTATCTTACCTTACCAAAAAATATTATAAAGATACGTTTTTCTAAAAGTTAATGTTTCAATGTAAAGTAACTAAAATAATAAAATTGATTTTTTTCCCCCAACGCATACTCCCAACGAAGGATGCTTGCAAGGTTATTCATCAAATCCTAATGTGGAGTGGATTAATATTTAATAGCAAATATTACCTTTTTACGACTTTTACGTTTGTTTGTATGCACTACGCATTGAACGGAAACGGAAAAGAGACAAACGGGGAAAAAAATACTCGAGCGGAAAGCTATAAAGAGGATAAGGATAAAAGGCAAGGCTTCCTAGAAGTGTACAGCCGTACTCGCTACAGGACGCTGTGTGTGTGTGTGTGTGTGTGTGTGGGTGTGTGTGGGTGGGTGGGTGTGTGGATGTGTGTGTGTGTGTGTGCGCGCAGGAAGTGCGACTTGCGAACTTTTACCCGCCAAGATTACCAATGCGCGGCTCGAAGCCTGCCAGTAGCGTTCGTGCCGCTCAGACCTGCTCTAAGGTCGCCAGTCCAATGGAAGGCCCTCTGTTGTTGCATCATCAGTGTTTGTAACAACACTGCATGCGATTGTCAGTGCTCGCACACTGGAATTTTCTTTTGTGAATTGTACAGAAATATTAGCGTAAAATTACAAATACAGATGTATTATTTTAAATTTATACATTTACGGGAAGACAAATGCATCACTACAAAATAGTGGGCTCGGATTCTTACCCGGGCATTTATGCTTAGTGTTATCCAAGAACCGTTCCCTGAATAGCTTTCAACTATTAATGACTCACATTAATAATCATAATAAAACAAACTAAAGTCCAATTATTTATAATAGAAAATCATAGGTCATAGACATACAAGCAGTGAGTGTGTGTCATTTCTCTATGTCTGCCAAACAGTCATACACATAGTAAGGTCTGACATCTTCCTATCCTTCTCCTTGGAGAGACCCGTCCGCTTAGTGGAGCTCGCGGCGGCCAGCGAACTAACGGCGCTAATAACAGTTCAGTTTTGAACTTCTTCAAGAGATGGCAATGCCTTGAATTCCATGCTCGCTTTCGTTTGGGGCGACCCTTTGTCCCGTATGCTTTTATATACCATCCGATTGCGATGAAATTTTGGTGAAATATTATGCGCATGCGCATGAGTAAGTACAACTATTATACAATAGGTGGCGCACGAATTGTCTCAAGAAATGCGTATATTTCATACAAATATTGCAATAGGGACAATATAGGAAACGCATAAGAAATACGCGAGACCATCATTTAATGATGTCAGCGAAATAGTGAGAGATATAGATGCACATATATAGAGATAGAGAGATAAATATATATATAGATGTAGATAAAGCTAAAGAGATATAGGTTTACATATTAAGAGAGATAGAGAGATGCTTTTAATATGTGTACCTACTTCAAACAAAATACAAAACAAAATTGAATGAGGCATTGCAACACATGCCGAACATTAGCTAGATAATGGAATCTTCTCAATATCAGTAATATTTCATTTTTCAACTTTTTTCTTTAGTGCTTTATTGAGTCTAGATTACCTACAGACCATCAATTGTTTAGATATACAGAAGTAAATAACTATACACTGGTAGAACAACGTCTATCGGGTTCTGCCAGTGATATAAATTATTTTGCATCTTGGCATTCAAAGTAAGGAGAAAATTACTGTCTGCATCTGATTTCGAAGAATATCCCGTTCACCCTGTGTTCAACCAAGCAACGCAGGGTACTGCTGCTAGTAATAAATAATTACATCTGCATAAAATTGAAAAAAAGTACATTTAAAATTACCAAAATACCCTTATCGCAAATATGCTAACGCGCTAGGATCAGGCGCTGCCGCCAGAATGCGCTGTTTAACGTGACTCTTGTTTTTTACGACGACTTTCCTATATTGTCCTACTGCAATATTTGACCAGGGCTTATCATTATTGTAAGTACTGCAAACACAAAGATAGTTTGTTGCTCATGTTTAAGAACATCATCATTAAATATCTCATGAACAGATTTTCACAGATTTGAGAAGGCATACGAACATAGTTTTTGATCATAGCCTTTACATAGAAGTAAAAAACAATGTTCAAAATTTTCACACACTAGGGATTTACAAATTCAGACAGATGAAGAAAATTTTACGAAATTTTACCCACCAGTAAGCCATTCTAAGAAGTAAAAGAATGGTAAATTTAATACATGTTTTGAAGGAATCGTTACTGTGGTTTGAACGAGGGAATTTTTTTTTTGTGAAGGCAGTGAATGATATATTTTAGTATAAATGTTAATTACATAAAATTTATACTTTTATTTAATTTACATATATATCTTAAGAGTAAACAGCAAAAATTTCGAAGATAGATTCAGCTAAGCACTTTTAAAACTGGAATTTGTTTCTTGTTATTTCTCTTCCGTATAATTTGGATAGCAATTTAGTGTTTTAAATAAAATCGTTATTATATCAATGCTGTCAACCAGCTCGTGATCACATTAAAATTCTCGATCTTATTAACAAATATTTTGACATAAACAATTAAGATTTTACCATTAACGTTTTATTGTTATATTATTTTTATCAATTTGGTGTTAAGAGTATTGTTACCATTAATGGATACCCGTTATCTTCACTACTCTGTCCATCTTTCTGTTGATAAAAAATGAATAAAATGGCAAGTAGAAAAATTTTAATGTTAATCTTAAGTTGAACCCAAACTACAAATTGCGTAACAATATTTTCGTAATTTTATTTTTGTTGGGTCTCTATGTGAATTTCGTATTTGATAGGAATTTGATGTAGCGTTGACTATATCTTGTAAAGAAGAACACATTATATAAGGTCAGGGGGGGTAATAAGGCCCACTTTCGAAATAAACAGCACCTGTACGTAAAGTAATGAAGTTATAAAAAAATCTTATAAATGAAAGTTCACATTTGTAAAGTACTGCACTTAAATGGAATTAAGATTAATTTCAGCGAGAGGTACAGTTGACATGAAATGAAGGTGAAGACATCGCTGCAAATGGGCTTTATTTCCTGCACTGACATGTAATAAGGCCCACTACATGAAAGGTACATAAAATCAACAAGTTTAATACATGTAATTAAAATAACTTTTTTATATACCTACATATTACATACATACTTTATTGACCAAAAATAGAACATTTTTGTCTTGTAAAATGCGATACATGTAGTTTGTAACCTTATTAAAGTTAAAACTAAAGGTAAGGACCAAATGAAACATTTCTCTAATAAGTGAAACAAAAATTTGACTGAGCAATTACAAAATTAACAGCAAAAAAAATCTTCCTTGTCGTCTTTTGTAAGACCGACACATATCTCATGGACCCAAACCCCACACTTGTTGCAAGCCCGCATGTCAGCCTGGTAGTCTTCTCCGCAAGCAGTGCAGTACCAACTTTGTGTCGTGGTGTCAGATGTTGAAGATTGTACAGTTGCAGTACCAGCTTGTAATAATGGAGTAGTTGCTTTTGAACGAGCAGTAGATCTTCCTGGAGCTAACGAAGATGTTGCAGGTTGATGTAGTGGTGTAACCCCTTCCAACTGGTTTGTGCATGCATCGTTGTCTGGGACAGCTGCGAACAAATTCCTTGATAGTCTTTGAGCTTTATAGTTCACAGCCTTTTTGCGAGGAACTCCACTTGATTTCTTGGCTTTCTTGTGTGGTGTTGGTAAAAGTTCTTGAAATGGTGATTTTGTCATTTCATGTCTGCGTTTATCATGTAGTTTTGCCAACCTTACAGAGAGAGGCGTATCATCATCAGATTCTTTTTCTTCGTTGAATGTGACAGTACTGGGGGCGAAGGCTTCTTCTGGAATCACTTTATAATCGAATGGATAAATTCCTGTCGCACGAAAGCCATTAGCTATGTTGCTCAAAGTCATGGATTTGCTCCACACAGGAGTGAATACTTCAGAGAAAGTATCCTTCGTTAATTTCCTGTCAGGATCTTCTGGGTCTCGGTCCCACCAGTATAGCAGTTCAGCATCCCAATAATGCTCGAAAGGTCGGAAGACTGCTTTGTCTAGTGGCTGTAATTCGTGTGTAGTGTTACTCGGCAAACAAAGCAGAGTTATGGAATGTTCTTCAGCTTTCTCTACAATAGATATGTCCAAATGAGGTTTTGCTCCATCCATGACAAGTAAAGTATCACCCGCAGGTTTGAATTTTGCAAAGTGTTCCAGCCATTGCACAAAAACTTCACTTGTCATTGACCCCTTAGGTGTCATAACCACTTTTGATCCTGGAGGAAGGCCATGTTTGAAAGTCTTTCTGTACCTCTTTCCTTTAAACAATATCATGGGAGGAATCACAGCTCCCATGGCACTAACACATGCAACAGCTGTCACATTCTCAGCATGTTCATGAGAGACAAGATGAACACGTTTGGCTCCCTTGCGTGCAAGAACATTCTGTTGGTGGTGCAATGTCAAGCGAATCCCTTTTTCGTCCATATTAAATATGTTCTGAGGGCGTCCGTTCAGGTTAAGTTGGTTAATGACAGCACCCAGTTTAGTGAAGTAGTCATCAACAATGAATGGGTTCAATTTCTGAGCTCTTGCGGGGTTCAGTGACTGGGCCTTTCTTCTGCACAGACGTGGATGGCGTTTCAAGAAGCCACGAAACCATTCTCTACCAGCTAACTTGTCTTCTTTTTTAAATGGATGTTTGATTCTGTGTGTTTCTACGAATTTGAAAACACACCTACGCATGATTAAGGGCGTTAAAGGAAATCCTATATCAGCAAAACGAACAATCCTCTCTTCCAGATCCTTCTCTTGGTCTGCAGTGAGAATCTTATGGCAACCCAATTTTCTTTCACAGCTCCCAGACTTTAAATGATTTCTTAAAGTTCTGCGAGGTATACCGCAGTGATTTTCAACATACCTTTGAGATTTTCCTTTCCTAAGTAACTGTAAAGCTTCCTCCATCATGCTACGTGTCCAGTTGCCTCTTAGGCCTCGGCATTTCTTACCCATTGTGACAATCTGAAACAAAAATAAAAACGCATTTCTTATGTCAACAATGGATTAAAATCATCCAGTAATGGTGACTGTTTTCTTATGTATTAAAGTAAGGTTAATTTAACTCAGGTAGGTAAGCTCAAAGTTATAAGCTAGAAACAAATAATTTAAACTATTACTTTTCAATCAACATACACCTAATATGGTGCCGGGTGTTTCACTTTCAACACAGAGTTCATAAGAAGTCCATGGCTACCATTATATCTACCTACTTAAAAATAAATTAACATGTAAAAATACCAACAAACCTCTTTCTCTGATTGTATAAACTCCTGACTGACTACTGACAATATATAGTACATACTTGCACCATAGTTCAGCAGTGATTTCATACAAATAAAATAAAAATAACGGTGTTTGGTCCTTGCAGGAAATAAGGCCCACTTATTCTTTCATGAGGGCCATATTTCCTGTAACGTAGACATTTTGGTTTGCGGTTATACCGTCGCTTCCTTTATGTAAATTATAACAACAATCATATCTAGTTTATTGTTAATTCAATACCCAACACATTGCACTAATTCACAAAAATGTAATACATAACTTACAATGAAATAGCATATCACGATTCTAATACAAATTTATAAAAACATCAATGTTCTTACCTTGCTCACCTTGCTTCGTGCGTGCTTCACGCGTAACTAAATCCACCGGGTTCTCGTATACACCGCTAGATGGTAGCCCAGGGTAGGTACATACTGCTTTGCGTTGCAACCTAAATATCTCATCGCTACTATCGATATCAGCTCTCGGGCCTTATTACCTGCTGGGCCTTATTACCCCCCCTGACCTTAATATTTATTTAAGATAACGCAATATTGCATAAGTGCAATATATAGGAACCTATATGACTTTAATTATTAATGAGAGATAAACTAAAGACAATAAATTTTGTACTGTACCTATTAAATTACGTAACGACGGCTAAAAAGTTCTTTACATTTTCTCAATGTCACTACCATACAAGTACTCACGCGAGCAAGTCCACAGCTGTAAAAACGTTAAGAAAGAACAGACTGTATTGCGGGAATTGTACCCGTCTACTTTTATTTCAGATTCGTGCTCGGGATCCACCCCAAGGCAGAGACAGTTGCGTGACAGTGATTAAAGCATCCAATCAGCGTGGCTAGAATTCCACCGACGCTGGAGCACGTGAGAAGGACGAAACGTTCCCGATTCCTCGGGCGCTGTAAGGTGCGTGTGAAATATCCATTGGCCACATTTTAACGTAACTCTTTGTTTACGCATTTTCCACCTTCCCCAATGCGTAATTACTTATACAATAATCTAATTAGTTTAACAAATTGGTTTTAACAATTTCATGCAGAACATCCATTTGTCGTGAAATGACTAACAATGGCTTGTTGGAGCTGATTAAAAAAATCCCGTGTATTTATTTTAAAATCCGTCCAAACTAGTTGGCATGCGTTATACAGTAGTTATACAGGCCGTGTCAGAATTAAAGTACAAAGTTGTGTAGGTACTTGCAACCTATAATTTTTCCCTTTGGCGTACTAGAAACATTCGGGCGTGTACACTATGTGGGGCGAAAATATCGATATTTTGAGTATGATTAAACCATTGCGTATTTTTATGCTAATGACTGAAAAGATAATGAAAATAAAAATCAAACTTACGAACTTTTAGTTCGTACAAATGACCTAAAGCTTAAAAAAAATAATGACAATAAACACCATATTCAAACTTATGTTTAAAATATACAAGATACGTTTATTGGCTTTAAATAGCATCTAAGTACTTCATATAACTTTCTTTATGACAGAAAAGTTATATTTACAAACCATACGCTTCATTTTAAAATTTGCGCATTAGGAGTAACATTTTTGTAATTTTGTTGAAAAATCGGGGTTATGCCATTATACAAACAGAAGCACTAAATCATTTAATTTATAACATACCATAGTTATTAGTAGTTATTAAATATGAGTGAGTTCATCACTCTATTATAAAAGCAGTGGTAAAATTTTATTTTAACATAGTAGTTTGTTTTTGAGAGTCAAATCTATTAAAATTGAAGTTAAACGTCAACGATATATGAAGTTATGAACTATTGATGAATTTATTTATTTTTTTTCACTGGTCAAATGTCTGCTTTAAAAAGCACAAGTATAATAACACTGACGACACAACACTTTCACTTACTAATACTTTAATTTAAACAACTATGGGACAAATATGAGAAAACAATAAATGTCATGTAAAATAAAATTAAAAATTAAGAATAAAGATCACAGTTATGGGTAAAACAAAATACTGACAGAATAATTTATTCCAAAAAAAGATTAAACTTTAAAGTGGCAGAAACCTACGATTCACATTTACTTTCGTACACTCCTGAATTCTTGCCTTCACGTAACCTTTTTTTTTTAACTTAACATGTAGTTAACCGTTTTAACGTTCGCCGGCGCAGTAACGCTGGCGCCTCCGTGTCAGAGTCTCGGCCGTGCTTGCAAGCAGCTCGCCTCAAGGTCACAGGGACCTTACAATAACACGTTACGTAGTTGTCAAGTATCAAGTGATGTGACAGGTAGAGATGTGATTGGGTAAATTTTCTTTTTCTTTTCCATTACCAACATAGATTTACATAATTTAAGATAGTTGGTTATACGTTATGCAATCAATTATTTTCAGCAAATTTGGTGGGCAATGTTTAGACAACAAATTTTTGTTCCTATCAGTTGGTAGAGGGTTTCATGGAACCAAATTATCTAATGATAAGTGAGCCATTAGGCGATAAAGAAAGAACAAAACGTATGTACTTTTAATTTGGCTACGTTTGTGTAAAAATTGTTAATACAATTTATTTGTGTTCTTCTGTGAAATTATAACTTGTTTGAATTTTTTTCTTTGGTATAGCACAAACCTTTATTTGTAAATTACTGGACGATTTTCCCAAAACAACTTTTTGGGAGAATAATATATATAGGTATCAAGAGACGTAGTTGCTGCAAAATATATATATTCTGTTTTCAACGGATTATTATCTTGGTCACGTCCACATGATAGCTTTATGTCACGCTTTTAACTCGCGTATTTTTTTTTTCAACTCAAATAATAACCCCGAAGTTTCACAAAGGTAAGTATTCGGGCGCGTACGAAAGGATTTGACAACCGTAGGTTTTCCATTAGGTGTCTACTTGCCCTTCGACAAGGTGGGTCAGAAGTCTTGGAGACTGCGAAACGACACACTTTGGTTCGTATTCATCGAACACAGCAAGTGTTTCAGGCATGCGTGGAAAATACCACATGTATCCGCGACTGTTGCGGGAACCGGAACTTGGACCCGAGTCCCTGCGAAGGTGAGTGAGGTTAACAAATTGCAGCAACTAGTTGTGTTCGGGGACGCACCACAACGCCGAACGTACAAAAACGCCGAAAACCTTAACGCCGAATGCCAAATTGACTACAACGCCGATAGCTAGAAAACTGCTGTGTACCACAACGCGAATTACCACAACGCCGAAATACATTAACGCCGAAAAATGTCATTGCAGGACTGCCTCAAAGGTTAGGTTAGGTAAGGTTAGCCCACAAATTCATTCAGTTGTTTTTAATTTTTCTCCTGTGCCCCCCCCCCCCCGCCCCCGGAAAAACATTTTTTGGCGTTACTGTATTTCGGAGTTGTGGTACACAGCAGTTTTCTAGCTGTCGGCGTTGCGGTCAATTTGGCATTCGGCGTTATGGTATGCGGCGTTATTGTACGTTCGGCGTTGTGGTATTTCGGCGTTGTGGTAACGAACCGTTGTGTTCCAAATGAAATGGCGCTGTTCACCTCGATCCCAGATATTGATCAACATATTATTAACAGTATGATAAGTAGGCTATACTTTAGTACGTCACTCCAGTAATTTCGAGCATATGTTCCACGTCACTGAAACACAGGCTAGGCCGACACTGATATTGAATAGCACTGAAAATAAACTCTACCCAGCACTGCATTTCATAACCCTGTCGGGCTCTTTTGGAGACGTGTTTGCCAAGTGTGCCTCCCGGTTTAATGAGTCGTCGAAGCGTTTCGCTACGTGGGCCATTCGTAGCCGCTTGAAACACAGCGGCTGTGATCTCATTTAAAGCTCATCAGCGCGTGGGAAAGTTAACGGCGCGTGAAATGCATGTGTAAAGACTCGGGCGTCCACTCTTCAAAATTGTTTTTCTATTATGTTTCGATGAAATATTTGCGTTCACTTCAAAGCTGTTTCGAATCAGTGGCGCTTTTAATATAGCACACGCAGTAGTTTTACATTTGGTATTCAAACGTTGCTGCTACGACAATTCTGAAACGGGACAAACAGTTTTACAAATAAAATAATATTTATTTAATATTCTGCATTTACTGACCATATTTAATTCGGTCTAGTGGATAATCGATTGGTCGCACTAGGTCGACAGTTACCTACGCGTAGGCGCACGTCAAGATTACTTTCAAATAGAGGTATTTATTTATCTAAAAATGCTTTTATTAAAAATATGTTTTACTTATTACTACTGCGCGTGTTAAACAGATAAAGAAGGTGTTTTATAACTCACCCATAACTTGCACCAAACAAGTGCCTTCGCTCTCTTATTTAAAAATTTTGAAGCCATGAAAGAATTAAAATCTCTCTTATTCTAAAGGTTTTCTTCATAATATTTGTTAATTTTTAAAATGTGTTTTGAGTACCACTGACCAGTAGTGAAGCGATGCCAAAAATGTAGACTAGTTGGGTAGAGACTGCGAGAAATGGAAGACCAAATGTGATAATATGCTCTACTTATATCAGAAATGAAAATATTATCCACAATAATTTTTAAAACGAATACTATCTTTTCAACATAAATTATTGCTTCATTCCTGCATACCTATTTAAACAGTCACGAGACACTCTAGCGTGTACAATCAACGACCATATATATGAAAGTACTTATATTGGTATTGACTTATATTGGTAGATGCAAACTTTGATTTAATAAGTATGCAACAAATATACCTTTTGTTTTTATATAAATTAGTTTTTTCCTCGCTGTACCTTTTTTATAAAAAAAAATTTACACGCACACAGTGTATCAATACATGTTTCCTACGTATGTTCAAATTATGAATAATAATTTATATGGAGGCGTGATGTTCGAGGTAGTATAAGCTAACCATAATGTAATGATGGAGAATTTTTCCCCAAAACCGTTGGAACTTTAATGGTTAGATTTCCCAAGAGGCTGGATAAATTTATAACTTAAAACACAAAGATACATTTACACTTCGCAGTGTGAAGTTTGAGTTGTGAATAGCGTTATCTTAATTCCACTCACGCATATGAGGTTTCGATATCAGCTGTCCCCAATGAGGCCTTGGTTTTTTTTTCTGTCGTGGTTATCCAGTAACAGCTAAAGTCAGTATTTTCGAAAGTAATTATTTTGCGCGGTATATAGTTCATTACGTTAGAAATTAGTTTGGTCATTGGGCTGTTTGCCCGAGGTCATACCACGTGTACGCGATTTTTGTTCTCTCTCAATTGTTTCCTATCCGCACTCCAGACGAAGGCTTGAGCTTTTGTTGGAGTAATCAAAATATTTCAAGCAGACATTTATTTCATTTACAGCTATTACGGAGAAATAAAACCATCTCTGTATTGGTATATGAGAATATCGCCTTTTTTGCATGTAAAAACCGGTAGAATAATGTTGTGTAATGGGGATGTTTTATTTTTGTTTTGCTGTAATTTCTATTTCCTTAGCCTGTAAAAAACTTATTTGAAAATGTTAATAAGAGAAAATTTAACACTCCAATCCATACAATTTACTAAGTGCAAAATAAAAAGGTACTAACATGTACTTATAATATATACACATATTTGTATTCTGAGATGAGGACTTTACACCCGAATGTCTTATTGTTTTCAAGTAACGGCTCTGCACAACGTTTCGTTCTATGTTTTTTTTCAAATTTTAACTCGGCAGAAACGCGATACAAACCTGAAGCTGAGTGTTCTGTTACTCTTTAACGCATGCGTCGTCTAACACGCATAATAAATTATTTTCTATATTTAATTCATTGTATAATGTAAAAACCATGGTTTGAAAGTTTTTACTAAAATTAAGGGGGAAAAACACTTTACTAAAATTAAAGGGGAAAAACACGTATGGTGAACAAAAAACTAAGCATTACGACCCTATAAAATGTAAGTTGACTAAAAATTTTGAAATCGGGACTAGTTCATCAGAATGAGAGTTGCTACATGCCAAATCGACTTGAATTTAATTTCCAAATATATCTGTCGTAGAAAAACTACACGGAGTTATATAATGTACTAGCTTAAACCCGCGGCTTCGCTCGCGCAATTTTAAAGTATTTCTAATATCTTACCATTGAAAGAAAAGTGTGTGATTAATTCCAAACATTTTTGCTAAATAAACAGACACAATAAATAGTGATGTGCATAAATTATTTGTTTCATAACAAAACCTTTTAAGAATAATATTTTTTAAAAAATATCTATTTTAAAACATCGTTTTAAGAGAGTTGGAATATAATGTAACGAACGCGAGAGACGAAACCGCGATGCGCGCCAGGTTCGGAGCTGGCTGGCGGCCCTGCACGGCCACTGACGTCATGCGCCGTCCATTGACGTAAGACATGTCACGCATGCCTGGCCGGATTACAAGGGTCCTCGCTTAACCGCCCCCCCCCCAACCACCACTGCCTGTGCACCGTCCCGCCTCAGACTATTGTCACCTTTAGTGGCCTGGGAATTCCGAACTTACAGAGGCCACCGCGAAGAGTGGCGTGAATATGCGTCGCTGTTCTGGATGTTTCGGTCGTTGGGTTGGCCCGGGATTACGCGACACGTCACAGCCGCTCTCGTGTTTTCGAGAAGGACGCCACGGGTATATAAGCGACGACGCCGGCCCCCGCGGGAGTTCCGAGGGTCCGGAGAGTTCTGAGAGGAGGGGAGAGAGTCTCCCCCTCGGGGAGTGATACTGGCGATACCCGTGCAATAAAGAGGGCAAGTGGCCCTTGCTGAGCGAACCGGACCTATCGGGAGGCGATACCTGCGAGTGAAGGCCTGGCGAACCAGTCGGCAGCGATGAGCTATACTTCAGAACTCTGCTGCGGCGCGGTGTGGGTGAGATAGTCGTCGAGGACTGAGTTATGCGGACAGAAGAGCGAGCCACTGTCGAGCCAAGCCCCAGTGGAAAGTGTTAATGTTTCAATGATCAGTGTAAGACTAATTGTCGTGGACAGAACTCATGAGTGAAGTAAATAAATTTATAGTGTAGACATTAGTAATAAACCAAATTGTACTAATTAATTTGGCTATCCCTTACGAACCCAGTAGTTCTTCCCACATTATACTTGTAACAATAGATATTTTACTTAATAAAATTGCACTAAGCTCATTTACAAATAATGAGTTCGACACATTAAAAATTGTAAATCACGCACCTATTCAATTTTTACTATGTTTATACTATAGTTTACACTAACACGCAAATTTAATACGGTTAAAGCTATGCTTAGAAAAATTAAATAACTTTACCTTATTAAAAATACCTGCCATTATTTAAGGATATTTGATACAATCGAAAATTTATTTGAAATACAGTGTACGATTTACTATCCAAATTATTATTTGATTCTTAGTTTGTTTAGTATTATTTAAAATAAATTCATCAATTTTTTCCCCTCATCTCTTTTCTCACACGGATGCTCATGTGAACTAAATAAATATGGCAATATCTTTCCGTTAAACAAACAAACATCTAATTCACCACATTATTTGTTACACATTAAATTCCAAAACAATTATAATAAACTTATATTTTTATTAAGTTTAATTTTATCTTACCAATACAAATTTTAATAGATTTAATATTTTTTTTATAATGTTAACTTCTTTCACCCCATAAGTATCGCATTTTGCAAAATTGTTAAATTATGTTTGGTAGTTTTCTACCGTTTAATACCCAAATTTTTTATTGGGCTTTATTTTATTTAGAGGTTTTACTATTAATCTTAAGACCACATTTATTTTGTTCGCCACATAGAGGTTGCATTTCGCAAAATCTTAAAAAATTGTGGTTGGTAATTTCCGTATGTTTATTATTGGTACCCAATATAATTTATAACCTAAATCAAATTCGGAGATATAATTAATAATCTTAAAATCTCACATACCTCATTTTCACCCCTTACGGTAATAATTTTGGAAATTATATGTATAAAAAATTTTGTTTGTATTTTTCATATGTTAGTTACTGGTACTCAATATAAATAATTGTGTTTAATTAAATTAGGATATCTAATTATTAATCTTAAAATCATAGTCTACTTAATACTTTTATACTCATTAAATGTTTAATTCCACAAAATATAAAAATTCCAGTTCGTAGTTTTTTATGTTTATTATTGACACAGACTATAATTTATTACGATTAATCATATAAGTTGATATAATTATTAATCTAAAAATATACCTACCCTTTTTTTTCAATACCTAGGGTTCGAATTCCGCAAAATAAAGAAAATTGGTTGTTTGTATTAGTATGTTTATTATATTGGTACCCGATATTATTTATTACGCTTAATTTAATTCAGAAATATTATTATTTATCTTTAAAATATGCTTACCATTTTTTCACCCATTGGAGGTTATTTTCGCAAAATTAATTTTTTTTGTTTGGATGGTTTTGTATGTCAATTATTGGTGCCGAATATCATTTCATAAATTGACTAGTTTAAGATATAATTAATTGTTTTAGAACCATTTTACCTACTAACCCATGTTTCACCCCTTCAGGGGTGGATTTCTGTAATTTTATACAGCATAGTTTTTAAGTTAGCCAAAAAACTTTCTAATAAAAAAAATTCATCAAAATCCGTTAAGTAGTTTTCGCTTGATGCTCAACAAACAGGCAAAGAACCAACTTTTTAATAATTATATTTTAAATTCAAAAACTATATTATAAATTTAAAAACTATATTTTGGAACTCTGAATAATGTAAATAGGTATTTCAAATAGTTTCTCCTTCATTTCATCCAACGTACAGACGTTTTGCCTAGAACAGTTTGATTATTAGTATAGATTATTTTTCAGGTGGTACAACTTCTAATTTATCAGTTTCAAAATCACCATAGTATTTTACTTTTACGTGTTTTAGTAACATAATTGTTATTTTAAAATTACTGAGCAATAATGCCAATATAAGTCTTTTAATACATCTACAATGAGGGCTCATACTCCCCTTACCTACTTTATTTATGTTTATTGAATTAATGCAATTTATAAATCAAAAATGGTAACAATACTTAACATACCTTTCAAACAAATCATGTAGAATGTCGCATGTTTTCTTGATAAAGATCAGTAAAAAAAATCAATTTAATAAAATAAAAAAATTAACAAAATTATCTTCTAGCTTTTGCTAGAACTCGATCCTTTCTGAACAAATGAGAAGTTCACACGCTGGAAGAAACTGATTTTAGTAAATATTTTGAAATATTTTTTTGGTGGTATTTAATGATCTTGATTTAGGAAAAATGTGACAGTGTACATGATTTTTTTTTGAAATTTGTTTTAAGTATAAAAATATTACACCTCTTGGCTACTGACTTTATATGCCTGTCCACCAAAAGGATATGTCTGCCAACTTATCTGACGTGGCTGGCCACAGAATAGACGTATCTAGCTAACAACTGGACGAGCCTGGTAGCTGAATGGACATGCCTAGCTGACAAATGGACATGTCGGCCACGAATTGAATGTACCTGCTCGCCAATTACGTGCCTGGCTACTGAATAGACATGCCATACTACCAAGTGAACGTTGCTGGTTAATCAACTGTTATGTTAAGGTGTCCTGAAAAAAAAATTGGTTTTCTGTAAAGTTGGTTTACGGACGATAGTTTAACGTGACAACGTCATAACAAAACATTGATGAAATGATTGCATACTTTTATGAATAAAATTTAATCATTTTTATTGAATTATCACTAATTTTTATGGATACAAAGAAGTGAAATGAAATCTACAATTTAACTGATAAATTTATTTTTATTTGCACTCATTAATTCAAATATGTTTATTACTTTAACGAAGAGATTTTTTTTAACTATAACTTTTATACATGTTTGCTATTTAACTTCTTACAATCTGTGTTATTCTGTTAAGGATAGGAAGATGATAGGAAAAGTAGGAAACGAATGGGAGAGTTTCAAGTTTAATGTGCCTCGAAAAAGTCAAATCGATGGTTGTTCCAATCGAGTGGAAGAGAGATAGATGCGGTGCAAGCGTACAATGAGCGTAACGGGACACAGCGTAACGGGACAATGTGCGTTAAGGGACAGTTTTCCGTGCGTGCAGCCGGCGTTCATCGATTTATTAGACGTTGTCACGTCAAAAAAAATTAATGCAATGGACTCGCTTCGCCTTCTAAGAAGTCTTTAGGAATCGAGAAACGCTAGTAATTTCCTATTTTGTACTTTTATAAATTATATAATAATTTGTTTTGTATTTAGTTTTTTATTACTTGTACTTCTTTTTTTTGGTAAGTTTGTTTAAATAATCTTCTTTATTGCATCGTTGAGGATCGAATCAAGGATGGATATCACTGAAATCAGCAATAAGAAATATTTTGTTCCCGGAGCCACATTTATATATTACCATAGAGGTAGCTGACTTTATAGACAGCTTCCTCTTTCCATTATAACATTCACTTGTTTTGAACTCATGGGTGATTGACGTCACAGCAACACCGGCGAAGATGTACTTACTTCGAAATATAATCGTGTGCGTTTCGCGGCTTGAGTAGGTACCGTTACCAAAGTAGAGGTAATGAACTGTCAGCTGCTCCTTTACAAAATGGACAGCCAAATTCGGAGCGAGGGTTGGTCTCGGGACACACACGGGTGTGCGTGACGTTTCCATAATGACTTTAGGTCCAGCTCACCTCGCACACAGGCCTCGTTTGGCTGTAAGGCATGACCACAAAGACGCACACCAGCCAAATTAAAGTATAACCAAACAGTATGTTTTTGACGTGAAAACGTCTAATAAATCGATGAACGCCCACGAAAAAGTGTCCCGTATCACACATTGTCCCGTTACGCTGTATCCCGTTACGTTGTGTCCCTTAACGCTCATTGTACGCTTGCGCCGCATCAATCTCTCTTCCATTCGATTGGAACAACCATCGATTTGACTTTTTCGAGGCACATTAAACTTGAAACACTCCCATTAGTTTCCTACTTTTCCTATCATCGTCCTATCCTTAACAGAATAACACAGATTGGAAGAAGTTAAATAGCAAACATGTTTAAAAGTTTTAGTTAAAATAATATCTTCGTTAAAGTAATAAACATTTTTGAATTAATGAGTGCAAATAAAAGTAAATTTATCAATTAAATTGTAGATTTCATTTGGCTCCTTCTTTGTATCCATACAAAATAGTGATAATGCAATAAAAATGATTCAATTTTTTTTCATAAAATTATGCAATCATTTTATCAATGTTTTGTTAAGACGTCACGTTAAACTATCTTCCGTAAACCGACTTTACAGACAACCAATTTTATACATTTCAAGTGAGACCTAAGTGGACTGACCACAGAGACGCTTTGTTTCACAAAAAGTGTCGTAATACTAAGATGTAGTTACACATGTTTTGATGAGCCTTAACCTTTTTAAAACCCACATACTGCGTGTTTATTAACATAAGGAAAACTCAGGCGTTTAAGCAGACTATTTAACTGTATGCACTGCAAAGCTGGATGTACATACGCTCTTATCACGCTATGCTTAGTGCATTTAGTATTTTCAATAACATTAATAAAAACGAAAACGTTTTCTGGTAATTTTAAAATTAATCATTAAATTCAAAAAATGCTTGCATAGTTGGTAATCAAACAATGTAATTTTACAACTGCCCTTGGTAACAAATCACTCTGTTAAAATTGAATTATTAAACGGCCATGTTCTAATAAAAGTACACAATTATACAGTAAATAAGAAAATTGTTGTTACTAAAGATTTCAAGAGATAAAATGAATATCTCAGCAAGATAGAAAAATATAAAAAGCTAACATTTAACTTTAATTTCAATCTCAACAGAAAGCGCCAGTTACAGTTTTTTAAAAACCAAAATGCTTTCCTATTATGGTTTCGAGTGGATGCGTATACATGCTAATGAGCTAATTTCCCGGCTTGTAGTTAACTTGACAGCAACATAAGATGTCAAACACCATATAGATGCTTTACAGAAGTTTCTGCAAAAAAAAAAACCAAACTAATTTTGCTAAATTAAGTTAATTCATTTTTAAAAAATGTAGTTTTTTTTTCTGTCTGACTTTTTTCCCCGTTCTCTCACGAACCACCGAGGAGACGAGCTCAATCTCGTTGTTCCTGCGAGGGTTCGCGTGATTAAGGCCCCGGGAGGCGGGCGGCGGAGCAGCTGTTATCGCTGCCACGGGACCAGGCGACGCCGACGCCCGCCCGTCGGGACGCCACCCCCTCCCCCCTTGAGCGTCGTCCGAGGAGGGGAGGGAGGGACGCGCGCTTCATTACCCGCCCTCAACCACTCCTCCCCTCGCGTGCTCCTACATGCATCTCCCCTCCCCCCTTCTCAAGGTCCTTCTTCTTTCCAGCGGCGTGTTTAAGGGTATTATCCACTCTCATTACCCTCTAGTCCCAAACAACATTTACAAACTAACATTAATCTAAATCTAAATAAATACCAAGCTAAACATATTCAGATAACATTTTATCTAGTAGGAATGGATGTGTTTGTATGTTCGTTTTTATGAACATATATACATATGTGTATTGTATGCCTATGTAGCCTATATACAAGTAGCCGAATGTGCAAATAACTAAAAATCCCTCAAAAATTAATAAAGTAATGGATATTTCTAAATGCCGGATGATTGAAATAGGACAATAGATATCAATGGTAATATAGTTCATATCAAACTGTGTGCACATCCATTGACTGAGTCCTGTTTACATCAATGCATCCTTCATGAGATACCCAAAAAAAAAAAAGATAAGCCAGTTAATTATTTAATTGCAAGTTATAACCTGTTGGATCACGTTTTTGAAGAAAGAAAAGATAAATCACACGATATCGAAAACAATGATAAACGCGGATTTTTAAATTAATCTCGTCGTGGTTTCGAATGTGTAAACATCTTAGCTCTCGATAAATAGCATTTTTATGAGAGTAATTTCCTGTATATGGAAAGTTGAACGAACGGAAAAGTGTAGTCATGCGTGGAATTCTGCGTAGAAATCTCAGAACTATCAAAAATATGGCGTTATTAATTTATATATGTATATATACATGCATATACTATTTTAATTGCCTGGCGTTTCCCGGGCTAAACACATAATAATATAAGGAACAAACGAGTATCAAGTCTGTAGGACATACACTTTAAAAACGGGAAATTTTTATTTTAAAGTCCCAGTGATCGCACAATCTCGGTGCATCGAGGCTACGCATCAGCAAAACCGTGACGCCAATCTTCATCTTCATGTTGTGGGAACACAGGTAACTTCTAGGCAAGACGTGACGGACACACAAAACGATAGCGCGTTACACATTCAAGGCAACGCCATATATTGACCAAGTTCTAAAATAAACTGTTATTAGTGCCAATAGTTCGCCAGTAGCCACAAGCTTCAATAAGCGGATGGGTTTCGCCAAGGAGAGCGATAGAAGTTACCAGACCTTACTATATGAACGTGTGGCGAACGTAGATAAATTTCACAAACTTACTATTTCTGTGTCTATACCCTACTTCCTATGATTTTCTATTATAACTCTGAATTTACCCCTTTATAACTCCCTTAGGGATGGAATTTCATAATTACATATATTCTATGTCACTCTCAGGCCAATAAACTATTTATATGCAAATATCTTGTCGATCTGTTGCTCAGTTTCTGAGTGAAATAAGGACAAACAGACACACACACTTTCGCATTTATATAATTATAAGTAGGATATATATATATAATTATATGCCCATATATTGGAAAATGCATGTTTATTGATTTGTTCGTCGCGATTAATTTTTATTTATGAATATTGCGTGTTGATGTTTTTTATTAGCTCGTGTGTTTTTTATCAAAGATGCTGGTTTGTGTATATTACTAACATTCACAAGGTAACCTGCACTTAAACATAATCATTATTTTATTATAGTTTTGTCAAGAGACAATTTTTTAATGTGGCATTAATTAGGATGTATTGATTGTTTGCATGAAAATGTCTGTTCTTTATATAATTTTGCTATTTTTAGCAATCAGTTTTTTCCCTTCAGACAGCGGTGTTATGTTTTTCTAGTTAGTCGTACGGAATTTATTACCAGAATGAAGCCAATATTTACAACACACTAGCTTCACCGTGTGGACAAACTACTTCGTAACTGTTTGGAAAATAGCCGAAGCGCATTATATGCATCGTTTAAAAAAATTGTAGGAAATAAATAAAATTAGCCTAACATAACCTGGTTTTAGGAGGATTCGTTTCGGTTCGTTTCGGTTTGTTTCGGTTCGGTTAGGTTGGGTTAGGTTATTACCGTCTTGTTAAACAGAATTATAGTTGAATTTAAAAACTAAAAATTGCAGTTTACCTTAAAACTAATAGCATTATTATGTGTTTCACTCTCCGCATTACTTTAAATAATTATATGTTAAATTTGGTGTCCGAGGTTTTTATTTTAAGTTTACTTGCAACATGAAAACGTTTAAAGTTGCTCGTTACAGAGTTTATGTGTTTACACATCACTTGCGAGTACTGAAAGACTCGCTCTCATTTTTAGACATTAATTAGATCTTAGTTATTGCGATATATTTTGTAAACAAAGTTGTTGGATTATTTTCCGCACAGTAAATTACAAAGGTAAGGATAGAGCAAGGTGGGGTCGTTACCACTACGCCGAAATACCATAATACCGAATGTCAAAATTGACCACAACGCCGACAGCTTCACAAAGCCGAATTACCACAACGCCGAAATACCATAACGCTGAATGTCAAAATTGACCACAACGCCGACAGACAGAAAACTGCTGTGTACCACAATGCCGAAATAACAACTGAATGAATTTGTGTGTGTTTCTTAAATGTACCTTAACGCCGAAATACTACAATCAAACCTAACCTTACCTAACCTAATCTAACCTAACCTAGCGTAATATATCCTAACCTAATTTAACCTAGCCTATCCTAGCCTAGCCTAACCTAACCTAGCCTGACCTAACCAGTCTAACCTAACCTAGTCTAACCTAACCTAAACTAGTCTAACCTAACATAGTCTAACCTAACCTTTGTGGCAGTCCTACAATGAGATTTTTTCGGCGTTAGAGTATTTCGGCGTTGTGGTATTTCGGCGTTGTGGTATTTCGGCGTTTTGGTGCGTCCCCAGCAAGGTGGTGCAGTGGGAGTAACACTAGACTTGCATCTCAGTCCATCCTTATTAAGGTTTTCCGAAATAAAATGTTATGATTCCCTAGCAATGGCCACGGCCTTTTACCATTGAACACAAACAATACTTACAGAAGTCACCAAGCCATGTGATAAACTAATTGCACTTCTGAAGAGATTAGGATTCCCGACACGAGATGGCATTCAAATCGCCTCGTCAAGCTGGTGGCGTGGTTGTGCGTTGGGCAGGGAAAGTAATCATTCAATATTCCGTGCTTTTTTTTTATAAAAATAAAGTTCCAATGAATTCTAACTGTCGAGATTGTTCTGGAGTAATGGCATGCAAGAGATCTCACACGGAGTGACCATAGAGTTTTTAACATCAGCTGTCGTGTTTAAACTATGCATGGATGCAATTTGGACAAGGATTATAATCAATTGACAAAGCTATATTCTGGCTGCGGGCACGGTGGCTCAAACAGAATGTATAAGTTGTTTCTGGTTAAGGCTAAAGAATGGTACTAACCATTCATATCATGGCATATGGAACATCTAAGGCCAAACATCCAGATGCCATCAAACATCCGGTGACATCTGGATGAAAAGAAGAAATGCTAGAAATGCTAGTGCTCCTGGAATACCCTAACGGGTTCAGTCCTAGGAGGTGGAAGTGGTGAGGCTCGGCCAGGCTTCGGCCCGAAACAACTTGCCGAGATTGAGGGCGGGAGAGGACCTGACCCTGCGGGGAAGGTGATTGTCCCCTGAGGTGTCGGAGCTGTTGCCAGCTCTAGTATCCGAGACATGATCCAACAGGTTCACGGAATGGGTGCAAGGATGCGAATATATAGCCTCTCCGCACCAAGTGGCAATCCTCTGCCTCCACGTGGGCACCGCTGTTGGGGGCGAATCGTGGTGACTATGTTGGGATGGGTAGCCTCAACCTCTGGTCATAGCATCGCCTTAACTGAAGAGCACAATGCCGGGTGTAACCCTGCCACAGTGCATCCTCAATTGCATGTATGGGACCAGAAATGGTGGATTGGCTGAATCTGCGGGCAACAGAAGATGCGATTGAAACCATTCTGGGGGGTTCGACTGCCGAGCCCCGCTGTCTCGGCCCCAAAAGGCCCCTTAGTGAATGGATCAGGCCTATGGTAATGGATGGACTATGAAAGGCGCCCCTGTGTTCGGGTGCACCCGGGCTTAAAAAAGAGCTGTAAACTGCTCGACTAGGTGTGATACGTTCTACTAGTCCAGTGGTGAGGGGGTACCGAAGTAACCCCGAGGCCCTCCAGCGTACGCACCGAGGTTGTCATTTTAGCCAGGACTTCCTGCGATCGCCGCCGGATGAGTTCAGGCACTTCCGGGCCTTAATCGGCTGTAAATCTGCCGGGCCGAGGTACGGCAGGTCGGAGGGTAATCCGAGGAGACGAGGACATCCTGTGGAGTAACTCTGAAGAGTGGCAGTCGGTTAGCAGCTGGCGAACAGTCTGCCGAATCAACGCCAGTTGGTAGTAGTACGGGAAGAATTCATGAAATATTGAATGGTGTCCCGCTGAGGTTTCCTACAAGGCCCTGGATTCTGATTGGGTAGGACGCGTACTTGGCAGTGGTGCTCCGACCGCTTGGAGCAGGCTCCAAGGGTTCCCAAGTTCGATGCGGAGTCGACGTGGTGAGCGACGACACAGCTCCGGTATTAGCCTGGATAGCTAACAGAGGTTGGATAGGCCTTCACCGTACCACGGGTTAACTGGGTGTTTTGAGGTGTCCCAGTGTGATGTGTGAGATCGGGGAAGGCGCCAGCAGTGCTGACAAAGTCTTAGGTCTCAGGACACAGCCAACTGTCTGGTTAGCTGAGTGCGGTAGAGGGGCTGAGGCGGTGACTATGCTTGGTTGGTGGCCCCAGCCGCTGGTCGGAGCCGAAGCTCTAATACCCTCCCGATCAACAACAGGTAGCGATCCCTAACAGTTCTGTTACTTTAAAAGCTCTGGAATGTCAAATTTAAGAAAACTGGAAGTTACTCCCACCCTACCCTATTAGGGCGCATATCTGGGAGGGGAACGCGAGTACGCCGGCCGTAAGGTCGGAATAATCCGCCTAGATTGAGGTATAGTTTTTTTAAGTAGTCTTAGGACCACCCACTAGAAAGCATCTTTTATAATATATTACTAAAGTAGTTCCATTGATTGTGAGAAGTAATGCGAAAGCTATTATCAGGCAAACTAACCAGTGACAAATAATTTAATTTATTTTGGTAGCCACATATTTTGTGGTGTGGCATACCGAAAAAATTTGCATCTCGTGCTGATGCTTTTTTTTTTATTACAAAACAGCATTAAGTGTTTTCTGTTCAGTTTAAGTTCCTTTACCAAGAAATTGGTATCCGTGTAGTTAAATTAACATTATTAACCTTATCCTTGGGTTTGAACCTTTCGCCCGAGTGGTTTTTGCTAGCTTTTATGGGCTCACCCAACAGATAGCGTCACATATCTCGCGAAACATGGTTTCAGTTTCCACTGTAAGAGACACACTTCTGTATCTCCCTCCTTGTTCTGTGTAAAATTCGCTGGTTTCACGAATAGCCTTGTAGTAAACAGACCACGGAACAAGCTGCCCGCTTTCGTCTTGGGAATATGAGGTCATTGTGACTGGAATTAACGTTGATGATTAAAATTTTAAGATTTATTGATTTATTTTATACTTACAACGGGAACACATCAATCACTAATTTTGCATGTATCGGCTATGTTAGGTGTACTTATATTTTTAGTCCAGCATTGATTTAAAAGAACTAAACTTTAAGCTGATCAACAAAAATTTCAACGGTCTGAGACCATAAGAAATTTCATAATAAAATTAATCTACCAACACTTCCTACATTTCAATCCAAGAAAATATTAAATTAAATTTGTAATTCCATTAAGATATAGTTTGAAATTTTATTCTTTAGATTTTGCCGAT
The DNA here is from genome assembly GCF_032445375.1 of Bacillus rossius redtenbacheri. Lineage (NCBI taxonomy): Eukaryota > Metazoa > Arthropoda > Insecta > Phasmatodea > Bacillidae > Bacillus > Bacillus rossius. The sequence continues at coordinate 12,508,296 of NC_086336.1, read as the reverse complement.
AATAGCTTAATATATTTTGTGGCTGAAGATCTCGTTACCTGTAATTCAAAATACCAAAACTTGACGTAATAGACACAATCCGATATCAAACAACATATAAAAGTAACTTCTCAAAGTTATGATTTTTTTTTGTATAGGACATAGAGACCTGACCAGAATTTTCTTTTCTTTAAAGAATTCAAATTTAAAAATTAATTGTTATAATTGGACATTATAGCCAAGCAGAAAATAAAATGTATTTTGTTTAAATTGTTAAAAGTAAATGCTAAAATTTAATTATAATCATGATTCAATGCTGACTTAACTTCACGAAAATTTTTGAGATCCCTAGACGGTGTATTAATTTGTTTTGCGAAAGAAAAATATACTCTTATGTGACTTTTTAGGGCATTTCCCAATACTTTTTTTCACCAGGTCATAAAGTATGGAAATATATTTGGTAGGAATGCAAAATTTTCATTTCGTGATAATAACCAGAGACGTTACTTGCATAACATCGTTTGATTTTGGGTTGTTTTAAAAATGTTTTATAGTTTTTTTTTAAATATACCAACATAAGAATTTACGAAAAACCAGTTAATATTTCTCTTTAGACTTGTGTGTTGAATGCTAAACAATTATTATTATAATAGAGGTAAACAGTTTTTTAAACACTAAGGGCTTTTGCTATATATTTTTTTCAAATGTTTAATTTAAATCTGACTAAATATATTGTAGACTGACTGAGAATTGTTTCATGATAAGCTCTGAAGTTTTAATTTCTTTTTTATATTCAGGTCTGACAAAAATTCACAATCAAAACAGTGAACAAGCAAAGAGAACGACGATAAATCATTAAGTAACATCTTATGAATTTTAATATTTTGGAAAAAAAAATAAAAATATAAAAAAAATAAAATAAATAATTATAAAAATATTATATAAATTATAAAAATCATATTTTAAAATTATATATTTTTATTTTATAATATTATTTATTTTAATTATATTATTTTTATTGTTATAACATATATTATTATAATTATATATTATATAAATTATAAAATTATTATATAAAATAAAATATTACGTGAATTTAACAATTTATATGGCATAAAGCGTTGCCACATATAAGAAGATCAGTAAACAGACTATGTTTATTATCTTTAATTTTAATTCCTCATACATTTATTACTTTAGCGTACAAAATGTAGAAACTCCTAGTTTTCTTCGACGTAATTTATTATATATTTTTTTCAAAACCCAAACGATTATTGTTTTCCAGGTGTTCAAACCCATAAAAGGTGTTGAAAAAAATAATAATACCAAAACTGCCTCGGCCATAATAGACGGCTTTCGCATTTTATAATACATGAGTTCTGTTATTTATGTTGATACTGGGAGTTTGTAAAGTGAATCATGATTTAGCCCCTTTCCTCTCTCTGCCATAGGATTTTTCTAGAACGAATTAACGGGTTTATAATAGCTATAATATGATTAAAAAAATCCTACTCTGTATGACTGCACAAGTTTTGACAAATCCAATTCAATATGAATTAATTTAAAGAAAAAATTTGTCTTTTACAATGTAATGAATAATGCAGCCTTTGCCCTAGAGTGAGGAGTGGAGCGCTCAATATTTTTATTCTCCCTTGCCATCATCGAGTGATGCAATCTTAAGCCCCCTTAACTTCTCCACAATCTAATTCCCCACTCCTGAACCGTCTATCTCTTTTCTTTGTATCATAACCGTTCGCCTTCTCTTCCTACCAAAGAGAAAGTATATTGAAAACATGAATAACTGTTGTCTTGGACATATAAATGCATTATACATGTTTCATTTCTACGTGGTTGCTGCTTAGAGAGAGAGAGAGACAGAGAGAGAGAGAGCGAAGGAGAGATTGTAGTAATGTTGCTACTCATTGCAGTAAAAAAGTGCTGTACGTGTTCAAAGATTATTATTATTATTATTTTAAACTTTTGTCTTGAGATCCCACCACGCCGATTAAATTCAGTCTTAATATATTTTTTTATTTAGTACAGTTAGTAGGGTGTAGGATATGTTTCACGAAATATGGCTTTCAAATTATTCAATTGAATAAATTCTGGCAAGATAACCTCGGATATGTTTGAAAACCTCTCAAATATCTTTGAATTTAGTTATTAAATTTGTTAAATAAATAAATATATTTATTTGTAAAGCATTAAAACACAATAAGTGTAATATATATGAAGTTTTTAAAGCATAATTTGCATTATGAGGTGTCTGCAGTGGCAGTGGTTGGTAATAAGTCTCACTCATTTGGCATCGTAGTTGCTCTACCCCAACACCTCAGCCTGACTGAAACCCATGAGGACTGAGTCGGTACCCGCGGGGTTTGGAGCACACAAAACACGTGATGTAAAGATCAAGACTTAACTTAGATTCAATTCCAAGATTTTCAGAATTGTTTTAAAGTCCTGCAACAAGAAATTAATTTTTCCGCAATACTTCGTGATTAATTAATATTGGAATGCAGTCTGTTTTTTGATCGGGTTGTATTATACATGAATGTTATGACTAAAGAATTAAAGTTTTTCCTTGGTAGCTCTCATTATAAAAAATTCCCCCTTTTCCCAAATTTTGCTGGTATAACCAAGTTTCAAAAATTAGGCCTTTGTTGTGTTAACTGAAGAACGTATTAAAATATCAGCTGCAAGCCTTTGTGAAAATAACTGCTACTTCCTTAACATTTTAGCTTTAGTTAAAGTTTATATATGTTGATAAATTTGTGTTTCACAAAATTAAAATTTAACAAAACATTAGAAAGATAATTATCCTGGAGGCTGAATTAGAGCAAAATCAATAAAAAAATTAGTTTTTTCACATTCTACAGGCGTAGGTAGATTTCGAAGTACCTGTTCCATCTGGAAATATTAGTATACATCTATAAACTTCTGAAACATTTTAAGAAATTAATGTACATAACATCCTTAAGTTTTACAATATTAAATATATATTTTTTTTTATTTTTTCATACAGCGAAAATATTATGAATACTTTAATTCAAGGCATCCAGCATTGAAAAGCTTACAACGAGTTTCATATTACTCCAACTGAAGTAATTATATAATTTTTTGATATTCTAACACATTTTTATTCCTTTCACTAATAACGTGGTCGTATAAAAATTTGCATCGCATCAGGGTTTAAGATAATATTAAGATGGTTTAAAAAAATTCAAACCAATTTTATAACACAGAAGTTTTGAATATTTTTTAAATTTAAACTTATTCCTGAGGTAATGATTCATTCCATTAAAAATATTTAAACCGAAGTTTTAATTAAAGTTTATGATTTACAAAATAAATTTTAAACTGTTTTTATAAAATATTTAAAAAATAATATTTTTTTTTTTACTTTCAAACTTTATTGTTTCCTTCGCTTAGAGTAATGGTTGGTTACATACAAATTTTAAGAAAAATTTGAAACAATGTTTAGACAGTTAAACAAATATAAGAATGGATTCGCTGGTGTAAATTGTAGGGAAGTTTTATTTATTTTTTAATTCCAACCCTACGTTTTTTCAACACATTGCAATAATGGTTTGTATTATAAAAATTTGTTTTAGACGAAAGGTTACCTAAAAATCATAAGATTTAAAACAATAAGAACGGATTTAATGGTGGGCCTACTAAAGGAGTAATTAATTCATATGTGTATTTTAACCCATCTTTATCCACCCTTTGCAATAGTTTGTTGTTTGAGAAACACATAGGTACATTAGTTTTAAATAATATTTGTAGGGTTTACAAATAATTTGAACTAATTAGATAGTGTGCCTACTAAGGGAGTAATGAATGTTTTTGTCATTCAAACTCTGTTTATTCTACCCCTTGCAGTAATGGTTGGTTGTATCGAAAATTGTTTCAAACAAAGTTTTAGATAAAAATTATAAAAACTTAAAAACAATTTGAACGTATTTGATGGTGAAATCACTCTAGTAGTTATGAATTTGTTTTACTATTTTAACCCCTCTTTATCCACCCTTTGCAGTATCAGACAAAATATTTGGATAATATATGTTTTACTAACACTTTGAAGGATTCGATGGTGTGCCTACGAAGGGAGATAAGATTATTTTATTCCGTTTGAAACTTGTTTTTTTTCCACTCCTTGCAGTTATGGTTGGCCATACCAAAATATTATTTAGACCAAAGTTTATGTATTACATCTACGAGTTATAAAACAATCAAACGGATGTGGTATTTTTCATATAATAGGATTTATATCGATTTTAATGTTTTTGAAGAAACCTTCTCCATTTATAACGCTTTGGTTGTAAATTGCCCATTAACGAACTTGACCGAGATTTTCCATTACTTTATTTTATGTATTAGTTTGGAAGTGATTGTGAAAAAGTACGGCAGATATCGTGTCCATAAAAAAATGTGGTATATATATATATATATATATATATATATATATATATATATATATATATATATATATATATACACATACTTTTAAGTTGACGATATTTTTTGGGTCTATGGACCTTGAAACGAAAAACAATATACAAATTTTCCTGAAGTCGCACAATGGTAACGACTACAATAGGTAGTATTTCTGAAATCTACCTAAAATAACAACGTTGCGTGGCCTAAAATTTGACGAAGGCCTGGCTGACCGTTCATTGGCACTTTATTCTTGTGAATTGTGATCCGCCGCATTGCTGTCCGGCTCGGCTGTCCTGTTGGCGCGAGCGGCAGCACTTGGCGATAAACAGGACGGTTTCGTTTCTGAATGCTTAAGCATTCTGAGTTTGAGATCCACAGGCAGTCTCTTGAAAAGAACCCGATCGTACTAGATACTCTTGACTGAATTAAACTATTTTTTTTTTTCGCAATTGTTTAAGGTGCTTACTATGTGTATGATCGTGTGGCAGACATAGAGAAATGACACTCACTCACTATTTGTATGTCTATGACCTATGATTTTTTCTGTTATAAAATGAAATTATCTTGGTTGCCATTGGTCGGTGGGTTTTCTTGGTATACCTATTTGGTTTTTCGGTTTCCCCCACTAACGCATGCTGTCACCGTTTCAACACACTGTGGTACTTTCCAACCGTCTCTAAAGACTTTGTCAGCGAGACAATACAAATATAAAACATAAATTATTCATTTCATAAATCGGATTTAGCCCCCATCTCGGGCCAAGGGCCTCCCGTCTGAAATAGCTCGTGGCTTGACTGCTCAACCCGACATTAAGGCTTTTTATTCGGGCGCACACGGCAAGGCTGAAATTAAAGTTTAAAGCACGTGCAGTAACACACACACAGAAGCATTTCCGTGTATGGCTTCTGTACCGACAAATGCCACTTTACCGCACCCTTATGTCAAACAGAGCTCAAAGGGCTCAATCAATATTTATAATTTTAAAACATTATCTAGTCCTGATGTTAAATAAAATTTACTATCCTTCATACTATATAACAGCAAAGCATAATGAAAGTACCCTGAAAGTAGCAATTATAATACTCCTTGAGGTAAAAGGCACTTTTATAATATTTTATTTTTCTACTTGATTAAAGTTTACAAAGAGAAAGAGTTATGTTTAAAGTAATTGCCCTGCTGACCACACAATGGCGCCACCAGATGACAAGATAGATACAGTGCTATCTAGTTTTGGGCAGCCCTACTAGCGATCAATAATGCAATGAAAAATTTTTAATGGCTTGATGACTTCTATAAGTATATTTATTTTCAATGCTATTACTTCCTCAATTTTCCTGCATTGGGTTTGTTGAACTTATTTGTCAATATATGAGTTTTCGTATAGCCATAAAGCCCCAGTAAAAACGTTTCACCTTGTTAAATATCTCACGCCTGAACTCTAAGGGAGAGATTTTTTCCCCAACACTTCTTGTTATTTGCCAGGAATTGTGAACGGACATATCAATACACCATAAATATTTTACGGAGTAATGTGGGGTTTCCCTTTAAGGGGTAGTAATATTTTATGAGACTTTTTCGAGGTATTAAAATTGGCACCTATTATTTTAAAAATTTGGCAAAGTTAAAGAAATCTGTTCTATTTATTCAAATATTCAAATACGTTATATAATTGATTTATAAAATTTTGTAGATTTATTACTGATAGGATTACATATAACCTGCAAACAATCCCATACTGCTGACGTAATAATTAGTCTATGCCATTACTCAATAAAATTGTTTGTAATAATTTAATTAAATGTCACTAGTCATTGGTACCCTTTAATTTATAAATCCGTATTCTCTAAAGGCTTGTTTGCATGCCAAAATTATTTCATTATTTTGACTTAAACTACAATAGACTTTCCGGTATATTTTATTCATAGATCTCTTGCATTTTGTTGTCGAGTGAGTAATTTTCTAAACATATATTTACTAACTGTTATTTTTGATCTGTAAAAAGTCATCCAATTGACATAATTATGAACATTGCGTGAATTTTCACCACTACTGTATACTTTTTAGTTAATATCCGTAAGAAATTACAAACAATATATATATATATATATATACCATTGTGATGAACTTACAAGAAGAGCCATCGTTTAGTAACAATCACCAGAAAATAAATAACTTAAAAGGAGTGTGAAATCAACCCTTAACGCTCAGTTTTACACGTTGTGATTATTTCTTCGTTGTTTCGTCATTACTTTTATGTAAGGTTTATTTCTATAATTTTAACTGATGTCGCCCTTGTATTTGTTGACCTGTCAAAATTATTTTCATCAGATGTTCACTTAGAAGTAAGCTGTAATTTCTTTCTTACATGCAGGTCTGGAAAATTTTCACAGTCTAACCAGTAATATATTCGTAATTATTATCATCCGGTCAATTTTTTTTGCATGGTGCGCGTGCATCGTAAAAATTTACTCCCATTTTTTTCATAATGCGCCTCAAAAAGTACAACTTCAAAAAAAAAAAAAGGATAAATACAATGAAGTATGTTTGTTGACGCCGAGTCTTAAGCAGTGTGGTTGTGTGGGGCAGAGGGCCACTGCCACATGTTCTCTGGGAAGCCTTCTTTTCACAGACGAGAGAACCAAACGCCCGATCGTGCATCTTCGGTTTTTTTGTTCATTGTAAATAAATATGGCTCCTGGCAATTTCACGGAACTTGAAATTTTCAGGTAAGGAATTACGCTATTTATGATTGATTTTTAGAATACTGGATCGTTTTGTATCTAACATGTTTATAAAAATTACGAAGGCTCTATACTAAATGTAAATTAGGTTAGGTTAGCTACATTATAAATACTTTAAAACATTATGGACGGTTGATTTGGTTAGGATAGCTACATTAAACATACTGTGAAATCACGTAAACGGTTTCCTATCCCTGGATAAGCTACATATTAAAACGTTATTTGCTAAGCAACCATAAAATGATTTTACAGTATTTTTAATGTATCTATACTTACCTAATATAACCAACCATCCACAATGTTTTAAATACCGTTTTATCTTCATTTCCTGAATAATTATTTAAATTACTTCTTGCTAATTTTAAGAATGACATCTTATAAGTTAAAACCCGCGCATTAGGAGAATAAATGCCTGCGAGTTCACCCCCCCCCCCCCCCCAAATAAATACAACTGTTGTGGTACGGAAAAAAAAAAGTGGGCATGAACTTCGGGGAACTTCGGGTGTGGCGGTCTCGCCTGTGAAATGAAGGCTGCCCCGCCGCCACGTGTTCTCTGCCCGCCCCCGCGCGGTGGAGCCTCGCGCGCGCGCCGCCAGGAGCGCCACCGTCGCGCGTGCGCGCGCACACCCCCGCGGCCGGCGCCGAGTTTTAAAAAGGCGCGCTGCGGCCGGCCGCCGGCTCACTTCCGTCTTGGGCGCCGCCGTCTGCGTGTCTGTCTGTCTCCCGCCGCTGGACGAGATGGCAGCTCCCGTCGCCCTGTGCGTGGCGACCGCGCTGCTGGCGCTGCTGGCGGGCGTGCACGAGGCCCAGGCGAAACGTGAGTGCGCTCTCGCCATCTAGGGCCGTGCACGGAGACCGGAAAAACTCGCGGATTCATTTCGCGACAGGCTAACATACAAATAGTTATACCTCGGTGCTGCCTCTGTTATTGGTAGAGACCGGAAAAACTCGCGGATTCATTTCGCGACAGGCTAAAATACAAATAGTTATACCTCAGTGCTGCCTCTGTTATTGGTAGAGACCGGAAAAACTCGCGGATTCATTTCGCGACAGGCTAAAATACAAATAGTTATACCTCAGTGCTGCCTCTGTTATTGGTAGAGACCGGAAAAACTCGCGGATTCATTTCGCGACAGGCTAACATACAAATAGTTATACCTCGGTGCTGCCTCTGTTATTGGTAGAGACCGGAAAAACTCGCGGATTCATTTCGCGACAGGCTAAAATACAAATAGTTATACCTCGGTGCTGCCTCTGTTATTGGTAGAGACCGGAAAAACTCGCGGATTCATTTCGCGACAGGCTAACATACAAATAGTTATACCTCGGTGCTGCCTCTGTTATTGGTAGAGACCGGAAAAACTCGCGGATTCATTTAGCGACAGGCTAAAATACAAATAGTTATACCTCGGTGCTGCCTCTGTTATTGGTAGAGACCGGAAAAACTCGCGGATTCATTTCGCGACAGGCTAAAATACAAATAGTTATACCTCAGTGCTGCCTCTGTTATTGGTAGAGACCGGAAAAACTCGCGGATTCATTTCGCGACAGGCTAAAATACAAATAGTTATACCTCAGTGCTGCCTCTGTTATTGGTAGAGACCGGAAAAATTCGCGAATTAATTTCGCGACAGGCTAACATACAAATAGTTATACCTCAGTGCTGCCTCTGTTATTGGCAGAGACCGGAAAAATTCGCGGATTCATTTCGCGATAGGCTGAAATTCTAACTTGTGTACATTTCTGCCGGTTCTGCTATTGGCTCGCAGTTTAACTGGAACACTCTGGGCCAATGAGTGACTATCGACCAAAGAAGCGTCGAATCACAAGCTACCCAGTGGAGACACCACACAATTTAGTACCCAATGAACACGCGTGTTTACTTGAGAAATGCAGAGGATAATGGAGGCTTTCCTAGAGGTCATTGAATCCGCGAATTTTTACGGTCCCTAGTTATTGGCTCACAACTCACCTGGATGAATCTGGGCCGATGAGAAACACCCAACCGAAGCTTTATCGAATCACAGGCTGCTACGTTGGGACGTCTCACAATACAGCAGCCAATGAGTGGGTGGCATCTGACCGAGTGCACGTAGAACTATGGAGTTCATCCTGGAGGTCATTGAACCCGCGAATTTTTCCTGTCCCTAGCCATGCATATTTCGCGAAAAGATTTCGAGACTTACAGAAAGTTAAAACACTGTAGCATCGTCTGTGTTTCGCGATTGGTCGGGTTTCTTCCATGTCGATTGTTACTGCACCAATCACAGTAATTCGGTGCGGAAGCAAACGCGTCCTGAGTGGCTCGGTCAAACAATGCAGCAACTCTCTCGCAGACGGCCGCCAATCACAAGGAAGAAACCACTGGTGCGGGTATGCCTTGTTGCATTCTAATACGCGTTCAGATTTTTTTTCGCGAAAAGTGCCTGCCCCCTAGTCATTTCTCAATAACCTGACTTCTGAAAACGGCAAATTTTACGTTATTAATGCGATTATTTTGAATCGTACGATATTTTACCGTTGAGAAAACCATTTAACATATAAATATATTTTTTAATAAAAGTTGCGAATCAACAGATCTTGCACCTCCGTCAGGTTGGAGGTCTTGAATTTTTAAATCGTGCTCGTGCAAAGATCGTTGTGTTTTGCATATGCCCGTCTGATATATTTGTAATAATAAATAGGTTTCATGACTATTAAAATAATGTGTAGCGCCTCATATGTAAAACCTAGGTAAATATTTATTTTTAAATACCAACATTCATGTTAATTATTAATTGTATGCGTGCTTCACCGTATAAGTTCATTCTTGAAGTCAAATAGTTAATGGAAATTTCCTTTTTCCGTTTTTGGGGTATTTAAAGCTACCGCTTTGAAGAAACGCAAAAAATGCGATTGTACGAGTCAAATATGGTTATGTATTGTGAAACAAATCGTTTAATCTTATATATATATATATATTTTAAAACATCAGCGAACACCACCTTCCGTCTCTAATAAAATTCTATGAAAATCCTTGATTTTTTTTGTCATCAATGTCAAGAAACGAAAACACAAGTTCGAATATATTTTATTAAAACGTATAAATTTATTACAAATACCTAGACACTGAACCAGAAGAATTCGCCAAATATACTACATTCTGATATCACTCCGGACAAAACTAATTTTCTTTAGTTTTACGCTATGTGGTTTGTTATGTAAGAATCGTTAGTGATCATTTTCAGAGGAAAAAAATTTTTAGCAATTTTGTTATTAACCTGGAAGTGAAATATATTTATTTCTATACTCCTTGCTCAGGTAGACAACCTGCCCTCACGTGACTATTCTTCCGCCAACCATCAAGTGTGTGTCCACTGAGTATGAAATAAATACGGGAAATTATTTATTTTTTAATGCAAGTAAAACCGTACCGACTCACTTCATTAGAAAAACACAACAAACAAATTAGATTTGCGTTAGCTTTTTCGTGAAATGCTACCTACATTTATTTAGCGTGTAATGTTTGCATAATTGGCAAAAGGCACTAAAATATATTTTTTTTAAAATTTAAAAATGATTATTTTATGTTGTATTCTTGTTTCATCGCCGACGACGTAGCTTAAACACACTTCAAATAAAAAAAAGAAGGAACGGTATTGAAATATAACTTATTTCACAGACTGTGGTAGAGAAAAAAAATTACCGGTGCGATGACGAATATCATTTGCGTAGATTCGCTCTACATCTATATTCACTCAACTATTGAGACAGTGCCCCTGCAGGTTATGCAGCAATTATTTTTTTTAATTCGGCGATATTTCCGTAAATATGCCTATTAATCAGTGCGTTCAATAATTTACTAATAATAATATTAATTCTTCCTAGATAATAAGCTTTTCTTAGAGATTTATAAGTTAAACCACTCTACAAATAGTTTATTTCAGGTACTATAATTCATTGCTATATTCAGTGAAAATCAATAACACGCCAATTAAATTCACTTATTGAAGAAAACTTTAGCCATTTACAAAAAGTGGAGCAGTATTAACAAATTTTCAATAAAATAATTCGCTGTTTGAGACTAGTTTTCACTGCTTTTAGCTCCAAACCCCAGCGAATGCTGTCCGTAAGCTACATCAGTTCATGAAATACATCGTTACTAGGAAAATATAATCTAAGAAAATAAAAACACCCGTATAAGCAGTTTGAAAATGTCAAGGGTGGAGGCTGGAACTCACACGCTGTGGTGGTTATTTTATTCTAATTATTATTAATAATGGTATTCTCTTGTAAATTTATTCAGACAGCGTTCTTGCTTTTATTTTGGGTCACAAATTTTGTTATCAGTTATCTACTAAACTAATTTTTGAGCTGTGACTGGTCACGCAAGTAATGATAATTGTGAACACTTGCGAGACATTTTGCAGCCATTACATAATATTAAGTAAACATCTATTGATAAAATTTGAGAAGGAACATAAATTGCAAGAGATTTTCTTAATAAATTGACGAGTAATAGAAGTGACAGCCAATGAAATAACCAAAATTACACGTGAGACCAATACATAATTATTCAGTTCTCACCAGTCAACTAACACACGCGTACGGTCTTTACCCTGGAACTGTGTTCGGTTATTCACACGAACATGCCAACCACGTGAGTCATACCACTGCTCCACGCGATACGTTCAAAAGTGTAACGGAAAAAAAGGGGGTTGTCTGTAAAGTCGGTTTACGGACGATAATTTTAAGTGATAACGTCATAAGAAAACATTGAAGGAAAATTGCATACTTTTTAATTTTTAAATATTATTTACAGTTTTTGCAAATTTAATTTAAATAATTTGTTTAAATATAATCACCAACAATTAGTTAAAAAGCCTGCCTTAAAATGTTTGATATTATGGAAGATTTCTCTCGCACGGTGGTTGGCCGGTTCTTGCACGCTCGGCTCAGGTAGAACGTGACAATTTTTCGTGCGTGCAGCCGGCGTTCATCGATTTATAAGACGTTATCACGTCAAAAACTACCATCTTTGCAACAAACAATGTTTCAGATACAGTCCAGATGTGGAACGAAACATTGTTTTGCTTCTGCAACTTTGCTGGTATTTAGTGAATGACGTAAACACTTTTGAATAATTCACTGCGTGTAACAAACAGTACGCAGATTTCCCTTTAAAATGCTCTCCAAGCAGTTCTAAGTGTCATCTGGAACCTTCTGCATCCATTAGCCACTAGCCTGTATTTTACTATTTACTAACTCGCAAACCTAAAAATATCGGCGCGTTGTCACTTCAGATCCGGGTCTGATAACGTCAGCGTATGCATCGCATGCACAGAGTCTAAAGAGGGCGTCTCTTTCCTAAACTATTCTTTTTCTATAAGTTCAAGTTTTATTCTTAGGATTTTTAATAATTTCTAACACAATTTTGGGTTATAATTTATAAATAGTTATATGCTTTTAATAAGTGTTTAGTTCATAGTTATGAGAAATTTTGAGACCAAATCGTGTGGTATACAGTTTTGAATCAAACGTTTGTCTGTAGCGGGATGTACATTAACGGAACTACGTCTCAGCACATAATGCGTGAGCGTGAGGTAACGGAACTCTCAGGCTGTAGAGAGAAATGCCTCACCGTGTGGCTGTATTTACCAAACAAACGTTTGCAAATCGCGCCTTACGGGTGTCAGACTGCAAAAAAATCACAGTCTAAACAATTATGAACTCTTTGTAAATAATAACCTTTAAAAATATATATATTTTTGTTACTGAAAATAATTTAATTGCTTCCATAAAAAAAATATGTCGTGATTACTTATACAAATAGGGTTTGTGGTCACTACCAAATTTATGTTTCACAAAAATATTTGACAGGGTGAGCAAATAAAAAATTATATAATGAGGTGGTGACAAAACTGTGTTATTTATTTTAGTCTCAGGTGTCGCACTCCCGATTCTGGAAAACAAGAAAGTAATATGGGAATGACGCAAAAATACGGAGATTGGAGAAGGAAGACGTATAGTTGGAAAGTGCCACTCGTAACCACGTGTTACTGTCAGTCTTAAAAAAATATCATTACTTAGGACCAGAATAACACATGCATAAGGCTGTCGGTACTGCCAGAAAGAGAGAAGCAGCGAACATGGTTTTGCGTTACGTTATTATGCACGCAGTCTTACTGTCTCTTTTTCTCAATCATGTTGCTATTATAAGTTTATAAGTTCGGTTTTTGTGTATAAATAACATAACTATTCATAATAATTTATGAGTGTTTCGAAGAAAATTAAAGACCATTTATCTTTCAGTCCTAGCATGAATTTCATGGGATATTCAATTTCGAATCAACCGATTGAATGAAGTATTTATCGTAAAACACATTATAAATTATTTTGGCAGATACTAAAAAAAAACCACGTTTTCTAATATTCTGATGATTTATTTAAACCAATTTTTTATTAATTTATTAAAAATGCTTTAAAAATTGAAATGTTTTATGAAAGAATGTACTTATATACGATTAATTATACTTTGTATACAACACGATTGTAACCTCGTAGTTCAAGGTGTGATTAAAATATAAAGATAAATTTAATTTTTCAAAAAAAAAAAATTAACATTTTAAAGCAACTTATAAATAATAAATCATAGTTATATTATGAATTTATTAAATTTTAAGAGAAAGTTTTAGGCGCAAAATAATTCATGACACCACCTCCTAAAGCAACGGTATTTCCAAGGTGAAAGTGGACTGCGAACGGCTCGGAATCTGCAAGAAGAAGAAGTTAACTAGGATGGAGGACGTTGCGAGGTCTATTATATATTGTGACTGTTGCAGGAATAAATTCTTCTATTTAATTTAATTGGATCTACTGTCCATTTTTTTTAACTTCCCATTTACACGACATATTAACGATAAAAATTTGCGGGCGCGTCCTGACACAGCCTACTTTATTTATTTATTTATTTATTTATTTATTTATTTATTCTTTATCCCCTCTGCAGTGAGAAGTGAACATTGGAGAATGTAATGTACAGTTGAACACTGAGGTCGCTGAACCTGTGAATATTACCAGTTGCTCGAAACGGAATCAGTTGTCTGAAGCCTGAGTGGTGTCGGGTTGTCAGCGTCCAGCATCGATCCCTGGCCGTCTCGCGAGCTGCAGGCGTCAGCGAGCCGCGAGGGTCCTCTGACTGGAGTGCCGGACAAGTGATCAGTAGAGACCGGGAAAATTCACGGATTCCTTTCGAGACAGGCTGCAATCCAAACTCGTATAGCTTAATGCTGCGTCAGTGATTGGACCGCAATTTACTTGAAGGACTCTGAGGGCGCGGTTACACGGGACCCTGAACTACTTCAGGTGAACATGTTTAAGTAAACACGTTTACAAACGCGAAAGTGTGCGGTTACACGATAGTTACTGAAAAGTGTGTTTAGCTCTAAAACCGATTGTCTACTGTCAACGAATGACTGTTGTTGATCTCTATTTTTTAATTGCATCCAGAAAACGCGGGATTTTCTCACTTGTTTATACAGCAGTATCAGCAGAAATGAAATGTGTTTACATATTGCTCAATATTTTTTTACAAATCGGGAATTCAAACATGCACAGTAAAATTTTTAAACGTATTTTTTTATTATTTTTTGAGCGAGAGTACCTATCTCAGTTTTAAGAAAATTAAGGTCAGGATAAATTAAAAAATATATGTAATTATCTGTTGGTTTTTTTTTGTTGCATTCGGTAAAATATTACTCGAACTTGTGCCAGAAACACTTTCCATCTAGAATTTCTGCAAAAGACTGTTTATATTCTAACCAGCCAATCAGAGGCTAATGTAGAAGATATGTCGATCTGAACTACTTAGCCAACCTGTTTAAGTTAAATGAGAAATGGCCTCGAACGAAACATGTTCAGACTGTGTGTAACCGCACTCAACAGCTGAACATGTTCACCTGAAGTAGTTCAGACTCCCGTGTAACCGCGCCCTGAGCCAATGGAAAACACTCAACAAAAGAAGTATCGAATCATAAGAATCGCAATAAGCAGGTGTCCCGAGTCGGTAGCCAATGACCAGGTGATAGTTGCCCGAGTACATAGATAATCGTGGAGTCAATCCTAGTGGTCATTGAAACCGCGAATTTTTCCAGTCCCTAGTGATCAGACATGTCAGTCCTGGATTTATACCTTTTTGAACGCGGTGAAAACGATTTCGCGCAAACGGCACTCATCTGGAGCGATAGAAGAACCACACGCACATGTTTACTTACACATGCTATATATAAGCATACATATATATATTCTGGTAGATTCGTAGGTTGCAACGCGAAGCGCGCGACGTGTAAACTTGAAGGTAAGAGTGGTTATGGAAGTTTCTCCTTCACCTCAGAGAAGTGCGAAAAAGTGAACTGGATGAATTAAGAAATATATTATGAAGTTATGGAGGGGGGGGGAGTGAGATAATTCTGCACCAAGCCACAGTTAGTGACGAGTTTCGAATTAGACACATTTTTAAAATGCTATAAAATACGTGTCTAGTTGAAATAGCTATAAATAATTGCCACAGCCTCTCTCGTGTAACTTGTCTTAAACCCTGCAGGTCTCAATAGTCTGTCCTGCCCATTTCCCAAAAATGTCGCTTCCATTGCAACACTTGATGTCTGTTTACGAACACACACATATCACTAAGCCGCTGTAGTGCTTTGTACACGGCAACTGGTAATATCCACAGGTTCAGCGACCTCAGTGTTAAACTTTACATTCTCCAATGTTCACTTCTCACTGCACAGAGGATAAAGAATAAATAAATGAAGTAGGCTGTCAGGACACGTCCGCAAATTTTTAACGTTAATATATCGTGTAAATGGGAAGTTAAAAAAAGGACAGTAGATCCAATTAAATTTAATAGAAGAATTTATTCCTGATACAGTCACAATATATAATAGACCTCGCAACGTCCTCCATCCTAGCTATTTTCTTCTTCTTGCAGAGTCTGGGCCGTTCGAAACCGTGAGTGGCACCTTTCCGGAATCCTACCAACTGTTATATCTTCTAATAGTTGTTTCTTGCAATTCCGATTTTATAAATTCATCACATGCTTCGTCAAGGAAATTTTATTTTTCCGAAAGAATCTTAGTAATATCTTCTCACTGTTGTTATAAGGTAAACTTCAAAAAGTTAAAAATTTCAAATGTTTTGAAACATGGTTTAAAAAAATCACTATTTGCTGCACAAAATTATTTTTATTAATTTTAAATGGTTGACGCATGTATTCAAAATCTTGTTCTAAAAATATTTGAAGCACCCGGAATAGAACTTTCAAAAAACTTGTCTATTACTCGTAGTTACTTGTGGATATAAAAAAACTATTCATAATGGTGCATGCGTAAAGCCCTACCCTACCCTTATGTATGGGCAAATCGATTATTCTAAGACGGGTTAATATTTTCTAAGGTTTCAAATTCCGCCATATTTCTGTAAAACAACACTTTTAAAACTGGTTTAAGCTATTTAACAGACGTATTCTGTTCAAAATATAACTGCTATGTGTTTATATCACGGCACATAGGCGTTGAACCCGGGTAAGGGGTGGGGGGCAGTGTAGGCAGAGTCCCCTGAAATTAAGAAGCTCCTAATTAAGGGGACCCGCTAATACTTGCTAAATCGTGAATGTAAAAGGGGGTTGAAAAACGATAACCTCAAGACTATGTATCATGGAAAACATTTTGTCTATTTAAAAGTTTCCTGCTAATTGCATGCATATATAGGCAGTGTACAACATACGAGCACCGTATTCGGAGATGACTTGTGTCGGGTAAAACACGCGCTCAAAACTCTCTCGCCCCGCCCCCTTGGGAACCCAGAGTGGGCACAGAGCTAGCGGTTGCTGTTCAGTCTTATCTGCGTAATGTCTCCCTTGCCGCGCGTGCTGCAGGGAAGTCTGCTTCCAGGCGCGCCGTCTCCTCGCCGCGAGTGTGAGGCTAAGTTACACTAGGCCGGTATTCCAAGACACAATAACAACGGTTTAGGTGTTGAATATGCTACACCTGTACCCTTAACCTATTCCTAGTGCACGATAGGACATGGCCAGTCCCCTTATTTTTTAGGGAACGGATTTTGGTCTATTATCCGTTGCCGATCTGTTGCCCAAATTCCGCGCATGCGCAGAGCTCACTTTTTCGTTGATCCCGTCCAGATGGCGGACCCGCGTTTGGCGCCATCAACTCGTCTGTAGTTATATTTTTTTTTATCCTCGGGGGACGTACCAAACTTGTTGGTGTGCCAAATGAAACTTTATGGTAGCGAAAATATCGTGGTATACAATTTGTTTTACGATTTCAAGGTCATAACAAGAAATAATTTCAAATTAAAAAGTACTTGAAAATATTTTAAAGGCCGTTCTGTTTTTGTGCGATGGGACTGCTATCTCTAGTATTTTTTGCCGTAACAATTGTATCGATGGTTGCGGAACGTCCGCTAGAATGCGTTGGAACCAGTTTCTAGCCTCGCGCGGGGCACCTTTTAATAAAAAGGTTTGCCGATCTGTTTCCTTACTGGGAGTCGGTTTTTGGAAACTTTTGGAATACGGTCCGCGAGTTAGGTCACGGTTCTCGTCCCATAAAGGCAGTGCTTATTATTCGCTACCTCGCCGGGACGTCTTGGAAGAACGCTCCAGGAAACTGCACTTGCTGAAAGAATCACGAGGTCAAGCCATTGACCTCTTTTCGTGCGTCTTTACTGACCTGATGTAAGCTTTTGTAAATACGCCATTTCTAAGCACTTTTTCTGTAGAAGAAAACTAAAAAAAATATCCAAAAGACAAAAACAAAAATTAAGCAAAAAAATTGCTGTTGTTAACACGATATAAACACCACATAATATTTCATAACAGGAATATGGTCAACAAACAAAGAAAAACAAAGAAAAATGGACTAATAGAACGAAAAAAAAACCACAAATGATGACCGCACAAAAATATAGAACCCAAAAAAATTCAGCACAACAGTTGACACGAGACAAAAACACGACAAAACGAAAAGACGAAACAAACACAATAGTTTTCCAAAACAAAAGAGAACGAAAAAAAAAAAATCACAGCACAAAAATATTGAACCCCCCCAAAAAAACTCAGCACAACAGTTGAAACGAGACAAAAACACGACAAAATGAAAAGACGAAACAAACACAATAGTTTTCCAAATCAGAAACAGAACTGCTATCTGCCCCCGTCCTCAGGAAGATACGCACATGGTACGAAAACACAGGTGGCAAACGTCCAAAAGCTTACATCAAGTCATGCACTCCCATTGCACAAATATTTAAAAAGATAATATCTTTACTGACCATCCAACAGATGTGCTTCCTCCAGCTCGCCGATGCGCAGGGTAATCTGGCGCTCCAAAGACTCAACACTTCTCCCTGTCTGCCGATAGTCACAATCCTCCGCTGTTCGGTCGAGTTTATTCAGTTTCTCTCCACTGATAACAGTCATACCACAGCAGCTGATGTAATCAATAATTTAAAAAATATATATATCACCTACATTTTGCACTAAATGCTTCATTAAAAAAACTCAAATTATTACAAATATAGTGAATTAACTCAAAACATTAATATTCTAACTATAAGGGTTTCTTGCACCTTTATATTCTCCACATACTAGGATTGAAACCATTTATTTATTGGCTGCACAGTTTAAAAATGTGTTAACTAAGGTGTTAGATGAATCATAATTGGCTAACTTCCTACACATTAAATTTTGGTTAGTTGTAGTTGCATTCAAAAAGTAAAAATCTTATAATTTTATGCCAATACAGATTAGTTTTTCTGGACACTATTTATTTGTAAGTGGATCCTCAAAACTGTTGCAACCGTGATACTATATTAATTATAACCATAAAATGGGGAGGGGATATAGAATCCGACAGAAGCCATATAGTTTTGAAAACATGCCACTGGTATTTCATATCGTTTATAAACCTAAATTTTTGCATTGTCACAATTAAGAGATTTTAAAAGGCACCAACGTTGCGTGTTTTGTATTCTTTCAGTTGTAGTCATTCACATTAATGAGTTCCATTCTAAACGCCAGTGACTTCACAGAGAAAACTGTACTAGCTTTTCACTGACCACACCAGGTATTTCAAATTTTATACTATGTTTTAAAGAAGCCAAATTTTTGATACTGAAAAACAGGAAAAGTTATGGCCAAAAAATCTGTTGAAACCATGATGGCGTCTTTAAGTGCCGTACGGGAGCTTTTTTTTATTATGTGGCTTGATAGAGTTCTGCGTCAAACGGCTGTGTACTGAGGCTTAGAGCGCGCGACGAATCAGTTACACTGTATTTTTTTTAATTGAACAGAAATATTCATGTAAGATTACAGATTTTTGTAAATTCTCACATTTACATGAAAACAACTGTCTCACTACAAAAGAGTTTTTGCAGTAATACTGGGTTCGGATTGTTACTCGGGCATTTATGCTTTGTGTTGTCCCAGTACCTCCAATAGTTAAAGTTATTTGTAAACCGTTCCCTGAATAGCTTTCCTGCGTTAACTGCGCGCATTTATAAGCATAATAAAACAAATTAAAGTAAAATTACTGAATATAGGATTATCTTTTCCATGGTTTAAAAAATTAAGCTCCCATTAAAAATTATAAAATTATGTGCCAACTTAGGTTAAAAATACTCAGTAGGTATTATGTATTTCATATATGCAAAAGTAACCTCAATAATGTATTATAAAATGTTTCATTATCTCTCTTGTAGTTATCTTTGAAATATTTGTGCAATGGGAGTGCATGACTTGATGTAAGTTTTTGGATATACGCCATTGATAAGCACATGTATGTCTGTAGAAGAAAACTAAAAAAACCAAAAGACAAAAAACACAAATTAAGTAAATTAAAAATAATTTGTGTTTTTTGTCTTTTGGGTTTTTTATATTTTTCTTCTACAGACATACATGTGCTTAGCAATGGCGTATGTCCAAAAACTTACTACACTACTCTCTTGTAGTATTACAAACTATTTCTTGGCCACTGGTTTTCCAAAGAAATCTTTTGTAAAAGTACACAGTTTTGTTTCTTTGTGCCGATTAACTGGAAGCATGCTGGGATGTCGGGAGCGAACCCACGACCCTCTTCCCATGAGCCATCACGGGCCATCGGCAGCACCTGGGTTTCCCCCAGCAGCAGTTCCCAGGTTGTGAGCCTGACCTCAGGTCCGGTGACGTCACATCGAAGGGCTTCCGCCTCTGAGGCATGTGCTCAGTGGTCAGCCACCTGTTGCTTTCTGGAAACTGGCCGTGTTCTGGGTGCGCTCGGGAGTGTTTATTGGGTCCGGGAAAGCGTACAGCCGGCGTAGCTTCGGGATGTTTTGGTAGGTATTGCAGGAGTTTCCACGAAAACCTTTTTTTTTTTTAATCAAGTCTGCAAGGAAGGTTTGATGAAACTCCCCATGAACCCCTATTCTCGGATTATATTTTCGTTTCCCAGAAACTAGCATTTTCCTTCATCCACTGCAAAGTGATGAAAATATTATTATTGATATTTTCTTCGTGTAAGATATATAAATCCATGTAAAACGGGACTTATCTCAAAAATGATTTATTTATTATTGGATAAATAAATGCAGAAATTTCTGAATACTATGATAATATTTAATAAAAGCTTCCATAAACTAAATAAACATTTCCCTTATTTTTTAAACACCTTAACAGTTTACCATAAAACACTACAAGTTGAAATATAATAAAATTATTCATATAAACCTATCCAGTCCTACAAAATTCTGCTAACATTTTGTATTTACAACACATTTAAGTTATTTTAAAAAGAAAACATTTCCGTAATCATACCAACACATTTATTAAAATACAGCTCACAAAAATTAATTTCTGTATCAACGGAAAGAATGTGTACGGTATGACGGTAACAGAGATATAAAAATACTTTCATTGAAACAAAAAAAATTTAAATTTAATAAATATATATTACAAGTAGTATAGGATAGGGGCTCCTGGCACACGGGTTCTGGGTGTGGTGCCGGTGCCGGTGTCCGCCATCTTGGATTGTGACGTCACGGCGGCCATCTTGGAGGATTGTAACGGGACATAACGTAACGGGACAAGTTTGACCTTGACCTTTGACCCTCAAAATTCGCCAAAATTGGGCAAAAATTGCCCAAAATTCCTCAAAATTCGTCAAAATTTACATTTCTGTGAAAAAAATTCCGCCAAAAAAAATCTCAAAAAATTCCACAATTCAAAAATTCCCGTTTTCGAGAGAAAAATTCCCGTTTCGAGGGAAAATTTCCCGTTTTTAGTCCTTAAAAATCCCAGCGGCTAGAAATGTCCATATGTAGGCTTAAGCATCCATGTCTACAGCCTACGATAAGCCTCTGACGTCATCATGGATTATGACGTCACTGTTGCATTTTCCGTTACGGCCGCCATCTTTAACTTTTTTATTTATTATCCGATTTTAATGAAAAAATTTTTAAAAAATATAAAAAAATTCAAATAATAAAATATTAATAAAAAATATTTAAAAAATAAACTTTTACGACACGGAGTTCGGAGTCCTCGGTTCGAACCCGGTGAGGGCAAAAAAATTAAAAAATGGCGACCGATCCTTCCCTCACAGTGACTGCTGGCATACTGACTCCCACCACTTTTTTCATAGCATATATCATCCGGCAGTATGACGTCATGTACGCCATCTTTAAATTTGGACGCCATCTTGAAAATCTTTATTTATTATCCGATTTTAATGAAAAAAATTCCAAAATTCGTCAAAAAATTAACGTATTTGAATTCTGTTTGATTATACCGATGTACGTCCTTGGTTCGATTCCCGGCGAGAGTAAACGGTCGATCCTTCCTCCATGAAAGCTACCTAGACTGATCTACCACCACCAGTACCAAGGTATATATCATCAACTGGTATGACATCATGTCCGCCATCTTGTCTTCATCCGCTGGAGACCACCATCTTGTTTTCGTCAGCTAGAGTGTGCCGATACCATGTAGTATAATTATCTGGTCACTATACTTGTGTCCTCAACTGTTGACATTGAACATTGACCTTGAACTTTGACCTTGACCTTGAAATTTGGCCTTGACCTTGAAATTTGACTTTGTCCTGGAAATTTGACTTTGTCCTTGTCGACCATCATGGATCCGACATTTTATGTTCAGTACATGCTACCAGAGGATACCACCTGCTGGAGTACGCCATCTTGTGTGTGTACTTGTATTATAGAGTACATTTCCATCTAGATAATTTTATTCTAACCCGCTACAGTGCAGTAATCATTTATTACCGAGGTGCCCCCGCCATCATGAAATTCGACCGCCATCTTGAAATCATGTAATAATGTAGCTAGAAAAGCGGGAAAAAATCCAAAATTCATTAAATAAATCACTTATTAACTTACATATCGATTCGATCCGCTCCAGTCCTTGGCTCGATCCTCGATCGATGCAAAACATTTAATTTTATGAAAAAAAATAATAATTCCAATAAACCATGTTCAACATTCATAAAGAGACTTTAAATCCTCTACTACCATCATCCTATCAGACGTCAAGACTACCATATTGGAAATTCGTAATTGTAATGCTAGAGATT
Source organism: Bacillus rossius redtenbacheri (assembly GCF_032445375.1). Taxonomy (NCBI): domain Eukaryota; kingdom Metazoa; phylum Arthropoda; class Insecta; order Phasmatodea; family Bacillidae; genus Bacillus; species Bacillus rossius. Next base: position 12,485,519 of record NC_086336.1, on the reverse strand, counting down.
CGGGAAAAAGTTCAAAACTCATTAAATAAATTTGTAATCAATATACTGATTAGATCGACTAAGGTCCTTGGTTAGATCCCTTGTCGATACAAAACAACTTTAATTTTAAAAAAGTACCAGAAAAGTGTAAGGTTCGAGAAATAAAACACCTAAAAGTCTTTTACAAACATAATATTTATTACACAATTTCTATCCTACTACAGAATCACTTGCGAAAGCCAGCAATCTTATAAAAATTTAGCCCTGCATAGACGTACAACGACTACTTCTTAGCTCCAAATGGCTCCAAATGCTCCAAACGGCCTCCAAATGGCTCCAAAAGCTCCAACAGCCTCCAAATGCTTAACACAGTTCCAAATGGCTCCAAATGCTCCAAACGGCCTCCAAATGCTTGACAGCTCCAAATGTTTCCAGCAGCTCCAAATGCTCCAAATTCTTGACAGCTCCAAATGCTTCAAAAGGCTCCAAATGCTCCAAATGACTCCAAAAGGCTCCAAATGCTCCAACAGCTCCAAAAAAAAGGCTCCAAATGCTCAAACAGCCTCCAATGCATAACACAGCTTTAAATGGCTCCAAATGTTCCAAACGGCCTCCAAATGGCTCCAACAGCCTCCAAATGCTTAACACAGCTCTAAATGGCTCCAAATGCTCCAAACGGCCTCCAAATGCTTGACAGCTCCAAATGTCTCCAGCAGCTCCAAATGCTCCAACAGCTCCAAAAAAAAGGCTCCAAATGCTCCAACAGCCTCCAAATGCTTAACACAGCTCCAAATGGCTCCAAATTCTTGACAGCTCCAAATGCATAACACAGCTCCAAATGGCTCCAAATGCTCCAAACGGCCTCCAAATGCTTGACAGCTCCAAATGTCTCCAGCAGCTCCAAATGCTCCAACAGCTCCAAAAAAAGGCTCCAAATGCTCCAACAGCCTCCAAATGCTTAACACAGCTCCAAATGGCTCCAAATGCTTGGCAGCTCCAAATGCTTCAAAAGGCTCCAAATGCTCCAAATGGCTCCAACAGCTCCAAAAGACTCCAAATGCTTCAAAAGGCTCCAATTGCTCCAAGAGCTCCATCTTCAATTGGTTCCAACTGATTCCTATTACTTTTATCGAACTTGGCATGATTACTAACATGTCTTTATCAGTATACATTTTGACTGGCAGTGGTAACGTTTTTTACACCTTTAAGTTATAAGTTTTATTTAGAAATCAGATTTCGATAAATGATAGCTTCCATCTGGAAAGAAAATATATTAATTTATCTTCAAGTTTATACACATACATTTAATTTAATCCATTATTGTATGTAGCCAGCTTCCCTCAGTTCTTTGAGTATGAAGGATATTTCTTTAATGTTCGAATAGTTTCCTGCACAAAGCGATCCATGTAGTAGTCGTAGCCTGTTAACCAATATGTTAGGATCTTCCCATGAGGTATAATCAATCTCTTCTGCTGCCTTCATCATCCTTGCATGTTTATAATAAATATTATCTCTGGTGTCTATCGTTTTAACACCAACCACAAGGTCACTTTCGTCATCTTGCCAGTGACTATCACAAGCTTGATCAGGATAATTTATTTTATTACGTCGTTTCCATCGTTTTGGTCTCAAACCACCATCACAGTCTTCGCTCTTGCATGCTTTTGGTGCTTCAGTACAGTACTCAATCATGCCAGCTTCTGATGTGTCACCACAATCTTCAATCATGCCAGCCTCAGATGATTCATCAAAGTCTTCGACCTTGTAAGCTTCAGGTGGTTCTCCATCTTTCACATTTTCATGGAGACGACTAGATATTGGAGTAAATATATTTTCATTTCTAATGTGGTTACAACTTCCTTCGTTTGTTTTAAATTTTAAATTATTATCTTGATCTAGATCAGTAATTTTAGCATTAGCTTTTTCGCCTTCGTTCCTCTTCAGCGATGTTGTAGCCCAGTCTTCGTTATCTTTATTCATCTTAATTGTACAGGTCTTGTAATGTCTATCCAAGTAATATCTTCTACCAAAGGATTTCTGACACTGACTGCAATGAAATGGTTTTTGACAAGGACCCAAATTACACTCGCTTCTCTCATGTCGTTTAGCATTCTTTCTCAAGGTAAACACCTTGCTACAGTATCTACAGTGATGACGTTTTGATACAGCAACAAATCCCGTTTCAGGATTCATATTAGTTATTGAGACTAATGCCAGATGCAAACTAAGAGTTTTAAATTAGATATATTACTTAAATAGAATTTTTTAATTATTTCATCAGCGAGAATTAATTTATCTCATTCAAAGGTACTTGTTGCAAGTAGTTCTGCTTTTCAACAACAGATGTCACCACATGTTACTTGCAGGTAAATAATATTTAGTTCTTTTATGCGGGATGCGGGATGCTCACTAACGATCGCAAAAGAAGGATGGCTTCGCTAGACTCCAAGGAGAAGGAAGTTCGTCCATCCTGTTAGTGCTTCTTAGATTTCTCAGAGATTATTTGACTGAGTAATGATATTTTTTTTTTAATTTCCACCTGATAAAAATATTACAAGTGCTGATTTATTGACAGAATTTCAATAATTAAATGCAACCTTGAATAAAAAAATGACATGACTCATTAAGTAAAAAATTCTTCATGCAGAGATCAATTCCTCATCAGTAACCAGAAGCACTCGGAGAAAACCATCAGATGTCTAGTCAGGAATAATCAGAAGCACCCAGAGAAAACCATCATAATATTGTCAAGAATAAACGGGAGCACACGGAGAAATCCACCATAATATTGACAAGAATAATCAGGAGCACACGGAGAAAACCACCGCAAGTTTTCTTTGATATCATTAAATTTCAGGAAAAAAAATAATAAAAAATAAAAATAAATTAATAAAAAATTAAAAAAAAATAAAATAAAAAATAAATAAATATATTCTGCTAGCTTGTGAACTTCTCATTGTTGAACAAAGATAGAGTTCTAGTACAAGCCAGAATTTTATGTATTTTTTATTTTATTTTTTTTTAAATTTTTATTAATTTATTTTTATTTTTTATTATTTTTTTTCCTGAAATTTTATGATATCAAAGAAAACTTGCGGTGGTTTTCTCCGTGTGCTCCTGATTATTCTTGTCAATATTATGGTGGATTTCTCCGTGTGCTCCCGTTTATTCTTGACAATATTATGATGGTTTTCTCTGGGTGCTTCTGATTATTCCTGACTAGACATCTGATGGTTTTCTCCGAGTGCTTCTGGTTACTGATGAGGAATTGATCTCTGCATGAAGAATTTTTTACTTAATGAGTCATGTCATTTTTTTATTCAAGGTTGCATTTAATTATTGAAATTCTGTCAATAAATCAGCACTTGTAATATTTTTATCAGGCGGAAATTAAAAAAAAAAAATATCATTACTCAGTCAAATAATCTCTGAGAAATCTAAGAAGCACTAACAGGATGGACGAACTTCCTTCTCCTTGGAGTCTAGCGAAGCCATCCTTCTTTTGCAATCGTTAGTGAGCATCCCGCATCCCGCATAAAAGAACTAAATATTATTTACCTGCAAGTAACATGTGGCGACATCTGTTGTTGAAAAGCAGAACTACTTGCAACAAGTACCTTTGAATGAGATAAATTAATTCTCGCTGATGAAATAATTAAAAAATTCTATTTAAGTAATATATCTAATTTAAAACTCTTAGTTTGCATCTGGCATTAGTCTCAATAACTAATATGAATCCTGAAACGGGATTTGTTGCTGTATCAAAACGTCATCACTGTAGATACTGTAGCAAGGTGTTTACCTTGAGAAAGAATGCTAAACGACATGAGAGAAGCGAGTGTAATTTGGGTCCTTGTCAAAAACCATTACATTGCAGTCAGTGTCAGAAATCCTTTGGTAGAAGATATTACTTGGATAGACATTACAAGACCTGTACAATTAAGATGAATAAAGATAACGAAGACTGGGCTACAACATCGCTGAAGAGGAACGAAGGCGAAAAAGCTAATGCTAAAATTACTGATCTAGATCAAGATAATAATTTAAAATTAAAACAAACGAAGGAAGTTGTAACCACATTAGAAATGAAAATATATTTACTCCAATATCTAGTCGTCTCCATGAAAATGTGAAAGATGGAGAACCACCTGAAGCTTACAAGGTCGAAGACTTTGATGAATCATCTGAGGCTGGCATGATTGAAGATTGTGGTGACACATCTGAGGCTGACATGATTGAGTACTGTACTGAAACACCTAAAGCAGGCAAGATCGAAGACTGTGATGGCAGTCTGAGACCAAAACGATGGAAACGACGTAATAAAATAAATTATCCTGATCAAGTTTGTGGTGCTGACATGATTGAAGACTGTGGTGACACATCAGAAGCTGGCATGATTGAGTACTGTACTGAAGCACCAAAAGCATGCAAGAGCGAAGACTGTGATGGTGGTTTGAGACCAAAACGATGGAAACGACGTAATAAAATAAATTATCCTGATCAAGCTTGTGATAGTCACTGGCAAGATGACGAAAGTGACCTTGTGGTTGGTGTTAAAACGATAGACACCAGAGATAATATTTATTATAAACATGCAAGGATGATGAAGGCAGCAGAAGAGATTGATTATACCTCATGGGAAGATCCTAACATATTGGTTAACAGGCTACGACTACTACATGGATCGCTTTGTGCAGGAAACTATTCGAACATTAAAGAAATATCCTTCATACTCAAAGAACTGAGGGAAGCTGGCTACATACAATAATGGATTAAATTAAATGTATGTGTATAAACTTGAAGATAAATTAATATATTTTCTTTCCAGATGGAAGCTATCATTTATCGAAATCTGATTTCTAAATAAAACTTATAACTTAAAGGTGTAAAAAACGTTACCACTGCCAGTCAAAATGTATACTGATAAAGACATGTTAGTAATCATGCCAAGTTCGATAAAAGTAATAGGAATCAGTTGGAACCAATTGAAGATGGAGCTCTTGGAGCAATTGGAGCCTTTTGAAGCATTTGGAGTCTTTTGGAGCTGTTGGAGCCATTTGGAGCATTTGGAGCCTTTTGAAGCATTTGGAGCTGCCAAGCATTTGGAGCCATTTGGAGCTGTGTTAAGCATTTGGAGGCTGTTGGAGCATTTGGAGCCTTTTTTTGGAGCTGTTGGAGCATTTGGAGCTGCTGGAGACATTTGGAGCTGTCAAGCATTTGGAGGCCGTTTGGAGCATTTGGAGCCATTTGGAGCTGTGTTATGCATTTGGAGCTGTCAAGAATTTGGAGCCATTTGGAGCTGTGTTAAGCATTTGGAGGCTGTTGGAGCATTTGGAGCCTTTTTTTGGAGCTGTTGGAGCATTTGGAGCTGCTGGAGACATTTGGAGCTGTCAAGCATTTGGAGGCCGTTTGGAGCATTTGGAGCCATTTAGAGCTGTGTTAAGCATTTGGAGGCTGTTGGAGCCATTTGGAGGCCGTTTGGAACATTTGGAGCCATTTAAAGCTGTGTTATGCATTGGAGGCTGTTTGAGCATTTGGAGCCTTTTTTTTTGGAGCTGTTGGAGCATTTGGAGCCTTTTGGAGTCATTTGGAGCATTTGGAGCCTTTTGAAGCATTTGGAGCTGTCAAGAATTTGGAGCATTTGGAGCTGCTGGAAACATTTGGAGCTGTCAAGCATTTGGAGGCCGTTTGGAGCATTTGGAGCCATTTGGAACTGTGTTAAGCATTTGGAGGCTGTTGGAGCTTTTGGAGCCATTTGGAGGCCGTTTGGAGCATTTGGAGCCATTTGGAGCTAAGAAGTAGTCGTTGTACGTCTATGCAGGGCTAAATTTTTATAAGATTGCTGGCTTTCGCAAGTGATTCTGTAGTAGGATAGAAATTGTGTAATAAATATTATGTTTGTAAAAGACTTTTAGGTGTTTTATTTCTCGAACCTTACACTTTTCTGGTACTTTTTTAAAATTAAAGTTGTTTTGTATCGACAAGGGATCTAACCAAGGACCTTAGTCGATCTAATCAGTATATTGATTACAAATTTATTTAATGAGTTTTGAACTTTTTCCCGAATCTCTAGCATTACAATTACGAATTTCCAATATGGTAGTCTTGACGTCTGATAGGATGATGGTAGTAGAGGATTTAAAGTCTCTTTATGAATGTTGAACATGGTTTATTGGAATTATTATTTTTTTTCATAAAATTAAATGTTTTGCATCGATCGAGGATCGAGCCAAGGACTGGAGCGGATCGAATCGATATGTAAGTTAATGAGTGATTTATTTAATGAATTTTGGATTTTTTCCCGCTTTTCTAGCTACATTATTACATGATTTCAAGATGGCGGTCGAATTTCATGATGGCGGGGGCACCTCGGTAATAAATGATTACTGCACTGTAGCGGGTTAGAATAAAATTATCTAGATGGAAATGTACTCTATAATACAAGTACACACACAAGATGGCGTACTCCAGCAGGTGGTATCCTCTGGTAGCATGTACTGAACATAAAATGTCGGATCCATGATGGTCGACAAGGACAAAGTCAAATTTCCAGGACAAAGTCAAATTTCAAGGTCAAGGCCAAATTTCAAGGTCAAGGTCAAAGTTCAAGGTCAATGTTCAATGTCAACAGTTGAGGACACAAGTATAGTGACCAGATAATTATACTACATGGTATCGGCACACTCTAGCTGACGAAAACAAGATGGTGGTCTCCAGCGGATGAAGACAAGATGGCGGACATGATGTCATACCAGTTGATGATATATACCTTGGTACTGGTGGTGGTAGATCAGTCTAGGTAGCTTTCATGGAGGAAGGATCGACCGTTTACTCTCGCCGGGAATCGAACCAAGGACGTACATCGGTATAATCAAACAGAATTCAAATACGTTAATTTTTTGATGAATTTTGGAATTTTTTTCATTAAAATCGGATAATAAATAAAGATTTTCAAGATGGCGTCCAAATTTAAAGATGGCGTACATGACGTCATACTGCCGGATGATATATGCTATGAAAAAAGTGGTGGGAGTCAGTATGCCAGCAGTCACTGTGAGGGAAGGATCGGTCGCCATTTTTTAATTTTTTTGCCCTCACCGGGTTCGAACCGAGGACTCCGAACTCCGTGTCGTAAAAGTTTATTTTTTAAATATTTTTATTAATATTTTATTATTTGAATTTTTTTATATTTTTTAAAATTTTTTTCATTAAAATCGGATAATAAATAAAAAAGTTAAAGATGGCGGCCGTAACGGAAAATGCAACAGTGACGTCATAATCCATGATGACGTCAGAGGCTTATCGTAGGCTGTAGACATGGATGCTTAAGCCTACATATGGACATTTCTAGCCGCTGGGATTTTTAAGGACTAAAAACGGGAAATTTTCCCTCGAAACGGGAATTTTTCTCTCGAAAACGGGAATTTTTGAATTGTGGAATTTTTTGAGATTTTTTTTGGCGGAATTTTTTTCACAGAAATGTAAATTTTGACGAATTTTGAGGAATTTTGGGCAATTTTTGCCCAATTTTGGCGAATTTTGAGGGTCAAAGGTCAAGGTCAAACTTGTCCCGTTACGTTATGTCCCGTTACACTCCTCCAAGATGGCCGCCGTGACGTCACAATCCAAGATGGCGGACACCGGCACCGGCACCACACCCAGAACCCGTGTGCCAGGAGCCCCTATCCTATACTACTATTACAAATTAAAATTGTTAACTATAACAGCTTTACAATATTTTATATTTCTGGCGAAACACGCATAATGTATGTCTGAGTTGATATTTTAAGTGGATAAAAGAACTGTCAGTACGAAAAAATTTGGAGACTTGACTTGCTTCGGCTAACAAAATTAGAATAAAAACAGGATATAAGTTATGGACATTAGAATAAAACATTTGTGAACATTATGTGACATGTAATAAATATTCATATGTATATATATAATTTTTATTTAACATTTGGCAGTGTGAACGTAAGCTAACTTATATTTCTAAGGTATCAAAATTGTATTCTAATCAATTTTGTGGAGCATATAATTTCTGAGACGTTACTTCTCATACTCTTGTTTATGGAACGTTCCTTTGTCGAAGGATGTTGCGTTGGCAGGCTAAATCAGTTTCTAAAGATCCAACGCCGGTGAAAATAGGCGTAAGGAACGCATCTGTGGAGTTCCGCTTCGCTGGCGCAGACTGCCCGTTCAGGGAGATAGAGAAATTATTTTCCACCCTTGTGTCCCGAATCAGAATATTGCCCAAAAACTGAAACTAGAAGGGTAGGTATTCTTTCTTGACTTGCACCAAAATTAGTTTTCCTTGTTTATTAATCGGTAGCATTTCCAATTTTAAGTCAGGAATATTTTTCAAAAAATTAGATAATTCATTATTGGATATTTAAATTACTCTTCAAGTTGCCATAGTTTCAATAAGAATTTAATTTATAAAAACACTTCTATCAGTTTCTCTTGATAATTTTTTTAGATAACACTGGCATGTGGTGGATGAAAAATAAAATAGCAAACCAAATTTGTTCTACTTAATTAACACCTATTGTTTGTAAGGTTTTTTGTACAAACATAATTGTTTGCATTTTCCTACTCAAAAATATAATATTGTTTTTATGATGCCGGGTCACTGGTTAGTTTTTTGTGTAAAACATTCGTCTGCGAACTGAACGATAAAGCCTTGGATATTTTACTTAGTACAGTTATTTATTAACTCCAAAAGGAATAAAAATATAACTTTTAAATGTTTTTATTTATTAATTAATTGTAATTTTGAAACTGCAGTGACAAGACAGAGTTTTGATGAAATTAAAAAGGCCATACGAAAAACGCTTACATAAATATTTTTTAAATATGGATAGTGCATTTTTAATTTTAGCAAACGTTGACTTTTAGTCGCCTATAGTCATAGCTGGAACTTTTTGAGTTATCTTTTGGGAACGAACGTACTGCACACTTTCATGCCATATTGCAGGTGAACTTTGCATTGGTGTGTGCGTAATAAGGTATTTCAGTCCCAATGACGTTATATAACAACTTAAGACAAATTTAGTTCAAGAATATCTTGTGGAATAATGGTTAAAAAGAGGTAATTAAACTATTTAATCTAATTGGTAAAAGATTACGACGTGTCATTTATTAAAGACTTCACCTGCAAAATTCAAGAGAACAGGAGTCCATGAAATTCAGAAAGAAAAGGACATCTCAAATGTAATTTTGCTAAATAGGCTCAGCTCAGCGTTGATCTAAGGATGGGACAAGCACTTTAAAATACGCCACTTCATATTATCGAATATTTTTTTCCTACAAAAGAAATATTTTCCTTAAAAGACGAAGAAAATTTTTAGTACAAAGCAGTGCTGACTGAAGTTGAAAAGCCTGTAATGAAAAAAAAACTGAATTTGACATTGAAACAATAGGCCTGTATTTAGCGTAGAGTGGGAATTTAATGTTAAAGAAATTTCATATCGTTACATTTCGACCCGAGAAGAGGTTTCTGTATTCACTGATTTGGAATTAAAGAGTTGAAAAAAACCTACTGTAATGCTTTAGTTACATCCTGTGTACAGGTACAGTGTTAACACAGATAAAATAACTTTGATCAAAATGTTGCAAATATGAGTCATGATTTGGCATGATATTAAATTTTACCATTCTTGAACATTATTTTAGTAAGGGTGCTTTATAATTATAGATTTAAAACTACCTTCGAAACCATTTTTGAACACCTTAAATCTAAATGAATAAATTAATTATGGTTCAAGAAGGCTGGGCTGAAATAAATAAATAAATAGTTAAATGTAAAATAGTAATTAATACTAACTGGGTTTATGAATTTTGAAATGAAACGGATTCAACTGGACTGAACTCAGGTTTATTACACACTCATGTAAGATAGCATCGCGCATAAAAATTAATATACCTATTTGTTTGATAGACTTACTCAAATTTTGGCATTTGGTATTCACTATTCATTACGGAATGCTGAACTCTGTGTATTTCTCCAACGTGTGTACTATTTTTGAAGTATCATAAAGAAGTACGACGTTACCATCCATATCACAAGGATTACATAATTAACAGTCGTAATTACTCCAGCGTCTTCATGATTGCACGGGAAATCAGGATATTTTACGCTCTTTGAAGGGAAAAAAAAATAAGTGTTCATGCACCTGCTAACGTTAAAATTTCCTAGTATAGGCCATTATATACATATTCTCTGTATATAAACGCAATGTTTCAAAGTTTTAAATGTCAACAAGAATCAAATATTTTCTAAGAAAAAAAATATCTCCATGATTTGTGTCTTACAACCATGCTACTTGATCAGGGTTCAACACTGTCTAAAAGTTTTTTTTAGAGGAAACTACATTTTTATCCCAAAATATAATTAACCTCTCGAGTTTACGCAGAAAGTGTTACGTTTGCAAGCTCTTGACATGGTTAATGGACATGCTATGAGTAGTCAAATCAAGAGAGTGTTTTAATTATAAAACTATCTTGCTGTTTTACGGCAATCGCTATTTGAGACTTGAGACACCTAACAGGTAACTACGGATATTCTCAATTGTTGAACGAGTGTTGTTGTTTTAGAAAACAAATAAATATATAATTACACGAGTTTAACATATTAAAAATTATCTTCCCGTAGAAATGTAAAAATATTAATAAATTTAATTAAATACACAGTTAACTACAGTAGAAAGCAATAGAAAATATATGTAATTATTGGTAAAAGTTCTTACATTTAAAAAAATTTATTGATAATGCATAAGTGACACTGTATATGTAGCTATGAATTTTCTTATTATATAAAGTACCTACTTCAAAAACACACAAACTGTCTTTGTAAATGTGTAATTTTGATTATGTTAATGCTGTGACCAGAAATTAATGTATACATTATTTTTTTAAATCTTGATAACAGCAGAGTACTATTTAGTTTTATAAATAATTTGTAATAATATTAACAGTTTAAGCGTGAATCAAAATATAATTTTTTATGATTCTTCTCTTTTATAAAATGACAATAATTTTCCTTGTTTGTTACTTCGCTGACTATTGAAATCAGTTCGTGGAACTATCGGCGATGACATGGCACGGATGAAACTGCGCGGGAACTCCAGGTAATGCCACGGACCGGTGCCTTCGGGGAGAGTTAGCATCAGCATTATGCTCCAAGCCGTGAAGCTGTTTCCCAGGCGGTGACACGGAGTTGGGAACAGTTGTGTGCCCGGGGCGGCCCACGCATCAAGATGCAGGGAGGCTTGCCATCGGTAGAGACCAGAAAAATTCGCGAATTCATTTCGAGATAGGCTAAAATACAAATAGTTATACCTCCGTGCTGCCTCTGTTATTCGCTCACAACTCACCTGGATGAATCTGGGCCAATGAGAAACACCCAACCGAAGCTTTATCGAATCACCAGGCTGCTACGTTGGGACGTCTCACAAGACAGCAGTGTTTCAATGAGAGGGTGGCATTTGACCGAGTGTACGTAGAACTATGTAGTTCATCCTGGAGGTAATTGAACTCGCGAATTTTTCCGGTCCCTAGCCATTGGCTCTAGCGGCGTCAATTGGTAACCAGTTGGCTTCAACCTCAGAACAGACATCCACTCCATAGAGTAATACCTCCATGGCTACTACGCAGATTCCACGTGCACTCTTCCACTTTGGCAACTCTGAGGTCGGAACCGTCCAGCAGTCGGAGCAGAGGTTTGCGACGTCCACGTAGGCATGTAATAATGTCTGTCGATGAATGGATTTTATTTTGTAATTTTTTCTGCCGCGTCGAGACCGGCGCGGCATGCAGAGGCGGACATTACTCAAACTGCCACAGGTTCTTTGGGGATCGACTAGTTGAAATTTATCCTACAAAGGATGTGTCGGCGATCGAATTTAATTTCTGGACGTTGCACGTCCGTAATGCGCAGCGCTCCATAGCGTAGCACTATCTTGATTTTTGAAGCACTAAGCCACAGCTTGCATTCGATATCAGTATTAAATGTTATTACTCAACCGGGCATAACTTACGGGATCTTTTTAACGGGTAAGTATCCTTAATTATTATGTTTCAATAGTTTTGTAGTTTTACGGCGAATTTAATTTTGATTCGTTATATAATAATGGTTAACTCTATATATATATTTTTGATTAAATACGAACACATTTTTAAAAATAATAAGATTTTTTATTTGAATATAGATATTCCCACCGTGGCATGAAGTGATAGAGAGTAATCCTGTGGTGTACAAATTTGAATTAACTGTCTGTATGAAGACTTGTCAAATAACGTTTTAGATTTATTATTTTGTCCGAAGTACTGAAATTATTTGGGTATTTAAAAATTCGAAGATTAATTATATTTCCAGAATTTAAGGAAACAGTTTTTTTAGAAATTTATTAATGGTTATATAAAACTAAGCGTTTTACGACTGAGGCTACGTATTAGTAAAAAAATCCAATAAATAAACGGAAAAAAAACTTGTTTTAAACCTGACATAAGGCTTTCAGTTTATTATAGGACTTACAAATGATTGAATGTTTTAAGGTTATAACGTTCATAATTTTTTTTATTAAGTTAATGATTTCATTTGAAAGCAATGAATTCAAGCTATACTATGAGCTAACCTTAAATAATGGGCAAAGACATAAAATAACGGAAACAAAACAATTTCGAAAGCTAACTCATGTCAGTGTTGACCAGTTGTAACTTCTGTGTCACACACGTGTGGAAAATCCAAAATATTGATGCTACCTCAACGGTTACTTGTTGTGAAGGCTTGGAAATATTTTATTGTTTGCCCTGTCGTACAAAAAAAAATATTGTATAATTAAGTAAAATAAAATGAAATAACATGAGAACATTATAAAACACACGATGTCAGGGATAAGACTCTCCCGTGATAAATCGGAGAAGCCTAAGATGTAAATCAAGTTCTGTCCCTGCCCGAACACGCCCGAATATTCACCTTCGGCCAACCTCGAGATTTGTTTTATTTTTGCGCAGGAAAAATGAATTAAAATATTAAAAGTGGTCGGTTAGGTTAGCTACATTAAAACACTTTAAAACACTAAGGACGATTATTTAGGTTAGTATAGCTACATTGAAATAAACATATAAATATATATAAATAAACCCGAGGTTGGCCGAAGGTGAATATTCGGGCGTGTTCGGGCAGGGACAGAACTTGATGTACATCTTAGGCTTCCCGGTAGTTCGCGGCTGACAGATGTGTTCGTTTCCGTGGCAGGACAGGCACATACCGCGGTGAGAGAGTTCCTTGCTGTTCGGAGCGCCGCACGAGTGTAACGCGATGATCGATAACAGGCGCGCTTTTTGTGGCTCGAACAGCCCGCGGCGAGCCTATAGTACTGGACGTATTATGGGGCTCTCGCCTCTCTCGAAGGGCCGAATAAAAAATATTTCATCAAGCATTCGATCGAACCAAATAAAAAACACGTGTATGTGATTTTAAAATTATTACACATCATATATTTCTTTATGTTTCTCAGATTAAGCATCCAAACCAAATCTGCTATTAAATATATAAATAATTGTTCTTCCTGTAAGAAATTATTTAACTTAAACTTAGCATCTGCTAATGGTTTGACATAAAATTTAGAGTTTTGATGCTAACACCGGGATTAACATAGTAGTTGTTTTATTGTGTAGTTAATTATTCGTTTTTATTGTTAAGATATAAAAAACAAAAAAAAAACGATTGAATTGTAAATTGATGAATAACTATAAGTAAATAACTAAAATAAAAAATGAGAATAATTTTTAAGTTTACTAGACTATATTTCATGCGATAACTTAAGTCCTCGTGTATTCTTAAATTTTTTAAAATAAGTTTGAAGTGATCTTTTTTGTTCAGTTTAGGTGTTAAATTTGGACTAATAATGTGCATTATTATGTAAATGTAGTTAGTATGTACATGTAGTTTGTGACTCCCCTAAATTTTTTGTGCTTGCTCATGTTTGTAAATCCAAAACTTTAGTTTACAGAGAAGCTTAATTGTATTTTTAACTTTTGGCTACTTATTAATAAACAATTTTGTGCTTTTGTCTAAGTGAACGAAGTCACAGGAACAGCTTGTTATAACTAAACGTATATCTGAATTTGTAGAATTAAAAACATTAAAAATTATAAACACCATTCATTAGCTTCATTCTTTAAAATATCACACGGTTTTTAGCCTGGCTGGGCGCACCAGCTCTAAAAGTGCGCGCTAAGGACAAAATTGGCTCACGTAACATACGTATATTCGTCTCTACGCGCCAGAAACCCAACTAGCGTGCAGCTTTTCGTCTGTGACGCAACTACGTGCAAGTAAAATGGTTTACCGCTAAAACTTCACGGCGGAACAGTAAATATGAAGGTCCTTTTCACTCGCCTAAGCCACTTTCAGTTTTATGTACCGTTTTTAGTACAAAACAATTCGCAGAGAATAATGGAAATTTTCGTTTTATAAAAAAATAAATAGTAAAACGATCTGAACAGTTAAAATGGTAGGCCTACATGTATTTGTAAAATCACTTATTGCGTTTCGTTCGTAAGAATTTGTAGTGGTTGGTAATTTTATTTGTGTAAGACCAAAATAAAAAAAGAACTTTTCGGTGAACATAGGGTGACGGGAAAGATAAACGTTTAATAAGAGCACTCAAGTTTAATAATTTGTTTATCAAGCAATAAAGTAATGTTAAATGTTTATAATACTTAAATATTATTTTTAGGGTTGACTCCTCGGCGACAACTAAGTTGTCTGTGAAAAGTTCGTTGAATGAACACAATGCAGGGAAACGGAGGAGAAATCTGCAATTGTAGTAAGGAGCTAGGCAGCATTCGCCTTGAGGGAACTCAGGACGGCGCGGCGCGGAGAACTGAAACCAGGAATGCCAGATCGCGCTACAACCGAAGTTCACTGTATTACAACTAAGCTGCAGCATGCGGTGGCATTTATCCGCCAGACAGTGCTTGAGAAAAAAAAATTGGTTGTCAGTAAAGTCGGTTTACGGACGATAGTTTAACGTGACAACGTCAAAACAAAACATTGATGAAATGATTGCATAGTTTTATGAATAAAATTGAATCATTTTTATTGAATTATCACTATTTTGTATGGATACAAGGAAGGAGTGAAATGAAAGCTACAATTTAATTGATAAATTTACTTTTATTTGCACTCATTAATTCAAATATGTTTATTACTTTAACTAAGAGATTATTTTAACTATAACTTTTGTACATGTTTGCTATTTAACTTCTTCCAATCTGTGTTATTCTGTTAAGGATAGGACGATGATAGGAAAAATAGGAAACGAATGGGAGTGTTTCAAGTTTAATGTGCCTCGAAAAAGTCAAATCGATGGTTGTTCCAATCGAGTGGAAGAGAGATAGATGCGGCGCAAGCGTACAATGAGCGTAACGGGACACAGCGTAACAGGACAATGTGCGTAACGGGACAATGAGTCATCCTTTTTCGTGCATGGAGCCGGCGTTCAACGATTTATTAGACGTTGTCACGTCAAAAAATGTGAGGGAGTCTTTCAGTACTCGCTAGTGACGTGTAAACACCTGACCTCGGTACCGAGCAAGTTCATGTGTTCCCATGATGTTCATGTCGCAAATAATTTTATAAAACGAATCTCGTGCACACCATTTAACGTATAGTTCTTTAAAAATAACGCCGAGAGTGATACTTATAATTATAAACAAAATATTTTCATTTCAAATACCCAAATTATTGGATGCGAATCATACTCGTACTCTCTTGGTCAGCAAAGAGAATTCTCTGCTTGAATCGTTCACGTTGCTTGCCAACATCACACGCAGATATCAACACCAAACAGACGGAACTTCAAGTTAGAGAAACATTAGAAACATGTTTTGTAGGTTGTATATGATACAATATTTAAGAAAATGAGTGATATTATTAAACATTTCATTTTATAAAATATTTATTTGAAATAATTTATTTTTAAAATTATTTAAACTTCTTTATACGTACGTTTTCACAAATGAACGCACAAATACTTCATACCAATCGTACACTCGAAACAAAGTTATGATCATAAAATTAAGACCCATAAATTCGTGTGACCTAATAAATGTTATAAATTAATAATTGTTTTTCCTCATAAAATTTATTTTTGATAAAATGCATGTAAGCAACCTATGGGATGGCTTATATCGCTTGAAGAGGCTGAACAATTGATCCCGTCCGGATTAGTCAAGTACGCCACACGAGCGAGTGAAGTACGCAAGGTTGGCAGTACAAAACTGTATACTTGAATTCAGACATAGCCTAAGTATCAATTAGATACACGAGCGTAGTTGTGGTTCGTAGACCACTGGTAGAACTCTAGGCCTCTGTGGAAAACCGCGCCACGCAACACCTTATTTTAGCTCTCGGCATACGCCATTGTGTCGGAGTAATTTTGTGAATGGAACGGAAGCCGGATGTAACGGAAATGTGTAACCACGGTGCTGCCATACATGACGGATGGGGTGAACCAAAGTTCAGAAAGCCAAAAGAAACTTATAATATTAAGCGTTTAAAGAATTCGAACAAGATGGGCAGTATTTTTAACAAAATTCCATGTCGATGATCACGTCCAAAGCTGTGGTTTAGGATTTTTTTCAAGTCTTTTTAGCTTTTACCGGAGTCGTTTCTAATTGTTCAGAATTTCCGTCTGTTTGGTGCTGATATCTGCGTGTGAAGGTGACAAGCAACGAATTTTACTGGCGGGTTTGAATCCGATACCGTCTGAATCCACCTGAAGTATTTACTGTGGTTGGACACTTCCTATTATATATTTCCAGTTTGGAAGCAGGATATGTCCGTTAATAATATTTTTATTATTTATTGTTAACGTAACCATTAACTTATGTTGACATGTGATTACACTTTTTTAAATGTAGGCAAGACTTTTCAAGACTTGATGCAAGTGTAACACAAAATATTTGAGACAACAAAAAATTCTAAACCCCAGATTTGAACACAGCTTCGTTTACATTCAATAAGTCAAGATAGGCCTTCGAATATTTTCAAATTTATGGTCTCAAAAACTGAATCATTATTGTTTTATGCAATATTTTATGACAAAAATTTTACGCACGAATTTAATTATTCAAGACCCTACATTTAAATATACACCCGAAAAAAATTTGGGCTCCAAAAAGGCTATATAGCCCACACTGCTCCACCCCTCTGTAACCAGAATATTTCGTTTCATGCTTCAGTACCTTCATAATTGGTGTAGAAATTTTGGTTAAAAGCGTTAAGATGAAATTAGTTTTTGACGTGACGTCTAATAAATCAATGAACTCCGGCTGCACGCACATTGTACCGTTACGCTGTGTCCCGTTACGCTCATTGTACGTTTGCGCCGCATTTATCTCTCTTTCACTCGATTGGAACAACCATAGATTTGACTTTTTCGAGGCACATTAAACTTGAAACACTCCCATTCATTTCCTACTTTTGCTATCATCGTACTATCCTTAACAGAATAACACAGATTGGAAGAAGTTAAATAGCAAACATGTATAAAAGTTATAGTTAAAATAATCTCTTCGTTAAAGTAATAAACATATTTGAATTAATGAGTGCAAATAAAAGTAAATTGGTCAATTATATTGTAGATTTCATTTCACTCCTTCTTTGTATCCATACAAAATAGTGATAATTCAATAAAATGTTTCAATTTTATTAATAAAGTATGCAAAAATTTCATCAATGTTTTCTTATACCGTTGTTACGTTAAACTATCGTCCGTAAAACGACTTTACTGACAACCAATTTTTAAGATTACTGTTGCACCCTTCGATGGTATGTTTTTTTCGATGCTTTGTGTCTCCACAATCTCAGATATCAATGGGAATGATGGGAATTTTCAGCCATTGGTGCAAAATGTAGTCAAAGAACTTTGTTAGTGTCTCTCCCCTTGGCGCCGTGCTGTGGATTTGGAGCCATCCCACTTCAACGACCTCGCGGGGTGTCGTTGCCAGAGCTGCACATGCGACTCCGTCATTCTCGTAGTCCTGCACCAATCCCAGGTGTTGAACCTCGCGCCACAAGCACTGGTTGAAGTGGAAATTGATCCTCTTTGCGGTTTTGGATGGGAATTTTGAAACAAACGAAGTAACTCATGTCTTCGAAGTCGATGAAGGTTTTTTTTTACGAATTACATCCCGGTATACAATCCGTAAGTTATAAAAAAATGTAAGTTTTACGTTTCTCTTTTTTGTTGGGCAGTAAAGCGAATTGTTCTGAAGCGATGTTCGTCTGGTGTTTTGTACTGACGAAGTGTGGATGAATTGTGTATAATGCGTTGAACTGCTTGCTACACAATTTACAAGTGCTGCTCTTGACTCTGTACCATTTCTCAGACTTCAGAGCTAGAAAAAAAGTACTTAGTTCAGCTCCTTCATCTACTCAAAAGAATAATTTTTTGTCATCTTCAGACAAAACAATATTCTTCATAGATACCGGGTTGCATATATCTTCTTTTGCTTGCCGTCTCATATAGTCAACGCTACATTTAAAGCTAGTTTACGCAGAAACTTATGTTACGAGGCCGAATTATTCATGAAACAGAGGACACATTTATTCATGGTATAGATCTTTGCCTTCTCTTACTCTCTTCTTACCTGCCGCTCGTTGAATCTGGACTTTGGTTTAGGCGACGTTTTGTTTGCACTTGTGACCGGTTGCACTGATAATTTCGTACATTTTTGGCATCCACTGTCCTCTACACTTCCTCTCTTATCTTTAATACGTAGGCAAGTCACTTTATCATTTGTGTTATCCTTAATTCTATATTGAGATCCTTCGAACAACGCACACGGCTTACCTTTCACTGTCTAGGTTACATTCAATGGATCCATCACAAAGTATACGTCTATCC
Source organism: Bacillus rossius redtenbacheri (assembly GCF_032445375.1). Lineage (NCBI taxonomy): Eukaryota > Metazoa > Arthropoda > Insecta > Phasmatodea > Bacillidae > Bacillus > Bacillus rossius. The sequence goes on along the minus strand of NC_086336.1, from coordinate 12,466,620 downwards.
ACCTAACCCGCACCCCTGGTAATGAGGATAACAAAAGTATTAGTTTGAGGGGCATTAAGAATGAGGCACACGATAAAGGAATTAAAAGGGCAAGGGGGGGGGGAAACAAACAACATTACGGAACGAAATTTTCCTATCCATCTTGGTGAAGGCATTCGGATTAATAACTATAATAGCCCCGTTTACTTAAGGAATGTGACTCAAAGCATAAAAATCATCTTTTATGGGTTCAACCAATATTACATAAAATTTTTTAAGCAAAGCCTTAACTGATTTAAGTTAACTTCCTTACATCATCGGCAATATTTTAGGCAAGAAATATGAAGCACAAAGAGTAAGTGGTATCATTGCTGTTGTAGAACTAAATTTACCCAATAATTTTGGTATTTATTATAACGACCAAAATAATTCTGATATTTCGTTAAAAACCTCTAAGCAATTAAAGTAGCTATCAATAAATAATTAAATAATTTGCAAATATTGTCGTTAAATTCCGAATATATTATTCATCCAAGTTTCCAATTATATTTTATTACAGTACCATCACTTGTTGCCGGTTATGGGTTTTACTTCTTGCAAAAACATTTTCATATTTTTTTTAGCTATATCTAAAATGTCTAATAAAACTTCAAGTTTTAGTAAAGGTAGTTGGCACATACTGCACATTATTTGCTAGTGCCTTTTTGGCATAACTTCCATAAAATATTCCGCAGATAATTCCCCTGCAGTAAGCTATCTTAAAAAATCTTGCTAGTTTAGTAAAATTGATAGTAGGAAATTGAGCACTGGTTACTTATGCCACCGATTGGTCTGAATATCATCATTCCTAAGGCGGGTGTTATAATTTAGACCCACTAATTGTTTTCTCCTTATATCGATTTTGTCGGGAGAGGCGCTTATTTCCCGCTCATTAGTTCTGTCAGCTCTCAGATAACAAAACAAGAGCTTCTTGTGCCAGGACCCTATTTTCCCGGGCGCAATTCCATGCAATCATTCATACACGGCCTTAAGTCTCGTTGTTAGCAAGGATATTAACGAGAGTCATTCACTCTGAAAAGACAGACAATAAAAGCTGGAGAATAAATTAACCATGGATTGTAGTTGAAAAGCATCCAAGAATTTGCCAGGAATTACTTTGGTAAAACCACGTAAAAAAATGTAATTTTTTTGGACCAAGATTTTTCGTCACGAACGAGCCAAGTTTATTTTTAAATGACAGTTTGAAAGTTTCTTTTAGCATTTTAAATGACTTCGAAGAATTACGTGGCCAATTTGGACGATACGAATTCGCGCCTCTGTCCCACGCGGGACTCGAACCCAGAACCCCTCAGCACCGACGACCCGCGTGACCAGATGACGTCAGAGAGCCAGATACGTAACCAGACTAGCTTCCAACCGGAGCAATAAATCAATTTGGCACCCTCTTTGTTTTTCCAAACCAACCAAACCAAAACCTTTTCCGACAACACCTCATATCGCCACCACATTTTTATTACACTATCCCAAATATGTTTGAATGAACTTAGATGGTTAATTTATTATTGGCGGTCATTTCATTTTTAATACGTTTCAATTTGGATATATTTGAAAGAAATATTTGTAGATATGCATGTATGTTTCTTTTAATAAAAATCATACAGTTTATCTGTCGAACTTATTTTTTTGTTTTCTAGCACTTTACGTAAATATCTTTAGTAAACATTACTCCTGCAGTTTAGCCCCTCTCCCAATTAACTATGTTCGGCTTTGCTAATTTTTCATAATGTAGAATTTCTTAAGGATTAAATGCTTGTTGGTTGTTCTCGTATTTTGACAGTTTTCGGTCGGTTGCGCTGAACAGTTTATTTTATGTTCTTAGGCGAGTTTGTTGGTTGTCGGCAATAAGATTTTATTTCCGTGCCATTGCTCGTTATTTCTTTTTATCCTTTTTAACGAACGTTTGCCATTCTTAATGTAGTATGATGCCGGGCCCACATGGTCCAAGTTGCCAGTTCTGAAGCACGGTATGGCACAAGAACCGTCTGCCCTCATATAGTTACCTCTGGTTACCTCTGGTTACCTCTAGTCACCTCTAGTCACCTCTAGTCACCTCTGGTTACCTCTAGTCACCTCTGGTTACCTCTGGTTACCTCTAGTCACCTCTGGTTACCTCTAGTCACCTCTGGTTACCTCTAGTCACCTCTGGTTACCTCTGGTTACCTCTAGTCACCTCTGGTTACCTCTGGTTACCTCTGGTTACCTCTGGTTACCTCTAGTCACCTCTGGTTACCTCTAGTCACCTCTGGTTACCTCTGGTTACCTCTAGTCACCTCTGGTTACCTCTAGTCACCTCTGGTTACCTCTGGTTACCTCTAGTCACCTCTGGTTACCTCTAGTCACCTCTGGTTACCTCTGGTCACATCCCTGCGCCGAACACGGAGGTCCGACTGTTTCGCCCGATGGACAGTGTTGTCTGCGCGGGAAGGAGGGGGGGAGAGGAGATAGGACCGACGTATACGCCTGCCGCCTGCCGCTCAGGGCTGACGCGTGTGGACGACTTGTCTGATCGACTGGCGCGCGGGTATACGGCTGTCCGAGCGCATGGACTCTTTGCGGCCGCGTCAGATAGCGAGGAGACCGGCCACCACTCCTCCCCCTCCCCCTCATCGCCCCTACAAACACCTAACAGATAACACCCGCTCGAGGCTTGAACGATTGCCTGGTAGGGGGACGGCCGCAAAGCATTAATCCGCACAAAACACATCACACACGCACACACGTGGTCTAACAAAAAACAATAAAGAACAACAGAAAAAAAACTTTTTCCCCCCCCTTGCGCTGACGTGTCTCTCATAAAAACGCGTTATCTACGCAGTAATTCCCCCCTCCTCCCACCCTTATTTTCCTGCATATTTCAAAGCCATAGGCCAGTAACTCTTGTTCCACGTGGTTTATTTTTTTATTATTATCTCGAAGGTGACGTTTTCACCGTTTTTCCCAGCCAAGGCCGACACGTAAAATCTGATAATGACGTGAAAGTGAGCGTTGCGTTGTGTAGCGTAGTATCTGTTATAAAAAAAAACCCACTTCATGAACCAATGAAACAGAAATATCAATAGTAACGAATGAATTAAACTTTAAATCTTTGTTACAATTCCTTTCTCTAATTCTAAGCAGATATAGAAGCAAAATTAAAAAAAAAAAAACATTTAAATTTTAAATCAGTTTCGTGATTCAATAAACATTCCGCGTTATAATCACACACACGCTGTTGGTTTATAGAATTTTTGGATTTCGCACTTACATACAGCCTCACGATTAACAGCTGATGAAAGTTGGTTTAATTTTTGTACGTAAAAATTTAAAAAAATTTAGAACACTCAAATCCTTAGCATTTAAATATCAGGTAAAAATAAACGTTTCTAGGTAACTAATATTTACTAACATATCAGAGTCATGTTGCAATTTGTAATTAATTGGTTTACGTTTGACGGAAATTTACTTTAAAACAACTTGTCTGGACTGGGATTCAACCCACGCCTTCAGAAGTGGACTGCGAACTGATTGCAGCGCCTTAGACCAATTTTTTTTTATGTTTGGCCGGCCCATGATTTTCATCACAAGCCACCCAAACTGCTCTTATAGTTTTACATTTTCTTTTGACAGTTTCATTGACTTCAACAAATTAGTGACAAATGTAAATACTTACAAATTAACACACATGCCTTACCCGGGACTCTAACCGAGAATCCCTCGCACCGTTTTGATTTCTTTGAAAGTTTTTACAAAATATACCTTTTTCTATTATACCAAGTCAAAAGTAGGCGTTTAAAATTCTTTGTGTGATAAATAGGCAGAAGATAACTCAAATTAATCTGAGGTGCCAAAACTGATATTAAAACAAATGTTTTGTGTTTGATCAGAAACTATCAAGTGTTATTATTTAGGTAGAAATTTTGTATTTAAAAAACTCTGCAGAGTAAAAATATTTATATGGCACTGAGTTAAAAAAACACTATTTTCAATTAATATTTATACCATTTGGAACACAAATATTTAAGAATATGAAAAGGAACAAATGTTAATTTTGCGAAAAATAATTTTTGAAGTTAATCAAGCAAAAGTTGAGATATTGAAGTAAACATCAAACACAATCAATACATTACAATTATTTCCATAAATCCAATACCAAAAGGATGTTAAATAGTGAACTTGTTTTATAAAAATTGCGTCTCGAATATACTAAATGGGAGGTACTAAACTAGGTTATATGTGATTTACAGATAAAAAACTGACGCATAGTATTTTTTATAATTTTGACTTCAAAGAGAGGGAAGAGTGATTTAATAATTAAAAATTATACACCCAATGCGAATCAAGCGGGTGGTATGAAAGTGAGCACGGGTAACATGCATTATAAATAAGTAGTTTTTTCTCTCATTTTGTTAAACGCGGCCAAAAAGTTTGGAAATGTGAGTCATTTTGGTTCATCGAAATCGTATCCACAAAACAAATCAAACAAGAGGCAAGAAAGTAAGCAAATATAATTTATACGTGTATCACGTAGCCTTGTTTATATTTTTTTTAATTATATTGCAAAGGGATTCAAAACAGATTAATTTTTGTCGTAATAAATCATATTTCCAAAGTCAATCAAACGGCAATAAAAATCTTTTTAACCACTATGAAAATTCCTTCTTTAAAGAGGTTGAAAATGGGACCAATATTGTTGTTTTATAAAAAAATCTCCGAAGTTAATCGAACTGAAGTTAGGCTTTTTCCCATGAATAATTAACTTACACATTTTAAGTTTTTTTCTGAAATATCTATTTTAAGTGTTGTAATAGAAGTAATTTTGGTTTTAAAAAATTAACCATTTCAATTAATCTACTAAAGAATAAAATAAGATTAACGGTTGACTATAATTTGTAAATGTTGAATATTGTGTGTGTGTGTTTTTTTTCCTTTCATACGTGACCGCTAAGAGAGATTAAAATGTATCAATAATTGTTGTTATAACAAAAAAATAATTTCTCCGATTCCAATCCATTAGACATTAAATAATCGGGTATGAACAAACCGAGATGAAGAATCTACAAACTTCCTTTTACCATTTACCGAAAATTCACTCCTAAAGAAGTGAATAAATGCTAAACATTTTTTTTTTCATTTCCCGAAAAGCCATCGCTTAGGCAGTGAAGACAAAATAATAATAATAAAAAACATGACAAAAAAATTTTCCCTTTCGGCACAACCTACAGGCGTACGTAGATTTCGAAGTACCTATTTCTTCTGGAAATGTTTTGGATACTTCTATACACTCCTGAAACATTTTAAGAACTTAATTTACATAATATCCTATATATTCTCTAATATTATAAACTGATCGATTAAACATTTTCTTGTAGGGCTATTTCACTCATGTTTAATGTTTTATTATACTGTATCCAGCATTGAATAGCTTAACGAATTTCACATTATTTCTACTAAGGTAGTTATGAAATTATTTTTGACGTTCAAACACTATTTTTCATCCCTTGCATTAATATGTGAATGTATAAAAATTTCTTTGCACCAAGTTTTAAGATATTATTAAAATTAAAAATAAATACCGATTTCCAAAGTATTTGATAAAAATTAAGTAATATATTATACATTAAAAAAAAATTAAAACTATGTTTTTACAGTAACAAATCGTTTCATCGAAAATTCTTTCAGCCGAAAGTTTTAGGTAAAGTTTAGGAGTTTTACAATTTACTATGACGGATTTAATAGTAAACCAATTAAAAAACTAATGACATTTTTGTCTTTCCACCCTTGTTATTTCCACAATTTGTAGTAAAGTTTTGTTATACAATGTTTAATTTAGACACAAGTTTTAAACAAAATGTAAAAAAAAATTAAACAAAAATAAACATTAATAATATTAAATACATGGTAAGAATTTTTTGTTTTTTTTTTCTTATTTCCGCGCCAATGTTTTTCAACCCCTTGCAGTAATGGTTTGAATTATCATAATTTTTTTTCAGAAAAAGGTTTTATATAAAAATTATTAGATTTACGAACAATGTCAACGAATTTATTGCTATGACTACTAAGGGAATTATTAATTTATTTTCGTATTTTAACCCTCTTTATCCACTCTTTGCAGCAATGGTTGGATGTATCAAAAATTATTTAAGATAAAGTTTAATAATATTAATAAGGTTTAAAATAAAATTAATTTATTTAATAGTGTGCATACTAAATGAGTTATGAAATAATTATTTTTGTCACTAAACTCCGTTTATTCACCCCTTACAGCTATAGTTGGTCGAATAAAAATCATTTCAGACGAAAGTTGTAGATAATAATTGACGAAGTTACCATAAATCAGAATGGGTTTAATAGTGTACATGGTATGGAATTAATGATTATGTTTAATTCAACTACTGAATTTTTCAACTCCCTAGAACAATGGCTCGTATTATCACAATTTGTTTCAGAAAAAGGTTTTAGATAAAAATGATAATATTTGTAATTCAATGTAAACTCATTCAATGGTGTGCTTACAAAGGTAGTTAAGGATTTCTTTTTGTATTTTAACCACTACTTATCTACCCTTTGCAACTATTGTTAGTTAATTTGTTTCAGACAATAGTTTTATATAGTATTTTTAAGTTTTACAAACAATTCAATAGAATTTGATAGTGTGTCTACTCAAGGAGTTATGAATATCTGTTTAATTCTACCCCCTTTTTAATCCCTTACATCAATGGTTTTTGTAATAAAAAATGTATTAGACAAAAGATTTATATACAAGATATAAATTTTAGAAACAATTTTAACGAATTTGATGGTGTGCCTACGAAAGAAATTATGATTTTTTGTACTTCAACACTTGTTTTTTCAACCCCTTGCAGTTATGTTTGGTCATAAAAAATTGTAAGGACCTAATTTTAAGGTACTTACCTTACGATTTATAATATGTCGAAACGGATGTGATATTTGTCAATTTATGGGAGTTATAGTGATTTTTCTGGTTTTCATTAAACCTTCCCATTTCTACCCCTTTAGTCGGATATTGCCCATTAACGAACTCGATCGAGATTTTCCGCTATTGTATTTTATGTATTATTTTGGAAGAGATTTTTGAAAAAAAAAAATACGGCATATATCGTGTCTATAAAAGTGATATATATATATTTATTAACTTTTCAGTTGACGATGGTTTTGGGGACTATGTACCATGAAACGAAAAACTTTATAAAATTTTTCCGGGAGTCACACCACGGTAACGGCTACAATAGGTAGAATTTTCTTTGAAATTGACATGGAATTTGAGCGAGTCTTTCAGTGCTCTTCAGCGACGTGTAAACATCTGACCTCTGTGACGAGCAAATTCATGTGTTCTCATGTTGTTCATGTTCCAAATAAACTTATAATACAAATCTCGGGCACAACATTTAACTTAGAAACCTTTATAATAATGCCGAGAGTGTTAAATGTACTTATAGATAAAATAATTTCTTTTTAAATACCAAAATTTCTGGATGTGAATCACACACATACATTCTTCGCCCGCCGGTTTAAATTCGTTGCTGGAATCGTAACCGTTGCTTGCCACCATCAACACCCAGATGTCTGCACGAAACAGACAGAAATTTTGAACCATTAGAAATGGCTCTGATAAAAGCGAAAAAGACTTAAAAAAATCCTAACCCCAGATTTGGAACTGATTATCGACAAGGGATTTTGTTAACATATTGCATATCTTGTTCAATTTATCTAAACAATTAAAACTATTCAATTTTCGCATATGTTGAAAGTTAGATACCTATGGAATTACTAATATATGAAACCTAAAACATTTTAAAAACCATATTATATTACTAAGTATATGTTTGTGTATTTGTTTTTATTCAAACGACTGAAATCAGTCTACAAAAGCTTTCTAGAAAGAAACAATAACCTTATTGAGCTGATGCATCATTATTACTAGTCAATATTTTAATATTATGTTATTAAAAAGTAATTTTTTTCCAGTTACGGGGTTTTAACCACGTCGAAAATCCACCCTTGAGCTTTACATGCACGCGATCTACAACTGTGCTACCAAGACTACTGGAATTATGTAAGCAAAATATGTAATATAATCAGAGTATTGCTAGTTTTGTTTCGTATTTTAAACCTTTTAATTATTTTTACTATGGCTTTTTTTTAGTTTACCGAGTATATATCAGGGTAGTTTCACTATCATAACGTTTCATTTTCACATTAATTTTTTCAGTATGTCCCTTAATATTTAACGGTAGTGACTACATACGGGGTTTGTGTTACTACACGTGGGTCTGACATTTTGATTACATCGCCACCGTGGTTTTATATTTATGTTCATTCCACTTCCGTTCCATTCACGAAATTCCTCCTACCAACTGCCGTATACTGGGAGTTAAAGATGTTTACACATCAAAGGTTTCCTGTTTTCCTGTTGACTGTACCAAAGAAGGAAGTAAGATACTTGGCATGAATAACACAAATAAATATTTAGTTGGTACATAATTTTACTTCTTGAAATTCCTCTTCTTAAAGGATATACTGTAATAGTGATTAATACCTCTGGGATATATATAATTTTATGAGTTAAATTTCATTAACACTACGCATAATCAATAGGTAAGGAATTTGATTACTGTATTTTAATCGAAAATATAAAGATGCGATTATTTTAGAAATTAAAAAAAAACTGTTTCCTTAATAACAAAAAAATGGACAAATCATACGCATATAGCTAGCATAAAATACCTATAGGCTAATTAGAAAAGTTGGTATAATCTACATTTATATTAAATAGGCCTAATTCACTATTTTTTAAAATCATACTGACGAGCTAAGTTAAAAGTAAGTAACTAAGCGTTGAGTTATATCTCTGAATGCACACAAACGGTATATATTAAATCGGCACACTTTATCTATGTTAATAACAAACATGCCTATACATTACGTTTCTAAATTTCAAACCTACATTGGTTTTAATATAAATTAATTTATATGTGCCCTTGTCTTTTTGTTACTGTCTGTTGTTTTGGTTAAGTATGTTTGGAGTTGACTACATACTTTTCTTACAATGTTAGGTATAATATCGACACTATTCTGTAATTTGCGCTAGCGTAGCGTAGGTAGTTTTTATTAAATAAGAAAATAAAACCCGAGATTTTGGCAACGTGAGGGCTTGGCTGTTACCAGAGGTTGAAGGGTGGTGACTTACCAGTGATCGTGATTGGCCAGCAGGAATTTCGATAAAGAGGAGGGAGATTGAGATCTTGGAGAGTCTCCTTCCAGCCGAGAGGGGTGCGGGAACGGAGGTGGGTGTTATTGTCAACTCCAAATAAAAAACATGCATTTATATTACTAGTGATTCCTACCTGTGAAATACACGTGTTACGTTTGGTAATACTGGAATGAAGAAAATAATATTTTCCGTTGTTAAGAACCATGCAAATAGATTTGAAAGAAAAAAATTACAGTTTTTGTATGTTTTTATTAAAACTGTTCGAGTTGTTTTCAAGAAAGAATTTAAAAGTACAAAAATACATATTTAAAAAAAGATTAAAACGATTTCGGGTTACACTATCGCAGAAAATTTTAAAATCGTGGTAAAAAAGGATAGCTACAAATTGTGTGTTGTCGATTCAAGGCAATACGCTTGTACTATGCTGTGAAGTCAGGTATAAGTAACCGCTAAAGAATTACTGAAGAGTGGTATTTCACAGCATTAAGAGTATCTACATGGGAAAAGCAACGATGTCTCAGTGTGTGTTTGACAACAAACGTTATTTTCAATATATATTAACACTTTTCTGCAGCTACTATCGCACACCTGTTTATATTTGGCAGGTTGCTATTAAACAGCCCATCTCCAGCTTAGAGTTGCACTTGTTCAACTCTACTCGGGGGAGACGTGACCTGGGAAAACAAAGTTGATTATAATTTTAATTTCTTTGATTTATTATCACAGCAGCAACTGGAGTAGCTGGTTGGTTTTGTTTAAGGGACATAAAACGAGAACCAGTTCCGTTCTGTTTATTACACCAATTAATTTAAGGGGGGATTTATTGTTCTACTAAGAGCTGTGCTGGTCAACAAACATTGGTGCAAAATGTAGTCAAAGTACACAGTTTTTCCCTTACCTCGAATGCAATGAAGGCAGGATTTTATTGGAAAAATCTCCGATTTAAAAAATCACGTATATCCGACACAACTTCAGCCGCATGCCATTGCAACTCGACTAGAACGAAGTTACGCCTTTCGCCGCATAGTAGCACCAGTGCTCCCGCGCGCGTCTCCTCTTCGTTAGCCAGATACTGACCTGCGTACCATTACCCACTGCGTCCAGTTACCCCGCCTTCCCCTACACATTTTCATAATTTTAGTTTCAGAAATTTCAAAACATTAGCGCTAGATGACAAGTCATGTTACTTCAGAGATATCAATTTATCAATTTCTTTCAAAAAGAAATTTAGCTGTTGTATTCATTAACTGGAACTTTGGTTGAATTATTTTTAATAAACTCGAGGAAAACGGGCTTTTTCTATGCGAACCATTACCAACTTACATTTGAACTGTCGAGTATAAATAGGAAATACAGAAATGTTTAACTACGGAGAAAAGTTTTGAATGAAAGAAATGCATCAGTGCACTTATTTTCTCTCAAATTGGGTTGGAAAACATTTATTTACTGCTGCCAATTTTTGTTCAATTTGAATTTTCAAAATATATCACAAACATTGACTATATGTGTACACATATATTCATACACAGAAACAGCCATACAACGGGATAACACTTTTGGGTGAATACAGAAAAAAACAAAAATCCAAAGTTTTCTTCTGCGTTTAATTAACTTGTTGCTTGTGCTAGCATTTTGAGTTAGTAAAGTTATATATATATATATACGTATATCATACTCTGTCTTTCCAATTGCATATTGGTCACAAGACGTTTAACAAGATGCTTTTCTCAACGGTATTCATTATTTTTATGTATACATTAGCTGGTATACATTATTTTCAGTATGTTAAATGTTGGGGCAGGTTAATTTTAAGTTATTGTTAGTTTGGTTGATACACTGATGGCATACCAAGAGGTTCGAAACGCTTCAAATTCTCATCGCCTTCCATATGCGCCGAGTAGAAAGAGCCAGCAATGGAGCCGTTTTGCTGACTGCCGTTACATTTAAATTTCAAACGCTTCAGCCCATAGCAGTCTCCCTCCCTGTGCCGTTGTCTGCAAAATGGTTTACTGCCCTTAATGTGCAGATGAGTTTGCGTTCCGCCCCTACAGATGCGAGTTTGCCGCACGACTGCTGCGTTGGCATGGTTGCCTATCCCGCAGGCAACACTCTCGAAATTTGCGGGCTGGAGCTACGCGCATGGAAAGAGCACAGCATGGGTTCTTGGTATTAAAATACTTTCTGCTAAACAACACATTTTTTCTTTTCGATCTGTTTTACAATTTTACGATGTGTTTAGCGAGGAAATATCTAAGCCAGGAACACTGGGGGGTTATAAACCCCTCAACCTATGTATCATAATTCGCTTTTGTTTACTTGCATGAACGAAACCACTTGTTAATCCATGTAGTGTTGTACCGTCATGTTATTAGCGTGCCAATACCTTGATTAACCGTGTTGTTAAACACTGAAATAACTTAATGTTATAGGATAAACACATTATTTTACGCGTAGCTGAACCTCTTGGATGGTCAAAAATGTTCTCATACCCATAATTTTCATACAAATAAATTAAGATCATTTTAAGTTATAATGAATTTGACGCTGGAAATTAAATGTATTACCAAATATTTAAGTACAATAAAAATCTTTTATACACTCCAATACATTTGACACAAATATGTGTTCTTTTTCAAACGTTTTTACAATTATATATATATAAACTGTACTAACACATATTAAAACTTGGAAGTATTTAAAATTGTAAACATTGTCCCCATAATCATTTTTTCTATCTGCCTTTTATTATTTTATTATATCTGATTAAATAAGATATTCTGGCCAGTAGAATGATGAAATGCTAGGTAAAATTTGTACGCTGGCTCCCAGAAGACAGTTTTTCCCCTCATTATCGAAGTTACGTTCGTCATTTAAACTATTAAACCTATTTGACACATGATTTAGTTTATGTTTATAAAGTAACTACTGTACGTTAATAGTACATGAAAACCGCACACTATATTAACAGGTTTTTGAAATTACAGTAACGCAATTTTTTTTTCCCAACAAGCACAATTTTTTGAAGTTATTATTTTAAAAGTTTCCTATTTCAAGTTCATGAACTTTTCGACACACATCAATTAGGTCATTGTGTTGTAGTTAATGTCCAAACGAAACACTTAAGTACCCATACACATATCTACATTCTTTTATGAGCACGAACCACATAATTTTGTTTATAACATCGTTAAATTCATCATCATAACCAAACATAACCTCAACAGAACAAAAAATAAATCTGCGATATATTTGGTGTTAGATTGATGCTTAAGGACGATGGAAGAAAAATAACGCAATGCCGCACGGTACGCATTGGTTTATGTAACAGATGACTGCCTTGAAGGAGTGAGGTTATAAAAACGAAGAAACATTAAAATGACAGTTTGGGGGGAGTTGGTTTCAAATCCCGCGCGGGCCAACACAATTTTGGGTACCTTGCTTTAAATTTCCCGCAAAAATTGATGTATTTGGAGTGGTATTAAGTTTCGAATGTCCAAAAATCATTCACGTCATATTTTAGACAGCAGTTTGCACATGTTTAGCTAGATAAGGTATAATATAATGTTTTGTAAAGAGTGATAAAAATCATTATTAAATGGTTTCACGTATTTTAATTCGCGCTCTTGTAATTATTATAAATGAACTTGTAACATCAAAATTTTATTAAATATTTAGAGAAACTGAAGCACCATATTATATTTCCATCCTAGCATCAACATAGTGTGGTAATCAGTTTGAACTAAATGTTCGTATGTGGCTTTTTTCGTATAGCTCTTTATTTTTAGGACATCGTTATTAAATTCAATAAAATTTATTGTTCTAAAAGGTTCGGGAACCTGAAACATAATAGTTTTTTGGAAAAACTAAATTCTAACTTATTTATGTATGACATTGTTTAAATAAATGATTTTACATACAAATTTGTTACACATACGGTCAACTTAAACTTACAATAGCTTGATTTAATGATCATAATAACTTTATTGCTTAAACTATAATTTGGTCTTCAAAAATATCAAAACTAATATATAAAACTTTCTAAAGCCACGAAATCATTTTTAACTATCAACTTTATTTATTTTATTGATTTAATTTAAATAACTGGCAAAATTAAATATTATGGACTCAAAATAATTTTATAAATTAACTCCTGAAAACTTTAAAAAATAACTTAAAAATTATTTTGAAAAATTTTATTTTAGTATACTTTAATATACTATACTTTAAACTGTACCCTCTCCATCAGAAACTAAACTACATACTATAATAAACTATACGGTTCTATAGTATACTTTATACTATACCCCTACAGCATGAGCATAAGTTAAATTCGCACCATGCGTAAAACCCTAATAAAATCTAATATAAAATTCGCTGCCTCACATACCCAGGCTGCGGCGACCTTGGGAGTACGCGCCGATAGCGGCGTGTCCCCACGTGCAGGGGGCATAGAGCAGGGGGGGGGGGGAGCGGAGGCGTGGCGTGCCGAGAGGTTCATTAGCATAATCGCCGGCGCCACGCTCGAGCCACACGCGACCACGCGCGCCTGTACGCACCCGCCGCCGGCGACGAAGAGAGCTCCTGGTGCGAGCGGCAGCCAGCACTCCTTCTCACAGAACAAGGAGGGAAAAAATAAGTGCGACTCTTACAGTGGAAACTGAACCCATGTTTCACGCGACATGTGTCGCTATCTGTTGGGCGGGCCCATAACTACCAGCAAATAAAAGTGGTTCTCTATACGTTTTTTTTTGGTTATATCAAGTTAACTCCTTGGCGGCGCAAAACTAATTTAATCGATGCGAAAATACTTAATGCTGTTTTGTAATAAACTGCCATGTAATAAATAAAGGGGTAGGAGGTGCAAAAACTCATTGTATTACACACCGCAAAATTAGTGGCTACCTAAATAGAGTGAATTTTCACTGGTTTGTTTGCCTTTATAATAGCTTATACATTACTTCTCCTAATAAATTAATGCAGTTATGTGAGCAATATATTATGAAAACTACTATCTAGCGGTTGGGCCTATAACTACTTCAAAAAACTAGGTCTCAGTCTCGGTAATAAGAGTCTCTCCCCCATGTTGCTTCTGCGACTTGAGACGCGGTGGCCGATCACAGCAGTCCGTATACATGCGAACACCAACACAACAATACTTTTCGTGCAGCTCCGAATATACATGCCGCAACCTTTGTAAGCGTGCATCAGTTGGTAGTTTCGAGCGAATAATAGAAGGATGTAATTAATCTAGAATATAGTAATGTAATATAATATTAGTAGCTAGGCTTCTGGGTTGTAGCCGTGTCCTTGGTCGATAAATTCACCGACTTTTCGGTTGACATTGCAGTCGCCACCATCAGGGAGCAGTTACCTGCTCCCTGATGATGGCGACTGAAATGTCGACCGAAATGTGGGTGAATTTATCAGCCTAGGACACGGCTACAACCAAGAAGCCAAGCTACTTCAGACAATGTCCGTGAAAGCCTGCGAAAATTATTAATATAATATTAGATGCACAATTTTCTTTTATCCTAGCTGGTGTAGAAACACCGAATACACAATTTTTTTACTGCGTCTTTAATTGAAATATTTATGAAACAAGTTTAGTGAAAAATAACAAGCCTAAAACCAGAAATTGAAGTACTAAATAAAATAATAATTGAGTTATGAGTGGAACAAAGCTGTCATTTTTTTTACCAGCCGAACAGTTTGACAAACAAATGCACTAATTAATGAGGGGTTGCTCGCACCTTTGACTCGCAAGTGTCTCGGACTTGTTGCGAAACGCGCTCCGCATGGTGCACGCAGTGGTAGAATGGGGCAGGTGTTCTTGGTCGAGCGTGGGGAGGAATGCGAGTCCCCGCGAGTGCGCCTGGCCAGCTTGCAGGGCCCGAGGGGCAACTCAGTCACTCTGCAGTGTTGAGTGATACGACTGCAGTGGGATCATCACTCCGGAGGTCGTCGCCACGGTAGGACGCGGCGAGACACGGGGGTACCCGTTCGGACGATTGTGCGGGCGTTCGCCATTGCCTTTCGGGCAGCCTTCTTTTCACAGACGAGAGAGCCAAACGCCCGATCGTGCATCTTCGGTTGTTTTTATTTTTTTATTTTGGACAACTCATGATAACTGATGGTGAATTAGGTTAGGTTAGCTACATTATAAATACTTTAAAACAAGGTGGACGGTTGATTTGGTTAGGATAGCTACATTAAAGATACTGTGAAATCATGTAAACTGTTTCCTAGCCCTGGATAGCTACATATTAAAAAGTTATTTGCTAAGAAACCATAAAATGATTTTACAGTATTTTTAATGTAGCTATACTTACCTAATATAACCAACCATCCACAATGTTTTAAAGTATTTATAATGTAGCTAACCTATCCTAATCGACCGCAAAATTTAATGCCACACCGGTTTATACAATGAGATAGAACGGAAAGAAAAAAAAGCGAGCATGAACTTCGGGGAACTTCGGGTGTGGCTCTCTCGTCTGTGAAATGAAGGCTTCCCTTGCCTTTGACTGAAAGGAGCTGAAGTTACGAGTTTAGTGGGTCACTGTGAAATAATGTTGGATTCAACAATACCTTAAAACTTTATTTTAAAACAAAACTAAGATAGCAATAGTAGTTATGTCCATATTAAACTAGTGGTTCGTCCCAAACTGATACCTCGCTAAGTTACGTTACCTAATGATCAACGTAAGAAGTAACTATTTAATTTTATCATTACCTATGGATAGTATCCTGTTTGGATTCCTAGCCATTTATTAAATTATTTTTATTTTATGGTTATATATTTTCCTTACTTTTCTTTGAGGCTTGTAGTATCATTATCTCCATGGGCCATGTCTTCTTAGGATCCCAAGATAAATTAAAGTAATGCGTGTGATTTTGAAAGTTATTTGTGTATTTATTAAATACATCAAAAATCCCTCTACATATTTTTATCATAGCAGGATTTTAAAAATTCCTTCGCCAAACCTAGCTAGCTACCAAATTTGATGAAAAACCAATTAACGGTTCGGTATTTGTTGGAAAAAGCCACAAAAATACATGCATACAACAAGAATACAACGCCAGACGCTCAAGGTGTTTGAAAGACGTCACTTCGATTGGTTGATAAATATAACAATAAAATATCGATGATAGCAAATATAATAATTATCATAGGTACATTGCAAGTATTTTTATTTAGCCTAATAGAATATATGTAAAGGTTAGTAAAACATTGATGTTTCTTTGAGGTTTCAAAAATTATGCTTGTAACATAAACATATTTTTAGTAGCAATTGTAGATAATTTCATTTTTAAAAACACTGTTTCAATTTTTAATGACCTTCTTAACTTACGTTTAGTTAAATATACAAATTAATAACATTTGTTTGCAGTAACGTAATCTTAGCAATGGCTCAACCATTTGTGTTGGCAACGAAAGCGTTTTAATTTAGTGCATAAAACATTTGTAGAAGATATTTTTGCAAAACAATATTTCCGAACGTAATTTATACCAAATTTGTGTTTTTTTTTGTTTCGCTCTGTTACAGTGCCTTATATGTAATTTTTGACACCCCACAAGTAGCAGGACTCGTATTTTCTATGCTGTAAGAACAAATTACAGGGTCATGCTACTTGAAACACACTGGGACGATTGAAGTCGCCTTGTAAGGTTAAACTGTCTGAGCTGGTTTCTTTGAACTATGCATTGATCTCTTACGAGCGCTAAAATTTATCATGAGAATATCTTCCTACTAAATCACATTCGCCCACGTTAGTATGTACAACTAAAGAATTTCCTATTATAGAACCAAATGAATTGTAAAAGCATTCATCATATAAAAGACAAAAGAAAAAAATGAGATTATCTACTCCACTAAAAATAATTTAAAACGAAAAATAAATGAAATTACAAAATAACATGTTACAGACCCACACACATTGATTAGAAAACTCTGTTCATATTTGTTTTTCACAAACGGTGATTTGTTTTGTTTTTGCCGTGTGCAGACCAATACACCTTAAAAATACATTCTTCTTAAGTTTTATTCATGTGAAACCCTTCTTCCTCCTTAATTGGAAGAGGGGTTGCGTCCCCGACTCACTCTGGGCGCGAAGGGAAAAAATAAATATTAAAACCAGGCATAAAAAGCTAAACAATATAAATTCCCCACACCACTGCCCAGGGGTCAGGCCAAAAAATTCAAAGGCTATAATAGCAGAGTACCCATTAAACAAACAAGAGGCAAGACTTTGGACGTATGTTATTAAAAAATAGAAATTTGCAAAAATAATTTTTACTATACATAACCATACAAGCTTAGTTACAAAAGCTGACGTTAATAATGGCAGCATCTTATCCCCATTTACGATACTAACAATAACCTTTAAAAAATCGTAAAAATATAAATACTGATAACAAGTATAAAAATATATAAGGGCGTGAGGCGTGGCCACTATAAAATATCAAAATTTACTGACTGCCCTAATACCAAAAATCAAACAAGACAATCAATACAAATATATAAAAAATCTACAAAAATAATACTGAAGTACAAACAAATTATTTAAATAAAGTTCTTAAACTCTCAATCAACGGTTTAGTCTTTCTTCAGATGTTCGTTGCTAAAGACTTGCCAAAAAAACAAAGTTAATATCCTAGGCGTGCGCTGGCTTCCTGACCTTCCTCACCAACTCCAGAGTCTAATGCCACGCCGGGCCATAGGTACGAATTCACAAAGGCGTGAACGATGACCAAAAAAAAATTATCTTATTTTTTTTTTTAAGGGAAATGTAGCAAAAACTCTTCACGTAACATAACCATGTTACCACAGAAGTATTTATCATCAGCTTCAAACAAAGTCTTACTTCTTTATTAACTTGCCAATGATTTTATAAAAACGTAGAATGGCCGCACCCACCAACATCAGGCTGCGCATGTAGTCCAATACCGATCGCATACATTTAATAATACTGCACAAGCTGATATATTAGCTAAATGCCAACTTTACGTATGCAAATTCCGATGACAAAGTCTCAAAAACAAATTGCAAAATGTTCGTTTCTTCCAAACTTATACTTTTATTGCAACTACAGGCAAACGGGCGTCCTTATTAAAAAATCCCACACTGGAACAACGTGTGAAACAAATGGGCCTCTTCACCAAACAGGCTAATAAAAGTTCCGTCCAAATAAAATTTAGTATGGGAAAATACACAGTTCACTAGGTTTGCCAAAAACCAGTGCAGCACCACGAGGGTAAAATTCAAAATCGCGGCCTCTCTTTACCTTGATTTCTTCTGTACCACAGGACAATCCATTTGCCCTGTCACCCATCGTGGAGCCTCCATCCCAATACTCTTCGTCGCCCGTTGCCGTCCGGCATACCAGTCCGCGCCGTCACATGGCTCTGTCCTCGACGGTCGCTCGGCACCCACTCTCCACAGGCCCCAGCTGATTTTTCTTTCCGGCAAGCCGAATGTCCGACGTCATCAGCCAACCGCCGGGCGCTCGCCAAGTGGTATTTACGTGAAACACAATCGATGTTCTTAAACTCATAATCGATAGCTACCAAACGTCGTATACCTAATTAAAAGAAACAAATATAATTAAAACAATTTACAGATAAATTAACATTAATTAAAAAAGGCGTAAAAATACGTGAAATAAAAAACCATATAAAACTAGAGACCAGCAACAAAAATAAATTACAAGTAAAAATGTGGCCCTGCCGGCCACACATGGATGTTGGATGGTGGGTTGATAAGAAGAATGTAATACTTTAATAAATACTTCTGTATTTCTGATTTTAATACGAATAAAAGAGTCTTCCTATGTATCTCAAATATATAACTGAGTTATAGGCAGTTTTTTACTCGCGTAGTCTGTTAGTGAAATTAATTAAACACAGCTATCATTTTTATTTTACTTTCCAAGGCTTTTTTAAAAATTTGAAAGTTATCGCGTTTCTTAAAGAGCATTATTTTTAAAGTTTCGGTTTATAGTGTAAATAAATCTTCCTTATTTTATACATTTAAATCTATTGCCTTAAAACCTTCATCAGTTACCTGTATTTCATTTCACATGCCTTACATTATTCACTGCTAGATGAACTGATTTTTAATAAATATATTGTTATGTAGGGTCAGTTACAAAGCGAATTATGTAATTTCAGAGCCGTTAAAAGAAACCACCTACCAAACACGTAAAATTTAGAATATAGTACAACCCTGTCGTTATTTAGGCAAAATTATTTTTATCATTATAAGAGTATTTTACTCCAAAACAAAGACTTTTCGTGATATTATCATCATTATTAGATGCTTTCCCTCCAGCCCCTCTGAAGCCAGAAATTTTCCAGACGTATATAATTTTATGTTGGATTTCAGAATTACTTACGAGAGGAAAAACAAGTTCCAAAACCCTCTGACTGCGAGACAAGCGTTATCGCAGAAATGTGACGTGACACGTAGAATGTTTATGAGTGGCAGAGGCTAGGAAACCACTCGGCCTGTTCAGAACAAACATTTAATTTTTGTTTCCAGTAGAAGGGTGTGATACAATCGCATGATTGCTGGGTTGAATGTCCGTGCGCAAGGGAGAAAAAAAAAATATATATATATCACACATACGTATGGCGCCAATGGGGAGGTAAATATCACCTAAAAGTATGCCTGCTTCCCCCAATCAGGTTTTTTTTTATTTAAGGCATATAATATTAGTCTTTGTAAATTAAATGCTTGCGGCGGACATTTAATCTCTGACATGTATTATTATCGTTTGCTATTTGTGACGAAAATAAGAAATAGAAACTTTGCAGGCAAAAGGCCCGACTAAAATTTCTCTGAAATGTGTCATACATACATTCGAATATAGGCTATGTAAATATTAAATTTAAAATTTTATAATGCTTTTAACCGTGACAAACTAGAAATTTAGTATTTTCCGTCTGAAAACCTTAAAATACTCGGATATCAGCTAGCTTAGTCTTGTTCGGTTTTAAAACAGTTGAAAATCTTAATTTACATTAATTGTTTGAATTTTTAACTTAATTTTTTTTTTAAGTTTAATATTAAAATTGCAGACAAGTAATAAAACTTAAGTATTTTGGTTTTAGTTACATTGAAGATAAATTTATGTTATTGGTTTAAATGAGGTGTTTTATTACATAGGAAATATTTATTACTGTACATAGCTATTTATGGTATTGCATGAATGGCCACAAAAAGTTTTCAAATATTTTCCTAATTATGTCTCTTTTTATGGGTTATTTCAATTTGTCTTATAATTCGATCAACAACATAGAAAGATTAGACACGCCAATGGTTTATTTGGCCAGTATATCTTCCCAATAGTTTTATGGAAAAAGGAGAGCAATAAGTATAACTCAATAACAACGCAATGTCCGATGGTATTTATTTGTCACGATGTTTTATACTCCAGCAAGAGCAAACCTTTTACTACGCCAATTTGTATTATTCAGTTTACATTATATTCGTGTGTATTTGCAGTAGCGTTGCATTGATATATCACCACACTTTGAGGCAACAAAATGCGTTTCAACTTACTGCTTCCTATGCGCAGGCATGGACCAGTGTGATAATGTATCTGTAAACATTGTTGGCTATTATTTCAGAAGTTCAGTTTACGCTCATTGATAGTGTAATTTAAAGATGACTAGGACTTCATTAAATTCTTTTTAAGGCACTTGAAAACTATTTTCATAGAAGCCATTTTTTTTAGTTTAGTTTATGAACCATTTCCCACTTTGATAAATTGCGGACGTTGATAGTTCTATTCGGCCTGTAAAAAATTATATTAAATGTTAATTTTTTTATTTTGGTGTATCGTTTAGACTATAATCTTGTGCTGTGTATGGTACACAAAATGTAAAGTATAAAATATTTCAATGCAGCGTAGGTGTATATTCTTCATCTATATTACAAAATCACAATAAAAATAGTACATATATGACAATTCATACTAATTTGAAAAGAAATAATGTATCTAGAAACATTTTATGTTTGAAGGTAGTCTTTAATATAGAATCATATACCTTTTTGCTTATATAAATGATATATTTGTACAAATATTAGTCGGGAGAACTACGGGTTGTTGTACAATTTCCGGATGTGCTAATGGGAATGGTCATGCCCATTCAAAGTCTTAGTATTTGCAAAAGTCGCCGTTTACGTTACCTATACCATAAGTCCGTCCCATATTAATTTTTACTTCGACTGAATCAAATAGAGTGGATAGCTAATAGGACAATCTGTAAATATCTTAAGTATTCCGATATAAAAATTCAGCACTACACCCCGTATGTATTTAAAAACATACATTTAACATAAATTTAAGGTTGTAGATATTTTTAATTAATAAATTTTTAAATTCTTAGAGCTAGGTTAGTGGCGTTGCTCAGTCACTAGCAACCCGCACCTATCTCAATGTTTAACGAGCCCGGGACCAAGGAAGTATCCAGGGAGGCGTAAGAGGGAAAATTTTCTCCTTCCCCCCATTTACAAAGTGAAAAAAAAAACTGAAACATAATTTAAACAACAAATTTTGAAGGAAAAAAGTACTAATAGATTGATTGTATGCTATTCATTTCTTTGAAATAGTCTTATTACGAAATTGAACTTAACTGCGTCATCTGTGAAAAGTCTTAAGGACTTCCTCACTCATGAATAAAAATGAAATTTAAAAAAAATCCCCTTCTTCTTTTTCTTTTTCAAGCTTGTTTAGCCCTTGCCTCGAGACTTTTGCTCACTTTAACCGTGTGAAGGGTTTCCTTACTTTATATTTCATACTGTGCGCGAATATATTAGTCCTTCAATCCCAATGGCGGTACCAGTAATACCATAGTTCCGGCCAAACATGCACATAGACTGCGCGTGGTCTGAGACTTTGACGGCAAGGTGAGAATGGTCTGGCCATCCCCTCTTGAGTGCTGAGCTTGTAGCAAGGCAGTGACCAAATGTGATTCTGCAAAACAAGCACATTCAATATGCCGCCAGTCCAGTACCTTAAGAGGAAGGAAAAAAATAACACCTGATCGAACTCCCACTGGCTAAATAGCCGCGTCACCTTTCGCCCTGGAACCTCTTCGCCGTCGATATCGATTTCCCAAAGTGTGCGCGAGGCGACGGTGTCGTGAATGCAGGGCTGTTGCTCCCGCGGGTTGTATTCCAGCTTCGACCAGCGCCGGCTGCTGTGCCGGCTCGCTCGACCACACCTCGGCCCCTGGCCGCCCGCG
Source organism: Bacillus rossius redtenbacheri (assembly GCF_032445375.1). Taxonomy (NCBI): domain Eukaryota; kingdom Metazoa; phylum Arthropoda; class Insecta; order Phasmatodea; family Bacillidae; genus Bacillus; species Bacillus rossius. Next base: position 12,444,118 of record NC_086336.1, on the reverse strand, counting down.
TTTGACGTCCGACGAGGCGCAGCTAACGCGAGTCCTCCCCCCTCCCCCTTCTTCCTCAACACCCTCTGGCCGTGTCTGCCGGCGAGGCGAACCCTTGACGGACAGGCGGGCCGGGATCCGGCTGAGAAGACGTTCGCAGGGTTTGCCGTCGAGCAATGTCATCCACACACGTATTTTTTTCATATCGCGTGGCATTTCACTGGAGATGCATGACGTTCAGCGTTGCGGGTAGGCCCCGACGTAAAAGCGGGGCAACATCTTGGCGTTTGCTCAGAGCGCCAGTTGTTGAGGGGCGGAAGAATTTGAGGGACGGAAGAAAAAAGATTTTTTTTTTAAACCTACGGTAATTATTTGATTTTCAAAAATACATGTCAATTGGAAATTTTAGTTTTTATTATCTATAGCAATGCACATAAAAATATTAGACCTTAAATATTTAAAATAATATATTTAAAACTTGTTTAACATTACGGTAGACATTACAGCTGTATAAAACTTCAACAACCATTTATCAAATTTGGAAAAGCGAGAAAGAGAAACAGCCTTTGTCTTTCAAAAATCATTACTATTCAGTTGCATAATGTGCTGTTTAAAAACTGATGGTAAATAAGCATGCATTTGTACAACTTCAGGATGTTTAGGGAAACTGGGAAAGGACGAGTCTAAAGATTACCTGCCGAAAGTGCTAGCTGCCTGCAATCGGGGCCTGGGTTGTTAGGTAGTGAACACCCGGAATCTTGCCTGATGTTAAGTAATAATCCACATTAAAAAAAAAATCCTATCGCGCGATTATGACTTGTCAGTGGAGCAAGACATAAAGTTTGAAAATCACTGTATAGGATACTTGAAGAGCGGCAATAGTTACGGAAAATGATTTTTCAGAATGTAATATCAAACGTGCAGTTTGTAATTCCGCGGAAGAGAATGAAAATTATTGAAGTCATGAAGCCACCATGATCTGTGACAGTAGTAGTTATGACGTATCGTTGAAACCCTGAAGCTGAAAATAAATTTGCGACGGGGAACATAGACGACCGGTCATCTTGGACTTCATGAGTTTGGACCGTGAACAGAGGGACACATCACTTCTGCCCGAAGTGTTATTGGCAGCGCGGTCCACGGTTTCAGAGCTGTGTAAAGGGTCTAACTGTACTTCCATGACTCTTTGCGTGCGTCCTTTCTTTTCTTGGTGTCTTCTGCCTCAACATACAGTTAAATACTGGGAGACCAACCTATATTTGTGTTTAAATGACGTATAAGAAATACTTAATTCATTGTCATTTTTTTTTTGAATTTATTGACTGCCTATGGTCCGGCAGAGAATAATTGAATTGGATTCACGTCAAACGAATAATACATGCGGGAATAAATATTATCTACTATTGCACTATTTAATGAGAGATCTAAAAATGATAAAATTTCATAAAATACAATTCCTCAAACTTATTGGTCACGTTATTTACATAATTTTACTTACAAACATTTAAAAGCTAAAATTAAAAAAAGTTTAACTATAGACAATGTACTACTGAAAATATTTCTATGTTTTTTGATGTTTCAGAAAATTCGAATATTCCTTACTGTTCAAACGTAATTTTTGACGTAATAAACTTTCAATTATTTAATTACATTATTTTTACAACAACGATCATCAACACAATAAAAAAATAATTACTTTTATATTTGTGTGATCCTGACATGAAGGTATAAAAGAAACTACATAGTATTTGTACCACCGGCATTTTAGCACTATTGCAAATGTTAATTGTGGTAGAAAGTTTAAATGTTGTGAGAAGCTATTAATAAGATGGTCTTTATGTTTTTAAAGTAGAAGGGAATACTTTCTTTATGATAAGCTGAATTAAATTGTTTTACTATATAGATTGTTTTTAAATACATGAGTGGACCCCACTGATGGTCCTGAAAGTTTTATTAAATAAATGGCAGGAATGGCCGGGACATATATGAGTAATGGTTTGGTCTTCCATCGTGTCTTTGAATATATATACTGTATAGAAGTCGCGAGTGGATAGGATTTACTCTACGTTTTTCAGAAGCGTATGATGAGCAGCTTGGGAACTTCACCGCTGCAGTGCGCTGCCCGTAACGCCCTGTATCGTCTTAGTTGTTATTTACACGTTAGAGCGCAGCACTGTCGCCCGCTGTCATTCCCCGCACCCCTCATCCATCATTCACTGCAGCTCAACGTCGTTCAACATGAGGGGGAAGGGGTGTTTGAAGAGTTAGACACTTGTCCGCTAGGGACCACCACAAGTCGATGCCCTAGAGATGGTGGCGATTGCGGCGGTGAATTAACCAACTACCTCAAAACCGTATTAGAATTTTTAACCTGGGCTGGCGACTTCTATACAGTATATATATTCAAAGATCGTGTGGACTTCCAGTCGTCCTGATGATTACTGTCAGTTGTCAATGATGCAAAACCTCGGAAGTGGTTTTGACGTCGTGCAAGTGATCATGAGATAAGACTGGATCATTTACGGAATGGATTGGGTGGGGTGTAACAGAAGTACCTGGAAAATACCAGCCAGCTCATGCGTGGCGATAATCGTTTTAAAATGACCTCTTATTCGAAATCCGAGTGGTTGAGTCACTCATAACCTTAAAATTAATGTAGAAATTAAGTCTATCGTGTCCTAATCTGTGAAATAAAGCAATGACGTATATCCTTGATGTGAGGGGTTGGTACTCTTCATCCTACTGCTCAATTATTTCCGTTTATCATTGTAACTGATGTTCATTTTAAGAAAAGAAAAACACGGTTTTGTGTTCCCGAAAACCATACCAATATTTTAGCTTGTTCCCGTAGGTTTTTCGATAAATTTTTTGGTCCTCATTTATCATCACGGTGAGTTATATTTCGTTCTAGAAATTATAAAAAAAAATTACATACTTATTATAAAATAATGTGCGTGTGAGTAAAAAAAATAGTTTTTATCTCTTCACAAAACAAGCTATGTTGTTTTTGCTATAGAATGCTAAATTTTTATGTTATCGTCTTGAAAAAAATTATAGGCTTTTCGTTTCTTAATTAACTGTCATAATATTTGTTCATATACACATTTTGTCTTTTAAAAAATTTCCAATGTGACTTTATAATGACATATTTCGTTCCTGGGTGTGTTCCGTCAATTGATGGTGGTACATTTTTAATGAATAATATTAATAATAAACACAAAAATTATCTAATATTGATAATACATCTGCTTTGTTTGCTATTCTTTTTTTTTACCGTGTCTTGACATATTCTAAAATATTAATTTTCAAATTCTATAAATTTGTTAATCTGCACCAATCTTCCACGGCTTGTGGGATTAGAGGTCGTCCAATTTGTCAACTCCCGGAGGACGCCGGGACGTCTGCAAGCTCGCGCGCTCCGGCTCCGAGCGTAATCACGTGAGCGTGAATGATGTTTCCCGCGGCAGTTGCGCCTCCTCGCAGGGACATCTGTACCTCTCGGCAAATCCTGCGCCCCCGATACCGCGTGGAAGCAAGAGCATGTGGCTGGCGGCTATCATTTCGTATTCCGCCTTAACTCCTCCCTCCCTCCTCCCTTTCTCACTCCCTTCTCTCTCTCTCTCTCTCGGTCCGGAGGGATGAGAAATCTGCAAGAACACCGTGTCTCGTCGCACCTCTTTCGCCGCGGGCAAGACGGGAAGAAACAGACCCGGAGGAAGAATGTGACCGAGCTCCCCAGGCAGAAGGCGGAAAGCCCAGTTTTGTCAAGTTCGAACTCACCACCGTTATTTATCATAATAATATTCGTCAACCCCCAAGTGATAGTTCCACCCTTGGGAAGTCCCAAACTAAAGAACTTCTGAAAGGGACGGTGATATTCATATCGTTTCCCTCCCGTCTGCATGCTTTTTTTTTCCGCCTTTCGTTTTTTTCCGAAAAAAAAAGAAGAGAATTCGCCGACCTGCCTCATGGGTGCCGCTAGACCCATTTATATCACTTCCGTTGCTCCACGGGAGTTCTGTTTATGTATTTTTTTTCGTAGCCATTAACATATCGATAAGTTCCAATAATGCAGTTTACTCGTACGTACGCGTTCCGTTATGTGCACCTCCGCATCGTTAATTAATAACCTCGCATAAATTTACGAGTACCAGGTTACAGTTCGGCCATGCACATCGCCACCTCTTCGTTTTCCTTGCGTTAGTGAGTTTTTTTTTTAAACTTCAGAAAGACTCAGCCTTTTCATATTCAGGAAGAAGCAAGGACTAATATTATATCATTGTGGATGGTCTGCACCATGTTTGCGTGACGCCCAAAATATCGCGTATGTACATCATTAAAACCACTATAAAATACTCTATTTGACTGTGTTGAATTACGGCAATCCTGCTTCGTAATTATTAAGGCCATGTATTTTTCGCGAAAATATTTCCAGATCAGCTGTGCGTTAAGACTTACTAACATTTTATTTCATTGTTGTTGGGGTTTATTTCAGGTACATTTCTACTGTCGGCACACCATAAAGTGCGGAAGAAAAGGCGTAATTGATGGCACGGACAAATGCTTATATAGCAGACGGCCGTCAATTATAACGGAACAATCGCTAGCATAGTCCTACCTTATTGCATTATAATGAGCGATCAGATATTTTTGGCAAAAAAAAAATACGTGCCCCTATTAATTTTGAACCATCAGGCGTGGTCAAGCGCTATTTTCACAATGTTCTGAAGTTCTCAAAACGTTGATGATGAGGTATAAATTGACTTCAAATACGACCAAAAAAAGTAGAAAAACAATATTCTATTTAACACTTCTTTATACTTATGTAATTATTTGGAACTACTGATTAATATTAGTAGTGTGTGCATAAGTGCAGCCGCATGTATCGTCTTTATTCCTTTCCTTTAAGTTCCCAATCAGCAAATATAATCCTCTTCATAACTGGGAACTGTTGTTTTCCACATCCTACTGGATACTCTTACAGTAAAATCGAATTCACCCATTACCTACCCTAAACATTACCTGGTCGGTATTTGGATAGCACCTTATAGTGGAATTTTAAAAATAAAAAGTTGAATGTCAACACGGAAATGTATGTTCGTGGAATGTTTGTGTCTGATGGAGTGAAGACTAGAGCAGTTCGCTCACGCAGAGCGGTCGTTGCGGGCTGGAATGACAGACAGCTCGCACTGGAGGTCTTATCTACGAGCGCACACACGCCTTGTGCAACCGTTACGCCGGGCGCACTGGAGTTGCGTGCCGTACAACGTGAATGCACGCCAGCACGAAATAAAAAAAAAAATTGCGTGACACACCTGTACAATAATCGGTTTCAATATTTACAATTTTATCTTACGTTCGCATTTCATCTCCTGAAATCATATACCAAAACACGTTAAATCAATAAAGAAAGTTACATAAACTTGAGAAATACAATTATTTTATTTTTATATTTCGGTTCAGAATCTACCACCTCCAATATGTAAGGAGAAATTTTTTTTTTTCGCGTGATATCGTCTTATGAATCGATGAACGCCGGCTGCACGCACGAAAAAGTGTCACGTTCCGCCTGAGCCGAGCGTGCAAGAACCGGCCAAACACCGTGCGAGAAAATTTTAGATAATATCAAACAGGTTAAGGTGGGCTTTTTAACTATGTAATTGTTCGTGATAATATTTAAACCAAATTATTTAAATTAAATTTGCAAAAACTGTAAATAATATTTGAAATTTAAAAAATATGGTATTTTTCATCAATGTTTTATTATGACGTTATCACGTAAAATTATCGTCCGTAAACCGACTTTGCAGACAATCCCATTTTTTATACACAGTGACGTATATATTAGCACATTGCACAGTAGACCCAGCTCACTCTACAAAATGATTCTGAATTCGACTGGTGAATTTCCGTTACAGGTTCATCACAAAAAATGTAACTCGAAAATAAGACACAACTTATGGCTGGTATCAATACGATTTTGGAGTTTGAACAAATTAATTTTTTTTAAATAACACATGAAGTTTTTAAGATGAAACCCCTAAGAGTCTGGATGTTGTGTAAATGAACAAAATTATACAAACACTGCAAACTTGTTGCTGTCGTAAAATGATCTAAAGAAATAATTTGGAGTGGCAGATCTTCCGGAAAAAAAGTACAGAAAATAAAAGTGCTAAGACCATCCATACGCTCTTAAATACTGCCTATAACACTTGCAATAAATTAATTGTTCAGCTCATTCTCGAAGGGCGTGCACCAACCAGAGTTGGGAAAATATTTAGCTCATAAGTATATTGTAATGTAAGTTCCTTTTTGTCGTATTCCCGCAGTCAGAGATCGCCGATCAAATCCAGACACATCCTGTATACCTACCTTCACTGTACGGTTGGGATCAAGACTTTCCTACCATGTTCCTTGCGTGCGATCGATCCACTGGTTCCCATAACGCCCTCTGAATAAAAAAAACGTTTTACATAAAAATATTTTTCTCCGGTTGAGTACTAGCCTTTGAAGTCTGTTAATTTTTTTATGAAATGTTTTATTTTATATTTTCTAGTCCTACTATACTGTATATTTTTTTAAAAAAATATAAAATAAACCCAAAATTATGTTAATGACGTTTTAAGACATATATTTTTTTAACATACTGTGTTGAAAACTCTTTCAATGCATTTTTCAGTTATAGCGTTATTGTTACCTTACATATACATTTCTTTCAGATATAGTGGTAGTTAAGCGCTTAACAGTTTTCTGTTCTCAGATGAAATTATACAATCGATTCAATTGTTACTACTAGTACTTGACATCAAAAAGTTAAAAATAAAAATAAAAATTGGTTGTCTGTAAAGTCGGTTTACGGAAACGTCATAACAAAACATTGATGAAATGATTGCATACTTTTATGAATAAAATTGAATCATTTTTATTGAATTATCACTATTTTGTATGGATACAAAGAAGGAGTGTAATTAAATCTACAATTTATTTGATAAATTTACTTTTATTTGCACTCATTAATTCAAATATGTTTATTACTTTAAAGAAGATAATATTTTAACTATAACTTTTATACATGTTTGCTATTTAACTTCTTCAAATCTGTGTTATTCTGTTAAGGATAGGACGATGATAGGAAAAGTAGGAAACGAATGGGAGTGTTTCAAGGATGATGTGAAGGAAAAGGCTTACCCATCACCAAAATGCAGTCAAAAATAATATATTTGCGCCACGGACTCTGCAGCAATGCTAGGAGGAACGGGTTAGCAAAGAGCAATGAAGGTGTTACATTGAAATGCATGAATACAGAATTACGCCACGGACTCGGTCGCAATGCTAGGAGGTTCAGGTTAGCAAAGAGCAATATTAAATCGAGCGTAACGGGACACAGCGAAAAGGGACAATGTGCGTAACGGGACACTTTTTCGTGCGTGCTGCCGGCGTTCATCGATTTATTAGACGTTGTCACGTCAAAACTCACATGCACTGAAAAGTGACTTTCTAAATTAATTCACACAATTCCAAATGAGCATTTGAGCCTTTGTTACCTCATGTCCGGAAGGGCGGGAGGACAAGGGTTAGAACCTCAGAAAGTGGTTCCAAAGTTCGTGAAACAAAAGTTATTTTATTGACAAAACTTGTAACAACATCACATCCTTCAATACACGAATGATCAGACTTGATAAACTTCTGAGTTATTATTTTGATGACTACCCCCAAGTGCCTAGGGTGCCTGTGAACAGAATAACACAATTAACAATATTGGAACACTGATATAAATTACACACATTGAATTACTGCCTTGTTATAAAGCAAACAGCAATCGAAATTTTACTTGTAGCAAATATGAACGTCACATTATTAGGTTGTTGGCTCATTCAAATATTACGTTAATTATATGTACTAACATGAATTTACAATTGCCAAACAATATCAATTTACCGTTAGAGAATAACAAATGTTAAATAATATAATCTAGGAGAACTGACATGAAATCGCTTATAGCACAGTTTAACTTGGTTACACAGTTTATAAAAAAAAACAGAACAATCTACAGAAATGAGGTTTATTGTATTGGCATTGATTGAACATAATCCACTCGTGGGAATTTTGGAACTCTCACGAATGACAATCCTAGACAACGATAAAATTTGTAGTGGTGTATAGGTAAGGGCAACATTTTTCACCAAAAAAATAAATTTTAACACCCATTAAACTGCAATATGGTATTCAGGCGCCAGCGGTTTCTTCCTCGCAACTGCCGGCCATCTTCAAGAGAAGCCTTTGTCCAATTTGACCGCCATTAAGAACGCGCTTATTCCGCGCTGATTTACTGTGATTGCTGTTCCGAAAGTTGACATGTACCTGGAATAAACCCAGCCATCCACCAAACACAAGCAATGCTACAAAGTTTTAATACCTTACTGGTCTGGAAATCTTTTCTCGATAAGTACTTGACCCTTGGAATAGGTAAAGACCGAAAAAATTCGCGCATTCATTTTGCGGTATGCTAGAATAAAAAAAAATTGGTTGTCTGTAAAGTCGGTTTACGGATGATAGTTTAACGTAACAACGTTATAACAAAACATTGATGAAATTATTGATCCAGAAGAAAAGGAAATATATTCGGCCTGAGACTGAGCCGTAATAGGTTTTTGCCAACAAACCATTTAGGCATTAAAAGTATTATATTCTTTGTGGAAGAATTTTTTTAAAAATTTTCTATCTTTTGTATGATAAAATATACATCTGCATACTTTTATGAATAAAATTTAATCAGTTTTATTGAATTATCACTATTTTGTATGGATACAAAGGAGTGAAATGAAATGTACAATTTAATTAATAAATTTACTTTTATTTGCATTTATTAATTCAAATATTCTTATTACTTTTGAAATGTTGCGTGTGACGTATTTATTTTTACAAGTACAAAAAAAATTTTGCAGCTGCCGAGATTCTAACCGATAACCTTTGTATTGGAAGTTAACAGTTAACAGTTTAAAGTTTTTTATTAATACATATTTTGCACTGTACAGTTTTGGTATATACAACAGGACACTCCAGCACTCAGTGCTCTTTTGTCTTAATTTAATTTTAAATTTATTTACAGTTTCTATTTGAATAGTTGGGAAAAAAAACATGGTTAAAATAAAAGGAAAATTTTAAAAAAACCTTTTGCTTTGTCTTTTGGAGCCTTTTTTTGGACTCAATGTCTTCGGTATGACGCTGTACCTAAATAACAATTTACACAATTATATTTACACATTTGTAGAAAAAGAAACACAAAGGGTTGACTTAATACAAACATGATTTACATTTGGTAGTCTGTGCGTAGTTTGTTGTTCGGCCCGGGCGTCCTAGACACTGCCCAGTCAGATTGGTTTTTAATTTTTCAACAGGTGCCTACTATTTTGTAAAGTAAAGAAGAAAAAAGAGAATTTACGGAAAGGCATTGCATATGGAATTTAGTGTTGAAAATATTACAGCGCATTTGTCGTCATAAGTCTGTGAGGCTTTGAATTGTTTGATTGCATCCAAAAGGAATGGGATACATTTAATAATGTTCGTCTATTTGATTAGTTTGATTAATTCTGTCAGGTCATTGATGGGGTTAGCGTCTGCGTTGGTTTGGGTTGGTGGGTTGGCTTGCCAGTCATGGCGGTGTTGGGATGTTACAGGAGTGTGGTTGTCTCGTTGGGACTGGTTGGGCGGTTGTTGTTTCTGTTGGTCTGTTGTGGAGTTTTGCACTGTTGTTTAGTAGGCTCTGAGTTGGCTGGCAAAAGTGGTTGGTGGGGTGCACAAGGGGGGGGAAGTTTGTTGTGTTTGTGGGTGGCAATTGCGGCGTGGGGGGGGGGTGAGTTATTTGCTTGGTTGGTTTTGGTGAGCGCGGCCAGTCTGACTGGGCAGGTCGTGGACGCGGCGATGTGCGCTGTGTCCGTGAGTTCGTGTTGAACACAGTTGATGCAGGTGGGAGGTTCCTCCCTGGTCCGAGGGCAGGCGGTGGATGCGTGGTCGCCTGGGCAGCGCACACACCTGGGATGCATGTCGCAGTAGAGGCTCGAGTGGCCCCACTGCTGGCAATTGACACAACGTTGTATTGCTTGGCGTCCACGGTAGGCTTTGAGGCGAACCTCCATGTGGTCCAGGCGGTGCGCGCCCAGGACCTTCGACAGTTGTGTGGTGCCCTTCAGGGACACCAGGAAGAGAGGCACCGGGATGGTTTCCCCTGTGCTGGTACGACGGTCCATTCTTTTGATTGATGCGTCATCCACGCCAAGAGTTCGGATCTGGTCTGCAAGTTCAGTTGTGTTGTACTCTGTATCTAGGCCCCAAACTACGAACCTAGAATTCTTCTGCTCTGGTCGTGGGTGCGAGAAGAATTCAAATCCTTTTATCCTCAGGAAGTTCTTTAAGCTGTCGTGGTCTTGAGGGTTTGCAGTTTTTACTTTTATGTTGTATCTGGTGGTGTTAAGTCATCCACGCTAACCACACGACCACGAGTCCACTTTGATAATAATCGTTTCAGATGGTCTAAATGAAGAATATTCCACGCACAATATTTGTTTGAATTTCTTTTAATTAGCATATTCTCTGTTGGACTCGAAATATTTACACGCTCGTGGGCTCATAACTATAATACAGTGTGTGATTTAGTTGATCAAATAATAACTCATGACAAATAATTACCAATTTCAAACTAAAGCGTGAAAAGTATCATACCAGCAATAAATATTTAGTTACACATCTAAAACAATACTCATACAACACTGTTTAAATAAACTGATTTACACTAGTAATTAAAATAATACGTACTTGTAAGAATGCCATTTCCTTGCGAATATACTCCCGTGGCGCGGTGCACAACAATAACCTCGAACCAGTAGGCCGCCACGTGCCGGCCGAGTTCTCTGTACCGTCCGCAACATACCAGAGAGATGCCATGCATGCGTAAACACATCCGTAGTGGGACATCCGTAGTGGGACATCCATAGTGGGACAATTTTTCGTGCGTGCAGCCAGCGTTCATCGATTTATTAGACGTCGTCACGTCAAAAAATATCGATTAAACTCTAAATACATACTCTCTCACTGTGGTATAATTTAATTTAAAGTTATTAAATAGTGTTTCTGGTGTAAGTCTCAAGTTGCAAATTGATGACACTAAAATGTTTATGTTCTTACACATGTTTAGTTATAGTCATCGAGTTCTATTGAAATGTCTCCTGACTAGTGACAGTGGTAGTCCGTGGTGCCCCGCCAATATTGCGGCGAGAATTCTTTATTGTTACTCGCCTTGGTAGGTAGCTACCTCCGGGAGAACTCAGCAGACACCTCCGCTGGTAGCGCGCCCGTTCTGGATCGACGCCTGCCACGGAGTTGGCCACGTCTAACATTGTCCTGCACTGTTCGGGAACTTATAAAACTGTTCAGTCGAATCCAGTGACGTAAAGGCTACGTTTGTTGCGGACGTGCCAGTTTGTTACGTCACGCTAATCATCAACGTACTGCTGGTTGGTATACTTTACGTTATGCGAATGACCCGACCTCTCCTCCGTCACTTGCCACACTGCCCTACTGCCGTATTACCATCAGCTCCAGTTAAACACTTCCATGCCTCATGACCTTCACGAAACAATTCTTTTTATTCTACAGACGAGGCAAATCTTATATTTCCTCACTCTGCGAAAATATTCTTAAGTCCAAACTATTTCTGCTTTGAATTATTCTAAGTCCCTTGTGGACTTGTGTTTTTTTTCTACTACGCTGAAAATAATTTCAAAGTCCCTTACGGACTTGGTTTCTGACAGACGTAGTTTCTGACGGCGTCTCTTACAGTATGTTCCTGCTGAAGTTGTCGGCACGTCCGCGGGCAGCGTGACGGAGGAGGTCGTTGGTGCGGGTCGTGGTCACCGCTAGTTCTCGCAGCCGGGCGAGTCAGACTGCCTGCAGAAGCGTTGGCTGGGCCGGTTTATATAGTCCGCCGGGGCCTGACCAAGGAACAGTTTGGATACCCGCCGGCGGAAGTACGTCACGCTGGTAGTTCCGGACGAAGCCCGCGAAGCCGGGCGGAGTCGAAGCGGCCCGAGCGGCCCCGATGCATTGCCGGCCGGCGCGCAGGAATCGAACGTTGCGAGCCCCTGTGCTGCGGGTGGTATCCATCAGAAGCGCAGGGGCGCTGTCGGGTAGTCTTATAGTTACGCAGTGCGAAACTGCGTAACAACTTGTTGTAAAACGTCTTCAAGATGGCCACCTTGTCACACAGGTGTGTACGCCGTAAGGACAGATCTTCCCTGGATCAGGCACTATCCCGACTGGACGGAGACGGTTCTGGAGACCCCCTGGAAGCCCCCCGGAATGACCCCGCGGGGGCGCGCCACTGGTCCGAGGGCCAGACCTGCGTGCGCGCGGCTCTGGCTCTGACCGGCAGCCGGAAGCCACGGCCCTCAACACGTCCCGGCGCCGCCGACTCATAAACCCTCAGGGGGGGGGGGGATGAAATACTGCCCCAGTTGCCGTGACGGTAAATCTCCCTGCTGCGAGTCCCGGAGCCATCGTGAGCTTCGAACGTCGTCTGCGGACGTTAAAATTTGATTGCTGACCAGCCACCGACCTTTTGGGACGTCAAAAAATGGTTTCTGATTTAAATTTTATGAATCCACATGACTAACAGTCCATAAATATAATCAGTTTTTGTCTACGCTGCAAAAAAAACATTCGTGTAAATTTACACATTAGTCTTAGTGTATTTTTACAATATTTTTGTCGTGCGATACGAAACGAACAAATACACTTTGTGTACTTTTACACATAGATTGTGTAAAATTACCACTACATAATGTAATTTTACACCACATTGCGATTAATATTTTGGAAAAAATCATAGTTTTTTAAAAATACACATCCGACGTGTATGTAAATGAACGATTCCTGCTGATAATTTGACACACACAATGTCCTAGTAAAAGTACACGAACGTGAAGTAAAATACTAAGCTATGTCGTGATAGCAAAACACCAAAGTGTGTTCAATCCTAGGATCAAGCAGGTTCAGTGTTCCAGTACGCGGTAGTCACGACTTAGATGCTCCAGCTGTGGTCCTTTGGGGTGATAACGGAACAAAGACGGAGACTATGGTTGCGGGAAATGGGAGCACCCCAAGAAGACCTACCGTCTCAGGGTAACATTAGTCACTTTAACCACTTTTCAATCGAATCAGGTTTGCTCTGTTGGGAGGCGATTAAACGTACGATTCCCCTCCCCCGAATTTTTGGTATATTGGTAATATTTATCACCAACGAGCAGTCGTATTTTGACTTTTAACGTTTGACTAAATGTAGACCATACATATTCACACTGAGCTACTGAGATCGACAACACTCAAATGCATTAGCCTCTTTCCGTTTAATAATGAAACTCTAAATACCCTTACGGTTTCGTCAGTGAAAAAATCAGTTTCTTTACTATTCAAGAACAAAAATGAACACATTAAATGGGCTAACCATTTTTAAATTAGAATTTTTGTTGACACGTAAAGTTGTGGCACTAGTTGTCTTGATTAGCTGCCAACTTCACATTGAGTAAACCTGGTTACTTCAAATTACTTGGAATGATATTTCTCATAGGTTTATTTAAAAATTGTTCATATAAGCCTGAATGAACTTCTGTTGCACGCAGCACGAAGATAACTACACGACGCATAACAGAACTTCTGGGTGTCCGTATCTTTCACCTGGAGAAAATTAAATTTTCAACTCTAAATTCTACGTTTTATTAAGAAGCTCGTAGAGGCTGGACGTTCGTTCTGTCTTTCTTTCTTTATCTCTAATTTTAGGCATTTACATACATTAAGTTTTGATGTGGAACATCATAGCTCTTGGTTTATGGCATTTGGCAGGAGAAATTTCGTGAATGGAAAGGAGGTAGGCATTGGGACGGAAGTGTGTAACCACGGTGCTGCCATCTGTGGCGGATGGCACGAGCCAATTTTATAACATTAACTGGTTATTGAATTTTAACAAGGTGAACTGTATTTTAATACAATTTATCGTTGAAAATCAATTTCAAAGTCGGGGTTTATTGTTTTCCAATTATTTTTCGCTTTTATCGGAGCCGTTTTGTTATATAGTTTTCGTTGTATCTTTCCGAAAGAAAATCTGTGTTAGTAGTATGTAATAGGGCATACTGGCCCTGGCGCCGGCGCGTGGAGCTGGAGCCGGTCCGCCATCTTTGATTCTGACGTCACGGCGGCCATCTTGGATGTCCGTGACCTTGACCAAAGGTCAGGGTCACACCCAACCAAGATGGCCGCCGTGACGTCACAATCCAAGATGGCGGTCGGCACCCGGCACCACGCGCCGGCGTCAGGGCCAGTATGCCCTATTACTAGAGACCTGCAAAATTCGCGGATTCATTCGGTGATAGGCTAGTATATAAACACATATACCTTTTAGATAATAATTTTGCTATTGGCTTACTGTTCATCTGGAAGAATCACAACCAGTTATAAACCCTCAACCAAGGAAGAATCGAATCACAGACAAACCAGCTGAGACGACTTACAAGTCGGCAGCCAATGAACTTGCATTATTTTCCCGAGTGTACAGGGGTATGTGCAGTCTATCCTGAAGGCCATCGAAACCGCGAATTTTGCATGTCTCTACCTATTACATAGTATTTGTGTTTAATACACCGGATGGTCGCCAGTAAATATACCAAATGTTCACTGATTGAAAGTCCCGCAGCGGCAGGTAGAACTACTGACAAGACCGCATGTCAGGGACTCAGCTCGTGTTAACCACCTAAGGTGTAGACCTTCAGCTCGGCTTCAGCTTCAGCAGGGCAAGTTAGCGGCTCGGCAGAGGCGCGCGCAAGGCGTCGACTTGAAGCAGGGGTGCGTGGTTTTAAACCTTGTTTGGCGGCAGTTGGCTCCCGCGGCCCCAACTTGTCACCTTGTTAGCGTCCTACTCCCCCCTCCTCATCCTTCGCAAACCTACGCTTTCTCACCCGCGGTAACGAACGCGTTAGCGCGAGACTTCTCGAATCAACACATTAGCGGCGCCCCGTCGATAAGGCAGGGAAGGGGTGGGGGGAGGGAGTTTAAAGGGGAGGAAGCCAATTAAGGAACGCGAGAATCCGCCAAGAGCGCTTCGTCAAGCCGCGAGGCGTGTCGAGATATTTAAGTTGAAGCGTCTCCGTGGCAGACAGCCGTCCAATTACACACACGTCGGACACGTTTCCTGAACTTGCGTAACGAACACACGAAATAAATGTACCTATACGTATTTCCGTCGCCCGTAGACCGGAGGTGTTCCATCAAATCTCATTTGCTTGTTTAAATTATCCATGGTAGCCTACTTGCTGAATAGTTCAGAAAGGCGTGTTATTTCAAAATAAATTTCTTGAGAGTATTTTTTTTTTATGATTTATAATAGTTTGTGTTTGTTTGGATGTATATTCACTAATAACAATTGAAATTTTATGAATATTAAGGAAAACTGGCTATCAATCATTATCTTGAAACTAGAATTACGGTTTGATCACCTCTGATTATTAGGAAGCCAGAAATTAGCTATAAGCTTAGCGGGAAACACCACACTCTGTCTTCTCGAACAAAACAAATTCAGCTTCTGCTTCTTTGGCTTCTGAAAATCTGAGAAAAGTAACACATCTCCTCCAAACAACAACGAAATGTTTGTCTTTAATACTTCTTCTTCTTTAAAACGTAGGGTTCCAACAGTTAATCAAGTGCGACAGCCTAAGTCCATCCTAGCACATTGCTGATTATGAAAACCAAGTTCAGTTCATAAAAACTTTAATGTGTATCTTGCAATATTCTCCTACTTATTGATAAATGTTAAATCTATTAATAGTAGGTCATGTTAGGAATTTTATGGGGTAAAAGTGGTCCCATCTCACCCCATCGCCAGCCTAGGTCATAATCAAGAAAATTAAAAATTTTTTCCCATTAAAGTCAAATTCTTAAAAATTTAAAATTATTATTCAAAACCAAAAAATTAAATTAAAACTCCTGCCCCCTCTCATAGCCATCAGTTTAAACATTGTTTTCTCTGTTAATTATTAAATTATTAAAGCAACTTTCTCAAAAATTAAATTACTTTGGACAACATAAATTAATTTATTTATATCTCATCAAAACTAATAAAATTAATTCTGGGAACCATTACAAATATTCTACCAACCTATCTGCATTTAATAATTAAAAATGTTGTTACTTACTTATGCAGCAATTACCTAACTATTTATCCTTTAATGTAAAAGTATTTTCCCAGTTTTTTTAATTAAAATATTTTGCTAACAAATCTAACTAACCATTTGTGCTTACTTTTATCACAAACAAATTTTAATAAAAAAAATTAATTACTTCTAACTTCCCATAATCTCAGAAACATTTGGCTAGCAAAACTTTAACCATCATAAAAAATGCTTTAAATGTTACCAACTTTAAAAGACAATAAGCATTAATGACTTTAAAATAACTGTAAACATAACACTTCTTGTAGTCCTGGGACCAACTCAATTAATGATATAAAAAAACTGTAAATTCACCTCACAACCTAGAAAACTTCCCATTAGTTCTGCTTCACTGAAAATTAAAAATTGTTAGCCAATTAATATTAAGAAATTATCTTCTCTGCTTCTTTCCTCATCGATTTAGTCTGGGAGTAAGAGTTATTCACACACGAATGTACTCAGATCACTGCCTGGTCCTCTTTCCGAAGAATTAAAAAATTTACTCAAGAAAATAATTAAAATTTCTACATGATCTTATAATCAATGTTGACTTCTGCGTCCATGACGGCTGACTGTATCTACTTTTCTTGAAGCTTGAAATCTGGAGTCTTGATATCTTGCGGCTTGTATCTTTTCATCTTGTCAAATGCAGTGCTCATCTTTAGGTATCTGTAACACAATCAAAATACAAGTTAATCCCTCTAGTGAAATAGATATTCACATTACGTTTGGTAATGGAAAAAAAATTATTATTACACGTCACACTAAACACAGTTAGTTGTCTCTACAAATGCTTCGCTAAAATTTTTTGTAAAGCATTAAATCTTTAATCATAATAATATATATTCTAATAAAATCATCATTTTTTTATCTAACTCTGTCGCATTATTTTTTTTATTTTTCGATGATTAGATGCTCTTGATATTCCCATATTTGTGGCTCTTTTCTTTATTTATGTCACTCTATGTATTAATGATCTTTCCTCATGTGATTCTGTGTTTAAATGATTTATGTGAAGGGATGTTTGAATGATCATTCCTTTTTTGTTGGTATGAACTTAATGTGCAACGAAATTTTAAATATCACAGACTAACTGACTCTGTAACGGCAAAGAAATATGTATATCTTGGAGTCAGGTGTATCATGAAGCATAAATGTTAGCCTAATCCATAGAGATGACTATAAAATTTAAAAATGGAAGTGTAACAATAGAGTAACATTTGAAAAACAGCTACATAAGTGTAACAAGTCTTAGTTATTAAATTAAAGTGTTTGTTGTATTCATAACTTTTAAATGGGTGCCTTAGGTGCCTTACTAATAACTATGCTTATAATTACTAAATGCCTTATATCTCAGAAGGATTAGCTCTAAACAAAAAACGGTGAAAATTGTTTTCCTGTTTTGGAAATTTAAGTTTGCGTCAGGGAATCTTTTGGTGCTATTTTGAATTTTATACTTATGTCCTTTGGCACTATTGTCTTTTATGTATATACATATATATATGTTTTAATCCCCGGAAGTTGTTTGGCATATTGGCTTTTTTGTAGTTACTTTCTTTGAATTTTTATATTATATTCTTTTTTTTTAATTCTTAATACTTAAATTCTTGATGCTAAAATTATCGGTAAATAGAACACGTGCACTATATACAAATGTAATATTTTGTCAAATAATTTATTTGTATTTTTGAATTTTTTACAGAAATAATTTTTATTTGCACGATATTAAAAGAGTTTGCTTTTTCATAAAAATACTTTGAAATTAAATTAAAATGTAAGTTATATTTATAAATTTTAAAGGGCTCCTTAAGCGCCATACAACCCCTCTAGTAATTGTAGATTTTACTGGGTACCTAAACAGGAAATTAGGTTATATTTTGGTCTTTTTTTTAACCCATGTTTATTTCCCCTTTAGCAGCAATGGTTGGTTGTATAAAAAAGTTTGAAACAAAAGTTTTAGATTATATTTATAAGGTTTACAAAGAGTTTGGACGGATTTGATAGTGTACTTACTATGTAGGTATTCATTTTTGGTCTTTCAACCCCTGTTATTTTCCACCACATGTAGTAATGGTTAGTATAAAAAATATTATTGCGGACGAAAGTGGTAGATAATAATTTAAGGTTTTAAAATAAAAAGAATGGATTTAATAGTTTTTTCAATTCCTTGCAGCAGTAGTTTGGTTGATTAAAAATGGTTTCTGACAAAAGTTTTGGATAAAAATTATAAGATTAGCAAACAATTTGAATAGTTTCAATTGTGTCCCTACTCACGGAGTACTGAAAATGTTTGGCCTCAAACCCTTGTTTTTTCTACCCCTTGCAGTTATGATTGCTTGTATCAAAAATGTATTATGAAAAAAGTTTTTGGTTTACTCCTACGAGTTACAATACATTCAAACTGAAGCGACATTCGTAACATTATGGGAGTATTAACGATATTTCTGTTTTTTGACAAATCTTACCTTTTTGTACCCCTTTGGTCGGATTCTGCCCATTAATGAACCCGACAGACATTTTCTATTACTTGATTTTATGTATCAGTTTGGAAGTGATTGGTGAATATTTACGGTAATCATCACTTCCATAAAAATTATATATAGATATAAATATATATAACAGTTTTGAGTTGACGATGGTTGCAGAGTCTATGGACCATGAAACGAAAAATTGTATAGAATTTTCCCGGAAGTCGCACTATGATGACGGCTACAATATGTAGTCTTTCTTCGAAATCTACCTAAATCTAACCCATATAACATTCCTCATTTTGCCTTAAATACTAAAAAGACTTATTAAAATGGTTGTCCGACGGAGAATTGTCTTGAAAATAGGAAAATTTATATTATTTTAATTATTATATAATATTTATATATTTAAATTTAATTTATCCACTCTTCAAAACGTAGGTGATTATTTTCTTCCGAATACTTAGCGTATTACAGTCTACGCATGCCTTTGTTACGTTTATTTTTTGTAGAGCTCAAGAAATTGTTTAATATTTTCAAACTAATTTTTTCTCCACTTTTATTGTTCATATATTGTAGGAACGAGAAGGGGAAGGGGTGAGGGGTAAGGGTCGCTAGGCAGAACTCCTCACGGCCGAAACATCGGAAGGGTTGTTCTTGCCGCGGGCTGTTTCCGCCAGCTGTTGCAATGACGGCGTGAACAGCGAACGTTTTCTCAGAGGCACCATGCTGTTCTTAAAAGAAAAGCAGTTAATAGAATAACGTAAGAACCGAACCAAAATTAATAAAGCAATAACTTTTAACGTGGAGCTTCCACTCCGTTATTAGCCAAGAGCGTGGGCCAACTCACGCGCAAGGAGTGCGTCGAACAGTTATTTTGTTGGTTTGTTCGAGTCAGTCATATACGTAACAGAAAATAAGGCAGGCTTTTCATTTTTTCTGAGAGAAGGTAGCATTAGAATTTCTCTCCGTAACCTTTGCTCTCTTTACTTCACTGATCAAATTTTTTACAATAAAATACGTGGATGCTTTTCTAGCGTAGGCTACTTTGCTCAAGAATGATTTTATATTATACCTAAACATGTTATAGAACTTAAAAATATAAAAAAAACTATATGGAAATTATACTTAAACATTTATTTCCACGAACTAATTTTTCCGCAACTAATAAAAGGAAATGCAATATGTTTATAGTAGGTGTCTGCGCAATTGTGTAAGTTCATAACTTTCATTACAAGCTTAAGAACACCAATAAGAAATGTTTTTAAGAGTGTAGGCTTTTAAAGTGAAAAAATAGATTACAGCGTTTGAGAGCTTACATACTTTGGAAGAAAACGAACTTCTAAACTGCCGGATGTGGCAGGAATAAATAGTGAATAGGAAAAGTAGGGTCAATACCTTTTCGCTTAGATTATCCTGTTCATAACGCTCCAGCCATTGAACGAAATAAGTTAATAACTTAAATTGTTAATATTTACCCATTAAATACGTTTATATGATAGTTGGTTACATTACAGACTGTTAAAACGTTTTTGCAGAAACTTTTAATTAACTAAATGTTCTTGTTCCTGGTAACTAGAGTTTATTATTCGAACTTATGAAACCGCTCAAAGTTTGACCTAATCAATTCGAAAAATTGATTGTATTTTAATTTATTAATGTTGACAAAAGAAAATCTATATATATAAGTTTTAATATAACTTTCACTTTAATAATATTAATTAAACGATGTTATAGAATATTGATGAGTTAAGGGATTTGTATAGCATAATATTATTGAATTTAGGTACGCTGTTAGTAATACGCTTTATTTAATGACCAATTATAAATAATAAATTACAATAATAAAAGAATAATTCTTTTCACCTAGGTATATATTATAACTATTACAAATTTAGATCTTTGAGAAACCTAAATCAATATGGCCATACGATCTTTGAAATTCAATGACAGCTATCGTGAAATATATTTTACATGTTCCACGCGAAAGTCACATAAGAGCGAACGAATTCACTTGGATGATTCAAAAGTTTGTTAGTTGGGTGTCCAAGAAAAGAAAGTTACATTCAACACGTAGCCATAACACACCTAATATCATCTCGAGACACTGAACTACACTGTTAGAAATTACTGTGAATTTACAGACTTTGCAACAACGAATTGAACTCAAAAAAACAAAGAGCTCTACTGTATTACGACTTCCAAGTTCGATGTTACATTCTAAACAAATGTAAATACACACGTGGACAAAGGATTGTGTTCTTAATGTAGACTTAACCAGTTTTTTTTAATGTTTTGTTAATACACCAAGAATAGTATTTCGCAATCACATTTAAAGAAAGTGAACTAAGGTCCGTAATTTTTGCAAAGTTAGCCGTAAACTTACGAAGATTCCTGAATAATATGTAACCGGTGTTTCGTAAATTGTCGGTGAAAATTTTTAGGTGTACATAATCGGTGCGGCTTGCACGGTTGATTGTTCAAGACAGGCAAATCGACACTGGAGGGTATATGGCCTCCTCTTTTGCACACACTGGCTACCATCGTATACGCAACACTATATCTTATTCTCCGTATATTATCCTCGGAGCCAAAGACATCTCGCGCAGGAGTTCAATATGCTCCGCCTGGAAGGATGACTTGCCCGCCGTGCGTCTTTGTGTTGCGGGCAACAACACGCGTCGCACCGGCAGCAGGGGCAACAAAAACACGTCTGAAGTTCTTTAAAACTCAAAACAGGAAATATTTCATTTGCCCATTGGATTTGATTGAAATTTAGTAATTATTCATTTTGAATTTAAATAAAAGCAAATAAGAGAGTAAAAGGCGTGTGTAACTCAGTATATGTCATATAAGTGCAAATTCTTTGGCAATTCAAACCTCGACTCGTTAGTATATCGTAAGGGGTTAAAAGGCAGCAGAAGAAAGAACATTTTATAAATAAATATGAATTAACAATATTATTTCTCAGTTCAAAATATCAGCTCAGGATATGAATAATTACTGATAAATCAATATTGATTAATTTACAATAAATATTACTCACTGTTGAAATACTCACATCATAAACAAAATTTATTTAGTGATTATAGAAGCTAAGATTAAAAATAATAAATTAGTATTTAATTTTATATTATCTATAGGTTTGATGTGATTGGTCATTCTAATACTGGTTTTGTAGTTCTGCAAATATAACCCCATCATTTAGTTATGTGCAACATATTCTGCCAATAGGCTACATAGACATTCTGAATGCATTCATAGGAATTGATAATGTTCTGCTTTTAAATGAATAAACAATGAGTAATATGTCTGCCACTTCGTGACATGATAACTAAACGGTACGAACCTTCCTCGCAGTTATAATTTACATTATAACCAATTTGCCACAAAGTAAAAATAAAAAAAAAACAATTAATATTCCCCACACGAGAGTAGTTTAATTTTTTTAAACTAGAATATTCTTAGTAAAACTTAACACATTTTCACGCTACGGTGTTGATTAAGTTAATCAAATAATAATTCGTGACAAATAATTACCCTGTCAAACTGAAGCGTGAAAAGCATTATACAAGGAAAAAAATATTTAGTTTCACAGTTAAAACAATACTTATATAACACTGTGTTGTGTAATGGTCAGACCCCAAAGTGAAGTTTGACCGACACATTGAATTAAAGGAAAATGATATGACAGCGTGGTGACGAATGAGACTTGATACATCATCTATTTATTCAAACAGCATTTTAACTAGGTAACAAAGTGAACTAGCTAAACCTTTCAGTTCGCGCCCCTTGATAATGGGACAGTCGAGCCCAGGCTATACTGCTCACGTCTTGGTAGCGTAGCACAGCTCACTGGAGTAAACAGGCCTGCACAAACTAAAAACTGTATCATCTCCTGTGATGCTGATATGACGTAACGTGAGTGAGCTGGCCGACAGCCACAAACTCCCGGTACCTGAAAAAAGTCTGACGATTCACGATTCTCTGTAATGAACTTATTCAATACACGCAGATGACCCAGAACAGTTTTACCAAGTAAACAAAGTTCATACACGTGCTAGTGACACCGTGCATTTTCCGTCTAACTCTGTGTGGAAACGTATGTCACTAACGTATCTCGCTAGAATATTTTAACGAGTTACTAAGTTCACTCAGTCTCTGGCAGACCTACGATTTCAGCAATCGCGAGTTCCGTGGACTCAGGTCTGGTTCAGCCCGGTGAACCCTCGGTTACTCGCCTGGTTCAAAGTCTCCTGTGGACCTGAAGTCCTCCGCCGCCCCCGCAGGTGGACCGCCTGCGAGCCTCCGAGTGCACCGGCTCGGACAGGAACCTGGGACCGGCGGCGGTAGTCCTCAGTTGTTCCTCGTCTCCCCCCGGGTCCACGCCCACTCCTCCTCCAGCCGTCTCCTGCGTCGCGGGTCACCAGGCACTTGTATCTCTTCCTCGGAGATCACTAGGACATTCACCCGCTAGTCTTCACAGGGACGTGGTGACGTCTGCAGCTAACACAGCTTGGACAAGGAACCCACCGCTGATCACGTCTGACGGTCTCGCCCGGTCCAGAACTCCTCAGTGGTTCTTGGGTCTGGTCTAGGAGTCTCGGAGTCTACTGTGCGCTGAGGCGAACGAAAGCGGGGGTTAACGCACCCGCGCTGGTCGCATGACGCTGTAGTGTCAGGCTGCCCTATGTAAACAGCCTAGAGTCGCAGCCGGACCGCGGAGTGTTCCTACAACGAGCGGACGTGTATCGTTTGCCAAGTCTAAGGGATAGGTACCTCCAGAGAAGTAACTGCAGGCATCAACTTGAAGACTGTCCTTATATTAAACACATCTTAAACTCCATATACGTTCTCTACTAAAAACAGCTTACAGAATTACATGGCAGGTCTGACGCCAATCAGTCCCACCCTCCGAGTGTCCACCAGCCTTCCCTTGTCTTGCCTTCTACCACAGATTTCCCCCTCCCCCAAGTCCATCGGGCAGTTCTTGGTCACGAGGCCTGCCTTCCATCGAAGCTTCCACATTCCCACGAGCACACAAGCAGACTCGTGCGTTCGTTTGCACAGGGCATCGAGCAAGTATACATGTTTATTGACATTGCTGCCACTGCGAGGTTCCTTGACGTCAGACTTTAGTACACTGTGATTAAGATTTTCACAAACATTCTACGCGCATCTTCTAGCCTACTGCGCGTGTCTTTTAACTATAAGCTACGTTTTAATATGTTATATACGTAACCCTTATAAAACATCATTTGTCATCTAATTATTTATCCACATATCATAGTCTTACAATAAACAGAAATTATAATTATGTTATATTCATTGGTATATGTATCAGGAGTCGATCAGCGACTCCGGGTCACCACAACGTCACTCTCACACCGCTGCGGTGACGGTTACACTAGGCGAATCGCGGGAACACCTTCACAGCCCACACTTGGGCTTTAGCAAAACACAGGGGTCGGGCTCACGACTGAAGTGGTTGCACACCCCGCAAAAACCGTCTAACAATACTGATTTAAACAAGTAATTAAAATAATGCGTACTTAAAACAGCACAATTTTCTTGCTAATATGGCCCGTGGCGCGGCGCGCAACAATAAGCACAATCCCGTTGTGTTTCCGTCCGCCCAAATAATTCCTTACTAGATTCCAGCAAGTCAGGTGTGTTCAGGTGAAGGTTGGTCTCTACTGCAGCGACCCGCCTATTCCTGCAGCTTGGCAGGGTTCAATCTGAGCCGCACGCCCCCACGTGAGTGGGATCTGGTACATAAAATAAATTCAATAGATCTCCTTTTACTGGTGATATAGACCAGCCAACCAGAAGAGAAGGGGCCATTGATTGGAAGGCAGCTCCATACAATCACTAAAGCTCATCTATTACTGTCCAAAGCACTCAGCCAATCAGAAGAAATGAAGCCTCTGATTCGCCCCCAGTTAAAGTTAACCAGGAACCACTCACCTCTCAAGTGAGAGCTTTTAAAGGCGAGATAACTTTTAAGACTCTCTAGTAAAATACTGCTACCCTGAAGATGGTAACTGCGACGTCATCGATGATCTCCTCTTTTGTAAGTGCGGTTAGAGCCCACGGACCTAGCCACCTCAACTCGAAGAGCGTGAAGGTGGTTTCTTAGGCGTCTTCGTTAAACGGCGGGGAAAGAGTTTCACCGTCATCCGTCTCGCCTCTATACTTAACTCGGACGCTAACCACAGTTGCGCCTTTCTTTACCCGCCGTTCCCTGGAGAGACACCCTCCCCCCTTCAGTCCACCCCTCCCCTGAAGCTGCCACCCTTTAACGGACCTATTACAGTACAAGCTTCGCACGCGTCGCCGGGGTAAGACGGCTGATCCGCATCCTTCGAGGCAATCCCGAGCTAGATTGCTCCTCGTCTAGCATGGTCAGCTAATTACAAAAAAAAATTGGTTGTCTGTAAAGTCGGTTTACGGACGATAGTTTAACGTGACGTCATAACAAAACATTGATGAAATGATTGATCCAGAAGAAAATTAAATATCATATTCGGCCTGAGACTGAGCCGTAATAGGTTTTTGCAACCAAACCATTTAGGCATTAAAAATATGATATACTTTGAGGAAGAATTTTTTTAAATTTTTCTGTCTTTTTTATGATAAAATTTACCTCTGAATACTTTTATGAATAAAATTGAATAATTTTTATTGAATTATCACTATTTTGTATGGATACAAAAATGAGTGAAATGAAATGTACAATTTAAATAATAAATTTACTTTTATTTGCGGTCATTAATTCAAATATATTTATTACTTTTGAAATGTTGCGTGCACCGTATTTATTTTTACAAGTACAAAAATTAAAATATTGTAATGGCCGGGATTCGATCTGTCAATCGTTGGATTGGTAATCAGCGATGCTAACCGCACGGCCACGAGGCCATATTGGAATTTTTTTTTCATATGTTGTATATTAATAATATTCCACGCACGATATTGGTTTGAATTTCTTTTAACTAGCATATTCTCTGTTGGACTCGAAATATTTACACACTCTTGGACTCATAACTATAATATCGTGTGTGATTTATTTGATCAAATAATAACTCATGACAAATAATTACCAATGTCAAACTAAAGCGTGAAAAGTATCATACCAGCAATAAATATTTAGTTACACAGCTAAAACAATACTCATACAACACTGTTTAAATAAACTGATTTACAATAGTAATTAAAATAATACGTACTTGTGAGAACGCCATTTCCTTGCGAATATACTCCCGTGGCGCGGTGCACAACAATAACCTCGAACCCCGCTATGTTGTCGTCTGCCCCAAGCCGTGTGTGGCGAAATGCGCAGGCGTGATCCAACCGGCGCGACCCGCCTATCCCTGCAGCATGGCGGGGTGAAACCTGAGCAGTACACCGCCACGTGCCGGCCGAGTTCTCTGTACCGTCCGCAACATACCAGAGAGATGCCACGCATGCATAAACAGGACACATCCGTAGTGGGACATCCGTAGTGGGACATCCGTAGTGGGACAATTTTTTGCGCGTGCAGCCAGCGTTCATCGATTTCTTAGACGTTGTCACGTCAAAAATTATATAAAAACAGTCACAACGCTTTAATGCGTAGTGTCCTAAAAATTAAAAAGTTAAGTTTTGGGCTGTGTTAATATTTTTTAAATAACATACCAAAAAATAATGGATCTTCTTAACCTATTAACTTAGTGATAAATTTACTATTAAAATCTTGTACCTTACATACGTATCTAATGTGACCTTTGTTACCTGTTAGAAACATTTCGTGGACTCATGGGAAATATCTCTATATCTGTTTATTTTTAATTACGTACAGTTCTCAGTATGATATTTTTTTGAAACGTTTCTTACTCTATACAGTCACGCTCAGGATGGAGGATTCCCTGAGAAATGAAAGAAGTTTCCGCGTCCCACGTCCCATTGATATGCGATCAAACATTCGTGAAGGAGACGGGAATACTGCGAGAATAGTTATCGGCTCACGACAACGACCGTCACGTTTACCAATCACAAAAACAAAAAAGAGTTTGATCAAAATAAAGGTTCGTAGCTGACCTGATACTCTTAATGTCCTAACAAGAAGTCATTATGTGTAGTACAGTATTTTGGAGTAGTACTAACCCAGAAATGAGACGTCCCTGATTAGAAGATCTTGACGTCATACACATTAGCATATTCAGTAAGGCTTGTCGAGTAAAAAAGTAAACAAAACATGTTGATATGAATACCAAATATATTATTGTAAAAAATATTACTTGGAAATAACGCTCAATAAGCCATCATTTTAAATTAAAGCCATGAGCGACTTTTACCTAATAATTATTTTCAAAAAAAAACCTGCTCTTTCGTGGTTGGCTTCAGAAATTTCTTACTTAGCTAATACCTTTCCAGGCTGTAAACTTACTTATTTCAATGTGACTTGCTTAGGTGAACAAAGGTTTGTACTGTAATTATATGATTATTGTATTTTTATCAACTGTGCAAATATATTTGTATTAATGAATGCTAAGCTATGTGGTTTTTTTCTTCAAAAATGTATATAATGGTACTAGCCCGTACGTATGTTAAGGCTCCGATGCATGTTAACTTTATATCGATGGCATTTGTGGAGTAACCTTTCATGGGATACTTACATAGCATCGCCATTTGTCTTCATCATCTGTCACTCTTGACATTTGATATGAGTTCTGTAGGCATGACGTCCATTCATAGAATGAATTACACTGGAAATAAATCAATAATTCGCTTCCAGCATAGTGCATGAAATGAAATTATGTCCCACAGTAATTTTGTGCGAGAAGTTAATTTAATATTCATTCCAATTAAAATGAATTTACATCACTCTTATTACTGATATTTTACCATTAAAATTTATGTCTTAAAAGCACAGATTATCAAATTGTTTAACAGTGTAATAAAACTATAAATAATATAAATATTTTTACAAAACACGATACATTACTCTAATATGGTCTCGTTTTCTACGAGTAAAATTTTAGTTTCTATGAAAACAATGCTATAAGTAATACCGAAAACATCTTAACTCTCCACAAAAAGGTAACTTCCCAAGTCATAATGACAGTCACGTCAGCTAAATAAATGATTGGTTCAATATTAAAATATACGTAGAAAAATGTACAGTGATGTGTAACCTTCAAATGTATGGAAACATAACTAATAACATACAATTGGTCAAGTAAATGCACTTATATTATTAAAGATTTAAGAGATCATTACACGCGATTTTTGTGATTACCAAATAAAACATTTTTTCCCTTTTTTATAAACTTAAGGAAATTTTAAAACTTTAAATGTTGATATAATTTATAAAATATTTATAAAACAATATATTTTAATGCTGTTAATAATAATTTCTGACACGTGAGTGAAAGACTTACATTAAATATTGACATTGATTTCGCATGGACTGTCATGATTTCTGGTCCATAAGCATAAATGTTAGAATTTTTTAATGCTATAAACCCTATTATAAGTCTATATATATATACAATTTGTTTTCTTTCTGCCCAATAGAGTGGAAGCGGACGTTGCTGCTGAAATGGACAACTATCTGCATATTGACTTTCACTTCTATAAAACTATTCATTTTAGGCTTACGGAAGTATACGCTGTTTTGGGCTCATTTGCCTGTAACTCGTTTCTAGACAGCTAGCACCATGTGAAGTGCAGTATGGAGACTATGAGGCCGGAATGTCTCTTTGTGCTCTACGTCACTGCTGAAAGCCAAGCTTTTGGGTTTTTTGGGGAAACAAAATATTTATTTATTTATGTATTGATTATATTCTAAAACATAGTGTTTTACAAGAAAGTCTGCATACAAACGGTTGTTTCAAAATTGTAAAACACACGATTTTATGTTCTCAAATCACGCTAGGTTTGAAATATAAATAGACATTTTCAGTTGTCAAAACCATTCAATAATATATTTTTTGTTAAATTATAAACTAGAATTACATTATACATTAAATATAAAAACAAATTGCAAAAAATACAAAAATGTTACATGAGCAGACCACCTCCTTGAAATCGTGGTTAATGTGGGATTAAATTTTCCCGAGTTTAATTTCTGCAGTCGAGAAGAGCGTCAGCTGAATTTTTCTTTGCATGAAGTTAGCCCAATTTTTTTGAACGGTACCAGTTGGATTTATTGTAGCATAGAGAAACATCAATCAGGTTAGTTGCTATCGGGAACCACGGTCGCTTGTTCCGCCGGGATACGGTCATTCGATTTCGTCGAAAGCGGGGCTTGACCGGGGAGAAGGGTAAGTCCGACCGGCAGAACGTAAGGGAAAGGGAGGGACAGAGGGATGGAGGGAAGAGGGATGGAGGCCCTGACGTCGCCTGATTGTCCACGCCACGGCGCGGTCATGCATTCTTCAACCACTGACAACCACGAGTGGCCGTCCTCAACACAGGCGACTCAGACAGATCTCTCTCCACGCTGTTGGAAATTACAGTAAATTCACTGACATTTCAACGAAGAATACACCTGAGTGTTGTTCGTAATTTCACATAGCTGTAACTATGTAGGATCTACGCCGCCTTTAAACTTCCGAGTTCTGTTTCGTCGGTACAAACAGTTTCAATCCACTTTTGGAAGAATTTTTTTTTTTTTCACGAGTCTCTTAACCGGTCTTTGGGTGTGTTGGTTATATTCGCAGCTCATGTAAGCCAAGAGTGGCAAAATTGCACCTCCTAGTTATGTGAAACTAGGCGATATGGAAACATTAAAATATTACCAGAGCTCTATAAGTCAAAGAATAAATACCAGTTCTTGCAAAGGCTGAGCCAAACACGATGTAGCACTGTCAGTATCACTATTTTCATCACTGTTGTCCATTACACTGTTACTTGTTGATGAAAGGAATTCGTCATCGTCACTGTCGTCATGTAAATTTATTAAGAATTGGTCCATTGCCATGTCTATGATGCAGTCCCTCTTCCAGTATTCGTCTTCTAATTTTTGAACATGATTGCAGTAGCCTACCCAGTCATCCTTTGTTACAGAGTTAACAGCATCCAGTGTGTGCGTCTGAAGTGCTTGCGCAGAGAACTCTCCCACGGTATTACATTCCCGAATGCACCTCTTCATCTTTGCCCACGCTAATTCAGTAGCGTTGAACTCACACATGTATGGTGGGAGCCGAATGACATGATGTCCTGCATTTTTTAAAAGTTGATCAACCCGAAATACTTTCTCCTTTGGTTTGTGTTTTTCTACTAGTTCCATCAACATACATTTCAGCATTTTTTCATCACACGCTACACTTCTGCGTTTTAGCCATGTAATCATTTCGTTTTTTGTACTTATTTCGAAGGAGGCTTATCCTCTTGTATGGAGTGATATGGCGCATTGTCCATTACTACAGCAGAAGATGGCGGCAAGTTTGGTAGAACACGTTCGGACAGCCATTTTTCAAAATTAGCAGCATTCATTTCCCCGTGATAATCTCCGACTGTCGTACCTGACTTGTATATCAATAATCCCCCTGGGAGAAATCCACATTTTGAACCAATATGAACCAATATTAGCCTCTTTGTTGCATTGCCTTTAGTTACTCCCGTTACGTCATTTTGGCGTTGCCAACATTTCTGGAATGTGAGATTAGTATCCACCCACGACTCATCAAGGTAAAACACTTCCTTACCTTCAGACCTACACTGTCTAATTTGAGTGAGGTACTTGGAGAGCCACGCCGCTTGTCAGCTCGTTCGATTATCAAACGCCGCCTGTCTTCGCACCGTTTCCAGACGAAGCCTATACTTTGCAATAATCTCTTGAGTGACGAAGGGTTCCACTGCCAACCTATCTTTTCCTTTAATACGCGAATCAGTTTGCGTGCTGTGGGGACAACTTTTTTAACCGCATAGAATTCCTGGATTGTGTCTCTTATGACACGTTTATCGAAGCTGTCGATCCCAATCTTGCGTTTTTTTCGTGGCCTGCACATAAAAAAAATATTCTGTAGCAATCTTAATAATAAAAAAATATGCACGTCTGATATATTTTGTAAAACTAACATAACCAATGATAAATTCCCTTTGTTTAATATCACTAATGCACATTACACATGTTTAAAATGCATGGCTTACCTCTTTTTCCCTGGTGTTGTATGCGGTTCATTTGGCATTGCAATTTGTTTCTTTCCAATACACATCACTGTTGCTTTGCTTACATCTGTATAATTTGCAGCACGTTCCGTTGCTTTGTGAATAGGAATCGAAAGGAATTTGTCACGAGATTTTTGATCACAAAATTATATTACTTTAGTAATAATTTCTCTCTCTTTGCTGTGATTCACCTTATTACTTTTCCTACGCTTTACATTCGCCTCCATTACTCGTCCCACACTACCTGCCAATATACTTCACACGGTTAGTAACGCAGGAAGGGAGACGGAATTTCCTATCGCATGACACTCCCTTCCCCTTCAACCCCTACTTCCCCTGCCGGCCTTGAACCACTCTTTCCCCTTCACCCCCGCGCAGACAGCTCGCAAGATTCCTGGCCCATACAGTAGGTAGATTTCAAAGAACCTATTTTTTAGAAATATTCTGAAAAATTCTGTAAACCCTGGGACATTTTAATATTCTAAAAAGAACGATTTAACCTTTTCTCATATTCCATGCAGCAAAAATATTTTGAATTTTTTTAACTTAATGCATCCAGCATTGATTGTCTTAACGAATTTGATAATATGCCTAGTAAAATAGTCATGTTTTTTTATCTTTGAACATTTTTTTTCATCCCTTGCACTAATACGTAGTCGAATAAAATTTTTTGGACAAAGGTTTAAGGTGATATTAAGATAGTTATTTATAAGTTCCGACGAATTTAATACTAATTTTTTTTTTTAATTTCAACCCCTGTTTCACGGTAATAGTTGAATTCATCATAAAGTGTTCCAGCCAAAGGTTTTAAATAAAGTTTAAGCGTTTAACAATAAATTATAATGGATTCAATAAAAGTAATGACATGTTGTCTTTCTAACCTTGTTACTTCCATGCCTTGCAGTAATGACATGCATTATCGAAAATTGTTTTAGACAGAGTTTTGATAAAAATTATGAGATTTTTAAACAGTTTGAACGGATTTAATAGTGTACCTACTAAGCTAGTTATGATTTATTTTGAATTCTACCCCCCATTTTTTCAACCCTTTACAGCAATTTTTCGTCTAATCAAAAATTGTTACAGACAAAAGTTTTAGATAATAATATAAGAATAATACATAATTTGTACCAATTCGATGTTATGCCATCGAAGGGAGAAATGATTCATTTATTTGTCCTCCAACCCCAGTTTTTTCAACCCCTTACAGTTTTGATTGGTCGCATAAAAAGTTATTTCAGACAAGAGTTGTAAATTTTAAATTAAGATTTTACAATTAAACAGAACGGATTTAACAGTGTAAATTGTGCGTGTATTATGAGTTTTTTTTGTAAATTATCCCTCTTTATTTTTTCAACCCCCCGCAAAAAAAAATGGTCTGTCTTATTAAAAATTGTTTCAGAAAGAGTTTTAGGTAAAAATTCTAAGATTTAGAAACAAGTGTACCTACTAAAGGAGTAACGAAATTTTTTCAACTTTATTTTTTCAACCCCCTTGTAGTTATGGTTGGTTGTATCAAAACTTATTCAGACAAAATATTTTGGCATTACTCTTACGAGTGATAAAACGTTCAAAAGGATGTGATATGTTCTATATTACGGGAGTTAGAATGAATTTTCTGTTTTTTTTTTATAAAACCTTCCCCATTTCTACCCCTTTGGTTGGATATTGACCATTAAAGAACTCGACTGAAATTTTCTACTACTAAATTTTATTTATCAGCTTGGAAGTGATTTGAGAAAATTTGCGATAATTATAATGTCCACAAAATTGTGATATATATCTATACATATAATGATATAATGGTTTTGGGGTATATGGACCATAGAATGAAAAACTATATAAAATTTTCCGGACGTCGCACCATGTTAACGGCTACAATAGCTAGTATTTCTCAATCTAAAAGAGGCTAATACAAATTATAGATGTGTGTTTTTAAATTTTGTTATTTAGTGATTGAAATTGAATATTGGTTCGTATTATTAAAAACACATAGTTATTGTGAATACAAGTTATACAAATGGTGTTTATAGAATTTTTCAAGTGTATTTATATAAGTGAGTTTAGGTTACATTTCTTTAGGCGCGTTATGAAAAAATGATGGCAATGAATATTTACAATTGACTCGCAGCATGCGACAAAAAATTGTCATCATAATAAAAGGCCACATATAAATAAAAATTATGTATGTGCTTTTAAATAATATACCTCAGAGATATATTTTGAATACTGGTGCAGAGAATTAAAGTATTTATTTTTTCATATTACTAATATTATTTATGTACATAAACATTTTCAATGCTATTATCAAGTATTTATATAAGTGAGGTTATGTTCTAATATGTTTAAATTATTTGCATTATAAATTATAAAGTTCAATTATTATTTAGCAATTAATTAAAATTAATAAATAAGAATAAACATTCAGCATATGTGTATATTTTCATTATTATTAAATATTTATCTCAAGTCTTTGTTAAAAAATTTAATTTTTTTAAATGTATCCTTTACCTATCAATCGTATTTATAATATCACCCCAGTACTTGTATTATTTTATTTAATATTATTTATTTGCGTGCATGATTAATGTCAGTTTTTTTACTACGCCATGTAAGTATATCTTCTAACACGCATAAATGAGAACACGCACCCTTTTTTTGTTATAACACTAACCATTAGCTTAAGGAGAGGGGAAAAAATAGGGCTTGAAGTATATTTAAAAAATTCTTAATTCCTTAGTAACTTGAGTATCGATTCCGTTCAAAGTTATTTTAAAAGGTCCAAGTATTACATGAACAGGA
This sequence comes from Bacillus rossius redtenbacheri, assembly GCF_032445375.1. Classification (NCBI taxonomy): domain Eukaryota; kingdom Metazoa; phylum Arthropoda; class Insecta; order Phasmatodea; family Bacillidae; genus Bacillus; species Bacillus rossius. The sequence goes on along the minus strand of NC_086336.1, from coordinate 12,410,463 downwards.
GTATGAAGCCGGAAAGCTGCCTGCGCCGACAGGGGTGTGTGCAGTCACGCCGCGGTGACGGGGGCGGCTGGGGGCGGCTGGGGGCGGCAGGGGGTGGCTGGGGGCGGGCTGATGAGGCCAGGGTCCGCGGGCAGCCGAGCACCGCCTGGGGACGACGGCTCGGCTACCAGGTCTCTCCAAGTTGGAGCGAGATGAGGTCACACTTTGGTCATTATTCACGCCGATTGGGAAGCAGGGGTCTGGCGCAGCTCACCTCCAAGAAGACGCAAGCGACTCTTCGGAGGCTTGGACTTGCTGGGCGGGGCGAGCGAGAAGGTCCAAGCTCGCCGGTGCATACAATGCGGTGTCGCCTCTAAGCGCGAGGCTGTGTACAGTCTGCGCAGTCTTCTCGTCGTGCAAGTGAGATTCCATGCGGTGTCCATAACATCATCCAGCGGAGAAATGAAGATAATTATGTAATGCAAGTCCCTCGAGTGCTGTCAAGACTCTCTACTGGTTAGGTAGTTTAAAAAACGATTTACAAAAAAAAAAAGGAACTATTCATCCACCCTCTGCAATTTGTTAAATTATTTTCGTAAACAGACACCACTCGGATGTCTTGAGCAGTTTTCAGATCACTTAGTTTTTTTCTGAAGCTCTTCAGTTGACGTGCGTGCTCGGGTCGGCGGGGGGAGGGTAGCAATCTGGCAACAACGCCGCAGGGGAAAGCGGCAACTGCGCTGTCATGACAGCCACTGCAGGCCTTGTGGCTCGTGTATCAAAATTGGCCATCCTGAGCTCCATATTATGCGTTTTTTTTTTTTTTTCGGCCGCGCAGCTCCCGAGCAGGTGTAGGTCCAGGCCACGTGGTAGCACGCAGTTTGACTCGCGGTGCTTGGGGCTCAGAGATGCCCGCCGTGTATGTGGGCCTCTCCACCCCTCTCCCTTCATCCTCCCAGGCCTCTATTCTGCTCTTCGATGACCTTCACGTAAGAATTAACTAACAATCATTCCTCTGAACTTCGTGCCAACACAAGCCGGGACTACACGATCTTCGCTCGCGTGAACTGAATTCATACGTTAACAATCTGTGGCGACAGGCCGCTGCAGCGTTGAAGAAACGTTAGATACATTTTTCGATTGGCGGGCTGGAACGACGTGAAGTCGATACAATCGATTGGGCAATGGATAGCATATTATTGATCTTGTTCCCTCTAGATAGTAGGACATGTGTTTCCTGCCTAGTCTCTCTTTTAGCTACGACTGAAAAACACATACTAGAATTTAAATGCTGTAGCACCAAAAATAAATAATGGTTTGATTATACAAAAAATATATATTTAATTTAGAAAATAATATGTATACAGTTTTCTTACGTGTGGGGAAAAACGGGTTCGTAAGGATCGCCCAATTAATTAAATACAGTATTATATGTTACTAACATTTACATTACGAATTAAATCATCACATTTAATGTCTGTTGATATATCACTAATATCTGTCCACACTCCTCACTGGAGCTAGGCTCAACAGTGGTTCGCCCCTTGGGAAGCCTTCTTTTCACAGACGAGAGAGCCAAATGCTCGATCGTGGACCTTCGGTTTTTTTTTAATCATTGTAAATAAATATGTCGGTGTTGATTAAAGGATACTAAAAGTCAATTAGGTTACGTTAGCTACATTATAAATACTTTAAAACATTGTGGACGGTTGATTTGGTTAGGATAGCTACATTAAAGATACGGAAGAAAAAAAACTTCGGGGAACTTCGGGTTTTGGCTCTCTCGTCTGTGAAAAGAAGGCTTCCCTCGCCCCTTACCACGCACCCGTCCATACACAGTCTCGCGCTACTCGGTCACACACGCACGGTCAGTCGCGCCGCTCGGAAAAAAATGGTAAAGGGGGGGGGGGGGGTCCTCTCGTTATCCTCGTCAAACTGGCACTTCACTCAACTCACCTGTTCCAACTCTCAGAACTCCCGCAGAGGCCGGCGTCGCCGCTTTTATACCAGTTGGCCGTCTTTCTGGAATGGACTGGAGTGGTTGTGACGTGTCGCGACATCCCGGGCCAACGCGACGCCCGAAGCATCCAGAATAGCGGCGCAATATTCACACCACTCCATGCGGCGGCCTCTGAAAGCCCGCAGAATTCCCAGGCCACTAATGGATGGATGACAGTGACGAGGAAGGAGGGAGCGGTGGTAGGGGAGACCGAGGTTGGGCCGCCCTAATCCCCAAAGGTATGCGTGAGTGACGTCAGCGCCCGTGCCTGGCCGCCAGGCCAGATTACCGTTGAAAGCCCGCTCAGGCACCTGGTACGCGTGGTGGCATTGCTTCCCAGAGCGCAGGTAACGCTATATTACTAAAATAGAGAGAGCATTACAAACACTTAAAATATTGGTTTTACACATGGACTGTGGTTGTAACGCCATAAAAAAGCATGATTGTTTTATTTATTTTTATACATCATGTTAAATTTAGTTATCATTCTTGAATTTTTTATACACCTGATTACTAAAATAACCTGTATTGATTCCGTACAATTTCAGGACACGTCTACTCACGCTGTGTCGATCGGAGATCATGGCCATGAACCGCCACGCGGTCGGTTCAACCCAAAATTCCCAATGATCTCCGCTCAGCGCTCAAAACACAACCATTGTTAAACCGGCTATTGAAACGAGATCACGCCCGAACCCTAACGGTACGACTGGACTCGAGGCGTGAATACGGGGTCGAATCTGGAGAGTCTCGTCGGAACAAAACAAGCAACGGCGGACCTCATTGGAGGAGCGGTATCACTCATCACCGCTCGAACAGCAGAACGAACCCCGCACTGAACAACCACGAATGTCATAAAACTTGCTTATCTACAAGTAACGACTGCACAGGAAAGTCAAAGATTAAATTTACGTGGGCATATCTGGTGGTCTATGATAGCTTACAAATGCTTTGGTATGACGGCGCACTCTTTGTGCCACACACTATTGTGATTGATGTACTCATGATATGGTTGATTTACTACTAATTTTTTTATATGCATTGCACTTGAGTGATGTTATAGTCCGTAGTAGCAGTTTATGGCCATTCAAAACGTTCATAATCACCCAACCTTTACAGCCATGTTCAAATTCTGCTGCCCAAAATTTCAAGGTGGTAAATACTGGTGAAAAGTCCCCGTACATAGCATCTAACTTGTCTTCAATTTGCGTAGGCGTATTGCCTTTCAATAAGCCAATTTTTAATGACAGATCAATACTTATTTGTTTTTTTTTTTCCATTTTCACAAAGTATGTACATCGACTCACGCGAAACGATTGTTAAAAAACAACTGCGCTACCAAAATGGCTGAAATTTCACAGAGTACATTCCAAAGCATGCGCTAACACAACATTTTAATGTGCGCTGATAGCGGATGAGTAGTTTCGTTTCCGTATTTAAATTTTAAAAGTATTTTTAGGAGAGTAAAAACGGCTAAATGCGTGTTTTCAAAATAATAACACCCAGTAAAAATTCTTGGAAGCACTGAATGGCTTTGCAATGCACCTTTAAAATTCATTTCTCTGCCATATAATTTTACGGTAACCGCTCAAATTACACAGTTGTCCAATGGATAACAAGAATCCTGCGCGCCAGGCCGCAGCCTTGCGCTTAGAGACGACAACACGCTAGAACCCCACAGAGCGTCGCACTAACACAGTTACAGCCCTGACTGGTACAACAATCCCGATACGATATCTAAAATAATCTGAAGACACACACACACATCACTCTTTTATCTTTAATCATAAGGAAGAAAATAATGGGTCTTAACATTAAGGCTCGACATAAACGGGCCAACTCCGGAACGACTCCATGCCAGATCAGTGACTTGTGAGCAGGGATGACGAGGCATCTGATGTGTGAGTCAATGTCGCCCTTAGCATCCTCGTGCTTCTACACAGTGAACATTTGAACTATCTCCATTCAGATGTCACCCACAAGAAGAAGGGATACGCCTGAATTTAATTACTCTACCTTTAACTAATATTTATTATGTGTGCCAAAATATTGAAACTTATTTAATTTACGACCGAAACTTTGTTTTTGTTGCCTCATGGTGTATAAAGTGTGGATCTCAATGTCTGCGCACAGTTTCAGAACATCGGTGAACACGGAGAGATACAAATTATTCCCACGTCTTATTTTTTCCCCCTTTATTCCAAACTTTTCGTGGGAAGGTTCCAACAAAACTGAAAGCAAAAAACCATATAGTTCGTGATGTGCTTAAACTTAGTAAGTTCCTTGAAGTTAAGCAGGCAGATATAATGATGACAGTGAAATAGCTGAGCAACCGAGCGCGGTAGAATATTGTGAGTTATTTTGCAGTGGTTTGCGTGGTTAAGTCCACTTCGTAACCAGGTCACGGTGGCTGAGTGTTGAAACAACTGCAATCCCCAGTAATACGACCCGCGTTCAATTACCGGTGGGGTCAAAATTGAAATTTTCGCTAGTGGAAAATATGATTGGTGGTTTTCTCAGGGTTCTTCTGCTACCCCGCACATTTCATTCCGACAATGCTCTAGTTTCATATCATCACCGAAACCCACTGTGCGGGGCAAAGATAATGAAATTTCTATTAAATTAAAAGTTCGTAATAATTATTGTAGGTATATTTTCAAGCAAAGTTAGTCAATGTTTTCGTTTTTCGAATTTAGAAACACAATCCTACAATATATTATTCCTTCATGTTTTAATAACTTTCTGATATAGTCGTACCTCACTTAGGTATTTGGTTATCAAAAACATGTTTAAATATTTAACAAAAACTGGTTAATTAAGCTATAATGTTGGTACAAGCTTTATTTTACAGACGGCTTTACGATAGTAATTTGGTAATAGTTATAAGCGGGCATAATTGGGAAAATGTGGTTGAAAATCGCTTTAAAAAAGTAAATAAAACATCAATAAATAATATTTTTTGAAAATAATCGCTTTGATGTGCAAAGAGTCCACCAGTCTGCAGAATTTACATATCAAATTTCACGTCTTTAAGCTTACGCGTCTCCACACAACGCAAACTACAGACCGACAAACTTTCTGTTTTATTATTATATATAGATATGTTCTTCCTTTTAAAACACACAGCACGGGTTTCGACATGAGTTTTCGACAGAAATATGAATGTCTTTAATCTCGGGTTGGGTGTCACTTCGGCTGGAATTCGACACCGCTTAAAACTCGTAAACTATGAAAGCTACAGAGTTGAAGTAAGTATATCTTGGTATAGCACGGGAAGCCTGTGATGTAGGCTACATTATATATTGAACAGACCCGAATACTCACATTGGCAAGCCTTCTTTTCACAGATGAAAGAGCCAAACGCCCGATCGTGCATCGTCGGTTTTTTTTGTTCATTGTAAATAAATATACAACTCATGATAACTTATGTTCAATTAGGTTAGGTTAGTTACATTATAAATACTTTAAAACATTATGGACGGTTGATTTAGTTAGGATAGCTACATTAAAGATACTGTGAAATCATGAAAACGGTTTCCTAGCCCTGGATACCTACACATTAAAAGTTTATTTGCTAAGCAACCACAAAATGATTTTACAGTATTTTTAATGTAGCTATACTTATCTAATATAACCAACCATCCACAATGTTTTAAAGTATTTATAATAGTAATATATAATAGCCGGTCCGGGGACTGGCTTCTGACTGGGGTGCCGAGGTGCATGCACAAGAAAAAAATACCGAAAAAGGGACACCAAGTTAATTCAATGGTCCGGCCATACTTGATATCGTTTACGAGTCGGAATAATGACACGACCTACGGAGTGTACAGAAAACATAATAAGTGGTTCCTCGGTGCTAAAGATATAGACTTTCTACCAGGAAATATCGTGCGCGTATAAGAGTTCAAAACGCGCGGTAATCCGGGTCTGTACGAATTGCTGTTTGACAGGGAGCCTAAAGTATATTCTCAGAAAGACTTACAAGAGTACAAAAAACTGATAGAGCTAACCAATGCACATTTTCGCGATAACGATCCAAATAGTGGTGTATTTAAAGAAGAAGATCATGAAAAAATCGACATTATCGCTAATCTCTTCAGTGAACTAACAATAAATGGTGAAGGTTTATAAAAGCTAGAAAGTGATCAGATATTTGACTATGTATATTGGGACGACCCCAATGAATTAGTGGTTCGTCTTAGAATTCTACATGCTTCGCTTAGTGTAGGAAAGTATTCGCACATCAGCGAAATAATCTCCATACTTGAAGAACTGAGGGAAGCCGGCTACATACAATGAGTCGAACCGGAATCGCTCGCGAACTTCATGCTCCTACTAGACGGAAATACCTTCGTCGCAAAGTCATAGTTCGCGGAATTGATGATTTATTCCAGGTGGACCTTGTTGAGATGATACCGTATTCCCGATTGAATAAAGGTTTCAAATACATGTTAACAGTCATCGATGTTTATAGCAAGTTCGCTTGGGCTAGACCTGTAAAATCAAAATCTGCAACTGAAGTAACCAAGGCCATGAACAATATTTTGCGTGATGGGCGTGTACCGTCGCACCTGCAAACGGACCTCGGGAAATAATTCTACAATGCAACCTTCAAGGCTTTGATGAAGAAGTATGGCATCAAACACTACTCTTAATTTAGTAACGTCAAAGCCTCCGTTGTCGAAAGGTTTAACAGAACTTTGCGTTCCAAGATGTGGTGGCAGTTCACGGCTAACGGAAATTACAAGTGGCTTGACATCTTGCCGAAACTAATAAGCGAGTATAATTCCATAGTACATTCTACTACGAAAATGAAGCCAAAGGACGTAACGGACAATCGTCTTTCAAACAGTGTTTTCAAACACGAAGAAGAAAGATCCACGAAACCTTAAAGCTAACGTCGGTGACATTGTGCGAATCTCCAAGCAGAATGGCATCTTCCAGAAAGGTTTCACTGCGAATTGGAGTCCTGAACTTTTCCGTGTGACACATGTTCGTGAATCAGAGCCTAGGACCTACTACCTCGAAGATTTGGACCACAAACATATCTGTGGCGGTTTCTATGCCGAAGAGATTCAGCCTATGTTGTATCCCGATACGTACTTGGTAGAGAAGATTATAAAACGAAGAAATGGACGATCCTACGTCAAGTGGTGGGGCTTACCACCTAGCTTTAATTCGTGGGTGGCAGATGCAGAAATCGAGAAATCCACAAAACTTTAGTAATTTGTCTGTGTATTTTTTTGTACTTGTAGTAGTGTAGAATTAATGAAATAATTTTTTTTAGGTTTTTTAAAAGAACTTGCAGTGTTTTTATTTTCTCAAACCTGCCAAATTAGTGGCACTTTTTTTTAAATTAAAGTTTTTTGTATCGGCCAGGGATCGAACCAAGGACCTTAGTCCATCTAATCAATCAGTATATAGATTACAAATTTATTTAATGCATTTTGAAATTTTTCCCGAATCTCTAGCATTAAAATTACGAATTTACAATATGGTGGTCTTGATGTCTTATAGGATGATGGTTGTAGAGGATTTAAAGTCTCTTTAAGAATTTTGAAAATGGTTTATTGTAATTATTATTATTTTACATTAAATTAAACATTATTGCATCGATAGGGTATCGAACCAAGGACAGGAATCGATCGAATCAATATGTAAATTAATGAGTGATTTATTTAACGAATTTTGGAATTTTTCCCGAATTTCTAGCTAAATAATTACACAATTCCAAGATGGCATCTAAATGACAAGATGGCGGGTGTCACAGTAAAATAATAAATGATTACTGCACTCTAGCAGGTAAGAATAAAACTAACATGGCGTCAGCGCACTTTAGCCGACGATACAATGATGATGGCTTCCAGCAAACGAAGACAAGATGGCGGACATAACGTCATGTTACCTGACGATATATATACTTTGACATAAGTGGTGGGGGTCAGTCTGCCAGCAGCCATCTTGGGGGAAGGAGTCTGTTGCCATTTTTATTTTTTTGCACTCGTCGGGTTCGAACCGAGGACTTTTAATTGTAAGTCTTGTATATAAAAAATTTATTAAAATTTTAGTAATTAAATTTTTTTATTTTTAAATTTTTTCCCTAATTTTTTCGATAGTAAATAAAAGAGTTAAATATGATGACCATAGCGAAAGTGTGCAATGCTCAAATTTCAATATGGCGGAATGTTCCGGAATACGAAATGGCTGCGATCGTAAAACAACATGGTGGCAATGACGTCATAAAACAAAATGGCGCCCAAATCCAAGATGGTAGTCCAAAATGGCCACCGGGGTCAAGGTCAAGGTCAAAAGTCAAGGTCACACGCATCCAATATGGCCGCCGTGACGTCACAATCCAATATGGCGGTCGGCAACTCGGCACCACAGCCAGAAGCCAGTCCCCGGACCGGCTATTACATACTACTTATAATGTAGTTTATCTATACTAATCGACCGCAAAATTTAATGCCACATCGGTTTATACAATGAGTTAGAACGGAAAAAAAAGCGAGCATGAACTTCGGGGAACTTCGGGTTTGGCTCTCTCGTCTGTGAAAAGAAGGCTTGCCAAAGTGAGTATTCGGGTCTGTGTAATAAGTATAGAATGTACATCATAGGCTTCCCGTATAGCACACGTCGCTCGTGGTCAATACGTATGACTCACCCGTTTAACATAATGTGATGAGCGTTGGTGATGGGGAACGTCAAATTGAAGTCAATGAGAGCTGTAACTCCAAAAGTAATAGACAGATTTGCGTGATTTAAAATCTCATTTGCTCATCTTTTGAGCACCGAGTGATGCTAGTTGGATGGAATAAACTATAGAGTTATTAACATTGGTTTTGGGGCCATTGATCGCAAAATGCCTAAGCTAAAACAGGTTATGTTGGAGAAAAAAAAAAGCAAAATCACCCGAGCAGAAGCAATTAAAAATGCCGAAAAGTTAGTAGGTATTGAATGATGAAAAAATGTAGCAGAGAGAAACGAGCCAGTGGGGAAAAACGAGTCCTCGAACGAGGCGCGATATTTGCGCTCGAGCGAGCCTCGGGAGAAGCGACAGGGAATGCAGATGTCCGGTAATGGACATGGATATGGTCTCTGAAGATTCTGATGTTGATATGGAGTCAGTCGAGCCGGTGAATGTGAAAAATGGGCCGAGTTTGTCGCGGTTTGGTGACGCAATTTTTTTTTTCTCAGCAGCCAAACTCTGAAGAAAGAGACCCGTGAGGAAATGGAAGAAAGGTTGATAGCTTTAGTCCGCAACCAATAACTAACAAATAATTCGTACAGTCTTCAAGGGCAATTGGAAATTCATGAAACAAACCCCTGGCGGCTGTAGTCCAGAATATTTTTGTTTTGTTTAACGTGATAGTGTGAAACTTGGCTGCTTCGCCTACTTCTGCGCCGGCGTGATGAGATGAACAGCTTGGGGCAAGCTTGGATTCACAGACCTCGCGGCGAGAACGTACCCCACGGTGTGGCGATGGCCTGCTATAGGCGAGATATGTCTGCGGTGGTTTACCATTGTCTTCCGCAGTGCGGACGTCAATGGACAACAGAAAACTTAAGGCCCTGTCACCCTGAAAACTATTTGTCTTCAAACAATATTTTACAATAGTGTTGGAGGGGCAGTATTGGACGGAAATATGGCTTCCGATTGTCCCCATCAAATAAATTTGGACAGATAACTTCATATATGTTTAAAATCATGTCACAATATCAAAGTTTATTTTTGGTCTGAACCATCTCAAATTTTTTAAATATTATCTCATTTCTAAAAAAAATAATGCATCACAGTGCTGGATGAAATTTTTGAAAATTTTATGCCATTGGTACATTCGAAAATTTTTGAAACTATATAAATTTAATTCATAGAAACATAATTTTCGTTTAACACATAAAATTATTTCACATAAGACATTTATATTAACATAATTATTATAATTATATTTTTATAACCTCTTAATTCGCCCATGTGTTCTTCGCCATTTCAAAGATTCGTTGTGACGGAATCGTATGTCATTTACGTTTTTCGCTGGTTACGATTTTGATTGCCCGATTGCATCCAAGATCCAACACATTTTAAAAAACGTCCTATATCCAAAATATTTGTTGGAAAATCAAGCCATCCAAATTGTCACGCTAGTGCTTTTTTCGGTGACGTCATAACGCTTTAATTTTGCCACAACATATTTGAAGTTATGGGAAGATAAATTTTGGCAGCTGAATCATGATATTTTACCTGCAATTAATCGTCCACTTATATTTATCTTAAAATCATTTAAAAAAAATTTACACTCATAATGTTCAAAGTGGAATTTTAGATTTTCACTAGAGCTATTAAATTATTACAAATAAAAAGAAACAAATTTATTACTAAATTATTTCAGCAACAACGTTGCTGTCATGCGTCACATCTAAGCACGATTTTAATGATGAAATATTGGTACTTTGTGAATGTAAAAAAAAAAAAAAAAAAAAAAAAAAACATTTTAATGTAACAGTGATAATAAAAAATTTCAAAATATCCTAAATTATTACTTAATTTTTAAAATTGAATATTTTACGCAAGGCAGTCGAGTTATGAAGTTACATTAAACCCCAACTTGATTGGAATGCATTACTTATAGCACAACTTCCAGCCCATCCAGGTTCTCTTGTTGACCGAGGACACAGCTTCTAGCATGACATGGAGACGGAGCAGTTAGGTTGATTACAATTCAGCTCGCGTGCAACTGTTTGTTTGAATGCCGTCCGTCGCTGGTTTCTTCCTCACCCCACACAAAGCGGCAGCGCCACTGTTTGATGAAGTAACAAGCCATTAACATTCCGGTGGCTTGGGCGACGATCCGGATGGGAAATATTTTTCCAAGTTTTGCCACGTGAGGGAATAGTCAAAATTTTTTTCCCACGATGTTGGCAGCGCTGAGTCAACATGGGGGAAACGTTGTTCAAACAAGAGACTGAAACATAGAGCGCCTTTTAACGGTGTTGCTTCAGCACGCGATGAAAGGTTTCAAATTTAAAAAAAAAATTATAGATTCGAAAAACATGTCCAAACATGTTAGGACACTATGACAATGATTTCTTGCTAAATGGATGTTAAATTATAAATTTAAATTTTACCATAAAAGCCGGCGTGTCAGTGCTGTATCTCCCTCCGCTCATATAATTTTGGTAATATTTATTAACCTAAAATGGAAGTTATTACACTATATTTTATATTGCATGAAAATTTGTCATTAACCCATAGTATATCTCATAAATTTGTTTAAAAAACAGCCAGGAACATAGATATTTATTATATTTATATTTTAAAGGAATAAATAATTCATTACACGTTTTGAAACATTAAGAAAATTATGTTACAGATTTACATACTTTTCAGTACAATGCTTGTAAATATCTATGTTCAAGTGTAGGTTTCTTAGAATTTTAAATATATTGATTTATTTGGCGCCAGTGTTTAACTATGGAAGGCTAATATACACTGACTTGAAAACATGTAGCCAAACTTAAATTTTTCAATTCCATCCACCACAAACGAGCATACCTCGCCTTGTGTTTCAGTTTTAGAACCCCCACGCCCTGATGTGGATGCTGGCACTAGCCCATTTCGATGAACTGTGCACATTTAACGGAACACATTTCCTGGAAAGCTACGTGTATGCCGATGAGTTGAATTGAAATAAAGGAAAACACGCTATGGAACGTATATTAAATTAAATGGTTCCTTTTAATGGTGACACGCAAATATAAATCAAATTGGAATGTATTTACATGTTATTAAATGTAACAATAAAATCGTTATTTTCCTTCCAAGAAATAATGTTTTTTTTACCGCCAGTTACAAACTTAAATGTAAAAAATTTTGTAGGTCTTATCTAATGAACACAGAAAACTTTTTTTTATTTCTGAAGACAAATTATTTCATAGTGACAAAGTAATGTAACATAACAAATTGCTTCCACTGAAAATCCAATTCGTGGTCCTCAAAATTATTTTGTTGCTAACACAAGATAATTGGTGGGTCATATATTAACATAATTAATTTGAGTTGGCCACAGAACGGTTATATAATTTACTGTCTACAAACACACCAATTTTTTTTTGCAATTAAATCTCAATTTATTATTAAAATGTTAGTATAACAGGTTATAGATCCACTGAAATCTCAGCAAAGAAAAAAACTTTTAGCATCCATTATAGAAATTTATTTCCTTACAAATATACAAAGTACAAAATTAAAAAAATAATAATAATATACAAATATAATGCTGTGGCCGGGAAAATATTTAAGTATTTTGAAAAAAAAAATGTGTATTTGATCCACGGATCGAATCAAACTTAAATAGAGATAGGTTGTGCATTTTAACCAGAAATTGTATGTATATATATGTATATATATTACAAATCAGGGCAAATGAAACTCCGCGATGTCTGATCGCTCCTTCTATGAAGCATCTTGAACAGAAGCGCAGACAGGTTGTTGGAAGCCGCGGCGCCGGGCCGAGTCGCTCAGTAGCCGTCGTAGCGCCCGCCGCCCACGTGGTAGCCCTGCGCTACGAACCCGCCGTAGCCGTTGGGGTGGCTGGCCCCGTGCCAGTGGCCGTGAGGCGCGTGGTCGATGTCGTACTTGTAGTAGAACCCGAGCCCGTTGTCTGCGGGGAAAACACAGAGATGTACTACATCTAACCTCCAATGGCGGCTTCAGGATGACTTTTCGGGAGGGGCTATCGCACAAAGAAAAGTCGAAGTTTGAAAAAAAAAAATGAAAGTGGTACGATATTGGCCTTGGAATATTATTTACAAATTACAGGAAATACAGAACCTTACTAGCTCCATACAACTCTTGATGAGATAAAAGTTTAACATATGAAATTAAATATTTAAGTAAACATAAATATACACTAATCAATAAAATTGATCTCTGGAGGGGCTATCGCCTCCACCGCCCCCCTTCTGGAGCCGCGCTTGTTAACCTCGGTAACGAGACAATTCGTGTATTCTTATTTTGCAAATATGTACACTTATAATACGAAAACTAAGAAAATAATACCGAGCGTGAAAAAAAAAACAACGAAAAATTGCGTTTTTAAGTATATTCATTGACGCAAATCACTCATAATTTCCGAATCCACCGCTAGAATTCGTTGTCAGAGCAGCTTGGTCTACTATTGAATCATTTGACCGGCAGGCAGAAATTGTAAACTAAACAATGAAACGTCTCCGGTATAAACGATAAAGACTTGAAATAAAAAGAAAACAACTAAAACCCTGCTTTGGACACGATTTTCGACAAGGTATTTTATAAAAATACTGTCCAACTGGTTAAAATACACTAAAACGTAACTACTTTAAACTATCGCTTTGTCAATGTTAACTTTGGTTCGCGCCATTAGTCACAGATAGCAGCACCGTGGTTGTTACACATTTCCGTTATTTGACTTCCGTCGTATTCATAAAACTACGCCCTCCAAATGCCGTACACCGAGAGCTAAGATGTTATACATACCAAAGGGTGGTAATTGTTTTCTAAAATAATTTGATTTTTATATTCAGTTAAAAAAATTTTTAACGTTTCAGTTCCTAAAATAAATAAATCTGGAACTTAAGATTACGTAGTCAGTGTCACTAACTATTTCTTAGCCAAAAAATCATGGATTATCATACAGTCTTCTATTTACCAAAATCACATGATCATGAAAGTGTGTTAAATTTTGCTTTTGGTTGCACGTTTTGGAGATAAAATTATTTATTTTCACCAACTTGAGAAAATTTGAAATAATGTTTTTTGTTGTGGTTTTTAAATTAAAAGTGTATTTTTAGTTATTTGAAATTCTGAGCAGGTAACACACTGTAAACGTGAAATGTTAAGTTATATTTTTATTTTACTGTCGAAAACTTCCCAAAAGTTCATAGTTTCACTTATCCAACAAGAGATGAACATTTAAAATACACATAAGTAACTTTTTATTTGAATTACATCTTACTATTTTATGTGAAATTGTCAAAACGAAAGGCTATAAATTATTGCATATGACACCTTAAGCTAATTATATTGTTCGTTTCACAAATATTAAATTATGTTTTTTTCAAAACTTACGTAAGGAAGTATGTGAGTTTCCATGGCCAGCTGTCACGTATACGGAGAAGGCGGCTACGAGTAGAATCACTGCGATCACCTTAAAAATAATACAAAAATAAAAACATAAATTATTTTAAATTATAAATTACTTCCCCACATATTTTCCAACTTAAATAAGATAATATTAGCTATATTTCAGTTACTAAAAATATTTTTTCTGGTACCCAGAGACAAGTCATATTTTCTGTTCTTATCAAATTGACCACAGTAGAAGAAAGGTTGCATTATTTTGTCAGCGTATTTTTTCTATAAATATAGTGCACAGTAATAATACTTTAACCAGTACTTCATAATTAAAACGATTATCAACTGATTTCTCAAAAACAATAAAGTAATTTTTTCAAGCATCTGGGAATTACGTCAGAATGTTTAAGTTATTCAATCCCATTGAAAACATATTTATGAAAATTATTTAGAAAAATAGTTAGATTTACAGTAAGTTGTAACGTAAGCCTCAGGTCTAGGACAGCGAGAAAGCATTACTCTGAGGCGTGAATAAGGGACAACGCTATTAAAACATGCCAAGTCTCATTCGTCATAGCTTCCCAAACAGGAACTAAGCGTACGTCATTCAATTGATCTTCGACAGTTTAGACAGTATAAATGGAGGACAAACATTTAAATTTGAGTAGTTAAATTTAGCAGCTGTGGTCAGCTCACGAAACGGCTAATTGTATTCAGAAAAACAAAATAAGATGAAAAATTCTATTTAATTGATAAGTGGTGCCAAATTTTTTGCACTATTATACTCTGAATTTCAATCAATGACTTTGATCGATAAAATACTTTTAAACTGCAATTGAGCTAATTAACTACTCCGTATTGCGATACTTGTGTATAAACTTTACTGACTGACACTTCATATAGTCCTAGACTTAAATGTGGTGGCGAAATTCAATGCTAAAATTAGTAAAACAATTTAAAGTTATTGAAATAAACAGTAAAGTAAACAGTGAAGTTTTTGCAGCATTATTTTATTTTAAAACAGTTTTTCCTGTTAACTTTTAAACCTCAAGTAAATTAACATTCGTTTTTCTGCAGTGGATCGAAAAATTAATAAACATATTACTTCTAAACTGTCCTTTAAAACTATCAACATTTTATTCTTGGCCCAAAAAATTGTAGAATTTCTAGGATTAAATAAATACAGAGCAGAAGAAATATTCTAATAAATCAGAGGCTGGAAATTGTTCGCCAAGCAAATCATAGATCATGTGGTTTGTTGAAGTACTGCAAAATGAATCCTGTTCGTAAACATCTGTTCATGCAGACTTAATACAGCCGTGGTAGTTGTATGGCAAAATTATTTCTAACGGGGGCTAGGAAAACAACTTCGGAATGATACGTTTAGTCACTCAGACAGTTCAGGCGTAAAACATGACTGATATTCAAAACAGAAGTATCTGTGGCCGAGTCCTGGTGGGGGCTCTGTCGCTCGGAAGCCATCGAAGTGGCCGCAATCCACTTGGTACGCCGGCGCTACCACATACCACAGCCTGCAGTTACAGATAGATTTAAAAATACACAATTCTGTATGATGGAATGAAAATAACATGATTATGTACCTACTAAGTCAGATTTTTTTTCTTTAGTTTCTTGACATCTAATTTTTCCCACCCTTTGAGCTAATGGTTAGTTTTTATACAAAAATCCTATCAAACAAACGTTTTTAGCAATACTTTCATGATGTATAATAAATTCGAACGGATGCAGTACTACGCAATATTAAAGTGATTTTTTTTTTAACTTTTCAATAGCATTCCCCATAGAAAAACCCCTTGGTCCTATTTTACCCATTAACGATTTCGACCAAAATTTTACATCTCTTTATTTGATCTATCAGTCCGGAAGTGATTGTACAAAATTACGACAGTTATCATGCCCATGATGAAGCAATATATAAAGATAAGAGGTATATTTGAGTTGACAATGGTTTTGAGGTCCAGGAATTGTAACCAAGTACCGAACGTCACACCCGAATAGCGACTGCAGTGGGTAGTCTTCCCACGAAACGTAAGGTCTATCAGAAGGTAAAATAGTTCACTACTTACACGTGAGACACAAGCCATTTTGCAGGAAGAGAGCTGTTGTGGTCTATTCGAACACAGAGAGCGAACTGATGCTGGATGCTGTTTCTCCCCCAGTATTTATATCCGTCATGTTTCGTCCGGGCCGGGCGCAGGCGTGGCCGTGAGGGAATGTACCAATAGCCAGCGGCCTGTTTCTTTGTGCCCTTCGTCGGAGCAAGAAAGTGGAGTCGCGCACTCCACTGCCGTCGCGGATGATAGACCACCGCTCGCACGTACACCGTGCAACGCAGAGCGAGGGAAAAGAAACACACACACACAAAAAACATCAAATACTTTAGCCCACGTAAGAAATAAGTACTTAACTGTGTGGTCGCGGAAGTATTTAGGTACCTCCTTTATTACAATCCCCGCAGACGCCAGTTAGGAAAGCTACACTGGAATGCGAAAGCTGGAACCCAATATGTAAGTAGTTTTTGTAAGTCGTTCACTCTGATCGCTTTTAGACTTTCACTAGCCTAGCGAGACGTGTGCCGGTAAAACTCTGAGGATTGTTGCGGGAGACCATATCTCGAGGTCGTTTGCAGTTTATGGACACTGCTCCCGACTCTTACGGGCGGCTGTTGAAACAAATGCAGAATCCCGTGTCGCTTTCTGATTTCTCGCAAGCTTGTTGAACTGCCCAGATGGGTGCTGTGTACTGGGCAATAAATCACTCAGACAATTGGGGGTCAAACATGACTGATATTCAAAGCAAAAGTCTCTTTCAGATCTGACTACATTTTCAGATAGATTTAAAAGTATAAATTTATGTTTAATTTTGTGGTATGTCTAGCAACACTATGGTAAATATCTAGTAAAATTCAGACTGCTAGGAGTGAGTGGTAAAATATAACTGGCCCAAACTTTATGAATATGTATTTAATTTCACTTTACGGCCGAATAAATGGCAGGCCTGCAACGAACATAATCTTTCAGGAGAGTTAACTTATTTCGGTTGTAGATTTATATTTGGGCTACGGTCCACAATATACATAATAAAGTGTTCACAATTGAAATTAATTCTTTCCTACCAACAAGAGTGTTTAGCTTAACGACCACATCCGCTGGGATAGCTCCAGTTTGGAAATTGGCGTTGTAGCTAGAATTTATGATAAAAAATATTGTATTGCAGTAACTTAAAACTATATATTTGAACAACTTTACATAGCTTAAAGTAAGTTTGTCTGTTTTATATTTACAAATAAAATCTGTTTGTTAGTGCGATCTTAATTTTAGTCTCACAGTATCCCTATCACTAACGAATGACTGAATACTAGTTTGTGGCCATGATCAGAATCTTCCTTAAGTGTAGATTTGTATTAGATTTTATTGACTGTAAAAACTTTAAAAAATATAGGTATATGAGCGATGAAACTGCAGGAGTAAAATCAGAGTTATAAATTTTTGTATGTTTCTGTTGTCATTTTTTTTACTGACTTCTTTCATTCTTTATGCTTTATCTTTCCCGTGGTTCTCTCCTTCATACATATATTTTAAACAAAAAATTTTGAGGTGTCAACTCAAATATTTAGTTCTTGTTATAAAAATGACTTAAATCAAATACGTTATAGCTAATATTAACATTCACAATTTTTGGAGCCTTTTTCTGCATGATTTTATCCCATTTTTTTTCTTACCAGAATATAGTTTTGCGTTATAATCTTAGTGACTGTGTACCAACAGATTGTTGGTAAAAATAGCAAATATTACTGAAATCCCATCACGCTGCCTACATTATTAAATTGTTAGTATAAAAATTTTACTGTTAAATTATCATTTACGTAAAATCATAACTTCTAATATTATGAACATCAGGTTATAAAAATATTTAAAACTTTCTACATGTAATTTACATTTCAAACTGGGTAAACTGTGAATTAAAATAAATCAATTACAATATTTTTTATGTAGGAATGGTTTGAAATATATGTTTAATTAATAAAAATTACGATTTTTATTTCATATATATGAGTGAAATATACAATAAAAAATACTTTATATAAAAGCTGGATTAAAATTTATATTTCAAAGTTTAGTGTACGATATAGTTTGAGTGAATTAAGTTAGAAATATCGAAATCTTTCTCGACTTAAAAAAAAGCGACCTTCACTTGGATGTGACTCTGAACAAATTATATCAGTACTAATTATATTTTTAATTTTTTTAAAAAATTAATTTTTTACTATCATTATGAAAGATAAAAAATCTAACAAAATTGGTTTTAGACAAAACGTTTTGTATTTTTGTGTTGTGCGTATTTATTTTCAGTTTTAGTTTTTAATAATATATATTTTTTACCTTTAAAACCAAATGTACACTAACATTTTCGTTCTGTTCATGTTATAGCCGTGTTCTTTGTGATAGTTTGAAAACCATTTATTTTAAAATCCCTAAAATCGCGCTAAGTAGGGCCTGTATTTAAGACGTAAAACCCTGTCACTGAGTACAGTTTCCAGGAGGCTAGGTCCTTTAGCTAAGACTCATTGAGTGTGATTCAATAAAGTATTAGACTATGGAGTGAGTGTTGGAGCTCAAGTCACTCAAATAATTAAAAATTGGTTTCCCAAACAAACAATAGCTGTATACAGGCAAAAAACTCTAGAAGTTTATTAATAACTTGTAAGGAACTCGGTAGGCAGTATCTTAAAAATGCCATCTTGAACATTTCAGCAAGGAATTAGCGACAAACGTCTTTATGTATAAAAATTGGTTCCTCGATCCTCTGCATACATAAAAATTGGTTGTCTGTAAAGTCAGTTTACGGACGATAGTTTAACGTGACAACGTCATAGTAAAACATTGATGAAATAATTGCATACTTTTATAAATAAAATTGAATCATATTTATTGAATTATCACTATTTTGTATGGATACAAAGGAGGAGTGAAATGAAATCTACAATTTAATTGATAAATTTACTTTTATTTGCACTCATTAATTAAAATATGTTTATTACTTTAACGAACAAATCATTTTAACTATAACTTTTATACATGTTTGCTATTTAACTTCGTCCAGTGTGTTATTCTGTTAAGGATAGGACGCTGATAGGAAAAGTAGGAAACCAATGGGAGTGTTTCAAGTTTAATGTGCCTCGAAAAAGTCAAATCGATGGTTGTTCCAATCGAGTGGAAGAGAGATAGATGCGGCGCAAGCGTAAAATGAGCGTAACGGGACACAGCGTAACGGAAGAATGTGCGTAACGGGACACAGAGTAACGGAACAATGTGCGTAACGGGATACGTTTTCGTGCGTGCAGCCGGCGTTCATCGATTTATTAGACGTTGTCACGTCAAAAATATTATTGCTATTCAGATGGGACTTCATTTACTTACGTGACAAAGATAGCACACACCACCTCCCTAGCTTCTTGCCTCCATGAAGGTGGTTCGGTTCTTCTGTAATTGATGGTTTTTTCACCGAGCCAAGTTCCTCTGCACCATCTGTGGTCCGATGGCACCAGCGACACAGCTCTGAACGGGTCTGAAACTCAGCGTGTTGCCAAATGGATCCTGGAATATTTTTCCTGTGCTCGCCCTTTAACTGCTTCCCTGGCCAGAGGAGCTGTAAGAAGCTGCAGGTGCTGTAAAAGTAAGCCGGGGGAAGGGGAAAAGGGTGGCATGAACACTGGAAGGCAATCGGCGACCCGCCGTTATGGTTACGAGTTAAGGGCCACTAAAAACCAAGTCACGCGCCTCGTGCCACCGTATTCAGATTTTAACCCCTACCCTCTTAAACCCTCCCCAAAACAATCTCTCCGCAGGTGGCCTCGGTGACACAGCGGTCAGATCACTCGTTCAGGGTTTGTGTTCTGGGCGACGTCAAACAAGTAACCTTTTTTTTTTGTGCCAGTTGAACAAGTGGCGGATGTTGCTACGAACCAGATATAGTCTTACACTAATTTTACTGTCCTTATTATTGTTCGAGGGATTTTACTGAAGATTGATCACAATTGTTTTCATGTATTTTATTTCTCCTTTCAAATTTTCTAAACATTTATTTATTAATTATCCTACGACAGTGGTAAAACATTACAGCGAGAATCCATGATATCATACATCGATATTATCTTTGAAAGATTTGTACAATGGGAGTGCATGACTTGATGTAAGCTTTTGGACATACGCCATTGCTAAGCACATGTATGTCTGTGGAAGAAAACTACAGTATTTTGTGTTTTTTTGTAGTTTTCTTCCACAGACATGCATGTGCTTAGCAATGGCGTATGTCCAAAAGGTTACATCAAGTCATATCATAAATCGCGTGAACATTCACATGCAAAATAGCTATCCTGATGAAATCGACAGGAAGATAGGCCAAACAATAGCAATGAGAAGGACTAATTCAATAACCAACTCTGCTTGTGAGAAAGAGACTTGGCTCTCATCAACGCATCCCGACACTCTGCTCCGCGTCATCCTTCACACGTCTCTGGTCACATCCGTGTGAATGGGGAAGCCTACGATTCACATGTCCTTCTGGACATACCCGAATACTCACGTTGGCAAGCCTTCTTTCAACAGACGAGAGAGCCAAACGTCCGATCGTGCATCGTCGGTTTTTTTGTTCATTGTAAATAAATATACAACTCATGATAACTAATGGTAAATTAGGTTAGGTTAGCTACATTATAAATACTTTAAAACATTGTGGACGGTTGATTTGGTTAGGATAGCTACATTAAAGATACTGTGAAATCATGTAAACGGTTTCCCCCAAATAAATACACCTCTTGTGGTACGGGAAAAAAAAGCGAGCATGAACTTCGGGGAACTTCGGGTGTGGCTCTCTGGTCTGTGAAAAGAAGGCTTGCCAACGTGAGTATTCGGGTATGTCCAGAAGTACGAGTGAATCGTAGGCTTCCCGAGTGAATTAAGCCCTTCAACCTTGACTTCACTCTGTTCTGTGTACCGGCCCCTGACGGACGCTCGGACCAGTGAACCGAGTTGCATTCCAGGGTGACCAAGCCCGCAATTATTGCTGCTTTGATAACATGGCGGACGTGATGTCAGCCATAGGGTACTTCTGGGAATGCCTCGTTTTACGAATAGTAGGTCCAAATATTTTGCCAACTGGAAGAAGAGCGCTAGTTTACCTATCGTATGCGAATAAGTATTTGTATGTTAAATTAGTAACCTTTGTAACTGTCACCAGTGATATTCCAGCTCTCTTATTTACCTGGTTGATCAACCTACCCAACTAAAATATTCAGCAAAATAAACTATTTATTATAACTTTACCAAAGTACCAAAGTTTGATCAAGGTGAGGATACACCATCACTTCTGCAGATTTACCCATAAACTTTAGAATTGTGTCATCGCACAAAAATATTTTTTTCCTATGTTAAATGAACATAAAATGATTAATTAATCAATCCAAATTTCTTTTCTGGGATTTGAACTTCTCGTGTTTGCGAAATAAAACGTGTTTTAATTTAAAGATGTGAGTACTGCTTCATAATGACAAACTTAGAATATGCTCAATTTTAGCATTCAACCCATGTTATATTTTCGTGTAAATTTTATTGATATTTATGTGTATGATAATAATTTAGTAATAATTACTGTTTTATTAAAAAGTATGAGTTCATAAAACACTAACACGCCTTTTTCAGTTCCTTTTGTAGGAACGGATGTGAGAGGCATTCTTAAAGTTGGAAATTATCAAATAATACCTACACCTGAATTCATAATTTCGTTTTCACGTATTGAGGCTGGTCCCATCTGGTCCCAAACACTCACTGCAAGCACCAACTCTTTTACCAACTCACAAGGTTATAACTTGCTTGGCCATATGGATGCCTAGCCTGCATATTAAATAAAAAAACATTATAGGAAATAGACTATAAGCTAAAAACTTTAGAAGGTGGCAGATTTTTAACAAGACAAAATAAGTAATATATATTGATTTATTCAATTCTAAATATCAAACATATGTAATAAACACAATATAAAAATAATCATTATGTTCGACATTAAGTTTTCAGGTACATTGAGGTAACAGCAATAACCAAAATAAGTTATCTTATAAGGTTAATTTCCTCTGATAATTATTTATCTCAATTTCCTTTATAGCAAACATTTTAAGGTTACAGTGATAATGTATTCAACCCTGAGATATAATATAATAGACAATTACAAGAAATGTCAAGGCTTGGGAGTGCTAAGTTATTTTCATTTCTCTGAAACAATTATGTCTACCTAGTAAAACGCACAGAAGGTGCAGAAATTGCAAACAAGTGCAGAGAGAAAAAAAGAATAGTATTATGAGCACCATAACAAACAGTTACTTTATCTTTACCAGGTGCATCATACACAAACAAAAAGTACTAGGAAAAAGATGTCAGTAACATTAGTGAAAAATACAAGTATCATTGTAGAACAGTAGACATCCGGACATAAAAAAAATATGGCCATTAAATTAAATAAACACAAAACTTATATTTTCTCTCCAATAACCTCCATACACTCGTACTCTCCTCTCTCTCTCTTTCTCTCTCTCTCTCTATGTCATCGATTCACTGTGGCTTCGTTTTGATGGTCCTCGCTGCTCCATCCTGAAACCCCGCATATTTATATTCTAAATCCTCTCCCCTTCCCTCATAGCGCAAATCAACTTCTCTGGGGTGAAATATAAAGTCTGGGATGGTTACAATTGGTACAGATAAGTGAGTGAATCACACAAGGAGATTCTTGCCTGTATGTGTGCGTG
This sequence comes from Bacillus rossius redtenbacheri, assembly GCF_032445375.1. Taxonomy (NCBI): domain Eukaryota; kingdom Metazoa; phylum Arthropoda; class Insecta; order Phasmatodea; family Bacillidae; genus Bacillus; species Bacillus rossius. The sequence goes on along the minus strand of NC_086336.1, from coordinate 12,387,552 downwards.
TATATAAGAGTGTTTCTTACGGCAATTAGATGTGGAAAAGGGCCTCTTCTATGTTGTTTATTTTATGTGTATCAATGTGTAACATGTTAGTTCTCGGTATTAGGTATTTGGTAGTAGTAATTTCGTGAATGTAATGTAAATTGCATTCCACGGAAATGTGTAACCACGATTGTGCCATTGGTGGCAGATAGTGCAAACCAGTGTTCACAATCATCCAAATTACTCAAATTGTCCAAAAGCTTACATCAAGTCAGTGTTCATAATGTTAAAGGAAAACTTAAAAGCATTAATTGTTTATTAAATTTTAACAGGATGGGCAGTATTTTAAGAAAATTTCTTTTCGCAAATCAGGATCAAAACCAAGGTTAAGTATTTTTTTTAAGTTTTTCTTTGCCTTCATCGTAATTGTTTCATTATAAAATTTGGTATGCTTGTCATAAGATTCAATTGTCGACGTAGCTGCTCCGGTCGTGAATTCCAGCGGTGGGTGCGGAACTTGTTTATATATGTTTCATGGTCGGCACTATTTATAAGAATTCTACGTTAAATTTCACGTATAAGTTTCATATTAAAAGCGTATTTGCAACATGAGAACACACGAATTTGCTAGTTACCGAGGTTAGATGTAATACATCTCTGGTGAGTACTGAAAGACTACTACCTCACGTGTTTTATTTATAATTTAATTATTTATTGTTAAATATTGAAAAAAAAATTGGTTGTCTGTAAATTCGGTTTACAGACGATATTTTAACGTGTCAACGTCATAACAAAACATGAATGAAATGATTGCATACTTTTATGAATAAAATTTAATAATTTTTTTTAATAATAAAAGAATAAATACTTGAAATTATACTAGTAATCAGATTTTAAAATGCAAGAATAATTAACTTTTATTGCCGAAATTGTTGTTGTAATAAGCAATGAAAGCCACATTAACTTTTCACTTCACTTTATAAACAGTCGACGAAACAGTTCACGTGTAGATGACTTGTAATTAATTTTAAAAACTGGCGTTTAGCTATAAAGTTTAAATAAAATTATGAACAAGTTTTCATATAGATAAACTGTAATCAAATATCTATCATCAATTATATGAATCACCACAATTTTTTAGTCAATTGTAACATAACCTATTATTACTGCACTCGCCGACAGCGTAACGGAACAATGAGCGTAACGGGACACAGCGTAACGGAACAATGAGTGGAACGGGACACAGCGTAACGGAACAATGTGCGTAACGGGACACTTTTTCGTGCGTGCAGCCGGCGTTCATGGATTTATTAGACGTTGTCACGTCAAAATTGGAAAAAAAAAATAATAATAATTTTTGTATCAGCAGTAGGCCTACAATAGGAAAATACCAAGAATCATATAAATATTTTAAAAATAAGCTGGATGAAATGCAGAAAGCACGGGCGAAAGAAGAGATGCCAGACAGTTCGGGTTGCTGATTATTTGTAAATACGTGTTCCCAGCGCGGGACGCGGAATGTATTTTTGGCCTCGTTCATTTCACTTCGCGATCCGAGAGCAGGGCGGACGATGCGACGTAGCGACGCGAAATGAAACGAAATACGACGCGATGTTATTGGCGATGACATACGAAATAACATTCGCCGGCTGTCTGGCATTAATGCTAGGGACATCTCCTGTCCAATATCAAAAGACTACAAAACTGTCCACGGAAAAGTACATTACAATTTTTTTTGAAACGCAAGATCCATTGTTCCACGGCATTAATCGCAGAAAAATATCAACTTTCAGCTAATTATTTGGAATAATTTTTACAGTAAATTATTTTTTAGCTTATTGTGCAAAAATATTTTAATTATTTTGGACACATTAAAACTTGTAACTATAATTTTTGTTTGGTTCAACTAATAAAGTAATTTGGTAACATTTTGCATGTTTAACAAATAGAAAAGCTTATTATTTAAGGAATATATAACCCCATATAACCTTTAAATATTCGTTTGTTAATCGCATTTGTAAGGGACCAATTGATAGGACCACATAAAAAAATAAATCTAGCACGAATTTTTTTAATTTTCATTTTTTTAAATTGATCTCTCTGTAAAATAGGTATGCTCTATAGTCTCGAGTGTCCTTGATCTATCTGAATGCACTCCTGTACTATCTCCTTTACAAGACGAATTTTACACTCTTTAAACTAATAAGTACGCAATTTTTTAACAGTTTTATTTTGTTTTCCCAAAAACCTTTGAATATACATTGTTATATTTTAATGCAAAACTTTCATTTTTTCATCTAGAAACTAGCGTATCTGAGAAACAGTGAAATATACTTTCATTAGAAATAATCTGATACATATTTTAACTTTTTTTTTTTTGCTCACACATAATTATTATTATCATCACTATTAATTTTTAATAAGAAATTTACTTTCCATTCAAAACAAATTTTAAAGTGATTAAAAATGTATTTTTGTGTGCGAGAAATAATAATAACTAAAATAATTTAAAATGCTAATAATTTGCTCAATTCTCCAAATTATTTTATAGACACTCAAAATACATTAGCGTTTTTATGCAAACGGTAATAAAAACAATTAATATATCTGCACAATAAATGAAAAAAATTGTTTTGCCACTTCAAAAAATATGTTAAAATTTTATGGTCATAAAAAAAACATTTATTGTTTGCGTGCTGCCAAAAATACCAGGCAGAACGTTAAACATAAAAATAACAATAAAGCTTACAAAAAATATAACAATTTTACACAGAGATCTAGGTTAATTTAAAGTTTTTTGTTAGAAACGTTGTTTTATTCGATAATCTGAACAACCTGTGTAGAGCATTTTTAGATTTGCATTGAAATAACAGTATTTAAAATTTCAGTGTTTGCTTCACATAAGAACAATTTATTACAATCATTCTTCTTAGTAAATTTGTTCCATTTGTAATAAATTTATAATAAAAAACACTCATCTTTAGCAGTATTTCCCGACGACTATGCAATTTATATATCTGCAAATGCCTTTATCTCATTTGTCTTCTGAGGGACTTTTTAGTGCTGGTTATTTCAAAGCAAATTTTGTCTTTGAAGCCTGAGACGCAAAATCATAAAAAAAAAAATTGTTTCCATTTACCTAAAAACGTTCAGGTTGGTACTTCAAGTTTACAAAAATATGTGGAGCGAAGTGAAGTACTCATGAAATAAAAAGCCTCAGGCGATAATATAGTAAACTCAAAAATTAGTTCTACAGTGAAATAAAAACAAACAATATTATTCTAAGAATCCTGACCCTAACTTCGGAGTATAAAATATATTGTTAAATTTTATATATATCTTTTTTATTTCGTAATATTAAAGGCCATTTTTATGGAAAAAATTTCTTGCATTATTTGAAAATGTCTAAATTTTCTAAAGAAAAATTTGGTAGATATTTATTTTTATCGCTTTAATTGATACGATCATATAAATAAACTTTGTTATTTGCTAGATGCAGTACAAGAATCGATAAATAAATAATGACTTCTCAAAAGGGTTACAAAATTTAAAATCTTCTAAAAACAGCCACTTAAAATTACTTCCAACTTAATTCATTTGAATTAACATTGTTATATATGCAAAATTTATTTGAAATAATAATATTGTACAGTCTACATAAAATTTACTTATAGATAATTTCTCTAAAAGCATATCAAGTAATTACTAAACCAAAGGCTTGGCAGTTTATCGTATAGTTTAAACAAGTAAATGTCAGTGTGGATTACCACGACATAATATATGGTAAAATTACCTCTCAGCACTTCACTCACCAATACGAAATTTCATAGCAGGCCCCACACAAAAGAATATTTTACCCAAAATATTGAAAAAATAATTTTCTATTTTTTTTTTTTCTTAGCCACTATGAAGCTTAATCTCTTACTATTTAAACACATGCACCGTTTTATGTAAACAAATGTAAAAAAAGCCAAACATTACAAAAAAGTACTTAATAATTTTGAAGAAAAATATTAGTTAGTGTTATTATTATTACGTGGCTTATGACTAGACAGAATAGTAAATTCACGAGACTATTATTTCAATAATTTATTTGGTTTATTTTTATACATTTTCTTTTTATCTTTCAAATTTTTATTAAGAGGATAGTAATGATTATTGTAATATTTACCATGCAAAAATGTGTTTAGTTTTTAAAAAAATTTGCAACTAAAAATTAATTTTAAAAATAAAATAGGGATAGTGTATGAAATCTCTTAAATTGCTGAAAAAAAAATTTCTAGGTGCTATTGTGCCATTTAAAGGTATTCACTTCAGGTTTTCAATGTGACAAACACGTTTATGGTTGAAATAAATCCATCCAAACAGTGTGTACTGCTAAAGTGGTTATGAAGCAAACCAAAACCCACTTAGGGGTAGAGGTTTGCGTTCAAAATTACCCCTACTTTCCGGACATCGGAAATAGAACACTTCTCCTAACTAAGTCACGGTCTCTTCCTGTTCTCGGTCAATGGAACCCGGCTTAATTCAACCCTCGCGGTCTGTTGTCCTAAGCAGTGGGACGACAGAGCTCTGAGCCCGTTCTTGCGTTTATTCGACGCTGTTTTTGCACGAACAGTGTTTTTTTTTCCATAGGCGTTTCCCTCTCCACTAGCGACTGTACTGACAGTCCTCGGAGCTGCTAATGAAGACAGCAAACACGGACCGCCCGCTACCTGAACGACACAAGTGGGATGGCAAGACCTCGGCTCCCGCATGCAAAAGCGCGCGACATTATTTTTAGAAGAGTAAGTATCTCGGCATTTAACTGCTTAAGCGTTTTTTTAATAAATGAATTGCTGGACATGCAGGCAAAGAATTATAAAGTTTAACAACGCGCAGTTATGATACAAAAAACAGTTGAACATATATAGGCCCTAAACAGATCTGACTTCATAGTGGTTTAGGCACAACTGGTTTGAGGAATAGTTTCTTTTCGCGCCAGGTTGCCCAACTCTTAGCCTTCAGAATTTTCGCAAACGAAACGAAGTTTTTTAAGTAATTCTGAACGAGTTTCTTCTAGAAAAGCGAAAACGCATCTCATTAGAGTTGTAGGCCATTATTGATTTTTATAATTTTGGTTTAAAAAACTTTTATTTTTATTTTTATTTTACTTTTAAAGCATGTAATAAGAAAGCTAAAATGTCACAACACTTCTTTGCCGTGTTTCAAAAATTGTGCGTACTTGATCACTGTAATCTTAGATCTATTTCAAAACTTGTCGATAGAAAGCTGTAGGTCTGTGCGAGTCATCCATAGCGGCGAAGGCGTCTTATTAAAGGTTGCAGGATGACCTATAAGTCATCCCTCAAGTACAAGTTTACGCATATCTACAGTTATCTCTTGGATCAACGAAACCTAGAAGACTGTTGCAGACTGCGCATAACTTTATAAACTTTTGAAAAATTCATAAATAACATTTTTTATAGTTAATTCAACTATGAGGAACAGTGTACATTAAGGGGCCCTCCTAATCAAGGGTGTAGGTATATGGGTTAATAAGGTGGGATGATAAGTGCAACGCTCGCTGGTGCTTCTAGTGGGGTGTCGCCTCTAAGCGCAAAGCTATGGACTGGGGCGCAGACTTCTTGTCGTTCCCAGAATAACAGTATCCATAAATTTAGATGGCGGAAAAATTAGGGTAAAGGAGTAATGCAAGACCTTTGGAGGTGCTTTCAAGAATATTTTGCGGGGTTAAAATGTCTATAATTTATCCTGAAAAAACGCGTCTTAGTCATTCCTGTTATCATATAAATACAGTTTAAAAGCAAATTACGGAAACAGACCTCATCTGGCCTCAGTGCATTATTAAATGCTTTTAGTCAACAGACCGGACTCAGGTTATGTTGAGCTGTTTCCAAATCACATGGTTTCTTCTGATGCTCGGTGTGCAACGCCGTATGTGTTCCCGGGCAAGAGGGACCATTGACAAGGACCGCCAGCTGTCGCAGTCCGAGGTTGCCAGGCTCCTGGGTTCTAGCCGCGTAGGTTCCATTGATGTTTCGCTCGATATGGCAGTCACCATCTTCAGGACACAGAACATAATTCAATCAGTTCAAGACTGCTACTCTTGAAACTACAATTTCCGATGGAGACCGAAAATAAATTGAACCCTTCACCAGTCAAACATTATGTAGTATATCTTCTTTACGTTTTTTTTTTCCTTTTTCAATTTTTTGAATCCTTGGTTCAATTTGGAACGCCTCTCGTAAGCGCTTCATCCAAGAGGGCGATTGCCTGGAGGTAATTCGCGCCGCCTGCGGACGACGGATACCTAACACTCCGGCGGGGATGAAGACCGCGCGGTGAAGCCTAGCGAGGCGTCAGAGCCGGGGTCGACCTCTGGGCTCAAGGGCGGAGCAATCAGCGCCCATCACCTCCCCCCCCCCCGGCCCGGTGCTAGGGCACTGTGGTTCCCACGCAGGGGAAAAAAATTGTTCTGTAGCACTTTCACAAAAGATTCCTTTGGAAACCAGTCACCAAGAGATAGTTTGTAATACTACAAGGAGGATATCGTAATTTTGTGCAACATATGGCTAAGTATATTTCAACATGTACGTTTTTTAATATAATACTAAGAATTTCTTACGAAAATCTTTCAAAATTGTTTATGTTATATTGTTTTTTTTTTTCATTCAGGCATAATTTTTTTTTAAAACCACGGGAAAGATAATATGTACAATATTCCATAATTTGACTTTATTTAGTTTAATCGTGCTTGTTAATGTGCGCACTTAATACTGGAAAGCTCTTCAGGGAACGGTTTTACGGATAAATTTAACTATTGAAAGTACTGGGACGATACTATACGTAAATGCCACGGTAAGAATCCGAACCAAGTGTTACTGCGAACACCTCTTTTTGTGATACAGTTGGTTTAATATAAATATTATAAATTTACGCATATATGTAATTTTTCTTGAATATTTCTGTTCAATTTAAAGAAAAATTTAACGTGTAGCAGTCATGCAGCACCGTTTTACATCGAGTTGAAAGCGATGGGCGACAGTTAGTCCAACACCGCTGTACTTGGAACCGGCCATACTTAGCGATGAATTAACTTATGTACCCAAGTATTACTATCTAATGCGTCTATGAACAGAGGAATTAAATTCATGAAAATTTCCTTATGAAGTAATAACACTGCAGCAGGATAATATTAACATAATTCTTGTTATTATAACAATATGATTTAAAGAAACATTAGGTAATTAAGGGTTTGATTTAAATAAATTTCTGTAATCGTCTTATTTTATGACAAAAGTTTTGCAAATAAATACATTAATTATAAAAACCGTTACATCAACTACACATACAACAATCCATTCATTGAGTTCAGGGTGGAACGTATTCAAGAAGCACGTATTCATGAAAAAAAATCTATTGGAAATGGCTTTTTACATTACTTGAATCACATGTATATACGTTTTTATATTTTTTGTTTTTCGTCTGTTTTTTTCTCATTATCTGTTTGTTTTTCGTTGCTACAAAACTTCAGAATGAATTCTGATTATTATATTAGTATGTTTGCTAAGATGAGTATTGGGCTATTAATTATACGAAATTTCACTCCTAGGAAGGTGGAAAAAGTATATGATTTTATAATAAAACTAAACTTCCGAAGCAAATCATACGGAATGTAAGAAAACTAACACTTATACTATACGAAATTATTTATATAGAGTGTTTTCCTCTCTTTTGTTTGGAAATTCAACCGCAAAGGGAGTGAAATAATGTCACATAATTAAATCTTTTAGTTTCATTAATTTAATTAATATTTTACGGATGAAAATAACAAATTAAAGGTTATAAAAATGAAAAGAAAACATTACTTTCTCGGGCGGGAAATGTCCGCCCGACAACAACCATATTACAGCAGTTGTTAAGAAACAACGGCCCTCTTCTACGCACACAAATAATCCCTCGGCAAACATAATTTTGTTCCGTTATCGAACTGTAGTCGAGTGTGTCCCGATAAATGGCACGATAAACGCCCGGAGCCAAGAGGCACGGGGAAATAAACTGCTCCGTGGGAAATTTTTATCGTCGGTGGTTCCCCTGACCGGCGGAAATAATCGCAACCCTCCGGAGGCTGTTTGCCCGCGCTGCCTGCTCGAGTGTTTTGTTGTTCGCGATGCGCGGCGGCGCCAGCCAGCCACGCAGCCGTCAGGTGGGTCTCGAACACAACAGCTCTCATCGCGAGCTGCGTACAGAGAACAAGGCCGTGTGGGTTCGAGTGCACCAGAGCGATCATTGCTATCACACGATTTTTTGACGTGATAACGTCTTATAAATCGATGAACGCCAGCTGCACGCACGTAAAAGTGTCCCGTTAAGCACAATGTTCCGATACGATGTGTCCCGTTACGCTCATTGTTCCGTTACGCTCTGTTCTGGTACGCTGTCGGCGATTGCAGTAATAATAGGTTATGTTACAATTGACTAAACAGTTATGGTGATTCATATAATTTATGATAGATATTTGATTACAGTTTATTTATATGAAAACTTGTTCATTATTATGTATAAAATTTATAGCTAAACACTAGTTTTTAAAATTAATTTCAAGTCATCTACACGTCGATTGTTTATAAAGTGAATTGAAAAGTTAATGTGGTTTTCATTGCTTATTAAGTACAACAACAATTTCGGCAATAGGTAAAGGTTAATTATTCTTGCATTTTAAAAATCTGATTACTATTAAAATTCAAGTATTTATTATTTTATTATTAAAATAAAAATGATTAAATTTTATTCATAAAAGTATGCAATCATTTCATTAATGTTTTGTTATGACGTTGTCACGTTAAACTATCGTCCGTAAACTGACATTACAGACAACCAATTTTTTGACGTGATAACTTCTTATAAATCAATGAACGCCGGCTGCACGCACGAAAAAGCATGTCTAATTGTGACGTTCCACCTGAGCCGAGCGTGCAAGAACCTGCTAAACACCGTGCGAGAAAATCTTCTATAATATCAAACAGCTTATGGCGGGCTTTTTAACTAATTGTTCGTGATTATATTTAAACGAATTATTTAAATTAGGTTTGCAAAAACTGTAAATAATGTTTTTGAAAATTAAAAAGTATGCAATTTTTCATTAATGTTTTCTTATGACGTTATCACGTAAAATTATCGTCTGTAAACCGACTTTACAGACAACACCCTTTTTATTTTTTAAGTAAAATCTGTTTACAGTCGATAAGGTCGAGATCAGAGAACAACGAAAACTGTCAAGTGCGATGCTCAGGTGTCCCTTCACGATCTCTCCAGATCCTAGTTCGCTCTGATCAGTTTGTATTGAATTGAGTTCCTCTGATCACGTCATCTGGCCAGGATATCAGTTCGAAACGGACAAGCCTGACTGACAGTTTGGACTGCACTGAAGCCTTCCCCACGCACGATCAGTCTTGTGTTGGCTGTTGCTGTTGGATGTATCGTTTAATCGCTGAATATGGAAGAACCTTTGGATTTTGCAATTGCAGTTGCGCTTTAAGTAAGAAAAAAAGAAAAAAAGATAATTATCAAAGTAACCAAAGAGTATGGACAAAGACGTCTGCCACGATATTCATCTGATGGATTGATGGACAGATTGTTTGGAATGACGATACGTTGTTTGCACACACACTGCAGTTCGTAGTTAGGGCTCTCGAGCCCACAATACGCTTTAATGTAAAGCCATCAGTTCGTGAGTCCGTAAGTTCCAAATGTCCAGTCCACCATTCTTGCTCACACACGGTAGTTCCGACTGTTAAGTTCCGACTGATAAGTGTGTGTGGGGGACTTACGATTCTTTGAAGGTGTTTCGTCGCCATACTTGTTACGATTGTAAACTCCTGTGTGAACTTTGACTGTGTACTTTTTTGAAAAAGAAGAATACATACATTTTCCATGTTTTAGCCATAAAATTACCTGTCTAAAACTCAGATGGTAGATGCAGAACTCGTTTGCACGTTTGTATTGTACGAGGGCGTATAAATAAGAAACACGCGTGTTAATTTTTATGTATGGAATTGTTTGTAAAAATTAAATTATTTAAAATGGAACTACAAGGCTTTACAGGATGGTCGAAATGCAAGCAGTCGTTATTCCATGTACCGAAAGCGTTCTTCAGTCACTGGTAAAATGGCGTTAGTGATTAAATCGTCAACTTTAGAGTAGCAACGAGCATCGTCCGATTTACATATAAAGAAGTTCAATCTATGAAGAAATGCCATCCATGAATGAGTTCCATACGTGAACAAGCTCTTCGTCGGTAAGGAGTGGTATGGATAGTTCACATTTGGGTAATTCATCGTTCCACGAAATATGTAAGTAAGTAGTTTATCGACACAGAAAATATACATAAAATGGCGCCTAGCATGTGAGACTACCCTTAATACAATGTGAATCATTACGTCTATTTCATGGGACACATAAGAAATGTAGACTCTGTTTGAAAAAAAAAAAAAAATTATCACTTATTCTGGAAATAATCAGAATAATAAAAAACTGATTTTCTAGAACATAGTTCTTATCTTATCTATGGTAAGAGGAAGATGGTTCTTATTCTTTTATTTCTGTGTGTATAGCACATCTGTGACAACTGAGTACATAAAAACAATTGACGAATGTTTAGATCTTGAACATAAACATGTGAAAAAATTATGATAATTTATTATTTCCCTTAGAAAAAAAACTTAATTATGAAGGTTGATTTAAATGGCATTAAGGGGGCTGCTCGAAAAATATTTTTTCGTTTTTATTTGTAACATTTAATCATCCTGCGAAGAGCATCGATTGTACCAAATTTAATATTATTTAGGCAAATAGTTTTTAAATAAATCGCTTTCAAAGTTTGGTTTTTTTCAGTTTGGCATTATACAAATCTTGAAAACAAGATAAGATATGTCAATGAAATTTGGTATAACTGAAGTATGTTAAGTAATCTATTGAAGGGATTAAATGAAATTACTCATAAATTGTTACGAAAAAAGTGTGCAGGCATGTAAATAAGTCATTTTTCATTAGACTATATAAACGTCATGGTAATACTTATAAGAAAATGAGAACATGCGCGAAATGCGTTTGGATTTCATTTTATTATTCATGTTTCACAATGCTGGATTGTAATAAAATTGCAGCAGATTTGTAGGATGCAAGCAGTGCATGTATTTTTTGCGCCTGGCATTCTGAGAATATATCGGATGCAGCCCGCAGCACTGGAGGCGCCGCGGTGTCTGGTGTTATCGCGTCTGGAGCCAGCGCAGCTCGGCACGGCCTAGTCTCGTGGCGCGCGCTGTTGCCGCGCTGCCAGCAGGGCAGCAGGTATACGAGCTCAGCCCGTAGCTCCACTCGTGCGGCTAGCATCGCTCAGTGTGCAACACAAACTAGTGGTTTTTTTCCGCGTTTGAGTAGATTTTATTTTATTTTGTTTCCAAATGGCCCTACAAAAATTTGTGGTTGGGCGGCCTTATAAGAAAACAAAAAACAACAAGAAAGCGAGGATTAAAAAGAAATTTCACGCAGAGCGAAAATTAAAAAATTATATTTCACAACAATGTGAAGGTTCCGATTCAAAATTGTGCGCACCTACCGCATCTACTTCCGAATGCGTGCAATTAACTGTTTCTACAGCATCTAATTCCGGTGAATGTTAAATGTACCAAGAATGTGCCGATGAGCGGTAAGTTATTATACAAAATAATGTAAAATGGTTTGTCAGTTACTTTCTTTAAATTTTATCTTAGGGTGAATTAAAAAAATATATGCTTCATTTAAAATAGAGTTGGTTGTAATTACTATATTTTATACTGACAGCAATATAAGGAAATTGTAACGATTACGGAATTAGGATAAACATAGTTTTCTTACCTATTGACTTTCAATGCAAACTTACTCTAGTCAAATATTTTGGCCCCTCCCCCCCCCCCCCCATTTTTTTTTTTTAATATTCGGTCCTGGCTAGTGTGATAATTAGAATGTACTTAATAGAAACCATAGACTTAATGTAATAATTACATAGCACTAATTTCCATTTTGTCCACACAGTTGAAGTTTGAAATTAATTAGACTACCTTGATGTGTAAATCCTATTGCCTTTTACATGGTGCTACGGTGTTTCTTTTAAGGCCCGTTCCACAATATTTTCTGAAATAACTCCAGGCAAACGCCGGGATGGTTCCTTACTATAGACCAGGGGCGGAACCAGGAATTCCTTCTTTTTTTTTGGGGGGGGGGGGGGGACGACGGGCATAGGAATGACCTTTGGGGGGGCCCAATCGGAATGACCTTTGGGTGACGGGAGGGGGGGGGGGTGCACGGGTAGTCTGTATCTAGTATAATACCTGTGTATTACTGCATAAGTCATATTATCCAGTGCATATTTTACCCTTCTAGGGTACACCCCATAAATCCGCCTATGATATAGACCATAAAAAACTGTGCCTCCATAGTAGTGGGCACCAGCGTCGTTAGGAAAAATTAATTAGGGGGACGAACCTAATCTGGGGAGTGGGAGAATATGGAATACTGCGCACAGGAGGGTCCGGGGGCACAAATTTTAAAATATTAGAGGAGGGGGGGGGGGGGCAATTCCTGCCCCTCGCTAACGGCGCCCATGGTAGTGGGTCATATTAAAAATGACTAGGTTTATTCATGAGCCCAGAAGCATTTTTACATTAGAAGTACGTGTTAAGTTGTTTTAACTAATTAAATTAATGTAATTTGTTTTCATTTTTATGTGGACAGGCATTTTCATAGATTTTAAAATTTCATAAATACAATATTACAGGACAATCTGTGTGGAGTTAGGAATCTGTATGGGGTTATAAATCTGTATGAGACTAGGATAAATTATTTTATACTTTTTAGTCCGTTTTAAAAACGTTGTATATTGATATTTTTATTTTAATAATATTCTCTCTTATGTCTTAAGTTATCATATATGTGTGTATATTTCCCACTCGTTTTTAATTTTGTATGACTGTTGAGAACACAAGTTTATTTTAGGTGCCAGCCATCCATTTTTTAATGTAAGATAAAAATATTGATGCGTTTTTCCATGTTTTGTTTTATGTATGTGTATTATAAAAAATTGTGGCAGCAGTAAATACACACACACACACACACCATATATATATATATATATATATATATATATATATATATATATATATATACACGTTTGTTAGTAACGAATGTATCCATTTAAATAATATAGTCTATTTTGTATATGCTATAATTGATATATTTACGCCAAATAAATTATTACATTTATTTTGTGAATAGTGTAGTGAAATGTTTTTCTAAGCATCTGCCATGTAATTCTGTATGTTGTCATGTTTTTTTTGCAATAACAAGTTTTATTGGTAGGCAATACAAGATATGTATGTCATCAAAAATTATTAGGAAGCTTAAATAATCACTATACCTACATTGTAAATGCTAAATAACGTGATATTATTTTTAAAGTATTTTTACTATCGGCATTTGTTTTCTCTGTTAGGTATTTGACATTTTTTGTGAGTTAATATGTTTTTGTTATTATTAGTTTTATTAGTAGCCAATATAAAATGTATATAAATGTTACCGGGATTAATTCTGATACCTTGAATAGTCACTTCTTTGTGTAAACATTTTCCCTTCTTATTATTTGACTTGATATTCGGGTTGTTTTATGTAAATTGTATTGAATATTAACTTCAGAGTTTTGTGTACATTGTATTAAACTAACACCGATTCGGTCTGTGGGTTAATGCGTTTGTAATTTGGTGTTTTGTTGGTAGACAATATAGGCCAGTAAAATAAAGGTTTTGGTGACGAATAATTAGAGGAAAGCTGGAATCTGTTTAAATCGACGGAGTTCATTCGTAGTAAGAGTATCCTACGTTTGCCCCGATTTACGAGTGGAGCGTTGGCCGCCATTTTTAAAAAACTGTATATTTTTTCATTTTTTTCCTGATTTTTCTCAATATTCGAAAACGAATTTTCCAATCAAAGAAATTGTTCCGAAGATAAATGTAGCTTATTAAATTACGATTCGTAAGAGTACAAAATACATTGAAATGGGTTATTTTTTAACTTAATTAACACTTTTTGAAAACCACCTTTTAAAAAGTATTTTCTAAATATTTAATTTTTTAGTTTAATTACTAGCAATATATCCGAAATAGCCCATCCTAACCGAAAAATTAATGTAATAAAAGTTGAAGAACATTTTATTATGCTTTTTACGAACACTGAGTTTTATTTAGTACACATACATTTGTATATATAAATTAATAATTTGAGCCACTATTGTAAAACGGTTATGTTGTGAGAAATCTTTCTTTTCGATTAAATTTTTTTTGATAAGCAGATATTTATTTGGTCAAACATAACATTTACCATTTAATTTGATTTGGTAGGAAACGCAAACTTTATACAACATAGGATTAAAAACACTTTAAAAAGGATCACACATGCTAAACCACTTAAGTGATATAAACTTTTCTTTTACTTCATATGTTGTATTGAGAATAAGAAATGGTTTTGTGACTTAATAAATATATTGAAAATAAGGTAATCAAAATCAATGGAAGGCTGGGTGCCGACAAAGGTAAAAAATAAAATAAATGTTTCCTAATCCGAAATAATTTTGACAATCGAAAAAGTTCTATTGTTACTGAAAATGAAGGAATAATATACATACTTATTCGTTTACACACTATACATACAATCCATTGAAAGTTTTAGCACTTAAGAATTATCATATATGATGGATTTATTGGATACTCGTAACATACATACTACCGAAAATATAGAAACACAGTGATTAAAAAACAGCATTAAAATGTTTTACCAGTATCTTTATAGATAAATACAAAATAGTGATTATCAAATATAACATTATAATAAAACAAAAAAACTAGAAACTTGTTCTATCAAATATATTCAATATAATGTACTATGGCTTTATCAGTCTCATGACAACATTATCAGAAACTTGTTAATATCAATTAGCACTGTGCATTCGTGGAGAATTAAACAGTTTCTCTTTAAATAATAACGATTCAAAATAAAATATTTATAACACAGAGAATACAATAAACACATATGATAATGATTTAAAGACTGGCCAGTTAACTCGACACTGAGAATATGACATATTATTGCTTACATAACCACACATGTGATTAAAACAAAACACAAATGATATGTTAACATATTTTCAAAATAATATCACATCAGACAGTTATTCGTAATACATGGTGCCTCTAACTCTGTAGATTTACCAATCTCCCTTCTCATCTTAAACCAAATCATTCAGCAGTGCATCTATGATAATCAAGAGACATTTCATTATCATTTATATTGTACAGTTATAACAAACAATTTTTACAAACAAAACAGTACATAACATGTGAGCTAATAAATCACTTTTTAAGTACATAATACACACACTTATGTTTTCTTTCTTTTAGAACAAAGTAATTCAGGTGGCTGCTCTAAGATCTCATTCTCATAGTCTGATAAACACTTGTCTTCTTGGAGGTCTATATGCTCTTCGTTGCAGACAAAGTTTGGTTGAACAATGTCGTCTACTGGGGAATTGGCACACGATAGGCCTTTGCAATTCTTGCAGATCGTTGTACATTTCAAATTACTTTTTCGGCAAGAGCAGACTCCATGACAGCCTTTGGCACACCTGGAAGACACAGTTTTGAGGAGCTCTTCGGGTGCTGCAACTCTTTGTTGTAGCAGGGACTAGACCATGTTTGGATATCTTCCAGCCCCATAGCAGTGGATCGGTGTGGTTGTTGCTCCACAGTTTCACTTGCAAATATGTTCTCAAGGAATGCTGGCGAGCAGCTGCTGGAGTTGGAGGCAAAGAAGCGAGGTTAAATTCATTTCTTTGTAGCGATTTCTGAAAAATCTTGTAGCGTATTTCATCTAGTGGTATATCACTACGTCCAGAGTAGATTGCTGCAATGAATTTCAGTCCTGCCACATCAACCTCATCTGCAGTAGTTTCGGCTTTGTTAAACACCCTTACAGCTTCTTGCAACTGACTCTATTTCTCCAGCATCTTAACGAATTTCAGTTTTCCTTTTCTGAAAAAAGCTGATATAATGTCGCAACCACTGAATGCATGAATGAATAGGGTATTATCCTTAGCAGGTTCGGATGAATTGAAATTGCGTGGACTGTAAAGTGCATTGCTATGTTGACCCTTTCCTGGCTTCAATAAATATATGTTGGGGGAGTCTGGAGCTAATGCAGTCAAAATCACCAACAGGTCAGTGTCTTCCCCCACAATAACCACACAATCAGCATGCTGGGCGATGACAATTGCACTGGTCACAATTAGTGTCAGCATCCTCCTTCGCCTGCTTTACAACAAACTGCTCAGCTTTAAATTTCTCATTCAACATGGAGATAAGACGGTTCTTGTTATGTTCATTTGATAGAAATAATTATTGTGGCATTGTCACCGACATTGTCTCATCAAACATAACATTTGCTGCTGTCAGCTTATTGCCTCTTCGAAGTCGTTCCGCATATTTTATACCGTTAGCACTTGTTTCATCTGGATATCCATTGAAAACAATGGTTGCACCTTGTTCAAAGTAATGTTTAACATACTCGACATATTTATTTAATATTGACGAAAATGGTTCTCGGGCCTGCCACAACACACGGTGTAAGAGGTAGCCTCCATCTATGACAGAAGCAGAGTTACTCATATCCATTGAATCCTTTTCAGGAGTAAACAGTTCGTAGAATGCTGATTTGCGTGTTTTACGCACACCAACTTCGTCAAATAAGGACAACGGATACGGAGCCAGCTCAAATTGAAAGTATTGTTTCAGTTGTTCATTTGATTTTTTATGTAATGAAATTCTGCGGAAAATCGTAACAGGGTTGACTGTAACTTCTTCCTTGTGAATTTTCACAGCAGAATTAACACATCGTAGGGGCATAACTCTTTGTTTTCGCTGAAACTTGACAATACCAAAATTACTGCCAATCATCCTCGAAATGCTGAAATTTCCGGCTTCATAAACTAGGTGGCAGTTAATCTTCTCTTCTCCTGTCAGTCCAGTACTTATGGACATTACATCTTCCTTAACTGGGAATGGATCATGAGAGGTAAACCAGTCCAACAATTTCTCTACATCAATGTCGTCTCTTAATATACGTGATGCCCTGGCATCAACATGCTGCTCAGTTGTCGCAAATGACACTCCACAGAATGTTTCAATTTGGTCTAAAATCGCAATAGCAGCAGGCATTGAAGAGATCCACTTTGCCAGAGTACTGTCTGTAATACATCTTACTTGTACATGTAAATGGTTTCCATATTCATAACTTAATGAATATCTAATAAAATCAAATGTTTAATATACTTGATTTTAACCTACATATTTACGATGAATAAATGCAAGCATTCTACTGAATTATCTATAAGTGGGAAAAAAACCAAAATCATTCACACCTCAACATGTAAAATCGCATATACCTGTTAATGTAAAAAATTAGTAAAATAATTAGGTGTTGCTAAATATTGAAATAAATTTCCTATAAATGATGTACCCCTTTTTTTTTGTTTAATGATGAGCCGCTTCAGAGATGTTGAACGTGCAAAACCGATAGATTTGGAATTTCCCACAAATCTAAATAAATGAGTAATTTTCAAATTGTCTTCTAAAGAAAACGCAATACCCCTTTTCGTAGATATGGTATTCATTTGAAGCGAAATTAAACTATCTAAATTTAACTTCTTTACATACTTTTTGATTGGTCGCTTCGTTTTGGAGAAATTTGAGAAAAACCTCAAAAACAAACAAAAATATTCAGTTTTTTCAAAATGGCGGATAAAGCTTTACTCGGAAATTGGGGAAAATCTAATGTGATCATACTAGGGGTATGCTGAATACATTAAAACAGTTTCCAGCTTTCCTCTAATTATTCGTCAGCACTGTCTTTTTTTAGTCTAATTTATTGGCCTAATAGAACTTGTGTTTAAATTTGTATTCAGATGACTGTTAATGTGTTTCTACTTTTTGTGTTGTAAATATGTTAATAGTGTCAAAACAAAAATTACAGTAAAAATATTCTAATAGTATTTGGCTGAATAGTTAGCTAATGAGACATTACATCTTATTACATTGCCTGTTTGCTTTTGTACAAAAAGGTTTGCCAAAAAATAAATCAAACAATTGACCATATTTGGTCAATCACTTTGTGCGTGTTAATATATTAGCTGTTTGAATTTAATATTTAAATAAAAATAATTCCCTCCAGTTGCTTTCTCTGAGGCAGTGGACAAACATTTTTACAAATTTCTTGTTACATTAATATTTAATTGAGGAAGGGCCTTGCTGTTGGTGATTGCCAGTTATAAATGTTTCATTAAATTAATGTTAGTGATTCCTGAACAAAAGCATCTCGCTAAATATAGTGCCGTAACGTTTTTATACGTAAATATGTATACAGTATATAAAAATATAAAACGCTGTTTGGAGACTTCCATAGACTGTAATACTCAATAATGACACAATCCCAAAATGGTAATTGATGTATGTATATAAAAGAATATATTATGGTCTACTATAAATAAATCAAGTTTGCATTTAGATATGTTTGGCGATATCGAAACAATATGTATCTGTAATACAACTACAAAGATTTGTAGGGCAATAAACACGGTAGGTAGTTAATCACTAAAAAATGTCTTCATTAAAAAAAACACAGAAAAATGGGATCCCAAACAATTTGTTAGTAAGCAGAATATTTCTTGATGAAAGTTTTTGGTTTGTAATAAAGTATATTACTTTTCTTTTGTCGGTTTTTAAAAGTTTAAACTGTGTGTTCCCGTCTACAGAGAGTTTTAATGCTAGGGCTGTTTATCATTAAAAATGAGTACGCATGTCTTACTTAAGTTATCAAGATTCAACGATCAAGCCACGCGCCATTTCTTATGTATGTACTAAGAAAACTGTTACGTATGAAGTTTAGATCACTTAGAATTTTAAATAGAACTGTTTGAGATATAACTTAAAAATCTCGTTTTTTTATTTCCTTTTAAATAACCTTTTTATGTGTAGTAAAACATCAATAATTTAGTAACATCTTATAATAAACGATGTAATAATGTGCAAATTAGACTGCAAAAATTACACATGCAATCACTGTGGTAACAACTCAGTTTTGATAAACTAAGACAAAACGTGTTGGGATAAAACCCACGACCCATGGCACATTAGTGATACGTAAGCGACACCATTCCTTTAGAATATAATTTTTATTACACGCTATGTTTGTATATGTGTTTATTTAAAAGATAATAATTACATAAATCGTAATTCTCGGCGTTGTAGTTTTTAGATTTCCAATTTCACATATAGCTAATGTATACAAAACAACGGAACACAAAATACATTATCAATTATATGCAAGTATAAAAGTTTAGGAATGTACATTATAGAATATTTTATCATACAAATTTGTCTATATTTAACTCGGGTAGGTCATATGCTAAGATACGGTGGCAACCACTCGCTTCAGAAAGCCGAGTAGGCCCTACTCATCGGCAAGAGCCATGTGTTCCTTCAAGGACAGGACTCGCTGATAAAAGCTCTCGGGTGTGATGTCAGTCAGTGGAGTTGACAACACTGGTAAGCTGATCCCTGCCTGTCGCCCAGCGCGGCTCGGCACGGCCCGGGTGCGAGAGAGAGGGCAACCGCAGATTGTAACTGAGATAAGGCGTGCTTCCAGCCGCCACCGCGGATAGAGCAGCCTCTGCTACCTAGCGGAATTCGGGCGACTGCATTAGCCTTCCAGCGCCCTTAATAGTGCAGATATAAAAAAAACTACACATTATCCTGAAACATTGTAAAAAGTACATGAAGTACATCATTAATAGTTACGGCCAACATTTTTTATGTATAGGTATACCAACTGAAATACCCAGCGTTGTCCAGGCTGAAAACCTCATAATATAAGGAAATTCCCTATATAAGGAACATCCCTGCCAAGTTTAAAGTCTGTAGGTCATACACTTGAGAAACGGAATTTTAATTTCAGTGCATCAAGGCTACGCATCAGAAAAACCAGGACGCCAATCTTCCGCTTCATTTTGTGTGAAGACAGGCAACCAATAGGAAAGACGTGACGGACGCACCAAACGATAACGCGCTACAAATTTAATGTAACACCATCTATTGTCGAAGTTCTAAAATAAACCTTTATTGGCACCTTTAGTTCGCTAGCAGCCGCGAACTTTACTAAGCGTATAGTTTTCGCCAAGGATAAGGATAAATAACTTACTCAATGACCGTGTGGCAAACATAGAGAAATGACACCACTCACTGTTCGTATTATAAAACTGAATTTTCCCTTGTGCACTCCCTTAAGGATTGAATTTCATAATTATATAAAGATTATTTCACTCTCCAGACGTTAAACTATTATGTGCAAAATATTATGTCAATCAATTGCTCAGTTTCTGCGTGAAAAAAGGACAAATAGATAAACACACTTTCGCATTTATAATATTAGTAGGGATGTAAGGTATATAAGTGTCCACGAACATGTCATTCGTAAGCATTTTTACTACAACAAGCAGGGATTTTATCCATAACTGCAGATTGTCAGAATGAGTTGTTATTATATGCGATGCACTTAATTCGATAGTCTAATTATTTTATGTGCTTAGTGGTTTGGTGGCTATTAGAGAAGGACACATAAAACTGATGTAAAGTATGAATATCAAAAAGGTAATCGGTAGTGGCATATAGTAAAGAACAAGCCCAGTATTTGCCTGCATTTTTTTCCAGAAAACCTTGGAAATGAGAAAAAAGCGTGATTCATTACGACAAAATATATAAATATTTACGTGGGGTAAGGAAAATTAAATACAAGTGTCTGACTAGCACGCGCATTAGAAGTAAAACTTCACAGATAATTGGCATAAGAAAATTTTAGAGTACTCTAATATTTAAAACAAGCGTAGTTATGCATTGAAAATAGACCAACTTTTAATTATGTCTGCTCATTTATTAAGTGGAAATTAGAATGAATGAATGGGTTTAATACAGTTTAAATATAATGCATAACTATATTGGAAATACCTTTAAAAACTATCCCCCGATCTATTCTCAGAGTTAAGTGTTTAGGGTTTAGAGTTTCGGAAGTAGAAAAAGTGTGCAAAAGCATGCAAAATTATGCGAAATGTATGAAATGTAGTGAAAGTATGAGAAAGTATGTAAACGTTAAAAAAAATATATGTATGTAAACGTTTACAAGATTATTGGAAAGTATACTAAGTTATGCTCTTCTACTGCCACCTCTAACCGGCTGTATATATGTTTCAATTCAAAACGTTTTTTGAAAAACTCCGCGCAATCTAACAATATATTTCTTACATACTTTACATACCTGTACGTTACACACGGTAACTCCGTTACCTATTCACTTCCGTTACCCTGCGATTCTGATGTTACTATACCGGCTATAAAATAGTTTCACTTCAAAAACCATATGACGGTTTTGAATTCTAACTCGGATCCTCCCAAGTGCAAGTAAAATGTTTTAACTTTTACCCCACTTCGCTCATTATGCTTATAAACATTTTTTTTACAACAGAAACACTATAGCGAATTAGTCGAAGGAAAAGGTCTGAGGGAGGAGCTGATAATCTACTGAATTTAGTGTTTGACACAGAAAGCCAAATAATCCCTTAAATTTATGTCTACGAGTCAAACCTGGGACTTCATCATATGAGTGTTATGTATATGTGACCTGAGACGAAAAGATCGTTGCTTTCATGAACACAGATTCTGATGGATATAAAGTTAGAAAAGAACAGCCATTGAATACTATAGTGACTTTACTTTCTACATACTTACGGAATTAAATTACTTTATATTTATATTATCACTACATTGTTGCAAGTAATTAATTAAAAAATCACCTTACACTATAAGAGTAATTTACAATGCAAAAACTTTTAACAGCTGCTACTCTATTTTTCTTATACTGTGGCTGGCAAATTTTCCCCGTCGTCCTACGTTAGCGTAAAAGTTGACCGGCATACTCCAGAGATTTATGTAACAGAACTACCTTCTTCCGAATAATGTGTCGAGACAAATAAAACAGCGAAAAGTTCTCCCCATTCTATTTTTAACAGATTTCTTCATTGTCAGATTTTAATTAAAATGCTGAAAATCAAGAGCATAAAACACTTGTGGCTCCCGTTTAAATTAATTAACCCAATAAACCTACGCTATGTATACTCTTTTATGTGAGTAAAGATTCGCGTGGAAGCGAGAAGTTTTATCTGGATCAATACACAGGTGTATGAATCTTTGAATTGTACTTATATATAAACACACGCACACACACACATATATATAAATATATATGTATATATATATATTTATATATATTTATATAACTTGAGATTCCAGCTTTGACGAACAACTGTTACCCTGTCATTCCAGAGCTCAAAACGATCATGTCACGAGCATTTACAGACGCAGTTCAAACCCCCATTTCGCTTGCGAAAAATTAAATTATATTATACGGTTAAAAAAATCCATTGGATTTTTTGGGACACATAATGGCCATAATGTTTGTAGATCTTGAGGAATGATTTCATAGGCTAATCCAAAAATGTAAGTTTGTGTTAGTACGCTAATTCATACTAAAGTCTATAACCACATAGGCCTATTGCTCACAAAATATATGCACAAATTTATTTTAAACAAAAATGTAAACATGTGTGCAATTTTGCTGAACATAGTTTCTATTTTTTTTTAATAAATCCAGCACATTCTTTTAAACATAATTCATGTCACATAACATATATTTTCAAAAAAAATAATTTACCTTTACTGAAAAAAGTTTATTTTTAAAAATTATATTGTATGATATTATTAAATATTATTTTTTATATAAATTGAGCATGTCATTTTTGTAAACGTACATTATGTGATAAGGTTTAGTGACTATATATAATATGTAATAAATTAATGAAATTAATTTTAAAAATAAGTGATTCCTTAAAAAATATTTGAAATCTTTTAATGATAGTAAAATATTTTAAATATATGAACTGTTATTAATTTTAAATCTTTATCTTTATCTTTATATATATATTTCTTGTGTGCGTGTGTATGTCACTGAACTCCTCCTAGACGGCTGGACCGATTTTGATGAAATTTTGTGTGTGAGTTCACGGGGATTCGAGGATGGTTTAGATTCACAATTGGATATTTTATCTCGATTGTGAGTTAAGAAAAACTAAAAAAACACGCTTTAAAAGCAAAAATTTCAACGCATTATTAGAAGCCATTAAGTTTTGCTATTGTAAGGAACTAAGTAGAGAGTAAGAAAAAAATTAAGATCCTGACAGTTTATAGCGTCGCCATATTTGTTTCAATTTTCAATACCCTATATGTAAATTACAATCTAAATTGCAGAAAAAAATCATGTTTCATAGCCACACAAATAGTGAGTGTGTGTCATTTCTCTATAAAATTATTTGTGTAGTTTATTGACTCCATAACAATTTTTTTCAATAATTTTTTAAAAAAAATATTCATTTTTTAAATAAAAAAACTATTTAAAATAAAACTATAAAAAAATTTGAAAAAAAATTCTATTAAAAATTATTAACTTTAGAAAAAATTATTCATTTTAAAAGTTATCAAGCAAAAAAATAATTTTTTATCAAATTTACACGTGATTTTTATAACAACCAACCTAAACTAAAAATTATTTGGTAGCTTATTGACTTCATAACATATTTTTCAATTGTTTTTAATAATAATTAGAATTTTATAACGTGAGTTTTATAACAACCAACCATTTTTCAATTGTTTTCAATAAAAATTAGAAAATGTTTATTTAACTAATTTTTCATTTATAAGTAGTTGTTAATTTTGGAATGTTTTACATTCGATCCGGTAGACTGCGCTACCATCGCAGCATAAAATATTAAATATTATTCTATTTTAATTTCAGTTTGTCCCGACAGTTGGTGCTTCGATCAAATTGAGAAAAATTTTTGAAATTTTGTGTTATTAATGTGTTCGTTTAAGTCGTGTGCTAATTAAAATATTAACTATGAATGTAAATTGATGTTTGAAGAGTTTTGAAGTGTTCCTAAAAAACGATCCTTTTTGCGAATTTAGGGTGGAATCGAAGTAAGTATATATTTTGTATACATTTTTTTATCAAATTTACAAATGAGTTTTATAACAACCAACCTAACCTAAAAATTATTTGGTAGCTTATTGACTTCATAACATATTTTTTAATTGTTTTTAATAAAAATTAGAATTTTATAACGTGAGTTTTATAACGACCAACATAACCTAATAATTATTTGGTAGCTTATTGACTTCATAGCATATTTTTCAATTGTTTTTAATGAAAATTAGAATTTTATAACGTGAGTTTTATAACAACCAACCTAACCAAAAATTTATTTGTGTAGCTCATTAATTTCATAATAATTTTTTTAAATTGTTTTTTATTCATGTTTTAAATAAAAATAATTATTAAAAAATTAGAAAAAAATTCTATTAAAAATTACATATTTTAAATCGTTTTCGGTGATAATTAAAATTTTTATTTTCAATAAATAACTCATATTCGTTGTGGATTACTTGAGTTTATTTCGTATAAATTTGTTAACAACCAACCTAACCTAAAAATTATTTGTGTAGTTTATTGACTTCATAACATATTTTTTCAATTGTTTTTAATAAAAATTAGAATTTTATAACGTGAGTTTTATAACAACCAACATAACCTAATAATTATTTGGTAGCTTATTGACTTCATAGCATATTTTTCAATTGTTTTTAATAAAAATTAGAATTTTATAATGTGAGTTTTATAACAACCAACCTAACCTAAAAATTTATTTGTGTAGCTCATTAATTTCATAATAATTTTTTTAAATAGTTTTTTATTCGTGTTTTAAATAAAAATAATTATTAAAAAATTAGAAAAAAATTCTATTAAAAATTACATTCTTTAAATCGTTTTCGGTGATAATTAAAAATTTTATTTTCAATAAATAACTCATATTCGTTGTGGATTACTTGATATTATTTCGTATAGATTTGTTAACAACCAACCTAACCTAAAAATTATTTGTGTAGCTTATTGACTTCACAACATAATTTTCAATTGTTTTTAATAAAAATTAGAATTTTATAAAGTGAGTTTTATAACAACCAACATAACCTAATAATTATTTGGTAGCTTATTGACTTCATTACATATTTTTCAATTGTTTTTAATAAAAATTAGAATTTTATAACGTGAGTTTTATAACAACCAACCTAACCTAAAAATTTATTTGTGTAGCTCATTAATTTCATAATACATTTTTTAAATTGTTTTTTATTCATGTTTTAAATAAAAATAATTATTAAAAAATTAGAAAAAAATTCTATTAAAAATTACATACTTTAAATCGTTTTCGGTGTTAATTAAAATTTTATTTTCAATAAATAACTCATATTCGTTGTGGATTACTTGAGTTTATTTCGTATAAATTTGTTAACAACCACCCTAATATAAAAATTATTTGTGTAGTTTATTGATTCCATAACATATTTTTCAATCATTTTTAATAAAAATTATTCATTTTTTAAATTTAAAAAAAATTTAAAATAAAACTATAAAAAAATTTGAAAAAAATTCTATAAAAAATTATTAACTTTGGAAAAAGTTATTCATTTTAAAAGTTATCAAGCAAAAAAATAAAATTACACGTTTTTTATCTAAAATTTGTTACAATAAATATTTTTTGTTAGTTAATTAAAATTTCATTCTTAATTTAAAAAACTCACATTCGTTGCGTATTATTTTACAGTATTTTTTTTTTTTTCCAGAAAAATGCCACGTCTTTGAGGAAGAGCCAGAAATATTGGTCGACGTACTCCGAACGCGCAATTAGTCCATGATCGTCGAATAAATAGAACAGATGAAGAACACTCGGCGGATAATGCAAATCTGAGAGATCAAGTTGCATCTACACGTGCGAATGAAAATTCAGTACAACGCACTCGACGTCTTCGTGCTAATGCAGTAAGACAACGAGAGGCACGTCAACAAGCGACGGATGCACATAGAGAACGTATAACCAACGCCGGATGCAAAATGATCGAGCATTGACAAGAGCATCACTCAATCGCCTTGCGTTTTAATATGATCCTGAAATCAACTATTCGTCACATGCATTAATCTCGATTGGTAGTATGGACATAAAGTGTCAACATTGTCATGCTTTCAAGTACAAAGGTGAATCAGCTGGTTTATGTTGCGCATCTGGAAAAATTTCACTGCCATCGCTAAATCCACCGCCGGAACCTTTAAAAACACTTTTAGCTGGCACCACATCTCAATCGAAATTGTTTTTGCGAAAAATTCGTAAATTCAATTCATGCTTCCAAATAACATCATTTGGAGCAACAAAAATTGTTCATAATGAAGATGGTCGTAATTTCGAATCTACATTCAAAATTCAAGGTCAAGTGTACCACCAAATTGGTTCATTGCTCCCAATGCCTGATGCCGATCCAAAATTTTTACAAATTTATTTTATGGGCAATGAGGAGCAACAATCACACACACGCTGCCCTTACAACTATATAGCGCAGATGGAGGAACGAGAAATTGTGGACATTTTGGAAACGTTTTTGCAAAACCATAACCAGTTGTTGCAATTGTTCAAGACTTTTTCTAGCAGACTGCAAAACGACAACTACGCCATTATTATTAAAGCAGACAAAGTGCCCTACGGAGAGCACGCAGGCACATATAATGTTCCAACTATTAATGAAGTTGCAGTTGTTATGGCTGGTGACCCATGTGAACGTCGAGACATTTGCATTCAACGCAGAAATAATACGATGCAAATAATTCAAGACAATCATCGTTCTTACGTTGCATTGCAGTATCCGTTGATATTTTGGGAAGGAGAAGATGGATACCATTTAAGTATTAAACAAAGGAATCTAACTACAGGTACAACTTATAAACTATCTTACAGATTTTTTTTTTTAAATAATTTCTGTATCTCTCATATATATATTTATTTGCAGGTGAAGAACTGGTCAAGAAAGTTAGTGCTATGAACTTCTACGCATGTCGATTGATGATTCGTGCTAATGAAGACAATACCATTCTCCGATGCAGACAGCTATTTCATCAGTATATTGTCGATATGTACGTAAAAAATCGAAAGTGAGAGATTACGATATATAAAATTTAATCAAACAAAACTTCGTGCTGAGGAGTACATTCATTTGCGTGACGCTGTTATTGGTAACGTAGATGCATCTAATGACATCAACAACATCGGTAGCGCATATATTCTCCCATCATCATACATTGGTAGTCCGCGTCATATGCAAGAGTATATTCAAGACGCCATGACTTACGTACGTGCATATGGCCGACCAGATCTTTTTATCATATTTACGTGTAATCCAAACTGGGATGAAATTCAAAGTTTGTTGTTGCCAGGTCAAACATCGATGCATCGCCATGATATCACTGCACGTGTTTTTAAACAAAAATTAAAATCTTTGATGAATTTGATTACACATCACTCGGTATTTGGTGAAACACGTTGTTGGCTTTACTCTGTTGAATGGAAAAAACGAGGTTTACCTCATGCGCATATTTTGATTTGGTTGGTGGATAAAGTACGCCCAGAAGAAATCGACAAAATTATTTCAGCCGAAATTCCAGATCCGAATGTTGATCAAGAATTGTTTGACATTGTAACTACTAATATGATCCATGGTCCATGTGGTACTCTAAACATGATGTCACCATGTATGGACAATGGAAAATGTACGAAACGTTTTCCAAAACCATGCCAATCTGATACTATCACCAATATTGACGGTTATCCATCTTACCGGCGTAGAGACGTAGACAATGGCGGTCAATCATATGAATTGCGTCTGTCAAACGGTGTGAGAGTAGATATTGATAATCGCTGGGTAGTTCCATATTCTCCATTGCTGTGCAAAACCTATAAAGCGCACATAAACATTGAACTATGCAGTTCAGTGAAATCTATAAAATACATTTGTAAGTATGTTCACAAGGGCAGTGATAAAGCTGTATTCGCTGTTCAAAATGTAAATGACAATGACGAAATTACACGTTATCAAATGGGTCGATACATAAGCAGTAACGAAGCTAATTGGCGCATTTTTACGTTTCCTATACATGAAAGGGATCCTGCTGTTATACATTTGGCTGTGCATCTTGAAAACGGACAGCGTGTTTACTTTACAGAACAGACTGCAATACAACAAGCTTTAACGGCTCCAAAAACAACTCTTACTGAATTTTTCAACCTTTGTTGCCGACAAGATGTTTTTGGTCAATTCGCAAGGACATTAATGTATACTGATGTTCCTAAATTTTTTACGTGGAATAAACAATCAAAAAATTGAAAATCACGGAAACGAGGCATTCCAGTCCCAGGATTCACCGACATATTTATGACAAATGCTTTAGGTCGAATATATACAGTTCATCCTAAGCAACGCGAATGTTTTTTTTTTTTGCGTTTGTTATTGGTTAACGTTCCTGGACCAACATCTTTCCGATATTTGCGAAAAGTCAATGGTACTTTATATGACACTTTCTTTGATGCGTGTCGTGAGTTACATTTATTGGAGGATGATAACCATTGGGATCTCACACTTGCAGATGCAGCACTGAGCTCATCTCCACAACAAATTCGTCAATTATTTTCAATAATATTGACAATGTGTTTTCCGTCTGAAGCATCTGCTTTGTGGGACAAATATAAAGACTCAATGAGTGAGGATATTTTACATCGGATTAGAATTACTAATCAAAATCAAAATATCGAATTCTCCGCAGAAATATATAATGAGTCATTAATAATTATTGAGCATATTTGTATTCTTATTTCGAATATGCCGCTGATCCATTTCGGCATGCCAGCGCCTAACCGCCCAGCAGTAGATACCATCAACAGCGATGTTCAACGGGAACACCACTTCGATAGAACTTCTTTGGCTACTTTTGTTGCCAATAATGAACAATTGCTCACTGCTGAGCAACGAAATGTATATGATCAAATTAATGTATCAATCGCAGCGCACCAAGGTGGATTATTTTTTTTGGATGCACCAGGTGGTACTGGTAAAACATTCCTCATTTCATTGATACTTGCGCGCATCCGATCACAAAATAATATTGCATTGGCTATTGCTTCATCAGGAATCGCAGCAACGTTACTTGATGGTGGACGGATGGCGCATTCAGCGCTTAAATTACCTTTGAATGTTCACACAAATCCCGAAGCAATGTGTAACATAAAGAAGCATTCAGGCATGGCTCAAGTTTTGAGAAAATGCAAAATTATTATCTGGGATGAATGTACCATGGCCCACAAGCATTCTCTTGAAGCACTCGACAGGTCCCTGAAAGATATCAAGGATAATACTAGGCTTTTCGGTGGTGCTCTATTGTTGCTGTCTGGTGATTTCAGACAAACATTACCAGTCATTCCACGCGCGACATATGCAGACGAAATAAACGCATGTTTAAAAGAATCTTATCTATGGCGAAAGGTCAGCAAATTATGCCTTACTATTAATATGCGCGTTCAACTTCAAAATGATCCATTAGCGTCAAGATTCTCTGAACAATTGTTGGATATTGGCAATGGTAAAATTGAATTGTATGAAGATACACAATATATTCGACTTCCAGAGAATTTTTGCAACATGGTGGCTACCAAAGATGAGTTAATAAACAGTATCTTTCCAGATTTGAGAAATAATTTTACTAATCATGGATGGCTACGAGAGCGAGCAATTTTAGCTGCGAAAAATTTAGATGTTGATGCTATCAATGTCAAAATACAGCAATTACTGCCTGGTAATGAAACTACATTTAAATCGATCGACACTGTTGTTGATCCTGATGAAGTTGTTAACTATCCTGTAGAATTTTTAAATTCATTAGATTTACCTGGAATGCCACCACATAATTTGCGACTGAAGGTTGGTTCACCTATAATTTTGCTTCGAAATTTGAATGCTCCGAAATTATGTAATGGGACGCGATTAGTTATAAAAAAAATCATGGGCAACATTCTTGAAGCTACTATTTTGAGTGGAAAATTTCAAGGTGAGGTTGTACTTCTACCACGGATCCCAATGATTCCTTCAGATTCGCTTATACCATTCAAACGTTTACAATTTCCAATCCGCTTGGCATATGCTATGACTATAAATAAGTCACAAGGCCAAACCATGACAATTTGTGGCTTAGATTTAGAAAATCCGTGTTTTTCTCACGGTCAATTATATGTTGCGTGTTCCAGAGTTGGAAAACCATCGAATTTGTTTGTTTATACACCTCAAGGATTAACTTAAAATATTGTACATTCAATAGCATTAAGATAAATTAAGTTTTTGTAAATTAATAAATAAATGTTATAAAATAGTTTCATTATAAGATTGTTTACCTTTACTTAAAACAAGTTAAAGTTTGTATTTACGATGCTGTTATTGCCACACTCCACGGATAATATCCCACCCTGTAATCAGTCATTTCATTCACTTAAAATTTTCGGTGACGCCTATAAATATCCGTGTCAATAATCATAGAAAGTGGCTGCTATTATCCAGTCTACAAATTTTATCCGTGGAGTGTGGTAATAGATGCATCTTTTTAGTTAACACAGCTTCTACATTTCACTTCACTCATACAGTATATGCATACTTACACACACAGTATATACTCACATGTTACCGATCGGTCGAATTTGTATAAGTGTACATGTAATGAAGTTAGATATTAAAATAACTCTTAAATAATAATTTTCATCAAAACAGTCCAGATTGTTAGAGCTTATTGAAGAATGTTTGAAATTTTCGAATTAACGACGTGTGTACAGGACAACGTCTGTCGGGTCTGCTAGTATATATATATATATTTCTTGTGTGCGTGTGTATGTCACTGAACTCCTCCTAGACGGCTGGACCGATTTTGATGAAATTTTGTGTGTGAGTTCACGGGGATTCGAGGATGGTTTGGATTCACGATTGGATATTTTATCTCGATTCTGAGTTAAGAAAAAACTAAAAAATGTAATGTGTGTCATAGATATACAAACTGTTAGTGTCATTCCTCTATGTCTGCCGAGCAATAGCTTTCAAGCCATTACGTTACGTTTTGCTATTGTAAGTAACTAAGTAGAGAGTAAGAAAAAAAAAAGCTCTTGACAGTTTGTAGTGTCGCCATATTTGTTTCAATTTTCAATACCGTTTTTTTATATTACAACTTAAATTGCAGAAAAAAAATCATGTTTCATAGACACATAAATAGTGAGTGTGTGTCATTTTTCTATGTCCACGAGGTCTCGCCGCGTCATTTTCTCCTTGGGGCGAACCCGTCCGCTTGATTAAATAAACAGGGTTTATCGTTGAATGATTTCATGATATATTTCATGAAAATCTGCTCTCATAAAAACGTTAGTTTTATAGACATTCAATAGGTCTCTCTCCCTCTCTCTCTCTCTCTCTCTCTCTGAAGATCAATCTATGAATCGTTACAAATTTATTTCCTTTATTTTTTTTTAGTTTGATTTGATACAATATGATTTCACTAAAAATCAATTTCTACCCCTTTCTATTTTCATTTCCACATTACGAAGTTTCACTTCTTCCACGCGGAGGGACTCCACGCAATATTTTTGCATGCAATTAAAAACTATTTTTTAATGATGCCAAAGAAGTATAACTTCACATGCGCGTACCTAAGTACACGCACCCATTTTTTTAATTTAATTTCTTCTATATATATTTTTCCTCCCTACCTAGGGCACTCATAATTCTTTTTAATTTCACGTGTATGTTTTCAATGTCATTCGAGTTGTACAACTTTTTTTTGGTCAAATTGGTCATTATTTATACTTTGTTTCATTTTTGAAACATACGTATTTTAGGTATTATGACAAATAAAAAAAATTAGTTTAATATTATGTAGGTACATAAATTCTTAAACTTATAAATTTCTTCGAAATTTATTCATAGGTAGGTAGGGCCTACTAATATTTTCTATTTGTCAATATTGTTATTTTTTTACATTACCTACTTATTTGCGAGTTTGGTTTAGTGTTTATAATTTATCTGCTGAGCGTCAAGAGTCTTAGGGCTGCTGAGATCAAAGACCATAAATATTAATCAATTATGTAATATATTGTTGAAAAATTTGAATTTTACTATTTCAGGAAAGTTGATTTTTTTTATTAATAAGAATAGTTACGTGTAATTGCCATCTTCCTTTATTTCATATTAAACATTATGTTTGGTTGAGTATGTGATAATTTTATTTATGTATGTTTTAATTTCATTTTATTTCTTATATATATATATATGTATATATATATTCTTACCTACCTACTTCTATTAAATTTTAGGCGGATGTTAACATTGTCATTCCAGTTGTATAATTTTTTTGTCAAATTAGTTGTTATTTATACTTTTTGTTTCATTTTGGACTATGGTTTTTTTATACTTAATTCAAAGATTTGTGGTTTGTACATCTCTATTAATTTCTATACTCCTTTGGATAAGCGGAATGTTGCCATCACAGTTTTACATATAAAGAAATCCTACAAATGTTTTAAACATTATGACAAATAAATATAGTTTCACAAACATCCTTAGTTTTTTTTTGGTGTGTATAGTTTGTAGTTTAATATTATGTATGTACGTAAATTCCTAAACATACAGTTATTTATTAATTTATTTAGATAATTATTAATAGGTAGGTAATAAGCTTTCTATTATTTGTCAATATTGTTATTATGGTAGATAGGAGTACAGTAAATGCCTACATTCTTATATTCCTTTATATCTCTTTCGATTTGGAATGTTTCCGAGCCATTCGGGGTCCTCAACGTCAACCACCCCCCCCCCCCCCCCCAGGTGGTTAAAGCCCCAAAATTTCGAAAGTTTAAAAAATTTGAAAAATCTATATCTTTCGATTTTAAGTGTTTTCGAGCCTCAGGGTCCTCGAACCCCCCGCCCCCCTCTGGGAACAAAGCCCCAAAATTTCGACAATTTCAGGAATTTCAAATATCTATTCTTTTGAGATGGAGTGTTCCAAACCATTCGAGGTCCTGAACATCCACTTTCTGCAAAAGTGAAAGCCCCAAAATTTCGAAATATAAGAATATATATAAATTGGATGTTGGCATGTATGTCGTCGATAAACTCTTACACCGTTTGACCGATCGCCATGTTAGTTGGCACATCGAAGTGTTTTTATCATGGAGAAGGTTTTTACGCTAACAATTTTTTTGTAACTCGCCGCTAGATGGCGCTGTAGCGCATCAACTTCTAAACCTTTCAACCGATCGCCATGGGTAAACAGAAAACCATAGGTCACAGATACACAAACAGTAATAATGTGTCATTTCTTAATGCCCACCAGACTGGACATATCACTATCCATTTTGCTGTAACTCGCGGACAATATATCACCCGGTGTTCAGCCCGGGCAAAGCCGGGTACTGCAGCTAGTATACAGTAAAACTTAATTTTTTAATTTGTAAAGAAATTTGACTCTTCCGTTAAGTTAATAGAAAATGCTTTAATAGTAAGTGTGGTATATGACAGCATCATAGTATTATTGTGTATTGTTTTCTAAAATAAAATGTTTTGATATATAGCATTAATAAAATATTTATTAATAAATTTTTGACTTACATAACGAGGGTTTTAGTAAAAGGCAGCCAAAAAGAAGAAATGGAAACCCTTCTAATCACAAAAAAAAATTAGAAAGTTTTTGCAAACTGCACAAAATGATCATATTTATTTATTCAAATAAGAAAAATTTGGATTTTTTTAGCCTATATATATATTTTTTTATTTTTAAACCGCTGCCTATTCGTTAGGAATTGTAACGCGTAAAAAAATACAATATTAGGCCAAAAAATACAACTGTAAATATGTATTACTGAAACCTTGACTTTGTGAATAAAACTTGAAATTTCTAGGAGAAGCAAATGTTTGCTCAGCAAACCTAATAAACATAGTTTCGTTGATAGTCAGAATTATAATTTTAGTAGGTACCCAAACGAAAACGAAGCAAAATACTAAAGGAAGTTGAATCATAAAACATTCACTGGGGTGTCTGCAGATATTGTGTGGGTCTTTAAAAATAACGCAAATTCTGACTAAAAGCAATTAAACCAAATGAGTAGGTGTGCTCAAATATTCATGAATGATGTAAGATTTTATTAACTGTTATATTTAGTTTCATGTTTGAAATTAAATACCTTTCATTTCTTTCGAATCTCTGAAGGCGTTGTAAATAACAATGAAATCAAATCCATGGAAATTATTTTTTAAGTTTTAGAAATTCTTATTTTCTTATTGGAGGGATTTTTCAGCCATATCACTTTTGCCTGTCTACTGCTTAAGCTTGGAAATATAATTTAACACATTTTGGCAACCATCCACACTTAAACATGCTTTATAAGATTGTTTAAGAATGGTTTGTTTGTATGTGAAGGTGAAAGTGTGTTTACATTAGCCTGCAAAACTTTAAAAAAAGTTTACAACTCTGCTTGAAAAGTGTTATACTGCTATTGTTTTGAGGAACATGCATATTAATTATTGTTATCCATCAAAAACTAATAGAAAAAACACTACGCAAAAATCACTCAATATTTTCTTCTATGCCATATATACTTTACTATTTTAAAATATATTTTAAGAGATAATCTTGACTTATTATTTGAACACGTATTAAAAATATGTCTTCCAGTAAGAGTATTTCCTTCATGCGACTGTCTCTCAGTAAAACGTCACCCTATAAACTGGTTTAAATAAAACAAATTAAATAACATTCTACCGGTCAATTACGAAATAAACGTTTTATTCCTTTTTAAAAATATTTTCATGATGTTTTTAGAATAAAAATCAAATATACTTTAAATAACATTAATTTAATATTGAATAATATCACCGAATTATTTTCAGCCTGATTAACCGAGAAATGGCACAACCAAGACATGAAAATCAAACACCAGTATATTTTGCTTGTCTAACATTTATTTTATAGAGAATGCCTTAAAGACACACATAATATTGAAATTGACGATAATATCCAAGTAAAGTTCTATTACTAAATAATGACCTTTCTCTAAGAAACATGAAAGTAATTTTTTCATTATTTTTAGATTTGAATATAACATAACAATAAATCTTTATTATTTCTTACTCCAATCTCCGTCAAATACAACTGCTTTCTTTCGATGATGTTAATATATAGACTTAATTTTGTTCCTGCATTCATTTTTTGTGATTAAGTATGACTCCTATTATTCCGTTAATATATTATAAATACACGCCGCTACATACTCCACAATGAAGAAAAAAACAGCCTCCTGTATAACTCTGTCGAAAACTTGCACACTGTTAGAAACTAGTAGTAAACAGGTGTATGGAATAAATAAGGGTGAATTTATTGTAGACTTGACCAGTTTCTAATGGTTTCCACTAATTTTAGGAAAAAAATATGAATTCAAGTTTGAAATCAGTTAATTAACTATCTATTAGTTAACGAATATCACACTGCCATTTACTTACTTTTGTTCCAAATAATAACGATGGTATCCATGTAGGTAGAACACTCTTACGCAGACTACGAATACGACAGTAAAATTATTAGTAATTCAAATGAGAGTATTGTGATCAATTCTACGTCTTAAGTAAATTTTTTAAATTACAGTTTCAGCTAAACTTATCAATAACTAAAAATAATACACAATTTGAGTTGATTGTTTTTATTAGTTTCAATATATACATTACTTCCAGTAATGCGTGCGATGGTGCAAAAAAACTTTTAGTTTGCATTTTCTTCAAGCACAGTAACGACAGTCAACAACACAACCGCTTTGAGAATCTTGGTGCATACAATATTTTTTTTTGTTTAACAAACTGATTCAGTCACTTAGGCTGTCAAATTCTTGGCCAGAATGACGAATATTCGGCTGGCGTCTTGGAACGACGATTTTAGTTCTGCCCCGAATAAAATAATTCCCGAGGAAGAACCTCAAATTCGCATAAACGTCCGCCACATTTTCCACATGCTGAAAATTCCGGGTTTGACCCGACGGCAATCTAGTGCTGATAGCCTCTGTGGAGTGGCTACGATTTATATTTATAATGAAATTAATAATGGTTTAGCTTGTTTTTGAACAAGTCAACCATCTTTTCTTTTTATTTGGCTTCTGATGCGACAGTTTCTTATCATAGTTTGATTGATTTCGATGCATTTGTGACCAAGTTATACGAAACCATGCCTTACCCGGAATATCGTTTGGAACACCTACTTACATGATCACTCCATTGCTTACCTACTGCTTGAACTGTGTGTGAATGTGTGAGTGATTGGTTTACTGTTATTTTACTTATTAATACCATTTTTTGGCAACGCCATGTTTTTTAAGCGTTGATTATTTCCCAGCACGAGTGTGTCTGTGCTTAATTAGTAGTCAGTCACCCCTAAATTAGCATTTTGATTAAATTTTTAAATGGTTACTTATCTTTTAACATTTAGTTAAAGCTTTATTCTGTTTTAAATCTTATTAACTAATTTATAATATGCTATGTTTATTTTTACGTATTTTTACAAAGTAATGTGGTTAGAAGTAAGGAAAGGCGTGATGCCTTAACTTCGCCACCAATAAAGACGGTGATAAATAAAAACATTTTACACCAAAATAAAGCGTCTGGGAGTTCGGCCCTAGCCAATGTAGTTCTACTTCAATGAGTTCAATTAACTACACCTAGGAATCATCAAATAAATACATGGATGAATAAAACGTTTCCTATATTGGTACACGACTTTATCGACGGAGTCGAACTAATTTTTTATTTTTTTTAAGTGGGAAACGTGGCGGACGTTCCTAGTAGCCGGTGGGTTTTCTCCGGGAACTCCTGTTTTCCCAGCCCATCTATTCCTACAGTGCTCCATTCTCAAATCACCGCTCCTCGTCGTCCCGAATGACATCGATGTCGACGGGCAGTTAAGCCCATTCGTTCACTCGTACGAATACTTCCTTCGTTACGGGGTGAATTGTATTTTCTCAGCTATCAGTTGACGAAATTGCAATGTGTTTGCGTCTATGATTAGGAACAATGTTTTGTAGCGAATTGCGATTCAAACAAAATAACACCTAAAAGCGTGCCAATACACCATATTGCACCGAAATTCATTAAACACACCATAAACAACTCAGACGTAACTTAAATCATGATATCAAACAGCGTTTAAAAAAAAATGATCCCAGAGCACAAAATTGTAATCCTTTAATACACTGTATTCAATTAACGTAATTTATATGTATAAATGAAGTAGTACCAAAATGTGTGGGCTGAATGTACTGGAAACATGTAAATTGACTGTTTTAATCTTTATCTCTTTGATACTAGTAACTCCTTTTTAAATTTATAATAACATTGGTACATTTTTCAAACACGCTAACACTGGCCGATTAATATTAACAATAAATTTTATTGTTCTAAGTTGCTTAGTTCTAGACATGTTTACAAAACATTATTTGATTGTAAACGTGTCTAATTTATCAGTGAAAATGACTCCGTTTTTGTTGAAAAAATTGATATAGATATAATAAAAAATAAATTCGACGTATTCTGTTTCTTATAAACAAAATCGGTCAAAAAATATAAAGCCAAGTAATATTTCATCTTATTGGGGCATTTTAGGTTAAACTACAATATGAGCCATTTAAACTGTAAAGTTATCCTCGTTTTGCTACGCCGTGTGAAACGCGAAGAGGAATCCAATTGGCTACTCCAGCACCTCGCCGCTGGACAGCGCTGACAAAGCCGGTATTACGAGCCTTCGTGTATTATGTGTTGTTTCATCGGCGCGAAGCTCAGCAGAGATTACACGCTCCGCCGGTACAGAGTTACCGCCGCGGCCGCAGTTCACGCTCGGCCTTAGGCGTCCGAGGCCTTTCGGGTTGTATTATCCTCATAATTGGTATTCTTTCACAGGAAAAAAAAATTGGTTGTCTGTACAGTCGGTTTATGGACGATAGTTTAACGTGACAACGTCATAACAAAACATTGATGAAACGATTGCATACTTTTATGAATAAAATTGAATCATTTTTTTAATTATCACTAGTTTGTATGGATACAAAGAAGGAGTGAAATGAAATCTACAATTTAATTGATAAATTTACTTTTATTTGCACTCATTAATTCAAATATGTTTATTACTTTAACGAACAGATTATTTTAACTATAACTTTTATACATGTTTGCTATTTATCTTCTTCCAATCTGTGTTATTCTGTTAAGGATCAGACGATGATAGGAAAAGTAGGAAACCAATGGGAGTGTTTCAAGTTTAATGTGCCTCGAAAAAGTCAAATCGATGGTTGTTCCAATCGAGTGGAAGAGAGATAGATGCGGCGCAAGAATACAATGAGAGTAACGGGACAATGTGCGTAACGGGACACTTTTTCGTGCGTGCAGCCGGCGTTCATCGATTTATTAGACGTTGTCACGTCAAAAAAAACACACTCAAACACTGGTCACATTTCCTTTTGCTGTGGGCATCATTTGCCGATTGCTGCGACGAAAGTACATCGGGGGGATATATTTCCTAATTGCTTTTTACTGTATGGAAACATTAAGCAAACAGCGGATAGGTTCTAAACAATCCTGAATTCCTCTTTTTTTTTCAAATAGTAATCAAGAAAGAACGGATGAATTTTTACGAGATTAGTTCTGGATAAATATATTTAAATATTGGTTACTAATTTATAGGCCTGCTAGCCAATGCCCGGCATGCATTGCAATATCTCATTCAATATTTTTTTGTATTTTGTTTGAAGTAAGTGACAAAGCATATTTCTATCTTCCTTTAATTCTCTAATTCTCTATCTCTTTACATACATATATCAATATATATCCAGGCTGGAGTTGGAGATAGGATTGGATCGTTTGTCCGCCATCTTGGATTCTGACATCACGGCAGCCAAATTGGACGATCTTGATCTTGAAATTTGAACAGGTCATTGTCTTCGGTCACCATCTTGGATTCCGCCATCTTGAATTATGCCATCTTAAATTACAGCATCTTGAATCCCACCTTTGTGAAATCAAGTCCCCACTCTATAACGTTGCACTTTTCGTTACGCCTTCATTCTTTAATGTTGAAATCATGTCTACCATCTTGTCACGCCCGCCATCTTCAAATCTGATGTCAAGTTCGCCATCTTGGATTTGACATCACTGTCGCTATTTTTTTTTTATTCTGGTGACACAGCTGCCATCTTTTTGTCGTATGCTGGGGTCTCTCTCTTGGATAACATCAAATCGGCATCTAGGTTTTTCCGTTCTGTTTGAGGCGATCTTCGTTTCTGGTGTTTATTCCTAGAGAGCACCAGCAGATTTGTTGTGGCCCTTAGCGACATAATAAATATATATTATTTGTACAAAATGGATTGAAAGCGCTGAGATTCAAACCATGACAGCTTAACCTCTTGGTTGGTAAACATACGCCTTTAACCGCACGACCGTCAATATATTTACCAAAATGAGATTTTAAAAATGTATATAAAAATATAACACAATAACACACACATATTAGGACTTGTAATTTTTTTTTTAATTAAGAAGGAGTTATAGTATTGAGCACTGCCGCAAGCTTGTTTTTAGTACTCGCTATTAGGAGTGCTATTACACATGATATCTGCCAGAGTGTGCTACCAACATATTGGATTAATGTTTTTTTTTTTTTTGCTAGAGTTCAGAACCTAGTATTTATTGCTGTGGCGTCCGTAATATTGTCAGCCGCCTGGACCGCCATATTGAAAATCCGTAATTATTTAACAAAATATTGGAAAAAAATTCCCAAAATCGTTTTTAAAAAAGTAAAACAACGATATTTTCTAACGATTCCTGTCTTTTTTTCGATCATTGTTGGATCCAAAAAAAAAAGGTTTATCCTAGGTAAAAAAAAACTTGTTAAATAAAATATGGTGAAAAATCTCACGACTTAAATTCATCATATTATATCAACCACCAGTAAGCTGTCAATGCCATCTTGTTGGCCATTTTTAAAATACAATATTATTAAAAATAATATAACAAACACTTTAATTTAATATATTTGAAATTTTGATTAATAATTCCGTTTCTTTTAAATTTAAAAATTAAATAATTTGTTATATATAATATTAGAAAAAAAAATTATGAAAAAATAGTTTTTTGTTTTATTTTTAAAATTATGTTTTATCATTGATTAGTTTATTTTATTAATTAGGTAATTATACACAGCATTAATTAATTTATTGATAATATGTGGCTTTAACCTGTTTTTACTATTAAAAGTATTTATTTTTATTATTTTTGGTTTAAGAAGTCAGGTTTTTTTTAAATTATTATCTTTATTTAATCAAGTAATATATACAAATATAATAAATTATATAAAACGAAAAAAATAATTCTTACATAATATACATTATTTTTGTAAAAATTTTTATTTTATAATTTCATATTTTATAAATAAAGTATATAAGTATAGCAACAAAAGATGACTATAATATAAAATGAAAAAGGACGTAACTACAAAAAAGTGAATCTACAAAAAACAATTCCGGCATATGAAATTACATTATGTACATAAAAAAACCAAAATACTTACGGCTTTTTATAAAATAAAAAACTTAAAAGTTACAAGCATAAACAAAAAAAATAAAACATATATTTTCGAAAAGGCATAAGTAAACATATCAAAATATCATGAAATGATTTCCAGTGAAACAAAGTTATGTTTCCAGAAAAGTAAATATTTTCACATTTTTTTTTTCTTTTAGAGCTAAACTTTCTGAGTATATTAGCATTTTTAGTAATTAAAATCATGGTTAGTAGTAAGGTACCGTTGAAAAAAAATCAATTTAACAAACCCTTTAATATGTACCTACTATTAACCTATAATTTTAGCAACAAGAAATTAGGTACCATATAATAATAATATAATATTACAATTCAATAGGCCGTAACTAAAAAAAAAAGAAAATCATTAAAAAAACTTTAATTTACAGATGTGGAGTTTTACTCCTTATACTTAAAGAAAACCCTTTGCATCGTTATTTGTATATCAAAGGACAGCTTTTGATAAAAAAAACACTCTTACAATTATATTTTGTGTCCATTTCAAATTGTGAATCGACAGTTCACAATTTTTTTATGACACAATAGATAATGTAATTGAACTTCCCATTATTTCCTCTTTAATTAATACCGGTAACACTATTTAAACTAATAGATACGGTAAGTCGTACGAGGTTGATACGTCTGTTTATAGATAAGGCGTTTTAAATGGTAATAAGGGAGAATTTCTGTTAATTCGCCTGTTAAAAAAAATTCAAGAGAAAGGAGAAACGAAAGAAAGAAGAATGATTATAAATGTTGGTTTCCAACCGTCATTTTATTGTGCTTTTTTCATAGATATCATGTCTTGATAAAAACATTTAATCAATACGAAAACAAAATATAATTTTTTTAAACGCTTTACTCACAGGCTGTCATATAAAGTGTTTTAGAAAGTAACCATTAAGCAGATAACAAACATATAGTCATAAATATTATTCTGGCATTTTTATTTCAATTTTTGAAAATAACATTAATAAAATATCCAATGATAATATTATTAATAAAATATAAAACTCAATATATTTTTTAATGAAAAGTCGTGTGAGCAGGCAATGTCATGTAACTAAAAAAAAAAACCTAAATATTTTTTGTTGAGTGACAGGAGAAGAAAGTGAAATAGTTAGCCGTACAGATATTTTTTTCTTTAATAGGCTACAACGAATACCTCAGCTACCTGATGTAGTAAATTCTTCCGTACTTTTTTTCTCTCTCCAGGTGATTTCTTTCCGACGGCGTGAACCCCAGTACTGACAAATATAAATAGACCTCCATTCTACTTTAAATCAATTCCCTTCCGACCCACTTCGCCAACAGCCAATCCCCTCTTTTGCTGAGGCTGTGGATATTGACAGCCACGAGTGTAGAAGAAAAGTGCATTGTTAATTGTAAAGAGCACGCATATGCATTGTTGGTTTTTCAGAGAATAATTATTTCATTAATCATTTCCCGGTCATGGGGTCAACAATAAGTGCTCACACTATGACGTTCGTTATTTGTATCTGTTTAGTTTCATCTGGTACACCGAGAGGCAATTTAAATTAAGGCACTGTCTCACACGCCTAGAAGGTCATATCATATTTCTTGTCAACTGTATTACTCAGTGTTTGGTACACAAATTTTGTAACCACGTATTTGCTAAGCGTTATTTTGAGGCTGTGATAGGTCACGCAAGTGACATAATTATTTAACAGTCCCGTGACTGTTATTTATCGCTATTATATGTTTAGTGAATATGTTTTGGGATGATTTGAGAAGAAACTAAAAAAAATGCAAGAACAATAGTTACACATTTTCGTAAAAATCTCTTAAATAATAGAAATCAAAATAAAATGAAATAAATAACTAGACGCGTGAGACCGAGACTTCATAGAAACAAAATGCAAATTAAGTTGCGGTACTTCGACAGTAGGAATACCTGCATTATAACCCAAGTATTCATTAATATTACCCGATGACACATTACTTTGTATACGTGTATTATTTACCGGAGGTCACTCCAAAAGAATTAATAGGCTATCCGTGCTTACTGAGCCTCTTTAAATTCAATACTACATTGTTAGAA
This sequence comes from Bacillus rossius redtenbacheri, assembly GCF_032445375.1. Taxonomy (NCBI): domain Eukaryota; kingdom Metazoa; phylum Arthropoda; class Insecta; order Phasmatodea; family Bacillidae; genus Bacillus; species Bacillus rossius. Next base: position 12,344,706 of record NC_086336.1, on the reverse strand, counting down.
ATTACATTATAACTACGGAATTTCCAACATAGAGTTCTTCGTAATTTTAGATTGCTGGGTTTTTGTAGAAACTAGGCCGTATTTCAACTTATGAATTATTTAATTTCGGTATAAACACTTGGAAGGGAAAAAAAAAGTGTTTTTGCATGGAGTCTTAACCAGTTCTTAAAATGTTTACTTATATACAAAAATTACTTTTGTAGGTTCACTTTCAAAACAAGTGAACTTTTCCCCCGTAAATTTACGAAACTAACGGTAAATTTATTGAGACTCTTGGATAGGTTATAAGGTAACTAGCGTTCTTAATCTTTAAAAATTAATGGTGAAAATTTCGAACAGAATTTTTAAAATATCAAATGAAATAAATGCAAATTGGTCTTACTATAAAACAAATACTTTTGTTTTAATTTTTTTTTGTTTCCATTTTACGCTCCAAACTCCAAACACTCATCGTTGACCTTGAATGATTCTTTCATCGGGGAAGATTGATTCTACCTAACATTCTGGACTTAGGCTGCACCACTGCTGGTTAGCTTAGCACTGTGTTCTGTGACAACCAGCGTAAATAAATAGTAGCGGGTGTCCCGGATATTATAAGAAACTAGGTTACCTTACCTTCATTTCGATGTATGATCTGTTGTAAATAGTCTAAACTTAACTCTTATAATATACCATTGAAATTAGGACATTCTTTTATGAAAATTTTGATTACATACATAAAAGACTAAAATACCAACGTTTTTTTAATAAAATTATATACTTCAAAGTTATAAGCATATTTAAATAAATCGAAAGAACATAAGTACAAAATTCAAAACACCATCAAAAGATTCCCAGTGACGCAAATTTAAATGTTCAAAAAGGGAAAATTTTCATCTTTTTTAATAGCTAAACTTTTTGAGATATAAGCCTTTTTAGTAAGTATAAGCTTAAATGTTCGTAAGGTGCCTCTTGATGAATATAACAAACAATTTAATTTATTATTTAAGGCGTGTTCCAATTATGTAACTGTATTTAAAATGTTATTCTATTATTAAACTTTCATTTTATATTTTATACACATATCTATGGAGTAGGCTAATATTTGTGCTTCATGATACGCTTGTCTCCAAGGTATACATATCCCCTTGGCCTTACAGATTCAGTGAGTAAGTGATGATTGTAATAAAATTATTATGTAGGATTGGACAGTGTAGTGATGAACGTGAAATGCCCCTCGACCATGGGGTCGTGGGTTCGAGTCACACTCCAGGCACGGAGATTAATTTAATATTACGGTAGTAGCATTAAAAAAATTGGTTTACTTACAGGCCTACGGATCCTTCAAAATAACAAAATGTAAATTTTTCCCTGCTCTATCGAGATTTCTGTACCACGTAAAAATTTGCTGATTTCCTGAAAGAAACCCCATTTTAAACAATATGGCTTATGATATGCAGACTTTACTCTCAAAAACGCTTACAGGAATATGAAAGTGAAAAAAATTTGCAATTATTAAAGAATTCGTGACATTACTGTTTGTGTCTCCTGGAATATTGATTTACTGAGCATTATGAACTGTTTTCTTTCAAGGGCGTAGATCCCGAGGGGGCCAGTTCCCCCCCCCCCCCCCCCCACTTCACGATCAGGAAACTAAGAAGCCTCTCATTGCTTGCAAAATCGTGATTGTAAAATGTAGTTGATAAACATAAACGTCAACACTATGTTTTATAGAAATATTTCCGTATATTTTTTAATGTTTTATGCTTATTCCGTGAATCTAGGCCAAAATATGGGCATTGTACAACTTACAAGCCCCCTTATCCAGAAATGAATTAATTTTGTCCGTTTAAACCACGCAAAAAACTCAAGGGAAGCGCCCTCCACTACCCTTTTCTACGTCATTCATACATATTTGCACCCCTGGTTGCTGGGACGAAGCTAAGTGGCTCAGGTGGTAAGTCAGCCTCCGTGGCGCAGTCGATTACACACCGGGCTACAGTGGGGGGCTCTGGGTTCTAATCCCGGGTAAGACATGGGTGTAATTTGTGTTGTATTAATACACCAACAATTAAAACTACAATTTCACAATGACTCGGGGTGACATAACAATACAACGTTAAGGGGGGGGGGGGGAATTATTGGCACACTGGTGACTGTCATGACTTGCCTGTGTGCCACCCATCTTTTAAAAATTAAAAAAAAAAAGAAGGTAAGACACTGGACTCGTATTCCGGAACACCTGGGTTCGAATCCCGGCCGGCCTTCCTGAGCTATGTTTGCTACGGCTTACTGGAGTAACTCCAGGAAAAAAAGACTGCGATAGTTTCTTGCTATAGACGATGGCCGATTCCTGCGCCAACATCCCTGACCAAAGTCGTTCAGTGTATCGCGTCAAGGGAAAGTTTAGACCTGACAGGGGGTAGCCGCGTCTACATGATCACATTGTTACCAGGGTTCAGAGCCGGGAAATCTCGGTCCCCTAAGAGCCGGAAATTCCCGGTACTTTTGATGTAGTAAAGTAGCCGAGATTTTAAAATCGATTCCCAGTTCTTTCGGTACTTTCGAGAGTCGACATCGACAACATAAAATTTAATTTTTGTTGCGCGCTGAAATAAGTTTCATTTGTTACTCTCCTCTGACGAGGAGGAGGTTGCGAGAGCGGTGAGGGGAGGGAGTCTGTCGCGCAGGGGGTGGGATTGGGGGGGGGGGGGAAGGGTGAGATATTCAGGAGGCAGTCGGCGTCCGGTCCGCCGTGTGTGTGCTGGTCTTGTGTTTGTTGCACCAAATATTCCTTAAATAACGATATATATTATTTAAAAGTTTGATATGAAAAGAAGAAATATTATTTTAGTTAACGATTCCGTGATTTTGCATGCATTAAAACAATTATCTGTTTAAATGTTTTTTTTTTCATAGTTAAAGATTGAGAAAAAGAATTAGAATAAAGTGATTTGTTCACGTTGGTAGATACGTTTTTCAGTAAAAAAAAATTGCAAAAAAAAATGTTTGTATTACAGTTTTTGGTCACAAACACATTTTATTCGAACAAAACTAACTATTAATACTTTAATCCCCTATTGCTCCACCATTAATAATAAAAAAACTACCTAGTACCTAAAGTACCGATAATTCTCGGTTTCGTTGAAGACTGGTACCGAAATTCCCGATTCTGAAAATCGGTTACGTTTCCAAATACCCTAATGGTTACTGGGTGGAATCTTTTTTCTCCAGCTTTTTGTTGCGCCATATTGGTTATACGCACAAAACATTGGCTGAAGTGTACTGTTATGCTCATTAACCATCATCAGATGTAGTCAAGCACATTTCCGCAAGGTATTGGGTGGAACAATATGGCGATAGAGAGGTTAAAATTTGACTTCAGTTACGTCACAGCATGCTGTATCGTGACAGTTCCTAACTCTATGAGATATTTCTATTATGTATATTAGAACAATGCAAAGTTGTTTTTCTTTGGGATTTTTCAAAGTTCCAACCTATGAGACTAAAAGTTTTTTGCAAAAATTATAAGTTATTACTTTTCGTCTATTTAATAATATTTTAATATTACACAGTGGCTTACATGCTTGTTGACTTCTAACTTAATTTACCAAAATTATTAATAATTACTTTCAATTTTTTTCTCACCAGTTTTAATTACCTTTTGAAGAAAACATGTTTACAGCATATAATGTGTAGCCCAATTGAAGATAAATTTCACACAGAATGGATCCTTTTAGATCAAGCATTTTAAATTACTCGGCTAGAAACTGGTCGCTCGTGAAGTTACACCTTACAGTCATTTAAATTCCGATCTGACTACTTCAAAGGCGTTTTTTTTTCTTCCTTAACGCGCCAGCGGATCGTTTCATTGCAGTGATAATTGCCGTTAATGAACGCCTCCCTTGCTACTGTTCGCAGCTACAGGGTGAGTTAACTCCATTGTAACAGTCAATTGCTACGGTAACTTGCGTATAAAAAAAATTCAGAGCATCCTTTAATTTCTATTTAGCAAATGACATAAATCCATTATGTGATGCATGTATTGGCACGTCTTTGGTACTGAAAGAGTTTTCTTTCTTTATAAAATAATGTTTTTTTTTGTTTTTACAATAAAAGGTTATCACATGAAATTATATTTGTCAAATTCATATTAATGTGTTCCTAATTTTTAACGACAATATCATTTTAATTTTTCTCAAAGTGGTTGGAAACTTCACAGAATTACGTTTACTAATATTTACCTAGAGAAGATACAATCATTTAAGTACACAGATTTCTTTAAACAAACCATAGCAAAAATTATAATTAAATTAAGAAGTGTATTTATGACTTAAATTTTGTAAGTTTGAGAAATGTTTTCTTCTCCATAATTGTTTATTGGTGTTGGTATTTTTTTTTTCAGATACAATCATGCTAACGGCACGTGCTTAACTTCGCGTATCAAGAAATCTGTTATTTCTATCAATTTGTAATCCTTTTTAAAAATGTAGTTGTTTTCGATACTAATCAGAATTTCTTAAAAGATACCACGATAACATGCAAAACCAATTCTCAGTCAAATGTCTCATCATTGTTCTAACTTGAGTTGCTTATCTTCTGGGTTGTAGCATCGTCGAAGGCGAAGACATTACTGACGTTTCGGTCGACGTTGCAGTCGACATCATCAGGGAGCAGTTGCCTACATTTACCTATAGTAGTTGACTGCTCCCTGATGATGGCAACTGTAATGTCGACCGAAACATTGTAATGTCTTCGTCTTTGACGCTTCTATAACCCAGAACACAAGCAACGCCAGATAATGTTCACGAAAGCCTTTGATCTTTGGTAATTGTTCTAACTCATTGTAAAACTTTTCACTTTTTAACGTATAAAAATTATTCTTAAATTTACAATTTCCAAGTCTTTCAACACGAACACACAAAAAATTCTTGAAGTAAAACTTAAAAATGTTTTTTTTTTTTTTGTGTAGAGAGAAACGCAATGCGTTTTTTTTTTCAAATGCTTATTCATCATGTTTAAAGCCGAAAATAAAACTCGGATGTCAGAAATCAGGGTACGTTTTTCTCAAGATTCAGCTACAAATACATATGTTTCAGATGCATTTTTCGTAAAAGAAAAAGACCAAAAACTTACTGTTATTTCTAACCCCTTACTAAAATTACATTAGTATAAAAACAGCAAAGTTATACCCAATGCACTTAAACAGACGTCATTCGGGCAACTACGCATTAATTTTGGCCTACAGGTGATGCAGCATGTGATGAAATGTTTGGAACTTATCACCGACCGATTAAACGTTAGAGCATGAATTCACTTCACAAATGGTTTCAAAACCATGAAAGAGACCAGGCCATTCTTACTCGTGATGTGCATAACTCTTTGACGTTGGTGCCAAATTTTGAGACTACGTAAATCTATTTTCTTTTGTAACCAAAACTCACTTTTAAAATTACTGATCAAAATGTGAAGATAAATACATACATTTAAATCTTATTCAAACCACGATATATATTTGCTATGAGTTCTCTAAATATATTATTTTATTTATGTAACAATTCTTGGATAGCTTCGAAAAATATAAAGAGGTTATAATGTAAAATGTTTTTTCAAGATATAATTTTTTTAGTATATTGTTTATAATTCGTAGAACATTATTAAGGAGTTATACCCGTAACAATAGTTTAACAAAACGAAAAAAAACAATACTTTAAATGAGTTAAATGGAAGAGAGACACGTTAAAAAAAAGGACACATTTAGGAATCAAAAAGAAAATTTCATTTTATCGGGATAGTTAATAACAAGGTTGAACAAATCTTCGTGTTTATAACTAAACCAGTGTTCTTTCAAAAGCAAGTAGTTATTTCAAACCAATTTCAACGCTTTCTGTTGAATCAATCTTATTTGGAAAAAATTCACGTGAAAATATAAGCATCAATTTAAAATATTCAGTGTATTCCCGTTACTTTAAAACATGGAAAAATGTATTTCAAAAAAACCCTCTTATCAGAGTCTTATTACATTTTATACAAACGCAGCCTGATGTATGTTCACTTAAACCTTTACTATACTATTTTTTTTATTTTTTTTAAACACCTAGCCACTATAAAATCTTTTATAATATTACTAAATATGCGATGGAAGTTATTAACCTATATAACTGCATGGAAATTTTATCATACAAATATGAATGATTCCCTATTAATTTAACTTTTTCGTAATCAAATTTAAAAGAGGTACCAAATTTGTAATGTAAATTTCCCTTTATATTTTATAGGTTAAGAATTTATATTTCATGTCCAGCAACGTTACCAATTTAAATTCAGAGTGAGGAATTTAAAATGCGGAATGAAGCTGGAATCAAGGGAGCTGTTTGCGAATAAAACTGTTTTACCGACTCTTTTTTTTTTTAAATTATGAAATATAAATAGGTAGGAACGTAAAACACAATGCGTGAAATACCCTCGTTGCCATACCTACGAGCCCGCGCTTTGTTTCCTGAGCTAAGGGGTGGTTTCGGAATAATAATAAAAAATATATGGCTGCCATTCCGCTCCCAAAGGCGCTCTCGTTGTTAAGCCGCATATTTCAAACGTCTCCCCCCCCCCCTCCTTCCCCAGCTGTTCGTCACGACGCTTAGAGACCAAGGCTCGGGGAAATAGCACGGGTGTTCACCCACTCGTGACACTGGATTCCTCCCCTGGGCGCGGGGTTAAAGAAAGGCCAAGAGTACACGCGCCTCCTTTCGCCAGGTGGGCGCTTTTTCTCCACGGAGGGAAAGAAGAAAAAAATAGTGCGTGGAGTCCCTCCGCGCGGAAGAAGTGAAACTTCGTAATGTGGAAATGAAAATAGGAAGGGGTAGAAATTGATTTTTAGTGAAATCATATTGTATCAAATCAAACTAAAATAAAATCATGAAATCGTTCAACGATAAAAGCTGTTTATTTAACTAAGCGGACGGGTTCGCCCCAAGGAGAAAATTGACGCGGCGAGACCTCGTGGTCATAGAGAAATGACACACACTCGCTCTGTATCTTTCTATTCCCCCTCCCCAGGAGCGTTAAACGTTTAACGCAACCTTGTTGGAAGTCGCATTAGAAGTTTCACTTCAAAAAAACTTCTCGTGACGGCCACGACCGTTAAGATGTGAAACTTTACCCTTCAATAATCGACTCAAACGATCAAACGAAACATTTAAATGATAATGTTCGCAGGCTTTCACGGTCACTGTCAGAAGTAGCTTGGCTTCTGAGTTGTAGCCGGTGTCCTTGCCGAATAATTAACCGACGTTTCGGTCGACATTGAAGTCGCCATCATCAGGGAGCAGTTACCAGTAGGACACGGCTACAACCCAGAAGCCAAACTACTTCCGAAATATTTAATCATTCACATATACTAAAAAAATAAACATTTAAGTAAATGATGGAGGTTCACTTATTTTTAATATAAAACTGTAATTTGAAAATTGTTATGCAGTAAATTATCTAAATTAATATTATTGTCATTTTAAAATTATTTTCAAACATTTATTGACTTTCAACTGGCTCGTTTAATTTTCTATGATCAAATTTATTCAATGACGAAAATGATTTTTTTTTTTGCAAATTGATATATTTCTTAACTTCAATTGTGACATATGTATTTGTATGAATGAAATTATTTCAAACATATTAATAATGCAGTAATCATGGAATGAGCATTGTTTCGGATATTTAATCTATACTAATATTATATGGCTGAAGAGTTTGTTTGTTTGTTTGAACGCGCTAATCTTAGGAACCTTTGGTCCGATTTGAAAAATTATTTCAGTGTTGGATAGTACATTTATCGAGGAAGGCTATAGGCTGTATTATATTATCAATAATATTAGGGATCCTTACTAAAAGTGCAATTTAAAATCAAATGCGTTGGAGGGGGTTAGATACAACATGCAGTACACGTACGAAGTGTGTGTTGACAATGCTGCAGGCGCTAGAAGTTTATTATTGCCTATTAACATTGTTGCCACGCACTAGATGCCTTATTATTCTTAATTTTCCCATACAAGTAAAAACACCCGTGTGATATTAACAACGAAGCAATCAGTACCCTCATAAGAGTTCAATTAGTATTTAAATACTTTTTATCACTTTAAATCACAAACCTAAACTATTGTTTTTTTCCTCTCTCTGTGTTTAATTTTTTTTTCTTTTGCTAGAATTATTTTTATTATTTTTAATTAATTTTCATTTTTCGGACTATCAATAATTTTCCTCTCCTGTTACAATTCTGACAAGGACTTGTGTGTGTGTATATATATATATATATATATATATATATATATATATATGATGTCGCGTAGCTCAAAATTATCATTAATTTATTTAATTAGTTTATTTGTTGAAAATACAATTTTAAATTCTTTTCGCTAGTTCGGGACTTGGTTTCCCTCACGCTAAGATGGGGTAACACCTTTGTTGGATTTGGGTTTGCGGGGGGGGCTGGAAGAGTGCGAGTCTTGCACGTCTTTGTCTGGGAACGCAGGCGTGACCGCGTTTCAGCCAGGCCAGCTGACACGTTGTTTGCTGCAGTTCCAGAGAAACGCGGCGCAGACTTGTTTGTCGTTTTTTTTTGAGGCCAGCTGAGAGCGCAGATTGTGCGCAGTCGCCGTGCGCAGGCGAGTGTCGCAATCTAGCGGCCGGTTTTCTGACTACGTGGGCAACCTGGCGCGGCCGACCGCGCGGCCGGCTTGTTGTAATAACTTTACGTGTTTGTAAAACACAGGAAAACTTCCCGTCAGGATGTTTTCCCCGTAGGGGTTTTGCGGCCAAGAAAATAGCTTAAAAGAGATGTAAAATGTTTTCGCGGGGCGGTAATCCTGTGGAAGGCTGTCATGCTGCCCGGCCGCGCGGCGACTTGGTAATGGTTAGGTGAGTGCTATCGGAAATGGCGCCTGAGTGATGCCGGACTCTTAGCCTTCAGTGTTTCTTCGTAGTTAACTTTAAAAATTCTCGTTTGGTGTATTATTTGCTCTTATAAATAATTTGTTCTTAGAAACTTAGTGGTTTTAACGTGTAATACGTTGAGCACTACCGTTCCCTTTTTATTTTCAAGTATAACTCGGTAATTTGTTTGCATCACGATCCTTGTCTTTTCATGTAAATGATGACGTTATAAACTTAAACTAAATAATTTCTAAAATCCGTTTCAAGGTAGTGGATGTTCTTAATAAATTTTAAAAATGAAGTTGTGGAAGAGCTAATGAAGCTTGGTATCACTGGGTGGCCTGGAGGAAATTATTACGATTATGTTAATGTGTTAGTACTACTAAGAAAATCTTATATATGGTTTATTGTTTTTCTGTCGGAATATCTATAAGGCTGGTAGCGGACATGGAAGGTGCCTCATTATTTGTCAGCTTTATTTAATTGTTATAAATAAATGTGATTGTTCTATTGTTTTTAGGTTACTCTTATTTTTTTCTCAGTATCCTGATTTTCTATTCTTGTATAAGAATACACCTACTAAGATTCAATCCTCAGTGAGATGCTCTATGGCTAGTTAATGTTTTGAGTTTCTTATGTTCAGAGCTACATTTTTGAAGAATTGAACCCCCCCTCTGAAAGTGAGACGTGACAAATGGTGGAGATCGCCGGTTAGTAGGTATAAAGAATGTTGGGATACTGAAAAATAAATTAAGATAAGAGTGTTAGGTGTGGTCTAACATTTTGATTTATTTTAGTGAAGAAGAAGAGCATGCAGTGCAGCTGGTGTATTAAGATTGATGTGTTTATAGGATTAATTGTGTAATGATAATAAAATTTATTTTAGGTTATTTCAGGAAACCAGTGGGAGACCAGGGATGGCTGTATTTGTCTAACAATAATTAATTTAAGGTGAAATGTGAAATGTATGCTTAAGTTAAGGACTAATGAAAATAATTTAAGGTGGAGTCTATTAGGGATGGCTAGTAAATACACAATTGAAATATTGGATGACAAAGTAAAAAACCCTGAGAACAGTGATAGTAGTTCTTCGTCAGATGATGAATCATTGAAAGTGTTAAAAGATAAATTAAGCGACATAAAACCAGAATTGAAAGATCAGAATTTAAACATGGAGACAGGCAGGTGTTTTGTGGACCCGGGATATTTTTTTGGAAAGAGATGTGAGGAGGTTGAGGAATTTTTAAAACAGTTTCGCAGAGCAGCCAAGGTAAATGGGTGGAATGAGCAAAAATGTTTGTCATACTTGCCTACATTTTTGAGAGGGCCTGCTTTAAAATGGTATGACAGCTGTGAGAGCACATTGGAGAATTTAACTACATTTGAGGAATTAGCAAATAAATTAAGGGATGCGTTTGTGAGAGTGGGTCACATAGAGGACTTAGAGTTAAGATTGCAGGCGCGAGTACAAGCAGTAGATGAACCCTTCGAGTCATTTGTGTACGACATATTGAATCTTTGTAACCGACTTGATGCTAAGATGAATGAAGCTAGTAAGGTTAGATATGTATTGCGTGGGTTAAGGCCAGACATTGTAGAGAAAGTTATGCTTTTCCCAAACAATACTGTGGAACAGTTACTAGGTAATTTGAGGAATATTGAGGCAGGTCTGTATTACGCTAAAAATCATGAGAGGACACAGTGGGTAAATTCGAAACAGGAACAAGTACCTATCAGAAATCTTAAAGAAATTCAAACACCAGAAAGAGAATTGTCATCTATCAACACGAGAATTGAGGACAGTTTGATAGAGTTTAATAAACAATTAAAACAATTACGCGGGGAACTGGATACCATGAGATTACAGGCACAACCAAAGTCACAGTTTAGAACTCAGGGAGGAAATTACAAAAATAACAGTACACTAACACAATACCATCGAAATCAGAACAACAATTTTTTCAGGCAGACCCCAAGTAATTCATTTCCAAAAATAACTGACAGACCACAGTGGACCTCAGATGGTAGGCCGATTTGTTTAAAATGCAAACGACCAGGTCACTTGATACGAGATTGCAAAACGTCACAACAGGGAAACTAAATAGGGCGAGAGTCGGTCGGGGTGACAACTCGTCCCTTGTTAACCAAATGTCTCTTTTACAAAATGACGGTATTTTAAGTCAGAAGACAAAAATGTTCGGAAAAGAAATCCCCGTTTTTATCGATACAGGAGCTGCGGTATCACTAATTGAGGATAGATTAGTACCGAAAAGTTGTTGGAAATCCGCAGAACCAAGAGGTTTTACAGGAGTCTCAGGAAGAGTTCAGAAACTTAATAAGATGGCCAAATTAAGATTTAAATTAGGACAGTATGTTTATTCACATGCGGTAGGTCTGGTGGAAGCCCCAATAAAAGGGATCATTTTAGGATGTGATTTTTTAACCAAATATGGAGCAGAAATTTCTTGTAAGGGAGGCCAGAAAATGTCATTGACCATAACACGTCCTGATTGCTTCGTAAATACCACAAATACCGAAATAAGGGAGGTTAAAAGCCAAACCAAAGTAAAAAGAGACAAAATTCAAGTAGATCAAAACCAAAATCGGGTTAATCATAATGTAGGTCAGGATGGAACACAGGAGTTAAGCCAAATCGAGCCAGAAAATATTTTCAGGTTAGGTTGTGTGACAGTTCACAATCATGTTAGAGTAGAGCCAAGGATGCATCATCTTATCGAAATTAATTTTGAAGGAAATAATTTACCTGATGAGGTGCTGATAGAGCCTAAGGAGGATATTTACAACAGATATTCTGTACTTGTACCTAGGAGTATTGTAAACAGAAAACAGCATACTCACATTTGGGTTACTAATACTACTAACCAGTCAGTTACTCTTCATAAGGGAATGAAATTAGGATATTTAAATGAGTTTGAGGAAACACCCAGTATCGAGAACAAAGAAGTAACTAAGGTATTACAAGCTAGAGATAAAAATAATGTCGATTTTGATGTGTCTAAATTAAACATTAATCCAGAGTTACCAGAGGAACAAAAAAACAGACTGGTAGAGTTGTTGTATAAATATCAAAATGTTTTCAGTTGGGACCCCAGCCAGATAGGGAGAACAAAAGAGGAAGTAGTTTTTCTGGATACAGGGGACAGCACACCCATATCATCTGTACCTTATCGAGTTTCTCCTGGGGAACGGGAAATTATTCATAACATAGTACAAGAACACATTAAAAATGGGATTGTGAGACCCTGTGACACGAGTTGGTGTTCACCAGTTGTTCTTGTTAGAAAAAAAGACAACGATTATAGGATGTGTGTGGACTACCGTCGTTTTAACACTATTCTTAAGGATAATAAATACCCCCTTCCTCGAATAGATGATTTCTTAAGTCACTTGACTGGTGCTAAGTATTTTACTCACTTGGATATGAATTCAGGATACCACCAATTGAGAGTAGCTGAACAGGATCAGGAAAAAACTGCATTTGTTACCACCGATGGTACTTTTTGTTTTGAAACCCTTCCTTTTGGTTTGAAAACCGCTCCGTCAATTTTTCAGAGATACATGGATAAGACTTTGGCAGGGTTAAAGTGGGGTTCATGCTTAGTCTATTTGGATGACATTCTAGTAGTGGGCAGTACGTTTAATCAACATCTTGACCGATTAGAACAAGTTTTTAAAAGGATGCAAAATGCTAATTTAACCTTGAAACCGTCAAAATGTACCTTCGGTTATTTTGAAACCGATGTGTTGGGACATTTGGTTAACCATGAAGGGATTAGACCCCACCCTGATAAAGTAGTAGCAGTGAAACAATTTCCTACACCTAAGGACCAACGAGGGGTGAGAAGCTTTTTAGGCCTAGCTTCTTTCTATCGTAAGTTTATAGCAAATTTCTCTCAGATTGCGAAACCCTTGTCGACATTGCTAAAGAAAAATGAAAAGTTTATCTGGACCGACAAGCAAGAACAAGCATTCCAAATTTTGAAAGAAAAGCTGATTTCTTCCCCCGTGTTAGCTCACTTCCAGGAAAACCAGCCCATTGAAATACATACAGATGCTAGTACCTTAGGGATAGGAGCCACATTGTTACAAAGAATTGATGGAAAATTACAACCTATTGCCTATGCCAGTCGAACTCTCACGTCAGCTGAGACTAGATATCCTATAACTCACCTTGAATGTTTAGCCTTGATTTATGCTTTAGACCAGTTTCGGCCTTACATTTACCTGAAGCCATTCAAAATTGTAACCGATCATCATAGCCTATGTTATTTGAATCGTTTGAAATTTAATGCTCATAGCGCAGGAAGGTTAACCAGGTGGGCATTGAAATTGATGGAGTATGAGTACACTGTATGTTATAGTAGTGGAAAAACTCATGTACATGTAGACAGTTTGAGTAGAAATGCTGTCAACACAGGGACAGCCCTTGACGAAGAAAAATCCCTTGAGTTACCTGTTTTTGTGATGCATGATGTGGATTTAGCTAAGCTGCAATATTCTGATGTGAGTCTAAGACCTTTAATTTCTGAGTTGACTCAACCGTCAGGAATCGATAATAAGTTAAGCCGACAAGCGAAAAATTTTTCTTTGCTGAATGGTGTTTTGTACAAAAATAACTCTAACCCAAGTGGTAGAGACAAGCTATTAGTAGTCCCAGAAAGCTTAAAGGCTGAAATTCTGAGGGAAAGTCACGACAATCCCACTTTTGGCGGTCACTTAGGAGTAGTTCGCACCGCAGACAAAATTATACGTCGTTATTATTGGACCAATATGCTAAAAGAGATTCAGGCCTATGTAAGGAGTTGTAGGGGATGTCAGGGGAAAAAGGGAGTTCCTCAAAAGAAAGCAGGGTTATTAGAACCATTACCTATCTGTGAACCTTTCGAACGTATTGGTGTCGATATTTTAGGCCCTTTTCCAAAAACCGTGTCAGGAAACAAATACATTCTTGTTGCTATTGATTACGGTACTCGATGGGCGGAGACTAAAGCCACCCCCACTAGTAACGCCAATGACGTAGCTAAGTTTTTACTAGAAAACATAATTTGTCGCCATTCTGTACCATGTTCCATATTGACAGATAGAGGAAAAGTTTTTACTTCCAAAGTCGTTAATGAATTACTTAGGTTAATGGATGTACAAAGTTTGAAAACCTCAGGATACAGGCCAAACACAAATGGATTATGTGAAAGATTAAATGGAACAATAGCAATGATGCTATCTCAGTATGTGGCATCCTCACAACGTAATTGGGATGAATATGTACCCTTGGTCACTTTGGCATACAACACGGCGAGGCAGGAAACATTAAAATTTAGCCCATTTGTGCTCATGTATGGTAGAGAACCTGTATTACCCTCAGATGTTCAATTAAGTCAGCCTGTAGAAGATGAGGACAGCCTTCGACTGCGTACTCGTTGGAAGGAGATCCTGCGACAGTCCAGAGAGAATTTAAAGAGACAACAGGGTATCGATAAAAAAAGGTATGACCGCAGACGACGAGCGGTGACCTATAAGATAGGACAGGAGGTTATGGTGTACACACCTGTTCGAAAAAAGGGTTTGTCAGAGAAACTATTGCATAAATGGTTCGGTCCTTATGTTGTGGTGGACAAATTGTCTAATAACCTGTACAGGTTAAAGAAGACGAGTCGAGGCAGAGATGTTTACGAAGTTACAAACGTAGAGAGAATGAAAAATTTTTACAGTGTATAAGTTATGATAAGTTATGTAATAGAGATTTTTTTATTGTGGTTGTGGATAACTAAATAAAACAAAGAGAGAGAGAAAAAAAAAATAATTCGAAAGTTTTGTAACACTTGTAAACAAAAATTGAGCGTGTCTAATATTTAGTTTTGTATAGAATTTTTACAGAGTCTTAAGGCGTGATCATCTTCCGTACTGACGATGAGGATGCTACACATCGTCCTGGTGCTCCTGCAGCTGGGAAGCAGCAGACAACATCGACCGCTACCTGAAGGAGCAGTGGGGGTGGTTGCGGGAGCGCATTTCGAGCCGATACCTCAGGTAACATTGTACACTTCATCGGTACCAGTAAATTTTAAGGTTGCTTGGCCAATGCAATTAGATGACATTCAGGATAGTATCAAAGAAATCACTTCTTGTCCCTCCAATAGTTCAAGTGAATGGTGTGTTATTTTCAAAGAATTAAAACATAGCTTAATTTATACTGACATGCTAATTAATAAGGTAAACGAAGCAGCAGGGGATGACGTATTGGATTTTCAGTCTCAAGTTCGGGAAAGACGAGGGTTAAATTTCATTGGAGAGTTTTTTCATTGGTGTTGTGACATTGCCGTCAATAGTCAATTGAATAATCTTTTCCTAAATGAACAACAAATGTCAGAACACATAAACAAGATGGAATCACAAATTTTAAACACTCATGAGGCACTGGCAAATATGAGCAACACTATTTTTGTTATAAACGAGGGAATGACCGGAATTCTAAAAAGAGTACAATCAAAATTCACAAATTTGTCTGATTACTTAAAAGACCTCCGAGAGACTATGGTGACTAAGTTTTCAGGAATGGTTCAAGACATAGGACATTCATTCCAGTTTCAGGTACTGTTGGCCTCTCAATTAGCCAAACAAGCGCATACATTTACAAGACTAGAGATTCTGGACCAGTGCCGGTCAAATAAAATACCTGCCATTGTAGTTACACCAGCTCAATTGAAAGAGAAATTAAATATGCTAAATGAAATTCTTAATAGGGATGGTTATGCGTTGTCCATAAGTGTATCAGAAGTTCAGAAATATTTTAATTTACCCATTTGTAAATGTCAAGTCCACAAGGAAAATTTATACCTTCAAATTAAAGTACCAATTGTTAAACTAAATTCCAATTGGAGATTGTTTCAGTTCGTCGCAGTCCCATTTCAGTGGAAGAACTCAACTTGTCATTTGGATCATGCTCCGAATTTTCTGGCAGTGGATGGAGACCATCTAATCACTATTCAGGGTAGAAATTTATTAGATTGTAGACCATTTGAAGATAAATTGTGTTTTGTTCCCAGGTTCTCCGGAGATACCCTAGGTAGTGCTTTGTGTCCAAAGGCTCTTTTTCAGGGGATTACCGTTGAAAATCTTAGTACCACATGTGCGTTTCGATGCCATTCCGGAAACCAACTGATGATCACCCAGGCTGGACCAGAGCGGTACTTCCTAACAAACCCGTCAGGAAAATTAGACTTGCAATGCATGAAACATAACAATGAATCTTTATTTTTAGGAAGTGGAGACATCCTCGGAGCTGTAGATATAGAAGTACCGTGTGATTGTCGTTTGTATTTAAACCAAGAACTTAAAATTAACGAGTTGTATCCATGTGATGCGTTAACAAAATCTAAATTTCAATTGGTACATGTAATACCAGCTGCTTGGACGAAGTTACGTAAATTGAAAATTTTCCCTCATCCTACGTCAACACATACAGTTTTTCCATCCTTAATGGATTGTTTAGATGAAAATTGGCCAACTCTAATACCACATTTAAATTTTTCTTTGACAAAGTTTGAAACCCCTTTAGACCCGATTCATTTAAGAGAACCAGAAAACGTACCAAGATTTGTAATGAAAAACTTACAGAGTATTGCGCTTTCCATTGTAAGTAGTGTATTATTATTTATTATTATTAAAAATCCATATCTAGTAGGTATTGGAACGCTACCAAGAGTATCCGCCTTGGACAATGTTACTACCCTTGGCATAGAAATAAGTGTAACTGTAATTACTATATTGGTAATAGTTGGAATGTTTTTAGTTCTGTTATTAAAATATCTGAGAAATCGGAAACCCCTCAGTATGTCTGTAGAAATCTCGACTACAGTAGAAAATGCTGTTCCTTCTACCAGTGGAAAGGTAGAATTAAAAGACATACTAGCCAGAGATAATGGTTGTGTAGCTAAGTTATCCAGTGAAACTGGGGAGGAATTGAAAGTAACCATTTCCATTTGTGATGATCAGTAGTGAATGAATTTTGTTCAATGTAAAGCTTTACCTACGATTAGAAAAATTAGAATTTGATTAATGTTTATGTGAAGGGGCATGCGCCCATAAATAATTTTTATAGAACCAAATAACGATGGAGGGAGAATACCAGGTTCAATAAGGGGAATTATGACGTCAGGACTAATCATTGAGAAAGTGGGTGGGATCCTTTCCGTATTCCCATTTTCCACCATAACCCCCCCCCCCCCCCCCCCCCTTGTGTTTTTATTATTCAAGAAGTGACATTGATAGTTTTCGTCAATCGAAGAGAATGACTTTTGAGGCGGACTTGTTAAGGGCAATTTCGAAAGGAGTGCTGTGGTGCAGCTCCATCCAGAACTCTTGTCCCTTCTCGAGTTGGGAGAAGGCGCGTCGTTAAGGGTCAGCCAGATACCACGTGGGCCAGTTGGGAGAAGAGGACCTGCTTCTACCCATTGCTGCGGGCTGGTGCCCGTATCGTCGAATCGTGTGGTGATGCACGATTACCAGGAGTATCAGCGGTTTGGGAGTGGCCATGTCCAAGGACAGTGATTACGCATCGCGATAGGGTGTGGCCCCCCAAACAACAAATTTATCGAGAAGACTAGAATTATCCATCGTTTGAAACTACTGACCTGACGTTCAAAACAAAGTGTATAGCAAGACAAGGCCAGTGTAGTTATAAACTTTCAACCTACACGTGGACACAGTCAAGTTTTTGTTGTAAATTTTCCTATTAGGTACCTTACCTTATCCTTCCTCTACGAAATGTGGGGGGTAGGCTTTTCTTCAAGATGTTGAATATTGCAGATGAGTTACGAGTTTAGTTTTTGAATAGTTACTTGTTTTAAGAATCTTTAAAAGTTATTTTTGTGTTGATACCTGGTATGACCCTCCTTGGTTAGTTGTGTTGATCTATGTTGATCTCATGAATACTTCTTGATAAACACATGAAAATACGTCATTAACTTAAGTAAGATAATTTAATTGTTTGATTTGTTCACTATTATTTTGATGTTTGAGAGTTTTTTTTTTAGTTGTTTGTAATTGTATGACTCCTGATGCTGCTCATGTATTTTGTGTAGGAATGGTGTCGTGTACCGTGGATGACGAGCAGTTGGGATGAACGACGTCGGGATGAACCGGCTGGGAGAGGCAGAAGTTGGAGTGGGGTGTGATTCTGCAGCTCACAGTTCCGCTGGCTGTTCCTGTCTCTGCCCTGAGTTGGTGCATCTCTTCGCCGTATCCCTCCTGGCTGCTTGCTGTCCCAAGCAGTGCTAACATGTGAAATTTTGTAAAACACATTTGTCCTCCGAGAGGAAATTGTCAATAAGTGCTAGTAGAACTTAGAGTTGGTATTTATACCTAAACAACAACCACTGTAATCACTAATTTAAATTTGTAACTGGATCACATAGAAATGATAGGGACAATTGGTTTTTTTTTTTGAAGCAAACTTAAATATTCCCCAAGCATTGTTGTAAGCTTGTGGGGCACAAGCTCCTGCCGCCCGGGGTGATGTCGCGTAGCTCAAAATTATCATTAATTTATTTAATTAGTTTATTTGTTGAAAATACAATTTTAAATTCTTTTCGCTAGTTCGGGACTTGGTTTCCCTCACGCTAAGATGGGGTAACACCTTTGTTGGATTTGGGTTTGCGGGGGGGGCTGGAAGAGTGCGAGTCTTGCACGTCTTTGTCTGGGAACGCAGGCGTGACCGCGTTTCAGCCAGGCCAGCTGACACGTTGTTTGCTGCAGTTCCAGAGAAACGCGGCGCAGACTTGTTTGTCGTTTTTTTTTGAGGCCAGCTGAGAGCGCAGATTGTGCGCAGTCGCCGTGCGCAGGCGAGTGTCGCAATCTAGCGGCCGGTTTTCTGACTACGTGGGCAACCTGGCGCGGCCGACCGCGCGGCCGGCTTGTTGTAATAACTTTACGTGTTTGTAAAACACAGGAAAACTTCCCGTCAGGATGTTTTCCCCGTAGGGGTTTTGCGGCCAAGAAAATAGCTTAAAAGAGATGTAAAATGTTTTCGCGGGGCGGTAATCCTGTGGAAGGCTGTCATGCTGCCCGGCCGCGCGGCGACTTGGTAATGGTTAGGTGAGTGCTATCGGAAATGGCGCCTGAGTGATGCCGGACTCTTAGCCTTCAGTGTTTCTTCGTAGTTAACTTTAAAAATTCTCGTTTGGTGTATTATTTGCTCTTATAAATAATTTGTTCTTAGAAACTTAGTGGTTTTAACGTGTAATACGTTGAGCACTACCGTTCCCTTTTTATTTTCAAGTATAACTCGGTAATTTGTTTGCATCACGATCCTTGTCTTTTCATGTAAATGATGACGTTATAAACTTAAACTAAATAATTTCTAAAATCCGTTTCAAGGTAGTGGATGTTCTTAATAAATTTTAAAAATGAAGTTGTGGAAGAGCTAATGAAGCTTGGTATCACTGGGTGGCCTGGAGGAAATTATTACGATTATGTTAATGTGTTAGTACTACTAAGAAAATCTTATATATGGTTTATTGTTTTTCTGTCGGAATATCTATAAGGCTGGTAGCGGACATGGAAGGTGCCTCATTATTTGTCAGCTTTATTTAATTGTTATAAATAAATGTGATTGTTCTATTGTTTTTAGGTTACTCTTATTTTTTTCTCAGTATCCTGATTTTCTATTCTTGTATAAGAATACACCTACTAAGATTCAATCCTCAGTGAGATGCTCTATGGCTAGTTAATGTTTTGAGTTTCTTATGTTCAGAGCTACATTTTTGAAGAATTGAACCCCCCCTCTGAAAGTGAGACGTGACAATATATAAGCGAAATACCACTCACTGACCCACTCATCACGAGATCTCTAAAACTATACACCCGATTGACTTGAAATTTAGCATAGTTACTCATTTTGTGATGTAGACGCTCACTAAGAACGGATTCTGCGGAAATCCGATCCCAAGGGGAGTTTCGGAGGCGTAATATACCAAAATTTCCAGTTTTTGCTAGGAAATCACCATGGCAACATCTGTTGCTGTGTTGATCCTTCATTCGTCTCTATGGCAACGACTATTTAATTGTTAGTGCAGTCCTCATCACCGTTGAAATTTTGCGGGTACTTTAAATATCAAAAATTGCCCTTTTTTTCAAGTATATATATTTTACAGACTTGAAACTTCACAGTAATGTTCCTTATGTTACGCAGGATGACATTTTCCGAAAATTAGATCCCATGGGTGGTTAAAACCAGGCAACAGTGTGTACTTTGTATGCATGAGAGCAGAATTTGGCATTGTTCACGCCTTCTGCGTCTCCATGGCAACGGGCATCGCGCGGCAGTGGCGTACCCACAAGGAGGGGCATGTATAATGAGCGGCGCAAGAGTGATCTGCCTGTAGACTGCCGTAGCGAAGTACGGGTACATCAGTTGTATGTTGCGTGCACGAGTCGGGAAACCATCTGTGCTATTCATTTTCTCTCCGGTACATTATACAGCATTGTAATAAATTTTCACTGAATATTTTTTTATTTACCATTACTGTAAATGGAAGATGCGGCTTAATTTTTTTCCATTAGTATTTCCGTGCGAAGCCGGGTCGGGCAGCTAGTGTACTTATATATTTAACAAAAATACTTATTTTTCTTGGTTAAATGACGGTAAATAACGTTAAAATTGCAACTGCTACTAATGAGTGGAACTAGCTCTGCGCTTATCAAAATTTATTTCCACATTCTAATGGATATAAAACTGGTTAAGCGTATCAAAGCATAGTCACATAATAAATTATTAATTATTAGCAGGGTTTTTAAACGTTTTACTGTGCATGTTTTGCTTGTTTCAATTGAAAGTTCAATAGTTCAAAAGGTATTTTAAACAGTCAAAGAGTTAGTCCTCATTTTGTAAGTCAGGAACAGCCTTTGTTTTCTCGAAGACGTGTTGGTCTTTATTTCACTACACAGCCTGCGATATTTTATACAGGCTACGCGAACATATGACATAGGTACTTGGAATTATATTTCCATATATGACAACCATTGATAACTGTAGTGTGCATTACATTCAGCATTATATTTTTTGCAAAAACTGCAGAATCATTGCACAATTCTGTTTAATAAGTTGCACCAAAGCAAGATTGGCGCTTCAATATAAACTAAATATTTAAAGAGGTAGAAAAGATTGTTCTAATTAATTAATATTTATGCAGGATATTAAACAAACTCTAATGGTAACTGAAATTAAAATATAAGAGTACTTTATTAAATTGGAAAAAATAAAGACCACATTGTTATACATATTGATTTTAAAGAGTCAAAATAAACCGAAAAAAAAACAACGAAAGAGTTTGCCAATTTTTTTTATTTATGTTCGTAAATAATAAATTAGTAGTCGTTAACTGAAATGTTGAAAGTCACTTTTACTTTACGAGCACTTTAATGTTTTTGTCTTCATAATCCTGTTGATTGTCCTACAAATATTACCTTAAGAACAGTAACATTCAGCTCTATTAAGCTGAATTAGTTCCAAGAGCATAACCAGTTTTTAAGACAGAATATGTTTTGGGAAATATAGCAGCAGAGAAGCAACATCGTAGAAGGCAACAGCTAAATATTTTATGTACTTTGGCTAGGTAAAGAATGAAACATAATTAACATTTATCATAATGAGAAAAAATGGCAGCAAAATGTTAAACCACAACACTGTCGCAGGTTCACAAGGAAGAAGTAACCATCTTCAGTAGGTACCAGAAAGAATGGTGTGCAGATAAAACACTCCAAACCAATGATTCAACAGCTTCGTGTGATGCAGAAACAGCTATATTATATATCAAACCTGAGCGAAAATTCGTTAGATCAGTCTTTGTAATGACCACATTTATTAAGCTCATTAAAATAGTTTTCTGTCTCTGATGAACACACTGTTGAATCGACTTTTTTTTTTGTTTAGTTCTGAGGACCTCACTCTTGACGAGACATGTGTTGTGAATTTTCAAACTTCCCGCTGTCGATAGAGCTGGGTTCACAGTTTAAATAAACAACATAAGCTAGTGCCTAACAGGTCAAATACACAATTGTGCACACAACCTGTGCGAAATTGGTCGACAAATGAAATATTATCGTTAATTTCAACCAATGTAGTCTCACGATGTATCAGACATGCGTTGGTAGTGTTTGCAAATAATTTATAATTTTCAGTTTACAATTCTAACCGCGAACATTTTTAATTTTTTTTACATTAGTTGAAATTTATTATTTAAATTAGTAATAACAATTATTTATTTTTAAAGATGAAATAACATATACATAAGAACTGTATTACCTCGACCATCTCTTGATACTGTATAATTGATACATATGAACAGTTCTCAAGTCCCGCCAAAAAAGACAGCCCACTGTACTCTCATAGGGTGTGTACACGACGAATTAGAAATGAGGAAGTTTGCAAACATGGAAGTCAGATCATCTTGTGTTACAGTTACTGTTGTTTCCAGCTTGAGACGTGTGTGTTTCCCTTCCTGCTGGCGTCTGCCCGCGGAGCTGACGCAGTGCGTGCTGTCCAGCTTGAGACGCGTGGGTTTCCCTTCCTGCTGGCGTCTGCCGTGGAGCTGACGCAGTGCGTGCTGTCCAGCTTGAGACGTGTGTGTTTCCCTTCCTGCTGACGTCTGCCCGCGGAGCTGACGCAGTGCTTGCTGTCCAGCAAGAGACGTGTGAGTTTCCTTTCCTGCTGACGTCTGCCGCGGAGCTGACGCAGTGCGTGCTGTCCAGCTTGAGACGCGTGGGTTTCCCTTCCTGCTGGCGTCTGCCGTGGAGCTGACGCAGTGCGTGCTGTCCAGCTTGAGACGTGTGTGTTTCCCTTCCTGCTGGCGTCTGCCGTGGAGCTGACGCAGTGCGTGCTGTCCAGCTTGAGACGTGTGTGTTTCCCTTCCTGCTGACGTCTGCCCGCGGAGCTGACGCAGTGCTTGCTGTCCAGCAAGAGACGTGTGAGTTTCCTTTCCTGCTGACGTCTGCCGCGGAGCTGACGCAGTGCGTGCTGTCCAGCAAGAGACGTGTGTGTTTCCCTTCCTGCTGGCGTCTGCCGTGGAGCTGACGCAGTGCTTGCTGTCCAGCTTGAGGCGTGTGTTTCCCTTCCTGCTGTCCGCGGAGCTGACGCAGTGCTTGTTGGCAGGCGGGTGCTCGTCCTTCGGCCACTCGTGCTTCGGCGGCCACGGCAAGCGCTCGGACGAGGCGATGCTCGCTGCGGGGCCGCCCATGCCGCAGCAGGGCCCAGGGGAGGACGAGCAGGTGTACCTGGGCAGCGGGCGGGACGGCGGCAACGACTTCTCCCGGCAGCCGGGCCTGCGCGTGCCGCCCTTCCTGCGCCAGTGGGTACGTGCACGTGCCCGCCGGGATATCCCGGTCAGCGCCTTTCATGTAGTTAAAACAACAGGGAATTGAAAATCAATTCCCTGTTCTTTCGGTACATTTACTTATTTATTTATTTATTTATTTATTTATTCAGTTTTTGATTTGTGGATCCCATATGAACGTAAGGACTCCAGGATATAGAACAAGTCAATTAATACAAATACATACATATATACAAACATACTGTACAAACACAAAAACTAAATATTTCAGGACTCGACATCGACGGAAGAAACTTTCGTATTTATTGCGCGCTACGGCTACTTTCATTTAATACTCTCCTCTGCGCTGTGCCTTTTGTTTTCAATCAAGTTTGTTACGTAGTTAACGATTCTGTGATTTTGCATGCGTCGTAACTAGTATTTGTTTAAAAAAATTTTTCTTCTAAAGTTGAAAAATTGAGAGTAAGGCTGACATTAAAGTGATTTGTTTACTTTAGTAGATACTACTTTGCTATAAAAATTTTAACACAGATGTTTATCTTTTTAGCTTTTCATCACTAAAACTATTACTACTTGAATCACCTACTACTGCACCATTAATTAAAAAAAAAAAGACTAACTAGAACCGAAATTACCTGTAATTCTCGGTTCCGTTGAAGACTATTAACGAAATTCCCGGTTCTGATAATCGTTTACGGTTCAGGATACCCTAGTGCTGGGTCACAAAGCTCAGTTGCACGCCACAACTTTGGCTCCGTGTACAGGGGCACGCATAGGAGACCAAATTTACAACGGTCACACACAGGGAAAAATGTACGTAACAAAAACACCTCTGGAAACATGTTGCCAACAAATAGTTTCTAACATTACAAGAAAGATTTTCTAACTTTGTACACAACATGTCTAAGGTAATTTTTGCTTATATGAAATACGTTTTTGGAGATAGTAATGAGTATTCTTCACGAAAATTTGCACATAATTTTACATTTTAATTGATGTTCATTCAAGAATTTTTTTTTTTACCAAAACCATGAAAAAATTAACCGAATATTATATAATTGGACTTCATTTTATTTATTTGCGCTTGATAATGTGTGCTATTAATACTGGAACGCTATTCAGGGAACGGTTAAAAATAACTTTAACTATTGGAGGTATTGGGACAACACTGAGCATTTATTCCTGGGTAAGAATACGAACCCAGTATTAATGTGAACATATTTTTTAGTGATACAGTTGTTTTCATGTAAATGTTCAAATTTAGAAGTTCGATATATGTAATGTTACATGAATATATGTTTCATTTGCAAGAAGGAATTTAAAGTGTAAGTCCGGAGATGCTTCCATTTATCCCAAAAGCCGTTAACTTGTATACTTAAATGCCCGGGATCCCTTTTGTGTGGAACGCCACTTCAAAAATATTGTGCAAGGAACAAAATACAACATGCGTATGGCTATAGTGTGTGTCATGTTATATTTCTTTAAATTGGCAATTTTTTAAAATAATTACTAATGGTCTACATATCTTTCTGCCACTCTTACACTGTCAACAGTGTAGTTCAATGTTGTTGTCAATGTTTGAAATCAATCATCATATAAAAATCTGCAAGATAAAGTAGAGAAATGAGTAGGCTATCACTGTACTAAAATGAGAAAATTAATTCATACATGTCACATGACACAGGTTGTAGTTTTGTACCTTGCCGGTAGAACATTCCAAGTAATGATGATCCTGCGTATATACATGTTCACGGTGTTTATTTAATAATTTATTTTTAATTTTTTCGCTTTAATATACTTTAACAGATAAAAGGAAGAATGTCCATACCTATATTCAATTGAATTGCTGTCTCTTCTATTCAACCTACGTATAGACCCACATTTATTGCGTGTAGTTTTTTTTATATTTACTGTATTTGTGCGTCATTTACAGCATTCTGCAAAAGTATCTGAGTAGTATAGGAATGGGGCGCCGAGGACAGGCTTCAGGCTGAGGTGCGAGGTGCCGAGCCACATATCTGACGTCACGTCCATCTCTGACGTCACGGCGGCCATCTTGGATGGTTGCGACCTTGTCCTTTGACCTTGACCTGACCCCGACGGCCATTCTGGATCCGCCATCTTGGATCCGTCATCTTGGATCCGCCATTTTGGATGACGTAATTGTGTTCTCGAAAATTCCTGTGATGTGTTTTACGCCATATTGGGTGATGACGTCACCGTTGCAATTTTCGTTACGGCCGCCATCTTTAACTTTTTTATTTATTATCCGATTTTAATGAAATTTTTTTTAAAAAATTATAAAAAAATTAAATAATAAAATTTTGATAAAATATTTATAAAAAAACAAACATTAACAACCCGGAGTTCGGAGTCCTCGGTTCGAACCCGGTGAGGGCAAAAAAAATTAAAAATGGCGACCGATCCTTCCCCCATGGTGGGTGCTAGCAGACTGACTCCCACCACTTTTTTTCAAAGCATATATATCGTCATCTAGTATGACGTCATGTCCTCCATCTTGTCTTTGATGCCATCTTGAAAATCTTTATTTATTATCCGATTTTAATGAAAAAATTCCAAAATTCATCAAAAAATTAACGCAATTAAATTATGTTTGATTATATCGATGTACGTCCTTGGTTCAATTCCCGGCGAGAGTAAACAGTCAATCCTTCCTCCATGAAAGCTACCTAGACTGATCTACCACCACCAATACCAAGGTATATATCGTCAACTGGTATGACATCATGTCCGCCATCTTGTCTTCATCCGCTGGAGACCAAAATATTGTTTTCGTCTGCTAGAGTGTGCCGATACCATGTAGTATAATTATCTGGTAACCACACCTTTGACCTTGACCTTAAAATTTAACCTTGACCTTGAAACTTGACCTTGAACTTTGACCTTGACCTTGAACTTTGAACTAGACCTTTAACTTTTACCTTGACCTTGAACTTTGACCTTGACCTTGAACTTTGACCTTGACTTTGAACTTCGACCTTGACTTTGAACTTTGACCTTGACCTTGAACTTTGACCTTGACCTTGAACTTTGACCTTGACCTTGAAATTTGACCTTGACCTTGAACTTTGACCTTGACCTTGAACTTTGACCTGGACCTTGAAATTTGACCTTGACCTTGAAATTTGACCTTGACCTTGAAATTTGACCTTGACCTTTGTAATTTGACTTTGTCCTTGAAATTTGACTTTGTTCTTGTCGACCATCATGGATGCGACATTTTATGTTCAGTACATGCTACCAGGAGCTACCACCTGCTGGAGTACACCATATTGTGTGTGTACTGGTATTATAGAGTACATTTCCATCTAAATAATTTTATTCTAACCCGCTACAGTGCAGTAATCATTTATTATGGAGGTGCCCCCCCCCGCCATCTTGAAATTCCGCCGCCATCTTGAAATCATGTAATAATGTAGCTAGAAAAGCGGAAAAAAATCCAAAATTCATTAAATAAATTAGTAATCCATATAATGATTTATTTGATCGACTTAGGTCCTTGGTTCGATCCCTGGCCGATATAAAACAACTTTAATTTAAAAAATACTAAAAAAGTGTTAGGTTTGAGAAAATAAAAACACTACAAGTTCTTTTAAAAAAATTTTATTACATAAATTCAATACACTACTACAAGTACAAAAAAAACACTGACAAATTACCAAAGCCTTTTGGATTCCTCGATTCAAACAGTCATCTTATTGTACGGACTAAGCCTTTTACATGACTTTAAATGTCTATCCGATCCGTTCATCACTGCAGCCAGAGACGGAACGAAGTTCATAGTACCTATATAGTCTCATTAGCCGGTACAACACATGAGTCAAATCAATAACCATGTTCATTATACTTCTCGGAGCATTTTTTATAATGACGATGTAAGCTACCGAGACGTGAAATTAGTTTATTGCACTTATTGCACTGAAATTGTATTCTTTGAACATTATTAGAACAACCGCTTCTTTCATGTCTGCGAGCATTTGAGGTGATAGTAAATGATGCACCACAGTATTTGCACTGATGCGAAGTACGCTCTTCATTAATTGAAGTATTCAATGCTGATGAAACGTCAGCTGATGGTGGAACAGCACATATCGAAGTCTCCTCCAGTGTTGTCAGAGGCGTTGCCAACGGGATCTGGTCCAATATCGTTGGCGCCGACGTCATGGTTCCCGTAGTCGATGGTACATCCTCCATCGAGTACGACGTTAAAGTCGGTAAAGATGCCATCGAAGTCTCAAGAACAGGCAATTACACGACTTATGCACCAGAAGAAACAAACTAGGTGATCCGTACACCGTCGACGGCAGTAACAAACTGAGCGTCCTGCTGTCTAGGACTCGTTTATATACATTAACCGGTTTGAATAATACGCTAGTCAAATCAAGAACAATTTACTAAAATACTAGAGTCAAAACAACATTTAAAAAATAGAAGCACCATCAACAAAAAAGGATGCTTATTTGGAAGCACCATCAAAAAAGAAAAAAACAATAGGAAGCACCGACTACGAAAAGGCAGCACATTTGGAAGCACCGACAACGAAAAGGCAGCACATTTGGAAGCACCGACAACGAAATGGCAGCACATTTGGCAGCACCGACAACGAAAAGGCAGCGCATGTGGAAGCACCGACAACGAAAAGGCAGCACATTTGGCAGCACCGTCAACGAAAAGGCAGCACATTTGGAAGCACCGACAAAGAAAGGGCAGCACATTTGGCAGCACCGTCAACGAAAAGGCAGCACATTTGGAAGCACCGACTACGAAAAGGCAGCACATTTGGAAGCACCGACAACGAAAAGGCAGCACATTTGGAAGCACCGACAACGAAATGGCAGCACATTTGGAAGCACCGACTACGAAAAGACAGCACATTTGGAAGCACCGACAACGAAAAGGCAGCACATTTGGAAGCACCGACTACGAAAAGGCAGCACATTTGGAAGCACCGACAACGAAAAGGCAGCACATTTGGCAGCACCGACAACGAAAAGGCAGCACATTTGGAAGCACCGACTACGAAATGGCAGCACATTTGGAAGCACCGACTACGAAAAGGCAGCACATTTGGAAGCACCGTCAACGAAAAGGCAGCACATGTGGAAGCACCATCATCGAAAAGGCAGCACATTTGGAAGCTCCATCAACAACAAAAAAAAGGCAAAAAGGAAGCACAAGTTACGAGATCTAAGTCTTAGTTAGAAATCAGAATACAAGAAATAAAAAACATTAAATTCTTATAATTTAAATTATTTATTTTATTGCTTTACATTATACAAATGCAAGTAAAACAAGCCATTATTGTATGTAGCCAGCATTCCTCAGTTCCTTGAGTATGAAGGATATTTCTTTGATGCACGAATAGTTTCCTGCACAAAGCGAACCATGTAGAAGTCTTAGCCGGTCAACCAATATGTTAGGATCTTTCCATGTGGTATAATCATTCTCTTCTACCACCATCTTCCTTGCACGTTTATAATAAATATTATTATCTCTGGCGTCTATCGTTTTACCACCAACCTCAGGGTAACTTTCATGTTTGAGACGGTGATCATCACAAGCTTGATCAGATTTATTTAATATATCACGTCGTTTCCACCGTTTCGGTATCAGGACACCACCACCACATTCTTCGATCTTGGCAGCTTTAGGTGCTTCATCATAGTCTATGTCTTTGTCAACAGTCTCAGAGTCACTGTAACAATCACCGTAGAAGGAATCGTCTTCACCCAATTTACCGTAATAATTCGATGTTGATGATGTTGAAGTGTCTTCATCGTCTTCATGCTTCCTTTTTAGGAATCCATCATTTTTACAAAGTAGGAAAGATCTACTTGAATTCGGCTGGAACATATTCTCACTTTTCACGTTAAGGATTCTTCCATTGTCTTCATTCTTCCGTAAATCATCAACCTCCTTCAATTTAAGTTCTTTGTCGAGATCGGAAGAGCCATGAAAATTATTGTCGTAATGCAGATCACTCTTCCTTAGGCTAGTAGATTCATCGTTGTCCTCTAGCTTGTACGCAGGCTTGGCGCTACAAGTTCTGCCATGTCCTTTTAGGCTCTCTCTCCGCGTAAACGACTTGCTACATCGAACACAACTTATCATATTGCGCAGTGGATTTTTAACACAGTCATTTTTCTCGTGTTGTATTTTATTCTTTCTCAAGATAAACTATTTACTGCAAAACTTACACCTATGTTCTTTCGATACAGCGTCAGATCCCAAATCGGAATTCATATTAGTTACTGAGACTAATACCAGATACCAATTGAGTGTTTTAAATTAGATCCAACACTTAAATAGAAATTTTTTCATATTTCATCAGCGAGAATTAATATATCTCATGCAAAAGTACTTTATGCATGTAGTTCTGCTTTTCAACAACAGATGTCGCCACATGTTGCTTGCAGGTAAATAATATTTAGTTCTTTTATGCGGGATGCGGGATGCTCACTAACGATCGCAAAAGAAGGATGTCTTCGCTAGTCTCCAAAGAAAAGGAAGTTCGTCTTGCATGTTAGTGCTCCACAGATGTCTCATGGCGTAATATTAATTTGACTGAGTAATGATATTTTTTAATTCCACCTGATAAAAATATTCCAAGTTTTTATTTAGTAGCAGAAATTATCGAATTAAATGTAATTCCAAATAAAATGACATGTCTCATTAGACAAAAAAAATCCACGCAGAGAGCGGTTTACCAGAATAGTCAGAAACACTTGAAGAAACCACAGGAATGATTGCAAGAACCCGGGAAAAACCATCAAAATATTGACAAGAATAATCAGGAGCACACGGAGAAAACCATCATAATATTGGCAAGAATAATCAGGAGCACACGGAGAAAACCATCATAATATTGACCAGATTAATCAGAAGTACTCGGAGAAAACCACCACATGTTTTCTTTGATATCATAAAATTACAGGAAAAATATTTAAAAATAAAAATAAATTAATAAAAAAATAAAAAATAAATAAAAAAATGCATAAATTTCTGGCTTGTACAAGAACTCTATCTTTGCTCAACAATGATAAGTTTACAAGCTAGCAGAAACTTATGCATTTTTTATTTATTTTTTATTTTTTTATTAATTTATTTTTATTTTTAAATATTTTTTCCTGTAATTTTATGATATCAAAGAAAACATGTGGTGGTTTTCTCCGAGTACTTATTATTAATCTGGTCAATATTATGATGGTTTTCTCCGTGTGCTCCTGATTATTCTTGCCAATATTATGATGGTTTTCTCTGTGTGCTCCTGATTATTCTTGTCAATATTTTGATGGTTTTTCCCGTGTTCTTGCAATCATTCCTGTGGTTTCTTCAAGTGTTTCTGACTATTCTGAGAAACCGCTCTCTGCGTGGATTTTTTTGTCTAATGAGACATGTCATTTTATTTGGAATTACATTTAATTCGATAATTTCTGCTACTAAATAAAATCTTGGAATATTTTTATCAGGTGGAATTAAAAAATATCATTACTCAGTCAAATTAATATTACGCCATGAGACATCTGTGGAGCACCAACATGCAAGACGAACTTCCTTTTCCTTGGAGTCTAGCGAAGCCATCCTTCTTTTGCGATCGTTAGTGAGCATCCCGCATCCCGCATAAAAGAACTAAATATTATTTACCTGCAAGCAACATGTGGCGACATCTGTTGTTGAAAAGCAGAACTACATGCATAAAGTACTTTTGCATGAGATATATTAATTCTCGCTGATGAAATATGAAAAAATTTCTATTTAAGTGTTGGATCTAATTTAAAACACTCAATTGGTATCTGGTATTAGTCTCAGTAACTAATATGAATTCCGATTTGGGATCTGACGCTGTATCGAAAGAACATAGGTGTAAGTTTTGCAGTAAATAGTTTATCTTGAGAAAGAATAAAAGACAACACGAGAAAAATGACTGTGTTAAAAATCCACTGCGCAATATGATAAGTTGTGTTCGATGTAGCAAGTCGTTTACGCGGAGAGAGTGCCTAAAAAGACATGGCAGAACTTGTAGCGCCAAGCCTGCGTACAAGCTAGAGGACAACGATGAATCTACTAGCCTAAGGAAGAGTGATCTGCATTACGACAATAATTTTCATGGCTCTTCCGATCTCGACAAAGAACTTAAATTGAAGGAGGTTGATGATTTACGGAAGAATGAAGACAATGGAAGAATCCTTAACGTGAAAAGTGAGAATATGTTCCAGCCGAATTCAAGTAGATCTTTCCTACTTTGTAAAAATGATGGATTCCTAAAAAGGAAGCATGAAGACGATGAAGACACTTTAACATCATCAACATCGAATTATTACGGTAAATTGGGTGAAGACGATTCCTTCTACGGTGATTGTTACAGTGACTCTGAGACTGTTGACAAAGACATAGACTATGATGAAGCACTTAAAGCTGCCAAGATCGAAGAATGTGGTGGTGGTGTCCTGAGACCGAAACGGTGGAAACGACGTGATATATTAAATAAATCTGATCAAGCTTGTGATGATCACCGTCTCAAACATGAAAGTTACCCTGAGGTTGGTGGTAAAACGATAGACGCCAGAGATAATAATATTTATTATAAACGTGCAAGGAAGATGGTGGTAGAAGAGAATGATTATACCACATGGGAAGATCCTAACATATTGGTTGACCGGCTAAGACTTCTACATGGTTCGCTTTGTGCAGGAAACTATTCGTGCATCAACGAAATATCCTTCATACTCAAGGAACTGAGGAATGCTGGCTACATACAATAATGGCTTGTTTTACTTGCATTTGTATAATGTAAAGCAATAAAATAAATAATTTAAATTATAAGAATTTAATGTTTTTTATTTCTTGTATTCTGATTTCTAACTAAGACTTAGATCTCGTAACTTGTGCTTCCTTTTTACCTTTTTTTTGTTGTTGATGGAGCTTCCAAATGTGCTGCCTTTTCGATGATGGTGCTTCCACATGTGCTGCCTTTTCGTTGTCGGTGCTTCCAAATGTGCTGCCTTTTCGTAGTCGGTGCTTCCAAATGTGCTGCCATTTCGTAGTCGGTGCTTCCAAATGTGCTGCCTTTTCGTTGTCGGTGCTGCCAAATGTGCTGCCTTTTCGTTGTCGGTGCTTCCAAATGTGCTGCCTTTTCGTAGTCGGTGCTTCCAAATGTGCTGCCTTTTCGTTGTCGGTGCTTCCAAATGTGCTGTCTTTTCGTAGTCGGTGCTTCCAAATGTGCTGCCATTTCGTTGTCGGTGCTTCCAAATGTGCTGCCTTTTCGTTGTCGGTGCTTCCAAATGTGCTGCCTTTTCGTAGTCGGTGCTTCCAAATGTGCTGCCTTTTCGTTGACGGTGCTGCCAAATGTGCTGCCTTTTCTTTGTAGGTGCTTCCAAATGTGCTGCCTTTTCGTTGACGGTGCTGCCAAATGTGCTGCCTTTTCGTTGTCGGTGCTTCCACATGCGCTGCCTTTTCGTTGTCGGTGCTGCCAAATGTGCTGCAATTTCGTTGTCGGTGCTTCCAAATGTGCTGCCTTTTCGTTGTCGGTGCTTCCAAATGTGCTGCCTTTTCGTAGTCGGTGCTTCCTATTGTTTTTTTATTTTTTGATGGTGCTTCCAAATAAGCATCCTTTTTTTGTTGATGGTGCTTCTATTTTTTAAATGTTGTTTTGACTCTAGTATTTTAGTAAATTGTTCTTGATTTGACTAGCGTATTATTCAAACCGGTTAATGTATATAAACGAGTCCTAGACAGCAGGACGCTCAGTTTGTTACTGCCGTCGACGGTGTACGGATCACCTAGTTTGTTTCTTCTGGTGCATAAGTCGTGTAATTGCCTGTTCTTGAGACTTCGATGGCATCTTTACCGACTTTAACGTCGTACTCGATGGAGGATGTACCATCGACTACGGGAACCATGACGTCGGCGCCGACGATGTTGGACCAGATCCCGTTGGCAACGCCTCTTACAACACTGGAGGAGACTTCGATATGTGCTGTTCCACCATCAGCTGACGTTTCATCAGCATTGAATACTTCAATTAATGAAGAGCGTACTTCGCATCAGTGCAAATACTGTGGTGCATCATTTACTATCACTTCAAATGCTCGCAGACATGAAAGAAGCGGTTGTTCTAATAATGTTCAAAGAATACAATTTCAGTGCAATAAGTGCAATAAACTAATTTCACGTCTCGGTAGCTTACATCGTCATTATAAAAAATGCTCCGAGAAGTATAATGAACATGGTTATTGATTTGACTCATGTGTTGTACCGGCTAATGAGACTATATAGGTACTATGAACTTCGTTCCGTCTCTGGCTGCAGTGATGAACGGATCGGATAGACATTTAAAGTCATGTAAAAGGCTTAGTCCGTACAATAAGAAGACTGTTTGAATCGAGGAATCCAAAAGGCTTTGGTAATTTGTCAGTGTTTTTTTGTACTTGTAGTAGTGTATTGAATTTATGTAATAAAATTTTTTTAAAAGAACTTGTAGTGTTTTTATTTTCTCAAACCTAACACTTTTTTAGTATTTTTTAAATTAAAGTTGTTTTATATCGGCCAGGGATCGAACCAAGGACCTAAGTCGATCAAATAAATCATTATATGGATTACTAATTTATTTAATGAATTTTGGATTTTTTTCCGCTTTTCTAGCTACATTATTACATGATTTCAAGATGGCGGCCGAATTTCAAGATGGCGGGGGGGCACCTCCATAATAAATGATTACTGCACTGTAGCGGGTTAGAATAAAATTATCCAGATGGAAATGTACTCTATAATACCAGTACACACACAATATGGTGTACTTCAGCAGGTGGTAGCTCCTGGTAGCATGTACTGAACATAAAATGTCGGATCCATGATGGTCGACAAGAACAAAGTCAAATTTCAAGGACAAAGTCAAATTACAAAGGTCAAGGTCAAATTTCAAGGTCAAGGTCAAATTTCAAGGTCAAGGTCAAAGTTCAAGGTCAAGGTCAAATTTCAAGGTCAAGGTCAAATTTCAAGGTCAAGGTCAAAGTTCAAGGTCAAGGTCAAAGTTCAAGGTCAAGGTCAAAGTCCAAGGTCAAATTTCAAGGTCAAGGTTAAATTTCAAGGTCAAGGTCAAAGTTCAAAGTCAAGATCAAAGTTCAAGGTCAAGGTCAAAGTTCAAGGTCAAGGTCAAAGTTCAAGGTCAAATTTCAAGGTCAAGTTTCAAGGTCAAGGTTAAATTTCAAGGTCAAGGTCAAATTTAAAGGTCAAGGTCAAATTTCAAGGTTAAGGTCAAAGGTGTGGTGACCAGATAATTATACTACATGGTATCGGCACACTCTAGCAGACGAAAACAAGATGGTGGTCTCCAGCGGATGAAGACAAGATGGCGGACATGATGTCATACCAGTTGACGATATATACCTTGGTATTGGTGGTGGTAGATCAGTCTAGGTAGCTTTCATGGAGGAAGGATTGACTGTTTACTCTCGCCGGGAATCGAACCAAGGACGTACATCGATATAATCAAACATAATTTAATTGCGTTAATTTTTTGATGAATTTTGGAATTTTTTTCATTAAAATCGGATAATAAATAAAGATTTTCAAGATGGCATCAAAGACAAGATGGTGGACATGACGTCATACTAGATGACGATATATATGCTTTGAAAAAAATTGGTGGGAGTCAGTCTGCTAGCACCCACCACGGGGGAAGGATCGGTCGCCATTTTTAATTTTTTTTTGCCCTCACCGTGTTCGAACCGAGGACTCCGAACTCCGGGTTGTTAATGTTTGTTTTTTATAAATATTTTATTAAAATTTTATTATTTAATTTTTTTTATAATTTTTAAAAAAAATTTCATTAAAATCGGATAATAAATAAAAAAGTAAAAGATGGCGGCCGTAACGAAAATTGCAACGGTGACGTCATCACTCAATATGGCGTAAAACACAACACAGGAATTTTCGAGAACACACAATTACGTCATCCAAAATGGCGGATCCAAGATGGCGGATCCAAGATGGCGGATCCAGAATGGCCGTCGGGGTCAGGTCAAGGTCAAAGGACAAGGTCGCAACCATCCAAGATGGCCGCCGTGACGTCAGAGATGGACGTGACGTCAGAGATGTGGCTCGGCACCTCGCACCTCAGCCTGAAGCCTGTCCTCGGCGCCCCATTCCTATACTACTTATCTGCCTCATCCCAAATATTTTTATTGCCTTTTTTGTTAGTGATATTTTTAAGACCACTTCCTACATATTTTTGTGTACTCTTATTTAATGATGCCTAGTTGTCAACTGTTAAATTCTTACTTTAACTTGAATGAAAATTCGATGAACTACTTAACTATTTTTTAAGGCTTTAGTTTGAAAGCAACGAATGCTCTACAAGTAAACACAGGAATGAGTTTCTTTTTGAAGCAAAAAATGTAGTAAAGCATATTTTTCCCCAACAAACTCTTTTCTTTACACAATTTGCATATAACCAGCAGCAAGTATCTGGTGGCCACGATCAATATTAAATATGTAATAAGTTCAGAACAGAAATAGTAATGACCTGTTGGAGTATCACAACACCCCCCCCCCTCTCAAATATTGTTTTAACGCGTTGATTTTGAAAACATCTGAAAGAAAACGTATGAGAAGATTTTTGTAATTATCATAGCACACACCATAAAAGTGTGCAATATAAACTAAACTGTTTTTAATTGTCACTGTACCTGTGAAAATTATGGTTATTATTGACTTGTTATGATTTGTATATATATTTTACCTGTTGAATAAAAAATGGTTTTGATAACCATAAATGAACCAGAACAGCAAAAAATTTCTGCTACCAAATTTTAGAAGCCTCTTTTTGGATTGACAGTGTTTTTAACGCTGATCTAAATAATAACTTTCATTATAGGAAAAAAAACAACATAATTTTAACTTTTTGTGTTTGGATGTAAAACTAGTATATTAAAGCTCGATGTATTGTATTTTAAGATTGATCTTTCAAAAATATTATAATGTATATAAAGCGGCACACCTGTGACTTAAATGCCTTCGCATTGTGGCGTGTGTCTGCAATTATAATTTCCGGTGTGCAGCTTCTGAAACTCACGCAATAATTTTCAGTAAAGAGTCTTGAGCCATGATGAGAGAGTTCACCATAATTTTTAAAGGACATGACCTCGACCAGAAAGCACAGCAGCAGCAGTTGACGAGAACTGTTCTCATGTTGCAGCTGGAGTCCTACCGACGCAGCTCGGGGATCGAGGAGAGGAAGTGAGAGCGCAGAGGTCCAGAACATCTCACCCATCCACCTTCTCTGATCTCCTCGTCTGAGCTGTTTGTGTGTCACTTCTTCTGTTAAATAAATACGTTTCCATGACTCTGTGACTACTCTCATTCAACATATTTATGAACATTTTTTTACAAGCTACAGTGAAATCTTACAACTACAACACAATTCTTGCAACTGTTGACGTAATAACACAATTAATTAATTCTGTCAGTTTTTTACAGCTCGTATTCATGTTTTTAACTGTCCATACAAAAAAATATTTTCATCCCAAGAACAAAATTCTGGGATATTTTCCATTAAAATTATTACAGTCAAACTTTTCAGAATAAAATTTTTTTACCACCAATAATAAATGTATTTTATTATACTTACCAAACGAACCATTTGCTAATAATTAAAAAAGTTAATAAAACTTCATTTATGAAAAAAGAATTTACCCTTGAACAGTTCAGGAAATTAAAATGCATAATATTCAACCGTTAAATAAGAATAACAGTTATCAAAATGTTATTATAAAGAAGCAACAGGTAATAACAAAAGTAATTAAAACACAACCAATAAACGTTTCAAATAATTACTTAAACTACCAAGTAATATTAATTATTCACGTGTTTAAAATTCCTTAATGTTTTGTGTGAATATTTAATGTGCTTCAACAGGTTTTAAAAAAAAATTAATAGCAATAATACAAAAACAACATACTAGTATAAATATCTGAGAAAATATTTTTTATTCCACACAAAATTACTATGACTGTCTCAACTCTTATTGTTAAGGTTAGTACAAACATTTGTGTGGATACTCTCAAAACATTTACTACCGACGTATTTGTGTAGTATCTATTTTTCAAACACGTACTTGGTACAAGTAAGAAAAAAACCCTTCTACGACGTCATATCTCCACATGTTTATTAGATAATTATGTTAGACTGAATAAATGCTAGTTTATAATTAGTTAGATTTAATAAAATATAATTTTGAAATTTTAAAATATATTATGAATAAAAATCATTTTAATACAATGGATTTCCGAAATGTGAATATATGCATCCTAAATGTGAATATACGCATCCCATTTTCAACAACTCAAAAACTTACCAAAACCGCAATTACTGTCCAAACCTGCATACTTACCCACACACACATATTTATTTTGCCTACAGTATATTGTTATTATTACTTGTAACTTGACTCTGTAAAACAATTGCGCAAATACCAAAATAAAATTAAAAAAAATTTGAAAATTCAAATGTTACAGATACATACTTTCACTACAAATATAAAACTTATTTGACAAATAAGATTTAAAAAAAAAGTTATATTACTTTCATAGCTAGCAGTATTAAGTTATTTCATGTATCATATAAAACAATGGTGACTGTTTATTCCCAGTCTTTGTAGTTAAATGTGCCTGAAATTTGTTCTTGTGTTTTTGGAACAAAATTGTACTATGTAAACGTAAGTCTGAATTTAAAAATAACGTAACTTTTGTATTTGTTTATACATTTATTAATTATAAAATTAAGGTTTTAAAGATACCTGAAGACTTAATACATACTTTTCGTTAATGATGGAAAAAGGTTGTATTTTGTTCATTTATTACATTAATTTGTACAGTCAATTTATATTTATTATATGTTTGAAAATATTACTTTTTTTAAAGATAAAGTTGACATTTACTTAAACTCCAATTAGCATTAATTCCAAGTTAATTTTTGTATTTTACAAAAATTAAAATGAAATTGGCTGACAAAATAAGCTCAAAACTTACATAATACTAAAACATGTTAAGTCAAACCAATTATTGTCAAACACCAGATATGTTAAAACCATAATATTTAGAATTTTGCTCTTAATTAATTTTAGAATACTGTGTGTTAATATTATTTTATAATTATATACAAGAAAAATAAAGTTTTTAAGTGTAAGTTTATAAGTGTCATAAGGGGACAAAGAAAATGGTTATTTTTCATTTAGTAATAACAAAATATAAACTCATTAAGTTAAAATATAAATCCAAGTTACCTGGTTTGAAAAATGGGTAAAGTTATTCAATAAACAATAACTTCAATAACAATAATACACACTATTAGGTGGGATGAAATAATTTATTCTAAGGTTCACATTTATACAAACAAGAGGTAGCTTTCAGCAATAAATAGACTAATAGAAAATTCACTTAATCATTTTCACTTCATTAAATAAGTTACGGTACAGTCTTCTTTGTGAGGAGTGATAGTTAAAATTAAATAACAACGGTTCTTCTTAGTTTGGGTCTAGTTCAAATTCATTGAAGCACGCTTCTGAAAAAAAAAAAAAAAAGAAACAAATTTTATTTTCACATAGTTTTATAAAAAACATAATTCTTGACGTTAGACACAAAAATTTGTAAAGGCGTACGTATTCTATACAAAACATTACTTTCAGTCATTAACTAAAATAAAGTATATATTTTTTTGAAATATTTTTAAAAATGTTATTGCAAATCAATTATTTTATTAGAACTAAAATAATTTAAAATATGCTACATTTATGACAACTTTTACTGTGATCAGGCTGCTATAAGTGGCTATCAATTGTTCTTTCATCTTATCTTTCTTATTGTGTCGTAATTGCTTGCTTTTGTGATTTTGTTTGCATATCCAGTTTAATGTTAGCTTCATATTATTATAAGCTCATTTCTTTAATAACACTTTCCTAACTAAATTAACTAAGGAAAAATAAAATTTGGAACTGTGGAGGATAAAGTGTTGACTATATCTATGTGTTTATGTACATTTCTAGAAAATATAATAATAAATATATGAAACAGATGAAACATTATAATAAAAATATAAATTATAATTAATATTTTTAACAAATTTTTACTAAACTAGTATAAAATATAAAATAAACTTAATATGGATTGTGAATGTTTTTACTATATATTGTATCACTTGGACACACTATTAACAAAATTTTAAAAAATTGTGTGCCAGTACGAGTGTTAGAAGCGTAGGTACGGGTACGAGCTTAGTAAAAATCAAATTTTAATTTGGCATTCAAATAATTAATAGAAATAGAAAAATAAAAGGACTGGAGTATCAATATGAATACGATTGGATAAGTGTAAATTAAATAAAATTAAAAATAAAGTAATAAAACCTCAGTATTAAATATTTATATAAAACGTGTAGGTTTAATATTAAACGTTTAATTGTGTTGAAATAATAGTAACAAATTTTTATTAATATTGAAAATCAATAACTACGCGGAATATTTAATCTTATTTACGTATTATAAATTTAATAAAAATAAATTAAAAAATAGTAAATTATAAAGTAAAAAATTATACATACGCCAACACAGCATCGCTTACATAAATAAATCTGAAAATAAACTTGAACAAGTTTATAAATACGATTTTATCACTAATAATACAATTAAATAAATGATTTTAATGCAATTTCAACCACTAAAATAAAATATTTAAAAGCACATAGCCTACATAATATTTTTGTCTGTTTCCTTTTTTATGTAACCTTTTTTTTATTCTGTGAAAATTTCGTTGCATGGTAAACGCGCATCGTAAAAATTCACTCATAACGTGTTTAAAGAAGTTAGTATAACATAAAAAATAATTTTATTTCCAAAAACCTTTTCCAAACAAACATATTCAATAATTTTTCTACTAGAGAAGGCACGAGGAACCACAAATAAATTGTTTACTGGCATCAAGATAACACCACTTTTCACTTAAATCCCAGAACGAATTAAGTGAAACGAAAACATTTTAATTAGAATGAAAAATTTAACAAACTTAATAACTCCATATGTTTCTATTAAAATATTCAAGGTAGTTATTTAATACCATTCTTTGGACATACGGCATTGCAGTGCAATAGCTTATGTCCAGAGAAATGTTTTAAAACAGAATTCCCTATTGCAAGATTTATTTAAAGAACGTATTCAAGGAATTGTTACTCAAATGCTTTAGAGTAGATTCATTACACCTTCTTTGGCTTCAAATTATATATGTATTCCTTAATATGTTTAGTGCTAAAAAACTTTTATTTAAAAACTATCGTATGAAATTACTTGTACTGTTAATGCAGTAATATCTATATACATTAACAATAAAAGTAATTTCATATGATAGTTTTTAAATAAAAGTTTTTTAGCACTAAACAACTTAAGGAATTTTTCTATTTAAATTACATAACTTGAAAATAATAAAAGAGCCAAAATAGCACTTTGTGGTAACATTGTAAATGTTGCTGAGGCGTGTGCCCCGCCCCGCGTGAGTTTAACTTTGTTTTGCTATAATTCTGTTACTGTCATTTAGGACGTATTTCTGTCTTTAGCTCTAGTTGCCCTTTAGTTGTTTTGCCCACTGAGCAGTAGTTTGTGTTTAGTCTGTTTTCATTATACTTGTTTTGGGTAATATAATTTGCACAGAGACGTGGGGGCAAATATTTATTACACTCGTACCACGCGTTAGAGACTTTGGCTGGGTTGCAGTACCTGAGTGAGCACAAGTGACAGTTGGCAATGGAAGAGTTGGTAGCAAGTGTCGTGTGACGCGTAGCGCGAGTGCGCTGCTGGCGGCTGTGACGTCACTGACTGACACCGAGACGAGTGTGTGGGTCGACGCGCGGCAGTTGCGATGCGCGACGGGAGTGAATGCCCGGGAGCAGGGAGCGAGTTACCGGACAGCGAGTGTGGTCGCTGAAGCAGTCGTGTGCGAGGCGCACGCGACCCAGACGGCTGCAAGCACACCCAACGGGGCCTGAGCTGGGGCCTTTCGACAACTGCAAACTACGAGACATTCAAGTAAGGTCGTCGCCATTTGCCCACCCCTAGACTCGTCTTTAACGCACTCCCATGCTATATTACGAGTCGCCGAGATTTTTGAAAAACTCGTCTGTGCTGATTGAGCGCCGCCTCTGAAAGATTCAGTCCCCAAACTTTGATAGTTTAAATGATTTAGTGATATTTCTACATTTACTTTAACGTTTGCGGAGTTGATTAGCTGCAAGATTAGCTTTCACGAACAACGTAATTAAGAGAACTTATAATGGTAAAGACTGGAAGTTTTGTTTAAATCATTTCCCCACTTCAGATTTTTTCGTTAATAAAGAGCTCAACCCATTTAACACCGTGTGCTGTGCATGCTTCGTGACGTCACTACTTGTAACCTGCGCACCTTTCCAACTGCGAAAAGCTGTGGAGAAATCCCTACGCTATGTCACCCAAAAAGTAAACTTGCAATAGACAATCAAAGGCCTTTCAGACTTTGCATTTCCGTAAAAAATATTGGTACGAGTGCAACCCACGGACTTGGACTATATTTGAACGTACTGTAATATCTTTTTTTTTGTTACTGTTTTAAATTATTTTGTATTCAGACGTGTAAGATCAGGCGTGTAAAACCGTTGCTTTTTATGAAGTCAAGCTTTTTGTTTGAAAATAAATGTATCGCAGTCGGAATCCAAGAACAAGTCATTGTAAGTTGTTTGTACATCCTGTAGGGCCTAACGTTGCGCAAATTATTCTCTTAATATTCTCCGCTAATTGTTTTACTCTGCTTGTTTGCGTGGGTTTAGACAGCGCGTTTGATTGGTCGATGTTTTGTGAGATTACAGCTGGTTGACATCCAGTATTTAAGTTGAGGTCCACCCTGTGGGGTGGTTTAAAGCCATTTTAATGATTTATTCTAAATTTTGTGAATTTTTATTTGGTTGGACAACGGCAACATGACAATAAAAATATTTCTTAGGCAATGTTTATCTTCATGTAGATAACCTAATTCTTATTTTTTAAAATACCTAAATATTTATGTTGTTTGATAAAAATTGGAATATTTTTATGTGAAATTAAACGGCTTTACAGTTTAGTTACTAATAAAAATGAAATAAAAGTTACTAAATATATATTTAAAAATCGCATACTTATTCCGCAAAATTGCACTTCCCATACAAAATAAAGACTTTTAACGGATTAAAATAACATATCTACATTTAGATTTTATTAATATTTCTTGGTTTATATGTCGTGTGAAATTATGTCGGGGAAGGTAGCAGTATAGTATTTCCCTGAAACTATTCTGGGAAATCTAGAGAATCAGCAATCCAGATCGCCGAACCGGAACCGGAAAGCACGTCCTGAGATTTGAGTAGCAACACCTCACTCCACCCAACATTTAGTCGTAACAACTAATTATTGATTATAACTGAACATTTGGTTACAATTAATGCATGTTAGAAGTTAATAGAAATTGGCTCGATAAACATTTTTGCTTTGTGAAAGAAAGAAATGTCGTTGATAAAATTAATTTTTTAGTGACTACATACGTGAAATGTTTTATGGTTTATTTAGCCACAGACTAAAAAAAAATCTGTAAACGTGTTTTCTGTCTCTTAATAGAGACAAATAGTAAATTTCTGATATTAAGGCTAAGCCTTACCAGAAAAAATGTTTTTTTTTTGTTACATACTAATGATGGACTATTTAATTCAAAACAGAGTTTTGAAAGCTATTTAGTAACTAACAGTAAGACGCAATTAATCAAATAAGTTAATTTTTATTACGAATTCATGCCTGACGATCCATACATAGCCGTTAATGTAGAACGTTTATTGAACGAGACCAAATGCAATGCTTATACTGTGAAATGTTACATATCAATTTACTTAGAGAAAAACACGAAAATTATATAACTCTAAATGGCAGGAGTGGGAAAGCCTGAAAATTAAGTACTTCAGATAAATTTAACGTCTAAAATGACGTCTTCTCACTAGCGAGGTCGTGGGAGACGGGGAATAGTGGTGATTTCAACTAAACACAGTCCAACCGGATTTTAACTGCACATGAGTAAGTGTAATAATTGTCACAAGAAACTTAAGATTCATTAACTCCGAGTCAGACGCATTAATAATCCGGATTCATGTTTTCTTTTTTTTCTATTGTTTTTGTAGTCAAAACATGTTTATGTGCTTTGAGGGGTAAGTTTTAGTGTG
Source organism: Bacillus rossius redtenbacheri (assembly GCF_032445375.1). Classification (NCBI taxonomy): domain Eukaryota; kingdom Metazoa; phylum Arthropoda; class Insecta; order Phasmatodea; family Bacillidae; genus Bacillus; species Bacillus rossius. Next base: position 12,301,180 of record NC_086336.1, on the reverse strand, counting down.
CAAAGAAATACACGCGCACCTTGTAATCGAAATTTTGTCATGACGAAGTCTAGTGCACATAAGCATTTCGTAAAATGTGTTCAAAAGCAAGATATACAACGTTGCAAGCGGTGTAAACCATTTGTGCTCATTAATATTCGTAATCTATACTAATATTATAAAGCTGAAGTGTTTGTTTGTTTGTTTGAACGCGCTAATCTCAGGAACCACTGGTCCGATTTGAAAAATTCTTTCAGTGTTGGATGGTAGATTTATCGAGGAAGGCTATAGGCTATATTATATTATCAATAACATAAGGGATCCTTACTAAAAGTCCAATTTAGAATCAAATGCGTTGAAGGGGGTTAGATACAACATGCAGTACACGTACTAAGTGTGTGTTGACAATGCCGCAGGCGCTAGAAGTTTATTAAGCGAAATACCACTCACTGACTCACTCATCACGAGATATCTAAAACTATACACCCGATTGACTTGAAATTTAGCACAGTTACTCATTTTGTGATGTAGACGCTCACTAAGAACGGATTCTGCGGAAATCCGATCCCAAGGGGAGTTTCGGGGCGTAATGTATCAAAATTTACAGTTTTTGGTAGGAAATCACCATGGCAACGGCTGTTGCTTTGTTGATGCTTCATTCGTCTCTATGGCAACGACTATTTCATTGTTAGTGCTGTCCTCATCACCGTTGAAATTTTGCGGGTACTTTAAATGTCAAAAATTGCCCTTTTTTTCAAGTATATATATATATATTTTACAGACTTGAAACTTCACAGTAATGTTCCTTATGTTACGCAGGATGACATTCTCCGAAAATTAGATCCCATGGGTGGTTAAAACCAGGCAATAGTGTGTACTTTGTATGCATGAGGGCAGTATTTGGCATTGTTCACGCCTTCTGCGTCTCTATGGCAACGGGCATCGCGCGGCAGTGGCGTACCCACAAGGAGGGGCATGTATAATGAGCGGTGCAAGAGTGATCTGCCTGTAGACTGCCGTAGCGAAGTACGGGTACATCAGTTGTACGTTGCGTGCACGAGTCGGGAAACCATCGGTGCTATTCATATTCTCTCCGGTACATTATACAGCATTGTAATCAATTTTCACTGAATTTTTTTTATTTACCATTACTGTAAATGTGAGATGTGGCTTAATTTTTTTCCATTAGTATAGCCGTGCGAAGCCGGGTCGGGCAGCTAGTATGGATATAATAGTTAAAAGTTCTAGTATATATTTTTCAAATACTCTAAGCAGCAAAACAGTTACTAAAATTTGTTTTCTATCAGGTTCACTTAGTATTTATTTTCTTGAAAAAATTGCGTTAGAACAAAAAAGGTTTAGTTGATTTTAATCGTTTTTGGCTCTAATTTGACGAACACCCCGCTATTGTCTATGCTGTAGTTTATTTGTTAAACCAAAGGGTATTGTCGTAAGATCATGTGTATAGTTGCTACCTCTGACTCGTTATTCGTGATAATGAATGTCCGTTTTACGTACATTTTATTTATCGTTGGTCTCCAGGAAAGAATCCAACGAAACACGAATTATTTAAGTGTAAATATTTTCATACACTGTTATCAATAATTCTGAAATGATTGTGCTGATCTTTTACCAGTTAACAACTGATTGAAAATAATTTCCCAATATTTTCATCTTGTTTGTGATTAGGTAAGCTTCTATATAAATGAAAATCCTCCAAAACGAACTTAAGGTTACGATTTATAATGTGGGGAGAACTGGGTTCGTAAGGGATAGCCCAATTAAGTTTTTAAATTCCAGTATTATTGATTTTTAATATTTACATTAATAATAAATAATTTTACTTGAAAATTTCTGATCTCAAATAACTGGCACTTAAAAATTGTTATCCGCAAGTCACTCACTGTCTGTCAAATTCCCGCAGTTCACAGTCCTTACTGTAGCTAGGCTCGACAGTGGTTCACCCCTTAACTCGCGCCTGTCCACACACACACAATCTCGCGCCACTCAATCGCCGCACTTTATCACGATCCGGTCGATATCCGTGTCGCACCTCTTCGCCGATGACACACTTCCCTTCGCTCGGAACTCTCGTCACACTCGTAACACCCGCGGCACTCACGGCACTCATCGACGCTGTCTAAGTAGTCTGTGGCACCCTTCTCGAACCGACGAGCGCCGCTGTAACGAGTCGCGTCATCTCGAAACGACCCGAACGCCCGAACAGTCGAGAAGGGTGGCGTCCATTCTCTCCACTGCGCGCGGAGGCCCACGGAATTACCAAGGCCGCTCAGCGATAGATAACGGCACCGAGGCAGGACGATGCGCGGGGTACGAAGTGGGGGGATTGTGTTAGTGATGACCCTTGTAATCCGGCCAGACACGCTTGGCATGCATTACGTCACTGGACGGCACGTGACACGGCGCGTGACTCCAGTGGCCGTGCAGGGCCGCCAGCCAGCTCCGAACCTGGCGCGTGTCGTGGTCCTGCGTGCGTAACAGTGTATTATTAATATTCTTTAATCATGCCAAACTAGTATTACTTAGAACGTGCTTACATGAGTACACGTAACTTTTTTAATAGGCTAGTTATGTTAAGTCAGCTACATAAATCATTCTTTGAATCATCACTAAATGTCAATGAATCTTAGGTTCTGTAAGAGTCACTAGCTGCGAGTGGTTTCTCATCCTTGGACTAAGTGTGGATGAAGATCGCATATGCAAACTGCGTGGCAGGAAATATTTGTGTCCAACATTGAACGGCTTGTCGGACGGCAGTTTGTACGCTTGTTATTTTTGCGTCCATTATCGCCACTCCGGAAAGGATGCCAGCCATGTGAACCATATTTTGGTTATACTGTAACAATAGTTTGTTGCTCAGCCAGCCAACTGCTGTCTAAGCCATTTTGAGTTCATCTAACGGGGTGGAATTATAAAATTCCTGGAAATGAAAAATGAATGTGATTTTATAAAAATATGTGCAGATAAACTGTATTTTTTATATGCAACATCCATGTATGTTAGCGTTGAAAGAATTCGGATTGCCTTTTATGACTAGTTTCTAATTGGATGCATCTATGAATCGAAGTATCCATTGGCTGAGGCTGCATTGGGGAATGACAAGGAAACAGATGCATGATCACACCGCGTGAGGTGTACGAGGATCGACGACAGAGTGGAGTGAGTTACTCGCCAGTATCTTGTAGAGCCATCTGGCGCTGTAGCAGCGCTTCCCCACGACAGATCCCAGAACTACCAGTGACATCAGGAAAAGATGGCGGACACCTGCAATCGACACTAGCGCCTTCTGGCAGCAAAGTAGTGGAATCAAAATGGCGGTCGTGACGTCGCATATGTTCGACGTCAGCTAACGATCACTGCTGGTGGGAGAAAAGGCCGTGTGTGGCTAGAAGCGCGTACCATAATATTTGCCTTCAACACATTCGGCACGCGATAATTTTTTTCTTCAGATGTCTTGTTAAAATACCATAATTAAGGCTTCGGTGCACCACAATTCCGACACGGTGTACCATAATTAAGGCTTCGGTGTACCATAATTCCGACACGGTGTACCATAATTCCGGCATGGTGTACCATAATTCCGGCACGGTGACCATATAATGGGGGGGTCAGAGGGAAAGTACTCGCCAGTATCTTGTAGAGCAGCAGCTTGTGGGGTGTCCGCCTGGCGCCCTGCTGGTCCGGGGCCGGCATCAGCACCACGTCCGCCGGCAGGTCGGCGATGTCACCCGCCACGGGCCGGCCCGCAGAGTCCTCCAGCGGCCTGCTGCAACACGCGCCGCCAGTCAGCCTCGTGTGGCGTGGCCTCGCCGGCCTGTGCCCTGCCTCCTCTGAGTGATTCTTGCTAGAAGTGATGACAACTCCACAGGGCTAAGGGAGCATCCAACTTTCTGGTCGGCCGAGTGGGGTAGGGGGCCGATGGTGGTACACATGCTGGGATGGGTAGCCTCAGCCCCTGTGTATAGCCGAAGCTCTAACGCCCTTCCTTGTTGCGTATGCGGCGTGATCCGCATCCACGCCCGTGGGGGCCTCTGGGCGGCAGGGCCGTTAGGCTAAGAGCGCCGGGTTATAAAAGAAAAAGGGGGGGGGGGGGGAACCCTTTTGTCATGAAATCAATCATGTGGGGGAGACTCATTTCACACACGTCAACCTCAACAACAGGCAAAAATGATGAATATGTAGACACACAGAAAACCAGCCAAGTTCAGCCGGTGTTAAAGGTTAAATACATAGACAACGCAGATAATTCATTGGAAGGAATTAGTCAGAAAAAAAACATCACAGCACAGATGAACACAAAGAGTTAACAAGGACGAGACAGTTGCAAAGAAGAAAATAAATAAAGACAAAAATATAACGGCGGAGAAAAAATTAAATCAATGATAGAAAACATATTAATGTTGAAAACCCAGCGATGTGACTAAACAGGTATTGTGTGCACCAAAACGAAGACAGCACAGACGAAAAAAGTAAGTTTTCTTTTTTTTTTTTTTAAGGAAGACTATTGTGTTCATATGTGCTGTCATATTTTCTGACTATTTCCTTACACGGAATTCTCTGCGAGGTCTATACGTTAAACCTTCGACATCGGTTGAACTTCGCTCGTTTTCTGTGTGTTTGCATGTTCAATATTTTTGTCTGTTACTGAGTTTTCTTATGACATGCAAAGTGACTAGCATTGTTTTGTATGTACAAACAGAAAAAAATAATTATATTTAAAGTAAAACTTATTCAAAACCGAAAGAAGTCCAGGCAACGACTCATCAGGGCGTAACGAAAACGAAAAGAAAAAGGCTCAGGACTGTGATATAAAAGGGGACAAATATAACATGTATAATTATTGATAAATCTCACTGCTATGTTCCTTTCCGAAAAATTTTGAAACAATTATTTGTAAATATGTTTTGTTTTATTTAAAAAATCTTTAAACTTTCTTAGCAGAAAAACTACCGCGAACCTGTACCATTTTATGAATACAATTTATCATGATGTTACTAATAGAAAACAATCTGATATAAAATATTTTGATTTCTTCAAAGCATTTTACTCTTGTCAGCATTCATTAACGATTCGAAAGCTCACAGCCTATGGTCTAGATCCTATATGCATTGCTTGGTTTTCAAATTATTTGTCTTATAGATTTGTAATTGTAAGAATAAGCAATTGCTTATCTAATAAATATCGTGTTGTTTCTGGAGTTCCTCACGGTGGAACTTTGTCACCTCTTCGTTTTAATATATGTTTTAATGATATTATAGATTTTTTGTCTTACTATCACGTTTTATTATATGCTGATGATCTTAGACTATATAATACTATTCCAAATCATAGCGATCATTTAGAACTGCAAATTATCCTCACCTCTATAAAAATGGCGTGAAACTAACACTATGTCGCTAAACTATGTTAAAACCAATCCTCTTACATTCACAAGGAAAACAAATAAATTTTTGTATACTTATTCACATGGACATATGGCGTGTAAATGAAATAAATGACCTTAAAGTACTTTTGAATTCGAAACTACTTTTTCATTACTATATGAAAAGTCTAATTAGTAAAAAATTCCGTTCATAACTAAATACGCTAACGTCAGTGATTCTCTATTATGTTTTTATTATGCCCTTATAAAATCAGAATTAGAATATGGTTCTTTAGTTTGTAACTTTAAGACGGAATCAGGCTCTAAGAGTTTAGAAAAAAATACAAATTATTATTTTTAAAAAATCTTCAAAATATTTAATTCAAAAGATGCACCGTTTAATTATCATGAAAAGTTAATAAAGTATAATACTCTATACAAACTAAACGTTCTGCCCTCGACGCGATCTTTATCATTAAAAGAGCATACGTCCCTGAAAGTTCCAGTCTACAGTTACAGGAGCAATGATAAATTTACCTCACCACAGTCTTATAAATTGATTATGCATCGTGTGGCTAGTACTAATTACTGTAGGAAATCGTTTGATCATTTTATGAATCCTCATAAAATTAGTACTAATGACTTATTAATACAGTAGCATGCAAAAATATTGTGATTTACTTGTAGTAACATAAATTATTATTATATATGGAAGATATCTTATTCGTACATATAACTTGAATGTGAATTTAATAGTGAATTCCTTTGTGTTACATTTCCATGTTGTAGTATTCTCAAACTGTTGAATATGATTGTTTGGAAATCCGCGTCTAAACTTCACATTTAATTTGTTTCCCTTTTTGTTTATTTGTTTTCCTTTTTTTTTTTTTTTAGCCTTTTTTCCAGGTTTATGTGTTGTTTGTGTTTGTTTTATATTTATATAGCTGCAGCCTATTTTGGACTTAGTCTGTTAGCGTTTAATAAATGTTTAAATAAATAACATTGTTTCAAACAACAGAGATGTAAATAACATTTACAAACAATTTTAGCGGATTTGATGATGTGTCTACGAAGGGTGTTATGCATTTTTTGTCCTTCAACCCTTGTTTTATTCCACTTCTTTAGCAATGGTTTGTCGTATAAAAAATTATGTTGGACATAAGTTGCATATAGAGTATATGGAATGGAAATTATATTATTGTTTTACATTTTACTTCTGTTATTTTCATCCCGTTTCTGTAATGGCTCATTTATCAAAAATTATTTAAACAAATGTTTTCGATCAAAATTATGCCATTTACAAACAATTGGAACGGATTCGATAGTGTGCATACTAAGGGAGTTATAATTTTTTTTTTGTACTTTAAAACTTATTTTTGTCCACCCCTTGCAGTTATGGTTGGTCGAATGAAAAATGTATTTAGACGAAAGTTTTTGGTATTACGCCTACAAGTTATAAGTTATTCAAATAGATGTGATATTCGTCATATTTTGGGAGTAATAGCGATTTCTCTGTTTTATTTTTTATTAAAACCTTCCCCAGGTCTACACTTTTGGCCAGATATTGTCCATTAACGAACTCAACCGAGATTGTCCATTTTTATATTTTTGTATCAGTTTGGAAGTTATTTTTGAAAAATCATATCAGTTACCGTGCCCATAAAAATAGGATGTATATATATTTATACACTTTTGATTTTACGATAGTTTTGGGGTATAATGACGCTGAAACAAAAAATTATATAAACATTTCCGGAAATCGCACAATGGTAACGGCAGTATTTCTTCTAAATCTACCTAAAATGACAGGGACCATAAAATCAGAAACTGTCACGTATCAAGTGCAGTAACAAAGATATTTTATACATTTTTCAAACTAGAATTTTACTGAAACAAAACGAGAGTAATATAGATTTGGTAACTGTAACAGGTAATTTGTACCATTCTTTTATAACTTTGACCTGTTTTTATGAATGCACAATGTAATAAAATAATTCCATTAAAATTTTACCCAATTTTTGACGACCGAATGTGTTGTAGTATTGCATAAATATAAAGTTCCTCTGACAATACAATATTTTGATAACTTAGGACCTTTGTGTTTACGGTGAATGGGGGTCAGAGGATTAAAAAAAAACACTATTTCCATGCTTTTTGTGTATCCACGAGGTCAGGGCATGGTGGGCATGGTGGGTACTAAAAAGAACTTTTGACAATACAAAAATGTATTAAAATTCTTGTATTTTCACGGATATCATATTTTAAAATACAAAATATAACATTTATAGGTTATGTTTAATAAAGTAAATAGATTAGCTATAAAAATGGTGTTTTTAAACGATATAATATTATATGTACATAATATTTTGACTAGTTTAATTGAACATTAATGACTAAATTAAGTTACAACAAAGACCTTAATCACTCATATTTATTTGATTTGTTACAATTTCTCATATTCAATATTTAAATTTTTTTTTTAGATTTAAAAGAATAAAATTTACTTATAGTATAAAAACACTAAAAAAACGCTTTTATTGTTGAATTAACCAAAAATTAAAAATTAAACTTTAAATTTAATTTTCTTGTCTAACTGCCAAATAATGCACACAACTAGTGTAAATAAAAGCGAGGGGTGCTTGATTTCATATGTCTTCAATTTTTACCCGACTACGGTGAAGCCAAAAGGAAGGGTTATGCTTTTAGCAGTCTATGTATGTATGATTGTTTGTTTGTATTTACGCATGTTCCGCCGTAGCGCCTAAACTATTCATCCGATTTTGATGAATAAGGTGTCAATCTATTCGTTATTATGACCCGGGTAACAGGCTACATTTTAACCGATGTCAACAATAGAAGTCGATTTTACATTGTAATACCCGATTTTAACAGATTTCATTCCTTTCTTTATTTTTTTTTATGTATGCAGAGGATTGAGGAAGCTGGCCTGGTGTTTGAATAACTGTAACCCGACTACGAAAAAAAAAAAAAAAACACAAAAATGTAAGAAAGAAGGTGGTTTACTTTATCCTATTCCGTATACTGAGCAATTGTTTTATCATGAATATCCTGGTCTATATTGTTTAATTATTAAGTAGATACGTATGTATTACTCACGGTATTATACCACTCGTCATTTTGTTGTCGCAATAAATGTTAAAACGGAAAATAGTAAAAAAAAGAAAGTTAAAAAAAAAATATATCCCGACTACGAAAAAAAAAAACATTAAATTTAAGAAACAAGGTATGTGCTGTTTGATATCATCGTCTGATTGAGTAAAACAAGTCATTTGATATGATAGATATTCCTATTTATTTAGTTCTATTTAAATACTCTGTCACTTCCACATTACGTAATAAAATTATAATTCAATTCAAATGCCGTAGTCGTGTGTTGCCAACAACAGATTTTTTTTTTTTTTAAAACTGTGACCCGACTACGGGAAAAAACTAAAAGGTAAGCAACAAGTTAGGTCTTGATTACTATTATAGTCTTATTAAGTAAGATCAATCTTTTATAATTGAAATCTTCTATCAGTTTGATATAATAACATTATAATTTAATATACCATTCTTGTATAACCAACTAAAATGCTTGCTTGTGTATAAAATTAAAATGCTCTCTTTTTGTAGTTGACAACGCATGACTAAGGCATTTGAATTGAATTATAATTTTATTAATGTGAAAGTGACAGAGGATTTCAATAGGAAAAATTAAATAAATAGGAATATCTAACATATCAAATAAATTGTTTTACACAATAAGACGATGATAACAAACAGCACCTACCTTGTTTCTTCCTTTTATTGTTTTTTTTCCCGTAGTCTGGTTACAGTTTTTTAATTTTTTTACCTATCAATAAAAAATATATAATTTATAATAGATTTTCTATCACTAATTTTAGGGTATAGTCCAAACGAAAATTTAAGGATATAGTCATTACGTAAATTTAGGATATACAAATAACGAAAATTTTAGTGTATAGACATTACGAACTTAACAATATAATCTTAATGTTAGTAATGGAGTGCTTGATATCATTTGTCTTAAATTTTCTATAAGTAATAACAAAAAATAGTGCGTGGAGTCCCTCCGCGCGGAAGAACTGAAACTTCGTAATGTGGAAATGAAAACAGGAAGGGGTAGAAATTGATTTTTAGTGAAATCATATTGTATCAAATCAAACTAAAAAAAAAACAAAAAAAAAAAAAAAGTAAATGAAATAATGACTATTATAAATTAAAATAGAACAATAAAATAGAACAACAAGTACGTATTTCAGCTAATTGCATGACGCTCACACTGTTTACTTCGCTGCATAGCAAGAATACCACGCGCATGTGCTTGGAATATTGGACGCTACTCGTTGCTAACGCTCGCGCTGGCCTGTAACAGGTATACTACGCGCATGCGTTCGAGTGCCACGGCATTCACTCTCGCTCTGTCTCTTTCTATTCCCCCTCCCCAGGAGCGTTGAACGTTTAACGCAACAGTACTTTCATACTCCCTCCATGGTAGCGTTAAACGTTTAACGCAACCTTGTTGGAAGTCGCATTAGAAGTTTCACTTCAATAATAAATTGAGTAATAATAAATGTTCTATAAGTAATTCGTTTAACGACATAGCGCTAGTTTCACACCATAATTATAGAGCTGATGACAATTTGCAGTTCTAAATTATCACTATGATTTGGAATATTATTATATAATTTAAGATCAGCATATAATAAAACCTGATAGTAAGACAAAACATATATAATATCATTTACAAATGTATTAAAAAGAAGAAGTGACAATGTTACACCTTGAGGAACACCAGAAAACACACGATATTTATTGGATAAGCAATCGCTTATTGTTACCATTAAAAATCTATCGGACAAATAATTTGAAAACCAAGCAATGAATATAGGATCTGTGATCTTTCAAATAGTTAATGAATGCTGACAAGAGTCAAATGCTTTGAAGAAATCAAAATATACTAGCTATATCAGATTGTTTTCTATTGATTTGTAAAAGACGTTCTGTCACTAATTACCTATAGGATATAGTCACTTAGAAAATTTTAGGATATTGTCATTACGAATATGAGTATTCGAACTTAATAACAATAACGAACTCAAAATTAGACATGGAATGCTTGATATAAATTGTCTTAAATTTTCTGTTACAAAATTTAGGGTATAGTCATTACGAATACGAAAGAAGATAGCAACCCACGCTTTTAGTTAAACAGAGTTGTGATGCATTATTTAGTTGTTGGAAAAAAAATAATTTAAAACTTTAGTTTTTAATCTTTAGTTCTTTCAACGATAGAAGCTATTTTTTAGTTTATTTTGACAATGAGTTTTTTTTTTCTTTGCAGTTAAACCAATAGGGTCTGTGTGCATTCCGAAGTTGCGGGAACGCGCGGTGAAGCTCGGATATTTTTGTAACCATCTGGGTGTGGCTCTCATCCCTACGCGAATGTGACAGGGCCCTTAATTTACTAAACACGTGCCCAGAGGCCAACGCAAGATTGCCGGAGTCTTACGGGGGGAGGTTCATTTTCCCCACCAAAATCCTAATAATAATAATAATAATAATAATAATAATAATAATAATAATAATAATAATAATCGTTCACATCAACAGAAGGAAATAACCCGAAAGGAAAAAAGGGGAAAAATCGGTTCTATCCTTCCCCTCCACAGAAATAGTGAAATCAAATTTCTGCGTAAGTCTCCTCTGCACGTACCGTAACCCAGCATTTTCGCTTAAAATACCTCGCAGCGCTATCTACGCTGTCGGTGTCTTCACTGCTTCGCCACACTTCGTTACCGCTGACGCCATCTACCAGCGGCGCGAGGAACCACCTGGCGTCGTCCGGCGCCGCCACAGCAACGCTCTGCTCGGCGTTCTCCGGAACTACGAACTTCTCCTGGCTGCGCGCTCCGCTCCGCTTGCCGTGGGCTGCAATCCAGGGCGCCGCATTCAAACAAAAGGCAGTTGGAACAAGAGCAACCAGTGTCGCAATGTAGCACATCCTCAAACGCACTTCACGTTAAATTTAAACAAATGCATATAATAACTTCCAATATTGAATTCAAAGCTTACTACACGAATCATTAAACTATTAACGACGAGATAAAATAAATACGTTAAAAATTGAGACTATTTTACGTCAGTTGTAATATACATTCGTGTCTCAAAATTTTGCAATCAGCATAACAACATTTTGACTATCGACATAAGACTCCAGGCAATATACAGAATGTCCATGAAAGAATATTCCAGTTTCAATGTTTTTTTATAACATTTGAATTAAGACTATTTACATAAAATCAAAATATACAATTGAAGGTCAACTAACCTAGTTTTTTCTTTAAAATGTTCAATATGTGTACCTTTAGTCATACGGTACACATCCAACCTAAAATCCTATTATTCCCACATATTAGATAACAATTCCGGTGTAATAGTATCAATAGCCTTTTATTCAGTAGCTCCACTCTGGAAAATCATTAAGTAGCGGTGGAACGTAGACACGATCTTTTTTAAAGCCCTAAATGAAAAAATAAATTGCATGGCGTTACGTCAGGTGCACGTAAGGCCAGAGAACACATCCAGTTGTTTCGATTTTCTTATACCATCGCCAGATGTTTTGCCACATGAGGGGTCACAATTAAACTTTAAATGAAACACACGTTGAATTGAAATTACGGATTAACTTTTAGCAAATTACAGAACACAAAAAAACTACGCTCAGAAGTCGCCATGTTGCTTAGATGGCGCAGGAAGTGAGAAAACAACAAATAAGTAGATACTAGCGTATGCGCTTAACTGAAACTGTTTTGAGTTACTATTTAATTGTGACCTTGAACCAAAACTCTACAACACTTACAGTAGATACTATTAAAATTTAGGCATAACTTTGGCATTATTTTATGTACATAGCCCTGCCACCTCACAGACTCTCAGTTGATTCTCAACCCTAAATGCAGAGCAAATCATCGGTACACATTACTACTGTGATGTGGCTGAAACTTTAGTTTAGCAGGCAATGGGCGTGAAATACCGTAATTAGCATTTCAGATCAGAAACTATAAAAAATTTCAAATATGCAAAAATAATAATGAAAAATTGTCAAATATTTGTGAGTGTTCAGACATAAAATCTAACAGTAAAAACGTTTTCCCAACAAAAGTCGGCTTCGCCGGCAGACAAATATTTAATTTCATAGATGTGACTGTAATAGTTACTTTCATACTTCTGTACTAAACATACTTCCTGTACACTGACGAATGACCCACCAGTTGGCCTAAGAAATGTAGTTGTGATAGTGAGCATACCTACTCAACATATTGATTGGCCAAAATATTAAGATTTGTTCGTTCTTAAATTTGAATGAAAACTAACTAAAATAAATTAAAATCAACTTATATATTCCAGTTGCGCATTTGTACTAAACGCTTATAGGAATTTGCAATATAATTTTTTGAAAATTTAACGACCTAATAATTAAAATTACTTAAAATATTATGTTTTAATAAAGTTGAATAAATTAATACTGATAATATTTCAATATTTTAAAATAATTTATGGATGTAATAGTTTAATAAACGTCAGACTGCATGAAGACTATATAATTTTATGTAACATTAAAACATTTAAGAAAAATATTTCACTTTTTGATTCTATAAACAATTAGTATGTTATGCAACCAGAATACGTCATTCTATGTCACTACTATAGTTTTTCTTCAGTATTTTTTTTTCCATGTAGAAGGCGATATTTTCAATCTCTATAGCGGACAAAAAATTCTTACATGTTTCGATCCACACTACTACGTAACTGCTAGCCCTGAAATTATTTACTAGAGTTACACTGAGGGAAAAATATGATTTACGTTAGTTGTTGGTAGGCGTTTGAATTTAAAAAATTTAAAAACCTTCTAAAATGTAATTTTCAGTATTTTTTATTATTAACCTCGCAGACTTAAAGCCCTATTTTGATCTGTTTTCTTTAAATTTTAGGTTTTGTAATCTTAAATATCAAAAATCATGTCAATTATTGTATGTAGTAACAAAAGAAATTTAGTTATCTTAGTCATTTCGATTTTAAATGGTTACTTTTTGTAAACATATAAATCATATTTTACTGGGATTCCTCCAAACTTACTACAAATAATAAATCAATGATTTTAGATTATTTTAATTAGACGCTAGTAAATTGAACTGATTTTGAAGTTCAGCTGCATACTTGGCTTAATATTACATTCAGGGCTGAGCCGTTACATATGTTTGGATGCAACTTGTTCTAATTACAATTACTATTCGTAAAAAATAAAAAAAATTAAAATCTGTAAAATTACTACGCTTCGTAAGTAACAGATTGCATTTCCAATTACTTTTAAATTACTTTTTACGACATAATTCTTATTTAAAATGTAGAAATATATAGTGATTTTTTTTATAAAATTTATTATATCATTTAAATAAATTCTACCTAGCCGTTGTATAATAGGAAAAGTTTCATTTCAAAAGTTTTGTCATTTGGGTCGGAGACACAAACCGCCAGGACTAAACAATCTTTCAACAGTCACCCGGCTGGAAAAGGCGTATTGTATTTTAAAAAAAATAGTTTAGGTAGCGAACAGAATGCAGACCCAGTATAATATCGGTTTTGAAAATAAGTGGATAGCTAAGAATTTTCAGGAAGACGTAATTGTTTACTTTCTCAATAAGTTCATCGTCACTATTGATGAATGGTGTCAATCATCAGTAAAATCTTGGGACATGATTAGTTTTTATGAGCACAATATGTCTCTTCTACGATTCGTTTAGTATTGTCTCTTTGAAGAAATGTTTGTACACTATCATATACAGAATCAGTTATGGCAGGATCAAGCCAATTACAGAGTTAAAATTTTAGGTGAAGAACACTGCCAGTCATTACAATAATTGCCAAACTGGCAACATGGCTGCAAGAGCTTACGTTTCTGTAGTTGAGTTTATATTAAATACAGGTAGAATTTTTACAAAAAAAACATCGTGAACCACATCATAGTTGTAAGTTGTATTAATAATAATATGAATATAAAGTATACTGCGTTACTGTAACAAAAATTACTTTACCAAAAATCATGCAACAAATTACATTTAATATTACTTATTTTCAAATGTAACAGATTACCTATAAGGTTACTGTAACAACTAATTGTTACAAGTAACGCGTGACTTCTAATGCATTACCACCCAAACAGGGTTACATAAAGCCATGCTTGAGTTTCAAAGAAATGCATATATGAAGAACGATAACTTACAAAAGTTTATTTCAAGCCTTTAACATGCATTTTTTGTCAATAGTTCAATGATAATTTGTCCCCATAATGAGTTGAAATGGTAATGGTGTATGATTTTTATATATTTTTTTAATTTTAAACAACTATTTTTTCTTCAGAAAGAGGGTATGGCGAAAATACAGTCAGCACGCTGGGTTTGCACCAGTCCTAGTTTTGACCCCAGGAGATGATATTTGAGAACCTTTTACACACGGGCAATGTGTTTGAAGGCTTAGCGAGAGCTAGATTGGTTTTTTCCGGGTGCTCCTATCTCCAACACCGTGGAAAACCTTCTCTTCTTCCTTCTCCAGCCACCTCAACACATCTCTGTACCTTAAAAATATTTTATCCACTCATTTTATGCAGAGAAGTTAAGGTGCAACCTATGTCAACCACTCAAAAGTTTACAAAGAACAGAAAGTTGAGAAAGTTGATCTAAATACGCACAATAATCAAGAATATTAAAACAACTTTCAAAGCCTGCAGTTGGTTACCAAATAAATGAACAAATTGATAGAAATTAGAAAAACATATAATTGTAAAAATTGACTAAAAATGGTGGTCGGCGCCACGGCAACAAACCCTGAACCCTGGCGCCGGACCACCAGGATCATACTACTGTCAATATTTAAGTTATGAAAAAAGGACAAAATATTACTATAAAAGCAATTACTTGAGTATCTACTTTAGCGGACATCAAAACATTTGAATAATCAACTACAAAACATTAGAAGTTTAACATATCATCAGAAATGTCTATAAAACTGTGCGTTTTTGAACATATTTTTCTAATGTTAAATTATTTTTTTTACTGTTCCATAATATTTATTTCTTTGATGCCTAGTAAACACATATTTTGTTCTTTGATCGTCCAATTATTTGTCCTTTTCACGTCGGAGATTATAACGATATTAAAACAATTATATTTTATAGAAATTTTAAGATTTTTTCTAAAGATTTTATTTTAATAGTAAATATGGATGTATAAAATGACATCCACTATTAGATCGTAGGTTTAATGACCTTCGGCATGGTTGTATTTTGGATTATTTACTTTATAGCCTTCCCTTTTAATCTCTGTTGCGACTGTATTAATCTATTTTAAAAAATGTTACTGAGTCTTTCAGTATGCCTACTCACCAGAGTGTGTAACATGGAACCTCAGGAGAAAATTCATGTGTTCTCATGTTGGAAACATACCTGTAATACCAAACTCGGACACGATATTTAAAGTAGAAATTTTTAAAATAATGCTGAGCGTGATAAATATAAGAAAAAAAAAGTGTTTTCAACTACATTTATGGATGCAAATCACACGTAGTTCCCGCATCCACCTCTTGAGTTCGCTGCCGGAGCAGCTACGTCGACTATCGAATCATTCGATTTGAAGAGTTAAATTTTAATCGATATTATGAAACAGCTCCGATAAATACAAAAAATGAATTATAAAATCCGGGCATTGTACCTGATTTTCATCAGGAAATTTTATTAAATTATTTCCGATTATGTTTAAATTCATTAAACAGTTAATGCTTTCAAGTTTTCTTTTTGGGTTTAAAAAATTTTGGTTCGCAGCATCCACCACAGATGGCAGCACCGTGGTTGTGTTGTTACACATTTCCGTTCCACGTGACATTCGTTCCATTCTCGAAATTACCCCCACCAAATGAGGTATACCGAGAGCTAAGATGTAACAAATAAAAAAAATAAAAAAATAAATTTGAGACCGTGGGTGTTTTTCCTTGAACTGCGTGTCGCTTTTCATTCAAGTCCGTGATGGAAATAATTGGAGGGCGTGGTAGATTGCGCGGGGCAGTAATTAGAATGAATAGGACCGGATCACAATGAAGCGCCGGTCACGAGTGCCGCTGGCCCGTTCGCTGGACCGCAAGTCGCAGCATCGCGCGCACAATCGCACTTCGCTGTGAACAATGGCGAGCCCCACTGAGCGGAGGGCGGACGGAGCATTGTTGGCCGATTAGCAGAGATGATCCGCTAATACTCGACCCTAAATAGCTTACCAAATCCTCGGCTATCACCCATCTGAATGGGAACTAGGGATCAGTGCCGAAGTGAAAGTTATTTGTTATCAGGTATTAAAAAAAATTGCTCTGTAACCTCAAACACTCGAAAGTAAACTGTTAAGAATAACATCGCAGTTAAATATTTCGATTATCGTTTGGCAAAAAATAAAAAAAAGATCATCTCATAATTATCTGATTAAAGTTTACTTGTTTAGGAATTTACTTTTATTTTATTTGAGCAAAACTCAAGGCAGCAATCGTATTTATTATCCTACCATTATCCACAGAAATAAATTCATTTACGAAATAAATTTTGATAATATTACAATAACATATCGATTTAATATTTAGTACTGAAATTCGAGAAAAGCTGTGTTGAGTGAATGTTGTGCCCCTTGTGTAGTTAAATAAACTTCATCCATGGTTACGAAAATTCTGGAAGCTGCATCAAGTGGGCGGAACAGTAACTACTGTATACTCAGAGGACACAAGGGAGCAACCAAAAATATTAGTTAGTTCTCACAAAGGGAACTAGGTAGGAGGATCGTATTTTAACTGAAAAACAAATATGTTTACTTAAAAGTTTACCCTTTTTATTGTTAATTAATATTTGCATTATCTTATTTTTAGGTTATTTGAAATTACAAAATTACAATTATTGGAATTAATAATTAATTATTTTAAAGGGTGCCCGGGCCATTTGAAGTCATTAATTACAATTTTATGATACATTTTATAAATGAGACTATGAAAATAACCATAATAAATTTAACATTAATTAATCTGATTGGTGCTGGAGTACATATTCAAAATGTTCCATAACGGACTGTTCACTGGCGGAGCATAATTAGGAGGTTCTGTGCTTCAATCTCCGAAGGATCGGCGTAAATTGGGTAGGCTAAGTCTTGAAAGGAAACTTCACTCGAGTCTTGAAACACATCTTGAACCAAGTCTTGAACCCCACTGGAACCAAAAGGGAATCCAATAGTCAAGAATAGTAAACCAATTAAGTTGGTGCAAAAGGATAACGGGGAGGCAACCATAGTCAAACAGGACGTTGTCTTTTCCACTTACCGATGTGGGGTTGAAGTGAAGTAAAGTGAAGTGAAGTGAAGTCAATCCCCGAAGGGAGGCGGCGCGGCTGTGAACCGTCGCGAGACATTATACGAAATTACTACTTGGCTAAACTAATGGCAAATAGCCAACCAGAAGAATAAAAAAAACATAAACTTTAGGGAACACTCCCGAACTTGAGAGATCACATCTCTTAACTAGGTTGCGGCGGCTGAACATGTAAAAGGCGCGGGCGATGCGGCTCCGGCGCGGGACGCTAGCGTGGTGACCGCCGAAGGAAGAATCCTCCTCTCTTCCAGGTGACATGTGGTTAAGTTCGAGCGAGAGGCCCGGAGTGTTAGGCAGTGAGAGAAATGACCTCTGATTGGCTAGAATAAGCCCGGCGGAGTACTTTCTCCGCCCTCCAAAAAACAATATGAAGAGGGCTAATTGCCTAACTTAAAGGGGCCTCAGAGGTGCAAAGCAGAGCGCTCTGTTGGGGACAACTAGAACTGACTCTGTGTTGGTTCGCTAGAGTCCCACGGGGGGGGGGGGGGGGGGGAACTAGCGAAAGCTTGTACCCTATGGAGCCCACTGGTGCGAGCTCTGTCGGGGAGGAAGGGAACTTAGATTAAGTATGGTCACGGCCGCCAGAGCGCTCGCTCCGACGCCTAAGAGAAGGTAATTTAGTTCGCCGTGCCGCCCGGAGATGGCGCAAGCTGTCCGTTCGCCGGCCTGGGGTCTGTTATAGAGACGGGGAGGTAATTTATCCAGATGGAAGGATCTGGAATGGATAGAGGGGTAAAGAGAAAAGGGGGGGGGGGTAGTGCTACGTAGTGGGAAAGGCCGCCTACAGGACTCCCGAGGCGTGTTGGGACCGACCTTAACCTGTGCCGGCGAACCTGACCAAACTTGCTTCGGTCAACTGTAGCTAGAGCTACGGGTGTGCCTAAGAGGGCTGACGGAATCTAAGGTAGTGTGTGGCAGGACGTGCACAGAGCACTGAAGGGGTGCGAAATTTCAC
The DNA here is from genome assembly GCF_032445375.1 of Bacillus rossius redtenbacheri. Taxonomy (NCBI): domain Eukaryota; kingdom Metazoa; phylum Arthropoda; class Insecta; order Phasmatodea; family Bacillidae; genus Bacillus; species Bacillus rossius. The sequence continues at coordinate 12,282,395 of NC_086336.1, read as the reverse complement.
TCGCGTACGTGCAGAGAAGCGAGGAGACATGAGACGATGCTTAATCAGGACCTGAGTGATGTGGGAGCCCGTGGATGAAATGGCCGGAGACAAAATTAAGTAGGAGAGTACAAAACTGGGATAAAATTTTGATAGGCTGTAACAAGATACAGAAAAAAATACTTAAAATATTTAAATTATCCTAAGTCTAAAGATGAGCCAGGACAAAATGAAAATTTATGGCTCATTTATGGCTCAGCATCCTGCATCCCACATAAAAGAAATAAATAATTTTTATCTCAACACAACTCGTGACGACATCTGTTGGCAAAAATCGGGAGTACTTCCAACAAGTTCCTTTGCATGAGATAAATTAACTCTCGCCACTGAATGGAGCCAAAAACGGTTAAGAGCCATGTAGCCTCGTAGCCAGTTGAAGCCTAGTAGTGTTGTAGTCCTGTAGTCCTGTATTCTCGTAGCTTTGTAGCCTCCTTGTCTGGTAGCCAATTAGCAGCTAGGCATAAGACTTTATGGAGCCAAATACTTTTGGCGCTATTGACTTTTGGAGCGAAATACTGTTGATGTCAAAGACTGCTAGAGCCAATGACTGTTAGATCAAAAAGAAATTTTGGAGCCAATTACTGTTGGAGCCAAAAATACTTTTGGATTAAAAAGACTGTTGGAGCCAAAGACTGTTGGAGCCATAGACTGATGGAGCGAATGACTTTTGGAACCTAAAGATTGTTGGAGCCAATGACTGATGAAGGCACTATATCCCATCGTAATTTGGCGATCGCATCCTGCTTAGTTAAATTTTCGTGAAAAATGTACATACTTTTCGTTAAGTGTACGTAGTCGAGCCTGTATTATCGTATCTTAATGCTAAAAACGTATCCTTTTCGTTGATTGTTCTTCCGATTGTGCTTCTAATTGTGCTTCCTTTTTGTGATTGTGCTTCCTTTTCATTGATTAAGCTTCCAATTGTTATTTATGTTAGTCAAATGGGTGTTCTGTGTGTGTTGTGTGTTCATTGCATATAGTGTGTGTACATTGCATGCCTATTGTGGGTACTGTGCGTCTATAAAATGTATTGTGTGTCCATTGCGTGTAATGCGTGTCAATTGCGTGTACTGTGTGTCCATTGCCTGTCCAGTGTGTGTACTCTGGTGTGTGACCAGTGTGTGCACTGTGGGTACAGTGTGTGCACTGTGGGTACAGTGTGTGTATTGTGTGTATTGTGTGTACTGTGTGTGTTGTGTGTGTTCGTTGAATATACTGTGTGTACTGTGTGTCCTCTGCGTTTACTATGTGTCCATTGTGTGTACTGCATGTCCATGGTGTGTCCAGTGTGTGTACTGTGTGTACTATGCGTCCAGTGTGTACTGTGAGTCTAGTGTGTGTACTGTGAGTCTAGTGTGTGTACTGTGGGTCTGACCTATCTGGCAATGGCGCTGCAGGGCGGGTAACCGGGCCTAAAAACGGGCTGTAAACTGCACGGCGAGGTTACCCCTTTAGCCTTGTAGTCGGTGAGGAGACTCAGGCAACCCCGAGGTCTTCTCTACCTGCTCTGAGGTTTTCACACACCGATCAGGAAGGTGATTGTCGCTTGAGGTGTTGGAACTGTTGCCGGTTCTAGTATCCGAGACATGAGCCATCAGGCCCGCGGAAAGGGTGTGTGACGCGATTATATAGCCTCTCCACATCAAGTGGCAACCCTCTGCCTCCACGTTGGCACCACTGTTGGGGGAGGATTGTGGTGGCTATGTTGGGACGGGTTCCCCAACCTCTGGTCATAGCACCTCTCTAACTGAAGAGGGCAATGCCGGGTCCAACTCTGCCTCAGTTGCATCCTCAATTTGCATGTATGAGACCGGAAATGGTGAAAGGGCTGAATCTGCAGGCAACAGCAGATGCGACAGAAACCTTTCCGGGGGGTTCGACGGCCGAGCCTCGGTGCATCGGTCCCAAAAGGGCCACCATAGTGAATGGATAAGGCCCTATGGTAAAGGAATCGACTGGGTATGGTGGTTATGGTGTCGGGTGGCCGGGCCTGAAAACGGGCTGTAAACTGCACGGCGAGGTTTCCCCTTTAGCCTTGTGGTCGGTGGAGGTACTGAGGCAACCCCCAGGTACCTTCGGCCCGGGCACTGTAGTTGCCATTTTCCAGCTGGGGCTGACGGCGGTTGTCGCCTGACGAGTGCAGTCGCATCCGGGCCTTAACCGGCTGTAAGCCCGTCGGGCCGAGGTACGGCGGGTCGGAGGGGTTTCCGAGGCGACAAGGACACCCTGTGGCTGCACTCTGACGCGTGACGGTCTGGTCAAGCTACCGGCGAACAGTCTGCCGACGAGACCAAAAGTTGGTCGTAGTACGGGGAGAATCCACCATGTTTGAATGGCGCCCCGCTGAGGTTTCCTTAAAGGCCCAGGATTCTTGTTGGGAAGGACTCGTACTTGGGAGTGGTGCCCCGAGTGCTTTAGGGGTAGGTATCAGGGTTCCCTAGCCCTATGACGTGCTGACGTGATGAGCGACGAGAACTGCTCCGGTTACCAGCCTGGTCAGCTGGAAGAGGTTGGATAGGCCTCCACTGGACCGCGGGTTCACTGGGTGATTGAGGGGTCCCAGTGTGATGCGGGAGACTGGGGTAGGCGCCAGAAGTGATGACAACTCCAGAGGGATAAGGGAGCATCCAACTTTCTGGTCAGCTGAGTGGGGTAGGGGGCTGGAGGTGGTGCATATGCTGGGATGGGTAGCTTCAGCCCCTGTGTATAGCTAACACTCTAACGCCCCTCCTGGTTGCGTATACAGCGTATCCGCATCCATGCCCATGGGGGCCCCAGCCTTAAAAATCCTGTTAAACATGAAGGCTGGGTCATCAAATAGGAGGAGAGATCCTCAAAACTTGTGTATACTGTATGTACTGTGCATACAGTGTATGCAGTGTGTTCTTTTGATTAATGTGTGTCGTTTCTTTAAATGTGCGTAGTCATATCTGTAGTAGCCCTGAATATTTACTTTTTCAAAACCTCGTGGTCTTGATAAAACAATTTTTCAGGGATTATTGGTCCTTTTTTAAGAGTAAAACATGTTCCATTGTTCTAAATGCTGGTAAATGATGGTATTGATACTTTAGGTCTGACATATCGAAGATTTTATCTTGACTGCTTGAAGTAAGTTATATTATATTAGCTATCGACAAAGGTCTTGTGGTTCTGAGACATCTGGTCTATACATTTGACATTGTTCATGATTTGGCCTCGTGGTCCGAATACTCTTGGTCTACTGTTTGGAGGGTATTCTAAGCATCGAAAAATTAGACTTCCATGTTAGGCAGCATGACAACATATTTATTTCGTCGGGGCAGGTATCTGGTCTAGTGTTGTTTTTCGTAGAGTGAATGATTAATAAACTCTACGGGAAACATAATTTAAAATTTATTTTAAGTTCTAGTTATCCTTATGATTGGCCAAAAATCAAAACAAAGACGGAAATCTATTGCGTTAAAAATTATTTTAATAAGTGATTTTTTGATGAATTTTATAATTTTTCCAGAATTCATACTTTATTAATTACGAATTTCCAAGATGGTGGTCATATCAGCTTACTGGAGGCTCATATATAAGGAAAATAAACCATTTTAGGATTTTGAACATGATTTATTAAATATGTCTTTTTTTACATAAAATAAATTATTTTACTTTGGTAAATTATCGAACCAAGGACGGATATTGATCGAATCATTCATTATATTAATAAGTAATTTTTTGACGAATTTTGGAATTTTTCCCGAATTTATAGCTAAATATTTACGAATTTCCATGATGGCGTCCATATGTTAAGATGGCGGATGCCACAGCAATAATAAATTATTACTGCACTCTCGTGAGTAAAAATTAAACTAAAATGGCGGTTGGTAGTTTTTATGTAGCTATACTAATCCAACCAAACTTTCGCAATGGTTTGAAGTATTTTTAATGTAGCTAACTTAACATAATCAACCATTCTTACGATTTAACTCAAGTTCTCCAACACGTATAGATGCACACACAGACCCACTCGGGAAAGCGAAAAATGGCGGCTGCTGTGTAAATGCACACGCTTTGTAAGGTTAGTTATAAACTGTGATTTCTCATAATCAGTATGTGCTAGAAATTAGGTATTTCGGCACTTTTTGTATTGTTATTATAATTTTAAATTATTATTGGAAATTTTATTTTCCATATAAATTAGTTACACAAGGGTGATTTACATTTTGTTAGGCTGGTGTACTCTACGTAGTTAAACTTTGCGGCAGTGGCCCGAGGCACATTTTTACAGGGGCCAATTTGATCTTTACAAGTCTAAAGACGATGTTAGCAGCCAGGATGACATTTCTCCCGCTTTCAGTCACGCCCGGGGCCTGTAACATTATTTCCCTGCATGACTAAATTTGCATACAATAGCTCTTGACGAGTTGTTACCATTTCTCAGAGGCAAGCATAGGTAAGCTGTTTGGCAGCATGTCGAGGAGCATATTACAGTCCGCGGCGATGCCTCGGGACGGTCGAAACGACGCCTTTCCCAGGCGACATAGCAAGTTTTGACCCCCCTTCCCCCTTCTTAACCCTGTGGCTTCTTGGGAACTCCTACTCGGAGCATCGACCTCCAGTGAAAACCGCGCAGAGTACATGCTCTCTCCAAGGACATATGCCCTTGTCCGACAGAGCCCTCAGCGAGCTCTAGCGGCTACAAAAAGTCCTAACTTAGATCTGTCCGCTGGTTGTGAGTGCGCCCAGAGCACTCTAGCAGAGGTTTCTGTGACCATCCAGCCTGTTTCTCAGTTAGGCCGCCAGAGCGTAGCACTGGCTACAGCATAAGAACACAGGCATCACCACCTCGACCTGGCTAGAGTCGATAGGCGGTTGTTTTCGGAGTTGCCCTCTAGATAGCGCCGTGATCGCGCGAATTTCGAGTTAACCACTCGAGTTGTGTTTTGTTCTCGCCCCGCCCCTTCGGGCATTTTCGGATATCTTCGGTACATCTCCACCCCCCAAACTTTGTTCCAGGGCGGAACACTGTTTTTAATTAAGACTCTTTCCGCGCGCACCGGCACTTCGGCGTGCGGATCCTTTCTGGCTGGTAATATCATGATCGTCGACGCTTGTCTCCGCCAAGAAGAACGCCGTCACTTGTACCATGTAGTCAACAGACTACGAGGGATGAACTCCCTAATTTAGCTAGAATTGTTTAGCCAGCCATTAGAGTTTCATAGTCGAAGTGTTAGAGTAGTTTTCTTTTTCTGGTTTTATTTTAATTAAATTAAATGATGGATTTCTTTGTAAAAATCGCGTCGCGTGTGTCGGGACTCCAATGCGCGACTCCACCCTGAGTGACTGCATCATCCACCCTACATTGGTGAGCGTTTTTTTTCTCGCTTCGCTAGATTCCCCCCACACCCTTTTCAGGCCTTTTGGGCCAATGTTTTTCGGGACTGTCTGCAAACAGGTCTTATTCGCAAGAATGGATCTCTGTTGCAGGCAGGGTCCACGAATCCGAGAATCCAAGAGCCGGATTCCAGCCCAAGATTCAAGGACCACCGTCCACGTAATATTTTCCAAGCAACAGCGTACGAGTAGCCGGCATCATGAGCCATTTCCCGCGGCAATACCCCCTTCCCAAGCTTCTGATTCTACTGGTCTTTTAAACGCATCGGAAAAGTTTAATTTATGTGCATCGCGGATAGTATGGCAATTTCGGACACCAAATGAAATTATGTATACATATATTTTTTTGTTAATATTAAAGTGCATAAGACAGCAAAAGATTGAAACAAAACTAGTTTTGTTTTGTTAAATCTTAAATTTATTATGACATTTTTATTATTCTAATGTAGTATTATGCTTTGTCATAGTAACTTGCGGGCCGGCCCTATTTTAACCTATATTAATGTAATGGTTATTATAAGTAACTGCGCTACTTAACCTATCTATGTGATTTTTTTATTTCTCGCCATGATGCTATGGCTCTAGAGTAACGTCATAACTAAAGAAGGTTCTTTTTTTTAATTAACGAAGTATGCCAATAGACATTTTTGCAGTATTTATTTAAAAGAAATAACGATCCTCTTCCCCCCCCCCCCCACTTTCTTTAGGGGGAAATCTAAATTAGTTTGTCTGACCTCTCGTTGCTCCCTCTGATGTTATTTTAGTGATTTTCTTAGCGCTCATTTTTCTCACACACTTCCACTTCTTTTACAGTCACTTGGGCATTTATTTTGTTAGTAGCACGAGAGTCAGTTACAAGTAGGAATTTCAGGGTAAATACTGGAACGTGTCTAGTGTTTGGAAAAATATTTTCCGAATTTTTATCATTAATTCACGGAAAAGCCACGCTGTAAGAATATTGCCTCTTATTTTCCATACCATGGGTACTGCTTACATAAAAGCTCTCTTTTCTTTTTAAGACCATTTTTAATATCAACACAGACATAACGTACCTAGTGAGGAGCTCAACATGTTTCTTTATCACCGATTTTTCAACTGTAATATACAAAGAATACTTTTTTTCACGAAGTCAGTAATGTTTCTTTGATGTTTTGAACTACAAACTCACAAAATATAAAACCAGAAAGTGTTGGGTTTTTTTTTAAAAAATTTCTACTACCTTTAGCCATATTTAGAGCACATGGGCCCAACACTGAAAAGTGAGGTTAAGATGACTGGTGCAAAACAGAATTGCCAACGTAATAACATTTGATATTACTGTATGTTTCAATGTATCAAAATGCACAAATATTAGTCAGAAAAGTAACTTTTCACATTTAGAATATTGAAATGTGAGAAGTGGTGGGTAATTCATTATTTTTTTGGACATAGCACTCCCAAAAACATAATTAAGTAAAATTAGTTTTAAAAAAAATTATTTTTGAACTGTAAATATTACTGCATTTTAATCATAAAATTAATTTATAGGAGTTCGTACATTCACGTGAAGCATCATTTAACAGATGTACATTCACATTTCACTGTTTAGAGTTGATGTTATTTAATAATAGCCCCTATAAATTGTAATGCGAATTGGTGCTCAATATCATAGCTGGGTTCGGACTCAGCACCTGTAAAGAAATAATCAGATTTTGACAGACAAAATTCAGCTGTAGATTCATTACGAAAAAAGAACTTATAATGACATTTTCGATTTATGTATGGTCTTTAGTGCTTCCCAAAATTGGTTTACGCCTTTGAAGTTGGAGATGAGCAGTTGGTTTATTACACTTAGGCCTAAAAAAGATAGAAAACTGAGCATCTACATAATATTTAATCGAACAAATCTCTTTAACCACAGAAATAATAGTCACTGATGTAAAAAAAAAAATCATTCACATAATTGGGGAAACGAAATTTTTCTATAAATATTTCTGGCATGTTTTTATTCATCTGACGTGTTCTGTGTTTTATCAGAAAAAACTTAAAATATTTACGAAGTGTTCCACCTGAAATGTTTTCTCAGTTATTTGCAGTAAAAAAAGTTAATCTCCAAGTTCAACGGGGTATTCCTGCCTTAGAAAGCACTTAAGACCATAGATTGTAGATATATTTGCAGCGTTTTTAGTTCGTGATGAACTGCAGCTGCAATTTTGTCTGTCAGATTCAAACTCTTGATTGTATACCGGGTAATGCATACCAGAGAGTGAACTCTAAGCACCTTTTTGCTTGAGCGTGATGCTTCAGTGACCCAGATCAACAATCCACCATTTAGTAGAGTTAGCAGTATTGAAAATATGTATTGGCATTTTTTTTCGTTAGTTGTTAACGTAATGATTAGTCTGGCAACATTATAAGCAAATGTTTTTGCATTGTATGTTTTTTATATTGCATTATTAATGAGCGTATAGTTAAACCAACAAAACTTTGTATCTTGAAAACATTTTATTAAGATTAGGCCAATAATTGTTTTACTTGTTATAGAGAGTGAAGCAAAGACAAAAGGAAAAAAATTATATGTAAAATGGTATTCGATTCCCAACCATTAAACAAATGTGGCAAAATCTAAAGACTTGCATGCACGAACTTTTGACCCAAGTCTCCAATTTCAAAACTTTTTCCTTAATTCTAATTCTAGACTAGCTTAAACTTGGACTGAGAACGAGCAAGGAAGTATTATTTTACTGAAGTTAAGTTCTTAAATGTGTGTTCACTACCCAGTTTCCAATTGATCAAATTAAAAATATTTACTGAGGGTTCTTTCGGGCATAAGAACACCTGAAAAATATTCTGTTTTTTTTTTTTTTTTTTTTTTTTTTAAGCTATGTAAAATACTGTGAATTGGTGTTCTACGGTTATTTTATTATAATGTTATACTTTACTATATTCAAGTAAAGCATTTAAAAGAGAAAAAAAAGTTAAATATGTTTTCAAGTCAAATGAACCTGCAGAAATTAAAAACGCTAACGAAAGGTTCTCCTTGTCATGATGTGAGCATGCCGGTAGAAAAATTCATGACTGGAAAAGAAAACTCTATGGCATATTTTACGCGCCGCAAAAAAAGAATAGAGAAAAGTGTGATTTTACAACTTGACAAGCCTTTTTGATGTCGGAGGCTTACTCTTTGCTGCCATAGTGGTCCGTTTCCAGTTTCAGTCTGTCCTTGTCTGTAATTTGACACCAGCCTTCTGAAAGCCAAAGTGAATATGCCTTTATGTTCAGCGAGGTTGCCAGTCCCTCATTGCCGACCTAAGCTAATAACAAAAAAATATTAAATAAATCCTGCCAACAGTCTGTGTTGTAATAAGGGTTTAACGGAGAAAAAATACATTTCGAAAATTTCAATTGAACAACATAATTCATGAAACAACAAAACCATATTGGCAAAAATTTTCCATAATAGAATTAAAAAATAGTTCTGAGCTGTGTTCAGGAAAAAAGTCGCATACTATTAATTTCTAAACAAAAAAAAGTATTTAATTCGAACCATAATCAACCAAATGAAACGATGTCTCTAAAACAACTTGAGCGAAACGGCGTTTTTGTGGGTTTAAGAATGTTTGTGACTTCGTACGACGATAACTTTGGAACAGTTTATTGGATCTTCATAAAATTTGGAAACTAGGCAAGAAGGACCAATATAATTTTTAAGTTAATATATGAGGTAAATCGTTACAGAAGTTTGTGGATATGTTGGGGTCATTAATCTGGACTATTTCTTTTTATTTTACCGTACGCTTTAAATTTTCAGCCACAATAACAAAATATATAGTCAATTTCATTTTATATCTTAAAATAAACGCAATAATCATCGTTGGGTTCCCCTAATTGTCGCTACGTTGTCCAAAGTTGTTGTTTGTCTGTATATACTGTTATAGTTGCAACTGTCACGTCCTTGTCAGCCCACTGAGTTAGTCTGTGATATTATATTGTTCTGACTTCCTTACATGGAATTCTCAGTCCTGTCTGTATTTTTAACACAATGCAAAAAAAAATTGCAAGAGACTTTGCAAAGCATGTCGGGCATCAGCTAATTTTGTTTAACATTAACATTGATCTGGATCGTGTCAAGGAGAACGGACATACCACTACTTTGGAGGTGCAGTTTTTTTGTCATGATTCGTTTATATGGGTTCATTTCTGTGTGTTTACTTAGTCATCTTTCTCTATCTCTACTTTGGGTTTTTATATGACACACAGAGCAGACTAGCAATGACATATGTCCAAAATAATTATTTAAATCAGTACTGTGCCAATTCTCACCAGGAACCTCTGTGTGCGTGAGAGCTAAGATGTCGCACAAACAGAGTAGGGCGGGAAAAAGCTTGCTCGCATACTAATAACCGATCTGAATTTGACGTGACAACGTCTAATAAATCGATGAACGCCGGCTGCACGCGAGAAAAAGGATGACTCGTTGTCCCGTTACGCACATTGTCCCGTTACGCTTTGTCCCGTTACTCTCATTGTACGCTTTCGCCGCATCTATCTCTCTTCCACTCGATTGGAACAACCATCGATATGACTTTTTCGAGACACATTAAACTTGAAACACTTCCATTCGTTTCCTACTTTTCCTATCATCGTCCTATCCTTAACAGAATAATACAGATTGGAAGAAGTTAAATAGCAAACATGTATAAAATTTATAGTTAAAATAATCTCTTCGTTAAAGTAATAAACATATTTGAATTAATGAGGGCAAATATGAGTAAATTTATCAATTAAATTGTAGATTTCATTTCACTCCTCCTTTGTATCCATACAAAATAGTGATAATTCAATAACAATGATTCAATTTTATTCATAAAAGTATGCAATAATTTCATCAGAGTTTTGTTATGGCGTTGTCACGATAACTATCGTCCGTACACCGACTTTACAGACAACCATATCTTCTAGTAATGTCAGTATTTTTTTTAGTCGAAATTATTATTCACCAGCCTATCAAAGGTGGCAAGAGCGGTCGAAAGTGTAATAGTTGTGTCCAAGTAATGCAGTCTCGGTGGTATGCGACACTCTTCTGTGGTTTATCCGGATTGCAGCTGTTAAAGGCGTCACTATTGCTTGCCTCGGAGGTATTTATACATTCGTCAGACACTGCCCTTGAAATGACAGGTATAATAACTGCTATACGAAAATTCCATTTTCATCAATATTGTAAAATGTTAATTTGTGTTTATTGTTAACCTTTAGATACACTGTTTGGAACGGCATCGTGTGTTTAATCACCACCAAGGGTACAGCTGTGGGCGGGCGCGTGGTCTTTCTGCAGTGGTTCTTGCAGCTATCAAACTGGAAATTAATTGATCAAGTTTATTGCAAGGCCATTGAGTAGTTATACATATATTTTTATCGAAGTTTCCAAGGTAGGGAGAGGTATAACAAAATATAACTTTATGTATTCTCGTGTCTTAAAATTTGGCTTCAAATTTTTATTTTTTTTTCAAAAATGAAACTATTGTAAAAATTTAAGTTAAATTTGGGGAGTAATGTTTGACAAGAGTTATATTTCAGTTTTTGTGTTGATTTGGTCAGCTTACATTAGTTTTAATTCTGATGTAATTATTTTTAGCATCAATTCGAGGATTTGTGTTATTTTTAAATTAAGTATTTCGAAAACCTTCGCCACTCAACCTCGCACCATAAGGTGAAGTTGATATCTTGAAACATCAACATTTTCAGTTCATCTGTGCAATTTACCGATAATTTGAGCAGCAAGAAATCAAGTGACCACAAAAGAAGAATAAAATAATTATAAAAATATAAATAGATCTTACTACAAAAAAAATCAGTTTTGCCGAAACAAACATTTGGAAATACTGTCACGTGCACCTAGCCGGTGCCACCGCCATTTCTGTCACGATCCACTTTCGGAGGGGGGAGAGAATCGTAGCTCTTTACATAGAAACAACTCGCTTGGCATCAACTAGTCTTAACTTCATAAAATACTTTACTGTACCTAGGATCATAGGTTCGTCATCCCGTACAGGATGTCTGGTGAGAGCTGAACTAAGGAGATTTTGCAAAATAACATAATACTTAATTAAAATTATTTTATTCTTAAAGTCAAATACTCAACATCATTTTAAAGAACATTTAAATAGCGGGATTACAATTTAAAACAATAATCTCTTTACTTCCTTAACGATTGAACGACCTTACAAGAGAGAGAATGAGAGAACTTCACTAAACACTTCCCTAGTCCTTCCGAATACCTCAAATCATAATTAATACTTAAAATTAAAACAAAGATAAGTCCATACTCACATTTTCCGAAAAGCCTTTCTTGATCGATTACTTTAAAAAAATAACGTAGGGGCCTCTCCTGCCCTTGAAATCCCGAACGAACATTACATTTTAAAAACTATGACGCGTGACCCCTGACGAGGGCCATAGCCTCCGCCCGAAAGCTTGACGACTACATTATGACCTAACTTAAATTAAACGACTCGTGGCCTCTGGCGTCGACCATAGCTTCCGCCCGAAAGCTTGAATTCCTACATCACGAACGAACTAACAACTCGTGACCACAGGTGAGACGCATAGCCTCCGCCTGAGTGAGCCTGAATTCCTACATCACGAACGAACTAACAACTCGTGACCACAGGTGAGACGCATAGCCTCCGCCTGAGTGAGCCTGAATTCCTACATCACGAACGAACTAACAACTCGTGACCACAGGTGAGACGCATAGCCTCCGCCTGAGTGAGCCTGAATTCCTACATCACGAACGAACTAACAACTCGTGACCACAGGTGAGACGCATAGCCTCCGCCTGAGTGAGCCTGAATTCCTACATCACGAACGAACTAACAACTCGTGACCACAGGTGAGACGCATAGCCTCCGCCTGAGTGAGCCTGAATTCCTACATCACGAACGAACTAACAACTCGTGACCACAGGTGAGACGCATAGCCTCCGCCTGAGTGAGCCTGAATTCCTACATCACGAACGAACTAACAACTCGTGACCACAGGTGAGACGCATAGCCTCCGCCTGAGTGAGCCCCGAGTCACCAATCACTTGCGCTTAAATTTGCGCGCCCTGCCGCGCCTAGCATAACAAAAGCTCGTTATTGAAGTCAAATTTACTAAACAACTAACTAGAACATCTGGGAAGACTACCCCCCCTCTACCCCGATGTGCAGGCCACACCGCGCGGCTTGTTACGACAGCGCGCCCCAGTAACTGCGGCCCGTGGCTGCGCCAGCGCGCGGCCAAACAAACAAACAAAATTCTGCAAGCCCGCAGCGCGCCGCGCCGGCCCCGTGCCCCAATTACATGGTCACGCCACTTGCGCTGACGAGTGAACAGAGCAGCCAGCCCAGAGTCCCGTCAGTAAAGTCCCTAAATTTGATTTCAACAACCCTGCAAAATTTCAACCCGCGACAATACAACCATATATTATATACATAAAAGACAAACATACAAACTGTTTTTAATTAAAATTATAAACTTCAAAGATATTAGCATATTAAAAAATTAAAACCAAAGTTTTTTGAAATGGCTTAAGTACAAATTCCCTATCATCATTAAAATATTCCCAGTGACGCAAACTGAAATTTCCAAAACGGAAAAAATTTTCAACGTTTTTCGTTTAGAGCTAAAATTTCTAAGATATATGTCTTTTTAGCAATTATAAGCATAGTTATTTGTAAGGCACCACTTTAATGTAATAATTAAGGTATGTTCCACATATTAAGCCGTATTTCAAATGTTTCTCTATTGTTACACTTCCATTTTCTATTTTCTTCACATTTCTATGGAGTAGACTAATATTTGTGCTTCATGGTACGCTTGTCTCAAAGGTATACATATCTCTTTCACGTTGCACAGTCAGTCAGTGAAGAGCATAACTGTATATGGGATAAGATTGAATTGAAAGCAGTCTTTTATGGACAATGGAGTATTCGTGTTCTCTGATGGTCGTGATCTCAAAGAAGTGAAGTAAATTTTTCTGTGTAAGAGGAAATGGTTTGTAAGAATTATTTATTTAAAAAGAAAATGAATGTTTACCATAGTTTCTTCAAATCACCAAAAGGGGTATTCTTGAATAGTACCTCAAAGTATGTCCGACTCTTTTTAAATTTTTCCTGCATTTTATTAATTTCATCATTAGAGATAACCCTAACGAAGATAATCAAAGACTGAGGAAAATAATTGACTTGGAGGTCTTTTTTTGTTTGAAATATTTTTTTGGCATGTCCATCATGGTGGCAATACAACCATGATTTTAACCTCGTGCTCTCTGGGAAACAATGTTTGATCTACACCACAGAACATTCGTATTCATTCCGAGGTGATGATGACAGGCAACGTGCCAGAGTCGCATCCGCGCCCGCCCATCTGTCCCGGGTTCATCATCAACCCTTCCCGCGACGCACCGGCGCACGCTGATAACCCGGAGGGCGATGCGTCGTTCTTCAGCGCTGGTTCCTCGTGGCCACGGTGGGACGTGTAATGAAGACTGGCACGTCGCATTGATCTGCCTGCTGTCCCCCTGTTCGCCGTCGGGCGCTGCCGTCGAGTGCGGACCCGCGTCCCCTGCGAGCACGTGCTATATATACACGACTCTTGTCTCGCCGCGTTCTGTTTCCCGCTCGCCGTGCGGCGTACTGGCGTCTCCCGCGCCTCGCCGCACCGGACAGTTCATCACCGATAACAGCCAGTTGACCTCAGAAACCAATAAATTAGAGTTAAAAATATTTGTTTTGACGTGACAACGTCTAATAAATCGATGAACGCCGGCTGCACGCACGAAAAAGTGTCCCGTTACGCACATTGTTCCGTTACGCTGTGTCCCGTTACGCACATTGTTCCGTTACGATGTGTCCCGTTGCGCTCATTGTACTCTTGCGCCACATCTATCTCTCTTCCACTCGACTGTTTATAAAGTGAAGTGAAAAGTTAATGTGGCTTTCATTGCTTATTACAACAACAATTTCGGCAATAAAGTTTAATTGTTCTTACATTTTAAAAATCTTATTACTAGTATAATTTCAAGTAGGTATTCATTGTTTTATTATTAAAGTAAAAATTATTCAATTTTATTCATAAAGTATGCAATCATTTCAGCGATGTTTCGTTATGACGTTGTAACGTTAAACTATCGTCCGTAAACCGACTTTACAGACAACCAATTTTTTTAATTAAAACTGAAAATTTAAAAAAAAATAGTTTTTGTATAGTTATTCCGCCCAACTAGCACCAATCAGAGTTCACTCACGAGCAACCAAAATTTTACATTATGCAAATCGGACTATTTCTCTCGGAGATAGGTACAGCTCTCGCCGACTTCAAAACACCAACGCGCTCATTACGTTATAACTGCAAATGTTGACCGGGTGAGTCGTATGTAACGATCACGAGCAAAGTCTACACTTTTAAGATGTAATTACTTCAACTCTGTGGCTTTCATAGTTCACGAGTTTGAAACGGTGTCGAATCCTTAGCTGAAGTGGCACCCAACACGAGATTAAAGAAAAAATCATGTCCAAATGAAAAAAACTTTTCTTACATATGCAATAACTTTTAAAATTTAATAGGAGTTAAGTAGTTTTATTATAAATAATTTTTTTTTAAATTGTAAAGAAAATTTTGGTATGATACCAAAAATGTTTTTAAGCCTTTTTTTACTTAACTGCCTATCTTTTCAGTTACTTCAAGACACGCTGTTTTATTATGCGGTGAACAGCCCAAAGTATTTTTTTGCCGCAGCGGATCTCTACTGCTCTCTGTCGTCTGTCAATCTCTTCATATTCGCGTTAGCAGCAACAGCCTGTGTCCCCTACTATCAGTTATATGTAGACTAGGCTGGGTCTAACTCTTCCTTCTCTGCTTTCCACGGAGTATTCGAGTATCATCGCTATCAGTATTGTGCTTGTGCAGGTGTCCTTTCTTCCACGCGCACAGAGTCCTCGGTACTTCCAGTACCTCAGTACCCCGTGTGCCAAGCTGATCTTCAGCATGTTCATGTGATCGGAATGAATTCGGAAATTTATCGATCTGGTTCACCGAGTGTGCAGGTTTCACCACCGAGGATTATCACGCTTCTCACAAACGTTCTGAACGAAATGATTTATACCCAAAACTTCAACTCCATTGGCGGTCAAATGTATTTGTCTCTTGTTGGAGACCAACAAACTTGCTTGGTCTAAACTGCTAGCGAGTTTCTTTCTGTAAAAGCCATCTGATATTATAAGCCTTCCATTTTCTAAGTCTTACATGTTTTTTGAAAATAGCTTTTTTTTAAAATATAAAAGAGTGTAATCCGATATCTACATACAATTCTGTAAAGTGGTTACTTTTTTTTTCCTCTTTCCTCGCATTTCACGTTTTAACCATCAACAGATTACGTGTATCGGCCCGAAAACGATGTCGCACCACGATGTTTACGCTGCTCCTACAATTTCCAGGGTGAAAATTTCCCGATGTTTACCCGATCGGGAATGTGACGGAGACGCCACTCCGTGTTTGCAAAGGGATGAAACCGCCCCCGGAGTTCTCGCCATTGTTGGCGAAACGTTCGTAGTCGTTGAAGCGTTGCGCCTGTGTGTCAGTTGGTGCAAGAACCAGCCTGTTCGCCGTTTTATTGGTTGGCGTGCATCAGTGCGGCAGAAGTCATACCGTGACTTGTTCGTCGTCCGTGACAACAAACTGCTTAACTGTTCACTTGTGGATTACAAAAGTGCCAACTGGAACCATATCTCATCTTTGAAAAAATATATATTACTGTATAAAATAATAGTCTCGTAAATATTTGTAATATTACAGTTAAATAAATCTATATCTTTGAGTAAACTCACCGAAATTTTAAACACACGATACTGAACTGAACCATTATTTTAAATATAAGTATATAGTTAATACAATTTTAATTTTGCCAACAAGTTACATTCATGATTCTTCTGGATTGTCTACAAAATGAAGAAAAAAATTATAATATTCTGTTTGAATTAACTCTTCCGCCGTCAAATTAGCATAACAGAATCCTCCTGCCATTCCAACATCCAATTTGATGTGGTATAGAACTTTTATCGACACAGGAGCTGAATTCATATTCCCTTTTTTCCATTAATTTATTAATGAATATTCTATTTTTAACTATTTTAAAATTTAAATAGAATTATTCGTGTTAATCATTCACAGTAACCGTTAATGTCCACAGACTATTTCCGTCTCAATTTCATTCCTGGTTTCGTACGTTCCAATTTAATTTTCGTATGCTAATACAAGTCGAGTGGTTTTTTGATAGCAAACGTTTGCAAGTCTAAAATTGATGTGCGTAAAATTTCTAATAACGTTATTGCCATAAGTCCGCTGCTCATCTCTATCGCCACAAGAATCTGATGTGGCCAACATTCTTTGCATTCCATTAACCCAAAAAATCTTTGTCAAAGCCACCCTTAAAAAAATCTGTAATGCATTTTAGTTGTTTTGCAAATATAAGTATTATAAGTACTATAATTCTTGAGGAATTAGACCAATAACTCTAGAAAATGTCTTGAATAACAGAATTAAAAAACTATAGAGAAAATTAAGTATATATATGTAAAATGTAATGAAAATCAGAAAAGTAATTTTTTTAGTATTTATCATCAGATATAGTAAAATATATTTTAATATACATTATGCTAGCATTTATTGTAGTATAAATAATTTGTTATAGGTAAAATTTGTCCGCGACTTACACATTTGCGAACTAAGGAATGAAATCTGGCCGACTGTTTATTACCTAGACATTACTCTTTTTACTTGTGCGATGCCTCACTCGTCTAAAAGCATTTTTGCCTTTTCTTGTGATATGCGTGAGTGCCTGGGTCGTACAAACATAAGCACTACTTTTGGGATACTTCTGGTGGTTCCAGAAGGTCGTGTTCAGCGTCTAGCCTTTAACACGAATCTCTGTGAAAATATCTCCAAAAATCAGTTCAAAACTAACAATTATACCGCAGATGCAATTAATTAATAAAAACATAAAATTTATTAAAAGCTTATTTATTTAAAATTGTCATCCAACATCCGTTGATAGCTATCCTAGGTTTGGATCGCATGCAGAACAAGTGGTTGAGTGAATTTACTTTTTTTTTTGTGCAATACAGTTCTTGAAATAGTCCGCAAGAAACAAGCAAGGGTTTATAATGGAAAAAAATAATAATTTGAAAAAAAAAGTACGATTGAATAAATTTGTTATATTTTAAACTATGTATATAATTTACGTTACTTGTAGCGTTATAAGAGAAACAGACGAATCCATTCCAAACCAATTTCAAAATTAATAAGAAACGAATTGCCTTTAATTATTTGTTCGGGATGCTCAAACTCCAATCCCGGAGCAAGGTAGATGGATTCTTCCTGGAGACTAGTAATTAGATGTTTAAGAGCGGCTGCTAGAGAAACATCGAGGAATCTTTCCACTAATGAAGGAATTACTGCTTCTGTGAAGCCGTATTGTAACGGCCAGGAGATTGTTTTGGCTGTAAGTCAGCCGCAGTGACATAATATATGTTAACCACACGCGCAATGCTATAGTAACTATGGATTTTATTTTAATAACATTGAAATATTTATTTGGATGATGATAGCATGAATGTATGCACACTTTATATTCTTGATTAAATAAAATCTATATATATAAAAATTTAGCTTCCGTATGTATTTGGCCGCAAAACTCGGAAAGTATACGATGGTTTGGATTGAAATTTTTACAGAACATTGCATCTTAACAGAAGAGTGTTTATATGAAATAAAAGTTTGGGAAAATCCACCGGAAAAGTCGGAAAAAAAAAGTTTCTATAACTAAATATCATGGTCACCCAACTTAGTTGTGACCACGCTCGACAATGCTGTACCATATTGTCGAAGTTCAAGCACATCAGGCTACTCGACCATTGTGCCTTGACGACTATAATTTACACAAATATGTATATATATATATATATATATATATTTCAAGAAAGAATAAAAAACTTTATTTAATTTGAAAGTATATTCTTTCGACTCTATTGATAAAAATACGTTTAAATTAAAAAATACATTTCGTACAATACATTTGAAAATTAAGTAATTCTTATCTTATAGCTTATATCTTATATATTGCTATTATAATTTGTTATAATCACGTACGTTGTTATGATAATTGTTGATATATCAAACCGGTTGTCATATCAACCATGTTGTCATAGCAAAATGTGTTTGTTGATTTTTCCAACAATAATCTTTTAACACTTTTGTTTTGTTTTCTAATTAGCCAAATATTGATTAAGCACAAAATGTGTCACTGTGACCAGTTTATGTGTATGGTATCATTTATAAATGTTTAATTAAAGAATGGAATTGGTTGGATTTCATCTGTAAAGTGAGTAAACTTATGTTTTATAAAAAAATTGTGATTTAATGAAACACTATTTTCAGAATTTTGTATTCATATAGTTTTTTTATCTTGGAAATAATTTAACTTTATTTTTTCACTGGAAATATGAATTATGTAGGCTACTATCATTAAACCTTATGGTGCCAAAGTATGAAAAATCGTGTTTTCTGTGTTGTGCGAAAATTGTCAAGGCCGAAAAATCCTCTTAAAGTATATATATTAACTAAGACACGTTTTTCGACACTTAACCACATTCTATCGTTGTGAGTTGAGCTACCCTATTATTAGCTGCTTTTTCTCATAAAATATTGCAGAAGTTTTATGTTTCTGGGCATCGCACAGCATGTGACACTGGAAATGTGTTTTTCATATTTATTTGTTTACAATAAAAACTTCACATTTTAATTAATTTAATTACATGTTTTAAAAGTATACATTTGTTTATTTTGAGTTTATTTTGGTTAATTATAAATTTTTATTCGCTTTTAAAACTTATATTTTTTTATATATTTCTTAGTAATTTTATCAATGAAACAGTCAGTATAACTTTCATAGAAGGTTTTATATAAATTGACTTAATTTTTTTTCAATACATTCTGTGTAAACAATTATGAACGGAACAATAATTACAGAACTAATATTTCATTGTATTAAGAAAAAATTTAAGATTTAAAAAATAAAATCCATGAATATTATTTTATAACTACGTCCACTCCTCATTTTGTACATAAAAATATTAATTTTAATTACAATATTAAAAATATTAACGTAAAAATGGGATAAAAATTGTATATTTTTACTTAAGAAATGCCAAAAAATTAGAGTTTATTTATTAGCGTTAAAAATTATGAATATCTAATGAATGAGTTATAAAATAATTTTTATGGTTAATTTATATTGTCATTTTTTACAGTTCATCACCGTTCGTGTGATGCCTCGCCCACGTTCAAACATTGGCCGCCATACTCGACGTGCAAACGCAGAGCGTCAGAGATTATCAAATCGCACTGATCAACAACGTTTAGAATATAATGAACATCTTAGAGAACGAAGTATTCAAAGGCGAGCAGAAGAATTGGCCGATCAAAGGGAAGAGAGACTTCAACTCTTACGAGAAGAAGCGAGAAGAAGAAGAGCAGCATATTCGTCTCAACAACGCCAAGAAGAAATAGATCAACGGCGAAGACGAATGCAGTTACAACATCTAAATAACCAAGCTTCATACCACCGAATGGCTTTTTCATATGAACCGGATATACAATACAATACCTCATGTACATTTGTTCAAATCGGAAAAATGGATAAAGTTTGTCCTCATTGCAGAGCAATTAAATTCAAAGGAGAAACTCCAGGAATGTGTTGTGCAAGCGGTAAAGTGAAGCTACCTGAACTTGAACAGCCAAAAGAACCACTGAAAAATTTGTTAAATGGAATTACTGATGATTCTAAACATTTTCTCCAAAATATTAGAAAATATAATTCATGTTTTCAGATGACTTCATTTGGCGCTAACATTATAACGGAGCATTATATGCCGACATTTAAAGTTCAGGGTCAAATTTACCACAAAGCTGGTTCTTTACTTCCTTTCCACAATAATCACCATAAATTTCTACAAATATATTTCATGGGAGATCAAAGTGCTCAGTTGAATGCACGATGTCAAATCTACGCTGGAGTAAGAAGGGACATTGTTGAGTCGTTGCAACAGTTGTTACATGACGATAATAGTTTGATTCGATTGTTCAAAAATGCGATTGATCTTATGCCATCAGACAGTCATAGAATTGTTATTCATGCTGATTATACACCAGCAAGTGAGCATGTCAGACGATATAATGCGCCAACAATTGATGAGGTAGCAATTGTCATGGTTGGAGAAGAATTTCATCATCGCGATATCGTTTTGCAGTGCAGAAATGAGCAACTACAACGAATTGCTGACACTCATAGGTGCTACGATCCATTGCAATATCCAATTATGTTTCCAAGTGGTCAAGACGGTTATCATTTTAACATTAAAATGATAAACACAGTCACAGGCGAATACACTGACAAAAAAGTTAGTTCTATGAATTATTATTCCTATAGAATTATGTTACGTGAAAATGAAGAAAACCATATTCTGAAATGCCGTCTGCTCTTCCACCAGTACATCGTCGACATGTACGCGAAAATAGAGTCGGAACGACTACTATTCATTAGGCTCAATCAAACAAAGCTGAGATCAGAAGAATATGTACATTTGAGAGATGCTGTTATAAATGATGGTGATATAAGTAACATAGGCAAGATGACAATATTGCCTGCAACATATACTGGTAGTCCACGACATATGCACGAATATGCGCAGGACGCTCTTACATATGTGCGAAAATATGGTCGTCCTGATCTTTTCATTACATTTACATGTAATCCAGCATGGGATGAAATAAAAGTTACTTTTCCCTGGACAATCTCCTGCTGATCGCCACGACATAACAGCACGTGTTTTCAAACAAAAGCTAAAGATGTTAATTAATTTCATCACTTCACTGCACGTTTTCGGAGAAACACAATGCTGGATGTACTCTGTGGAGTGGCAAAAAAGAGGACTGCCACATGCACACATTTTAATATGGCTTACTATGAAGATCATGCCTAATGAAATCGATAAAGTCATATCCGCTGAAATACCAGATACTACAACTGACAATGAGTTGTATGATGTTGTGACCAAGAACATGATACATGGACCATGTGGGTCAATCAATACAAATTCACCATGTATGATAGATGGAAAATGCTCTAAACGTTATCCTCGAGAGTTTTTAAAAGATACAATCACTGGCAGTGTTGGTTACCCACTATATCGACGAAGAAGTACAGAAGACAATGGGAAAGCAATTGTTATGAAAGTGAGAGGAAATGACATTGAAGTTGATAATCGTTGGGTTGTTCCATATTCGCCACTTTTATCAAAAACGTTTAAAGCACATATCAATGTGGAGTATTGCAATTCTGTGAAATCCATAAAATATATCTGTAAATACGTCAACAAAGGCAGCGACATGGCCGTGTTTGGAGTTTCATCAACAAGTAACTTAGATGAGATCTCACAATACCAAATCGGCAGATATATTAGCAGCAATGAAGCTGTATGGCGCATTTTAGGATTTCAAATCCATGAGAGGGATCCAACTGTCATTCACCTTGCTGTTCATCTCGAAAACGGACAAAGGGTATATTTCACAGAGAAAAACCTACAAGACATTGCAATAAATCCACCGAACACAACATTAACAGCATTTTTTCATTTATGTCAAACAGATGATTTTGCAAAATCTTTGAGGTATGCAGATGTTCCAACTTATTTTACTTGGAATGTGACCAAAAAGAATTTTGAAAGAAGAAAGAGAGGGAAGGCAGTAACTGGACAACCTGGAATATTTTCATCAAATGCTTTAGGAAGGATATACACTGTACATCCGAACAATGCAGAATGCTTTTATTTACGTTTGCTTCTAATTACATGTCGTGGTCCAACATAATTTATGCACTTGCGAACAGTGAATGGAATAGTACATACTACGTATCGGAGTGCGTGCGAGGCACTTAATTTGTTGGAAAACGACGATCATTGAGACAAGTCAATTGAAGATTCATGTGCTACTTCTCATCCATCTCAAATACGTATGCTGTTCGCAACTATTTTGTCCGCATGTTTCCCATCACAACCAGCGCAATTGTGGGAGAAATACAAAGACTACATGGCTGAAGATATTCTGTACAAAATTCGCCAAGAAACAAATAATCATGACTTGGATTTCACAGAAGAAGTATACAATGAAGCGCTGATATTCATTGAGGATCTTTGTCTGACAATATGTGGTAAGTCGTTGACTCAATTGGGAGTGACGGCACCGAACCGGTCCATCAATGCGACATTTGACAGAGAACTACTTAGAGAACAATCATACAACAGAAATGACTTACAGCTGTTCGTCCAGGAAAATACACCGAGACTCCTTCAAGAACAAAATATAGTATATAATACTATCATACAAGCTGTGGCCAACCAATCCGGTGGATTGTACTTTTTGGATGCTCCAGGTGGAACTGGAAAAACATTCTTAATTTCCTTAATCCTTGCTACGATCCGTTCAAATGGCCATATTTCATTAGCTCTTGCTTCCTCGGGTATTGCTGCAACATTAATGGAAGGAGGTAGAACAGCGCATTCAGCTCTTAAACTATCACTAAACATGCAATGCACAGAAAGTCCAAAATGTAACATTTCAAAAACATCAGGAATGGGAAAAGTTCTTCAGACGTGCAAAATCATTGTATGGGATGAGTGTACAATGGCTCACAAAAAGTCATTGGAAGCATTAGACCATACACTGAAATATTTGCGAAATAATCCAGATCCATTTGGGGGAGTGTTGGTGTTACTATCCGGTGATTTCAGGCAAACGCTCCCAGTGATACCTCGCTCAACACCTGCTGATGAATTGCATGCCTGCTTAAAATATTCAAATTTTTGGAGCACAGTAAAAAAAATGCATTTAACCACGAATATGCGAGTTAAACTTCAGAACGATCCAACAGCAGTCATATTTTCAAGACAATTAATTGAAGTTGGTTACGGCACTGTACCTACAAATCCAGAAACAGGAAAAATCAGCTTATCATCTGATTTATGCAACATCGTAGATTCAAAAGAGGAATTAGTAGACAAGGTATTCCAAAACATCGAAACAAAATTCAAAAATCATGCATGGTTGAGCGAAAGAGCCATTCTAGCGGCTAAAAATGTTGACGTACACGATATGAACAATAGTATTATAAACAGAATCGAAGGCGAAACAATGACATACAAATATATTGATTCAGTAGTGCACCAAAATGAAGCAGTGAACTTTCCAACGGAATTTCTCAATTCACTCGATGTTCCAGGATTACCACCACATATTTTGAATTTGAAAATTGGTGTGCCAATTATATTGCTTCGAAATATCTGTCAGCCTAAATTATGTAATGGTACACGATTAGTAGTTAAAAAATTAATGGATAATCTTATTGAAGCAACAATTTTGATTGGACTTCATAAAGGTGAAGACGTATTACTTCCACGAATGCCACTTATTCCGACAGATATGGCGTTCGAGTTCAAACGACTTCAATTTCCAATACGCCTTGCGTTCGCTATGACCATCAATAAAGCACAAGGACAATCTTTGCAAGTGTGCGGTTTGAATTTAGAAAATGAATGCTTCTCTCATGGACAGTTATATGTCGGGTGCTCCAGAGTCGGTAAACCATCTGATCTATATGTTTATGCAAAAAATGGGAAAACAAGGAATGTAGTCCTTCCATTAGCTTTACAATAAAAATATTTAAGCTAAACACATTTTTATTTCTTCTATTACATTCCACAGCCATGCACAGTAAAATATTAAATTAAACAATGAATTAATATTAAACTGTGCCACAGCAAAGCGTGGCCGGGTTTAGCTAGTAGTTTATAAATTTGTAATTTTGCTGTATAAAGAGATAACTAGTACTGTTTTGGTAAAACTGTGTTCAGTTGTGTGGCATAGCTTATGAAAAAAATTTGACGCAGAAACTAATTTGTAATTATGAGGATTAATACTTTGCATAGTAAATAAATTAGTTTTTTTAAAGAAATTATTTTGTCTTAAAATTTCATAGTGTACTTTTTTCTGCGGCTTGGATATAATTACGTAACCTATAAGTGTATAATTTAAGTAACGATTGATCTGTTTTATATTTTTAGCTTATAAATATGAGAATTCATTTCATGTCCCTTAAATAATATTATGCCTTCATGTAAAACACAGAAATATGCGTTTAAGTTATTTTTAACGGTTTCTTGTAAAAGTTAAGCCTTAAAACATTAATTAACCTTAACTTTTAATGCATGGTTTGAGTTTCTTTAAAAAAATGAAGGAATTTATTCTATTAACTTAAATAATATTTTACTAAGGTTGTTACGCAGAGATAAATACGCATTCTAGAAAATCCCGGATAGAAATGCGGTCCTGTCCTCAGATTGGTGTCCAAAATAACCCCTGGAAAATTCTGGGAAGTTATTCATACGTTAAGCTATGGCCACATTTTTTCACAACAGTCTTGATTCGCTTTGGTATGACATCTCTGCCAACTAAATATAAAAAAAATTATACAAAATAAATCTAAAATAAATCTGCAAAATTTACTTAGTATTTTCTTATTTACTTAGTATTATCTTATCATTTACTTAGTATTTTCAGTTCATTATTATTTTTTTGAAATTCAATTACCATAGACAAATTTTAGTTGGTATTGATACATTAGAGAAGATATAAAATAAAAATAATAAACAAAATTATATTAAGCAGGTAGTTTAATATTTTTACCCTATTACTATTTATCGTTCACACATAATTAAGTTAGCATAAAAATTTAAATAAATACTTATTTACTTGAAACGTTATACAATGAATGTTTCACATAAAATAAAGTATACAATAAAAGTCTATGATCTGAAGTATTTTATTCTGCTCATTTAGGAAAGTTATTACCTAAATAAAGTTTTCAAATATAAACATGTATACAAATAAATTTTTAAATTGTTTAAGATAAAAACACCGGAATGAAAGTTTAAATATATATAGTTTATGCACAAACACTTATCTCTCGGTATACGGCATTTAGTAAGAGTAATTTTGTGGAAAGTAAACGGAAGTCCATGAACGGAAATGTGACACAAATATGGCGGACCCACGTGTGGACACATAAATACATATACATAGTTACTTTGGTAAACATTATTGTGCCAAGTGAGACTGTATGATAGTGAAATTACCCTGAAATATATCTTGGTAAACTAGTAAAAAGTAATCACAATTTTAAGAAACTTTGCATTACAAGTTTTGATAATACATAGTCTCCTTCACGATCCATACTTGTTTCGATAGTGCAGTTTTAGAACGCGTTGTTTATAAGCTGAATAGGTAGTTATTGACGTGGTTCAAAACTCGTCTCTGGAAAAACCTTTATTACTTTTTTAATAACGGATTACTAGATTACACAAATTGTTTTTTTTTTTTTTTAAGAAAATATATATTATAGATACATATGATTTGTTTGACATACTCCTATAGTTAATATTACTAAATATATATTTCAGTCCATTTCATTGATCATTTCATACTTTTACTTACAATAAAATAAATAACATTTATTACGAAATGAACGTCCATGAATTCGCATATATTGTGCTGTTACATGACTGTCCCACACACAGAAAGTGTTTTCTTTTTATTATAAATAACATTTTTTAATTATTATTATTTGTTGACATTTTTATGTTTTGTTCTATTGTTGTGTATTTGGACGTATCTACGACTACCATACTCTATGGCGTAGCCCAAGTGACTTTGAAGTTCAATTAGCAAGACCCCTCTAGGGAGCAATTGACTTAAACGGCAAATTGAACTTTTTATACATCATTTGTATAACAAAACTTTCATTGTTGAAAAATCCAGATTTAAATTTAAGACATTTTAGCATATTAAGTTGTATTGTTAAGTGTCTGTATTTTGTTTTGATATGATAATAAAGTCAACAATCGGTGTGTCTCGGCCAATGAGAGGCCATGTTACTTAAGATAAGAGTCATTACTAAATTAACGAAAAAAAGTCTTGGAATAACGACGGCGTTGGCTAGATAACCCAGGTTTCAATCCCCCTTAAAAATCAGAAATATCTACAAGCTAAGTAGATCATCCTATTACTAGGATGTTTTAAATCGTCGTCTAAATATAAATTACATATTGTTTATTTAGGGCACGTCCTGTATGACGTGTAATTAGGAGTGAATTACCGTGAGTAAAATACCGACTCATGATGCTATCCTGAGTGAACTGTTTTCTACATACACGTAATTTAATATTGCCGACGAACATATAAACATTGAATTATTGAAATAAACATTTGTAAAAGCCAATTACGTATCCTGATCTACACTTTAATTAGTTTTACACCCAGAGGTGAAATGAGACGGAGTTCTCACGATGCTTTACCGCAATTTACACATTGAATTCAGCCGCGGTACGTTGAAATTAACTTGAATTACGAACATAATAAATAAACATTATTATTTTATTTCACACTAATTTACGATTCTATACTGAGAGCAACAGACGTAATTTATTTGAACTGTATGAACTTTTGTTGTGTCTCATCATGTGTGCAACATACCTCCAGCTATTTCAGAAAACATGATGGTATACCACTGGTCCAACCAATAAGCATATATATTTTATTTGATTAAAGATTAATTGTTTTAATCTTATGTTACTTTGTTGTTATTTTACAGTGTATATGTTTGTTTTTCCTTAATGACCTTAATTTACATGTTGCCAATCTCATGCTAACCCTAGATTTGGAGTGTGAAATTATTTTAACTTTTTTTTCTCTTATGTACCACATTACATAAGGGTGGCGCCCAGAGACATATTTAAATTTAATCAAAGAGTCTATACTCGACAGAGTAATTAAAAATCCAGAGAGTTTATGAACTATACACTGCACATAGTAGTATCAGTATTTATATTATTCTTTATATTATTATAGCTGACTACACTTCGTAAAGCAACCAACTAAGGAGACGGCAGAGAGAGTTCTATATATATATAATAAAACTGTATAATAGTTAAACTAAACTTGAATACTTTATGTTATAATTTATAATCATCTAACGTGTTTGGAAACTGTATAGTATTAACTGTTTAATGAATTTCAACGAGATGTGCAGTGTTTAAATAAAATTCCTTGTCGAAAATCAGGTCCAGAGACGGGGTTTACTATTTCTTCAGGTTTTCTTGCCGTTTCATTATATAGTTTAACCTTTCGCTCTACAAATCGAATGATTCGATAGTCGACAAAGCTGCTTCGGCAGCGAATTATAGCGGCGGGTGCATAACTGCGTGTGATTCGCGTTCAGAAATTGAGCTGAAAACACAATTTGCATACATGCACTTATAAAACTCGGCATTATTTTAGACAATTCTGCTTTAAATTTTTGAGTCGGAATTTCGTATTATAAGTTTATTTGAATCATGAAAACACATGAATTTGCTCCTTACTGAGGTTAGATGTTTATACATCATTGGCGACTACTGAATGACTCGCTCAGTCGCTGAATTTTTTATTTTTATTTGGTGGCATTATTATGTTTAAATTAAAATGGGAATTCATTAAGCAGCTTGTTGTACATTGACTAGAATATTTATAATATGAGTATGTTGCTTATCAAGGGAACAAATATATATTGAATTCTTAATTTAGTATCACTACTGAAGCACTGATTAAATAGTTTACTCGCACAGAAAATATACGTAAAAAGGCTCCTAGTATGTGAGGCTACCCTTAATACAATGTGAATCATTACAAGCTACAGCCATATCGGCACTTACAAGTGACTCATAAGGAAACGAGACTCTGTTTACAGAAAAAAAGAAAAACAAGTTACTTATTCTGAAAATAATCAGGAAAAATTAAAAAAAAACCAGGATATTTTAGAAAATCATTATTATCCTATCTATGGGATTAGGAGGAAGTTTCTTGTTTACATTATATATTTTGTACATTACATCTGTGACTCTGAGTGCATAAAAATAAACGAATGTTTACCTCTCAAAAATAAACAAAACATAAAAATATGAAGAAAACAAAAGAATCAATTATGTCTCTTAGAATTTTTTTTTTATGAAGGTTATAAGATATAAATAGTGCAAACACAAAATAAACCACACACTGTTCTGAAACAGTGAGAAATGATAAAGTCCTAGGGGGGATAAATTTTCTTGTAGTCTAACATTGTCTGATATTTTCGGAGTTCAAGGTACTTATCTGAGACAGGTCACAAATTAGATTATTAGTATGTCTCGAAGCTTTCCTGACAAATTTCTGGCATGCTTGAACATTGAGTCTTGTAGAGCGGGTAGCCGGGTGTCTTCTAATAAGGTTCTCGTTGGAATATATAATGGCTTCCCCAGGATAAGTCTCAGCGCCCAACGATAGGTAGTCCTTGTAACTTTCCACTTGGAGCGAGGAACATAGGCCCATGTGGCTACCGCATACAACAGTATGGGCATAACATAAATATGAAAAAGGTGTAAATGCTCATGAAGCGGAAGTGAACTACTGGGTCGTAACACTGGTGCCAGTGCAAAAAGTTCATTGTTTGTTTCATGGCACTGATGGGGAGGTGGCTTGCCCAATTGAGTGTTTTATCCAGGACCATTGGATTTCGGTTTGCCAAGGGAGTGCGGTGCCAATGAACAAGATTTTATTGGGCGGAAGCAGTCTCCTTTTTATAAAGAATATTTCTTGGTATTCAGATGGATTAGGTTTCAGTTTCCATCGGTTACAATGCAGCTGAATTTGGAATAGACCTGCTTGGACCCTGGCAATTATAATTTTTGCATCTTCCCCTGTGCAGGAAAGAAAATATTCATCAGCATAGAAAGTCAGTTGTAATGGATTGGGAACAAAGTAATCCGCTATATGTAGCGTAATAATAGTGGACATTATCGTGGAGCCTTGCGAGACTGCTGCAGCAATGAGGTAAACTTCAGAGATGATATTGTCAATGCGGACAGAGAAACAATGACAAGAGATGAAACTTTTTAAGACCTGACAAAGATGGAAAGGCAAATTTTAAGAGGAATTCTTGTCCAGTACGGACACATTATTTATGTAATCAAATGTTTGGTAAAGACTAATAAGCCTGACTATGGCATGTACCATTTAATGTTTTTACTGAAACCATATTGATGATGAGGAAGTATCATTAATGTTTCTGCAGGACTGGTCAGCCGTTTTAAAAGAACAAAGTCCATGATTTTTGAAAGTGCTGGTAAAAGTGCTATAGGCCTATATAAGGTCGGCTCATTGGAAGGTGGTTATGGCTTCAGGGTAGGTATTATGATGCGGCACCATGCATTTGGATAATATCCCATCTTTAAACTTGTATAGACCATGTTGGTCAGACATATAACATCTTGCCTAGATAATGCTTTCACTAACCATAGGGGAGCGAGTACCTTTTTTGGTTCACATGTATTTTAAATGGGAAAACCACCCTTAATTAGGTACAGTTATTTTGAATTACACTGGTCCTACTAACTTGCGATTTTTACTAATTATTTAGCAAACATCATTACAACTTCCCTACCAGAATAGTTAAATTAGCACCTTTAGTTCACAAGAAAAAAAAATCTTAAATTTTAGAGTAATTATTATTATTTTTTAAAATGAGAAATCAATTTTTTTAAATAGTAAAATAACACTAATTTTTATCAGATTGGTAACATAGCCTTATATAGCAAAAAGAAATATTTGTGCCAAGTTTGAAGTCTGTAGCTCAAATAGTTTTTGAGAAACATGTACCTTAACATGAAAAAACAACACTTTCGGAAAATCAAGTTTTAAGATGAAGGTGCACCTTTTCATTTCAAAACCCTCCTGGACAATAACATTCGCTGTCTTCCCTCTTCCTTTTTCCCAGCCTTCTTTTCACTCTTTTCTTTTTATTTTCTTCTACAACTTCTTTGTCAGCCTTTTTTCTTCTTTCTGCATCTATTTCCTTGAGACCATTCATCATAAATTTCCCAGCTTTGATGTTAAATCTCTCCAGAACATTGGCTTTGGCAACAGAACCCTCATTGAAACAAATCACTGCATCAGCGACCCCAAGTTTCATGGTCTGGAGCCCAATGTAGACTGTTTTTGGAAGCCTTTGCCATATTGTGCTGTTGAAACTCTCGTTGGGATTTTGAGTTTTCCCGTGGAGACACCGCTTCAAGAGGTCTATTTTGGATAAGTCTTTGAAAACTGGTTTTATAGCATCCATAACTGCTTCTGGCAGTGAGTTCTGGTGTCTGTATTCATTTTATTGATTTTTTGCTTTAGCACTATTGAATTTGCACCAAGAATTTGCACCAGATGGACAAAGAAAATGCTGAGGGTTTGCATCTGTTGATTTCTTATGAAAATAAGTTGCCCAAATAGCTTTCCTCATATCTTCTGTATCAGTTAGATTTTTCCTTATGGCCTGGCCATAATAACGCTGCAACTGGTCTATTTCAGCATCAGTGAGTCTTCCTTTTCCCCCAACCCCTTTACCATCACTAAGTTTTTGTCCTTTCATATCACGTTTCAGCCGTCTTAGTCGGGTGCCAACACGTTTCTGTACATGCCCAACACATTCAAGCTTGGTAATCTCAATATGATTTCCATAAGGCTTGTTTCCTAGAACAGCAGCAAATCCTTTAGAATCTCCATCTCCTAAGTACTGAACATAACGCAGGCCAAGTTTATTTTCAGATCGAGCACATAGAGTAGTGGCTCCAGCACCCTCCATACCTCCACTTGAGCCCTCGTAATTTGCCGCACATGCCTTTTTGTGCTCCTCCATTTTCTCTGGATTTTGTACATTTGTTTTGTGAACACAGCCAGTACAAAATTTAGAGAAGCATTTAAAATCTAACACTTTGCCTGTGTCAAAAGAGGTTACAGTCACCACTCCATTCATAGATGTGTGCCCCCGCTTTTGCCATGTACCATCAAAAGCAGCAGCCACATCTGATTTTCCTTCATTTTCCATAACAACCTCTTTTGCTGCATTTCTCATAGATGCGTCACAAACTTCAGTAACAGCTGCAAGAAGCTTTGTGTTGTATTTTTCAAATTTTGTGTTTGGTGCTGACAAATTCATTACAGCTGAAAAAATCTTCCCAGATGCTTTACCTCTGCCAATGGAACGAAGTGCATATGCATATCTCAGATTTATTTCATACATATTTCTAATGCATTTTGAACTCATTCCTTGTCCATTTTCGTCGCAAATACTACATTTTATTACAATTCTATGAGCCAAACCACATTTGAACTGTTCATCGAGAGTCACCACAAGGCTATTTTCACTACCACAATATTTACACTTTGCTGAAGACTGTACTAACCTAGAAATAAGTTCTAAATCAACAATGACATTCACACCAGTCTCTTCATCAAAATCTTTTTGAAGTTTGGAATGTTTCAGTTTTTGCGAACTAGAAGACTTCTTTGGACTTATTTGCACAGAATCTGTATATTTTGATGCTGAACACCTACTTTTAGAATTATGTTCCTTTGTATGTTGATTACCTCTGAAAGTCCGTTTTGGATTGAATTTCCTTATCCTTGCCATGATTGTAACCAGATACAATAATACACAATGTAGTCCTACTAACCAGTTAGCACAAGATAATCATAAAATGAAATAAAACTCATGACTGTTACACCAACACAAATAAACACAACAATGAATGGGTTAGTTGTTTACCCAAACAAAAGAAAACCAATTTTGAAGTGTTGCCAACTTAGGATAATATTGAGGAATGTGCTGCCAACTTTGTAATAGGAATTAGAAATAATGCAGACATAAATATAGTGATAAAAATTGTCAGTGAATAAATAAAACCATAAAACAAACATTGTAAGGTTCCAGGCCTTCAGTATCTCAAAAAATGGAAACATCACAATGTTTCAAATACATTTATGGTCTAAAAATATATATCAAAATGTTAAGTGTTATACATCATTTAAAACAGCAGGAAATTAAGTTTTTTTATAAAATAAATTTGAAATTTTGATTTTTTCAATAAAAAAAGGTACTCGCTCCCCTTAACATGGCCAGGAGCAGCTTTAGAATCAAGTTTTCTAATTGCTTTGGAAATTTCTTTAGGCGTAGCTAGTAGTTTACCAACAATGAGTGGCTGTGGACCTTGGAAATTAAACTTACCTAGAACACGAACTGACTGGGATGGTGATGAGTAGTAAAGATGTTCTTAAAATGCTCTGCAATTATTTCAGATTTGTCTTCTGTAGACTCATAGAGGTTAACACCTACTTTAAGTAGAGGAATCACAATCTTCTGTATTTTTAGGTTCTTGATCTCCTTCCATAGTGATCCAGAAGTATGAGATAGTTTAGAAAATTTTCTAACTTCTAATTCAGTGTTTTTTTTCACAGTCATGCATTCCTTATTCAATTGCAGGTATTCTTGCCTGTATTTTCATTATCTTGTCTGTTGCCATAATTTAATTGTCTTGTTGCAAGATCGTAAAAGATTTTTAATATGATCGGGCAAAGTTGGTCCTTGTAAAGTAAACCTTTTACGAGGAATGGCTGAATCAGCAGCTTTGTGTAATAATTCAGTAAACAATTATATTTCACAGTCTAGATCAATAGCACTATTGGAAGTAGAGTTCAAGCTGATGTGAGTATCTAAATATTTCTTAAAATTGAGCCAATTTGCATTCTTGAAGTCATAAAATAGTTTTCGTGTAATAGGTGCATCAAAGCCACTGATATTACCAAGAAAAGTATGTGATAAGGATTTAAAGCCTGATCATTTGTGACATAGTTTACCATTGGGTAATGAGAAGTTATAATTTTATCCAATATTGAGGGTTTTTTGTTGCATCCTAGGTGGTATAAATATTGGACTGTAAGGCTAATGAATATTCATTTGCAATGTGGTTGTAAGATCAAATAATGACCGTCCTCTGGTAGATGTCATATGACACCCCCAAGATTGGTGTCTGCAATTTAAATCACCTGCTACAATAGCATTCCTTTGTAAATGGAATAGAGTTAGCAGAGTTTGGTTTGGATACTGTTTGTGAGGCGGAAGATAGACAGCAGCTGCC
Organism: Bacillus rossius redtenbacheri; assembly: GCF_032445375.1. Classification (NCBI taxonomy): domain Eukaryota; kingdom Metazoa; phylum Arthropoda; class Insecta; order Phasmatodea; family Bacillidae; genus Bacillus; species Bacillus rossius. Next base: position 12,248,835 of record NC_086336.1, on the reverse strand, counting down.
AGAAATGAAATATTATCTTGTAAAATAACTACATAAATATCTAAATCAGGAAAATTAGGGAACAATTTATGATAATGTTGTTAATATGTATGTACATGTACTGCAATTCCACCTATTCTTTTTCCAAATCTGTCAGTCTTGTGAATTACATGTCCAGGTTGCACACTGCTTGGTAGGAGACAGCCATATCTCTGTTACAAATATTAAGTAATGTTGGGAAGAAACTCTGCTAACCTAAGCAGTAGGGATCTGGCATTCCAAACTAGAATGTTATGTTTAGATTTCTTCATCACAGAGTTAAGTAGAAACAGCAGAGTTCGTGATGGCCATAAACAATGACTAACAAGCATTCAATAATATTTTACAAATTTCAAGGCCATAGCTAACTTCATAGAGTTTTCTTTATGACTGTTAGCCAAATACAGATGTTGAACTGTTTGAGCATTAAAACAATGTCCTGCGAATCTGTGACAAAATGGGAGTCTGAATTGGGAGAAGTAGTTTCTGTATCGCATGTAGAACTTGAAACAGCGGCCCCACTATAAACAGCAGTTTGGTTACCTGTGGCTGACGGCAATCCTTTGGTGGGTATGGTTTTAGAATCTGGTATGTGAACTTGCTGCCGCTTTTCTTTATGCACTTACTTGGTAGCTAGCCTTTCAGATCGTTCTAGACAGAGGGAATAATTGGCTGGATGTTCTTCCTGACAATGACAGCAATAAGGGGGTTCATCAGCTTCTTTATTGCAATTTGCCTCAGAATGTTGACCAGCACATTTCACACATACTGGGAGATCATTACAAGTATGTGAAGTGAGGCCAAACTTCTGACACTTGTAACATTGAATGACGACAAGAGTCACCTGGTATGACTCCCCAAATGAGTAAATAATTTGAGGGCTTGTTGATATCGTGCCATTCCATCCAATGTGACCAAAAAGACTGGTCAAGGAATGATGATGAGATTCCTACTACGCATACGAGTTACAAAAACTTGTTCCCTTCAATGTATCTTCAATATGAGCAATCGGAGTGTCCTCATACAAATTACGAATGACAAACAGAGAATTCTGTTCTTCCTGTAGAGGCCATGTACAGAGTGGTACACCTTTCTTCAAAAGGTAAGCAGTCATTTTCTGGTGATTGTCAGCATTTTTCATAGAAAATGCAGCTTTGCAGTTTTTGGTACAGATCTCAAATTTTTTATAAAACAAGATGGAAAGAGCACTTAGGTCTTTTATGGCAGTAGCACTAAGTTTTCCTGAGCAAATTATAGGTGGAGATTTGGTTTTATTAAGTGCTTGCATCACATTAACTCCTGTAGTATTGTTACCAGAAGGGCTTATTGGGAAGCAGTTGTTACTAATGGGTTAGAGGTCACTGTGAATGAGGCACTAGAACGGTACATTTAAGAGCTTGCTCCAGAAAATATTACAGGAGCGACTAAAATGACAGCATAGACTCTGGAAGAGGTTGGGATGTCAGCAGACCCCTTTTGCTGATTGTTGTGGGTTGTAGATCCTTCAGTATGAAATTATCTCTCTCTTCGTGTTGTGGGTGGCAATATTAACAGGGAAGCACTTGATCAGGGGTTATCAGAGGCTTTATCTTGAACGATTTTATCCAAGTCTGGATCTTTATTAGCCCAAGGCCGAGAAAATTAATGGTCTTTCTACTAGCCTTTCTTGTTGTTTTAATCTCCATCAAATCAGAATATCCTAATGTAAAGGGGGAACCATGTACTTACTTATGCAATAGTAGTAATAGTGACTGCTTCTTCAACATCAGATGAGACAGCAGTAGGATTATGAAGATGACTGTCTTGAATAGGATAAGAGACAGTTATGGCGGCAGTTACTTGTTTTGATGTGACGGTCTGAATGGAAGTGTAAGATTTTCCAAGTGCTGCGTTAGTGATGTAATGTGGTGAAAAACCGGGTGTAGAAGTGTAATGTCAGTTTCCAGTATATTAGACAACTGCATTGAGCCAAATTGTGTTTCTGATGAATTTAAAAGTATTGGTAATTTCGCTTGGACATCGTCAACAGAGTTCAATATAATGGGTACAGGCAGGAGGCAAATATTTGGAGAGAGGACCCTACGGTAGATAGAGGCTAAGACATACAGATAGGAATAATTGTAGTAGTGGTCCTTGTCGTTAAAGACGATGAAGATGAAATGGGCGCGGGAAGTTGTGATAATGGATCTGAGAGGTAAGAAGCTCCGATTAAAAGTTCAGAAAACTGTCTTAGGCCATACCTTGGGATTAGTTGTTTCAGTGGCATTTATGTAGAACTTGGAATACTCATAGGTGATTTGATGGTTGCCGGCTTATACGTAGTCATTTTCTTAGGTTGTGCAGGAGTCCGACTGTCTCCAGGCTTAGTCTGAGACAAGTACCTTTCTGCAGCCGATTTATGACGTACTGTAAGTTTTCTCGATTGGGAAGCAGATCGTTTCATGTATTTTCCCATATTTTTATTTTAATCATATAGGTATCATGTGCGAAAAAAATGTAGAACTAACTGAATACAGGTAACTCTAAACTTAACATCTAAACTACACATTTATGGCAACCTTCAATTGGGTAGATAGTTCATATTGGTAGAATTCATAGTTCTTTGCTGTATATACGATACACAAAGAAAAAAAGTAAAGCAAGAAGAAAGTAAAGCAATTGTGTATCCACGCTAGTTTTTAAGTATAACTAAATAAGGGCAGCAATCCCAAATGATCCTAAAAATATAATAATATTTCTGCTTGAAAATAAAAATTGAAACAAAATAATGTTCACAATTCTTGATTCAATCATCTACTCAATCCATGGATGGATATGATGCCTCTTTGACCTCTTTTTTGACATTTTTGCAAGAAGATGCAAGAACATATATTGACATAATTATTGAACAAAATAAAATTCAGCCATCAGTTGAAACCTCCTTAAAATATTTCATACAGGTCAAGAAATTAGCAATTAAATTGTCAACACCTTAAATTATATTTGTATGTAACTGATACCTGACTGGTAGAAGGACTCGGGTACTAGCTGCTTGTTGTCCAAAAAACGGCCAATCGATAATCCCATCAGACAGTACAAAAATATTATCACATTTAATTCACCCTTATAGACGCTTATTGATATTTGTCCAGTAAGACGTCATAGCAGTAGGTTTGATTATAAAAAACATTAAACGCTACCTTTTGGGGCAACATGCCATGTTTAATAATATACCTGAGAAGATATAGCAGGAAAAGAATCAATCCATGCGTACTATCAACTACCGCCATATCCGGGCCACGGGCAAGATTAGAAGTGCATCTGTGTCAAACGGAAAATGGAAGTATATCGAGGAAAGTGCACTAACATTTTCCAGATTTGATAGGTTATGAATTACTAAATATTTACTTAAAAATGAGAAAAAATTAAGAGTTCAATATTTTTTGGAAAGAAATTGATCAAATGACGTTTATGAATGTGAAGAAAAAATTAAAACATTTTTTTTTTAAATTGTAATAAATAAAAGTTAATATTTTTCTATTTTTATCTGTTCGATTAATTCTTATTTTTATTTCTTGAACTATATATAAAAAATTGTTATATGGAAAGATATTGGTAGTTTTTTCAGAGGCAAATTACAACTGTTATAACTAAATATATTTTACTAAACCTACTAAAGTAGTTATATATTTAACTGCGTCAACACTTACCTCCCCAGCATGAATGTCCGTAGCTCAAGCAGGAACCTTAAACAAAGTCAGAGTGAAAGAAAATTAGCCATTTGTATCAAAAATTTAATTTTGAAAAACTTATATAAGAACCTACAGTCAACATCAAAGGTAACAATGACTGACAATCAAGTAAAGATATTAAAAAATTATTATATGCCAGTAAATTATTATTTTTCTTGTAATTAATCTGTAAATGTAAAAAAATAGTTTAACAATACAAATTATTATTTATTTTTACTTTTATATTATCACAAGTTAGAGTGATAAATTCTTTACTGAACACGAAATTAGAAGTCCCGCATTAAACTTAAAAAACTCTATAATAGCTTCGATTACTGCTCGTGTGTAAGCCTTCTAAAACAATATTGTCAACTATATCGTTGACTAAGCGAAAATATTTTTTTTAATATAATTGTTTGAAACTTGTTTGCTGAGGGGGCTTAAATTTTTGAGCGTTACGAAAAATCCGATCGCACGAGGGGAACAGTTAGGTACTGGGTGGGGGAACCGGTAGAGGAGGAGAGTGCGTCAGAGGGGACGCCACTCCAACGCATGCCCTAGCGGTCGAATGGGGATAAAGAAAATTAAGGGAACGGGGAAATAGGTACGTAGCGTAGCATGCTTTATTCTAGTGTAACGGCCGGAAGGGTGGCGGCAGAGGAGAGGTAGAATGACTCAGCAGTGATGCTATGGAATTATCGTAACGCTGTTTGTACTCTTTAGTTTTCGTAATGGCTAACGGTTGACGCTACCATAATAATTATTTTTTTTTTCATTTGAGCTCATCCTGCATCTATATATTCTTAGTTATTATCCCTTGTCCACTATAAAAAATAATAATTTATCTCTAACTATACCTAATAAGCAAGAAGTTCACTTCTGCCATGCGTGAACTCCACAACCACATTTTCTTTGTACTGCCTAGGAAGGTTAATATGTTATAATAAATCGTGGACGCCAAACTAACCATGTTGTGTATTGAAAACAAGGACTGAAAAAAATCTGATGCGTTTTTCGAATGTAATTCGGGTATGCAAAACCTTTTCACAAACATAACCACCAAAATGTGACACTACGCGTACAGCGATTCTGATCGACACCGATTTACAAAGGTTTACAACCAAACACAGATAACATAAGATTTAATTCTATCTTTGCATTTAACATAAGTGATTCAGTTAAGTTATCAGGGTCAAATGAATATACTGATGACTAAATATTTACCTTAAATAAAAAAAAATCATTTAGTCAAGTAAAAATTAGAAATTATTTCAAACTAGCCATAGTCAACGAGAAAAACAAATTGTAACCCTTTTTGAAATATGAACCTCTAGGAATCTAATAATAAAATATTGCAATAAGGAACTAAATTTTTCTTGTAGCTAAAACAGTAGTTGTTTTTCAACTAGATATTCATTACATACAATACATCCAAAACAAACATAATTCCGAAACAGTTTCTAGCGTCAGTAACAAGTTGATTTTAAAAGTTTTGAATTTTGAATTGCATACAGCAAATAATTTTTAGGTTTATCATGTTATATTTGGTTTAATAACATTACTTGAATTAAATTAATGTATTATCTTTTTTAATGAAATTCCTTTACATATGACTTAAGTGGAAAATATATTTATAAGTGGGTTTCAATTCTTCCAGTGATTAACTGCCGAAAGGCAGTTTCTAGATAGAATGGCTGAAACGGAGGTGCTCATTATCTCTCGTAGGCACGCAAAGTTGAAAGTTGTATGTGGTCGCAGGGAAAAAAAACGATAGGCTCACTTCTCAAATTCCTAACTACTTGCGTTACCGCCGGCCAGACTGCAGTGTAGTTCAGTGTCTCGCGCATAGAGCCGAAGATGCAAGCGATGAATGAGCAAGTGCAGTCCTTTCAGCGTACCTCGATGTCTAGAGGTCAGATCACTCACCTCCCAACAATAAGTTCCAGATTCGAAGCCCGGCGGGGTCCTTCCCAAAAATTTCACAAGTTGTAAACGTGGTGGACGTTGCCGTGAATAAATTTGTTTTCTCGGGGTACTCCTGTTCCCCCCTACCCATAAATTCCTTCCAGAGACGTAACTAGAGCGGGACAGACGGGGCTTGTGCCACTGGCGCCACATTAGGGGGGGGGGGGGGGTGCGCTAAACGGGCAGAGTAACTTTTACTATGGATATTTACTGGAATTTCGTAATGTAGAACACTAAAAACTGGTATTTTTCGTGTACTATCCAACTTGCGCTGCATTAAAATTGAAATGACTGCAAATAAATTATTTTTACCATCTATGTTCAATAAAAATATTTGGAACAGTGGAATTAATATGTGGTTGCCATATGAGGCGTTAAGAAAGGTTTTTAATTTAATTGGTTTAAAAAATAGGGGAGGGGACACCAAGATAAGTCCTTGCCCCGGGTGGAAACTAGTTCAGTGACGTCTCTGATTCCTTCGATGATCCTAAGCAAATTTCCTCGAACCTGCAAATTCTTCTAAAACAAATATTTGGATCGGAAACGACAAAAAGTAATCTTGAGCTTATGGATCACAGAAGATCGTCAGACAGCCACTTTAATCTAAATATGTCAGGAATTCCCACTGGCATGTCACTAATGTGAAGGAACTTAGTTTGTGTACCGCGACGAAGGTGACGAATCCACCAGGTTTTTGATTGAAATTGTAATCTCCTTCTTCGGAGTAGCAGTCTCCAACGTTCACTGACAATTCGGTTGTCATTGCAAACAACCGTCTTCATGCTATCAGTCTCTTTGGGACGTCCAGTGATGGTATAATGTGTCTAAGGATGTTATCGGAGTGCCCAGGGAACTAGGAGACAGGTACCTTTAAGATGGTGACTAGAAAGTTGACGGAAACCTCGGTGGAATGTTTACCTGCGACGCGGCTAGACGGCTCGGAACATTGTCGCGAAAGGAGGCGATGTTTAATATCATCACCAGCTTGTTCCATACCACATGGGCACGCAACGTCTTTTAAGCATTAGAAGCGAATATAGCCGATGAGATGATTTCATCCTAATAGATCCGATCTGTATCGAGCGAATGGGCCCTATCTTTCATCGAGCCAGTTCCGTATCCTCCTCTGGGCCAGTTCTGAATACAGTCGAACTGAAGCCTAGCCTCTGAGAGAAACAACTGGGAAGTAAGCCTTATGTAAACATAATGAGAATGATGTGTGAAACTGTAGGTGAGAAAACGACCATGGTCTTGTGAGGAACCATCTAATCAATTTCAAGGTTCATAATTAGGACATCCGAATATGTTCTGGCCACACTATATTTGTGTTATTATATTCAAGTTCAATTTAAAAATTTTTAAAAGAATTTTTTTAACGGAATGTTTAACAGCTTGACTAACTTAATAACATGAACACTGCATAAGTTCACAGTTGTTAGTTTGGTTTTATCATTTAGTGTGAGGCTAGCGTCTGCCTGGGCAACATTAAAAACGTAATTTTTCTTAAGATTTTAAATTTCCAGGACTAACAGTCGCATTTATTTTTTCACATTTTACCTGTGCATTGAATTTATAAAAATTTTGTGGCTAAAAAATTGTTATAATATATACAATACTACACACGTAAAATTCTGTGCCAAATCTGTATGAACAGACATGGCAGAAAGACCACTTGGATTCCCATAGTTGTTGGAATCACCAAGCAAAATACTGAGCCTAGGCTCACTGCATTGAAATTAGAGTTTAATTAGTATGCTGGTGCCATATTTATAGCATACCTGCGTCCGTACCAAGAAACTCGAGGCAAGCAGAATCCGTATAATACTTTGTGTGCCATCTCTTTGAGGAAACCATTCCTTAAACATATTTAATGATATGTTATTGGTCAAGCATTTAGGAAAACCCGAGTCTGGATTTACTGTTGGTCCATTTTGGGTCTTTCCAAGACACATCAAAATTGAAATTGTCAAGGACCATAATTCGCTATCAGTTATGTGGAAAAATTGCAATACATATTTTTAAATAGCTACATGAAACACAATGGCTGTTAAATACTAAGCCAGAAATTAAAAAAAAATACCTGGTTAAATTACAAAAATTTTTATTCATTGAACTTTGTTTTTGATTAACTGTCATCATGTAAGGTAAAGAAATCGTTAAATTCAATTATACCCCCAGATAGCAATGCTTTTCAGATATTTTAAATTTTTTTTTCGATATTAGGAAGTAAAAGTCTATAGAAGTTGACCACCAGGGATGTATATTATTAAAAATACAAAATAAACATGATAACTCAAATAGCTTCTTGATTAATCGGACTGTGTTTTCCGCTGTTGGTCGCATTTAGGAACATTACAAAATATTTGCAGTACAGTACAATAGACCATTACTTTAAAAAGTAAAAAAAAAAAAAAATTATTCGCTTAATATTGTGAATTCAAATCCGCTTGTTCAGTTTTATTTTTAATGAAATTCCAAAAATAGAATTTATATATCCTACTAAAAATGTGTATTGCCTGTTGTGAAATACTTTATGCAAAAAAAAACTTTAATTTGTCTGTAAATTTTAATATATGCTTTGTAACGAATAACAAAATAATGATTATTTAATATTAAGCGGTATGGAAACACTAGCAAATGTTAAATTTAGTAGAAAATAAATACTTTCTTATAAAATATTGTTTTACTAATTGTTTTAATAGCTTCGTTTAAGAATCAAAGGCTACATCTTAAAGACGAATTTTTTGAGTTTAAATTAATTATTTTATCACATAAATATTCTGAAGTTTTACTTCTTATAAGAGGTTCTCGCGTTTAATGTTTTCGTTACTTTCTAACACTGCCGTGGAGGTGAAAAGAAAGAGCTAGAGATAACCTGTAGTGATTGCTCGAATGCGCGGAGTTACTGATGGCACCGACAACGTATCATTTCATATACTTTCAAATACTTTTGTAAACGATTACATACATTCTCATACTTTTTCCTTCTTTCGCATACTTTGGTGACTCGTAATTATCAACTCTAAACTCTCAAACATTTAGGTCGGATCCGGTGTTAGCATTTAAGTGGTGACATTATGTATGTACAGACATTTCCAATAGGGTTATTAATCATATTTTTCTCTATCACTAACCCATTGATAGAGACCGGAAAAATTCGCGGATTCATTTCGTGATAGTCTAGAATCAAAAAACGTTTGCCTTTATACTGCATCAGTGATTGGGCCACAGTTTATCTGAATGATACTCGGCCAATGAAAAACCTTTAACAAAAGGAGTATCGAATTACTAGCGTCCCAGTTAACAGGTGTCACGAGTCAGTAGCCAATGAGCAAATGTAATTTTCCCGCGTGGGTAGAGGATCATGGAGTCTATCCTACAGGTCATTGAAATCGCGAATTTTTCCGGGCTCTACCCATTGAATCATTCTTCTATTCCAATGAAGGCACTGATCATGGTAATACAGATAGGTCTGGCAACTTACCTTTATTCTCCGTCAGCTTAGTGTAGTTCGCGGTGACATGCGAACTAACGGCACCAGGAATATTGTAACCCATTATTAACATAGTTTTAAATGGAATTTTCTTACAGAAGTGGGCATATTTTCAAAAACTTCCGGCAAGGTTAAGGATTTGTAATTAATTAAGGAGCTTGGCAGTGTTTTAATGCATAGCAATAACTTGTAACTTTGCCGTAATTTTTAGTTAAAAGATGGAGTGCTGAGAATGAGGATCCCAAGCAAATTGGGATCTCCAATGATAAATCATGTTTTAAAAGTTAAGTGCGTCGTTTGATATAAATTTTAATCTTCAAGCAAGTGTCACCCTTTCAAGTAATTTTTAGCCCAGCAATTCGTTTCAATCTAACGAGGAGAGGTTCAGAGTCGGGTCTCAAAGATTTGGCTTTAACTGCGAGAGTAGAAGCAGGCAGTTGCCCTTACAACGTCCTAAGATATCTCGCCCGAGTGTGCCCTAGGCAGCAACAAAAAGCTCTTAAAGAATTTTAAAGTGCAGATTCCAAAATAGGTTTAAACTGTTGTCAAGTCAGAGGCGAGGCGCATTGGTGAAACTCTTGTTCTGTCATTCTGCTCGCTCGGGTTCCATACCCACTGGTACCATTTTTAAATTTTAATTTTTTTTAATCCTCACAACATTGATCTATTAATTTCGGAATTTAAAAATCTTTAGACCGTTTGATTTCATAATTGAGGAATGTTTTGAATAAAATCACTAATCAGTAAATTAAACAAAGCCTGTTTTTTGTAAATATTAACTGACTAAATTAGAGGAAAATTTTACTGGAGTGAATATTTTAATTTTAAATATATACATTTCACTGTTTAAGTATATTTAATTTCTGTATTTAATAGTTTAATATTGCAAAATTAAAAAAAATGAAAATAAAAAATAAAAAAATGAAAATGTAAAAAAACTGTACTAGGCATTGAACCAGCACCGGCAGATAGCCAGACCGTTTGAACGTTTTTTTTTTCAAATATGGGTCGCACACAGGCAAGTTTGACAGTCGTCAGTGAGCCAACCATATCCCCCCTTAATGTTGTATTTTTAAGCAACCCCGAGTCGTTCAGACATTGTTGTTGTAGTTGTCGGTGTATGGGTCAGCGCCAAGGAGACAATTAGGACAACACAGATAAAATCCATGTCTTGCCCGGGATTCGAACCCAGAGCCCCCCCCCCCCCCCCCGCATCATAGCCCGGTGCGTTCCCGACTACGCCACGGAGGCCGACATCCCCATTGCGCCACGCCTCACTTTACAAAAATTTTAAAAAAATTGGTTGTCTGTAAAGTCGGTTCACGGACGGTAGTTTAACGTGACAACGTCATAACAAGACATTGATGAAATTATTGCATAGTTTTATGAATAAAATTGAATCTTTTTTATTTTAATAATAAAAGAAGAAATACTTGAAATTATACTAGTAATCAGATTTTTAAAATGCAAGAATATTAACCTGTATTGCAGAAATTTTTGTTGTAATAAGCAATGAAAACCACATTAACTTTTTACTTCACTTTATAAACAGTAGAGTGGAAGAGAGATAGATGCGGCGCAAGCATACAATGAGCGTAACGGGACACAGCGTAACGGAACTATGTGCGTAACGGGACACTTTTTCGTGCGTGCAGCCGGCGTTCATCGAATTATTAGACGTTGTCACGTCAATATGTTGTCAAAAATTTACTGTAGATTCCATAAAGAGCTTATTCTCGCTTCCTAGGGCTAACTCAGACGTGATTTTAGGACGTTGAAAGGGTCACCTGCCTGCTCACACTCACATAGTTTAAGTCAAATCAGTGAGCCCCCACGCGGACCCTCCCCTTAGTAAGATTTTAATTCTAAATTTTCGTGGTATTGCAGCTCGCAATTTTTTTTTCGTTTAACCGGATAATGAGCAAGGCAGAAAAACGAAAAAAAAAAAGAAAAAACTTTACGGTTTTAATCCACAGCCTTAATTACAGCAAGGCACAATACAAAAGCGAAGAATTCTCTTACCATTTCAACTTAACAAACAAATGTGGAAACATTTTAAGGCATTGCTACAGATTAGGCTTTTATCAAGCACCCAAACGATATAAAAAATTTAAAAAAAAATTGAGAAGAAATTAGAAATAGTTTCATATTTTATTCCATTCTCTCATTTATCACAATGTTAATGATGGGTTAAACTACTACTAGCGCCGTTAGTTTGCAGGCCGCCGCGATATTCACTGAGCTGAGGAGACATGCCAAAGAAAAATATAGGAAGTTGCCAGACATATCTGCTATATGACCGTGACATGGACAATACTCTAGTAATAGTCTATTTTCAACGCGTGATTACGAGTGATTCAATATTAGAGTACCCTAACAATTTATTATCCCTCTTATGTGTGAAGCTGCACTTCTGACGCTCGTGGCGGTCACTAATGTGTTTTCTTTAGAAATTAAAATTAAGATGGCAATCTTCACAAATTATCATATCGCCATCATAATACACACCGAAGTATTTTATATTTGCTCGGTAGACACACATAAGGTTAACTGTATATAATAATCGGGGAACAGTAGGTACAGCACTTGGTAAACACGCCTGCTAAGGCTAGATTACTTAAATAAAGTTACAAGCTGGATTGAGCTGGCGACGAGCACAACAAATTGAAATACTGCTATATATAGGTCATTAACATTAACTGCCAACAATTGGCATTAGGCGCCACCTCCCGACTATGGCATGCCCAGTTATTAGATTTTAAAGGTGTTTGAATGCCTACTTTACCAACAGTATTTAAAATATCACTCCCAACCTTTTATTATTTTATTTCTATCAATTATTTGCATAAAAAATCAAAGTTAATTTTATACTACAACGGGTAAGTATAAATAATAACGTGCCCATTTGTTTAATTTAATGAATCATTGATAGAAGGACTGTGGTTACCGATTGCCTAAGGAATGCTTTTAGGGACACATTAAAAACTGTGTTATCATAAATAACTCAACTTGCAAGACCACCAACGATTGCATGCTAATTTTTAAAAATATATATTTATGCTTTCCACATCGTCGCAAGCCTACCCAACAATTATCCCTTTTTATTGAGAGTTTGAGCATTTGTTTTGACAGTTACCTTGACTTTGTCTCTCTCTCTGTTGAATTTAGATATAACAAATTAAAAACTCATGTTTTACCCGGGACTTGAACCCAGAACTAACAGCGACTTCAAAAAAAAAAAAAACACGATGAGTTTGTGTACCAGAGAGCACCTCATAATTATTCCCATTTAAAGCCCATTTCCGTATGTAAATGGCGTGCTTCAACACATATTTACGCAAATGCAGAGAAATGTTCATCCGCGCAATCCCTCCCACGCTGAGCTTTAATAAACACGAGCTCCAAAAACGCCATGTTTCAGAACACCTTCGCCGGCCCACGCCCTCCAAATTGCCGGCTGGCGGACCATTTTTACGGTTTACATTTCGCGGGAGAATTATTTATAGCTGTCGGCTCGCACGAAGGGAGCAGGGGGAGGGGAGGATATTGTGGTTTTCCTCAGTGCCAAGCCTTGCTTTGACGCGTACATGCACCGCGTAGGTTCACAGCTGTTAAATAATGATTGGCTTTTATTCCATTACACAAGTCGGTTTCGTGCATGGCAGTACTAACTGCCTTTTTATAAGGGATGGGTCGGTGGATTCATCATACCCTAGAATTCATCGAATCACAAATACAGCAGAAAAATTTGAGACTAAAGAAAATATTCAAAGAAAAAAAATTGGAGAATTTCTTTAAAATTCCAACACTGAACTCTGAAAATCCTAAATTTTACATAATATCTATTTGCCTCTTCCTATATGCTATATTTCTGTTGGTGAGTAATCCTATGACTCAACTACCATGGTCACTTAGATGAAAATTTATTAATCCTACCACTTAACTTCCTTGATCGTTTTAGTGGGATGCGCTTGATCCTACCACTCAACGACCATGGTCGCTTGGGTAGGAGGTAAGTGATCCTATCACTAACTACCGTGACTAAACCGTGCTCAGGTTGCCATGCACATGTGTATAAACCTGGTATCCCGGATAAACGTGTGTGAGCGTCCTACCTGTAGTTGACCAGTAACATAGTGCAAAATAAATTAGAGGTAAGTCTTCTAATAAAAACATAAGCACCTATGCTGGAAAAAATGCACTTTTCAGGCTGTCCCTCTGAAATAAATGAACTTTAACATTGTGGAATTTTTCCCTTTATATTCTAACATTATTCATCCATTTTTCAAAATTCATAACATAAAATGTCTCTTACTAAGTAATTGTAATGTTGTTTTGAGATATATTTGAGTCAAATTTAATTTTGTAGGTCTACAAACCACGAAAAAGTTTTTGTTTAACGTTTGTTTAGTGTTAAATCATCTTGACTATCAAGACACTGCTTCGCAGTGGTATATTATACCAACGTTTCGCTCTGAATTTCAGCAGAGATCTTGAAAATCAAATGCGCGGTATGAGGCTTGAGGGCACGCTCTCTCTTTCTATATATATATACATATACATATACATATACATACATACACACACACTTACAAGGGATTACAAGAGACTTAATCCTCTTATCTGCCTGAAGAAGACCTCTGGACATATATTAAAAAAGCCCAACCATCTCAATTGATTCTCATCCCTGAAGATGCCTGCTGCAGTGTAGAGCAAAACGTCGGTACACACTATCACTAAGACCACTTATCCGAAAACTTTTTTTACTATTATTCTATCTACTTGGATCTTGTACATAATTATTCTGAGCAGTGCGTCCTTAATCAAGATGTTAGGTATGTCATTATATTTCCTTTTAAAAGAAAGCTTCACTACGTTTTATACCAGTAATTTAGTGATGCCTCGAAGCCACTACACCACTGATGAGCACCAATATGTTCATTCAAATTATGATTGAAGCATAATACAAACATTTTTATTCTTTCTTAATAAAGCTTCTTTGCATAAACATGTAACGGAAACAGTATAATTATATAAAAGATTTTATCATTTATGCTTATGTGTTATTTATATCTGCAAAACCCGTAAATTTACTTGGTTTCAAAGTTATTTTATGTATATGGCCAAAAACCTTTGAATAAAAATAAAAATCAAAAACTCCTAAACTATTATCAGTTCCTAACGGAGACTTCGAATACCTGTGCTCTGAGCAGGCACATTCAGGTGAAAATACATCTCGTCTTAAGCGGGAACAGTATACTTATCACAATTACTTGAAACAAATTACGGGGTGTTCTTTTATATTAATACTAATGTGTCAAATCTGGTGATAAATGGACTGAGTAAGTTTGGATTGTGTGGTTTTAGTGCCATTGCTTTTCGAACTAAAATCGAACTGAAAATAAGTTTTTTTTTCTAATTTTCCGGTCACTACAGTGTTTTCTTAGGAAAATATGTTCAATCACATTATTAGATATTTTTCATGTAAAAAGCTGAAAGTTAACTTTAACAGAGGATCTTTTCCTTTTTTTGGCGAAATACGCCCACATAAGTTTCTAACAAAATATCCAAGTTAAGAAACTCGTGTAATAAAGTTTTTTTTAAATTACGTGTGATAAATCTTCCACGTCTACACGTTCTCGACGATGGAGAAAATATGTTCATTTCGCGTAGACGGGGAACTAAGACTGTGTGCGAGTGTTTTTTCCGGTGAAGTTCACCACTTACTGTGTTTTACTTTCATGAAGCCTTCTGTTCCCGAATAAAAAAATGTTATCAATGAAATTCAAAGCCCCTACGAATCCATGATCAGATGTCCGTGTTTCGTCCATTCGGCATTTTTTTTTATCTTTATTTTTCTCGAGGGAGGAATATCGGAAGGAACAGAAATAGAACAGTCTGACAACATTATCCCTTGTTGCAACAAAACGACACGAAATCATTGCAATTTCCGTTGTAGGAGGTAACGTTCAGTGTTTCATTCCAAACTGAAAACAGTGCTACGATCATAGAAAAAAAGGTGTTCGTTGCAAAGGGCCGTTGAACAATGCCTATTCTCTTCGGACTTTTATTTCACAACAACCGCACATGTTCAAGGAGTAAGAAAGCACTGAGCAGGTTTCTTCGCAAATATTGTGTATACCTATAGGCCTTCTGCGCGCACGAAGACTAGATTCTGACTGCAACGTCACCTACAAGGTCACTGCCCCCGGCCTCAGCTTGAAGTATATTTAGCTAACTTAGCCTACTGACTTCACATCAGCCTGTCCTGATGTCTGAAATCATGTGGTGGATAAATTTGCAATTTCTTATATTCAATAACTTTGAAAAGGTTATAAACAGTCAATTCTCAGTCTTATACTTCTCTTGTAGCTATCATTAAAAGTTATCACCGAAATTTAAATAAAATTGTATTCAACTGTTTTGCGTAGCTGCGTTTTTTTAAAATAAAACTTGTGTCATAAAACCATTTTTTAATCATTCACAGGGAAAAGGAGAGGTATAGTTCTGTTTTTGTGTTGTATTTTTTATATTCAATTAAGTTTATAATGGTCCGAGTATTAACTGAAGGCTAATTATGTGGTGGCTTGCCTACTAATTTAACAAGCGTACCTACATCTGAAAACAGTTTACAACTCTTGCCAATATTCCAGTAAACTCTAACCGAGTTTTGTTTCTCAAGGCGAAGCATTTACAATCTTGGTCTAGCAACATTACCAAATCTGTTTGAAGTTACGTTTTTGAAAAGTTTGACGAAGTCAACTTAGCATGTGTGATCACATGTGTATCTGTGTATCTGTGTGTTAGCTTTCCAGAAAACTTAAATTTTTGACGTGACAACGTCTAATAAATCGATGAACACCGGCTGCACGTACGAAAAAGTGTCCCGTTACGCATTGTTCGGTTACGCTGTGTCCCGTTACGTACATTGTTCCGTTACGTTGTGTCCCGTTACGCACATTGTTCCGTTACGCTGTGTCCCGCTACGCACATTGTTCCGTTACGCTGTGTCCCGTTATGCTCATTGTACGCTTGCGCCGCATCTATCTCTCTTCCACTCGACTGTTTTTAAAGTGAAGTGAAAAGTTAATGTGGTTTTCATTGCTTATTACAACAACAATTTCGGCAATAAAGGTTAATTATTCTTGCATTTTAAAAATCTGATTACAAGTAAAATTTCAAGTATTTATTCTTTTATTATTAAAATAAAAATGATTCAATTTTATCCATAAAAGTATGCAATCATTTCATCAATGTTTTGGTATGACGTTGTCACGTTAAACTATCGTCCGTAAACCGACTTTACAGACAACCAATTTTTTTTTGCATGTGATTTTTTTAATGTCTTAAATCGAGATGGAAAGCGGGATCTACTGACCACGTGATCGCCAGTTATCGGGGCTGAGCGCGGCGTCGCGGCAGTTCCCGGTGCCGCCGCTGTTAATTGGCACGTGATGAACCACGTGGCGTGCTCATTACCCCTCCCCCTCCCAGCTCCCCAGCCTCCTCCTGTGCTGGACCGCTCCCTCCCGCCTCGCAGATGTGGCCGGCCTCATCTCCGTGCTGCGACCGAGACAAGCACTCGGCGCAGTCTGTGGTCCCTCCATGGAGGCCATAAGTATGGGAGTGGATGTGTGCAATGTTTTCATTTTAATAATTGAAGCCAAAATGAGACCAAACCCAATAGTGTAGTATTGTAGAGGTGTTGCTAAAATCATTTTTTAGATATTCACTTAATGATAGCATTTAGAGATGTTTCGTAGTAAGTCCCTTTCGATACATTATACAAACTTCTAGTGTTATCCGCTAAAAAGCTAAGGTTTATTTCACTTACATTTTTTTTAACTAGAGTGGCATCAGTTTTGAAACGGACATCCACTCATAGTGTAATACCTCCATACTTATTTCTTGATAAAGTGAGAATTTTTAATACGTTTTTACTCACTCGGTTTTTTGTCTGTCGTTTCGGTACAAATTTTGCAATCGATTTTAAACTAAGTTCCTGGTCAGCTGGGCGCTTGAAACTTTGAACATAGCTCAGTGCTGGATGACAATTCAATATTAACTCTCTTTCTTGTCTGTCTGTTTGTTTGTCTGTTCAGTAAAAATTCTGTTTGGTATTTCGTTTAGCAATGCCCCCGGATTCGTGGCATTAGGCTACGAACAAAACAGGACAGTGTTGGGGGATGCATAACGCAGCACTCTGCAGGCGGTGCCTACATCACCGACTGTTCCAACATTTTAACCTAAATTTCACAGCCTGATAAAATAAAAATCTATATCTTTATAAAAATGTAAAAAATCAGAAAGTTTTACATTATATTATACATTATTATAAACCTCAATTTGCCAAATGTCTCTTTCATAATATCATACACATGTATAAAATTGATTAAAAATTTCACGCACATAAGACTAACAAAATAAATTAATAAATATAATAATACATTAATTAACCACGTTTTTTTTGGACTATAAAGAAAATAATAATTGATTCTAGCCCCATAGATATTTATAACCTCATACAGATTCCTAACCCCATTACAGAGTGCACTAAACATTTGCGAATATGAATTTTTAATTGACATTAAATACTTATAAGATTTAAAAACGAAAAATTATAGGGCGCATGCAACATATAATTGTAAGGAGTATAGGGAGTAGCTGTCGTTGAGAAAACTCATACAACAGTTCATATCATTTTCAGGGCAATAAATTTGTTAGTGTTATATTAGAGAGACTATTCATATTCCATTGCATGCGCCATAGGTTTTTTTAATCTTATACATATTTTCATAGCTTTAAAAATTATAGAATAACAAATTTTCAGGACAATCTGTATGGTCTTATAAATCTCTTAGGAGCTAGGAGAATTTATTTTATAAATGTAGTCCGCATCAAGAAATTGGTTATTTAATTTTTTATTTAACTATTTTAACGTGTACTTCAGCAAACATTTAGACATTGAAAGTTAAATATCTAAAAGAATATTAAAACGTTAATAAACACAACGAAATGATCTTAAAAATTATAGTATTTATTTATAAGACTGTCGATTTTCTTCGTTTGCATTATGTTATCAAATACAGTATATTGTAATTTTTAAATAAAGCAATTATATTCAAAATTAAATTATTTACCTGTGTTCTTTAATACAACATTAGTGTTTATTGAAACCCTTTATAATCAATCACGAGAAAAGAAAGATTTTTTTCTCTTGGAGTATTAGTAATGGCGTTGTTAGTTGCGTTATATTATGTATGTACATATTTCTCCAAAAATAAATCATGTATTTGAAGTGGCTTGCCTACTAATTTATTTCTGAAAACATGTCGGTCAAGATTTAAACGAGATATTTAAAATAAAAAGGGAAACTGTAGCGACTATAAGTAATTGAATCTCCATAAAACCAAATATACAGAACGCTTCTTGAGTATTATAAAAAAAAATTATCAATAACATCCAAGCGTCTGGCAGTAATTTTTGAATTAGAAAAAATTTATGACTAAACAAAACTAAAAACCAAAATTAATATTTAATATATTTACGATTTTTTTAACTCAAAAGTACCGGTTAAATTGACTTAAAATTCAAACAAGTATTAATTGGTAACACTGATTTATTATTATTTTTTGCGATATCTGAAACGGTTCCAAAGACATGACGATATATACAAGTAATTAATATATTATTGCTTTTAGTTTCTGTCTAAATAACTTGTTTCAATTATTATACTGCACACTCAAAAGACGTCACTGGCATAGCAAGTAAGAAATAAAATGAAAATATTCCGTTGTTGTAGCTTTTTATGTGACTAAAAAAAGTTAAGTCTACGATTTAAAGACATCGTTTTTTTTATCCAAGTGAAGAAAGTGTCGTAGATTTCCGTGAGCCGGTTATTTTTCTAATGGTGATCACCCACGAATGCGTTTCGTCTCTGCTACATCACTTCACTTCACCTTTCACCCATCTGAAATTACTGAAATGGAAATGAGGCTATAAATTCCACTTCATTCATCCGCTCACTTATTTGTTACTGCACTCTGCCCCATGGGTCTTGGAGGTATGTTCGAGCATGTGAAATAAAGGCACGGTGTATTAGCTCGTTCTAACACCCGCAGTTTGTGATGCGCGGAGCTTTGAGCCCTTCATTTTGCGAATAGGGCTAGTTAAAGACCTTCGCTTCAGCAGAGCTGGAGTGCCACGCCCCTATCTTGAGC
Source organism: Bacillus rossius redtenbacheri (assembly GCF_032445375.1). Lineage (NCBI taxonomy): Eukaryota > Metazoa > Arthropoda > Insecta > Phasmatodea > Bacillidae > Bacillus > Bacillus rossius. Next base: position 12,229,429 of record NC_086336.1, on the reverse strand, counting down.
AGGCGGGTCTCGTAGTTTTGATTTACATGGTGCCCCCCGCCCCCTCCCCTCAATGACTCTGGCGCGGTCTCCCAATGTCACGTATCAGAAGTCCGAACTTTGGCGAAGGACCAAGTTTGGATCACCCGCCACTTCGCGACTTTGTGTTCCCGAACATCGGTTCTAGCTTTGCAACCACGGGACAACCAGATCAATCGGCCCACAGTTCTGTCTTTCAGTCACAAGCTCTTTGCATCCATGTCCTTATTCAACTATCTCGGTTCAATTAAAAAAAACGCACAGCTCGCTTGAAAACTAAAAGATGGGACAGGAAAAAAAAATTCATAAATTCGACGACCACTAACATAAACTCCACAGACCTTTTCCTGTAGATTGTTCCGGGCTGTCCCCTAACTCGATACTTCTTTGGTTGAGTGTTTCTTACTGGCTAAGACTCCACCACATTAACTGTGGTATAATCTAAATATTTTAGCTTCATATTAAATGAACTCGCGAAATTTTTCTGGTAGTTGGCCATAAGGGAAAAGTATAAAAAAAACATTGGAAAGGAAACACTTGCGCAGAGTTTCAGTTTGTTAAGCTTTGTAGGAGGTTCAAGACTCATGAGATAGCTGCGGTGTACAAAAAGCACGTTCAAAAAATTTTTCCAAACTCAAATCTGCAGATTTAGATTTTAACTGATTATTGTAATCAGCCATTTAAGGGAAACTTATATTTGAAATTTTGGTTTTGTATTTTGCTTTAGGTAACGCCAAACAATGTAAAAACGATTAAGAGTGAACACTTATTTCAGTAAGGAATGATAAAGCTACAAATACACTTAAAAGCTTAGATAGAAGTAGTAGATAAATGAGTCTGACGTGACAGCCACCATGTTGTATGACTTTGACTTAAGCCTCTATCTTGGATTTCATTATATTGAATTCTAGAACTTTCCACCATTCCGTATTCATGGTTTCTAGAAATGTTCCGCTATTTTCAGTTACGACATCACATTTGTCATTTTTTATTAGTCTGCTAGGGGCCGCCATATTGTTTTCGTCTGCGGGAGATAGCCATATCGGTTGACGTAATTTCCACAGTATTATTTTCGTCTGCTGGAGGTCGCCATTTTGGGTGGTGTAAAGTTTGCCATCTTTGTTTATACTTTTTTTCCCTAGAGTTTTCTAGCGTCGCTCTGTTTCATGCATATATAGTCGATGTTTCGTTACATACCAGAGTTGTCACGATCCTTATAGACATATTACATTTACTGTTTTGATATAAAATTCTTTGGAAGTGAGGTTATTTGAACCATGACTGGTCGGATCTCTGATAAGGAATATTTTAGCTTTTGACCACACGGTTATCAAGACATATACCATACAAATAATTAAATAAGGTATGTAGAAAATTAAAATATTTTTACTTGGAAATTTTTATAATACTAAGGAATAATAGCAGCATATGTTGGAGGCCAAACCGCCATTTTTGAATAAATACTTTCTACTAGAAGCGCTAGTGTCACGTATTGCTAGAGTGCGCTGCCGACATCTTTGTTTTCAATGCTTGCTACTGTAGGAGTGCTAGTGTTGCATATTGCAAACGTCTGTTAGATTTTGCTGCCGTCATATTGGTTTATTTTTTAACCGGTAGAGTGCATTAGTGACAATCGTCAGATCGTCAGCTGTCATAGAATCCACCATATTATCGGCCATCTTTTCGACCATATTGAATTTTTGTATCATTAACCTAGATCTTCGGAAAAGAATTCCAAAAATCATTTTAAATATATTTTAATTTATTGACTGATCTGTTCGTTTCCTGTCCTTGGCTCTAACCATTTTTGATGCAAAATTGATTTTTGTTTAAACATATTTATTGAATTAGGTATCACTTAAATTTAACCCTTTTCAATAAAAGTCAAAGTCTCAGGTTGAAGACATAAAGCAAAACCTTTTTACAAAATTTATTACATAAAACCTACACTAATAGAAGAAAATTATGTAAGTATTTAGCGTTTCTCGAAATCCGCATCTGCTACAGACGAATTAAAACAAGATAGGAAACTCCTCCACTTGATGTAGAATGGTCTATTTCTTCGTTTGAGAATTTTCTCATAATTTTCTAAGTACTAGGTCCGATTTGTGAACGTGGGTCACACGGAAAATTTCGTAACTCCAATTCGTAGTGAAACCTTTCTCTGAGACACCTTTCTGCTTGGAGACCCGCACAATGTAACCGATGTTAGCTTTACGCTTTTATGGATATTTATTCTTCGAGTTGGAAAACACTGTTCGAAGTAGGTGATCGTTCTTTACGTCATTGGTCTTCATTTTCCTAGTAGAATCCACAGTGGAATGGTGTTAAGTTATTAATTTCGGCAAGATGTCCAGCCACTTGTAAGTTCTCTTAGCCGTAAATTGTCTCTACATATTGGTACACAAAGTTATGTTAAACGTCTCGACTATGGAGACTTTGACATTACTATATGTAGGGCAGTGTTTTATGCCAAAATTCTTTACCAAGGCCTTGAAAGGCTGAGATCTGTTTGCTAGTGCGATGATACACGTCCATCACGCAAAATGTCTGCCATGGCCTTGATTACATCAGTTGCCTTTTTCGTTACATGTCTGGCCCAAGCGAACCTGCTATAAACATCAATGGCCGTCAACATGAACTTGAAGCCCTTGTTCACTCCAGAATATGATACAATCTCAACAAGTTACGTCTGGAATAAATCATTAGGTTCGTCGAAGATTTTCCGTCTTGCAAGAGCGTGAAGTTCACGTGCGATTCCGATTCGACTCATGGTATGTAGCCAGCTTCCCTCAGTTCTTCGATTATGACTATTTCTTTGGTGGGCGAATAGTTTCCTGCACTAAGCGAAGCCAGCAGCAGGTTAAGACTAGCTTTTTTTTAAGCCTTTACCACGTACTTCTAGTTTACTAAAGAGATTAGCGAGAATTTAAAATTTTTGATGATCTGATTCCACGCAAAGATTTCTTATATATACAGGGTACATTTATATGCACCTTACAAGCACCCTGTCTAAGTTGTAATCATATAAGTCGTGATATAACCTGTAGAAAGTGAGCAACTAAATTTTTTTCTAAACAGAAGGTAAAATATTCAATAGTACATTTGGTGAAAAAAAGGTACCAGAAATCAATAATACATCAAAACCCATTAATAAAATCGAATCGTCTGTCTGTGATTTTCTAAATATGAAATATTTTATTTTTTCTGTTAATAAAAAGTGTTCTTTCAAAAAATATAACTTTAAATATTTTTTTCCGTCCGTAGGTCTATAAGAAATAATTTCTTTAAATACTGCTGTTTTTATTCATATTTAATTCAAACAAGACCTGATAATTTCTCAAAAAATAATTTAGTAGAATTTTATTGTTAAAACTCAAACAGTTCCGAATGTTACTATATGCCAAAATCTGATAAGAAGTATTATTACATTTATTTTGCTTCTTAATTCAAAAAAGTGGAATGCCAATTGATTTTTAAATTCATAAATAAATCTCATGCGATAACTTGAGTCAATGTGGTTTTTTTGTGCTTGTAAAGTTAGTCTCGAAAAGTTTTAAAATTATTTAAATTCTGTCATCAACTTGGAGATAAGTATTTGAAAGATCATATAAGACCAACATGTTCTCGAGGTAGTGATACCAGTAAAATTTTCAAATATTCTCTTAAAAGAAAACAAAATTTATTATTGTAACTTACAAGGAAGCTTTAATGTAACTTTAATTATAGTGTACATATTAAAAAAATATTATTACTGGAATGGATAGTGGATTTGAACATTATTTTAATACCAATTCAAATGGTGTGTTAAGTGTGTGTATGAATGTTATATGTGTTGTATAGTGTTATTTTAAAATGTTTTGATTTAAAGTTAAATGATAAATAGTTTTTAGCTTCTAATTTAGTACATACGTTTTTATAAATCAAATTTCATGTTTTTGGTAATTTATTGAATTATTTCTTTTGGATTTATTTCGGTGTATTCTGGTAAGATATTAGACGAGTATTTATGAAAATACATTGCAAAAAATCGTAATATTTTGCTAAATAATAAATGACTGCGTAAACCATCCACAAATATTATTTGTTAGAAAATGTTCTTGATTGGGAAGCAGATCGTTTCATGTATTTGACCATATTGTTATTTTGATCATATAGGTTTTCATTTTAATAATTGAAGCCAAAATGAGACCAAACCCAATAGTGTAGTATTGTAGAGGTGTTGCTAAAATCATTTTTTTAGATATTCACTTAATGATAGCATTTTAAAATTGTTTCCTAGTAAGTCCCTTTCAATACATTACACAAACTTCTAGTGTTATCCGCTAAACATCTACAGTTTGTTTCGCTAACTTTTTTTTTTTAACTAGAGTGGCTTCAGTTTTGAAACGGACATCCACTCATAGTATAATACCTCGGTACTTTTTTCTTGATAAAGAGTAAATTTTTAATACGTTTTTACTAACTTCTGTTTCTTGTCTGTCGTTTCGGTACAAATTTTGCAATCGATTTTAAACTAAGTTCCTGATCAGCTGGGCGCTTGAAACTTTGAACATAGCTCAGTGCTGGATGACAATGCAATATTAACTCTTTCTTGTCTGTCTGTTTGTTTTTCTGTTCGGTAAAAATTCTGTTTGGTATTTCGTTTAGCATTGTCCCCGTATTCGTGGCATTAGGCTACGAACAAAACATGACAGTGTTGGGGATGCATAACGCAGCACTCTGCAGGCGGTACCTACATCACCGACTGTTCCAACATTTTAACCTAAATTTCACAGCCTGAGAAAATACAAATCTATATCTTTATAAAAATGTAAAAAAAATTAAAGTTTTACATTATAATATATATTATAATAAACCTGAATTTGTCAAATATTAGACGAGTATTTATTAAACTACATTGCAAAAAAAATCGTAATATTTTGCTAAATAATAAATGACTGTGTAAACCATCCACTAATATTATTTGTTAGAAAATATGTAGCGCATTGTATTTTCCTGTTGTCAAGTGTAATACCAGGCGATCCTCACCTTAACAAAGCCACATGCACAAAATCGGACGAGTAAATCGATTTAAAATATAACAATCACGTTGTGTGGATTACTCAGTCTTCGCGAATGCAGTCGTGGCGGCCACTAGTATTTGACCAAAATAAACGGAAGTTCGTACGGTGCAGGCACTTCTGTTCTGGCTGTCGGCAAAATTAACGCAAAAAAAAATATTCTGAATGGAACTGCAGGCGCTCGACAGCAAGTGGTAGGTTATAGACTTCTGTAAATCCACCCGATGAATAAAAAATTTCACAAAGTGCAGGCTCCCTCAGACACTGCACACGATTCCAGCATAGGCTAAACAGCACGTCTGGTTAATCTCGACCTTAACGATTGATAACCGAGTCGACACAGGATTCGAACCCTCGAGGCAGTACACGATGTATCATCTTGTATTATCTTGTAAGATGTTATGTTTGCCCACCACGCGCACACAACTCGCCCGGTTGCAGATGAAGCGAGCCGGCCAGCTGTGTCGACGACAACTCGTCTGCACAATGCGGTGGTGACCCAGGTTGCTGGGAGGAGGGGGGTGGTGGAGGGCTGTCTCGTCGGTGGGCAGAAGGTATTAATGGGCGGATTTAGGCGGCGGGTCGATGCCACGTCGCGTGGGTGGCGCGAGTCCATTTCAATGTTCACACTTGACCAACCGGCCGCGGAGATCCCCGTGCCACTGGCTGCGGGAGCATGAATGAGGGGCAGCAAGGATTGATAAGGGGGGAGGGATAAGTTAGCGCGGTCATTTCAGTCCCGAATCCACCCACGAGTTGCAACCCCCTCCCCCTCTCTCTCTCTCACTCTCCCCCCCACCCCTCGCACGAGATAATCAAGTCGGCGACCAAAAAAACCTCCCCTCTCGTAATGATTTAATACAGAGGTAATTATTTACGTTTTATTAGCTAACCAGCCCTGCTGATCGGCTCAGCGCGGGTGGATAATTATGTATAACAGAGCATATATATATTCTCATACAAACCATACTCATATTAAAACTGGCCTATGCAAAAAGTATGTACATTGGATGAAATGGCTATTTTCATTATTCAGAACTAAAACAAATTTAGTTTTTAAAATTTTGTCTGTTTGTTTGTTCCAGCATAAATCATAAAATAGGCACTTGATGGATTAGGATGAATGTTTTTTTATTATAAAGGTTTTAGCTAACTTAAAAATAATAATTACAAAATTTAACCCCTGAGAGGGTGACAAAGTGGTGAATATGGTTTAAAGATAGTTAATCATATCTCTAAAACTAATCAAGCTTAAGAAAATATAATATATTGGGTGTAAATAAAAAAAAATACAAAAACTACCAACTGAAAGTTTATATTTTGTAAAATTCAACCCCTAAGTGGGAGAAGGAAAAGGGGTAGGTATGTTTTAAAGATGAATAAATATACCTATGTGAGATAATGGAAATTCATTTCCTATTAGTTGTAATTAATTTAATATTAGTTTGAGTAAAATACAAAATAACCAATACAATGGACTATGATATGTATTTAATAACGTTATAACAAAACTACAAAAATAGCATGTATTCTTATATATTTGCTTGTAACAAAATTTGCATAATCCAGCAATGTATAATTAAAAAAATTCAATTTTTTTTTGTTAAACCGCGCACCATGACCACTGCGATACGAAGCTTGAGTGTAAATGTAACATGTATTACAGTTGTTGTAATGCCAGTATACTTAGGTATACCAGTATGCCAATATACTTAGTGTTTTAAAAATGAAATTTTTTTGCTATGACTTTTTTAGATTACCAATTTTATTCCAGGATCGTTTCACCATCATAAAGTTTCAATTGTCACCCCTATACGTTTTGCATGTCCCCTAATTTTTATGAAAGTGAATATAAATAGGGTTAGGTTCATACACCGGAGTCCACCACATTCCTGTGAAAATTTCGTTGCATAGTGCGCGCGTATAGTAAAAAAAAAAAAATCACCATCGTGAATTTTCCACAACGCGCCATGAGAAGTACAACTTCAAAAATTGAAATAAGTCAAACATTTTAAAGTTCAGTTTTCCCAAACGAACAAAGGTCTGCCGCTCGGCCCTTCGCCTACTTCCCGTGGAGAGTGATGACGTCACTGCGCGATCGTCCCTCTGAGCCCGCGGTGAGGATCCCAGAAGCCCGCCAGATTCAAATTTGCGCGCTACTGGTTTGCGCTGTAACACTTCAGAGTTTAGTTTCCGGATGTATATTCCTTAACAACGTATTTTCTGCCACACATTAAATTTAGGCCTCGCAATTTGCGAACATTATGTATTCGGTTGATTTTGCTGCAGATATCCCTGTACAGAGGATACAGATAAACTATATGTTCATGAACCAAACAAAATACTCCGCTCTCTCATTTAATCTTTCAAACTCAATAACCTGACAACCACGTGGAACTTGAATCATGTTTTATAATTTCAAATAACCTGTTAAAAAAATTGTTTTCGAATTTTTAAAAGGAAGTTCCTTTCAAACCAGCTGCCAAAAATATTTTTGTTGAAATGTTACAAGTAAATTTTTTTACATGTTCTAAAACATAGTTGTTGGACTTTCAATTGTTTTATGTTAGTCCACGTTTATCATAATTTGGAATTAATTCAATCTTTCATGCACAAATAAACCATTACAGAGTATGAAATATTATTCAAAAAAAATTACTCATACCTCAACTCGAATATCGATAAGAAGTTATAAGTGAGACCGAACTGCTTGACTTAAATAAACTGATGAAGAATAATTTAAGACGTATCAAAATAGTACACACATATATAAATATAACAAAATTAAAGTTTTCACAAAGTTAGGCAAAGTTAAACTATACATATAGGAATATGCCGAGAACCAAAACTTAAAAAATGGGTTAAAATATAAAATATTCATTGGCCAATCGAACTTAGTTTAAATTTAATTTTTTTTTTTTTTTTTTTTGGAAAATTGAACTGTGTTGATTCCTGAAATTCTGCTAATTGAATCACCTGAATTTATATATTTTTATTTGTACCAGCGCATATTATTTATTTCTGATCATTTATTTGTCAATACCTTAACAATCAAGTTCCTGAAATATTATTGATTTCCATTAACATAATTAAAATGGTCAAAATCAAGAATTACACCAAAATATTTAGTTACACATTTTTTTTATTTCCTCGGATGTTTCACAAATTAATAATAGCAGTTTAATTTTTTTTAACCACTACGTGAGACTAATTCCAAACTTTATATCATATTTGTAAGAAGCCAGGCAATTATTATATAATTTTCTACTTATTATTAAGCTATATTTCTGTGTTTCCACAGCTACATACATGTAACTTTAATAACGCAGTCCTATTTTTGAATTATTTTTACATAAATATCTGTAAACAGCAAGAAAAAATTCAGTGCACTGCATGCGAGTATTCCGGCCTTTAGAACACCACGTGGGCCAATAGACGATTTTCCCTCGAACAGCACGTACAAGGGTAACGGTAAACGGTTCCGGAAATCTCAGTCCGTACGTTGAGTGAAGTGGCGACCACCTATCCCGGACATCCTCGGCGAGTGTAAAAGCGAATGTAAAAGGGGTGGGGGGAGTAGGGAGGGATTCGGGTCTTATCGGTGCTATGTCACCTCCTGCCGTATGAAAAAAAAAATTCCTACGCTCTTGCCACAGTGGAGCGACGGATCTTTCCCTCGCCTCTCCAAACAAACGACTAAACCGCCAGCGATAATTCCCTTGTGACACGGGCGAAATCACTTCCTCGTCTCTTGTGTGGTAAAAAAATAGTGTGAGAGGCATCGGTAGTAGTGGAAGTTGGGTAGTTCTGCCGCATGGGCGTAATTCACGCTTGATGTTTGGTTTTGGGGCTGCGTTGCGTCCTTACACGTTGTTAAATATGTTTTACCCTTTTTTTCTTACCTGAGTAGAAACAGTTGGTATCCACATCTCGCCAGGCATCATGGGATGTCGGAAAAGGAGGGATGAAAATTAATTGATTCAATTTGACGCGATGGTATTGCCGAAGTGTGGGAAGAGACTTGTCGTCTGCTTTCATATCAAACACTTGCATAAATAATAAATTAACCGAATATTTCAGAAATTTGTAATTCTCTACCTGCAGTAAGGCAATAAGTATACTATTAAAAAAATATGGGTGTGTGATTTGTCACACAAGACTAGTGTGAAAAACCTTCACTTTAGGAAAAAAGTTAAATTTTAAATTCCTTTGTTCTAGTAGGTATATAGTGTAGGTACTGGGCCAGGAGATGTTTGGGACCGGTGCCTGTGTACGCAATCATGGGTTGTGAAATCACTGTGGTTCTCTTGGATTACATGGCCCTTAAACATCGATATTGACCTTTCAGTTTTTAAAATATTGACTCAAAGTTCGGCTAAATGACTAAAAATTTCCAGTGTAAAGTGAAACATTTCCATAAAAAAATTAAATAAATCTGAAATTTAAAAAAAAAATACTTTTTCGAGGGTAAAATTATTGTTCCGAGGTACAATTTTATTAATTAATTTCCCAAAAATTGTCGAAAGCTTGAAAAGTCCCAAAGCAGCTTAAATTCCCCACATCTACCAGCTGTCATATTGCCACTGGGGACATTTGACCGTATAGTTTACCCTGGACACCATCTTGAACTATGATGTCACAGATGCCATTTTGACTCCTAGAACTTTCCGCCATCTTTGAGTCCATCATCCTGGATTCTTAACCTATCCATCATTTTTAATTACGACGTTAAGTCCGCCCATTGAAACATCAATAAATATGATTCAAAAATCTAATGCATTTTAAAATTTATTAAAAAAATATATTTAAATTTTAATAAATATTTTTAAAATCAAATGCACTTACTTCATGGTCTTAGAAGTCCTCAGTTTGAATCTGGTGAGGACTAAACTAAACACTCCTTTCCCATAGTGACTGCTGCAGACTGTAAACCACCCCCCCCCCCCCCCAACCGCAAACGCTCCTATTTTTACCTCCCTGGGCCAAAAAAATTCCTAAGGAATACATATTATGCCAACCAGTATGACTTCATGGAGTCCATCTTTGATCTATCATATTGTTTTCGTCTGCTAGAGTTTGCTGCAGAAATATTGGTGTATACTTTTACTCGCTTGTGAAATTCTCCTTGGTTCAGCAATAATTGAGTCATAGAAAGAGCCAGAAGTTTTTGTGATTTTGTTTAAAATAATTTTTCATGATTTATTGAGCTTGATTTAGCAAGACGTGTGCTGGTTTTATCCGTGTGCTTATGATTATTTCAGTCAATATTTGGTTGGTTTTCTTCATGTGCTTCTTGTCATTCCTGGCGTGAATTTTGTTGGTTTTCTCCATGTGCTCCTGATTATTAGTAACAATATTTTGTTAGATTTATGTATGTGCTTCTGGCGAGACTTCTAATGGTATTCCCATAGTGTTTCTGTTCATTCCTGAGAAAACAATCCCTGCGTTCAATTTTTTTTCCAGAAGAGACTCGAAATCTTCTTTAGATTTTCTTATAAGTTACTGAATTCCTGTTACTGAACCAGCACTTACGATATTTTAATCAGGTAGAATTTCAACCAAAAAATATTATTAATCATTCGAATACTATGCCTTAAAACAGCCGAGAAACATTATCATGCAAGACGAACTCCCTTATCCTTGATGTTTAGCGAAGCCCTCCTTCTCATGCGATCGTGAGTGAGCATTACGGATCCCACATGAAAAATAATTCATGCTTACCTCAACACAACACGTGGTGACATATGATGGCAGGAATAGGAACTACTTGTGACAAGTTTCTTGAATGAGAAAAATTATCCCACACTGACAAAATATTTCAAATTCTTTTTTAAGTAATTATTTTAATTTAAATCTCTCAGCATGCAACTGGTCTTAGACGCAGCAACTAATTTGGATCCTGGTTCATTGCCTGCAGCTGTATTGAAAGGACACCGCTGTAGATACTGCAGCAAGGAATTTGTCCTGAGAAAGAATGCTAGACAACACAGGATGAATGATTGTGTTGAAAACCTACTATGCAAAATGTTAGGCTGTGATCGGTGTAACCGGTTGTTAAAACAAATTTATAGCTTAAAAAGACATGAAGGAACTTGTAAAGCCAAGCCCACTTACAAGATACAGGTCAATGATGAATCGACTAACCTAAAGAAGAGTGTGTTCATGAAGTAAATAATCTTCCTTGTCTTAAATGTGATTAGACTTTAATTGAAGGATGCTGATGGTTTAAGGACGACTGGAACAAACGGAAGAATCATCACTGTGAAAAGTGAGAATACAATCAAGCCGAATTCAAATAGATCCTCCGTACTTCGTAAAAATAATTAACTCTAAAAAAGGACGCTTGGAGATGAAGAAGAAGCTTCGACGTCAACGGCTTAGAATTGTTTCAGTAATCCAGGTGAAGATACTGACTTACACGATGATGGTGACAAGGACTTTAAAGCTCATGACAAGGCCAAAGACTCTAATAAAGCACCTAAAGCTGGCAATATCGAAGACTGTAATGAAGCTTATGATGATAATTGGGACGACAGTACAATACCTAAGAATAATTTTTGAAAAATAAATCGTTTATTTCCATTGCGTGTCCAGTGTATACATTACATCTTTAGTGTGTTCATTGCATGTCCATTATGTGTCCCTTGTGTGAATTACATGTCCATTCCGTTACCAGTGTATGTTTTGCGTATGCATTGCATGTCCAGGGTTTCTATTGTGTGTCCAGTGGGTGTCCAGTGTGTCCAAAGTGTTCAGGGTGTGTACAGTGTGTGTCCAGTGGGTCCAGTGCAACCATAGTGATCAGGGCGTGTCCCCTTTGTGTCCAGTGAGTGCCCAGTGTGTATCCAGTGTGTGCATTGCGTGTTCAGTGTGTCTCTTACGTGTTCAGTGTGTGTCAACTCGATGTACAGTGTTTGTTCATTGAGTGTTCAGTGTGTCTATTGCATGTTAAGTGTTTGCATTTTGTGTCCACTGTATGTCCTGTGTGTTTATTGCATGTCCATTGCTTGTCCTTTTCTTTTGTTCAATGTGTGTCGTTTCGTTAAATATGCGTAGTCAAGACATGTATTTCAATTTTTTTCTTATCATTTCCCGACTAGATTTGGAATTTTTCCAAGTATTTTATTACTTGCTGAAGTAGCCGGCGTTGCCCGGGCTAAACACATCATAACAGAAGGAACATCAGTACCGAGTTTCAAATCTGTATGACATACACTTAAAAAATTTTGATTTTAAACATTCATTGATTGCACAATCTCGGTGCAACAAGGCTACGCATCAGCAAATCCGGGACGCCAAACTTCAGATTAATTTTACTGGAAGGCAGGTAACACCTAGGCAGGACGTGACGGACGGACCAAATGATAGCGCTTACAAATTCAAGGCAACGCCATTTATTGACGAATTTCTAAACTACACTGTTATGAGCACTTTTAGTTCTCTAGCAGTCGCGAGCTTCACTTATCTGATGAGTTTTACCAAGAAGGATAAAAAGTTACCAGACCTTAATATATTACCGTGTGACGGACGTAGAGAAATGACACAAAACTCTGATTGTGTCTCTATGACCTACATCTTATGATTGTCCATTATAAATTAGAATTTCCCCCTTTTTCACTCTCTTAAGGATGAAATTCAATAATTCAATGTAGTCTATGTCACTCTTCGGCCCATAAACTCTCTATATGCAAAACAATATTATGTCGATCCGTTGCTCCATTCCTGCGTGAAAGAAGGACAAAAAGTCAAATACACTTATTAATTTTTTATATAAGTAGGAATATTATTATTTTTTCCATACTTGTTTTGGGGTTGTTTACATCGATAAAAAAGGAAAAATTGTACATCAAAAAACCCGTTCGTACACTTGTTTCCAAGGTAGATAATTTCTTGCTTCGGCTACAGGATATTCTGAAAATTAATTTTTACGAAATCATTTGAGAATTTTAAGATCGCTACTTAATCGACCTTAAACATAACTTACAACACTTAAACGCAACAATCCAACACTGGAATTGAAGTTGATCCGGATCCGAGTGAACTGGCTCTCCAGGTGTTTCCACACAAGCGATGACGCTTCTTCGCCCGATAAAGGCCGGTGGCATAAATCACCGCTGGCGTCACGAATGAAATATTGGCACCGGATATTCGCGACGCGCTGATGAAGAATCCTGATAGAGGCGCGGTTACACTAGGCTGGTGCCGGTGTCGCGGGTGAACTGACCGACGAGCGGAGAGTAGTTCTTTTATTACGTCCAGCTGAAAGCAAGGTCCTCGGAATGAATTGAACAGCTGAGTGGAAAAAGGTTAATATTCCATATATACATGTTTTGAGAAAAATAGGAAAAACTGATTTGTACGAAAACTACAGTTTGGATCAAAAACTTCACTATTGAGCAACTGTAGGTGTAGTAGTATACAGCAAAAGTACACAATTTCCGAGTCCATAGTCACAGTAAGTAAAGAAATACGAATAATTGAAAGTGCCGGAATGTTATCCTTTTTCTGGAATTGTATCCTTCTTCATCTCAATAAAAAATATTCAGCATCATTTTCAACAATGGCCTACCACTGCAATATTATCCTTCTTACACTAAATGGATAGAGTTTAAGAAATACTACAAAGTGGCTATCTCAGGTTCATTTCGCCATTTTGTGGAATGTTATCCTTTTTCCACTACGCCGTTCAATTAATGTCATAACATTTCATAGACATCTGAGGTCATTGGAGACGATGAGGAATGATGTAATGAGAGTAGAGCACATATTCTTCCCACACAGTGGCCAATTTTGATTGACGTGCAATAGTGTTGAGATAGAGGCTGTCTGGTGTCTTATGGAGAGGTGGAGTGAAGCCGGGGTCAAAGGACTGTGGGCAAAGTGCAGCCTGAAGAAACTTGAGCTCTGGCATAGCTTGTTCGTTGAGGTTGGCTTTGAGAGGGCATGTGGTTGCAGCCTTTTGCTCGAGGTAGGCCCTGGAGGTCTTCGGACCAGCGAAAATGTCATGGTGAGCCTAACGAGAATAAGAACCATCATGGAGCTTGTCCGCAGAGGCGGATATACCTCGGGAAAACTCAGGTGGCGTCCATGGTTTCAATTCTATGGAGCGATGTGCACTTCTGTACGTTTACAAAAGATTCTTTTGGGAATCAGATGCCAGAAATTGTTTAAACATTAAAAGAAAGATATTGTAACTTCGTGCAGTACAAGGCAATGGATATTTTTACATAAATAAATACTTTTTTTTGAGATAATACTGAGTATTTCCTACGAAAATTGGCGCATATTTTTATATTATAATTGATGTTTCATTCCATAAAAATTGGTCTAAACCATGGAAAATAAATCGAATGTTTAGTTCTTGGAATTTATTTTGTTTTATTATGCTTATTACTGTACGCAGTCAATGCTATAAACCAATTAAGGAAACGGTTTACATCTAATTCTAATTATTGGAGGTACTGGGACAACATAAAACATAAATGCCCGTGTAATAATCTGAACCTACTGCAAACTATATTTTGTACTGATGCACTTGTTTTAATGTTAATGTACAAATTTACAAATATCTGTAATTTTACATGAATATATCTGTTTCTTTAACTAAAAAAATAGAGTATGGGAAGGTTCTACCCCAAGAATTGTGATTGAAAGGTGCGGAATCCCCTTCTAGTCATGAAAAACAACTATCATGACTTTAACCTACAAAGGTTTGGCATCAAGAAATGCATGGTAAACGAATTGGCAGTGTCCAAGATAAGGGACCAGGTACTGGGATACGAGATCTATATGCAACATCAAGATGTCCAACAATATGGCGCATTGAAGGTATCAATGCGCAAACCATTAAGGGAGAAGGGGGTTGCAGGCTTACGGATAAGTCCACCACGTTTCGGTCTGGCGGATGAAGCGAGTTCAACCCCGCCGGGAATCGAACCCGGATTGGTTTTTCGGGAGCAAGGACAATAGTCGCACTCAAGTTCATCACACCCGACGGTCAGAAAGTCACAACGACAATAACTCACCCCCGTGGTGACTTCAAGTAATCCTGGAAAGCTGATATCAAGATGGCCTGAGAGGGGTTTGAACATGGGTCCTATCAAGGTACGAGTGTAATTGTCTTGCCACTGTACCTACCACCGAGTTCAGTGCAAGGATAACATTATTTACCTTACGGTACGAATCCTTTCAAATTTTAGTGAAATGTTTTATTTCTGACCACTTTTGAAACCTCTCTTTGGATATGTCACGAAGATGCACACACAACTAGAGAATGTATGCCACAAAGATGCCCACAGGATTTATGAAATCTCACCTTCATTATAAAAATCATGAAATTGTAATATTGTAAGTTGTAGCTCTGAAATTTATTTAATAAATGTTACACGTACGTAAACATTTTTGGATGCTTTTTGTGGGAGAATGAAATGCATGAATTATTATTAGTGTCATGATGAATGAAACGAACTATGGGAAGGGTTTTTAAATTAGGAAATTAATATTTTGCATCACCAAATATTAAAGGTACACGGAACATCACTACAGTGATCGAAATCCTTTCATATATTGGTCCCTCGTCTTTAACCATCTTGCGAGAGGAAGTTAGGAGATACGGCAACTAGAGTAATTGGTGCGTAAAGTTGGCACAAATGAACTTAATTAGAAATGGATAGTCGTACACATTCATTTATTCGGTAAATCTTAAACCATGATGCACACTGTTCACTGAATCATATTTAAGATTACTTGGTGAATAGAGGTGGAAAATATACTGGCCCGATAAAGCACGTCCACTGTTGCTTACTCGGCTCACAGGCAGAGACCCAATCCATTGTCGTTGTAAGCATTCAGTCATGATTTAGACAGCTTATGATCATTCCACTACCACTTATGATGGGCAAGTAAAAGATTTAAGTCGAAATTTTTTTTTTTTTTTCATCGTTATGTAAAGCGATAGAATATTTAACTCTATGCAACACATGTTCTTTAAGAGGCTTCTATATCTCAAAATTACTATATAAATAATTATGAGGAACAATAATCATCTTTATTCTTACGAACAAGATAATTTCGAACTTGAAATTTGCGATCGTGGCAAGCTTGGTGGACGTTTCCGGGAGGTGATGGACTAAATCGAGGTATTTTTCTGTTTCCCCAACTTATTAATTCCGGCAGTTCTCCGCAACTACTTCCATAACTTCGGCCAGTCTCTTTGACCTCGATGTGGACGAGATTTCCCATTCATTTGGTCAGTTTTATTTGATGATACTTTCTACTGCTTACTATGGTAGATTTTATGACAAGTAGAATTAATAATCTAGTTTCGATGAAACTTTAGATACTACGAAAACTGAAAACCAATTTGGCCTTTATAAAATTTGACTTTAAGAAATAATATGCAATCTTTAAATATACAGCCTTTGAATAAATTGACAAATACTTATTAAAATTTTATTAATTATGATTATTTATCAATTTAACGAAAATTTGAACTAAAAATCTTCTTAGTGCCATTCACTAACTAGCTAATGATGATATTTGAATTAACTTAATTAAAAGTGACACAAATCTGACTTAGTAAAGAAACAGCATCATTATGTTTGTATGTGCTGCTTGCATTAAAATTTATTATGAGGAGATAGTTTTTGTTAAAGTAAGTGGTTAAAAAATCAACACACATTTTAGGGACAGAAATAATTGTAGCATGTTTTACTGACAGTAAATTGAGTGCTTTACTATTGTACTTTAAACTATAAACGAAAAAATGTTCTTATAATAACGTTAAATGATATTTATTCAATGATACGGCAATTACGTTACAGTCGTAAAACTCTATTCATGTTTTAAAATAAAACTTCATATAATGTAATTAAATTTCATAGGCTTAAGAACTGATCTGACATCTTTAACCACAATTTGCCTTTAATGGTGAAATAATGTATTGACCTAAACCGTTAACAATTTAGTTGTTTATATAAGATAAAAAAGAAGAAATTTTTAAGGGAATGGTTTCCTCAAATATTTTTTTCTTTAACTTCGTGTTGTAGTTCATGATATAAAATAAATTCACAGTGTAACAATCATTATTTGCCTATAAAAGATTTTATCAATTTAATAAATGTGTTTAATTTGATTTAGCAATGTTAAAAGCCAATTTGGAGCTAAGAACATGCAATCGTTGGTAAACATTTTTTAAGTTAACCCTTCGAATGTAGTTACTGTCGTAAAACTCTTTATTTTTGTAGTTCATACATAAATCAACCAAATTTCGTTTTCCTAACACACTAAAATCTCATGTTTCTATTACTTTTAAAAAATCAACTAATCGTAAATGCTAAACACAAGCAGTTAATTCAGAATCAAATACTTCCCGGTTTTATGCTCTCAATTTATGTTGGTATTGAAATTAAATTTTTCCTATACGATTTTCAAAACCATTAAATAAATTTCGTTTGAAGTATTCATAAGAACTGAAAGATTGTAACATTACAAAATTTATTTAAAGTAATGAACAATTTCACGGAATAATTGATGTAAATAGTCAAGGAAACTACGTACTATAGTAAAGATCTGCTAACTGTTGTTAAACGTACATTTGAAAAAACTTTGTCGAAATTTGTGACACAAATTTTCTGCAGCATTCCAGGACCAATGCAGTGTCAACAGGTGGTCTTCTCTGATGATGGTCCGATGGTAAGAGGTGGAACGGACTGCTGACATGCCCACCTGTTGCTCTTGCAATGAAGCCATGTCGCCTCGTTATCACCCGGCGAACTCCGCGCCTTTCAAGTCGAAAAACGCTCGAGGTTGCAAAGACAGGAGGGCCTACAGGAAGGTGTTTGTGCACAAAAATAATTATTTAAATCCTGAAAAATATTAATATTTTTACGAATAATGTAGAGTATATATTTCCATTTCTATTACTAACTGGTCTTTTTGGCGCAAAAATGAAAATATATTTTCTTTAAATGTGACTTCTCTTACAAACTCGTATAATGAGTTAGCTGAGAGAATTATTGTGTCGTTTGGAAATCGCTTTTGATTGCGTTGGATTCATACTCGCCCCATTTATAACATCTCTAGTGCTCGCTTCATGCTAACATCCATAAGTAAATTAATAATTTAAAAATGATAAAGTTCCATTTACTATTCCGTATGAACAAATTGACGTAGCTATATGCGGGAAAATAAATATTTTATGTAGTTGAAGAAAGTTTACACCAGAAAATTGTATAATTAAATTACTACCAAACTAATAAACGTGTGTAATCAAAGACAACATAGGCAGGGTGGCATGATGAGAATGATAATGTAACTGTCTAAATTCCCAATACCCTCCCAAAATAAATTTCTGTTTCCGTCACAGCCAATTTTACAGGTTTCGCACGGAATTCTTTCGGTAGTTATCTTAAGAAAATAATTCCCCACAATGATATACATTTCAATTTTTTTTAAGTAATTTCGATTTTAATTTATTTATACAAACATTGGTGTTAAAGGGCGCAAATACATTCCTTAAACAACGAGAGATAATAACATTATTTCCTTTGGGTGACTACACCTATCATTATAACAAACCTGGTAAAATAATTTCTGCTTAAAAAGTGTCCAAAAGTTAGCTCCTAAGCAATTACTCGCAAAAATATTTATAAGGAATCTTCATTGCATGCTGTGATAAAGTACAAAAAAAAATTAAACTGCTAAACTAACCTATGTTTGCTGTTGAAACCACTGTGTTCTTTAAAGAAATAAATATTGCGATTATCTAAAATCCCAATAAATTACGTACCATTTTTAATACACGTTTCCCGCAAGTTGTTTAAGTGATTTCGTATTTATAAACTTCATATAGTTATGATTTGCTATCAAGGTGTATGTGTAAGACGAACCAACTGGGTCAAGATCTCAACTGTAATGGAGCCAAATATAGGGCAAATAAATAAACGCAGGAAGTCGTATAAACTACGTGGGGGAAACCGATCCGATTAGATTGGGGGAGCTGAGTGACCCGTAGGAGAAAAGTCATAAGTGCGTGGATTGACAGCGGCGAAAGGCCGGTAATTGGATTGCCGATGTGGAGATGGATTCTCATTGTTAACACATACGTCATTTCGGACCGGAAACAAGCTCTTCCTTGGCTGGATTTTCGCTACTCGCCGGAAAAAGTGTAACTTGACCATCCTTTTTTCCTTTTAACAAGTGATATCAACTCAGTATTGGAAAAATGTGGTTTCCTCAAGTATATTTATACTTTCTCGGCAAATTCGAAAGTGTTTCTTAAGTTTCAAGCATTACACTGTTTTAAGCTCACCGTCTGTCTACATTCGGACAATTAATGTTTTAACATGTTAAGTTAGCCAATAAATAGTTTAAAGTATAACCACAAAAACTACGATTTATATACGTATATTTCTATATTAATTATTTATGTTTACTTTTTTAAACAAAGTACAATTCCGACTAAGTTAGTTGAATAGAAATAAAGTTTTATTAATTGCAATCAATAATTTAAAAAATAGTTTATTTTGCCCTAAGATTCAATTGCAGATTTTTATGCTTCAGCTAAGCTTTAATTCATTCATACTAAAGTACTGAATTTGTCACAGTCAACTTTAACGTAGTTTGTTATGTGATAAAACTTGATTGGAATGAATTCTAGCGCATTTTTAATTGAGTTCTTGGGCTCTATAATTGCCAGGAGTATGGAATTGAATAAAATATTGATATGGTTCCTCCCGCTGGAGTGAATTTCACAGGATTATGAATAGAAAAAATAACTTTTAATAATTAAATAAAATTATTGTGATATTATTATTTTGATTTGATATACATTTGGAATGTAAAAATTAATCATACTGTCCTCGCCAGTTATTTGGATCATTTTGCCATTCCATTTGAAGTTTACATTAGTGATGTTTTAAATAGAACCTATCTTTTTTAATGGTAACTGATCTTAAGTTCAACATTTTGTAAGAGAAAATAGTTAATTTCTGCCAAACAATAAAAAATATCTCAATTGTTTTAACTCGTGATCGGTGATTTAGGCCATAATGTAATTGCTACCATGGAGACGGATTGACTTCATTTCCCCCTTCACATCAGGGTGGTTTGAATGTTCATAAGCATTGAAGGCCGTGAAAAGTGTTGCCCACGCAACGCCAAAGAAATCCGTTGCGACGCGCGACTTGTCTCTCGCTGCTGGAATGCGATCAACTCGATGAACACCGGTGGCTATAAAACCTCACTCGCTCGTGCGCTTCGCCTAATCTTCAGGAGCAGCGAGAAGATAATTTTATTTTTAAGAGTTTCTCTAGATGCCAGCGATGGTGCATTCGGCTCATTGTGAGCCGTCAATCATTTGATTAACATCTTTTAAGGATGCCATTTCACTTTAACCTTCATTTGGGGCTCTCGATTGCGAAAAAAAAAAAAAACATTACGATCCATGCCATCGATAAACTCGTCTTTAGTTTGGTCTACAAAATCGTTGAGTTTCTCAGAAGTGGATCTACTTTAAGGGAAAAATTTCCTTCTTCAGTATGCACTATTGATATTTGTGGGCTGCTGATAGTGTGGAATATACTATATAAGCATAGAGTTTTAAATTATGTTTGTATTTCATAAGCTTGCAAGAACTTTTATGTGGAATATCAACACGAGGTCGGTTTTGTGGATGCACGTTTATCGAGATTCACAAACAATGCGATAGTGCATTTATAGACAATCCACAAACTCTGAATTGAACATCGGTAAAGGCTAGAGAACCAATTTTTATAAAGTGTTTTTATATTGATCAAGATGCCTTGTGTGAACTCCTCTTCAAACATATCATGATATTTACTGTATAATCTAGATTTTATAGCTGGAGACAATTTTCTGTTGACAGTAAACTGTGTAATGTAATAGGACAAGCTATTCAGGCTTTATTTTATTTTTCCTGATAACGTATGTAATAAACAGAAATTGATACGAATTATTATTTTTTAAATAGTTCATTAAAAACTGGTTGCCAATGTATTAAATGTTTGAGAGATTTTATGTCAAACAATATATGTTTCCGAAAAAAAAATTACAAAACACACAAAGCGTGTGTTCCATATAAAGTTTTTATTATAAAATTGATTCATTTATTTTTACTCAAATTAAGCATTTGTTTTGCGTGTTCCACCGCGATAAATTATTATATAAAAAAGCCATGTTTTATTTAACACAGTTTTCTCGGGTAATAAATAATCAATAAATCTGGAGCACACCAAATCGATGAAACTTGTTCAATGGTTTTAATATTTGAAAATTGAACATTCTAATATTTCAACATTAAAGAACCTAAATAAATATAAATTTAAAAATCATTCTGGCTTTAATTTAGAATTTCCTTTTAAGGAAATGGTTAAAGTGCATGTTGAAAGTAAAATAAATTCACTGGTCATAAGATTAAATTAAGTACACAATTTTAATTGGTTAAACAAAGTAAACTGTAAAGGTTTAAGTTAATTAAAATGCATTTATACGCTTTTTTATGTTCCCGTTAAATAAATTCTAGGCTACATGTAAATTTTTGAATACAGCCTTCTTTGCACTTATAACAAGCATGTAGGAATAACACGTATTAAATGTTCATCTGGATTATCGCTTTTATAACCGACCAACGTTCTTAGTATGTAACAGCTAATCAAAACCATTGAAATAATATTCGTACAGCGATCATTTAAAAATAGCAGCTTCCGAAAAATAATCTTAAATGTTCTTACTTACAGCCATTATAATTAATTACAATCACTGAAACGGAAACACCACGCAAAGATTTTAAGGTGTT
Source organism: Bacillus rossius redtenbacheri (assembly GCF_032445375.1). NCBI lineage: Eukaryota > Metazoa > Arthropoda > Insecta > Phasmatodea > Bacillidae > Bacillus > Bacillus rossius. Next base: position 12,207,532 of record NC_086336.1, on the reverse strand, counting down.
TGGATTACCTGCAGTATTTAAGTTCTATTACTGTATATAAGGTAAGTAAACCCTATATTTCTAGCACCCAAAATGGCCTACTGACTGTTTCTTTATAGTGTCATCACTTACATAGAAGATGAAACTACCAGTACTATCAGAAAGAAACCATAAATGTGTGTTTCTTCTACCACGAGGACAGTATTTATGAGCTAATGTTGGGATGAGATATGGTGTTGTATGGGTGCCATACATGTGTGTTTTACTAATTCCGGCTGATAAGTTTAATATAGTAATTATTATTTCACCGACCATAATACTTTTTCTCCAAACTTTATTTTACAGTATACAGTGTCTAGGTTAAAGTAATTCCAATAACAGTCAAGATAATAAATATATCCAATTAATTGTATCCTAGAACATTATCTTTCAATAAGCCACCAATATGTAGGGACTGGAAAAATTCGCGGTTTCGATGACCTTCAGGATAGACTACACAGTCCTCAGTATACTCCGGAAAATAACGCCTGTTCATTGGCTGCTGACTTGTGAGTCGTCTCAACTAGTTTGTTTGTGATACGATACTTCTTTGGTTGAGCATTTCCCATTGGCCCAGAGTTGTCCAGATGAACAGTGAACCAATAACAAAAGCTGCTTTAAGGTATATGTATTTGAATTTTAGCATATCGCGAAATGAATTCGCGAATTTTTCCGGTCTCTACCAATATGGCTTATACAGGCAATATTCAGTACAAATTTTATATATATCCTACTTCCAAGCAATGGCGTAGCCAGGGAGGGGGGTTTAGGGGTTCACCCCCACCCCTTCTTAGCAACAAATCTTTAATTCATTTCTTATTCATCACTGAAACAAATTTCATATTTAAATTAATAAAAGATTTACCATTACAATATTTAAATTTAAGTACCGAAAACTGCTAAAAAATCACTATTTTACACCTTGAAATACAAATTTTTCCGGGGGATGATCCGCTTTAATACGGGGGGGGGGGGGGGGGGCGGCAAGCTTCTTAACACCCCCCATACACAAATCCTGGCTACGCCACTGCTTCCAAGACATTTTGTTTAATGCCAATTCATATTTTTAAAGGAAAATTTACTTTTTACATTTTGTGTTTTTTGATAGAACTTTGAAAAATTTGGTCCATTTTCTATACTATGTATAAATTTTGAGATATTTATATATAAACTTCAATAAGGAGTATAGACTGTTGCTTTAAGCATCAGTCAGTGTTCCGATCGTTGTTGTGTGGATAATACACAATGTTAATAAAAATAATTGTTACAATATTGTTTTTACAGCACTGCATTGTTTACACATCAATACTCACGAGCTCGTCATCAACAAAACATTGTTTTGTTGTCGGATGAATAACTAGTTTTTGATGTGTAAACGTCATATCTCTTGGTGTATGGCATTTGCTAGGAGCAATTTCATAAAAATGGAACTGAAATCTATAAATATAAATGTGATAAAAATTTGGCGGAACCAAGCGTGGCATCATAAGCTCGTGTATAGTCACTTTTGTAAACATTTTGGTTACACACCAAACATATTGGTGTGCCAAAAATAAACCTTTTGATAGAAAAACTAACCTGGAATATAATTGCTGAATTAAAATACCCATAAAAAATTATCACAAGTTAATAAACATAGGAGAACTAGCATTACAATGCAATAATACATATTCTCCAAACAGGCTAAGTATCAGAGCTGTATAGCGCGCGATTTAAAACCTGAAGGAACATGGCTCAAATCTAGCCACTGAAATTTTTTACTCATTTTAGTAACATTAAAATATAAAAATATTATGTAATAATTTTTAATCTGCTCAGTAAGGTGAATATTTGTTTGCAGGAAGGCTTTAAAGACTGATATCAATAGTTTTAGCAAAAACTAAATATATAAATATGTACTTAGTGTTATAATTTTTTTTAATGTTTCATTTTAATATTTTTAATATTTTACTAATACCATTGAAGAATAACTTCTAACTTGTGCGCAATCATTATATTATTAACTGTTAACTGAATTTAATACAATGGGTAATATTTTATTAAAATTCCTTGTAGAAAATTATGTCCAAAGCCAGGATTTAATCTGAGCCGTTTTTAATAGTTAAAATTTCCGGTTCTTTTGTGCTGCTCTGCTATCTGCGTTTGATGGTCGCAAGCAACGTTTACGATTCAGGCTGCGAATTCTAGCTGCGGGCACAGAAAAAATGTGTGAAATTATCTTTAAGACATTTTGGTATTAGCACGCTCGGCATTATTTTAAAGAATTATACTTTAATTTAATTTATTGTTTCAGTTTTCTCGTAACAAGTTTATTTGTAACGTGAACAACATCAGGTCACATGAATTCGCTCGTTACCGAGGGTAGATTTTTACACATCAATGGCGAGTACTGAAAGCCTTGCTCGCTTATTTTTTTATTAAAAATTACGTGTAGTTTTTAAAGCAACTTTTTTTTCTATCAGTCCAGTTTGTTCATTTTTAGAAATGAGCACTGAGTCAAAGAAGAAAAGAGGAGGTTGAAGACAACAGGATCTTGATAAAGCCATAAAATGTATATTGAAAAAAAAAGTCAAATTTTAAAGCACAAAATAGTTTGGTATTCCGCGCAGGACCTTAAGAAGGTATCTAAAATCTTGTAGAGTTATAAAGTCAAAGTTATGTCATAATATCGATGTGTCTGAAGAACAAACCACTGAACTCTGTTCATGACTCTCGATTATTGTTCAAGTGGTGTATCCTGTTACACCAAACGCTTGTATAAGTACTGCAAGACAAACCAAATCAAACATCAGTTTTCTGACACTACGCTTACTGCAAGTTGAAAACGGACAAGACAATTTTTGAGTAATAATCCTTCACTTTCTATCAGAAAAGCCCAAAATCTGAATCATTCTAATTAATTTTTTTAGCATTAGAATGATTCAGATTTTGGGCACAGCATCTGCATTACCAGAACCTAGGATTTCTGAACTCCGTTACTCATCTTACTGCTTCCTTTCAATTGCGAAACAGTTCAACATAAAGTTCAGCACCATCGCCGATAGGACCATTGCATCACATCCTGAACCATCACATTTAGGACAATCTCAATTAGAACCACAGCCTGGATTGACAGAACAAAAACGTCGCAGATATACCACAGGTCATAGTTTGTTTTCAGAGGATGGAGATTCAGTTGAAGGTGTCATTATTGATTGCGAATATGAGGATGGATCTGGTCATAACAGCATATATTTTTTATTTTTCTCCCATATTCGAGGGAAAAAATGTGAGCAGTTTCTTAAATAAAAACGGCCATAAAAGCAAAGGTATTCTTCTGAAGAAGGCTTATTCCTTTTCTGATAATTGACTATATATATATATATATATATATATATATATATATATATATATATATCAAAGCCTAATCTGAAATCCAGAGCACCTTCATACAAAATCAGTATAAAAGATAAGCTTGCTTCAAACAAAACACAAGATTCTTAGTTTATTTTTTTTAAGATGTGCAATGAAACATCAGTGAAGCACATGCATTTCTTGCATTAATTTTGATGACCAATATTTTATTTTGATTATACTGTAACAATCCAGACTATAAAATTATTTGTTTGCTATTGTTTATAATAATAATTCTATGCAAATGACATCTCGACCACACTGAACGCTACTTGCCAAATGTGACGTGTTTATAAAATGCATTGTTTTTGTACTCCCTTTCATATTAATAATCTGGTAATATCTACAGTTTTTATGCATGGTTTGTCTGTTTTGTATCCAGGCATTTAAAGCAAATTATTTGTCGTACATTTATTTTTAATCATTGGAGCCTAGTTAGGACTATGTTCACTTACCGTTAATACTAATAGATTGTTATTCATCTAAGCCTCACTTGGTAACTTTTGCCACGCCGTCACCGGTTTTGAAACATTAAATTAATTATATTTTCCCAAAAAATGATATTTTTAAACTTTTGTTATACCTAAGTAATAATTACACTAGAAAAAAATATGTACTTTATATAGTTTTTTCAGGATTTAGTTATGACATTAACTTGAGTATTTGAGATCATTTTGAATTTTTTTTTAAATTTTTTTTAAATATAATACGGTAAACGAGAACGCTTGAATGATTATGGAAATACAGAAAATTTAGACGTATTTTGTTTCGCTTCAATTTCCTATCATATTACATATATTTTAATTTGATTTATGAACGCGCCCTATTATACCCAAAATAATACAGGGGATGGTTACTAAAATTATAACTTACAAACAAAAATTATGTAGAAAATGGGTACTGAAATCCAAATTCACCCAATCTAGAATTTTTTTAAATTAATATCTGTGACTGCAAGTACGACATTAAATTAAATTATTAGTTTAATATCAGTTCTGAATAAATTACTATTTAACTATAAAATGTCACTCTTACAGCTGTGAAATTCAATTGTTTCATATTGGAACTTAATCTTTTGACACTTTACCAGCTATTATCCATGATTAAATTTTGTAAATAGCTACACACACGTCGTACGGAAAATTTTCCAATTTCAATGTAAAACGTTTGTGTGAATTTTCCTATAATTATTAAAAACGTTGGCTGAAACGTTGCCTCGACTGCTAAATGCACTCTAAGTTGTTATTTTATATGACCAACATAAAATAAATGTTTCATTCAGCAGTTCATTTGACTTGTTTGAACTATGATACAAAAACATCAGGTCAATGATAAAATACACTTTGTAAAACGTTTGAATATTTGCGAAAGTAGTATTTATTTAAATATAATACTTTGTTTGACTGGTGCGGCACACTACATATCGTTAGCACGTGACGCAACTATTGTTCACTAAATACTTGTTCCCGTTTTTCCTTCGTATGAGACCATCTGTTTATTCAACTACAACCTTAATTAAATTGTCCCTCTGGCTCTGGAGAACAAAGAATCTTCCGGTATTGCTAACGACGACATTTCCTGGTTTCGTTTAGAATGCTAATTGTAAATTATCTGTGCCTATTTAAGTCAGAATACTTATGAGGAAAATAAAAACTAATATTGTTTTTGTTATAACGGGTTCCTTACGAAGAATGCCAATGCTAGGAGCCTTGAGATGCATGGTGATGACCGAGTTACATATGTTGTTTACGCATGAACTGGGAATCATTTAGAATGTTTGCATGTTGTTGATTATTGTTATTTTGATTTGTTTCGAAATATCAATTTAGATTATTCTAATGTTTCATACTAAAGTTATCTGAGTGTTGTAGTGAGCTACCCTTCAATAGGAGTTTTGGTTCAACTTTACATTTATTTGTTATTGGTTATTTACATTTAGTTTTAGAACCAAACCATTCCTTTTTGTACTGAGTCTGCACTAGAAACACATTCTTCGCGAACTTACACCTGAAAACAGTTCGCCATGTAGAAATTATTTCATCCAATATTTCTCATAGCAATGTTGTTCTTTGGTGCCTCACTCGGTTCTAAATGGAAGTTCCTGGTAATGATGCAGTTCAAGCAAACGAAAGAGAGTCTCTCTCTATAAGTACGTCGGGCAAGATTTCTACTGGTCGTGGAGCGGTCCCGAGTCCCACGGGACATCGCACAGCAGTCGAGAAGACATCGCGACGACCGCGGATTACTTTGTGGTCTCCCATATCGGTTAAATTCCAGGACGTCTGACATTTGTAACGTCAGACTTAGGGTGTAGCGCCGAAGCTGTTGTGAACTGCCGCGCCGGGCTTTTCCTTTTTTCCCAGTCGGGAAGTTTCGGCCGTGTCACCGATGACTCCCTGCACTCTGACCCTAGAGGTAACCTTTGGCGAGATTGCACCAAAATTCTAGCAGTTTGGTACATAAACATAATTGCGTTTTCATAGGTCTCGTTCACCTTTTCATTATTAAATTACAATAGCGATAAGAGAGTGATAAAAGTTGAAGTTTTAAAAGTAACAGCAGGCAAACAGGCACATATTATTAGATGTGCTGTAATAGGTGTGCACACAAACGCTCTCACGGCCATTATGTTTCCCTTCCCGACGTAACAATGGCCTAAAGCACAATAAATACCCGTTTTTTTTTTTTGAAAACTTTTTACGTAAGCTATTCTCTTTGATGCATGCAATAAAACACGTGTGTGAATTTGGTTTGGTGAATTGCGTGTTAGAACAACGCTCTTTTACAAACTTAATTACTTAAACTTTACGAAAAAAATGCATCCAATTACTAATATTAAAATAAAGTTTAAAACATCCGTTTTAGTCATTTTTAATTTTTCTTTGCTCAAACTTAGGTAAATATGTAGGGTAACGGTATATGCGAAACAAAATGCTAAAAATCCGAAAATACTTTTATTCTATGCTCTTTCACTTCCTCTTTTCAAATCAATCGGCGGAGATAATAAATTCCAAATACTTTAGGAGATATGGAATTTTTTAATTTTGAACATGTAGAGTAGCGGTATTTGCGAAAACAAAATTCTAAAGATCTGAAATTACTTTTATTAAATGCTCTTTCACTTCCTGTTTTCATTAAAACCGGCGGAGATAAGAAATTCCAAATACTTTAGGAGATATCGAATTTTTAAATTTGCATCACAATACCTGTGAATTCAGGCGGCCACCATTGTTTCTTGTTTACGAGACGAGTATGATTTTTTTTTTTCCGCGACGTAGGTGAACGACTACATTGTTGCTTGTTTAGGAGTATCTATTAAAATCTGAAAATACTTTTATTATAGTTATGTTATGTTAGGTTAGCTACATTAAAACACTTTAAAACACTATGGACGGTTAGTTAGGTTAGTAAAGCTACATTAAAATAAACAGAGAAATATAAATATTAATAAATAAACCCGAGGTTGGCCGAAGGTAAATTGTTTGGGTGTAATCGAAAATGGCAGAACTTTATGTGCATCTTTATTTACCGTTCGTGAATGCCTAATTAATTAAAATGGTCGATTAGGTCAGGTCAGTTACATTATTAATACTTTCAAACTAAGCAGACATTAAAAATAATATAAATTAATTTTAATGGTTGTTTAGTTTTAAAGTATTTAAATTGTAGCTGACCTGACCTAACAAACCGGGACAAAGGATGAACGGTAGGAACTCACGTATTTTTTTTTTTTTACTTATTACTTGCGCAACAAATAAAACATTAAAATTTGAAACGTTAAAAACTTACCTACGTTAGAGGCGGGTACAATTCCTTTGCCATTAGTAGAAAATGATGTAATCGTTCTACCTACGTTGCGAAAATAAAAAAACCATAAACGTAAACAAGCAACAATGGTCGGTATTGTGATGGAAAATAAAAATTCGATATCTCCTTAATTATTTGGAATTTCTTATCTCCGCCGGGTTTATTGAAAAGAGGAAGTGAAAGAGCATAGAATAAAAGTATTTTCGGATTTTTAGCATTTTTTTCGCATATACCGCGACTCTACATATTTACCCAAACTTATTGTTGGTGTTGAAGTAGTTCTATTTGCAATTTTTCATTAACGCAGTGATATGAACCTCTGGAATGGTTGAAATTATGAAGTTCAAAGATTTGTAGATGTTACGCTTTTCTTCAACGATATCTGACATTTCCTGTAGTTGGCCAGTCAGATAAATCAGATATGTTTATTAAACCTCAGGGTTATGAGATATCCTAACTAACAAGTTATCATTATATTCCAGCCAGAGTGCAAATTAAGTTAGGAACGATTACTGCTATCATGTAGATCATTCATTTATTAATTATTATCATAAATCAGCAAACTTACAATCATCACACATTTACATAATTTTATAATTCCATGGTAAACTACTTAATCATGGAAAATTTAACCAACTTAAGAGAGAGAAGAAGATCAGAAGGCTTAATATTTCAGTGTCTTATATCGGTGCATACATTTTATTGGTTAATAAAAAAAATAATATATAGTAAATTCATTACTTACATTTTTTCACTGGTAAAAAAAAGTGTAATTTAAGGCTCAAATAATCATTTTTAACTGCATAATTTGTTGGATTGTATTCAGATACTAATGTAACTTAATCTCTCAATTTTTTATTTTAAACTGCACTATTGATGGGTACAATATTGAGAAGAAGTATATAATTATTTCAAGATATTTAATATATTTGGCTTATGCCATGTTGTTTGAAGAAATATAAAATACAGCAATATTGCTAGGTTCTCACATTCTCTGAGAACCCTGCTTTTTCAATCGCTATTCGAGTTTAATATAAAAGGGAATGGTAATTTAACATTACAATTCTGACCTCCATAGTGCATAAATAATTTTATTTTGTTCTTTATAACTCAGTTGGAAGCAATTAATTTTAATCTACATTTGCATGGGAAATTTCACGTGATCTATGGTATCTCTACGAACGTTCTCAAATCTTTACAGTGTAGGATCAAATTTTGAAAGCTACCACATGGACACTTTGCGTGCGTTTGCATGGTATAAGTACTAGACTCTCGATGTTCGACTGTAGGTAGAGACGGTGTCTGTCTGCTGTGCACTCTAATTACATTTGACCTCTGATGAAGTCTCCCAATGCCGGCCACAGGGGAACACCACTGCCTTGGTCCGAACAGAGTTGCGTCGTCTACGTGTGCACGAGTTTACGAACTGGTTTTACTTACCACTGCCAAAGTTCGTGTTTACGTCAGAATGGCAGATGAATGTACATAACAAATTTAACAAAAAAAAACGTGAGCGAGTCTTTCAGTGCTCGCAATTTAAGTGAAAACATCGAATGTTGTTAACGATCAAGTTCTTTTTTTTTTTTCATTTTGCAAATAATCTTGCGTAGTTTATAAACCCGGCCTTAGAAAAAATGCACGGGAATGCGTTGTGCTGTTCAATGTCAAGCGTGATAAATATTCACTTTTCAAGTAAGTAATTTCTCCACCAGTTGCTAGAACTCGCTCCCTGAATATTGAAGTTTGATTGCCACAATCATGCAAAGATGGCAGCACAAAACAGCACGAAACACAAGGCAATTTTAAACAATCATGTATAAACGGCTCCGATAAAAGCGAAAAAGACTTGAAAAATACTAAACACCGGCTTGGGCAATATTTTAGATAAGAAAACTTGTTAAAATATTGCCCATTAAATTAAAATTCATTAAACAGTTATTACTATAATGTTCTTGCACACATTTAATTAAATGTTCGCTTTATTTTTATTTTGGCCAGGGAATCCTGTGATCGATTTTCTTTTGGCGGAACCCCAACTCCTTCCAAGAAATTTATTTGACAATATTTGTGCCTAGTTTATACTACTCTAGACACCCCTGTGATACCAGGGTTCCAAGGAACACATTTTAGGAACCGCTGCCTTAGATCAATTTAAACGATAACAAAGTACTAAAGAATAGTTTTACTATTGTAATGTCCTTTGCGGATTCATGGACCTTCATTTCCTGATAAAAGTAATTTATTTTATATTATTTGAAGCAAAAATATAGGATATATCCCTATATATTATGAAATAATCAATCTAATTTACTGAGCTACGTGTTTAATAATATTATAGAAATAATAGAAACAAATAAAATGTATTAATATATTGTCTTAAAGCACTATTATTTTAATCAATTACTCTGTTATTAAAAAATTATAAAAATGTTTTTCCAGTGACGATGTGTGAACCACGTCTAAAATTAAGTCTAGGGCTTATCAACAGCGCGTTCTAACAGCACTATTGGGACAATTGGGATTACAGGAGACTATGTATTATAAACAGTGTAATGCTAGTTTTCTTACGTTTCAAAAAACTTTGTCTATATTAGTTTACCAAATACTATATTCTTAGGTAGTTTCACTAACATAAAGATTCATTTGCCACATCAATACGTTTGGTATGTACCCTAATGTTTACGAAAGAGACTATTTACGGGTTTATGTTGCTACACACGGGTATACCCTTTTTGTTTCACATTTCGGTTCATCGACTCCCGTTACATTTTCACGAAATTACTTATACCACTTGTCGTTTACCGAGACTTAAGATGTTTACACATTATATAAACAGATATTTTAACAAAAACAAACCGACTTAAAAAATTATTCCCAAACAAATTAAAATGAATTAAAAAGTAAAAAAAAATTAATTGCGTATTCTTCTACAACTTAATAATCAACATACATTTTCTACTCATCAATATGTAGGTACGATCTATGTGTTTACCATACAAGAAGGTAGGTATCAATGTAGTTACAATTATTGTTATTTTTGGAGTCGGTGTCAATTAATACTAACTATATTTAAGTATTGCCGTTTGCTACATTATGTCTCAGCATAAGTGTCGTATTAAAGTTCGTTTGTTTGGTTTAATTAGGTATTATTTATGTCGTTTCAAGGTCACAGATATTGTCACAGTATATTGTCGTATAAAAGTTAATTTGTAAATGGGTTTAATTAGGTATTGGTATTCTGTCACAGTACTCACAGTATAAAAGTTAATTTGTAAAAAAAATATTTCTTAAAGTATTCTCGTATTATTATTGCTAAGTCTTTTGTAGTGTTTCCTTGGCTGACACCGACTCTAAAAATAACATACATTGTAACTACATTTTACCTACCTTCTTGCATGGCAAACACACAGATCGTACCTACATATTGATGAGTAGAAAAAGTAAGTTCATTATTAAGTTGTAGAAGAATACGCAATTATTTTTTTACTTTTTAGTGCACATTTATTTGTTTTGGAATAGTTATTTTCGAAGCCGGTTTTTGTTTGTTAAAATTTGTGTTTATTTTTTGATTTTTAGTGAATCTGAAGAACACTAACTAATTTGTCTGAATATGGATAGACCTACTAAACGTGCTGCTCATATGAGACAGCGCCGTTTAAATGAAACAAACGAAGAGAAGTCTACCTCGAGGACAATTTCAAAAGAGACTTGCGAAGAGCGCAAAAATAGACTTTCGAAAATGCGGATTTACATGAAAAAGTTTTGAACAGGGAAAATATCGAAAAACGTAATCACTGTCTCGGCTTGATCAACGATCGTCTATCGAATGAGACGGAGGAGCAACGTGCCCACTGACTCAGCGTGATACACGATCATCTAAACAAAGAGACAGAAGAGCAACGTGCAAACCGTCTCAGCTTGATCCACGTTCCGGTAGGTGACAAAAAAATCCGGATAGCCTATAAAAGATTCGGCCGAGTATCGTTAATTTGCTCCTAAGAATTGAAGAGTTCCGTTACTTTGTCATAAATCCCATAATCAAAACCTAACCAAACTTTCATCAAACTATCCTTGAAGTACATCCTTTCCAATGAAAAAAGATTAATGGAAATAGGCTGGCGTGATATTGAGTTATTCGTCCAATTGTCGCGCACATACTTAATGCAAATTTAAGGCTTATATGGTTTTCTAATGGATTTCATTGTCAGAAATGGACCAAATTGAAATGGGACCACACGGGAAGCACCATATTTCAAATAAAAAATAATCATCCAAATCGGTTTACTCAGTCGAAAGTTCTGAGGTAACAAACATAAAAAAAAAAGAATTACAGACGAATTGAGAACCTCCTCCGTTTTAGAAGTCGGTTACAAAGAGTGTTGGTGACTGACTATTTTGAATGAATATTAGTTGACTTGTGCGTTGAAGAAACGGATTTGATAGTGTTCTTACTAATGGAGTCTTTTTCTCCACCGTTTGCAGTAATGGTTGATCGTATAAAAAATTATTTCGGACGAAAGTTGTAGATAATAATTTAAGGTTTCACAATAAATAAGCGCGGATTTAAAAGTGTTAATAGTACGTATAATATGATTTTTTGTACCCCTTGCAGGAATAATTTTCCTTATCAAAATTGTACTAGAAAAATATTTTAGACAAAAATTTAATATTTGCAATCAATTTGAACGAACTCAATGGTGTGCCTACGAAGGGAGTTATATATTTTTGTCCTCCAACTCTTATCTTTTCACCCCTTGCAGCTATTATTGATCGTATCAAAAATTTAAGTAGACAAAAGTTTTTTCGTATTATTCCTACGTGTTATAATATGTTTCATACTATGGGGGTTATAGCGTTTGTTCTGTTTTTTTCAATATTACTTCCTCATTTCAACCCCTTTGGTCGGATTTGGCCCATTAACGTGATCGAACGAGATTTTCCATTCAAATATTTTAATTATTAGTTTGGGAGTTGTTTGTGCAAAATTATGGTTGTTATCGTGCCATAGATGTGTGACATATACTGTAAACATATAAATGATAACTGCTACAATAGTTTGAATTGCTTTGAAATCTACCTAAAAATGAAATACGATGCGTAAAAAATTTTTACGTTGGACCGAACATGGCGACGATGAACCTGCAAAGAGTGTGAAATCTTTTTCTCTACTTAAAGACTCGCATTGCATATTTCATATGCCATGTATTACATCGTAGTATTTTCTATTATATAACTGAATTCTCCCCATTTTCACTAACTTAGGTATGAAATTTCATAATTATATCTAGCATATGTGTTAATTCAGTAAACGAGCTAGTTGTATAATAAATTGTATACAAGTCTGTTCAATATTAAAGACACGATTAAGCAATAAACTCACAAACATCCAAACTTCCACATTCATATAGGTCTATTAACAATATAGAATGTTATTTGTAATCTTTCAAGTTATTTTCAAGTTACTTTCTTATTTCATAGGTTAAACAATGACTGAAAATAGTTTCATTTGGGAAGAGATTCGTGAGCCTTTTAAGGTAAGTGTAACAGTGGTGGGTAAGAAGTGAATTGATTATTTGTCAGCTTCTAGCGTTAAACTATAAATGACAACAAGGCATCAGAAGTAAGTAGGTAATTTCTCAATTTTAAAATAACGTACTTCGTTATTAAACAAATCCACACACGAGCTAACACAATGCAAGTTTATTTGAAAAGACAACAGTGTGAATATCAAACTATGTAGGTATCTAGAGCGTATTCCAACATTACTGTGCCCCTCAGACGGTCAGCACTACCATCGTTCCAACTAAAAAAAAAACTATTTTTGTACTGAGGTCATATATAAACATTTCCCGGAAAAAAAGAACTGAAGAAGCTCATTGAAAGGCGAAGACCAGTATGTTAAATTCAAAGTATCGGCGTGAAAGATAAAATTTTGAACACGACGAATGAAAGAAATTATACATGGGAATCTATCCACTGTGTGTGATTCATTTGCCATTACCATTACGCATGTTTTCTAGAACTTTCTGGTGAAAACAAACGAGAATGTTCTGAAACAGATCGGTTTACATTGGAAATGGATTAAAATCAGTCTTCCAATCATTTCTTGAGAATTGTGATGACTGACAAGTTTCCTTCACAGAATTAAAATCTGCAATAATTGGGATGGTTCAAAGAAAAAAAAACGATCAAAAAAGAATTTAAAGGAAAAGAAATATGGCAAACAGATATTAATAGGTGAAAATATGCAATCGTTTGCTTTAGTCACACAAGATCAAGCAGGCCGAAAAAGACCTAAATACATACATGTCATATCAGTTGTCTACCTTTCCATCATCGTTGTTTGACAAAAATGGAATTTAAAAAAAAACAAAAACCTTCGGTCAGCTTTATATTTGTATGTTTTTAAGTATCAAGTACAGAAATTTACTTCCCCGACTTGGATATTTTTATGGATATTGGATTCTTACATCTCAAAATATTATGACCCATAGATTCAATAATATCACAAATTTGCCACTGCCACATCAAGTAACTTCTCAAGCATTACTTAATCAAATTTTGGAATGCAGTACTATAAAAGAATTGAACAAATTCGAAATAACAAACCTATAAGTTAGTGAACATACATTTTGATGAGAGAACAGTGATCATCGCCATACATGTGGAATTACTTTACAACTTAATAAAATAAGGTGGGGGTAATTAATTTCCTTTCAGTAACCCTTATAAATCAGGAAATAGAAAATAGAGAAGTGTCTGAAGACGCGGATACATTATAATAATAATATTTATTAATATTTAATTATTATTTGCGGTAGAAAAATCCAAGGAAAAAGCCAACATTGCAGTAATCAGTGATGATGTGTTTCTCATGGATCTACTTGTGATTTCAAATCCACCCAAACGATACATATTATTAATGAAGCCGAGTCATGCCAAATTGGAAATAATTTTTTATTCAAGAAACAATTTGCAAAGTTCAGGACTTCTTGCATGCATTTAGTGGAGCTGATGCCATTTCGGCATCATACCGGAAGGTAAGTTCAAGTCTGTCAGATTCTTCAGGAAGCATGCTGCAGGGTGGCAAGATATTTCTGACGTTTTTAACAGTCCAACGTCTTATCATGAGGCCGAAGCAGATTCACGGAACACAGTGTTTCTAAAGTTGTACTGAGCGCCTGCTAAACAAATATCCCTCAACTTGTATCGGCATATCTTGTCCACACAGGCATTGTCTAATGTGAAACTAAATATTGCTGCACTACCACCAAAGGAAGGGGCAGCTACCAACTAGGATATGAAAGCGGGCATATTCCTGTCACAACCGAATACATGTACACACCTTACGAAATCACAAATATAAAATTTAGTAAATGCAAGGTTGGATGAAGAACCAGGTGTGGATGTAGAAAATATACACTATGGTGTACTAATATTTTCCATCTTGCCATGGCTTATGCTTAAATGTCACACTTATTATTGATAGGGGAGAACGCTTAGAAATTTAGACTTAATGCTATCAGATTAAACCTACCGAGCGACAGAAAAAAAAACTAACAGAGATTTTATTATTTACTACTTTCTTTTTTAATTTTACTTTTTGTGGACAAGTGGATGGCGGACATAGGTAAATATATAGGATTTTGCTTAAGCGAACGCTATTTAATTTAAGTTTATAGCCTATACATGAACCCCAGTTTTTGTTGAAAAGTCTAAAAGGAAGCCCTTATTTGTATGAAACTATTATTTTAATGGAAAAAAAACGAGATAAAAATGATAAAAAAATTGAGAGTTTTAATGTCGGCCGCTAAAGCTCACCATTAATTCATCAGGACTTTTGTATAATTCATCACTGGAGATACCTGTAAGTAAGGGTCAACTTTTAAAAATTGTTGGAATAATGTTTTTTTGTAAAAACCTATGATGAATGGGCTGGAAGGGCTGTTTGTAGCTCCAGACTATTGGGTATTCTTAAATAAATGACGCAATATTCTGACATCTGTGGTCTGGTTTCCAATGTGAACAGGTTTAATATTCACGTGGGACAGGTGTTTACGCCACGATTAATTTAATTTATGGAGGGATAGAAGTTTAAATCAAATAATCTACCAAATGTAATTATTTCAATTACTGAGGAACACAACCGGAGAAAATTCTGATTTCAAACTTGAGGCATTTACCGCACCTATACATTAAATATATTTAATGTATTTAAAAAAAAGTTTAATTTGTTTTGTAAACTATTTTACAAAGTTCCAACCAACATTAACATAGGTGAAGCCTTGCTTATTTAATATTAGAGGAAACGTGAATGTTAGACACTTCAATTTATAAAATTATTTGCTATTATGTTAAGACTGTATTTAAAAATATTACTCAAAAATAATTAAATATTAATCACTCGTTCAAAATAAACTACGATAGCAGAACCTGTAGTGCTACACATGGCCCTCTGTTTGCTATAAAAAAATTTTATTGGTGGAAATGTAAGATTGTTTAAGATTTTCAGGGGGTGGAGTGTTTCCCCCATGATCTTTTTCCGTGCGTACGCCTTCGATGAGGGACGAAGTAGAGTGTCTATGCTGTCGAAATTTATAAGTTAAGTTATTACTTTAAAATTATTTTGACGTGACGTCTTATAAATCGATGAACGCCGGCTGCACGTACGAAAAAAATTGTCACGTTCCGCCTGAGCCGAGCGTACAAGAACCGGCTAAACACCGTGCGAGAAAATCTTCTATAATATCAAACAGTTTAAGGCGGGCTTTTTAACTAATTGTTCGTGATTATATTTAAACAAATTATTTAAATTAAATTTGCAAAAAATTGTAAATAATATTGGAAAATTGAAAAAAGTATGCAATTTTTCATCAATTTTTTGTTATGACGTTATCACGTAAAATTATCGTCCGTAAATCGATTTTTACGGACAACGCCCCTTTTTTTTATTGGTGAGAATGTAAGTTTGTTTAAGATTTTCAGGATGTGGAATGTATCTCCCATGATCCTTTTCGTGCGTAGGCCTTCGATGAGGGACGAAGTAGAGTGTCTATGCTGTCGAATTTCAGATGTTTGGTTATACTTCAATATATTTTTTAACGTAAACGTGGTATGTTTTTTTGGAAAACCCCCGACGACGTTCTTCGTAAACGTGCGACGAAGGACGTACCTGCAGCCACCTCGGCCAGCCCCAGCAGCAGCAGCAGAGCCACGAAGCCCAGCCTCGAGGTCCTCCCGTCCAGGGCGCAGCACATGGCGGGTCGCAGCGTGTTCGCCCGTGACTCGCAGGCCGACTGACTGCTTCGCCGTGCGCTGCCGGCGGGGAACTGGCGTCCGAGGCGCGGCGCGGCTCTTATAAGGTGCCGCCGCGCCCCGCGTCCTGCAAAGGGGGGGGGGGGGGGGGAGGGAACACGTGGGTCGCCGGTCCCACACCTCGGGTTAACGTTGTGTGCGAGGCCATGCGCGTCACCACAAGTGCTTCGGGATTTTATTTTTTTTTTTTTATTTTCGGAACGCCCAACATATATACTTACCAACGAGTTCCAGAGCGATTCTGAAAAAAATTTCTTTAAGTGAAACCCATGACTAGGGACCGGAAAAATTCGCGGGTTCGATGACCTTCCAGGATGAACTCCATAGTTCTACGTACAATCGGTCAAATGCCACCCACTCTTTGGCTGCTGTCTTGTGAGACGTCCCAACGTAGCAGCCTGTGATTCGATAAAGCTTTGGTCGGGTGTTTCTCATTGGCCCAGATTCGTCCAGGTGAGTTGTGAGCCAATAACAGAGGCAGCACTGAGGTATAACTATTTGTATTTTAGCCTATCGCGAAATAAATTCGCGAATTTTTCCGGTCTCTACCCATGACATGTAAATTATTGCAGAAGTAGTTAACTGCCAACTTTGCAAAATTTTTATATTTATGTATGGCGTATTTCGTAACAATCATTTAAACAAAAAAAAGTTATGGTAAAAGAAACAAATAAACATTGTTATAAGGAGCAATTTTCATTTGCAAATGAATTTAACGCATGCCGACGAGGTCTGTAGAAAGGGACCACACAGGAAATTGACAAGGAAATCAGCCGTGGCCAATAATAAGGATACATACAAGCATTTGCCTGGAGAGTGCTCGGTTAAACATGAAAAACCGATATATCGGTGGATGGAACGGGATTAAACCCTTGGTAATATAGATTGAAATACAGTGTCTTGCCACTTCGCCACCTCGTTTCAGCTTCATATTATCAGACTATACAGAAAAAAAATTTGTCACTTGGATATTTATAAGTTAGAATTTTTTAAACTCCTGATTTTGCGTCATCTTGCTCTTTAAAGTTCTTCACTAAACCTCAAAACGTTACAACAAATGCTCTAAATAATAACGCCATGAAGATCCATATAATATTTAATATAAAGCAAAACGTTAAGTCTAGGAAATATTTTTTTTTCTTCCATTCTGTTATGATTTTGAATCACATTTGTCTATGAAATTGTAGTAAAAGTATTTCTGTCAAGGAGAAGGCAGAGATGCTGCATTAAATACCCCGAAAACACTTGTCTAACAATGAACACAGAATAATATTCACAGCAATTGATTTATTATTTAGTTAAATTTTCAGACTGTACCCTTTAAATTATGAAACTATTAAAAACACTCTTATGAACGAGTCAGAGATGAATAACATCTAACCTCGGTTTCGAACAAATTTGTGTGTACTCATGTTGCGAATACACTTATATTACGAAAATTGGATACAAATTAGAGGTAGAAATTTTTAAAATAACGCTGAGCGTGATTCGCAAATAGTATTTTAAACTAAGTTTTTTGAAGTGAATCACACGTAGTTTTTGCACCCGCCGCTGGAATTCGTTGCCGTAGCAGCTACGTTGACTATTAGGGCGCTGAAATTTGTTGCCGCAGCAGCTACGTTGACTATTTAATAATTTGCTTAACAGATCGAATTTTTAATTATATAATGAAACTTCTCCGATAAAAGCACTAAAGTTTTGAAATAATACCAAACCCCGTCTTTGAACTTGGACTTTCAATAAGGTATTGAATTAAAATACAGCCCATCTTGATAATTTAAATTCATTCAACAGTAAATACTATAAAGTTTTCCTTTGGCTTTGTGAATTTTGATTCGCACTTTCTGCCGCAGATGGTAGCAAAGAGGTTATACATTTCCGTTGCAATCGTCTTCGGTTCAATTCACTAAATTACTTCTAACAAATGCCGTATACCATAAGTTAAGATGTTACATATACTGATGTTTAACCGAAATTAAATCACCAAACCGATTGGTTATTTTGTATAGAAAAAGTACTTAGAATGAACATGATTCAAAAACTGATATTTGGCTGGAGGTTTATAACCAATAAATACGTTTAAACATAAGTTCTTCCTGAGGCTGGTACACGCCTCCGTAGTTGGAAGTGAACAACTGGTTTATCGCAAACAAGAGAAAATATTATTAATATGGAACACTTAGCGTCTAAAAAATGATTGATTAAACCAAGTTCTAGAGCCAACGAAAAACATCTCGTTGTCGTAATATTATTTAATTAATAATTGAGTGTAACAATTTTTCCCGTGGTTTTTATCTGTGAGCCAAAAATAATTTTTTTTTCAAGGGAGGCTACTTACCCGCATGTAAAAACAAGCTTCTATTATCAATAAAATATTTTTATAGGCGTGTACATCACTTAATAAAATCCGTGTCACTGGGTTGTAGCAGTATTCGTACCTTACTGGGTGTTCTGCGTGTAGCATACTTTCCAGGCGTGGTCGTTTATGAATCTAAATTTGATAATAGACTTTCTCGAAAACGTTGAAGAGAAGCGGCATAATATTTGGTGATCTGATTTTTTTTGTTTCTTTCGATTAAATACTATATCGAGGGCTGTAGTTTGTTGCTAAATACTTTCTCTATTATTTTCAATAAACAAGTTGTTAAGCTCCAGTTTCATAGATGTATCCCACTATTAGAAAACTCTTTAGACGTTAAGCTAAGATCATATTTTGTTGTTTTTTCTCTCAATAAACTCTTACCATAGTTTGTTAGTCACATTGAAAATGCACAATTTTGTGTGAGTGTGGAAGAGTTGCCACTACAATTGGGCTCCTTAGCGCGTAGAACATGGAACTAATAACATAACAATTCCAAGCCATAAGGCAGCGCAAAGTTCATAATTTTTTAGCAAGCGGTTCTGCACTTAACTTAAGAATCACAATTTACAACTGTCATATCTCAGAGAGCTCCGGTAATCCCCACAAATTAGAACTATAATACGTAAAGCATAGGTTATAACGATATTGACTTAGGAACACATTAGTCCAATACTTCATAACTCAGAACCTGACAACATAGTAACATCGTAACACAGACTAACATAACTTATGATCGTCACGTACAAGAAAAAAAACTTTTAACTAGGTGTAATCTACCAAACTATGGTGAGGATTGGATTTTTTCTGTTCTTTCATTTTATTCACCTGAAGATCATGAACAAAATACCTAAACATAATAAATAGGCAGGAGCAGAGAAAAGGTATTATCAAAGGCAAAGTGGGAATAAAACACCAAAAGAGGCGCCAAAACGTGCCAGTGAACCGATACGACAGAACAGGACGCGGAAAAAATGTTTTTTTTTTTTTTTTCATTTGAAATCATACCAGCATCCTTTCTATTCTTTGTTATTTTCTCTTTTTCAATCAAAATACTAATAATTTTTCTATCTTAACTTAATAAGCAAGAATTTTCACTTAATAAGCAAGAAGTTACACTTTATAAGAAATAAGTTTCACTTTTGTTGCGCGTGGACTTCACGCACACATTTTTAAAAATTCACGTTTTTTAGGTTGTGTGTTTCTAAATTATGGCAAAACCCCTCATTGAAGTTCTCAGGTGACACAATATCCATGTATTTTTGGTTTGCAGTTGACTGAAAATGGTTTTAAAAAACCATCACTTAATGCTTTATGAAACTGAATTAAAGCGTCCTGTGACCCCTTGTCAACTGAGCAGGCAGTTAATAAGATTTTAGTTATATTTACAAACGGCTGATTCAAAGTAAAACTTGTACCTCCAGAATTATAGTGGGCTCAAAACCTCAGTCAATGACTGAATTAAGTTTATTAAACGCAAATATAGTTCATAAATTAAATATTCATTAAATTTTTAACTTGATCATGATTTTATAAACTCAATGTTATTAGAAACAAAAAATATATTCCCAATTTGTGACCATACACAAACTAGATAAATATCATACCATTAAGTTTATATCAAAACTAACCTTTAAATACCACATTAATACAAAACGATAGGTTTGGTGGCTAATTACCAAGACCAAAATCTTATTTACTTAGGTAACCATACACAATTTTAAGATGAGGGTTTCTAGAATAAGATTATAACAAGAACTCTCTCAAAAGCTTCTCCGTTGTATTTTACTTTTGCACCATAATCCTTATTAACATACTGGTGAAGTAGTCTTATAATGTTAAATTATTTAAAAATAATGCTTAAGCTACCCACGTATTATTAATAAACAAAAGTGTCCAGGTGTCCCATTCAAGACACTGAGTGGTTATTACGAGCAAATAAGAAAATCTCTTAGATAATTTTTCACGTCTCCAACACACAACAATGTAGCCCTGCCTCTGCAAAGAGTGACGGCTCATCAGCTAACTTGAGCTAACTTAATTTAAGATTATTCCACTTAAATTAATGGGAAACTTACGCCCTAATTCTATTTTTATCCATTTGGGAATCTTATAAATTATTCGTTACTAAAAACTACAAAATCTTTTGGTAGTACGTAAAACGTACTACAAAATATTTCTGGTATCTTAAGCATAAAGTTATTAACCCATTAAATAAGCATGTTGTTTGTTTTGAAAAAAAGTTGTTTTAAACATACTGACAGTTACAGTTAAAATAAATTTTTACCAAGAACAATAACAACTTTTGGGTATGTAATTTTTTTTCAAAAAAGTAAAATTACATAAGCGTTATAAATATAATGTTATAATGAACTCTGAACTATTTCAATAAATGTTGATTTGTTTCAGTGATGGTATTGGAGTACTGATTTTACATGTTATTTTGTATTAATTTGTATGTTTTATATACTTGCAAATGTCGCAGACAATGAAGTAGTAAATATAGTGGGCTATTAAAATAATAAAATGATTTTTTTCTACTAGGTTCCTCGTGAGATTGTCAGATTTAATTACTCTTTTGTTAGAATATAAATTAAATTAGAGTACAAGAAAATTTACAACCAGCTAATAACCTACGGCTTGCCTCACGCAATTTCAGATTATTGCTTAAATATTGCCATTGAGAGAAAATTGTGTGATTAATTCAAAACATTTCTACCAAATAAATAGAAACAAAAAAATTTCAGATGAATAAAATGAATATAAATACAATATTATTTTTAAGTGTTCATGCGTAGGCATTTTAATTTTTAGTAAAGATTAAGGAATATTTTAAACCTTAAAATTTTTATTTTCATTTCTTGAGGTAGACTATTTAAAAATGGTTAACATTTTAACTATGTTTTTGTCATCGTTTACCCTAACACTTTCATTCATTATAATTACAGCTTTGCTTAAAATATCTCGATGATTTCACCTCACTACAATTACTTGTTATTATTTAAGGATATTTGATACAATCGCATCTTTATTTGAAATTTATAGTACAGATAAAAAATTTCTCATCCAATTTGACGTGTTATTATGATCAAGTTTGATTCTTAGTTTGCTTAGTATTACTTAGTATAAATAATTGTATCTCCAAACTTAGTTAAGCATTGTTATAATTTTTAACCCCTCTCTTTTCCCACACAGATGCCCATGTAAAAATTCAGAACTAAGAAAATATGGCAATATTCGTTAACCAAACAAAAACCAAACTAATCCCTTTTTTTAACCGTAGATGAGATCTCCAAAATAATTATAGTAAACTTATAGGTATTTATTTATCTTGTAGGATTCAATAACCTTGTTTTATGTTTTGAAAATAATTACCCTTGTAGAAATTAAACCATAATTTTTTATTAAGATAAACTAAATTCACACAATTTTTAATATTTAATTGATTTATAAAAAGTCTTTGAAATATTTTTATTCTTTCTGGAGATCGCTTTTAAGAGGACGTTGTTACGTTGATTGTGCATTGTTTGTTTAACCCTATTCCGTAAAACTCTCTATTCAAAATTGCTGTACAAACCGTTAAAACCATATTGAATGTACAATTGTACCTCGTAAAAATTAATAGCAAACATACCCCAGTTTAACGCTGATTGAAATATAAAACTAACAACCAAAATAACTTGTAAGAAACCACATGATGGGTTTAGAGAAAAAAAAGTGAAATCTGAATAATAATTACATTTCAAATAATTTTTGTAGTTATACTTTATATTATCAAACCCTTTTAAAAAAAATAGTCAATTGCACTTCTTAAAATGGTCATAAAAATCTCTTCTATTTGTGTGTAAGATATTTAATAATTTTTTTTAATACGTGTACAAAAAATATTTTCTTTAACGAAGATTATAATATTAACATTAATTGTAAATTTCACCATATAATTTTCGCAAATTTACAATTATTTTGAACTTGGTTAACTTCGCGATGTAAATTAAGTCAATAAATAAATCTATAAGATCTTCCATAAATTATTTAGAAGTGAATTTGCCAGTCGTAAAATTTCTTAAAACATCCATACCGTAATATGATAAATTTCCGAAGAGTTTCTGTACGCGCACTACTAAGACTAAATTTTAGGTTCAAAAAAATATCTATGTCATATATAATGGAAGCAGGAGAAAATATTTAAATAGTTCATGAATTTCTAAAATTTAACAATTTATCACTTTTAAAAACAATTGATGCTTTCGTCATGTAAAAATGTATTTTAATAAATTACAGTATGTACACTGAAGTATTTACTAATGGTCCAAATAATCAGTAACTGGTCACATAAAATATTTGTCACTTAAGTGATAATACGTACATATTTTATCATAGATAAAACAATCAGAAAATACAATACTAAAATGTTGTGAACCGCCATTAATATCTGCTGTTTAGCAACACTGACAAAATAACAGTCATGGTGATGCTAAGTGTAAAATATTTAATATATAATAAAGTTTTGAAGGATAACAGATCCTCCACACCTTATGTCAAATGTTTAATGAAACACAGGGCGAACACTTCACTTTAATACATAACCAATATGAAATACGAAGCTACGGGCCCAGTGTTAAAATTTTGCACCCTGACCTTTTAACTTGCTATGCTTATTTTATTTCAATAATCATATATATACTATAATTATATTCATCCTTGAGCTATTTTATTTATAGTTATAAAATAATATATTAGAAATATTTCAGACAAATATAAAAAATAAGCCTTATTAGTTTTTGCCAGACATATGCTTTCCGAGAGACCTACAATGCGAGTCTTGATGATTCTTTTACATAAATAAACAAGTTCAGTCCTCAATTATACTTCAAAGGAATAATATATATTTATAATTTGGTTTTGCTAATAGCGAGGTAAAGAGAATGTGTTATGCATGCGAAATAAAAATAATGTAGGTATTTCTTTAAAACAATATTTATTATTGTTTAAACATTCAAGCTTCCACTTTGCAAGTGAATCTCTTACATTCTTCAGTTTAAATAAAATAATTTTGAAGTCAACTTTAATATAAATCAAAACTTTGTCACCTTATAAAAAAGGATCATTTCGTTAGAAATAATTTCCATATTATATACATTAAATGGACTGATTTTCGTATTTTTAACAATAATAAAATCCTTATGTGATACAACAATTAATTGTTCAATTTATTTTTAACGGAAAAGTCAGTTGCAGGCCTCGCTAGAAATAATTTCGTCAAAACACTGCGATCTAAAATGTGCTACTGTCAGCGTTGCATTAAAAATAATATATGTGCTATTAACTATTACCAAAAAAATACCTACGTAAAATTTAGGTAAAACCTTTAAAACTATTTACTCATTTATTGACAGTATAGGTTTATATTTAAATAACACTCCGATGACACAGTGTCCACCAATTTAAATGGAACAAAATGTATTTATAAAAATATTTTGCCAACTAAGTTTGTTTTTTTGTTACGTTGTCAAGTGGATTTAAATATGCGTTTTCCTTGTGTTCTATTTCCCAGAGAAAAAAACGCTCGAAAGAAACAGGAATGTTTTATTTTATTCAAAGCTTGTTATTCGCGCATGCATAACATCTTGCTATGTTCAAGTGGCTCGGTTTCTAAACGCTGAGTCCAAAGCCACTTTACTTCACTCTTTTATTTCTGGCCAAAGATAATGTATGGTAATTTTAAACTTAAAGTTTACGAAATTATCCCGAATGTAGGTAAAAAGGTTATGGCCAAGCGTAAAATAATATACATTTTAAATAGTAAATACTCACATGTACAGTAAATTTGAACTATTCTAGAGAAGAAACTAGGTACCCTTTAAAGGGTAATATTTTAAAGAGTGCCTTTAAGGACATTATATTTAAGAGGCTATTTAACACTAAGAATGTTTGTTAAACCAAGCATGCTTGACCGTAGCTGGCCGTCATAGATAACTGAATATAATGGTAGGTTCTTTTCTTTTATTGAAATGTTAGATACGAAGTAATAATGTTTTAATATTCATCCTCTTTAAGTTCCAGTGCAATTGTAAATATTTGATTATAAGTAAATCTCAAATTTCTCACATAAATTAAATAATTCCGTCCGATAACATTCAGACTTTATTACAGAGTCTCTATACTGGCGCGAGACTATAATAAAACATCATTTTAGACTTAAATACACTGGGTCGCCGGAAAACGCATTGATTTGAAAGAAAACAACGATAGTCGGGGTGTGTAGAAAGTACTTAGGCCCTATCCAGTGTTACGTTTGGACCAAAGGCCAATTCTTGGGAATAAAAACATAAAAAATTAACTAAGAAAAATTTAACAAACAACGCACGGTTTAAATAATACTTTAAGTTCTCTTGATGATTATTAATATAGTTATCAGTTATATGTGCTATATGAAATGAAATTTGTTAACTTGTGTGCTTCAACCCAACGAACTTTTCCTATATAACTAAATATAATTAAAACAATCATCAAAATTCAATAAATTCTCTGTGACATCTCAGGGCGCATTTTACTGTTCCATTCTCTCGGACACACTTTTCGTCACCAGGATGACAAGCCTATGCGAATAGCAGGTGCAATGAATTTGTGAAAATACAAGTCATTTAAGCTTAATAAAGTCGTATTGAAACTTGGGCAATCTTTTATGGACACAGTGCATTTATTTTTAAAACACTCGCAGATTCTTCCAGGGCCAAATGGACGAACGACGCGCCGCCGAGGTCTTTCTGTCGCTCTCGTGGTCACATGCCCTTACGTCCAGTTACGCCCCACGGCAATACTCCTCTGTTCACGTGTGGCGCTCCTGCTTCCCCTACCCCGCACGCACTAACTCGCCTTCCACGGCAGCTCGCGAACCAACAGCATGCCATCATTTCGGCAAGTGACGTTCATTAAGTCGATGGACTTCTGGTGTAACTAAGTGTTAACTAAACCACTATTTTAATCTGCAAAAAAATATTGGTTGTCTGTAAAGTCGGTTTACGGATGATAGTTTAACGTGACAAAGTCATAACAAAACATTGATGAAATGATTGCATACTTTCATGAATAAAATTGAATCATTTTTATTGAATTATCACTATTTTGTATGGATACAAAGATGGAGTGAAATTAAATCTACAATTTCATTGATAAATTTACTTTTATTTGCACTCATTAATTCAAATATGTTTATTACTTTAACGAAGAGATTATTTTAACTACAACTTTTATACATGTTTGCTATTTAACTTCTTCCAATCTGTGTTATTCTGTTAGGGAAAGGACGATGATAGGAAAAGTAGGAAACGAATGGGAGTGTTTCAAGTTTAATGTGCCTCGAAAAAGTCTAATCGATGGTTGTTACAATCGAGTGGAAGAGAGATAGATGCGGCGCAAACGTACAATGAGCGTAACGGGACACAGCTTAACGGGAAAATGTGTGTAACGGGACACTTTTTCGTGCGTGCAGCCGGCGTTCATCATTATATTAGACGTTGTCACGTCAAAAAAAATTCTCTCGAAGTATGGAAATATATCTTTAAACTAATAAACCTCTAACAATGATTAACAGACAGACAACGCACAGCTTAAACCGGTGGGTCTAGAAGCATGAAATATTGCATAGGAGTTCCTAACTTAACGTTGGTGAGCAATATGAAATTATTTTTTTTAATTCATAGACTCGAGAAGGTTGATTAGGGGATTAATGTTTGTATGGAAGTTTGTCATTTTTGAAGTCAGAAACATGGAAACTGGTGTTTAGGTTTCTGTTTATAAATAAATGCATGTTTGGCAATAAATACAAAATTGGATCTAATACTTTCACATCGGCCCTTTAGACTTAGGTGTGTGTACGTGTATATATATGTTTATATATTAATATATACATAGAGAAAGAAGAGAGAGATAGGAGAGACACAAAAGATGTGTCTAGGGAATGGAAAATTGTTTTGTCTTCTTATTGTTTATTTCTTACCTTATCGGTAATATTTATTCTTAGCCAAACGTACTAAGGCATAACATTCATTTTTCGTAGTCAACTGCCTAATACATGTGGCTTATAATTTATTTAATTTATAACACTAAGTCAGTACTGGAGTGATATTGACCATACTGTAATCCTGGTGGTTAAGATAGCGTAAAAGATTTTGTGGGCATTAGCGTGTGGAATAAACCTTAGCTTTTCCTTTCTTTAACGATCTTTTGAAATAACTACAATAAGGTGGTTCTTCGACACACAATATTGTAAATCTTCGATTTATTTCATAAGTACCACAATAAAATCTGCGCATGTTAATTTCCTAATAATATACAATAATTTATAAATATTTATATTTTTTTCAATTCACTCTCGTAGAGGCCTTGACTCCATGCCTCAGTTTAGCAGCTTAAGATGGAAATTTAGAATACGTGTATAAAAACATTTTTAGGCGCAATAATTAGTTGAGTTTACTTTGAATTCAAACATAGTTAAGCTAGATTTAAGTATTGTCTTCTTTTATCAACAATCTTAATATTTTTCAGCGGTATTAAATGTCTTGTTTCTAACTCTTTATCTATATATTCCATCAAATCCTCCAAATAATAACCTGCCTTGCGTTAACATTTATATTCTGCACAAAATCTTTCAGTGATTTTTTTTTGTAGTAAGAAAACTGTCGATGAAAAAATCTACCACTATATATATAATGTAATTTTTTAGTTCTACTAAATATATATACTTTTATTACTTCTTGAGAAACAAATAACTGTAATAGTTTAAAATACATTAAATTTTAGTGTACTTAAAATTTGCACAACAAAATTATATTCAAACAGCTGTAATACTTGATAAAATCCACACAATTAAGTATTTCCTCCTGTTTGATAAAAACATTTGCATTTGAATGTTCTCACCGTCAAAATAAACTGTGTCAGGCAATACTGAGTGTTAAGAGAAGCTTCGTACACTTTAAACACAGCTAAAACATACCAAAATAAATTCTAAAGGATTTTAACGGCCTGCGTAGGAGCGACATAACAGTTTAAGCATTAATTGTACAATTTAAACCAAAATGTGTGTATTTCCTCTATTATTTCCTATGTTATATGCCTTATATAGGTTGTAATTATTCATTTTCTAGCAGTGATCTCCCTCAAAACTTCAGATGCACCTGTTCATTAACGTAAATCCTGCTAAATAACGTTGCGGTGAATGGTTTTGTTGACGAATGCATGCAAAATTTTACGCACTAATCCGTTTAGTTTTGACAGCGTTAACCGTTAAGAATGAAAAAGAGCAAAACAATATTTTTTTTTTTATTGTATTTTAAATCAACTCACCTTTTTCCCACAAAACGAAAATTGCAGGTATTTTAAATCTTGTATAAGGTTAAAAAGCGATTGACTACCTACCGATAATGTGATATTAAAATATTTACTTTAACATTTATAACTTGTGATACATTATATGCAATACTTTACTCCGTTGCACCGGTCTCATCGTATAACTAAAATAATTATTCCTATATAAGTGAATCATCAGATACATAGACGGTAAACTAATACATAGACGAGCACATTTTTATAGCTCTTGATCTCCTTTAATACGAAAGGTCGAAGGGAGAAAATTAATTTTTCCCACGTACCATGACATTTTATGGCCTCTTATGATCACACAATTTCTACCTTTGCTTGTACACAGAATAACTTCAGGAGAATGATTCTTGTCCGAAAAAAAATTATTTGTGTGATCGAAATTTATAATCGGAAAAAGTATTATTTTTATAAGAATAAATGGGTAACAATGTTTTTTTTTTATTTTGAATAATTTTTATTAATATATGCACTGAAGGCAAATATTTCTAACAAAAACTAAATTTTTTCACGCTTTGGCCTACTGCTTATTCCATAACTTGAACATAACATAAGATGTATAAGCACGATATATAATGAATAAACAATATATGTTGAAAATCGTTCAACGAAAGGTGTCAAACTTTCTAATCCTATATTTCTAGAAAATTTTTGGATGTAAAGTAATGATAATAGTCAGATATTCTTTGACTTTGTTCCGTACTAGGAAAAAAAACATATTTATTTACTTGTATTATAATGTATTTTTTGTTCGTACCGATTCATACTGAAAATTAACTTTATTTAAATGTGTAACATTTTTATATTTAAAACAAATAATTATTAAAGAAATATTTTAATTTATATTTTCTGATAAGTATATATTGATATTATCAGTACCAGTGTAATAAGTAAATTATTTCATATAAAAATAAAATAACAGATTTTTTAAATATGTATATAATCTTATTGTTCTTCTAACATGTCACCCAAAAGAGGATAAGCAAAATCGCAAAAAACGGCCATTCTGTAGTAATAAATAATTTTTAATAAAAGGGATACAAAGACGAAAATTATAATGCTGGATCTAAGCTAGCGGTCTAAGTTGGAGATCGTTTATCTACTAAAAACATATTAATGAACATTACTTAAGAAGTTCGGATACAAGTTTTAAAATATAAAACCCACGACTAAATCATCAACTATATATTCGACATACCACGTGAAGTACACTCGGAAGTTGCTAGTTAAATTTTAAATACAGATTTTAAATAAAACCGTTATGATTAGAGACAATAATAATTTTTTTTGTGTTGACATGTGATCTAGAAGAGTCATCACAGTCATAAAAAACTAAAGTTTTATTGAAAAAAATACGTGTTTCAAATTTTTCTCGCGACTTCATTAATGACGCTTGGGTAATCTTTTTTACAAAGAAACTCAATCTTTTACAGTTAACAGATTTAATCAATGGGGCTTCTCTCGTTTAGTGGGTGACGATAGAATTCTATCCCCTTGGAAATGGTACCTTTCATACTTTTGGTGGCGGTAGTGTAGCTGGGTAGAAACTGGTAAGGTACCATTTCCGATTTCTTAAAATGTTTCGGGTTTAATGAAAATTTGCACTGGAAAGGTATCACATGATTTCATAGTATTTTTAATGTAGCTATACTAACCCAACCAACCGTACACAATATTTTAAAGTATTATTTTATATTGCTTATGATCTTAACCTATGAATCTTTACTTACGACAAGATTCAAAATTACTTCAAATGAAATGTAAAAAAAAATTCTTTCTTAATTCTTAAGTTATGACTTTGATTGGACTATGAAAGAGCAAAATTTTGAAAGGGTACCTTTCCAGTTTATTTTCTGCTGTGTCATTGAACAGAAAATCCTGAAAGGTACCCTTCCCGAGAGGATACAATTAAGACCCCCTCCCCCACCCCCTCTTTAGTGGTCCGGTTACTCGTCTTTTACCAAGGTGTTTCGGGGTCGTTTGTAAGTGGAGTCAAATAGGAATTTTTCGTAAGTGAGAAACATGCTGGACTTTGCCATGACAATGTGGGATTTCTCGGGGTACTCCGCCAACCCATTCTCTTCAATTCATATCCACAACGCTACAATCTCATTTTAACACTTTAATTTTAGATGAAACTTTAAGCCATAATTCAATTATTTATCCACGTAATGCCCATTGGTGATCCGAGGTTATAGTTAGAAGACTCTCTTAATTTCTTAGTTATTTTCTCGCCTTGAACGGTTACGTTTTTTATTATTTAATTATATTTGTTGTAAGAAATATTAAAGGCCCCCCTATAATGCCAGAACGATTAGTGAATATATGCTTACAAGCTATCAGAACCTTAAATTTCACATACGTTTTAGTTTGGAAATCGATTCCATGATTCCATGATTAGAAATCAGGTACACAGATACATACACCACCGAATTAGGCTTTTTAATTATTTTTGTCACGTGTTTTATAGGTTTAGTTGATTAAATGTACATATCATGCTAGGC
Source organism: Bacillus rossius redtenbacheri (assembly GCF_032445375.1). NCBI lineage: Eukaryota > Metazoa > Arthropoda > Insecta > Phasmatodea > Bacillidae > Bacillus > Bacillus rossius. The sequence continues at coordinate 12,176,758 of NC_086336.1, read as the reverse complement.
AAAATTATTGTCACCTTTAATTCTTGATAATTTTAGTAGTTAATTTTTTTTTTCTGTTACGTTAGAAGATACACGAAATTTACAGACTTTAAAAGGAAAAATGAACTCAAAATAAACGGGGGGTTCTTCGATGTTACAGATATCTGTATCTACTTGCAAAATGCACTGGATTAAGAACATCCAAGTTCAGTGATCTTCTGTAAAAAGGGTAGACATGAATGTGAAAGAAAGAAAAGTATTTTGTTGTAGATGTAGATTTGGCATACATATTTATAATATCATTTGAACCCCAAGATAATCATTGTATATTTGTATTAAAAATCAAGCAGATTGAGTATATAAAATTCATTATGATTTCATAAACTTTGAAAAAGATTTCTAATTAAATTTAACTTTTTTTTTTAAGTCTCAGACGTGATAGCGAGAAACCACTCCGAGACGACAGAAAAACCGATTCTCCTGTCGCCAGATTACTCTAAGCGTAAGTAACGCGAGCTGACATTAAATTCCCCTCCCCCCGCCCCAATATTGCCACCTGAGGACCGTTGGCAAACTGAATTTGCATTGATCGCCGGAAGTGTTGGACCACGTGCTTCTTTCCTCCGCGCCTTCTTGCGGTGAAAGTGGCGACGTTAATTTCATTTCGGTGTAGAGTACCGCCGACGGCACAGTCTTTACAGACGGGCACACGAAAAGGGAAAGTCATTAGGTAAGTCACGGATTGATACGATGTGTCTTAAATCACGTGGTAGCAAGTCCTTCATGATGGCAGCATCATTCTAGCTTCACGATAATCGTTTTATATTAACTACGTGACACCCGCACGCATGAGTCATTTGGTATTAAAAATGACGACGGTGCTCGAAGATTGTACTATAGAATAGCATCGTGCTGCGACAGAAACCTAAAAAAAGTTTTATGCAGCTCACGTTGACGCAAATTTTAAGACGATAATTATATTGGTGGAGATTTTTGTTGAGGAATGAAAATATGTTTTAAGTTATGATGATTGTACGTTTTAATATATTTTGCGAAATACTGAATGTTTTTAAATCGTACAACCCAAGACAATGCAGGAAAAATGTGGTAACAAAGAAATCAGGGTAGCTGGAACGCGATACCATCCCATGTCATTCTGAATACGAGTACATTGCATATCCTAGCTAGGTGCGCGTAGCATACACGACTGATAATTTTACCAATGGTAAATAGTCTACTACAATTTTTTAAAGATTTTTATACGTTTACTTCTCATATATAGTCATGTTAATAATTAAAATGTCAAATTTAGAATGTCGCTTAAGTGTTGGATTCAAATATGTCAGCGTACTAACGTTAATTGTTTTATCACTATTCGATTATAAAATAAACATTCGCTGTTATTTAAGTTCTATTGAAAGCAATTTTTAGTTGTTGTGTCAGTATTTGTGTGTGTATATTCCTGCTCCAATCCCAATGATGTGAAAATGCTTGGTAAAAAAAAATAAGCTGCGATTTGAACAATTCTAGTCAAGAGGAAAGTAAATTGCCACCATATTTATTCGGCCACTTTCCACTCTGCTGCCGCTTAAGTGCAAAGTTCAAGCTCTGTGTCAGTGTTTCGAAGCCTTGGACCTTGGACTAACTAAATATACCTTCTTGTTAATAAGTTGGCAGAATCGATAGCAAAATGTTAGAAATAGTGGATCACACACATCTTGCTTCAATGCTACAAGCAAATTGATTGGTATTTATCTGAAGTACCTTTCAAACATAACATTGAATTGATGTACCCACATTTTGGCATAAATAAATAAAACAACAAATATTTCAAACTTAACGAAAAATCTAGTTTTTGTTCTTCAAAAAATATCCAATATTTTAATGCTTACTTGTAGGTGTATAATTTTGGGGCTTGCATGCAACATGTTCCGTAAAAGCACAGTTTATGTAGCCGCTTAGAAGGATGAAGCTTACGCATACAGACTAATCACCATAATCCTTATTTCAAAAATTCTAATCTGAGGAATGGTAATGCAGTCATGCATTTCAGTACATTATATTTATTTCATATATTATCTTATCTTATTGTCGAATAAAATTATTAAATAATCTGGTTTTTCTAGAATATATTACATACTTAGAAGTAACTAAGTGCATTTGATTACTAATTACTTTTTCGCATTCCACGCAAGGACAATTAATTATATATTCATATTTTAATTGAAAATAAAACATACAGTTCATTATTTATTACATTCTTCAAAAGTATATAAGTAAAATATTATTTAAATATTATTATTTTGGATAGTAGCGTTCGCTCGCCATAAAATTGTTCTGCAGAATCTTAAACCAAATATTTAATATTATTTATGGGATGTGAATTAGTTAGGATTCTAAATTTTGCATTATTTTAAATAAACTACATTACCACCATCACAATAAGTTTTGCTTTTAAACGTTAAATGGTTGTGAGAAATGAAGGTTTATGTAAAGGAGAGACGATAAATTGTTTGGTAATAAATAATTTAAAAGGTTTACAGTATTATCATTATATACAAAAAAATTAAACGTAAGCTATTTCCTAAAATAATTTTACGGCAGTTTTAATCGTGAAACACTTGATGTTGTAATATATGTGAATTTTTTTTTACATAATTCAAGATTATATAATTTTGTCTCGTAGTGAAAAGATTAATGAAAGTTTTTTATTTACATGCACCTGCCCAAAAGTCTCGGCCCTCTTTAGACTGCATAGACGGCTCTTATTGTTTGGTCGGTCACTTAAATAAAACCACAGCAAGGGCGTGTTTAACCGCCTTTATTACAGCGTCTAATGAAGTTTGTGACCCACGCGCTGTTGTCTTCAGGGGCACAATAATTATGTTGACTCGCTGGGATAACCACTCCCCTTCCTATTTTCCTTCCCCCCCCCCCCCACAATTCGCCCCTACGCCACTTCTACCTTCTTTCTACAAACCCCCGTCTTTCTTTTCCTTTTGTAGTCTTGACGTGTATCAGTTTTACTATGAGAGAATTATCCCCACTAACTTGAATTTTCCCATCCTTTAGCTATAATTATAAATATTAAACATTTATCCAAATTTTTGTTATTTCAAGGCACAAATCTTATCTCCTAATCCTACTATATAACATTGTTGCAACCACATATCAATTAACTTGATATATTCTGTTAAGTGCCGCGAAGAAATAACTTATTATTTCACACGGGCTACTACAACCATCATGATAACCACACCAGTTGACAAGTGTTGACTTAAGAAAGTAGCCAAAACTAATTCATATTCCATGTCAAACAAAAAAAAATTATCATGGAAGCATTATTAAAAGCAATTCATCCCCCTTAAGCCATGGCTACTGGTCCACTAAAGATAAGAACCTATAGGATTCTACTTTGCCAAAAGGCGTAAATAATGTGCTATATCAACTTCTCTGCTATCGAACGAATGAGGTGATTGTGAATGACAATGCAATATATTTTATGTTTGAAAAGAATTGCAGACTTTCGTGCTTATTGTCCGAGGTTTTCATTGCTTGTGGGTTTTAGTCAAGTCAAAAGCGAAGAGTTCATAAAAGTTTTGGTCTACGTTGCAGTCAATTACCATCATGGTAGCAGTCTCCTGAGTGTTACCATGAGGTTTTTAACATGATATTGACAACCATAATGTCGACCGAAACTTTGGTAAACTCTTTAAATTTGACGCTGCTAAAACGCATCAGCAAAGAAACCTCGAAATGTGTTAAAATAAAACCTTTCTTTGACTCATGGGTTTTTAAAACTTATTTATTTTTACAGGTCTTTAAATCTTTGTTAAATTTACACAGATATCTAAAAACGTAATGTGGTTTTACATTAATGGGGGTGTTTCTGTATGATTTACCTGTTTAAAACTGTAACCTTAAAAACATATCAGGACTAAAAATGACCGTGGAGGTTTTAAAAATACTGGAAGGTTTACATTCAGGACTTCTGTAAGGTAAATACTACTAACCCCTGACCAGGTTAACAATCAAAACAAAACGGTATATATAAAAATCAACTAAATTAATATGAATTAATGGTTTCACAAAAATATAAAAGGTGGCTTTGTAGTTAAGACTACAAGTGTATTTCGTAGGTAATAATTGATAACGCAAAACGAGGTTTATTTAATCTAAAATCTCACTAAAATGTGATAAGAAATTTTACAGGATTTTCTGCAACAACTTATCCAAATTAGGTAGGTAAGTACTGAATTCTCGACGGTATTAATTTTTCATGAATACTTAAGAATATGTTTTGTGTTTTTGTACATTTCTTTTTTTAAACATTATTGCGAAAACATAATGTTATTAGTAAATAATTTATTAAAAGGTAAAATTAAAAAATAATTATTTGCTTACCTTCAACAGAGACCGTTTTAAAAATGTTACATTTTGAGGTGATTTAATGGTTGAAGGTTCAGTCCTGAATCCTAACATACGTAAGTAAATTATTAAATAAATGAGTATTTTGTCGGCTGGTTAAGTTGTCCGAAACTAGTAAAATATAGGTGATACTTTTGCCATAAGTTTTTCCTCATAAGGGGGATACTAACTCATCAGAGGGATATGATCCATCAGAAAGAAAATGTTTTCTTAAAGGATACGATTTCATCAGAGTGAAAATAGCCTATCAGAGGGATATGATCTCATCAGGGGTACGATCTCATCAGAGGGTTACCATTTGTTCAGAGGAATACGATCTTAACAGAAGGATCCGATTGGCAGGATACAATCACAGATACGATAAGAACCAGCTTCGTTTAGCTACGAGGCTACAAGGCTACGAGTATACAAGGCTACAAGGCTACGAGTATACAAGGCTACCTTACTTTAAGTCTGAAAGGCTCCAACTGTCTACGAGGCTACATGGCTATAAGGCTACTTGGATGCGGAGCTACAAGTTTACAGGGCTCCAAATGGCTACGAGGCTAAAAGCCTACAAGGCTACAAGGCTACGAGACGTGGCTACATGATTACGAAGCTACGAGGCGACATGGCCCTATTCAGATGTGAGAGTTAATTTATACCTTGCAAAAAAATCTTGTTACAAGTAGTTCCAATTCTTGTCGACCCATGCATTTTTGAACATATTGCAGCTGTTTTTTGTGGTTTGCTGGATGCTCACTCACGATCGTAAGCTCAAGAACTTTTTAGTAGGCCTCAAAAGAAAGTAAAATCGTCTTGCATGAAAGTGTTTCTAAGTTCTTTTAAGAGTAATGAATATCTTAATTTTTTGGTTTGATTTCCACCTGATTAAAATATTATAAGGTTTAATTTGGTTAACAGAAATTTGCCCATTGAAGAAAACTCTGAATTCAATTGCATATATAAAAAAATAATTTCTTGCAGTGATTGTTTTCCCAGAAATAACCTGGAGCACACGAAGAGTATCAACAGCAGTCTCATGGGAATAACCAGGATTCACGGAGAAATCCAACAAAATATTGTCAGGTGTAACCAAGATCAGGTACGAAGTGTGACAGGTCAACGTAAGTGTTATATATATATATATATGACTGACTTATTTTCATAACTGTACAGTCTTAAATACATTTGTATGAAAAAAATTCATTACGAATTGGAGTACCTAACTATTTCGTACTTGCCACTTTCGCGACTCGAAGCCCAAGACTTAATACCTCGACGATTTGTAACACAAGCCTATTCACGTTGGCGAAAGAGATTCAGCCTACGATGTGCCCTTATTTATATTTGGTGGAGAAAATTCTCAGAAGAAGAAATGGACGATCCTATGTTTGGTGGTCGGTCTTCACACCTCGCTCTAATTCATGGGTAGCAAATGTATGCATATAGAAACGCTAAAGATTGTAGTAATTTCCTGTTTTGTTTTTGTAGTAGAGTAGATATTTATGTAATATATATTTTTTTGTAATTTGGTTGTTTGATTTCTCGAACCATTCACCTTTATGGTTAAAATGTAAGTGATATTTAATTATATGAATATTTGTTACTTAAAATGAAATTTTTTCACTGACCATGAAGGACAGGAATCGAACGAATCAAATAGTTGCCAATGATCGCTATTTTGATTTTTTGGGATTTTTTTGCGCATTTATAGCTACATAATTTATGGCTGCCAATATGGATTATAAGATTGCGGATGCCACTGTAGTTTATACTACTGCACTCTAGCGGGTAGGAAAACAAAATGGCGGCAGCACCCTCTGGAAGAGGATGTATTCACTATGTGACTCCAGTGCTCCTAGTAGCAAGTACTGAAAATCAAAATGATCTGAAATACATGTTCACGCTATTATTGCTCCAAATTAAAAAAATTATAAGTCCGAATATGTTTGTAAATTTTATGTATACCTAATTTAATTATAAGTCTGGTAAATGTCTCGATGGCCAAGTGGTCAAAGGCGTATGTATGGTAACCCAGAGATACGAGCTATCACGGTTCGAATCACCTCGCTTCCAAAGTATTTTCCATAAATAATTATTTAATATGTCGATAAGTGTCATAACGACACTAATAGGTAACGAAACATTGTCCTTATGATAGCGCACTCTAGGAACAAAAGGCAGAAACAAATATGGCGGACATTTTGTCTTTCAGTATGGCGACATTCAGCAGAACAAAAAAAAATTATATGGTGGTTGCGATGATGTCATAATCTAATATGGCTACCTTCAGCAGACGAAAACCAGATGGCGACTGTCATGTCAGAATTCAAGATGGCTACCTCAAGCAGACGAATACAGGATGGCGACCTCCATCAGGCGAAAGCAATTTGCCCTCTGTGAGTTAAGAATAATGACAGCAGAAGGTTCTGTCGTAACGAAAAGTGAAACGTATGTGAGTGGGGAACTCGATTTTAAGTTGGCGGAATTCAATATGGCGGACGAGGTCAAATTTCAAGGTCAAAATCCAAAGACAATCTCAAAGGTGAAGGTCAAGGCCATCCAAGATGTCCGCTGTGATGTTACAACCCAATATGGAAGTAATTTACAAACAGCACCTTATTCCTACTCCTGGGCTCGGAGAAACCTTTATATACTATTTTCGTTCTGTTTTGAATACCACTTCCATAAAAGAGTGACAGTGATATAATGGAAGAAGCCACTTCCGGTCATTACACATCTAACTCATTCGACAAAAGACACGAGGAAATAAAATCCTTTAAGCCTCACAAAATCACTATTCCAGTTTAAATAACTTTAATCTATATCACGGGCTTTCATATAAAACGTTTGGTTGAATATAATAAAACGGGGTTGCTTTTGAAGAAACCTAAATTTTTCTAAAGCTACGCACAAAAGGGTAAACACGGTGTCATATTTATTTGGGAAAGAACCTTTAAAAAAGCAGGACAAAAAAATAATAAACATGTAGGCGTGTCTTTCAGTACTCGTCAGTGATGAGTAAAGATTTAACCACGGTAACGAGCAAATTCCTGTGTTCTCGTTTCGCAAATAAATTACAGTGCAAAATTCTGACCCCAAATTTAACGTAGAATATTTAAAAGTTACGCCGTGAAAAATAAGTAAACGAAAAGTATTCATTTAAGGGAATAACGATTGAATGTTTCCCCTTTTGAATACCTATCTATAATGGTTTTTAGCAAGATGGTACTATAGATTTGGTAGGGCTAGCCGAACAAAAGTAGTACCAAACGAGTCGCATGTAAATACCTCAACGCTGAACCTGCGACATTTGCCCTTAGACCGGAATGACCTTTGCCTGTGCTTTTGAGGTTATACTTCTTTACAGACGCTTTGAGGGTTCAATTTTAGTATGGCCTAGAAATGCAATAAAAAAGCGCGCATTACAAAATGGAAATTTTTTGACAGTGTGAAAGTTCATGCGCATGCATGCAGAAACTGCTATAGCCAAGAACCGAATTCATCAAGATGGCAACATGAACCCATACATTTTTCGTGAATATCGGGGAATGTACTAATCGTATTGGTGAGTCAAAGTTAAATATATTGGAGTGAAAATATCCTGGAACTTAAATAACTTAAATAGTTATAATAAAATATAATAGTAAGTTAAAAATATCTATAATTTTTTAGTTAGTAAAGCGGTCTTAGGACGAAAATGGCTTGAAATATACTTAAAATTTGGTTTGTTTTCTAAAGCATTTCGAATGGGGCGTTGTCTTACAGGTATTTTGCTAAATAAACGTTGCAGCTCAGTTACAGCACACGTTGCAGCTTTGGACTTAATTTTCGAAAAGTATTTATAAAATCTGCCCCAACTTGTAAAAAATCATTAAAAAAGTATTACTATAAAGTTTCCGCACACATTAGAAACTATACTTTTATGGCATTGCTAAAATATTAAATGAAACATTTTAAAACACAAATTATAATCAAAGTATATGTTTGTAAATTCGTTTTTTCTCAAACGACTAAAATCATTCTGTAAAAACTGCAACCAAACCAACTTTAATCTTATTGAGCTTATTCAAAATTATTATTGTATAATATTATTATCTAATGTTTGGAAAAATATATTTTCCCAGTGGAGAGATTTGATCCCTGTCCCTTCAGGTAAGTTTTCTTACGAAAACTGGCACATCATTTTCTATTATAATTGATGTTTCATTCAAGCATTTTTTTAAACCTTGGAAAAGTCAAACAAATATTGAATATTTGATTTTTATTTTGTATTATTATGTTTATTAACATGCATAGTTAATATTGGAAAGCTACTCAGGGAACAGTTTACAAATAACTTTAACTATTGGAGGTACTGGGACAGTTCAAAGCATAAATATCCCGGTAAGAATCCAAACCCGAATTGATTTCGGTATCTATTTTGTACTTGACAGTTGTTTTCACGTTAATGTAACAATTTTCAAGTTTTTTTTTTTTTTTACATAAATTTTATGTTCCATTTACATCAACAATTTACAGTGTGTGGAGCTCTCCATTAAACCACTCTGCCCAGTCAGGGAAGGAATACTGATCATTTCTCGTACAGCCGTACAGTATCAGATGGAAATGACAAGATTACATTCACAAGGGATTAATACCTTGTAAGTCTTGAGTTGTGACATTCTTCTAACCCATTCTGTTTTGGTGGGAGAAAAATCTCATAGGAAAGCCAAGAATTTTTTTTTCAAATTGGCGGAGTATGTTTATGTGCACCGAGGTCGAAAACTGGGATTTTATATTAGAAAACTTGGTATTACAACATATCAGCAAATCAGAACTACTGGACTTTTTAAAAGCTCAAACATTTTTTGGAATGGGGTGGAGGTTCTTATGTGTGTCTAGATTCTTTAAAAGTTTAAAGACCATATTTTTATCTCTTTCTGACCAACATATTTATCTATCTGCCCAGAGAAAAATGAGTATATATATATATAGTTCTTAATTGTTGTTAATTAAGACCAATTGGAATTAAATTTAAGATAGTGAGAATTTAAATTATTAAATCGCTCTTTAAATGTAGCAATATTGCACTTTACACGTCACTTTATCGAATTTACAATTAATTTGTGAGAACATATATTTTTTTAATTAATATGCTTTAAATAGGTTAATTTATTTCTTGTTTCCTATATAATGCATATGGATTATTATTTTATCTGAAAACACACCAAAATGCAAGGTTCAGTATAACTTTAAACGTTGTGGCGATGTAATTGTTAAGGAGGTTCAAATCTACGGGCATTAAATGTTACAGAATTATTTTTTTGTAAAAATTATAAAAAAAAAATTCCTTAAAAATATGAGTGTTTTTTTTTTTGTGTTCACTAAAATGCATCCGTCTTCATCGGTGTACCATTAAATTAGACTTTTAAAGTATCGATCTTTCAACCTAGCATCTAGTTGAAATGTTCTCACGGTGTTGCCGCAACTGTACCTGCCCGAGCCTCGCGGTACAGTCCCGGGCAAGGTGCTCGCAACGCAGCGGGAGGGCGAGTTGTCCGCGGCAACAGTGCAGTATAGCAGCGTGTTATTAGTTTCCAGACATGATGAACGGCATTCTTGCTTCCTCGCCTCCTTAACTAACCTGAGTTTACCTTCTGCCCCGCTTGAGTGAGGACACCTGAGGAGACATAATCACGTAAAGTGTTAATAATTCACGAAAACCGAACGCACAATCAAGTAGCCTAGATGGCGTTTGGGAAGTTGCACACGCTTCAGTTTTGGGGAGTTGTTTACAAAACTGTGTAAAATAAATACACCAATGTAAATAAATAAAAGCAAAGTGTATTTTATGATCTTCAAATTTTAGAATCATAACACATTAAATATAATATTTTTTAAATTCAAACAATTATAAACCTGAACCATCTCCACAGTAAAAATATTACTTTTTTTGCCTGTCTTTCTGTGACAAATGTTTAACAAAATACTGCTCATGTTATTAACTTGAAGTTCAAACGAGTTTTGGATAGTAACCTCAGGAATCTTTAAATCCATATTTTATTGCGATATTTTAAACGGTTGCGAAGATGGTGATAATTATATACCAAAATCTATTGTAAAATAAACATTCATTTTTATTTTAAAAATGGACTATTTATTTGTATGTTTGATAAATAACTCCCACGAAACAACTTAATTTGCTAATAAATTTCAGTTAAAAAATTATTTTGATTTTTTTTAATCGGTTTATCGTTGAAGTCGACTTGGAAGAAAGTAGGTGAATAATAGTGTATACATGGCATGTTTTAGAGTAAATGATTCCACTAAATTGTTTGTGTTTTGTCCTAAACTTAAACCCAAAACAAGTATGTTATTTTACAGATAAACTTTAATATAACTTTAACTTCAGTGTTATTAATTAATAATATAGCGCTCCTATTATTTATCTAAAGAACCTACAAAATTATTTTGTTCACGTGAAGTCGTGGTAAATGCTAGAGTGTGGATAAATTAATTTAAATTTGACGTCTCATTGACATTGGAATCATCAGAGGTTGTGGAGAGTGAAGGGAGGAGGAGCGATGTTGGAACGCACTGATGGGAGTAAACGGGAGTATCCAGAGAAAACCCTCTGGCACACGGAAACGTCCGCCATGTTTCCTACTCGTGAAATAATAATGTTTGACTCCACAGGGAAACAAACATGAATCCTCTGTGTAGGAGGCAAGTTAATTAACCACTCAGACATCGTTTTCCCATTTCCACGCAGTGATTACGCTTTGAAATGTCGCTGTTTTTAACTTTTTACTGGTACGATTTTCATTGCCATCAAAAAAGCGAATGTGTAAGGTTTTGTGTCTGTTTTGCAGCTTTATGAGGTAATAAGATAACAAGTGAAATGACACAATGTGTCGACCTTCGTAGAGCACTTGAATGTAGGTACGCCGGCATTCATTTTAAAGGGTTCTGGGTTCAAGTTCAGGGTAAGGGAGGAGTAGTGTATTTGTATCGTCTTAATTGATCACGAAAGATCAAAGTCAGGGAAGTTGTCAAAAACCAATTAAATAATAAATCACTAAAGGGGAGGTGATTTTTGGCTAGTTGACGATTTTTTTTTACCAGTGAGTCAAGCATTAAACTAAAAAAAAAAACAATAATGGACTCATTCGTAAGAAACTGTATTTTGATTCTAGTCCATTCATCCTGCTCCTAATTTTTCATGAATCTCAGAATCTACTCAAGATAAAAACTGTCATGGTTTCTTGCCATTCATTATAGCCATTTTCTTCACTAATATTATGCATCGTCTTCATTTTTCTTTGAAAGATTTCGTTCAACGTAAAAAATTGGATAAATAATATTTTTATGGACATACATCATTGCTGTGTTTGTTGGGTGTGTCTGTCATAATAATATTATATGAAATTTAAATGAAGGGTGATGATTCTACCTTATAATAAATGAAAACATGCTGAAAATATGTAATTATTTTTCAGATCATATTTCATCCGAAACTAGTTTTTATTGTTTCGGTGATTCTGAGTCCATATGAGTAATGTCACTGGTTAGAATCAAGATTTTTGCCCTTGTTTCAATGTTTGGGCGTGATTTACAAGACAGTGATAAGAGCCCAAGAACCATAAACTCCCTTAGTTTTGTTTTGCGGATGTACGGTTCTACTCTAGGTTTGTTTAAAGAATATTAAATCTGCAACAAACTTTTTGGCATGACAGATATTTTATGAACTCAGAGAATCTGTAAGGTCCGTTTGTCATAAACCAATATTGTGCAGTACTTTGTGATACTGAAACTAAAATCTTTTCTCAAATGTATGAAACCAGATTTTTTTAATAGAACATATTGATATAGGTACATACATCGAACTGAATGATCTATCACAAAAAAATTAATGAAAAATTCAGAGTGAGACACGTGTACTAATAAAACAAAAATTGTTGTGGAGTGTATGTGGTTTAAAAAAAATTGCATACGGCTGCTGGCAGCTCTTTTCAGTGTGTGTGTGTCTGTTACCCTGGTGTGTGTGACACTCCATTGAAATCTTTGCTGAACGGTCTGTGTTGAGCTTCATTTCGTCAGAGTACCCCTGAGGACTGAGCAGCGAGGCTCGAGGTGTGGAGAAGGCGTCGAGGTGTGATGCTCTGATGTCTCGGGCCTTGTAATATCTGAAGTGAGGGGGAGTGTGGCTCGCTTCAACCCTCTCCGCGCGCGTGGACAGAAACTGGCAAGTAATTTGCGTGAGCGGTGTGGTTCTTTTTTTTTTTGTTCTTCTAGCTGCGCTTGGAGTAGGCGCCTGACTTCTCTCCCTGAGTCAGTTGGATTGATTGTCCGTGCCGTCAAAAAAAGCCTTAAGGCGGTTCGGCACTCTACCGAATATTTCATGCTCGACAGCAAAAAGAAAAATAATTTTTATGTCTCTACAAAACTATCTGTCAGTGGCGATAAAATATTTCAGTCGCACGCTCAAGTGTTGAGCTGTCACATTTAGTTCAATTTGCACACCGTCAATAAAAGTAAATTATATTCAATACTTTCACAATTTAACGTTCGAAAGACCCTGCATGGGAAACTTTCACAACGTCCTTAAAATCACCACCGTTATTCTTACAACCAAGCCACAACTTACTTTAAAAGGCCGTGTATTAGATATCCTACGAAGAGGCGGATATATAGGAATTACTTCTGTGGATTTATGCACCGGAAGATTGTAAGACCCTCAGAAAATTATTTTAAATGTTTACGGGTAATTGCGCTTTTTCATCCATATAAATAATTCTTTTTACAGCTTTATGATAATACTAGCCGTGTGCTCCATGGGAAAATTATTTTATCCTTGTTTTTTAACGAATTACCAAAAACGCTGCTAAAACTGACTTTTTTTATTAACATAAGCCTTTACACCAATAAACACATTTCTAAATTTATAAATAACAAAATTTCATTCCCTATTTTTAATCCACTTAAGTGATGATTTTTCAAAAAGGGCTCACCTACGTTATACATGGAACTCCATGAAATATTTCGTGCTTCTAGGCCCACTGTTTTATCTCTGCGTTGTCTGTCATTTAGTGTTAGAATTTTCATCAAGTCGATTATATTAAAATAACAACAAAAAAACACTCATTAGGAACAGTATTTTGGAATTGTGCAACAGAATAACAGCTTCAGGTTTATTTATTTAATATCTAGATATTAATAAATTAAGCTAGGTATTACACAGAGAAAAGGGTTTGTTTGAATCAAACAAATATTTGTTTATATATGGTGAAACAAATATTTACTTGGTGGAACAAAATATTTTGTTAGCTTAACCGAACTCGGTAAGAAACAAAAATTATTTGTTACACCTAACCAAATATACATTTGAGTTGACAAAACCATTTTGTTGGGTTGACAGAATCTTAACTACTACAAAATATTTGTTTGAATTAAAAATATATATTTATTTCACCATATACAAACAAATATTTTGTTGAGGCAAACAAACCTTTCTCTCGGTGTATGCAGACTTGGTTTCTGAAAGGAATACGCGTGTCCTTGCTGGCTGGTGGGAACAGAAGGGATAGGCACTCGGACAGTGCGGGAAGGACGAGCCACGGTGTCGCGAGGCCATAAGGGTGGAACAGCTGGAGGTAATTAGCCCCCCGTCGGCCGCTTTGAGGAGTTCCTTCCCCACAGGAGACGCGAAGCCGTGTGTGATGGGCATGGACCGCTTGCGAAGCGAGCAATTAACGCGAATGAAACGGCTCCTTGCGTTCCCCTTTCCACCCCGGCCATACATCTCTTAAACAACTCTCACTACCGCCAATTGCGTCTGTCGCGGGCAGAAAAAGAACACACCCTAGGGGGGCGAAAAATTTTAAGCTTTCCCCACCTCGCGGCAGAACACTTTTATTTAGAGATCTGAACATTTTCACGGTATTTTCTGGTGCCAAGCAAGAATCCACGAACTTGTGCGTAATCAAGCCAATGTCATGCGCACATTCGCTGATGCCACGTTTCACAATCACGTCCCGGTCGCAAATCATTCCGCCAGATGTTCCCCCAGTTGTTTGTCATTTGTTTCTAGGCTTTCAGGTCACGTCAAACCCGTGGTCATTTTCTCTCTTAACTTTCGCCGCATAATGAGCCGAATTTCGCAGTTTCTCTAGAGATTATTTTTTTCCCCTGACAAATCTGACGTCATCGTGATCATCAGGCACGCTGAGTTACTATTACTGCAAACAAAATTAAGCCGTGGTGATCGATTTCTCTTCGTGTGGCGGAAGCGTAGATGATTAGAACAATAACTCGCTTTAAACCACTTGCGCTTTCTTTCTGATAATACTTTTTTTTTCCTTCGTTATCAACAAAATACTTTTAAGACGAACACTTAATTTGTATTTACAATTTTCATGCTGGAAATCAAAAGCGGTGGTACGGCAGCTTGCTTATAATGAAACTGAGAAAATTTCTCGTAGGTGCTTCCAGGATGTCTGTTTCTGCGCCTGCTCTAGTCCTTGAAATACAGCAACAATCACAGTTTCACTTTCCACGTTGCCTCGCGTGAATAGAAAGTCCTCGTGTGAATAAAACGTCTTCTTTTGAACACAGTGTTACATTGCAGACCGTATAATTGCACGAGTTTAGTTTTCGAACATGGTATGTTTGTGAAAACCACTCGTCAAAGTAACGACATCTAATCTTTCCGTTATTTAAGTTTAAAACTAAACCGGAATTACATTTTTAAAAATTTTGTCTTGAACGTCACAGCATTTGAAACATCTAATATGAAATCTTGATTTTTTTCAGAAGAAGAAAAAAATTGATTAATAATAGTCAAACATACTGTTTATATTGTCACAGGGGAAAAAAAAAAAAGAAAAGGAAGATAGATCGTAAAAGTTACGGGGGGAGAGAATCGTAAGTAAGTCGTAAGCGTTACGGGGGAGAGAGAATCGTAGCTCTTTACATAAAAACACAACTCGCTTGCTGGCTTCATAATTTGCGAAAGGCATTATTCACAATTCCTCTTAAATTCATAAAATACTTTACTGTACCTAGGATCATAGGTTCGTCATCCCGTACAGGATGTCTGGTGAGAGCTGAACTAAGGAGATTTTGCAAAATAACATAATACTAAATTAAAATGATTTTATTCTTAAAGTCAAATAAAGTAAAATCAGTCTTGACGAACATTTACACAGCGGGATTAAAATTTATAACAACAATCTCTTCATTTCTTCCTTAACTACTGAACGATCTTTACAAGAGAGAAAGAGAGAACTTCACTAAACTCTTCCCTAATCCTTACGAATACATTTTAATTTATAATTAAAATTAAGACAACCATAATTCTATACTCACATTTTCCGATAAGCCTTTCTTGATCGATTACTTAAAACTAACGTAGGGGCCTCTCCTGCCCTAGAAAACCCGAACGACCATTACATTTTAAAAACTAGGACTCTAACTAATCGTGACCTCTGACGAAAGACCTAGCTCCCGCCAGAGTCAGCTTGAAGACGATTACATGACGATCTAAACTTAAACTACATTACGAACTAAACGACTCGTTACCACAGACGACGGCCATAGCCTCCGCCTGAGTGAGCCCCGAGCTACCACACACTTGCGCTTAAATTCGCGCGCCCTGCCGCGCCTAGCATAACAAACACTCGTTATTGAAGCCAAATTTACTAAACAACTAACTAGAACATCTGGGAAGGCTACCCCCCTCTACCCCGACGTGCAGGCCACACCGCGCGGCTTGTTACGACAGCGCACCCCAGTAACTGCGGCCCGTGGCTGCGCCAGGCGCGGCCGAACAAACAAACAAAAATCTGCAAGCCCGCAGCGCGCCGCGTCGCCCCGTGCCCCAATTACATGGTCACGCCACTTGCGCTGACGAGTGAACAGAGCAGCCAGCCCAGAGTCCCGTCAGTAAAGTCCCTAAATTTGATTTCAACAACCCTGCAAAATTTCGAACCGCGACAATATGAAGTGAATGATGAATCTTATACAAAAGTATCAATATTTTTATAAATTTGAATATTATAATTAAATAATACTAAGCTTTTCATTGAAAAAAGATTGTATGTATCATAAGTAAATGGTCTAGATAAAAGGAATATTGAAATACTTAACACCTAGAAAACAACACTAAAATGTTTCATTCCATTGTTTAAACCTGTCTTTTCTTTTATCATTTCACTAACATTCCCACCTCCATTACTCAATCGACACTTGAGAACTTGTTTGCGAATGAAAGTTCCGCCTTCTTTACCTTTTAGTGGCTTGTCGAGAGAACTCTTGCGCCCACCTTTTTATATATCACGTAACATCCTCTCCGAGGATGATGCCCTCGTAGGGGCCATTCCTTTTTCTGACCCACAGCTCTGTCAACAAGGGAAGTCAAGAACACGATCACTGTTTGCCGAAACACTTGTGCACGCATCCCCTTGGGTTCAACTCCGTCAGCCAGCAAGGTATAAATAACCCCTTCCCGTAAGAATTGCTTCTATTTCTCGTAGAATTATTTTTAAAACAATTTATTGCCCGGCATGCGTTGCAATACCTCAATAATTATTTTTCGTAATTTTTTGAAATGTATATATATATATAATTATATATATATATATTTGTATGTAGACATAAATGAGCCTATGTTTATCTATATACATTTATATATCTCTATCCACAAATTCTACTTTTCTCTACCTCTGTATAATATCTCACTCTATATCTGCATAAGTCTATCTCCCTCTATATACCTCTCTATATGTTTATTTCCCCTTTGCACCTATATATATCTATATTTCTATATATAACTCTATATCAATAATAAAAAATATTTGTAATCTATGTTTTTAAATATTTATATTTTATATATTTTTTTTACCTGTCCAAGGTGTGACATAGGTATATAAAAACGCGCGCGTATTCAAATGCAAAAATGTGTCAAAATTTCAAAGCAATCGATGTAGAACTTACTGAGATTTTAGATTTTGAACGATCAAACATTTACATTTTTATTTATATACCTAGATCTAGTTTTGAATATAGAACATTTTGGTGGCATACATGATCTTATTGCAGGTTTTCATTAATTGTTACAAATTTACTGACAACCATTTCTTATCGTTTGAGATATTAAATGTACACGAATAAAGAAAATAGTTTGTCTGTATGTTGCTTGATTAGTGCGAAGACAGCGAGGCCTAAAACATTGAATTCTCCAAGGGGCGTCTGTCTGCACCTTGAGATTAATTTTCCTCGAAATTCTTCCTGGTTATTTAGAATTATTTTATTTGATTATATTTATTACTAGCGACCCGCCCCGGCTTCGCGTGGGTGCGATGCTTATACTAAATTTACTACAGAATGTCTTTAATACAACGTTCACAGCTTTTTTGTCATTAGACAATACAAACATATTTTCTTTAGAGGTTACTCTTGAAAGAGCGACATCTAATTGGCCATGTGATAAACACTCGATGCTCAAATCTAAGCCTGCAACGATTTATTAATCGTCATTGCAAAAAATATATTTACCGGAAATTGTAGGCATTTAAATTGGAACGGTAAATCCGATGGTACCAGAGGAATTCGGGGAATCAATACATCTTCTCCAGTACCACATACGGTGAGTATCATGCACTCTATTATGTACATTATATAGCCGCTATATTAAATGCACAATGTATTTAAGGTACTTAATTGGATAAGGATTAATGCTGTAATGCTTAAAATCGCTTCATAAATAAGCTATTATTTCTCGTAAAGAGTAAAGGATAAAAATGTTTATTGTGGGTTATCCCTAAGAGATAGACACATACGATCGCGGACATTTTTGTAGACCTTTTTATGGTGTACAATACTGTAGTACATTATTTTGATCTATCTCTTAGGGTTCAGCCAGCGTTTGCAATGTAAGCGCAAAAAAATGTGTTCATTAACGACATCACATTAGAAACCTATTAAATTATCAGTGTTTCTGTACTATATTATGCATGTATTATACAAATAAACGTTCATCTTGAATCACTCTATCTATTAACAAACCGCATCAAAATTCGTTCCGTAGATTTAAATATCTAAGCATACCTACATAGGGACAGACAGGAAGCGGGAAGCGACTTTGTTTTATACTATGTAGTGATTTACCAATTTTGGACCACGTTTTTTCCTTAATCTCCATGGCAATGGCTGTTGCATTGTTGATGCTTTCTTCGTCTCCATGGCAATAGCTGTTGCATTGTTGATGCTTTCTTGTCGAAACGCCTACCGCAATGCTGATCCCTCATTCGCTTTCGGATCGTAATATAGTCTTTCGGTAATAATTATCTTTGCCACCATATCACCTCAGTATTGTTGGGTAATTAAATAAGAATTAGAAGGCCCTTAAAAACATGATGGCGAATTAGGTTTTTTATCTTAGTTCTAATTAATTATTTGTTATAAGTTAATTTCAAAATATATATTCGGTATCTTTTTTTTATTCGTTCGAGTTGGGGTATAGCCATATAGGGTCTAATGCGCAGTGCGAAAGTGTTCTGCCTGTAGACTTTCGAAGCTAAGTGCGGGTACATCAAATAGTATAAAATAATCATGTGCTAATGTTTATGGCTAACTTGACTTTGAGGTGGAGACCTCGTCTGTTAGCAAGTTTTTCCCACCATTTAAGTACACATGTGGACATTTGATGTGTTTCAAAGGGAAGAGTTAATTCGTTAACATAAGACAATAATTATTGGTTTCAGTAGTATAATATGGTAGGCACGAGAGTAGATTTTAAGGCTCGGAAGCCTTATTATGCTACCATATTGAATTTGTGACGTCACTGACATAATATTATACGAGCTTGACTTTTGTCCAGGAAATTTTATTTTGAAACTGACCCATTTTAAACAAAATCTCCTCGTAACAAGTGAAGTAAAATGGCAATCGACACTAGCAACTTAAGCAGACAAAAAATTATTCCAATACATGGCTGCAGTGATGTCGCAATAGTTGTCAGGCACGTGCTTTGGTAAGTACTTGTGAGGGGAAAGAGGTGTCAATCTGCTAATAGACATGGCGAGAAAGGACTGTAGCGATTTGATTTACAAGTACATGAATTAGGGATCACAACAGTAACTTCCGAAGTCCATGACATAAACACTGATAATTTATTAAATTTTAATTTTTTATTGTTTATTTAAAATATTTTAATTATATAGTTACATACGCATTTGGGGTTGAACTAGGTAATACAATGTTCATAATTTAAGTGTAATTTTTATTTAAATATTTTTTTAAATTTTTCTTTAGTCATAATATTGTATAAGATGATGGCGTGTATAATTTTCATAGATACAAAGGTTTATCCAAGATGTTGACGTTCATAGTTTAATAGTATCCAAGACTTTGGTATCATAGATGGCGCTCCAAGATCAAGGTAATGTGCTAGCATTTTGGGCATAATTTTTTTTTGATTTTGGAGAGTTGATTTTCTTTATATAAATTTACACTGCCGAAGTGAGTCTGGATCGGGGAAAGAAAGGGGGGAATCGTAAGTTACTTGGAGGATCATTTAAGGGTAAAAGGTGGTCATTCTTTTGTGATGGACGTGGGTCTCAAAACAAGATAGCGAGTGGATCAGGCTCTACACCCTGAACACTGCGTTTATACATTTGCCTCATAACTGATTGTTACAAAAGGTTTCTGGGTTTATACGTGGTTTTATTTTATTGGGAGTTCATTTGTAGCTAAATTGTGTTATGTTTTGAATTATTCAACGTTGATCCTCGGTTGCCATTGTAGCTAACACGTCACACTCATGCGGCCAATTTCACATGTTTGATACCAACACATTAACCAAATTTATGAGCACCGATTTGGTACTCAATTGGTTCTTAAGTCCACTGCAAACTTGGAGGTCCCATCGCCTTTGTGCATAGTTGTGGGATATTTAACAATTCAAGCAACCGATATTCTTTTGTTGCGTGTGTATATTGTAAGTAAACCAGCAACAATACACGTGGTGCAGGCACTAAATCAGTTCTCGTTTTCAGCACGGCATCACATCTTTGCAAGTACTGGTACAAATATCGCCGTCAACTGATATTCACTAACGCATGCTATTACTTTCAGTAGGTATCGACATTTAGATTGTTTTATATATAGGTAGATTATTTGATTTCTTGTAAATATTAAATATTATTTATTTATTTATTTTTACCATTTTGTATTGAATTTAGTATGGAAATATTCCAGTAATCCGTTGCACTATTCCGAAACGGTTCTAGTTTTCTTTATAACAAATAATTAAGCTTTTCGTGCTAATATTTTATTCCGAGCGCATAATTGGTATTCTTAACCAGAAACTAATAGTCCTTGTGCCAGAGGCCAAAATTACATGATTTGGTATAATTTGGGGGGACCAAACTAAACTTCCAGGACATGATTATTGGATGATGCGGAACTTAAAAATAAGTGATAGATATCTCAAAAGGATAATTTATAAAATTGGCGGCAATTCAAAATGGCTGCCGACAGTGAGTTTTTAGTCATATTTCTATGCTATGGGTTATCCGATTTTAACCATTGTCTAAAAATTAAACAGCGGAATTAAATCTTCAATTTTTATGCTTAACTAGTTATTGTTAAATATAATTGGTTTTGAGAAATTAAAAAAGTGCTAATATTTGGACAGCATTATACTGATGTTACCGCCATTTGATGAAAAATCAAGCTTTTTAGCAAAAACAAATATGAATAGCAAATTTCAATTTTCATATACCATTACTGGAGAAATAATTTATAATCACTGTGGTTTTTAATATACATCATTCATGCTATATATCATTCATAAGGTGATGAACTAACATTTGTACACTCCAAGTGAAATATATTTACAATAATTTAATACAGCCTTTATGAGTTTAGTAAGATATATTAGAAAAATTAAATTTTATGTCTCATTACCTACTTTATGACACAATGGGAGAACACTTACTTGTTTTCGTTACATTTTTCTGGAATTTTGACAACTGTGAGCATAATCAAAAAGGCAGCACATTTGGAAGCGCCAACAAAAAAGGAAGCACAATTGGAAGCACCATAATCAAAAAGGCAGCACAATTGGAAGCACCATCAACAAAAAGGCAGCACATTTGGAAGCACCATCAACAAAAAGGCAGCACATTTGGAAGCACCGACAACGAAAAGGCAGCACATTTCGAAGCACCATAATCAAAAAGGCAGCACATTTGGAAGAACCATCAAAAAAGGAAGCACAATTGAAAGCACCATCAAAAAAGGCAGCACATTTGGAAGCACCATAATCAAAAAGGAAGCACATTTGGAAGCACCATAATCAAAAAGGAAGCACATTTTGGAAGCACCATCAACAAAAAGTCAAAAAGGAAGCACAAGTTACGAGAACTAAGTCTTAGTTAGAAATCAGAATACAAGAAATAAAATAAATAATTTTAATTATAAAACTTAATGTTTTTATTTCTTTACATTATACAAATGCAAGTAAAACAAGCCATTATTGTCTGTAGCCAGCTTCCCTCAGTTCTTTGAGTAAGAAGGATATTTCTTTGATGCACGAATAGTTTCCTGCACAAAGCGATATATGTATAAGTCTTAGCCGGTCAACTAATATGTTTGGATCTTTACATGATGTGTAATCATTCTCTTCTACCACCATCTTCCTTGCACGTTTATAATAAATATTATAATCTCTGGTGTCTTCCGTTTTACCACCAACCTCATGGTAACTTTCATTTTTGAGACAGTGATCATCACAAGCTTGATCAGATTTATTTAATATATCACGTCGTTTCCATCGTTTCGGTCTCAGGACACCGCTACATTCTTCGATTTTGTCAGCGTTAGATGCTTCATCACAGTCTGTCTTTGTCAACAGCCTCAGAGTCACTGTAACAATCACCGTAGAAGGCATCGTCTTCACCCAGATTACCGTAAGAGTAGGTGGCTTCTGTGGAGAAAGGATTTGTTGTTTTTTTTTATTTTTTGCTCTTACTGGGTTCGAACCAAGGACCTTAGTCGATCTAATCAATCATTATATTTATTGCTAATTTATTTAATGAATTTTGAACTTTTTCCCGCATCTCTAGCATTAAAATTACGGATTTTCAAAATGGCTGCCATCACGAAAAGTGCAACGGTGGTTTTAAGGATTTTTATTATTTAATTCGTTTGATTAATTTTTTAATGGTTTTTAAAATTTTTCTCGATTTTCTAACATAAAAATTACGGATTTTCAAGATGGCGGCCGTGACGAAAATTGCAACAGTTACGTCTTGATACAAGATGGTGGTTCTGTCTTGAACAGGTGATATTATTACTTTAAATTAAAAAAATTACAAGTCCGAATATGAATGTTACTGAATTTTTATATATACCTTATTTAATTTTCTGTCTGGTAAATGTCTCGATGGCCGAGCGGTTAAAGGCGTATGTTTTCCAACCTAGAGATAAGAGCTGCGATGGTTCGAATCGCAGCGCTTCCAATATATTTTTCATAAAAAATTAAATTTAATATGACGATAAGGATCATAATAGATATGGTAGGTAATGGAACATCGACCTTATGTGATGAGACAGAGCGACACTGGCGCTCTCTAGGAACAAACAGCAGAAACAAAGTCGACGGTAACCAAGATGGCGGACTCCAGTGGAACAGAAAAAAATCAAGAGCGACGCTGTCACTGTCTAGGAACAAACAACAGAAACAAAGTCGACGGTATCCAAGATGGCGGCCTCCAGTGGAACAGAAAAAAATCAAGAGCGACGCTGTCACTGTCTAGGAACAAACAACAGAAACAAAGTCGACGGTATCCAAGATGGCGGTCTCCAGTGGAACAGAAAAATTACAATGAGTGGGGCACTCGTTTTAAAGATGGCGGATACAAAATGGCTGCCGGGGTCAAGGTCAAAGACACGGTACTACTTGTCCCATTACGCTGTGACCCGTTACGCTTATCCAAGATGGCCGCCGTGATGTCAGAATCAGAGATGTCGGACCGGCACCGGCACCACTACCTGCATCCTGGGCCCGGACCGGCTATTACACACTACTTATATATGTTAGATTATGTTCCTGTATGTATAATTATTTTGAATTATAAATTGTTATATTATTATTTAATAAATAATTTAAACTAATATATTTCAATAAACATTACAATTATTTATTTACATTACTAATTAAAATTTATTACGATTATAATACTTAATTCAATTAATTTTTACACGTGTTTATATTAGTAGTCTAGTGAGTTCTGAGTATTATTTAACTAAATTTTTTACAGTAAATTTTAAAATAATTCCGTTTATTAAAATAAAAAGTATAACTTCTAACGTGCGTACATCAATAATTGCACACTTATTTTTGCATGCTTTGATATGGGGACGAAATATTTGTATTACTTGACCACGAATCAAGCGCACGACTAATCTGCATTCTTGCAAATTCGGATTTTTTTACTTGTTTTAAAAATAATTTTTTTAGGTATTTCTTATACATAAATGATATCTTAAAAAAATATAACCCTTTTTTGAGATTATACATTTTAGCAAATGCATTTGATCATAAATTAAATTACCTTTTGGTTAAGTTATGATTGAGACTTTTACACTACTCTAAAACCCGTAAAAATGTATGAATTTTCACAATATGTTTTTATTTCGATCATAAAGTTGCAAATTCTATTATTTTTGTGACCGATTGGGTTAACTGGATCGTAGGATTCCCGAAATATTTGCTTTCCACCCTTCACTATGATACAAAAGCATTCAAAACAGGTTATTAAAGGTCTATAGATATTTAAAAAAACTTGCATGAGATTACAAAGACGTTTTGGTTGAAACCTAAGTGTTAAATAATGAAAATACTGAGCGTAGAGAATATATACTAACATAATTATTACCTTTAATATAACCTCTTTGGCTACAACAAAAATAGAATACAAATTTACATTTAATTATACAAAATATTTAGTTTTACTAATTTAGTGAAAAAATTTCTTGAGTAAACAGAACTTTCAAGTCTAATCGTCATGATATCAAAATTTTAGGTTTTACGTATTTTTAAATCCTGCAAGTCAAGGTACGTATCTACTTGAATACCTTTAAATGTTATTGTTCTTTACAGTAAGTACATAACCTTTAATTTTTATTTAGTAAAAGGTGTCCACATATTCTCATTTAAGTTTATATTATAAGGATTTAGGAACCGCAAAAATTTAGTAGTCACACCACTCAAATCCAACCTGTAGAAATGTTTTGGATCCACATACTTAAAAACGTGCCGGAAAATTCACATTACAGTTTCAAACAAACTGTTTAATTAATATTAATGAAACATTGAATCACGAGGGGAGAAGATATAACTGAAAAATTCTCCATCAAAACGATAGTTCACAAGTTGTTAAATTGACTTGAGGTCCTCGAGAATCGTAAAGTTTTTTTCGTCATTTTTACCAGTGTTTACATTATTCTTGCACAAATTCTATGTAAGTGTAGCTAAATTTCGAGTGACTTGTAGGCATTTGAGGTCTTTTCTGAAGGGCAATACAGTTACCAACAGTCATAAAGGACCAATATCAGTATTTTATTAATTAATATTTTAGATTACGTGAGTAAGATAAACATTTAGTTATGTTTTTATAAAGCAGGCAGACTGTTTCTATTATGGATACTATTTAAATATTGCACAAAAAATTGCTTAATAGTAGATGGTTTTTGATGATTTGAGCTTTTTTTCAGATAAAGTTAAGGTAAAATTTTATTTTATTTTTATTTTTATCTTAAAGAAAATTCTATACCCACCTTAATGTCTTAAGACTTGGGGCGAAGAGGAAAGTGCTAAAAAAAAAAAATAATTAATTTTAAAATCATCCGTGCATGCTTATAAATTATACACATGATTAAAAGTCGTGTAGGCCTACTTTATCTCTTAGAACACCATGACATATCAGTTTACAGACAATAATTAATGTGAATTGATGAAATTCATAGAATCAAAAATTATAATTTATTTTAAGTACTCTTTTCTTTCGATTATTTAAGCTATTTCCTATTTCAAGACTCTACTTTGCTCCTATACAGGAAATTGTATTGCACGTCCTTCAAAAGTAAACATATTTATAATGAAAGTGATCTAAATGTAACAAGAGCTTAGACCAAATAATCTAAAAAACGAAATTCCGAGTATTACGTTAATATAAACACTGTCAAACAAATGAAAGAAACAATTTAATTCCTTGCTAGACATGTCATTTACGGACAGCACTCAAAGATAAATGCAAATGGTTATTTCGTAAGAAATAAATGTAGTGAAACATGACATGGGCTGTGATAAAGACCCTAGATGAAATATAATCTTGGATAAAGAATAGCTGTTTTCGGAGGTAAAATATGTCCGAAAAATCAGGAAAATAATTTACGGGAAGAGAGATTCCAACTTTCAGAAAAGTACAAAACTTATATTTTTAAAAACATTTCTGCTTCATACTGTCACATATCAAGTGTTTTCTACTGGATAATATTACGAACAATATATATCCATATGTAGTCATCCCAAAATCAAATTTATTTTAAATTTCACGAAACGTTAATTAGGATAATTATGTAATACTTTGTAACGGGGCATGTAATAAAAAAGTAAATTTTTCATATAGCTTTATATCTTGTAACACAAATCCATTAGGAACAGTGACACTCAATAACAAAAAAACAACGGATTTGAGAAATGATTAGGTTATAGTATTTTCATTAGATGATTAAAGAAAAACATTAGAAAGCCAGTCTGGAGCAGGATTCTAATTTTGAATCACATAGTTTTAGTTCTATGCAGGACTTTCTAGTGAGTACTTAATGAACACAAAATAATTAATGTTTATCTATATACATTTAAAACAATTCAATAGCCAATTAAATGTCTCCGGTAGTTGTGTGCGTTAAGGTTGTTATTCTCCTCCACTCTACAATAAGGCCTAATTCTAAGAGTGTATATACTTGCAGCTTGTTTACCTTTAATTAAACGTTTTCTTAGACCTGATTAACCTCTAATTGTAGTATACTTCCGCCATAAGCCTAAATTGTGTTAAAGTGTTTGTGTGTGTGTGTGTGGGGTGGGGAAGGGCAGGAAATACAAGTTAAAATAATTAAAATAGTTTTGTGTAATACTCTATTTGTAAGTTAAAACAATTTAGTTGTCTGTCCACAAATAATACAATCACTTTCATTAAGTCCATTGGGGCTCGGCTCTACAGTGGCTCTGAATACTGCTCGTCTTATACCACGAACCTCTGTCTCAACACACTGCCTCACTCTACTCACTCGTCCGCCGCGCACACAACACCGTCCCGGAGGCCTCGTTTCCCTATGCCTTGTCTTAGAATACGAAGCCCGTCGCTCGTCGCGCACTATCGCTCACCAAAGGCTCACGCCCTCTTCACTTCGCTGCCCTCACCAGTCTCGTACTTGTTCGCCAGTGTCGTCACCAGCCTCTGTCACTACCTCGCACCAGTGACGTCTTATATGCCTGATAATTACCAGCCAGGAAATATCTCGTTAGCTCTATGTAGCGCCGCGTAATCAGAACCCCCGACTTAACATTCGAATCTTCAAGAACAATGGCATCCTGGTTCTACCATTTCACGCAGACGGTGCTCTGGGAAAAAATGCCGAATCCTCGAGAGACAATTTTAGCAGCAAACCGCGTGCACCTTGTTGTTAAATGTGTCGAGACCGATTATGTACGTGCTCCCAATTTGGGCTGAGCGTCCACCGGCACAACACGGGTTCCCTAGAGCCATCGGGAAATGTATGCGCCATTTCAACGCAACCTGAAAGGTTTGGAAAGAAGCTATAGTGAGAGGCTGGGGCAACCCAGTATCGCCGCCACCTATGGTTGACTCAAAAATGCCATGTCGCAAGAGTATCACAAGGAGCTTTACGAAGTCTACTACATCTCTGCGACCCCTCAGCCACCCAGACAGCCTGTAGTCTGGCCGAAGTGCATCCAACTTCTACTAACTTTCCAGGCTAGCACTGGAACTGCGTCACCACTCACTGCGTCAGCTCTTCGCATGGCCATGGCACACTCCGAGCTTGCTCCAAGCGATAGGAGACAGGAAGAGAGGCTCCACTCCTAATCTGATTACCGCAGAGGGACGGGTGCTACATGTCCGGGAGATATGGTCTCCACTGGATTTCCCCCCCCCCCCCCCCCCCCACCGCGCCCTCTAGCCGGCCCCATTTTTGAAACTCACATCCAAAGCAAAACATGATGTTTCTATATGAAAACTGACAATATCACGAAGTGGTTTACAAATACTGATGACACAACAACATTGGTGGAAAGACACGTAGACCATTGTTGCAAATTTGAGAACTTTAAAATTTGAGATAATTTACATTATAATGGCTACACAGAATGAGCCTTAATTCGATAAAAAAAACTTTGGCCGCAGTTTCATCACGTGAAACAAGGATAACAGAGAAAGTATTTAATATTGAAACTGAGCATCTAAATTATGTTTAATTGTTTTATTTTGTACAATGCCACGAATTATGTGGCTGAAGGAAATGGATATCATAAGAATAATTGGGAGTAACACCTATTTGTGACTTATCCCCAATGACTACACTGTGCCCCTCGGCGCAGACCGCACCGGCCGTCATGCCGACGAGGAAGGAGCGCCTGGCGCGGCGGCAGGAGCGTCAGAGGAAGGACATGTGGCTGAGCGTGTTCTGCTGCTCGCTGGCGCGCAAGGCGGACGACATCGGGCGCGCCAAGAAGCGTCCCGACGCCAACGCCAAGATGCGCTTCATCGCGCGCGCCATCCACGACCAGCTGGGGCGCGTGGATCTGCCTCCCGGCACGCCCAAGGCCGCGCGCGAGGCCGTCGTCTGCACCAGGAAGGCGAGTCCCCTCGACGCTCGTGGTCGGAGCAACCGGGTCGTCACCACAACGCCGAACGTACAATAACGCCGAATGCCAAATTGACCGCAACGTCGACAGCTAGAAAACTGCTGTGTACCACACAGTGGCGTAGCCAGGATTTGTGTATGGGGGGTGTTAAGAAGCATGACGCCCCCCCCCATCCCCTCCCAAGTATTATAGCGGTGGGTCCAGGGGTCCTCCCCCGGGGAAATTTGGATTTTTAGGTGTAAAATAGTGCCATTTTAACAGTTTTCTGTTCTTAAATTTAAATATTGTGATGGTAAAAATTTTATTAATTTTAATATGAAATTTGTTTGAGTGATGAATTAGAAATTAATTAAAGATTTGGTGCTAAGGGGGGTGTTGAACTCCCCCCCCCCACCCCGTGGCTACGCCCCTGGTACCACAACGCCGTAATACCTACAGTAACGCCGAAAAATGTTGCTTAGGGGGGGGGGGGCACAGGAGCAAAATTAAAAACAACTGAATGAATTTGTGTGCTAACCTTACCTAACCTAACCTTTGTGGCAGTCCTGCAATGACATTTTTCGGGGTTAATGTATTTCGGCGTTGTGGTAATTCGTCGTTGTGGTACACAGCAGTTTTCTAGCTGTCGGCGTTGTAGTCAATTTGGCATTTCGGCGTTATGGTTTTCGGCGTCATTGTACGTTCGGCGTTGTGGTGCGTCCCCTGAGAAACCACTTGCCGGCTTGTCTGGCTCGCGTCCTTTGAAGTGGCCATGTCAAGCTGCGGTGCAAACACTGTGTGCATAGTTTAGTCGCAGTTGCTTGGGGCGAGAGGAGAGAAGACCCGACTTGACCCGCCATAACCGATAATTGTGGTCGCTTTGGGGAGGATAGTTAGTTCAAACCTCATGATTGAGGTAGGCTTTGGACCTTATTAGATGAGTTCAAAACTCGTAATAGTACCTGCGAAAAACGTTAATAGAATTAAGGCAGGAATAATGCTTGGGAAATCATGTCTAGACCTGAAATATGAATGTTTTATTAATAATATTAATGTCGAAAGACAAACTAATGGCTATTTATGTCCTGGAGTACCTCAACAAAACCCACAAATACATAACAACGTCCGTCACACCCCCCGCGTTCAAAGTGCCCAGTTTCGACTCGAGGAGAAGCTAGTGATCTGAACACTCACCCACCATGCCTATTAGATCACGAGGTCATTAGATTTGCGCATATACACTGACGTAAATTAGCAGATAAAACTCAACAGCACAGTTCTGCAACATTTTTATAAAGTAGAAATACTTCATTACCAGCAAATAGTTTAAGGTCACTCGAAGACTGATGCCTTTCGCTTTCAAAATCACTATCCCATTTAACTGGTCACTGTAGCGTATCCAGAGAATTATTCCGTTCTTTAATGCCTTAGTTTATCAATTCTAACCTAATGTAGTAGTACCTAATGTAGTAGTATCCAATGACCAAAAGGAGATATCGCTCATTCCTATCGCACCTTTCCACAGAACGCCTTAGAGTATAAATACAGGAGGTAATTTTGTTGGGTCGGAGGCATATCTCAATTCTATAGCTCACCGTGGAGCTAAAATAATAATGGAGGTAATTTTGGTGGGACTGAAGTGTATCTCGATTCTATGGTATGGTTAACTTGAGATACAAATGCTGTCTTTAGTAATTTATGTATGACATCTGACAGTTTGTGTTATTCGTACCAGTCCTAGTCACAAATTAATCAATGTTAGGACATGCATAGCTATTGGTATTTCTTTTGATATCAATATTCTTAATAAAACATTGAAATTTTAGGTTTATATATGATTTCCCAAGCATTATTCCTGTCTTAATATTATAAAATATTTCATTGGTACTATTTCGAGTATTAACTCCTCTAATAAGGTCCAAAGCCTACCTCAATCATGAGGCTTCAACTAACTGTCCTCCCAAAAGTGACCACAATTATCGGTTATGGCAGGTCAGGTATTCTCTCCTCTCGCCCTAAGTAATTGCGACTAAACTATGCATACATTGTTTGCACCGCAGCCTGACATTGCCACTTCAAACGACGCAAGCCAGACTTCATCCGTGAAGTTTTATCGTACGAGGTTTTACCAAACTCATGTCAACCACTTTTTGGGAAAGAACAAGGGTTTCCAAGCACAATCCCTGCAAGCAGAGAAGGCACGATCTCAAATCAATTCTCTTTGAATTTACTTATTTTTTTGTGAGCACACCAGATTCTCATATGGAAGTTCATCCTCAACCCGTTGGACACTTAGTAAACTATTGTTTACATTACTTACTCCGTGAAAGTATGACGGCTATAAAATTGCAATTAACACTTTTCATAGAACAGTTGGTCATACAAAGATGTGAATTCACATTGTAATTATTTTTCCCAATTGTTACGTTATGATTTGTCTGGAAAGTTCCATGGTATGTGTAAACAAACCTGTGTAAGACTACTATTCTAATACACCACACAGTAAATTTCCTCACACCCACGTAATACTCACACAAATTTACTAAACAAATTGGTTTTTCCTTAAATTAGTCGTTATATGGGTTGAGGATACCGAAATTTAGTTCGCGACCCCACACAAATTTCTCAGTGTAAGATTTTAAGTCAAGGAAGTTAAGGAAGGATTCATCCATAGCCTTTACTAATAAATAATCTCAGTATTCAGTATTGGCCTGGTAGTGGTTGTAAGAAACCATGAAAAACTGAAGTCAGTATGTACGAGCCAGAATTTTAACACGGATACTTAGGAAGCGGGTCCACGGTTTCACCCTTGTGTCACCTCACCCAAGCGAATCTCAAGCAAACCAATTACACAGATAATTTTTAGGCCTATAAGCTGCCGTTTTTTCGCTTGCATGCCGGTAACTGAGCCCAAAATAGGTCACATCCGACATGACCTCCCATGAAATACTAAGGTCAGCACCAAGTCTTCTCAGTGTAATGGACTACAGACTAACCATGCAGAATGTATGTTCCAAGCCTAGTCAGACACATCAGTCCGCATGCCCTAAACATTATTTGAGATCCTTATACTCAGGCGATACAAGGTATCTAGAAGTTCTACCGTCAAATATATTGTAGTTCAGAAAACGCACTAGGCTGTAATACCGCCAACACATCGAACCCCATCAACGATATCAAATCTTTCCAATGGATTCATTATTTTTCCGGTTCCTACTAATTAATAAGAGATGGAAAGATTTCGTCATCATTTCCTACAGAAACTAAATATTAAATTATTTGTAAATTCGTGTGGCTATACAATTATCCCACAGCTCATGACGAATTCAAAATCCGGAAATTTGTATTCTTTCAATCATTAGTAATTTTTTCATTTGCTGCTTCTCTCTGAGGGATCATTTATTAAAAAGAATTTTGTAAGATTTATACTGGTCATTTAATGGCCCAACGACTGTTAAGTTATCTGTTTTCTATTTTCGGAAGTCATTTGTGCTGTTTGGAGTTTGATCACGAACAAATTCCAGGTATATACCAAAAATAAATTTTTAATAAAACAAGGGCCGAATGTTGGGCGACAATACCCGAGACTGCAAATTCAAAGTCAGCTGGCTATACGAGAGTCACAATGGCTTGAGTGTGCACAGGACTGTGCTTTCTAGCTTGCATGCCGTTGGATCTGCGATTTATATACCAATCCCTATGATGATTTCGAGATATACTTGTCTCCTAGACACAGGCCCATGATGCCAAGTGCCATGCTATATTTTATCCAGCAAGACGTGTTTTTCCTTCATGTCAGAAAACGAGATGCTGAGACGTATTCGAAGTCATTTTTTTTACTCTACCATCGCCATGTTGCAAAGCCTAAGTCATTGTGAAAATTAGTTTCGACCTAGTCACATGGTGGTCAGTAAGTATTAATTAATAATGTTCGCAGGCTTTCACGGCCATTGTATGAAGTAGCTTGGCTTCTGAGTTGTATCAGTGTCCCTGGAAAATAATTCACCAAACGTTTCGGTCGACATTGCGGTCGCCATCATCAGGGAGCAGTTACTTGATGTATTAATTGTTTTAATAAAATACGGGTATTTAAAACTCTTTCTATGACCAAAGATTTGGGGCGTCTAGCCACGGCGCCTGGTGCCCACGTGTGCAGGTGCTGTACCTGAACTTCGCGGCGTGGATCTACTGCAAGTGCAAGGCGCTGAAGCGACTGGCGGGCGAGGGCAAGCTGGCGGAGGCCGCCGCGGCCATCAACTGCAAGTACAAGAAGAAGCGCAGGCGCGCGCGACGCAGCAGCAGCAGCAGCAGCAGCAGCGACAGCGAGGACCCGGAGGGCTACGGCGAGGTGGCCGCGTGGTCGCGCGAGGCGGACATGCCGTGCGACGTGGAGGCCGCCGTGCTGGGCGACCTGGCCCAGGACTACGCCTTCTGGGGGGTCGCCGGCGCGGCGGACCGGCGCGAGGCTGCCGGCGGACTGGCGGCCGTCGAGTGGCGACCCGCCGGGCGGACGTGCGGACCCGGCTCCTGCGGGCCGCTGCCGCCCAGGGTCTTCCAGGGCGCGACCGCCGCGCCTGCCCTTCTCCCGCCGCCTGCCGATCCGCAGGCCGACCCCCAGAACTGCGGCCCGCCGCCCTTCGCCCAGCGCAACGGGGCCCCACAACCCACCGACACCCAGAACGGGGAACCACAACAACCCACCTCTCCCCAGAATGGGGTTCCACAGCCCATACCCGCCCCACGGAACTAGATACCACCTCCTACCCCCTCCCCCAGAAACTAGCCCTTACCACCCACGCCTCCCAGAATGGGGAACCACAACAACCCACATCTCTGCAGAATGGGGTCCCACAGCCCATACCCACCCCACGGAAATAGGTTCCACCTTCTACCCCCGCCCCCAGAAACTAGCCCTTACCACTCACGCCTCCCAGAATGGGGAACCACAACAACCCACCTCTCCCCAGAATGGGGTTCCACAGCCCATACCCGCCCCACGGAACTTGGCTCCACCTCCTGCCCCCGCCTCCAGAAACTAGACCTTACGACCCACCGCCTCTCAGGTCGGGCGCTAATCCGTCAGCAGGCAGAGGCCAGGACACACGAGGCAGCTAGGAAAAGCCCCGACGCTACAGACTGAGCACTCACCTCGGAGGGAATCCTCACTGGATGCCAGGCTGGCGTCGAGGACTAGAAGATGGCACGCGAAACAAGTTGGACTATTTCTCGATTATTACGCCTTATTGTCAGTTGAAACACCTTCATTTCAAAAGCAGTAAGAATTAAATATTGATATATTTATAATATATATTTACCTATACATTGAAATAAACATTTATTGAATCTGGACTTGAATAATCATAATTTAAATGGAGTATTCATAGTATTATAATGAGTAGGGAAAAAAACAATTTCAAAGAAAAAAGTTTTGTATGCAATATATTAACGAATTGGGAACATTTTTGGTCTGCAAAATGTTTCCCAAAAAAATTTCGACTGCTTAATCTAATGGTAAAGCTATACCAGATCGTGGTTTTAAAATAGTGAAATTTGTTTAAAACCAACTAATTTCATAAGTTCTTGACAAAAAATATCCTTAAGTCTTACCACTTATAGGGAATGAGTCTGAATTCTACCGACAAACTTCGTCTACAGGTTCATAACGACAAAATAAGTTGAAACCTTGACATGACTTATGGTCTAAAGTGCTTCCTAAGACTGGTACAGGTATTTGAAGATAGGGATGAACAATATTTTTATTGCAAATAATAAAGTATTTAAAATAAATAAAACATTGAGCATCTGGTATATGTTTAATTAAATTAAATTCTACAACCACTGTGAAGTTTGTTGCTTTAGCAGCATTATTTCATTAAAATAATTAATCTTAAGTATCAGCAACGGAATTATGTGAAAAATAAAGGTGTCATTCCAATTACTTCAGTGAAATAATAATGCTCCAGTGACAAAATTAGCGGGACTCGTAGAACTTTATTCATTTAAACATAATTCAGTGATCCATCTTAAATAATTTCTCTAGTATTTACAATAAGTTGTTCAGCCACAATTTCAAACACTTCAATACCTTAGGAATCACTTTAGAGCATATTCTGTACAAAAATTTTCAACTTATTTTGTCGTGATGAACATGCAGCTGAAGTTTGTTGGTAAAATTCTCTTATTCTGTTTAATCTTGGTAGACTAAAATGGACGATATAACACCAATTTTTTTTTTTTTGGACGTGAAGATTCGCTTAGAGTAGCAACAAATCAAACTAGCATTGCACCTTGAAACAATTATGGTAAAGTTAAGAATTGAAATGTTTGTCATGTTTGTTATGCTGGAGTACAATTTGAAGTGCTGAAAATCCCATAAGCTCATGCATGCGTTTCAACGAGAGAGAAAAAGGGTTAAAGTGATGATTTTCACAATATTTTACTATACATTTTTTTCCAAAAATTTGTATTATTGTTCTATTTTGGATTACATAACTCATTGCATTAATATCACACAAAAATTTTTAAATACGATTCCCTTTTTTTCAAAGAAAAGGGGAGTTGATTTAAAACATTGCAGGTTTACGCAGTGTTGTAGAAACTTTAAAAATGGCACAAATATAATGCACAAACTTTGTGTTGCCTATGCAGTTAACATTTTAAATCACCCTATTTTGTCTTTTTCTTTGTATGCTTGTGTTTTCATCTTGTTTTGTCCATTTTTGAGATTTCTCTACGAAATATGGTGTATGTTAGCAGTGGCGTATGTCCATAAAAATATTTTAATTAATCTCTCCCAATACAGGAATAATTAAAAAAAAGATCGTATTTAATTGACCCATCAGTAATTTTGCAAACTAAAAAAAACCTTCCCATTCTTCAAATAACATGACATTCCTCTGAAAATGTCACAGAAATTGTGTCATTCCTATCGGACTCACTACAACGTGTCCAGTCTGCCATATCTACCTCACTTGGCCAGATTAGCCTCGTCAAGTATACAACATAGAAGCGTCCGAAACCTTGGGCTCAATGGCACAGTGCCCTGCACGTGTAGAGAGAGAACCAAAGTGGAAAATATGCGCCGACTGGCTATCACTTGTCTCTTACAACCGATGTACAAGAAGAACAAAAAAATTATAAATTAAATACTAAAAGGAACTGATTTTAAGTTTATATGAAAGAATACATACTTCAGTGTGGTGCCATCTTTATTTTTCCCCCATCCCTAATTCCCACCACCTAAAGTTTAAATTTTATAATTTTATTGAAATTTTGCAAAATTCATAAAAATAAAAGCAGGATAAGTTAAATCTGACATTTTAAAAAAAATTCGATCCCCCATTCATTTTTTTCCATTCATTTTGTTTACTACTTTATACAATTTTGAATATTTAATGTTCGAAATAACAGAAAATCTCAGTTTATATCTCATTTTAAAAAATCTATCCCCAAATTATTGTTTACGCGAGATTTCAGAAAACCACTTTAAAAAACTTTTTCATCTCTTAAAGGAGAATTTTGTTAATGCTTGAAGAAATTATACAGGACCTGACTTTCGGAATGAGTGAAAAAATTGTGTTTTCATTTGATTTCATTAAACTAACCCTATCATGTATTCCCACTCATTAAGCAGAACTGTGATGCCATTAGGTAAAATTTTGATTTTTTTTTTTCTTCAAAATATGAAGAAAATTAGTACTGTTTACATCTGATTTCGAAAAACTATCACTATCCCACTTTATGACCCCTAAAATCATAATTTTTGTCTTAATGAAATTTTGCCCTCCTTAAATTCAAAATAAGAGGAAATTTTTTGTCTTCATCTGATAAAAATAATTGTCTATCGCCGTGTCTACACCCCAGTACTACTTTCCAACGCCTCAAACAAAATTTTTTTATTAACTGAAGGAATGTTTTACAAATACACGTACACGTACATAACAATACGCAAATTTTATTTTTAAAAATTTTGATTTTCTGCAGCAGGCAAGTACTCTGCGTTGGTCACGTATGTAAACTGAATGGTATGCCATTTCTTATTGAAGAGGGAAGTCCACATGCGGTATTCTGCGAGTTGTTCCCATAACAAATGTGACAAATATACGAATTATTAACTTCCCCCATAGTTACGTATTTTTGTCGTTTTAGACGCTAAAATTGTTTCGCATAAATTACTTAAGCCAGTGCTCAGATTCCTTAGGTGAAGGCTTATTATTGCCCAAAATATTCCTGACGTAGTTTGTGTCGTTGTCAGCCTGAAACTCCTTCGTGACAATGTTACCGCTGAAACCCAGGTACCAAAGTTAAGAAATTAAACCAGTTTCAACTTTTCAAGTTTTCCTACGTTTGTTTACGGCTGGCTCACGCTTTAACGAACTTTTAGAGAACCTTACTTTGCATTTACGTCCTTTTACTATCCCTTCGCTACACACCTACAGCTACCATTGGCAAGATGTAGGCATACGTATGGCAAAGGTAAACAGTTATAGTATAAAATAATTAAAATATATTTGTCGTAATAGCTCTTGTATGAATAAACACACACAAATTTTTCTTCGATATTTAGTTGAATAAATACATGACTTTTAATTATAGTGTCCCATTGCGTGAACAAGTACTTTCATTCCCAATTTACGAAGAGAGATTTTTCTTTAACGATTTATTCCAGAGGTGTTAAAATTACTATAATGAACTATATATATATATATATATATATATATATATTGCTTGTCACATTTGGAAAGTATTTCAAGACAGATGGCGCCCTTATTCTACGAGCCTCGAAAGCATTTCAAGTTTGGGAAACCTAACATCTAGCATCCACACAGTCTCAGTTACACGCCAGAATTGTGCAATTTCGGAGTTAGTTTTTTTGTTCTTCTCGCACGATCAGGTGTTCGTGGTTTAATTGAAGGTTTGGTTGGTTTTTAGTTAGTCTCAATACTATTTTTATATGTGTATATATGTATACAGCATGGTCATAGATTCTAAGTAGCGCGTTGTTTTCTTTTATGAGAATTTTTATATCCGCGTGTCCACAATTACAGTGGCACTTTATAGCATTAAATACAATGAAGTAATTAATAATGCGAGGAACCAACAAACTATATTCTGCTCTTTCCTTAATAGCTATTTGCTTCCTTCGTGTGTGTATATATATATATATATATATATATATATATATATATATATATATTTATTTATTTATTTATTCTGCTTCTGCATATATATATATATATATATATGCAGAAGTAGAATTGCAGAAGTTTGCGCGAACGCGGATTTTTTGGATCGTGTAAGTGAGGATGGGTGCGGGGGTTCCCCGCCCACTCGCCCAGAGTGAAGGCTTATCGAGTTAGCCGGTGTTGGCGTGCTGGCCGCTACGGCGGCTGTGCCGACGGCCACCGGACCGAGTCAAGCCGCGCGCGGCCACGGCAGAGGGGCGTCTTGACTCGATTAGCGGCCCCGCCGAGCTGCGATCAAAACCATTCCGACCACCCGCCCCCCTGCCGCCCTGCAGCGAGAAGCATCACGCGAGTGAAAACACGCCGGAGGAATTGGGTTAGCGCGGGCAATGCGAGCGTCTGCGCTGCTGTCCACGAGCTCGAACCAACGGGCGGTTCCGTTACCGTGTTTCGCGCGCATCGTGCGCACAGCGAGCGAGTTCCTAACCTCAAAACAAGCAAAAATGTACTCCCACAGTCATTTAAATTTCTTACTGTACTGCAAGTAACTGGAAAAACTCTAGACTATTCATAAAATTGTGCTGTCCAAACGCTTTTTTTTTTTTTTTTTTAATTCATGTCCTAACAAGTTTCAGAAGTTTTCACAGTGCCGTTACTGGAAAATTTATGACTAACAGAAGCAGGCACAAATACTCCCTGCCGTCAACAGAAGCGCGGTGAAATGTATGCGTCCTGCTTTAATACTGTCACCATATCCATTCGGCTACATTCAACAAACATGTAGGTACAAAATCAGATAGGAGTTTATATGCTACTGCTTTCGTACTTGAGGGAACACATCGATGAATGAAGGTTTTTTTTAATTGAAAATATATTTTTTAATCTGAAACTTCCGTGGCTTTATTGGCTGAGGATGAAAAAGTAATTATTTTTTCAAGGGGTTGTGGGTTTGCGTCGCAATATAGCATTGACGTTTAAAGGGTTTCCATTTGTTTGGATCTCTCTAGCTAGCTGTCTCATCATCTACATAAATGCTAAGAATAAGGATATGCTTATTTAAAGCAAATATTTTTTCCCAAATCTCAAACTTTGTCAGATAGAAAACACCATTGAATTGTTTCGCAAATTAAACCTTTTACGATGGATATTCGTCAAGTAAGTTCAATTTGGTCATTAAAAAAAATAAACTCGTGAGAAAATGTGCTTGTTGACAGATTTATTATACAAAAACATTTTTTTTATGATTTTTAACCTTGAAAATAAATACTGACAATTTAAAAAAAAATACAATTTTGACATATTTTAGTTAATATTGACAAGTAGAGATAGCACAGCGTTCGTCGTACTGTTGACAAACAATAAATTGTTAGCCAACATGTATTCGACGCCCTGCTGAATAATATATATTTTTGTGATTACATTTTTACAATGCTATAGCTCAGAACAGACATTTATTTTTATGAAAACGATATAATTTACTAATATAGTGAGAATCGCATAACCCTTCATAGTTAAATGTGCACTACGTAAATTTTCCGTCGATTAGCAAGTTAATGCCTGTGCAGTCTGACTAAGCTTTAATTATTATAATACCACATTTATTTTTACTGTACGATTTGTAACTGAGTGTATGTGTAAAAGAGTAATGTATGTTAACTAAACATATCAATAAGCTTTCTGTCATATTACACATACATAAATTTTATTAAATAAATTTTTGGCATCTCTGTACATATTTTTATTACCCTTGAAACCCACTGATTAGTATTTTCGATTC
Organism: Bacillus rossius redtenbacheri; assembly: GCF_032445375.1. NCBI lineage: Eukaryota > Metazoa > Arthropoda > Insecta > Phasmatodea > Bacillidae > Bacillus > Bacillus rossius. The sequence goes on along the minus strand of NC_086336.1, from coordinate 12,137,493 downwards.
CTACACATATTACATTCATTACAGAGTATGTTTGTAAGTCAAAACAATCCTCCTATCTCAAATCAATATAATCTAAATCTATTTGTCACCCCTGAGGATCACTGTAATTTAAACGGTGGTAAAAAGATATCAAAAGTACTATCCGTCGAATAATGTAGTATACATTTATTTTTGTTACAATATACTTTAACCATCACATAATGGGCAGTATTGAAGCATCTGCAACAAAGCCACACACTTCAGAAATTGGGGAACCAAGTGGGGCACGAATTAAGAGAGCAGATCATGTCACGACAGTTTCCAGTATCCTACAACCTGAGAAATCGTACGCACATGTCTGCTGAGGAACGAATTGATGCCGAGGCACAGCCATCGAGTAGTAAGACACTCACAGCACACACAGACGACATGGACATAACAGTGAACATGTAAAACACTGACCAGCTATTGAACACGCAGTCAGGGGAAGGGGAGAGGCTGGAACGGCCGATAATGCCAGAGCAGTTTGGCTGTCTGTCACTCATTACACACAGCTGTTGACAGTATCACACACGACTGACACAGCTAGTGCAACTGATAGTGTAACCAGTCTAGTACAGACAGTTGCAGCTGAGGTTAGGGTAGCAACAGTTCAAAATCAGCAGTCACGCTGCGAGTACATCATCTGCATGTACACATGTGAGCCTTAATATGGAGTGGCTACAACATATGTGGTTTAACGTTAGACAGGAACAGTCAGATCTTAAAGCTGATATTAACGCTGAAATTAGCTGAGGACAGGCCAACCTGGAATCTAAAATACACCATGGACAGTCGGATCTTAAGGCTGGAATTAGCCAAGTGCAGACCAACATCAGCAGCATGCAGGCTGAAGTAGACATAGTTCACGTGGACTTGAATGGACTGGAGGACCGCACAGAAGCTTAACTGTCGGAGCACAATGTAGCACTCGACAGACTAGACTAACAGAACAGGTTGTGTAGGGACACGCGAGGATAGGTGACCTTGAATCGCTTACGACAACATTGCTGTTGGCTGCTAGAGAGGAGCGACAGCATATTAAGTAGCAGTGTTTACGTAATCATGTTGTACTACAAGGAGAACTGCGCGAATAGACAAGTCAATTACATGGTTGGTAGGAACAAGTGGACTCTGAATAGCCGAGTCGACGCAACAGGCAGTGACTGCGCACCGGTAGCTGCGAAAACAGCAGAAGATCTCACTGTACAGGTAAGCCAGTGCATGGAGAGACAGGCAAGGGAGCTGGAACAGAGCTTCCAGGAGCTAGACCCACACATAACACCTAGTAAACACACACAACATGCCGATACGCCAGTCCAGGTCAACCAGATGCATAAATGCCTACACTGACCAGGGAGCCAACAGTAGCAAGTTGCAACTGTAAGCCATGTCAGTATTGACCAAGCTGCCCTCCTACACCACCCAGCGAGGCATTGTAGTGAGGAGTCAGTGCCAACCTTCTACGGAAAAACAACGGAAAATCCCATCCAGATTTTGAAACAATTTTAGGAGTTCTCAAGGACGTTCGGACTGAACAACGAGGAAAGGTTAAAATGCTTGGGCACTGCATTGAAAATCGTGCACTAACATAACCCAGTACGAGCAGTTTCAGGAATCTTTCAGACACACTACTGAAGTCTGAGAACACAGGGCAACCTGAGAGCACAGATACACACAGAGCGATATGAACTTAAACGGGGTATGTCATTGGAGTCACACTTGTCCAGCATGTACGAGAGAACTCGTTTCCTGGATCTCGTCATGTCAGATGAAAAATTCATTGCGACAGTGCTTACTCAGCTGCTGCTGAAATATCAGATTCAGCTAGCTTGCAGAACGTATAATGAAGTGGGAGAGTTCATAGAACAGCTGTTAACATTCGACAAGCTGGAGAAACTCAGTCGCAGCTAGACACAGCGAGAGGAGCCAGAGAAAAATGCTACCTACGAGAAGCAGGTGTCAGTCCATAGTGCCTGGCGTAACAAGAACAATTGGCCTAGCGAGGACCGACAAGCAAACTTGCACAGCTTGAAGGGGCAGTACCGGGATGGAACGCTAGGGTACAGACTTACATTCACGAAGCAGTAACAGGGCCAGAATCAAGACAGATGCACCCCAGTGCACAAGAAAATACATAATGGTTCAATAAGTGGAACTACAGTAGTGACCACGAGGGAAAGCGCAGGCAAAACAACTGCAAGAGAAAGGATAACCGCAGTCGATCCCTATCTTCTGAGTGACAGCCTCGTGGATTCCGCTGACTGCAGCCGACGTGCATATTCGGAGGACGAGTACGAAGTGATGTGCAAGTCCCGCAAGACATCCGAATACCAACAAGCCTATCAGCAAGCGCTGAGACCGACTGCCACAATACAGGTCCCCCAGCTGAGCAAGACTTCAGTCATGGATCGGAAAGCGCAGAAGCCAAATCTAACAGCAAACAAATGTCCACTTAATTTCCTCCACCCTTAACATCGGTATCACAACAAGAGCAGCGCAACTACTTCGCTAAGAACGAGCCGTTGAACCTGACTGCAGCCAGTTTCCGGGCAGCAGTATACAACGCAGCCAATGGTGGAATCTGGGTGCCGACTAATTTTGCCACCACCGCAGCACTTGGCGGACGTGAGAGCGGGAACCCATCGTTAAACTAGAGCTGGTTGAGGTTAATTTGCCCTGTACCGAGTTCCGTAGTCCAAGGGGTTCGCCCTAGAAGGAGTCACCACTGTAAACATGCCAGTTTACAGTTGTGTTTCTTAAAGAAGAGTTTTATACGTCATTGTAATACGAGGTAACGAAAGAAATTTCTTGCTAAATGAAATCAGTCAATGATTTTACAGGAATTCGGATGACTTGCCCCGAAATAAATTTGAATGTGAATGGGGTTGCTCGACAATGGATCTGAGATCACATGTGTGAGCGGAGAGCTAGTCAGAGACATGTAACAGTGAGGACAGAGACGTCCTACCATTCCTGTTTCAACAAGGAAAATCATTGGAGTTAGGTCAAGAGCTATCCCAATTGTCCACACACAAGTTATACTAAGTGTGGGAGGGCTATATCAGTCAAAACAAAATGAGAGCTTTTGTAGTAAAGGGCCTATAAAAACTATTAATATTTACCACCGACTTCCTTACACAGTTTGGAATGATAATTGATTTTCGTTTGAGGACCACAAACGATTCTGACCTGCCAATCCAGTTAACAGATTAATGGCAAGAAGGTGAAATGCTAGTATGCCTACTGGAGAACTGTGAATTGACTCGACCTGTTGCATATTCAGCTGAACAGCAGCCTAATAGCATCCCTAGAACAATTACAGACTGCTCTGCAGGGAATTACTACTGCAACACAAGATCAAGTAGACCAACTCCATATTCTACTTATATTTCACAGGGAAGTGTTGTCTGACAAATAAGGCCTAAACAAATATTATCCTGCCAAAATCAAGGTTATTAAAAATGAAGATTATCGCAGTTAATTATACACATACCTGCGAAATATCCGCAAGAAGTTACAGAATATTTGCACCTAATTTTGGATTAGAATATTCTGCGAAGAGAGGCCACCCCATTTTCTAATCCGATCGTCTGTGTTGGAAAGAAAGACAGAACAGTTCGATTATGCTTGGACGCAGTAAATAATTAGTGATATGTTGATGATTTTTGGAATTTTTTTCGAATTTCTCGCTAGATAATTACAGAATTTCAAGTTGGCCGCTAATATGACCTAAAATATGGTGGATGGCACTTTCTCTCTAGAAGATGTTGCGTGTACTACATGACACTAGTGCTCCTGGTATCGAGTACCGAAAACAAGATGGCGGCCTCAAGCTGACGAAAACAAAATTGCAGTCTCTAGCAAAAGAAAACATAATGTATGCCTCCAGCTGACGAGAACAAGATGGTGGCTTACAAATGACTAATATAAGATGGAGGACGTGGTGACATACTAGCTAATATAATATCCAACATGGTAATAATAGTGTAAAGTCAGTCTGCTGATGACCTCCGTGGATGTATAACACGTCGCTATTTTTAATTGAATGTCCTCGCCGGGTTCGAACTGAGGTCTCTATTATGTACAAGGTTTTATTAAATATTTTATTAAAATTAGATTTCTTTTTTTTTACAAATTTTGAATTTTTTCCCGATTTTCTAGCTAAATAATTACGGATTTTAAAGATGGTAGCTGTGACATCATACCTAATCCAAGATGCTGGAATATTTTATAATTTTTTTATTAATTTTAATTTTTTCACAATTTTTTTCCGTAATAATAACGTAGCAGACGAAAACAAGAAGTGGGCGTGATGTCATACTAGGTGGTAATGTATCTACCTTGGCATTGGTGGTGGGAGGTCAGTCTATCGGTGGCTGCCGTGGAGGAAGGATTCGTCGCTATTTTTTTTTCCTGTAGCTGGGTTCGAACCGAAAACTCCATGACGTAAGTGCGTTTTTTAATTAAAATTATATTAAAATTAAATAATTTTTATAAATTTTTAAATTTTTCCCATATTTTTGATAGAACTTATGAATTTTTAAGATGGTCCCCGTGACGTCATAATCCTAAATGGCGGAATGTTATTTATTAATTTTTTATTAATATGATTATTTTTCTCAATTTTATATAATTAAAAATTCGGATGTTCAATATGGCGGGCCTAACGAAAAGTGCAACGTTTCCAGAATCCAAGATGGCAGGTGTGAGGTAAGTAATTTTTATTAAATTGTATTAAAATTGTATTAATTTTTTTAAAGTTTTTTATACATAAATTACGTGCGGTTTTCTCGCCGAAAATCGAACCGAGGACTGAGATGGATTGCTTAGCTAAAGATTTTAAGAAAGCAATTTTTTATATATTTTTTTATATTTTAGAATTTTTTGGTCAAAAATTAAAGAATTACAATTTTTATTATTACAATTATCATAGAGTTAAATTTTTAACAAATGAAGGATGATTAGTCTATGAGTATCAGCATGTTCTTTGTAATTTATTGTTATATCCATACTTCTGATGACACAAATTGAACCTTTGGTGCTTTTCGAGGAATTTATATAAAAAGAATAATAAAATCAACTACCGGTAATAAGTAAAAAAATTAAATTGTATTTAAAAAAAACTAAAACACACGTTTTTTATGTAGATTGTGCAGACACTAGACTATGTGCAGTGTAAGTATATATATATATATATAAGGTCCCACTTTGAGGCGACAGATATTTATGTAGGTACACTTCCTTTACTCTTTGTGGTAGGAAGGGCTCCACTTTGGGTTATACAATGAAATTATGTGAGTTAACCTCTGTGTAAAAATCCAATGCTTGGACAAAAATCAGTTGACATGTGTTATTACTACTAGGCCACAGTTAGGTATTTGCTTGAAAGTCATGGGTATGGATATACTTGTAATGGGTAAATTATAAATAACATATAACAACACGCGAGAAATTTTAATTATTTATTAATGGAAATATCTCATGTTTATTCTTAATAATAATACTTATTTTATTACTTTTCAAAATTCCTAAACATTGGTTGGCACTGCAGAACACATAAAAATATCAAATAACTGGAGTGACGATGCGCACATTCCTTTACTAAGCAAATGTCTTTTAGTTCGGGTTCGACGATATCTTACACAGTTTCAGTTCATAAATTAGGGTTCTTAAAAGTTTTTACCTCGGCTCAGTAGCGGCCGGTATTAAAGAGCACAAGTGCACGTGCACACCCAGTTTTCTACAGAACATTTATTTATTTTGTAGAGTTAAAAGTTCCTTTTTATATACTTTTACCAGTGGCAGCTACCAGAGTTACACTCGTCGCTTTGTTTGCATCTGTCACGGACATCTGTTTTTATTTTTTCGATTGCGGCAATACGGCAACGCTGTAGTGTTCACAATGGATCTGTGCACGAAACGCGCTGCCTGCATGCCTACCTCGGTCCTTTTGCGCATGCGCACGAAGGAATTACGTCACCTCCTACGGGACATTTAACACTGGACGAGTGCACGACTCTGGTGTGCTCGTGATTGTCTCGTTGCTCATTGATGGAGTTCCAAATTTCAGCACGCACAGCAGCACTGATCAGGGAAGTAAGTCATAACTTATGAATCAGCCCGGTAGATGCCAGTATTGTCCACTCCAATACTATCACCCCTAACCAAACAAACTTTACGTTTTCAGTTTTTTACGTCCAGTAGAAACAAGTATTTGCGTGTGGTTTAATGCGAGCGTAAATATCTTTAAATAATTATTGTGACTGTGCGTTTGTAAAATATTTTTCTGTGCCTTACGCAGGACAACATTTTTCTGAGGTATATTATAAAGTTTCCCTTTGTTGTAAGACTTTAACTGTGAAAATGTGACTGCGTTATTTGGAGCGTACAACAAACATGTACAATTTTTAAAAATCACCATAATGAATTCCGTACAAACAATTTTAGCGAACAGAAAACTTACTACAAGGAAAAGTTAAGAATTAAAAATTTAGGAACACAGTGTCAGAAGAAAGACGTACTGCTTTAGAAATGTTAATAGAAAAAAGACTAACAAATAGCATGCATGATTTTAATCATAGAGTCATCAACAAGTTTGCTCAGCTGAATAACAGCAGAATGGATTTTTTTTTTTTTACAAATAAATAATGGTGCAATAACTTTGTAGCATTAAAGTTTGTAAAATCATATTTTTTAGCTTCACATTGCTTTCAGGCGCAACACTTTGATACGCTTAAGCCCAGCCACAAATTTGAAAAATCAAGAACATCAAACATAATTTTTTATTATTTATGTGAGGCTTGATCAGCGATCTACCATTTTGAATTACAATTTAAAATCTCTTAAAAAACAACTAGTCTGCTCAAGAAGCTTCGTTGTGTTAATTCGGGCTACAATTACAGACATAAGTTTGTGTAATAAACGAAATATATCTTTCACGACTCCAAGATAAGCAGTAACTGCTACGGTGCCGCACCAACACAGATAATCTGACACCAAAACAGGCTTCAAGAACGCAGTAAGGTAGGAGGTCTTTTTTTTAATGAGTGCATATGTGTTAGCATGTGTGTATGTATGAGTGTGTGAACACTAATAATTTAACATCACCGGCCGCTACTGCCTCGGCTAGATAAAAATTTGACTTAGGTCGGTAGAGCTCTGTGGCTCTCGCTCATCAGACCACTGGGTGATGACAGTCGTGTGTAAAAATAAATTATCAAATTAGATTCTCGTGGTTAGTATTACTTTAGTCCAGTTTATCAATGTTTATTTTACATTTAGGCCGCGATGTGACGATGTGTATGTGAGAGACGTGATGACTGACATAGAAATGGTGTAACTGACTCTTAATTTCTTACTCACGTATTATTTCACTCCTATTTACTTTATCTTTTTAGATAAAGCCTTATTACTGTTCATTTACTTCCTAACAATGCAAATATATCATCCTTTTTTGCGGATGCCAATCTTTTCCTAGCTATTTTGCAGGATAATTTTACGTCGACGTCTTGTAGGAGTTCTCTCTTAAGCAGGTCATTACATTATTTTTCAACCTCCTTAAATTAAGTCAGTTTAACAATGCTTGACGGATTTTAAATTACAGCTCCTGATTGGCCGGAAACCAAAAACAGTTACATTATTTAACGTCAAACTCATAAAAATCCTCGCGCAACAATAGCGCGGAACACAATATCTTTCATTAATTTTAAATAAATAATTACTGACATAAAATTTTTCATTAAGTAATAACAGCGTTAAATTAACCGTTTACCGTTAACAGTCAATACCTCCTTAGAGGGGTCTTTGCAATTGTCCATTTGAAACGTTCATTTGTGTCCATAGATTATCAATTACATAGATAAACACTTTAAAATAAATACAGTTTTCAAATAATGAAATTATTTACATAGAGCAAATAAATATCAATAAACATAAACAATTACTTGATCTCGGCGAAAAAGATTAAATGTTACGGTACAAGATTAACGAAATAATAAAAAAATATTCATTAAATTTAAGTATTTGGTTCAAAAGTGAAAGAATGAACTACAACTCTGTATAAAGTAATTTTTTAATGACCTTAAAATAAGAATCAAGTAACAAACAAAACAATTAATTATAATAAAAAAACATAGGTTGCTTGTCAAACTTCCTAACACTAATGTCTATTCGTTAGGATAGTCATTAAGAAAATGAAAAAGAGCAACGTACAGTTCATAACAGATGTCTTAAACTTTCTACCATAAATGGCTATTCTTAGGACAGTCACTATGAAAATGAAAAAAAGCACCCCAAGCTATTTTTAATCATAAAATTAATTGTTTTTTTATTACTTACTTAATTCTTATTTTAAGCTTTTAAAAAAATATGTTATAGCGAGTTTTAGTTCATTTATTTTGCTTTTGTACAAATTACTTAAATTTATAGATTTTTTTTCTTTTTTGTTCGTACTACACAAAAACCATTTTTTTTTACTTTTTTAAAATATAATTAATTTGATCTTAAGATGTTTTCGACGCATGGGGAAAAATTCTAGGGGAAACCTTTGCTTCACTTCACTTTCTGACCGTAAAATGGAACTTCCGTGTAGTACGCTCAGAAATTCACAGATGGCGTAGTAGAACGTAGTTTTGTGAGTTGCCGATAGATTCCGCTAGCGTTGCGTACGTCGGTATTTTTCGGTCGCAAACCGTGTTCTAACTGATATCGATAATAAACTCAGCGCACGCACTCTATTCGGTATTACCTTAAATACAGAGAGAAAAAAATGTTTTTGCGATACTTAAAATATTTTAAATAGAAAGATTAATTTTTTATCCATAGATAGATACGTTGCCGGTACGTATTCTAAAGTAAATTAACTTGAGTAGGTACTTTTCTGCATACAAGGAAAAATTATATGTATCAATATAATTGGCCTAATTGTAAATACAGTAGAAGCACAATTAGGGAAACATCTGATGGCAGCGATATTAGTGGTTTAGTGTGAGGAGCACCTGTGAAATTTATATTCCCGTATATTACAATACAATAAAAACCATGATTGAAATGGGTGATTTCGGCACAGATTTTCTCTCGTGATTTGAATACTTGTTGTAGAGAAATGTATTTACACTCCACACCTTTATATTAAAGTAATATTTTCATGATCAAAACAAGTTTTCGCAATCTACAAAAGTATATTGTCTTTAATATTGTGGAAAATGACCTAATTTTAAACATGACAACCGAAGGACTAATACAAAATTTAAAAAAAAAAAAACATTATTATATTCAACCCTAAATTTTCGTACGTTTATTTTGTGAAAAATTGATAAAATATTTAATTATCTGTACTAGGTGCTCATCCGGGGAAAATTATCGAAACTTCGAAAATAGTGTTTTTGATTAATAGGTACTGTACTGTTACATCGTTCAATTTTCCAGCACAGAATTATTATATTCGTTATTTTCAATATTTACACTGTTTTGAGCATTTATTTAATAATACTATTATGTTCTATGCTTAGAGAAAGCCGTATCTATCTCATATAATCTCTAGGCTAAGGCAAGCCTTGCTAGGTCAACAATGCTGCTGGCATGTCCATTGTAAAACCATAATATTAGCGTGAATTTTCAGCTTCTGTAATATATCACATTTATGTTAATTTTTATATTTATAAATAGTTATTATTAATCTAATTAATATTTGCACAATAATTGTTTTTGTTAACAGTCCTGTTTGTCTGTTGTGAAATTAACCGTTGTTGTAAGTTTGAAGTATCAGCCAATCAGAGGCCACTTTCTTTTAGGACCCAGACGCTTACGGGCGTAAATGAGAGTAAAAATAGGAACGTTTTTGACGGCGTCCCTTGGGAGACGCGAGCTAGACTAGCTCTAAGAAATTAACTTATTTTTGCTACATTAGACCATCCAAGTCTAAGAGATGGTGTTTTAACGACGTAGTATAGTTATATATAAATAAGTAAGGGCTTATTCTGACGGATAAAGCAATTAGGAATGCAAAAAGGTATGTGTTACAGTCCTGTACGCGTACTAACAAAATTTAAGCCATAACTCCAAAATAAATTGAACTGTGTAATTAGTCCACCACCCCGTAGCAACAGAAATATACTGAAAACATTATCTATTGGTTGAAATCAAATGACTATTGGGCTTAAATATTAATTCTCCAATGTAAATATATTACACCCAGAAGTTAACTGGGAGGGGACTTACGTGCTAAAGACTATCATTTTTGACTGAGCGAAGCTGAGGCATAATTAAAAATCAGAAAATAAACTGTAATTTTACATCTAGTAATTTTTTTATATATAAAATAATTTCGACATTAGGTCATGCGTGTGAATTTACGTGAGAGAACGAACATGAACTGAATGGACCGTTGAGTAAACTTGTGCGCAACCTAATTCCTGTTGCTTCTTAATTTTATTGTCCCTAAAGAGGAGTTCATTGCTAAACTATATTGTCTTATGAATGCATAAATATGGGATGCTCACTATTGAAATTGTAATCTATTGTTCCCGCACAAACCATAATTCTTATTTTCTGTTATTGAATAAATTTGATCCTTTATTAGTTTTATGTTATTTGTTTTTTTATTTGAAATAAGTAGTGTTGCAAAGTTGTATGTATATATTTAAACTATATCTGTGTCGAAACTCATGGTACACGGATACGTATAAGTGAATTGACAGAAATTGCAACCAACAAGCAGAGACTAACAAAACTGCAAGTACACTAACAGGTATACACACCGGTCAAGAAAACTTCCTTACAGAAAACTTACTCACAGAACTCTCAAGAAAAACGTCGTTAAGTATTTTTCATATTGCTAACTTTAACCTACTATTTTCAAAAATTTCCATCATTTTAAAGGTAGCTAACCTAACCTAACCAACTTTTCAAAACAGTTAAAAAAAAAAAATCGCATTGCTGTTTGGCACTCATCAAATGGTATTTTAGGAAATCAAAAAAAATTATTTTTAAACTTCAATTTAAATGTTTTTAAAAGAATTTTTGAATAATGTCATAAAATATTTAATAAAAAAAGGTCTTTAAAAATAAACATTTCAAATTATTGAATGTTGCAAATATGTGACTTCTTGACTTTATACTCCTTCACCTCATTTAAATTTGTTTTCGGGTTGTAGTCTTCCTTTTTTATTCTACAATTTTATGTACAGTAATATTTCTCTTATTTAAGACATCAGTTATGCACAATTTCACCGAGAAGTACCAAAATTCCACTTTAAGGGTTGGGAAAGAGGTATTAGGGTTGTTTTTATAAATATTATGTAGTGTTTGACATTCATCTTGTTTGAAATATTCCAACAAGATCAAAATATAAATGTAAATTTGTGTAAAAAAATATGCAAACAATCATAAAATCTTCTTTATTTCCACGTAGATCTACCTATTGCCAATCAAACACTTTGATCATGTTAATATGATTTATTTTTATTTGAAGTAAAGTTGTTATACGCCTACTCCGTGTAAAAATAATTAAAAAAACTGAATGAGTAATGAATTAAAAGTTATTATAACACTTACATATAACTTTTGTATTTAGTATTTTGATTCCGAACCATGATTGATTGGGGTATTGACCGTTCTCGGCTTGACATTGAGTTACGAAACATTCAGTACATGTAAATATAGGTATTTGTATGTACTATATATTTTCGTATAAAAATTATTAAATATAAAATTTTAATGCATTTTTATTGATTGATTGAAATGTGCATTTTGTTTACGTGATATGAATCCACAAATTTCATCAAGAAACATTTTTGTACAAAGTAGTAGAAAAACTTTTGACGTTAATACCAAAATAATATTGTTATAAACCTAGAGTTAACGAAATAGTAATAATAAAATTTTCTCAAACTGTAGTCACCACAAAACAGACTAAACAAATTTGTGGGTAAAGTAATAGTGGTAATAGTGGGTAATAGTAGTATGAAATAGTCGGTCCGGCGTCTGGTTCCGGAGTCTATAGCCGGAGACACTTCGCCATCTTGGATTATGACGCCACGACGGCCATCTTGGATGACCTTAATTTTAGCATTTGACAATAAACTTTGACATTACCTTCATCACTGACCTCGATCTCGAACCTGGCAGCCATCTTGGATTCAGCCAACTTGTTTTTGTCGGCTAGAGGCCGCAAGCTTGGATATTGTCATGGCCTGCCATATTGCTTTTTTTCTGTTCTGCTGGAAGACGCCATCTTGGGTTCCATCATATTGGTTTTTGGTGTTTGTTCTTAGAAAGTACCGGCATCGCTCTTTCTCTTTCACAATAAGGTCGATGTTCTATTACATTCCAATATTATTATGCTCTTTATTGACATATTTAACATAATTTATTATTCAAAATACATTGGAAGCGTGTGATTCTAACTATTACATCTCGGACCTCTGGGTTGTAAAACTTATGCCTTTAACCGCACTACCATTAAGACAATTACCAGACTGAGATTTAAATTAGATAAATAAAAAATAACAAGCACATATTCAACATGTAATTATTTTGAATTTGAAGGAATAAGAACATCACTTAAATACTTATTACCAGAAACGCTAGTGACACATAGTAAACACATCACTTGTTAGAGGGCACAGCCGCCATCTTGTTATTGTCTGCTGGAGGTTGCTGCCAACATATTGTTTTCGTGTGCTACTGCCACGTTAGTTTAATTTTTACCCTCAGGAGTGCAGTAATGATTTATTTCCAAGGCACCTTCCAACTTGTTGGCCCTCTTGTATGGTATCTTTGAAATCTGTATTTATTAAGCTAGAAATTAGGGGAAAATTTCAGAAATGCATCAAAAAATCACTTATGAAAATTATGATTGATTCATTCGTTTACATGCCTGGTTCGAACCCTGCTCTAAACAAAAATGTTTATTATATGAAAAAATATTTATTCAATATTAAATAATGAAAAATCATAAAACATGATTAAATTCCTCATATGCCAGCCCCCAGTCAGCCAATAATAACATATTGGCCGCCATCTTAGAAATTCGTACAATTAACATAAAATAGGGCAAAAATTCCAAAAATTATCAAAAATATTAATCATTAACTTAATGATTGACTCGATCGATGGCTGTCCATAGTTCAATTCATGGCCAGTGAGTGATAATAGTAACTATAACTTAAAATACATTTTAAATTCTGTTTCTCATTACTTTTCGTAGAATTTCCTAATCATTCTCTCTATGAATAAAGGAATCTATACAAAATATCTATCCTACGAAATAAATATGTTGTCGCTGTGCCTTGCATTGTAGTTTAATTTTTTCGATGCATGGAATACCTTCAAACCATTTCATGTGCAATTTAAGGCATATAGGCCAAGTGTGTTCGGACCACAAGGCTAGGTCATTAAAAATGCCAGGCGTATAGACCAGATGTCTCCGAACCGCAATGCCTTCGTCGTAGATAACAAATATAACATATTTCAAGCAGTCAATACAAAGTCTCTAATCGGTCAGTCCTAAAGAATTAAAAAAATCTTTTAAACCAACGGAAATATTATATGCTTACTATAACAGCAAGAATCAAGAACAAGAGGTTTTCAACAAGTAAATATTCTGAGCTGAATACAGATTTGACTACACACATTTAACGAAATGACACGCATTCAACAAAAGAACACTCCCCACCGCTCCCCGCGCACTGTCCCGCCTCGGGCTATTGTCGCCTTTAGCGGCCTGGGAATTCCGGGCTTACAGAGGTCACCACGAGGAGTGGCGTGAATAAGCGTCGCTGTTCTGGATGTTCGGTCGTTGGGTTGGCCCGGGATTACGCGACACGTCACAGCCGCTATCGCCCCTTCGAGAAGGACGCCACGGGTATATAAGCGACGACGCCGGCCTCCGCGAGAGTTCAGAGCGAGTTCCAAGATTTCGGAGATTCCTGCGAGTGAAGGGGAGTGCGACATCGATGAAGAGGGTGAGAGACCCCCTCGAGAGTGGCGCGACGAGAAGTGACGGGACCGTGAGAGTGCGACTGAGTGGCGCAAGGCTGTGTGTGTGGACAGGTGCGTGGTAAGGGATGAACCACTGTTGAGCCTAGCTCCAGTGAGGAGCACAATCTGCGGAACTTGACAGACATGGAGTGACTTTCGAATAAACATTTTTTAAGTGCAAGTGATTGGTGATCAGACATTTTTAAGTACAATTATTTATTAGTAATGTAAATATTAGTAATTAATAAAACTTTGATAAAATTTAGTTGGGCTATACCTTACGAACCCAGTTTCCCCACATTATACTCGTAACAATACATTTTATAAAGAACTTACTCTAAATTAACCAAATATTTATTATATTAAAAAATCCAAACGATATTTTAAATATAAAACCAAACGATAAATTCTTATTAATCAGTCATTCATAAAATTTATGTAAAAATATATTTTATTATAAATTACATTAATTGATTTCAAGAATGATAAATAAGTGATTTTACGGAAATGTGTTTTTATATTTGATTTGAGTTAAAAATATAGCATCTTATTCGAATATCAGTAAATCATTGATAAAAAAGCGGAATTGTGTTTTAAATTAAAAAAAATATGCATATACTGAAATACAGTAAAACCTTAGCAAATTGCTTGGGAAGAATATTTTAAGGAAATTAGAGTTTTTAGTTTTTTAAATCACTAGCTTCAGTACCGGGTGTTGACCGGGAAATGGATAGCGCTATATGACAGTGTGGATAAAATAGAGAAATAACACACAAAATCTTTTTTGTATGTCTATGACCTATGATTTACCGTTTACCCATGGCGATCGTTTGAATAGTTAAGAAGTTAATGCGCTGCAGCGCCATGTAGGGGCGAGTTGTAGCAAAATGGATATCGCGAAAATATTCACCGTGTTCAAATATCTATGTATACCAATTTTCATGGAGATCGGTTGAACGGTGTAGAAGTCGGTGCTCTGCAGCGCCATATGGAGACCAGTTACAAAAAAAAATCGGTTGTCTGTAAAGTCGGTTTACGGACGATAGTTTAACGTGACAACGTCATAACAAAACTTTGATAAAATGATTGCATACTTTTATGCATAAAATTGAATCATTTTTATTGAATTATCACTATTTTGTATGGATACAAAGGAGGAGTGAAATGAAATCTACAATTTCATTGATAAATTTACTTTTATTTGCTCTCATTAATTCAAATATGTTTATTATTTTAACGAAGAGATTATTTTAACTATAACTTTTATACATGTTTGCTATTTAACTTCTTCCAATCTGTGTTATTCTGTTATAGATAGGACGATGATAGGAAAAGTAGGAAACTAATGGGAGTGTTCCAAGTTTAATGTGCCTCGAAAAAGTCTAATCGATGGTTGTTACAATCGAGTGGAAGAGAGATAGATGCGGCGCAAGCGTACAGTGAGCGTAACGGTACACAGCGTAACGAAACAATGTGCGTAACGGGACACTTTTTCGTGCGTGCAGCCGGCGTTTATTGATTTATTAGACGTTGTCAAGTCAAAAATGAATAGCATAAATACCTTTTCCATGGAAAAAACACTTCGATGTGCCTACTTCCGTGGTGATCGGACAAACGGTGTCGGAGTTTATCAATTTCATAGTTATATACAAACAATTGTTAAAAAAATTTTATCCAAAGTAATTTGTAATAACCATTCACTAACGTCAACAATGCTCCTTTACGATGGTGAATTTGTCCTCGAATCCGTTAAACAGAAAACAAATACTTTATTTATGAGCTTCGGTGAAACATTATGTGATGTGTTTGTTTATGTGATGGGTGATGCAGTCGAAAAAGAATTGACCTTAAAAAGTTGGGTTGAAACCTCGTTCTTCAATAACATTCGCCCCAAACGATGTCATTTGAAAGACAGTGTTTTACTTTTGTATATTCTGCAAGAAATGCTTCGATAGAGGTTCTTGGCCAGAAAACAATAATGCCAGTGGCTCTGGTGGTGGTGGTAATTATTGTGGTAATTTGGCTTTGCCGCTCGCATAACAAAATCCTGGTGGTCATGTGGAAATCTCAAAGCATTACAATGTTGAAAAACAGTGCTGATTGTTCTGAAGTCGACCAATACATCCACGGCGTAATTGACTGTTGGATCATATCTGAACGCCAAACGTTTATGTCGTATTGTCACGCTTGGCAGTTTGTTTTGTGTGTAGTCTCCAACTGAGCGAGTCGAACTCGACTGTATCCGTTGTTCTGGAGTCATGATGGATCACGCTTGAGAAATTATTATTCGATATTATTCCGAACGATGTCTATGCTCTTCGTCATTCTCAATTACTCGAAGATCATGTAGTTGACTTGCGTTGCGCGTACGTCGACCGATATTTCGATGCCTCACTGGTGCCATTTATATCAATTAACTACAAACTGAAATCAATTGAATTTTCCAATTTCATAATTTCAACTTTTATATTATACTATGAAAAATGTTACGATTTTTAATGCACCAATAAAACGATAAAATATTCAATGTGGAATTTTATGAATTTTAAGGTTAAGTTATGTTATTAAAACATGTTTTTTTTAATGTACCAAAAATATGATAACCACTGATTAAACACCAAAATATTTAATGTGTAATTGGTTGTTATGAAAACCTGTGAAAGCAGAACTCTTGAACTGAACGAATTTTACAGAATTTTCCGGTGGATTTTCCAAAAAAAAAATTTCATACAAACCTTATCTTGACAATTACGAACACAAAAAAAAAATTATCGGTCGAGCAGTTCTCAAGTGATGATCTTTCATACATGCGGCAATTGATTTATGTATATAGATAGATTCTGTGTTGATACTGCTTTGTTAAAATGCTTATAAGCTAACTACAAGAAGACATGTTGTGTTTTACTGGCCTCTAGGCAGGAATGGTGGGAATGCATTTAATATATTTTTTTTTAATCTCAAAAGTTGTAAACTCGAGGCGAGGTAGGTTTATGAATTTTATATTCACGCGAAGGCGTGAGTATTAACTGGAAGTAGACCATCCAGTCAAAACTACCACTTTAAACTTCGATATATTTCCTGTTGTGTAGATCATGTTGCATATTTACAAAGAAATATGGGCAAGGGCAGAAAAGTAACCATTGTCGCATTCATGTACAGGGCCAGTGCAACCCATTATAGCGTAGTTATTTCAAACTACAGTTGTAATAGTGAGGTTAATGAAGTGTATTTCGAATTTGTTACGGCTTAAAGGCTTGAGAAGCTGAGAACTAATCTATTCTGGTGAACCAATGGGAAAGCCCGTTATAAATTCACGCGTGACACAATCAGAAGATAATGCTATTAGCAGCACAATTAGTGTTCTCGGTTTCGTCTCAGGCAATTAGCTATTTCGGTTCGCTCCTAACAAAGCTCGGTTCTCGACTCTGCATACTGCTTTCTTCGTAGACGCGCTACGTTTCACTGAAAAAGAACTAAAAATACTTTACACTATATTTCTTGGTTTCCCAACAATATTCAAGCCTACACGTTCATTTAAGGGAGTCACACAAACTAATTTCTAGGATCCAATATTCTAAAACACATTCTTAAACAAATCTGTACAATTCTGTTAGTTTTTATTTTATTAAATGATAAATTCAGCTCCATTTTTAAATATAAAAAAAATTTCATCACAAAGGAGTTCGAATAACTTACGAGCTAAATAAACCACATGACGTAGAAAATTTTAACATTTTAATAAAACAAAGATCATATTAACATCTGAGTTGTTAAAAACATTTTTAATAGAATATTCCATGGAATTTTCTTTTCTTTTTGTCTTTTGTGAGATTTATATTCAAAATCTAAGTATAATGTCATTGTTTGTGTGTAACTAACCAATGTATAACATCATTGTATCCTATATTACCTCATAAAGCTATGTTACGGGTGTTTTTATTTCCTAGTTGATCTGCTTGGATCTAAATAAAAATATATAGGATCTGACTTGAGAAAACAGAAACCAAAAATGAAGTGATATGGAATATAACCAACAAAATATAATCGATTTTAAAAACTAAGTAGTGCCTATATTAGCACACGTGGCTGTATGGCTGTACTTATGCATCACTATCACTATTTTTCATAAATATTCCTGATACACGTCAAAAATTATTTGTGCTGAAATTTTCGGATTTTTTAACAATGTACGTCAATTCAAATCTCTACTTAATCAAAAGAAACTAAACACAGATCGCATTAAGAATCTCTTAAAGGTGACATGTAGTAACGTTATTTGTTTGATCAAAGACGAAATGTGTCACAATTCTGCAAAAATACTCCCACTGTCGTGAAAAGAATCAAATATATCTCTTTAACTTCGGAATAGAAACCTCAACTTTGGTGAATATTTCATATAAAAGTGCAAGTTATCTAAGAGAAGTTAACCTACTGTTCTTGAGAAAAAACATAAAACTAAACATATTATTGGCTTGAAAACATGCTACATAAAACCTATTAAATACTGCATTTGCTGTAACTAAAAGCTATGGGGGGAAGATATATAATATAAATATTAAAATAATCTAAGTATAAACAAAGTTGCTTATAAATATTAATTTTGTGAATCCTGATTAATTGCAATTCGAGAGTCGTTTTGTGTCTAAAGCATTAACACAGAGGTAACGAGTATAGCTCCATGAACCAATTGGAATAAAATATGTCCAACTTCACAGCTGAACTGCACATCAAATTTAATATAGAGAACTCAACATCCGAGACTTCTGCTAAGTTCCCTACGTATCAAAGTTTTTTAATCCCTGAGATGACTTTTAACAAACTTCCAGAATATTTACGAATACTTTAATATTCGGATTATTTTTCTTCTTGGAAACCAACGAATATCTGGAAATGTTTTATTATAAAAATGTGAAGGTTTTTATAGTAAATAAATTAATCTGCTTCGATTATTTCGTTATTTTTCTCATGATTTAAAATTAATTAAAATATTACGTTATATGTTTCAAAAAGTTTTATTAATATTATAATTTTTGTAAAGTTTCTGAGAGTTTAAAGCCCTAATTATATTCAATTTTAGCATGAATTGTGAGTATTAAAGCATGCAGTATATAATTTAAAAATAGCTATTTGAACGTAGCTGATGACGTAATAATTTTCGTTTTTAGAATGTCATTTAAAAATCCATTAAACTTTGAATTTCTCAAAACTCTGGTAAACTCAGGTTTGCAGTCGATGTTTTATCGTTTATATATATCTTAAAAGCGCTTTAAGACAATGACTAAATAAAATAAGACTAATTCAAAACTGTATACTACCCAATTTATTGTATGCGCTTAGTTATTGCTAGGATTTAAGTTCCTAAATATAATTTAATAAATATTTATTTAACTTAATAAAATCTTTTATAAACAAATAAGAGTATATATTTTATAAATTCATTTTAAAACATGAATGAGAACGTAAAATTATCCAAGCAAAATCATTCACTCCTTAACTAGTATTTTGCTGAAATTTTATTAGGGCCGTGAATTTTTTTGCGTATTCATTTTATTCCAGACTAAATTCAACTTGCTTTTGCATATTAAAGTCATTCCAGAAGGTTCATTGGTCGATAACAAAGTCACATCCTTTGGCGGGATACCATGAATCGGTGATGTTTCCCCCCACACCGAGTGTATTCCGCCGTTGCTCCGTTTGCATCACTTTTTTGGAACTCACTTAAACAAAATGAAACATATAAAACTTCACACTGCTATGCTAAAAAAACATTTACCCATCGAGAATAGTTCATCGCTTTGGTGCACCACCTTCGGATGAAATATGGACATCAACATGCTCACCAATCTATAATCATTGCACGTTAATTACTGCCTCCAGGTCACGTCATAATGACGTCATCTCCTGCGACTTTCAACCTCCACGATCTGTGCGGTTGATGAGCGCGATTGGCCGGAATTAAAATGAAGTGTTCGATGTACGCTGTCACTCCTAGCTAGGAGAGCATAGCGTCTTGCAGTGAAACATTTTTGGATAACGGAACACAGCTAATATTCTTTCCATATTTTGAGACTACAAGTAATACTTCTCTCACAATGAGCTAAAACAAAACATGTGGTTCAGAGTATAAAGAACTTATTATTTTAATATTGAGTAATGAGACTCATTGGGGGCCTGTCTTAGTAAAGTCAAACGGCTCTTCTCTTATCTGTTCTACTGTCTATCTTTGAACAAAATTTTTATCATATTTGTATAAGTTATGAACGAATAATGTAGAGGTGACTTTTTAGTTGACACGGTTGTATTCAGCTACCAAATAATCTACTCAATGTCTCGGAGTTTACCAACTGGGACTATATGTAATTGGTTTTTAGATCACTTGCGGTCTTGTGAGTTCACCAAAATATTTACAATTCGAGGTTCATTCGCAAACTTCATTTGTCGCGGTGCATAAGTAGGGATTCGGTATCTCATAAATAAATATATACATATAGTTATGCTTGTTAATGAAAAAAGGACATATTTCCGAAACATTGTTGTACATTTGCGACATCTGAGCACTAACTACGAGTCCTCCACAATACATACATACAAGACTGGCATTCATCTGGATGCTGTATGATTGACACTAATGGCAAATGCATCGGCAATGGTAAACGAAAAAGCATATGGGGAGGGAATGCGTTTCTAAGCCCCAAGTGAAAGGCTGTAGATGACATTATGGGTGGATTTTCTTTAATAAATTATATAAAAACCACCATATTTACCTACGTTTCAGTTACCAACATTCAATAAATGAAGTGTTGTGGGGCAACGAAATCTACGTGTAGAATAAAAATTTCTACGTTTGTTTTTATCATGCAAAATATAGAAATAATTACTTATGCAGCGTAGTTTTATATGGGTACAGGTAACATTTCACTGTCGTTAAAAATTGGTACGAAGGAAGATCGTGTTGGCTTTAACCAACTATAATACATTTCCTTCAAAATGATTTTCTCACAAAAATGTGAGAAAGAAATAATGAACATAGATCACTTTGCCCTGGAAAGCGTTAAACAGCAAAAGTACTTTTACCACCCTTTTTTAAATCATCAACAGTAGCATATAATAGTTCTTACGAAATTGGGTTCTGTGTGTGATTTTTGTGTCAGTGTTCGCCATCTTGGATTGTGACGTTACAGCGACCATATTGGATGATTTTTACCTTCACCTTTGACCTTGACCTTCAAAATGTGCCAAAAATGCCCAAATTTTGCCGAAATTTTCCAAAACTACGCCAAAATAAAGCAAAATTTCTTGTTTTTAGAGGGAAAATTTCCGCCAAAAATCTTTAAAATAGGTACCTTAAAAATAACCTTTACTTCAAAAAAACAATTTCCGTTTTGGGGGGAAAACTTTTAATTTTTTCCTCAAAAACGTTGGTGAGGCCAAATTTCCTCGGAAAGGGGTGATGTTTTTCCTTAGAGAGGAGCAATTTTCCTAACAGAGGGGCAATTTTACTCAAAAATCCCATCATAGGTCATGGCATTTGACTTTGAATTTAAACTCGTTTGCCATCTTGAATTCCGCCATATTTTATTCTGACATCTCAGCCACCATCTTTTTTCGTCTTCTGGAGTTTGCCATCATGTATTATGACATCATAACTGCCATCTTGTGTTCGTCCGCTACAGGTCGCCATCTTGGATGATGCCACAGCTGACATAATTTTTTTCTTCTGGAGGTGGACATCTTATATGACGTAATATCCGCCAACTTTGTTTCTGCTTTCTGTTCCTAGATTGCGCCAGCATTGCTCTGTCTCATGCACATAAAGCCTATGTTCCTTTACATACCAGTGTTATGACCATTATCATCATATATTTAATTATTTTTCCATCTTTATTTAAAATACTTGCTGCTATGAGCGTTAAAGTAGAACACATATCGTCTGCTAGAGGGCTCTGCCATAATATTAGTTTAACGTTTACCCACTAGAGTGCAGTAGTATTTATTACCATGGTTTCCGCCATTTTGTCGGCTACCTTGAATGGCCACTTGGAATTCTCTAATTATTAACCTAATAATTCGAAAAAAATTCCCAAAACCATCAGGAAAACGCCTTTTAGAGTAACAAGTGATACTAACCATTTATGTTTTTGGTTCTATACCAGATGCTACAGAGTTAATAACTCATGACTTCAATGGAATTTATTTTACCATGAAAGTGACAGGTACAAGAAATAAAACAACACAATTTTAACAAACGATATGTTTATTATGTAATTTATACTCAACAAAAAATAAAAAAACAACAAGAAATTTAATAGTGCTTATCGATTTCCACAGTCTTACTAGAGTGCGAAACGAGTTCTTTGCATTCCTTGGCATGTTTTTCCAAGGCAGCTCCAAATAACAGTTGGTTACCACATACAGTGCACATCTTGGTGTTCTAAATTTCATTAAAAGGACAGTGATACATTTCACGATGCCTTGAACTGAACATGCGTGCAACTTCTTGCAATAGAAGTTATATTTTGGTCCTGATGAATTCGCAACCAGTCCATCACAATTGCTGATGCACCTTTTTTTAATTTTCCTTAATGTATAAACTGGTTACAACGCCTGTTGCACTAATATTTAACAAATTTGGAGTTATTATTACAATCGTGTATTACATACTCGCGGATTTTCAAGTTTTTTATTCTGTCACAGTGGGCACATTTGGGCGATGGAACACCAGCAGTTTTTTTCCCTTCCTTTTACAACGATTTCACTACTGCTGAAGACACTGCACACATTAAAGTATCCTCTAGTGCTATCTGTGCCGATGGTACATCTTAAAATGAGATCTCTGGAGATGTCAGCCTCGCCGGGATCTCTGCAGCTGATGGCGTCGCTGTCGTCAATGCTACAGTCACGGTCCCCATCGACGATGGAGTTGACAATACTGTTGTTTCATGTTATAGGTCAGACCGAGCCGACGAATCGTCAGTTGCTGATGGTACAGATGTCATCGAGGTCTTCAGCGTTCATGTCCGAGTAAGGAAGAACACTACTGAGTAACTGTCAGGAGAGAGTAAGTAAAGAATATTCACAAACCATATTTGAACGCTGTTCCAACCGCCTCCAGTTATAGCCAAGCCACACCGGTCCAAATGACTGATTTTCATCAGATACTTACAGGTTATACATGCACCTGATGTATGTAGCTCGCACCTCTTAGTTCACGAAGTATAGTCTACGTTTCTTTGATAACAGATAAATTTTCATCTTGCGAAGCAAGTTAAAGTCTTTGGATCTTTCCACAATGTGTAATCTATTTACTGTAAATTTTCTGAAAATATAGATAGTCTTCTGTTTTAACGCCAGCCTCATCGACATTAAAAAAAACTCATTAAACCCAATGATGTTCATTATCATTATATTGGCGAGGATAATTTATTCTAACACGTTTTCCGTCATTTTTTTCTCATAGCTTCGTCAGAAACTTCGATCTTGTCAGTGTCAGATGCTTCTATATTGTTCTTAATTTCATGGAGGCGACTATAATTTTATATATATTTTATTTCCCATGAATATGTTATTTCCTCCATTAGTTTTATATTTCAAATCATTAGCGATAAATGGAATAGTATTGTTAGAATCAGCCTTTTCACATGCTTCGTAGCCATTATAGTCGTCTAATATTTAGTCATAATTCCAATTCCTTGGCGTCGAAGACCCATATTCGTTATCATAAGTCAGCTTGGTTGTACCGATCAGGAGATGTTTAATCAATATTTTTATTAGACTAAACGATGTCTGGCACTGGCTAAAACTAAATGGTTTTTGGTAAAGACCCAAAAAGAACTCGCTCCTCTCATGGCATTTAGCATTTTTTCTGAAGGTAAATTCCTTGCTTCAGGCAACGATTCGGAAACCATTTCAGCTTATCCCAAATCCATTCTAAAAAATTTAAATTGAAACAAATACTCAAATACTAATTTCAGTAATCCATCAGCGTGAGTTAATTTTACATTTAGAAAGATGCACGCCCAAGTAATTTCATCAAAATAATTGTGCCAGTCTATGCTGTTGTGATGGAAGAGCAAAATTTTGTTTGCGAGACATTGTAAAATTGGTAATACAACAAGAAAATAGTTTTTTGTGGATGGTTCCTGATAGCAAAACTGAGTCCAACTAAACTTCTGTGGTGACTCTACGGCCTCTTCTTATGATGTGGCAACGTGGCAACAGCGGTGGACAATATTTTGGAAGGAAACTTCACGGCGCATTCAACACACCAAAAGCTGCTGATTGAAAGCTTTTGTTCGCAAGGGTGCAGCATTCACACCGGTGCCTCCGCCTACCCCTCCCTACAATGATTACTACACTGGATTCCTCGGTCCTAATTAACTGCGACGAGCCTGGCTCTCGCCCGCTCGATCCGACCCGAACGACCGAGGCTTGGGTGCGGAAAACACTGAAACGGGGGGGGGAGGGGAGGTCCTCTTTATGGCACCTCGAAGAACGTGGAAGAGGAGGACGGAGAGAGTAGACTAAACGGAACGAAAACATGTCACGTGATGCCCCTAACGCTTACGCCTACAACACGTTCCCCCGTAATTCTCCCTGCTATGAAAGCTAACGGCAGACATGGACACAAGCATTCAAAGCGGGAGAAAGCGGGAAGCCGGCCTCCAGTTTAAACTCCAAGCCGCTGTGAGAGGAGAATAGAGATGTAAATTGTGCACCCCACTCAGAGTTCCGCCAGTTTATACCCTGCATGGCTCATTACAAAAATTTTAAAACTCGGAGGTTCACAAAGGGGTGGCAAGCGGATTAAGAACGTCATCCGAAGTATCGCCACGTTTTTTATTTCAAATAGTTAAATTACTTCATGGCTTCGGATGTCATACCACGTACTTGGAAATGATGTTGAGTCCGAATATTTGGCTTGCGATGTTACATTCATCTTCAGAAGCGATTAACAACTAATGACTTTTTCTGGCACAGTATTTATTTAGGGTCGTATGGGTGGTCATTAGTGTATTAAGGTCTGGCCAATCAGGATGAATCTGCTCAGTAAGTGCATCAACCATGATTAAGAGTGTTTCATGGGTGGTGAAAATTCATGATTATAACAAAACAATGAATTCCAGATCCTACTTAATCTCTACCCATATTTTCTATTGTTGTTGTTAACATGCTTATATTTTTGATTTGATATCTGCTAAACATTTATCAGATATATTTTGAAGTTAAAGGTTCTTGATGAAAATCACTGTTATATAATTGAGAACTGACATCAATAAGGGAGCGCCCTGTGTTCCAGGACAGGGGACGGAGTAAGATCAGCATTGGAAAACAAGGCCCTCAATGGGGGGCCAGTGACGTAAGTCAACAAGTTGTTGACAAACATGTGTCATGTGGGTACTCAACGGACTCGTTGGAGTGGAGGGGAAGACGTTGTTGACAAATTCTTCTGGAGGCGGCCTTTTTGAATTCGAAGCTTGAAGGCTGGTGGTGACTTTGGTATTTATTTCTCATACAAAAATGTGGAGATAAGTGGCCGAGGCCCGGACCAAGAGTAACAAACACGTTGAGGTTAGATAGCCACTTGGCTATCAGATCAGTTGGAGGAGGAAATAAATAAGGAATATATGCCTCCAGAGTGTGTATAGTAGAAGGTGGTATGTTTAAAATAGTTTACCAGAGGTCGACATCTTTAATTCAAACCCATTGTCCCAGAGGGCGTGTCGTCTGCTAGAGCACGCCACATTCATTATTCAATACAAGGTTTCTAGAGGGTGCAACCATCTTTAGTGCAGACCCTCCATGGCATGCGTTTCCATGCCTTTAAAAGATCTAAAAACGTAAAGTTGACTGCCACACATGCCGCATTTTTATATAACATGTTCAGATTCTTGTATCACGTGATCAGCCATTGATATAGATGACTTCGAATAGGGCCTACTCAAGAAAAATCACTGAATTCATGAACCAGTCGAAACACACAAACTGATTCCCTCTCCACCAAAACAGCTGAACTGGGATTCCTACAGCATGCATCACATCATAAACTTGCAACCACTCGTATAATATATCAGTCAAATCAAAAACCGTTTTAATTTATTTAAAATCGAACTCATATGGTATACATATGATTAAGACTGGCTCCAATCGATTCCATATAAAGCCAACTGACTCCCAACTGAGTCAATATACTTATATGAAAAATTAGATCCAGGTGGCTTCAAAATACATCTCAAACATTGACATATTGTTGTTTTTTTTTTCTGTAATGAAAATAAATTCATCTTAAACGTAATACGGTTATAATCCCAGCAACGAACAACCACAAAAAAAAATCAAGGTTTCCATTTACTTTTAAAAGGTCGTTAGGTTACTTCTAAATGCCGCAGTTCTCGGATTTCCAAAGGAAATAAGAGCGGTAGTAATGGCAGTGACGTGGATAGAGCGAGGCTCGGGGAACACCGCAGGCCTCGGACAGCCGGCGCCCATCTCGAAGCCGCCCCGAGCCAGGACATGATTTACTGTGACGTCACGCAGGGCGGCGGGCTCCGACATGCCGCATCTCGCCAGGAATACACGCGCGGAGGTAAACAAGGAGTATCCCCCCCGCACGCGGGAGGGGAGGTGACTCAAAAGTGCTTCAGGCTGATAGGATCGTCCGTTTCTTCGTTTGAGAATCTTCTTTACCAAGTATGTATCAGGATACATCGTAGGCCGAATCTCTTCGGCATAGAAGCCACTCAGGATAGGCTTGTGGTCCACATATTCGAGGTAGTAGGTTCTAGGCTCCGATTCGCTAACATGGGTCACACGGAAAAGTTCGGGACTCCTATTCGCTGTGAAACCTTTCTCAATGATGCCTTTCTGGTTGGACATCAACACGAAGTCACCGACATTAGCTTTATGCTTTCGTGGATCTTTCTTCTCCAGGTTGGAAAACACAATTCGAAAGAGGTGACCGTCCTTTACATCCTTTGGCTTCATTTTCGTGGAAGAATTAACCATGGAATTATGTTTGCTTATTAGTTTCGGCAAAATATCCAGTCACTTGTAATTTTTCATTAGCCGTGAACTGACACCACATCTTGGAGTGCAAAGTCAGCAACAAAGGCTTTGACATTACTAAATGTATAGTAGTGTGATTCCAAACTTCTTCGTCAAAGCCTTGGAGGTTGCATTGTAGAATTCTTTGCCGAAATACGTTTGCAGGTGCGACGGTACACGTCCATCACACAAAATGTCTGTCATTGCCTTGGTTACATCGGTCGCATTCTTGGATTTCACAGGTCTGACCCAACGAACTTGTGATGACTATCAACATGTATTTGTAACCTTTATTCATTCGGGAATATGGTATCATTTCAACAAGTTCTACATGAAATAAATTATCAAGTCCACGCACTACGACTTTGCGTTGAAGGCATTTCTGCCTTGCAGGAAAGTGAAGATCGCGAGCGATTCTGGTTCGACTCATTGTATGTAGCCAGCTCCCCTAAGTTCTTAGAGTATGGAAACTATTTTGGTGATGTGCGAATTGTTTCCTGCACTAAGCGATGCCAGCATCAGTTTTAGAAGATTAACTAATTATTTGGGTCGTCCCAATACACATAGTCAAAGTTCTGACCACTTTCTAGCTTTTTTTACCTTCAGGATCGACAGCTAGTTCACTGAAGAGATTGGTGAGAAAGAAGATTTGTTCAAGATGTTCATCAATATCTATGCCAATTTCTGTACCGTTATCGCGAAAATGTGCATTAGTTATTTCTAGAAGATTTTGTACTCTTGAAAAGCTTCGAGGGAATAGCCTTTAGTTTCCTCTCGAAACAGTAATTCGTACAGACCTGGAGCCCCATGTGTTTTTACTCTTCTGCTCATATGATATTTTCTGGTAAAAATTATATTTCTTTAGCACCAAAGAACCACTTGTGTTTTCTGTGTACTCCGTTGGTTGTGTCATTATTCTGACTCATGAAAGATCGCAGGCTTGGCCGGACTATTGCATTAACTCGGTGTCTAATTATCCATTATTTTTCCTTGTGCATAAACTCTGTACTTGTAAAGTCCTCTTCTTCTGGAGCTGGTTAATAATTCCTCTTCTTTGCAGTAGACATCTCATCATCAACTACTGTTTACATGTTGATGGGTGGATCTTCCTTATTTTTAATTTTGTCGAGAAGACTAGTGATTTGTTAAAATATTTCTTCATTTTCCATTTCACGTGCAAGTATAGCTCTTCTAGCAAGTAGATATTTTTCACGAACAGACTGTATAGCACATGAAGGTCACTGGCCAAGTCCGACATTGTACTGGCTGAAAACAGATTGCAAGACTTTCTTTTATACTTTTTAATTGAAATCTCTTCCCACTGGTTAGCAGGAAATGTTTTCGTTGCTGAGAGAGTTAGTGATGAATTCAGACTACTCTGAAAAGCCTTCAAATTGGCATGCATAGAGTGCATTCGATACTTTGATCATGTCGCGAATTCGAGAATCCGATGCTTCCACGAGCTGATCGATGGCTATAAGGTACTCTAGTAATTCGTTTTTCGTACTTTCTACTTTTTGGCTGAATAACGAAAAATATTTCCAGAAATCGATATCGTGAGACTTGAGAACAGTGTGCAGTCCGGCAGTGCGACTGCTACGACCAAATTTCTAAATTCTATGACTCATGTTTGACGATAAATTGATCGAAACCTTGTCTGCACCTGTCGTTGCATAGACGTCAGTCCTTGACTATAACTATGAATCCGTGCTCGTTTTTCCAGCAGTAGAATCACATGTTTTTTAATTTCTGAAACATCATGTCGGTGTTCACGTGATCATCATACGCGTGACATAGTTTAAGTTTGTCCACGCGAAACCACAATATGACATTCGCATTGTCACATAGCAAATGTTTTGGAATTCCGCTGTATGTTTGACACAGGTACACAAAGTCTACTTTTGTGTGTCTTCCCATGGGAAAGTACTCTTTAATCAAGCACTGCTTCTCGCAAACGATGTCATCGAAAACAAACACGGAATTTACTCTTACTTCGCTAGGAGGAACCAAATATGCATTATCGGTAAATGCAAAATACTCCAGACCATCGACCGATTGTAGAATCGTCATTTTTGATGATGGAACTGCACGAGTACCGACATTTCCAGCTCGGTTCGTCCGTGGTACCTTCTGAAATACGTATTGTTGTACAGCACCAGGATATCTGAACTTTATCTTCGTTATCATTTCTATGTATAAGAGGTACATTGACAAAGGGAGATGTCATGCAACCGACAAAGACGACAATATTCTGCAATGGTATTCTTCACCTTATCAATCCCATTACATATGTACTCAATGGCGTCGAGGTAGACCAGAAAATATATATTTGCATATCATCTGCTATGAGAAATTACCTTTAGCCCAAGCCAAATAAATTATCTGCTTCAAAGAAAGGCGGCTGGGCCCTGGAGGATGATTACAAGCTACCTGTTTATTCCGAAGGAAAAAATCGAATTTTTTGTTCTTCTCTCCATGATTCTTGGATTTGCTGAAGACTACAAACAAATAATTATCAATTTTAAAACAAGATCTCATACTGCTTGTAGCCAATATGCACATTATTGAATTTTTCTCTGCTACAGAAATCTAAAGGATATCTCGCTAACTTTTAAGTCTATCGAGTTGATGCTGCCTCACGTCCAAGTGAGGACGATCGAATGTATCAAGATGCTGAAGAAAATAGAAAATTTCAAGAACATTGACATAACATTCCGATCCTGGAGCCTGCAAAAATATATCCTGGCTTGCCTCAAAGTCAGCATATCAATTAGATAGTATAGTCCAGCTTCGCTATGGAAAATCCATGATACATCATCGTCGGTCATAGCTTAGTTTAATTTATTTACTCATAAAAAGGAAATAATATGAACCTTGAAGTTTTCTGCACAAACTGCCACATGCGAAATTAATTTTGAGAATAGATGTTTATATGTATAATGATAAGTATTAGCAGCAATTGCATTCCTTGGCTTTACTATAGATTCTGGCTAGTGAACCTGAGGTCTCAATTTCGATTCCCACCCGGGTCAGGGATTTTTCACTTGTGGAAAATTCTCTTCATAAAATCAGCACTGAGTTTTGTGTTGGCTCGTCACTTTCCTACAATGGAAGGTAATGTGAAACCACTGCAGAATAATATAGACTTGTCTGTGCTGTCACGCTATGGCAATGACTGGAATACAATCAAGCCTCCAAGCTGATCACCCCATCACCATCGTCACTTAGGGTCAAAGTACGAACAAGATATAGGAATCTAAAAATGTAATTTTTTAAATGGCTTCGTTAAAGCATACTTTATAATTTCACCCAAACCTGCAGTAATAGTGACTGGCTACTACAAATAATTTACCCTGTGAATTCAATTGAAATATTTATTTAAATTTTTTTTTGTAAAAAAACTGCAGCTATAATAATAATTTCAAGTTACTTATGCTAATTATTATATTATATTCATATAAATTGATTTAAATAATCAATAATAACTATTATATATTATTCCTGCATTAACTAACAGAAATGTTCAATATTAATACATAAAAATACATTATAACTCAAGAACGTAAATAATATGTTGAATTTTTGGTCCTTTTTCTTCCACTTGAGTATAATCTATACAAATAATAAAACTGTTTGAGGTGAGAAGTATGCATTTAACATGTATTTATAAAAACTATAATGTAAACTCTTATTTGCATTATTTTAAAATGAAAAATATAGTTTATAAAATTGTGTGTTTGTTTTTCTGACAGTATGTTCCGGCATCACCAAATTCTACTAAACTGATCTGTATAAATAATTTTGCTATTTAGATATTTGACTATGTTAAAAAACTGTGCTGTATAAATTATCAAAATTATACCTATAAGGGTATGACAAAATGGTTAATATGTTTTTTGAGTAATTTATTATATCTTTGAAGCTAATCAAGCATGAGAAAATAATGCCAATAATCAACATACCAAACGTATCAAACAAGTGAGATTCCAACCCTATCTGTAAGATGGGTTTATAGGATGGAGGAAGTAAACCAAAGTTGATGTCAAATGTTAAAAGGGCCTAAGATGTTAGGATGGGCCACTAATCCAGATAATGAACAACTTGGATTAGAAAGGCAGTAGTACATAAATAAAAAACAAGTTGGAGATGAGAAAGGAATTGGTTACCATACAGCGCTCCACCGCTCAAAAATAACAAAGGAATAATTCTCAGTACATTCCCAGTACAGTTTAAAATGTGCCAATTCAAGTTGGCGACCAGGTAACAGTCATGTTTCTGGAGTGCTCGGTTTACGCGGAACCAACTGTGCTCGCACCCTTCAGCGCCGGATCGAAGTGGCACAGACCACGCCCCGGCGATAAGATAAGATCCGAGTGGTCCTGAGTGGCAGCCACGTGACTTCGAGGCGGCGACGTGCAGCCGTGAGTAGCCGATGTGTGTCAAGTTGGCGACCACTCATTTAAATATCAGATTTTTAGGATCGTTTCTATGTCGTGAATTAGTGCCCAATTTGTGATGCTCACAGCCAAATTCAGGAAAGTTGGGCTATGTCAAGAAAAAATTGTTACAGCACTTGATATGTTTGTAGCAAACTGACAGCTGGCGATCTAGGCATTCGCAGAATATAAGTTTTATTTCAGACTCTATGAATGGGTTCATAAATAAATAATTATTTTTATCTATAATATCTTTATTATTTACAATATATGTATTTTCAAATAGTATACCTATATAAATTTTTACCAAGCAATGACTAAAGATTCTTTCCAAAGGAGTGTACTATATGATAATAGTATTATTTCCTCAACAACAATTTGAGTATTTAAAAGAACTTTCTCCCTTGAACTCAAAATAATAATTATATTATACCTACCCATAACCTCATAAAAACAACATACATGATAATACACTGAACAATACACTGACACTAAAGCATATACCATACAAGATATTCTTTATATAATGACTGTATGATTCAACAACACATTTACATGTCAATTATAACTATATATTTCCGGCAAACTAGAGCACACCAATTAACAATGAATGTTTGTTTGCCAAATAAAATGTTTCAAGAAATATTATGTAGTGTTACTACATTATGAGGTGTCAGTCTTGAAATGGGTATTAATACTTTATAATTTTACCAGGCAAGCAGTCAGTAGTATATTACACAAGATGTTTACCAGCGATTGTAGGATTTTACTGTGATAGAGACGATGAAAACGTTCCAAATACAAGTTTATTATGGCCTTATCAAATATATACAAATTAAAAATTATATAGTATAAAAATATTTTAATTGTTCTGCAATTAAATGAAATATTTTGAAACATTTGTATTTCACAATGTTCAACAAGTAAAATATCACTTACCAAGACTGAGTATGAAACTATTAGACACATTATGCTTGATATATCTTGATTATAGATTCGCAAGTTTATAACAGTACTCACAATTCCAGTAATTATACTTAGGTATTTCAATCCTCTTAAACCATCTTCTGGGTATCAAAATTCAGTATGTCACAGAATCACATTAAAAGTATAATGAATTATCGTTGATTATTTTAATTGGTTGATAAATTAACATATTAACCCTTGGTCAGCCATACTTAAAAAAAAATTCCTATTAATT
The DNA here is from genome assembly GCF_032445375.1 of Bacillus rossius redtenbacheri. Taxonomy (NCBI): domain Eukaryota; kingdom Metazoa; phylum Arthropoda; class Insecta; order Phasmatodea; family Bacillidae; genus Bacillus; species Bacillus rossius. Next base: position 12,104,814 of record NC_086336.1, on the reverse strand, counting down.
TTTAATGATCAAAAATTTTTTAAGAAAGATGTTTGGCTAGTCATTACCTCCTTGATAACCATGGCAGCCTTTACATGGTACCTCACAAAGAAGCCTTATGTCCGGTTTTCTTTTGCTTACTATTCTGAAAGACATAATATTTAACATTACAATATTAACTTTACTAGCATTAAACAGCAATACATTGAGTAAAGTTCTAAAAGGTCATAATTTTATTTAACAAAATTTAAACACAGTTTCAAACCTATATGAAGTCACGCTTATCACTGACTTAATGATCGCGTAACGCTAAGTATATACTTTTTACTGCTCTTTGCTAACCTGTTCCTCGTAGCATTGCTGCCGAGTCCGTGGCGCAAAGATAATATTCTGACTGCATCTTGGTGTTTGGTTAAGACATTTTCCTGCACATCATCGGTGAGTTAAGTATCTTAAATGTATGATTCTGTGTGTTATTTGATTTGTATAATTCAGAGTGTGAATGGTGTGTGTGACCATTATATTTCCATATGTATGCCCATTATCTTCCCTTATGTCGTTCTGTGTTTGAATGATTAATGTCAGGAGGTAGGTAGATGAATGGTCGTTCCTTTTTGGGTGGTATTACCTTTTTATGCAATGAAATATGAAATGCATATTTTATTGTTAATATATATTCGCATGACCAACTCTATGTGACTTTGAAACGATTAAGAGTTGAAAGTCAAGTGAAAGTGCATATTGAATCATTCAACAGCAAGGGATATTATTGAATCACCAGAGACAATTAATGCGCTTGTAATAGAATACAATATATTGAACAAATATAATTTTTAATAAATATTTCGGGTTTATTAAATTAAATTTTTTATTATATTTATAATTTTTCAATGGGCGTTCTAGGGGCCTTACGAATTACTATGCATGTAATAAATAAAAAGGATTATATCTCAGAAAGTTAAGCTATAAATGAAAAACGGTGAAAAATGTTTCTTTACTGGAAATTTAAGTTTGAGTCACTGTGAATCTTTTGATGAAGTTTTGAATTTTGTACTTATACCCTTTCGAAAATCTTTGTTTTTATTTGTTTTGTAAGTTTATATCTTTCTGGTTTATAATCTTAATATATATAAATCTCGTGTCACAATGTTTGTCCTCAATGGACTCCTAAACCACTTAACCGATTATAATAAAATTCGCACACCATGTGCAGTTCGATCCAACTTGAGAGATAGGATAGTTTAAATCTCAAATTATAGTCGCAATTTTAATTTATTGCTATTTATTTGTCTGTTATTATTTGACAGTCACAATTATCTGTTAACTCCAAATGATTCTAACAGATGTCGATACCTTTCGACTGGGTTGAGTAAGTAATCAATAGATGGCGCTGCTATGGTAAATCTACGAACGTGTCATTTAAGCTACATTTTAACAGCATAATTACCACGTGTTGTTGACGCTATAAAATTAATTAAATTTCTTTTGTAGTAAACGAAATACCGTATAATTCAATTATTTCCACTTTTTAAATTTTTGGTGTTAGCATGTTACTTAGACTGAAGTGTAAATTGAATTCATATTATAATGAAGATAATACAGTGAAATTAATCCTGTTTTTTACTTATTTGTGCTTCATTTATCAAAACTTTATAATTTAATTTGAATATATATATGTAAGTATTATCACAATTAAAATGTCAATGCAAAAATGATACACAATTTCCTACACTTTTTCAATAGTTGTACAAATATTTTTTTTATTGTTTTTATTTAACCTCTATTAAAAAATATTTAGCACTTATTATTTCAATGTGCTATGATAACAAGTTTTTCAGATTTTTTTTCTTATATTTAAACGATTAAATTAGTATTTCAATTCTTATTGAAATTATTATTTAAACTCTATAATTTAAATATGTACATGTCAGTATTATCACATAATTATAAAAGTTAATTAGAATGATTTTCAATTTTTTTTTTTTTCAAATATTTAAACGATTAATTTATTATTTTCAGTCAAATGCCATGGAAAAAATCTAACCTCAACAACGCGAGCACCAGAGAGGCACGACGCAAACGTATTAAAAGAGATTTGGTCTCATTGCCCCCCCCCCCCCCCCCAAATTAATATAACCGTGCGAAGCCGGGTCGGGCAGCTAGTTTTACTATAAAATCCCTTGGTATTTTTGTATTATATATGATAATATATCCAAAATATTATTTTGGCTTTTTTCCTATTTTGTAGATACGTCCTTTGAATTTTTACAGTAGGTATATTCTTCTTCTGTGGTCACTTAATTTCTTTCTGCTAAAATTATCGGTTAATAACACATATTAAAATGTTTGTTATTGTCATCATTTTCAACTGGCGCCGTAGGCGCCTTACAATCAACTACTAATAATAGACTGAGTTTGGCACAGATATTGTAATCACAAAGAGAAATAAATATCAGCAAATAAAGTTGCATTGAGGTTAAATGTCATGCCTCATGGTGTTAAATATCAGAAATACATAAAAATGTTTATTCTGGATAGCTGTAGGCGTACACTATGACAAAAATTGAGGCTTAGTTTGTGCCAATTTGTGCCGTGTCAAACATAATCTGTGCTACATTACATAATAAGTTATAGCATATAGTTGGTTGGTCGCCAATGTGGCTTAAGTTCCGGGCTCTCGAGTGCTCTGCACACAGCTCGCAAGATAGCGAGCATGTGCGTCAATGTGATAAAGAGAAGAAAAAAACATATTTTTTATTTTCAGTTGGTACATTTTGATTGATGTCACCTGTTTACGCGTTCGAAGACACTACATTTTTACGTACTGAAGAATGAAAGATAAAATGGTACTCGAAGTCAGTCTACAATGTCACCTCTGCCAACTTTGTACTTTTTGATAGATAAAACTGCACATATGCAGACAAATAAAATGATAACTCTGTATTTTTATTAAATATTTAATCATCAGGAAAAAAATGATATGCATTTTTCTATTGCAACAGATAACTGTAGTCATGTAAGAATATTCATTGGAGAGTTTTCTATATATAGTGATGAGCAAATCGAATCCTCAAAAACCTAAAACCATTAAATATTTATTATTACAAACATCTGATGTTCGAAAATAAATATTCGAAGAACAAATTTTAGGAAGCGAATTTTATAAATTCAAACACCAACACATCTTGTTGGCGAGGCTTCTATTATTTTACCCCACAAAATCTATCGAAGAAGTTTGTATTTATCACCAGCTACACATGCTCCTAAAACGTTTGTTTATAAATACAGGAAACATTTATCAAAAAAAAAAAAAAACATTTCGAACCAGTCATGAGGACTGCCGACAGAAGTGAAAACTTAAAACTATAAATAAACAGTTGTTATTTTTGGATATACAAATAATTGTTTGATCTTAAATTAAAACTTGTAAATCAATGTTACCATTACTAATAAAAATAATAGAATTAATAAAATACAAATATAATTTGAAAAAAGAAACAGTAGGTATTTAAAAAAAAAAAATAATGATGTTCTTAATTTTTAGGTTATATTGCTACAAAGACACCGTTTATTCGTTATTCAAACTATATATCTATATGAGAATATTAATATATTTTATATTCACTTTTTACTGCACAGTAATCGTAAGTAGTATAGAATAGGGCATACTGGGACAGGGTCCGGGGTCCGGAGCCGAGTGCCGAGCCACATATTGGATTGTGACGTCACGGCGGCCATCTTGTATGTGTGTGACCTTGACCTTTGACCTTGACCTTGAAATTCGACCCTCAAAAATTTTCAAAATTCGCCAAAATTGAGCAAAAAATGCCAAAATCTCCTCAAAAATCACCAAAATTTCCATTTCTGTGGAAAAAAATTCCGCCAAAAAATCTCAAATTCCACAATTAAAAAAATAGGATTTGGAAAATCCTCAAAAGTCGTTTTGCCCTAGAAAGAACCCTAATTCCTAAAAACGGCTTAAGCATCCATGTCTAAAGCCTACGGTAAGCCATTTCTAGGAATAAGGATACCATGACCGCCATATTGGATTATGACGTCACCGTTGCAATTTCCGTTACGTCCGCCATCTTTAAAATGTTTATTTATTATCCGATTTTAATGAAAAAAAATTAAAATTCATAAAAAAATTCAATTAATAAATTTTTAATAATTTTTTTTAAAAAAAAAATAAACATTTACAGCACGGAGCTTGGAGTTCTTGGTTCGAACCCGATAAGGGCAAAAAAAATAAAAATGGTGACCGATCCTTCTACCCCCACCACTTTGTTAATAGCATATATCAAATCAGGCAGTATGACGTCATGTCCGCATCTTGTAAATCCGTAATATTTATGTTATAAAATCGGGAAAATTTTTAAAAATCATCAAAAAATTAATCAAGCGAATTAAATAATAAAAATCTTTAAAAACAACACCGTTGCACTTTTCGTTACGACAGCCATCTTGAAAATCCGTAATTTCAATCCTAGAAATTCGGGAAAAATCTCAAAATCCATCAAAAACTTCACTCATTAAGGAAATGATTGATTCGAAACTTGGTTAGATCCCTGGACGATACAAAAAAATATTTTTTTATGTAAAAATATCTCAAAAATGACAGGTTCGAAAATAAAACACTGAAAGTTCTTTCACAAACACTATATTTACTACATAATATATATTTTACTACAGGATCACTTGCGAAGGTTAGAAATCGTATAATCATTTAGGTCTTCATAGGCGTGAAATGACTAATTCTTAGCTCCAATTGGTTTATACTAGACAGAGTCCAATCAGAACCTTTACAGACATAGTCCTCCTCTTCTTGACAGAGTTTCTGGATACCGCTTTAAACAGTTTGCTTGACATCGTTAAAACTGTAAATTACTGCAGCCGATGTCTTGAATGCACACTTCTTCACTTTATTACGAAAGGATACGGCTTTCCATATATACAGTCCAACCACAAGTTATATTTCAAAGGTCCATTTGTTGCTACGTCATCAGTAAGCTGATTAATTATGTCCTGTCTGATATCATCAAGAAAATTACAAATATCCTTCGACTCACTTATCGTACTTGGATAATAGTAGTCTTTCAACATTCCACGAAATGCAGACTGTGCCAAGTTGAAGCCATTCTCGTTTACTTGTAATGCACCGAAACAGTCTCAGTTTTAATTTGATGTTCAGACATCATAGCAATCGGTTGCTGACATCTGTTTTTTTTTTTGCTTGTATGCTTCCGTGAGGTAGTTCAGCAGTGGGCGCATAGACTTCACCTTTACATTTTTTCGCATGATGCCGCAAACTGTCTATTCGAGTAAACCATTTATGACACTCGTCACATCGAAACTTCACGCGAGAAGGATTCTTCTTGCATTTGCTCCGCTCATGTCTTCGTGCATCATGGAAAATGCGAACGACGTATCACAGTAGCTGCAAGGATACCGTAGTGATGAATACGAGCCTTTCAGACCTGAGCCAGATACTGTCGTTGCTACAGTTGTACCATTTCCAGGCATACTCTTATGAACATCAATGCATCGTTGTTGTATAGAAACCTTTTCTTTCTGCCGCACAGCAGGACCTTTACATGTCTTCATGTGCGTTTTCATATTATCTTTTCTGGAAAACTGCTTTTGACATTTCTCACAACCAAACAGACCGCGTGGCTACAAAACTATATGTCTATGAAGCTACAAGGATACAAGTCTTCTCGGCTCCAAAATGCTCCAACAGCTCCAAATGCTCTAAAAAGGCTCCAAATTCTCCAAAAGGCTCCAATTGCTCCAACAGCCTTTTGTTTCAACAGCGCCAATGATATTTGGCTAGAATGCTACGAGTCTAAGAGTCTATGAGGCCACAAGGCTACGAGTCTAAAAGGATCTAGCTGGTTACGAGTTATACATGGCTGCGAGACTGCATGGCTAAAAGACCGCGTGGCTACGAAACTACATGTCTATGAAGCTACAAGGATACAAGTTTACCCGGCTCAAAATGACTGCAAGGAAACATGGCTACAAGACCATTTGGATACAAACCTTCATTTATCAAAGAAAATGTGTGGTGGTTTCCTCTGTGTGCTCCCCATTATCCATGTCAATATTATGATGTTTTTTTTCCGTGTGCTCCTGATTATTCTTGTCAGTATTTTAATGGTTTTTTCCGTGTGCTTGCGATAATTCCTCTGGTTTCTCCAAGTGCTTCTGGTTATTTCTGAGAATCCGATCTCTCCATGAAGGAGTTTTTACTCTTTATGAGACATGTCATTTTATTCAAGGTTACATTTAATTAGTGAATTTCTGCTACTAAATCACCACTTGCAATATTTTTATCGGGTGGAATTAAAAAAAAATCATTATTCAGTCAAATAATAATAATCCCTGAGAAATCTGAGAAACACTAACTGGAAGAACAAACTTCCTTCTCCTTGGAGACTAGTGAAGCCATCCTTCTATTGCGATCGTTAGTGAGCACCCCGCATCCCGCATAAAAGAAATAAATAATATTTACCTGTAAGCAACATGTGGTGTCATCTGTTGACAATAATCGACACTACTTTAAACAGGTTATTTTGCATGAGATAAATTAACCCTCACCACTGAATGGTGCTATTGTAGCCAATTAGAGTCATGTAGTTTCGTAGCCACGCGGCCTTTTAGGCATGCAGTCTCGTAACCATGTGATCTGGATGCTTCGTAGTCCTATAGCCTCGTGATCACATAACCTTGAAGACTTGCAATCGCATAGTCTCGTAAGCTCATGGCTCGTAGTCTCGTAGTCATGATGCATTGTAGCCTCGTAGACTTGAAGCTACGTAAGCAAGTAGCCTTGTAATCTTATAACATAATGCTGTTGGAGCTGTTGGAGCAAAAGAGAAAATTCCATCGAAGACAGATGAGACAATTGGAGTCTTGTAGACGTGTAGCTTCGTAGACTTGTAGTCCTGTATCCTCACAGTCACGTAAACTTGTGTTCTAGAAGCTTCGTAGCTCTGTAGCCTCGCAGTCTCGTAAACTTGAAGATTCGTAGTCACGTAGTCACATAAACTCATGGCTCTTGTCGCGTAGTCATAATGACTTGGGACCTCGTAGAATTGTATCAACGTAGCCAAGTAGCCTCGTAGACTTGTAGCTACGTAAACAAGTAATCATGTAATCTTATAACATAATTCTACTGGAGTAGTTGGAGCTTTATACACTCGAAGGTAGTTGGCGGAGACTTGTAGACTCGTAGCTTTATCTGAGCCCGAACGCAACTAATGTGTCGCAAGAAAAGTATTTTACACGTACTTAAGTGGGTACAATTTCCTCATAAGCACTGACCATGCTGCAGTTAAAGATCACAGAAAGACACCTCGCTAGATGGATTGAGCAGATACAGCAATACTATTGCCGAATTGAACACAAGAAGGCCCGAACTTACAGCAATATTGACGCCCTCACTAGCAGACCATGAAATGTAAATTGCAACCATAGCAATAGGGCAGAAAAGAACGATGTAATCAAGGGCATTCAACGTATGACTATCTTAATAGCAAGGATAAATGGGACCACGCAAGCCTAAACGTAGCAAAGAGACAATACTCTGACCTAGGGCGCAATATAACCTGGTTTGAGAGGGATACAGGTCGTCCATCATGGCATGAGATATCTAGTGACCAAAGGGCTATGAATGCATCCTTAAGGATGGTTGATGGGTTATTGAATAGAACATGGAATAGTCCAAACGGGTAAGTGGTTACCATGCTAATATTACTGCCGAAGAGTCTAGTGCCAGAAGTGCTTAAGTAATGAAAGTTTGGACCTCGGGTAGCCACATTGTATTAAATAAAAACTCTAGCCAAGATTCGTCAACGCTACAACTGGTAAACGTGCTGTCAGGACATAGTCTTGGTGATATCCAATGTGAATGTGTTCAGCCATAAATGAGCCACAATATCATCGTCGTGGAAAAATGAGTTCGTACAATGTTAAAGCCCTATTCTTGATGGCACCTCTTGAAGACAAAATATGGTTACTGGTACATCCTAGAGGCAATAGATTATTTCAGTAAGTGACCAGAGGCCACCACCCAAGCAGATGCCTTAGTCAAAAACTTATTCTGCAGATTCGGGGTTCCAATGGCGCTGCATTAAGACTGGGGACGCAATTTTGAATCAACGGTTCTTCAAGAAGTGTGTAGGTTATTGGGGATAAAGATAACCAGGACTACTGCCTTACATACTCACTCTGATGGCATGGTATGAAGATTAAACAGGACCCACGAGGAACACGTTGTCAAGGTTGTGACTGATCACCATCATGGTTGGGATCAACACAACCAATTATTCCTGATAGCATATAGGGCTGCTATTTACGACTCATCTGGTCAAACTTCTGCGAGTATTGTGTTTGGAACGGAGTTGAGGATACACTGTGACATTACATTCGGCCATCCTCGCCAAGAACCAACCAGCACAGCGACTATGCATATAATCTTGAGGCGCGTGTGACACTCATATACATCGAGGGACTAAATACAATCGATTATTGACGAACCCGATGAAGACAAAGTACGACCTGAGGGTATCTCGACCGTATTTCAGGAAATCAATTTGGTGTGGCCATACAAACTGCAACGAAAGAAAGGCATATGCCCCAAGCTTCAAGCTGTGTGGGAAGTGCAATTAGAACTGTTGAAATTATTAAATTATGTGATATATAACATCCAGAGAGAAAGAGAGAGGAAAGAGAAGACGAATAAAAGTAGTACATTAAGACCATTTGAGGGAGCATTCTGGAAAAAAATTGTTACCTGTTTGGTACGAACAGATTTTAATAGGGGGCCGTGTTAGAAAGCTAGTGACAAGAGGCTAGCCAGCAGCTCGCGCACTAATCTTTGTGAATGGTGCGATGCAGGTAACGTTTGAGCCTATATAAGCGATGCACAGTAATCCGATTAGCAGGGGCACATCTTTCTTTCCCAGCGGTTTTTCACTTAGCCCCGAGCTTCTGTGCGTTCCTCTCGATGGTTCGACACGTTCTCAGAGCCCCACTGCGTGAAGTGGCTTAACTAGGACGCCATTGTTCTTGGAGCTTCGAGAGTCAAGTTGGGTGTTCTGATGACACTACACTTCGGAGGGCTACGAGACCTTCCCAGTGCAGGACCTGCGAGTGTTGTGAAGTGTAGAGGGTGAGTGACCCTTTGGTGAGTTATAGCGGACGACAAGCGACGGGCTCAATGTGCGAAGATGAGTGCATCGGGGTTTGAAGCATCCGGGATGGTGTTGTGTATGCGGGGATGAGTGTGAGGTAGTGTGTTAGGACAGAGGTGTGCGGTAAGAGACTAATAGTAGAGGGAGCCACTGTAGAGCCGAGTTCCTGCGGGGATAATACGTTGTGGGCTTAGAAAATGAGTGGTTATTTTTGTACAGTCCTTTAAATTGTAAATTATTTAAAAATTGAAGTATTAGCTCATTAATAAAACAATTTAATTAATTGGGCTATCCTTTACGGATATATTTTTCCCATTCGTTAGAATAAATTTTATGTTTTTCTTTGCAAATTTTTAACTGTACGTTTGATGAAAAAGGCCGTTTTTTAGGCACCAGTAATTTTTGGAAAGTCGTGTGCTGTGACTGCTTCAATGTTTGAAGTAGGTTCTATAATTATTTTTGTACAGTAATAAATAATAAATTATCCTTTAGTTTTAAATAGATTGTACGAATTTTTTACTGTTTTGAATGGAGTACAAAGATCTGTCAAATTTATTGATTTGTTTTTATTTTATTTATTTTAAAACATTTGAAATAATTCGTTATTTTAATACGCATCTTCTTTTCTCCAGAAAAATATAGTTCAAGATTTTTTCTTTGCTTTTTTTTTCTAACCAAGTTTGAACATAGCATAAAATAGAAGATTTTAAGTGCTGAAATTACGAAAGGAGGCTTTTTAAAACGCTGCAGTATTTGCCACTGAAGGTGTAACAGAATCTCTTTCCTTTTGGGAAATGACCTACTTAGTTTTGACGACAACGCCCTGAAACAACATTCAGCGATAATCGCCATTTTCTCAGCCTAAACGTAAACATTCAGATAAATGAATTTTAATCATCCCTTTTCTGAGTTAGAACAATTGCTCTGAATAGTTATGCGCGTCTTCAAGCGTATGCTATTAAAATTAATGCTTCAATTTGTTTCTTTTGTTTTGTGAAAGCAAATAACGCTGAACCACCAATACAAAATATTATGGTTCTTTTTTTTCTTTATTAAAAGCTGTGGTACTAAATTTGCATTAACGGAGAATACGTTTTTGTGTATTGTGTATATGCTACATATAAAAAATTATATATGTATGTAGTTTGTATATGTATGTAAATATAATGTATTCTAATGTTTGTAAGCGTCAGTGTGTGCGTGAATGTTTACTCTGTGGATAGCAACGCATAAGTCTACTAAAATCATGGCAGTATTAGTCCATAGAGTTGGTGTATGCTCTAGAATTAAAGGTTATTAATTGGTAAGCAAAACAAACAGCATTTGCATAAAGCCTAATGATAGAAGTTTGTTTAATGGATTGGAAAGAACTCGCTTGGAAGAATTGTAAAAATCACATTATGAGGTGATTGTGTTTAACAAAGATGTTAACAAAGTCACAGCAAGAAATTAGCACTAAACACTATTATAGCCAAAAAATTGGTTTACATTTAGACTTAAAGCATCAACATAAGAAAGGTTGCACTGTTAGATATTACAGTAATCTACGTAATTGTCTACAAAGAATAAACCTGAAATAAACGAAGTTTTCTTCGTTAGTTTAATAAATCATTATTCGTATAAACAACGCGTATTTCGACTTCTGAGTTCTGTTTTTCATTGTAAGCATAGTAAACACGCGCGTAGATGTATAATTCTGTTTTCTTTGCATTAGTCTTAAAAAGTTTTTGAAGGTTTTGTTTTTGTACCAAGATTATTCTTGAAATTTCATTTTATAAGTAAGTAAACTTAGTACCCGTAAATATACGAAGATAAAAATAAATTTACGAAGATCCATGGATAATTTATAACCAGCATTCTTAGAAAATTCAAGGCAAAAAATTTTATTAGTCTGCACACATAACTCCCTAACTTCTCACATTTATGACTAAATCCACTGTGTGTAAGAATATACTTGGCTTTTAAATATCATGAAATATAAAACAAAGTATGTTTTTTTCGTAGTTTCAAATCTACAGTTGGCAAAAGTTCAGCTTGAATATATTATGAAATTACTTCTCTGCAGACTTAAAGCTTTTAACAACCTAAAAGTTACAAATGATTTGCACATATTTTTGTTCTGCAAAAATTTTCTTCTTTACTTTGGATTTATGCAATGTTATCTAGGTCTTGTCAAACACGTTAGCTTTATACTTCTAAATATAGAGGTTTTTGAACCTGGTCATTGCTGTCATATCTACGACTCTGGCAAATATACAGGAAATGGGAAAGACTGAATCACATTTTAAACTGCATAGGGTGGTGAAGCCCTTGCGTAGTATATCTTCTAAAGCTTTGAACTGACACGTAGTCTTCTCATAGTGCTTAGAACAATTATGAAATTTGAGTGGTGACTGTACCGGTGCGTGTATGCGTAAAGATTTCTCTGAAAACACGCCTTCAAGCCATTTTATCTCTTCTAAAATTACTGTCTATAAAATTAATTTGGAAACGAATTTTCTTATCGGTCCTCAGCTAGTTCTCAAATGCTTTTATTGTAAAAACCCACTCTGTTATAATTAGTAGTTTGTAAATCGCGTCGATTTTCCTAAATCTCTGCATACCGTTGTGTGTGCCCAAGTAATCGGGGATATTAAACTCGGCCTTCTTGTTTTGAATGTCTCACTCAGCATGATTGTCTTAAAAAATGTTTTGTTTGAACACAGGGAAACTTATATTCATGTAAATGATATAAATGAAACTGCAGGTACCTACCTGTGTTAGGAATAGCACGAACACATATGCTAGGTAGTATGAATAGTTTTATGACTTCAAGTAAACGTGGAAAACCGCTTAAAAACGAGCTCACCTTCTTCGATTAGTTGAATGCAATCACAACTAAGATAATGAATTGTAGCCTATATGGTGTCTAAAGTTTTAATAAGGATGGCTGAGCAAAATTTGATATAAATTATAAAACATGTTAGAAATATGGTCATAACAATTTTAAAAAATAAAGCATTTTTTATTCTCTTTATGGACTTTAGCTCTAAATTTTAACTTTAACCATTTCATTTTGTTTCAAAAGTCTATGACTAGAGGTTTGAAACTAAATAAAAGGTTTTTTTAGGCGAGATATTATAAATAGATATGTACTAAATATACTTTGGATAAATAGATAAACCAATTATAAACTATTTTGTTTTCTAGAACGTGCTGGCAAAGGGTAAAATTGTTTGTAGATTATTAACGAATGTTTTTCATTTACACATCACCACCACTGAATTAACAACTGACAATAATACGAAATTTTGGTTGGTAAAATGTCACTCAAAATGAAATTTGTTAATTTTTTAGAGAATTTTTACAATACAATTTACTTGAAAAATCATCCCCTAACCATAGCTGAAATACGTTCAATGATAATCATTGTACGTTGTACATAATATTGTTACAAATGTGAGTAAGGCCGGGACACGTGCAGGTGGAGAGCTGGCTGGCGACTGCCACAACATGAGATGCACCGCGAGCGCCTGGAAGATAACAAGGATTGTCGCTTTCCCCACTCTTTCTCTCACTCAAAGCGCGACGCCCTACCTTTGACACCGGACAGCTGAGAGTTAGGCGAGCCACTGACACGTGCTTCGAGAGATTTCTAACGTCGTGTCGGCACGGAATGACGCGACTGGCCTCGGCCGCTCTCTTGAGTTCTGGAATTGCGCCGGGGCCTATATATTCTCGAGGACGCCAGCCGGAGGAGTCAGTGAGCAATGTGAGTTCAGGCGGGAGTCTTCCCGCGGCGGAGCTTCCGGGGCGATAGTGCCGCTGGTGCGGCAGAGTGGCGAAGTCCTTGGACGAAGGTTCCAGGGCAGGGAGTGAGTGAGTGAGTGAAGGCGGAAGTTTTCCCGCGGCGGAGTTTTGAGCGAAGTTGCGAGCGAGGCGTCGAGTGGAACCTCGGCGAAGGCAAGTGCGTCGGCGGCGGCGGAGTGCGGCGATGGAGTCCCGCGGCGGAGACCCACGAGGGGTGCTGCGGCGATAGTTGCGCCAGAGGTGCGGCCCAGCGAGGTGTGTGGAACGAATGACTGGGGAATAGACATTTATTTAAGTGTAATTAATTATTTGGCAATTATATGAGATTATTTGTAAGTGCCATAAGTAGTGGCAATAAATAAAACTGTGTAGTGTAATAAAATCTTTAATTGGGCTATCATTTACGAACCCGCGGTAAATCGTAACAATATGATTACAAGAGTGTTTAATTTGGGTTTAGAACCTCGTGCACACAACTGACATGAATCCAGCGTGCATTCTGGCTTCTTTCATAGCTTTTCTGCACTAATGAATGTGATGTCTACCCCAGGGCTGGTGCATAGATTTTGTGACGTATTTGTCTGAATTTGGACGTACTGGTCGTAGAGCCACTAAAGTGTCAGATTTGTGCGTGAAGAAGATAACCAAAACTTATAATCAGTTTTTTGCTAAAATTGTCATTTTGACCAGATTTCATAATGAATTAGGAAGTTTTAGTGCCAGAGTTGTCCGAGATCGCATGCATACTCTTAATTTATGCTAATTAACACCTGGAAGGTGTAGCAACAAACACACGGCAGTTCCCACCTTCTATGTTTAGCCCGGCCCGAACAATGAGTGCGTGCAAGCTTACGGCACAAGTCTTCTTCTTGCCCCGTCTCGACCTGTTTCCCTTCTCTTTCCCAACATTCCCGGGACTCTCTGACCGGCCTACGTGTCCGCTGCTTGAAGGAAGCAGTCTTTGTAGACGCACGTCGAACGATCTTGCGAAGCGCGCCTTCTTAGACTTTTATCATGAAAGTCAAATATATTGAACAATGTGAAACCAAGTTGATATTCCCTGGAAGCAACTTGTCACAAACTTGAAAGAAAATGTGAATTTTCATATAGGAGGTTATTTTGTTACTTTCTTCAACACAAGTTCATAAAACATAGCAATCTTTAACTGCACATTTATGAATTTAACTCAGTGAGAGAGCAAGTATGCAAGTGTGTAGGTAAATATGCGAGTGTTTTAAATATTGCAAATGTGCCATCGAGTGCCCCACTCCTGATCGCTACAATTCGTTACGTTCTGATTACGTCACCGCCTCAACTTAAGCCAACCGGCTGTAAAGAAGTTTTTATTCAAAAAATAATTTCAGGCCATGTGTTTTTAACTTGTTACGCATTAGTATTAGTACATACGTTAAACAGTGGTTGCCTTCCCTAACTGTCATTTGAGAATTCAATAAGATAGATCTTGGCTGCCTGTATTGGATGGTCGATTTGTATGAACTGGTTTACAATCGTCGGTTACGGAAAATGCGTTTGTCTACTTCCCCTATTCTTTAGGCACTCTATCATAAGTGCTTATCAATAAGTGACGTGTAGTGTGAAATAATCCAGTCCCGCAAATGGATTTTTTGTATGGATGTTGGATAAACAAAAGGGTTCGGATTTCACATGCAGATTAAATAAACACTATTTCCCTTTACGTCTAAATTTACAAATACAATCTACGATGAGCATAAAATATTAGGAATACGTAATTTAGTTTTTGGTCTAGCACTAACGTTGAGTTTTCTAAATGAGTTTTATTTTTGGCTAATGATTACAAAGTAATTACCATTGACATGCTATGAATTTTTTTCTACGCCCGATTACGATATTCCTGGGATATATCTGTGGTATTTCACAAATGATCACAGCATCTTGTAGAGAGATGTGGTTATACGTAAATGCAATGCATTGGCAAGTCATCTCCACCACCCTGTTGTCAGCAAACTCTGGGGCTATGTTCTTACCAGCAAAGTGCAAGGAGATAAATCTGAGGTTCTTACCTGAAATGCGTTATTTTGAGTTTTTCCTTTTCACCAAAGCACAATAGCATTTCCGAAACTTGGAAGTTCAAACGCAGAACTTTGGTATGAATATCTCAAATACTGAATATTTAATCATTTTAATTTGAAATTATTTCACCACTATCGAGGACAAGCAAACTAAACATTAAGTGAATGAAAATGTAGTCTTAATAAAATATAAACAATTTTCAAATCATTGTTGTATTAAAATTAATTTATAAGTATCATTCACCTATGACATTAATATCCGGTGTAATATTTTTAAACTAGCCCAATTCGATTTTTTTTTTCCTGAAAAAAGTTCATTATACTGTCCAAAAAGGCTCCGATTTATAGCTTCTTCTTGTTTCAGATACTGAAGTATCATATTCCATCCTTGTTTAAGATAGCCTTTCTAACCCTTTCTTTACATGTATATATCCTTCGTAGAATCACATGCAGAACTATTTCACTCGTTTCCTAACATCAGGACCTGTTAATCGGTTGGTTAGTATGTCCACTAAATTATTACTATTTTTTTAATAAATTCATAATACTATTTTTTTCCTTCCAAATAGTACATATCCGTTTTCCCGCAACACAAAAATATTTTAAGCGTAGAGTTAAATAATTTATTTTTTGTATCCCAATTACAACTTTATATCGTGGAGTATGCTTTTTGATGACTATTGATGTGACAGTCGAAGAAGTTTGGGAGCGAGGAGTTTACTTCTGCCACACGCTCCAAACGCCTTGGGCTTTTTAGTTACAACGAAGAAAAATATTTGAGCTCTACTTCTTAAGTAATAGCAATAATTAGGGGTAGGCATTTTTCGCGAAAAAAATATGAACGTCTATTATACTACAACAAGGTAAACGCACACCAACGGTTTCTTCCTTGTGATTGGTAGCGGCCTGCCATAGAAGCCATTAGTAGTATATGAATGGGCGTCCGGGCCCTGGCTTCTGGCTGTGGAGCCGGGAGCCGAGCCACATCTCTGACGTCACGTCCAACTCTGGCGTCACGCCGGCCATCTTGGATGAGCGTAACGGGACACAACGTAACGGGACACAACGTAACGGGACACAGCGTAACGTGACAAGAAGATCACGGCGGCCATCTTGGATCCGCCATCTTTAAATCGAGCGCCCCACTCATTATGATGAAATTTTCGTCTCTGTCGCCATATTAATTTTTTTATGTTCCACTGGAGGCCGCCATCTTGGATACCGTCGACTCTGTTTCAGCTGTTTGTTCATAGATAGCGCCAGCATCGCTCTTGGCTTTTTTCGGTTCCGCTGCAGGCCGCCATCTTGGATACCGTCAACTTTGTTTCTGTCGTTTGTTCCTAGAGAGCGCCAGCGTTGCTCTGTCTCATCACGTAAGGTCGATGTTCCATTACCTACCAGAGCTATTATGGTCCTTATCGACATATTAAATTTAATTTTTTATGAAAAATATATTGGAAACGCTGTGATTCGAACCATCGCAGCTCTGATTCCTAGGTTGGAAAACATACGCCTTTAACCGCTCGGCCATCGAGACATTTACCAGACTGAGAATTAAATAAGGTATATAAAAAAATAACATGCATATTTGGACTTGTAATTTTTTTTAAGTTAAAGTAAGAATAGCACCTGCTGTTCGAGACAGAACCACCATCTTGTATTAAGATGAAACTAGTGCAATTATCGTTATGGTCGCCATCTTGAAAATCCGTAATTTTTATGTTAGAAAATAAGGAAAAATTTTAAAAATCATTAAATAAATTGACAATAAATATAATGATAGATTATATCGACTCCCGTCCGTGGTTCGAAACCGGTGAGGGCAAAGAATAATAAATGGCGACAGGCTTCTTCCTCAATGGTGGATGCAGGCAGACTGACTCACACCACTTTTTTTTTTCAAAGAATATATAACATCATCAAGTATGACGTCATGTCCGCCATCTTGTCTTCGATGCTGGAAGCCATTATCATTGTATCGTCAGCTAGAGTGCGCTGATACCATGTTAGTATAACTATGTGGTCACCACAACTTTGACCTTGACCTTGAACTTTGACTTTGACATTGAAATTTGACCTTGACCTTGAACTTTGACTTTGACATTGAAATTTTCCTTGACCTTGAACTTTGTCCTTGAACTTTGACCTTGACCTTAAAATTTGTCCTTGACCTTGAGCTTTGACCTTGACCTTGAGCTTTGACCTTGACCTTGAACTTTGACCTTTGCCCCGAGATTTCCCTTGACCTTGGAATTTGACCTTGACCTTGAATTTTGACTTTGTCCTTGTCGACCATCATGGACCCGACATTTTATGTTCAGTAGATGCTACCAGGAGCTACCACCTGCTGGAGTATGCCATCTTGTGTGTGTACTCGTATTATAGAGTCCATTTTCAACTGGATGGTTTTATTCTAACCCGCTACAGTGCAGTAATCTTTTATCACCGAGGTGCCCCCACCATCTTGAAATTTGGCCGCCATCTTGAAATCATGTAATAATGAAGCTAGAAAAGCGGGAAAAAATCAAAAATTCATCAAAAAATCACTCATTAACTTACATTTTGATTCGATCCGCTCCAGTCCTTGGTTCGATACCCGATCGATGCAATAATGTTTAATTTTATGAAGAAAAAAATTAATTTCAATAAACCATGATCAACATTCGTAAAGAGACTCTAAATCCTCTACGACCACCATCCTATCGGACATCAAGACCACCATATTGGAAATGCGTAGTTTTAATGCTAGAGATTCGGGAGGAAGTTCAAAATTCATTAACTAAATTTGTAATCTATATACTGATTGATTAGATCGACTTAGGTCCTTGGCTCGATCCCTGGTCGATACAAACAACTTTTATATTTTAAAAAAGTACCACTTAAGTGTCAGGTTTGAGAAAATAAAAAACACCGCAAGTTTTTTTAAAAAAAACTTTTATTACATACATACTACACTACTACAAGTAAAAAAAAAATACACAGTCAAATTACTAAAGCCTTTTGGATTATTCGATTCAAACAGTCTTCTTAATGGACGAAGTAAGTCTTTTACATGACTTTAAATGTCTATCCGTTCCGTTCATCACCGCACCCAGAGACGGACATAAGTTCATATCACTTATATATATATAGTCTCATCAGCTGGTACAACACATGAGTCAAAACAATAACCATGTTCATTATACTCACACTTAACTTTCTCGGAGCATTTTTTATAATGATGATGTAAGCTATCGAGACGTGAAATTAGTTTTTCACATTTTATACACTGAAACATTACTCTTTGAGCATTATTCTGGCAGCTGCTTCTTTCATGTCTGCGCGCATTTGTAGGTTTAGTAAAAGATGCGCCACAATATTTGCATTGATGCGCTGTACGCTCTGCATTAATTGAAGTCTGGAATGCAGATGATGAAACTTCAGCTGATGGTGGAACAGCACATATCGAAGTCTCCTCCAGTGTTGTCATCGGCGTTGCCAACGGGATCTGCTCCAACATCGTCGGCGCTGACGTCATGGTTCCCGCAGTCGATGGTACAACCTCCATCGAGTTCGTCGTTAAAGTCGGTAAAGATGCCATCGAAGTCTCAAGAACAGGCAATTACACGACTTATGCACCAGAAGAAACAAACTAGGTGATCCTTACACCGACGACGTCAGTAACAAACTGAGCGTCCTGCTGTCTAGGACTCGCTTATATACATGCACCGTATGGAATAATACGCTAGTCAAATCAAGAACCATTTACAATAATACTAGAGTCAAAACAACATTAAAAATAGAAGGACCATCAACGAAAAGGCAGCACATTTGGAAGCACCGACAACGAGAAGGCAGCACATTTGGAAGCACCGACAACGAAAAGGCAGCACATTTGGAAGCACCGACAACGAAAAGGCAGCACATTTGGAAGCACCAACAACGAAAAGGCAGCACATTCGGAAGCACCGACAACGAAATGCAGCACCATCATCAAAAAGGCCGCACATTTGTCATTGGCTCCAATATTCATTGGCTCCATTATTCATTGGTTCCATCAGTCTATTGATTACATCAGTCTAGTGACTCCATCAGTCATTGGCTCCTACAGTCATTAGCTCCAACTGTCTTTTGTCTCACCAACTCCAAATATATTTGGCTAGAATTCTACGAGTCTAAGAGACTATGAGGCAACAAGGCTACGAGTCTTAAAGGATCTAGCTGGTTACGAGTTATACATAGCTACGAGACTGCATGGCTAAAAGACCGCGTGGCTACGAAACTACATGTCTTTGAAGCTACAAGAATACAAGTCTACTCGGCTCCAACTACTCCAGCAGCATTATGTTATTATATTGCATGACTACTTGTTTACGTAGCTACAAGTCTACGAGGCTACTTGGCTACATAGCTACAATTATACGAGGTCCCAAGACATCATGACTACGCGACAACGAGCCATGAGGTTACGAGACTACACGACTACGAATCTTCAAGTTTACGAGGCTGTGAGGCTACAGAGCTACTAAGCTTCTAGAACATAAGTTTACGAGACTGCGAGGATACAGGACTACAAGTCTACACGAGTACTTGACTACGAAGCTACAAGTCTACAAGGCTCCAATTGCGGCATCTGTCTTCGTCTGAATTTTCTCTTTGGCTCCAACTGCTACAGCAGCATTATGTTATAATAGTACAAGGCTACTTGGATACGAAGCTACAAGTCTACATGGCACCAATTTCGGTATCTGTCTTCGACTGAATTTTCTCTTTGGCTCCAACTGCTACAGCAGCATTATGTTATAATATTACAAGGCTACTTGGTTACGAAGCTACACATCTACAAGGCTCCAATTATCGCATCTGTCTTCGTCGGCATTTTCTCTTTTGCTCCCACTGCTCCAACAGCATTATGTTATATGATTCCATGGATACTTTGTTACGTAGCTACAGGTCTATGAGGTTCCAATGCATCATGTTTACGAAGCTTCCAGAACACAAGGTTACGAGACGGCGAGGCTACAGGACTACGAAGCTTCCAGGACACGAGGCTACATGGCTACAAGACTACATGACTCTAACTGATTACAATAGCACCATTCAGTGGTGAGAGTTAGGTTATCTAATGCAAAGCAAATTGATGCAAGTAGTTGTGGCTGTCATCAACAGATGTAGCTACGTGTTGCTTGCAGGTAAATATTAATTAGTTATTTTATGTGGGATGCGGGATGCTCACTAACGATCGCAAAAGGAGGGTTTCGCTAGACATCAAGGAGAAGGAAGTTCGTCTTACATGTTAATGCTTCGCTGATATCTCATGGCATATTATTTGACTGAGTAATGGTTGTTTATTTCTTTAATTCCACCTGGTTAAATTATTGCTAGTGTCAATTTATTAGCAGAAATTCACTAATTAAATGTAACTCTGTATAAAATGACATGACTCATTAAGTAAATATCTTTCATGCAGAGATCGATTTCTCACAAATAATCAGCAACACTCGGAGAAAATCATTAGATGTCTAGCCAGGAATAACCAGAAGCACTTGGAGAAAACCATCAAATTACTAACAAGAATAATCATGAGCACACGGAGAAAACGTAATGACAAGAATAATCGGGAGCACACAGAGAAAACCATACACATATTGAAAAGAATATTCATGAGCAAACATAATAACAAGAATAATCGGGAGCACACGGAGAAAACCACCACACGTTTTCTTTGATATCATAAAATTACAGGAAAAAAATATTTTATAAATAGCAAATAAATAATAAAAAATTTAAAATGTAAAAAAAAATACAAAAATACATAAAATTCTGGATTGTACTAGAACTCTATCTTTGCTCAACAATGAGAAGTTCACAAGCTAGCAGAATCTCACCACTGAATGGTGCTATTGTAATCAGTTAGAGTCATGTAGTCTTGTAGCCATGCAGCCTCGTGTCCTGGAAGCTTCGTAGTCCTGTAGCCTCGCAGTCTCGTAACCTTGTGTTCTGGAAGCTTCGTAAACATGATGCATTGGAACCTCGTAGACCTGTAGCTACGTAACAAAGTATCCATGGAATCATCCTTACTAATATTATAAATGCGAAAGTAACTCTGTCTGCCTGTTTGTTACCTTTTCCCGGCTGAACGGCTGAACGGATCGTAATGAAATTTGGCAAGGAGATAGATTATATCCTTGGGATGGACATAGGCTATCTTTTGTCTAAAAAAATAATCTTTTAACGGGTTAAAAAATATATATCTTAATTTTATGTAATGTGTGTCATAGATATACAAACTGTTAGTGTCATTCCTCTATGCCTGCAGTGCAATAGCTTTCAAGCCATTACGTTACGTTTTGCTATTGTAAGGAACTAAGTAGAGTAAGAAAAAAATAAAGATCTTGTCAGTTTGTAGTGTCGCCATATTTGTTTCAATTTTCAATACCGTTTTTGTATATTACAATTTAAATTTCAGAAAAAAATCATGCTTCATAGACACATAAATAGTGAGTGTGTGTCATTTCTCTATGTCCACGAGGTCTCGCCGCGTCAGTTTTCTCCTTGGGGCGAACCCGTCTGCTTGGTTAAATAAACAGCTTTTATCGTTGAATGATTCATGATTTATTTCATGAAATTCTGCTCTCATAAAAAAGTTAGTTTTATAGACATTCAATAGGTGTCTCTCTCTCTGAAGATCAATCTATGAATAGTTACAAATTTATTTCCTTTATTTTGTTAGTTTGATTTGATACAATATGATTTCACTAAAAATCAATTTCTAAACCCTCCTATTTTCATTTCCACATTACGAAGTTTCACTTCTTCCACGCGGAGGGACTCCACGCAATATTTTTGCATGCAATTAAAAACTATTTTTTAATGATGCCAAAGAAGTATAACTTCTCATGCGCGTACCTAAGTACACGTACCCATTTTTTTTTAATTCCTTCTATATATATTTTTTCTCCCTACCTAGGGCACTCATAATTCTTTTAAATTTCACATACATAAATAAAATGCGCGCAGACATGAAAGAAGCAGCTGCCAGAATAATGCTCAATGAGTAATGTTTCAGTGTATAAAATGTAATAAACTAATTTCACGTCTCGATAGCTTACATCATCATTATAAAAAATGCTCCGAGAAAGTTAAGTGTGAGTATAATGAACATGGTTATTGTTTTGACTCATGTGTTGTACCAGCTGATGAGACTATATATATATATATATATATATATATATATATATAAGTGATATGAACTTCCGTCCGTCTCTGGGTTTGGTGATGAACGGAACGGATAGACATTTAAAGTCATGTAAAAGACTTACTTCGTCCATTAAGAAGACTGTTTGAATCGAATAATCCAAAAGGCTTTAGTAATTTGACTGTGTATTTTATTTTAACTTTAGTAGTGTAGTATGTATGTAATAAAGGTTTTTTTAAAAGTACTTGCGGTGTTTTTTATTTTCTCAAACCTGACACTTAAGTGGTACTTTTTTAAAATATAAAAGTTGTTTTGTATCGACCAGGGATCGAGCCAAGGACCTAAGTCGATCTAATCAATCAGTATATAGATTACAAATTTAGTTAATGAATTTTGAACTTTTTCCCGAATCTCTAGCATTAAAATTACGCATTTCCAATATGGTGGTCTTGATGTCCGATAGTATGGTGGTCGTAGATGATTTAGAGTCTCTTTACGAATGGTGAACATGGTTTATTGAAATTATTATTTTTTTCATAAAATTAAACATTATTGCATCGATCGGGTATCGAACCAAGGACTGGAGTGGATCGAATCAATATGTAAGTTAATGAGTGATTTTTTTGATGAATTTTGGATTTTTTCCCACTTTTCTAGCTACAGTTTTACATGATTTCAAGATGGCGGCCGAATTTCAAGATGGTGGGGGCACCTCGGTAATAAATAATTACTGCACTGTAGCGGGTTAGAATAAAATTATCCAGTTGGAAATGGACTCTATAATACGAGTACACATACAAGATGGCGTACCCAGCAGGTGGTAGCTCCTGGTAGCATCTACTGAACATAAAATGTCAGGTCCATGATGGTCGACAAGGACAAAGTCAAATTTCAAGGTCAAGGTCAAAGTACAAGGTCAAGGTCAAATTTCAAGGTCAAGGTCAAATTTCAAGGTCAAGGTTTAAATTCAAGGTCAAGGTCAAAGTTCAAGGTCTAGGTCAAATTTCAAGGTCAAGGTCAAATTTCAAGGTCAACATCAAAATTCAATGTCAACGAACAATTTCAATGTCAATGTCAAATTTCAATGTCAAGGTCAAAGTTTAAGGTCAAGGTCAAAGGTGTGGTGATCAGATAGTTATACTAACATGGTATCAGCACACGTTAGCCGACGATACAATGATGATGGCTTCCAGCATCGAAGACAAGATTGCGGACATGATGTCATACTAGATGATGTTATATATGCTTTGAAAAAAAAAGGTGGTGGGAGTCAGTCTGCCTGCATCCACCATTGAGGAAGGAGTCTGTCGCCATTTTTTTTGCCCTCACCGGTTTCGAACCACGGACGGGAGTCGATATAATCTATCATTATATTTATTGTCAATTTATTTAATGATTTTTAAAAATTTTCCCGATTTTCTAAAATAAAAATTACGGATTTTCAAGATGGCGACCATAAAGATAATTGCAACAGTTTCATCTTAATACAAGATGGTGGTTCTGTCTCGAACAGGTGGTGCTATTATTACTTTAACTTATACCTTATTTAATTCTCAGTCTGGTAAATGTCTCGATGGCCGAGCGGTTAAAGGCGTATGTTTTCCAACCTAGAGATCAGAGCTGCGATGGTTCGAATCACAGCGTTTCCAATATATTTTTCATAAAAAATTAAATTTAATATGTCGATAAGGACCATAATAGCTCTGTTAGGTAATGGAACATCGACCTTACGTGATGAGACAGAGCGATGCTGGCGCTCTCTAGGAACAAACGACAGAAACAAAGTCGACGGTATCCAATATGGCGGCCTGCAGCGGAACCGAAAAAAACATGAGCGCCGCTGGCGCTATCTAGGAACAAATAACAGAAACAAAGTCGACGGTATCCAAGATGGCGGTCTCGAGTGGAACAGAAAAAAGCCAAGAGCGATGCTGGCGCTATCTAGGAACAAACAGCTGAAACAGAGTCGACGGTATCCAAGATGGCGGCCTCCAGTGGAACATAAAAAAATTAATATGGCGACAGACACGAAAATTTCGTCATAATGAGTGGGGCGTTCGATTTAAAGATGGCGGATCCAAGATGGCCGACGTGATCTACTTGTCACGATACTTTGTGTCCCGTTACGTTGTGTCCCGTTACGCTGTGTCCTGTTACGCTCATCCAAGATGGCCGGCGTGACGCCAGAGTTGGACGTGACGTCAGAGATGTGGCTCGGCTCCCGGCTCCACAGCCAGAAGCCAGGGCCCGGACGCCCATTCATATACTACTGCCATTGCCTTATTCGACTGGGTCACTCAGGATTTATTTCCTTCCGCACTGAATTTTTTTTTATTGGTGTTTTAAAACTCGACGTGTTACCTGAATGAAACTTACCCCAATCACGAAACACAGACAATTCTATAGGGTTCTTTTTATTTTATTTTTTTTAACTTTCATCTAGACACAGAATTTTTTTCGCGAAAAATGCATACCCCTAGCAATGGTTTCATTAGGTACATTACTGTTCAAGCTTCAAGGTCACCACCAACGATAGTTCGCGTCCCCTTGACGATGAGGTATGATGAAAGTTATATCTGTATATATTTTTTTTAAGTCTCGGGTCAAAGTCGTGCGCCCTTGCGGAGATAGAGGGTTTGCACGAGCAGGGAAGGGGGGGGGAGACGGGGACCGGTGCTCTCTGCGCATGCGCGCCGGACGCGGGACGGGAGCGCGGCGCGTATATAAAGAGGCGCGTCGGCGCGTCGAGACGCCGTCGCTCTCCTGCCCCTGTCTCTGTCTCTGTCTCTGTCTCGACCGCGCCGAGCCAGGACCGCCGCACGCCGCTCTTCGTCCGCGCGCGACCCCCGCCAGCCGCCGACCAGCGCGACTCGCCTGTTGCCCGACCGACTACCGCCGCCGCAGACAAGGTAGGTCCCCGTCACAGCTTTCTACCTGGGGCGGCGAGGCCTGCTGCAGTGGGGGTCCTCCTAGCATTCAATTTTTAGCTTTTTTAAAGCTTTTTCAGTCTATTATCAACACAATACACAAAATAATGGCTAAAACACTACCATACTAGACTTGATTAGTAGAGACCGGAAAAAATACGCGTATTCATTTCGTGATAGGCTGAAATTCAAACTTGTGTATATTTCTGCTGGTTTTCTGCTATTGGCTCACAGTTTAACTGGAAATCTCTGGGCCAATGAGTGACTATCGACGAAAGAAGCGTCGGATCACTAGCTACCCAGTGGAGACGCCTCACAATTTAGTACCCAATGAACACGCGTGTTTACTTAAGAAATGCAGAGAATAATGGAGGCTATCCTAGAGGTCGTTGAATCCGCGAATTTTTCCGGTCCCTATTGTTTAGTAGAGACCTGCAAAATTCTCGTGTTCAATGACCTCCAGGATAGACTCTACTACACTCTACCCACTCGGGCAAATGCCACCTGTTCATTGGCTGCTGACTTGTGAGTCGTCTCGACTGAGTGTCTGTGATTCGACACTTCTATGAGTGAGGGTCTCTAATTGGCCCTCATTACTCCAGATTAACAGTGAACCAGTGGTAGAAGCAGCGCTAAGGTATAATTATTTGAATTTTAGCATATCACGAAATGAATCCGCGAATTTTGCAGGTCTCTATTGATTAGTAATTAATACAGACCTGAAAAATTCGCGCATTCATTTCACGATAGGCTAGAATCCAAAAAAGGTTGTAAGTTTCCTGCTTCGGTGATAGGGCCACAGTATATCTGAAGGAATTTGGGCCAATGAAAAAAAATGTAAACAAAAGAAGTAGCAAATAACGAGCATCCCAGTTAACAGGTGCTGCGGGTCAGTAACCAATGAGCAGATGCAATTCGCCCGAGCGCATAGAGGATCATGGAGTCCATCCTACAGGTCACTGAAATCGCGAATTTTTCCGGTCTCTAGTAATTATTCAATAAAAGCAACGCCCTGTCAATTTATTATCGATATTTTTACGTCAAAATGTGGGGGCTAAATACCGGGTTGGACGATTCTTTGGGGGAAACTGCCACCCCTTGCTACCCCCGAATCACACCTTTGTCCTCTTATCACCCGTGCTTTCGTGCGCCTGCTCAGTGACTACAGCCCGTGCCACGTAACTTGCCTCAAGTTTGACAGTTCTCGAAAGTAGACACATCGGTGCCCGTGTGTTTTTTATTTTTTTTTTATTTTCCTGTCACGTGCGGAGCATCGCATTATGTTCGAACACGAACAATGTCAACCACGTGAACTTGTTTGCAAACACACTGTTTACAGAACAACCGTGGCAGAAGAAGTCGTAGACCATTGGTGCCACTATTGAGAACGGTCCAATTAAGTGGCACAATATTAAAGAAATTTAAGCACCTATTTTCATCAAATACTTCCCACGTGTTTGGCTGTTAAAAGTACTACTGTATTATTATATCTCACAAATACTGAGAATAAATGGATTACAGAACATAAATTCATACGATTTAAATAAACGCTACTTGCTATTTGTTGATACAAACCTTACTTAACTCAGCTAAATAATATTTACCATAATTTAATGTCTAAATTATTAAACGTTTTAAATTTTTTTGACATCAATAATTTAATTTCGGAATAATTCATGAATTTACCAGCCGTGAGACTTTCAAACTTTCGAAACCAAAGTTTTTAAATCTTATTGTTGCAATTATTTTACTTAACAATATTACTACAAATGAAAATAACAGTAAAGTTACTTTTTTTCATACACATAAATATATTTTTATATATTATTTATATACACCTTCAAAAAGTTAAAATTTTAATCTCGCCAAGTACTGGAAATAATAATAAACAACGCTTCAATAATTAAACCTGATTTTAATGTTATTTAAAAAAATTGTAAAGAATAAATAGCATTTTTCTTCTCATAACCTGTACGAAAATATTTCAAAACCTTTTTTTAATGAAGTCATTTGTCCACCCAATCAGTAATCGTTGGTTGTAACAAAATTATTTCTGACCACATTATAAGATAATATTTATAAGGTATAAAGACAATTTGAATATATTTTAAAGCTTCCGTATATAGAAAGTTATGAGTTTTCTGTCCTTCAACCCCTGTTTTCTCCCCTTGCAGTAATGGCTTATCGTGTAAAAAAAATAATGTGCCACAGTCATTTATTACATAAGAATTTTGAGCAGTTTTCTTGGTGTTCTAACAAACGGATAAATTTCTCCAACTCTGCACGTTCCATAGGGACACAGCCTCGTTAGAATGACTTCGTACCTGTCTGCTAAATATTTGGTTGATATTTTTAAAAAAATTAGGAAATTTAAAAATTTTTTAAAGATTTCTTAGTAAAACCTTGCTACGAATTTTTTTTAATGTCTATCTTCTTTTTTTTTTGTAATAAAGTAGTGTTTTTTTTTCACTCGAATTATAGCCTATATTTATATTTATTACCATAAGATTTCTTAAATAACCGCTTGAGGTCCATTACTACAGGCAGTAGCCTTTGACCTTTCCTGTTACGGCATGAAATAATCCTGTTAAGGTGACGGGGGTCTCTAAGACCACGATGCACTCCGAACGAATAGAGAACAGACTCATGTTCATAAGTAAATTATGCTCGCGGGGGAAGAGGGCAGGAGAGGGGGTAGGAAATGTGGATCGAACTATCGACCCTCGCGACGTGAGTGTATGATGCTTCAGCAATCACGCTCGATGATAGCTCCTTTTCCTCAACAGGTTTTCTTGTACTTTTGCGCTTATCCAAACATCTTTGAATTCCCAACAACATGGAGTCTCACTGCGTGTTGCTACGAATGAATGAACTTATCAATTTTATGGTTCAACCCGAGTTCAGTCCATGTACAGTTCAGTTAATGGACCTAAAGCGGTCTTTCTTAAAGATAAAGTATTTAAAAATGAAGATATAATTCGCGTGAAAATAAGACTACTTTAATAAAAAAATTTAAGTTCTTAAAATAAAATCGTAACAACATTTCGCTAATTAATCTCAAACAGGTTTTATATTGCCAATTTTTTTAAAAGATCAGTACACTCTTTATCTGACAGGTACACGATTATCCTAAGGGGCCCACCTGAGTCATTATGGAACGCTCAAAGCTTGAGAAGTGTATCCATTAGTTAGAAAACTAAGAAAACATCTCCACAATCTCACGTAGGCTTTCGTGCCCAGTGTTTGTCACTCACAACTTCGTGGCTTCTGGGTTGAAGTGCCCAAACATTCGCCAAGTCTTGCTGCCACCAGCATCAAAAGCGAGTTACAAATTTTTACTCACCCTTGAAGATGGCTGCAGAAACTCTTGCCGAAACGTTGGACGTATGATTTTCATGGACGTGGCCTCAACCAAAAAGCCACTTACACTTGATTGATTGGAAGCTAACTGAAAATGATAATCACTATTTGAATGGAGTTACTTTTGAATTTTAGACGTTTATAAATCGCTTTTTTTTTTATATAAAATCATTAATTTCATGCAAATTATTACGTTGAATTTTTTTAACTAAGGTTTAACATCCCTTGGTAATAAACACATGCATAATACGACGAGACCTTTAAAATATTTGTGTGCTCCGAAAAACTTGGTTACCGACTCAGTGCTAAAACATTCCATGTTTGTCGGGATTTTGGAGTCAAACCCACAAACCTCGTTTCAAATCCTCTAACCCAGGACTCCATTGCATCGAGAGCCGACTCGCGCTGAACTGCACTAAAGAGCTCAACTATTTTAAGTCCAAGATCATTATATGCAAGCTAAGGAGATTTCTTTATTTAGGTAATTTTTTTTCTGCTCACTTATAATTTGACTTACCTACATGAATGCTCGAAACTGGAACGTCGTGGCCGTAGGAGTGTTTGAGAGAGCTCAGCAACGAATATTGTCAATAATAATCGATCTTTACTCTAATAAAGATTAGGAACTGTGCTAAAAAGCTCACATCCGCTTCTTTCAGTCTCTCTCTCTCTCTCTTCCCCTCCTCCGCCCATCCACTAACCTCCTCCCCCCTTCTGTTTCCCTTCTTTTCACTCATCAGCCTTCAGCCCCACAACGTTTGTTTTCTCCAGAAGAAAAAAAAAGGCTGGTTACGAAGAAACCCTTCCGAAAACATTATCATTGTGGAATATTCCGCCACATGTGGTTTACCCGCATCTGGCAGGGTCAGCACACATAGTTTTTTTTTTTTTTTTTTTCGCGGCAGAGACTGCTTCTCTCGGCGAAGGAAAAATTTGGGTAATGATGGTTGAGTAATAGAGTAATAATCCCGGGGAATCCTTTCCCCAGCGAATGGTCTGGTCTCTGTCCAATCATTGTTACTACACTTCACAAGGCTTTTCAACAGAGAATGCATCTTAAATATACTAAGTATTCTTCGTAGTTCCAGATAGTTTAAACTGTGTCTGTTCTGTTTAACGACTCTATGTCCTGTAGTAAACAAGATAGCACTAAAAAGGAAATAAAGAGTTTTTTTTTCTGTAGCTAAGGCATTTTTTTAATGGTTTTATTAATACTCCAAGATGATTCTTGCGAGTTAAAGCTCTAAATAAGTAAACTCAATATTAGTAAATTTACGAAGACTCCTGTACAATTTTTGATCAATAATCAAATTTAAATGAAGATTTTTAACTGTGTACTTACAAGTACACTAGAAATCAGCACTGGGAAACTCAATGTTATCAACACAGGCGAGCAATGTCAAACCACCAGTGGCATGGGGTGACAAACCAACATTTTATTATTATTTTTAATTAGTTAACCAATGCATGTTTTACTTCTGTTGGGAAATTTAAAACAATGGATGTTATTTTTTATAATAAATCTGTATAACGATAAAAATGGTTCTATTAAGAGAACATAACATTTATTTTATTACGATCATAAATTTGGTATTATAAATTTTAAAAAAACGATGTCACCACAGCACACATATTCTTCAATCTTTTGGACTGGCATAACAACCACGTCATGTTTATCGCGCACAAATCTTGAAGCTTTCCTGTATTGGATTCTACTGTATTTGGTATTACACTGCTAAAAGGAAGATAAGGTTCTAACGTCTTATCAACATCAAGACCATTAGAAAATAATGAAGGTTTAAAACATTGAGATGAAAGCAGTTGTTTACTTCGCGGCTCAAGGCAACGTCCACCACGTTTACCACTTGCGGAGAAAAAAATATTGGCTTTATCCCATCGAGAATCTTTAGTATGCGTTTTACCTCTGTGTGACACGAAGATATCTGACCAATCAACCAACGTGTTCCCTCACATTCCTGGTTGTCTTCTCAAGTAGCTGAGTCGGTCAGTAGTCATAACTAGGGACACCTGTATTTTGCTAATACATTTCGTGTCAAGGTGTTTCATAAAATACTGTAGCTTTTCTCCTGTGGTTATTGGCTGAGGTTGGTGAGAGGTGTCGTCCCGCTCTTGACGGGGCCAATGAGAATGTGGTCACCGTACTGCTGCACCCTCACAATTTGCCATGACTCTTAGAAAAAGCTACAGTGTTTTGTGAAATACCTTGGCATGAAATTAAATCGCGAAATACATGTGTCCCTAGTCATAACGCATATAACAACGGCAAGTTCTGGTGAATATCGACCCAAAGGTTTTATTGTGTGAATGTCGGATTTCCGATTAATCACGAGAAGAGTAACACGTTGCACGTTAAGATGTTTTGTCAGCCTTAAATTTATAAGTTGTCTATATTTTCTATATTGAGTTACGTAAGTACCTAAAATTATTTTTATGGTTGAAAAAGTCACAAGACAATGAGTTTCAGTTGAAAAAACTTACAATTCAAGTGATACAAGATTTACTTTTATTATATTTCAGATAAATGTTCTAATTGGGATGGCGAATGTTATGTATTTTTTGGACTATTAATACCCCCAAGTTTATGAGAAAGACATATCTTATTGTTTAAAATGAGTGTTTAAAGATGTGTTTTATTCGAACGCCCATAAACACGAAATGTTTGACTATTAAAGTTATAAATTTATGTCTTTGCGGTGGTGTTTGTCATAAGATAAAAGTGTTTATGGTAGTAAGCAAGTAAGCAAGCATTTTTATTACGTTAGACAATCTTAAAAAATATCTAAATAATTCAGACACTCGATTAACTTCGCATTTTAAAAGATTTGAGATCCATCCCTAGATCAGATATTAGAATTTTTTCTTTTTTTCTTTTTTCGTCTTCCGTATTTCAACCACTAAAGAAAGGAATGATCGCAAATTTTTAACATGATGTTAATCCGTAGAGGTAAAAAATGACACAACAACCAGCATTGGTTTCTTTATGTGTTCGTTTCATTATCTTATTATACCTTACCTCTTATAAAAGTATGCATATTTTCCGTTACTTTAAACTAATAAAGCACTTTTCGTTGGAATACGCATTAAACTTAAGCTTTCAACGTCACCTTCTTACTTCATGATTTTAATTTTTACGAAACCTATTGGTATTACCGAATTCAACAAGGTCAATTGATTTGTAATGTGAAAGGGGAAAATGTTTTAAAAAATTTAATTAATTGACGCCAATGGCGCAACTAGGAATTGAACTAGAATATCATAGAAATACATACATACATACATCCACGAATGATCACATATGGTAACAAATATATAAGAAAATACTTCCGAATATTATCATTGCTTAATATTAACACTCAAAACTTACTGCATGTTTCTTTAAGACTAATCTGACTGAATCGTGGATTTACAGTTTTTTTTTTTCACTAAACAAGGTTCTCTAGTGAAGGAAAAATTTTTTAACGTGATTCACTGACACAGTAAAAAAATTGATAAATATTTACCTTATATTTCCTCTATGCTGCAGTGTGTTGATCTCCAATAGAGGTCATGGGCACAGACGTTCAAAATTATTCTTTTACTCACGAACCTCACAGAACCCGCGTCTTAAATATAGATTCAGTACATAAGTTATTATGTGTTGTCAAGGAATGCTGTTTGACATCGTGGAACTTTAACATCTGCAACCCACCTAAACACAAATATATCTTAAATATAGATTCAGTACATAAATTCTTATGTGTTGTCAAGGAATGCTGTTTGACATCGTGGAACTTTAACATCTGCAACCCACGTAAACACAAATATATCAATTGTTTTGAATGTATAAACTAAATTACTGGCACGTAACATATTCTAATATTCAAGAGATAAATAAGCAGGCAAGAAAAAATTATTAAAATTTATATAGTTTTATCAGATATTGAAATCCTATGCTAAAAATTAGTATGATGAAAAAACATTTAAACTCTGTAGGGTAAAAATAAATTTAATTTCCCGTCACTTGATTTTACAAATTAAAAAATGTGTTTTTAGAAAAGGTTCTAAAAAGAGTCGGCTTTAATACAAATTGAAGAACCCAAAACGTTAATTAGAAGCTAAAAATAGACCCTATTATTAAATACCTGGGTTTTATTAATCCTTTTTTATTGAAACGAAATCAGAACTTTTCAATGGGTAATTGTTTTTCACGCTAAGGGTTATTTTTTCATTGGAAAAACTAATCAAATTTATTATTAGTGTTATTCACATTGTCACTTATTGAGACTAATTTTTGGTGCAGACATAGATATAAATATGAATTTATGTGTTAAAGATTGTATTACGTACAATTTAAATTTGTAAAAAGTTGAGTACCTCTTATTAATTTAAATTTAGAAATTGGAAGGAATTTCACATAAATATAAGTTTATTGTTTGCGTATAAATATTTTGTTTCTTTGAGAGATTAAATTCCATCGAAACTTTATCAGTATAAATGGTCCGGTGGGAAGGGGGTGTAATTCGGCGGTAGCAAACAATAGTCATATGATTAAATAGCTTATTGTATATATATATATATATGGTACATATTTTCCTGCTCGCTAACATTGGAAGTAAAGAAGAAAACTCGATGACGCTCCACACCAGAAATTCAGGTGATTTACGACAGCTGTAATCGGTAGAGTGACTTGTTGGCGATAGAGCAAACTGTGTGAGTTTTGTGCACACACACACACACACACACACACACACACAGGTGCTCTTAACAAGTAGGGACAGCAGCAGTTTGCTCAAGATAAGAAAGAATGTTTAGCGACAAAACAAACGATCATCTGCGTTTTTAAAGAAAACATAAATTACGAATGGCGTAGCGGTTCTTAGTGATGTAAACAAGTTTGCCATGATAAAATGAAAGTAGAGAGGTTTTACGTCAAGGTAGTAACTCTTATTCAAAGTAAAAATACAATCCTTCATTAAAACCTACCAAATTTTCAGTGGCCTAGCTCGTAGCTAAAGTTTTTCCTTATTTTTAAAAGCTTCTCAACTGCGAATTCACAAAAACAGAATATAAGTAAGATACACTCCTACAAACATACTCCTATTCCCCGAGTAGTCCCTGTGTGATATCTTAGACACCAAACTTTCTTAAACAAATGAGTTCTAAAGTATCCACACAAAATATAAATGCCATATTTATTACAGTATTTGTGGTTGGAAGAAGTAATTCACCGGGTCACAAACTACTACGAAAGAATTCTCAAAAACCTATTTCATAAAACTCGACCTATGTCATATATATATACAACAATAATGTTAGAATTGACAAACTTATCTTCATGTTCCATAAATATATACAATTTACCATTAAATTTGAAAAATATTGCGATTATTCAAACTCTATAAGATTTTGATGCAATTATATAACTCATCACTGAGGTTCATTTTTAACTTATTGTCAAAAAACTTGTAACGTAATTTATATTTCTTTCATAATTCTCATCAACGCATATAAAAATACACCATCTCGAATTTATAATTTACAAAAAAAATTAAGTTGCATGCACTTATAACAAGAAACAATAATTGAAGGTTATCTGTCACTGAAGTTGATGATAATCTTACAAGTTTGTAAATATGATAACAAACAATGACATATCTGTTTCATAACATAATATGTCACGGTGCAGCCAGCGAGCCAGTCCAACCAATCACGGTTATTATAGAGTGACCCCCTAGGAAGACTGAGGCCTAGTGGTTTAGGGCCCATCCCTAGATAGGAACTTTTATAATTCAGTGTGTCTATTTTCAGTGGTATATTATAAAAGTTAAATTTAGACTATTTACAACAAATAATACATCTAATTGAAGGTAAACTAACCTAGTTTTTCTTACAAATGTTCAATATGTGCGCCTTTAGTTATTCGGCACACATATAACCTAAAGTTCAATTCATCTACACGTTGGTTTAGACGTCCGGAGTAAATTTATGTAATTTTTAAGTTCCCTAAAAAATTGAACTGGATTTTTTGAAATGGCTATTGTTTCGAATTCTCTTACCCCCATTTCTTCAGCTCAAACGTTTTATGAAATAAGTATATGTAAAATTGTAGTACAAATCTGCATAACTGTCATGACAGTTTTTTAATGTTGGTTTGTAACTTTGTAAACCTGTGTGTCCATTTCCTGTCACATATCACCTTTTTATTTTTTAACGTTCATAAAATAGGCCTCTTTGTGATGACCAACCATGTTTTAGGCCTACAGCTTATCATTTGGAGAAACGCATTCACGTTAAAATCAAGTCAGCTATACGGGCCACGAGGTGTAGATGTGTATTTTTGAGGTGTGCATGACAGAGGTTTCACAAGTAGTCATGATCTCAAATACTAATAATTCTTTGTTGTCATGCGTTTTAAGTCGTATCATTCATGTGGCAAGAAAGCCGATTATAATTTTTTTTGTCCAAAATTTGATTTAGAGTCAGCTATCGTTTGTTAAATCAATTGCTCATTAACTCAAATTATTACTTCCAAACTGTATTGCATTAAATTTTAATAAAATTTATTTTTAATTAAGTCAGAAAACGCTTGGTGAAATAAAACATTTATAAACCGCATATTTGCCAATTTTGGAACATAAATTTAATGTATGGTAGGAAACGCCAAAGTGAGCTACTTTTGTTATAGAACACATGTCCGGAAATGAAACCCTGCAAACAGTGTAATTTAAATTGGAATTTGGTGAGCTTCAGGTCTTCTCCACTTGAAGGTCTTTTCAAAGTCAAAAATATGCCTCCTCCCCCAAATCACCCCCATAAAACTTCTACAAAAACTTCTTTTCCCAGACATAATTTCGTTTTGGTTTGTAAAACATGGTAAATATAATCAACTGAGACATATCAGTAGAATCACAGCTATAATATGGATCAATAAAAATTATATTAGAATTTTTTTTTAAATATATGTTATTTTGTTTGTATAATTTTATTCAGGAGTGAAGTGGTGACTTTCTGTAGGTGTAGCGAGTGAGCCACTGAACAAGCCTTGGTGGACCAATCATAGCCCGCGGGATATAAGAGGCAATCTACTGATCCAACCTGATCCAAACTACCTTCTGCAGCGAAGTCCGACTTCGTGCATCGATGTCGAGACCGTACTTGGAAACAGCAGGTGGATTTCGAGTCGCGAGGAGACAGTTTAAAAGATTACTCATTTTCGCGTTTACTTATTTTGACCTTCAGACTTAGTTCATTTCATATAGATATTTGTACATAGCTACCTGAATTTAAAGACTTTCCTATGAAGTATTTGATAGTCGTAAGGACGTCATGCATGAGAAACCAAAATCGAAAAGTGTGATGGAAAAAAATAAAAATATATAAAAAGTTTAAACAGAAGTACTTCATGACCATTCCTGTAGTCTCACTAACTAAAAATAATTATTAAAGTTAATAAGTATTATGCTTCGATGTTCAAAATAAAACAAGCAAATTAGTTGATTAAAATGAAACAAGCTAATTAGTTAATTAATTGAAATTACTTCTATGATAGCTGTACCTTTTTGTATTGTAAATAATACGTACATTTCTTTTCAGTTCACGTCAAAGTATTCTTAGGATTAATCTTCATAAAAAAATATATCGGTTTCAGTTACCGAATGTGGCTGTTTGTTATAAAATTAAATAAACAATTAAAATATTTTCATACTATGAACCGAACACTAATAGCCTTCAAGGAGGGTAAATATGAGCGCTCAAAAAATTGTACATACTATCACTAGGGTATAATACACTTTTAAATTCAGAAAATTATAAGGAAGATTTAAAAAAAATATAGAGTACCTATTATGAAGAGATTTAAGTAATTTTTTAGTCGTGTACAACGTACACTGTTATGAAATAAAATTATGGCAATTATATTTTTCTCTAAACCAATTAATTCTTAGTTTAAAATAAGGCTAATTAAATTTAATGCTAAAGCTAAGCCTACATTCCTTATAAAAAAAAGTATATCACATTATTAAGTGAATTAAAATGTATCAATTATGAACCCTCCAATGAAATGAGTTTAACAACTATTTGTAAACGGATTATTAGGAGTTATATAAAAATTCCTTGCAATGTTAAAGGTTTTTATTGTGTGCAATATTTTATAGATCTAATTGGGGTTTCAACTCCTCGTCAACGACATGGAACTGGGGGTGTTGTAAAGAACAATCCCAGTGGAGGGGGGAAGTGTGTCCTGCAAACAAAGGAAGCTCGAGAACAGGATGACGGAACAGGACTTCTCTCAGGTCTCCTGGAATGCGAGTCCACACAGAAAAATTTTTTGCACTTTTACAAAAGATTCCTTTGTAAACCAGTTGCCATGAAAAGTTTGTAACACCACAAGGAAGACAAATTGTAACTGTTTATAATACATGGCAAAGTTTATTTTTGCATAAATGAAATATGTTTTTCGAGACAGTACTAAGGATTTCGTACGAAATTTGGTGTACAATTTTATATTTTAATTGATGATTCATTCAAGCATAAAGTTTTTTTAACAATGGGAAAGAAATGGTAATTTTCCATATTTTGAATAGGTTTTGTTTTATTATGCTTATTAAAGTGCGCAGTTATTAACAGGAAAGCTATTGAGGGAACGGTTTACTAATAACTAACTATTGGAGGTACTGGCACAACACAAAGCATAAATGTCCGGGTACGAATCCGTACCCAGTATTACGCGAACACTATTTTGTAGTGATACCTACAGTTGTTTTTAAAGGTATGAATGTACAAATATCTCTATACAGTGCAGGGTCTCAACACTGCACCACCTAGTCCCGTAGTTTTGAACCTAATACATTAAAAAAAAAAAAAAAAAAAAAAAAAAAAAAAAAAAAAACACTGAAAATATAAATCAATGGATTTGAAATTTGTGGTTTTAAAAATTTTGATTCTTCCATGTTTATATAATGGTGGTTTATCAAATAAAAATATATGCTTAGAAAATCATCAAGGTAATTTAATCTATATAAAAAAAAGAATCATGAAAATTTCGAAATATGAAATATTTAGTTCCTGTTTATAATATAAAAAACCAAACTCTATTTCGCATCATTTAGAAAGTTATTCCAAAAACTGTGAATATAATTTTTATTTTTAAAAGAGAGTTATTCCATAAATTATTATTATTCCGATTACAGGGAGGTGATTTATATGTTTAAATTATAATTCTATTGGATACAATCATACATTTTTATGATTTTTTACATTATATATTTAGTTTTTAGAATTCACTGATACTGTCACTTCTTTGACATAATTTTTTAAAATTTTAGAACCAAATTAAATTAAACGAATAGTATACATACAATGTAAAAAAATTCATATAAATTTATGATTGTATCCAGTAGAAGTAGATATAATTTATATATATAGGTATATATTCACGTTTATTCAACAAAAGGATATTTTTTGTTCATACATTTGCTTGAGCACATCAATAATGTTGTATATAAATATGTATTTTTCATAGCGTCTCAATGAAACATTTAAACTTCCTTATTTGAACCTCGGCCTTAATTTCAGGTCATGTTCAAACTAAGAGTGAAATAAATTAGGAAAATTCAAAAGGAAAAAAAATTAAACGAAAAAAGTGATTTTTGACGTGATGTTGATGTAATAACATCTAAAGGGAATAAATAATTAGAATACTTTTTATTCGCCGTTCAAAGTTGCCCTTAGACCTGCATCGCTTTTAGACCAAAAATATTATGATGCCGTTCCATATTTTGTGCTTATAGTTTGATACAAATATGTTTACCATTTGGAAATAGGTTATATCATATCCACTTTCGCTGATAACGTGTGCTGCGCGACGTGAAAAATTTCCCCAATTGTACTTCGCCAAATATTCGTGCTTTTAACCGAACCAAACGAAAAAAAAATCACATTATTGTTCATTTTTCAAATATATGATATAATATTGGCTTAGTTGATTTATTCTATCAAAAGTACGCGATTTTTTCTCTGTTAATAATGCCAAGGTCATTTATCCTTAAGCTTAAAGCATGACGTCATCAAAAGAAATATTTGAATTACAAAGGCAGGCATTTGATCATCCCTCTAATCCGTTAAAAGCTTCCGCCGTTGATTTGCGTGTTCTCTTCCATTAACTGCAGAGGATCATTACCTGCTCAACCCAATTTCTTTCATAAACATTAAAGAATACTTTAATTCTGGTTTTAGAAGAAATTGTTAACAAAATATTACATATGTAAAAGTATTTAATATCCTGGTTTCGCGTTCTCTCTTAGTAAATAATTGGACTTGTGATAAATTGTTAACAAACCAGAATGTTTAATAAATACCGCAAGCTGTAACACTTGATAAAATTCAGTATAAAAATGTAATATTTTATTAATGACTATTAGTTATTTATTTTCTAACTTTTATAAAAAAAACTATTAACATATTTTTTTGAACAATGATATTTTGATAAAACTATTTGTACCTTAATAGTAAAGGTATGTTTTTGATAACATTTAAAACGTACAATAAATATTTCAGGGATATTTAAGTAGCGATTGCGACAGTGAATCTAATTTGACATTTTTATTAATGTAGACGTAATAAATTTATTTCATTTGGCAGTGTTTTTCTTTGAAATATATTACATATAGATGCAAGTCTCAGAATTTCTGTCGTTGAAGTAAATCATTTTTTTTTCTGAAAAAGATACACTATACATAAATGCAACAAATCACTTTAATAATTGCCTTTTTCTAAGATACGGTTCTTATTGCTAAAGAAGTAGTTTTCTTAATTAACATGTTTAAATGGTTTCTTTCTTAGGTGTAATTAGATATATAATATAAAATATATACTTATTTTAAATCGTGTTATTATTTATTAAGTATTTAATTGTCTAAAAGACTTTGATGTATATTTATTAACCCTAGCATGAACTGATGACATGAAATTGTGCAGTATTCAAATTAAAATTAATCGTTCGCATATAACCTTAGGCGCAAAACTCTTAGTCCAAACATGTACTTAAAACAAAACAAAAATCAATTCGGTTTGTCAGAATACCGAACAAGCCACATTTCCAGAATATTGGGGAAACAAAATTGTATTCAAAAACATATAAATAATAATTATAGAAGGTATAAAACTATGCACAAACGGTTTAATCATATTTTATTATGAATAAATCTTATATGGGAGACAGAAACACCATTTTATAAAAAAAAACAATTAAGGAAAATACGTAACCTACTTCCAAATCACCTCTACATTCGGAGGTCGTATAACTGAGTTCCTTCTCAGTCGTTGTTATATTAAAGAATAGTTGGTAGATAAACGGTAGATAAATTGATCCTCATGTAGATCTCCGGTAACAGACACTCTAGTTATGATGGCCAGCTAGAAGGACGCACAAGCAGGGATGCTAAGGGCAACACTGGCTCTCGCATCATACGCATCTTCGCCTCTACGTGCAAGGAACGAAATTAATACAGTTTTTTTTTTTGTCAGCAACGGGCCTCTGTTGGACTAATATTTTCTGTATCCCTGTTATTACATTGCGAAATTCTGAACTTATAGACTCCCTGATTTTTTTGCACACGAGCAAGTCTATTCTTCTGACACTTTCATCCGAACATAACATGCAAGCCTGATCAGGCATTCTGGTTAACAAAATCTCTGTCACTCCTTTCTCTCTTTTATAATCTCCGCTGAAATTTTCATTAACTTGTCAGTTCATCAGTTGCTCCCTTGCAAGAGATACCAAAATCCCATGAATATTTTCTTTATTCAAATGTTTAATTAAAAGTAGGTATTCAGAATTTATAAGATAAATTATTATCTGTCATTACCTTTTTTTTTAGTTAACCTTATCGTTACACATGTTATTTTTATACTCATAGGCCACATTTGTACAGTCTTAAACAAATGCACAAACAAGCAAACTGATTTAACACTTTTTTCGGACATGTAAAAAAAGTTTATAAACATAATTTCTATCGCCAATATTCACAATAAATAAACGTTTTTAATTATGTGTACCAGTATTCAATATCAATGATTTTTGTATGTTGCATTTTTTTCTCATCCTGTGAAAATTTCGTTGTGTGGTGCGAGCGCATCGTAAAAATTCACGCTCATCAATTTTTTTTTTTTCATAACGCGCCTAAAGATATTTAACTGCAAACAGCAATAGTTGTTTTTAATCTGTCATCCTCATTACAAGATTCATTCCAAGAACATACAAAAAAAACTGCTGTCATTTCACGGTTTCACACAACCACACCCCCCCCCCCCCCCCCCGGGTCATTTTTTTTTTTTTTTTTGCTGCAAACAAATTTCTCCTGAAAGACCTCCTTCTGGTGCGGTTCGCTCTCCTCGCCTGCCTTCGAGGGCAGCTCTCCCCGTTTGTCACACGGCCCCGGGCACCGGGTCCATTAGCCGCGGCGTAGCGCCTCGTTCGAGGAGTCCCTCGCCGAGTCTGGAGTGCGGCCTACCTCTCAGGGGCGGGTTGCGTTCCGCTCTCTAGCGGCGGCTTCTGCACTTTCGACACGGCGCGAGCGTCACGTGCTCGTTTCCTTCCCAACAAGCCTTCCAAACTGACATGTCATTGTCAGCTGGCCAGGAGATCAATACCGGGGCACGGTGTTACAGCCTGCGGTCTTGTTATTACTATTACTTAAGGCTCGGTCACTCTAGCCATGTTAATTTTATTCTACTTTCTTGTCTCATATCTTTTATGAAAGTACTTTACTCGTCACAAATTTTATCTTCAGATATCTATGGCATTTAAAATGACCATTAAGTTTCATAATTTTAAAAACTTACAGCTTAAGAATAACTTTTGGTAAATATTTGAAAACAAAATTTGTATATATAAAATGCAAGGTATATAGAGAGATAAATTTACAGGAATGGCCCTTAAATAACCATTACATATGGAGAGGAACTATATAAGAGTTTTCCTGAAGTGCTCACAGAAAAATCACTGTAAACCAAATTTTGAAATACTTAACCAAGGTTCGAAGCTAGCACCTCCCAAATTAGAGTTATGTTCTTGATAGCTCGTTTCAGACCAGTTAAAGTTACTGTTTTTATTTCTTTTGACGTATCTCTAGTTGGATAGGAGTTTTTATCCTCGCTTCTTTATCAAACAATTTTGTTAATTTGTCTGAAAGCCGTGCTGACTGCAGAGAGTAATTTTAAATACTATCTGGCGGTAAGAAAAACGAATGAAGTCGCTTTCTACGTCACCACCTTCAGAGTTTTAATTCATTTCACCTGCCACGCCCTAACCCTGACATTGAGCGTCGTCTGCTTTGGTAATTAAACGATCTATTTGACGAGTAATTAAAACTTCTGCTGAATGCCACTGAGTTTGAACAGACATCACAAGTAGTAAACTGAGACTACGCAAACATTTGAAATGGTATTAAAGAACTTAACGTTTGTGTCACACACAAAAAAAAAAGAACACGTATAACTGTAAAGTGTTAAAGACTACCTTAAATTACAGATAAAATGTAGAATGTCTGAATACATTGTGCATTCACATTATAATTAAACTTATGAAATCCACCTTTCAACAAAGAATACCTGCCCACCAATACATATAATTAACTTGATACAGAGTATAATTCACTAATTCAGGTTGGCAAACTACGTTCAGGAAAAATGTCTACCAACTCAGTCTCTTTAAAAAAAAAAAAACTCCATTATTTTTCTGGTAAACAAAAAAAAATCACTGAGCAGAGCTTTGACCATAACTTGTTAAATGAATACTATCAATA
Organism: Bacillus rossius redtenbacheri; assembly: GCF_032445375.1. NCBI lineage: Eukaryota > Metazoa > Arthropoda > Insecta > Phasmatodea > Bacillidae > Bacillus > Bacillus rossius. Next base: position 12,062,532 of record NC_086336.1, on the reverse strand, counting down.
AATTCAAATATTGCTTAATATGATGTTTAATGAAAATAATTTCTAAAATGAATACATAAAAGTTTTATTTAGAATCTTCTCAACATAACCGAATACAGTAAATTCAGACTATGAATACACAGTTCCTAAACCAAACTTCTTCTTTGGGTGTATATTATTACACAAGATATTACAAGAGTTATTTATTGATCTTACTACAAATATTCTACCAATTAAATTAAAGTCAGATATATTTTGAAAAAGGTTTATGGATGAAGTATTTGTGTCCCCACATCCTGTTACTCTTGGAAGCGCAATCTTTTAGACAAAACGCAAATCGATCAAACTGCAACTCTGGAACCCAACTGTATTCGAAAGCCTGACCATATTGCCTGTTCGGCGTCACGAGACCACCTTATCGGTGGCACTGATAAGATAGGTGAAATTAAAATTCCAGATACGCTTTCATTAAAGTAAAGGGGAAAGGGGGTAGACGCTTCAAACGTCCTGGATTACCAACAAAGGATAATGCACGGTTTAAGCTGCTTGCCATCGAAAAGGAAGCGCATTGCTGCCTCTACACCACCAGTACCTGCCCACTGTTGCGCCGAGATATGACGAACCTTTCAGTCTTGCGTTAAAGTAGAGTATTCACATACCCATGCTCGCGTGCGTTTAAATATCCCCCCCCCCCCCCCCAGTTTTTCCTAGAGTAAAATACTAAATATATATCCCTAAATTCTTCGTCAAATTCCTTATAGGTACTTCAGCCAGAAAAATATTTCATTGCGGCAGTCGCAATAATGGTCGTCCAAATGTATGAACATATGTATTTAAGCTTATTATCATTACTTTTTCATTGCCAAGTTAGAGTTTGATTCCTATTTTTAATTGAAACAAAAAAAAATTACTTAGCCTATCTATGACTCTTAAATACAGTGTAATTTTTGTCTGAGAAAATCGATCAATTAAGTGTTTTAAACCTTCGTAGCGACGAAGAAAATTTGTTTAAACGATAATGATCAGGGGAAAGGAGGAAAATTTTCTAATTTCAAACTTAATTTAATTGCATTACCTACAGCGCATGCAAGTTCAACTTTAGTTAATATTTTTTTATATCTGGCTTTTCGGTACTTGAACTAGAAGAAAGGATGCTGGAGGAACCGATGTTTTTAGTACCTAGTATGCCTTCTAAAAAGTATATTTCTTTTACAAAATATTTATTTAATTATATTTAATTTAATTATAAAGTGTAGCATTTTTAAAATAAATGCAAGGTAGGTTTTATTTTTTTAATTTACTGTTAATTTTTAAATGGAATTTATGTACTGTCACCTTGTATATTAAAAACCATACTTCTTTCAAATATTTTAACTACGTGAAAGAAATTTGGTTTTTAATTTTTTTCTGTCATTCATCCCAACTATGCTTATCATTAAATGTAAGAAATATTTTTTTTACATTACACTATATGTATTTGTATGTGTTGTGAGCCATTTGGGCCTTTTTTAAAAAAACCTAAATACAATTTTTCATATAAAAATTAAAAAATAACAAAATATGAATACTATTTTTTTTGTACGGAGAAAGCCAACTGCGTCATAACATATACATGAGATATATTTTATGGTAAATTGAATGTATTAGTTGAATTTAACGAGGCGGAGTTAAGGCTAAACGAACGGAAGCTCTTAGGACGACATCTGAAGTCTAGTTAGTTTACCTTTAGCACACGGCACTAGAATGACTTGCAGTTTTTCCGTCTACGGTTCACCTAAATTGTATTTGAAGCGGTGGCAATGTCGTGTAACATGGCCTCGGTGGAAGAATGGTGTCGATTCCCGTATCGCTTCTGTGTGAACGCAGGCTTTTAGGGCTAGGCCCGAGACTCGTCCTAGGCTTGGGTATCAATTTGTCTTGCCCCAATTGGCCAAGGCATTTATTATGGATTGTCTTTTCAATTTTTACAAACCACCCATGACCCGATAAAAACGCCTTTCAAAATTACGCCTGTTTTCCAATGTTCGCGATCATTCTGTTTGAGTTGAAGACAGAATCATTGTCAGGTTTAGAAACCGACGCAACTGTTTTATCGCAGAAACCCTACTGTGTTTGTCCGTGCTTACTTCGTTGTGTTGTCCAGATTACCAATTTAGTTTCATTACTGGGTTCACCTGTCCAAAGCTGCGTGGTCAAAAGTTGTTTGTTGATTACCTGTAGGTACTGTTTCTTGTTGCAACTGTCAGCCCATTGTGTTTGTCTGTACTGCAATGATTTTTCTGACAGAATTCTCTGTGCTTTATAGGAATTTTCACATTTGACATCAGCTTGCTTTGGCTTCTTCTCAGTTTCTTCTTTAATGACTTGATGTAATCTTTTGGACATACGCCATTGCTAAGCACTTTTTCTGTAGAAGAAAACTAAAAAATACCGAAAAGACAAAAGAACACAAATTAAGCAATAATTGCTGTTTTCAACAGGATATAAAAACCACATAATATTCCATAACAGGAATATGGTCAACAAACAAAAAATGGAATAAGAAAACGAAAAAATCCCCACAAATGATGACAGCACAAAAATATTGAACCCAAAAAAATTCAGCACAAAAGTTGAAACGAGACAAAAAAACCGACAAAAACGAAAAGACTAATCAAACACAATAGTTTTTTTCCAAAACAGAAACAAGTGACGTTTTGGGAACTGATATCTGCTCCCGTCCTCAGGCAGAGACACACATGGTACGAAAACAGAGGTGCGACTTTGCTTAATTTTTTTTTTTTTTGTCTTTTGGGTATTTTTTAGTTTTCTTCTACAGAAAAGAGTGCTTAGCATTGGCGTATGTCCAAAAGATTACATCTAGTCATGCACTCCCATTGCACAAATCTTTCAAAGATAATATTCTTCTTTAATGTTTATTCCTGAGGGTTTTTTTCTATGACAATCAGAGAAAACTATTAATGGCTTAAGTCAAAGAAATAATTTCAAATCGATATCCCCCGTTACACTAAAAATTCAAATAACTCGCAGTGGTGTAGATTCTAGCCTATCGACAAACTATGACGCAAACTTTGTTAAATCAGCACACCCGTTGGCCGTACGTTTGTCTAGTACATTGTCTCGCAGTGAGTGAGTGTCGAGGCTACGGCCAAGCTACGACCCCGATCTGACGGGGAAGCCTTCACTTCACAGACGACAGAGCCACACCCGAAGTTCCCCGAAGTTCATGCTCGCTTCATTTTTTTTCTTTCTATCTTATCGTATAAACCGGTGTGGCATTAAATTTTGCGGTCGATTAGGATAGGTTAGCTACATTATAAATACTTTAAAACATTGTAGATGGTTGGTTATATTAGGTAAATATAGCTACATTAAAAATACTGTAAAATCATTTTATGGTTGCTTAGCAAATAAATTTTTAATATGTAGATATCCAGCGCTAGGAAACCGTTTACACGATTTCACAGTATCTTTAATGTAGCAATCCTGAACAAATCAACCGTCCACAATGTTTTAAAGTATTTATAATGTAGCTAACCTAACCTAATTGACCATAAATTATCATGAGTTACAATTAACAAAAAAAAAAAGAACCCGAAGATGCACTATCAGGCGTTTGGCTCTCTCGTCTGTGAAAAGAAGGCTTCCCGATCTGACGGCGACCCCTGGTCGACCTCCCGGCCGCGACATCAGCCGGACGTCTTTGACCGCCGCGACAATTGAGCGCAATTGCCTCCAGATGGCCGCCTGCTCCCCGGTGCAGGCCAGGCTATCAGGGCTCCGTACAGCGCGGGTTGGGTCTCACTCGCCACGTTGATGTTTCAGTTTTCTCATCACTAACGTTGTTTGAAGTCGATTCCTGTGAGCACATCGTGATAGCTCTCTTTTTGACGTGACAACGTCTTATAAATCGATGAACGCCCGGCTGCACGCACGAAAAAAGCTTGACTCATTGTTACTTTCCGCCTGAGCCGAGCGTGCAAGAACCGACCAACCACCGTGCGAGAAAATCGTATTATATAATATAAAACAGGTTAAGGCGGTCTTTTCAACTAATTGTTCGTTATTATATTTAAACAAATTTGCAAAAAAATATAGATAATATTTTAAAATTAAAAGTATGCAATTTATCATCAATGTTTTCTTATGACGTTATCACGTAAAATTATCGTCCGTAAACCGACTTTACAGACAACACCCTTTCCTTTAGTTTTTGGTCGCAAAAGTTTCTAAAATTTTACGCAGGTGACCATGGTCATGAACATTTATGTGTTATTTTCAGTTAATCTTGGCAAAAGGTTGTGAGGAAATATAAAATTAAAGAAACCTATCGTATTAGATTAAGAATAAATAATGCTTAAATGACGGCTACGACAAGAAATAAAAGGAAATAACCAACATGGTGGATGAGACCAAGACGTGACGTTTCAACGACATCGAGAACGTGGGAACGGCGAGGGGCGGTTCGTTGAGAATTCAGCACCGAGAGAATGAGTGGGTGAGCGAAACGGCAGTACCCCGAGAAAAACACAACTGGCCCACGTTTTCCCAGGTCCAAACAAATCCGGGTTATATCCCAGTAAGAAGGGTTTAGGAGAGTGTAAAGGCCGCTAACAGAACTGTACATAACACGCTGGAATGCACCTCACGCCGTGGGACGGCGGTAAAGCACGCGTGTTCCTTGGCCAGGAGTGGCAGACCTGCGAGTGAGATGAGCCAAATGTTTAGTAAAAAGATTCTCCGATTTTTCAGACAGCCGCAACATGCAATTTTAAGACGATACGAAACTAAATCAAATTATAATATTTTATTCACTAAATCCACATAAAATCTTAAAAGTAAATGGTACTTAAGACAAAAATTAAATGTAAAACATATGGTAGTAAATAGTAGAGCTCTACTAATAAAACCAGAATACCTAAATTATTTTAATTATTCAATTATTAAAATAAAAGAAGAACCTAGGCGAGTGCTGGCTTTAAGGTGGTAGGTGCGAGCGCGGATTGAGAACATGTATTGTGATAGGGCAGTTTGATTTTGTTCGGCAATTATTTTGTGCTGTGGTAGCTCAATGAGTTGAAGAGTCATAAAGTCCTACGAAGAAAGCCACGGTCTGTCAAATCGTGCAAACTGATTCACGGTGGTGTGAAAAATAAATTCCGTGGATACTGCCTCTGAGCAATAAATTTCAAACGGAATACACTACCAGATAGTCTGGTCGATACCACTGGACGCTACCACCAACGATATAGAGCCTTTTCTTTTCCCATAGTTTTCCCAGTCAAAGCACAGACGGGCAACGCATCTGTGCGACATGCAACTCGAGACTGGATCGTACAGTCCACACGGCGTGCTGCGCGCAGCAGTAACCTGTCCGTCCGTGGATTTACGTCCTTAACAGGTCGCCCGCCGCGTTTCTTATGCTCGTCCATAAGGTGCCTTAATTCGGAATGCATTAATGAAATGTTTTGCTGTTGGGCTTGACTCGTCAGAGAGGTCACTAGGGACGAAAACGCTGCGCAGGAATTCCTGTCCGACCGTCCCGATCTTGGCTTTCCCGGCGTTTTCCGAACTAGCTTCAGAAGGGCTCCGCCTACCCGGACACACACACACACAGAGAGCTTCAGGAAAAACAACGCGATTCGAAAACTACTTAAGATATCCGCGTGACGTCTGTTTAAGAAAAGCATTTAAGAGTTTGCTGAGGGCCGAAAAGTACTTTTGATTTCGGATTAAGTTTTTCAACTATATTTTTAGAAGAGTTAAAATGGCTAAAACGCATGTTTTCAAAGTAATTTTTAGGCGTAAAACAACCAGTACAGATTCTTGAAATCACTTAAGGGGCTTGCTTTACACCTTTATCTTCATTTCTAGGACATATCATGTTACGGTCACCGCTCAATTTTCACAGTTATCCTGCGACGACGAGATGACTGCGCGTTCAGTTCAGAGCCTTACGCTTAGAGGCTATACTGCGCTGGAAATACCAGCGAGCGTCGCGCTTATCATCCCGTCTCACTAACACACATACACCCCTGGCGAGGGGGCCCCTTAAGGTAGTTTGACCACCTGCTTACAATTGTCCATATAAACGAATACGAAAACCCCAAAAAGGTACAAAAAATTATTTGTACAGCTAATACATGCACCTGTCAGAAAAAAGCAGAACCCCTTCATAGCAAGTGCAGAAGTTATATTTTATGCATGATAATAATATTTCAGTTCAATTTTAACGAGACGAAATCAAGCCTAGAGCCAAAGGGCTCTTAGGTCAACATTGCCCTTCGCTTTTGACGGCTTACCGCCCCTAACCACGTGACACTTGAATGACTTGCAGTCTCTTCGGCTAAGTGTTCTGCACCTTTTATGCAGGGGTTTCTCTGTCAGATGTGTATATTTGCCATACAAAAAATAAGTTTTTCTATATTTTAGGGTTTTATAATTTAGTTAGGTGTGAAAATTGTAAGCAGGTGGTCCAACTTTAGGTGGTAAAAACATTATTTAATAGGGGCCCTCGAAGACATATTGGTTAGACAACGTACCCACTGCAAAAAAGATCCCTTTTGTATTCCTGGCGGGGTCTAACACGAATGTTCAGCGAGAGGATGACATGAAGGCTGTTGGTCTTTGTCATGAGCCGATGCGGTTTCTCCGAGTTTTCTGTTTACTCCATCAACGCTTTCCTTTGCCGCATTTCTTCACTTCTCTTCTTTCTCCAGTGTGTTTAATGTCTATGGTACGATTCACACAAAATCATTCATGAATTCATTCATTGATTCGTTCAAATTTTGTGATGGTTTCTTTTTTTATAGGATATGAACTGTTCCTTCCCTTATAACCCTGAATAGTCGTGTTATGTGTTAATTTCCTTAATAACCTTACTTTCCTATATATACACGATTCCAAAATTCCACCAAAAATACTTTATTAAATTAAGTCATCGTGTTTCGGATTAAAGATGATTTAACATTACCATGACGTCAAAAATATACCTAGAGGTTTTTTTTTGTTACTGTAAAATTTTGTATGTATGACCGTGGTTTTTGTTAACTTTACGAATCTATAAAGTAAACTGAATAAAATAAATTTTTCGTGCATATTTTTCATAGTTAATTGGTCTTTCCATCAACCATATTTCCAAGGATTTTTTTAAATCTGGAAACAAGGCACTCTATGGCTTCACTTTTGACGACATAATAAAAAATAGCGCAATAATTTAGATTACATTCAAGAAGACAAAGCCAATATTGAAAATAATGCTATATTAAGCCAGTCGGACATTATTGATGCATCTTTAAAAAAACCAAGTGAGTATATATCAATAACGGTGATCTAATTAAACACATTTGAGCCAATGCAAATAAAAAATAGAGACTTTTATATTAAAGACAATTTTAAAATAACTACTCGAATTAATTCTACGTTTAAAATAGATTGTGAGGATGCAAGGCAGTTGCTCTAAATAAAAGAATAAAATAGTTTGCTTGAGGTGGCATTATAATACGGTGGAAAATTCCTGCAGCAAATTAAAGAACATGGCGCTGTGCCAATGCACGTTAAATGCCACCTGTTGATAATGGATTTACGGATGCCAGCGCATCTGCTGAGAATTCTCGTCTGTATATCATTTTCCTTTGTCAGCTGAATTAAATGTCCCTGGGAAACACTTTTATGGTTTTTGAAGTTAAACTTCTTTAGACGCGTTATGAAAAAATGATGAGAGTGAAATTTTAAGATGCGTGCACATCACTGTAACACAAAATTAACAGGTTGAAGCTGCCCGCTAAACCACTCATTAATTTTCGAAAAAAAGCTACCAACAAAATAGAAATAGAACCTCTATTAGTCGCGCATGTTGGCACGTTCGTCGCCTCTGATCATTGTTTTCATATTTATAATATTTAGCCACATGTTTCTAGTTTCTACATTCACAACACGTGTTTTAGATTCATACAAGTGCGAATCATATATGTGCTAATAAATTATATTCAGTAGTGATTTAAATTGAATACTTTGATTAATATTATTTACTATTCGTAAATATTAGTAAAAGTGCTCCAATATAATTTAGTTTAACTATCAGTATGTATTATTTATAGATATAAATTAAAATATTATTATTTAATATAATTAATACTAAATATTATTAATTAATTAATGTTAAAAATTTACTATTGGTTATTTAATATTTACAAAATAAAGAAATAAATTTAATAAAACATATAATAAAAATTTTTTGATAAAAATTAAAATCGAACATCATATTAAAATATTTATTTTAATATTTATTAATAAATTGCATTATTAACAAATATTTATAAAATAAATGAACAAATTTAATGAAAACTTTTTGATAAAAATGAAAAGTGAATATTAACCCAAGAATATAATAAGTATTTAAAAAATGAATGTACTGAAATATTGAATTTTTGAATTTATTATTAAATTTATTTATTTTCTTTTAAAATATTAAATAATATATAATAAATATTTAAAATTAAGAATCTTATAATATTTAGTACAAATTATGTCATATATATTTATTATTCTCTAAATTTTATTTATTTAATTTTTCAAATTTAAACTGATTTTTATTGACTGTGTTGACTATCTTTTTCCAGCCCTTTTATTATTTTTTATAATTAATTATTTGCATTCAATTAAAAATTATTTTTAATGATCCCAAATAAGTATAACTTCTCACGCGTGTACATAAGTAAAAGCACCCATTTATTTATTGTGTACACTTAATTGTTCAGCTAGTATTTTTCCAGGCTCTAATGTGACAATAATTGGGAAACGTGTGAGATGGTGTGAATAAATGGAAGGTAGTACACCTACGTTAAAAAAAAAAGTAAATTATCTACATACCTATACCAATATTGCACGTGAGAGATATTTAATGTATTTAATTCAAGTTTATTTTATTTTGCACCTTTTTTACAGAACTGTCCTTTTCAGAATCATTAGTGGAAGTTACTGCTTGCAACCTTCGAAATGGGAACAACGATGTCAGAAACTATTGAACAAAAATAATTATATGATAAAAAAAGTTATTTATTTGGTTCATTGAAATAGAATTCACATATTTCATAAAATAAAAATAATTTTTTAGAAATCATTACGATACACATAAATAATAACAAAATAATAATCATTTAAAATCCAAGCATATTTAGTGCCAGGAAAAATGGAAGTGGAGAACGTAATTTATCGAATGTGGTATTTAAGTTGTTATATAAGATCAAAATTATGCAACGTAAATAAATTGGTAAGTGGTTAAAGAAGAATATAAAAACAAAATCAGAATAAATATTCACAAGTTCCTAAAGTCTGGGGAATAAGTTGACTCGTCATAATTGCTTTCTTCAAACAATCGACCATCAGTGGATATTATAATTTCTTCGTGGATATTACATGCACCCGACAAAATTATTACTACAAAAGTTAGGCCTACTCAAAGTAATATTTTTGGAAGCTCTTGAGACAGTCGTTTCCGTGCAGAGACATGACCACTTAACAATCATGGGCTATTCCAGGGCTGCAAGGGAGCCAGGGAGATAGTTTTCTCTCCTTCATAAGAGGATAAAAATAAATAAAAGAAGGATAAACGCCCTTCAGTTGCAAATTATTTATAATTTATCCTAACAAACTATCGTTAAAAATTTTAAAATTGTTTCAACAATTTCTATATTATTTTTAATATTGTATGGCCTCATGGCCCCTCCTTCCCCCCGAAAAAGTTTGAATTCTGGAAAAGCCCACCCCCCTTCCCAATCACTATTTCTCTTATTCCGATTCTGATGGCCAATCAGGAGAGGTCTCTCACTGAAAAAATACCCTGCCAAGCATACAATTCGCTCCTACCACTTCTCTCCGCTCTCATTGAATTCATAAACCACGAAGAGGCCTGCCACAGTGTAGAGCAAAACGTCGTTTATGCAAATGGTTATGAATCCTGCTATCAAGTTTTATTTTACTCTTGTTTTTAATGATGATTATTTAGGAAAATTGGCATGAAATAACGTACAACGAGTATTTATATACGATGGTAGAATATTGTTTAGGCCTGTTCTACAATGACACGTAAACGGAGACCGCTATCACAGAACAGTGTTTCTACAACGGCACGCTGCAGATGTAGAAGGACTCGTACGTATTAGCTCAGCAATGCCGAGCTCTTCCGTGCGACCAATAGAAGCCGAGTACTTGGCTGCTGTGGTAGCCATGTTTGTGTAGCCTTTGTTCTAAATACTTAAAAAAGGACTTAGTGGTTTGTTTTTATTTCATATGTATGTCAATTCTGCCCTTTCTACGATTTCGAAGCATAATATATTACTTATATTAAATTAATATTGAAATGCAATCTCACCGCTGCTCAATTGTTACGTTTGTGTGCATTGTGGAAGCAGCATACGCGATAGTGATGTGTTCCGGGAGATCCGTCTCCGTTTACGTGATCCGTCTCCGTTTACGTGTCACCGTAGAACGGGCCTTCGTGGAGAAATCTTGCGGCACACGTAATAAGTCTTAACGGTGCACTAGTGTGCTGTGGCACAGTCCTTGGTTATCCTTGCATTGGATTCTTCACAGAACGCGAGCACCACTTAACAGTGCCAATAAGGCAACCTGAACTATGCGGTGCAGTTTTAATACCGCCGAACGCCACGAGGATAAAGCAAGTAATTGTTCCCTTGCACTAGTAAAAAAAAAATCTATATCTTTCTCTTCAGCTCTGGCGTATTTTACGGCTAAGTCTCAAGATATTGCCTCCTGTTACGACCTTTTTTTTATGCGTTTTGTCCTTCTTGTGCCGACCGGTGGCCGAAAAGATGTACGGAAATTCCAGTCCCATAAACGTTTTTTTTTTAATCCCGGTGCGGAAGTGGGTCTGTAAAGAAAAATTACGGAATTTCATGTTCATGCGGCGCGCCAGAATCGTCGAGGTCATCAGAAACGCTGGTGAATGGGCGGGAAGAGGCGAGCTCTTGCTGGGTCGGGGGGTTAGTGGCGGCGTTTTGCGGTGCGGTCTGCCGTCGGGAATAATTATTTGCCGCAGTCGTCGAAACAGACCACCTTTACTCCCCCTCTGCCCGCACGCACATGCACATACACACCGCACAAACCCGCCAACGAACCAACAGTCCTCTGGCACGGGCGACCACCGACTCGCCACTATGTGCCCCTATGGGCAGAGCTGGGGTTCCCGCACACGTGACGCGTGCCCGCCAGGTCGGTCGGAATTCCTGCTGGTCCACAGTTTGTGCCATTCCTCACCCTTCCCTCCCTAAACACACCATTTATTTCCTCCTCCTCCCCCCGCCACATTCTCACTCTTTCCTTTATCACCAACCGTGGAGGCGAGAAGTTATCCGATCCACAAACTGCGCTGCGAGCTATTTTCATTTTATTTGTCCTCCACTCGGAGGGGTCTTTTTTTTTTCTTCCCTTCTCTAGAATGAGCCCTCCTCGTGTCCATGACAGCTCACGAGTACAGTCAGCCAGTGGAAGACACAGGAATGTTTTTCAGGGAGGAAGGAGTAAATTGAAACACAAAAATGATAAAAGTTTGACTGACATTAATAGTGACACTAATACACTAGCATTTTGACTTTATTAAGTAGCAGCATGCGACGCGTCTTCACTCACAGTTGGAATTTCAAATATTGTAACAGCTCACCTTGCTTCACTCAAAAATAAAATACTGTCTTCAATGATGTTTTGCAAAAAATATTCACAACTTTTCGAAAAAAGTGGGGTGGGGGGATAATGTTGCCCCTATTCCCCAACCCCCTGCATTCACCACTGAAGTCAGTATTGAAGACATGTGTTAGCTTTCGTCAGTCAGTGCTGTTATGGTTGTGGTTTCGCGACGCTTGGCTAAGTTATCCATTCGGATAGAACATGTGATGCTGATTTCTCCTGTTGCGGCTAAAACTTTCACAGCGTTTTGTGGCTGAATATTCTTTCGACCACTTTTTATTAGAGTACGTAATGCAGGTATCTCAAGATTTCACTATTAAATTTATTTAAATCGAACATGCAATCAATTGATCTAGAAAAAATAACCGAGAAGAAACTGGAAAACGTTCCAGTTCAACCACATTGTGTGACGCTGGCTTTAACTCACAACGAAACTAGCCTAAGTTACAAAAGTGCAACTTCACAGAAGTTGAAAACTGGTGTTATAATTAAAGTTTTCCATTACATACTTATGGTTAATATCATTCAAAGACTAACTTTTCCAACAGCCACAAGTACATATTTTTGTAACTGGAATTCTGTTTGTCTCGCTCAACTCAAGCTTTAAAGTTTCAGGAACTTATTACTTTATCTAAATGCTTTAGAGATATTTTAATATATTATGATGTTATTTTTCGACGTAAAAGGTATTTTTAAGACAAAATCGCCAAATTTGGTTTTAAGTTCTCTTGGTTCTGAGGTATCGTACCTGTATTTGCTTATGAATTTAAATAGCCATGTTCCAATGTCCAGCATGAGAGTAGAAAAAGACAAAACTGCACGGATGGATAACAAACCAAGGCGGAAAAAATAACTACACAGCCTAAGGGAATGCAACTAAGACTTTGCCAGTAATGGACCATTGGACAAATGGCAGAATCAATTAAAAATGCAATAAAACCCTAATACGATGGTTGTTTTAGACCCTCTGATGGGCTATAAATAAAGAAGAATTTACGTAACATAATATTTTTATCACCAAAAGTACAGCAGTTTTATTTATTTTTCTGCATAACGCCAAAGTGACCGAGGCATTTGTCATATCGTAACACAAGCTTCTCGATGCCTTCTTCGAAGAAGTTAGCCGCCAGTGAATAGAGACACAAGCCCACCGCCTGTATCTCCTTCTCCCTCACGACGCCACTGTGAGGCGGATAGAATAATAGTGCGGCGCATTGTGCCCCACTATTCGCGCCTCTGGCGATAAGTCTTGACGCAGGAGCCAGCGAGGAGTGTGAACTGTGGACTGGACATATACGTAGTGATTTGTGAACAGACATTACGTGTGGTGATTTAATTAGTAATGTAAATATTAGTAGCAAAAAAACTGTTTCAAATTTAATTGGGCTATCCTTACGAATCTGTTTTCACCACTTGTAACAATATTTTACATATTTTGAGATCTCGTCTGAGCTTGATAGTTTGTCGTTAGGCGCATCTTTGTAGTCTGTGTTTTGTAACTGGCAGTTCTCAAAAGTAGTTCCAACGGTCTGCGTATCATTCTGCCTCTGTTGTTCTGTTGAAAGTGCAAGCCACTTTGACTGTCGGTTGACAGTATTCGTAAACAACTATCGCATCGTGTGGTGCTTTGATTTGAAATTTAAAAGTCGGAGAAATGGGTACCACCTGTACTTCCTTCGCGAAAAGTAAATTTTGAGGTGTGCTAGATGTCAGAATATTTTTAAAATTTATTTTCCTCAGTTTTTACACTTTGACAATAATTCACGAAATTAAACAGGAAATTTAGTCCTCAAAAAAGCAAGCTTGTGTGTGAGTGGATCTATTTACTATATGTGCGGTATTTTGAATAATTTAAACATCGACAACTAATTAACTTAACAAATTACACATTTGATTTCTTTTAAAGTTGAGTAGAAGATAATGTAGCCTATAACATTGTTTCAGAAAAAAATAATCTATAAATAAAAAAGTCCAAAATTAATATTTAAAGGAAAAAGTACAAGTAAATAAGCTTCAACAGTATATAAAATCTTACTTAATTATTAAAGATCAGTTAAATCATCCAGGCAAAAGTTTAAATGATTTCTTTATTTTAAAATACTTTTTTTTCCCAGAACTTTTCCTTCCGTCATACTTCTCCAAGCCGTTGTCCATTCCCTAATCAGCTTTACCTACATGATAAGTATCCCGTCCCATCAAGGCTTGCCTGGCGATAACACCCGCTGCGTACCCGCGCCGCCACGTCACAGGAACAGAGAGGATGTCTCGAGCTTGTTTCTGATTCCCTCTCACTGGCCCGGCGCGCGCCCGGGAGCTAAAACAGTGGCCACAGCTCTCGCGCGGCGCCGTATCTTGTCCCAGGGACAACGCCGCGCCGTAAGCGACAGCGAAGAGGGGCTTGTTGTCGGTTATTCCGGGACGATCGGCGAGCTACCTCGCGCCTGCCACGTGAACTAAAGCTGGACTCACAATGATCCGTCTCCTTCGTCCGACCGTCAGTCAGTCACATGACCGATGTCCCGGAAAGTAACATCAATCCGTCAAAACCTCGAGCTAGACTCACAATGATCCGTCTAGTCCGTCCGACCGTCAGACAGTCACGTGAAAGATGTCCCGGAAAGTTACATCAATCCGTCAAAACCTCGAGCTAGACCCACAATGATTCATCTCATCCGTCCGACCGTCAGACAGTCACGTGAAAGATGTCCCGGAAAGTTACATCAATCCGTCAAAACCTCGAGCTAGACTCACAATGATCCGTCTAGTCCGTCCGACCGTCAGACAGTCACGTGAAAGATGTCCCGGAAAGTTACATCAATCCGTCAAAACCTCGAGCTAGACTCACAATGATCCGTCTAGTCCGTCCGACCGTCAGACAGTCACGTGAAAGATGTCCCGGAAAGTTACATCAATCCGTCAAAACCTCGAGCTATACCCACAATGATTCATCTCATCCGTCCGACCGTCAGACAGTCACGTGAAAGATGTCCCGGAAAGTTACATCAATCCGTCAAAACCTCGAGCTAGACTCACAATGATCCGTCTAGTCCGTCCGACCGTCAGACAGTCACGTGAAAGATGTCCCGGAAAGTAACATCAATCCGTCAAAACCTCGAGCTAGACTAACAATGATCCGTCTCGTCCGTCCGACTGTCAGTCAGTCACGTGAAAGATGTCCCTGAAAGTTACATCCATTCGTCAAAAACTCGAGCTACTCTCACAATGATCTGTCTCGTCCGTCCGACCGTCAGTCAGTCACGTGAAGATGTACTGGAAAGTTACATCAATCCGTCAAAACCTCGAGCTAGACTCACAATGATCCGTCTCATCCGTCCGACCGTCAGACAGTCACGTGAAAGATGTCCCGGAAAGTTACATCCATCCGTCAAAACCTCGAGCTACTCTCACAATGATCCGTCTCGTCCGTCCGATCGTCAGTCAGTTACATGAAAGATGTCCCGAAAGTTACATCCATCCGTCAAAACCTCGAGCTAGACTCGCAATGATCCGTCTCGTCCGTCCGATCGTCAGTCAGTTACGTAAAAGATGTCCCTGAAAGTTACATCCATCCGTCAAAACTTCGAGCTACTCTCACAATGATCCGTATCGTCCGTCCGACCGTCAGTCATTTACGTGCAAGATGTCCCGGAAAGTTACATCCATCCGTCAAAACCTCGAGCTAGACCCACAATGATTCATCTCATCCGTCCGACAGTCAGTCGCGTGACCTGCAGCCAATCCGATGTTCTGGAAAGTTACATGCACAATTTTCATTGGGCAGATAAACAACATGGATTAAAAAGAAACTGTGCACATATTTCCAGATTCAAACTAACCACGACCAACTATAGTTGCCTTGCATTAAAATAACACGTGCAGTAGTCCCACCATAGATATTCTTTGAAATTTGTTATCAACCCTTCAGCTTTGCCGTGGTCTTTGGTCCATAGCAAACTGGTCCAAGCTACTCGCTTTCCATGGCTGTGTTTTGATTTGTCGAGTAAATCAGTACTCGCCAGAGATGTGTAAACATGTAACCTAACTAACAAGCGAATTCATGTTTTCGAATCTTGTTCATGTTACCAATAAACTTATAATATGAAATTCCAAAACACGAATTTTAACGTAGAATTATTTATATAAAATAATAAATAAAATAGTCGCTTTTAAAATACCTATGTGAATCACACACATACCGCCGGTAAACTTCGCAGCCTCAATCGTAAACTTTTCTCTCCACCATCAAACGAAGATAGAAATTAACAGTAAGAAAGAGCCGTAATATATAAACTAATAGAAACGACTCCAAAAAAAGGCTTCAGACCTGATTTTCGACAAGAAATTTTATGAAAATACTGCCCATCTTTCTAAAACTCTCTAAACTGTTAATACTATAAAGTTTCCGCACGCGTTAAAAGTTATACTTCTTTGGCATTACTAAAATATTAACCCGAAACATTTTAAACCCAACTATTACACTAAGTATTTTTTTTTTGTTCAAACGACTGAAATCAGTCTGTAAAAACTTCCTACAAACAAATATTAACCTCATTGACCTGATTCAACATTATTACACTTCTATAATATTATAATGTTATTAAAAAATAAAATATTCTAATGTGATTTGAGCCACGCCCCTTGAGCTTAACGAGAAAGCACTCTACTGGGCGTAATAGTAATTATAGTGATAGTTTTCTTAGGTGTTTT
Organism: Bacillus rossius redtenbacheri; assembly: GCF_032445375.1. NCBI lineage: Eukaryota > Metazoa > Arthropoda > Insecta > Phasmatodea > Bacillidae > Bacillus > Bacillus rossius. The sequence continues at coordinate 12,046,143 of NC_086336.1, read as the reverse complement.
AAAACTTTTGATTACTTTTTACTATGACTATTTTAGTTTGCCAAATATATATATTGGATGTTTCAGTACCATAAAGTTTCAGTTGGCACACCAATACGTTTGGTGTGTACCTTAATGTTTACGAAAGTGACTTTATACGTGCTTATGTTGCTACACGTGAATCCGCCATCTTTGTGACACATTTTCGTTTATCGACTTTTACGCAATTACTCATACCGAATGCCGTATACCGACAGCTAAGATGTTTACACAACAAAAAATTTTGGCACGATTTTATTAATATCATTAGCCTTTTATATTTTATTATAGTATCAATGATTTAACTTTTAAAGTATATTTTTGAGATGGAAGTATCTTGTGCCTAAATCAGATCGTCGTCTTGGATAGGATCTCTCTTATTGGTAGAAACAATGGCCCTACGAGCTTCCACCACTACTGAGGTCGATACCACTTCATTCGCTCTAGTCCCCTGCGTTTCTCTTATCTGTGCACGCTCGATTTGCCTCGCCTTTTCTGAGGCGTGTTTCCCTCAAGAGGAAACCTCAGATACTTGTGTAGTTCCCTTTTGCATCGGTAACTGAATAGCTTGTATTACGGTCTCATCCCTTCCAACTGTACGACATCAGTTCTTGTATCTGGTAATCACCGCAGTAATTTTTAACTGATGCTTCTTATCTACATTCTTACTTAACAAAGTCCAAACCAAATAAAAATTTTTTTTTTAGCTTTTAGTGGTCTTTACTTTCTGGTAATACTGAATATCTGAGTAACTTTAATTTTCAATTATAAATAAATAATGTATCATTAAATAAAATTAAAATAATGTGAAATTAATGTTTACCCTCTGAAATATATCAAGCAATTTTTATGATACGATCGTATTGACTAAAATTTGAAAATATGTATTTAAAAAATTCCATCTTTCTTGTAAGAAAAATAACTAAGCCTATTAAACCTTAAACCTACAAACAATTGTAAAATCTAATAGAGGGATGATCGCCGATGTAGGTGTACGTGAATTTTGGTTTCCTTTACAAGCAATTTCCACCATGAAACTCCCCATTTAAATTCCTTTAATTAATGCATAGTTTAACACTATAGAGGGTACACTTTATTCATAAATCGTTTAAAAAAAATAGAATAATACGATAAAAGTTGGTTAAACACGCACATATTGGTGTGTAAAATTTTAAAAATGGAAATAATTTTTTTAGGGCCAATATTGCAGGAAGCTTGCTCATTATGCACGACGCTGGCAGTACGTCTGACATAGCCTGACGTAAGCCAGCAGATGGCGAAGTATCGCCAAACTTGGTTGACCATCACAGAAATTTGGGCACGCATGTGTGACCTATCTAGCTTGAAGCCATTGAAGCGAGGTTTGTCATATTACAGGAAAACCTTTTTTTCCCCACTGGGAAAAAAGCTTTGAAGTTGAGCTAGGCCTTAGATTTTTATTCGATACCCTTCTGGATTTCCAAAACAATGAGTTCGAAAAGTGGAAAGACTGATCGACTGGATGATTGGAAAACGGAAAAGCAACAAAATATTGAGGACGGAGATTAACTATATATATAAAATTATAAAGTATATGTTTTATTACATATATATACGTTATACATAAATATGTTCACAATTTATTATCTATACCAATATCTTGCAGTATTACTTTTACTAATTAAGAGAAAGACTGATATTTTAAAAACAATTTCTGCCAATGAAATCATTAAATAAGTAGTATTTAAATAACCTAAAGCAATCTTGCATAAAGATTACAATATGAAATTTAAAATTTATAAACCAAATATTAAAAATTTTTAGTTTATTAAATACTTTAAGTATTTTTTTTAAATACTGCTAACGATCATTCACGCATAAATTATGTTCAACAAGTTAATGAGAAGAAAATAATTAGTTTTGAAAGTTACTAAATATGTAGTTTTGTAAGAGTAAGGAAACAACAACGTGGCGGTTAAGGAATGTAATGTGAAATAAATTGGACTTCCAACTGAAAATCTTGTTTTGTTCCTTACCCGAACTATAACTAAGTGTACCTACTTTGTGTAAGGGACCCGGGTTAGGGAGGGACCTAAGTGCGTCTCAGGCCGAAGCCTATACGCCTAGTCATGCTGCATTTCTGGACGAGAGTCAGAGTTTCCGCACCCGACGCTAGAATTTCGCTGCAGGTGCAGCTACGCCGACTCGATGTGCAGAAGGAAATTATAATTTATATATCGAAACGGCTCTGATAAAAGCGAAAAATACTAAACACCTACCGAGAGCTGAGATGGAGCTGAGATCAGGATGGCGTGGGGGAACGAGCCTTAATCTCTTCGGGGAGGGGTGGGAGGGGGGGAATCCGATCAGTGCCGGAACATCCGTCGGACGCGCGGGGGCGCGTTCCACGCATGCGCCTGGGAAGCGCGCGCGCGCGCTAGTTCCCTCGGCCGCCGCGCGGTGCGCTGCCGGCTACGCGCGCCGTCCTTCGTCCGCGGCTATTCCTGTTGGCGGCCTTTTCAGCGCCGCTTCTCTCCCCTCCCTATCCCCCTGGCGTGACGTCACGGCTACTACCCTCTCCCCCTCCACCACCCCGGCGCGTGTTCACGCCCGCCCTACCGTGAAATTGTCTCGTGGGCCGTGGTCATGGGGTGACGGGCCGGCGGGCCCCTCCGTGTGAATAACCCCTTTCAACCGCTCGGTGCGCGTCTTTTATCTCTCTCTCTCTCTTTCCTTTTTTTTTTCAGCATCGTGTTTCAGATTAACTGAAAAACAGAGTAACTTAGGTTTTGCACCCGTTTTTTTCCCCTATGTTTACACACCTTGGCTCTAGCTATAACGTAGAGACATGCAAAATTCGCGGATTCATTTCGCGATATGCTAGCATCAAAACACCCATACCTTCGTACCGTTTCTGCGATTGGCCCATATTTTATCCGGGGAACTGTGAGCCAATGGGAAACACTAAACCAAAAAGTGCCGAATTACGGACAGCCTAGTTGAGACATCTCAAGCGTCAGTAGCCAATGAACAGGTGTCATTTCCGCGAGTATTTAAAGGACTGTGGAGTCTATCCTAGAGGTCAATGAATCCGCGAATTTTGCAGGTCTCTAGCTATCAGACATTCGATAGGAGTAATTTCGTGAAAATTGGAACAGGAGTCGGTGAACGGAAATGTGCCACAGTGATGGCGGACACACTTGTACCAACAAACACGTATATAGTCACTTGCGTGAACATTAAGGGTAATACCAGACGAATTTGTGCGCCAAATGAAAATTAATGATAGTGAAACTAAAACAGTCCAGTATAAAATATTATTAGTATTAACTGAATGTTAGTTCAAGGTCACAATTAATGAGTAACTCAGACAGTTTTAGGTAAGTGCATGCGCGAGTTCTGCTTGACTGACATCTCGCTTGCAGCGCCACCTACGCAATATGGCGACTCTTGAGCATTAAATCGTTTTGTGTTATGCGATTTCCTAAGAGTGACTCTGTAATTTCAGTTCAAATTGCGTCTGGTGTAAAGTTTAATTGTGCTCCCCCGTGTGGCAAAAATATCCGCCGATGGTAAAGGCAATTCGTAGAGCCACGGAATTTTCGCGCATTCATTTAGTCGCAAGTTAGAATGCAAACCTCCACATTGTCGCACTGTGTTCATGATTGGACCGCAGTTATCTGGACACGCCCCTCTACGACCGTGAGCCAACGATGTCCAGCTAGGAGAGAAGTAAGCGAATCAGGTAGTGCCAAATAACAAGGATAAAAATGTTCTAGCTAAATCAACCAATGGGAAAGTAAACATTGGTCGAGCACACCTATAACTTTGAATTCTATCCTGAGGCCAGAGGAATCCGCGAAATTTCCGGGACTCTAGCAATTCGATACGACCAGATGTGTTTTTTTTTTTAACGGGAAAAGCACCGGACGTCCAAAAGTGTCTGTACAGGATGTTGTCTTTCCTGCGTAGTCGGAAAGAGTAGCATAATCGTGTGCTTCGTTCGGGGATTGGTCATCCACGGCAGCAAGTGATGCCATGAATAACTCCCCTATTTTAAATCTAGACTTTAAATAATTAAGTTGTGCCCTGCATAGTGACAGGGAAAACTCTGGGCTCATCCATGCGGGTTTAAATTATTGCAAGCATTGAGCAGGCAGGTTCAATACAGGACCAGAACGATGGTCCAAGAAGAAGATTTAATCAGGCGAATAAAGTTTCAACCATGTTGGGGTCAGGAGCTTGGGCCTTGCGTTCTGCATCGCTCATTGGGCGATCTAGTTGGCGAAATCGTTCGTCATCCAAAATGCTGTCAGTCAGATAGTTTTCTTAAATTTATAGAGAGAATATAGTTTTGAACGCATTCAAAAAAACCTTTTTCTAGAATTAATTACGTTAATTAATCACGAGCTGGCTCATTGTACCTTACCCCAGAAAAGATAGAGCGGCAGGCCACCTGTTGCCAGTAAACGTATGTTGGCAGTTAGAGAAAATATTACACCTATGACCTCTGTCTTGGTTCTCGTCCTTATATACCCGCGCGGCAATCTATACAATAACGTTCTGGGACAACCTTCCTTAACTGGAAAGCTTACACCTTCTTTCGGCCACCACGTGGCAAACAGAGCTTGCGCTTTCACTCGGCCAGACTCAGCATCACGACCAATCACTGCGCTGCGACACATCCTTTGCGTCTATTCACAGACCCTTGGTACACTATTCGCCCTGCGGGTCTGCGTGAGTTAGGCCCTCAAAATTTACATCGGTTACACTCGAGTTTTCAGAATAATAATTTGAGGTATTTAACATATGCTACGTATTATTAGAAGCTCTTATAGTACTTGCATACAAAATTTATATTCATTTATCCGTCATATAATATTATGGTTGCAGCTCAAATCGCATAGTTGTCCTATGTACAATGACATGTTTAAAAAATTGCTTAATATTTTTTACTTGGTAAACGTAAAATTAAATAGGTAATAAATTATATGCATGGTAAAAAATGGTATTTAAAATTTTCTCATTCAAAACGTTTCACAATAGCTTAACAAATTATTTATGAAAGCCCAGGAGAAAATTTTTAATTCGTAAATAACTGTAAAGCTTAATTCTTAGTGTCATTCAAAAACATAAACGAAAATTCTTAGTAGTAAAAGTGCTTTAATTTTTATTTAAGTGTAGCGTTTTTAGTGTTATCAAAGATATTGCCTGTTTGTTCACAATAATTTCTAATAGCTCACTTCCATTGCCATTAATGAAGCCACCTACGCATAGGGAAACTTTGGCTGACCTACCGACCTTGCTTCTCGCCCTGAAAACGTTTCATCAAAGCAAGTCTTGGTCTCGAGCGTGATCTGTTCACTGGGGCGAAATATGGCGGGTGGACGCAAATCTCTCCTGGGTTCTAACTACAGCCGTAAACCCGAGTCCCATCAAAAGATGAATGGTTCTTACGACAAGAGTTAACCGCCGTCGTTAAAAATCTAAAAATGTTCGTCCATGAACACCGCAGCATTTCTTGGAGTTTACTTCGCACACTATGTGATCAAGTCTTGTCGTTTATAACCTCGTATTTTACAAAAATGTTAACGTAAAACTGAATAAAAACATTATTTTATAATTAGTTTCAGCACATTTTTATGGACTACTGGGATATGAGCAACAGGGCGGTTACAATTTTTTACTCGAACTGAATTTTAAAAGAATATTTGCTGTCGCGATTAAATAAAATCTTAGGGAATAGCAAACTTGTATAGCACCGACGTTTGCAAGTACAAATTTAAGCAGTGGTTTTGATTGAAAAAAACTGAACATTATATATTTTGCTTTTCATTTGATTGTTTTTAATACTTTTGTTCTTGAGTCAATTATTTGATCATTTCGTTAAAGCAAGTCATAAATACACATATACTTATGTTATAAAATGAACGAAACATGCATTTCAAGTTTGTATGAAAGTCATGCGCACCATTAATACGTATGCAAACCGGCATTAAAACAAACTAATTGGAAAAACAATTTCCGGCCGCTTCTGTGTGTGAGGCATGTCGGGCTTTAATGGGGACTAAATACATTATTGTATTTAATATTTATTATTACAATACTTAGTATTACAATTAATCCTTATCAAATAATATATAAGTAGGTAATATGCTATGATTTCCTTATTCTGTCTTCGCTTGTTTGTTTTATTGATCCTGGAAGGGAGGGTCCGGACCCACTAACCTTTCCTCCCTTCCAAACCCCGCGGATACTTTCCTGATCACATGGTATTGGCAGTGGAGAAATTCCTTTATGATTGAAACAATTTAAAAGTATTTTTTGCGTTTGCTGAGACAGTAATTTTTAAATACGAGTAAATTAAGGGAGATTTTTGATCGTTTTCTGAGATAACTTATAAGAATGCTAAAGAAATCTCTCAATCTTTAGGTTATCAAATTTAAAATATATGGAACCTGCCTGCATTTTCCCTTAAATTGTGGTCTGTGCTTTCATTTTTATAGTGATTTGCAACACAAAATATAACATTTTAACTCAACTACGTTCTACTTGAAAATTGCTTGAATGACATTGGTGTGATACTTTGAAGTTATATTAAAGTATGTTGTTTTTATTATAAAACGCTAACTCGAACATAAGGTATCTCAGTAACACAGCGAAAGAATTTTTCTGGAAGTCAATAAATGCCTCTACTTTTTTTCTTAATGTTTAATTAAAAAGTATTTACTTCGTTGCTTGCTCTTAATGTTTTCCAGCAGCAATTATTTTTTTCTGGGGCCAAGATTAATGTCCACATCCTTATTTAATGTACAGTAGAGCTACTAAGGATCACCCAGTCGAGTATTTGTAAGCAACTCACAAACTTTACAACTCTTGGTTAAACCACTAATTGGACACTTCAAACGTCCCTTATTAAAACATTACTTTGCTACCATTTTACTGCATGTAAAATAACGGTTAAATTGGACGTAATTTCTGTTCGTGCATTAATTAATAAACATCAAAATTTAAACATAAAAATATAATTTAAATGGGAAAGTTCTTATTCTGTAATGCATGCAACCAGCAGGCAGTTAAAGATGGTACAAATTCTAAACATTACGTTTGAACAAGACACAGCGATACGGAATAAAATTTATTACGTTGCTGTCAACTTTAATACAAAGCACTAAACTATACATTAATAAACATTTATTTAAGTGAAGTTACCAAACAGATTTTCAAGTTTCATACAAAATAATATACAACGTTATTGCTTTATCAACTTTGGGTCATATTGTACGTAAAGTCTACACGCAAGCGGAATAAGATTGAAAATGGTTTTTTAAGGAACAAAATTTCATTTAATCTAACAATGAAAATATGGTTCAATATATTTTATATGGTTTTTTTAAGAATAAGTATGTTGCATAGTTTTTATTCAGTTAATGATTACAACGCGAAAAGTCGTTCTAAAATGGGAATTTATTATCACTCTCATTAGAGCTCTAACTGGAAAATGGAAATATATAAGCATTTTATATTCATGTTAATAATCAATGTACAGTGTAACTGTTTTTGAATTGTATGTTTTAAAATTTAAAAGAAAATGATTACGTGTTGTACGTAACACTTTGTGCACCAGCCCAGCCCGCACTTAACCTATTTATTGTTTTATTTCAATTTAAAATTCCTACATGTTCATATTGTGTTCTTGCACTTTATAATGTTCTCTTCTCACGGGACATACAGTCAAAATATTAAATTTCTCGAAGTTTTTTTTTTATTTTGCTCAAGGGCAACACCGCTCATGGGGCTGCTACTATGGGTACAGAATTTTACAAGCCACAGCTTTTTTAATGGTCTCATATCACAAAAATAAAATTACATTTTTTTACTAATGAGTAGAGGCATGTATTTTCGAAAATATTTGGATACTGAAAATTAAAACACTGTATTATCGACTGTGTTTCGTGCTTGGTTGAGTTTCTTCCAGGTACATGATTAATGTTGGTACTCGAATCACAGCCAGACGCGTCCAAAATGATCTGGTCGAGTTATGCAACTGCTTCCCTTGCAGGCGGTCTCCGATTTCATGGAAGAATCCGCTGGCGTGGGCATACATTATTGCAGTCTATTGAGTGTTCAGATTTTACCGTCGCGAAAAATACATGGTCTTTCTAATGAGTTTGTATTATATTCGCCATGGTTTTAAATTGCAGTGTACTCCCTGGAAAACCGTCACCTCGACATGTTAGCCTTGCGAAGCTCGCCGATACGTAGAAAACACGCCCTGCGTTCTTAGAAATTACAGTAAATTTACAGAATTTTCAATGAAGAATTCACCCCGAATATACGAAGAGTAATTTGTAATTTCAGATAGCTGGATCTTTGTAGAAACTTCTCCATGTTCGAATTTCCGAGCTATGTGTTTCATTCCAAATAAGTATTGCACACACGTGAAAAAAGAAGAGTATTTCTTTGTGGACTTAAAAGTTTTTGGATTTTTTGCTTGAAAACAGATTATTCTTGTGAATTCATTATAAAAATAAGTGAATTAAGTATAATAAAATTTATGAAGAAAACAGTATATCAGAAAGATCCCTGGATATTTTGTAACTAGAACTTTGAAGCTTGGATTCCGTTTAATGTAAAATCACTTTATTTCATTTATTTAATAACATTTGGTTACATTTCATTTAATTTTGTTTGATACATTAGGTTTAAATTCATTATATTTCATTAGGTTCCCTTTAATTTTAATATGTTTTGTTTGTTTAAAATTATTTAGTTTGTATTATATTGATATGTAGAATAATGTAGCCTTTAAACACATTTTTTATTATTTTCTTTTAATTTTGTTAGTTTCAATGCAAAAGAAAATCAACATGGCGTGAGATCCCATCTTAGTCAGCTCTTAGATTAGCGAGGGAAGAAAGTGTAGAGGTATTAAAGGGTTGCGCGACAGGACGCAAAACATTATTACCAACCAAGAAATTAATTTCAAACGACGTTTTCTTCTACACCCCACCCCACCAAAAACCTACCTCAGCACTCAAAACCTTTTCGTTTACACGCCAGCCAACCCTGCGGTGACGGCTGTGAAATGAGCACGTTTTGACGTTTAATTAACTTAAACCAACATTTGTCAACGTCTGACGTCGCGATTCTGAATTTTCCGCCTGTCTCGGTGTCACCTCGTCCGACTTCCAATCCCCCTTACCCCCTTCGGCCTCAAATTACACCCGTGATTTTCCCACACTTGCTCCTTCTAAAAACCTGTTTGCAAGCTCATATAATGAATTACTTAATCAATTACGACCCAACATCTCGTCTGCATCTAACCGAGTTCCGTTTCTACCTGCAATGCGCACTGTACGTTCACAGGCGAATCAAAGCGCACCGCATACGCTATTCATTCTCTCATCGATGCGCTTACACCTCAAATTTACGTTTTTAAAAAAAAAAATTATTTATTTATTATTTGAATTTTTACTATTATTCATATTGATATCATTTTTTTATAATTAATGTTTTTATTCGTTTTATCAAGCATGAAAACGTTTATTCAAACATTTTTTTTAAATTTTAGTTTATTTTAAAGATCAATTAAGTTGTTTTGTGGTGCTCTGAAACTCGCATGAATCTTGATTAGACCAAATTCATTATATAATATTTTCAGTTGGCCTTAGGTTGAATCTTGTCGTAAAATAATGAATATTTATTTTAAAATAAACTTAAACGACAGTTATGTTTTATTTATTAACTTGGGTTTTTATATTTAATATTATCTTTGAAATAAATATCCGATCCATTATCTAATAAATTATTATTGAATTTTTTTCTAGCCTACTGTCATGGTATGAAATAGGTATATATAAGTAAGAGCGTTTCGTAATAAACACATAGCACAAAGAAATAGAAGACAGACTTGCGAATACTGTGTCGCATTGAACCACTAGCAGATGTAGTGCAAGACATTTTTGAATGATCGTCCCTTTTGGGAAAATGTTTGAATGACTCTCGTTTCGTAAATGGGGAAGGAAGAGCAGGTTAAAGGATGTCGCATGGCTGAGAGGTTTGCAATTCGAAAGGGGCAACTTCCGGGTGGGCGACTCTTGAAAGAAGAATGCTTGCTCCGTTTCCCTCGAATGTGCTCTTGACTAGTGCCTTTCTCCTGCAAGAGACCTTGAAGAGATTTATCGTATTGGATGCTGAAGCTTGCCTTCCATCTACTTTCTGAGACGAAATGAAGCTCAGATTTGAAGAGCCGTCCATTTTCAGTTTTTCCGTGTGACATTTGACATACTGAGAAAAATCAATGAAGGATATTTTTTAAGAACACTTTTGTGAAATAATTTGTATATAGCCCTAATGTCTTGAGTCATGCATATATGTGTGTAGGTTTGTGAATGTATCTGTGTTTAAAGGAGAATAAATTTCTAGAAAGCTTACACTATTATATATTATGGACAACCTGAAGTTTTTTTTTCTGATGGAAACCATAACCAGTATTTAAAAAAAAGTTTTTTTATGAGTCAATTATAAAGCTTTTTTTAATACTGATTGGTTACGAGTGAAAGCTGGAGGTATTTAAGAATTGACGTAGGCAAAAATTAATCAATGATGATCATGTAGGGTGTTCGTATTGGCCATCTTGATACTAGCTATGATGTATCCGGCGTTGCCTGGGCTAAACACATTGTCAACGGACTTATTTTAGTCAAATAAAGATTTACAAACACAAAAATGGAGTTGCTGAAATACGTGAGATTTAAATTTTTTAACGCCTTGCAACCTTCTTGGGAACAGATTTTAGGAAAACCACGTTTTCAGTTGATATCTATGTAATATAAGAAATATCCCTGTCGCGTTTCATGACTGTGGGACATAAAGCCACACCTCCGCAACCCCTATTGGTAGTTGATTTCCGTAAAAATCCGTTCTTAGCGGATACATATGTAGCAAAAGGAATATACATTCATACCGGATTTCAATTTCGTTTGTCTTATAGTCCTGGAGAATCCGTGATGTGTGAGTTGTGAGTGGAATTTCACTTATATAATTCTACTAGCAGTACTTTGCAGACATTGTCCTGCCAGTGTTTATTTATTTGCCTCAATATATCTCGAATGTATGGTTTGTAAGTAATCTAGAATCTATAACGTTTTTGAAACAATATTCCATTTCCAACTCACAAACCAAATACTTATCACAGTCACAATCACTATTTGTTGTTATTGAGGATTAAGGACAGTAAAAATCACCATATACTAATTTTCAAGGTAATCGGTTGAACGGAATAGAATCTGATGCTCTGCAGCGCTATCTAGTGGCGAGTTATAGCATAATAGATATCGGGAAAATATTATCGTGTTCAAAAATTAAATAATTTCGTGGAGATCGGTTTAACGGTGTAGAAGATGATTCACTGCAGCGCAATCTTTCGGTGAGTTACAAAACAAATCCCTTTCGGCACAGCGAAAAACCAAAAACTAAAGTACGAAAATTTCGCTGTTTTTTTATGAATCTCAAACCACATCAGTAAATTTTGTTCTATAACACTATTTTCTGATTCAACACCCCAAAAAACATAGGGAATTATAATAAAACCGACTACTGGATTTTTTTTAAATAATTCGTTACATAAAAAATTATTTCAGCCAAATATTTAGTTTAAAGTTTTGGATTTATTTATTAAATTATACCGGATATGACAGTATATCTATTCAAAATTGTAATTATTATATTTTCTTTCCAATCTTGTTATTTCCACCCATTGCAGTAACGGTTAGGTAAACCAAAATTTATTTTAACAATTGATTTTTGACAATATTTAGCCAGCTTAAAAAAAGAAATGATTCGATAGAGTTCCGGGTAGGGAAGTTTTATTTATTTTGTCATTCTAACCCCATATTTTTTCAACCCCTTGCAATAAAGATTTGTACTATCAAAAAATGTTTCAGACAAAAGTTTTAGATACAAATTATAATATTTACAAATAATTTGAACGGATTTGATAGTGAGCATACTAAAGGAGTAATAAATTAATGGCTATTCAAATCCTGTTTATTTCACCCATTGCAGTCATGGTAGTCGTATAAAAGATTATTTTAGACAAAATTTGGAGATAATAATTCAAGGTTTTACAATAAATTAAAACAAATTTTATAGAGTACATGGTACGGAAATTATGAATTTTTTTAAATTGTACCCTTATTTTTTCAACCCCCTGCAGCAATACCTTATCTTATCAAAAAATGTCCAGACAAAAGTTTTGGATTAAAATTATAAGATTTACAAACATTTTTAACGGATTTGATATTTTACCTACTGAGTTACATTTTTTTTTTTTAATTTTACTCGTTTTTTTTTTCAACAGCAATGGTTCATTTAGGCCTAATCAAAAAAAATTTTAGACGAAAGTATTGGATACAACTTATAAGATTAATACACAATCTGTACGAATTCAGAGAAGTGCCTGCGAAGTGCGTTATGATTTTTTTTGTCCTCCAACCCTTGTTTTTTTCTACCTTTTGCAGTTATGATTGGTCGTATTGAAAACATATTCACATAAAAGATTTTGTTACTGCTCTACTAGTTATAATACGTTCAAATGGATTAGATTTTTTTTATATTAGAGGAGTTACAGTAACTTTTTTTTTTTTTAAAAAAAAAAACTTAATTTCAACCCCCTTTACGGGTAGTGCCCATTAAGAACATGTCCGAAGTTTTTCACTACTAGAGTTTATGTATCAGTTTAAAAATGATTTGTGAAAAATTACTGCAGTCATCGTATCCACAAAATTGTGATTATATATATAATTGACCATGATTTGGGCTTTATGGACATTAAAACGAAAAACTATATAAAAATCATCCGAATGTCGCACCATGGTAATAGGTAAATTAGGTAGCATTCCTTTGAAATCTGTATCAAAATGGATAGCATAAAAACCTTCTCCATGAAAAACACACGATGTGCGCACATTCATGGCGATCAGTCAAACAGTGTCAGAGTTTATCGACATCATGCATACAGTACATCATAGCAACATTCTATTTTATAAATAGATACACATGCTATATGTACCTATATAGTGTTAAAAACGCGAGAGAGACAAGACCGCGATGCTTCCCAGGTTCGGAGCTGGCTGGCGGCCACGCACGGCCACGGAAATCACGCGCCGTCCATTGACGTAAGGCAGGCCACGCGTGCCTGGCCTGATTACAAGGGGCCACGCTACCAACCCCCCTCCGCTTCCCGCGCACCATTCCACCTCGGACCATTATCATCTTTAGCGGCCTGGGAATTCCGGACTTAACAAAGGCCGCCACGAGGAGAGGCGTGAATAAGCGTCGCTGTTCTAGATGTTTCGGGCGTTGGGTCGGCCTGAGGTAACGGTACGTGTCACAGCCGCTCTATTGCCTTCGAGAAGGTCGTCACGGGTGTAAATGCGATCTTCCGCGAGAGTTCCGAGGATTCCCCTCTGGGAGTGATACTGACGATACCTGTGCGATCAGTGAGAGGTGAAGAGGGCAAGTGGCCCTTGCTGAGCGAACCGGACCTACAGGGAGGCGATACCTGCGAGTGAAGGCCTGGTGAGCGATAGTTGGAGTCTGTACTGCGGCGCGGCGTGGGTGAGTGTGCGAAGGAAGCGGACAAAGGCTGACAGAAGAGCGTGCCACTGTCGAGACAAGCACTAGTGTAAATTGATAATGTTTCAAAGACCAGTGTAAGACTAATTGATGTGAAAAGAGATCTCGAGCGTATTAATTACATTTATGGTGTAGACACTAGTAAAAAAATATAATTGAACCAATTAATTAGGCTATACCTTACGAACCAAGTTTTCTCCTCACATTATACTCGTAACAGTATAGAGAGATACAGAGATATATAGACATAGAGAGATGTAGATATATATGTAGATATAAATAAAAAATAGAGAGATATATAGAGATATACATAGAGAGATAGAGAATAAGAGAGGGATAAAGAGTTGTTTTGTATATGTGTACGTAAATTAAAAAACCATTACAAAAAAAATGACTGAGGTATTCCAATGCATGCTGGGCATTAGCTAGTTATAAAGAAATCATTAATTTAACTACCAACACCTATTAACATCCGAACAAGATGAAATGTTGAGTTATTACTTGGAATGTGTAAAATTATTCCAATTATTTCAGGAATAATCTTATACAACAAATATTGAAATTGCGTAAATGGTATTAGGCACATATGCAGAGATATAAATAATGGTTGAACAATGAAAATACTTTATGCCAATTGAGGATCAATGGTTATTTTATGTATTTACTAACACGCAGGCCGAGCTTTCGTATGAACACTGTTGACAGAAGAACGCAGGCAGAAGGGTTGGTTCTACTCTAGAGAACCGTCAAGTATGCAACACGCTGCACGGTGCGGACTCCATCACCGGCGACACAGAGGCATGGGTTGCGGTCAGACACGAGTGCTCGGTTTGAGTCGACGATGACGGATTTGGCAAACCGTGAAGTTAATTTCACGCACCGACCAGCCCGAAGCGACCCCCCCCCCCCCCTCTACGCTTCTCACCCACACCAACAGTTTCCGAGGCCTGTCAATAATTAACTGGCTTGTTTGTGAGAGAGTGGGCGCAGTTGTGGATTGTGTTTGCGTGATTGCGAATGCTACAAACGGGGGTACACATCATACGTTCGCATAAAAGCGTTTAGTGATCCGTGGTTGAATGTGTGTTCGCCGTTCAAAATGTTCACCATAAACTTACGAAGGTTACTGGTTACAAATTTTCCAAAATCTTTAAAAAATTGACTTTCTTTGGACATTAATTCAAAACAAATCATCTTGGAGTAGCAACAAAACAAAAATATCTTTATTGACCCAGCAAAATAAAAATAAAATATGTTTTCTTCCACGTGCATGTTTACCTTATTTGAAACAGAACACAAAACTCAGACGTTAGAATTCAGCGTTGTTTTTCTGTGAAATTTCAGCTATCTGGATATGCTTTCTTTGGGTAAGTCTGTAAATTACTGCAATTTATAAGTATAGTTAAAACTTAATTTCTATTTATTTGTGGTTGAAAGAGGAAACGTGGAATACGTTGTCGTGAGCTGGTGGGCTTTCTCGGAGTACTCCGTTTTTCCAAAAACGCACTTCGTCACTGCTCCATCTTATCACTTCACCCCTCACGCGTCTCTAGTGACCTGTAAGCCGACTAGTTGTGATTTAAATAAAATGATTCCACAAAGAAAAAAAAGTATGTACATTTACAAAAGATTCCTTTGAAATACAGTGAATATATCTTTATTTCAGTATTACAAACAATTTATTGGTAATTTTGTACAACACATGGCTCTTGTTTTTTTTTTTTTTTTGCATATTATGACACACGTTTTAAAAATAATACTGAGTATTTATTACGGAAATTGGCGCATAATTTTATATTTTAATTGATATTTCATTCAAAGCAGATTTTTTTATACCAGTGAAATGATAATCGAACAGTCAATTATGTAATTAATTTTGTTTTATCATGCTTGTTAATGTGCGCTGTTGATACCGGAAAGCTATTCAGGGTACGGTTTACTTTAACTGTTGGAGGTACTGGATCAACAAGAAGCATAAATTCCCGGGTAAGAATCAGAACCCAGTATTACTGTGAACACTATTTTCTAGTGATGCAGTTGTTTTTCACGTAAATGTACATTATTTACAAATATCTAAGTTTAGGTTGATATTTATGTTCCATTTACGATATCCAGTGGGTCCTGCACGGCTGTGTTCGGAAAGGATCTTTTGTTGAGGGTCGCGGATCTCTGTCTACGCCCCTCGGTGCAACCTAGGTCGGTGGTCAAGTAGTTAGGAGGAGGTTGTCACCTTGGCAGTCCTGTCACCTTGCGGGGGTGCGTCCAGTTCCCGGTGGGTCGTTACCACAACGCCGAAATACCACAACGCCTTACGTACAATAACGCCGAATACCATAACGCCGAAAGTAAAAATTCACCTCAACGCCGACAGCTAGAAAACTGCTGTGTACCACAACACCGAATTACCACAACCTTGTCAATGGCGTATGTCCAAAAGCTTACATCAAATCACTTAATTTTAAATTTTTATTTATTTCAACTAAATCAAAACTTGACTCATTAGTATTTTTTTTTAAATTCAATTGTAGAACGAAATTTTGAGCCGTCGTGGTTGCTAATCGTGTTTATTACCTAAGAAAATATGTAATCATAGGCATACGCAATAAACAACTTCAGCGATAGTTCCTAGCATAAATTATTTTGTTACATGAAAGTCCAGGTTTGATAAATTCGTCTAATATTGGACACTATTTCATAATTATTTTAGTTAAATTACGCCGCTAAACTTAAATCCACGTCACAACCACCAAATGACGCACACATGTTATGCAGCGTAGCACCGATGCGATAAACACCATCAGAAATATGTGTGTTCATGCTAAAAAGCTACAGAATATACCGTCAAAACGTCATCAATGGTCCAAGTTAAAGATAAAAAGTTGAGTTTGCACTCAAAGTGCCGTAAAATGTGGCGAATAGAAACAGTCTTCTGCATGAAAAAAAAAAGGCTGCTAGAATGTTTTATAATTTGTAAATATTTGACGATATATATATATATATATTTGGAGTGAATTTTAATTAAGAACCTGTGCTTAAATAATTCGTGGTTATCGCTTTTTCTACCGACGCCGTCTTACGGCACATTCTTTCTGCTGTAATCTCCGGCGATCTTCCTCGACTTCCGTTGTTTACCGTGTCTCGTATCGCTAAATAAGGGTTTGTGTCAGTCTGCTGGTGGGTTCGGCAGGAGCCTTGAGAGAAGGGAACACCAACCCCCCCCCCCCCCCCCCCTGAGGTGCTCCTCGTCGGATAACGGCCCCCGAAAACTGCTGCCCCCGGCGGCGGCGGCGGGCCGCGGCTCGTAAACTCGCGTGTTTTATATCACGTGGCGCCGCGCATGTCCCGCGTCCATCGCCGCCCGAGAGCTTCTCCTCCTCCTCCTCCCCTTCCCCTCCTTTATTCATCATCTCTCCCTCCTCTTCCTCCGCGCTCCCTCCGGACCTGCCCTTGAGCCGCCTCTGCTCGCCGCGGGGCCGACACGTGATGCGGGATTGCAAACCCCCCCCTCCCCCACACACAGCACCCCCCCAGCAGAGACTTCCGAGTGATTCGCCCTTATGCCTCGACGACCGCCACCCTGTTCTGACCGGCTGCGTTCCGAGACCCGGACAGCCAGCCGTGCGCGTCGGGCGCTCTTAGTTCAAGGTCACACGTGCTCGCGGTTTGGGTGAGGAAGCAAACTTCTCCCGTCTCACGACTCCGGGTCCTTTTCATCACGTGTAACATCTTAGCTCACTCGGGGTACGGCATGTGGCAGGAGTGATCTGTGCTAAATGGTGCAAACCAAAGCTCACAAATACAAGGGTAAACTTTATAGTTTTAATTTTTAGTGAATTTCAGTAAAACCTCTGCATATTTGTACTCTTCATTTTTATTACTATTAGCCAAAGACTAGCCTATAATTTGTTTGAAAACATTTCCATTTTTGGCTCGACACCTTGGGTAAATAGAGGGCTTGATTTTTTTCAGTTCTTAAAATTTTTTTGGTATTCCATATTTTTAATTGTATTTACCCAGAGTGTGTCGGGGACGCAACCACCCTTCCATGTTGGACGGAAGGCGGGTTTCAATAGGCAGTATTGTAATGAAATTTATTATCGAAAATCAGGTCCAATGCCTGGGTAGAGTATTTTTTCAAGCCTTTTTCACTTTTATCGGAGCCGGCTTTTTTTCCATTATGTAGTTTAAAATTTCTAACTGCAAATCAAATATTCGATGGTCGACGTAGCTTCTTCGGCAAGGAAATCTAGCGGTGGGTGCAAAAACTACTTGTGATTCGCGTGAAGAAATGCAGTTTAAAACACAATTTTCTTATATATTTATCGCTATCAGCATTATTTTTAAAGAATTTTACGTTAAAATTCGTGTTGGAGTATCGAATTGTGAGTATATTGCAACATCAGGACATGTGAATTTTCTCGTTACCAAGGTTAGACTTCACACGCCACTGGAGAGTACTAAGACTCACATGTATTATCATTTTCATTGTTTTGTCATTATTAATAATTAAATGCTCAACATGTGAATTTATGGAGATATATATCTTTCATTTTTTGTTTGTTCCCAAATTTTATCACCAGATATTTTCTTGAACATTATTTCAAATGAAAGTGTTTAGTTATAAAAACTTACGTGACTTGTTACTGTTTTTACACTGTTAAAAATTTTACCGTCGATTAAAATGAATATTGGTTACAAATTATCCAGTTGTATTCGTAAATTTATTGATATTTTCGTAATTTTGAGAGAAATTAGTTTACATACTTTAAACAGGAATCAACAAGAATAATCTTGGTTAATTAAACAAACATTCAAAAACTTAGGTCTACATCGAAAAACTTTCTTATCCTTTCATGTGCTTGTCTTACCTGAATGTAATCGTACAACGAAACTCGAAAAGTCGGAGTGCGGCGTAGTGTCTACGGAGATCCAGTTACTTGAAATAACGAAGAACTCATCTTCAATTTAAAGTGCAATCTTCGTTGAAAAGTCCGTAAATTGACTGTAATTCTAACAATTTTAGTATTTTTTCTTAAATATCCGTTGAGAAAATTTAACACTAATTACTATACAAGAGCGTCATTGTAGCAAATTTACAGGTAAAGACCACAAATAATGGAAATGTTTAAAAAAAAAAAACCAGCACTGCGTGTGAGTCAGAGCCATAACGTTTTGAACAGTTGTTTTGCTATAACAAAAATTTACCTTTGGATACCGAAAATATATCTTCTTTAAGACAGAGATGGCACATTAAAAGTTTTTCAGACACTTTTAAGAAAAGTAGTTTTTGACAGTATTATTATATTTGTAATCATTTCCAAAACTTAGTTCAAATCTAAACGCCAATGACTTCAAAATAGAAAATAATTGCAGCAGCCAATCACTTTTAACCTCAAGTATTTTACACCAAAGACCTTTGCATTTTCAAAAGGTGACGGTTTGGGCAGCAGTCTCTTCAAATGACATTATCGGCCCGTACTTCTTTGAAAATGCTCACAGTAATTGTGTAACAGTAAGTTCTGCAAAGTATGTAAAAATGGTACGAGAATTTTTTCGACCACAGTTGCAGCAGTTTGTTGGTTACAACCATAGGACTTGCATGCAGAAAGATGGCGCAACCTGCCATACATCCAATATGAGTATTTCGAAATCTAACGGCCAGATTTGAGGAATGCCAGCGGATGATGGCGGCCATTTGAACGATATTATTTTCAATAACTGATTTTCCATTATATTTTTGTTCTAATAAATAAACCTTTATTTGAATATAATCTGTAATATTTTTTTCACGGTTCTCTCAAAAGTACAAATATTTATGGCCCATCATCATATGGCCCATAATATATCATATTTTTATTGACGCGATAAAGGCCATATGTTTCAGAAATCATTTTCAAACTGATACTTAAAATGAAGTAATGGAAAATCTCGGTCGAATTGGTTAATGGTCAATATCCGGCCAAAAGGGTAGAAAGGGGGAAATTTTTTTGAAACACAGGGTAAAACATTATAAATCCTATAATATGACTAATATCACATCCGTTTGAAAGTTTAATAACTCGTGGAAATAATACCAAACACTTTTATTTAAATAAATTTTTGATACAAACAACCATAACTGCCAGGGGTGGGAAAAAACAAGGGTTAGAGGACAAACGAATTCCTAACTCCCTTAGTAGGCACACCATCAAATCCGTTCAAATTGTTTGTAATTATTTTCATTTTCATCTCAAACTTTTATCTCAAACCATTTTTTATGTAAGAAACTGTCGCGGTTGACACTCCCGGTGTCACACCACCACAAGTTAGACACCCGTCTGGGAACAGCCTTCAACACTCCAATCTTGTTTATCTTTTTTAAATTATTATTTTGCACGCTGCTCCGATAAACGAGTGCCCCAAAATTCATAAATAAATTATTCAAAAAGTTTTTAGAAAAGGAAGAGAACAGATTAATAGTATTTAAAATAAAAAGAACGTAATTACTTGAAATGTCAAAAACTTTAATGAGACCATTTGCGCATGAGCATGGTAAGGAATTTAATTTAAGACCAAATATCAAAAATATTACAATTATATCTAAAACCTTTTGACCTATAAAGTTACAGAGGCTTTTAATATAGCCACGTTTTAATATATACCAATAAATAATAAATACTGCAATAAACGCATAAATAAATTCAGACATTGATACAAAAACCGTTCTAAAAATATATATATATGTATAAATAATAAATTACAATACTATTCAAATAAAAGTTAGTGAAAATTAATGTCACTCTAAAACATCTTGATTACACCCGGGTGATTTTATTTTACGACGCTTCATGGTAAGCTTGATGGAAGGTTCGATAAAAATGAGTACGAGGACGCAACAAACACTCGACGTGGGAATTAGGGTCTTTTGGCAAAAGTTATTTTTAAATTGTTCACTGTTATGGTGGGCAAAGTTTATATCAACGCCCCGGGGTTACAGGGGCAAAAGTTCGGAGCCGGAATCACTTACTTGGATTGAACGTTGTACGTCGCATCCCACCCCGGACCTCCTGGCCCGGAGTTTAGCCGGCTGTACTTTAGCACACATGCTAAATGCTTCATTAACGAAAAATGTAGCGTGGACTCTTCATCCTCTTGGCAGCACCCGCCACAATGTAAGTATTTCCCGAAGCTCAATATACGTCAGCTGATTGATGTTAAAAAATATTCACGAGTCCCCGCCGGCCCAATACCACAAGCCATCACCGCGCTCGTCACGCCCGAAGCGCATACACGTTCACCACGGCGATCAGCTGACGACTTCCTCATACAGCTCATTCCGTCCCTCTTGACGTATTTCCCCCTTCACCTTATTGCCTTGGAACAGTCCATTTGAATGTTCACGGGGGGGGGAAGCGTCGTACACCGTATTATGATTCAAAGTCCAAAACGATATAATTAAATATCAAGAAACTAAACCATTTTAAAAAAAACATAATATAAAAACATATTTAAAAATAAGATTAACAAAACTTATAAAAGACCAATACTTATAAAAAAAAGGAAAATGGCAAATAAAATTAAAATTACGTCACAGCCATAATTCAAAATTAATTAAAATAAATATAAAATCAAGTGGCCATGCCACCTATGGCCACAAAACCATTATTCCAAGGGGTTAAAAAATAACCTGCGGTTGGAATAAGTTAATAATTAAAACTTCCCTAACATGAAGTCGATTGAATCGGTTCTTATTTTTTTTACTTTTTAAATTTTGTCTAAAACTTTTTTTAAAATAAATTTTTATCTAACCAACCATAACGGCAAGGAGTGGAAATAACAAGGTTAGATAGTATGTACACTATCAAATCCGTTATAATTTATTGTGTGAATTCTAAACATTATCTAAAACTTTGGCTGAAACAATTCTTATTGAAATAATTATTACTGTGAAAACAGGGGATCAAAATGTTTAAAAAAAAATTCAATACATTCTAGTATCAAATTCGTTTCAATTTATTTTAAACTTACTTATTATCTTAAAACTTGATGCAAAGTATATTTTTACGCGACAACGATATTAGTGCAAAAAAATTAAATATAGTTTTTGGAGGTTAAAAAGTTAAATTATTACCTTAGTTGGCAAAATATGTAATTCATTCTAAGATATTTAATGCTAAATGCATTGAGTTAAAAAATTTATAATATTTTCGCAGCATGGAAAATGAGAAAATGTTTAATAGATCATTTTGTAATATTGGAATACATAAATATGTGAGGTACATTTAGTTCCTAAAATTTTCCAGAATTTTATAGAAGTCTTCAAATTTTTTCCAGAAGAAATAGCTATTTCGAAATCTTCCTACAGTTTGGTACGATTTGGTTTTATAGCTGGCTATCCAATCTTTTGTCACAACAAGGCATAACAGTAATGTTATTTAAGTTTATGCTTTTTTACAATGTAATGTTTATTAAAAATATCCAGTCTATGACGGCTGGAATGAAGTTGCCTTTTATAACACTCGGAGGCATTCAACTGTCGTTTTAATCTCCTGAGCACCATCCAAAAAAAACCTTAGTTTTTAATATGTGCCCAAATCTAGGTCCTATTCATGTAAAGACAAACACATCAGCAAAGAAATATATCTTTCAAGTTGTAGCAACTATTCTAAAATCCTAGTAGACGTAAACTAGTATCCCTCAATGACAACTGTTATTGTCAGATATCACGTTTTCCTATTATTATGTAAAAAAGTGCATCAAAACTTGTTTTAATGTATGAACTACGGTTGTAAGATTATTGCGTAAAACATGAGTCTTTACTGTAAAGTCCTCTTGCTGTTCTTGTTGAACAGTTCAGTAAATTGACCGACTTTTCAGAGAAGACTGCACCACAAATAAACGACGAGGTGGTGTTAGTTCCAGATAAATATACTGGATTACGATTTCTAAGACCAACGCTCTAATGTAGACAAGGTATGCATGAAGTGTTTTTTTTAGTAGATATAATCTATTTTTAAATAATTTGTTTATACAACTAGATATTCTTGTGAATTCGTATTCAATTAAAGTGAAATGAGCGTTCAAACATTTACATAGATATTCGTAAATTCATGAAGATTCCTAAATATTTTGTTACCAACGTTCTTTTTCAATGTAAACAGATTTCTGGTTCTTGGTTTAGAAAAAAAAATTATTTAGTGGCTAAAACGCTATATTTCTTCTTCCCAAAACTCTGAAGGCATCCCTTCAAAACTTCGCAAAGTACACGGAAAAGGCGGGAAAAGTTCGGACGGGTCGATCCTATACTCAAACAAGCTTCCCGCCAGGCCGTTAGTTGAAAACAATTTTTTGAAATTCTTACTCTATTAAAGGCATCGTGATCGGCATTTCAACTTTGGAAATACGCCCAATTCCAATCACTACCCTGTCAGGGTAATCACGAGACTCAAGTCATACCAGACACGTAGCTTCAAATAAAAGTTTGACAAAGATAACTAAAGCACAGAAAGTTCCATTTAGTGTGGTTCAGTGTAAACCAAACAACAGGCGAAAAAGTAAAAACATGATCTACTTGGATTTAAAACAAGTGTAAAATTTTGGGGGCGCATTTGCACACTTGCACAGTTGCTCTCTCGCAAACTTCCGCACACATTCTCACACATTCGCATAGCTGTACACTCGACAGTACACTTGTGCACTTGCACATTTGTACTCGTGTTTCAAATATTTGTGCATCCTACAAATTTTCCATCCATCTATATTTGAAGTTTCACTTCTCACGTAGACATTTTTGAAATATTAAACTGTCATTGTCCGTCCAAAACAGAACAGCAACGTCCCCGACACTCTGTGAATGGTCTTAAACAATTAAAAATAATTAGAAAAATATTTACTTGTTGTAACTCGCGCAGAACACAAACTCGACCCAAACACCGCCCACGATTCAAGTGCCGGGTGAATTAAAAATATTAGCAGAGATCTTAAAAAACATTATTTAATGTGTACGCAATGTGTTCACCAAATAATACCTTAAGTAGGGGCTGGCTATATACTGAAATAATTAACTAATTAAATGTAGCGTACTTTATATATGTTTTCAAAGTTCACAAAACATTGACACACTGCCTAAGCAGTTTCATGGATATAGAAATACATTTTATGCATAATTATGCTACGCATTAAAAAGATACTAATTATAATAAAATATAAATATTTTATCAAAAAATTATACGCTCATAAATTGGCCATACTGAATTTCCCTACTGCAGTCTATAAAGTTTCTATTAGGAGGCAAGCTTATAATACTCAACATTACTACAGTTCCTAAAAATTAATTCGTAGCAAGCAGCTACGCGGATATTTGTCCGTACAAGTGTTTGTAGCACAAACAGTGACGCGCACTGTCGCACAGTTAAATGGGAGCGGTAGCTTGTACACCTCGGCGTAACGCCTTTTGCCACGTCTTTAAGCAGAAACTGTTAGGCAAATAAATCATGTTCTCCGGCACAATTACGCAACATACCTTCGACGGATTGCGTCCATACGCAAAACGTTAATAGAAGAAATAGCGGACATGACGAATCGAAACAAAGGGGCTGATGTTGTAGGCATTTAAGTATATAACTGATGGTATTCAGCTGGGCTATTTCAAAATCCATTGCCAGTGAATTCATGGCAGCCAGCTACAAAAATAAGTGTAATCCTTAAACCAGGCATGGAAAAAAAAATTAAGTCTCTGTTAAAAACCGCACTTAGCGATAACAAAGTTAAATTCACTCGCACTGTACTAGCTGGGAATGTCGCAATACAGTGTTGGGTCTTACTGGCCAAAGCTTTCCAGATGTTCTCATTTACCTTGTTTCACGTGGCCGCCGTCTTATGCGCTGCAGCCAGTTCCTCTCTCTCTCTCTCTCTCTCTCTCTCTCTCTCTCTCTCTCTCTCTCTCGTCACGTCTCACTCAGTCCGCTCCGGCCGCGCGTGACGTCACTCGCCTCGACGCTCGCGCTCCCAAGCGGCAGTTGCACGAAACAACGAACTAGCAAACGTAAAATACTATAACTTAAAAAACGTATACTTACAATAAACAAAAAAATTTTGAAGGTTTGAAGAGTCCTAAAAGCGTCTTGAGAATCCTTAAGTTTTGAAAAAATTGGTTGTATGTAAAGTCGGTTTACGGACGATAGTTTAATAGTTTAACGTGACGTCATAACAAAACCTTTATGAAATAATTGATCCAGAAGAAAATGAAATATCATATTCGGCCTGAGACTGAGCCGTAATAGGTTTTTGCAACCAAACCATTTAGGCATTAAAAATATTATATTCTTTGAGGAAGAATTTTTTTTTAATTTTTCTATCTTTGGTATGATAATATCTACCTCTGCATACTTTTATGAATAAAATTGAATCATTGTAATTGAATTATCACTATTTTGTATGGATACAAAGGAGTGAAATGAAATCTACAATTTAAATGATTAATTTACTTTATTTTCATTTATTAATTCAAATACATTTATTACTTATGTAGTGATGCGCGCGCCGTATTTTTTTTTTACAAGTACGAAAATGAAGGAATCGCAGCTGCCAGGATTCGATCTGTCAACCTTTGGATTGGTAGTCAACGATGCTAACCGCATGGACACGAAGACATATTGAAAATAATTGTTTACATTATATATATTTGTAAAAATTTTGTTTTGTGTTGTGGAAGTTTAAAAAAAGTATGCAGTCTGCCACGTTTATTTCTTATAGTGGTAGGTGGGAAATTAATAACCGTACCGATTGTGCTGAAAATCGGTGGACGATCGTTAAATTACATAATATTAATAATTCAAACGACGAAAATTTGATTGAAAAGTCATATCGATGGGGTTTCCAATCGAGTAGAAGAGAGATGCCACGCATTCGTACAATGAGCATGAAGAGAGATGCCACGCATGCGTACAATGAGCATAACAGGAACATCCGTAGTGGGACATCCGTAGTGGGACAATGTGCGTTACGGGACACATTTTCGTGCGTGCAGCCAGCGTTCATCGATTTGTTAGACGTTGTCACGTCAAAAATATAAAATGATGGATTAAAATAAAATTTAAGGAAACAAATATATTACAAAAAAATACATTAATGAAAGTGTTAACGGGGAATAAACTTGTGTAAAGTCAACAGCCAAAAATAAAAAACAAAAAATTTCCGCATGGTCACAAGTTATACCTGTTTAAACTCGTTGAGGGTGAACGTTTAGAATCAAACGGAAATTTGATGATGTGCGCGTGCATCACGCAACGAAAATTTAACTTGTTGAAAGTCTGATGCGCATGTGTGCTTCTGTTGTAGCCACATGTGGCAACAATCACCCCTATATATTCACTTTCGTGGACATCGTGAGACAAAATAAGCGTATTGGTGTGCTAAATGAAACTTTAAGATAGTGAAACTATCCTAGATTACATTTTGTTAACTAGAATATTCATAACAATATATAAATGAAACTTTAAATAATACAGTGGATTAGGCAAGAAAATTCTGATGGAACAAACATGCCGTCAAATTATTTTTGACGTGACAACGTTTAATAAATCGATGAACGCCGGCTGCACGCACGAAAATGTGTCCCGTTACGCGCATTTACCGTTACACTGTGTCCCGTTACGCTCATTGTACGCTTGCGCAGCATCTATCTCTCTTCCACTCGATCGGAACAACCATCGATTTGACTTTTTCGAGGCACATTAAACTTGAAACACTCCCATTCGTTTCCTACTTTTCCTATCGTCCTATCCTCAAAATAATAACACAGATTGGAAGAAGTTAAATAGCAAACATGTATAAAAGTTATAGTTAAAATAATCTCTTCGTTAAAGTAATAAACATATTTGAATTAATGAGAGCATAAGTAAATTTATCAATTAAATTGTAGATTTCATTTCACTCCTACTTTGTATCCATACAAAATAGTGATAATTCAATAAAACTGATTCAATTTTATTCATAAAAGTATTCAATCATTTCATCAATGTTTTGTTATGACATTGTCACGTTAAACTATCGTCCGTAAACCTACTTTACAGACAGTCAATTTATGTTTTGTTTTATACAACATTACGAACGAGGTGTTTTCTTCAATGGAATATTTTTTATAACTTAAAGTTCCAATCTAATGGATTCATAAAAACAAAAAAAAAAGTTTAACTTGTAATGCGCGTACGTAGGCACACGCACAATGTTTTTGCCCCTCACTCGACAGGGTGTTGCACTCTTGGCACGAGATCCCTGCCACTCAAGAGCTGCGGGTCTCGTGCCCTGCCCAGTAATTAGCGGCCTGCGAGCTGGGATAAGGCAGCGAGGCAGTCCGGGCGTGCTTCTTGCTCGGGTCGTGGCGAGCGCCGGCTTCAAGTGCCGGCTTCCGAACACCGCCTGGAGGGGAACGCGGGGAAATTTGATTCCGGGCCGGTTCTTGCTGGCCGAGTCATTGGGTTAGTGGTCGGTTGTTGACGGAGGGGGGGGAGGGGTCGGAATAATTGGGGAGTTATGCGAGCGGCCGAGCCATTCTCTCTCTCCCCTCTCCCTCCCACCCTTCACCCACCGTACTCCGCCATATCAGCGAATGCCCGCACTGGATAGGGTTGAAAAAAGGCTGGTTTGGGAGGGGGATGGATAGACCGAAAACTCTCCCGTCAGATTTCGGAGCCAGCTCAGACTTCCGTGTGGAAACACAGGGCGGTATTCGGCCCCAGAGGAGTTTGGAAACACGACCTTATGCTCGTCCTTCCGAGAAGGTTCGAACAACAAACTTTTTATTCTGTAAAACAGAGTTTTGTCTTCTGTTTTGGCTTCCAGTTGTATAATATCATTGTCGAAATCAATGGAAGAAAACAATGTCCATTACGCTTTTTTAATACAATTATTAACTCAATAAATTAATTATTTCATTTTAAAAAATAATTTTAGGTTTTTTTTTGTCTCAATACTTGGATTCAATTTGTGTACCTTTATAAGTTTGTGGTGGTTTTACATACCTCAAACAACTTCAGTTCTTGTTAGAGCGTGCAAATTGTCTACACTTCAGGTGGAAAACGTGTTGCAATAAAGCAATAAATATTTTAGAAATTCCCGAGCATACAAATCAGAATGAATATTGGCTAAATTCATACCTGTATCATAGTGTGATGATTTTAAACAACTCAAATTCTTGCTAACACATTAAATTGATAGAAGCTACAGGTAATATACTTGTTTAAATGAGGCAATATAGTTTAAAAAAACCTACAATTTACTAACAGACAACGCACAGCTTAAACCGGTGGTTATATAAGCATGAAATTTTTCACAGTAGTTTTTTATTCAACACCGATGAGCACCAAGAAAGTATTTTTGAAACTTCATCCTGAAGTAAGTTAAATAGGGGTTGATAGTTTGGGAAATATCATCGGACACACGGCTAATTAATATATTAAAACGGCCGAGTCTACTATTCAGAGCAAATTTTGCTGTACTTTTTACGAAACATTAAACAGGTGCTGCAGTGAAACCGATACATGCAAACCTGCAGTCTCCCTGACACACGTTGAACGTTTTTCTGTTGGCGAATAGTAACACCATTTGGTTTTGTAGTATCTTATTTTATGCTTGGCATCTTGCCAGCTCGGTCTTGAACATCGTGGTTCAAAAATAGGGAGATTCTTACGGACACGGAACACATTGCTTGTTTGCAAGTCAACCCATTTAGTTGCGAAAAGTCTTAATCAAAGTTTGCCGGATAACTTTCAATCTAACCACCTCTCTTACAATTCCATGAAAAGAACACATCCTGAAATCTGTGTGAAAAATAATATCGTTTGGTAAAAATTATGACCAAACTCCTTGTGTTACTAAATAGTTGAACTATTTACACATTAATTTATTAAAAGAAACTAATATTAAACTTAAAATACGTTTTATAAGCATAAAACGCTATTTCACATCATAAACTTTAGTAAAACAAAATATCAACAAAGCAATTTCAAATACTAAGATTTTGATGCATAAATTCGAATTCGCAAAACAAATTATAAATCATAGCATAGGATAAAGCAATATTTGTGAAGACTTCCTAAGCTACATGGTCATGAGCCACGTACTTGTCTCAAAGTACACGTATGGGTTATCACCTATTAAATATATATTTAACTAAAATAAATTTTACTTTAATTTTAACATCACGTTTGCTTGCAATGCATATGAATTCCAACATACCTATTTAATTCCTTATTAGCTTTGATAAAGTAATATATTAATACATTTATATTTTGGCTAAGAACTGTTAAGTGTTCCTTAATTCAAGCCAAGCCTTACAAAGATTAAGATTTATAAATTTGTGTGCGGGTAATTAGATGTGCATTTGGAAACAAGAACGTTTCACTTATACGAAAAATATATTCTATTAATAAAATCTAATACTGTTAATACTTTTTCCTTTGGTTAAATTATTTAATTAATATAGATTTAAACATGTTCTTATCGATCCGAATGCAACAAATATAAGTATACCATATTTTCAAGCGCCTGGAAATAATTATATGACAGTGAAAGTACTACTGCAGAAAGGTCAGGGAAGGAAAACACTGGAGGTCTTAATGGATGCGGCTCGATGTCCTTTAAAAGGCCATTAAGCAGACCGCTCTTGTGCTGAAGTTTCCCAGACGCATAACAGAGACGAAATCGTCTATAGCATCAAAAGAGAATATATCCCGCACTGATCTGACATCAGCCATACGCTTAAGAAAAGTATAAATCGTGTTTTCTAGCTACAAAATAAATGTGTGAATAATATTTTGTCTCTCAATAAATTGAACTGCAGGGCCCCTCAACTATTCTTCCAGGCACGAGTGAAACAAATTTGTTCTTAATATGAAATATGACAATCTGTGCACACCTGAATCCAGAAAATAAAAAACCCATATGTAATGGGTCTTATTTATCTGGGATCACTGAGATATAACTCTAACGTTATGTGTCTAGGTTCATTGAATCGATTACAACCTCCCGTTTTAAAATTAATAATTTATTAGTAAAAATATGAATTTACGTATTTTTTGAGCCCTAATAAATATAAAAAAATTCCCTCATTTTTAATTATTTTTACTTTTTATCGTATCTCTAGGTATCTGATGACGGTAAAATATTTCAATTTCCGAAACGTCGCAACTGTTTTGTCTTGGTAGCCTACCATGTCTGCTTATGCGGTCATCGTTGTGGTCTCAGAATGCCTGTTTTACTTCATCGATGGGTTCTCATAGAGTCGCTGTATTGTTACAGTGTTGTCCAGAATATCTGTTTGGTATAATCGTTGGTTTCCTGTGTCTGTCGCTGTGTTGTCCAAGTTATAGTTCATCTTTATTTACTGTTTTTGTTACAACTTTCTCGTCGTAGTCAAACCACTGTGTTCGTCCGTACTGTGACATTTTGACGTGACAACGTCTAATAAATCGATGAACACCGGCTGCACGCACGAAAAAGGATGACTCATTTTCCCGTTACGCTCATTGTACGCTTGCGCCGCATCTATCTCTCTTCCACTCGATTGGAACAACCATCGATTTGACTTTTTCGAGGCACATTAAACTTGAAACACTCCCATTCGTTTCCAACGTTTCCTATTATCGTCCTATCCTTAACAGAATAACACAGATTGGAAGAAGTTAAATAGCAAACATGTATAAAAGTTATAGTTAAAATAATCTGTTCGTTAAAGTAATAAACAAATTTAAATTAATGAGTGCAAATAAAAGTAAATTTATCAATTAAATTGTATATTTCATTTCACTCCTTCTTTGCATCCATACAGAATAGTGATAATTCAATTTAAAAATGATTCAATTTTATTCATAAAAATATGCAATTATTTCATCAATGTTTTGTTATGACGTTGTCACGTTAAAATATCGTCCGTAAACCGACTTTACAGACAACCAATTTTATTTCTGACTTATCTGTTCCGCGGAATCATCTGTGCGGTCTATACATTTAACATCAGCTGATTTTGGCTTGTTTGCTGTGTGGTTGCGTAAATTTTTTTGTGTCCGTTATTGATATTCATTTATGACATACAGTATAAATAACAAAGGCGTATTTCAAAAAAAAAGTTAGCGATTCATTCAGTTTTTGCCAGTGATGTGTAAACATCTAACCTCGGTAACGAGAAAATTCGTGGTTTTTTTCTTGTTTTCATGTTGCAAATAAAATTTTAAAAATATTAAACTTGTACACGAAATTAAATTATGTTTCTTTAAAATAATGCCGAGTGAGATAAATATGCTACAAATCAAAGAAAATATTAGCTTTTCAAGTGAATACCAACATTTCTAGACGCATATCACACACTTACGTTTTGCACCCACCGCTAGGATCCGCTACCTGAAACGTGAAACGTTGCTTGCCACTACCGCAGATGGCAGCACGAAACACCGGAAATTTTAAACTAATAGAAACGGCTCTGATGAAAGCTAAAAGGACTTGAAAACTCCTATTTCCTGCTTTTGGACCTGATTTTCGACCAGGAATTATATCAAAATATAGTCAGTCTTGTTAAAATATATTCAAAAGTTATTAATGTAAAGTTACTACACATTTAAGAAGTTATACTTATATGGCATTACTAAAATATTAACCTTCGAATATTTAAAATCACAAACTCTATCATTAAATGCATGTTTGTACGTTTGTTTTTGTCCAAATGACTAAGTTATCTGTTAATAATTACTACAAACAAATCTTAACCTATTTGAGCTGAATCAACATTACTATTACATAATATTATAACTTGTTAAAAAACTTTTTAAAAATATTCCAGTGACGAGATTCACACTACGCCCTTTAGGGCTATCAAGCCCGGCTCTACAGCATGTACTACTAAGCATTTTAGGAATTAAGAAGTTAGAACATGTATTATAATGATTGTGATGCCAGTTTTCTTAGGTAATTTAAAACTTCAGATTTATTTTATACTAGGACTATTTTTGTTTACCAAATATATGTCGGCGTAGTTTTACTGCCATAAATTTTCATTTGGGAAACAAAATCACGTTTGTTATGTACCCTGATCTTTACTTAAGTGACTTTATACGGGTGTTCGTTGCTACATGAGGGTCCGCCATCTTTGTGTTACATTTCCTTATCGACTTCCTTTTCATATTCACGAATTTACTCATTCTAAATGCTTTATACCTAGTGACAAGGAGTTTACACATGAATAATTTAAAATTATTTTCACATTTGAAGAATAATGAAAAATAATTTTTAAAAAACAAAAATCATTTTCGTGTTGATCACTGAGGATGCTAAGAGAAGAGCGACATGAAATGTTTAATTTTCGTGCTTTCGTGCTTTCGTGCTTTAGTTAGAACTCGTTGAGGGTCGACAGGCTAGAAATATGCCAAGTGAGCAGCGTGCTGTTCTTGGCGTTCGGATGAACTCTCGATGCCTCCGCCGCTACGTCGACACGAAGACAGCTTCGGTGTACGTCCAACGAGTGGTAATTGGGAAGAAACCCCTCGCCGATCAGCATGGCGAAGCGATGCGAATAAAAGTCCGCTGCGGGTGAAGAGGAAATGGAAAAAGTGGGGGGGGGGGGGGTGGTGGGGAGGCATTAACCCGTGGGTTTCATTGCCGCGCGTCGCTGACAAACGTGGCGTGACTGAAGCGCAGGCAATCCCACTGCTCACAGCTGCGAAGCGGGTTGCCGCCGAACCTGCGCCCAGGGGCGGTGAACCATTAGAGCAGATTCGAACACCGTAGAATGAGTGTTGATAAACAGCGAGTTTAGGCTTCTGCGAACCGTGCTAAGATATGTGCCACTGTGTAGTTAAAAATATATGTATAGGTATATTCAGAAGAATGTTCACCAATTGAAATTGTTACAATGACGCAACTTTCATAAATTCTCTACGTGCACAGTTTTTAGGTTCTTGGTCTCTAGACCCCAAAACTATATATAACTCATAAGTATATATATATATATATATATATATATATATATATATATTTATTTATTTATATATTTATATATATATACTAGCTGCAGTACCCGGCTTTGCCCGGGCTGAACACCGGGTGATATATTGTCCGCGAGTTACAGCAAAATGGATAGCGATATGTCCAGTGTGGTGGACATTAAGAAATCACACATAATTACTGTTTGTGTATCTGTGACCTATGGTTTTCTGTTTACCCATGGCGATCGGTTGAAAGGTTTAGAATTTGATGCGCTACAGCGCCATCTAGCGGCGAGTTACAAAAAAATTGTTAGCATAAAAACCTTCTCCATGATAAAAACACTTCGATGTGCCAACTTTCATGGCGATCGGTCAAACGGTGTAAGAGTTTATCGACGACATACATGCCAACATCCAATTTATATATATTCTTATATTTCGAAATTTTGGGGCTTTCACTTTTGCGGAAAGAGGATGTTCAGGAATGGTTTGGAACACTCCATCTCGAAAGAATAGATATTTGAAATTCCTGAAACTGTCGAAATTTTGGTGCTTTGTTCCCAGAGGGCCCTGAATGGCTCGAAAACACTTAAAATCGAAAGAGATAGCTTTTTCAAATTTTTTAAACTTTCGAAATTTTGGGGCTTTAACCACCTGGTGGGCGGGGGGGGGGGGGGGTTGACGTTGAGGACCCCGAATGGCTCGGAAACACTCCAAATCGAAAGAGATATAAAGGAATATAAGAATGTAGGCATTTACTGTACTCCTATCTACCATAATAATATTGACAAATAGAAAGCTTATTACCTACCTATTAATAATTGTCTAAATAAATCAATAAATAACTCCATGTTTAAGAATTTACGTACATACATAATATTAAACTTCAAACTATACACACCAAAAAAACTAAGGATGTTTGTGAAACTATATTTATTGGTCATAATGTTTAAAACATTTGTAGGATTTCTTTATATGTAAAACTGTGGTGGCAATATTCCGCTTATCCAAAGGAGTATAGAAATTAATAGAGACATCACTCCCTGTACACACCACAATTCTTTGAATTAAGTATAAAAAAACATAGTCCAAAATGAAACAATAAGTATAAATAACAACTAATTTGACAAAAAAATTATACAACTTAAATGGCAATGTTAACATCCGCCTGAAATTTAATAGAAGTAGGTAGGTAAGAATATATATATAAGAAATTAAATGAAATTAAAACATACATAAATAAAATTATCTCACACTCAACCAAACATAATGTTTAATATGAAATAAAGGAAGATGGCAATTACACGTAACTATTCTAATTAATAAAAAAATCAACTTTCCTGAAATAGTTAAATTCAAATTTTTCAACAAAATATTACATAATTGATAAATATTTCTGGTCTTCGGTCTCAGCAGCCCTAAGACTCTTGACGCTCAGCAGATAAATTATAAACACTAAACCAAACTCCTTGCAAATAAGTAGGTAGGTAATGTAAAAAAAATAACAATATTGACAAATAGAAAATATTAGTAGGCCCTACCTACCTATTAATAAATTTCGAAGAAATTTATAAGTTTAAGAATTTATGTACCTACATAATATTAAACTTGAAACTATCCACACAATAAAAACCTAAGAATGTTAGTGAAACTTTTTTTTTATTTGTCATAATACCTAAAATACGTATGTTTCCAAAATGAAACAAAGTATAAATAATGACTAATTTGACAAAAAAAATTGTACATCTCGAATTACATTGAAAACATACACATGAAATTTAAAAGAATTATGAGTGCCCTAGGTAGGGAGAAAAAAAATATATAGAAGAAATTAAGTAAAAAAAAAATGGGTGCGTGTACTTAGGTACGCCCATGTGAAGTTATACTTCTTTGGCATCATTAAAAAATAGTTTTTAATTGCATGCAAAAATATTGCGTGGAGTCCCTCCGCGTGGAAGAAGTGAAACTTCGTAATGTGGAAATGAAAATAGGAAGGGGTAGAAATTGATTTTTAGTGAAATCATATTGTATCAAATCAAACTAAAAAAAATAAAGGAAGTAAATTTGTATCGATTCATAGATTGATCTTCAGAGAGAGCGAGACACCTATTGAATGTCTATAAAACTAACTTTTTTATGAGAGCAGATTTTCATGAAATATATCATGAAATCATTCAACGATAAAATCTGTTTATTTAATCAAGCGGACGGGTTCGCCCCAAGGAGAAAAGAACGCGGCGAGACCTCGTGGACATAGAGAAATGACACACTCACTATTTATGTGTCTATGAAACATGATTTTTTTTCTGCAATTTAAATTGTAATATACAAAAACGGTATTGAAAATTGAAACAAATATGGCGACACTACAAACTGTCAAGAGCTTTTTTTTCTTATCTCTCCTTAGTTCCTTACAATAGCAAAACGTAACGTAATGGCTTGAAAGCTATTGCTCGGCAGACATAGAGGAATGACACTAAAAGTTTGTATATCTATGACACACATTACATTTTTTAGTTTTTTCTTAACTCAGAATCGAGATAAAATATCCAATTTTGAATCTAAACCATTCTCGAATCCCCGTGAACTCTTACAAAAAAATTAATCAAAATCGGTCCAGCCGTCTAGGAGGAGTTCAGTGACATACACACGCACACAAGAAATATATATAAAGATATATATATATATATATATATATATATATATAAATACGTCTCATCTCTTGGTGAACGTAATTTAGTAGGAGTAATTTCGTGAAAATGGATAGGAAGTCAAAAAACGGAAGTGAGTAAACAAGATGGCGGTCCCACGTGTAACAAAATTAACCCGTATATAGTCACTTTCATTAATATCAGGGGATATACCAAACATATTGGTGATTTAAATATAACTTAATGATAGTGAAACTACCCTGGAATATATTTGGTAAACTAAAATATTCATAATAAAATTAATCTCAAGTTTTAAAATACCTAAGAAAACTCACATTACAAAAATTAATTATACTATATTTTCTTACTTCCAGATTGCTAAAATGCCTGGTAGTGCATGCGGTACAGCGGGCTTGATAGTCCCAAGGGGCGTCGTGCGAATATCGTAACGTATGTGTATATATATATATATATATATATATATATATATATATATATATATATATATATATATATACACATATATATATATATAATTCTTATTAAGCTAATAAAAGGTTCACTTTGTTTTTAGCAATTTTTTACAGTCTTATTTCGGTCGTTTAAACAAAAACAAAAATACTTAGTTATAATATGTTTTTTAAAATGTTTATAGTTAATATTTTAGTAAGACTGGAGAATTATAATTTTCAAAATGTTCGGCAACTTTATAATATTAACTGCTTATTGAGTGTTAAAATGATGGACGGTATTTCAGTAAAATTTTTCGTCTAAAAACAGGTTCAAAGCCGGGGTTGGGGATTTTTTCAAATCTTTTAAGCTTATATCGGAGCCGTTTCTAATAGTTTGAAATGTCCGGTTGTTACGTGCTGCTATCTGCGTGTGATGGTGGCAAGCAACTTTTACGATTCAGGCAGCGAATTATTGCGGCGGGCGCAGAAAGTACGTGTGTGATTCAGGTCAAAAAAAATATTTACTTTAAATGCGAATATTTTATTCATAATTATATTTATGGCACTCTGTTTTACATTTAATTTCTTGTCCGAGTTTCGCATTTTAAGTTGGTTTGCAACATGAACATAACAAATGAATTTGTTATTTATCGAGGTTCGATTTTTACACATGACTGGTGAGTACTTTATATGATAAATTCCATAATTTTGCACGAAAAGGTTTCCACGATGATTCATATAATTTAGCGATGAACACTTTGGTTTTATATTAATGATGTTAAAATCCTTGCTCAATTATGATAAATTAATGTATTTCCTATGATTGTGACTTATTTTTTTGAGCTGAATGTAAAAAGACCACTTTTATGGTAACAAATAAATAACAAAATAATGAGTTTAAAGCAATGTTATTGACAAGGGTGAGTTTTGTAACTATAGTAAAACAAAAACACATTGTAGTTTCTCAAGTCCTATCTATTATTTTACACAGGCGCGAGATCAGGTTTATGGGATTGATACAGTTTGGAAGATGAACTCCTTTTGTGACTACTTCCAGACCAACTCCCGCGCCCTTGGCGTCACGAGCTGTCGTCACTCCCGACCCAAAGTCGGGGCACCGTCGGAGATCCAGGGGCTTTTTCAATGAATTTATTATACCTGTACCTCAGACACACAATAACCTATATCCACTTTTCAGCTAAATGCAATTTTTAACGATAAACATGAGCACCGTTTAACGTTCTTTCTGATGGCACACAACACTAAGATCTACGTTATTACAAAAACTTACATATGGTTGGGTCGAAAATAGTTGAGTAAATATGTGAAGCACTCTTAAAATTCTTTGAACTGCTGTAGTGAAAAATGTGGTTATTGTGACTTAGTTTATTATGCCTCCTAAGTACAGATACATATATACACAACGCCTACTTGGAGGCTCACTTTCTCACTTTCATGCGTGACTAGAGACTAACCGCGAGCGATTACATTATGAAATTTTAGTGTGCTAGTGCTTTTTTTTCTTCTTCAAGGTGGACATCGTGAGACCAAACCAAAAGGTGGTGGGGTGAAAATTTGGACTCGCATTGGTCAGGACTCGGTTTCCAATGCCAGTCAACCATTGTCACTTCTGTTCCCTGTGGTTTACCGAGCTCATTGCTGGCGCCGGCTGGCGGTGGCTCTACTGGTGCCACGGACGGTTCATTTACCGAGCTCTCTTCTGGCGCCGGCTGGTGGTGGCTCTACTGGAGGCCACGAACGGTTCATTTACCGAGCTCTCTGCTGGCGCCGGCTGGTGGTGGCTCTACTGGAGGCCACGGACGGTTCATTTACCGAGCTCACTTCTGGCGCCGGCTGGTGGTGGCTCTACTGGAGGCCACGAACGGTTCATTTACCGAGCTCTCTGCTGGCGCCAGCTGGTGGTGGCTCTACTGGAGGCCACGGACGGTTCATTTACCCAGCTCTCTACTGGCGCCGGCTGGTGGTGTCTCTACTGGAGGCCACGGACGGTTCAATTACCGAGTTCACTTCTGGCACCGGCTGGTGGTGGTTCTACTGAAGGCCACGGACGGTTCATTTACCGAGCTCACTTCTGGCGCCGTCTGGTGGTGGCTCTACTGGAGGCCACGGACGGTTCATTTACCGAGCTCTCTGCTGGCGCCGGCTGGTGGTAGCTCTACTGGAGGCCACAGACGGTTCATTTACCGAGCTCTCTGCTGGCGCCGGCTTGTGGTGGCTCTACTGGAAGCCACGGACGGTTCATTTACCGAGCACTCTCCTGGCGCCGGCTGGTGGTGGCTCTACTGGAGGCCACGGACGGTTCATTTACCGAGCTCACTTCTGGCGCCGGCTGGTGGTGGCTCTACTGGAGGCCACGGACGGTTCAATTACCGAGTTCACTTCTGGCACCGGCTGGTGGTGGTTCTACTGAAGGCCACGGACGGTTCATTTACCGAGCTCACTTCTGGCGCCGTCTGGTGGTGGCTCTACTGGAGGCCACGGACGGTTCATTTACCGAGCTCTCTGCTGGCGCCGGCTTGTGGTGGCTCTACTGGAGGCCACGGACGGTTCATTTACCGAGCTCTCTGCTGGCACCGGCTGGTGGTGGCTCTACTGGAGGCCACGAACGTTTTATTAACCGAGCTCTCTGCTGGCGCCGGCTGATGGTGGCACTACTGGTGGCCACATACGGTTCATTTACCGAGCTCTCTCCTGGCACCGGCTGGTGGTGGCTCTACTGGAGGCCACGGACGGTTCATTTACCGAGCTCTCTGCTGGCGCCCGCTGGTCGAGGCTCTACTGGAGGCCACGGACGGTTCATTTACCGAGCTCACTTCTGGCGCCGGCTGGTTGTGGCTCTACTGGAGGCCACGAACGGTTCATTTACCGAGCTCTCTGCTGGCGCCGGCTGGTGGTGGCTCTACTAGAGGCCACGGACGGTTCATTTACCGAGCTATCTGCTGGCGCCGGCTTGTGGTGGCTCTACTGGAGGCCACGGACGGTTCATTTACCGAACTCTCTCCTGGCGCCGGATGGTGGTGGCTCTACTGGAGGCCACGGTCGGTTCATTTACCGAGCTCACTTCTGGCGCCGGCATGTGGTGGCTCTACTGGAGGCCACGAACGTTTTATTAACCGAGCTCTCTGCTGCGCCGGCTGATGGTGGCTCTACTGGTGGCCACGTAAGGTTCATTTACCGAGCTCTCTCCTGGCACCGGCTGGTGGTGGCTCTACTGGAGGCCACGGACGGTTCATTTACCGAGCTCACTGCTAGCGCCGGCTGGTGGTGTCTCTACTGGAGGTCACGGACGGTTCATTTACCGAGCTCACTGCTGGCGCCGGCTGGTGGTAGCTCTACTGGAGGCCACGGACGGTTCATTTACCGAGCTCTCTGCTGGCGCCGGCTGGTGGTGGTTCTACTGGAGGTCACGGACGGTTCATTTACCGAGCTCACTGCTGGCGCCGGCTGGTGGTGGCTCTACTGGAGGTCACGGACGGTTCATTGACCGAGCTCACTGCTGGCGCCGGCTGGTGGTGTCTCTACTGGAGGCCACGGACGGTTCATTTACCGAGCTCAATGCTGGCGCCGGCTGGTGGTGGCTCTACTGGAGGTCACGGATGGTTCATTTACCGAGCTCACTGCTGGCGCCGGCTGGTGGTAGCTCTACTGGAGGCCACGGACGGTTCATTTACCGAGCTCTCTGCTGGCGCCGGCTGGCGGTGGCTCTACTGGTGCCACGGACGGTTCATTTACTGAGCTCACTGCTGGCGCCGGCTGGTGGTGTCTCTACTGGAGGCCACGGACGGTTCATTTACCGAGCTCTCTGCTGGCGCCGGCTGGTGGTGGTTCTACTGGAGGTCACGGACGGTTCATTTACCGAGCTCACTGCTGGCGCCGGCTGGTGGTGGCTCTACTGGAGGTCACGGACGGTTAATTTACCGAGCTCACTGCTGGCGCCGGCTGGTGGTGGTTCTACTGGAGGTCACGGACGGTTCATTTACCGAGCTCACTGCTGGCGCCGGCTGGTGGTGTCTCTACTGGAGGCCACGGACGGTTCATTTACCGAGCTCTCTGCTGGCACCGGCTGGTGGTGGCTCTACTGTAGGCCACGAACGGTTCATTTACCGAGCTCTCTGCTGGCGCCGGCTGGTGGTGGCTCTACTGGAGGCCACGGACGGTTCATTTACCGAGCTCACTTCTGGCGCCGGCTGGTGGTGGCTCTATTGGAGGCCATGGACGGTTCATTTACTGAGCTCTCTGCTGGCGCCGGCTTGTGGAGGCTCTACTGGAGGCCACGGACGGTTCATTTACCGAGCTCACTTCTGGCGCCAGCTGGTGGTGGCTCTACTGGAGGCCACGGACGGTTCATTTACCGAGCTCACTTCTGGCGCCGGCTGGTGGTGGCTCTACTGGAGGCCACGGACGGTTCATTTACCGAGCTCACTTCTGGCACCGGCTGGTGGTGGCTCTACTGGAGGCCACGGACGGTTTATTTACCGAGCTCACTTCTGGCGCCGGCTGGTGGTGGCTCTACTGGAGGCCACGGACGGTTTATTAACCGAGATCTCTGCTGGCGCCGTCTGGTGGTGGCTCTACTGGAGGCCACGGACAGTTCATTAACCGAGCTCACTGCTGGCGCCGGCTGGTGGTGGCTCTACTGAAGGCCATGGACTGTTCATTTACCGAGCTCTCTGCTGGCGCCGGCTTGTGGTGGCTCTACTGGAGGCCACGGACGTTTCATTTACAGAGTTCTCTGACGCGCCCAGCAATGCTTATCCGACCAAAGACCATGGGACTTACATTCTCCTTTGATGTCATGAGTCTGTCGAAACTGGACTGCATTTTTTTTGTAAATGTAACCAATTAATTTATGTAAAATTACAGATATTGGTAAATTCGTACTTTTATATGATGTCAACTGTATCACTAGCAATAAGAACGTGTTTGCAGAAATACTGGCTTCGGATTCTTACCCGGGGATTTTGTCTTTGTGTTGTTCCAGTACTTCCAATAGCTGTTCTTAAACCGTTTTCTGACTATCTGTCCAGTATTATCTTCTTAAATAATAAATATTGATACAGCAAAATAAAGTCAAATTGTTGTGTACTCTACTTTTTTTTCTCGAGTTTAGAAAAAAATATGTTTGAGTGAAATATAAATGAAAATGTAAAATTGTGTGCCAATTTTTGTGAGAAATACTCAGCATTATCTCTAAAAACGTGTTTTGTATACGCAAAAATAACTGTAGTCATGTATTATAAAAAGTTACAATATATTTCTTGTAGTACTTCAAACTATGTTTTTGCAAGTGGTTTCATATGAATCTTTGGTAAAAGTACAGAAATCTTTAAGGTATAATTCAATTCGCTCATGCAGGGAGGTCAGGCTGGTTGAAAGGTAGATTCGCCTTCCTGGAGTTATATTCTCGGTGGGGTCGAACGCGGATTTAAGGTATATTTCATAGATAAAACTAGCCATGTCATTAGTAAGGCCATGTATTTATCGCGAAAAATATCTGATCGCAACAAGTTATGCCTGCGCTTCCGATTGTTCGCTATTAATTGTCGGCAGTCTGCGAGAGATGCCGCTGCCCTTCAGGCCATTCAAGACGCTTTTGCTTCCGCATTGGAGTTCTGACAGTAGACATGAGCCTGAAACTAAACCCAGTCAAGCACGAAACACTAACAATGCTGCAAAGTTTTAACACACATCTGGTCTGAAAATCTTTTCACGAAAATCACACGTTAGTTACCAGTTGCTACTTCCGGAAAACATAAACTTAGTTTTTCGTTTCATTGTTACTAGACCAAAAAAATAGCCTACTCAAACGTTTATATAGGGCCTATATGTGTGTGTGTGTGTGTGTCATTCCATTATTGATACGATAATTGAGGTAAATTAGAACAAATTAAATTCAAACTATATTCAAAATTTAAAAAAATGCAAACTCTCATTGGCGTTCGTTGATGGGAAGAATCAGACCAAAGGGGTAGAAAGTAGGAGATTTCCTTTGTCAAAACATGTGTGTCATTGTTGTGAGTCGCTTTAAAGGGTGGAGGGAATAAGGAGAAGGAAGGGGACTACTCGCGTTACCACCAACCATTTATTCCTCGGCTCCTTCATCTCAACGCGTCCTCTCGTCTGTCTCTAGTGACTCGGAGTCGACGAGACTTTAAGCCCTTAGGCACATCCAATCACGCACTCAATCTAGCGCGTGTTTGCTCCCAGGAGTCTGCTTTGCTGACGTCATGACCGCCCCGTCTACGCCTGAGAGCACAGTTGCGATTAAATAAGTCATTTCTGGTTTTTTAACATGGAACCATCATTTTCTTTCGATTTGCCAATACCGGTATAAAAGTAGCTAATATAAAACACATTTCTTTACAAACTGTACGTGAACATAAAAAAAAAAAAATTTTTAACTTTATCAAAGAGAAATTTTTTTGCCATCTTAGGTTTGTTAAAATTAAGCATTGGTTCGCAGTTATTCTTCCGTGTTAAATTCCATGCCTTAATGGGACCTCTCTTTTTGGACACTCGATAAAAATAGCATACATTGAATTTTGGCAATTAATTATTTCGATAGTTAAATTTTTTCCCGTAATACCTCACTGAATGTGGTAATAAAAGCATGATAACACATAGTTAACAAACACCATGTCATGACAAACAGATAAATAATTTTAAATTGAAAATTTTGGAAGATGGTAGGGGTAATCCTCCTTAAACATGGATGTTTTTAAGGAATCGTACAATTTATTTGATGTCAGTGCTATTCGCTATGTAAAAAATAATTGTGGCGATGTTCAGGCACAGAAAAAGCTATGGCTTTGTATTGATTCCAAAGAAGTGTGCCAAATGCGTCCACAGTTGCCCTGGTTTTCCCCGCAGGCGTAGGTACTGCGCAGCGCAGGCAGGTGGGCGGGCGTCTCTAACACCCTTCAGCTCGTCGCGTCGCGTCGCGTCGCGTCGCTTGTTCGACGCGGCGAGCGCGAGACGCCTCTAGACGCCTATGGACGCCGCGCTGGGCGTAGCGGCGCCGATAAAAGCCCTGCTGCCGGTCGGGCGAGGCATTGTCCGCCCCGAAGCCTATCTCTCAGGCGCGGGCGGTGGATCTTTCCCCCACCATTCCTCAGAGTTCCCTCGCTTCGTTCCGTCGGCCTGGTCCACGGGTCTCTGTCTCTCCAGACCAGTCGGCTATTGGCGTGCAACATCTTAGCTCTCGCTACACAGGAGTTTGGCGGGAATAATTTCCGTGAACGGCACGGCAGTCGCGTCGAACGCAAATGTGTAACCAAGTTTCTGCCATTCGTGGCGCATTGTGCCGGTTTAAAGTTCACATAAACAAAAGGGAACGTCATGTTATTAACTTTGTATTGAATTTTAACAAGAAAACAGTATTTTTTTTTAATAAAATTCATTGTCTAAAATCAGGTCCAAAACCGGGTTTTAGTATTTCTTTCATTTCGCTTTTATCGGAGCCGTTTCATCGAATTACCGTCTGCAAATGTAATGATTCGATAGTTGAAGTAGCTGATCTAGCTGCGAATTATAGCGGTGGGTTATTCGCGTCATGAAATGTAGTTGAGAACACAACAATTTATATTTATCACGCTCGGCATTATTTGAAATAATTCTACGTTAAATTTCGTAACCCGAGTTTCGTATTGTAAGTTTATGTGCAACATGAGAACACATAAATTTTCCCGTTACCGAGGTTGTGTGTTACACATCTCCAACGAGTACTGAAATTCTGTGGGATCTGTATAAATGTTCCACGATTGTTACCCTGATGATGGTGACGGCGATGTCAACCGAAACGTCATTGAAATCTTCGCCTTCGTCACGACTACAACTCTGAAGTCAAACAAATCCACGCAAGTGATTATTATTTATTTAAGAATTGGTTTTTAGTGCAGTCCAACATATATTTCTCAAAACAGGCTGACACTATACAAATAAATTATATATAAACCTAATAACTAAAATAAATACAAAAACAGACACACATTGGAAATACGTTTAAAGGTGAATATAAGAATATATACAAAATATTGATAATATAGAAATTATATCAAAATCGCAGCTCAATAAAATGTCAAAGAGCAATAAGGTTTTATAGTTGATAAGGTAAATGTAATAATGCTGAAAATTTGTAATAAAATTAATTATGTGTTACATAATTTTGGCCAATGTTAAAGGGTCAATTAACCTCTGTAGTAAATCTGTAATTATATATAAATATATTCGCTTGCGTGACCTTTTACAACTCGAAAATATTGTTTAGTAAAAATCTGGGGAAAATATTTGTTATCCTACAACAAATGTGAGACAGTTATCCCTATAAGTGTTATGGCAAATAAATTAAATAGGCAACACGGCGAGAGATACGAAGCCTTAAGGGGACAGTTTAATAAATTGTGTATTCTTTTTTTGTGTGTAAATTGTATAAGTAACCACGGTTCATTCTTTGTAATAATTAAAACCATTTCAGTTAGTGTTTTCTTAGTGGCTTGAAGTACATTCTAACTAACTTTATTTATATTTCAATTCCAACTTGAAATTTGAGCCTTAAATCTGGCCGTTGAAAATTTTGTAACATTTGTCGTTAAACTCTTTAGACTAAGAACGCAATTTTTAAATCACTACAGAGTTTGTTATTCCAAAATTTTCGAAACGTTTCAGGGCGTATAGAGTTAGGATGAATTTTATGTTCTTTAAAAAAAAACTCCTCGTT
Organism: Bacillus rossius redtenbacheri; assembly: GCF_032445375.1. Lineage (NCBI taxonomy): Eukaryota > Metazoa > Arthropoda > Insecta > Phasmatodea > Bacillidae > Bacillus > Bacillus rossius. Next base: position 12,001,712 of record NC_086336.1, on the reverse strand, counting down.
GACAATATTAGCAAAGAAACATCGTGGGAATGTGACGGGAAACAGAGACAGCTTGCTCATGAGCTCTACACGTTGGCGTGCTGTTAACATTCGGGGGTGGGCTCGTCGCTCCCGAGTTAAGATTAACCGTCTCGAAGGCACGAGCGAGAGACAATCAGTGTGATGAAGCAGCGGAGGGAGTTAGGCACCGAGCTCACCGCAGCCTGAGGTGCGATGCTTGTGCAGGAAGGGGGGAGGGCTAAAGACGCTGCGTCACGTGACTAGCGGGAGGTCACGGCTTGGAGCGATGAATGAGCACGCGGAGTGCTTTGTTCGCGAGCCGTAATCGCGCGGGGATGATTAATACCTAGAGACGTGTTCGCCATTTCAAATCCCTAAAAGGATAGACTCCATGATCCTCTACGCACTCGTGCAAATTACATCTGCTGATTGGTTACCGACTCGTAACACCTGTTGACTGGAATGATCGTGATTAGCTAATTCTTCTGTTAAAAGATTTTTCATTGGCCCGGAGCCCTTCAGATAAACTGGTGGCCCAATCACTGAAGCAAAATAATGTCAAAAGTATTTGGACTCTATCCTATCGCGAAATGAATCAGCAAATTTTACAGCTCTCTATAATAATACCTCGCGATTCCATTTCCCGCGCTTTCTGCGGGCGTGGAGTCCCGGCCTTTCGCAGGGTTTTTCGGTGCGATCCTGGTGTTTCTGTGCTGCTCGCGTTCACTGGCGGCAAGGAAGTTCACACAGGAAAAAAAAATTTCTGTACTTTTACAAAAGGTTCCTTCGGGAAACAAGTTGCCAAAAATAGTTTTTAATACTACAGAAAATATATTGTAACTTTCTACAACACTGTGGCTATGATCATCTTTGCAAATATGAAATACATTTTTTCGAAATAGTATTGAGTCTTTCCGGCGAAAATTGGCGCATAATTTTTATATTCTCATTCAAGCATAACTTTGTTTAAACCATGAAAAGAGTAATTCAATATTCAAATATTGAACTTGACATTTTTTTAAGCATGCTTATTTATATGCGCAGTTAGTACTGGAAAGCTAGTGAGGGAAAGGTGTTTACAAATAACTTTAACTGTTGCAGGTACTGGAACATAAAGCATAAATGCCCGGCAAACAATCGTAACTCATTATAAATGAAAACATTGTAATCTCATATATACTTTCCGAATGTATGCTAATAACGTTTTTAACATTTGCTTGGTGTTACGGCTGTATTTCTCTAAGCATGCCCGGTAGCTAAATTAGCACGTTTCATAGTTACTCTTCAAGATAATAATTTACAGAAAGTGATATACGAATTGTGTCCATAATATGATGGGTTCCATTTAAAATATGTTTAAGGTTGTGATGTGATCTTCCAGTGTGTTTTACTTTGTAACTGTAAGGCATATAAATTACTAATATGCGTTAAGAATTATTGTATTTAAGAATGTGTGTCACAGAATCTATATATGAAAGATTAGATAATATAACAAATCTGACACCAATATGTTAATTCCTTAAACAGACTTAAATCATTAACTATATGCGTTTGTTGGTGAGATTCCTAACAACCCAGTGTTTTGCTTAACCGTTTAACATCGCATATACGTTATATTTTAATATGGTAATTTTCCTAGAGGATATATAAAGTAGACACATGACTGGTGAGGGACATCACACGGTTCTCAGTCGGTAAGGGCTCGGAGTTCTTCTTCAGGACCACTAGGTAGTTCCCTCATGGACTGCAGCTAGGAGGTGTATGCTGGAATGGACTACTAGACTACGGCTGGCTATAGTTGTTCTGGAACTAGGCCTCCCCCAATCCAGTCGGCTTCTGAAAATTTGAAGTAATAGGAACGGTCTCACCGAATAGAAGACCGATTAATCATCGGTCTAGACGTTGGCTTGTCAACGACCCATGTTGTAGGTCGTTTCGGCAGGAACCATTCATCAAGACATCACATTGGCGGGTTGGAATAGATGAAATTTTAATACATATGCAAACCATGCATATAACAAGATATAATTATATTCTTAGAATATCTATCGTCCATGTAAAACGCCGATATATGTAAGAACACACAAACTAGCACCAGGCCTTAACTCATTTCACCATGGTCGACTATTAAATTCTTTTTCCACCGTACACGGCCATCTTTTTCCTCAATATCCTTGTTGTAGCAACCCCAGGCGAAAAACAAAGAAGACTCAACACAGCAAAGACAGCGATGTGGATTTGGTTATTTTGTCTATGACATAATGCTTGGTTCATGAACTGTAATAAAACTGAATACTATCCCAAGGAAATGTGTAGATGATCAAATAGAAACAAGCCTAGGAGTTTGGATTAAAACATTAAATCAAAAAGTGTATCCTGGGTTGTTAGAACTCACTTACATTTAAATATCAATTAAATAATATGTACATAAAACCTGAATAATAATAATACTATGACACAAATAATAACTGTAAATACTCTGAGTAGTTACAACATTATTCTGTAGTGATAGTTTTTTTCACGTGAATGTACAATTTACAAATAGCTGTAATTTTATATGAATATTTCTAGTACAGTTACAAAAAAATTTAGAGTTCCTTGAAAATGATTTCCTCGTCCTGAAAACTCAGTTTTCTGGAAGACCTTATAGGCAGTTGTTTTTAAAGTGAGCCAAGAAAATTAATATTTTGATAATTTTATGTAAAATAAAGAACAAACAAATGACAGGAAGTAGAGTTTATGCTGTTCAATAGAAGCTTTTTGAATTAATTTTGTGTAATTAAGCTGTAGATTTGAACATTTTGTTAATACTCCACGTGTTTATGCTGTTGACTAAGCTTTTGTCAATACTCCATGACAATTTATTCTTGTGAGTTTATTTTCAAAGTATAAGTTAACAGAGTACCAGAATATTTACGATGATGTTTAAAAATTTACAAAGATGACTGGATAATTTGTAACTAGTGTATTCTTCAATATGGGATGAAAATGTTCAACATTGGAACGGCAAAGTGACCAAAATCTTGGCATAGCAGTGGGGTTAAATATACATTCAAAGTATGTTGCAATTCGTAACGTCGCGGACTCAAGATATATCTTTGCCACGCATATGAATGACAATCAAAGTGAACTCACACACCCACAGTAGAGCACCATAACCCGAACTTCGAAATAAAATAAGTGAAAATTTTACGGACGCAAACGTATTGTGGTTGGCTTAACCTCACACTTCGTGGGTGCAAATGTTATATGTAGGCCAGTCAATAGTTGATCTGAAATCAATTGACAGTCTTCAACTAACAAACTTTAACTGAACATTCAATACAAAAATATTAATTGTAAACACGTCACAAATATTTATGGAAAATAAGGGTGTTTCCCCAGTTATTTCAATTAAATCATTTAAGGACAGCGTCAGGTTTTGTTTTAGTTATATAACTTTGTTCAACCAAACATTATCCATATCTACTCCTAGTGATTAATGTTTAACACTTTCTCTTTTTTTACAATAAACCAGTTGTCCAGGTCCAATTCCCAATTTTATATCAACCCTGGGAAGAACTTTATATCAGAAGTCATATATTTTTTTAATAATTTGCTCTTGATTAGCCTAAATTCGTCGGTATGGTTCCGAATCATCCGGTACAGTGGTGTTTAAATCAGGCATCGGTGAAATTGCCGTGTTAGAAGACTGGTTCCGTCAGTGCTATTACCTACCTCAGCTGTCATTGGCCAGTAATTAAGTTTACTCCGTCCGAGAAAATACGTTTTTTTGATAATTCTTACGTTGGAAAGATTTATTAAAAACATTTTCTCGAACACACGCCTTTGATTGTTTACATCGGATGCCATAGAAAATCTCAAGATTGGACAACAAAGATACTATTTATTTATTTATTTATTTATTTATGTGGTTTGGTTTCATGTGTCACCCAACAGCTGAAGGCCATTAACGGAATGACACAAATAGAAAACATATTAAACATACAATATAGACATAAAACATGGTTAAAACAACTAAATAATTTAAAATATATACAGTACAAATAAATGTGAAGAAATCAAACTTTTTTTTTAATTTTTAGAGTTTCCCCATAATAATGATAAAATTGCAAATAAATTTTTAATTTAAACGACAAAAACCAAGTAAATTATATATTATAATAGTTTTAAAATTCCCTTGTGTTTAATTTTCTTTACAGTGAAAGGGTCTATTTTTTGATAGTAAGTTTTTTATTTTTTAAAATACCTATTAATTAAGGTATTATCTTTATTTAATAAATTGAAAGTGTCACTTATTCTATTATTAAAATATTAAATCCATAAGCCAATCTTAAATGTTAAATCTGAACTGTCAAAATATCTTAATATTTATGAGTGAGTCTAAAATTTAAAGTGTAAGATATTCAGTAACTTCCCAATTTGAAAATTATTTTTCAAAGAGGGAGGTTGAAGTTTTGGACAAGTTTTTAAATTATAAATATATTGTTTGTCGCAGGCACGAAGCGTTACCGAAAGTCTTCATCCAAAAGAGCAGATGAAAATAAACCCTAATAAACATTGTCACTTGTATCTATAGTCTGTTCAAGCAATTTCATTAACTTTAGATAATTTAATATTTTTACCATAATTTACCACGTGCAGGCTAGTATATTTATTGAAATGCGAATGATCTCTCAATTTGTAGTTTAATTCAGTCAGTTTATCCCGACAGATGAGGTTATAATTTGACAGAATCCTAGAATGTGCTGTTTTCCAATGGGTTTGACTCTGCAGTATTTATTTCTTCATCCGACGTTCGTTGTACGTCTAGAAAGTAGTTAAACTTTCCATTTTTAGTTAACGGTATGTTTTTCTATTGTTTACTTCCCTCTTTATTTTTCCTCTACATTTATCATCCCGTCTTTTTTCGTTACAGGAACCAGATACATCATTGCCTTAATAAGATCTACAAATTGCACTCTATTTCTTTCTTTTTCATTTTTTTAAATTTTATTTAGTAAATTTATCTAAAAACAATTTTACAGATTTCTATTACTTCATAAGTCTTTAAAGTTAATTACACTTAAATTTCAGTGCTGAATTTATATTTAGTACTATGTCTCTAAAATATCCACAGTTCCTACTCTTACAGCCTCGGAGGATAAATAAGTCGTTTTGGGTTAAGAAAATAAATTACGTTTGCCATATTAAAGACGCAAATTAGTGTATTACAAACAAAAACCGAAATTTCTCTTGTACAGATTCTTCACAAAAGAATTCTACAGTTTCAGTGGTATATTATAAAAGTTTAATTTAAACTATGTACAACAAATCATTAGGTTTAGGTTTAGTAACCTTTGTTTTTCTTACAAATGTTTAATATATACACCTTTAGTTATATCGCACACCTCCAACCTAAAGTCCAATTATTCCCTCACTTTGGTTAACAAATCCGTAGTTATAGCAGCAATAGCCTCTTCAATTCTGTGTCTCAACTCAGGCAAATCATTAGGTAGCAGAGGAACGTAGACAAGATCTTTTATAGAGCCCCAAAGTAAAAAAAAACCTCATGGTGTTATGTCAGGTTAACGTGGAGGCCAGCGAAAAAGAGCTCTGTCGTCTCGACCAATACGACCAATCCTTTGGTCAGGGACTTCTACGTTCAACCACTCTCGTATAAAGAAATTCTAATGGGGAGGGGCTGCATTCTGAATTTACAGATTACTGGGATATTTTTGTATGGTCATGCGTTATGTTTTAAAAGAGTCAAAATAGTATAAATAATTTCATCTGAAGATTTATTGATTGATTTCTGAGTTCAGCGACACAACAACAAAGTTTTGGAAAGATGTCCCCAAGTTATTCAATTAGTCCGACTAGTCCCTGCTGAAGACGTAACATGAACAGCCGATGTGTCCGTGCAGCTATAAACACTACGAAACCAATAAGCCAAAATATTCACATCGAACCTAGTTCCTCTTTGTTCTCACATCGTTAACACCGGCGCAAGATGACTTGCCAATTAAGAAACTAGGGCAGAGGTTAAAAGGGGAGAGACTGTGAAAGGCAGAGTAGCTCAATTCCGCATCTATTGAAGTTGCACGACCTACGATACGATATCGAGCCAGCTGGCCGATCATCAATCTTCGTCCGAGCTGAACACTTCAAGTTCCCTTTCTCAGGAAAGAATTTCCATAAGGTCGATTCGGCTACGAAAACGTGACCATCGATTTATCGCCCGGTATCTCGTCTTCCACCGTTTTACAGCCAGCAGAAAATCTCAGGACGATCCACATTTCCCTGCGTTGCAAAACACTATAGAATAATTAGATTGTGGACTGCTCACACTGAGTGTTATCTCTGGCTTCGCTCACTATTGACACATCACAAAGAGCGGAAGTGAAAAATAACATAGGGATTATGCCTCAAAACCAGTTAATTTACCGTACATCTGTTTTCCTTCTCCAGGAATTATCGATGTTGATACCCTCAATGTTATTCAGCCTAGTGTTCGAAAATAAACAACCCTTAAAAATTTTTGATAAGAACACCGCATATTATTTTCGAATGCATGCTGTAAAAACAACCCATGTTTATTTTCAATCGATAGTCTACAAGCGATTGGAATGTAATCGAAGGCTTTATCACCAAAACATTTAAGATTTTGCCCGCCATGATAATTTTTCAATAGTTTTTCGTGTGCATGATTGTGAAAAGTAAAATATTAGTACAAGTTGAAATTATTTAAGACAAATGAAAATATTCAGTGCTTTGAAACGACACTTGTAATTTTCATACGGCAGCTGCACATAAAAATTCAATGGAAAAGTTGGAAGAAAATAGAAACTGATATTAAATACAAGAGTTTTTTTTTTTACAGGTTACATGCAAAACAAGGCGAAACAGCGATATAAATTTGAACACACGTATTTACAATGCAACAAATCCCTCTTGTGCATATTTTTAAGGGTACTATGTCTCCAAACTATTATATTAACTGCTCTATAGTATTCTAAACCATACTTTGAATATCATTCCAGATACAATAAAAAATAAAACTTTGTTAAATAGTCACTGTTAACGGATTTTCTACATTCGAACCAACGTAAAAGTTACGAATTCGCTGGTTTATTATTTAACAAAATAACATAAATTTTCAGTGGAACGTGGTACTTTGAAACATTTACACGTAATGGATACTCTTATAATGTTTTCTTTATTCAAAAATGATTTAGAATGGTATTTTTTAAAGACACATGAAATGACTAAAATTTATCAAAAAAAAATAATTAGTCAGTTTGCTAGGATTATTTTTATGAATGAACTACTGTATTTAATAGTGTGCTACCTAAAACTATATTTATTAAAAATAAAATATAGGCAAAAATTATGACTTAGCAGCGGAAGAAATTTCAACTGATAGTAATCACGAATATGTCATCAGCAGTATTCGCTAGTTTTTAGCTTATGTAACTAAAAATACGAAATAATATTGTCAAGTCTGTATAACTATCTGTGAAGATTTGTCAGGATACAAGATTGAAAATCCAAATTGTTAAAGGATGTGTAATGCTTTAACATATTTAAAATAGTATACAAAGTTCTATTAAATGTTTTAATCTTTTTTCCACGTATGTCAAATGAGTCGAAATTTATTTTATGATACTATGTAAAGAATCACAATGAAAGTATACTGTTCGTTAAAATAATGTAAATGCAAAAATTAAATTAAAAAACAAGAAATAAAAAATTCCTTTCGGCACCTCCTACAGGCGTAGGTAGATTTCAAAGTACCTACTTATTCTGAAAACATATATAAAATTTTGGAACATTTAAAACAACCTAATGTTTATCGTCTTTGATCTCCAATATCCAATATTTCAAAATAATCGATAAAAAATTGTCTTATATTCCTTGCAGCGAAAATGTTTAGAATGTATTTAACCTAATGCATCGAGTATTGAACAGCTCAGAACTATTTTTCATATTATGCCTACTAAGATAGTAATGAATGTTTTTGGTCATCAAGCACTATTTTTTTATCCATTGCATCAAATACGTGGGCGTGTAATTTTTTTTGGACCAAGGCTTAGGATACTATTAATATGGTTTAAAATAAATTCTACCAAATTTTATAGAAAGGTAAATAGATTTTTTTAAATAAAAACTCCCCCCCCCCTTTTTTTAATGTAGTAGTTTGCCTCATCAAAAATGGTTTCCGCCAAATGTTTTAGATAATGTTTAGGATTTTTATAATACATCTTATAGGATTTTATACTATACCTAATATAAAAGTTATATATTCTTTTTTACTATAAACCCTTATATTCACCCTTGCAGAAATGGTTGTTTACATAAAAACTTACTTTAGATAAAAGTTGTAGATAAAATTTGGGAAGTTATAAATAAATAATAACGGATTCGATATTGTGCATGGTACGGAAGTTTAATTTATATTTTTATTCCAACCATTTTCGACCCCATGCAGTAATAGTTCATCTTATTCAGTTCATTTTTCAGACCAAAGATTTAGATAATTTTAGAATATTTACAATGAATTATTATATATTCTATAGCTTAACTAATAAGGCATTTATGATTTTTTTTATTCTTTAATCCCTTTCTAGTGAACACTTTGCAGCAATGGTTCGTTTTATCAAAAATTGTTTCAGGTTTTAGATAAAAATTATACATTTACAAACAATCTGAACGGATTCGATGGTGTGACTAATCAGGGAGTTCTGAATTGTTTTGTTTTTCAATCATTGTTTTTCCACCCCTTGCAGTTATGGTTGGTCGTATTAAAATGTACTTAAACAAACGTTTTTGGTGTTACTCCTAAGATATATAATACCTTCCAATGGATGCGATATCATTCATATAATGGGAGTTATAGCTTTAATTCTGTTTTCCAAAAAAACCTTCCCCATTTCTACCCTTTTGGCCGGATACTACCCATTAACGAACTTTACCTAGATTTTCCATGTTTATATTATATTTATTAGTTTGGAAAGTGATTTGGGAAAAATTACGGCATTTATTGTGTCCATAAAAAATCGGTATAGAAATTTTCCGCAAGTTGCACCATGGTAACAGCTATTATTTCTTCGAAATCGACCTAAAATGGGAGAATTATTCAGCCTTTACGATTTTAATCCATATTTTTTTATAATTCAGGATAAAACTGTTTATATTTACATTTAAAATTAATTTGTAATACATATAATAATTCTATATTTTCATTGCGATAATTAATAATAATTTCATTATCAATTGTTTACAAGTTAAAGATTAATAAATATATTTTTAAATATATATAAATACGCTCATCGCTGGCTCACTGACTGACTGACTGACTCTTTAACGCTGCATGAATTCTGTTTTCATGCGCTTACAGTGTAACATTTTCACTACTCTTTGCTAACCTGTTCCTCCTAGCATCGCTGCCGAATCCGTGACGCAAAGATTAGTTATTTCAACTAACAGATACACCTCTCTCATTTTTATTGATGAAATCACGGTGCTGCCGTAAAAATAATTACGTTGCATCGATAAGCTTTTGAAATAAATTTAGAAAAGGTGTCATAATTTTGCTGAGAAACTTGAACCATAAAAATAACTTTGCAATGGAACGCGATAGATCGTGGATGAGCCTGGACTAAATTTGAGAAGAGCTAAAATCATTTCAACGCGCAATTACAATGATATAGTTCTAATTTCTAGGATTCATCTCGCTCCAACCGACACAACATTGCCTTTTACATTCAAACGTCGCCAATTTACAAAAATTCCTGCGTACGCTATTACAATAAACAAGGCGCAAGACCAGTCATTTTATCACGTTGGCATCAATTTGGAGACCCCAGTATTTTCACATGGCTAACTGCATGTGGGCTTTGTCACGATCAAGAATTGCATGTCAAGTGAAGGTATTTATTGAATCAAATCCAAGAAAGGATCATTATTGAATAACCAGAGACAATTAACGCTCTATGTAGTTATTCAAGAGGTTTATCATTAAAAACAAATTCGTTGAATATTTTTATAATATATATAATCCAGAAATAAATTTGATATAAACAATATTAAAATAAGTTGAATTTGTAATAAATATTTCGTGCATATTAAGTTAGTGTTGGTTGTGTTCATAATTTTTCAACGGGCGCCTTACAACTAACTAGTCATTTATGGTATGTACTAGAATCTTCATATTTTTATTTTATTCATCATATCCATCGTCCTATTTCATAACCATTGTTAATTGTCTAAGAAAACGTGTCTAGTACATACGTATGTAAAAAATGTACCTACGATTATTTCCATGAGCTTCAATTTGAAATTTTCTTTTTTTCAGGTACGGCCAGATCCTTTTGCAGCTCTCAATAAGGACGCTACTTTGGAGACGGTAGGATACTACGATACATTTATTTAACCCTTTAATTGTTTGACGTAAAATTTAATGCGAGTAGTTGTTTTCATATAATTTTTTAACTTTGCGGTGAATTTTGTATGGAATATTGATGATATAAAAACCAATATCCTGAATGAATAATGTTTTGTTTTTAATTGACAAAATGAATGAAAACTGCGATTTAGGAGAAGCTCGTGTAGGAAATAAAAAATTATTTTTGGTCATTTTAGCTTTATGACTTAACTGTCTAAGGTACGACTTTCGTTTGTCAGCCCTTGACATGTAGGTAAAAAAAAAGTATTGTCAATACATCAGTTCTTGTAACATATTAAATATATTTTTAATTGATAACCGCTGGATAGCTTTATTTTAGTTGTTACCTCGTATATGCCTTAGGTAGAGACATGCAAAATTCGCTTTATTTCCTGGTGCCAGACTAGAATTCACAAACTTGTGCGTACTCAAGTCGATGTCACGTGTTCATTGGCTACTGCCACAGACCACCTTCTCTCCGGGTCTCACTTGACTCGGTCAGATGTGTGCCTGTGAGTTCCTCATTGGCTTCTATAGTCCTTCAGGGCGTGTCAAAACAACCAGTGATCCAATTACCAGAGATTTTCGAGTGTGCGAAGATTCGCCAAGCAATAAAGAAAATCTCGCAGTTCTTTACGCATGTGCACTGTTGAAATATTTCACCTTAAATTTACGAAGAATGCCGCTTTACAAAATGTTCAGGGGTCTTCATTAATGTCAAAATTGACCACAACGCCGATAGCTAGAAAACTGCTGTGTACCACAACGCCGAAATAACAACTAAATGAATTTGTGTGTGTTTCTTAAATGTACCTTAACGCCAAAATACCGCAATCAAACCTAACCTTACCTAACCTAACCTAACTTAACCTAGCCTAACCTTACCTAACCTAACCTAACTTAACCTAGCCTAACCTAACCTCACCTTTGTGGCAGTCCTGCAATGACATTTTTTGGTGTTAGTGTAAAGAGGCGTTGTGGTACACATCAGTTTTCTAGCTGTCATAGATTCCAATTTATTTATTTTAAAGCTTTAATTTCATTATTCCTTTTTTCATTTATTTAAACCACACCCGCAACCATATAATAAAAACATTCAAAAATAGTTAAGTCTCGTGCAACAGCACACTTTAATTCTTTGACGTGTGCATTTACCCTGTTTATATACAGAAAAATAGAGTTTGGAAGTTGAAATACCTAGCAGTTCCCACAAATATCCAGTTATCAGAAATTACGAAGAACTATTCGTTTATGTGAGATGAATTCTTCATTGGGAAGTCCGCCAATTTACTGTAATTTTTTGACGTGACGTCTAATAAATCTATGAACGCCGGCTGCACGCACGAAAAAGTGTCCCGTAAAGCACATTGTCCCGTTACGCTGTGTCCCGTTACGCTCATTGTACGCTTGCGCCGTATCTATCTCTCTTCCAATCGATTGGAACAACCATCGATTTGACTTTTTCGAGGCACATTAAACTTGAAACACTCCCATTCGTTTCCTACTTTTCCTATCATCGTCCTATCCTTAACAGAATAACACAGAGTGGAAGAAGTTAAATAGCAAACATGTATAAAAGTTAAAGTTAAAATAATCTCTTCGTTAAAGTAATAAACATATTTGAATTAATGAGTGCAAATAAAAGTAAAGTTATCAATTAAATTGTATATTTCATTTCACTACTTCTTTGTATCCATACAAAATAATGATAATTCAATTAAAATGATACAATTTTATTCATAAAAGTGTGCAATCATTTCATCAATGTTTTGTTATGACGTTGTCACGTTAAACTGTCGTCCGTAAACCGAATTTACAGACAACCAATTTTTTTTAACAGTGTGGCGTAAGGTAAACAGATGTATACTGTTCAATCAAGCGCTGGTAGTATTAAAGTGGCTTTTTTGTGCTCTTTATGCATTCGTGTCAGTCATCGTCCGTCGCTGACAGGACGGTAGCCTCGCGTCTGGAGTTGAAGAGCGGGCTTCCCTATCTCAAGACGTCGCCAGTGGAGTCTGGGAACAACGTCTCCCTTGGGACTTCGGCGACACCGAATGAGAAAGGGGGGTGGAAGGGATGGCAAGGAAAGGGGGGATAAATACTGAGCACTGCCGTCACATTCCCGTCGCCAGTGAGCAGCCGTTCCACCGCGCCAAGATATCGTCCGGATTAGAGCCCTCCCGCCTTCCTCCGGCGCATCAACAACCCTCTCTCTTCTATCTATTCTCTCTCTCTCTCTCTCTCTCGCCCCTTCACGGAGCTCCCACGACCCGACTACACTCCCAAGCACCTCGCACGATGTGGCTGCTGACAGCCCTGGTGACCGAGTGCATTCGAACTCTCTCCTGATATGCCTTAACCTCGGCGAAGGAAAACACGTAAAATTAATGTTTAATTAAAACATCATTTGGGCTACTCTTGAAACTATGGGAAGGAATTAAAAAATTTTACGTTTTCCTTAAGTTTAGCCTACGGCCCGATAGGTATTTCAAAGTTACTGCGATCTACATTATTGAGAAAAACAAATTTAAAACATTTTGTCAAACGAAATTCACGGACTAAAAAAAAAAATTGCTCTATATTACAAAATAAGTATTTATTTTTTTCAACATCTGTTACACCATATAGTAATGTTGAAAATTTCTTTCTTACTTAGTTGCATTACAGCCTGATAAAAACAAAGCAATAATTTCAATAATTTCACAAATATAGTCCAGTGCGCTTAAATAAAATTGGTTTTTCAGTGTTGTTTGGTTACATCTAAAATTTTCATAGGCTGGAAAGTGTCGTGATTTATGTCATAGTAGGGAAAGTAGTTCGACGTTTTATTTTATTACATTCACTAGACCTTTTTTTATAAAGATTTGTATATAGTTAAAAATGTGCATGATAGAGAATTACCGTACTGAACGTGAAATTCCCTTTATTAGCCATCGAGGTTAATTTTTAAAATAGTTCAAAGAGCATAGTAAAACGTTACTCCGTTTACGAATTATTACAGACGCATGCGTTATTATAGTTAATTGGTTTTGGTATTGTTTCTCTTCAAATTATTGGAGAAAATTCTTTGCATTATTTAAAACGGCACTCTTATTCAATCATTTATCCTATAACAAAAACATGGGTGCTAGTAAACTCTCAAATGAATGTAATATTATATGATATGTTCGAGTAGTTTTGAAAACCAAATCCTCGAGAAACATTATAATAAGCAGTCTATTTAGTCTTGTGGTTAATATTATCGAATATCTAGGTCAATATTTTCTAATATAACTTATTTGCATAATACCGCAATTTACGATTCCGCAGCTAAGATTTATTAAACTTAAAGTGATTTTTCATATTCAATATGCTATGAAACAAAAGACTCATTCACTTGTGAAATGACGAATGTGTGGTTTTTTTCTGTTTGATTTATTCAATGTGATCGTAACCATCCTTAGGACCTAAAAACATAGCTACAAATTTTAATTTTGGTTTATAGTACAAATTTCTAAAACGTTACACAGCAATAAGTTTCATTAATCTCTTTCTCTTCAGTTTTTGTTTTGAGAAAATCACCATTCCATAAAGTTAATAAACAGTTTGATAGTTAAACTTTATGTTTATTTAAAAGAAAAGTAGTCAGTTTTTATAAATACATATTCTTGCATAACATAACTATGCTAATTCTCGTCCAACAAATGCAACACGCGTATGGATAGAACAGTGTCCAGCATGTGCGAATGATACTCAAGGTTTTATAAAAAAAAATCAATGGTATAGGACAGGCTGGCATGGAAGGAAAACATAAAATGTGCTGTGTAAACATTTCCTTAACGCATCAACGCTTTCGCCATACCGACATGTACTACCGATTCCCGGAAGCCATTCTCTTCGGAAACTCAGAGCGTGAGATGATTGGTCGTGGGAGGAAACGGAACACAGACTCGGGTCTCGTGCACGTCAGTCATAAAATTCCAAGTAGCTACGGATAAAAAAAAATAATTGCTTTTTAAAAACATTGTAGGAAAATAGAAAGAGTTGTAGAGGCTGAAAAATCGCTAAAGAGATGGATGATAATGTAATGAACAGAGGAAAAAGTACGCAAGAAACTTAAGTTTATTTTTGTATTTTTAAAACATACTTGTAATATATTTAAAGACGCGTAAAGTTCCGGATTACAAAAAAAAAAATTACATTCGATAATTAAAAGTAATTGTTTCGAAGATAATTCGATGTGGTCTACTACACTGTATGTTTTTTTGTAATTGGAATTGAATTCATCATGTAAAATTACAGGTATTTGTACACGTACATGTAAATATATGTATCACTACAAAAAAAATGTTCGCATTACTACTGGATTTAGATTCTTTTTAGGGCATTTATGTTTTGTGTTTTACCAGTTCCTTCATTATTTAAAGTTATTTGTAAACCGTTCCCTGAATAGATTATGCGCTAAGCACATTAATAGTAATGATAAAAAAAATAAAGGCCAATTGTTGAATATTCGATTAATTTTTCCATGGTTTAAAAATAATGTAGTTTTATTAAACAGTGATCAAAATTGTGAATTTTCTTATGCGTGACTATAAATGTTCATTGTTGTTTCCAAAAAGTACTTTATACATGCAAGATATAATCATAGAAATGCGTTGTAAAAATTTACAGTAGTTTTCGTGTAATATTACAAATATTTTTTTGGGAACTCTTTTCCAAAGAGATATTTTGTAAATGTAAAAAAAAAAATATTCTGTGTATGATTCAATTCAGCATATTGTATCGGTCTATACGTTACACACACTAAAAGTAATTCATTTTACGATCATAGTATTTTATACTAATAGTGTTTATTAAAAACATAACTACCTTAGTGTAACAAGCTTCATAGTTTGAACGAGAAATGTGTGTGGGTATAATGTGGCCAAAGTAACTTTTACATTAAACTAATTTGTTACTCTCCAGCACAATTTTCTGTGCTCCATCAGTCTAGCCAAGAAGCCTAGTTCCTTGTAAATAGTCCCAGAAAGAAACCAAAATGTTTCGTTAAGGCAAGATTTACGTCTCATTGGCCTTTTAATGTTAAAACATTTGATATGTTTTTCTTTCAAAGAATTATTAGTGCTATTAAATGTAGAAAAATAAATAAATTGTGAATGTGTTGTAAAACTATAATAACTTTACTGTAATTAGTTTATCTTGGAAGCAAATTTGTTTGTTTAAGCTTCCTTTAATCACTGATCAACTATAAAACTACATAAAAGATGCCTTTCTTGCGAGAAAAAAAAATCACTTTAGCAATTTACTAAAAATATTACGCAACACCCAGACATAAAGATTAATTCAATTTAATAGCAAGAATGGCTTTAATTTATCACAAAATTTAAAAAAAAAAATGATAATATTTTGCCAAATTTCACCTAACATTTTTTTTAACTTTTAATATCTGCTAGTTTTTTTTAAATATCTAAGTAAATTAACTATTTTTAAATATTGTTATTTCCAACATAACTTAGTATCAAACAAGCCTGCTAAGCAAATCAAGTACAATTATAAATTCGGAACTTTAATATTTTAGCTTATTTAAAAAATACAAATTTTTTACATATATGTTATATTATTTATTTATTTATTTATTTATTTATTTATTTATTTATTTATGCCTTCAAATTCTATCATAAAAGAATTTATGAATTTTGAGTTAGTTTCATTATCATTGCTACCCACACTAGTTATATTTATGTTCAAATTAACCTAGAACATTTGGTTCCATTTTCACTAAACATGGCATAGCATATTTACAGTAAATACACCACACGTGAAAATTTCGTTGATTAAATCTTGTATGAAATCATTAAAAAAAACATTATAAAATTCGGTAGTGTACTTTATAACGAATGCATTTGTAAGTCAGTTCCACTCCGGAACACTCAAGAGATGGCCAGTCCCTCGAACGGTCAAAGAGACAACCCCTCCCCCCCCTTTTTTTTTTTCATCTGATCTGCTGCGCTGCGAATGGACAAAAAGTCCGTCTCTTTGAGAGCGACTGCTTTGTAACATCGGCGTGTCAGAAATAAACCGACCACGTTTGGGTATTCGGGCATGGCGTATGAGAACGCAGCGAGGAAGAAGTAAAAAAAAAAATGGGTGGGGAATGATTTAAGTGGTGTGGGCGTAAGGCTGTGAAAAGAAGAGGAGAAATAAAAAAAATATGGGAGGTTTGGAGGGAAAGGTTTTCGAACGGTGTGTATTTTTGCTCCTCGCGGATTCCGGGTGATGGAGATTTGCGTATTTTTTTTTATTCGCCAGCTGCTCTGTGCGCTGCCGGTAATTGAATCATGGGCTAAGCCCTGGACAACAACAAGGAATAATCCGAATCCCCCTTTCTCCCTCTTTCTTCCGTTTTCTACTTCTGCCTCGTCCTCTGTTCGTCCGGGCTAGCACAGCGCGTTCGGAAGTTAAGGCGTTGCTGGTCAGAATTGTATATGTACTTCAAACACTTTTTAAACATCTACACTTTCGATTGGCTAAGATTTCACATAATTACATATAAATTAGCTGACTTTTTTTACATAATAAGTTAGCAAAGTTACGTTTTAAACGTTTTGGAGGCGTACAAATAATGATAATCATATCGATAGCAGAATTGTTTTTAATCATTATATTTTCAATGGTAAGGTAAAATTAAATAAATTTCATTTGAATAAATTGCCTTTAACTTCAAATTCTTTAATTTATCATTCAAAAAAATGTATACGATTTAAATATATTTTTACAAGCGGGAAAACATGTCCGAATAGGATATCGCAATTACTTAAATATAATTTTTTTAAATACAACAGACATTCTGATCACTGCCCGCAAAATCAGACTCACCCCTATCAATTAAACATTAACCTTGCAGCCTGGATTGACAGTGGCTCGCCACCTCTGTAAGTCTCTGTCCACTCACTCTGCCCACGCCGCGCCGCAACACGTCCCGCACTGTCGCTACTGTCGCTACTGTCGCTACCAGAGAGACTCCTCCCTCGGTAGGTGTCTCTCTCCTCTGGTCGGCTGGTGCCGTCTTACACCCGCGCAGGTCAGGCGTGGAGGCAGCTACAAGCCGCGTTGCACGTCGCAAGTGACCCTGACCCCACGACGCAAGCCTCGCGCATCCCACGAAGTGACGACCCTAGAATTATCCAGACCTCACGCCGCCGGACTGGCCCGCGCTCCATTGACCGTTGCCTTGTGGAGGGTGATGCGGGGAAGGAGGAGGAAGACCGTGATTGTCAGGATGGTAATGGCCAGGTGACACGCACTTCTTTCGCTGTGTTTTTGGGAAGGGGGGGGGGGGGAGCGTCGTGGTCTTCCTGATTGCGCGTAACAATATTAAGACTTAATAATCCTAGAAGCTTAAAGGTGTTTGCAGTAATTATACAATAATGTCCTAAAACGGAAAGAACACTCTTTACGCCGACCTGCCACCTGAGCCATTAAGTAGTGGGGGAGGGGAGGTAATTGCGGGCGGGTAAATGCTCGGACGTTCTAGAATGTTTATCACCTGGTAGAGGAAGAGGTGGGTCGTGTGTTAGCAGCGGGGGTCCGCTCTGTGTTTTCCGCGCCCGCTTATAACGAGGTAGAGTGAACGGTCGTTAATCCGGCATTCTATGGTTCAGCACATTCTGTAATCCGGCACCAAAGAACCCGCTCGCCTTTAATTTTTATTTCGGGTGGATTCCGGCTGTTGATCTTAGCCGCTGTTTGGCATTTCTGGGTGGCCGGCGTTTTTAGTTCGATCTTGGGTTATCGATACTGTCGGTTTTCATTTCAGTAATGTTTCCTCTTGTCTAGCGAGTTACTGCACATTTCAAGGGTGTATTCCTGTAACGATTTTTTGAAGAACACCAACGCACATCTGTATTTTTTTATACTGCATATTAATAATTAATTGTGTTTGGTATTTCCGTTAAAACAATAATGACAATCTATAATTCGGCCATTCGCTAATCCGGCAAGGCCGTGGTCCTGTATGTGCCGGATTAAAGACATTTTACTGTACCTCCTCCACTACCTGGTGGGACACTACACGCTAAAGAGAGAGCAAACTGTTTTTGAAGCGAATTTGATTTTACTCACTCCAGCTTCTTAACTATATCGGATATCGAGGTTGTTTTAAACACCCCCCGCGAGCGTATAATGTCTCCCTGACGATCGGAATATTGTTTAGTTCCGATAAACATTGGAACGCGAATTGAAACTTATAATATTGACGGTAAACCCCTCCTGGGTATAAACCTACCCGAGCTCTCTGTTGTCTGAAATAATTAATTTTCCTGAAGGCCCACGGTGGTTTTGGGCTTACAAACGTGTTTGCTGAAGGCAAAGGTAGGGTTTATACGTCACATGATCAAACACAGAGGCTTAGAGGTGAAGGTGACTCTAAGATAAAGTGAACTTCGAACCACTTGGGTACGACTCTACGATCATGGGTAAATTTTGAGATCTGCCGAGATGGAACCCACCATCATTACCAGATGAGTTAATCGCTTCCGAGGACCCTATATAGCTTGGTCAGTCTGCCATCGGGCTTATTTACCAGGAAAAAAAGTTAGTTGTGAATTGCTGCCTTAAACTGAGGATATCAAATGAGGTATTCTTCTCTCACTTTTTCTCTGCATTTTCCACTCTTTATGTCACTATATATGTCACTCTCTCTGTCACCCTCGCTCTATGTCACCCTCTTCATGGCATTGTCACACTATCCATGTAACTCTTTTTGTCATTAAAATTCGCAGGCTTTGGCGGCCATTGTCTGAAGATGCTTAGCACCTGGTTTGTAACCGCGTCGAGGAGGAAGGTTTCACCGACGTTTCAGTCAACGTTGCAATTACCATCATCAGGACAGCATTTACGTACCGAGGTTCTTGGAAGTTCTCCTGCCTTTCAATACTCTCGCCTGAGAATGGAGTGTTACCCTATTGGCTGCAGCTGCGGGCTGATCAGGCGAGAGTATTAAAATGTAGGAGACTTTCCAAGAACTTCAGTAGGTAACTGCCACTCTGATGATAGCAACTGCAGCGTCGACCGAAACGTCGATGATATATTCGTCTTAGACGCGGCTACAACGCAGAAGCCACGCAACTCCTCAATGTCACTTTATCTATATGATTCTTTATGTCTCTCTCTCTCTGTCACTGTCAGTTTATTTTTGTCTATCTATGTTACTCTCACTGTCACTGTCTCTCTGTAACTAAATGTCAGTTTGTTTTCCCTCTTTTCTGCAGCACTCTTGTACTGTTTCCCTCTTGATCTCTATCCCTCTTGTCGCTCGGCAGGCTATCATTCGTGTAGAGAAGCCTGGACTCGCCATCGCAACTAAAGGCCCAACGTGTCTCGGGGTGAAGCCGCGCAGGACAATGGCGGGGCGGGCGGTTCTTTGTGAGGGATGGTCGTCTCCGGTCCAGTCCCCGGGACAGCGGTGGTGGGGGGTGTTCCCCGGGTGGAGTGGGGGGGTGTTCCCTTGTCGCACTCCTGTCGGCGAAGGCGCGGGCAATCAGGCTGATGACCAGCGCATCTGCCGCCGCCGCTCTTAGGGATGGACCTGCCTGTCTCGTGATCAGTAGGCCCGGGTGACGCCCGACAACACCTAGCGCACCGCGCACGAGAGATAACCTGCCGTTCCATAGCCCACCATTGGTGCGACACGTGCGCTCATTTGGCTGGGAGTTCCTTTCTGCTGCTGATGGAGGATTTTTCCTATATCAATATTATATTCCTATTTTTTGTGCAGTAAAATGGGCTGAATTTATGTTGGTATTAAATACTATTTTAATTTAACTTTGGACAGCATTCTTAAGCAGTTTTGCAAGTATTTTTGGCAAGTACCAGTATGAATATTTTTAAATGGTTCTATATTTTATAACATTCATTAAATAAATTTTTAAGATTTCTTGGTCATTTTATAGAAATTCTTCATATTATTTACATTACAGAAGGCTGTAACTATATTGATTAAATTATTGAGTATCAAACTTACAACGCTGCTGTAGTTATTCACCATAGGTTTTATAATTTCATAGAATTTTATTCGTATTTTGGTCTGTTTGATCAGGCACTGCACGAAAACTACAGAAGGGAATTCTCTGGAACAATTGTTATAAGTAACATATTTTGATCACTTATACACTAGGTTATATAAGTTTAATTTTGAAATACCGCCCATAAGGAAGGGGAGAAGGTGAAACGTGTGAAAATTGTGTGAATAATTGTATTTTTATATTTTTGTTCAAATTGAGTACGTTTATTTTTTTGTGGGTTGTGTGTTTGCATTAATATCCTCATAAAAGTTATATCTTGTGTTAACAATTGTAAATCAACCTGAAAGGATAAAGTAGTAACCAAAACGCGCCATCCTGGTTTAAACAGTTTAATACTATTAAATATTCTATCTTTTAGTTTTCAAACTTTTGTATCCATTAAATCATAGTATATCAAGTAGTAAATGACTCAGTTAATAATGACTGACGGTTAGAAATATTTTCTCTGCGAAAACACTGTTATTTGGGAATAACTGCAACTTTAATAGTATTGTCAAGACACACTGTTTTTTGGTTCAACATCTTAGCTTTTGGTATACGACATTTGGTAGGAGTAATACATTGGGACGGAAGTCGATCAAAACTGAAATATGTAAACACGGTGCTGACATCCGTAGAAATCCGAGAAAACTCGAAAAGATGTTGAAACGTATACGTAGCCTATAGTTTTCGTTAACATCACACAATTTATACCGTGCATAGATATTAAATAATAAAACTTCTAAATAGTACAACTATCCTTTAATACTGTATGTTATAAATTGTAGTCATAAACAGAAATAATGACATACGTTTTAATACTGCTATTACAATTTTGACAACCTTAAGTAAACATTGAAATGTAGAGATAGTGCAACGCTCATAAAAGTGTACAAATTGTAAGCCCACAAATAATCTACAACATGAATAGTAAGAATTTTGTAATGAAATTTTCACTGTTGGATCTTAAATGTTTAATCAACTCATTAAGTTTAAAGTTTATTTGTTGGTAGCATTTACAGACTAATTTCAGTCGTTTAGGCAAAATCCAATTTTCAAGCATATACTTAAGAGTTAAATTATGTATTTTCAAATTTTAACATTTTAACAATGTTATAGAAGTATAACTTTTAACGTGTGTACCTAAGTTTACATTCATTTTTGTATACGAAATAATTCAATTTTAAATTTTTATTTAAAGTTAGTAACGTACAAAATGTTTGAATATGTAACATTTGTATGACACGGGGACATGCAGTTATTTTAAAAGAATTGTACGTTAAATTTCGTGTCCGAGTTTCTAAATTTAACTGTATTTGCAAACAAGAGAACACGTGAATTTTATCGTTACCGAGGTTAGATCTTACACATATCTGGTAAGTGCTGAAAAACTTCTTTTTTTAATTTTTAAATGTTTTATTTCTGCTTAAACGAACGTAAATTGTCAATTTTCAAATTTAAAAATAATATGAATGCATATGAAAGGTTGTAACAAACACTGGGTTTTTCTTTTTTGTTCCTTTCTCTCCCCTTTAAGCGTAGCGATTGTACGCGGCAGTAACTCAGGGCTGCCAATCTCACGGAGGCCAAGTCTCCTGTGACGGCCGGCCCGAATTTTGCGAGTCAAATGTTCGGCAGATGCCGGCTTTAGGGCGGGGTGGGAGTGAGGGGGGGAGGTCCGACCGGACCGACGGAAGGTACCTGATATTAAATTATGTTCCCTCGTCTCTCCGGCCTCGTATCTCACGGTTCCGAATCTCAATTTTAGCCCCGCTGACATGCCCCACCCCACGGTCTGGCTTTTCTCTCCCTAGTGTTTTACCCAGGATGGGAAATTGGTGGGAATGCGGGGCTGGGGTAAAGGGCTCAAATTATCTCTCATCGCAATTTCGCTTATTGCCATGTGTTTCATTGCTTCTTTGCCCGGAAAGCTTCGTTACCCTCAACTTGCCTTGTAACTGCAAGGTTTTTGATATTCAAATTTATCTTATTAACTTTTAATATTACTTGTGATTAATAATCATGATTTTTCTTTGATAATATTCTTTTAAATCCAAGGCAATAAAAATTATTGGCAATATACAAGTTTTTTTCTTGCATGCATGCGGTCTCAAAAAATCTTTAGAGGAAATTATCCCCACAGAACCGCTAAGGTTGTAAAAATCAAGGAAATAAAAAAGTGGGAATGGGAGGGAGGAGAGAGAGAGAGAGAAAATAATTGAGAATAAATGAAACAGTTTTAAAGCTCTCAGAGAAAGAGAGAGCGAAATAATCTTTTCAACAGCTAGCATCCGGTCGGCTCGCTCAGCATGTTAATTGCGTAAACGGCCATTGTGATGGTTCTTGCGCGTCCATTCGGTGTCCAGGGGCCTCCGGCCATTGTAGGCCACTAAACGGGCCAATCAGAAACCCTGTCTTTGTTCCCCAAGGTCCACACCTTCGCCGGCGAGCCGTGCAAGTCGGGACAGAGGGACAGAGGGAGAGGCTCCATTGGCTAGAGGCTGCGAAGGCACTTAACATTCTGTTATCGTATAACTGTAGGCGATTTCGCTTTAGTATAAGTTCGAAATTGTACAAGGAGCTAAATGAGGGAATGGTGAATTTTTCCTGCGGAATACCAGCTTACGTCCCGTATTATTTTTGAGTCTGAGGAAAAATTTAAATCTTTACAGATTTATTGTTATGCGTTTACAGTTACTTTGTTAAAAAAAATTTTAAAGATTAATTAACGAGCATTTCAGTGTACGAAAATTCGATTTTCATAAGAAATATAAATACAATTTAAAAATGACAATCACAGGAAAAAAAATATTTCATTGCGTTAAATAATCACACAACAAACTAAAATAAATTTTATTCCTGTTTAGGGAAAAATTCTTTCGTGCATTTTCTTACATGTAACTGTTTGAATGAGTTGAAAATCACTGAAGATTAACATGATTATATTCATTCTGTTTGTTAGCCTTTCTAAACTAATGATGATTAAACGTCGTAAAAGAGCTCCATAGCTTTTTTTGTTTCCTACGTGACACAAATGAGCATGTGTAAAGAGCATTTCATGAATGCACATAGTCTGTGTCAAGTAACTTGTCTCAAACTGGACAGTCATTAGAGCAGTAGCACAACACCAGTGTACCCAGACTTACTGGGTTCTGGGTTTTTTTAACTTTAATAACTCTTACGAAATACTCTTTCAGATACTTTTAAAGCCATCCTAGAACTTAAATTTCGACAATGGTTTTGTTCCTTTATCCTAAGATATCTTGATATTCTTTCCTGGTAAATTGTTTTCGGGTCCATTTTATTAATGCTCTAAGATCAAACTTCCTGTATTTTATATGTGGCAGTAAAATCTTTGAAAGTTTTATTCCAATACGAAATTGTGAATTGATATAGTCAATTGACTAGCACATTAAGTTACAAGAAAATAAAAAAAAAAGTGTCTTTCCTATTCCCATTGTCGATATTTTTAACAGAACACTGGATAAATAATAAAAAAAATTGGTTGCCTGTAAAGACGGTTTACGGACGATAGTTTAACGTGACAACGTCATAACAAAACATTGCTGAAATGATTGCATACTTTTATGAATAAAATCGAATAATTTTTATTGAATTATCACTATTTTGTATGGATACAAAGAAGGGGTGAAATAAAATCTACAATTTAATTGATAAATTTACTTTTATTTGCACTCATTAATTCAAATATGTTTATTACTTTTACGAAAAGATTATTTTAACTATAACTTTTATACATGTTTGCTATTTAACTTCTTCCAATCTGTGTTATTATGTTAAGGATAGGACGATGTTAGGAAAATTAGGAAACGAATGGGAGTGTTTCAAGGATGATGTGGAGGAAAATGGCTTGCCCAACACCAAGATGCAGTCAAAAATAATATATTTGCGCCACGGACTCTGCAGCAATGCTAGGAGGAACGGGTTAGCAAAGAGCAATGAAAATGTTACATTTAAATGCATGAAAACAGAACTACGCCACGGACTCGGTCGCAATGCTAGGAGGTTCAGGTTAGCAAAGAGCAATATAAAATGAGAGTAACGGGACACAGCGTAACGGGAAAATGTGCGTAACGGGACACTTTTTCATGCGTGCAGCCGGCGTTCATCGATTTATTAGACGTTGTCACGTCAATAAATAATAATGTAAAGTACCGGCGCAGGGCGATGAGTGATAGCCCGGTTGCCCTGCCTTGGATTCGCCCCTGAGGAACAGAGATCCACGTATTCCTCTGCCGCTGTCGTTGTCAGAGTGTTTGTATGCAACTACGCGTGGTTTTGTCAGTGTTTATGGATAAAATCCATTAACCGTTAAAAAAAAGTTAGCACTTCCCACAAGGAAACTCCTTGAAAACCAAGATGCCAAGATATCATTTGAAAAAACTGCAAGGCAAATGGTACAAAGCTTTTCTCCTGCAATTTTACAAATGATATCGTTGGCAACTGAGTTTCGAAGGACTGTCATTGTAAAAGTACCAAAAAAAATTACTTTTAAGGTGAATGTAGCTTTACAAGTAACGTTTGGGAAATGGGTGCGTCCGGTTACATGCAACATACTATCCTTACCATCTTATGCCTTTCCTGAATTAAGCTACCATTCACCTGATTTTTATCACCAACTGCTCTCCAACTTTTTGAAGGTCATATAAATATTATACATGGAACAAGAACACTATGGTTTATTTTTTTGTTTTGTCCAGAGTGTTTTCTCTTGCAGTGTCATTAAATCTGCCGGGTCAGGTGGAGCGAACGGCAAAATGTATTTATTTATTTATCTGTGTCCGCGTTGCTTTAGAATCACGCGCAGAGAATTTATTGGCGCGTGGACCAACACAATGGGCCTAACAGAGTGTCATGTACATTTTCATCGAGGAGAAATAACAGTTGGCATTTTTCATTCAGTGGACATGTCAATGAAATGGTGGATTCATACATACAATGGACTTCATAGTAAAAAAACTGTTACTTTGTTCTCACATTCCGTTACTTGCTTGAAAGTATCTTCAGGATAATAAATACGATCAACAATGTTTTATATTACCATATTCATATATTCTCATACGAATTTTAATAAACAAATTAACTGAATACTTTTAAGATAATTTTAAAATTATTCTTATGTGTACATGTGAAAATTTGTGAAATTAAGTGTTTTGAATGTTTGTTACACAACTATAAAATGAAACTACGACAGCAAACCAAATGACACACCTGTTAAATATTTAAAACTGTTTGCTGAAGCGTTAGCCAGATGGCCACCTTAACAGTTTACGTGAGTTTATTATTTTTAAGTTTTACTTATTTAGGCAATTTATGATAAAATGATGAGAGTGAATGTTTACGATGCGTGCGCACCATGGAACGAAATTTTCACACGAAGAGAAAAATGCTACCTACATACAAAATAATACTACATACGGTAAAATTTTTCTAAAAACCTTAACTCAAATTAAAAGCATTTTATCTTTTACTGTGGTAAATTCATTGAATGTTATTTATTTAGCATGAATTGTGTACCAAAAATGTATAAACGAAATATATTCAAATTAAAAATGTTAATGCGTTGTTTGATTATTCCATCTCTTATTAGCAACATGTTTTTACATTATTGACGTTCAAACTTTTTTAAAACAAACAAAACTTTTATTTATTATGTTTAATTTTTCTGAGTATTTAAGATCTTTATATGGTTATTACTAATTAATTATTTTATTTTCTTTAGTGAAATATGTAGTAAAGAATTTTTTAGTTTCGTATTTGTTGGTTAATACACTATTATTATGAATAAACATGCATAAAAATAAAAACAATAGCATCGAATTCTCCTGTTTAAAAACCGAAATTATCTCAAAAATAAAACCATACAATTTTGTCTCTAACAATGCTGGTTATTGATACAATATTGCAACCCATTCACGTATTCGAATCATGATTTGCTTTATTTGATTTTATTGACTTTAACATGGTGAAGGTACCTTCTGAAAAAGTATGATGTCAACCACGCCAAAACGTTATCAGAGAAACTGAAATTATATTTCAATTTGGGAGAGGGGATATCGTGACCATCACTGTCAATAGCTTTATTTTTTAATGTTTTTGAAGCAAACAGTGTAACATGTTTGTTTTAAATTTAAAGTTCAACGTCGTTGATTATATTTACAAGATCATTATTTGTACTGTGAAGATATCTAGAAAACGACTGCTTTTAAGCTGTCATTTTACTGAGTGAAATGCATTCAGCAGCTTTTACAACTTTGACCGGCTGTCCATAAAAGAATGTTCCAGTTTCAATTGTATAATATAACAGGTTAGTTTGTAATATTTACAACAAATCATACATCAAACTAAAGGTAAACTAATCTAGTTTTTACTACAAATTTCCAATATGTGCACCTTTAGTTATACGGCATACATCCAACCAATCATCCAATTCTTCCCACGCCGTGGTTAACACGTCCGGAGTAATAGAAGTTCTCTTCAATTGTGAGTCTCGACTCTGGCAAATCATTAGGTAGCGGCGGAACATATTCTCGATATTTTATAAAACCCAAATGCGAAAAAAAATCATGGCGTTATATCAGGTAAACGCAAAGGCCAGCGAAAAAGAGATCTGTCGTCTCTAACATTACTACCAGTCCAACGGTCAGGGATTTAGATGTTCAACCACTTTCAAATAAATAGATTCCAATGGGGAGGGGCTTTATCCGGTTTGCGAATAAATTTTACAGGTTCACCCTCTACTAATTGGGAAATAGCCATTATTTCCACATAGGTGACGCTGCAAGGAAGAAAATAAAGCAGTACTTGCGCATTCGCTCATCTAAAACTGTTTGAGTTACTTTGATTTGTGACCTTGAACCCACACTCTACAACACTTACAGTTGATACCATTAAATTTATAACTGGGGCATTCTTCTATGGGCATACTATAAATCAGCTGATAATCTGAGACCGAGTACAGTAATGGGTTTTTGAGATGGTGATGCGCAAATTTTTTGTTTTAAGGATAAAGATCTCTCACGCTCCAATATAAGTAATATACAGTTGTCGTTTGTTGCTTAGTTCTATTATTAAAAGTTTATTTTTTTTACAATGGTGGGGTTGGGGATGGGGGATATCAGCTAACCCGGGTGTTCGTTGGCTTGCTTGTGCAAGTAGGAGTCATGTTGTCTTTAATTAATGGCTTGTTTATTATTCTGTGCAGTAAGAGGCCTCATTAAACTCGTAAGTGTGATGAAAAGCTCCAAGGTGCACTCTTCAGTTACAATACTTACTTCTTGACTATCGAGGACCTAAAATGTTCACCAAGTGTCTTAAGCTTCTTATGGCCTGCACTGCAGAAAAATTTCACCTGAAATTAAGAAGAACTCTTGTTACAAATTATCCAAAGATGTCCGTAAATTTACGGCTAGTAAGCTTAGTTGACTTTTAAAATAATGTTGGTATACTAGCCAACATAAAAAAACTTGTTAAGACTCCTGCAAAAACACGTGTGTGCTTACACTAAAAATATAACTGTGAAGTCCAAATACGGCATAGTTTGTACGAAGATCCAGTTGCCTGAAATAACAAAGAACTCTACGTTTATTTGTGTAATTATTAGAGACCTGCAAAATTCGCGGTTTCGATAGCCTTCAGGATAGATTGCACATACCCCTGTACACTCGGGCAAATAACGCAAGTTCATTGGCTGCCTACTTGTAAGTCGTCTCAGCTGGTTTGTCTGTGATTCAATCCTTCTTTGGTTGAGGGTTTATAACTGGTTGAGATTTGTCCAGATGTACAGTAAGCCAATAGCAAAATTATCTAAGAGGTATATGTGTCTGAATTATAGCCTATCACCGAATGAATCCACGAATTTTGCAGGTTTCTAGACTAATTATTCATTCAAAATCCCGAAAATTTACTGTATTGTCCAAGAGTGTACGCGGTCAAATTGTGTTACAAAATCCGCTGCAGGCGAAACTTAAAAATTAAAAATATATACTAGTAATCGATAACTGTGTCCAGCTTTTTGTCTAGAAGTGTAATTTAAGCGGAGTAAATGGTTTCATTAGAACCAATGCAAAAATATGGCTGGGACGTAAAATGAAATTATAAATCTGGTTTCCAGCACGCAACACGGGTTGTGGATGAATCTTGAAGCAGATGGATAAGGAGTGAATTGTTGTGGGTAAGGGCGCACGGAGGAAGGATTAAAATTCCAAAATAAATGGATGCATGAAATTCCAGGCGAGATTTCAGTGCGGCGGAAAAATTCTCTCTCGCGATATTATGGAATGCTTTTTTGCAAAATTCTTCGTGGAAAAGTCCTGTCACGTGTTTTCCTTTCCTCCTCTAAGCTTTGCATTCGATTCTCAAACACTCTCCTTAAGGATATTTATGCGGATATATAATCTGCCCTTACGCTATTAAAAATTATCATTAGATTATTATAATTTTATAGGATTTAAGGTTGAGGTCATGGAACTAATAAATAAATTTCAGTTAATTGAAAAAAAAAATTATAGGGTTAACTCAATTCTTGAATTTGATTTGCTTAGGAATCTTTGGTGTAACTAACACATTTAATTAGATAAGGATTTATACTGTCGGGCAAAATATCTTCGCACATAACTTATTTTTGTAAACCAATTTTGAAACATAAAAAGTGTTACTGTAAGTCATACTTACAAGATATAGGTACCTTCAATATCGCGGACATTCCTGTAGGGTTTTTAAAGACCTACAGTTCTGTAGTACATTAATTTGAAGTATCAGTCTATTATAATCCAGCGTAAGCCATGTAAGCACCTTAAAAGCGTCATTTTTAAGACTTGGTTACAAAACATCTAAATTTCTCTATTAAATCCTACTTAAATTTAATATTAATGTACTAAACACGCAAACCTTCCGGAAGAAGTAGCTTAAGCGAACAGACAGAAGCAGAGACAGACTTTGTTTTGTACTATTTAAGAAAGTGCGCATAATGCAGCAAAAAATTTTTTCTTATCGAAACGCCTAAAATTAACATACGTAAAAAGTCCTAATCACAAACGAAAAAAAAAAAAACAACAACTTGAAGAGAGGCGGTGCAGTGAAGTCGGCCTCCGTAGCGTAGTCGGCTACGCACCGCGCTACGGTGCGGGGGCTCTGGGTTCGGATCCCGCGTAAGACATGGATGTGATTTGTGTTGTCATAATGGTATCCTTGGTGCTTACCCATTCACCAAAAACAACCACGATTCCACAACGACTCAGGGTTACATAAAAAAAATTCCATTAAAAGGGTGGATGGTTGTATCACTGTTGACTGTCAACTTGCTAGTGTGTCATACATACATCTTTAATAAAATAAATAAAAAGTGGTAAGGCGCCGAACTCGCATTCCAGAGGATCCGGGTTCGAATACCCCTCCGGCCATTTGATTCCGGTGTTCCGTGGTTGTTCTGAATCACTCAAGGAAAATGGTACGAGTGGGTCATTACAATAGGCTTTTGTCGATTCCTGTTCCAATACTCTTATACCGTTTATTTATGTGAAACAGCATCTAATAACTATTTGTCAACGAGATGTAAATACATTAAAAAACTCTTTGGACTATTATCTAGGTACACATTCGTTTAAGAGATGGCCTACAAAAAATGTCTCGTAATGAAACGTAATGAGAAATCACGTTATAACATTAAAATATTAGATCAAATATAGATAAATTTATAAGAATTTGTATTTTCCTTTCAATTATATTATTTCGATCGCATTGCTTTATTATATGAACGCATAATACGAAAGCAAAATGTAATAACTTTGAATGCTATGATATATAATTTTTTTTCATTACTTTTGGAGACTTTTTTTTTATATTTTACCCACTCTTTGTTGTAATTTGTCGCAATCAATTAGATTATTAAAATTCCAAAATACGTATTTCAAACAAAATATTCCAAAAGATAATTAATTTTAAACTCACAATACCCAAATATATATATATATATACACACACTTTATTTTAAGTATTTTTGTATAAATTATATGGTATATTTTATTTGAAATTATTTTTACATTTGCTTATGATTATTATAAGTTATGTTATCAACAATCGAATCAGTGCAATGCACGGATGTTTTGTACCCGTAACTGTTTATCAATAAACATATATTTTCACAGTTTCAGTTAATCTAGAATCAATTTCTCAGTTGTAAAAATATTTTTCTTAATTTGAACATTTAAATCTGCAGCATTCTTAATTAATTAAAAAATGTATTTAATTGACAGTAAAAGCAATGAGCTGATATAAGTAAAAAAATTGATTGTCATATATGCATATTTTTTGTCGTTTGTATTTTTTTTTTTTTTCAGTTTACCAAAAAAAAAGTTTGTTTTTGATTGTAATTTACGTTTTGCATACTGTACGAGATAAAATATAGTGGTCAAAATTTTCTTTTTAGCTAAATAAGGGACTACGAATCATTCACATGTCTACCGACGGTGAATTTGTTTCATCTCCGTCATCACAGCCAAAACTAATTAATAACCAGGGCATGCTCGCTATGGACTAGGAAGTGACGCTATAAATGCTTTCCTCCTTGAAAGGAACTCCTTGTGAATCCGGGCCTAGCTTCTCTGGACGGATCAGACGGGCCCTCGAAACAGCTCTGCCTGCAACTCAAACGCAAACTAATTAGAGAAGCTATTTCTGTTGACACGTGATAGCTTCCCTCGCAAAGCAGTGCTTATGCCCATCTATAGAAGTTTGAAATCCAGTACGCAGGTTTGCTACTTAAAGCTTATCGGTTGAAATGTTTCCTTTGCTGATTATATATATATATATATATATATGAGTTCTTGTATATCATTTCAAAGTGATATTGGTTAATTATCTGTTTCTGAGTGGACGTGATTAGGTAATAATTTGCTTCGTGTTTACTAAACTTTGAATCAGATATTCAAAACCATATGCGTTTTAACAAAATATTCGTGTGCTTATGAAACTTTATAATCTACCTTTGAGTGATTGCATTAAAAAATGGTCGTACTTTTTAAGGTATAATTTCTTCAAAATAAGTAAGTAGTGTTTATATTAAGGGAGTTATTGTAATTTTTTCCGTTCAAAAAATTCTACCTCCGTGGTCTGATTTTCCATTAACAAAGTCGATCAAAAATTTCCATCCCTCTATTTTATGTATCAGGCTGGAAGTCATTAGTTCAAAATTGAAGCTGTTATGTGTCCATAAAAAGTGAAATTAAATTGATGTACTGGTATGTAAGTAGTCATCCAACTAACAGTATTTTTTTTATGTTTGTGATATTATTTTAAATAGTTTAACTATAAAAAACCTGTGACGTCTAACTTCGAGGTAGAAACTGAGCTACCAATGACGCATCAGTTATTCCCGAAAGCGATACGATGGTTTTGGGGTATGGATACCATTAAAAGAAAAACCTAGTCAAAATTGTCCTCAAGTCGCACCATTGTAACGCCTTCAATAGGTAGCCAGCATGTTAAAAATATTAATGCAATGAACAAAGTTTATCCTGATCTCCTAGATAAATATTATTTATTTTATAAAAAGCTAGTGTACCAGTGCTTTCATGCGGTAGTCTACAGACAGAACACTTGCACTGCTCATACATGACCCTCCTCGTGGGTACGCCACTGCCGTTGCCATGGATACTCAGAAGGCCTCAATAAATCCAAATCCCGTTGATGTGGGGATGAATAAAGCGTCAACAACGCCACGGTGAAATTTTATCCAGAATAGTTTAATTCTGTTTAGAGATGTGGTTTTCTCGAAATCTCACCTAGGCAGTGGCTTTCCTCGTGTTTCGAAGGTAAAGTGTGCTAAAGTTCATCCCAGTCAGATGAATTGTATAGGAACGCATACGAGGCAAACACAGAAATACACACGTCGGTTGAAAAGACTCGCGCGCCACCTATTGTAAAATGGCTGTTACTGATTCAGAAACCTTCGCGGACGTGCGCACAACAAACTAACCAAAGTTTCATCGCAATCGGATGAATGGTTTACGAGAAAAATAAACAAGCAAAGAAACAAAAATGTATTTGTATAGTGTAATGGGAGGTCATGAATGCTGAGGCATCGTGCTTATGTGGATGGTATCACGGGGTTCTAGGAGGTGCCATCGCTGTTAGCATAACTGCGCAGACCCATTTGATAAGAAATTTTTAGTTCACATTAAACTGATTGCAGGTCAGGGTTGTCTACTCTTCACAAATACATGGGAAGTCCTAGAGTGCTATAAGAATTTACCTCAAGAGTATCATAAGTTTTTTCGGTTTCATTAAATATTGTTTATCAGCCAAAGTCCCTCTTAAAGTCCTAGAAATTAACTATTTTCAACATGCCATAAAAATAAATATCAAGCTTAGATAATTTTAGATTTTACCTTTTTGTACTCAGTAAAAAATTAGTCTATATATCTTTAGTTTCTAATGGTGAAATGCATAAATATTATTTTTAAGAATTTGACACATCTTCAATAATGAAAAAAATTGCTCTTTCAATGATTCCCTGAGTTCCATGAACTTTCATATGCATGTGTTCGATAAGAAGGAAGTGCTAATGATTTCATTCAATGGGGTCTTTTTCCAAAAGCCACAGGTAAATAACATTTTAACTGGACTCACTTTTGTCTGGCTCAACTACAGTTTTGAAAATGTGATCTTCTAACTCTTACAAAATGTTTTGGCAAAACGTTTGAGCGAGTAACGATATTATTCGATAGAAAACTAACTGGTATGACATAATGAACAATAATTCGTACAAGCAGAACATTTGCTAGCTTTCCTCTGAGGTACAGATAAATTCCGACGACTGCGTTTTGAATTGGTGGATTATGAACTGCAACTACAAAATAACTAGAAAACTGAAAACTCATTATTTTGTGGGGGAGGGGAATGTTACAGTCTATAAAGTTACAGTCTATTTTACCGAAAAATGAGCCCAGATGAATTTTCTACTATTTGTTTATCAACTTACTTTGCTGACATTTAATAATATTTGTTTTTATGTTCTCTAAAATAGTGTGCTTGGGACTCTATGCAGAACACGCTCTATGAAAACTAGTGGGCATTTCAACTACAATTCACGTGACTCCTCTAGAGACAGTTGATAAATACAAGGGACTAATGAATTAGTATTTCTTTGTAATGCATAAATATTATCAGTAATTCAAAATTAAAATTTTTATTCACATTTATGTTATTGTTGACGTGTTGATTTCCACTATCGTCTACATTATTCAAGTGTTACATAAAAGTTCTGCTTGAAGGAAATTGTATACTCGTGACAGGTTTCTTTCTATGTCAAGAATATTTCATTTCCAAAACTCAGTTGGTTTGCCAATTAAGTATTCTTAAACCCCTTTTATTAGCTACGTGAAATTACACCCGAAATTAGGTTTGTAATGTGTAATATATTTTACAAATGGTCTCCCGACGTCTTATGAAACGTATTTCCTCTCCGTTTTGAAATAAATTACGAAATAGCCCAAAATAATTGACAATTATTTAAATTAAGCTCCGGGTAATGTGTTTGGGTGTTCTCGATGCTGTAATGTGTGTGGGAGTCATATCAACATGTGTTCGACCATATAAACTCAAACTTAATGTTGGGTACTCGATAACCGTAAATCATTTAGGCAATGATCAATTACCAGATTTCAAGCACCAGAACAACTAAAATTTCATTGTGATCATTGTGTGAGTACTTATGGTTCATTTGCATATTGGAGTAACCAAGCGGGCGACGTTGGAACTTACCTTATTTTTTCCAACTTCTTACTATCACTTTACACAGAGAAAAAGCTTTATTTCAATCAAACAAATATATATATTTATATATGGCAGAACAAATATTTATTTGTTGTAACAAAATACTTTGTTGGCCTAACCAAATTTGGTGGGTAACAAAATTGATTTGTTAAACCTAACAAAACATACATTTAAGTTGACAAGATCAGTTAGTTGGGTCAACAAAATCTTTCCCGCTACAAAATATTTGTTCGGATCAATAAAATATATTTATTTCGCCATGTACCATATACAAACAAATATTTTGTTGAGTAAAGCAACCCTTTGTCTCGATGTATTTTACATTAACAATCTTTAGTAATTATTCATACCGATGCCAAATATATTATAAGGGTGCAGAAGGTAGGAAATACCGTCTCCCACGCAAGCTTGGAAACGGACGGACACCGTTCCTCGCTGGCGTAAATTTTTTCTCGTGCGACGTTATGAGTGTTCAAAAGGACTTGCCATCTTCCATCTTCGTGCTGGCTCACGGGCGCGTGTTTGGGCTCTCCCCTGGATCCAGGCGGTTGGCGGAACTTGAAAGGGCCTGGCGCAGGTCAGGGCGAGAGTCGCCGGTCCGGCCAATGAGAGAGGTCGTGCCAGGCCGATGAAGGCCCTCCCGCGCTGAAGGACCTCCGCGGAGGAACTCCCCGACCTCTGACCTCGGCACCGAGAGATGCGCAAGTGCGCGGAGTGCGGTTCGTCGGCTGGAACTAATTACTCCCTGGCCTCCCTTTCCCCCTCCCTCGTCCCTTTCCGTCGATCCGAAACTTCCCCGAGTAATTTTCCCTCTACAAGTACTGCTGGTAGGTACGGGACACGCCAAGTAGGAAGTGGTTCGTGGGCGTGGTAGCGCTTCCATGCCCCGCCCCCACGCAGGGTAGGGCAACGCAGTCTAAACCAATCAGAGGACGCGTGCCGTTCGGATGGACTACACTTTTAAGAATTTTCAACTTCTCGTTACAAAGAACACTGGATCAACTGGATCAAGGATCTTCGTAAATTTATGACTATCATGGAAAATGTACGGACACTGGGTAAACTTATTTTGAACATGATTCTAAAAGAATATTCTCGGTATATTATCGAAACATTCAAAAACTGGTTACGTCTACAAAAAGAACCCTTATTTTTTTTCCACGTGTATATTTACTTTTATTTAGAACGTAAAATACAACTCTGAAGTTAAAATACGGCGTAGTAGATTCAGTAATTTTAAATTACGAAGAACTTGGCGTTTATTCGAGTTTAATTCTTCGTTGAAAAGTCCGTAAATTAACTGTAATTTATAACAGTGTATAGGGAGGTGGAGCTACTGATACCCGTCCTTCTCTTCCTAGGTTGCGTGACCAGTAGCTTATTATGATCCTCCCGGACATTTTGAGAACCCCGCCGATTTGACGATCTACGGTGTTGGAAGGTAGCCTCGTTCATTACGTGAAGAGGCAGAACTATGATTTTTTTAACCCCAACCGCAGGTATGACTCACAATTTTGACTGCTTTGTAAGAAGGAGGGTCATATTTAAGATGTGGGTTGGCCGGGGCAAACACATGTTTATTTAAAAAATGTATTTACGCAGAGAAATTCAGTTAAAATTATTCTATTTTTTCATTAAAAAGTATAGTATATAATAACTAACAAATATAGCATTAATAAATTACATATCAGCGAATGAATAACGTTATACCGATTAAAATCTAGGCACTTCCCTTGATTTTCGTCCTGCAAATCATTGATATGTCACTATAGTCCAATCATACAGTACCTATATCTGACACGATGGTCATGATATACAAATTTACAAGTCGTTCCTGCTTCGTGGATGTCCTTAATCGGTTTTCAATCAATTAATTTGAGTTTTCAGAAGGAGCGCTTGCCATTGCAGTTTGTTACCATTAACATTATATACATCCTTAGAGATGTCTCAATGTTATTTGCAGGATATCATTCAAGATGTTGGTGTGAATAACGATTTCAAGTTGAGTCATCTGTTTTAACAGTCCTTCTGCTTCACACCGTACAAAGCCTTTTCTAAGTCATCAGCAATCTGTTTAAGTGCATCCTTAATCGGCTGATAGTCATGCTAAGTGCCTTAGTTGCGTCAGCTCTACAGGACCAACGCGTTGTTGTGACATGTTTGAGAGTCAATGTTGAGTCATTATTTTTCAAAGCCTCAGTCAGAATCTGATGCCGATGCATTGAAACTGTGAAGAAGACGAACAGTTTTTCAAATAAGTCAAAAAAAATGTTCAAAACTAAAGCAGCTTTCTACAGCATATTTAGAAACCAGATTCAGAGAAAATGCCGTACAAAGAATCCATGATGCAAGATTGTTCTTCTCTCTTACTTTGGCTTGTAGACCGTTGTACTTTCCAATCATTGACCACGGCAGTTTTCTATGTCTATGTCATATGACATCAAAAATTCCACCCAGCCCATAAACCTGTCTTGACCGCCATGGCCTTGTTTGCCATGAATGCTACAAAGCGTTCCACGGGGCCATCTTTCTCTATATACATCAATACAAGGGTTATTTGGTCAATGTGGGCTGCATCGGGTGTGGAATCCAAAGAGATGGAGTATTATTTTGATATCTTAACTCGAGAAATAATTTCTCCGAGGATTTGTTCACCCATTGCACTGATAAGTTCTTCCATTATTGTAGATGAGCGGTAGTTTGTGTGACCCTTGCCGAGATTGGCTTGAGTTTCGATATGCTGTGCAAGAAAGTCGTCGTACTGGACGATGAGTCCAAGAAAACCCAGAAAGTTTTCATTTTTAGGTGATCCAACCAATTCGTTATCTTCTCTAAATGCTAAACCATGCTCGGCAATAAACTGAAGAACATTTACTACTCGCTTCTTCACTGATCTCTAATAATGCTCCAGAAGCTCGATCTGTTGTATCAACTCAGTATCAATTTGACATACAATTGCTAGAGAACCGTGTCTTAACAGATAAAAAATTAAGTTGAAGATCTTCACTGCTTCTGACAGCTTGTGAACTTCTTTGTTGAGCAAGGATAGATTCTAGCACAAGCAGGAAGTTTTTGTATTGTTTTAATTTTGATTTTTAATTTTTTGATTTTTATTAATTTCTATTCTTGGTTAAGTAAAAAGTGCTTTAATTTTCTCTGTGTGCTCCTGCTTATTCCTGTCATTATTTTGTTTGTTATCTCCATGTGCTCTTGATTATTCCTGCAATATTTTGTTGGTCTCTCCAAGTACTTCTGGTCATTCATGGTGACGCTTCTGTTTGTTTTTCTCCATGGGCTCCTGTTTATTCCTGATGAAACTTCTGCTGATGTTCTCCGAGTGCTTCTGGTTATTTCTAATAAATCAAACTCTGCATGAAATTTTTTTTAATTAATGAGACGTGCAATTTTATTCGGTGTTTCGTCTAAATTGCTGAATTCCCGTTGCTAACTCAGCACTGACAAAATTTTAATCAGGTGGAATTTAAAAATATATATATATATTAGTTACTCAGTCGAATACTATGCCTTTAAAAATCTGAGAAACACTATCATTCAAGACGAACTTCCTTCTCCTTGATGTCTAGCGAAGCCTCCTTCTCTCGCGATAGAGGGAGATCATCCCGTTTCCCACATGAATATATATATATATACCACTACGCAACACGTGGCACCATCTGTTGTTAAGAAGCAGAACTACTTGAAACCAGTTTTTATGAGATAAAATAACTCTCGTTGCTGAATGGAGCTATTGGAGCCCTTTACACCCTTTACGCCTTTTACCTTTGCAAAATGGTAAAATTTGATTGGTTAATTT
Organism: Bacillus rossius redtenbacheri; assembly: GCF_032445375.1. Classification (NCBI taxonomy): domain Eukaryota; kingdom Metazoa; phylum Arthropoda; class Insecta; order Phasmatodea; family Bacillidae; genus Bacillus; species Bacillus rossius. The sequence continues at coordinate 11,963,635 of NC_086336.1, read as the reverse complement.
AGAATGTTTATTATTGATACCCAAAATATTTCTTAAACTTGTTTAGCTTCGGAAATATTATCTCATAAATATATTCACCCCTTTTCACCCCATACAATTTATATTTGAAAAAATTGAATAATAATACAATTCGTTATGTTCATGTTGTTAATTGTTCTTTTATTACATTTTAATCTAGAAGATTCAGAAGTAAGCATTGTATTTGCTTTAAATCAATCATTCCCATTTCACACCCCATTAAAGATTAAACATTGCAAAATGGTAAGAACTTATGTTTTCTTTATTATTTTCATAATTCTAACCAGATTTTCATGTATTACTGTATTAGTTTTGAACATACGATTTTTAAAGGACAAATATAAAAAATATTTAAAAACCTACAATTTGTTGATTTATATTCATGTTGTTCGTACTTATTTTCTTACCTCTAGTTCTTATTGATACGGACGCATGAATTTATATTATCAAAACTTTAAAAAACCCTTTAACATTCCTTTGGGGTTTGAATTTCACAAAATTATACAATTATGGTTGGTTGTTATATTATGTTTATTAATGGTACCCAAGATCTTTCATTAATCTCGATTAGCTTTAGAGATAATTAATTATATTAAAACCATATTTAACATTTTATTCACGCCGTTAAAGAAATAATTCTTAAATAATATACAGCCTAGTGTCTAAGTAAGCAAAAGACGGTACTAATAAAAATGTTAGGTCAAAATCCGTTCAGTAATTTTCGAGTGATGGCTGAACAAACAATAAACAAACAAACCGACTGACAAAGAAACAAATATTCTTAAAACGATCTATTTTTCATTCTAAATAATATTAGTAGCCATTTCCAATAATTGTTTTCATAATTTTATCCCAAGTACAGAGTTTTTACTTTGAACAGTTTTATTATTAGTGTATATTATGGTCTTATCACATATTCAGTGTAAATAATTTTAGTTTTCATTCACTTAATAATAATTTTTCAACGAAATTGAATTTTTTTTAAATATTGTTTAAGAAAGTATGGCTTTATTGTTCTCAATAACTTAGGTAAGAAAAAAATTAACTATAAATGAAAAAATCCTAGACCCCATTTATAATATAAATTAATACCATTTATATGTGACCTACGAATTTTAGCTGGCATGATTAACTGATTTTTATGTTTTGAGGTGTAGGTGAGTTATCACGCTTTCTTTTTAACAAATTAAATTCCTTAATTTTTTTTTAATATTAACTCTTTTACACTGCCAATCTAATATACATTTAAAACGGAAATGGTTTATCATTTTCCCAACAGAAATAAAATCACATTGAAGCCATTTTAAAAACGAAACTTTCTATTCAGAAGAAACGAGAACCTGAAATGAATTTCTTGAGAGAGAGAAAATTAGTTTCGTTTAGAGTACGCTTTTAGTTATGTGTGTAACTTCTAGTTTGGTTTGACTTATGAAAGCTTTTGCTTCTCATGCCAGTATGGCATTCGGGAATGAGGTAGGTACTTACTATCTAAACTAAAAGAGAACTTTTAATTAAAAACGCCACGCACATCGGTGCCTTACCCGAACGACTGAGAATCTCTCGCACTGAAGGTTGGCAGCACTTCAGTTATCTGAGCCACGGAGTTTGACTATGCTTCGAAATGCTACTGGTTCTTTCATAGAGTAAACATTTCTTGTTCAAAAGAGTTTTTTTTATGTGTAACACCTTAGCTCTCGATATACGTCATTTAGCAGGAGTGATTTCGTGAATGAAACGGAAGTCGCATGGAACGGAAATGTGTAACCACGGTGCTGCCATCTGTGGTTGATGGCGTGATTGAAAGTTCACAAAGCCCAAGGTAAACTTTATAGAAACAACGGTTTCATGAATCTTAAGAAAATTAACAGTATTTTAATAAAATTCGTTTGTCGCAAATCAGGTCCAAAGCAGGAATTTAGTTTTTTAAAAGTCTTTTTTACTTTTTTCGGAGACTTTTCATTACATAATTGAAATTTTTCTGTTCGCTAATTAAATGATTCAATAGTTGACGTAGATGCACCGGCAACGGATTCTAGTGTCGGATGTGGAAACTACGTGTGATTCGCGTCAATAAATGTAGTTGAAACCCCCAATTACGCATACGTTTGTTACACTCGGCATAATTTTTTTCAGAATTCCACATTAAATTTCGTGTCCAATTTTTTTATTATAAGTGTATTCGAAACATTAACACACATGAATTCGCTCGTTACCGAGGTCAGATGTTACACATCTCTGGCGAGAACTGAAAGACTCGCTCAAATTATTGTTAGGTATATTTTTCATATGAAAATGCTATGGCAGTGCGTTGTTCTAATTAAACAGTCAGTATGAGCTTACAAAACGTACTATAAATAAAAAGATATGCAAAAAATTATATTCAGTGAAATTACTTTTAAAATATGTTAAATGTTCTGAGTTTTAATTAACAGTGTAAATGTGTGATTCTAATTATTTGGCGATGTTGGTAGCAGCTTCAAATTAAAGTGTTCATTTTTAGAGAGCAAACACAAATTCATGGTTTAAATTGACGCTTTTAGCATATTAAAACTCATTAATTGCAGCGGGAATAGCAAAAACGTCACCTACAGGTAAATTAATACAAGAATCTGTACAGATTTTTCAGCCCGCGTGTGTGGAGAGCATAGGAAAATTATTTTCTAGGAGCCCGAAAAACACACTTATTATGTAGCCTTTTAAGAGCACATTCTTTACTTAAGTTTGCTACGTGAATGCAACCTTTTAAGTGGCTATTTTTTGCTCTTATTGTTCTCATGCGAAGCCAAATGTAGTCTATTAGACGAAAATTCTAATTTCTTTATAATTTTACTCTTTATTTCATAATATTCTTAAGCTAAATGTTGTACAATTGTTTTTAAAATGAGCATATAAACATTGACTAGCAAGGGATTTACAGTAATATTTTGGAATAGAAAGTAATAAATTTTGATTAATGAAAAGTTATCAATTTATAGGTCCAAACTAAACAAACACTCCAATTTTTTTCAGTTAAGTTAGTAATTTTCCTCTAAGTAAAATGTTAAGTGAAAAAAAAGTAAACTTTTAACCTGTGCATTTTTACCTTTTTTATTTGATTGGGTTAATTGCTGACATGTTTTGAAATGAACAAAGTTTGTTTACTTAAAGTTCAAAAATGTATTAAGTTATAACATAAAAAAATTAAGAAAATTTACAAAGATTTTGGTGATAAGTAAATAGAGTTAATTAAATTGAACAGCATAATTAGTCATCAGATACAAGCAAGGGAATTAAAATTAATTTAGGTCATAATGACTTCTTGAAGTTTATACGATCATTGCCTGTTTACGTGTTGTTGCATTTTCCGAATAAAGTTTCTGTTTTCTTTTCTTTTAAATTTTTTTATATATAGAGTTAATTACTTATTTTAACACAGGTGAAGAATTTATATGCGTGAAGTCCTTAAAATAAGAGACCAGCAAATCTTTTTTCGTAATACTTTCAAAAAAATAATTCTACAGTCGAAAATATTAGAATGCCCAAAAGTAAGTAAACTATCCATTATCACTTCAAGAACACAGTATACTAAAAAAACATTTACTCTAAATACATATTTAAAGAATGCTTCTTAATGTAACTAATAAAAGTATCTTAAATATATTATACTTAATTGGTAATCTCTATTATATTGTTATTATAACAGCTAGATATTTCTAAGAAACTATAATTAGTAGGAAGTTTTGATAACTGTTAAATATTTCATACTTATTTAGGTATGCTTCATAGTTCAAAGTATACTGCTTTAGTAATTTAAGCAGCGCAAAACAAATTCGATTATAGTTTAGCAAATAACTCGAAAGGTAATCCGTAGTACCGCAAAGAACAATAAAATATACACGCTGTGCTCTTAAAATGGTATATAATTTACACTGAACTTCGTAATCAATGGAAATTACTACCAAGCTACGACTACGTATAGGCAAATATTGTAAATCAAAGTTTAGTCATAAGTGTATACAGTACTTGCAAAGTTCATATATGTGTAAAACTGTTTTTACATTTAATATAAGGTGTGGCCTCACACGCCATATTGAATATTTCACTTTTTTGTTATTTATTTTATAGGACGGCTGTTCCTTTAATTTAATAACGATACTTCTCTGACATTTTATGTTTTATCGCAATTTATTTTAACCAATACATACTAAATATTATCTACACCGTAATTTTTTTTTTGTAAATGGAACATAAATATTTATATAAAATTACAGAAATTTATAAATATGTTCATTTACATGAAAGCAGCTTTATACCCACAAAATAGTGATCGCAGTAAAAGTGAGTGCGGATTCTTACGCGTGTATTTATGCTTTGTGTTGTCCCAGTACCTCCAATAGTTAGTTATTAGTTAACCATTCCCTGAATAGCTTCAGAGAATAAACTTCGCACAATAATAAGCCTAATAAAACAAAATGATGTCCAACTATTAAATATTCGATTATCTTTACCATGGTTTAAAAACATTATGCTTGAATGAAAAATTAATTAAAACATAAAATAATACGCCATTTTTCGTAATAAATACTCAGAATTATATCGAAAAACGTATTTCGAATATGCAAAAATAACAATTTCCGTGCGTTGTACAAAGTTACAATTACTTTCTTGTATTCTAACCTATTCGGTCTAAATTTACGCCAATGTTTATATAATTACGCTACTTGCGTGATTGCAAACAGCTGTCAAGTTAACATTTAGTGAATATCGTGTGAAATTATTTAGGACTCATCAACAAAAGCAATAATTACTGGAAATTTCCTTACTACTAATAGTAACTAAGCGTGTCAGATCTAGCTTTAAATTACTGGAACAGCAGCCCTGGTTTAACGCAAGCTTTTAACCCACGACCTAAAGAAAATGTTCTTACGCTTTGCCATGTGAATTAGCCCGCGAGGATTTGCGAAAGCATGCGTGTTCATTCGTTGATATGAATATTCGCCGCAGCATTCAGCGAAGATACGAGGTTAAGAACCATCTCACGTCAACAAACTCTGCCTTTGCTCGTGCTGCGTGAAAGATTCCCCGCGCGCTATCATGTCTTTCCCCCTTTTCTCCGCAGGAAGAAAATACTCACTGCCGCTGTATTCTCCGATCGTCTCTAGCGTTTTCAAACCTTACCCCTGGGGAAGGTTCAAACATACTCCCGTATGCATACGGCAGGTCACATGTAAGGTGATCATTGTTGCATGAACAAGTTTGCTCTCGCTTTTCGAAAATCACGAAAAGTCGTCCCCTTGAATCAAGAATATAGAAAGAAGCATTTACATTTTTTCTTCGTGGCAGCGTGCGAATATAAAATTCTAGTCTGAAAAAGAGAAAGAGTGTAAATCACAACATTGCCAAAATGGGGTAGATTCAACGGTCGGCTAACTGGAAGATCCTGCCCCGTAGTAAAAGTCGGAAGTAAACAGTTGTTACTACTAATATTGACTGTTTTTTTAGAATAGGCCATAATTTTCCAATATCTTTATCAAACATTTTACAAGTCAATACATGACCTGTACTCTATTTTTCCCTGGCAGCTAAGAATTTGCAATGATTATACAATACTGTTAAAAATATTGAGTTGTTACTTTACGTTTGATCACTCTCTGTCAGTTTATGATTACAAATTAGCAATTAGCAAAGGCAAGGACAGGAATATTACTAAACCTTTTGTGCCAATGCCCGATTATTGTGGAACATCACAGATGGTAAGTTATACATTCTGGCAAGTTTTTTTGGCGGGAGTTTTATTATACTTTCTTTGATAGAAGATAGGTTTTGAAGTTTTCCAGAAGGCTTTTGTATCGTGTGTGTCTCATATTACTTTATAAGTCGGCCTAGCCGGTTTATGACACCTTGTATATGTGGAAGCTCAGCTATGCTATTGAATATGTCAATGGTTTTGGTAGCGGAGGGGTAGTTTTATGACTGGCAGTATATCTTTCGTTTTTGTAGTCATTTACCAGTAATGCAGTAGTAAGATTACTGCATTACTTTCGCTTATTTATTTGGCTCTGCTGACCAGTGTGGATAAAAATTAATTCTTCTGGTAATTAGGATGGTATATTTCTGTGTTTGTGGATAAGCGATACGTACGCTTTTAGGAAAAAAACACCTTGATCGTCCCTGGTCATTGACATAGGACCCTAGGTTATTTAACACGCCCTGGAGGACCACAAGCCAGTGATAAAACACCCGGGAAAACATCTGACCAAATCATGTGCCACCCAGGGAGAGTAGATATGTGGCAGCGGCCAATGAACACAAGGCATAGGCTTGATTACGGACACGCTTGTGGTTTCCAGCCTGGCAGCGGGAAATAGCTCTGGTATCTCTAGTGATAGCACCCGGTGCAGCAGTACCGGAGTAGCGTATCGGGAAATGGGAAGTGTGACGCGACAACTGCAGGCGCCTTGCTGGTAGTCGTCCACCGTGACGGAAGTCAGGGTGGAAATGAAACTCGCCGACGGGGCGTCTGTGAACACGACCAGCGCTGCAGCCAGGCATGCATACAGTCGGTCACGTGGAGTGCCAGTACCTACACTGGAGACCAATACTGGACAGCTGCGTGACCTCTGCGTGAACAAACTTTCATTGTTGTCGCACCAGTGCTTCAGATGGCAGAAGGCAGGGGGTGGCCACATCTGCAACTGGTAACTGTGCGAAGACATTTTTTTTTTCACTTCAGCTTACTGTTGCGTGATATTAATTAGACCTCCAAATCATTGGCTCAAGTGTGGTGTTTGCACTGTGGAAACAGTTTGAAATGACTTTTTTTTCTATGAAAGTGATAGTTATTAACGACGGAGGATTGAATAATCTGCTTTGAGCGGGATTTACTGAAGGAAAAACACTCTGGAAATAATTACGCTAGTAATAAAATACAACCCTAACACAACCGCAGACGATCCTAATTTCTTCAATAATACACGACATAGTTAAAGCATTTTTTTAACATACTTCAAAGGTCGAACGACATTGCAATTATGTTTTATATTGTACTTATCATTTTGTTTCTTACATATTTCAAGAAAAATTCTGCATAATCAATTTGTTGGTAGTATTTGTTTGGTGTCTACTTCTACATTGTCTTTAAAAACAAAAACATTTTAAAAAAATATTCGAACCAAACTAAGTGAAGGAAAATAAAACGTTGGTTAGTGTTGTTAAAAGAAGAAAAAAAAGAAAATTCTGCATAAATGCAACCTTACATATAGACACCGTAGAGAGGACAGTATACATAGAGTTAAGTGAAAGAGAAATGCAGATAACGAAATAACAAATGTATGAAGGAAAAAAATTCATTGTGAGTAGAAAATATAAGGGGAAGAGATAACAGTATGGGGCGATAAATTGTTTGTTATTTATTTTATTTGAACATTGCAGTAAAAAAATGTTTCTAGTTAATGTTTGCTTACAACAGAGACGGTTTCTCTTTAACTTGCAATGCTAAAAGCTATAGACATAAAGTAGATTACCGGATTTCGCAGTCATTGGCTAATAAACTATCTTGACCTTCAAGTTTGTCATAAACCAGGATATTTTATCAAGATAAATCTAAAAACCTATAGATTTAATTTCCCCTCAATGATATATAAAATGTTAGTTCCAATACAGTCTGAATTTTATGAATAAATAGTTTTCTTCCGTCAGACCTTGAATAGTAATAATAATGTGAGCAATATATGTTCGAGTAAATTGAATATTTGTAAAAGTATTAGTGAAGAAATTAGTAATAAAGTTCTTTATCATAAGTTGTAACTGGAATTTTGTGTTAACCTTACATACATACCCTAAAAAAATCACGATTTATTTTAAGTAATATTAGAAACTGTATTTTTCAAATATTTATTAACATGTGTGAAAGAAGATTTGGAAATATACTTAAAAATATAAACACTTAGTATTGACATAATTTTGTAGTAAAATTTAAAATATTTAAATAAGATATTTTACTATCACTGCTAAAAATATTTTGTATTTCTGTTACTCATATCGCTTATTTTTTGCACTTAATTTTTTGTAGTTACAATACTTTGTATTAGAACACATTTAACTTTTTAAAAATACTAACTTGGCAATTAAGAATTTTGTTGTACTATTTAAAAGACAATGCGAGCTTGATTTTACAGCCAATGTGTATTTCAAACAAATAATTTTATTGCAGCAAAATAAATTTGCACTGTTATAAGTGTAAATTACTTTTTTATAAAAAAAATAATTTTACCATAATTTAAGTGGGAGTTGTCCCACTTTCATGCATCTCATTTCATCACGCTAAATTAACATATTTTTTTAAATAAATAACATCTAGTGAAATTAAACCAACAAAAATGTAATATTTTTATAGCACAATCGGTTAAGCTGGTTTTGCAAAATATGTGCTTAATTTGTTGTCAAGTGCAAAATTATAATTTTTCTGACAAATAAGCAACGCGCATTATATAGACATGTTCAACATCGGGGTGTATTACGACTGTTTCAATAAGCAGTTATTTGTGTGCTAGACAAAGTGTGATTGGTTGCGTTGCGACCAGAGACATGAAAAAAAATCAGGATTTTGTTTCGCATCACGCGACGTACGTGACTGGAGGAAACTCGTGAACATGCGGTGTTTTCCCGAGCGAAAAAAAATAAAGATAGTAACTATTTTTTTCTTTGTACTTACGTACGCACCAAGCTTACGATAGCCATCACTGTTTAAAGTATTTTTTTTAATCAACATGTTTTGGGAGAAAATGTTTACTTCAAATTTAATATTCGTTCAGAAACAGCATAGCGTTAGAACATATTTCGAAAATTTTACACCTAGGTTTATTACAAATTCACAATAACACACGAAATACACGAACAATTATATTACCTTGCACCAATCTAAGCATTGTTCCAAAACGAAATTCTGACAATTTTCCAGGAACTTCTTAATTCTTGCCCGCGACGTGACAGAAATACAAATATTTCTCATTGGAAAGTCTGTCACGGCAAGCTTTGTCAGATTGGCTGATAAATTGTTTAATTAATTATTTCTCTCACGTCGCTCCATCATGTCGCGCGCACGGCGCCATTGTGGTTCCGGCATTAGGGCGACATTCGCCTGTGGGCTGCTCTTGCGGATGTCCTGCAGTTAATGTTGAGCCAATCAGAAACTCTCGACCTAAGAAGCATCGATTCAACGGCAAAACCCGGTTAACACATCTCTCAAGTAAAAAGGCTAAAGAACAGCTGAAATTTTCCCGAGCTTGTAAAGAGGTCTTATGAACTCGCGAATTTTGCCTACCCCTGATTATCACTCTTTACACTTGGTTTCGGTCGCGCGAAGCGGCTGTGGAGGACGAGCGACTTAGAATTTACAGAGAAAAAAAAATTATGTACTTTCACCGCAGATTCTTTTGGAATAATGTTGCCAATAAATAGTTTGTAGGCCTATTGACTTGATGTAAGCTTTTGGACATACGCCATTGCTAAGCACATGTATGTCTGTAGAGAAAAACCACAAAAAACCCAAACGAAAAAAACACAAAGTAAGCAAAATATTGCTGAATTTTTTTGGGTTCAATATTTTTGTGCTACACCACAGACCCTTGATACATTCAATAAACTTGTGATTAATCTATTCGGTAACCTTTTGTATTTAATAGATTGATAGTTAAATTACATATTAATACGAAACTCTTGTTACGATTTTATCCCAACGTTTACACAAAAAAAATTTACGACGTGAACCCGATCTGCGTTGCGCCTTTTACTGGTCTTCGTCATTACTTCCATTAGAAGGCTGGTTTATTCAGTTAGTGTTATACAGCGGCTGTAAAAAGGTTCCAAAGTCTTCGAAGTTGTCATTTCTTGCGCGAATTATTACACTCATGATAGCGCTCTAAGTGAACATAATATGTTTAAAATGTATGTGACAGAAAACCCAATACAAGGGAGGTATCGAGTTAAAAAAAAATTAAAATTTAGTAATGGAAAAAAAAGAACATGGTTGTGAGACGGAGTCTTAGAGAGGTGAGGTCCAAGTAAAAGCAAAAAGTCCCGAACTCCTTTTATAACCCCGTGTGAGAGTGTGAGAGTGTGAGAGAGTGTGGTCCTGTTGCAAGCAGAACACACTTTGTTTACGCGGAGTCTCGCTCGCTCTCGTCAGCTGACAACACCTGCTGTTCCCGGAGCGCCGTGGGACGAACCTCACATAACTTCATTCGCCTAAACATTGTCGTCACAGGCTCCGCGCAGGCAGGAACCCCGCCAAACAGTGGGAGGAGGCCTCGAGTCGGCACTTCTCCGCGCTAGAGTGGGCTATCCGCCAGACGCAGCTATCCCTGCAAGTGTCGCGAGCATTTCCAAACCATGCACTTGGGTCAACGCATCGCGCTAGCATGGGTTCGAGACCAACAACCCCGGCGTGACACTGAGTCGGCATACAAATAGTTCGGAGCGGGTCGTTACCACAACGCCGAAATACCACAACGCCGAACGTACAATAACACCGAATACCATAACGCCGAATGCCAAATTGACCGCAACGCCGACAGCTAGAAAACTCCTGTGTACCAAAACGCCTAAATACAGTAACGCCGAAAAATGTTGCTGCGGGGGGGGGGGGGGGGGGCACAGGAGCAAAATGAAAAACTGAATTTGTGTACCTAACCTTACCTAACCTACGCTAGCCTAATCTAGCCTAACCTAACCTAACCTTACCTAACCTAACCTTTGTGGCAGTCCTGCAATGACAATTTTCGGCGTTAATGTATTTCGGCGTTGTGGTAATTCGTCGTTGTGTTACACAGCAGTTTTCTAGCTGTCGGCGTTGTAGTCAATTTGGCATTCGGCGTTATGGTTTTCGGCGTTATTGTACGTTCGGCGTTTTTGTATTTCAGCGTTGTGGTGCGTCCCCGTTCGGAGCTCACTGTAATTCTGTCACTTTCAGCATCTGTGCACAAGACTTGTGACACAGAGCCCTAACAAAATGCAACCATTCATGAGTGATATGTCTAAACAGCAAATCACTCGAACAAGATGCTTTTCCTGAGTGTATCATTTCAAAATCCATAACCATTGTGCAAAATTTGTTTATAATTTCAAATTATTTGACTCAAGTTTGTTGAAAAAGGATTTAATTCAGGCCGACGTCAAAATCATATTATAAAAATAACACGCCTACAAGTAAGATTTGCAATTCTTGCGTTTTTAAATGTAATTATGGCTTACGTCTCCTGCATCTTGTTTAGAGCGTTTTATGAGGTCTTCCTGAATAATAGCTTGGGCGGTGAGTTTTTAATTGTTACAGATCCTAGTACAAAAAGAAAATATTACGAAATATAAAAAAGTCGCGAGAATTTATTAAGTAGATTGTATTTAATTTTTTGGCAAAGGGACGCGTATGTATGTCATCATACATATAACGTGTTTTAGTTACTGCATTATATTCATTTCAACGTAATATACAGGTAGATAGTTGTGTGTTAGAATAATTATGTGATATATATTTCATCAAGATAATCTTTTAATTTTTTGTTTGTGTGGTGCTTGTTTTTAATTTTCTCTTGAGATGTGATCTTACGTAGGTTCCTGCCACTTACAACTATTCTGAATGGACTAATCTAATTTATATACTGTTTTCAGCTCAAGGACAAGAAAAATGAAAAACTCCATTGTATTGTAAGCGAAATCAAAACTAAATTAAGCTGCAAGATCTTGAGCGTGTGGAATTTTGAATTCTGAATGAATAAACATTTTTGTTTGTATTTTTCTTAGAGTTAAGTGCAGATGTACTTAGGTCAATTATCGACATTGCACTAAACCAAGATAAGGACGAACTCCGCTGGCGTATACTATATAATTCGTATGTTAAAACCTGCAATTAACTTTACGGTAACACAAGCCAATTGTTTTCTTATTTATTTTTTTTTTATTTTAATTAGAATAAATTAGTTTTTTTCTGGTAGGGAGAAAAACTAATAATAATCGTGAAAGTATATCTTCTTAGTTTATGTACGATACGACCGCGTTATATCGATAGTGATGAAAAACAGTCCATGTGAATATAATAATGTAGCCTTTTATTGTTACTATCCATAGTGTAGCTTGAAATAAGAATAAATAATGCACTGTTAGAAATTACAATAAATTTAAGGACTTTCAAAGAAGAATTTTGTTAAAATAAACGAAGAATTCTCCTTAATTTAAAATAACAGAATATTCGTAGAAATTACGCCTTATTTCGACCTCTGAGTTATATGTTTTGTTCTAAGCAAAGGTGAACACACAATTGTACAAAATAAGTGTGTTCTTGCTGCAGACTAAAACCAATTTTGTTATTAATGTTTTGTTAATATATCCAATAATAATATTTTACATTCGATTTAAAAGTGTCCGTAAATTTAGGAAGAAAGTCTTAAATTTACGAAGATCTCTGGATAATTTGTAACCAATGTTATTCGTAAATTGAAGGTGAAAATTTTCAACAATGTGTACGATGATTAATTTAGAGTTGTGTTCAGTCCAAAATAATATGTACGGCATTTTGTGTGGCTTATTGTCTGTTCTTCTTCCACTTCTTCACACCGGGATGTCCATCTCTAGTGAATCGCACTCATTCCAAGATCCAAGTTCTGTTTACGACAGCGATGTCTAAGCGAAACATTGGCAGACGATTTTGGACCAAGGGCTGAGGAATCGTGTCAGTTGTGTGGATACTTCACAGTAACATTCTTGCTTCAGATTTGTAAACGTAAGCATACACAGTTGAGCACCATAAACCTATCCTTGAAGTTTTATTGAGCACAACCTTCTCCGGCATTTCATGAAGAACCTTACAATTTCGTCTACATTGTGGATGACATGACACATATGGCCTTGAATATTGTGATGATTGATCCAAAACGTTGAATTACAAGACTATATTATGTGAACGTTAATTTAATCCAAGTAATATGCAGCGACGGGTTTCCCTTCAATTGTACCCCAGGTTTGAAAGAATTCATAGTGTTAATTGAAAACTTGGCTTTGGGTTTAAATATATTATTGAATAATGTAGTTATTTTGCAGCTGAAAGCTACATAACATTTCGAATTAAATTTTTGAACGTCAGTGATTTCTCTGTCATTAAATAATTTTAAGTGTCAATGATGGTCGTTTTTGTGCCATAGTTTTGCATGTCAAGCAGATGAAAAAATTCACTCTAAATTACAAACAACACTAGTTACAAATTATACAGGTATTTTCGTGAATTTATAAATGTTTTGTACATATATGGAACAGATTTAACTGTCTTTAACATAAACTAAAATATCAGTAATTTTAATATTAACAAAACCTTAGATAACTTGTTGAACCTATAGTTGTTATGAAGAAACAGTTACTTCCACGTTTTTGTTCATCTTGTTCGCAACCGGCGAAGTTTCTACAAAACTCCAGTTATGTGGGACTACGAAGATCTCTTTGTTTATTTCAGGTGTAATCTTCGTCGAAAAGTCCATGGAACTACTATAGTGCAGTCACCTTTTCACAAAATTGTCAAAGTTTTAATATAATTTTTTTTGGACATAAGTCATTTTAGATTTGCACAGCTTGTTATGTGGAAAAAAAAATCAAAATAACAAATATTAATTAAAACATAAGCCTGCAGAGAACAAGCCTACATCCCGTGACGTCAAAACGATGGATCAAACAATTAACCTGAACAGGTATTATGTACAACACGACGATGACAGCACAGACGAACACATTTATAGCAGTCTCTGCATGCTAATTGGGGGAAGAGCCATCCAGGAGACGCCTTTTTGCGTGGGTGGCGCTGCAAGCGAGTAAACAACAAAGCATTACTCGCGCGCACTTTTTTGAGTCACTCTTCAGTTGTGACCTTGAACCAACACTCTAGAACTCGAACTGGGACATTGTGCCGTACGTCCGCCTCGTGACGCTCGGTCCACTGCGCCCCGGGCTGCGGTCCAGGGGCCGAGGCTGCTATCAGGGATGTCGGAAGCTGCGGCGAGACCGGCACTTGGTGCAACTTCTGCGAGCTTCGCACCCTCTTCGGCGCGCTTCGCATCTTCGCGCCGCTGTCCCGAAGTCTTCAGAAGCCTCGATACTGTCTCTCAGTCTCGCTCTTTTCTTCTTCGATCTCATTTTCTACATCGGCCTTGGTATTTTATACACATACACAGGTGGAATGTTCCAGAACGCAACTTCACCCGCGAACAGTTGATAGGCCAATTATTTAGGTTTCTGAATTTAAAAAAAAAAAAAAAAAAACTGAAAATACACAAGTGTCTTAATTTTAATTATAAGTTTTTTTTGCTCAAAAATTTTCAAATCCTCACCCCGCAACAAATTACTAAATACTGTAACAAAAAATGTGTGCTACATAGTCATGAATAACACTTATATGTATCGATAAAAATTAAGAAGAAAATAAAACGTACTATATACTTTTGCAACAATTTTAATTGGGTAAATTTGACTATTCATACTGTAAAAAACGTATTATGCTAAATTAGTAAATTATTTGAAACGATGACTCAAATTAGCAAATAACTTGCTAAGTTAACAAAAGGCATTGGTGTGTATATGTTCTTATTAATTTCTTACAAATTTTTCTCATCATTTATATTGTCAAATGAAATTATATCGCAACGTCGTCAATGATAAGTCATTAAAATGGATGTGATTGGCTTGTTGGCCGTAAAATATTACCAACGAGCACGTCATTTAAAAACGATATGAGTGCGTGTATTTTATACGCAAGTTAGAAGTTATACTAACTTGGCATCATTAAAAGGTAACCTTTTTTCCTGCAAATAATTAAGAGAAATAAAATAATAAAAGTACTGGAGTGATATTAAGGTATAAATGCATTCAAATTAAATATTTTAGTAAATACTCAGTATCTAATATTAATATAAACATGTGTAGTAAATTAATTATTTAATTAGTAAAATTATTGAGATGGATTAAAATAATAAATATTTTAATATATTTTCTTATTTATTAGTTTTCCTTTTTTCATTGAAAAATTATTTTATATTTTAATACAAATAAATTATATAAACGAAAACATAAACTCACTTACGTATGTAAATACACTTGAAATTACACATGAGAAGAAAGTTTGTAAAAACAATTTCTATCACCAATATCCACAGTAAATAAATGTTTTTAATGATATGGACCAGTATTCAATATCAATGACTAAAGTATATTGTTACGTAAAGAAACAGGACCGCGACACGTGCCAGGGTCGGAGCTGGCTGGCGGCCCTGCACGACCACTAGCGTCATGCGTGTGTCACGTGGCCTCCGCTGACGTAAAGCACGCCATGTGAGACTGGCCGGATTACAAGGGTCGTCGCTACCCCCCTCCCTCCTCCGCACCCATGCATCGTTCTGCTTCGGCGCCGTTGTCTATTGCTGAGCAGCCTTGGGAATTTTGCTGGCCACCGCGTGAAGTGGCGTGAACTAGCGACGCCCTTCTTGACTGTTCGGGCGTCGGGTCGGCCCGGGATGACGGGACTCGTCACAGCTGCTCTCGTCGGTTCGAGAAGGTCGCCCCTAAGTAATTAAGCCGCGACGCCCACCTCCACGGGACTTCCGAGCGAAGGGAAGTGCGACATCGGCGAAGAGTGATAGAGACCCCCTCGAGAGTGGCGCGACGCGGAGCGACGGGATAGAGAGATTGCGACTGAGTGGCGCGAGACTGTGTGTGTGGACAGGCGCGAGGTAAGGGGCGAACCACGATGGAGCCTAGCTACAGTGAGGAGTGCGAACTGTGGAACTTGACAGACATTGAGTGACTTGAGAATAAACATTTTTAAGTGCCAGTGATTTGTGATCGGTAAATTTGAGTAAAATAATTTATTATTAATGTAAATATGAGTAATCAATGAAACTGAAATAAAACTTAATTGGACTAACCCTTACCAAACCAAGTTCTTCCCATATTATAAATCGTAAAAATATTATTTAAACGCACTTACAAAAATTTTATTTGTACGTAGCCTCATTTCATCCTGTCACGTTTGGTTACATGCTGTGCGTCCATTGTGAAAACTCACTCATATTTTTTTCATAAATAAGTATAACTTCAGAAATAAAAATAATACATAGCTGGTAGTGATCGTTGGCGCGTCATGCTGAGGGGATGAGGGTCGCGAGGGCATAACTCAATATGAGTCGGCTACCCAGTGGTTCGGAACCCAGAGCCTCTCATATTAAAAGGCACGCCTAATCAGGGGTGTATCATGTCCTCTCGTGGTGCCAAGGACAGCTGTGGTATTTGAGCGGTAACCATAACATTAAATGGCGGAGAAATGAATTTAAAGGTGTAATGCAAAGTCCCTTTAGTGCTAACAAGAAACTGTACCTGTCGTTTCACCCCTAAATTTTTTTTTTTTTTTTAATTTTGATCTTCTAAAAAAAAGTAAACACGAAATATGGATATACGATATATTTTCGTCCACCCTCTTAAATAACTTTTTTTTTTTGTAAACAGACCCCACTCGGATATCCTGAGCAGTTAATAAATCGTGTAGTTTCATCTGGGGCTGTTCACCGCACGTGTGCTCAGATAAGCGGGGCCCTTAAACCTATGTGCATAAACGTTCTGCGTAAACCTCTATAAAACAATATACGTTTTTACTATGTTGACAAATGTATTTTGTTTTCCTCTTTATTTAGCTCTATTTCGGTCCTTCTCTTTAGTTTTCTATAATTTTCATCTTAATAAATATTTTCACTGTTTTTTTTTTAATTATCTCTAGTTCTACATTCTCTCAGTCCATGTTTACCTCTCGCTCTCTCTCTCTCTCTCTCTCTCTCTCTCTCTCTCTCTGTCAGTCTTCCCTCGTGTCCAGTGAACCGCGGAAGTGCCTCTTCACCGGCGGCACAGCGTCAGTGTGACCAACAGCACGGCACACGAGACTTCCTCGCACGCACGTCCCTACACAGCACAGCAAATGCAGTCACAATGTGGAGGACCCATTTATGAGGGATGGATGCTATCCGAATACTTGCTCTGCTAGCACCTCCTGTTATCTGGTCGTACTGATGATGCAAGCAGCCATTTTGAGTCGTTGATATCTACCAATATTCATCAAAACGTTTACAACAACGCGATTTTAATATTTTAATGTAGCGTGAATGTTTTATATGTTAGCGATCAAAATAAAAATACTTGTTTGATTCCATCGTTTGTTCCGTTTGTCCAACATCAGCTCAGTCTTGTTTTCTGTGACTTTTTTATCTTCATATTTTTTATTTATTGTTTTGATTTTCGGAGTTTTTCCATGTCAAACAGTGCAAAACTGTGTGTCCAAAAAACTGCATCTAAAAAAATTTCCCCATTGCATGAATAATTGAATGAACATATGTGAGGTATCGCCATGGTAACGGGAACAATAGGAGGTATTTCTTCGAAATGTACCTAAAAAGGAATCCACTAAAAGTAATTTTCAATTATTTATTTAAGTTATGCAACTTTATACGTGTTATAAAAAAAATGGTGAAAGTGAATTTTTATGATGCGCGTGCTCCATGCGAGTAATTTTTCATACAATGAAAAAAATTGCTACATACAAATAAAAATTAAATATGTACTATTAAATCATATATTTTTGTGATTTATTTTAAATATTGGCCCATATAATCAAAATTATTTATTTATTGCGAATACAAGTGAAACTAATTTAGTTTCTTAACTTTTTCAGTACGTGTATTTCCAAGTGAATTTATGTATGTAAGTGAGGTTATTTTCCTGTTTGTATAATTTATTTGTGTTATAAATTGTTACACTTTTATTTAATAAATAATTACAATTAAAAAAATTAGAAAAAAATTATAATATTTATTGATTTTCATCATAAATTAAGAAAGTTGTTTTATTATTTTACTTTATATAACTATCAGTTTTATACACATTTATTCAATTTTTTTGTTTGAAGTAATTATTTTTCAAACGTATTTATAATATCACTCCAGTCCTTTTATTATTTTATTTCTTTTAATTATTTGCATGCAAAATTAAAATTAGTTTTTTTTTACTCCAAGTATAACATATAACGAGCCCAATTTTTTTTAATGTTCAAATCGGCAAGTTTGTATTGTTTAAATGACTTTCAAAACGCAAAACGTCATTATTTCAACTGAAGCCAGTAAACATCATGAACAACATAAAACACTCAGCTATTCGACCCTTAATATACAAGAGTTAGGGATGATTGTGACCAACTTTCTGACCCAAGCGAAAATCGGGGGTTGCAGAGCTCGCGATCGAAATATCGCACGACACAACGACGTAATACAGGCTTTCGACTTCAACGCGCTTTTAAACCGGATGAGCTACTCGGCCAAATGCCAGTTTCTCTGCGGAAATTTTTATTTCGATGCTGAATTTAAGTATAAGCAGATACCTTCCATGTGAAAAAAAAAAAGGGAGGGAGGGGGAAATAATTTTGCAAATGGGGTCCTGGCGGTGTATTCGCGTATAACAGGACCATCTGCCAGCAGGGACGCTCGGATGAAGACTACGAGAGAGATCCGCAAAGAGGGAGCTGGTCTCGTACGCCGCCAAGCGGAAAAAAACAATGAGCTCCCCAGATCAATCGGAAAGTTCTGGCGCGAGCATCGAATATAGGGCGGTCGCAAAAAAAGTCGGCGAAAGTGGATTGGCCATCACTGCGTCCCTGCTGTTTCAGTCGCGTACAGCGAAAAAGGGGAAACCAATTTTCATTTAACTATATACCTTGGCATAGGAAAACACATTATTTTCTCCTGTGACGACCGTTTACAGATAACGATTAAAATTAGTTGTAACGTCTCGCCGAAATGGAAGTCACGAGGGGCGTGCGAGGCGTGAGAATTTTAAATGGAGCTGCGAGGATTTGCCAAGAGGCAGGGTAAAAATGGAGCGCCCCGAGATTAACCCACTAGCTCACAGAAACGTCAGATAAGTTTCCTGCTCACAAAAAGTGTAATAGTTTCACGTCATCCGTCCCTAATAACCTCGGTGTGGATGTGGCGATAACCGCTTATTCATTCTATACATTTTATAACTACATTATTTTTGACTGGATTGTTTTATCAGTCGAATATTTAATTTTCTTTTAAATAAAAATATATTCGTAAAGAAAATACTAAATAAATTTAAATTCGGGTCAACAGGCTCTTCGGCAATTGTGATGGCAACGTACACATGCACTGCAGTACCTGACGTTTACAGGTTAAATTTTGGTCCCATATCAAATCGTTTACATTTTTTTCAGCCACGGATCACGTTATTTTTCAATAATTATGTATTTGTAATATTGCTATGAAAACAACGGATGAAGCTCGTCAAAATTATTTATCGTTGACGTTAAATAGTATTGTTACATTTAATTCATTTAAATTTCTCATATGTAGGCCTAAAATTGGAAAATCAAAACAATAAAAACTGTCCAATATATTTTTTTAACCGAGAGCAAACTCAAGATTCTTAATAATAAATAATATACACAAAACTTTAAACGTTTTCTATTGCGCACATCAACCAACTTAATTTTATGTTTACAGAAAGTAATTTCTAAGTAAATAATATATTATAGTATTAAAATTCCCTGAGTCATTTAAATATACTTTTTCAAATGATTGAAAAATAATTTATTTAAAACACCACTATTGATAAAATTACATGTTATATTTTCTGTTTAGTGACGGTAATGACGTAATACGTGCCTTAAGAAGTTGCGACAAGATCAAGTACTCATATAATGATTATAAAATTACGGATAAACGGAAGACTTAGCTGTCGAGTATTAAGATAAAAATATTAGCAGATAGACTGGCAGACAATCAGCCAGACGAAGAAACTCTTTTCGTAAAAATAAACGAGGTACGTGATCACCACTCGCAGTTGGAAGTGAAACTACACACACAGATAGGTATGAAATTTTGTTGGAAACAAAAATATTTTTAACACATTTATTAACAATTCACTGTGGTGTATATGTCATCAGTGGAATATAAATATAAAGTATTGGATCGCTGTTGAAACAGTCCCTGCATTTCCCGCATAGATAGCGCTACCTGTTAGGAATTTCACATTTCGTTCAGAGATGTCGCGTGTTCCACATAAGAAAATGGTTTCGAGAAACAGTAATACGCACAGTTTTCCTTTGTAGTGTGAATATGCCTATTTCAACAGAGAGTAATATTTATTGTTGTCGAATCATTATTGATTTATTAATAATTATTGATATTCTGAGCAGTTATTTTGAAGAGAGGATTATTTTGTTAATTCATGTTGATTTAGAAATTTCTCTCTCTCTCTCTCTCTCCCTCTCTCTCTCTCTCTCCCGTCTTACCCTTGCGATAAAATTACGAGTCAAGGTTTAAATTGCCAAAGAAGTTTCACTTCTATCGCATGTAGGTATTGAGTTGCACACGCTTTTTTTTTTAGCTTTGATTATTCATTGTCTCAACTTACCCAACCAGCTGCAAATAAGCTTCACTTCCAAAATACGATGTTCATTCAATGTTTAAGCGGGGTGATTGACAATTGCAGAACAGCCAGCGTCTTTTCAACTTGACTCGCCGTCCAGTGAGTGGGGGGGATGATTTATAGCACCGACGGCGACAGTTTGAGTGTGATCAAGTCCGTCCGTCGCATGCCACTCTGCCTCCCTGATTGGACGAGCGCCCAGTCCTCTCGGCAAACTCCCGAGCTGCCGCCTAATAGAGTCAAATAGCGACCCCCCCCCCCCCCCCCCTCTTCTTATCAAGACTCTTCGCGGCCTCCTTGATGTGTCTCGGAGAGTGTCCACAGAGCGGGTCTCGTTCTCCGCCGTGTACCGTGTCTCGCACGAAGGCACCGTGCGCACGGAACCCCGCGGAGGTCGTTCCGTAACTTCGCGAGGTCCGTGTGCTCGTGGAGAAAACATGTGAACTGTGCCCACCACTCTCCCAGACGGCAAGTAGGTGTGAGGTACCATCATTGTTCCAGGAAAACAAAGAACTGCTTTTAACTGTGGTGGAATCAAGTGAGAATGTGAACTTCCTACCTCCCTTTAACACAAATAAATTTTAATCAACCTGTATTGTACCAACATGCCATTCCATAGGTCTTCTTTTTCTTGTTATTCACCTATACGCTTTTCTTTCTTTTTGCTACAATTTCTTTTAGGGTTGTTTTATCTGCTATAAGCAAAATTACCTTCAACTTTGGTAGGTTTGGGTAGGTACATGAAATTACTTTATGAACACAAAAATAACCCTCTTTACACCTCTTTAAGGTCAAATTTTGTAATATGTTGTAGATTTATGTGTTAATTAACTATAATTATTTTATTTCCTCTTGATTGGATTCGAAAGTATTATTTTTTTCTTTATTTCAAACAAAACTGATCACATTACGAAAATAGACGATACAAACTTAATACTCTCTGTGTATTCATTGCATGAATATTTACTTATTTTATATTTAGAAAAAAGTAAAAAGTTTGTTTTTTCCCACTCAGTATCTTAACACCCACTTGATTGGATGTGAAGATATAATTTTCTACTGTAAAATACCCTGTGTTACTATGTATGTATGTAAGCTACGTTTATTTTTGCAAAGTTTAATACTTCCCGCTTTGTTTACTTCAATTGTATATAATTTTTTATTTTATTTAAAAACCAAACCACACCATTTTTTTACCCACGTATAGTTTAAATTTAAAATATCATAAAATCGTACTTTATATACTTACGGAACATAATTTCACATTAAACTAAACTTAAATTTTCTTACTCCCCCTCCCCCCTCTACATAAGGGATGTAATTTCAGAAAATTGTAAACAGGAGTTGAAAATATTTTTAAAACTCATACCCATACTCCTTGATTAACATTGAGGATATTTTAATTTTTTTCAAGCAAATCCATTTCCACATTTGTTTTGCCACCTTTAGGGGTAAATTTTCAAAGTTACAGGAAGCCTGTTGAAAAATTATCCAAAAACAGCATAACTTTTTATTTTCATTGAAATCCGTTTAGTAGTTTTCGTGTGATACCAGAACAAACATACAAACGGACTAACAGACTAATATATAGAGAATTATTTTTTTTACGTTCTAAATAATGTAGCCTAGGTAACTGTTTGTGGGTGTATATATACGTATCAAGTTTCATTCAATTACAGACTCCACCATCACCCCCACAACGATTTTTTTATTATTAGTAGTAGTCTATATATTTCCAGAGTACGTGCAGTTGATATGCAAAAAATAAGCCGCCGTGTGCGCCACGATGCTTCAGCTTCGGTTGCCAAAATTGGGAGATGGCGCATAATGCGCTCGCAAAAAAAAAAATTGGTACGGCGGAACTCGGGCCTTTGTCAACTCCGCGCTTCCGGGGTTTCTCACTCCCCGTCGACCCATCGGAGCTCAGGGCTTCGCTCGCTCAGCCCCGCCCTGTGCCCTGTGCCCTGTGCCCTGTGGCTCCCCGTAGCAGGCCGCACCGCCCGGGGAGCGGTCGTAACTTAGAAACACACCACATAGAAGTCTCCCAGTTACGACAGTTATATGTCATGACTAGAGACTTGCAAAATTCGCGGATTCATTCGGTGATAGGCTAGAATAAAAAACACATATACCTCATAGATAATTTTGCTATTGGCTTACTGTTCATCTGGACGAATCGCAACCAGTTATAAACCCTCAACCAAAGAAGGATCAAATCACAGACAAACCAGCTGAGACGACTTACAAGTCGGCAGCCAATGAACTTGCGTTATTTGCCCGATTGTACAGGGGTACGTGCAGTCTATCCTGAAGGCCATCGAAACCGTGAATTTTGCAGGTCTCTATTTATGACTTTCTTAAGTGTTATGACGTTTCCAAGCTGTTAGTTTTCGGCGTTGTGTGATTTTAAATTATGATAGTTCTAAGTTGTGTTATTTTCTAAGTTACGATATTTCTACGTTGTGTTTTTTTTCTAAGTTAAGGTAGTTCTAAAGTAGCTTGGATTCTGGGTTGTGGCCGTGTCCTTGTCAAATAATTCACCGACGTTTCGGTCGACATTGCAGTCGCCATCATCAGAGAGCAGTTACCTACCTAGGCAGCGACCGTGGTGACCTCTTTAACCATTTTCTTGCCATGTCACAGAATATATTAAAGCGACTTCAAATCGCTCTAGTCCACCAATAGAAATGCACCTAAAATTTCTTCGGCACTGTTGCCACCAGTTGTCACAGATTGCAAAGAATGTACTTTGGTTCACGCGAGTGAAGAACGTGTAGCCCATGCATATGTTGACACATCGTTTACAGTAATCCATGGATCATTCATGGACTAACAACATTGGGTAAAAGATTAAAGAATATTCCCCGTGATTTCAACGAACCGTCATCATTCATTAAGCTATAGCGTTTAATAGAAACCATTTTCTTTCAATTTGTTACCTCAAAACATGTAAATTTTATTTTGTAATGTTTAGAACCCTTTAAAATCCACTTTTTTGCAAATACATACGACCAGCATTTCCTTAATTACTTAAATATTCTGAAAGAATTCATGTTATATTAGCAACTCTTGATCAAGTGAGCATGCATTCTCCACTTCTTCATCGTCGTGGTGACATTGTGACTCTTCTGTTTGATCGATGCAGAGAAATGCACTCCCAGACGGTCAAGACATACCATATTGTTTACTGCTTTGAGTGCTTGACGGATAAGAACGTTGAGGACTTTATGGTCGCGTGTAAACTAACACGTTATGGCTTTACTGGCAGGTATGAGTACCAGTAAATCCCTGGTGTAAAAGCGTGAAGAGGGAAGAGTTCGGCGAAATAATTAAAGTTGGAAACAAGGTCGCTTCGGGGTGAGGAGAAGCGAGTACTGGGATCCCCGAGACGGATAAAAATGAAAATTAAGACCTTCTGTAATTTCCTTTGGAGGCCAGGTTAAGGACGCAGCCAGCTCTCATTTTCTGCCTCTTCTTGTTTACTGCCGCCTGGAAATCATCAGGGTGTCGTATCGTCGGGAATCGTGAAAAAAAAACTAATGTCGGTAGCGGAGAACATCTCCTGGTGTGCTCGCACGCAGAGCCCCAGATCACCAACGACTCTCATAAACAATAAAGCTGTTGTTTCAAGGTCCTGAGTGTTTCCTCCTCAGATGTGATGTGCGCGCCTATGGCACATGACTCACTATCGCACATAATGATCAAAGATGATGCGGTGCTCGCGTCAAAACATCACGCTCACTCACATTCAATATGCAGCTCAGCGTTGATGAAACAGGTCAAACTCTGAAAAATAAAATTCCTTCCCAGAACTTCTAGCGTTAAGATTCAAATGTTGCAAGCAACACACCTCGTCTTCCAAGCATAAAATGATTTAACGACACATGAGAAAATGTTTTATATGAATCGGTAACCACAGTAGTCTTTGACAAAAAGTAAGAATCTTTTTTTATGAAAAAGGTAGTAATCGAGGTCTCCATTAAAAATTAATGTACAAAACACTTGTGGGCATTCTTTCAAGAGATATTACGTGCTGATAGTATCAATCTTTACTATTAATTAAGATGGTTGGTAACTAAAGAACTTTCCTCTTCATCAGTTACTCTTGATCAAGCCATCACGTTTTTTTTTCTAAATTAAAGGATATAAATTTATTTGGTGCTCCCACGAGTATTTGTTTTCCTTGTCTTGGACAGTGAAAATATATTTTAAAAACATGTTTACTAGAGAGTTGGAGGGCTGGATGCGAACCATCAGCGATCAGGCCTCGCGATACGTGTGAACGTCGCCTCAATTTTCACCTCCAGCGAGTACTTTAGGTCTCCGCCGAGAGGAGTCTCTGCATTGCCTTTCACCTCTGCTGGATGTTTGCTGAATTCAATCAAAACTCTGGGATCCACCTGTTGCGAGGCACAAACGAACTCGGAAGCTTTGGGAGAGTTGGAGCCGTTGGAACTTCATTATCAGCGAGCCGATCCCCGCTAGAACTAAAGGGAGATTTCATTACAAAAAACTGCCCCCTGAGGTCCTATTCTCTTTAAAACAAACCAACTAATTCACACGCCAAATATAATGAGGCATGTTTTTAATTTCACCTGGCTTTGTTATTATTTCTACACACGGTTTATCATTATCGTCAACGGCCTTCTAAATTATGTCCTTTTGGTCCATGATAATAGCTTCAAATCAGTCTCTTGCCATCGTTTTGTTACACTATGCTGATTCACGGGAACAGAAATGGAAACTTAATTATGGATGTCATCATCATTGCTCTTCATTGTGTAGTCATTTGGATATTCAGTTACGATCTTTTTTCACACTCCCTGTTTATTTCATTTTCTTGTCGTTGCTCTTGTTTGGGAGCTATGCATGTAAATATAAAACGGTAGTTCTCATGTATTTTAAGATTCACCCCAAAAATTACTCAACGTTATGGCGATTTCTTGATTTACTAAACATAACTTAATATCTGTAAACGTCAATCACATGTTTATAATTATGATCACTTGCTTGAACTTTTACATTTCAAAAATAAATTTTAGTGTTTCTTTATGTATATATACATATATATGTAGACAGAGATAGGGAGAGAGAGAGAGAGAGAGAGAGAGAGAGAGAGAGAGAGAGAGAGAGAGAGAATTTGTGAGCCAACAGAAAATGCACGAGCGTTGTTGGAATTAATTTACAGGCAAAATACCTTAATAGTAATAACAAGAAAAGTAAACCACCAACATGGTGTAAAAGCCCGAGACTTAGCACGCTCTATTAAAACTTTTTAATAAATAATTTTTTTCTTTGTATATAATGGCATTGAAAATTTTACATTAATTAATTTTAACGTGACAAAATTAATAGATATATGGAATAGCACAGTGTGAATCAAGGGTTAAAATCACCATTTTAATTTTGCAATAACAAAAATAATTCTTGTAATTCATTTGTACAAATACACTTATATTATTAATTTCCATTGATTATATTTTATGAGCACGTACGTTTATTTTGAAAGCGAATTTAATAGTGAATTCCTTTGTTATCATGTTTAAATAGTTTTTTATTAATTTATTTTTATTCTATTAACGTTTCAATGTATTGTGTGTTATTGCTTTGATATCCAAGTCAACTATCGAATCATTCGATTTTCAGACAGAAATTTTAATCTATATAATAAAACGGCTCCGATAAAAGCGGGAAAGACTTGAAGCTTTGGACTTGATTTTTGACAAATAATTTTAATAAAATAGTGCCTGCATTATTTAAAAAAAATTCATTAAATTGTTAACACTGTAAGGATTTCCTTTGGCTTTGCGAACATTTGTTGACGCCATCCACTACAGATGATAGCACCACGGTTACGTATTTTTGTTCCAATAAACGTACGTGCCATTCACGAAACTACGCCTACCAAATGCCGTATACCGGGAGCTAAGATGTTGCACTTCAAGAAACGCTGAGATTCAGTAGAACTGAATGTCCACTCTGCACCAGCGCCTTACTGACTGTGTGGTCGGAGCGACGGTGTGTCATCGGCCCCCCTTCCTCCCTCCCCAATGGTAGACACGCGCTACTGTCATTAGGGGCGAGAGCCGGAGTTATCGCTCGTCGAGATTTCCACCACCTTCCTGCATGAAACACCGCACAGCAAACTCCCCACGTCAGGCACGTGAGGGAAATGGACTTTAGATTAAAGGCTTGAAGCATTCGCGACTATTTTTTACCACGTGTCCGGACGGTAAATTACCTGAGATACAATGTTAAAGATCGCCAAAAAAAAATGCAGAAACGTCAGCTCCCTAATGATGACACAGATCAGGGGTCTCCAAATTATTTGGCCTAATGGTAACACTGATTCCTCTACTAAGCCCCAAAGAACAAGACCTGATAGGTCATCATACCAACATACTGGAATACTATGGTGGGCCGGATAACGGACATGTCCGGACATGTACCGGACGAATGGTCTTCACGGGCCGTAGTTTGGAGACACCTGGTATAAACCATACAGATAGAGCCCGCGTCGAAGGCAAAGATTTCACTTATGTTTCGGTCGATCTTGCATTATAGCGACTGCAAGACGACCTTGGAATATGGAAACTACAAGGCGGTCTTGCCGTACGGCGAATGCAGTGGGACCATTATGGCGAATGCAAGGCCGACCGAAACGTCAGTGAAATGTTCGCCTTCGAGTGGCTACAACCCAGAAGCCTGCTACCTCTACCCTTGCTCTGGGTCAGTGATAACTACTCCAGCACCCTGAAAGGAGCTACGTTGATCAACAGCGGCGCACACATGAACAAAAAATTAAGTTCCGCAGTTATCAAAGAACTAGCTCTCGCATCTAAAAGGGTGCCAGTTAAATTTTACTAAACAGTAATGAAATTTTAAAACACTTAAGCAGCTAAATAGAGATGTACGGATGGGTAGTAGCATAAAAACAAACAAAATTATATTTTAACAATTTACTATAAAAATCATAAAGGACATTAAACATATCTTACAGTGCAAATTACGCATGTTCTTGAGTTGTTTTGCAAAACATCCCTTACAAAAGGGCTTAAACCGATAAAAATATATAAAAAGTATCATACAAAATAGCTTACATATATATAAAATCTAAATAACAAACATATATACCTCACATAAATTATGGTTACCTTTAACTAATTTTTAAATATACGTTTAAGCCCTGGCTCAAACTTATTAATTGTCTCATAAAAGTCAGTACAAATCTTTTCCTGTGTTTATACCAACAAAAAAAATACGTTAAAAAGTCTGGTAAGTGGCGGTCGTCACCGTCACTTACCCGACTTTTCAACTTTTTTTTGTTTTTTCATAATAAATCCACACAAGAGGTAGTCCCGGCGGAGGTTAAAAATTTATATTAACAGTCTTGCTAAGCCAAGATCAACACAGTGTTCTGCTCTTGCTAGCATGCTTGAAAACACCAAGTAGCTTGGCGCTGTCGCGGTAATTATCTTTCCGTGAAAAATTACTTTTTTTTTTAAAGGGTCGTACGTAAATAGGGCGGGCCGACACATATTTGTAAGTCCTTCTCGTAGTGGGTTTCTTCCTTCAGGTGTGTTATAAGCATAGCACACTACAGCAGCACAGGGCGTGTCCGACGACCAACAGCACCCAGTACTATAGGGCACAAGTCCAGGCAATCGTAGGTCTTGAACACCACCAACCACTTTATGCAGGAGTCGTTTGCTAACATATTTACAGGGTGCTTTTTCGATACGTGCGACTTTATAAAAAAAAATTGGTTGTCTGTAAAGTCGGTTTACGGACGATAGTTTAACGTGACAACGTCATAACAAAACATTGATGAAATGATTGCATACTTTTATGAACAAAATAGAATAATATTTATTGAATTATTACTATTTTGTATGGATACAAAGAAGTAGTGAAATGAAATCTACAATTTAATTGATATATTTACTTTTATTTGCACTCATTAATTCAAATATGTTTATTACTTTAACAAAGAGATTATTAAAAACTATAACTTTTATACATCTTTGCTATTTAACTTCTTCCAATCAGTGTTATTCTGTTAAGGATAGGACTATGATAGGAAAAGTACGTAGGAAACGAATGGGAGTGTTTCAAGTTTAATGTGCCTCGAAAAAGTAAAATCGATGGTTGCTCCAATCGAGTGGAAGAGAGATAGACGCGGCGCAAGCGTACAATGAGCGTAACGGGACACCGCGTAAAGCGACAATGTGCGTTACGGGACACTTTTTCGTGCGTGCAGCCGGCGTTCATCGATTTATTAGACGTTGTCACGTCAAAATACCGTCACATTCATGTAACCTCGGTAATCGTATTGTCACGGAACGCGGTCAGCGGCTCCCGCGTCTCCAGCGCCGGCCGACAGACAACTGGTACTTCAACTCGCCTCCCCACCTCCACCATCTTCGCCCGGAAGCATAAGTGACAATCTTCCGGTCAACACACACGCAAGAAAATAGTTCTACCACACGTTTATAGTTACCTGCTTATTACGAAGGAAGCCAAACTAAAATAATAAGCTATAAAAATATCCAGTTAGAAATTAATATAATAAAATACTCTAAATACATTTACAATATACTAAAAATTACACTAGACCTGAATTTTCTCCGACTTTCTAGACCATTTTATGTTTTGCCAACTGAGCAGTCATTTCCATTCGGCATATTGGCAAAAAATTCGCTGTTTACAAAAAAAAATATGAACTAAACTTAAAAACGAACTTATCTAAACGAGCCAAAAAAAATACAAATTAAACCTCGAATGCAAAGAAATACTAACGTAATTGGACAAAATAATTAAATTTAAAAATTAGTACTAAACCAGAGGTTTCAAGCCAAGCAACTCTAGACAATGACCCCGAAATATTGCGATCTTTACTAAAGGCCCGGAAAGTTCCCAGATAGGTCTTATGATGGAGATAGTAAAGTGTTTTAAGAGCCCTAGTTCATTGGCATTTGTCCTCAAGATTAGATATTCCGCAGTCTTTAGTGTAATGGATGTGATTCACTCGTTCAATTCCAATCTGCAATATCACAAGTTTAATCCAAAAATATTTGAACGTGAACAGAAAAACCTTCACTCACTCACTTGGTGAATACTGAAGTAACTATAAAATAATGGTTGAGTCTCACACTTGAATATGAATGTGGCCATTCAGTATCTAATGACACGCAAGATCTTGGCCAGCTTGCTTCAGTCCAGCTTATCAAACAGTCCGGTGTTGCAGTGTGCCAGACCCTTCACTCAAGTTCGGCTATCATCCAGCTTGTAATACATTTATATAATTTGAACGAACCTTTCGATCGAGACACACTTATGGGATGGAAAAGAAGCTGACAAACTATTATCATTCTGTGTTAAGTCTTGGCAACAAAAAAAAGTCTGATAGAAAATGTATTATACATGTTGTGGCATTTTACAACAATGCTATATGTTTTTGTATGAATGACCTAGTACTTAACGTTTAATGTTCTTATTTTCCCAAGCGACTGTGACGTGCGTGCCTCAAAGCACATTTGGTTTGGTGTTTTTGGTTGTTTTCATTGGGATCGCAAGCTGTTTGCGTGGTTTCGTGTAGTTTGTTTCTGGCCGTTTGAGAGGGACGGTGGCCGGCCAATGCTGTTTTCTCGGGAAGCCGTCGTTTCACAGACGAGAGAGCCAAACGCCCGATCGTGCATCTTTGGTTGTTTTTTTTTTCATTGTAAATAAATATGGCGGTGTTGATAAAAGAATACTAATGGTCAATTTGGTTAGGTTAGCTGCATTATAAATACTTTAAAACATTGTGGACGGTTGATTTGGTTAGGATAGCTACATTAAAGATGAGGGAAAAAAACATGAACTTCGGGGAACTTCGGGATTTGGCTCTCTCGTCTGTGAAAAGAAGGCTTCCCTGTTTTCTCGAGCAGTGTAGTCTCTGGGCGCGAGTGGCGACACAGTCGCTGCGAGGCAGACAGTCGAGCTGTGGGCAGAAGGCGAGAAGCTTTTATTTCGTCATGGGATGACCTGCCCGCGTGTAATACTTGTATTGGCAAGACGTGGGCATGTATCGGCTGATTCGGGCAACTTGCCTCTTTGAGACGTGGTTCGGCAACAGTCGTGTTTAAGTGCAGTGTTGACAAATACGGCGGCGTACATGCAACCTCGCTGTTTGTATGTTTTCAGCGATTATAATTTTTCTATGTTCAGCATTTCTGCAGTAATTGCGGCTGATGGTGGATCGTCTTTCACGCCTTGGTGGCAGTAATGACTACTCTTCAAATTAGTGTTCGAGAGAGTATCCATCATCGTTTTCTGTGTGGTTTTTGGTTTATCAGTTTTTACCAGTGAGAAGCATTAATTTCATATTTTAACTGAGTGTCTTCTACTGCCTGCTTCAAAAACGTTTTTGTTGTCAATTGTTAAATCATAAAATATATATATGGTTTACTTAATTAAAATTATTCTGTTTTTTTTTTTTTTAACTTTTTGTATTTTAACCAAATGTTAATTTATTATTGATTCTTGAGATTTATATTTGGAATCGAATTCGATAATCGGATTTCATAATAAAAAAGTTTAATTCGACCCATCACTGGTTCTAAGGTTTGAAATCAAATCGCTCGCTAGGCCTTGTCCTGGCAATAAGGTGCTTCCTCCCGAATTTTTCGCCTTTGAGTGAAGGCGGTGGAGTTGTTGGTGGGTGGGGGGGGGGGGGTTATGTGAAGGGGAGGAGGGCAAGGTCTTTGTGGTCCTGTTCTTTGTCAGCGGCCCTGCGCCGGCCGTCCTGTAAACATCCTCCTCTTCTGTCGCTGTCCGCCATTCCTCCGCTTCTCCCGCGCGGCTGCCGCAGTGAAATATGGCGACGGCGCGGCGGAAAATAATAACGCTCCGATGTGCCTCCGTCCCGCGCGCAGGGCCTGGCCTCGCGGCAACGCTTGTGGCTCGACGCCGCCCGGCCAGTGATACGAGCGAACTCATATGTCCTCGCGTGGTTCGTGTTCCAAATGAACTTGCATTACGAAACTCGGACACAAAATTTAACGTAGGTTTCTTTTAAAATTATGCCGAGCGTCATGAATTTACAGATAAATAAAATATCCACTTTTTAAGTAAAAAGAATTATGGACGCGAATCACACAACTTATTTTCTGCGTACGCCGCTAGAGTTCACCGCCTGAACCGTAAACATTGCTTACTACCATTAAGCGCAGCAACTGGAAATTTTAAACTATTAGATACGTCACCGATAAAATCAAAACAATAAAACATTGGTAGCGTGTACTTATGTACGACAGTTTAAAGCTATACTTACTTGACGTAATTTAAAACATACATTAATTCTGCATGCAAATAATTAAAAAAAATGGACTGGAGTCATAATATAAAAATGGTTGGTAAAGTATAATTTAAATCAAATTAAAATATATATATATATACAGTTTTTAATATTAATATAAACGTGCGTATAAAATCAATTATTTAATTTAGTAATATAATCTAGATAAATTTTAAAAATAATGAATATCGATTAATATTCTAAATATAAATTTTAATTTATTAATATACTTATTTATAATAAAAATTCAACAATTATAAATAAATTAATTATACATATGGGAACATAACTTCACAAACACTCCGATTAAAATGGCCAGGAGACCACTAAACCTTCTTTATACACTCCCTGCCAGTGACAATAGAAGCTTACAAGCAACTTGACATTGTTTATACATACAGGAACATAATCTCACTTATATAAATACACTTTAAAAAGTATATAAACAGAATTTCTATCACTGATTTTCGCAACAAATAAATGTTTCAATTATATGGACCAGTACACGTTATCAATCACTAAGCTATACGATTTAAAAGCACAATTATAAATTTTATTTACATGTAGCGTTTTTTATACGTAGCTCTATTTTCGTTTTGTGAAAATTTTGTTGCATTATGAGCACGCATCATAAAAATTCACTCTTATCAATTTTTCATAACGCGCATAAAGAACTATGACTTCAAACATCCTGAACCCCGACTTTATAATTAATTTTCGACAAGGAATTTTACTAAAATACTATCCATCTTGTTAAACTTCACTAAAAACTATGTACTTTAAAGTTAACCCACACGTTAGGTTTTATACTTCCATGGCATCACTATAATATCAAACTGAAACATAAAAACACATATTACAACACTAAGTATCTTTTTGGCAATGTTTTTTTTTTTACCTAAACGACTGAAATCAATTTTTCAATACTTCCTACAAACAAACATTAACCTTATTTAGATAATTCAGCATTATTATAATATTATAATGTTATTTAAAAAGTAAGATAAAGTTTTATAAGTGCCGAGACTTGACCCAGATATCGTGAGGTTGCCAAGCTTGCGCTCTGCCGCTGAACTACAGGGCCTATTGGGAGTTTAGAATATTATAATGATTGTAATGGGGTTTTACTAATTACTAAGGTATTTGAAAACTTGTTATTACTTTTAACGATGACTGTTTGTGTTTACAAAATATATTCCACAGTAGTTTCACTGTCATAAAGCTATATTTGGCGCACCAATACGTTTGTTACGGCTCCTAATATATACGTAAGAGTCTATAAAAGGGTTTATGTTGGTTACACGTGGGTCCACCATCATCTTTACACATTTGCATTCATCGAACTCCGCTCTATTTTTCACGAAATAACTCCTGAATGCCGTATACCATTTGAGTTCAGTAACTTTTTTAATTAACTTTAAATTTGGATTTAAAAATATTTATCATCATATAAAAAAAGGGGGTTTTCTGTAAAGTCGGTTTACGGACGATAATTTTACGTGATAGCGTCATATCAATTTTCTTTAAATTGCTGCTTTTAAAAAGCCCGCCTTAAACTGTTTGATAATATAGAAGATTTTCTCGCACGGATGTTGGCCGGTTCTTGCACGCTCGGCTCAGGCGGAACGTGACAATGAGTCATGCTTTTTCGTGCGTGCAGTCGGCGTTCATCGATTTATAAGACGTTATCACGTCAAAAAAATGCTTGAAAACATTGATGCTTGTGATACGTTTGATGCGTATTTAATGTTTTTTTTTTTTTTTTTTTTTTCGCCGTACGGGTGAAAAACGCATGTTCCCAACACCGCGACACTGCGTCCCGCTGCGCTATTGTGATCCCAGTGGAATGCTTCCTCGGAAAGGCAAACAAAACAGATCACGGATATCGGGTCGCGGGTTCATTCCCCGGCTGTTCACGTGTCGGCGTAACTCCGCCGGCGTCCCTGGTAGGGGGGGGGGGGGGGGGGAGAGAGGTTGTCTGCCTCGAGCTTCTTGCCGATCACGTTGGCCGAGAGCCGTCCTCGGAGGTGCCGCCGATGGCTCGACGTCCATCCGCGATAGCTAGCTCCAGCCAGGCGTCGAGGGAGCGGAGCGTGCGCTGGGTAGAGAGCAGCCGACCACGTGACACATTCCTGTAGCATCTGTCGGGGTGAATACATGTGTATTGTGTACATCAGCAGTCGGCCAGTAAAATCTTCAGAACCCATCAATTCCTTAGTGTTCGAAGCAGTCTATGTTTGAGGCAAAAGATATTAGAAAGAAAATATTAAAGAAAAAAATTGATTTAAAAAATCTAACACTGGCAACCTTTGAAGTTTACTAGGTCAGTCACCATTACCCGAGATATTTTACTTTTAACAAGTAATTATATAAATTATATAAAATATAAATAATTATTTAAATTAAAACTTAGTTTTTGAAACAAACATTTGAATGTTTGAATGTTTCAACACCCTTTAGTTAATATTTTTAGTTTCATGTGCATTATTTTATTTTTGACCCCTGAGGCCTAGATCCGGTTTCGAGGCACTCTTTGGTATTCGGAATCGAGATTAGGTTTCGAGAAAATTGGGATTCGTCCCGTCACTAGTGTTAATTTTAATGTTTTGAGTTGAGATAGTAAGTAAAAAAATACATTCTTCTCAATCTTATGAATATGATATTCTCATCTTATATATAAAATTCTCGTGTCACAGTTTTCGTTGCCATACTCCTCCGAAACGGCTTGACCGATTTTGATGAAATTTTTTGTGCTTATCCGGTATCTATGAGAATCGGCCAACATCTATTTTTCATCCCCCTAAATGTTAGGGGTAGTCCACCCCTAAATTTTTTTTTTATTTCCAGTTTTTGGTAGGAAATCACCATGGCAACGGCTGTTGCTTTGTTGATGCTTCATTCGTCTCTATGGCAACGGCTATTTCATTGTTAGTGCAGTCCTCATCACCGTTGAAATTTTGCAAGTGGTAGTGGGAGGGGGAGGTGTGGTGGTAGTGGGGGGTGGAGGGGGAGGTGTGGTGGTAGTGGGAAGGGGAGGTGTGGCGGGAGTGGGAGGGGGAGGTGTTGTGGGAATTGGGGGGTGGAGGGGGAGGTGTGGTGGTAGTGGGAAGGGGAGGTGTGGCGGGAGTGGGAGGGGGAGGTGTGGCGGTAGTGGGCAGGGGTAGGGGGAGGGTGGGAGAGGGACCGCCGACGCCGAGCAGATTTTTTCGCGAAATATGCCTGCCCCTAATGTTCCTTATGTTACGCAGGATGACATTTTCTGAAAATTAGATCTAATGGGTGGTTAAAACCAGGCAACAGTGGGTACTTTGTCTGCATGAGAACAGTATTTTGCATTGTTCATGCCTTCTGCGTCTCCATGGCAACGGGCATCGCGCGGCAGTGGCGTACCCACAACGAGGGGCATGTATTATGAGCGGCGCAAGAGTGATCTGCCTGTAGACTGCCGTAGCGAAGTACGGGTACATCAGTTGTACGTTGCGTGCACGAGTCGGGTAACCATCGGTGCTATTCATTTTCTCTCCGGTACATTATACAGCATTGTAATAAATTTTCACTGATTTTTTTTTTATTTACCATTACTATAAATGGGAGATGTGGCTTAATTTTTTTCCATTAGTACCTATAGCCGTGCGAAGCCGGGTCGGGCAGCTAGTATATTCATAAATTTATTCTAGGGTAATTTCATCGAATAAACAGCTGTAATCTTTTACATGTCTTAGGGCTTCCTTTAGAGCCATGCGCTGGACTTTAACCAAATTCCCAATTTTTACGCTACACAAAAATGCATATATCTGTAGCCTTGTAAGAAAACATGCTTCGCTTTTCTGGGGAGTAAGTTTTCAATTTGTTTACTATAATGTTGAAACATTTACAATTTTAATGGTTGTTTCACAAATTAAAATATCAGTATCAATACATATTGTAATTTTCTTTGTATTATTACATGTTACAAGTAGAATATCTTGGGGTATATTAACAGGGTGGTACCCTAATGAAATTAAATTGACATAATGCTGAAATTTTAATTTACGTTGTTACCTCGAATATTTTTATGGATATATTTTTAAAATATCGAATAATTCGAATACTAAAGATTTGGTGGTATTTAAGGATTTGATTGGCCATCCTTAATTTAAACGGAACTGCTCTACATTCAACCATTAGTTGTACTTATAACTTTTTTAAGTTGAAAGGCCCGAAAAATGTAAGAAGTTGGTTTTTCCACTTCGGATGAGTGAATCATGTAACTTCACTCAAATTTAATGATTCTTAAAAGTATTATCAAAGGTCAACATATATTTGTGACTTTTTCTCCGTCAACTGTAAAAAAAAATCGTCTGTAAAGTCGGTTTAAGGACGATGGTTTAACGTGACGTCATAACAAAACATTGATGAAATCATTGCATAATTTTATGAATAAAATTGAATCATTTTTATTTCATTATCACTATTTTAAATGGATACAAGGAAGGAATGAAATGAAATCTACAATTTAATTGATAAATTTACTATTATTTGCACTTATTAATTCAAATATGTTTATTACTTTACCGAAGAGATTATTTTAACTATAACTTTTATACATGTTTGCTATTTAACTTCTTCCGATCTGTGTTATTTTGTTAAGGATAGGACGATGATAGGAAAAGTAGGAAACGAATGGGAGTATTTCAAGTTTAATGTGCCTCGAAAAAGTCAAATCGATGGTTGTTCCAACCGAGTGGAAGATAGATAAGTAGATGCGGCGCAAGCGTACAATGAGCGTAACGGGACACAGCGTAACGGGATAATGTGCGTAACGGGACACTTTTTCGTGCGTGCAGCCGGCGTTCATCGATTTATTAGACGTTGTCACGTCAAAAAATATCACGTTGCTTCTCAAGTGACGGTTACGAAATAGCTACCGCTGGTACTACTCTCGAGAATTGTCCCACTCGAGACAAGTAGCACGGCACGGGCTAAAACGGGAACCACTGGTTTTCCCTGTTTCGGTTACTCGAGTGGCGTAGCCCTCCACCCGCCGAAACCGCTACCCCCCTCCCCCCCCCCCCCCCATGGTACCCACCCACCGAGTCAGGACGCCTCGTTACCTGCGCTTGCTGAATACCAAGCAGCAGTCCACACACGAACACACTGAGATGGAGTCGTACTCCCGACCAGTCACGGACATGTCCGAGGTCCACCGCTCGTTCGAGTCACTTCGTGATTGGAATTATAAAAAAATACAAATAATATTATCTTTGAAAGATTTGTGCAATGGGAGTGCATGACTTGATGTAAGCTTTTGGACAGACGCCATTGCTAAGCACATGTATGTCTGTAGAAGAAAACTAAAAAAAAAATACCCTAAAGACAAAAAACACAAATTAAGAAAAAAATTGCTGTTAGAGGATATAAACACCACATAATATTCCATAACAGTAATTTTTTGCTTAATTTGTGTTTTTGTCTTTATGGTATTTTTTTAGATTTCTTCTACAGACATGCATGTGCTTAGCAATGGAGTATGTCCAAAAGCTTACATCAAGACAAATAATATGTCCGAAAATCAATCATAATTTTTTTTTTTTTTTTTTTAACTTTTGAAAGTTTTGGAATATAAAAATTACGTCTGCATGATAACATCGTAAGAGGATGAATTAATTTTCTCCCTTTGGTTAGTTGTTGCGCCATATTAGTTAGACGCCAAAAAAATTGGTTGAAGTGTTGTACTAACAGTTTTAAATTCCTTTTTTTTATTTATTAAAGTGGCGTTTTTAACGGCGGTGATTCTAGCCTATCATCTTACTAACAATCATCTGACGTTATCGAGCATCACTGCCGCAATGTTTTCGGCGGAACAATATGGCGATGGCATGATTAGAAAGTGACTTCAACTACTTCACAGCATGCCGTCTTCTGACAATTCATAACTTCATGATAAAAAGTCACTGGCCTAACCTAACCATTTGATTTCAGTTGTGATCGTCTGAACAGGCAGAAACCCAAACTCTTGGGAAATCCTTACTAATATTATAAATGCGAAAGTAACTCTGTCTGTCTGTCTGTCTGTTTGTTACCTTTTCCCGGCTGAACGGCTGAACGGATCGTAATGAAATTTGGCAAGGACATAGATTATATCCTGGGGATGGACATAGGCTATCTTTTGTCTAAAAAAATAAATTTTAAACGGGTTAAAAAAAAATATGTTAATATTATGTAATGTGTGTCATAGATATACAAACTGTTAGTGTCATTCCTCTATGTCTGCCGAGCAATAGCTTTCAAGCCATTACGTTACGTTTTGTTATTGTAAGGAACTAAGTAGAGAGTAAGAAAAAAATAAAGATATTGACAGTTTGTAGTGTCGCCATATTTGTTTCAATTTTCAATACCGTTTTTGTATATTACAAATTAATTTGCAGAAAAAAATCATGTTTCATAGACACATAAATAGTAAGTGTGTGTCATTTCTCTATGTCCACGAGGTCTCGCCGCGTCAATTTTCTCCTTGGGGCGAACCCGTCCGCTTAGTTAAATAAACAGCTTTTATCGTTGAATGATTTCATGATTTATTTCATGAAAATCTGCTCTCATAAAAAAGTAATTTTTATAGACATTCAATAGGTCTCTCTCTCTCTCTGAAGACCAATCTATGAATCGTTACAAATTTATTTCCTTTATTTTCTTAGTTTGATTTGATACAATATGATTTCACTTAAAATCAATTTCTCCCCCTCCCTATTTTCATTTCCACATTACGAAATTTCACTTCTTCCACGCGGAGGGACTCCACGCAATATTTTTGCATGCAATTAAAAACTATTTTTTAATGATGCCAAAGAAGTATAACTTCTCATGCGCGTACCTAAGTACACGCACCCATTTTTTTTACTTAATTTCTTCTATATATTTTCTTTCTCCCTACCTAGGGCACTCATAATTCTTTTAAATTTCATGTGTATGTTTTCAATGTAATTCAAGATGTACAATTTTTTTTTTGTCAAATTGGTCATTATTTATACTTTGTTTCATTTTGGAAACACACGTATTTTAGGTATTATGACAAATAAAAAAAATTAGTTTCACTAGCATTCTTAGGTTTTTATTGTGTAGATAGTTTCAAGTTTAATATTATGTAGGTACCCTACATAAATTCTTAAACTTATAAATTTCTTCGAAATTTATTCATAGGTTGCTCGGGCCTACTAATATTTTCTATTTGTCAATATTGTTATTTTTTTACAGTACATACTTATTTGCAAGGAGTTTGGTTTAGTGTTTATAATTTATCTGCTGAGCGTCAAGAGTCTTAGGGCTGCTGAGACCGAAGACCAGAAATATTTATCAATTATGTAATATATTGTTGAAAATTTTGAATTTTACTATTTCAGGAAAGTTGATTTTTTTTATTAATTAGAATAGTTACGTGTAATTGCCATCTTCCTTTATTTCATATTAAACATTATGTTTGGTTGAGTGTGAGATAATTTTGTTTATGTATGTTTTAATTAAAATTTAATTTCTTATATATATTCTTACCTACGTAATTCTATTAAATTTCAGGCGGATGTTAACATTGTCATTCCAGTTGTATAATTTTTTTTGTCAAATTAGTTTTAATTATACTTTGTGTTTAATTTTGGACTATGTTTTTTTTTACTTAATTCAAAGATTTGTGGTGTGTACAGGGAGTGATATCTCTATTGATTTCTATACTCCTTTGGATAAGCGGAATATTGCCACCACAGTTTTACATATAAACAAATCCTACAAATGTTTTAAACATTATGACAAATAAAAAATAGTTTCACAAACATCCTTAGTTTTTTTTTGGTGAGTATAGTTTGAAGTTTAATATTATGTATGTACGTAAATTCTTAAACATACAGTTATTTATTAATTTATTTAGATAATTATTCATAGGTAGGTAATAAGCTTTCTATTTGTAAATATTGTTATTATGGTAGATAGGAGTACAGTAAATGCCTACATTCTTAAATTCCTTTATATCTCTTTCGATTTGGAGTGTTTCCGAGCCATTCGGGGTCATCAAAATACCCCCCCCCCCCAGGTGGTTAAAGCCCAAAAATCTCGAAAGTTTAAAAAATTTTAAAAATATGTCTCTTTCGATTTTAAGTGTTTTCGAGCCATTCAGGGTCCTCGAACCCCCAAAATTTCGACAATTTGTGATGACCATATGTGATATTGCAGTACCGAGTGCGTTTACACATCCCGCAATGGTGACACTTTCTGCATGTTCCGATGATTTTAAGTGTACACGTTTGGCACCTTTCTGTGCCAGCACTGTCTGTTGATGGTGAATCGTCAGGCGGCATCCTTTCTCATCCATGTTTGTATATCCGCTCAGGATGACTTGCTAGATGAAGGTCTTCATAGATTTGACTGATTTTTGCAAAGTGATCTGCCACTATAAATGTTATGCTATGAATGTTATGCTAACCATTTTTTTTGTAACTCGCCGCTAGATGGCGCTGTAGCGCATCAACTTCAAAACCTTTCAACCGATCGCCATGGGTAAACAGATGACCATAGGTCACAGATACACAAACAGTAATTGTGTGTCATTTATTAATGTCCACCACTATCCATTTTGCTGTAACTCGCGGACAATATATCACCCGGTGTTCAGCCCGGGCAAAGCCGGGTACTGCAGCTAGTAAATAAATAAAGAACGAATTTTGGCGAGAATGTTAATACCTTCCAGCAACGGTTATACTTGTAATTTATGTACCTGGCCTAACCTAACTATCACTTTTGCAGCAGTAAAAAAGAAAAGAAAAAAAGGATTAACGCACGATGATCTGACTCGATTCTCAGTCAGTCCCGCGTGTGACGAGATGGAGAATATTTGCCTTCTCCCCTCACCGAAATTTCCCTTTTCACCAATTCAACGGCTAAACCTCGGATCATCCACGCCACGAGCTATTGGACCGTCCACTGCTGCTGACGCGCCCATTACAATGCATCACCGCAGTTCACCTCGGGGTTTATCGCCGCTGCGATTGGTTCGGAGGAGGACACACGATAAAATGGAGGGGGAGGGGAGGGGAGAGGAAGTTAGGCGTTCGTTGCAGCCCGGCGATAGAAGCAAAGCTGCGAGCGAGTGATTCATGGGAGTATGTCCCGTTACAGATCATTGTTCTACTTTGACGTTTCACACGGTTTTACTTGAGGACTTTTTGAGCGGCCAACTCAAACAGAATTAAAGTATATATTTATTGGTCATGCTTTTTGAATAAAATATATACAATATATATTTTGCAGTATGGATTAGTTGAACCAAATGGAATAAAAAGCTGAATTTTTTTGGGTTTTCTTTTTGTGGTGGGGGGGGGGGGGTTTAAAGGCAATGGTAGTGGTTACTTCATGGCATGTCTTAAAATTCCTTTAGAAAGATTTATTTAATTTTATCTACCCTTTTAAAATTATAAAAAACTCTCATAATTTTAAAAGTGCAGGACAATTTTTTTTTTAAATCAAACCTATCACAAAGCTGTCACTAAATATGATTTTAAACCCAAAAAGCTCAAGTTATATGTGTTCTTTCGTTCTCTTTTTCCATACTATTTAAAATATTTTTTTTTTTTCAAAAAGCAACTTTGCCAGCTAATTATTCTAAAAAAGTATGCGACGTATATTACTCGTTGCAGCGTGGCGACAAACCTCTACTTCCATTAGGTGCTGTCGTGACTTCGAGACGCACAACTTGTACAAACACACAACATAGAGCTTACTTATTAGGCCTGTTATTCGTTATGTGGTTATAACTTATTCTAAGTTGTGTGTTTATAACTCGTGATAGTTGTAATCCGTGTGTTTCTAAGCGATGAAATTTCTTAGTTGTGTGTATATATATTTTTTAATAGTTTTTAAGTTATGTCGTTTATAATTTGTCTGGTTCTGTGATACCTGTTTTAGTTACGTTTTTATAACTTACTAGCAGAATCCAGCAAACGTTATCCCACCAATTTTTTTATTTAACTCTGTATTTATAAAACGGATGGTTTGTATGTAAACTATAATGAATAAAGCGATTTAGAAAAATTTGTAAAAATTAAAAATTACATGCATTTTTCATTAATAATTGAAGTAGAGTCTCTGGTCCGGTTAGTTTGCTCCCAAGCTTCAGATGTTTCAGAAGCTCTACTGGCTGACAGTTGCTACGCATTTCAGGGTGATCTTCAAATGTTAAATTTTTTGCGCGGGATTTAAAACAGTTCCCAATATTTAATACCTATTGACAGATAAGACGTCCAAAGATAGTTTAGTTGCATGGATACAAAAATCATTTGCCTACAAATAAAAGAATAATAATTATTCATTGCTGCAGTACACGGCGTTTCCCGGGTTCAACACAGGATGATAGCGCTATATGACAGTGTGATGGACATAGAGAAATAACACAGAATCACTGTTTGTATGGGGAAGCCTACAACTCACGTAGTTTCGGTTCCCTGAAAGAATTTCCGAAGATTTCCGAAGTTTTGCGTTTTGGTATTAACGCCACTTCAGCCGCTAAATCAGAAGTTTCCAATGAAAACAAGCATGTTGTGACTGACCTAACCTAACCTAACCCTTCGATTTTTTTAATTTCAATTTTTGAGAGAACTTCGAAGTTACACGAACGTGGTAGGGAACCGAAACTATGTGAGTTGTAGGCTTCCCGTTTGTATGTCTATGACCTGTGATGTTCTTTTTAACCATGGCGATCGGTTGAAAGGTTTAGAATTTGATGCGCTGCAGCGCCATCTAGTGAAGAGTGACAGCAAAATGGATATCACGAAAATATTCTCATTGTTCAAATATCTATGTAGGTATACCAATTTTCACGACGATCGGTTGAACAGCCATCTAGAGACGAGTTACAAAAATATGGAAAAACACTTCGATGTGCCTACTTTCATGGCGATCGGTCAAACGGTGTCTGAGTTTATCGACGTCATACATACCAACATCCAATTTTATGTATATATATATATGGTGGTTCTAAGTTGCGCGTTTATAATTGTGATAGATCTAAGTTGTAACTCCTTTAGTTTTTAATGGATCTTGTTTCCAGTTCTTGATGTGTTTTTTTTGTCAGTAAAGATGTTTTGCGTGAAGAACATTTTTTTGCGTTCTCATCTGGAAGTCAGCAGTGATAACTGAGTCATCAGCAAGTTGTTATAACGTAATTAACGTTTCAGTTTCAGGGATCAAAAGAGCTTAGGAAATCATTGTTCTTAGTATTAAATACTATTTATAAAGTTTCAATAATTGACTGAAAACTTCATTAAAAATTACCTTTTTAACGCTGTAGCAAAATTATATACATAACACACATTTCTGAAATTTTTTGGCGCACTTAAAATTGCTTGACGCATGATAGTAATTCAATACTCATTATCTGAAAAGGAGGTGCAATAGTTTAAACTTAGCTCCCTTTATTCTGCCGATTGAGTTATTGGTTGACAAGGATATTCTCTATGAGTGAGTTTTTATATACCTACTTGTTCCTATGAACTAGGGTAGCTATCTGAAATATTCGTATTACAACACAAACAAAATAAATAACTTAGTTTTCTAAAGAACAAGACTAGCAAATCGTTTGCCAGCATTTTCCTCAAAAATGATGGGAGAATATTAATTCACCATACTTATAATATTGATAATGTTAACCATTAGAAAAGTACATTAGTTTAGGGAACATGCTTTACTGTAAGTATCGTTGTTGTTAAGTCTAATAAGACCACATTGATCAGCTAGCCTACGTTATAAATTTTGTTGAGTAATTTTTACGCTGGTTCTTACTTCAACATCACAAAACTTATGTTAACGGTATATTGGACAATAAAGCGAATAAAAAAGTGCTTAATAATTTCGCTTTTCACTAGGAATGATGTTTTTAAAACTTAGGTTGAATTAGCATTACATAAATATACGTTTCTTAATGTTAAATTTATTACAAACCTAAATTAATATAATCTTGTGTGTGACATAAGTAAATCTAGTGAATTGTAAAGATATTTATTTTACACAAATGAAAAAAAAATTAACTAAGCAATTTTGTAGCATATATGAGGAAATAAAGTAGGTACACAAAAAAAGCAGATTTTTATCATTTAAAGCAAACTTATTCACTTATTCATTAGTAAAACAATGTAGTGCAAAATAAGATGAAAACTATGTATTCTGTTTGTCTTATTTTATAATTTTACATCGTTCTCCATTGTGAGCAAGACATTTATGAAAATTCCAATCTCAGCTTTCCGTGATATGAACTTGATATTATTTACTCAGTTATTTTCTATGATTTGAAAGTGCAGAATGTTGAACGAATTGTTTATTACTTTCGAGGGTGGCAACTCCTAATTATTCAATTTTTTTTCTTTGTGTTATATCGAACTGTAAATAGTCATTCTGGGCATAATTTTTTTCACAAAGTGTTCGATCTCATTACTGGAGCCACGGAGGTTGAGCGGTGTGTTCATCCGCCTTTCAGCAAGGCAATCCGGGTTCGATATCCTGTGGGGTCACGTCCGTGTTCTTCGCGAGTGGTAGACATGGCGGACGTTGACAAGTACAGG
The DNA here is from genome assembly GCF_032445375.1 of Bacillus rossius redtenbacheri. Lineage (NCBI taxonomy): Eukaryota > Metazoa > Arthropoda > Insecta > Phasmatodea > Bacillidae > Bacillus > Bacillus rossius. The sequence continues at coordinate 11,919,214 of NC_086336.1, read as the reverse complement.
TCGGTTTTCCGGCCTATGCATCCATCGATGCTTCGTTGAAATATGGTTGATTTTCTGTCTGATTCTAATATACAATACATAACCTATTGTAAACTGAATCTTACTTATACATAAGTTGTTCCAGACTGATTGTTTTTATGTTTCTTCCAATGTTCATGATACTAGTTGTGTATTGTAATGGTTCGATGCCCTTACGTATTACAATAAAATTTTATATATATATACAATGAAATAATAGTTTTAATAACCCTGAGAATAAGATTAAATATGTGTAGACTGGTTTATATGTTGTATTATTATAACCCTTCATCTTCCCTTCAATGACCCGGATATTGACGAGAAATTTTACCATGTTGCAAGTATTCTATGTTTACTATACGACTTTTACGTGGTTTTAATTAAATATATCTGCAAAGTAGTTAAGTGTGAGATCACGCTGGTAAGAGTAGTTTGTTTGTAAAGAAACCTCTTCCCATATTTGAATTCAAATTGAAGTATCTATGTGAACAATAATTAGAAACTATTTACATGTAGACCTAATTTTTTTTCATTGAATATCTGGTCAAAGAACTTAAGTTAAACATTAGAAGGCTCAAATGAATTTTCAACTATTGCTTATTTGCGAAGTTCTGTCCTTTAACCTAAATTTTATTGATCTCACTTCTTTTACGAAAATTAGTATGTGCTAGGGACTGAAAATGTTCCATTAATTTACCATTTTTTTCGAGAAATAGTATAAACTGTAAGGATTTGGGAATATATTCCTACTTAGTCATCATTATTTACATAGTTTTTTCTGTTGCAGATAATCATGCCGATCTCCGAATTCAGGAAGAAAAAGCTGCTGTTCGTCTTCAAAGTATTCTTCGGTGAGTGAATGCACCAAAATCACTAATCACGCCAGGAATGTCCAGTCAGTGTTCAGGCACGACAGATAGGTTGCACACACATATAGCATATTGTCCAGGCACAACTAGCAGGTTGTCCAGGAAAATGTGTTTTTTTCCTTGAACCTGTAGATTTTTATGTAAAATTGATGTGAGATTAATTAAATTAACTTGTTTTGCCTTGACCAAGGATCGAAATAAGGACAGGAATCGATTGAATCAATTGGAGGCTAGTAGATGAGGTATTTATGCCTCTTTTAGGTTTCTTCACAATATTTTATTAAATAACTATTTTTTTGCCTAAAATATAATTTTTAGCACAGAGAAAGTATTGAACCAAGGTTGAAAATCCATTTTATCAATCAGTAAATTAATGAGCGAATTTTTTTATGAATTTTGTAAATTTGTTTTCCGAATTTACAACTTAATTATTATGGATTTCCAAAATAGCGGATTAAAATATGGTGGACGTGGAGTCAACAAAATGGCCGCTGACCTCCAGATCATAAGCATCGAGCGGCGTACACGCCCGAAAATGACCGAATCCTCACGCCGCCACAAGAAGCCGCCACAAAATCGTAGTGCCTTAAGAATATCTTTGCACCTGAAACCCCGTTTATACACTACTGCCGACCCAAGGGAATTACATCGGCCTTTGGAGGGCACGCAATAAGCCTGTATGTGATTAACGATAGAATATTTATAATAGATTAGTAAATATTATGTTAAATTCGTCTTAACGTGACAAGTTTTAAAAGCAGCCATTTTGTTTTGTATTTTTCATTTGTCTGATCTCGCAAACAGTCTTGTGACTTTACCCTGTTCTAGCGGGAGCATTAAGTAAAATATATCAAAGGACGCAACTGCCGGCATTCCTTAGAAAAGGTGGATGACAGTATGTATGTATATCATTTCGTGAACGTTAAGCCACCCAAGATGTCTACAAGTTTCACATTGTTTAACCTAAATGCAAAGTTTTGACCTGAAACGGAACGTGCTCACTTAATACGTACCTATCCCTCCCCCTACAAAATACCCTGTCTTTTAATGTATGTATATGATAAATTATTAATGCATCTGAAGATAATTATGATAAAAAATTTACTTTAACGTATATAAAGTACCATTAAATGTTTAACAGAAAATTGAGGAGAATGAGATTTTTTTTTGTGTTCAATTGATTGAAAAAAGTTGTCAGGTCACGAAAAAACACATTGCAGTAATGTATTCAAAACGTCTGTAAGTGTTTTACAATAACTTACAACTGCGTAGATAACATTATTTTTAAAAATATACAAGTAATTTTTTAATTCTACTTCAAAAATTATTATTTCTTAATAAATACTTTAATAAACGGTTGTATCTCATGAATTTCCTCACTGTTCTGGTTTTCAGTACAATATTTACCGAAACTGTGCAAGTTATGAGTAATTATTTTTACAATAGTAGCTCGTAATTAAGTCCGCCGCCGCAGCTTGTGTATGCTTCAATTATCCCCTGAGTGCGTAGCTGCTTTCCAAATTGCTTTTATACGCGGGAAAAAAAATTGGCCATGTGGGAAATATGATGGAACGACTCGAAGAAAATAAAAAAGAATACCAAGGAGAAAACCAAAAAGAGATCACGACCGTGCTTTGTTCAGTTTTAATCCCTCTATATATTTCCTTCCCTACTGAAAATCGCGATTCTGGCTTCTCTGACGAGAGATCGATTTTGATTACATGGACAAAGAAGAAATTTTATTTTACAGAGTTTTACTAACGATCTCACGAGAACAGTGATTGAAAAACCGTTTGCATTAGGCTCTTAACCCGCAAAAGTATTTCTCTGTCAGCATAAAATCTTTCCAACGAGCGTACATAATTATTTCTTAGTTCAGCTCTAATGCATATACTGCAGCTATATTTTAAAGTTGTAATTTGACTTAGGTAATTCTAAGTTATAAATAACTTTTTTTAATACACAACGTTTTTATGTTACACACGTTTTTATCCATCCAAGAGCTATTGTAAAACTATTTATAATACGTTATTATTTATTATTACCTATTATAATTTCAAGGTGTCTTTCAAATTTTAACATTTTCTCTTTACAAAATTTTTTGGAGAACTCTGAATTTTGGATTAAAGAAATTACTTTTAATCTATAATCAAATTCCTGTACTAAGTAAGTTGCTAACTTACCTAATTGTGTGTCTCTTATTGGGTATTTAAGTATCCCCGCATAGTTAAATATCTTCGTCGATGAAAGTCCTACCTTAACTAAATATCTGCATGACAATTATATGAAAGGTGAAAACCCCAGTAGGCTAGTAACAGAAGTGCAAGTATTGTTAAAAAGAAGTGAAACACAGAAATATTTTGTGCCATTCTAAAAATGCTAGGTATATTTTCAACGCTAACCGTAACCGATTGCATTTAATAAAGAAACAGAAAAAGTTTTTGAAATATTATCAGCATTTCTCGATTTATCATTATACAAATAATGCAAATGTGAAGCTATATATTTAATAAAATAAAAATATCAATCAATGATCTCGTTCTTAAGAAACTATATTTTTGAGAACCTAGTTTTAAAATATAACTTAATTATATTTACAAAACCAAAATCTGGTATGCGAAGAAAATACATTTTATAGAAAAACTGCATTAAAATATTATTTGGAAGAAAATTTGGGAATAAAATATTTATATGCTAAGTTGCGAAGGTTAACGACCAAATTGTTTTGAATATTTTGTTAGCAGAAGTAGCTAACTGGGAGGTTTAAACCTTATATTAGACACACAAATTGAACACATCAAATTCACGTGGTTAAACAAAGCAATCACTATGTTTGCCACTATTTTACTTATAAGTAGATGATGGATTTTTTTTAAATCACTCTATAATCCCTATATAATGTTTATTTACTATTCGAAACAATGCTTTGCGAATCTAAAGATATATCAAATTAATATATGTTCAATCATTTTTCCGAGAAATTTGTAGCGTAATAGGAGGTTGAGAAGTTGTCGCAAACGGGAGTAGGCACCCCGCTAAAACCTACAAGCCCACAGTAACGTCCACCACGTTCCCTAGTCCTTGGTCAGCCGGAATTATAACGCGTGAAGGCCAGACACCAATAACAGTTAGATACTCGCGACCACCCGTGACAACCATGTGACGAGATTTACATAGAGTACAAAAAGTATTTTTCTCAGAAATTTCATGATAATATTTCCCTAAAACCTTTAAACATCATATTCCAGACATTTTTTTTTTGTTTATTTAATTTTTTCAAGTTTACGCACAAAGGATTTATGTGACTGAACTTTCAAGATTCTAGCAGTCTACAAACCTCTCAGCTGTCGACCCGGTTCTCATATACATACGCTGGGCTGTTGGGATCCAACTCAAAACTCTAGCAGGTTCCTAAACGCTCAGCAGCCGACTTGGTTCGCATGTACATACGCCGGGCTCTTGGGATCCAACTCAAGACTCTAGCAGGTTCCTAAACTCTCAGCAGCCGACTTGGTTCACATATACCTACGTCGGGCTGTTGGGATCCAACTCAAGACTCTAGCAGGTTCCTAAACTCTCAGCAGCCGACTTGGTTCACATATACCTACGTCGGGCTGTTGGGATCCAACTCAAGACTCTAGCAGGTTCCTAAACTCTCAGCAGCCGACTTGTTTCACATATACCTACGTCGGGCTGTTGGGATCCAACTCAAGACTCTAGCAGGTTCCTAAACTCTCAGCAGCCGACTTGGTTCACATATACCTACGTCGGGCTGTTGGGATCCAACTCAAGACTCTAGCAGGTTCCTAAACTCTCAGCAGCCGACTTGGTTCACATATACCTACGTCGGGCTGTTGGGATCCAACTCAAGACTCTAGCAGGTTCCTAAACTCTCAGCAGCCGACTCGGTTCTCATATGCACATGCTGGGCTATTGTGATCCAACTCAAGACTGTAGCAGGCTTCTGACCTCTCAGCTGCCGACCCGGTGCATATGTACACATGAATGGCTGTTGGGATCCAACTCTAGACCCTCGCCACATGAGCCTTCGTGGCAGTAATCTCGCCGACTTGCAGACCATGTCACTGAGCCCAACTTGTTGAGGTGTGTACTGATAACGATCCATAGTAGGTTGATAGTATCAGTTCGACCCCATCTACCACAACGATTCATAACTACAGGTTATATTATGTATATAAAAGAGATACAGCACGGAAGTAAATGTCACCACTTTACACCGACATGTAAGACATAACATGAAATTCAAGGAAATTCGCCTGCATTACCAAAGTTTTAAAATTTAGAGTTTAATTGGTAAAGGTTTTTACGATGTACAATAATTTATTTGGTTGCTGTGGTATGGTTCTTTGTAAGTATACTGAAAAAAAGAACAGGGTAAAACTATTTTTTTAAGTTAATACCATAATTAATAATTATTTAAACTGAAGTACTCAATATTTGATACAATACTAGGAATTACATAAGGAAATTGGGCTTCCAACATTGCACATTGATATTTTTTATATAGTGTATATTATAGCAGTGTAATGAGACTACAGTAAAAAAAAAAGTAAAATTTTATTTTTAAATATTTCAACCCAAGAAATAAATTAAATCAGGCAGTCAATCTAATATACTTCCAACCCCACTCCTCCCCCACCCACACACACTGGGCCACTGCTATAAAGATTAGGCCTATATATTAGTTGCTGGAAAAATATTAGGTCGTCTTTTGAAACACCAAATGTGATGAATGCATATTTCTATAATTTTATAGTTGTACCTACATGATTTAAGTTACATGAAAAAAAATATATTTTAAAAAATAAAAAAGATTATTCCTACAGTAAAATCTAAAATTTTATTAAAAGGAAATTGGTAAAACCAAAAAATATTAAAATACGTATTAGCTGTGCCTAAATTTAAGAAAGTTGCTTTAATCCCACTTTATTTTTAGGTATCTAGCCACAAACATGCAATCTGAAACTTTAATTTAAAACTCCAACTTTGACATGTTCTTGAACACCAGTGGAAATTTGACCTAGGTAGCATTTCCGTCCAAAATAAGCAGGTTCTGGTAATGACATTTTGAAAACCGGAGGGGGGGGAGGAAGGGCTATTTCTTGAGGAGAACTGTCACGGCAAAACAGATAGACCCGCAGAAGACGCAATCAATCACAGGAACTACTTTTCTCGCTGTCGTTCCGACCTCGGCCAGGACAGTGTCTTGATTGCCGCGGGGTGAATTGCCACGGGGGGGGGGGGGGGGGGGGGCTCGAGAGAGCCGCTACACGCAATAACACGGTCGCGGTCTTTGGACCTAGCACGCGCCTTGTCACCTTCACCACTGAGGGCACATTTCTCATTACTAGGACCAGGATTTAAAAAAAAAAAAAACATTCCTCATTAACAAAGTTGTCCTCTTTCTTGCCAGTAAAACATGTGCAATACAGAATCAATACTTCGGTCTAGTTGTCTTTCGGCTAAATGACTCGGTCTAGTGCCTGTTCGGTATAGTGATGTTCGGTATATTGCCTTCTCGGTTTAGTGCCTGCTCGGTATAGTGCCTTCTCGGTATAGTGCCTGCTCGGAAGAGGGTCTGCTCTGGAGAATGCCTGCTCGGTCTAGCGCCTGTTCGGTCTAGTGCCTGTTCGGTCTAGTGCCTGTCGGTTTAGTGGTTTTCAGCCTCCTGCCGCATCCCCATTCCATCTCGCGACACAACGAGGCTCGTGTTCGAGAGCCAATCAGCTCTCACGCGAGGGAGGGCTGTTCCGTGACGCAACACGAGCAGCTCAGGAGACGTGCATCGCGGTGTCGCGTCGGCTGGATGAAGACGCCGCCACGTAACATGTTTATCTGCTCGCTCGCGGGGGGGGGGGGAGTGCCAAGCCCTGGTGGGATCGGGAACACCTGACGTGGTTTGGTTGGCAATTTCTCAAGTCTCCTCCCGCGCGGTCACAACGGTTGGCGTCGTGGCGGTTGTTTAATATAATCTATTCATATGTGTAGTAAAGGAGAGCGTTTGTCCATCTTTTGCGCAGCGCAGATACGGAGACGCATAGTGCCGTGAAATCGTGTACATAGATTTATAGGGAGCGTCCATATGTACTTTGAAATATTTATTTTTCTAAATTCGTTTTAATTTTTAATTTAATTTTTTCGAGGTTTTTGTCCATTATTACTGATTTTCGCCCCCTCATTATCCCAAGTGAGTCTTTAAGTAGAGAAATAACTATCAGACTCTTTTTCAGTTTATCGTCACCATTTTTGTTCCATTGTAAAATTTTTACATGCGCCATTTTTATTTTTAACGGCAGTGCTGTGTGGCCGTTAGCATCAGAGTATCGAATTAGGTTCGGAACAAAAAAATATACATTTTAATACTTTCTCTTAGGTATTTTTGTTTAAATTATCAATCCGTTTCTTTCTGCTTTAAAAAAGACAAATGTGTGGTACAAATAGCTCAATATTCTTAAAACCTTTCTATGTTCAATCCAATATAGCATATTTCCATCTATGAAAATGCCCGTTGTTCTGAATGTAAATGTGTTTTGGTCATAAATTGGTGTTTTAAACGGCGGTGTATATATGTATATATATATATATATATATATATATATATATATATATATATATATATATATATACTAGCTGCAGTACCCGGCTTTGCCGGGGCTGAACACCGGGTGATATATTGTCCGCGAGTTACAGCAAAATGGATAGCGATATGTCCAGTGTGTTGAAAATTAAGAAATGACACATAATTACTGTTTGTGTATCTGTGACCTATGATTTTCTGTTTACCCAGGGCGATCGGTTGAAAGGTTTAGAAGTTGATGCGCTACAGCGCCATCTAGCGGCGAGTTACAAAAAAATTGGATAGCATAAAAACCTTCTTCATGATAAAAACACTTCGATGTGCCAATTTTCATGGCGATCGGTCAAACGGTGTAAGAGTTTATCGACGTCATACATACCAAAATCCAATTATATATATTCTTATATTTCGAAATTTTGGGGCTTTCACTTTTGCGAAAAGTGGATGTTCAGGACCTCGAATAGTTTGGAACACTCCATCTCGAAAGAAATGATATTTGAAATTCCTGAAATTGTCGAAATTTTGGGGCTTTGTCCCCAGAGGGGGAGGGGTGAATTTGAGGACACTGAATGGCTGGGAAACAATAAAAATCGAAAGAATGATATTTGAAATTTTTGAAATTTTGGGGTTTCGACCCCTGAGGGGGAGGGGGTGACCCCGAATGGCTCGTAAACACTCCAAATCGAAAAAGAATAGGTTTTTGGAAATTTTGGGAATTTTTTTAATTATTGGGTCTTTGACTCCTTGTGGGGGGAGGGTAGTTTGAGGACCCTGAATGGCTCGGAAACACTCCAAATAGTAAAAAAGTATACTTAAATTTAAGAAATTTTTGAAATTATTCGTTAATTTGGAGTTTTGCACTCCTCCCCCCCCCCCCCTCCCACAAAATTGGGTGCGAAGTCGACTTTGGGTAAAAGTTCCACCATGCCCCGGACACTTTAGTTCGTAATGACTTAATTTTAATACAATTTTCTCCAATTTTTCAAAATTTTGTGGCTTTCACTTTTGAGAAAAGTGAGGGGGGGGGGGAGGTTCAGGACCTCAAATGTTTCGGAACACTCCATCTCGAAAGAGATATAAAGGAAAACTTATTACTTACCTATGAATAATTTTCTAAATAAATTAATAAATAACTCTATGTTTAAGAATTTACGTACATACATAATATTAAACTTCAAACTATACACACCAAAAAAAAACTAAGGATGTTTGTGAAACTATTTTTTATCTGTCATTATGTTTAAAACATTTGTAGGATTTGTTGATATGTAAAACTGTGGTGGCCATATTCCGCTTATCCAAAGGAGTATAGAAATTAATAGAGATATCACTCCCTGTACACACCACAAATCTTTGAATTAAGTGAAAAAAAACATAGTCCAAAATGAAAAACAAAAAGTATAAATAACAACTAATTTGTCAAAAAAATTTATTCAACTGGAATGACAATGTTAACATCCACCTGAAATTTAATAGAAGTAGGTAGGTAAGTATATATATATATATATATAATAAGAAAATAAATGAAATTAAAACATACATAAATAAAATTATCTCACACTCAACCAAACATAATGTTTAATATGAAATAAAGGAAGATGGCAATTACACGTAACTATTCTAATTAATAAAACAAATCGACCTACGTGAAATAGTAAAATTAAAATTTTTCAAAAATATATTACATAATTGGTAAATATTTCTGGTCTTCGGTCTCAGTAGCCCTAAGACTCTTGACGCTCAGCAGATTAATTATAAACACTAAACCAAACTCCTTGCAAATAAGTTATAAGTAGGTACTGTAAAAAAAATAATTTAAATTGTAATATACAAAAACGGTATTGAAAATTGAAACAAATATGGCGACACTACAAACTGTCAAGATATTTATTTTTTTCTTACTCTCTACTTAGTTCCTTACAATAGCAAAACGTAACGTAATGGCTTGAAAGCTATTGCTCGGCAGACATAGAGGAATTACACTTAACAGTTTGTATATCTATGACACACGTTACATAAAATTAAGATATATATTTTTTTAACCCGTTTAAAATTTATTTTTTTTAGACAAAAGATAGCCTATGTCCATCCCCAGGATATAATCTATCTCCTTGCCAAATTTCATTACGATCCGTTCAGCCGTTCAGCCGGGAAAAGGTAACAAACAGACAGACAGACAGACAGAGTTACTTTCGCATTTATAATATTAGTAAGGATATATATATATATTAATTCGGGGACGCGGAAGGAGCGAATCCATATGCGTGCAGTGGCGTACCCACGATGGGGTACAGAGGTGATCTTGGGTAGCGTGGAAGTCACTCACTCGCTGATCATCGTATATCTAAGGTTTTAATATATAACATAAGTACATAGTCACTGCAACAGCAATATGGATATTTCGCACTCCGATAGACACATTTTCGGCATTTTTCAAAGCAAGTAGATCTCTTAACCTATTGGCGTATATGTTTTGTAGGTATTCCCAGACTTTTTGCCCGTATGTTTTTAATATACCTTACAGCAATTGCTTGTTGTATGTATTTTCCTATGTGTAAAGCATGCTGAGTAATTCCGCAAGTCTGGTGTTGTGGCTCGGAAACGCTTGGCCTATTAGCATGGCATTGGTTTTTACTTGGTCGTATTGCATACAAAGAATTGAAAAAGTATGTTTCGTGGTTCAAAGACAGGTATCGCTGTAACAAGGCCTAGAACTCCATAATAAAGACCTCAACCCAGGAGTAAAGAAGTAGTTAGTGATTCTGAACACGAAAGACCACGATTTTAGAAATTGTTTTCTGCTATATATATAATTCACTTTGAATTCTGTATTTAAGTTCCTCCACTTCACAAATCTTTCGTCTAACTATTCCCGTAATTTTTTTTCTAAGGAATTACGGAAAGATTGCGAAGGAAGAGTATTCAATCCAAATACGCATTTAGAGTGCACATTTACGGTACTAGAATTCTGTTTTTAACAACGCCATCAAAACTCATGTCCTCGCCTTAAATGTCAAGAAAAGCTGAAGTCGTGAAAGTCAGACTAAAAATGCGTTGCTGTTAATTTACACGGCCTGTTTTAGTGCGTCACCATTTTGCGTGACAAGAAGCGCAGAGAAAGAGCTAGAGGAAGACAATTCGAAGCGCTTACGAGCAAACGCTACTACTTCTATTTTACGGTCTTCTGGCTGGAACGACCACCTCGCTTATGGCGTAGTAAGCGCAGTTTTAACTGGCGCGCCGTAAAGATGGGTTTAAAATAAAATAAGCAGCTTATGAGAGCCTTCTAGGAACACCTTCCCGGGTATTCCCTGGCTCCAATAAACAAGAGATGTAGAACGCACGAGAGCCGAATGTGCATATTCCCATCGTGCTTCTTCCAACAAAAGTCTTTCTCCGAGTCTGGGATGTCAGATAACTGAAAGGTTCGGTGTGTGGTGAATAAAACATAGCTTGTCGAACGAAAGAAAAAAGAATAGGTAAAGGCATCTGGCCACGGAAGAGAGTCTGAACAGCTCCTCTGAGAGCGGAATTCTACCCGTCGCGTCGGTGCCCCGACATTTCTGCTCCCGCGGACTCGATCGCTGATATTCCACGTACTGGATTCTTTTCAAGGTCGCCCGCCGAGCAGCCGCCACGTGGGGAAAAATTTTCGAGGCGGAATTAACATTTCGATTGTGTGGGGCGAATCCTTCTCCGTTCTTTCTTCGAAAAGACTTCGAACCCTGCACCTAACTCCTAACAATCAAATTCCGGACGGAAAAAAAACTTCTGGAAAGTGCGGCCGAACCCATTTGAGGAAGAATATCGCACTCACGAGGAAACGTGACATCACAAGCCTATGTTAAACATCCCTCCCGCAAAATAAAATTTGAATTTTACTTTAAAATGTAATTACTAATTCATATTTTACGTTAGAGCTATAGCAAGTAGACAGATATTGCGCACACATTATTCTACATGTATGTATGTACAGTTGGGATCTCCCTAGTTTATATTACCTCTACGATAAAACTCTTCTGTGTTCAGCCAACCACAAAGCCTGTAAAAAGCGAAGTACTTTCTATGGTCATTCTACTAGTGTGGCAACGAGAATGCTTGGAAAGTATGACAAGCAAACAATGCGGGGTGGAATATACATCTTCCACATAAGGTTGCCAGTCAACAAGACTATCCGGGTTCGTCTACCGGCTGATCAAACCTGGATTTTTCCGCAAGTGGGAAACGTGGCGGACGGTGCCGTGAGCCTGTGAGTCTTTGTGGGCACTCCCATTTCCACCATTAATTCCGTCAATGCCTTATTCTCGACGCATCACCTCTCATAATATATAATCACCCAACATCGTGACGATGTTATTCCCTTGTGTTCCTTAAATTATTCGTTCAATGGGGGATTTAAATTTGATAAAATAATTTAGACTAACGCAGTTTTTCCCGTTTTTCATGGAAAAAAAATTGGTTGTCTGTAAAGTCGGTTAACGGACGATAATTTAACGTGTCAACGTCATAACAAAACAATGATGAAATGATTGCATACTTTTATGAATAAAATTGAATCATTTTTATTGAATTATCACTATTTTGTATGGATACAAAGGAGGAGTGAAATGAAATCTAAAATTTAATTGATAAATTTGCTTTTATTTGCACTCATTAATTTAAATATATTTATTACTTTAACGAAGAGATTATTTTAACTATAACTTTTATACATGTTTGCTATTTAACTTCTTCCAATCTGTGTTATTCTGTTAATGATAGGACGATGATACGAAAAGTACGTAGGAAACGAATGGGAGTGTTTCAAGTTTAATGTGCCTCGAAAAAGTCAAATCGATGGTTGTTCAAATCGAGTGGAAGAGAGATAGATGCGACGCAAGCGTACAATGAGCGTAACGGGACACAGCGTAACGGGACAATGTGTGTAACGGGACACTTTTTCGTGCGTGCAGCCGGCGTTCATAGATTTATTAGACGTTGTCACGTCAATATCAAGAATAATAAATAGGAAACGCTGGACAACACAGCGAACAGATGGATCAAACGATGAAATTAACCAGGTATTATGGACAATACGGCGACAGCACAGAACACAGTAAAACTTAAAATATCAGAAAGCAAATCCTACTGTGCTGTCGTCATTGTGTTGTCCATAATACACGATTATTTTAATCGTTGTGTTCATTACCTAGCTGTGACTTACCAGTGATGTCAGACCTGGGCCATGCGCAGTTTATACAAATTAAACTTTCCCCGTGGTTAATTTAACTTCACTTACTGCTACTACAGCATGTCGGTGACGCGAAATCACAATATTTTACCCATCCAAAAAATATTCCAACACGCCCATGATACAGTCGAGTACATACAATGTAATAGTGTATATATGCGTATACATGTACACAGGCAGCTGCGCGTCGCCAGTCTGGCGCAACACGTCACTAACATGTCGGTGAAGTGAAGCCAAGAGTTTTTCCCCTACCAAAAATCGCTCAACGTGGCTAAAGAAGTTTTCACTTGAATTAGTTTTAAAAACTTACACGACTTATGGTTTGAAGTGTTTCCCCATATTGCCCTTAGACGCTGAAGCTGAACAAATGTTTTATTGCAAATAATACAAAATAATACTGGCATTCTATATGTCGCGAGAGGTTGCACGCCTTCCAGGTACTTAGAATTACGAGTGCCTGATGACACTTTTGAAAATGATTCCGTCAACCCGTTATTTTTCATTGTATTTTTGATACAGATGTGATATAATTTATAATTTCATTGAAAATTACTGCGTACTGCTAGTTTCTATGTGCTGGTTTCCCCAATGCGGATTTCTAAACCTTCGACAAACACATTAATCTTTAATATGTAGTTCGAAAACCGAGGGAAATGTCGCAGTGGTAAAAAGTTGTACTCGCCTGCCGAAGATCCAGTACAGCCATCCTAAGATCTATTTTCCGTTGTTTTCAAAATCATTTCATGCAAATGTTTCCTTATGTGCCAATTTCTTCCCTAATTTCACTACATTGTGTTGTTTTTTTTTTTTGCACGTGTTCGTCTCAACGCACAAGGTAAATAACAATAATTTCTTACAAATTAAGGCGCGGATTTTACATTTCAATCTAATTGCAAACGTGGCATAAGAACTCAAAAAAAATTTTGAAATCATTTTGACGTCAGCCAAGATCAAAATATCCGGAATTACTAAATTTGAGTTGGGTGAGTAGCCCGGAGCCCGTTATGATCTTAGAAACCACGTGGTCCAAGTCCACTCTGTATAGACGTGTTCGTTACCATTTTACAGTTTCTCTCATTGGTGTGAGAAGTTTTTTAGCAGGTAACCTAACCTCAAAGCTGGATCATATTAAGTATAAAGCCGCTCTTCCTCTTCATCCCGCCTTAAAACGGGATCTTTAATGTAATTTGAAACGAAATAAAAAATTATAATTATTTATAATGTTTTCCCTACCGCATATTTATGGTTTTATGATGTTCGTGGCAGAGTATTTTCCTGGGGAGACGTCGATAAATCGATAGACCGAGCCATTCACCTTCCTTTTTTTTATTTCTTTCCGGTGATAAAACGTTAAACGTGTTTTCCAACAGGTGTGAGCTAGAGAAGCAGACGGAGGGAGGTTAGCCAAAAGGAGAAGGGGATAGAGGACGTCCATGCACCAAACCCCTGGGGAAGGGGGTCGCTGGTGCAATTTGAATTTTGAGGGTCCCAAGTGCAAACAGAGAAAATCGTAAAGTTGAACAAGCTACCGCTTGGAGAGAAAAAAAACCCGCTTCAGAATATATTTTTAAAAATATATTCAGCAGGGTTTCTTCGTGCTTCACCGTGTATCGGGTCACGAAAACTCCTCTACCCTCCTTCCCCTCTTACACCACTACCTTTCAACTTTCCACCGTTTTCTTTCCGTGTTTTACGATATCTCCGGCACCGCCGCATTAAACCGAAGCAGGCGTCCGTAGCTAGCAGCAGCGATGGAGGGGTGCGAACTTTGAGAAAGGGATATTCGCAGAAGGTGTTACTAGGCTGCTTGTCCTGGCGCGATCGTCATAAAATTTCAATTTAAGTGGTACAGGATAAAAATGAAAAATTTGATGGAAAAATATTAATTGAAAACCACAATTTAATGGGATTTTTGAGCCGGCTTTATATTTTGACATGTTTGAGGGACAAATAAAATGTTTAACTACATGTAATTTTATTTAGAATAAGCTTTTTTTGTATCAGTGATTATTAACATACATGATTTTTTTTGTTCCTCAACATATTTGATAAAAAGTATGTAGCGTTTATTTGCAGAATAACAAATTATTTTGACAGTTTGATCACAGATATACCACAATGTTGACTATGTATTTACTATGACTTTAAAAATAATGTGAGGTTAGTGTGCGTTAAAAGGTTTATTAATTTAGTGCTGTTTCAACTCAAGTCACTAAACACTACTTCTAGTGAAACTCTTTTACAATATATGTCACCATCTTGACAAATACTACTTGCACACCTTAGAAACAACAATGAGGGTATACACAATTTTTCATGAAATTTAAGCGTCAAGAAATTTAAAAAAAATACTCTAGAGCGCGTTTTTCGGAATAAAACTAATAATGTCCTCAAAGCAGTAAAGTAAAATTAAGCACTACTTGTAGTGATTTTATGGGAAAAATTAATATTGCATTTAATTTCGTTATATATTATATTCTAACATAATAAACCCAACAGTTTAAGAGTTTGCGCATTAAGGAATAATTTACATTAAGAAAGGTGATAAAAGCGATACATTATCAATCTTCTGAGAGCCCAATTTTTAAAAAAAGGGCACAAAAATCATATTTTTTTATACATTTATAAAGCAATAAATTATTTTTAGAAAAAACACATTTTTTTATCAAAGCTACAAATAGAGAAATAACCGGAGCTTACATAACCAACAGTTGGCCAGAAAGTTACTCGTCTATTCTTACAAGTGTTCCGTATAGACAACTGTAGATGTCACGTGTATAAACACATAACTATATATTAAATATTTCTTAATAAGGTTTACAAACTTTGATTTTAACAAAAATGTGTTCATCCACTGTTTATTATCCGCGGAAATATGTTCTCCAAAGTCAGTTATGCCCGTTGAAATGAGAAGGAGGGATGTGGAAAGAATCCGTTTCGCAAAATTTTTGGCTGTGAATATGCTAAAAGCAGTTTGCTAGAAAGATAATAAAAAATACCCTTGGAGACATGCAAGAGCTATGCATGGTGGCAGAAAGTAAAGGTTTTGGCATCTTAAACTGAAAATTAAGAGTGCACTGTGAGTTGATACATTAGCAGTTACATCGACAGGTTTGTCATCATCGATTAGGCATCCGTGCAGCTACTATGATATGTCGTTAGAATTTGCAAATGATGAACTTATGCGTCAATAATACTTCTTTATGAAGTTTCGCGGCAATAGGAGTCATATTTGGTTCACAAGTATTGATATGAAGTCCGTTTTACTACTGTTGTAATTAACTGCGGACATTTTCAACTTCTCACTTTAAGTTGGAAACTCTTATGCGTACAATTTCTAGTCTCACGATATTCAATAACCGATTGCGTTGACGTCTGGACATGATTCTTAACCTAAGACTGTGCTTGGTGCATTTCAGGTAAATTACAATGGTTACCACCCTTCGAAATATGCATTTGGTGGAATTTGTAACAACTTTTATGAAAATAACTATAGTGAATCAAAATACTTTTTTTTTTGCTTTTCTTAGCGATATCAAGCAGAACATAATCAGTTTACCGGTGAAGTAGCAACGCGCGAATCTTTAAAATATAACTTGTGGTCGGACTGTTTATACGGTGAATCATTCATATCCGTTCGAGGACCAAGTGAAGTGCTTTCAAGACAATTAGTTCTACAATCTATAATTCCCACGAAGTGAAGATGTCTGTTAAACACAGTACCTATCGAAAAACTTTGTTTAAAAGAGAAATACTACATACGAAAATATCTGGTTGTACGCTGTCTGCGTTGAACCGATTGAAACTGAGAATTAGCCAGTTTAAAACCGATACAGAAATAAATGCTCATTAGATTGCTAACTTTTGCAAGTTTTCTTCTAGAAGAATATAATTTATGTAAAAAAATTAAAGACAATTTTTCCCCCTGCAATTTATATAGATTTTAACCCAGGACTTTGACTTTTTTTGGTAAAATATTACATTTAAATACAATTTAACTATCGTAAATAAATATTTTAGCCAAAATAAACTTTTTTTGCGTGACCATGGATTGAACCAAGGACGTAATCGATCAAATCAATAAATATATTAATAGGTCAAATATTTTAATGGTATTTGGAATTTTTCGTACGATAATTACGACATTTAAATATGGCAGCCTCGATGGCCGACAATATGACGACTGCTATGGCAGCTAACGGTCTCTTGAGCGACACTATTGCACTCTAGCTAGTAGAAAATAAACCAATATGGTGGCATCAATCTTTAACAGACGAAAACAAAGTGGCGGATCCAAGCTGGTCGCCATGACGTCAGACTGGTTTGCGAAATACATATTCCTTGACATTAATGGTTGGGGTCATTCTGCCAGTAGCAAGCATGTGAAAGGGACATGTTGCTATTTTTAATCGAATGACGTCGTCGAGACTCAAACCGAGGATTAAAGGTCCATTACTTAATTTTTAAATTTTATTAAAATTAATAAATTTTTAATATACATAGTATTTTTATAAATTCTTAATATATTAATAATTATAGATTATCAGTACTGCAGACATGACATAATTAAAAATAGCCTTATCTGAAATGGCAGAAAGTTCTCGAATCCAACACGACCGATTTCAAAATGATGGAACTTTCCAGAATCCAAAATGGCGGCCTGGTTCAATGCCTAGGTTAAAATTCAAGGGTACGGTAAGGTCGTAGTCTCGACAGCTTGAATTAAAATTTCTAAGGAAATTTGAGCTTTTTATTGTATATTTGGTTATTTTGGTGGAAAATACTCAGATAAAATTAGAATTTCGAATTTTCCACTTTATAAGAAAATTTCACTCGAAAATGGAGATTTTTTTATTTGTCCGACTTTTCGAGTTTTTGATGGAAAATGTTTTCTGAAAACATGAAAAGTTAAGTCATTTTGGCAAAATGTTGGTATATTTTGGTGAATTTGGGTCAATTTTTAAGGTTAATAACAAAGTTATCCAAGATGGCCGCCGTGACATGTCAATCCAAGATGGCACCAACATCTGACCCTTAACCTTGTTTCCGAAAGTATTATAGTATCCTACTGATAAGTCTGTAATGTGAATTAAAAATAAAATTACAGTGACGAGATTTCAACCACGTCCCTTGAGGTCTCCAAGCGCGCTACTGCTGTGCCACTAAGCCTCTTGGTAATTTAAAAGAAGAATGTTTGGTATCATTGTAATGCCAATTTTATTAAGTATCTTAAAACATCTAATAACTTTTTACTGTGACTATTTTAGTTTAGCAAATATAATTTCCAGAGTAGTTTCAGTATCATAAAGTTACATTTGGCCCACCAATACGTTTGGTGTGTCCCCTAATATTTACGAACGTGACTGTACACAGGTTTATGTTGCTACGAGTTGGTATGCCATCTTGTTTACACATTTCCATTTAATTTTCTTGAAATTTGTCCTACTAAATTCCGTATTCTGAGAGCTAAAAGTTGTAGCTTGCTTCCCCGTGCCGGGGCGTGCAGCCCACGCCCGTCCCTACCAGGACAGCCAGTTACGATCATTCTGTTTGAACCCAGCTGACTGACTTTACCATGGCTAGTCGCGTAGACACGGTAGGGACACAAAACTAAAATAAAATGCTTGATTATGTGTTGAGTAGACTATTGCAGCTTTCGTAAATTTATTCTGACACATTAAAAAAATATAAATTATAATACACGGACTACTTACAAGTGGCATAAAATACATAAAAAAAGACATAAAAAATTACAATTCTGACGTGATGCCCGGCCGTAGCGATCACGTTACCTACAACACCAAGGCCTTGCCTTCGCATAAGTCTAAGTCCGTACTTGAAAGACGCGGGGGAGAGGGGGAGTCCACACCAAAGCTTGCCTACCGTCCCAAACCAACTTCTTCTTCCACCAATAACAAATTAAAGTTTTACTTACAGTAATTCTCGCCGTGTAGCAGAAATTTACCAAAACTTTAGCGCGTCCGGGTACCCGGGCTGTAGACTCGGCGTAGGTGACACATGTAGCACAGTCAAACGGAAGCGGTCTTCGCACTTCGGGACGAGGTGCATTAACACTCGCGTCTCACGAGAAGTTTTAAATCGCTTACGGTAAATACGTTGCCGTTCCTTCCAAATTATAAATAAAAATCAGCTGATGCAGGCCGCGGCAACGATAGTTCCGCGTAGCAGTCTCCAGGGTTAACAGTTCACAACGACCGTGTGGGTCGCGTCCCTACTCCCGTGCACGGAGCTACACCGACACCCCTTATTCATGGAACTATCAGCTGTTCCGTCGTCGGTCAACACCCGCAAGCCTCTGTCCTTCCCAGAGTCCAAAACGTCTCTCTCCTGCATACGTCACACTCCCGTGACGTCATCCACCTCCTTCCGCTAATTCCCCCTCTTTCATACGGGGACAAGTCCATTCAACAGAGGTAAATGGCCGCACGGAAAACCAAAGTCTTTGATTAATTTTAACTGAGACTTTTGAAGACGTAAATAAAAATAAATATGAAAGCATTAACTAAAAAAATTACGTGAACATTAAACTTTAAACATAATTAAACATTAAACATAATAACATGAGACACCAGAAGTGTCTCAAAGTGCACACGAATAATTTAAGGGTGTTTTAATTGTACAACAAATACGATGTCGATATTTTAATCCCCAGAGGAAACTGCTGTTTCTATGACATTGTGACGAATGAACCGCTCAATTCTTATTGAAAATACTTCAAAAAATTTTGTTTCGGCGAGAAGTGACTTTTTTGGTCAATTGCAGTCTTGTAAAAACTCCATGGCCACATTTTCGCACGAAGTGGGGAAGAGACGGCGAGAGGCTAGAACACTAAAACCGAGAATAAGTGATCGGGGGTTTTCGAGAGCCCCTTTTCTGCTTCTGAGGATATAAATTACAACGCGACTGCCAATCCCTCCGGACAATGCCTTATCGAGTGCCCCATTTCCTTTGAGTGCCCTTCCTTCCGGTCTCACGTATGTATGCCGCGGTGCGAGCCATCTGCGTTCACGCCTAACCACCGCCATTTGTCACGGGTCGAGAAAGTAAAGGGACCATTTTTTTTTTTAAAAAAAAACCAGATCCCTTTAGTTATCTTTTGTTCTAAAAACAGATTCAACCCGTTTCAAAACGGAGAAAAAAAATGATTACAGAAATTAATTAACTTGCCTGTGTTCGTCAGATTTGACTCAAGTTAAAACATCTAGTTTTGTTGAGCCTGTAGCAGCTTCAACTAAAAAAAAGTCTCCGTTTACTAATAGAAATAATTAATCAACAAAAAGTAACTAAGTTTCACGTTACAGAATTTGTTACGTTAAAAAAATATTTAAAAACAATTAATCAACGAAAATTAACTAAATTTCACGTAACAGTTTGTTTTTGTTTTATATTTAAACTTAAGTAAACATCCCTTTGGAAAATAAAAAAAAATGTGTGAGCCAGTCTTTCAGTAATTGCCAGTGATGTGTAACACATCTACCTTCGGTAGAGCAATTCATGTGTTCTCGTGTTGCAAATACACTTACAATACAAAACTCGGACACGAAATTTAACGTAGAATCCTTTAAAAGAAGCCGAGCGTGATACATTTGTAAAAATTGTGTTTAAAACCATTTCTTGGCGCGAATCACGTAGTTTCCACACCACTAGAATTTGTTGCTGGAGCAGCTACGTTTACTATTAAATTATTTGGCGACCAGGAAGTGTCGCGACGACCAGGAAGAGTCGCAGCGACCAGAAAGTGTCCAGGAAGTGTCCTGGGGCCAGGAAGTGTCGCGGTGACCAGGTAGTGTCGCGGCGACCAGGAAGTGTCGCGGCGACCCGGAAGTGTCATGGGGCCAGGAAGTGTCGCGGCGACCAGGAAGTGTCGCGGCGACCAGGAAGTGTCGCGGCGACCAGGAAGTGTCGCGGCGACCAGACAGTGTCGCGGGGCCAGAAAGTGTCGCGGCGACCAGGAAGTGTCGCGGCGACCAGGAAGTGTCGCGGCGACCAGGAAGTGTCGCGGGGCCAGGAAGTGTCGCGGCGACCAGAAAGTGTCGCGGCGACCAGGAAGTGTCGCGGGGCCAGGAAGTGTCGCGGTGACCAGGAAGTGTCGCGGCGACCAGGAAGTGTCGCGGCGACCAGGAAGTGTCGCGGGGCCAGGAAGTGTCGCGGCGACCAGGAAGTGTCGCGGCGACCAGGAAGTGTCACGGGGCCAGGAAGTGTTGCGGCGACCAGGAAGTGTCGCGGGGCCAGGAAGTGTCGCGGCGACCAGGAAGTGTCGCGGCGACCAGGAAGTGTAGCGGCGACCAGGAAGTGTCGCAGCGACCAGGAAGTGTCGCGGCGACCCGGAAGTGTCGCGGTGACCAGGAAGTGTCGCGGCAACCAGGTAGTGTCGCGGCGACCAGGAAGTGTCGCGGCGACCAGGAAGTGTCTCGGCGACCAGGAAGTGTCGCGGCGACCAGGAAGTGTCGCGGCGACCAGGTAGTGTCGCGGCGACCAGGAAGTGTCGCGGCGACCAGGAAGTGTCGCGGCGACCAGGAAGTGTCGCGGCAACCAGGAAGTGTCGCGGCGCAGCCAAACTCGGGTCGAGCAGGCCAACACGTGTCGGCGCCACGCCACAGCTGAGGAGCGATTACACCAGACGCCAACCCGTGGTATTTAGTACCGGGATGAAACTTGTGTCCTATAGTCTAGGAGCCAGTGACAGATTTTCATGACCAAGTCCCTCCTAATCGAAACTTCGTAAAATGCATCAGGGACTTATACTATGAACACTCGCGACCGTCAGCTGCGACTCCGTGGGTGGGGCGGGCAGTGGCAGCCTCCCACGCATGGTGAAAAAAAAAGTTTTATCAGTCATTTCCTCTCGTTTGAAAATTTGTCATATTATATTTTATCAAGTATTTTGAAAGAAAAACAAAGTCATCTGACCATAACACGGTGGATTATACGTCAGCTGGCTGCTTGAACATGAAAGAAGCGTCCATTTTCCATTATGTCAAAATCTGAAGCTTTTACGGAGTGTTTTGTACAAATGTCAGAGCCATCGATGAACAGGGAAGATTTATTTCGCAACATTCAAGAGTTTACTTGTCAGCTGTATGGGCTATCGACGCTAGGGTTGCATTGTTCCAAAAAAACTAACAACTTTTTGGACAGTAATGATGAATTTAAGTGGCTTAAAATAGGTATTGACGGTTCTTCTATACCACCATGCGAATCAGAACTGAACCAGCAATATTTAAGGGCGTGTTACATTGCGCAAATTTGGTCTCACGCTAACCTTAAAGTTCCAACAACTGAAGAACCTACAGACTATGGTTGGGAAGAAATAGACAACCGATTCGAATTTGATTGGTTTTCTGGGACTCAGTTACCAACTTCGATTGAGGATATAACCATTCAGCCTGAAAAAAGTATCAATTCTTTTTTTATATTTTTATTTTTTCATATGATCATGTTTCACTATACACGCGGACTAATAATTTTTATTTTCATCTATTCACAGATGATGATGATGAAGACATGATCGCATATAACTCGGACAGCGAGAGAGATGAAAGCGACTCAAGCCAAAGCGAGAGTGTAAATGGTCAAATTCAATTTTTATATTTAATCAATTAATTGAAATAAAAGTTTATCAATTAAAAGAATATGGTACAATAAATAAATCATTAATTAATTTACCCATACCAACATTTCCTCCATTATTAAACTTCATATTTGTTATCAAGACTCTCAAATCAAGCATAATGCCGAATAACTTAAGAAACGTTATTTCCTCCCGGATAAAAATTTATAAGAGGATTGTTAAAATACTCTAGTAAATAATGAAAACAATCAGCTAGCTGTAAGTCAAGGGAAAAGTCGTCAGCTGATAAGATTCAGTAGGTGATAGATGCTGTTGCGTTACACCTTTCAAGGTACCAGCTGACAAACTTTCCACTGAGATACAGCAAGCTGACATTAATTTTCATTTATAGTAGCATATAAACGATCACCAGGTAAATTTTTAGATGAGAGGAAATCATTGAAAATATACATTTTGTTTTTTCATGTTCAAGCAGCCAGCTGACGTATAATCCACCGTGTTATGGTCAGCTGACTTTGTTTTTCTTTCAAAATACTAGATAAAATATAATATGACAAATTTTCAAATGAGAGGAAATGACTGAAAAAAAAATTGTTTTCACCATGCGTGGGAGGCTGCAACTGCCCGCCACACCCACGGAGTCGCAGCTGACGGTCGCGAGTGTTCATAGTATAAGTCCCTGATGCATTTTACGAAGTTTCTCTCGAGAGGAAATAATTGACCGAAAATGTACCTGGATCCTGGACTATTAGGTTTCATCTCAATAAAAACAGTGTATGTTCTGTTTTTCCGAACTCTAAAGCGGAGGTATGATTTTTAAAACGCCTTTCGTCGCCGATTCAAAATGTTAAATGATCTTTAATTCAACATGATATAATCCAGCAAACAAACGACCTCGAGTGTCGGTTTTTTTTTTCTTGGCATTCAGGTCGCATTACTGCGCTGCCGGCATGGTTTTTAAGTAGTTGAATCACAGTCGGTTTTCATTTCAGTAAAGTTTTCCCTGTTTTCTAGCGGCTTAAAATTCTCATTTTCACTTCTGGTACTCTCTTTAAAGCTAAATTTACTTTCAATAATCATAATCCGGAAAATCACTAATCGGGCACGGCCGTTGTCCCGAAAAATGGTCGAGAAAAAATGGTAAATTCAAATTCACTCGCTTAAGTAAAGAAACTGCTTCTTAACTAGCCGCGAATTGTATGCTTTGTGAGTTTTCTAGAAATTAGTGAATTTGCAGGAGAGTAACTTGTAGACTCGCTTAGTTTGTTTTTCATTGACTTGAACACTCTTTGACAACGGACCATTTGTTTGTTTTTACGTGAACGCGCTGTTTCGTCACCGAAAAAAGGTAGTCGTAAATACTCTCAATTTAATATGAAATTAGTTTATACCTACATATTTAATAAAATGTACGAGAGACAGTGTTTATTACAATTTTTTTTTCTCTTAAATGGAAGCGAAATATGAGGGTGTTTTTCGAGACTGACTTTGCATTTATTTGAATTTGGAAACGTAATTATTTTTTAAGTTAATTTAATGTTGTTTTTTTAATATTTACGCTATGGTATATTAAAGAGTTTTTTAGTATCTTTTTCCAGAATAATTTCTAAAGGTTTAACTTTCTCTTCTCAAAGAAGCAGTTGTTGACTACGTGCAGTACTGTATGTGTTTTGTCTAGTATTTTTTTCCTTCGCGTTATGGTAAGCGCGGAACAGTAGCCAAGTCTGATTTGCATTATTTCTTTTTTCCGAAACACGAGACTGCTTCTAGCCTTGACCTACCGGTGACGCAGAAATTAAATTTTAATGATGTTTAACGTCAGAACGGCAAAGTTCTCGTAATGAGTAGATAAGAGCTGTTTTCTTTTCCTTTGTGTTGCCTTCGTGAATTCTGCTTCTCGATGCTTGTATTTAGTGAGGGAGAACTTTTTTTCTGGCCGAAATTTAACCGCACAGTTTCCTTTCAATGTTTGGCAAGATAATTGAGTTGTAATTAACACGACATTAGTCCCAAGAAAACAGTGTAGTCCATGATGTTTTGGTTGCTATAGCAAGATCAAATAAATATGTTGGAAGTTTTTTTTTGTAATTCTGCACTGTATAACACACACGTTTGAAAGTAAGCCCGATAAAAAAAAAATTAAGTTTAATTTCAAATGTATTTATTTAAGTGAGGCAATATTCCGTAAGTATTATTTATTTGCATTACAAATTTTAATTTATTACATTATTATTTTAATTTATTAGGTTTATGATTTTTAATATTTATTAAAATTTATCTCGATTAATAAAATCAATTTAATAATTAATTATATTGTAACGCCTCTCGTGCCTCAAAATTAATTATTTTAAATTAATTAAAAAGAGATTTGGAAACTTGCTGGGTAAGAATAATAAGAAAAATAAGTTTATTGACCAGAGGTGGCACGAGGTGGAGAACAAGACAATTTGGAACTCCCTGACACAAGCAACTGGGGAGCTGTGGATCGGTCAAGGGAAGAAGGTATATCATAAATAAATTAACACTACACAAGTAGCTTGGTCTATAGGTTCCCTGTTTTATTTAAAAATGTAAATAATGAATTCTGTTTTCATTTGATTTGGCATTTATAAGTTTCCCAATTAATATATTAATTATATACTTAAGTTTTTCGAGAACGGGCCGGCCCTCTATTAGTATAACAACACATACTCAACTTTACCAACAAACAATTAAATAAACAAAAATTTATAAGTATCACACCAAAATTTGATTTGTCCAATTATTACATCGATGATTAGTTTTATTGATTCTACATATTCTTGAGGAAAGCACTGTTCGCTGGTAGGCTATTCATTCGATTAATGTAGTTCGTAGCTAGAAAGTTGGGGGAGGGATGCTGATTTTACATTACCACCCGGGTCTTCAAAAGATAACGTCGGGTCGCGGAAACATCTCTTCTAACGTGACCCGCAGTGGAGGTGCAGGACTACGAGCTGGGAGCAATTTGTCTCTCCAGCACTTCGACCCTGTCTGAAACCCAAATCAAATTCAAAACGAATTAGACTTGCTTCCAGACAGTCATACACCGTCAGCGCAAAAGGCCAACAAACGGGAATGTGGGGGAAAAGGCCGGATTACTCACCAAACAGGGTGTAGAGTTCGGAGCTCACTAGGTGTCTCGCGCCGACATCAGGATGCCGCGGACCGAGAAGACGCGGATGCGCGAACGAAGCCGAAAATTAAAATTAAAAATAAAAAAATACTAAAACTTACAAATTAGAGACATGACTTGAACTAATTACTACTACTGACCGACTACTGAACAAATGGGATCACATCCCTTAGAGCAACTGACTACATCTCTTCTGCACCCGAATTCGCAATTCCCGCGAAAAACCTCTTAGCGCAGAGGACGTCGAGAAGACGTGGTCAGTAGCCGCGATCAGAGGACTGAGTCCACGAGGGCGGACAAAGCTCCTAATTAAAACAGGCGCTAAAGCCCTAGGGAGGAGGGGGGAAGGTTCGGTTCTAAGCCGAAAATTTCCGAAGGAGTCTGAGGCGGGCGTGACAAGAACACGACATGCGCGCTCTCTACCGGACAGAAACGAAGGCAACGAACAATCGACTTCTACAGGCCGCGAGAAGAAAGCATAGTGCCTTATGGCACCGCGACGCTGCTTTCTAGCGGCGTAAGGGGGAACTACTTGAGGCGGTGAGCTGACTTGCCACCAGGTGTCATGAGCGTAGTCTCAGCTCGCTGGCCACCATGGGTGAAGTTGCTTTTTTCTGCCGCTAGGTTTCGCGGAGGTCTCTTTAGGTCTCTTGGCTAAGTTCATGTCAGGTCACTGCTCCTGGATTTCTCAGAACTAAAGTGATGAGGAGAGAGAGGGGCCGGGGGGGGGGGGGGGTGGTACAGAAAACGCCACTCCGCTGGGAACACAGCTCCACTGGATCCCCATGCGTGACGAGACATGCTATTCTCAGCAGGTCTCTACAAGGTAGCAGCTTGCAGCCCAGGAGATGCTCTATGCAGTTTTGGTCATGCAGGGAATTAAAATTACAAACTCGGGACGTGACTGCAGGCGAGAGAAATTTCAACCGGGCTGACCATGTCCACATTAGACAGCAAAATATCAGATTGGCCCCCTGGGAAGGGGCTTCGGTCCACTGGCACAAAGTTTAAATCCGTGGCGTACACCGGCCTAACAAAAAGTAAATCACCCCCATTAACAACCAGATAAATTAAAAAAAATAAGAAAACCCCAAAAAATTTTAAAATTATAGAAAAAATTAAAAAAGGTGACGAAATGCCTAATTTCTGGCACAATATACACGTAATTTTATTAATATTTAATATTGTGTATTTAATAAAATATTTTAACTTGATAATATTTAAACCTTACTAACCGTATTTATATTATCACATCAGTCCTTTTTATTTATTTATTTCTATTATTTTTTTGCAGATTTAAATTTACGTTTTTTTCTTTTTTTTATTGGGAGCGTAAAAGCCATTAAGCATAGAATGACGTACCCACAAGAAAGAACAGTGGCGTACTCAAGATGAAGGGCAGTGACGTACCCTCGAGGAAGGTAGTGACGTAACTACGAGGAAGGACAGTGGCGTACCCACGAGGAGGAGCAGAGGTGGGCTTAAGTAGCGTAGCAGTCACTCACTGACTTACCATACACAGTAAATTATAATAAACATTTAGTATTTAAATGTACTAGAAATGTGTAAGGTGTCTAAGGCGCCCATTGAAAAATGATAAAAATAACATGTTTCGCCAGAGATGTGTATACTTTGGACACAGACGTAAATATTAGCCTACTCCATCGATATGTCTTTTCCTCAGCCGCAAGACGTCGAATATTTGTCCAAATTCTTTTAAACTGAAGAGTGCGGTTTAAAAGCTGTATACAACAGATTTTGTAATCGTATCATTCATGTCAATATAAATGAATAATTTACCTATTTAAAGAATGAATGAATGCTTAATTACTTTTATTTAAACTACACAATCATATAAATATACAATATTTACAACAATAGAAATGTTAGTTTGTAACTCAATGTAAGATAATGATGGATGTGATATTGGTAATTAGCGGCAAATTATGTTTGTTACCTACAACAGTGCTTTCGCCTGTGGAGAGCTATGCAGCCAGTAGTTATCAGCCAAATAAACGTTCTATTTTTACCCTGTTGAAAGAATACTCGGGTGGAACTGCTAGAGATACACCAGGGGAAAGTTAACTCTTCCGAACGAATTAATACTTCACCGGTCGCCACTTTTCACGAGTTGCTTACACGCAGGGCGATACGTTTTAATAAACCACCCAGCTCGTTTGGGGGGGGGGGGGGGGGAGGGGGAAGAGAGAATACGCCTCGCATTTCGAAAATAGTTTCTTGCGCTCACGTACTGCGCCGGGAACGCAAAAGTTAATGTGAAGGCCGTGAAGGAATCTACTTGTGTGACAAATATTATATTTTTTGAATGCACATTTATTTGGCCTGTTTTTCAGATTAACTATGAGTAAGTTTTAAATTAATTACCGAGGCCTTCGGCTCCTAACATTTAAACTAACCTATGCATTCTGGCTGTTTGCAACTTTTTTCAGTGATTTATATTCGATTAGTAATATATTTTTAGTTGATAGTCAAAATATTGTTTTATTAATTCAGTAAGTGTTTATATGATGAAACTGAGAACATTAAAAGCCAATATATATTTCAATCCTTGTGTTAAATTAGAGCATGAAATTAAATAGGTACAAAATTTTGAATTACGCCCTCAACGTCTGTATAAAGGTTTTTACGTAAAACACTTTGTTTTAAGATGGTCATTCATTAATCAATAAAAATTTGGATTTTAATGAAACCTTCAAAACTGTGCTTTTGGGAAAACCAATTTTAATTCGTTTATGAATAATATCCTACACTTAAATAGTTTTACTACACAATCTACGAATGAATAATTAATTCAAATCTGTTTACCACACTATTACATGGTCACACTTCATGCTATTAATGAAATACATATTTCCCATAAAGTTTTAAAAACCTTAAAATAAAATTATTAAATTTATATGTCCTTTTATATTAGGATAAATTAACAAAGATGTTGTCCGACTTTAATGACAGTTCAATCTTGCTTTTAATGTAAATATATGCCAAACAAAACAATTGGAAAAACATAAATATATGTGGCTCATTAATAAAGTGAAAGTTTTTTTCGTCGCAATAGATCATTTGTTGTGGCACAGAAAGTGGTTTAGTAGTGAGCAGCGAGTGAACATGTGGACAAAACAAATTATAATGTTGTGTTAAAAAATATATATATGAATTGAAGTACCGAATGGTCGAGTTTTTTTCTACTCCACGCCGAGTAACATTCGCCGCCTAACTACCTGGCGGAGATAATCTCCGCCCACGGACTTCAACTGCTGCCAACGTAAGCCGCGAAAAGTTCCACCCTGCGGTTCATGGCGAATCCCTCGCGACTCGGATCAGCCTCGGTGGTTCTGTGCTTCCTGAGTGCTTCGCCAACTCGCGAATAATCCCCCCACTCTTTTTCCGCCTGCTGTTGCAAACTGCGCTCGTTTTTAAAGCCCTCGTGTTCCCGACTACTTCCCTGAGGTAACGAAGGACTCGCAGATACACTGCGGCAAATTGTGTTGTACTTTTACAAGGAAAATCCTGGGAAACTCAGTTCCCGACGTTATCACCTGTAAACTGCAAGACAAAGCTTTGTAAGATTACAAAAAGAACCAAGCTCCGCCTTGTAGTCAACTGAGTTTCACAAGGGCTTCCCTCGTAAAAATATAAAAATTATTTCACAGTGTACGCATCTGTGGTCCTTGCCTTTATCTGGCTTAACTTTTAACCTAATAACTTGTTTTGTTATTATTAGTCCTGTGCTCAATGTAAAAGTATTTAATACTCATTTTTGATGAAGGAACAAAACACATACATAGGGACCGGAAAAATTCGCAGATTCAATGACCTCTAGGATAGCTTCCATTATCCTCTTGACATCTCAAGTAAACACGCGTGTTCATTGGGTACTAAATTGTGAGGCGTCTCCACTGGGTAGCTTGTGATTCGACGCTTCTTTGTTCGATAGTCTCTCATTGGCCCAGAGAGCTCCAGTTAAACTGCGAGCCAATAGCAGAACCAGCAGAATTGTACACATGTTTGAATTTCAGCCTATCATGAAATGAATCCGCGAATTATTCCGGTCTCTACTTATACAACACACATGTATTTATAAACAGAAGACACCAGTTTCAGTAATACTAACTTCAAAAATGACATACTTCCATAGAAAATTTCATCCTCTATTTAAGGGACTTAATTTTCAAATATCCTTTCTTAATGCTCACCTACCTTATATAAGGAACTCCTATGCAAAATAGCATGCTTCTAGAACCACTGGTTTACGCTGTTCGTTTACTGTCAGTGTTATAGTTATTGAGTAGACTATCTGAATTACCCGGCGTTGCCCGAGCTAAATCATCCTTGGAGCCCAGGCGTTTGCCAGGTGTTTTTCTTAGCATCGTGACTCTCTACCTCACCATTGTCATGTTGCAAGAACCACGCCGTTGTGAATATCTTGCTTAACCACTTTTAATGATTACTAATATGTATGAATAATTATAATTTCATTCGTTAGACGCAGCCTTTTTTATAAAATACAGGACTTTAAAACTATTTCCAAAAAGCGAACGCTTCACTTCACCCAATGTATTGGGTAATTTTTTTTAAGTAGGTGCACATAAACAAAGCATCTCTCTATACCACTCTCTAATTATATGTCTATACATATTTCGCTACCTCTCTATATTTCAATCTATTTATCTCTATACATCCCTCTATATCTCCTACTATCTCTCTTCTCGATATCTCTTTGTATAAGTCTGTCTATATATCTACAAATATATTTATCTAACCCTCTATTTCATTCTCTATACTTCTATCTCTTTCTCTTTCTCTATCTCCATCTCTCTCTAACTCTCTATCTCTCTCAACCTTTCTTTTATTTAATTAAATTCAATTCTGCCATGCGTGCGCACTCATACACCGAAAACACATGAACTGCCTCTCAAACTATATTAAATATACACATTTGTTGAAACGATTAGCGTGCCACCTATTGCAAAAAGGTTATACTAACTCAGAAACCTTCGCTGGCATACAATTCACCTAAGTTTCATCGCAATCGGATGAATGGTTTAGGAACGTATGAGGGACAAACAAACAAATATTTATCTATATACAGATTGATTATTCATTCCAGCCTAATTAATTTCAACCATGGAAAAGATAAACGACTATTAAAAAATTTGACAAATTTGTTTGTTAAACCCTACTTTATTAATATAAACAGCTAATACTTAAAATCTATTCAGGGAACGGTTTACACATAACTTTAACTATTGTAGGTACTGGTACAACACAAAACATAAATGTTCGGATAAGAATACAAACCCATATTACTGCAAACACTATGTTGTAGTCGCTTTCATGTAAATGTACCAATTTACAAATGTCTGTCAGTTTACATGACTATTTCTGTTTTATTTACAAAAATAAAAAAGAAATTGTGGTGTAAAAATGATACCTAATATCTCAATATTTTCTCAAAAATAATATACACATCACACATGATAATTTTTTTAGTTATTTGCACTCTTTCTCTATAAAAAATATTTCCAATTACAAATTTGGCTATCAGGGTATCAAGCCGTGTCCATAAGTACGCGGGCAAGTTCAGTTGACAATTTACAGCCTACTAATTCCAAATGTTTTCTTGCTGTCTCCAGGGAATGTTATTTTATTCGTAATTAAATTTACTGATATAGACAGTTAATTAATAACTAACTAATGAAAAAAAGAACTACTATTTATTATTATCTAATATTCAGTCAGCTGACTTTCAGCATATGAATGTGGCTGTTCCATCTTCAAAATATTTACCGCTTTGAATAAATATTTTATACGTAAATGGTTCCCAGGTAAAGTATATAAACTTTAAAAATATAAGATTTATTCATTTCTCAATTTTTATGTAGCGGCATGCGACAAGAAATAAATTGCATTAGTAATCAGCGTATTTTCTGTGAAACAAATGTTTTTCAAGTAATTAAAACTCTTCTCTGCTTTTCTTGGGATAAAAATTGTTGTATTTCAAATCATTGAATGATTATTCGTAAAACAAACTTGTTTGAAAATTATATTTAACTATAACTTCTGTGCGTGGATTCGAATGGTTTGAAACAAGTTTTATTTGGAATGAAAACTAGTACATCGGTATAATCGTGTAACTAAAAATACAATATACTCAAAACACATTCTAGAACCTAAGCTTTTGATAGTGTGTTTTAAAATTTAAAATAATTATAATAAATTTGGCTATTAATAAGTAGCTATTATCTATATATATTTATATATATGTTAAAAGCCTCTTTTTATCGGTAATGATTAACAAAAATGCATAGAATTATTTTAAACCCTCTTAAAACACATTACCAATCAATTTTGGCTCTAGTTATGTTTTACTAAAATATTGATAAGTCATTTAAAATTAATGAAACACACGTGTTTGTCAAGTAATATTTATTCAACACAAATCTTTCCGTACTAGCGTTTGCCCAAAATTTGTTGTTTTCTATGTTCTCCATTCAAAGACGTGCAAAGAATGGATTAAATTCCATGTTATCTTCTTGTTATCGATTATCGTTATATTGACTTCCTTTGTTACAGATGTCAACCAGAGTGGCACCATAGACCAGAAGGATTTCGAACTAGCAGTGGACGTAAGTACGATAAATAATAAGAATATTTTGTTTTTAATTTTGCTATTATTCTTAAATTATGTACGGTATGAGTATTGTCTCAACTGTTATTCAGAAGGTTCAACTTTTTATTCTGCTAAATTATAAAAAAAAATTGCACTGAAGTCTTAAGCTAGGCTCTAATTAAAACCTTGCATTTCGACCATTCACTCTTGACACCTGAGTCTTCGGGTAGTATCGACTTCACATGACCCTCAGACTCAGAGGAATGATGGTTCACACCCATTTATAAACATGACTCAGGAATACAGACACAATAACCTATGTAGTCGATAAGGACCCAACATCCATATATAGGTACAGGAGCTATCAAAGAAATGTTTTTATCTGTCACAGGTTACAATGACTTGGGAATATTTGTTTAGCACTGAAGGAAACTTTTTTTATAAAAAATTGTATCTTAAAATTGTCAATAAGATTGTTATCGGGAAAATTAAAATATAATGGATTAAATTGTACGTAAAAACCTAAATTTGTGTATTTTTCTCTGTTGTATTTTTTTTATTTCCAACTTTAGACATCTATGTTCTCATTTAAGGTATTCATTACAGAATGAAGTTTTAGATTCAACTTTCAGAAAACAATTTTTTGACATCTAATCTGTTTAAAACTGGTCCGATATCAATATACTGCTTGTGAATAACTTTTTATTTTTCTAGTTTGCTAATAATCACAGTCCAGAGATACTCATTTAAGATTTTTTTAAATATATTGCCAACACTAAAATTCATCAAATGAAGTTTATGCCAATTTATAAGTGTCATAGTTTGTGGATAAAATTAAGTGAAAATTTTCTGTAAAATTATGAAAGCAAGAGGACAAAAACACAGCCTTGCAATTAATTCTTAACCCTCTGATTATAACATGGTTGGGTGTTAGATGATTTTATTAAGAAAATTAAGTTAAATGGCGAAAAAAAAAATCAAAATATTTTATTTAATTACTAATCACACGTCACCATTTTAAAAACTTTATTTCGATGACTTCAATAATTGTATACTTCCGTCTCTAACTACCTCGTTGCCAGCATTACGTATAACAAAACAAAATAATAGAATATAATCCGTGTAATGGTGCCAAAGCTCTCAGAATAAGTACCAGTGGTATCGATTACCCAACTGCCTCTTGCAAAGCGTCACAACATGTTCGATAACGAACACTGACAGTCTACGTGAAATAGTTTACACTCACTGTTGACAGAACAGTGGCAGAAGGATATGTAGAAAAGCAATAATACTATTGGGAACATTGAAACTGAGACGATTTAAATAACATAGACTGCGAAAAGTTCCATCTGTGCGCATATGCATGGAATTATTTTACAGTAAACTCCCTATTATCCGCGGTGCGGATTATCCGCGCATGCTACGAAAAAATACAGCACATATATAAATCTGTATTTTATTACAAGTGAGCAGTTTTTAACTCTCCTGACGAGTGTATGGTGTGCAGTATACAGTAAAACGCCACAGGCCTTCTCGGAACTCACGCAGTAGGCTGGCATGCGTTGCTATTTTTGTCTCTGTCGCACTTTGTTTCTAGTCGTATGGTTGAGCACTTTTATGTTTACACTAGCTGCCCGACACGGCTTCGCACGGCTATACTAATGGAAAAAAATTAAGCCACATCTCCCATTTACAGTAATGGTAAATAAAATAAAAATTCAGAGAAAATTTATTACAATGCTGTATAATGTACCGGAGAGAAAATGAATAGCACCGATGGTTTCCCGACTCGTGCACGCAACGTACAACTTATGTACCCGTACTTCGCTACGGCAGTCTACAGGCAGATCACTCTTGCGCCGCTCATTATACATGCCCCTCCTTGTGGGTACGCAACTGCCGCGCGATGCCCGTTGTCATGGAGACGCAGAAGACATGAACAATGCAAAATCCTGTTCTCATGCAGACAAAGTACCCACTGTTGCCTGGTTTTAATCACCCATGGGATCTAATTTTCGGAAAATGTCATCCTGCGTAACATAAGGAACATTACTGTGAAGTTTCAAGTCTGTAAAATATACATACTTGAAAAAAAAGGGCAATTTTTGATATTTAAAGTACCCGCAAAATTTCAACGGTGATGAGGACTGCACTAACAATGAAATAGTCGTTAACTTCTAGCACCTGCGGCATTGTCAACATACACTTCGTACGTGTACTGCATGTTGTATCTAACCCCCTCCAACGCATTTGATTCTAAATTGGACTTTTAGTAAGGATCCCTAATGTCATTGATAATATAATATAGCATATAGCCTTCCTCGATAAATGTACTATCCAACACTGAAAGAATTTTTCAAATCGGACCAGTGGTTCCTGAGATTAGCGCGTTCAAACAAACAAACTCTTCAGATTTATAGTAGTACTAGATAATGCCCGGCATGCGTTGCAATGCCTCAATCAATTTTTTTTGTAATTTTTTAAACGTATACTAAGCATCTCTCTTTATCTCTCTAATTCTCTATCTCTCTATGTATATCTCTATAACTCTCTCTATCTTTCTATTTATATCTCTATCTCTCTATATATCTTTCTACATATATATCTCTATATATCTTTCTAGCGGACCCGACAGACATTGTCCTGCCCAAATGTACTTTTTGTGAGATATGGATATGGCGGTAAGTATTTCTACGCTGGACATTTTGTATCTTCTCATTATACATACCCCTCCTCTTGGGCACGCCACTGCCGTTACCAAAAACCTTTCCCATGGTTACGCAGAAGGCAACAACAATGCAAAAGCCCGTTCCCATGTAGACTAATTATCAACAATGCTTAGTTTTTTTTGCTTTTAAAGGGTGTTTTTTTTTTTAGTTTTTTCTTAACTCAGAATCGAGATAAAATATCAAATTGTGAATCTAAACCATCCTCGAATCCCCGTGAACTCACACAAAAAATTTCATTAAAATCGGTCCAGCCGTCTAGGAGGAGTTCAGTGACATACACACGCACACAAGAAATATATATATAAAGACTAGCTGACCCGGCCACGCGTTGCTGTGGCTAAAGTTTTTGTTATATTACTTTATAGTAAACAATCTAAGAGAAACAATAAGAGAATGTGTAATATGGTGATCTCCTTATTTGACTTTCTACTACTATAACCCTTTAGTACAATGAAATTATTTACGAACAAAGACGAAAATGTTGATGTTGGTATACAAATTCACTGGATTGAGATTTGAAGGGGAAGTACGTTGAACACAATTAATTAAAATGTTCTTACACTTGATATTAAGCAGAAATCAATAGGTACAAAATAAAAATTTATCAGATTTAATATTTCCATTTAATTTTATAACAAATATAAGTATATTACAGTATAATACAGTAAATAACATGTGACGCTTAAACTCATGAATGAGGTAGGCAAGGCAGACAGTCTTAAACTTTTAAACATTAATATCTATTTTTTTGAATTATAAATACTTTCAATTTCAATTTAATTTAACACCAATCGGTGCACAATGTTTTAGGTTAACCTGTCTTTAGCTAACACAAATAGATTCGACGGTTTCCCAACACGTGAACACGCAACATATAGTTGCCCATGAGAAAAACATGGATTTTCCAAATCTAAACCACAAATGGACATTGTTTGACCTTGAGATTTATTTATAGACATGGCGAAAGCTAAACGAATTGGAAACTGTAGCCTTTTGAAGGGTATGGTAGAATCTGATGGTATCATCGGAATACGTGGCAGCAGGACCACTTTTCCTTTAAACTTCCCAGCCAAAATGGTTGCTTCAAGAATGTTTCCGGTGATCTTTTTGATGACCAAACGCGTACCGTTACATAATTGAGGTGGATTCAAATTACGGAGGAGAATAATAGGGGAACCAATCTTTAATCGAAGATTATGTGGTGGCATTCCAGGGATATCTAATGAATTTAAAAATTCAATCGGAAAATTTACACTTTCATTTTCATCAACAACAGTATCGATTGATTTAAAAGACATCAGATCGCCTGGTAACAACTGTTGTATCTGGAAGTTAATTTCGTCAACATCAACGTTTTTGGCTGCCAAAATCGCCCGTTGACTAAGCCATTCATGATTCAAATAATTATTCTGTATATCCGGGAAAATACTCTGAATCAATTCATTTTTATCCTGAACAACAGTGCAAAAATTGTCTGGTAGTTTAATGCATTGCGTATTTGGTTGCAGTTCTATTTTACCGTTCCCAATATCTAGTAGTTGTTCGGAAAATATTTGTGCTGATGGATCATTTTGCAATTGTACTCGCATATTTATGGTCAATCGAATTGTTTCAACACTTCGCCATAAGAATGATTGTTTCAAACATGCATTAATCTCATCCGCGAAAGTAGAGCGAGGTATAACCGGTAAGGTCTGCCGGAAGTCACCAGACAAAAGTAAGATAGCACCACCGAAAAGTTTATTATTGCTGTTTAAATCTTGCATAGTTCTGTTTAATGCTTCAAGTGAATATTTGTGTGCCATAGTGCACTCATCCCAAATTATTATAGAACTCTTCCGCAACACTGCAGCTATTCCACTATTCTTTTTGATGTTATACATTGCATCTGGTTTATTATGAACGTCCAATGGCAGCTTGAATGTTGAATGTGCTGTTCGCCCACCATCCAGTAAAGTAGCCGCAATGCCTGACGATGCTACTGCTAATGCGATTTTTTGTTGCGACCGTATTTTGGCAAGAATCAACGATATTAAAAATGTCTTACCGGTTCCACCGAGTGCATCCAAGAAAAAAAAACCGCCTTGTTCAGCAGCAACAGCCAGCATAATCCGATCATAAATAATTTTTTGTTCTGCTGTCAGTAATGGTTCACTGTTCATGATAATTGTTGCTAAACTTCCATGGTCATATTGATTTTCTCGTTGTAAATCGGTATTGACTAAGTCGGTGGCTGGACGATTAGGTGATGGCATACCATAATGATTAAGTGGTAAATTTGAAATAAGAACACATAAATCCTCGATCAAGACCAATGCTTCATTGTACATCTCTGGTGTATAATCTATGTTTTGGCATTGATTTGTTTGTCTAATTCGGTGCAAGATGTCTTCTGTCATACAATTTTTATATTTTTCCCACAAAGTTTGTGCTTGCGAGGGATAACATGTCGTCAAAATAATTGCAAACAACTGACGAATGTTATTCGGTGTTGATGTCAACGCAGCATCAGCAAGCGTTAAGTCCCAATGGTTATCGTCTTCTAGCAATTGCAGTTCACGACATGCATCCTGGTATGTATTGAATACTTGACCATTAACTGTTCGTAAAAATTCAAAAGACGTTGGTCCGGGAACATTCACCAATAACAAACGTAAATAGAAGCACTCACGTTGCTTTGGATGTACCGTGTAAAGTCTCCCCAATGTCATAGCTTTGAATATGCCTGTAATGGAAGGATGTGGTTTTCCTTGTTTCCGTGGCTCCCATTTTTTACTGGATTTGTTCCATGTGAAATAACGTGGAACATCACCATACACCAATGTCTTCGCGAATTGACCAAAAACATCAGGTTTTTGACACAATGTAAAAAATTCAGTTAGAGTCGTTTTCGGAGCTTCGAACGCTCTTTGGAGAACATTTTCTTCAGTGAAGTATACACGTTGACCGTTTTCAAGATGTATTGTCAGATGTTGGACAGCAGGATCTCTTTCGTGGATGGGAAAGCTGAGAATATGCCAAATAGCTTCATTGCTGCTAATGTATCTGCCCATTTGGTATCGTGCTATTTCGTCATTTTTATTTATGTTTTGTACTTCAAATATGGCCAAATCACTGCCTTTGTTTACATATTTACAAATATACTTAATTGATTTAACAGAACTGCAAAGCTCAACATTGATATGAGCTTTGTAAGTTTTTGAAAGTAGTGGTGAGTATGGTACCACCCACTGATTATCAAACTCAACTTGATTTGGAAAGTTCGGCAGTCGCATTGTAAATGTGTGGCCACCATTCTCAGTACTTCTGCGGCGATACATTGGATAACCATCAATATCCGTGATCGTGTCATTCGTATGCGGCTTTGGGAAGTTTTTTTTACATTTTCCATTTTCCATGCACGGTGACGTCATGTTGAAAGCACCGCATGGCCCATGGATCATGTGTTTGGTGACAATATCAAATAATTCTTGATCAATTAATGGGTCTGGAATTTCGGCTGAAATTATTTGATCGATTTCTTCAGGACGGATTCTATCTTTAAGCCAAACCAAAATGTGGGCATGAGGCAAACCTCGCTTTTGCCACTCTATCGTATACAGCCAACAACGTGTGATACCAAAAATTGAATATTTAACAATAAAATCAATTAAGGATTTCAATTTTTGTTTAAACACACGTGCAGTTAAATCATGACGATGAATGGCTTGTTGTCCTGGCAATAGTAAAGTTTGTATCTCTTCCCAATTCGGATTACATGTGAATGTAATAAATAAATCCGGTCGGCCGTAATGACGTACGTAAGTCATCGCATCTTGTATGTATTCCTGCATGTTCCGTGGACTGCCGATGTAGCTTGAAGGTAAAATGAAAGCATTACCGATGTCATTGGGATTTAAATTTCCATCGATGTTTCCAGCAACAGCATCTCGTAAGTGAATATATTCTTCCGATCGTAGTTTTGCCTGGTTGAATCGAAGGAATCGCAAGCGTTCGCTTTCGACCTTAGCATACATATCAACAATGTATTGATGGAACAGCTGACGATATCGAAGGATATAATTGTCTTGATGTTGTCTAACCATTATTCGGTGTGCGTAGTAGTTCATTGAGCTAACTTGATTATTTCTGTAATCACCTAAAAAAATAAAAAATAAAATGCAATACGAAATTAAAATCTATACATACAGTAAGAAAGTAAATAGATAATTGTCAAACTTACCGGTATTTGGATCATACTGTTTGATATTAAAGTGATATTCATCTTGTCCTTGCCAAAATATCAATGGATATTGTAGTGCGTCATATGAACGGTGTAGATCCGAAATCGTACTGACAGTGTTGTCTCGCCGTGTAATTTTTATAGATCTTTTGTCAACTGGATCACCAACCATGATAACAGCAACCTCATCAACAGTTGGAGCGTTGAATCTACCAGCATGTTCACCTAATGGTACTTTGTCGGCTTTTATGACGATTTGATAATTGTCATTTTGCAGTCGTGGCAAAACTCTTTTGATCAATTGAATTAGTTGATTGTGATCTTCTAAAAAATTTTCCAATAATATCACAATTGCTCTTTCCTCTGCTTGTTCAATAAAATTATACAGGCACCGAGTCGTCACGCGCTCTTCACAATCGCCCATAAAATAAATTTGAAGAAATTTCGGATTGTTATCAGGCATTGGCATCAGTGATCCGATTTTATGGTACACCTGGCCTTGAATTTTGAATGTAGTTTCAAAATTACGTCGATCGGATGCACGATCGCAAATTTTAGTTGCCCCAAATGACGTCATTTGGAAGCAAGAATTAAATTTGCGTATCTTACGCAAAAATAATTTGGAATCATCTGAATTGCCAGTAAGAAGGGATAATAAAGGCTCCGGCGGAGCGGGTAGAGGTGACAGCACAACTTTTCCTGATGCGCAGCACATGCCGGCTGCTTCATTCCGAAATTTCAATGCCTGACAATATTGACATACTTTATCCATTCCACCGATAGCAATTTTTGAATGCGCTGAGTAGTTAATATCTGGTGCATATTCAAAGGCAAGCCGAACGAATGATGCACGTGTTAATGAGCGGCTGATCCGTTGCCTTTGTCGATCTAGTACTCGTAATGTAGCTATGTTTCGTTTTCGTGCCGCTCTTGTTCTCGTAATATTCTGTTGCAGACGTTCGTCACGCTGTTCTTGAGATTCTTGTGCACGACTTTCTGCAGTCCTGATTCTTTGAGCTGCATTTCTTGTTTCGATTTGTTCTGGTAATTGCTGAGCTCTTTCAACACGTTTGCGTCGTGACCCTTTGCTGCTCGCGTTGTTGAGGTTAGATGTTTTCGGTGGCATTTGACTGAAAATAATAATTTAAACGTTTAAATATTAGAAAGAGGAACTGAAAAACATGTTATCATAGCACATTGAAATAATAAGTGCAAAATAATTTTCAATGGAGGTTAAATAAAAATAATATAAAAATTTTTGTACAATTATTGAAAAAGTGTGGGGAGCTTTGTGCCATTTTCTCATTGATATATTAATTAACTTTTATAAAACTATGTGATATTACTTACATGTATAAATTGAAATTATTGTTCCTGTGCTCCTACTGTGGCTATGTCTCGTTCTCCTGCTGCTCTTGTTCTTATGATATTCTC
Organism: Bacillus rossius redtenbacheri; assembly: GCF_032445375.1. NCBI lineage: Eukaryota > Metazoa > Arthropoda > Insecta > Phasmatodea > Bacillidae > Bacillus > Bacillus rossius. The sequence continues at coordinate 11,878,737 of NC_086336.1, read as the reverse complement.
TTGAAGACGTTCGTTACACTGTTCTTGAGATTCTTGTGCATGACCTTCTGCTGTCCTGATTCTTTGAGCTGGATTTCTTGATTCAATTTGTTCTGCCAACTGATGGGCTCTTTTAATACGTTTGCGTCATGCCTCTCTGGTGCTCGCGTTGTTGAGGTTAGATTTTTTCCATGGCATTTGACTGAAAATAATAAATTAATCGTTTAAATATTTGAAAAAAAAAATTGAAAATCATTCTAATTAACTTTTATAATTATGTGATAATACTGACATGTACATATTTAAATTATAGAGTTTAAATAATAATTTCAATAAGAATTGAAATACTAATTTAATCGTTTAAATATAAGAAAAAAAATCTGAAAAACTTGTTATCATAGCACATTGAAATAATAAGTGCTAAATATTTTTTAATAGAGGTTAAATAAAAACAATAAAAAAAAATTTGTACAACTATTGAAAAAGTGTAGGACATTGTGTATCATTTTTGCATTGACATTTTAATTAAATTTTATAATTATGTGATAATACTTACATACATATAACTGATGGGCTCTTTTAATACGTTTGCGTCGTGCCTCTCTGGTGCTCGCGTTGTTGAGGTTAGATTTTTTCCATGGCATTTGACTGAAAATAATAAATTTATCGTTTAATTATTTGCAAAAAAAAAATTGAAAATCATTCTAATTAACTTTTATAATTATGTGATAATACTGACATGTACATATTTAAATTATAGAGTTTAAATAATAATTTCAATAAGAATTGAAATACTAATTTAATCGTTTAAATATAAGAAAAAAAATCTGAAAAACTTGTTATTATAGCACATTGAAATAATAAGTGCTAAATATTTTTTAATAGAGGTTAAATAAAAACAATAAAAAAAATATTTGTACAACTATTGAAAAAGTGTAGGACATTGTGTATCATTTTTGCATTAACATTTTAATTAAATTTTATAATTATGTGATAATACTTACATACATATAACTGATGGGCTCTTTTAATACGTTTGCGTCGTGCCTCTCTGGTGCTCGCGTTGTTGAGGTTAAATTTTTTCCATGGCATTTGACTGAAAATAATAAATTTATCGTTTAAATATTTGCAAAAAAAATTGAAAATCATTCTAATTAACTTTTATAATTATGTGATAATACTGACATGTACATATTTAAATTATAGAGTTTAAATAATAATTTCAATAAGAATTGAAATACTAATTTAATCGTTTAAATATAAGAAAAAAAATCTGAAAAACTTGTTATCATAGCACATTGAAATAATAAGTGCTAAATATTTTTTAATAGAGGTTAAATAAAAACAATAAAAAAAATATTTGTACAACTATTGAAAAAGTGTAGGAAATTGTGTATCATTTTTGCATTGACATTTTAATTAAATTTTATAATTATGTGATAATACTTACATACATATATTCAAATTAAATTATAAAGTTTTGATCAATGAAGCACAAATAAGTAAAAAACAGGATTAATTTCACTGTATTATCTTCATTATAATATGAATTCAATTTACACTTCAGTCTAGGTAACATGCTAACACCAAAAATTTAAAAAGTAGCTTATATGACACGTTCGTAGATTTACCATAGCAGCGCAATCTATTGATTACTTACTCAACCCAGTCGAAAGGTATCGACATCTGTTAGAATCATTTGGAGTTAACAGATAAGAATTGAAATACTAATTTAATCGTTTAAATATAAGAAAAAAAATCTGAAAAACTTGTTATCATAGCACATTGAAATAATAAGTGCTAAATATTTTTATAGAGGTTAAATAAAAACAATAAAAAAAATATTTGTACAACTATTGAAAAAGTGTAGGACATTGTGTATCATTTTTGCATTAACATTTTAATTAAATTTTATAATTATGTGATAATACTTACATACATATAACTGATGGGCTCTTTTAATACGTTTGCGTCGTGCCTCTCTGTAGCTCGCGTTGTTGAGGTTAGATTTTTTCCATGGCATTTGACTGAAAATAATAAATTTATCGTTTAATTATTTGCAAAAAAAAAATTGAAAATCATTCTAATTAACTTTTATAATTATGTGATAATACTGACATGTACATATTTAAATTATAGAGTTTAAATAATAATTTCAATAAGAATTGAAATACTAATTTAATCGTTTAAATATAAGAAAAAAAATCTGAAAAACTTGTTATCATAGTACATTGAAATAATAAGTGCTAAATATTTTTTAATAGAGGTTAAATAAAAACAATAAAAAAAATATTTGTACAACTATTGAAAAAGTGTAGGAAATTGTGTATCATTTTTGCATTGACATTTTAATTAAATTTTATAATTATGTGATAATACTTACATACATATATTCAAATTAAATTATAAAGTTTTGATCAATGAAGCACAAATAAGTAAAAAACAGGATTAATTTCACTGTATTATCTTCATTATAATATGAATTCAATTTACACTTCAGTCTAGGTAACATGCTAACACCAAAAATTTAAAAAGAAGCTTATATGACACTTTCGTAGATTTACCATAGCAGCGCAATCTATTGATTACTTACTCAACCCAGTCGAAAGGTATCGACATCTGTTAGAATCATTTGGAGTTAACAGATAAGAATTGAAATACTAATTTAATCGTTTAAATATAAGAAAAAAAATCTGAAAAACTTGTTATCATAGCACATTGAAATAATAAGTGCTAAATATTTTTTATAGAGGTTAAATAAAAACAATAAAAAAAATATTTGTACAACTATTGAAAAAGTGTAGGAAATTGTGTATCATTTTTGCATTGACATTTTAATTAAATTTTATAATTATGTGATAATACTTACATACATATAACTGATGGGCTCTTTTAATACGTTTGCGTCGTGCCTCTCTGGTGCTCGCGTTGTTGGGGTTAGATTTTTTCCATGGCATTTGACTGAAAATAATAAATTAATCGTTTAAATATTTGAAAAAAAAAATTGAAAATCATTCTAATTAACTTTTATAATTATGTGATAATACTGACATGTACATATTTAAATTATAGAGTTTAAATAATAATTTCAATAAGAATTGAAATACTAATTTAATCGTTTAAATATAAGAAAAAAAATCTGAAAAACTTGTTATCATAGCACATTAAAATAATAAGTGCTAAATATTTTTTAATAGAGGTTACATAAAAACAATAAAATAAATATTTGTACAACTATTGAAAAAGTGTAGGAAATTGTGTATCATTTTTGCATTGACATTTTAATTAAATTTTATAATTATGTGATAATACTTACATACATATATTCAAATTAAATTATAAAGTTTTGATCAATGAAGCACAAATAAGTAAAAAACAGGAATAATTTCACTGTATTATCTTTATTATAATATGAATTCAATTTACACTTCAGTCTAGGTAACATGCTAACACCAAAAATTTAAAAAGTAGCTTATATGACACGTTCGTAGATTTACCATAGGAGCGCCATCTATTGATTACTTACTCAACCCAGTCGAAAGGTATCGACATCTGTTAGAATCATTTGGAGTTAACAGATAATTGTGACTGTCAAATAATAACACACAAATAAATCGCAATAAATTAAAATTGCGACTATAATTTGAGATTTAAACTATCCTATCTCTCAAGTTGGATCGAACTGCACATGGTGTGCGAATTTTATTATAATCGGTTAAGTGGTTTAGGAGTCCATTGAGGACAAACATTGTGACACGAGATTTATATATATTAAGATAGGATAGTTCCTCCGGAAACTGGGTCCTGGGTGAGGTGCGAGGTGCCGGGTCAATGACCGATTGCTCTGACGTCACGGCGGCCATCTTGAATGAGCGTGTCGGGACACAGCGTAACGGGACAAGTAGTACATTGACCTTTGACCCTCAAAATCCGCCAAAATTGGGCAAAATTTGCCCAAAAATCCTAAAAAATCGCCAAAATTTACATTTCTTAGGAAAAAAATTCCGCCAAAAAATCTCAAAAAATTCCACAATTCAAAAATTAGGATTTCGAAAATCCTCAAAAGTCGTTTTGCCCTAGAAAGAACCCAAATTCCTAAAAACGGCTTAAGCATCCATGTCTACAGCCTCCGGTAAGCCATTTATAGGAATAAGGATACCATGACCGCCATCTTGGATGATGACGTCACCGTTGCAATTTTCGTTACGATCACCATCTTTAAAATCTTTATTTATAATCCGATTTTAATAAAAAAATTTAAAATTTATAAAAAAATTCATTTAATAAAATTTTAATGAAAAATATTTAAAAAACAAGCATTTACGACACGGAGTTCGGAGTCCTCGGTTCGAACACGGCGAAGGCAAAAAAATTAAAAATGGCGACCGATCCAACCCTCACAGTGGCTGCTGGCATACTGACTCCCATCACTATTTTCAAAGCATATATATCGCCAGTGAGCATGACGTCATGTCCGCCATCTTGAAAATCCGTAATTTTAATGCTAGAGACTCGGGAAAAAATTTAAAAATCATTAAAAAAATTAATCAACCTAATTAAATAATAAAAAAAACCTTAAAACCACCGTTGCAATTTTCGTGACGGCTGCCATCTTGAAATCACCCACTGGAGGTCACCATCTTGTTTTCGTCCGCTAGAGTGTGCTGATACCATGTTAGTATAATTATCTGGTCACCACACCTTTGACCTTGAAATTTGACCTTGACCTCTAATTTGACCCTCAAAAATTGTCAAAATTTGTCAAAATTGGGCAAAAATTGCCCAAAATTCCTCAAAAATCGCCAAAATTTCCATTTCTGTGCAAAAAAATCCCGCCAAAAAATCTCAAAAAATTCCACAAATTAAAAATTTCTCTTTTCGAGGGAAAAATTTCCCGTTTCGAGGGAAAATTTCCCGTTTTATTACTTAAAAATACCAGCAGCTAGAAATTTCCATATGTAGGCTTAAGCATCCATGTCTACAGCCTACGATAAGCCTCTGACGTCATCATGGATAAAGACGTCACCGTTGCAATTTTCTTTACGGTCGCCATCTTTAACTTTTTTATTTATTATCCAATTTTAATGAAAAAATTTTTAAAATTTATAAAAAAATTCAATTAATAAATTTTAATGAAAAATATTTAAAATTTGTACTTTTACGACACGGAGTTCGGAGTCTTCGGTTCGAACCCGGTGAGGGCAAAAATATAAAAATGGCAACCGATCCTTCCCCCGTGGTGGCTGCTGACAGACTGACTCCCACCACTTTTTTTCAAAGCATATATATCGCCAGTGAGCATGATGTCATGTCCGCCATCTTGAAAATCCGTAATTTTAATGCTAGAGATTCGGGAAAATATTTAAAAATCATTAAAAAAAATTAATCAACCTAATTAAATAATAAAAAAATCCTTAAAACCACCGTTGCACTTTTCGTGACGGCCACCATCTTGAAAATCCGTAATTTTAATGCTAGAAAATCGGGAAAAATTCTAAAAGTCACCGAAAAAATCACTTATATAAGTAATGATTGATTCGAGACTTGGTTCGATCCCTGGGCGATACAAATAATCTTAATTTTTATGTAAAAATACCTAAAAAATGACAGGTTTGAGAAAATAAAAACACCGCAAGTTCTTTTACAAACATAATATTTATTACATAATTTATATTTTACTACAGGATCACCTGCGAAGGTTAGCAATCTTACAAACATTTAGGTCCGCATAGGAGTGAAATGACTAATTCTTAGCTCCAATCGGTTTATACAAGACAGAGTCCAACCAGATCCTTTACAGACATAGTCCTCCTCTTCTTGACAGAGTTTCTGGATACCTTGTTTAACAGTTTGCTTGACATCGTTAGAACTGTAAATTACTGCAGCCGATGTCTTGAATGCACACTTCTTCACTTTGTCATCGAACGGATAAGGCTTTCCATATAGGTATACAGTCCAACCAGAAGTTATATTTCAAAGGTCCGTTTGTTGCTACGTCATCAGTAAGCTGATTGATTATGTTCTGTCTGATATCATCAAGAAAATTACAAATGTCCATCGACTCACTTAACGTACTTGGATAATAGTAGTCTTTCAATGTTCCACTAAATGCAGACTGCGCCAAGTAGAAGCCATTATCGTTCACTTGTAATGCTCCGATCACAGTCTTAGGTATATTTTCATGTTCAGATGCCACAGTAATCGGTTGCTGCACATCGGTTTTTTTACTTGTACGCTCACGAGTCACCAATCTAAACTCAGGAGTCGTAATTGCTGCAGGTAGTTCAGCAGTAGGCGCACGGACTTCACCTTTACAGTTTATCGCATGTCGGCGCAAATTATCAATTCGAGTAAACCAGTTATGACACTCGTCACAGCGAAACTTCATGCGAGAAGGATTCTTCGTACATTTACTCCTCTCATGTCTCCGTACATCATGTGCAAATGCAAACGTCATGTCGCAGTAGCCACAAGTATGCCTAGTTGAAGACAAACCCGAACCAGATGTCGCTGTTACTGCAACTGTACCATTTCCAGGCATACTCTTATGCACATCAATGCATCGTTGTTGTATAGAAACCTTTACTTTCTGCCGCACTGCAGGACCTTTACATGTCTCCAAGTGATGCTTCAAATTAGCATTTCTTGTAAATTGCTTGCGACACTTAATACAACCAAACATTTTACGATAAGGGTTCTTGGCACATTCTCTCTTCTCGTGTCGACGAGCATTACTGACGTTTGAGAAAATCTCGTCACAGTAACGACATCGATGTTCGTTAGTTGTTGACGATTCGCCATCCATTGAAGTCTCCATCGAGGGCGAAACAGCGTTCGTCGAGGGTTCCTGTACAGCCAGCACTACCGGCATTAAAGTCTCTTCTTTTGGTGGTATCACGTCTGTTGAAATCTCCTCCAATGTTGACGTCGTCGTTGCCAACGGGATCTGCTCCTTCTCCGTCGTAGCTGTCGTCAAGGTTCCCGTAGTCGATGGTACTACCTCCATCGAGTTCGATGTTAAAGTCGGTAAAGATGCCATCGAGTTCGCAAGAACAGGTAATTACGCAACTTATGCACCAGAAGAAACAAACTAGGTGATCCTTACACCGCCGTCGCCAGTAACAAACTGAGCGTCCTGCTGTCTAGGACTCGCTTATATACATGCACCGTATGGAATAATACGCTAGTCAAATCAAGAACCATCTACAATAATACTAGAGTCAAAACAACATTAAAAATAGAAGCACCGACAACGAAAAGGCAGCACATTTGGAAGCACCGATACGAAAAGGCAGCACATTTGGAAGCACCGACAACTAAAAGGCAGCACATTTGGAAACAACGACAACGAAAAGGCAGCACATTTGGAAGCACCGACAACGAAAAGGCAGCACATTTGGAAGCACCGATACGAAAAGGCAGCACATTTGGAAGCACCGACAACGAAAAGGCAGCACACTTGGAAGCACCGACAACGAAAAGGCAGCACATTTGGAAGCACCGACAACGAAAAGGCAGCACATTTGGAAGCACCGCCAACGAAAAGGCAGCACATTTTGGATGCACCATCATAAACGCAGCACATTTTGGAAGCACCATCGAATAAGGGAGCACATTTGGAAGCTCCATCAACAACAAAAAAAGGCAAAAAGGAAGCACAAGTTACGAGATCTAAGTCTTAGTTAGAAATCATAATACACGAAATAAAATCATTAAATTCTTATAATTTAAATTATTTATGTTATTTCTTTAAATTATACAAATGCAAGTAAAACAAGCCATTATTGTATGTAGCCAGCTTTCCTCAGTTCCTTGAGTATGAAGGATATTTCTTTGATGCACGAATAGTTTCCTGCACAAAGCGAACCATGTAGAAGTCTTAGCCGGTCAACCAATATGTTTGGATCTTACCATGATGTGTAATCATCCTCTTTTACCACCATCTTCCTTGGACGTTTATAATAAATATTATGATCTCTGGTGTCTTCCGTTTTACCACCAACCTCAGGGTAACTTTCATTTTTGAGTCGGTGATCATCACAAGCTTGATCAGATTTATTTAATATATCACGTCGTTTCCATCGTTTCGGTCTCAGGACACCGCCACATTCTTCGATCTTGACAGCTTTAGGTGCTTCATCATAGTCTATGTCTTTGTCAACAGCATCAACGTCACTGTAACAATCACCGTAGAAGGAATCGTCTTCACCCAATTTACCGTAATAATTCGATGTTGATGATGTCGAAGTGTCTTCATCGTCTTCATGCTTCCTTTTTAGGAGTCCATCATTTCTACAAAGTAGGAAAGATCTACTTGAATTCGGCTGGAATATATTCTCACTTTTCACGTTAATGATTCTTCCATTGTCTTCATTCTTCCGTAAATCATCAACCTCCTTCAATTTAAGTTCTTTGTCGAGATCGGAAGAGCCAAGAAAATTATTGTCGTAATGCAGATCACTCTTCCTTAGGCTAGTAGATTCATCGTTGTCCTCTAGCTTGTACGCAGGCTTGGCGTTACAAGTTCTGCCATCTCTTTTTAGGCTCTCTCTCCGCGTAAACGACTTGCTACATCGAACACAACTTATCATATTGCGCAGTGGATTTTTAACACAGTCATTCTTCTCGTGTTGTCTTTTATTCATTCTCAAGATAAACACTTTGCTGCAAAACTTACACCTATGTTCTTTCGATACAGCGCCGGATCCCAAATCGGAATTCATATTAGTTACTGAGACTAATGCCAGATACCAATTGAGTGTTTTAAATTAGATCCATTACTTAAATATAATTTTTTTCATATTTCATCAGCGAGAATTAATATATCTCATGCAAAAGTACTTTATGCATGTAGTTATGCTTTTCAACAACAGATGTCGCCACATGTTGCTTGCAGGTAAATAATATTTAGTTCTTTTATGCGGGATGCGGGGGATGCTCACTAACGATCGCAAAAGGATGGCTTCGCTAGACTCCAAAGAGAAGGAAGTCTGTCCTTCCTGTTAGTGCTTCTTAGATTTCTCAGAGATTATTATTATTTGACTGAGAAATGATATTTTTTTAATTTCCAGCTGATAAAAATATTACAAGTGTTGATTAAGTACCAGAAATTCACTAATTAAATGTAACCTTAAATAAATTAACATGACTCATTAAATAAAAAAAATCCTTCATGAAGAGATCAATTGCTCATCTGTAACCAGAAGCACTTAAAGAAAATCATCAAAATATTGTCAAGTATAATCAGGAGCACACGGAGAAAACCATCAAAATATTGTCAAGGATATTCAGGAGCACACGGAGAAAACCACCATAATATTGACAAGAAAAATCTGAAGCACACGGAGAAAACCGCCACAAGTTTTCTTTGATATAAAACTACAAAAAAAAATTAATAAAAAATTAAAATTAAAAACGAAAAAAAATACAAACATTCTGGCTTGTACTAGAACTCTAACTTTGCACATCAAAGATAAGTTCACAAACTAGCAGAATGTTTGTATTTTTTTCGTTTTTATTTTTAATTTTTTATTAATTTTTTTTGTATTGCCCATTTTTGTATTGGAACTATCTATCCTATACTACTTACTCTTTATAATATTAGTATAGATTACTGAATATATATTGTATGTTAATTATTCAGTAAAATACTAAAATTTTATCAGCATTTAAATTTTTTTACTGTTAATTTAACTTTTACTGTAGGCCTACATAAATGTTTAGATTTTTAAGTTGAAATAATGTTTCCTTTTTTGTTACCCATCTTCGGCTCTTTTGCGGATTATCCGCGATTTTCACTATCCGCGGTGGCCCTGCCACTTAATTTCGCGGATAATCGGGATTGTACTGTATTTATATTTTTTCATTCATTTTAACTATGAGTTATTGAAATTCGACCAACAATACAATGATTGTTTGACGTCCATGTTAAAAGTTCCGTTATGGTTTTTCACCACTCTACCCCTGAGTTGTTATTGTTTGTATACGCAGGGCAGAAGTACCATTAGGGCCAGGTGACGTACGGGAACCATTAATTTTGAGGCGCGGATTTATCGTGTTAGGAACGATGCGTGTGAGTCTTCGCAATGATGGGATTTTGATGATTTAATAAGATAACACAAATGACTAAGCATTAGAGGCGCGGTTACGGACTGTTTAAGGCGATGATGGGGAAATGCTTTGGCTGAAGAGCTTTATCGAGCCAACAGACATGTTTTGTTGGCCAACTGTCGTTTAATAGTCTTTTATTAAAACTATAATTACTATAGCACATAAAATTAGTAGTATTTCTCACGTGTGACGCTTGTGATCACGGAAAATAAAAAATTATTTGTTTAATATTTTTATGCAAGAACTTCTCTAAAAAATTATCTACTTTTCAATGTTTGCAAAACTACGTAAGTACTCTTTCTTGCGTATTTTTTTTTCTGGAAATTTCCCTTAAAAAACTGTATGATTTATCTTCATATTCGTGTGTTCGTACAGTATGTAAATAAGAGTAAAAAAAATGCGTGAACCGAAATAAAGTGACAATCATTTCGCGTTAGTATGCACTTTCACGACATTTTAACTACATGTTTTACCTAACGCTCCTTTACATGTGGGTGAAATAGAGCTCTGTTTCTGTGTTATTCAGCTTAAATTTAACCAGCGATGGGGCAGTCGAATCCTTGAATTCTCGAATACGATCAATTTTTGTATTCGATGGGTTTGATATTCGATACAACATATTTGGAGAAAAATATCTGAGGAAAAGTAATTCATTAATTCAGACACTAGTCTTTAGTTGACAAGGACTGCATTATTTATCTATGCAGAAGCTATCAAAGAAAAAATTTTATATGCCACCAGCTGAAATTCTCTGGGAATGTTTATTTATAACTGCAGGGAACATTTCGACAGAAACCAAAACTGATTTTTTTGTATACTATACATAAAAATATTTTATTTAAACAATAAAAAACTATTGAGATTAATGTTTCTTAGAAACTTTTTTTTTTTGCTCATATATAATTTTATTCTTGACACGGGGTTCTCTTTTAAAATTTTTATTCGTAATCCGGTTTTTTAACATTTCGTCCTCGATATACGTGTTCGGCTGTGGTACTAGTCTAGTAGGCTTTATAAAAATATGTAGAAAAAATACAGTATGGGTAAAAGTTAAATAGAGGATTCAAAAACCAAAGATTCTCTTTCAACCATTAGAAAAAAAGTCCCACGTGGAGCCGTTTTTAACAGTGTTAAGCAATAAAATTCACTCATAATTTTATTTTATCTATTTTTCAGTATTTATTATTTCTGCTGAGAAAGTGTTTTTATTTGCTCGCAGTGAGAATTTTTAAACATAATAGGTACCTACTCTAGTTTACTTGTATTTTCAAAATGTTTTCTACCCAGTCATCGATATGCATTTAGAGAAATTATACCTTCAGTGTTTGAGCAAGCTAATAGCCTATATCAATTTAATTAAACTAACTATAATTGACCTGCTTGATGGTAGATTAAACGTTGGGTTTAATTTTACTCCACTTAAAAAGTATAATTGTGGTTAAATAAGATCATATCTCAGGCTTCCAAATAAAAGTGTATATTGTTCACAGCGTGCAGTATAAATTTTACTTCTAAAATAGCACAAAAGAACATTACAAATGTTATTATAAATACTATACTATTTTTACGTGACGTAGACCTATGGGATCTTTTCCCGCCACTTCTTTGATGTCAATACCTATCTCTCTTTTTCTCTAGCCACGTAAAACCAATAATGATATTACATTCAATCTTTCATCTCTGCTTTCTTTTCTCTCTTATTTTCTTTCCTCCCGTCCGCTATTGGCAACTAGAGGAGAGAGCTGAGAACGCTTTTTCGTAACCCTTTCTTCGGTGCTATTTTAACGAAAAAGTTTCTATATCCGCGATTAGTGTTTTTATAGGATTTCTCAATCAAAATTTATCTTTTCGTTGTTTATAAAAGCGATTGAGGTTAAGGATGGCTTACACTTGACATATTATCCGTTAACTGATAGTTTTTTTTGTAATCAGTACCTACTGAGGAAAACCTGCAATTATTTTCATCACGTTCAAATGATTATTATTACGATACTCAATCAAACTTAAACGTCCTGATTACCTGTTTTGTGAAAGTATTACAAGCAGTTTATAGCCTTACAGTGATTTCTTTCTAATAGCCTATTTGAATACGTTTTTACGTAAACTGTTCAAATTTGTGCTGAATGGTAATATTGTTTTTACGTAAAGTTTAATTTTAATTACGATTAGGTAAATTTAAAATGACAGACTTACATCCTTAAAAGTTGACACATTTTGTGGATAACAAATAAAGAAGTCTTTTAAAAAGTTATAACAAACCAGGTAAATGATTCGTATTGTTTGGCCTGTCCCGAACATATTAAATAAAGTGCTAAATGCAAATTAAAACCTAATTTAAAGTTTTAAAAGGTTTCTTGAGTATTACAATAGTTGAAATGCCATTTTTTTTAAAGGGAAAAGAAAAAATTAGTAATTGTTACACAAATGCACATTCATGAGCCAGCTCTTAGGACGAGCGCAAGTCGAGACGCTGTTCGGCGAGGTGCGGTGCGGTGCGGTGCGGTGCGGTGCGGTGCGGTGCGGTGAGATGAGGTGCGGTGAGGTGAGGTGTGGTGAGGTGCTGTGTGGTGACTTACCGTGAGTTTCTGTGGAACACAAACATGCATATAACAGTGAATGTTCACACGCAGGGAGAAGAAATTTCGTTTCAGCGCGTCTGTGAACTGCGACAGTTTGTGCTCGTGCCACAATTCCACTAGTGACTACGACCAGCTCGCAGAAAAATATTTTGTTTTTAGAATTTCAACAGAATGCCGAGTATCTAATGATACTCAAGTTGACTTCAATTTTAGTTTTCTGTAAAATGAAAATTTGTAATATTTTATTTTTATTTTCCTTTTGTCAGAATTTTTTCGCATTTTTTTATTACTTTTTATTTTTTAACATTATATTACATATTTGTAGGAAATGAATAAATATCTTAACAGCATTTTTCCTTCAGTTCCAATATTCCTTGGTGCATTGCACCCTACAGCATCTATTAACTCCCTGATTAAACCAATGCAATTCAGAAAACAGTTTACACGGTAAAATTTCTAATAATTTTCATTAATAAACTTTGTCCTGAAGAGGCGCGCCTATTCAGGGGTGTACGTGTGTTAGTGTTTCGTGATGAGTGCGGCGCTCGCTGATGTTTCTAGGGCGGTTTCGCTAAGCGCACGGCTCTGAAATGACGCGCAGTCTTCTCGTCTCGCATATAATATAGTAAATATGATTTTCAAATGGTGACCATTACATTTTATGGCGGATAAATGTATAATGGAAGGCTCTTGGGTGCTTTCATATCTAAAAAATGGTTTTTAAAAAGCGCTTTTGACGTGACAACATCTAATAAATCGATGAACGCCGGCTGCACGCACGAAAAAGTATCCCATAATGCACATTGTCCCGTTACGCTGTGTCCCGTTACGTTCATTGTACGCTTGCGCCGCATCTATCTCTCTTCCACTCGATTGGAACAACCATCGATTTGACTTTTTCGAGGCACATTAAACTTGAAACACTCCCATTCGTTTCCTACTTTTCCTATCATCGTCCTATCCTTAACAGAATAACACATATTGGAAGAAGTTAAATAACAATTATGTATAAAAGTTATAGTTAAAAGAATCTGTTCGTTAAAGTAATAAACATATTTGAATTAATGAATCCAAATAAAAGTAAATTTATTAATTAAATTGTAGATTTCATTTCACCCCTTTGTATCCATACAAAATAGCGATAATTCAATACAAATGGTTCAGTTTTATTCATAAAAGTATGCAATCATTTCATCAGTGTTTTTTTTTATGACGTTGTCACGTTAAACTATCGTCCGTAAACCGACTTTACAGACAACCAATTTTTTTTTTTTTTTTTTTTTTTTTTAGTCCTTTTCACTATCCTAAAAATAAAGTTCAAATCTAAATAAGAAAATAAATATGGAGGATTCTTGAATGTTTTTTTCCTAAACACACACCACTCGGATATCTTGAACAGTTTTCAGTGGCGCGGTTTCTTCACAGGCCCTGCACAGTGGATGTATGCCCGAGTAGGTAGACCTTTTGAAAGAGCCCCGCCTACCCGGGCACACACACGGTGCGCAGGGCTGCAGGAAGAACAACGCGTTTTGAAAATTATTCAAGATGTCCTAGTGGGGTCTATTTACGGAAAGAATTTAAGAATGCACTGAGAGCTGAAAAGTACTTTCGATTTCGGATTAGGTTTTTAAACTGTATTTTTAGAAGATATAAATGGCTAAAAGGCGTGTTTTCAGAGTAATTTTTAGACTTGAAAAAGCCGGTATAGATTCTTGAAAACACTTAAGGGACTTGTATTACACCTTTACCTTCATTTCCATGCAAGATAATGTTACGATAGCCACTCAAAATTTCACAGTTGTCCTATGGCTGACGAGAAGAGTGCGCTCCAGTTCACAGCCTTGCGCTTATAGAGGCGACACCGCGCTGGACAAACCAGCGAGCGTCACGCTTAACACCCCACCTCACTGTCACACATATATACCCCGACTAGATGAGTTCTCCGTTGGTCTTACTTTTCTTGAAACGCCTCAGACACGTAGTGGCGATAGAACTGCCACCTTAAAATTCGTTGTGCCTGCGCGTGGTTGCTTCTTCCCTGCGTCACCGTGCGTCACCCTGGTTCAAACTGCGTCACCCTGCGTCAAACTGCGTCACCCTACGTCACCCTGCGTAAAACTGCGTCACCCTGAGTCACCGTGCGTCACCATGCGTCACCATGCGTTACCCTGCGTCACCCTGCGTCACCCTGCGTCACCCTGTGTCACCCTGCATCATCCTGGGAGCTCAACCTGCACCTGGCCGTAACAGTTGTGAGCCAACCTTTTACGCTATTTCCTTATACCCTTATGGCTTCAACCGGAATAAGAGGTATCAAGATACAGTATTACTTGATTACCTTGACTTCTTCTGGGTTTAATACCCGCTCGTAGCCTCTGGCAAACTAATTTCCAACGGAATCGATTAATCCTCCGCAGATGGCAAGACTCACGAAGTTATTCTATTTTTAATCTTTTTTAATTTCGTATGAGGGATATGTTGGGGTAAGATGGATATCGTGTTTTCAGTCAATTTATTTTACAACCATTTTCTTCCAACCGGGGAACGAATGTGAACTTCTGTTTAAATTTTGTACGTGTAAAATGTGTTTGCAATTCCCAAAAATATTTTTTTTTCTTAATTTTTGAAGTGATATCTTATTTAGCCGCGTTGAGCGATTTTTGGTAGGGGCTAAACTGATGGCTTCACGTCACCGACATGCTAGTGACGTGTTGCGCCAGACTGGCGACGCGCAGCGGCCTGTGTACATGTATACGCATATATACACTTATACATTGTATGTACTCGACTGTATCATGTGCGTGTTGCCCTCTGTTTGGATGGGTAAAATCTTGTGAGTTTGCGTCACCCACATGCTGTAGTAGCAGTAAGTGAAGTCAAACTGACCACGTGAAAAGTTTAATTTATATATACTGTGCATTGCACAGTGAAAACATGACCTAGGTCTGACATTACTGGTAAGTTACAGCTAGGTAATGAATTTTTATGTAATTTTGACATACCATTGACATATGTTGTAACTAAAAAATGATGTAAGGGTAAATAATATCATACTTATATAATACCAAAATCATTTTCTTAAGTAAATTTCCGTATAAATGATGGCATATTACACAATTCAAAACAAAATTTTCAGTTTTCCTTTCTGTCGGCAGTCCCCATGACTGCCTTTTCGTTTTTGTTCCCACATATTTTACTGTGTATACTATTTTATGAACACTTTTTTTAATCACTCGAGTATTGCTTATTATTTATTTTCTATTGTTTCAACGCCACCCGTACGTATGATTAGCGAAAATTGACAGCTCATCTTCTACTAACGTGTGATTCAATACTCCTTTGTAATTAACAACTTGCAATACTACAATTAAACTATAAATAGTTTGATACTTATACTTACGCTCATTTCAGCAAGGTGCGAATCCTAAACATGACCACGCAGAAGAAATCTGATGACAGCGCGCACCATTTACACTTACTGGTACATGCTAGGGTAACTGTGGCCCATATCCGCTGTGCCGTAAGAAAAAAAAAGTTTTACTCTGCGCAACGTAAAAAATCTTATTGTAATTAAAATATATAAACTAATTTAAGAAGCGCTAAAAGTTTACCAAGTTTTAAAGTCATTTATTATGTACTATATTGTATTTTTAAATATGAATTTCATACAAGCTAACCTCCACAGCTTCGCTCGTGGCTATTTCAAGATATTTCTGGTATTGTACCATTGTAGGAAAAGTATACGATTGATTGCAAACGTTTTTACTAAAGTAATAGACCCAATGTAATATAATATATATTTTGTTATATTAAAAAGTATTAGTAATTTATCTCTATCTATAACTAAGCAATAAGCAATAAGTTTCACTTCTGTTGCGCGTCGACTCCACGCTCACATTTTTTAAATACATATATGTAACTACATGACGCTGACAATCCTTGAAACACGCAGTTATTTTAATTAAACGAGTCAATCTGAGGTGCTGTCAATCTTCGAGTGCCGATGGATGACACTGGACTACCTTTCTATGACCTCGATTATTTTCTTTTCGGATAGGATTATGTTATCGCTTTCTTTAAAAAATTATTTTGCATGTGTTTTGGATTAAGTTGGCGACAGAACGAATGGTGGGATATATCAATAAAACAATTACTGATTAAATACCTGTTGAGGATTTCATCTATGCGTCTATTGACACAGTTATGACAAATGATGGCAAAACCACATACCTTGTTGAGTTTTTAAAATCATTAGATTTATGACGGGGGCCATCCCATAAGTTGTAGCTAAAGGTTGGTGTGCCTGTAATACTGGATGCACCAAGGTTTTGCAATAAATAGCCCAAGGTTACGCATCACAGAGCTCAAAAGGCATACTGTGCAGGCCACCGATATCACCGGAGGAACCACTTGGTATTGATACAACGCATTCCCATTATCCTTACAAATTTACCTTTCAAGTTCAAAAGCTTACAGTTCCCTTTAAAAGTGGCATCATCATTTACTGTTAACAAAAGTCAAGGACAAACACTATCCGTCGCAGGGAATACATCTGGTCACCCCATGTTTTTCGCACGGGCAGCTATTTGTTGGCTGTTCACGTGTATCGAAAGCCAAAAATCTCTACATGTACGCCGAAAACAATAAGTCTCGAAACATTGTTTACAGAGACGTAATGCGGTAAATCTTCTGGCTCTCAAAACACCATGAAATTATAAGTATTTTTACCACGTGTTGTACAGTAACAATAGTATATCTTGACAATGTATGAGAAATGTCTTGCAATAAAGCGGTTTTGATAACTTAATTAGAAATAATTCAAATTTGCTCAATTGCGAGTCGGACTCGAGCTAACAGTCGCATGGTGTGGTGTTGCGGAACTCTTGGTGCGTTAGTCCGACTCGCACTTGACAGGTTTTTTTTTTTTTTTTTTTTTTTTAGTTAAATATAACTTTCACCGCGTGTGAATTACATTTAAATTAATTTTTTTATTATTAACTGCGTTGCATCCAAATTTAGTGTATTACCAAATTGTATCGTTCTAAAACAATACTCGCCTCTGTTACATCTATAAGAGGTGACATTTTTTAAAAAAACTATGATTAAAAGTAGGTAGTATGAATATTTTAGTTACTCATTGCCAATATCCTAAGGTAAGTTTGATTAGATAAGTATTTTTTTTTTACAATGTCACCATAAACGTGAGTTTCAAAGCCCGTGGATTTGCAAGCGTCGTTTGTGAGTAATGCTGGATGTAAGCCTTTGTCAGGTTTTCTTTTCTGCGCGGTACTTAAGGCTGGGCTGGAATGAGCGGAATGGGGGGAGAGTTGGGGGTGGTATTTGTAACAATGTGTTTGGCTCGCCGCCTCCTTTGTTCTCGGCTTCACGGCGAGGTAACGAGCAGCTCATTAGCATACGCGCGTTAGCGAATGAGGAACAGCCGTGGTGCGTGAAGGAAAATGAAGGGGAGGGGGGGGCATGTATTCCACAGTGGCACGGTTGTTTGCTTCAGCTAGCGGGTTCGTTCTGAGCGGTATGTTGGCTTTCCCGGGTGCGGGCACAAATTTGCAAAAAAAAACTTTTTGACGTTAAACGATTTCAAAATAAAACCTAAAATTGCTGGTATAAGGATAGAAATTAGTATCGTAACGAAAGCATCTGTATTATCTCGACTTAATAGTGTCTTAAATACAAGCCTCGGATACGCATATACAAATGTCCCAAAACTTAAAGTCAAGCCCATAACAGTTATTAGGCTAACTAATTACTGTTACAAATTTCAAAAAAAAAAAAATTAAAATGTGTCCAAGTTTTCGAGTTAAATGATTTTTTTTTAACTTTTTTATTCCCGGCCGTAGGAAAAAAGGATATATTGTCACTATATATTGTTGCTACGAAATCATAAAATACCCTACTATATATAAAAATTAAAATTAAAATCAAACATACTATACTTTTAAAGGTGAAAATTAGTTGAAGACATGCTGTAAAAAAAATAGTTCGGTAAATCTGACTAGTCATTCAGTAAAAAAATTACTTTCCTATGATGGCAAGTAATTTGAAGAGATTAGGAATTAAAGCAAATAACTTGCTTAGTTGGCAAAGTAATTTATTTTTCCAGTGTGAATAGTAAAATTTCTCCGATTAAAAATTGTTACCACATAAGTCGTGAGTGGTATATATTGGTGGGTCTGAGGACAGGCTTCAGGCTGAGGTGCCGTGGTGCGGACCACCATATTTTATTGTGACCTCACAGTGGTCATTTTGGATGTCCTTGACCTTTGACCTTGACCTTGACCTTGACCTTCAAAATTTGTAAAATCCGCCAAAATTTACAGTTCTTTTGGGGGGAAAAAAAAATCCACAAAAAAATCTCCAAATATCTGGAAAAATAATTTCTATTTCGAAGGAAAAAATTCCCGTTTTGAGGGAAAATTTTCCGTTTTAGTCCTCAAAAATACCAACGCCTTCAAAATTCCTAAAAGCGGCTGAAGAGTCCTAATAGCAAGCTGCCATATGCCGTTGAGGTCATTACCTGGACAATTATAATGACTGTGTTTCCGTACCATGTGCGTCTCTGCCTGAGGACGGGAGCAGATAGCAGTTCCCGAAACGTCGCTTGTTTTCTGTTTTTGGTAAAACTATTGTATTTGTTTGTCTTTTCGTTTTGTCGTGTTTTTGTCTCGTTTCAACTGTTGTGTTGAATTATTTTGGGTTCAATATTTTTGTGTTGTCATCCTTTGTGGTTTTTTTTTCGTTCTCTTAGTACATTTTTCTATGTTTTTCTTTGTTTGTTGGCCATATTCCTGTTACGGAATATTTTGTGGTGTTCATATCCTTGTTGACAACAGCAATTGTTTGCTTAATTTTGTGTGTTTTTTGTCTTTTTTGGGTATTTTTATTTATTAATTTCTTTATTTTATTTTTTAGTTTTTCTTCAACAGAAAAAGTTCTTAGCAATGGCGTATGTCCAAAAACTTACATCAAGTCATGCACTCCCATTGCACAAATCTTTTAAAGATAATATATGACTGTTGCAAATTTCGTTGTGCTCGTGTTCCAGAAAGAAGTTTGTCATGCATGATAGTGTTTTTCAACTGTCTGAAAGCATATTATTTGACTGAGTAATGGTTTTATATTGTTCAAATTCAATTTGATTTAAATATCGTAATTGCTGATTTAGTCAATGGAATTCAACATTTTGTACGAAACTGAATAAAATTACATGCCTCATCAATTAAAATATTTTTCATGCAGAAATTTATTTCTCAGCAATAACCAGAAGCACTAGGAGAACATCAGCAGATGTTTCGACATGAATAATAAGAGCATACGGAGAAACACCCTCGTATTTCCTTATCAATATCAACAAATAATAAAAAAATTGAATAGTTAAACTAAAAATTAAAGAAATTTAAAAAAATTCTAAAAAATAATAATGTAAATAATTAAAAATAAAATAAAAACTGAAAAAAATTACGAAAATATCTTCTGCCAGATTGAGAACTTCTCCTTTGGTGATAAAGGATATGAGTTCGAGCAAAAGACAATTTTTGTTGTTATTTTTTTTCCAAAACTTTAATTTCGAATATATTGTTAAAATAGTTCCTGAAATCAAAATTGATCTTAAGATTAAGGGGGGGGGGGGAATATTATGCGAACAAAAACACGGATATTTAATTTTTGAGGCAACATTGAACTCATTAAACTTTCAATTAAAAATTATAAAACAAAACATCCAAATTATTAGAGCATAACAAATTATTTCTGTGTCAGAATCGTTCCCTGAAACTGTAAACAAACATTTTCAAAGCACTGCAATTTGTGGAAAATTAATACAGTTCTTTTATAATTTCTATAGTTTTAAAGAGTGCAGTCACCTTTAATTACAAAGGTGCAAGTGTTTATATTTCTGAATTTCCCGATCTCAAATAGTTATATTAAAATATTTACCTCGAATATGAAATCTTTCCAGTACTAAATATTTTATGGCATTTGATGTTTTAAGGGCATGGTTAGCTAATATTTTTTTATTTTATTTATTTTTTTGGTAGAACTGCATACACGGCCCACTGCCAAAATAGTTTATCACTTATCTCCATAATTACATTTTTTCTTTAATTGCTATGAAGTTGAACTACGCCAGTTAAATTAAGTCCAATAATATCGTAAAACTGGCCATTGTCCAATAACTTTGAAGATTTTTTTTTTTAGATTTGTGTTAAATAATCACGCTTCAACAGACAGTCATGATGAGCAGAATAGCACTCCCACTATGCATTTTTTTTTAATCTTGTTAGGGTTAGAATGATTTGCACCACGAGCATAATTTCTAATTAGCTCCCGAAATTAATTTTGCATATAAATTACATTCCACGAATTCATAATTCATTTCGTGTCTGTTTCAGATAAAAATTAAGACAAGCAAATTAATCGATGAATGTCTTTCTATTACACACATTCATTAAAAAAATCCTGAATTTGATCTTGAAAAAAAAAGTTCCACAAAACATAACTTTCTTTAAAATATTTTAAAAATTTAGAACTTAATTAAATTAACTTTTTTTTAGTTTCCCAGGTTTTTTGACTTACTAGCTCGATTTATGTAACATATGCCTTTAAATGTTTTTAATTATTATAATATAAGTTTTTTATGTATTTTTGAGGTACTTTTTAATGAAAATTTGGTGATTCTGAAATGTTTCTATGACTTGAACTGAATGCCGGCTGCCTACACAAGGGACAAATCTGTCGTTATGGCCGGTCTGAAGAATGCATGAGGTGAGGTGAGATGGATATGGAGCAGCGACTGAATGAATTGGTGAGGGAAAAAGGAGTATCCCGATGAAACCCACAAATCCGGGTTTGACACCTCCGGGTATCTAACCTCGGTCGCCTTGGTGGGAGACGAGAGTTCCAACCACTTTTTTATATATACAAAGGACGAGTGGCACACTGGCAATTTTGACAGTCACCAGTGAGCTGATCATGTAATCATGGAACCCCGAGTCGTTGTGTAATTGGGGTTGCTGTTGTAGTTGTTGGTGTATGGGTAGGCTTCGAGGAGACGAATAGAACAATACATTACACCCATGTCTTACCGGCCCACACACTGAAATCTACCAGTCGACTACCGCACCACCGTAAGAAGTATAGTCTCCTGTGTTAATTAAGTAATACCGACTTATACATTCGACAAATAAAACTAAAACCAATCTGCGCATTTACAGTGAAAAGTAGGCCTACTGTAGGGTCGGTAGATTGTTGAACGATTCACTTTTGGATTAAAAAAATTCTGTTAAATTATAGAAAAAATAGCAAAATATTATGTATGTATTTTTGTTTATTAACTGATAATTTAATGGACGTCTCCGTAAGCTAAAGAAAATTTATATTTAGTAATGAAACTATAACTAAATGATGTTCAAATAATTTTTTCATCGTATTGTTCAACAAATTTTAATTTGTGTAAAAACGAATGAATGGCCATTTTAAAAACATAAATGCCTACAAAACAAATAATAATATTTTTTTTGTCGTCACAAAATTTTCATTCAGAATGTGTAATAAAAAATAATATCTACTTTATAAAACTGATCAAGAAACACATGGCATCGTATTAAACATATTTTTACGATTTACCACGTGTTCGTAAAGGATAGCCCAACTAAAGATTTTATTACACTTCACAGCTTTATTGATGGCCACTACTTATGTCACTTACAATAAATCTTCTAAAATGGCAAATAATCAATTGCAGTTTAAAAAAAGTTGCTTCCCCAGTCACTCAGTTTCCACACACCGCACACCTTGCTGGGCCGCCCCTCTGGCGCAACTCTCGCCGCAGCACCCCTCGTGGATCTCCGCCACGGGACTCTGTCGCCTCACTCCGCCGCCGCCGACGCACTTGCCTTCGCCGAGATCCCACTCGACGCCTCTCTCGGAACTTCGCTCGGGACTCCGCCGCGCCCGCGATACTATCACCCGGAACTGAAAACTCTCTGCCCTGGAACCTTCGTCCATGAACTTTGCCACTCTGCCGCACCCGCGGCACTATCGCCCCGGAACTCCGCCACGGGAAAGCTCCTACCTGAACTCTCTCTCCCTGAGGCCAGCGTCCTCGTCTTATATATCAGAGACGCCATTTCTAGAATGCACGAGCGTGGCTGGGGCATGTCGCTTCATTTAGCGCCGACACGACGGCAGAAATCTCTCGAAACACGTGTCGGCGCCTCGCGTAACTCCGCAGCTATCAGGTTTCGGATGTCAAACTAACAGCGCCGCACGGGGTGCTGAGGGCTGGAGGGAGGGGAAGCGGCGACCCAGGTGCGCGCGGCACGTCTCATGTTGCGCGGCCACATGATGTCAGCCAGCTGTGCACCTGCACGTGTCGCGGCCTTGCTCACGTTCGTAACAATATAAAAAATATCAAATAAAAAATAAATTGCTGTTCTAGGTAACGATCTAAAGAACAGAATTTTGAAACCCTTAAAGTATGGAGCTTTAATAAGAAAAATACAGAATTAAGCCATACCTTCAGTTTTGGGTCAAATAAATACATAGTCTGAACAGATTTAATTTAATATCTCACACTGTTTACGAGCTCTGACACACGAGACAGAATAGTGACGACAGTATAATTACGTTAAACTCTTTGAGTTTTGAATCGTAAAATACATATATACATGAACGCTAGTGCGCTTCAACTGATAAGTTCAAGTCAAAAACATGTAAATTTTTGTGAAACACACACAGTCGTAGAATATTTGTGGTGTAATGCAAAGGATAAAAATATTCATGAGAGTCAATTCAGTGGCGTAGCTAGAAAGATGACATCTATATACACAAATTACATGAAATAATTTTTCTATGCTGTCACACTTCAATTTTTTTTTTTTGTTTCTTGTTGCTCTAATTAGAGTGTACGTAAAATAGCACACTTAGGCTGCCAAATTAAAAATAGTTAGTGCTAATATTCATTTTTGGAGAACAATGCTAAAATACCACCACCTTCCCCAGGCAAAATAAAATACTGGCCACACCACTCTATCAATGTAGAAAATGATTTTTATTTATAATATATATTGATCAATTTTAGCATTACATACCTAAGTTTTTGTACCATAATTTAGTCCGCTATTAATTAGAATCAGATTTGATATTCACTTCGTAGAATCGAAAAGCGTGCTTTGTTTAAAATATCTCACAATGTACTTTACTTGGCTAATTATTTTAAAAATATTTTTGTTGATTTAGTATTCTGCATTACATATCCTATGTCCGAAAAAAGTTTTATTATTTCTTTATTATAAGTTCACTTCAATAAGAGAATTATAATGTAAAACCAACACATTATATTTTATTACCATTATGATTGCTGTTCATATTTTATCAAACCAAGTATGACAACAACACTGGAATTAAAATTAAATGTTAGATACATATTTCAAAGAAAAAATTAATATTTTTATAATTATATTTTTGGCACTTAGCTGTCTTTTATAGTCTTTACAGATATTGTACTTCTTAAGTAATATGCACGTGACAACACCGATAGGCCTATACTATCTAATTTAGGTTCGCTTGGAGGATTGAAATTAGGCCATTGTCTAAATTACAGCTTACCGCCCCACTATCATCAGGATTGCACTAAGTAGTATTGTAGTAAGCACCTGCTATCCTGATAATGCCCACCGTGACACTGCGATATTATTTCTTCGACTATGACGCGGCTGAAATCCACCAGATTCGCCTAAAGCGTTGAACATCTTCGCTGAAATGAAGGACTGCAAGTCGCGGGGGCAGACTTCCCCAGTGGCGGCTCCAGATGGGCCCGTTTCATCTTTATTTTCCTCGCGTGTCTATTTTTCTGTGGAAAATACATACATTAATGGAAAAAAATAGGAGTATTCAGTAGTTATTAGCATTTCATTCAAAATGGTTCAGATTTCAATTGAGTTTCCATTATTTGTTAGTATAAAAACTTTCAAAAGTTTTACTTTCTCGTGTAACTACGCGACTTCACCGGAATTAGATCATTAGTATTTATAAAAACAACTAACTCCAGTATACATAATTACAAAATAATATCTTAATTTCGTGAGACAAATTTATCAAAAATTTTCGCTTAAATTTAAGTTCAAGATTGTATTAAAAGCGTTGTTTTCGTTAGTTTATTCTTCAAATTCTCCGAGTGGTGGCTATTCCAAGGCCCCTCTCCAACATACTTGGAGCCCCGCAAAAGCAAATGGTTTAGGGCCCCGCCAAGTCTAGGTCCCACACTGGTCTTTCCCCAAAAAGGACGCCACTCGCCAAAGTAAGTAATTATTTAGTTTGTCTTCAAGTTTTTCTCCACGGACAAATGTCTTCGCGCATATCTTCTCCCATACGCCCACGTCCTCACGGGATTCTCTCGGGTCGGGGCACTCTGAAGGCTCTTGGAGCAGCTCTATCGCCAGGATGGCTGGCGGTGCTCTCGATAGCGTCACCCCGACCGTTCATCCGCGCAGCGACAGGACAATAGAGCCTCAACAACGGCGTACACACACTGACGGTAGCCACAATTACTCCTCTTCTATAGTCTGTGCCGTGTAACTTGTCCCAAATTTAACACTTCACAGAAGTAGTATCAATGATCTTCGTATCCTCCAGCCACTGATTATCTGTCGAAAGTGTTTGTAAACAACTTCAAATAGTTGTAGTGTTCGCAAACAAACGCCATGTGTTGCTTTGCAAGTGGCAGTTGGGTAATGGTCACCACTGATACTACTTTTTATATATATGTCAAATCTGAGAAAAGTTACAGGACTAAAACTTTCAGTACCTGCGAGCACATAATAAAGTAAATAACTATTTAAATTTTTTCCTGTTATTCAGTATTATCTTTTTTGCTAAAAATTTATATTTCGAATGATTTATCTGCATTTTTGAAATTATAAAGTAAGAAACATATTCTTTCAATCTATTTCACTCCGTGAAATTTTATATTATTTAAAAGTTACCAGGGGACAGTAAATAATAATTTATTCACGCAGGGAGTAGGTACACATACCATTTCACTAGTCCTCGCACAATGACCAACAAGTATCTAATGCTATGTCCCATGCCCAGTTAAGCTATAAAGGTTAGATTTTGCTATATTTGAACTACATGTTCCCTAATTATGGCTAGATATAAAACAATTTGAAGATGGCAAAAAGTTATCCATATTAGGAAATGATAACTTAGGAAATGGTCCTACTAAGCATAGAAATTTAACTTTCATATTTCTGTGTATTATATACCTGCATAATTCACATCTAGCCTAACACATGATTTACTTACTCAAAATAAAATATTGAATTACGCTTCAGATATCTCAAACGTACATGGTGTGCACATGTTTTGATCTAATTCGTAGTCCCCCTACCCAAAATAGGCCAACACACTCGTAGAGAGACTGTCTTAATTTAGGGAACCGATTATGTTTCCGTTAAGAGATCTTCATATTGTTAGAGTTTCAAGTCTATATAATGTTTTTACCATTATGACGTAAATAAAATGTGTGTCAAAAACTTATTCTAACACATTAAATAATATTTAATAAGTATATTGGGATTAGATTTTGTCACATGAAACATTACTATTCTTTTTGAGCAACCAAAATGTGTTTTGATTAAAATTTTTAAGAAAACCATATTTCCTTGAAGCTTGCGTAAACAATTAAATAAATAAGTTGTTATTTATTTATGATAAATGTAAAATATATATTTAATAAAAATAATACTGACTGTGAGTCAACGCACAGGTTAAAACGATTGTTCTAGAATAATTATTTTTTGCATAGGTGTTCTTTATATAACTTAGTTGAGCACAAAGAAAGGATTTTTGAAAATTCAACTCCTAAAGGGGTTAAATACGGGGTAAATTTTGTACGGAAGTTTGTCATTTTTGAAGTTAGAAACATGGAAATTAATGTTTAGGCTTCTTTTTATAAATAAAAGTCTGTTGTATCAGGGTTTTTGGTAATTCATCAAAAATGAAGATAAAATACTTTCCCATTGGGTATTCAGCAAGTAATATATAAAATAAATTACTATTTATCAAACGAATAAGGGAAATAAAACAATTATATGCAACAAAAAAATTGCTACGGGTAGTGGCACTGCCACTGGCCAGTTATCTAGACGAAATCCTGTCCTAATAATTGTAATAACAAGAAAAAAAAGAAACACTGGGATATATTTATCACCTTCGTCTTATTTTTAAAAAGTTTGCAGTTAAGTTTTGAAACATGATATTTACTTATAGTTTTGAAGATAGTAAATAACTGTCTCAAATTTTTGCTAATATTTACAAAAAAAAATTGTAGCAAAACGTTTGATACCAATCATTAGTGAACAGTTATTAAATGTTTATCTGTAAAAACTCGGACTTGTATTTAAAGTTTGAGTTAAGACATTGAGAATAAATTTTATTAATTTGGAAGTTCTTTAAACTCGCAATTAATGGTGGATATTTTTCTAAATAAGGGTAGTAAGATAATTACATACCTATGTTAGTATATAGCATGACAGCCAATTCAATCTATCTGAATCACAGCAAAAAAAAATGTAAAACAAAAATGGACAGAAAAAAAATATTTTTTTTTAATTATTAAAATGTTAATAAAATTGAAATATATTCCAGAAGGGCTTTAAACATCGTCGTGAAGAAGTATTGTTGATAAATAAAGAAAACACTCCACTAATTACGCTCGCTTCATTAGACGCAAGCCAGACATGAGGGTCGTGGCGTAACGTAGGGCCACACGTTAACTGATAAGAAACCGCAGCCAATGAAGGATGAGGATCGTGACGTCAGCACGCAGCAGGCCGAGATAACAGCGAGCGTCTGAATACACCAGAACCTAGGGAGCATACGTCGCAATGTTTCGTGTAAATTAAACCCCAGATCAGATGAAACATTCGAATGTGGATTCTGTAAAAGATATTTGACTTTTACATCTTTCAAAAGAGAAAAATTTGATAAGATTTTCAGTAAAGCCTTAAAAAACGATAATATTAAAAGAACTATTACACAGCATACATAAAGTGATTTCTTTGAACATGTTAAAGTAGCCATATTTGAAGACATTTTACTTGGTTGAGAAGAAAGGACGAGTCAATTTTTACGTGAAATCATGTTTACAGCTCGCAGCGATTGCAATGTTTATGTTTCGGTGTTCTTCATTAAAGGCAAGCTTAAAATTATAATATCACACAATTATTCTGTATTGTCTTTCACTTACACGGAAGATATCAGTTCATATATTTTAATAACCTATATTTTTTTACTGCTTTACGGCTCGCTTTCGGCCATACTTTAAGACATGGTTTGTTGACGTCAAACCAACCAATAACAAGTAAGCATTGAAGATGGGTCTTTCTAAAGTAGCTTATTGAAAAACTTGTTCAGTTTGAATGAGGAATCGTGATTGTAACATTTTCGGATACATGAAACCAGTTGCTAGGTTAAACATATTCAAACGAAGTAGTTAATTGTGCAGTATAATTGTAGCCTTAGTTCTAGTTTGCCTGTTACATTTAGGCTTCTATGTCAATGATTTCTGAGAGTATCATTTGAAGATTTATGGATCTGTGATGGCGACGCGAGAAGCGTGGTGACCAGGAGATCTTCACTGGCGAAAATTAAAGATTTTCACCCGTGGAAAACGTAGTGACCTTGGTCAATGTGCCATACATTTCCTCGACACATCCCCTGAATTCAGCCGCTGTTCCAAATGTGGGATTGTGTCTCCCCTGCTGCTCAAATAACCACTTGACCCGCAGCGGAGCACAACTTCGTCGCTCACTGTCAGGAGTTTAGAGTACATAAAAGTTGCTAAACTCGCGAACTTAGTACGATTACAAAACACCTTAACTCTACTGAATGAGGGTTTAGATACAAAGATTGGCAGACATAATATTAAGGAGAACTCCGTGTAACAGGGAAAAAATATGCACTAAAAGTTTACAGATTACAACACCAATTTAAAGTTCTGTAATATCATGCGCACGTTTATTCAAAAATAACTCGCGATATCATACAAATACCTGAACAACAAATTAACAAGGGCATAAAAATTATGCTTTATAATATTTTCCTAAAATACGCGTCGCTAAAATACAAATACATATTACAAAACTTTCTTTCATACTAAAAGGAAAAAAAAAGGTGGCAGCTCAAAAAATATAAATAAATAAATATTTTGCATTTATAAAATTGATTCCTAAACATCAGCTAAAACTCCTATAAGTATAAATCGTTTTAATTTTAAACTTTGTCTTCCCAGCAAAGCACTAAAGTCTGGTAAAGTTCTACATAGATTTGTCATTGGTACCAACTATTTATTTTTATTTGTTAATAAATCTTCAGTGAGCTTAACGTATTTCCAAACTTTTAAACGTGCAGGAAATGGGAGCTAAAAGTTCTCCAATCAAAAGGGGCTCGTGCAGGCAGCAAAATAGCACAAGTCTATTGTAAATCATAATTGCCTTAGATTGTAAAGCAATTTTAAATTGAAACGTTGACACGTGCGCTCACCACATCAGTTGGATTGATCGCAAGTTACTGACCCCAAACATAACAAACCAAATAATTTAAATATCCACAAACTTATGAGACAGCCGCGTACATTATGATAGCTTACATTATATACCTATCTACGAGTGTATGAGCTGCCGTAAATAAATATCAAAACTAGACTAAAAAAATGGTTTGTCTGTAAAGTCGGTTTACGGACGATAGTTTAACGTGACAACGTCATAACAAAACATTGATGAAATGATTTCATACTTTATGAATAAAATTAAATCATTTTTTATTGAATTATCACTATTTTGTATGGATACAAAGGAGGAGTGAAATGAAATCTACAATTTAATTGATAAATTTACTTTTATTTGCACTTATTAATTCAAATATGTTTATAACTTTAACGAAGAAATTAATTTTTATATAACTTTTATACATGTTTGCTATTTAACTTCTTCCAATCTGTGTTGTTCTGTTAAGGATAGGACGATGATAGGAAAAGTAGCAAACGAATGGGAGTGTTTCATGTTTAATGTGCCTCGAAAACTTCAAATCGATGTTTGTTCCAATCAAGTGGAAGAGAGATAGATGCGGCTCAAGCGTACAATGAGCGTAATGGGACACCGCGTAACGGGACAATATGCGTAACGGGATACTTTTTCGTTCGTGCAGCCGGCGTTCATCGATTCATTAGACGTTGTCACGTCAAAACCAATTGCAGACTAAAAGACATAGTGATACATAAACTAAAATATAAAAAATTATCAGCCAGAAAATTTGTGGCCTTGGCCTAAGCCACAGGGTCTCATTCCAAGTCACGTTCAGGAATGGTGGGCGAACTGTCTAGGTACTGTACAACCCATGTCTGCTGATAAAATAGTGAAATGATAAACGCTTTTCACAAAAATATTCAATAAGCAAGCATATAATGACAAATAATTCAGTGCACTTTAGTAAGAATATGTGGTTGAGGCTTTGTTCAAATCAAAATCATTGAATATCACTAAAATAAATAGGAGGAATTAACTGATTTTGATAGAAGTGTTTCAAATAATTTAGATTCGGATTTGTCTGATCTTGAGAAAATTCCTCTAAGTAAAATTTAGACTATGAAACATCAATTTTCGATATTCGCCAAACTGTGAATATCGTACCATCCAAGTCTTGATCTTCACGCAGTAAGAGTGTAATGCTCGAAGATAGTGATTTTGGGGCAGGCAGTGTAATACAAGTTGATGAAAGAACTGTAGTTGAACGTCTCGTTCACGAATAGGCGGGAGAATATGTGGTGCAAAAAAAAATTGAGGCACGGGAAAAATAAGTTTTTTTTAACATAGTGATAAGATTTGATTTTCAAAAATACACATCAAATCGTAAAATTTAAAGCTCAACAGAAATACGTGTAATATCCCCGCGCTTGCCGTGAAAGAAAAAGATAAACTGTTGCAGCATTATTGGTCTCATTTATAAGGTGATGTGTTCTTTAAGAAACCTCAGTGTTTATTTGCATTATGTGCTGTTTTAAAACAGATGATAAATAAGTTTGAATTCGTAAAATGTTAAACGATGTTTGGGGGTGACTGGAAAAGTGTTCCAAGGGAGGCGGCTACAGATTATTTGCTCCAGAGCGCTAGCTACTTGAAATCGGGGCACGCATATAGGTCGTTAGTGACAACGAGGGGCGAAGTGATGTGTGCGGAGTAGTAGCCGAGTGCATTGGTGAGGGGGAAACGGGAGTACCCCGAGAAAACCCACCAGGTCAAGGCAGAGCCCGTCACGTGTGCCACTGGCGAGGAATCCTGCTCTGAGTGCCTTGTGGCAGGAGAGTTACCAGCCAACCACACTGCTAGAAGTTACAGTAAATTTACGGAAAGTTCTTCAAAATAACTGAATCTTCGTAGAAACTGCGCCCTATTTGACTTCCCCGTTGATCAATTATTTCGTTATGGACAAAGGTAAACACTACGTGGGCAAAATAAGAGTGCTCTTGGTGTAGACTTAACCAGTTCTTAAATGTTTTGCTAGTAAACCAAAAATATTCTTCTGCATTCATGCTCAAGTGTCCGTAATTTCGCGAAGATAAGACGTTCATTGACGAAGATCCCTGGATAATTTTTAACCAGCGTTCTTCGTCAATTAAAGGTGAAAATGTTTACCGTTAACCGCGGCACCAACTCGGTTGGGGAATCAGGGTCTAGAATCTTTAGCGAAGGGAGCGTCGCGACTTTTCTTTGTCTGCGAGCCTCGAGAGAGCAAATAGGTCACTGTTGTGTTTCTGAACGAGCGTGTGTACCGTCGGAACAGTTTATGGAAAATTATTAATGTGTTTACACCAAATTATTTCACTGGAATCATTTTACCACAGCGAAATGTTTTGCGGTGGTTGTAGAACACTTAGTGTTCCATCTTAAACGCTTTCCCTGTTATTTTCTATTAAAAATACTTCAGCTCTAACTTCAAATTTCTTGGGAAGCATCTTAGACCTTAAGAGCTACCATATACGTTTTCAACTTTTTTTTGTGATGATTCTGTAGCAGAAGTTTTTCGTTAAGTTCTGACCACCCTGGTCTTAAAAAAACAAAATGTATTATGATTGCAAATTCGTGTGTATTTTTTGTACAAAACTACATGAAAATATTTAAAATCATATATATACATATATATAGTGAAACTTCTTTGGGCACAGTGAGATTAAATTTTAAAGGCCGAATTTTAGTGCAACGTTTTCGTGTAACATTGTTTAGAAACGTCTGTAACGCGAAAATAACAGGGAATAGGTACTTGGCCAAGGATACATAGATGAAGAGAGCACTATGCTTTATATGTTGCTGGGCTCATTTTTGTTCTCTTTGTGCAATGATTCGAAAATATAATCGAGAGAGACAGATGAACGAAAGAATAAGACTTTATGCAGATCCTCATGTTTCATAAAATAGATATAGGTAGCCTATACAGTTAGTTGTAAGTGCACTGAATTTTACATTTGCTACCAACGCGCTCGCGTTCCTTGTTCAGCCAGCAGTGTAGAAAGAGCTGTTGAGACATTTCCTGCATTTCCCGCATAGATAGCGCTACCTGTTATGAATTTCATATTTCGTTCAGAGATGTGGCGTTTTCCACATGGCAGAATTGTTTGAAGAAACACGCACAGTTTGAATTGCCAAAGAAGTTTCATTTCTATCACGTTTACTGAGTTACACGCGCTTTTTTTTTTCTGTCCCATCTACAGCGAAATTTAAGGTCATTCATGTGGAAATGTCCCAGAGAGCGTCATTTGTCTTGCACAAATTTGTGATGAACAAAGGTTCTGTGTTGTTTCACACGCCGTGAAGTGTAAAAACATTCCGACCTGAAAAATCACGCCGGCACCACGCAAAGCCGTTGTGGTGCTTTGCACTTTTGATTTGTGGCAAGGCAACCTGGAAGATTAAATTTGTTGTTTAGATTCAATTAGAGCGTCCTCGTTTCAGGTGTCCTGTCATGCCACGGTTTCACTTCTGCCATTTGTTCTCCCGACGTCCTCCCCCCCCCCCCCTCCCGCAGCCATGGATCTATGTTGATACAAAATTATTTTTCTGAGGAGTCGTTTTAGACACATGGACATACGGCAAGAAACAGAAAATTATTTCTCGGTTATAAAATGCTTTCTCGCTTGAAACAAAATATTGTCTGCAATCCTTACTTGCATCATAAATTAAATAACTTTCGTGAAGTAGTGAGTAGCTAAATTTTTTTCACTGCACTAATTTTTTATGCCGTAAGTAAACATTTATAGCGTGAAAATTAAAAATATAAGCTTGTTAGCGTAATAATATATGCTCGTTGACCGGACTTAAAAATAAAGAATTGACCAACAGATATGCCTAGTAAAGATGCGTACTTTACCGATGTAGCTAAAACAGAAAGAAAAAGTTGTTAAAATACAAAGCCTTCATTTAATGAGAGACGTGTCGTATGGATGTCAATTATTTGTGTTTATGTAGTGGAGCTTGCTGTATGCTTGTTGTAACTGCCGGAAGGGAGATGGCAGGGGAGAGGTAGAAATGACGCAGCAGTGATGCAACGGAATTCTTGTAACGCTGCTTGTGTTTATCTGCTCCTTATTTTGCGTAAAGGCTAACGATTGACACTACCATATTTATTTTATTTTATTTAAATTATCTAAAATTTATTTATTTATGTGGAAAAGATTTGTTGATTTGTGCAATTAACATTTGTAATTATAATTAATTTTTATGTGAATAGTGTGATTTGAAATGTAAAAACGACGTGTAGACTTAAGATGTTAGCTTTATAAGTGCATGTGAACACTGTGATTTGAAATCTCAAAAGGACTTATAGACTTGTGAGATAGACTTTATTTGTGTAATTTATGTTCGATTTAGAGTTCTTTTTTGTTCTTCCATTTTATTCAGCTGGAGATCATGTTTTATCATCATGCCTGAAAATAATTAAAAGGCAGTAGCAGATGTATTATCAAAGGCAAAGTGGAAATAAACCGCGAAAATAGGCGACAAAAAGGGTCAGTGAACGGATGCGAAAAAGGCTTTTTTTTTCTTTAGATCATACCTTCATTCTTACTATTTTAAATTATTATCTTCTGTTCAATAAATATAGGTACTAATACTTTATCTATATCTGAAGCAATAAGTTTCACTTTTGTCGAGCGTAGACTCCAAAACACACATTCATTTTTATTTTGACGTATTCCAAGTTGATCGATTAACAATAATAATCACACGGTGATCGCGCCTCGCCAACCTGGTGACGTTCCCGAGATATCTCATTTGCTCGGCGCCAACTACTGGGGTGCTTGGGTGCTTGCAAGCGAGGGTTATAAATAAAAAAACTCTAAAAGATTTTTTTTTGACGTGACAACGTCTAATAAATCGATGAACGCCGGCTGCACGCACGAAAAAGGATGACTCATTGTCCCGTTACGCTTTGTCCCGTTACGCTCATTGTACGCTTGCACCGCATCTATCTCTCTTCCACTCGATTGGAACAACCATCGAATTGACTTTTTCGAGGCACATTAAACTTGAAACACTCCAATTCGTTTCCTACTTTTCCTATCATCGTCCAATGCTTAACAGAATAAAATAGATTGGAAGAAGTTAAATAGCAAACATGTATACAATTTATAGTTAAAATAATCTCTTCGTTAAAGTAATAAACATATTTGAATTAATGAGTGCTGTAATACCCCTAGTGTCTTAAAGAATAATTAAATAATAAGGTAAAAAGATTTGGAAACTTTGATAACTGGGGCCCTCAATTAATAACTATAAAAGTCAACAACAGGCGACACTAGGAGCAAACCAAGAAAATTTAGAGACTCCCTACGAACACTTGGGAGAAAAAGGATCGTTATTATATATTAAATGAATAAAAACAACTGTTACGTCTATAGACTTCCTTATTTTATTAATCATTGTTCTTTCTTTCTTTTATATATTAAATTTTCCTTAGTGACATCGGTTTTTTTATTGATAAGTGATCTTATTTAAATTCCTCACAATTACACTTATTATATCATATTATATATTTTTTGAACTTATTGACTATCGGGCCGACCCTGAATGTTTAACAAAAATAACAATACTTAAAAACATGAATGAAATCGACATTGGTAACTTTAAAGGTTGTACATATAGTCCTTGCAAAACATAATATAAATTTCTTCTCCTCGAACTGCTTTTTACTGTCCACTGTCTTAACTGGATTACTACACTATTTTTGAGTTCGTGAATAAAAAGATAGAATTATGCGGGTATCACCCGGGGCTGTAGGTAGACGGTTATCGAGGTAGTAGGCCTAAAGATGGTGGATTCTGCGCAGGAACCGACTCCAGAGGTTCTGCCAGAGGATTTTGATTGCCCCAAACTTGGAACCCTGTCTGAAACAGAAGTCCAAATTCCAAAGAATTAGACCTGTTTCCAGACAGTATACTTAAATGGCGCAAAAGGCCAATAGAGGGAAAATAAAGGGGGGGAAACAGGGTGTTGGTCCTGGCGCTCAGGAGAGGGCGTCTCGTCTCCGCAAACTCGAACCACGATTCGCGGTAGCCACGGAAGTCATCATGATTAATTAGAAAATAATTTATATAAAATTACTAAGTTTCTCTACTTTCAACTAAACTACTGACTGGTTAATAATTTTAGCTAGGGACTCCATCCCTCTAGTCTGAGAAGACTACATAATATACGATGTCGATGATTCGCCGAAGATCGCAGATACAAACGGTACCAGTCAGTCAGGAGGCGCGCACCGAAGTGAGTTCAGAGCGGGATATCACCAGAATATCATAAGCGCGGGATCTCTAGAGAATGGGAGGGGGGGTAGGCTCTGAGCCGAAAATTACCGAGTCCACCCGAAGGTGTCCGGCATAAAAAAAATTAGATCTTACTGGAGTGACTGCGCGACTGAGGCGCTATCTTTTGGTGGTGAGAAGAAGTACTAATAAATCGACTAGTGACCGACGAGAGTGTCAAGCTAGGGGGTAATGGAGTAACCAGCAGTGCCACCTAGCGGCCTGAGACATAAGGGGGAGAAAGGTTGTCGTTACCTCCGCGCGAGCGCGGTAGTGTCGGCGCTGCCGACGCCCACAAGTGGCATTAGTTACCACAGCCGTCGCTAGATGTCGTTAAAGTCCAGAATCGTAACTGCGGCTGTCAAGCCTGAGATGGCCTTGACTCCGGTTAACGTCCCCGTGCGGTCGTCGCTCCTAGCCTCACTTCTGAGAAGAAAGGGTGGGTGAGCAGGAGGGGGATGGCTTCAAAAAACGCATGGTCTGTGGGACACAAGGCCCACGGGATCCTCCTGTCGTGTCTTGCTGCTAGTGAACCCTATACCGATTCGTGACAGAGTTAGCAGGGCTCAGCACTGCTTCCAAGCTGCTGTAGGCAAAATTAGTCACGCGAAGAAATAACGTTACCGGCCCCCGACGTGCCTGGAGGCGGGAGAAATATTAGCCAGAATGCTAAGCTAGCATGAGGCTGGGAAAGAAAATCAGCTCGCCTCTGAGAACAGAGGCTGAGAAAATAAGATGAGAGAGAAAAAAAAAATTTCCAAAAATATTTAAGATTACAAAATTTTAAATAAAACGTGCCTAAATCCCTAATACACGGCACAGTGAAAATAAAGGTAAATTTATATATTAAATTGTAGATTTCATTTCACTTCTTCTTTGTATCCATACAAAATAGTGATAATTCAATATAAATGATTCAATTTTATTCATAAAAGTATGCAATCATTTCATCAGTGTTTTGTTATGACGTTGTCACGTTAAACTATCGTCCATAAACCAACTTTACAGACAACCAATTTTTTTTATTTAGTTTTTGAGATGTAAGGTTTTTTTAAAATAATTATAAAATCACCATACTGTACAAATTATTAGATACTAGGAATTATTTTTAAGCAGTAATGAATTACTGCTATCCATAATTCGAAATCAAATCAAATTTGTTTTTATTTTTTTGGTTTGTGAATTGTGTGACGGAGGGAAGAGGGGGGGGGGGATGTGAACTAGTCCATCAGTACTCGCCAGTGATGTGTAAACATCTAACCTTGATTAGCGAGCAAATTCAGTCATCATGAAAGTTAATTCATAATTTATATTTTATTAATCACCCAGTCATCGCATTGTCACCATATATATTTTCTTATAATAGAAAGAAATATCATTAAGATAAATAAAAAATTCTTTCAATGCTTATTAATGCAAAATTTTTATTTTTTCCATTGCATCTATACTCTACATACTGTGCTCGATGGCTGAGAATGGTTTTTCATATAAAATTTTGCCATAAATCCAGGCCTCCATTTGTATACCGCCCTTGAGAATGGCTGCAACACAGCAAAGCCGAAAAACAAGGTCTGCCCCCCCCCCCTCTTATCACCCTAAAAAAATAGCCGTGTAATCAACACTCGCTGAGCTAGTGGATGAACACATCATCTTAAGCTAATATTCTGTAAACCACTTATATTAAAAATATTAATAATTATTCTGAAATCTTTTCCACGTGCCTAATTGCACTAGTGAAACCTTCATTAGCCAGAAACATGAAGTGCATTATTTCACTACCATTATGGCGAGAAATACATAATAATTTTAATAAAAACTTATACCAATGTCTGTATACGTTAAAGAATTTGTGTATTTTCTACATTAAGGTAAAAACACACGTTTATATATGCAAAGATCCCTCTCCAAATATCAGCTTAGATTTACTAGGAACACTTTTCTTATATCTTTAAACGAGCAATTCTTGTGTATATATATAATCTGAATCTCGGAAACGGTTAGAACGATTTTCATGAAATTTAGTATGCAGGGGGTTTCGGGGGCGATAAATCGATCTAGCTAGGATTAGTTTTTAGAAAGTGAAGACTCATTTCAAGAAAACCTTCATGAAAATAATCAGGTTTCCGCTCGTCCCACACGTGCTGCTAAAGTAAGATGCTTGCAAAACTTGACTAACATTATACGAGCAGGAAGGGCTTATCATTTAGATGTTTCCCGAGAGCGTGCGCCACGTTTGGCCACTGAAAAAAAAATTACTATTCATATTTCATAATTTCATCAGTAGTTATGTAATTAGTATTTAAATATAATTTCTAAAAAAACACAATTTACCAACAAAAAAAATACCGAGCAAAGCTCGGTCATCCAGGTACTTGCATATTAAACAAGGATATTCGCAATTTTGTCGATAACTTCTTAAATTTACAAAGCTAACTTACTTTGAATATGAACTTACAAGCATCATCTTGGAGTGCTTATCAAAGCTGTTAAGTCTACAGAAAAAACAATCACTCTTTTTTTTCATTTTACATGCATACCTACCTATGTTTACAACAGAACACGGAAATCAGAAGTAGGAACTGGAGTAACTAATACGAAGGTCCAGTTATCCCTAACTACGATGATCCCTTTGTTTATTATACAGTTCATGAATTTAAGTCGGTATTCCAAGACAAAAATATGGAGTTAGGTGTTGATTATCTACACCTGTACCCTAACCAAATTCCTGGTGCACGATAGGACACGACCAGTTTCTTATTATTGGGGAAAGGGTTTTGGTGTTCTATCCGTTGCCGTTCTGTTTCCCCAATTCAGCGCATGGACAGAGCACACTTTTTTGTTGATTTCGTCGGGATGGCCAACCCGCGTCTGGCGCCATTAACTCTTTTATAGTCTCTTTTTATTAAAGTAGGAAGTACCAAGCGTGTCTGTGTGCAAAATGAAACTTTATGATATCGAAACTATCCTGAACTACATTGTGTACACTATAATGGTCATAAAAATAAATAATTTAAAATGAAAAAGTTCTTGAAAAAATTCGAAAGGCCGTTCTGTTTTTTTGTGGAATGGTATCGATGGTTGCGAAACGTCCGATAGAAAGTTTTGAAGCCAGTTTCTAGTCTCACACAGAGTACGGTTTATTAACACTGTTGCCGATTTTGTTTCCATTCTGGGATTCGCTTTGGAGACGTTCTGTAATACGACCCGCGAGTTAGGTTACAGTTGTATCCCAAAAAAAGGCAGTGTTTTTCGCTACCTTAAACGAACGTCTTGTAATACTACCCTTATTGTCATATTTGATAGTGTATCATGTATCTGTATTGTTTTCATGCTCAGTACGCGATGCCTTGTTGCAGAACATCTGCCGGATGCGAGGATGGGCGCAAGGGGACGCGAACTACCAGAAGACCAGAAACACGCTGCTGAAGATTTGGGACGGCCTGAAGACTTGCGCCGACTCCGACAAGGACGGTCAGGTGAGGCGCTGCTCAAGACCCGGGGGGTCGCTCATGAACGTGTTTGGAGATGTGCCTGGTAAACCACCATGAGCACTTCAGTGGAGATTACAAATGTATCTCACCATAAACTGTGTCAAAACACAACCGTCGAATTTCAGCTGCAGGCACATTTCAGCTGCAAACATATTACCACTTGTGATCCCAAATGCTTCTTAAACATTTGAAGATGTATTATTTAGAATAATACAGAAAGTATTTAAGTTAACATTGAGCGTCTAAATAAAGTTAACGTAAATTTATATTTCAAGAACTTGCCACTTTTGTATATTTATTTCTTTTAAATGGTTTGAAATAGCAAAACGTTCGAAAAAAATTTAAGAAAAGTTTTAATTTAAATCATTCCACAACAGTATGAAGTTTACCGGTGGTTGTAGAACTTGGTTTAAGTGTTTAAGTACCTAATCATTACCCAGAAACTTAAGAGTTAAATCTTAAATACTTTCCCTATAATTTTCAACTAAATAAATTGTTCACATTCAACTTCAAAAACGTATACCAGCATTCGAATGACTTTGGACCATATGTCGTACGTATTTCTACATTATTTTGGTGATCAACCTGCATCCGATGTTTGTCGGTGAATTCAGACTCAAACTGTATAGCAAAATCATGATTTGACATACCTCATGTACAATCAGTACTGGTGATTGAAATCAGATCGCATATAGTAATTTAATATACAACACATATTATCGCAACGTAAAATATATGCTTTATTTAGATACATTTTTAAATAAGCATCACAAATAGTTGAAAAAGTAAAGCTTTTCGTCTTACGTATGACGAGACTCGACAGTACAACAGTATTGGTTAATTTGCACGCACCTAGCCAAGATGAAAGCCAACTGTTCATCCATGACTGAAACTAAAATTTCTAATACGAGGGTCATTTTTAAAGTAAATAGCGTTAGTTTCTCTATTAAATTTTTATTTAAGTTAACAAAACCAAACTTATTTTACAAAACATATGTAACCTACATAGTCACCATAAAAATTTTAACATTTCTCATGGCGTATCTACAGCATTTATATGCCTATAGCATATCCAGTTACAGCCAAGTTGTTGAACCAGTAATTAACGTCCTCTTCCAGTTCGTTGCCATTTTGATGTACAGTGAAACGTCCATCCTGTTGGATTTGTTTCATCAATCCTTGATTTGAGTTCGTCAGTCACAAGTGAAGGTCGGCCCGAGCGTTCTTCATCGTGAATATTCGTTCGCCCGCCATTAAACGTGATGCACCATTTTTACGAAAATGTCGATAGGGAGTGCGTTTTTTTTTCTCGCAAAAAGCGTATTGCAATACACACCTCATTTCCCATAGTGACGCTGTGAACAGTAAACGACCGTTGCGGCTCGCTGTTAGCGTCAGACTGGCGCGAAGGAATAGGACGGTCCCAGACTCAGAGGCGGCGGGGGGGGGGGGGGGGGGGGGGGTTGTAGGCAGAACGGCGAGGCTCGTGACATCAAAACGTTCTTTACTTTTAGAACGACCCTCGAACACAATACTGTTACCTTTAGGTCTTTATTTAATTTAAAAGAGAGGTGAGAATTATCAAACATACTTATTTTATTGTAATCGTAATTTGAAATATTGATAGCTAATAACAAGTGTGTTGTTTATGCTAGTTAGGTTCGTTCCCTGCTGACGCTGAAACGCCAAATATTTACGTTTCGCTATACATCTGCCGATTCCACAATTCACGGACACATGACGAATGAGTTTTCTTTTAAATATTCTGACTGACACAATCGTAGTTTAATTACCTGGGTGAGGATAAGATAAGGCTATATAATAAAACCACGGGGGAATAATTGATGTCTTATACAGATATTCTTGTACTTGAAATGATTTTTATCGCATTTAAAACTTAAACATGACTACCACCGCAGTCAAATACTCGGCTCTATTGGTTTCACGGAGTGGCCTGAACAGAAGAGATGGGAATTACCGATCTAATCCGTACGATTCCTTGCCGATATGTGTGCCACTGTAGATGCTCTGTTCCGTGAGTTACGTATCCACGTACGGCATTCGTGTACGCTCCCGTGTCGTTGAAGCCTTGAGCCCACCCCACACGATGGCCTGGTTTAGGAGAGCAGGGAAGTGCGCGTCTCGGACGACAGTGGGCGAGAAGGCTGACGGGGGTTGTGGCTGGTCTCTCGGCAGATCTCCCACGACGAGTGGTGCACCATGTGGGACGACTACTCCAAGAAGCCGGACAGCGCCCTCGAGTGGCAGCAAGTGTACATGAACTTCATGTTCGACCTGGAGGACGCCTCAGGTAGGTGGAGCGGCGCTTCCCGACAGCACACGGGGTGGTGGATCCAGGATTTTGGTTTGGGAGGGGCTTGACCCATCTGAGGCTAGGCTTCACCAAGGCAAACACTAAAACAATAGTGGACCCAGATGCTTCTGGAGGGGGCTTGAGCCCCTTAGCCCCCCTTCTGGATCCGCTACTGAGCACAAGCGGTGTCTTTGTCACGCCACTGGTCTCCAACTGGACACTTCCTTGACCCCTGGGTTCTAGCCGCGTCGGAGGTAGACCTTGCAGTCACCGTCTTCAGGATAGCATTTACCTACTGTTCTTTAAATGAGTCATCCGATGGGGAATTTTGGTTTAATACAATTCTTTGGAAATACACCACTTCGTCGTGGAATAAAATTCAAGACTATGCGAACAATAAATAAAACTGAAAACATAAACCCACGTAGTAAAAGCCTAAAGAAGCTGATGTCGAACAGATGGATCCAAATTGAAACTAAACCGGTATTGTGAACAACACGACGAGGACATACGACAACAGAACAGACGAAGACAATCATTTTTTGATTGTGTTCGATTGTGTCGTCATTGTGTTGTCCATTATACCGTTTTAGTTTCATCGTTGTGTCCATCTGTCCAACGTAAGCGGATTTAAGCTTGTTCAAAGTGGGTTTATGTTTTCATTTTTATTTTAATATGGCATTCTTGATATTTTTTTTTCATGACTAACAGTGCAATACTTCAGTGGCGTGTGTCCAAATACTTGTATTAAATCAGTCATCTACTAGTTTCTTGGCAATTATCCTGCATTAACTACTTTCGCCTGAGAGGGTAGTGTTTCCTGGTTGGCTGCAGCTATAGGCCTGCATACTCTCAGGCGAGAGTAGTTAAAGGAAGGAGAATTACCAAGAACCCCAGTAGGTATCTGCTACTCTAAATATGGCGACTACAAGGGTCAACCGAAACTTACGTTATATCGACTTTGACGCGGCTACAACCCAGACGCTTTGCAAATATAGACCAAGCCTGCTATCCTTATTAATTTCACAAAGGTCACTTGCTAAGCATCACGTGATGTTTGTGCCCGAACACTGACCATCACGCGAAGTTGTTTACAAATGATGTTGACAGAACGACAGCGGTACAAGGATACATGGACAATTAGTAAAGCTATTGAGAAATGTCAAATGGAGACAAGTTCCATTGCACAGACCACAGTCTCAATGTTTAATCAGTACGCTGTCATCAGGCCGGATTTATAAAATTTTCAGTAGGTAGTGCAAGGATGCAAAAATCTTGAAATATTAAAACTGTATTAAAATATTTTCTCCCTCAAGCTTTTTATAAAAAGTTCATTTGAAATTCTTCAAAATTTATCTTCACTAAACGACGCTTATTAAGAATGCTTGTAGATGACGAAGAAGCTTCAACTTCAAAGATTTCGAATTATTACATTA
The DNA here is from genome assembly GCF_032445375.1 of Bacillus rossius redtenbacheri. Classification (NCBI taxonomy): domain Eukaryota; kingdom Metazoa; phylum Arthropoda; class Insecta; order Phasmatodea; family Bacillidae; genus Bacillus; species Bacillus rossius. The sequence goes on along the minus strand of NC_086336.1, from coordinate 11,835,961 downwards.
AACTATATGCTGACGGCTGTTTTCAAGCTGGTCATAAAACATAAGTCTCTAAATATTTTCTGAATATGACCGTAAAGGTGAAAGGAAGAGGAAAACAACCGCAGAAAATATGTATTACACATCGAGGAACAATACTAATTGACTGAGACATTTGATTTCTTCTGTATGTGCAAGAGACTACTATCGTACGGATGAAATATCCTCCGTAATTCAATTCCTGAGAGAAAAGGGATGCATACAATAAAAATATTGATATGATAAGTGAAAATTTTTTGTAGATTATTATATTTGTGAGTTTAATAAAAATAATATATTATTCTACTTTTGTTATAGTGAAAAAGTGAAACACAATGCTTATTCTCAATGACGAATGCGTATCTGTGTTCTGTGTCCTTTTTTTGTCGAATGTGTGTTCAAATGTGTGTCCTTTTGACGCGTGTGTGTCCAAATGTTTTTCCAAATTTGTCCATTTTGTATCCAATTGTGAGCCTTTTTTAAATTGAATGCTGGTTCATTTTTTTCGAATAGCTATGTGTCCAAATGTGTATCCTTTTTTTGGAACGAAAGAATGTCCAATTGTGTGTCCTATTTTGTTGAACTTATGTCCAATGTGTGTACTTTTTATCGACTGTGTGTCCTAAATGAAAGTATGTGTTCAGATGTACTATGTCCTTTTTTATTGCATGTGTGTCCTTAATGACGAAGGTACGTCCTTTCAGTTAAATTTATGCAGTCAAGTCTATTCAGGACTGAATATTTAATGGATCTAAACATCTTGGACTTGTAGTAAGCGTAAAGCATTTTTCAGGAATTCTTGGTCCTATAGTAACTGTGAAACATAGTTAATTACCATATATGCTTTTAATAGATTATAGCCATACTGTAGGTATAGCGGTTCGTAGACTCTTGTCTTGTTTGTTGAAATAGTTTATGGCTTGTTTGAAATAAACAATTATCGACGATGAAGGTCTCATGATCGAGGACGCTTGGCCTATTGGCTTGACGTTAGACATGACCTGGCTTTGTGGTTCGGAGACACCTTGTCTATACGCCTGACATTGGCCATTACTTGGTCTCGTGGTTCAGATATACTTGGTCTAAACGCCTGGCATTGGACCAGGGCGGTATCCAAGAAAGCGACCTCTGCGAAACATTTTAAGAGCAGGCAGCTACCACAGTTTCCCCTGTTGGGAAATGATTTTCTTTCTTTGTGGTCATATCTCACTAATAATCTTCACTGTAACAGCCTGCTTTCATTTATTCAGTTACGGTACAAATTACTATATCGTATGTTGGTTTTTGGATGGCTTTCACCTTATACAATTAACAGAGTACCTTCAATTACAAATAAAATTACTGATACCCACCAGTGCCATTTTCTTGGAATGACAAAACACCATATTTGTGCCCAGATAGCAGCTGAGTGAATTACAGAAATATTTATTATTTCTGGGTGCCTTCTACTAAAAAAAAAAAAAAAAAAAACTGTCAAAATACTTTTATGCATCATATACATGTGTGACGACCTTCACTGCTGCAAGGAATGTTTGTTTGAGACTACAACGTGCTGTATATTTCAGGTGATGGCAGCATTGATGAAGATGAATTTACACTGGTGTGCAGCAGCTACGGCCTTTCCAAAGATGAGTGTGGGAAAGCATTCAAGAAATTCTCTTCGGTAAGTTAGGCGATGGAAGAGGAGATATGTATGGTAATGGTGGAAATCAGAATTCCCAGAATTGGTAACTTCACTTCATTGTTAAAATTATTTGTTTTGAGCGACTTGTTTTAAAACGCTTGAGAAGAAATAGGACACCAGTCAGTTCTAAAATATGTGTAATAATGTGAAAGACATTAGAAAACACAAGAGATACAAAGCCTAAAATCCCACAAAGTGAATAAAAACAAACATTTAACTTTATAATTTCTTCAGTTTCTGAAGCCTGCCCCATGAACTAAAAAAATAAAAAATTGTTACGTTACTACCATTGATGTTTTACGTGTAGTATTCAATGTCCTCCCTTTCTCTTCATGTTGTTGTAAGTTCGCAGGGTGTTTTTGTTACAGAAGGATGTAAAGTGGGCGCCACATCTCAGGGAGTGAAGTGACTCGTTTGGGGAGTGAGATTCGGACCCTTCTTAATTATATTCACCAGAATTACCATGACATGGCCCACACAAAAATCTACGCTATGTTTGCTATGTTCGCTATATTCGCTGCACTAGGTGGTCAGACAGGACAGTCTAGTTCGCGACATCGGAAAGACGCATGCCGTGAGATTCGAGTGGTGATTCCGACGATGATGATATTCTGCTGGCTCTTATAGTATGTAAAAGTAAAAATAAATGGGTTCATAAATTTAATATAAAAACAAAAGATTTTTATGAATTATTTACATTTGATGTAGCAGATGCTTGTGAAAACGAAACCAAATATATTATTTCAGTATAAATTCAACTCAGTTTGATAGCATTCCCTTGGAATCAAATCCCAGGCATTGTCCTACATATCCTGCCTTCTGTTTTCTTCCATCGATTTATGTTATCTTTCAGTTAACTTTTCCATCGACTTGACTATTTAAAGACCAATACTGAGAAAAATTAAACTTCATAGAAAGCAAACGCATAAGTTCAGCCGCGCGGAAACAGATGTATTTGTTTAAGTGCACATGTGCGAAGTCAGGGACGTTTTAGAAAAATAGCCGAGAACCAAACACCTGGCAACGTCGCCAACATAGCGAACATAGGTGTCACTGGCCATACAAAGCTGTGTTGCTGAGATGCAGCTGGCTCTAGTTTACTCGCGTAGCGAACGTCGCGAATATAGCGACCATAGAGCCCTGTGTGGCCGTAGCTTTTCACCGATGGACCGGGATGCGAGTTTTTAAGGTGTACCACGTGCCTCAGACCTCCATATAATTTTAAAGTATCGTTAAACAAAACATTGATGAAATGATTGCATATTTTTATGAATAAAATTGAATCATTTTTATTGAATTATCACTATTTTGTATGGATACAAAGAAGGAGTGAAATGAAATCTACAATTTAATTGATAAATTTACTTCTATTTGCACTCATTAATTCAAATATGTTTATTACTTTAACGAAGAGATTATTTTAACTATAACTTTTATACATGTTTGCTATTTAACTACTTCCAATCTGTGTTATTCTGTTAAGGATAGGACTATGATAGGAAAAGTAGGAAACGAATGGGAGTGTTTCAAGTTTAATGTGCCTCGAAAAATTCAAATCGATGGTTGTTCCAATCGAGTGGAAGAGAGATAGATGCGGCGCAAGCGTACAGTGAGCTTAACTGGACACAGCGTAACGGGACAAGGTGCGTTACGGGACACTTTTTCGTGCGTGCAGCCGGCGTTCATTGATTTATTAGACGTCACGTCAAAAATATATATTTTTTTAACTATCTGCCGAGAAAGGCAGGCCCCGAGGATATTACGAAAGCGATTGTAATGAATTTAACGCGAAAACAGAATTACTTGGTCAATGACGGCAACAGATAAAGTCCCCCGGGGTGTTGACTCTTCCTATCTCGGCCAGTGGTGATGTCAGTCTGGACGACAGAGCGCATTCTCAGAGGAATCATGATGTCCCCGCGCCGAGCAAGAAAACAGTTACTCTTTTTCAAATTCGAGTCATGGGTAACTGAAAAGGAGCACGCAGACAGGTTACATAAATGAGACATGTCCTTCCACGTCCTCGTGACTGATTAACGTATAGGAATTTAGTAATTAATATATAAAATGTTGCCTGCCTCGGACAGCTCCTGGTCAGCACGGGATTGTTCAGCTCTCTATTTGTAAAAAGCTTACAATTAGTTAAATTACTTTATTCGGGCGCTTTAAGCAAGTCTACTTTAAAATCTTACTTTGTTTTTCTTTGTTTGTTGACCAAATTCCTGTTGTGGAGTATTGTGTGGTGTTTATATCCTGACAACAGCAATTTTTTGCTTAATTTGTGTTTTTGTAATTTGTGTTTTTTGTAGTTTTCTTCTACAGACATACATAAACATAGCAATGGCGTATGTCCAAAAGCCTACATTAAGTCATGCACTCCTATTGCACAAATATTTCAAAAATAATAAAATCTTACCCTTGGGTATCAAAGCAAACACCCACAACACTTTACTTAATAATTAGAAATGGGAAAGTAACACCGCATGACCGGATGTAGTACGGAGAAAAAAAGCACACTTGTTTGAACACATGCACGCTAACGTACTGCGGTGGTACAAATGCCCGAAAGGATGGTCAACTATAGGGAAACTATAGGCCTGTTCCACAATGACACGGAAACGGAACCGACGGAAACGGAGACGAAAACGGAGTATTGTTCCGTTCCGTCCGTATTTTTCTCGTTCTACAATACACGGACCCGTAAAAAATCTTGGCCAATAAGAAAGAGCGAGCGTGACGTAACTGAAAACTACGAGTATCAAGTGAACTACCTGTTAAATCTAAATGTATGGTTGTTAACTTGGTAATGTTAATGTAGTAAGTCGATTTGTTTTTTTTTTTTTTTTTGCGTTGTGGCGGTGGTAAAGTAGTCCTTCTCCGTCTTGTCATATATAGCAGGTATATCCTTAACAATGAAAATTAAAAGTTCATCGAAATTCGTCATGATGAAATCCACGTGCACAATTCAAATTTCAAAACAAATCTTGTTTTGTTGTTCACGCATAAAAAAAGTAGTCGAGAAATACGGAAACCAACATTAGTCAAAACTAATATCTTAATTATCATGAACGCGCAACTGTAGCTTGACAACTGCAGTGAATAAATAACGTGCTCCTATTGGTCTAACGGAGTAACGTAAACGGAAGACTTCAGCACTGCTGAGCAAGTCCGTACGGGTCCGTCTCCGTTTGCGTGCTATTGTAGAAGCTCTGTTCCGTGAAATCCGTCTTCGTTTCCGTGTCATTGTGGAACGGGCCTTCTCATGGGACGAAGCCCTAGTTGATGTCAGTATGATAAAATATTATAATAAATACACATATACAGAATGTCCATAAAATGTTGTCCCAGTTGCAATGGTATATAATAACATTATAATTTAGACTATTTACAACAAATCATACAACCACCTAGTTTTTCTTACAAACTGTAGTTACACGGCACACATCCAACCTAAGTCTAATTCCTCCCACACTTTGGTTAACACATTCAGAGTAATGAAAGAAATAGCCTCTTCAATTCGGTGTCTCAACTCTGGCAAATCATTAGGTAGTGACGGAACATAAACACGATATTTTATAAAGCTCAAAAAGAAAACAATCGCACTGTGTCATGTCAGGTGAACGTGGAGACCATTACGACCAATCCGACGGTCAAGATCTGCCGAAAATAAACCTTTAACCCTTTCATTCCCATTGTAACCATATGGCAACACAAATTTTAAACCTCTCTTGTGAATGCAAATATAAATATAAATATAAATGAAATTCTGTTTTCCAATGGTTGCCATATGGCCACATCCTCAAAATGTATATAAATTTTATTAAAATTATTTTTTTATATAATTGTAATTCTAGATATATATTTATCCGTATTTTACCTAAGAATATTTTTTCTATTTACAATAATTTGGGAACTGAAATAACAGATTCACTCTTAGCAAATTGCAAAACACAAAACGCTTTATACTTAGTCGCCATGCGACTGCAAACGAGAAAACAACAAAGCAGTACTCGCACATGCATTATCTAAAACAGTTTGAGTTACATACTCTAAGTTTGATCTTTAACCAAAACTCTACAATGCTTACAGTTGAAACTATTAAAATTTATACTTGCAACATTCTTTTATGGCCATACTGTACTATGTCAACATAATTACTTAATATTTGATTACTTTTAGCTGTGAGTCGGTGGATTGTAAGGTATAGTCATATTTCCACACCAATAAATCCACTTCATTTCTTAGTTTCACAATTAGGTAGGTATACCCACCTACCTTCCTTTTTTTACCACTCAATGTCGATTAGACATTAATCCTCCCATCAATAAATTTATATTAAATTGCCAATACACAAAATATTTAGATCATATTTTATGTTCTTCCAGCCAGGAGTGTTTTTTTTATTTAAGTATTTATTTTTTATTTTAGAGATTAGTGAAGAGCAAATTTTTACCTCTTACTCAAATTGCGAACAATTTTAAGGAAATATATATATGGCACAGTATTCATAATGAAACTATTTCAGAAGTTCTACTAACTCTGTAATTTTAGCACACTGATCATTATTGCAAATACACAAAACTGAAATTCCAAGATTTACCCATTTGATGAGGTGGACTTTTCCAGTGCACATAGCTTATTTCACAATGGTATAAAATATTTTACACTATCCCTTTCTCTACCACAATATTACTCAGACGAGCAATCTGATTAATAACGAACTAAATTGCTATCAATTTACATACACACGCAACACTTTACTGGTAGTCATTTTATTACTTTTCCCCCCAGTAGGAGTACTTTAATAGGAGTCTGTACAAAATAAATACTTGCTTGGAACATATTGACCTTCAGCATGCTTACCAGTCACCCAGCCTATCAAATAATGTTCCACTGGTGATTTGTGTTTCAGAATGGAAGTGTGGAGGTAACACGCAAGGTGTTTGCAGACCTTTGGAGAGAGTATTTCTCCACAGACAATCCCAACGCACCTGGGAACTTCATATTTGGCAAGGTTAACTTTGATTAACCTCACAATCGCACATAACATTTGGATGACACAAAGGTCCAGTAAACTTGAAATATCTCAATACTGTCTGGATCATTGCCTAGCTGCATTTCATCGAGACAAGATGAGAAATTAAAATAAAATTTAAAAAAATTCAACTGAAATTGAGTTTGTGTAAGTAGCACATTGATACAATGAAAAGCTAAATGTACATTTGCTAAAAACTTCCATTACAAATTATATTATATGTCTACCCAAATACCACATAGTTACTACTTGTTTAAATTAAAATGATAAGTCATTAAAATATTGTTACTGTGTAATAAGATTAGGCTGTACATAAATTATTGAGAACTAGTGTCATCCATATATTGCAAAATGCATCATTAATTAACTAACCTAAATCAACAAGGTTTTGGTAAGTTATGCCTTAAGGGAAATAAAGGGTATGTATTATAAAAACCACATTTGGTGGTAACATCCATATTAGAGCAGAAAGATACGGAATACTGAGATGTAATAAAAAAGACAGTGTTTGTTAGTGTTGTGAATCATGTCTATATTTATATTTGTTGCTAATGTATTGCTACTATTTCCACCAGTTGATGGGTCTTAATAGAAGTACGAGATGAAAAATTTCCAGTTTCAGTATGTCTGAATACATTCAACAAGTATTCTTTGTAAATGCGAAGCTAACGTTTCTGTGTAAATGGTGGTGTATTGAATATTATTCATTGACAATACAGAGTTTAAAAACATGTGTTGGTATTATTAAGACCACAACTCCATTTCTTCAAACTAACAGCTTATATGGAGCAAAGTAACACATTGTTAAGACACTGAACTCTCATTTCTGAGAATTGTGAATAGAATTCAGTCACAGCCAGCCTGATCACCGCAGTTTCTCGTTAAACATGTCATTGAACTTTATCTAACACCAGATTGAGCTGTTTACCTGCATGTGCAGCTATTAGGAATGTAGAAATCCAATACAATAACAACAATGAAAAGCAACACACAAAGGATTACACAGGGTTACCAACTGCAATTCATCATTTCTGAAAGCAGCCTTGTGCAAATACGTACTGGAATGGTTTTCATCCCTAGTGTGATCCTCTTTGTGTAATTGTGTGTCTGCATCTTTAATACACTTAAGATATGTGCATTTATTTAGGTTTTCATTATTGTACATTCAATAACTGTAAAATAAACAATTGAGGTGTTGACATTGAAAAAAAGAGGCAAGTGCCATATTTCACAAAACTGATGGTAAACATTGAAAATACTCCATGTCACAAGACCAATAGTCCTGAAAAGAAGGCAAGCTCCTACAAGTTTTTAATCCAAATAAACATTCAGCCCCTGGTGTCACTCACTCACTCACTCACTCACTCACTCACTCACTCACTCACTCACTCATCTATAGAAATTCTAATCCATTTCAGACGAGCTATAACCTGACATTTTTACAGGAGTTAGATATTGTTTCGTAACTGATTAAAATTTCTTAAAAGTTTAAGTTTTTAATTTTTAACCACCGAAAAAATTAAAAACTATCGAAAATCTACTAAGCCATGCCCTCATAGTATTGTTATGGACATAACATGATCGGACCAATGTCTGTTTATTTGTAAGCCAAGGCCATATACTGTAATAACACGTGATCATAGAAAAAATTTTGCTCTTTCCTGTGTATTATATGTTGTTTTCTGCATGAAAATAATGAGAAATGGCATCCTAAACGATTCAAGCTTTATGTTTAGTGTGTATGCCATTTCACACCAGAGATTACAGAGATTAGGAAAAGATACAGATGAAGCTTTAGCCGTCATTCCCCATTTTTTTTTTAATAATTTTCACATACAAATAGGGTGGACATTTGTTTTTTTTTTTATTTGTACCAGCTGTTCTAGCCGGCTTTTATTAAAGACTGTAGTTAAGCTGTTCGGTATGAAATTTGATCAAAATATTACTGGTTTCTATGTATGTATTAAAAGCCCATAACGAATCTTCACTATACAAATGAAATAATAAGAGTTTACATTTAACACCAATTTAACCTCAAATACAGGTACAGCTGATACATTTGTAAACAAACGACTGTGTCTAAAATCGAACCTTATGCTTCATTTGTATATTTCCCTAATCTCCGTTTCATACTTATCTAACAAGAGTTTTTCTATGATGTTTATATTGCTGCTGAGAGTGTGCATAGATGAATTTGTAACTTCGTGAGCTGTATTCAGATTAAGGTTAATTTAACAAGTTATGAATGAAAATGTTGGAAATTTTGCACACTGAAAAATAAAAACAATTTGCATCACGCTGCATGTTTCGCGTGAATGTATAAACGTACGCAATGTTTAGCAGTGCTCGAAAAAATATCACTTGATAATTTACATTTTGGTGGCTAAAAAGAATAATTAGTGCTCACGTATCAAGCCTTACTCAGTAAATTTTTACTGGTAGTAGTCTTCAGTTACAAATTATTCGGGGGAAACATTAATAAATAAATAGTGTTTTCAGTTTATATAAATTACTGTTATTAATATCATAATGCAGCATTATGATATTCCATTATGATATGTATTATCTGAATTTAAAAAAATGGTTGGTTATTTAGGTATATGTTTAAAATAATGCAAAACATTTTGAAAAGTTCATTGGGTGAGGTTAAACTTAAAATGCTGTAAAAAATATTTTAAGTTTTTTTTTTAGGTTAGTTTAGTGGGCTAATCAAAGAAATATGGATGTAAAATATACAATTTTCAGATTTTTTGCCATGGCATGGATTTCACTCTAGAATACCCATTACACTGTTAATTAAATAATTTGTAAAAACAAAAATTACTGATAGCATACAAATTTATAGCACATTAACTTTTATACAGCTACAATTTGTTTTGCTAGCGAATTGCTAACCAGTTGACTTCAACTTCAGAACAGACACTCACTCCATACTCCATAGACTAATAACTCCATAACTATGCACAATTTTTCTCTAAATTCTAATGCATTTGTTAATAACCAATTTATGCATTTAAAAAAATCAAAGTAATATAGAAACACAAAAATCTCGTACTACGATATTATTTACATCGCTACGTGAAGCTCAAACCACCAGGAGTACCTACTTGGCATCACTTGTCTCATGGGTTTTCGACTATATTCTTATTAACCTATTCAATATTTGACTGTAAGCTATCCTTTAATCACGATCTTATATATACATATATTTCTTTTTTGTTCTGTCAACTTCCAGTTTTATCCATGGCATGACCTGTCCCTGGTTAGTGAAGCTTGATGCGACCAGCCAACTAACGGCAAATATTGTATTAGGTTAACATAGGAAAGTCATCAAAAATCCTTGAGACAAGTACTAATGCTAAGTGATCCTAGTGGGATGAGCTGTACCTAGCGTTGTAAACAATTTTGTTAGCAAGAGATTTTTAAGTTTTAATTTCACTCTGTAAATAGGTTACCAACAAATGCATTAGAAGTGTGTATAATTTTGGTTATACTAGTGGACAATTAAAATAATTAGCAGCACTTTTCACAACTATGCATACTCTAAAAATACTATTTATATTTATACTGCTCTAGGAAATGACCAACATTTATTCTAAATATTGTACTCTATTATCAAAAGATGGGGTGCCTGTATCCATCAGTTACATGAGTAGAATATGTAAAGTCAAGTCAATTTTGTTGAATAATAATGTTAAAATTTTCTGAAAATTTCAAATTTTTTCAGAACTTTTTTAATGGTATGAAGAAAACCTAACATTATTATTTTATGTAAAAGAAAATAATTTTTAGTAATTAGGAAAAAAAATGTACAGAAATTAGAATTTTGCTCGTATTCTTAAAGCTTACACCGCTAGGGGTGCTGTAGTAGCTCCTGTTGTGCTTCTCAGAGTTTCTTTATTATTCATACCATATTTGCTGCAGTTGTTCACAAGGATTAAAGCCACAACCAAAAAAAGAAAAGTTCTGAAGGATATACATCACATTCCAGATCTTGGAGAAGAAATCTGCCACAGCGTATGTCAAGTCTCGACCTCACTCAACCTCCTCCTACCCCCCCCCCCCCCCCCTCCCCCACACAAATTCCGTTAGCAGACATTTGCAAAATACAATCTACCGTTTCTTAAGTCAGGCAGGTATTCTTAATAACACTTTCAATTTGGCTGATTGCATCAGGCTCACATTTTCCATTTTTTACACAGCTAGGAGATGCACACAATTTAACTTCTATAGCTGTATTTTGTTAAAATATTTTTTATTAACATGCAACATGAGCAGAAATATAATCCAACATGGAGTGAAACCAAGCCCCAAGAAACCTTCTCCACAAAGGCCTGTGTAATTACAGGACACCATCAAGAGGAACATTGGATGACTTAGCCCACTGCACTATTGGCTCAATGGCTAAGGGGCTTTAAAGGGGATTAGGCCTCGCAATTTCGGATTTGTCAATTTTTTGCTATAATTCTAATTTGATAACTTGCAACCACATATTTACTAACAGGCAGGGGCGCAACAACAGGGGGGGGGGGGGGGGGGGGGGCAAGGGTATTTTGCCCCCCCTCTGAAACCTTGAAGTGGGGGCAAACGGGGGCAATGAAAGTGCTGTGGAATCAATTTTTAGATAATAAAACTGCTTAAATAGCACCATTTTCCACCTTGAAATACAAATTTTCCCGGGGGAGGCCCCCCCACCCCCCGCTTCAATGGGGGGGATCGATGATTCTTTATAAAAAAGTATATTGCCCCCCCCATTTGAAAATTTAGTTGATGCGCCCCTGCTAATAGGCTCTAGTCTGTACGCACCGCGAGTAAATAACTCTATTTCACATGGGCAACTAAGACTGTCATGACAATCACACCAGTTCACAAGTGTTGACTTCAACAAGTAGCCAAAGCTAAGTCCTATGCTATGTCAAGCTAAATAAATTAATACAAGAGCTTTATTGCAAGCGGCAAAAAAAATTTGTGAAATTGAAAGATGCAAGGTCTAATGCCCCTTCAGGTATGAATCTAAATATTCCACAAATACTAGTATAGCAGTATTCACTTACTCTCACACAAAGTAAGCTTTTCAGTTAATATACATACATGAGTAGTACTTACAAGCAAATGTTCTGCAAAAATGTTTTTTATTTTAAACTCTGAATAATTACATAATTTAAAAACACAGTTGTCTTTTATATACAGCAAGTAGAGGCACATATAGTATAACAATTACTACCACAAACTACTGTCACAGAAACATATTTTAAAATTACATTGCACTTTTATGGTTTACGAATGCAGAAAAACAAAAGTACTTTCCTGGTGGTAGCGCAGACATGCAGGTAACAGAAGTTGAACAAAACACACTTCCTCAAAATTAATTAATTTTAAATTCAAGTGTAATGTAAACTTTTACAAAACTATACAAATAACCTAGAAAATTAATATAATTTATTTAAATTAATGTCACAAATTTAGGAGTAGAAATTTTTTCTGGTTGTACATTACTTAGGTGTCCAATTGTAACAGAAGTAATGAACAGTGACTCACAAGGCCAGACATTTAAAGATTATATTTATATACATATAATGCTATCAGGCCAGTACGTTGATATTGAACAATTTTATTTTGTGAGCAGTAAGGCTAGTAGGTACTTGCAGAAAGTAAAAGTAAAAAAAATATATATTTGCACACATCCAGAGTCATGTAACGTATTGCTGGTTGGATCACTTGCCTCCACCAATAATAAAGCAAGCTTTGTGAAATGAGATTTATGTTTCTAGAAACTTGAAGACAGTGAAAATCCCTATTAAAATTGTCCAAACAATAAAATCAAATGTAAAATGGAGTATTTAAAAAAAAAAGCAGCCAATATAAATGTTTTATAACAGAGGGATCTGTATGATGCACAACAAATTTGCTCTTATTTTGCAAATGATTTTGGACTTTAGGTAGGTAGTCTTAATTTTGGTTTTAAATACAGAAAGCATCCTATATTGAACATTAATTTGTATTTCTAGCTATCATTGCCGCCTCATGCCACAAAAATAGTCAGAATTGACAACTAATGTCGGAAGAAAAAAAAAATTTCTTTACAGGTTTACATGCACAAAGTCCTTAAAAAAAACTGTAAAATTTCAACTGCCATATTTAATTTAAACTTTTATTTTACCTTGTTCAAAATATAGTATTATTGAAAAGTTTTTAGCCACAAAAATTAATCGCTCAGCTTAAGTCAACAAAAAAAAAAAAATGTTTTATTTTTTAATTGTACCCACAGCATTAAAAAAACAAATGAAAAATAAACTTATGTGACCAAAAATAAATACCTGGTTTCAGCTGTGAAACTAGCAGTCCAATTTAAAATGAACAAATAGAAGAAAAAACACAAATTCAAACAAAAAAATTACCTACAATAACAAATAGATTAAAATAAGTCTGTCAATAAACCAAAAAATAAACAGGACAAATAACAAATGGGAAAAAAACAATTCAGACAGGCAAATAAATTCATATACCTATAACAGAAAAAATAGATAGGTACCAGAATGAAAATACAACCAGTCGCTAACGAGAAAAAAACAAACTAACATAAGGAAAAAGAAGTTAAAATATGATTCCCAGGTTTTTTTTTACAGTGCACCAATAGAAAGAAGGCAAACTCTGATTGGTGCGCTAAAAAGATAGCCTCCTGATTGGGAAGAGAGGTGTCACTAAGGGCAAAAATGTTACAAGAATAAGATGGTAAAACACACACATAATTTGCTATAGGATTATCGTTATTTTTTTTGGCAACAAAACTTAATTTTCAATTATTAACAATCATACGGATATTTCTTTGAATGATCATTGCATGGGGAAGACTGATTTTAATCATTATTTTGGAACACCCCATTGCTTGTTTGAACTGTATCTCAAGACAGATAAAAAAAAAAACAGACACAGAAAGTTGAATACAGAAACACAGAAAACAAGACAAAATCAGCCAATGTAAAATGTTAAATGTGAAGACCGCACAGAGAATTACATGGAAGAAATTATAACAGTATCACAGCACTGACAAACACAGTGGAATGACGAAAAAAACAGCTACAACAAAAAAATAGTACGTCTTGGAGCCTCTACTGTGTTCAGCTATGCTGTCATCATAGTCAAGTTGTCAGAATAACTGTTTCAGTTGCTATGTTGTCTGTGTTTTGTCCACATAATCTGTTTAAAATCAACGTATGTCTGTTGCTGTGTTCTCCAAAGTTGTTTGTATTTACTGTTTTTTGCTGTAACTGTCTCATTGTTGTCAGTGCACTGTGTTAACCAGTGCTGTGATATTTTTCTGACTTATTCCTTCCATAGAATTCTCTGTGCTGTCATTACATTTAACACTTGACATTGACTGATTTTAGCTTGTTTTGTCTCTCTTTGTCTCTATTTTGGGTTTTCTCCAAGACCTACAGTTCAAACTATCAATGGCTTATATCCAAAATAATATTTCAATTCATACTGATACTCACTTTAACTGTATATAATATTGGCTAATGATATTACAGTTGCATATTACTTTAATTTCCTTTTTACTGCATTCTGTTCACGCTGTTGGCTTAGCCAATTCCCAGTTCTAGTAATGTTGATTTTTTTGTTTAATTTTATATTTTGTTTCTTATGGTAGTGAGAGGGCTGTTTCACCTGTGTCATACATAACCTTTTATGCTTACTCATGTGAAGGCAATGAAAAACATTTATTTTAATTCTTATAGTCATGAATTATCAATCCCATTAAACTTTAAATATAAAAACAAAACCGCAAGATTTCATTCAAAATAAAGACTAAAACCTTTAAAAATAGTGAATTTTTATCCTCTAACAAAATTATGTGGAAAAAACATAAAGTTAATGTAGAAATTAAACAAAAAAAAATGGTGCTTAGCTCTACTTATCATCTGTTAAACCTCTCCAATTTCTAAGCTCTGCCATTATGCAAGAGCTGCTTTAGAAAGCACCATTGAATGACATAGAAATTCTTTACAACTGCATACATACATCTCATCTACATGCCTGTACATTTACAATAGAATCTCTGCACAGCAAAGTTAAGTTACATAAGAACAGATGGTTTTCAATTAAAATTTGTATAAAGAGGCACATAAAACTAAATAAAGACTATTTATAGCAAGTAGATAGTTTCTGTAGACGTAAATCAACATTTTTTTTTTCTCCTAGTCTTCCAAACTTACATCTGTGAGCAATTGTATTTATTATCATATGATTGGAAGAGAAAAAAAAAACAGTTTTATTAATGAACAAAATATAAATTTAAGTAATTTTAGTAGTATATATGTAGGTTACCGCACATCACTTGGGATTATGTAGAGTGATTAATTAATAATCTGACATGGATATACAGTGTAAACTTTATATAACGACACTTAACGGACTGAGCATTTTTCAGCGTTATGGAGAGTTGTCGTTAAATGGAGAGAAATAAAAGATATCATTTTACTATTCTATAATAATATGTATTTACTAATATAGTACTTATTTTACACACAATCATTAATATTCATACAAATAACAACACTTATTGCATATAGTCTGTTATCTTCATCTAAAGTTTTTTCTGCACCAAAATTTTAATTGTATTTTCTAATGTATTTTACCGACATCTTGAGATACTGCCGGATCACCTTGATTATATAAAAAGTATTTTTCTAATAGTTTAGCTGCATCAAGGCTTAATAAAACTTTTTTGTCAATACACAAAGATTTTAGTTTACTCGCCATGTTTACAGTTTGAAAGTCTGTAAGCAACTGCGAAAAAATGATAATGTGTAACAACTTGACAAAAGTCTAGTGACCGAGGTAAACATGTGCAAGTTCATGATACGAAAAACCAAAGACAAAATTTCTTAGAATCTCCGGTACGTCAGTCAAAGTAAACACGTGCTAGATAATACAACAACAAAACTGCAAACCAAAGAACGTACACAGCTGCAGTTCTTATCAACTTCGGCAACTTAGAATGTACTGCTTAATGATTTATAATGCCATATTGTTGTCGTTAAATAGAGTGAGCTTGACGCTATAGAGAGTGTATTATTATTGTATAGCAAACAAGGTAAACTAACCAAAGTCAAGCAATTTCAACGAGTTTATCGTTAAATCGAGTTACGTTATAAAGAGTTTACACTGTATCTTTGCTAATACATTTAGAGGTCTTACTGTAAATGTCTTCAGAACAATCAAATCACTGAAAAAAGCATACACACATGCATCTCAACTTTCACAGTGAATACTAAACAAAAATTCCTTACTTTACTATATATAGTGAGCACACAACAAACACATACAACATAATAGTTATTTCAAGTGTTTGGTGAAGCTAATGCCACTTAAACAAATATTTTTGCATAAATAGCAGGGGAAGAAACAATGCTTTAATGGATTAATGTCAAAACCATTTCCAACAGGGTTATCCACAGAAATATACAAAAATTACAACTTGTGCAGCCACAAATTTATTTTTCATCAAGTATTTAATTTTTTGAATTGCAATTAAAAATTTGGAAAATACAAAATTAATTCCCAATTTGTCTCATAACGGCCAAAGAAAACAAATTCCCTCACCTTTCATGAACTACAGGTATTAAAATTGCACGGTGTAAAAAAAAACCCAAATATATTAACAAGCACTTAGCATGTTGTGCTCATCCATCTTGCAGAAATTTCAAGAACACATTTACACATAACTGGTTAGTTACTAACCTACAGAAAGTGTTAGTTGTATGAAGAAATAGGAACACATTTCCATGAGCTTTAAGAAAAGCTTAAAAGAAAACTGCAAAATGTATGAAGAACATTAACATATATTTATAAAATTGCACTCATAGTTCCCACCGAACTGAAAGTATGTACCTAATAAGGATCTCGGCTAAGTATCTACGTACACCAACAAACACAGATATGTATCACACTTCTTAAAGCATCTGCTGTCTGCTGCCATAAAAATAGACTGAGACTAACATCCCATCGAATAAAAGGGTGGGGAGGGGAAATAAAGGACTCTTATGGCAGTCTCCCCTTCCCAACAATTTCTATTCTGAATAAAATTAGGTTTTGACAGTAAAAACTTGGAAAAACATATCATTTCTGAATACAACTATCCTTACCCTACCTCCTCCGCCCCTTTTTCACCGTACTTTCATGAGCTTCTGGCTCTGCTGTTGATGGGGAAGAATAAAGTACAGTTTGATGTAAACATTCAAAAGATTTGGAAGTGTGGTTCTTCTTGTTAGAAGATGGAAATTTATATTTTCTCTGAAGTTTATAGTTTTAACATGACTATCTTGCAAGAAATGGGACAAGCATTGCACACGTAACAGGAGAATTTCAGAAAAGAACTTCAAAGGCAAGTATTGGCACATGCAAAAGTTTTGTCTAAATCCACCACATTTAGTACCTAATTAAAGCTACTAACTGCAATCATTCCAAACAATTTCACATACCACATAAATGTTTGTACTTTATATACATGCAAAATTTTCAAAATCACCAATAGATGTGATTCCAACCTACGATAAATCCCACTATTGCGTCTTAGAGTCATAAAGAGTTTTGGTCACAGCTAAAAATGCTTAAATAAACTGAAGCAACTAGCAAAGTGAATGCATAAAATTACAAAATGTTAGGTAACAGTTTAAATGTTGAAAGATAATTATAAGGAAATAGTAATTTAATGCTGTGTCAAACAGCATTAAATGTCTTTATAGCTATTGACTTCCGACAGTTTAAAAAAATTCCAACTAAGATTTTTTTTTCTTTTTTAATTGTACCAAGATATAATTTTTAATTGATGAAAACTATATTCCATACTCACTTGCTGAATGAGATCCTAAAATGCAGTAAAAAACACAATCCAACAAAATTACCAAATAGAATAATTCAGCATTTTAAGTCAAAATATTATTGTGACAATGTGTACCTCATAAAGTTAGAACTTTTTTTTAATTTATATACCAAGCAAAGGGGCCCCCAGTACACTGCATGCAGATGCTTGCTATGCCATAGAAGACACGCACTACAACTAAGCACAATCCACAATCAATACCGGCTGCAAAAATTATTTTAGTGCAATTTTCACTTTTCGTGGCCCCTAATTGTAGGGAGGCTTCCACAGTGCTTTGATACAATCTAGTCCATAAACACTTTCGAATGAGGGGGCTTTTCCCCCCCTCTACCTTTTTCCATCCATCCTTTTCACAGTACCCTGAAAAGCTTTTTAATTACGAGCAAATCTTTAGTTCTTGAATAATTAGTATGCACCAAATGCATTATACTATTGCTTGAATAAATATTTTAGCAAAATTATTTCAGCCGAAGTATATCTAAAAAATTAGCATATAATTAAATAAGTCAAAAATGTTTGCGATGAACAGAGAACTTTAGAAAATTATTCGAAATGTGATTTTATTTTATGTATGCTACATAATTTTTATTTAATGGCAGTACTCAGACTTGGAGAGCAGACATAGTGGAAAAGAACTACAGCACATATTCAAAAAGGTTTTTTATAAAACATTGTTGTACAATATTGAGATAAAAAATTCTATATTTCCTATTATTCATTGACAGTACGTTTATGAAACCAAGCTATCAAGTGAAAAAATTAGTTTACTTTGATAACATATAAGAAAATAAAAAATAACATTTGAAGCAAATATATATACTATGGCAAATGTAATGAATGTGTGACTAACATAAAATGTATTTTCACTGCACAATATCAAAATATAATTTTGCCAAAAAATAATTTCTCTAAGTCCATTCAACAACAAAATTCAAGTAGGTAAGTGTCCATAAATGTCTTATTTTTCATCATGGAACTTATTATTTGTGCTTGTGAATAGTATTCTGTGATCTACTAAATTTTTCTGACACCTAGTTTAAAATATTTAGTTATCACATTATAAAACATACATCCATAACATACGTACATAAATTTAAAAAAAAAAATTACACAAGTGCTAGCTGACTAGCTTTAAATGTTAGCAATAATTAACTTTCATAAATCAAACAAATCATGGTGTAACAATTACTATATTTAATATGATCCAAGCGTGTGATCAACTTAGCAAAACTCTAAAAGATTTTCTTGACTTTAATTATTCTACATAATTTTATCAAGAATCAAAACTCAAGCACTTTCTAATTATTAATACAGTGAAATTTACTAAGAAGCACTACTACATCAATACAAATTAAAGCACCACTCCTACTGAGATCATCTTCACCTAAGTCTCTGTAGCCATCAAAAATTGAGAAAAATTAAAAATTATTTTGGAGCCAAATGAAAAAAAAATGTATTACTTACTCAAATTATGAAACACATCTTGACTAAACTTGTATGCATGTACAAATAAAAACTTACATGAATGTTATATCTACTGTGTTTAAAACTAACTATGCATGTCTTTAAATGGGCAAGGCACTTCATTCCTGACCAAAATTATATAAAAATCAAAAATAAACATTTACAATATTCATTTTTTTTATTTATGAAGCCTACGACCTATACTTACACTATGCCAAACGAAAAAAAAAAGTGAATCCACAATAGCAATGCAAATGAAATTTTGTAGTGGTTCCAATTTGAATTAAAGAATAAACTCAGTAGGAGCAAACTGTCACCAATAATCAAAAACACTGCGGTACGAGTGGAAAAAAGAAACCACTGTCTGCCATCATCACGCAAGCACTAACCAGGCTCTACTTTGCACAAAAATTATTTTTCGTTGCACAACTTCACCCAGTATACAAGAGGTGTGATTAAAAACAAACAAAACTAGGGGAATGCTGTACTTGTAGAAGTTCTGGATCGAAACTGAAATCATGGGCACGTCTTTTTTTTTCATCTTGGAATCCTTAAAGCTAGGAACTAACAGAGTAAAAGAACAACTCGCTCCTTCAACAAGATGCTATTCCTCTTCTGTTGGTTCCTCTGTTGTTTCCAGGATGCTCTTAAAAGAAAACGGTTGGAATGGATAGCCAAGGCCAACGTAGAATTTGCTCATGAACTCCACCCTAAACAGAAAATAGACTATCTTTGGTTACAGGTTCTTAATGAACAGTATCACCACTTCAGTGAAATATAAACATAACACAAAATTTAGCCTCAACATTATTATTATTTTTATTTTTATCATTATTATAAAATATTCCTAAGATTAAAGTTAAGTCCAGACAAGAAAAAAAAAATGGCCATTATAAACATTGTTTGATATTTGGATTCGAATAAAGCTGCCATAACAATATTTCCTACTATTTTAACCTTTCTAGGAGAAAGCAAGGCAACAAATGCACTCCATGAATTAATTTTTTGGTTCAGAATTTTTTATAATCTCTGGAGCTGAACTATATTCAAGAACTATTTTGTGTCTGCATATTATATAAAGGTGAATGCCAATAACAAAACTATCATTTGGATCAAAGTTCCTTAAAAATTACTTGTAAAAAAAAACTGTCATAAATCACGAGCAGTTTACCAATGGCATGCAGCATCTGGAGCTCAACTAAATATTTGGCAACTCAGAAGCTCAGGCAAATAGCTGCTGTGAGCCGCGCTACATAGCCACGATGAGGTGACGAGATGCAGAACTAAAACTCATGAAAAAATCCAGCTGGGTAGGAGGAAAATAAAGTATGTAATGGGTGTTCTGTTAGTGGAAGCTATGGATCAAGTACCGTACCACATTGGAAGTTACAACTCAGCCATACATGGAGCAAGATGGCACGGTGGTAGAACACTGGACTCTCACTGATTGGTGGCCACATGATTATACGGTGAATTGCAATAAAACCAAAATAACACCAAAAAGCATATCAAAACACCACATAAAACCGAAATGCATTTCAATACACCGTTAAGTACTACAATGCAATTAATATCATGGAATTAAGTAGCATTTAAGCAAAACTTAATATACATCATTAAAAAAAAAAATCTTTTTATGTTTGAAATCCAAGGAATGTCAAAAAGAATTATTTTAATTGTTTAATTTATTTTATTTGTTTTATTTGGTACATCATATTGAATCACTTCCAAACCACAAATCTCAATATTTTTTTTTGTTCTGATGTATTTGTTTTAGATCAATTTATTAAATTATTTTATCGTAAAGATGATGCATATAAATTGTACCATTATTTTGGTGGAGTGAGTATTACACAACAGCTTTTATAAATATATATATATATAAACAATAACATTCAAATTCTTTGTTTCAGAAACAAAATTTGACTAAAAATAAAACCTTATTAACTTGACTCTACACACTGGACATCAAATCCCAGTCCCGCCAACCTGATTTTTGTTTTCTGTTGTTTTCCGAAAACACTCCTAGCAAATGCTGAAACGGTTTCTTTATCTAGGCCATGACTAATTCCTAACCTAAATTCTCTGATCTGTCTTGTGTGTTTTAATTCCTAGCAAAATTTCTCTTATCAGTCTTGTACGTTTCTATCCTTGTTAACTTGACCAAATATTTTAAGGTTTTATTTTTACATCACTGTAGTTTTTAAACTGGAATTATTGTTTTCATTATTAGTAAAAGTGTTTCTTTATAAAAAAAACTTTACATTTAAAAACAAACATAGCATCAAAATAATTCTCAATCCTGATCAAACAAAGTAGGTACTGTAATTCTGACAGTGAAAAGTTAATTTTTTGCAACACATTAATCTCTAAAAAATCCTCTTTTGGCACAGCCTACAGGCGTAGGTAGATTTGAAGTACCTATTTCTTCTGGAAATGTTTTGGAAATTTCTATTAACTCCTAGATCATTTTAAGTACTTTATATACATAACATTCTATAATGTTGTCAATATTTAAAAAAAAAAATACCTTAAAGATTTTCTTATATTCTATGAAGTGGAAATATTTTGAATGTTTTTAACTAAATGCATTCAGCATTGAATTTCTTAACAAATTTCATATAATGCTTACTTAGGCAACTATGTAATTATTTTTAATCTTCAAACACTATTTTTCATCCATTGCACTACATTTTTTGGGCAAAGTTTTAAGGTAATATTAAGATGGTTATTAATAAATTCTAACAAATTTGATAGGTACCCTACTACAAAAAATTTAATTATTTTAAAATTTCAAACAATTTTTTATGGTAATAGTTAATTACATCAAAATTTGTTTCAGCCAAAGGTTTTACATAAAGTTTAGGAGTTTTACAATAAATTATAATGGATTTGATCTATTAAAAAATTAATGACATTTTGTCTTTCTACCCTCGTTATTTCCACCTCTTGCAGTAATGTTATTTGATATAAATTTTACTTTAGACAAAAGTTTTCAACAATATTTAAAAATTTTAACAAAATTAAACATTAATTTGATAGAGTTCATGGTAGGCAAGTTTATTTATTTTCTTATTTCAATCCCATGTTTTTTCCACATCTTCCAGGAATGGGTTGTATTATAAAAAAAAGTTTAAGACAAAATTTTTAAGGTAAAAATTGTAATATTTACAAAAAATTGTGTACCTACTAAGGGATTTATTATTATTTTTTCATTCTACCCCTCATTAACATCTTGCAGCAATGGTTTGTTTAATCAAAAATTGTTTCATACAAAAAAATTTGATAAAAACTATTATATAAATACATAATTTGTAAAAATTTAATGTTGTGCCTATGAAGAGAGTTATGATTTTTTTCCCTCCAACCTTTGTTTATTCCACCCCTTAAAGTTATGGTTGGTCATATCAAAAACATTTTCAGGCAAAATATTTTGGTATTACTCCTACGAGTTATAATACATTCACACAGATGTGATATTTTCCATATTATGGGAGTTACAGCGATTTTTCTGGTTTTCAAAAAAACCTCCCTCATTTCTACCCCTTTGGTCAGATATTGTCCATTAATGAACTCGATCTAGATTCTCCACTACTAGATTTTACGTATCTGTTTGTAAGTGATTAGTGAAAAGTTACGACTTTTGAGTTGAGTTCATAAAACGAAAAACTATAAAAAAATTGCAGAAAATTGCACCATGATTTTAACTACAATAGGAAGTAGTTCTTTGAAATCTACCTAATAACAAATTTAGGGCAAAATTACTAGGATCAAAAAAATAAATCCGCAAGAATTTTGAAGTTTGCATAATGTATCATCAGTATTGTAAAAATTACCGTATTTACCCATGTACCACCCGCACATTTTTTCCGAAAAACAACATTCAAAAATCGGGGTGCGGGTCATACACGGAATTTGAGGTTTTGGACAAAAATTAAGACTGAAAAAAATGGATTTATCGTACATTACAGAATGCTGGAAGCATTTATTACAATGCAAATATAAGTATCCAACCCGTTACTATCATATATATTGTAGCGCGGGTGAATAGCAAACAAGCAATATTGTTAACTACGTCGTGCGCCGCGTGTACAGCTTGCGTCGCCCGCTGGGATGTGCCAAGGCGGCACCGAACCGAGAAGAGTCTAGCGGCAGCAATGCTACCTTCCTGCAACTGGCAACTGGCAACTGGCTTGTTCCGGGGCCGGCTGCCGCACCGCTCAGACTCGTTCCGGGGCCGGCGGCACGATCATATGTCATCTGAAACTTCTAGATGTCAAATATGGCCTCGTGGCTTAGCGCTTAGCGGCGCTATTATCTAATCGTAAGGTTGAGAGTTCGAATCTCGGCAGGTGCGAATTTTTTTTTGTACTTGTAAAAATAAATACCAGCACGTATAATTTCAAAAGTAATAAATATATTTGAATAATGAATGCAAATAAAAGTAAATTTATTAATTAAATTGTAATTTTCAGATAAGGACATGATAACTAATGGTCAATTAGGTTAGGTTAGCTACATTATAAATACTTTAAAACTTTGTGGACGGTTGATTTGGTTAGGATAGTTACATTAAAGATACTTGGAAATCATGTAAACGGTTTCCTAGCGCTGGATAGCTACATATTAAAAAGTTATTTGCTAAGCAACCATAAAATGATTTTACAGTATTTTTAATGTAGCTATACTTACTTAATATAACCAACCATTCACTAAACAGTCTATGTGGCATTTTTATACTGGAGAGAAAAAACGCGCGCGTAAAAATAAAAAACATCCAGGGGGTAGGCGCTCCCGATCGGCCAACTTCGGAGAGGATCAGCATTTGCAGCCAGTTGCAGGACGGTAGCATTGCTGCCGCTAGACTCTTGTCACCGAACCGTGCCGTGCAGCGCCGGACCGTGCCGTGCCGCGCCGTGCCGCGCCGGACCGTGCCGACCTAGCATTCCAGGCAGCGCCGGACCGTGCCGAGCAGCATCGGACCGTGCCGACCTAGCATTCCAGGCAGCGCCGGACCGTGCCGAGCAGCATCAAGCCAGTATAATAAAATTCTGTGTTTACTTTGTTGTTACAATGACAGACTCTTTTTCCCTATTTATGCTGGCACATGTAAATGACATTATAGTGAAAAAAAAAAAATTTTCCTGGAGAGTGTGTTGAAAATTAAGGGTGCGGGTCATACATGGGGGCGGGTGGTACATGGGTAAATACGGTAGTATTAAAAGATGCAAGATCAATCAAAGTAATGAATATGTTTTCCTAACCATTTGGTCTATTTATTTTACTACAAACATGAAATAAATTGATTTTATAACCAAACAAGTTTAAAATTTTTGATATTAGTTGTGTTTAGTGGAAATTATAATTAATTGAAGGGTTTCAGTTCCAATTTGGTGTTCTGTGGTGCAATGACAAACTTTCCTTTGTTACTACAGCTGTATCATTGTTAGGGACACCTGTATTTCACGATTTCTTTTCATGTCAAAGTATTTCACAAAACACTGTAGCTTTTTCTAAGAGTCATGGCAAATTGTGAGGGTGCAGCAGTACAGTGACCACATTCTCATTGGCCCCGTCAAGAGCGGGGCGACACCTCTCACCGACCTCAGCCAATAACCACAGGAGAAAAGCTACAGTATTTTGTGAAATACCTTGACACGAAATGTATTCGCGAAATACAGGTGTCCCTAATCATCGTTTCATTGTTCACCGTAAAATCTTGTTCCTTCCAAATAATCATCCTCACAGCCAAAGAGAGGTCAAGCAAGAACACGAGAACGACACAGTAAACTGCGCAAGCGTGCAGGACTGACCAGTGCAGCCTGAGAGTGTGGAGGAAGGCGGAGAGGCCCTCCATCAGGACCAGGATGGCGATCGTGAACATGGCCCACGCCCCGAACGCAACGAACAGGACCACGCCGCCCACGTACGAGTCCCAGCTCAGGCCCATGTGCAGCACCATGCTCCACAGCACCTCCGACAGCTCTGCCAACACGACAAACATCTCTACCTTCCCGTCGTTTCACTGACAGTTCATCATTCGAGTGAAACTTCTTTGCAGAGGTGGCTACTATTTCTGGCATTACAAAAATTCCTATTTCATAAGGGCAATAGTTAGGTAAGTGGTGGAACTGCTAGAGGTGGATACGGCAGGAGAGGGGTAGAAATGATGCAATGTGCTTGCAAACTTGCACACATGCATACATGCACACATGCACAAATCTACACATGCACACTTGCACACTCACACAATTTCATACTTGCACGATTGCACACTTGCACACTCACACAATTTCACACGTGCACAATTGCATTCTTTACACTCGCACACTTGCATATTTTACACTTGTACACTTGCATTCTCGCATCCTTTCACAATTGCATACTTTTACACTTGCATAATTGTGCAATAGCATTAATTTAGTGCTCGCATGCTTGCATGTATTTTCTGATCTGCGACCTCAGCAAAACAGAATTATTATTCCTACACCTAATAACATTGTCACTGCTTGTTTTACCATAGATGATTTTATTTGTCATTTTAAAAGGTTTTTTTTTTTTTATATAAAAATATCGATAGTATGTTTTGGCAGTAACTTGGAGTTTGGTAAAATTTTGTTAGGGGACTTGCTTCAGGCTGTATCTGCAAGGGAATAGGCGGGCTGTGCATTCTTCGCCACGTTTCAATTGGCTATCACGTGATCAGGACATGCTGCTGTCTCAGCCCGGTTGACATTTGGCCATGCGTTGCTAGCGTGACAGCGCGCGTCCAGTTGAGGGATAGCCCGGTGGGGGCGGTTACTGAGCTGGCAAAAACCATTGGTTAATGAGGGGAGTGGGCAACATGGCCTGGCCGCACCACATCTTCTGGCTACCTACTTCTGGATTTGTCTCTCGTCTGGCACGTCCGTCCGGGACCTCCTAAAGTTTAAGTTAAGGTCGGAGAAGAGAGTAAGGTTGGTGGGCCCTCAAGAAGGCTGACAAGATGTAAGCTGTTTAAAAATAAGTATCGATCTCCCATAAATGTAGATTTAGTAATTTCAAACCTTAATTTGTAGTTTGACCCGCCTTGACCGTAGTTGTTCCGGTGTTACATCATCCGTGTTCGTGAACATTACTGATTTTATTTAATGAAGGCCGGAGGCCAGATGTTAAGAGTCAATCTAAACAGAGGTGTAAGATGAAAACTAACCTAACCGTAAAGTAACAGTTATTCAAAGTTTGAGGGGCTAGGCCTCGCTTATTTAATAATCACTTTATCTAACTAACGAATGGTTTCCATATATTGTTTGTAATGTCTTTTTAAGCAAAGAAAGAGAGAGGGCAGTCAAAAACATTTATGCTGAATCAAAACAAAGGTAGTCCTCAATTTTTATGAAATCAGTTTTTTATTTCATTTGATTTTTTTTTCCAGTTCACTCTCGTTTGACAGTTCAAGTACATTTACTATCAGAGTTTTTCATTCCTGAAGGATTAATAATTTTATTTAAATTATTGGTTGGTAAGTGGCTGTCCACAGTTCTGAAAGCGTTCCAGGATCCCCTCTCGCACAAGTCCCTGTGCTACTAAGAGATGTAGGCACCCCTGATGCCTGATGAAGTGAGACTCACTCTATTCCAGGGTGGTGGAGGCTTAATTTTGAATATTTTTGGAGCACACATTGGTCAGACAAAGTGTCTTATTTTATTTTCACATTATCTGTTTGAAATGAATTCACCACCTTCGCTTCAAGACACTGCGGCATGGTAACCTTCCCCCCATCCCCTTTTCATATAGTACGTGTCGTCATCATCCCCTCCCCTATCCTGCTCCCTCCAGGGTTCTTGCGCATGCGCAGCGCGCTCTAGACTCTTGTATTTAAGCCTTGGAGAGCCCTAGGACATCACGTAATTGGGACTTAAGTGTTGGTGCGACATGAAGGTCCGGCGAGACACGGCTTGTAAGTCTGAACTTCTGCGATTTGATTTGGAGACAGAAGGTGGCTGTGTCTCGTAATGTAATGTAAATTTATTTCATTCCCATTTATTATAAATTATTATATTTGATTGCCATAACTTGTATAATGATTTTTTTTTCCTGGTGCATAACTTGCTATGCTGTAGCACCGTCATTCTCCCTTGTGTAGTGTGCAATGTCTCATCGATGTGGGTCACTTCGCAGGTATGGTTATAGCCACAAGTTTTTCTTCCGCCCTGATTGTTTGGCCTGGTTATTTCGTTGTAAGAGAAGGTAGTCTCTTAAGAGGCCGTGTCAGTAAATGTTTATTTCCAATATTCTGCTCTAGAAGTTCTCTCTTTTAACAGTGAGATTTAGTGGCTTTTTCAACCGAAGGAACTGTAGCCGCAGCGCGTGATAAAGCTACTATACCCTTATCACAGGATTAGTGGGAAGGTTGACAGCTCGAGTTTACTCGACGAAAAATGTATCTGGTTCCTCGACAATCTGAGAGGATGACAATCTGACCGGCGGCTCACTAGGAAATTGCGGATGCAGGGATTCAGAATCAAGAAACCTCACTTATACAACTATGGCATGAGTCGAATCTAAAAATTTTAATACTTTAAACGTATCGGAATACAATTAATCTTCAAACATGTGGTAATTATTCTTTATCTGGATGTAATAGTCCGTGATAAATAATGTTAGTTGACATTAAAAAGTATACGAAATTCATCATGTAACGTTTTAAAAGGATAATAACATAAATGCATATGCTTAGATATTGCATGTGCATCACACACAATCTAAATACAATCTCACTTAAGTCAGACTACCTAATTTTTTACAATGCACCATCATACAGTTTAACAGAGGTAGGTGAACCTATTATCGACGTTGTTTCAAAGAATTTAAATTTACAAATATTATACTATTTATCTTAATACGATATGTAGCCTACCTTTATGAATACGAACTTACAAAAAAATTATTGAATTTATCACATTACACTTTAACATTACACAAGACTAAAACACTAACAAAACTTAATTTTATACATTGCTGTAGCATATTAGAAGACGAAATAACTCACAAGACTAACATTAAGAGGGCTGCATTACAAATTTACTTTACAGAGAAGAAAATATCCTTTCAAGATATTTCATTACCTCATTCATTACATAATACTGCCGTTGATGTGATCGTAGATATAAAGTATTTAAAAAATATATTCCATTATGTTTATGTAAATATTTTGAAAACGTTATTGCTTAAAGATGCTCATTATTTAAATAATAACGAATCTTTTACTTTTATGTACTGAACAAACAAAATACTTATAAGTTAATAAGAATAAGCTTAGTTGAGTAACATCTTCAATTTGTATTGAATTCAATGTACATATCGAAAATCATGTACAATGAATGCAACAGATTGAATTCAATAAATATTTGATCTTGTGAAACGGCCATAATATTGATGTAGATTAGGGACCGGAAAAATTCGCGGTTTCGACGGCCTTCAGGATAGACTGCACATTCCCCTGTACACTCGGGCAAATAACGGCAGCAGTGGCGTAGCGTGGGTGGGGCGGAGGGGGCGGCCCGCCCCGGGCGGCAGCCCGCGGGGGCGGGTCGCCGGTGAAGCGGGTTGAGATCTGATCTATGATTCATTCATTACATGTGTCAGACACACTATAATGTTCCATTTTTATCTAGAATTTTGCGCACCAACTATTTTTTAATATTTATTTAAAAGAAAAACTGCGAAATCACTGACAGAGCTCTTTATAACGTTTGTTTGTTTACATACGAACGGCAACATCGCATCACGCCGCGCCGCCCGGCGCGCGCGAGCCGAGTTGAGCGGCACTCCTTATTGTGTTAATTACTCATACAAAATCTTTTGTTTCACGCGTCGGCCCGTGTCGATGCCTCTCTTTCGCACTCATTGAATTTAGTACTACGGATTGTACTGTAAAGTTTGACCTTAACCCAGGGCAAACCAAACAACTTCCGCAAACCGGGACACAGTAAAACTCATATATTGCCCCGTACCGCGAGCGCAGGTAAACCCAAAAAAATATTAAAACCCAAACTAATAGCAGGCTTAAAAAATACTAATAAGGTTGCGAACAGTGAGAGGAGGCAGCAAGTTAAAAAGACACAAAATTTATATGACAACATTTTATATATATATATATATATATATATATATATATATATCATAAAATCGTTTCATCACAAATCGGTGCATCCATCATAAAATACATACCCTATTACTACTTATAAAAATAGCTATATAATAATACTAAAAAAATACTTTAACAATTCCCCCGAAAAATTATAATTTGATCATATACTTCGGAGCTCCGAAAATTAAATATAATTACCAAAAAGGCGTTAAAAATATATAAGAACATAACTCCGATAGACTATCAAACTTGACTATATTGTCGATTGAACAAGAATTGGCTGCTAATATTGATTTTGACAAAGTTATTTCTGACTTCGCTGCTCATAAGGCCCGTAGAATCCGCTTGTAAAACCGCTCATCCTATTTTAACTTCAATAAAAGGTACCTCATTGCATGTGAAATTTAATTTTAATTAAGCACCTATAGAATGGGGGCGGCAAAATGGGTTTCCCGCCCCAGGCGCCGAGATGGCACGCTACGCCACTGAACGGCAGTTCATTTGCTGCTGACTTGTTAGTCGTCTCAGCTTGTTTGTCTGTGATTCGATCCTTCTTTGGTTGGTGTTTTATAATTGGTTGAGATTCGTCCAGATGAACAGTAAGCCAATAGCAAAATCATCTAAAAGGTATATGTATTTGACTTCTAGCCTATCGCCGAATGAATCCGCGAATTTTTCCGGTCTCTATTAATTATAGATGCTCACATGCATCGTGAGAGTCCGTATAAAGCCTATTACAATTCTATAAGTATACATTAAAATGCTTTTAAAATATACATGTGTAATATAATTAAAACTTGTTTAAGTAAGATCATCACAAAAAAAATGAAAATCCTTCAACAGTAAGTGATGTTTTATAAGATTTTAACAAAACACACTTACAATAAGAGAATACTAATCATACCACATAATTCAACACAAAATATACATTCCAGTAGGCGCTACGTAAAAACAACTTCTATTTTTATGCTGATAACTCTGCATTGTTTTATATATATCATTATTTCTAACTTTTAATATTCTCTACACATTAACTGAAATTACTTATTTACAGAGTCTTAGCTAATGTTGGTCTGTACCACATACAGTACGTACAATATCTCTACGCAAAACACATACAGTTCATTATTAGTAATATCAATTATATTTCATGAACATAATGAAATTAGTATAGGCCCTAGGTTGTTCACTGTTAATTGAGTACTTCTGAAGTATTTTCATTGTGAGTTAACATACATACCAAATGCCATTCTTCCAGTAAAGTTACAAAGAAGACAAGAAGATAATATAAATATGTATGTAGTACCATATTTTAAACCCCTATTAAATGAATAATAACTCAATCTCTATTCTGGACTATTAAGTAATAATTTTTATTAATGTTATTTATAACTTAAATAAAATGACAACTAACAAATTAGTAAAAAAATATAATTACGTGCGATATAGTGTGACATTTGTACTTGGACGGCAAACGAATATAATAAAATGTCTATGACAATGTTAACTTTACTCATTATTATGGAAAGAAACAAAATGGGCAGATAAGCATATTCTACGCTGACATTTAAAAATGCTCAATTTAAAATGAACATTCCAAGAAAATTTATTTTATATCACCACAAAAAATCAAACTGCGGCGTCATTTTCCCGATGACAAACAAAAAAGTTGTATGGTCGCGAATAATACATTCGTATGGCGTCACATCAGCGGAATATTCCCTTGGCATAAATGTGTGAATTCTGTGGCACTAATGGAGAAGTAAACCTTCGCTCGAACACAAAAACAAATGAACGAACAGCTTTTTTTTTTTTTTTTTTTGATAAGATGTGTAATCGGAGACCCCTGGGGTGGTTGAAGAGTGTCAGGTCGGTCGCCAGACCAGATAGTAAAAGCTCAGGGGCTGAGGATAGAAAAGGCATATCTCCAAATTATTAAGTATAAATGTTGTCATGTAATAGTTAAAGACTTGATTACACCCAGGTTTATAAACCCATCATGATCATGAAGACACTGATCGGAAGGTAATGTGCAATACATTTCAATGGCGTTTTCAGTTTTTGCTAAATAATTATAAATATAAGCAAAATTTCAATGTATCTGGACAAATCAAAATATTGGTAATATTATTTTCATCACAGAAATAATATATGATATGATAAATAAATTTGAAAAAAGCGGTTATGTTAAATGTATTGTATACTTTCAGTAGGCAAAATTTCCGGCCCCTACCTCTTATAGACTTTGAGAAAAACTGCCTTTTAAAATAACATTGATATAGATAGGAGCGCAAATTTGTGACACGGCCTCTTAAATTGGGCCATATTTGCCTGAAGTGTGTGCAGGTTGCCATTTGACTGTACCTCCTTCCGTGTTCAGCCTCGCGAGGCTAATCAACTCTCTGTAAATTGTTAAAGCCCTAGGATTTTATATCCATGTAATCTTTTGATAATTTCTCTTCCATTAATATTGAAAGACATACATAATATGTATACACGCTCTTTAAGTTCACGCTTGTTACATTTGTTGTGGTACTCACTGTACCCTGTCCTTTAGCATACCCATGTTATGCTTCTTTTGGTGTAATATATATATTTTTGGTAACTCCTTAATAATGTTTAGAGTATGCCGTAATTTTGTATGGTGCTATTATGCAGTCCTCTTGTTTACGTGTTTAATTTGTAATTCTATTTAAAGATTGTGTTTTTGTTACTATGCAATTCATTTCAGGTTTAAAATGAAATTTAACCTGGGCTCTTATGATTATCTCATTGCCTTTTGTAGCCCTATTGGATCACATAATTATTGTGACGTAAAATGCTTTTGCCTGTCAATCTACCACTCACGTACCTGATTGTGAAAGCATAAAATTGTTATCTTCTATATAAAAATGAATGTTTGAGTGTTAGTCTTCTATACGCCCACACATCGTTCATCCGATTGAGTTGAAACTTTGCATACTTGACCTTTGAAACAAGGGAATGGTCACTGTATAGGTGAGATTTCGATAAAACAAAACCTTAAATCATAATTTAATTATTCTTGGTGAAATCTTGCCATTTCATAATCGTTGTACAGACTAACCACGAAAGAATGCGGGCTATTCAATTTAGTACACTTGGCACAAGACAAGAGTGTGTGCACTGCATGCAGTCGGCAAGCTATAAATATCAACATTGGGCTATGTGAGCGCTCTATTGTCCAAACTCAGCACATCTTAAAAAGGTCACATTCTTGCTGGAGATGAATCCAACAGATAAAGAAATAAATTTTTGTTGATTCTGCCCACTGGCATGAATTTTGTGCAGCTCGTCCATGCAAGAATTCCTTACCTCCAAAACTTTGGCTTCTTAACCTTCAACCATTTGTACTATTTCTAAGGCCTTTGTAGCCAGTTAATGCATTCTCCAAGAACAATTTCGCTTGTAGGTCAGTGTTGCAATGGCCACAAACTGGTACAAACCCATGGTTGTGGCATTGCCAGCAAAGTTGCAAGGAGATACTAAATATTTCAAATTGGACATACACACAACAATACTCTCACCTGCCAGCTGTCGCCTGCTTACAAACGTATTATACCATACTATGGGGTTCACCTTGGGCGCAACTTTGCTGTTTAAAAAATCGACAAGCTCTCCGTATTTATACTTTGGCATAATCCAATCTTTCAAATCACGAACTGTATTGGTCGTTGAGTATTTATACCAGCAGCCCACACTTTGGGTCACCAGTCACTTGTCCTTTTAAATATAACCAAAACTGAAAACGTTCCAATTGTCCGGCCCAGGTTTCTGGGTGAGGATGGTGGTACTGTAGCATGTCTGCTACAGCTCTGGCTTGGATAAGGTTTATGTTGGCAGAAATGGTAGATTTTTTTATATTTATTTTTTGGCCTCCCTGGTAATAGAAGTTATTTTGATTTACGTTTGTTATATTTGGTTTAACGTAAAAAATATATGAAACTGTAATTTTTATTTAGTCTTCTTAATTTGTTAATTTTAATGGACTTTAGTTATTATATTGGTCTGGAAGGTTCGAGAGCATCATCGATTGTATCGCTCCGCGGCGAACGCACGTGGCGGAAGAGCTGTGTGTCTGACGTCAGCGGATATATGGAGTGGGTGTGACGTCAGGGGACGAGTGATCAGGAGTCGGCCTGTGGGCCTAGCCGGTGGCGGACGTGTCGAAATAAAGCGGGTTGGCCGTGGTGATGCTTCCACTACGAAGCGATTATGAACGGCTTGCCCTTTAAACGGTTGGGGAAGCCGTATACGTAGGACGTGAGTGAGCGATGAAGAGGTTGGTGAATATCGCGAGCATGTTTTAAGGAGGAAATACGTGCGTCGACGACACCCCCGAACCAGCATGACGGGAACTCGTCGCAGCAGAAAATCGCAACTACGGCAACGTCTAATGGTGATGGTTCGCCATCATTTTACGCTCGTGAGTAACTGAGTGTACCAGGTGACCGGACTGCTCGACGTGGAACGCAAGTAAGTGCCAGCCATGCCACCGCCCCATTGACCCTTTTTAGTCGCAGCAAGAAATGATAAAGCGTGGATTTTCCAAATTTAATTAACTTACTACGCAATCTGATTGTTTCAGCAGTTGGTTATTTTCCGCGTGCAAAAAAACTATACTCGACAGACTTTGAAGTGAAAAGACCGTCAGCGTTAGACAATGACTTAAACTGTGAAAGGCCTTTATGTTTTAAGCCAAAATTTTGGAACTAGATAAATTTTTAAGATATTTATTGGGATGTTAATATTTGTTAACATGTTGTTACATTACGCTTATCAGATGCAAAAGTTTATCCTTTAATATTTATAGTTGTACTATGCCTGGCGCGTCAGAGGTTGTTTTAATATGTTATATATATATATATATATCTATAGTTAATATTTTTTTGGGGTATTATATTAATTTTTCGGAGCTCCGAAGTATAAGATCAGAGTATACCGTTGGTAGTAATTGATGAAGTATTTTGTGTATAGTTTAATAGAATTTTTTTTATATAATACAGTATGTATTGGAAGTGGTTCGTGCCGATTTGTGAGAAATCCTTTTATGATATACTTATCTAACTATTAAATGGTGCCATATAAATTTCTCATTTTTTTTATAACTTGCTGTCCCCTCTCACTGTTCATAATTTTACTAGTAGTGTTGTTGTGTCTGCTATCTGTTTGGATTCAAATATTTTTTTTGGGGGTTTTCCTGCGCTCGCGGTACGAGTCATTAGAGCCTTTTTACGGTGTGGCGAGGCGCGGGAGTTGTACGTGTTGGCTAGGGTCAGGGCCAAAACGTTACAAAGTGCGCCACTCTGCTGAGAGCAGTGACTGGAGGGCAGCAGGTGTAATGTTATTTCTTGTAGGGGTTATTGTGTTTGGAATAATAAGGGCTAGTATGGCAGTGAATGTGAGTTGGATTTTTAATTTGGAGCGCCCGGACTTGATAAACAACCTGGAAAAGGTGGGGATAACAGTGGAAGGGCAGGAGGACATAGAATTCCTCCAGGTGACGTTTATGGAATACGTTTTGCATGGAGCTGACGGAAATAATAAAAGTGATCATTACTTGAATCAGAAATTGTTTTTCGAGGCGATAAAAAATATTCCTTACTTAAAATATAAAAATCCGGAGGACTTAATCCAGTTTTGCAGCGAGGTGGAAAAATTGCGGGAAATTAAAGAATAGGCCGGCGATAATAATATTTTGAAGAGTGTTGTAGTTAAATGTTCGGGAGTAGCTCGCGCCGTAGTTATTGATGGATTGGTTAATAACCTTAGTTGGTGTGAAGTAAGTGAGGGTTTATGGGATGCCCTGTGTCCGCGGCGCCGTAAGTTACAACTCGTGCAGGACAGAGTGTTTAGGTTTCAAAGAGAGGGGGAGAGAATGGGTGATTATGTATATGATATTTTGTTACACTTGAAAGTATTTGGTTTGTGTTTACCGCAGCAGGCCATGGTGGATATAATTGTAGAAAATATGAATCCCGATGTGAGGAGAGAGTGTTCATTTGTGGAAAGACCGAGGGATCTGAATGGGCTGCGAAGGTGGTCGGTAGAAATAGAAAACGTGATGTATGCGCGGCAGGAGTACCAAAAAAATATACACGGGGTAAACAAAGTTGTCAAAGAGAGCGTAGTTGAGGAAATATTTACCCGCGGGAAAAGGAAAGGGAAATGTTATACGTGTGGGGAGAAAGGGCATTATAGAGTAGAGTGTACTCAAAAGGGCAAAGACAAGGTCTTGAGGGTTAAGAAAAGGGGTAATGATTGTTTTTATCGTCACGAAGGGGGACATTTTCAGCGGGGCTGTCAATCAATTTCTAAACAAGGGTGTTTTTATTGTGGGAAGAAATCGCATGTGGTTCGTGTTTGTAGGAAAAAGGGGCGGCTAAATAAATTGCGTTTTGGGAATAAACATTTTTTAGCCGTGATGCGGAACGAAAATAATCTACAGGTAGACCTTAAAATGTATGAGGAGAAGGTGGTTGCTCTTATTGATACTGGGGCTACCCGAAGTTTTGTAAGTGAGGAATTTGTGAATAAGCTATTAAAAAGGGATGGGAAATTAAAAAAAAAATTAGCGGTCGCGAGTGGTATGGAATTTCAACTCGCAGACGGAAAAAATAAAATCTCTAAATTAAAGGCTTACTTACACATTAAAATTGGACCTTTTTTATGGGATCGCGAGTTTTGGGTAATACCTGATCTTATTAAGGAGGTAATTTTAGGAATGGATTTTTTGGTGGACACTCGGGCGGTTATCGATTGTAATAAGAAGAAGTTGAGTTTCTCCTTTGAGCCAAAGGTGAGTGTGAGGTTAACCAAGAATAGGAGTAAGACAGAGGTAGTCTGTGGTGGAATGCAGGGGGCTGAGGGTAGGTTAGATCAAGAAGTGGTAGGTCGAATTCAAGAAATTATCGAGGAGTTTGGAGATGTGATCACTGATAAAGTAGGAAAGTGTGAAATAGATCCCTACTGTATTAAGCTAACGGATAACAAAGCAGTGAAGTGTGTACCATACCAGTGCCCCCCTCCGAAGATGCAAGCCTTTAGACAGATAATACAGGATTTAATGGAGAAAGGAATTATTTGTGCGTCAAAATCTGTGTATGCGTCACCGGCCTTTTTGGTAAAGAAAAAAAAGGCAGGGGAATATCGTTTAGTCCTGGACTATCGCCTTTTGAATGAAAAAATTAGGCTCGATCCTTTCCCTTTACCTAAGATTGAGGTGTTATTCCAATATTTAGGCAAGGCCAAATATTTCACTATTTTGGATCTGAACGCGGCCTTTCACCAATGTGTGCTCGACCCTGAGAGCCAGCCGTACACTAGTTTTGTGACACCCTGGGGTCAATATGAGTGGAGAAGAGTACCTTTTGGTGTGAACTTTGGGGCGCAATGTTTATCCAGGATTTTAGGGAAAGTTTTACAAGAGTATCAATACAAGTTCTTACTTAGCTTTTTAGACGACATCTGTGTGTTTTCCGATTCCTTGGAAGAACATTTTCAGCATTTACGGAAAGTGCTGGAGAAACTACGAGAAGCTGGGTTTACGGTAAACCCGGAGAAGGTGTGTTGGGTAAAAAGGAAAATCAGTGTTTTAGGATTTATTGTGGGGGAAGGATGCTTAGAGATGGATCCTGCGAAAATAGCTCCGATTGTTAATTATGGCCCACCTAAAAATCTGAAAGGGGTTATGCGCTTTTTGGGGATGCTGGGTTTTTTTAGCAGGTTCATACCCGATTATGCCACCTTGTGCGCCCCTTTAAATGAACTAAAAAAGAAGGGAGTAGCCTTTGTTTGGGGTGAAGCTCAGAATAAAGCTTTCCAGGAGTTAAAACGCGCCATTTCAAGCCCTCCGGTGTTGGCCCTTCCAAATTTTGATAAAAAATTTATTGTGCAAGTGGATGCGTCTAGTTTAGCCCTAGGGGCGGTTTTATTGCAAGAAGGAGAAAGGGGTTTACAACCTGTTATGTTTGCTAGTAGGACGCTCAATAAACATGAAAAAGGTTATAGTGTATATGAGAAAGAGGCCCTCGCTTGCATCTATGCCTTAGAAAGATTTGAGTGTTATTTAGAACACGATGAATTTGAACTACATACGGACAACCAGGCCCTAACTTGGCTCTTTACTCATCCTAAGCAGCTTGGGAAGATTGGGCGGTGGGTGATGAGATTAAGTCGTTTCAGATTTAAGATTCGTCACATCAAAGGGCAGGAAAATAAAGTGGCCGATGCTTTGTCGCGCATGTATAATCCCGAAGAGCATGTTGTAGAAAATGAGGACCAATCAGACGAGAGCGAATGTGAAGAGGAGGACGGGGTGGAAGTTAAAGAATATTTAAATGTTTTAGGAGACTTTCCCGAAAGTTCTATAGGTATAGAGGAATGGCAGGAGAGGGATTGTGCCGTCAGAAATATTCGTAGTAAAGTAGGGGGAAAGGGGTATGAAAATTTCCAACTTTTTAAAGGAATTCTATATTGGGTGAAAGATGGGGTAAAAAAGGTATATGTCCCTGAGGGTTTGACGAGTGTGCTTTTAAGATATTTTCATGATTCTTGTGTAGGAGCCCATGGTGGAAGTGAGAAAACAGAGGAAAGATTAAAGGGGAAGTTTTATTGGCCCACCCTAAAAAAGGATGTGGATGAGTATGTTAAGCAATGTCATTTGTGTCAAGTGTGTAAACAACCCCGCAATAGTAAGGTGGGAAAATACTCGGTGGAGAAGATCGAGAGACCGTGGGAAAGAGCATTTATTGATGTTTTTGGGCCCTTACCGCGCACCATGCGAGGAAATAACTGTTTGTTAGTATTAGTTGACGGGTTTAGTAAGTTTTGTATAATGATGGCTTTGCGGGACATGAAGAGTGTGCAGGTGGTACGGGCATTGGTGGATAAAGTTTGGAGTTTGTATGGGGGTCCGGAGCTACTGGTTTCCGATAATGCCACTTATTTTATGAGTACCATGTTCCAACAAATGTGTTTCCGATGGGGGGTGAAACATATTACTATGAGCCCTTATTATCCCAAACCCAATTTAGTTGAGAGAGTAAACAAGAATATTAAGGTAGCCTTAAGCATTTTTCACCAAAAAGACCCCCGCCACTGGGATGATTCGGTGCCTTATCTGAACTTGGCGTTTAACAGTAGCAAACACAGTGGAACAGGTTTTACTCCTGGAGAAATTTTTTTGGGTCGAGAACTCTGTCACCCCCTATTAAATGTTTGGGGGATCAATCCGGAATGTTTAGAGGTACATAGTCCTAGACGACTGGAAAATATGTGGAATGAAGTTGCTATCAATTTGGACAAAGCTAGTGATAAGATCTGCTCGCAGTATAACAAAGATCGTATTCCTAATCCTTATCAGATAGGTGAAAAGGTTTTGTGCAGACAATATATACTTAGTAATAAAAAGGATTTTATTTCTGGGAAACTTCAGCACGCTTTTGCGGGGCCCTTTGAAATAACTAGATTTCTAGGTCCAGTCACGGTTTTGCTACGAGATGTTAAGAATGTGTATAAAGTAAAGAAGGCGCATGTTTCGCAGTTAAAAAAATATATTATTCCCGGTGGATAATGAGTTGGGTAGGTTAAGAGTGGAATGATTTTTTTTTGTTATGGTATTTGATTTATTTTTAAGTACTGTCGGTTATAGCGGTTAGTCTTTGTACCTTTGTTAATTGTTGGTGCTATCTTGTCAATACTTTGTTCCTTTGTTAGGTGACTTTGTGTAGTTTTCTCTCCTTTTTATCTTTATTCTTGTTCTTACTTGCTCTATTAATTGTACTTTAATTGTTACCTTTTATTGTTAGGCTATTCGGTCCTAGGATGATTACCGCTAAAACGATAATGGTTTGGATAAAACCTTTTCTTTAATTGTTTCAATGTTTTTTTTTTGAGCGGGGTGATTTGTAGCATGTCTGCTACAGCTCTGGCTTGGATAAGGTTTATGTTGGCAGAAATGGTAGATTTTTTTATATTTATTTTTTGGCCT
This sequence comes from Bacillus rossius redtenbacheri, assembly GCF_032445375.1. NCBI lineage: Eukaryota > Metazoa > Arthropoda > Insecta > Phasmatodea > Bacillidae > Bacillus > Bacillus rossius. Next base: position 11,796,737 of record NC_086336.1, on the reverse strand, counting down.
CCCTGGTAATAGAAGTTATTTTGATTTACGTTTGTTATATTTGGTTTAACGTAAAAAATATATGAAACTGTAATTTTTATTTAGTCTTCTTAATTTGTTAATTTTAATGGACTTTAGTTATTATATTGGTCTGGAAGGTTCGAGAGCATCATCGATTGTATCGCTCCGCGGCGAACGCACGTGGCGGAAGAGCTGTGTGTCTGACGTCAGCGGATATATGGAGTGGGTGTGACGTCAGGGGACGAGTGATCAGGAGTCGGCCTGTGGGCCTAGCCGGTGGCGGACGTGTCGAAATAAAGCGGGTTGGCCGTGGTGATGCTTCCACTACGAAGCGATTATGAACGGCTTGCCCTTTAAACGGTTGGGGAAGCCGTATACGTAGGACGTGAGTGAGCGATGAAGAGGTTGGTGAATATCGCGAGCATGTTTTAAGGAGGAAATACGTGCGTCGACGACACCCCCGAACCAGCATGACGGGAACTCGTCGCAGCAGAAAATCGCAACTACGGCAACGTCTAATGGTGATGGTTCGCCATCATTTTACGCTCGTGAGTAACTGAGTGTACCAGGTGACCGGACTGCTCGACGTGGAACGCAAGTAAGTGCCAGCCATGCCACCGCCCCATTGACCCTTTTTAGTCGCAGCAAGAAATGATAAAGCGTGGATTTTCCAAATTTAATTAACTTACTACGCAATCTGATTGTTTCAGCAGTTGGTTATTTTCCGCGTGCAAAAAAACTATACTCGACAGACTTTGAAGTGAAAAGACCGTCAGCGTTAGACAATGACTTAAACTGTGAAAGGCCTTTTTGTTTTAAGCCAAAATTTTGGAACTAGATAAATTTTTAAGATATTTATTGGGATGTTAATATGTGTTAACATGTTGTTACATTACGCTTATCAGATGCAAAAGTTTATCCTTTAATATTTATAGTTGTACTATGCCTGGCGCGTCAGAGGTTGTTTTAATATGATATATATATATATATCTATAGTTAATATTTTTTTGGGGTATTATATTAATTTTTCGGAGCTCCGAAGTATAAGATCAGAGTATACCGTTGGTAGTAATTGATGAAGTATTTTGTGTATAGTTTAATAGAATTTTTTTTATATAATACAGTATGTATTGGAAGTGGTTCGCGCCGATTTGTGAGAAATCCTTTTATGATATACTTATCTAACTATTAAATGGTGCCATATAAATTTCTCATTTTTTTTATAACTTGCTGTCCCCTCTCACTGTTCATAATTTTACTAGTAGTGTTGTTGTGTCTGCTATCTGTTGGGATTCAAATATTTTTTTTGGGGGTTTTCCTGCGCTCGCGGTACGAGTCATTAGAGCCTTTTTACGGTGTGGCGAGGCGCGGGAGTTGTACGTGTTGGCTAGGGTCAGGGCCAAAACGTTACAGTACTTTGTGAAGGATAACGCCTTTTTGTACGCGATAGAACTTTCATTGAATATGAAAAAAGCATATGTAAAATAATGGTATTGCACTCACACATATCTGTGTCTTGCACAGCCTCATCGCCATTGTTAAGTTTGTCTGCAATATGCTATAACGCATACATGCTGAGTATTACTACGTAAGTCCCTTCATAATTTCCGCATTCACTCAGCCTGGATCCCGTCGCACTCACTATCCATGTTTACACTGGCCATCTGCACTGTCAACAACTTACATACTCAACACCCAGACAAACACACATTGCTTAGACTGAAAATCATCTTAATCTCATAAGTCATAGGTAATTTTTAAATCTATATATTTTTTTTTACTAAATCTAGAATTGATTGTGTCTCATTTCGGTGTGAATATAGTGATGCATAAAAGCAAAAGGTCTGCAAAAACTATTGTAGTCACGAAGACAAATACATGGTTCCCACACTCTTACTCTTAATAATTTCCCTAAGTTTTTCCCGTTTCCCTTTCCAAACAAACATTTTTTCCCATTCTCATCAATCGATCTTACAAGATAGTGTACATATATAAACTACAAAAACTTATGGCCAAATAATCTTTTCCCATGATACAGTTGGCATTGAATTAACTTCCACCAATGCGATGCAAACCAATGCTGCTAAATCTGTAACATAAAACTAGATCAAACTTTGGAACAATACATTACTGTATGAATGACATTTAACAGTGCTTCGAATCATTGAATAATACACAATTAGTTAACTGATGGGTTACAGACTACTCATGAATTTGAAAATAAAATACAGCCCACCAAGGATTTCAATAATTCTTATTCCAGTTTGTTAACTAACATTTGCTCAATTTCCCCGAGGTTTCAAGTTTTAAATGCGGTATTCCACAAATTTCGAGTAAAGTAGCAAATAAACACTGCCTTGTTGGAATACAACCATAACCGAACTTACGGGCCATATTCCAGAAAGAATCCAAACCGAATCCCAGTAAGGAAACAAATCTGCAACCGTTATAATAAACGGAGCCCTGTGTGAGGAAAACGTTTTGCAACCATTAATACATTTCCTACCGCAAAAATACTATAGATAGCAAAACCATCACACAAAAATAGAACTACCTTTCTTATTTTCTCAAGTATTTTTTTAATTTATGATTATTTCTTGTTACGACCATTAAATTGTACTGAACGTATTAAAGGATAGTCTTACTATCATAAAATTTCATAATGCACACCAAAACGCTTGGTATGTCCCCCGATGATCACCAAAATCTATACGATTTAATGGCACCGGACGTGAGTCTGCCCTCTGGATAAAATCACCGAGCCCTGCTGATGCGCGGACGTTTGGGCTACAGACAGATCACGGTTAGGACACCAAAATCTATTCCCTGAAAATAAGGAACTGGCATGTCCTATCTAAGGGTTTGGGAGCCGTTTTGTGCATTAGGAATATTTTTAGAGTACAGGTGTGGCATATTTAACATCTCAACCCTTAATTGTGTGTTTTTTTTTTGTAATACCGGCCTTAAAGACACCTGAGGCTTCCCAGCTGCTAGAGCGACACAAGGAGGGGGGAGGGAGACTCACGGGTATCCGCCGATTCATCACATTGCCACCCGGGGCAGTAAGCGTGGGCGAGGCCAGAAACCGAAGTTTCTACAACTCGCTAAGTGCATAGTAATTCAGGTGCACCCCACACTGGTGAAGAATCATTTGAATCGACAGCCGGGGTGCGTGTCTTGTGGGATAGGTTTGGCACACGGGCCTGTGTGTGCGCTGGTAGGTTGTGTAATGCTATAAAAGTTACGTGTACCTAATTCGGTGGGGGGAGTGAAGCTCCCCACCAGTTATATCGGCTAACTGGCGTGATGTAGTGTCGTGTTGGTGTGCATTAGAGGCTTGTCTGTGTGCTGTATACTCACGGGCGTGCGCCAGGGAGAGGGCCCACAGCCGCAGGTAGGACGCGGTGTGGGAGACGGTGCTGAGCACGTACTCCACGGTGTGGATGCCCTGGTAGATCAGCAGCTCGGAGAGCTCCGCCCCGTGGTCGTCTGGCGCGCCCGCCGCCGGCCCCGCCGGCTCCGTGGGCAGCTGCTGGAGCTCCACGTCGGGGCTCACGTCTCCGTTGCCCGACGCCTGCGCAGAGAGTCCGCGACCACGCTCCTGCTCACGTTCATTAAACAACTGCTACCTTTTATAATGCACATAACCCATCTCTAACACTTTTATTTATTTAATTGTAATGAATAGAGACCCGGAGATTTCGCGGATCAGTCTGGCCTCAGGGTAGAAGTCATAGGTGTGCTAAACCCATGTTAGCTTTCCCATGGGTTGATTTCTTGGCGAGAACATTTTTTATACTTGTTAATTGGCACTACCTGTATCGCTTACTTCTCTCCTAGCAGGGCATAGTTGGCTCACGGTCGTAGAGGGGTGTGTCCAAATAACTGCGGTCCAATCACGAACACAGTGCGAGAGTGTGAAGGTTTGCTTTCTAACCTGCGGTTAATGAATGCGCGGAATTTTCGTATCTCTAGTAATGCATATAAATGATTTTACAGCCAGAGTAAATACAGTCTTGCAGCATGATATTTTCCCCTCAAATTGCTATCACTATGATATTTCCTTGACTTTTCCAAGATTTGAAGTAAATTCTCTTAACCTTCCTTGACCACGCTTTTTCCTGACTTAACAGCAGGCACGTAGCCAGAGGGGAGGTCCTTTCAGGATTAAAAAAAAAAACGCAGAATAATAAAATTACAAGCAACTTAGCTAGATAAGGTTAAAGGAGATTATTTTGAAAGAATTATTGAAATCCTCGGTGGGCTACAGAACTGTACAGCCCTACAAGCCTCGTACTCAGAAGAGGTACAAGCGGCAGTGCTTCCAAGTAGTCTAATGCCAGTTTTAGACGTGTTACTGTAGGCATTACTTTAATATAAACTTGACGTGTGTGTTTAATGTATTTAGTAACAACAATGCTTTTATGACTAATTTTAATGAAATCATAACACAATTGTCTTAAGAACAAAATATTAAAAATTGTTCAATGAAACCAAATTTTAAATTATTCAGTTCTCTTTTCTCAAGCAAAATCATATCTTAAAATTCTGTGTGTGAACATTGGAGTTCTAAAACTACTATTCCCTGAAATATTAACATGATAACAAATTTTCTTTTAAAACTTACATGTAAAGAAATCTCATTCATAAAGCAATGATATAATAGCTATACTGGACTCTGTTATCTTTAAAAGATTTGTGCAATGGGAGCGCATGACTTGATGCAAGTTTTTGGACATACGCCATTGCTAAGAACTTTATCTGTTAAAGAAAAACTAATAAATAAAATAAATAAAAATACACAAGAAAGACAAAAAACACACAAAATTAAGCAAGTTCTTAGCAATGGCGTATGTCCAAAAACTTACATCAAGTTATACTGGACTCTCTTCTTCACAATATCCTGGCTACGGCCCTGTTTACAGAATGTGGACACCCTATTATGTAGACTTATTTTCGAAGTAGGGTGAAAGGTCATTTATCCGGTATTCTGTAATTTGCACATCAGTCAAGCTGCTTGTGTTCAGATTTTCAGGTGATTCCAGGTGTTGACCTAGGCCACCAGTTCACGTTGCTGCACTGCCAGTGCTTATAGTTCACTCAGAGTTTATCGTTACTGTCAATTTTTATTTTTGTGCAGCATTTCCCGTTTATTAGCAGGTTGCATTTAAAATTTTACTGGTTTGTTTCCGTAACTATTTTTGAAAAAAAGATTAATGCTCATATGTATTTTTTTCTTTCTTTGGAGCAGCTTAAAAAAACACATTTTAAATACCATACATTAATGTTTATTTTTCTATTCCCATTAAAAATATAATGACAATCTACAAAACCTGCAAAACCTCTAATCTGGAATGGGCATGGTCCATAACGTGCCCGATAAAAGTCCTTTCACTACATTAGGTATTTTTTCATATATCTGGTACAGAGATGTAGCTAGGGAAGACATCTGTGGAGTTAGGACCTTTCACTTTAAAATTTTAAAAGAAGAAAAAAAAAGTCAGATAAGCTCAACTACAGTAACTTAGCTATACAAGGTTGCAATATTAATTTATGATTGTGATAATTCTAATTTTGCATACTATAGTGTATTTCCTCCCCACTATAGACTGGCATATCTCATTCACAGTTTCAGTAGGAAACGTGTTTTCAAGTAACTAGTTTATATATAAAGCCAGTTTGCATACATGTTAATGTAAGTAAGTCTTTCATACAAACTTTACATTTTGTGTTTCATGTATTAAATAACAATATTATATAATTATATATGTATTTATCACTTATTTTAATAAAATAATCAAACGATTGATTTAAGAGTGAAGTATTAACAACAATTAATATAAATCCAAAATATATATATTTTTTTTCAATAAGATCGTTAGTTAAAATTTTGTGTAAGCCCTAGAGTTATAAAAGACAACCATTCCCTGAGATTTTAGTGTAACAAAAATTTTCTTTTAAAATTAAATTACAGTGTAATGTAAACTTACTCATAACAAAATAAAATAATGTTTACACTGGACTCCGCCCCCTCGCAAATCCTGGCTGTGGCCCTCTATGGGTGTTTCTAAAAGAATCCAATGCTAAGACTCAAGAATGGATACTACAAATAGGGGGTTACATTTGTGGGGGAGGCGAGCAGAAACACTCACATACACGGCCGAGCGGCATAAGGAGACTAGTAGAAACACTCACATACACGGCCGATCGACGTGAGGAGACAAGCAGAAACACTCACACGGCCGAGCGGCACGAGGAGACTAGCAGAAACACTCACATACACGGCCGAGCGACGTGAGGAGAATAGCAGAAACACTCACACGGCCGAGCGACGTGAGGAGAATAGCAGAAACACTCACACGGCCGAGCGACATGAGGAGACTAGCAGAAACACTCACATACATGGCCGAGGAGACTAGCAGAAACACTCACATACACGGCCGAGCGGCGCGAGGAGACTAGCTGAAACACTCACACGGCCGAGCGGCGCGAGGAGACTAGCAGAAACACTCACATACATGGCCGAGCGGCGTGAGGAGACTAGCAGAAACACTCACATACATGGCCGAGGAGACTAGCAGAAACACTCACATACACGGCCGAGCGGCGCGAGGAGACTAGCTGAAACACTCACACGGCCGAGCGGCGCGAGGAGACTAGCAGAAACACTCACATACATGGCCGAGCGGCGTGAGGAGACTAGCAGAAACACTCACATACATGGCCGAGGAGACTAGCAGAAACACTCACATACACGGCCGAGCGGCGCGAGGAGACGAGGTGGAGCAACGGCGCGCCGAACAGCATGACGGGGATGCAGAGCAGAGCGACCAACACGAGCGCCATCTGTAGTTGGCCCTGGCCCTCGAACATGAACTCGTCGCAGCCCTCCTGTGGCGGCGTCGACTTGAACAGCATCATGTTGATGAACAGGATGAGGACCGAGGGTGCGCAGCCGGGACTGTACTTCGTGGCTGGCAACACAGTACAAGCATGTGTAGAGACCATTACATGTTTAGATTAATCTCAAATTAAAACAGGTGATATTTGTGGTATTTGTTTTATTTTTACAAAATATTGTATATTATTATAATAAAAGGTACATACTTCCATAAGTATGAAAGTAAAATGTATAATACCAATAACAGTTAGGGCCACTTGCAAAGTAATGTAAGTAAAACCTAAACAAAAACTTTATAAAGTTAATCAAATGGAGGAATACTTCACTTTGTCTGTAGTCATTAACATGCTAAATTATAACAATAATTTTCAATGATTTTGTCCAAAACAGATTCATCCTCAACAACAATAATAATAAATCAGAATGAATTTGTGTGTCTAAAAATATATGAACGTCAGAAGTTATGAAATTGATTCAATTCGAGTTGTGCAATTAAACATAATAAAACTTCACCCTAAAATAACACCTGTAAACTTTAAAACATTAAAAAATAACATTTTTATAATTGAAATGAATTTTTTTTTAAGTGATGTTTGTTTTTATGATTTAACTGGCATTTCTTGCTATATGGTGTATAATATTGAATATCTATGTTATATGGTGTACTGAAATGCTTTTTGATGTTATTTCAAGTTTGTCTCAGTTCAATATATAATATTGTCCCTATTAATGTGACTTAATTGGCTTCATACGAGTTTGTATAAGTTACGGATTTATACACCTAAACAGCACAGTTGTTAGAGACAACAAGAGTTGATGTGACAAGAACAAACCACTGGCAGGAGAAATGGTAGTACCCTTTAAAAACCTACCAGTTAACTAAAAAAAAACTCCACAGTCCATCATGTTTCTCACTTGCGAAAAATCAGGGGTTTTGGTTGTGCCAGGAATCAAACCTGAATTTTCCAGGTGGGAGGTGACGAACATAATGAGTTAACTAACACAGCACATACACGTAAGCATACATGTGGTTTTAGTTATCTACCTTCTTAAGTCTCAATTTTAAGTGTGCTTAACCATTATTTGTTTAAAAAAAAAAACTCAGCACGGTTTAAATATTTGCACCACCTCAACAAGAATTTCACTGATACGAGACACGAGCTTAAAAAGAAGGCAAAGTTCGAATTTTCACCAATCCTATGATTCCATATTTCGACACAATCAATAAAAAATTATGAAACGAGCTTTGCTGAAAAAAATAAACATAAGTTAGATACATGTTTACATTTTAAAGCACAAATTATGCATTCTCATAACCAATGTATATGATGAACTAGTTCAAAATTTTGATTATTCATCCAATAATTTTAACGTAATTTCTACTTTTTTTTTATAACGGTTAGATAAAAAATAAAAGGTAACTTACAATAAGCTGACATTGCAAATGTGCTGAAAAGACTATGAATTATTTTCGTAATTATGTCTTGATAGTCAAATATTTTTGATTATTAATTAAAAACAATTATTATTTAAGCATCAAAACTTTAAATACTTAGTGCAATAATAATTAAGGTACCAATTTAAAAACCTGGCTAGAATCTAGCTAAAGATAAGTACACTGCACATGTGAATACAATATTGAAGTATACTTACAACCAGTAGGATCGTAGAGTACCCATTTAATAAACATCATCACAACCATGTAGGCAAACAGCAGCAACAAAAACAGGATCTGCGGTAAAAACTCCATAAATATTTTCATTGTCCTTTGAAAATGCCTGCAAACAAAACCATCCACATTAAAATCAGTGTTGTTAAGTAACGAATTACAAGTAATCGGATTACTTGTAATGATTACTTTTCAAGTAATTTATACTAGTAACGAGTTACATTAAAAAATGTAATTCGTACTTGTAATCGGAATACATAACATTAATTATAATCGATACATTAAGGTAATCTATACTTTATATTTACTTGCCGTTACTTTTATTCTCAGAACATATAATGAATACAATTAAGAACAAGAAGAACATACATTTTTGTATTAGTAAAGTTTATAATTTTACGCTTGTAGTGCTACGATCGTATGCACGGTAAGCAAACTAGATAATGAATTTTATTAATAATATGTATTAACACTGATTTTTACAACATTTACTGACATTAGCTACTGTATTTCCATGATTGTAATTGTTTTGTAAGGTCAATTCCAAAATTTAAAGAGTGTTACTTTTATTACAGGTAGCTACTTGTATGAAGTCTTTTTATGTTATTCAAGCAAGTTTGTCCTCAAATATTATTCATTTAATTAAAGATAATAAATTTAATCATTACATGAAATCATTCTTTTAACAAAACATATATGTATGTATATTAATGTAACAGTGTGTAAAAAAATTGAATCGTAATTCAGTTTTAAAATTGTAGCGGAAAGTAATTGTAATTTTACTGATTACGTCTATGTAAATTAATTTATACTTGTAATTAGTTACATTGTCACCACAGTAATTGTAATTGAGCCCAATTACTTTTTCCCAGTACTTTTAACAAAATTGATTAAAATACAACAAAGGTATGTAGCCAGCTAAAAATGGAAAGAGGAGATACTAGGGAGGGGGTGTTGGTGGAAGGGACGGGGGGGGGGGGGGGGGGAATTTCAGTATTAAACCATTTTCATGGAAGAGGAGGTTCTTATTTCTCCTCGCAGATGACGCATAGTCTCTATTTCGTAATCAGTTGTTTTTTTTTTTTTTTTCAGGTGTTGAAATACCAAAAACCAACCTTATGAGATTATGAACTCAATGAGCAAACAATTAAGTCGGGAATAAATTGTTTACGAATCGTGATTAATATCATGTGTACAAAGATTGAAAAATAATGAATAAAAAAACATGTTAATAAATTTTCCAGATTTTTTGTTTATAATTTTTTTCTGTTCATTATTTTTTCCACACTTTGGAAAGAGAAGGAGCAAGAGCCACTGTACATGCTGACCACTCTCTCCCGTGGATTCACCTCTGCCCACAACTAAGAAGTAGATACATATTTGTACCAAAAAACTTGTATGCAATATCATAAAGATTTTATTTCCTTCAAAAGCCACACAAATGATTAAGTTTAAGACTGACACCACAACAAAGGAAATTCAAGGAATGATACATAAAAGCCAAGACAAATACAAAACTAAATTTTTAATGGTGTAAGTATTGTAATATTTACAACCAAGCATTTCCATCTCTTTAAGATCTATAAATTCCAGTTCTTTCATTCTAGTAACAAGGATTGAACATTAAATTACATTTACTCCCCTGCAGTGAGATTTATTGACAATTTGCAACAGGAATATGAATGGCTTTAATCTTGGGTTGGGTGCAACTTCGGCTGAGGATTTGAAACCGCTTAGAACTCGTAAACTATGAAAGCTACAGAGTTGAAGTAAATATATCTTAGTAGAGCAGACTTTGCTTTTGGTCTTTAAGTATGACTCACGCGGTTAATATTTGCAGTGAAGACGTGATGAGTGTTCGTGGGGAGCAGCGAACTGAAGTCTGTAAGAGTTGTAACTCCGAAAGTAATAAACTGATATGCGTGTTTTAAACTTTAAGTTGCTCGCAAGTGAACACTGAACGTTGCTAGTTTAGTGGAATAACTATAAAACTAACAACTTTGGTTTTGGAGCCTATAATCTCAAAATGCCCGAGCGAAAACAGGTTATGTTGTAGGAAAAAAAAAATGAAAACATGTGAACTTGCCGAAAGAGAAGCAATTAAAAATGCAGAGAAGTGTTTTAAATATCGAATGAGGCAAAAAGAAGCCCCCGAACGATGTGAGAAATTTGCGCTCGAGTGAGCCTCAGCCGTCTGCCTCGCGAGAAGCGACTGGGAATGCAGACAATTGTCTGGTGATGGACGTGGATATGCTCTCTGATGATTCTGATGTTGATATGGAGTCAGTGTCGTGAAAGAAGGGTCTGGTTTGTCATGGTTTCGCGTCACAATTTTTTTGTCAGCCGCCAAACTCTCTAAAGAAACTCGTGAAGTAATGGAAAAAAGGCTGATAGATTTAGTTCGCAACAAATAAATAACAAAAATATTCTTACAGTCTTCAAGGCCTCTTTCCATAGTTTTGCCGACATTATATCTTTCATAAATAATTTTTCTGGCATGGCCGCCTGACCATCAGTAAGACATTCATCGAATTGAATCCCAAAAATACAACAAAATTAATTGTTTAAAATATTTTATTTATTTCATACACAAACATTCCCGTTCAGCACAATGGAAATTCATTAAACAAACAGTCCAAAATACAGCCTACAGAGAATTTTTTTTAATTTTCTTTCCAAGGGAGTTCTAAGTGGCTGTGTTTGCTTTATCATCATGCTTTATGTGAAGATGAGTGTGGATTTAATCAAAGAAGTGACAGTTTAAATTGTCAATGAGTCAAAACACTTATGTGCAGACCTGCTTCCATATTCTCATATAATACCTACCAGAGTTTATATGAATGAGTTAAAACCATGTCCACATAGGTCATTAGAGACCATACGAGACGATGAGATGGGAATAGAGCATTACGGGAATGAAAAGATAAGGAAAACAGGAGCATCACAAGGAAATCAATCAGGACACTACAGCGTACACTTGGGGAAATTCGACGTTTCGCATTGCCAGAACATCCTAGGCAGGAGTCTAACCAGTCAACCACCGTGACCCAACATAACACCAGAAAATAAAAAATGAATTTTTTACTTATGTAGGGAGTACAGTTCATAATTATTTCATTTTAAAAAAAATGATGCAAAAAAGCTACTTTGATCACAAAATGCTGTACTTGAACATGAAAAAATTATTTGGTTATTTAAATGTTAACTACACAGTGTTAAAAAAAATTACACGTTTCTTTGTTGTTCAATCTACAAGAGAACAGAAACTAAATAAATATAGTGCTATACCTACAGAACCATGACCTCCTGGATTAGTGATTTTGTCTGGTATTGAAACTTTAATAATATTTTAATGGCAATAACAAAGAAAAATTAATATATAGTGCAATGACATTAAAAACATAATGGCTTAATGGGTTCAAAATATTTACACAAGTTATTAAATTGTGCAAACATGATATGTAACCCTACAGAAAACAGGAATTCATGTACCTATGCTTACTTACACAACATCCCTATCCAATCAGTAACTATGTTTGTTTTTCCTAAGATTTGTTACTTACAGGTGATTAATGACACTCAGGCTTATTCCAAACACCATGTGGATCACTCCAAATATAATAGAGAGCTTCATTTTGTAAGAATTCAAGAAAATTATCTTGTTTGTAGCCACCTAGAAAAATAATACCACAGATAAGTTAGTTTAGATCCTTTAGTTTTAGTAACTCATGTTACTCAGCTGTTTCATTAAGAACAATAATGATATAAAACTAATCAAAAAGAATAACATATGTGCCTACTCGCTAAAACTGAGGCCACACTTGATTTAAGTACTGTTAACACTAAAATTATATAAACACGTAACCATAACAATATTAATGACTGTTACTAGCTGTTTTAGAGAACATTCATTTGAAAGGAAATTTATCATTTCTATCACTATTATTTATTATTATTGAAATTATTAATTGTTTATTATTTAATAATGTTAATAAATAAACAGTAATTATATTATTAATATTTTTAATGGGAATTAAATAATCCCTGTACCACTAAAAAACAATTTTAGGTAAATTTTTTGCAAAAATTATTTTATAGATTAAGTAAAAATTTCCAAATGGAAACCAATTCACTAAATATTTAGTTACTGTTTTAGTGCCCATTCAGGGTAAGGGTAGACATATAATAATAACACATACACTGCTTCTATTCTATTTATTATCTGTTACCACTCCGTGTTTATCCTAGCTCCATGACACCATCATCACAACTGTCTTGCAGTGGCGCCAACTTCATGACTACACTACAACATCTCCCCTTTCAAAGTTGTTTGTCATATACACTGTACATACATACATTACATGTTCAACCTCTTGGGAGGATTTATAACTCTCCCTGATCTTGTTACTGTTGTTCTGTTAACACCAGCTGGTTTGATAGAAGTATCTTGCATTCTAGTGCACCCTACACTCCTGTCAGCTTCCATTAAACTAAATTTATATGATTGTCTATTTGCACTACCATTTTCATCATTCACTACATGGTCTTTATAAGTATTCACTTCGAAGCCTGCAAAACCATTTGTTACACCGTCTGATGTTTCCTGAGCTCTCCTGTGATGTTCTTTACTTCTTCCTTCCTTTTCTTCGCTGTTTATTGGCCATATGACTTCTTGATGTCTTTCACTTTCTTCTGTTTTTGAAGACACTTTTATGTGTGTTTCATTTCTTCTCACTTCTCTTCCATTCTGGTTCCTTACAACGTAGGATCGTGGAGCGTCGTGTATCCTTACAACTGTAGCAGGTTCCCATTGTGCATTCTTATTTGTTTTTATCACCACCTTGTCTCCTTCTCTAAACTCGCTAGACTGTTTCAAGGCTGTCTTATCATACTGTTGTTTGCACCGTTCTTGATTTAATATCATTTTTTTATGTGCGTCTTTTTCAACTTTGGGTTGAAGCATTTGACTTGTCACTGGTAGTAATGTTCTTATCTGGCGGCTCATTAGTAGTTGACACGGTGAAATGTTTAAGCTTGACAGTGGCGTGTTTCTGTACTCTCTTAGCAGATCTCTAAAATCTTTTTGCTGCTCCATACTTTTCTTTAGTATTTTCCTTGCTGTGTGACATCCCTTTTCTGCCAGGCTATTACTTCTGTGATAGTGCGGACTACATGTTCTCAATTCAATGTCATAGGTCCGTGCAAACCTCGCAAACGTTTGCGATAGAAAGGGCATATTGTCTGCTCTAATTACTCTTGGAATGCCATGCGTGCAGAACACATCCCTCAGTTTATCACAAACATTTTCTGCTGTCTTATGATTTATTGGTATTATTTCCAGCCACTTTGAGAATATGTCAACAACAATCAAGTAGTTCTTGCCTGCATTATCCAGAATGTCCACTGAAACCTTCTCAAAAGGGAGTTGTGGAATCTCTTGTGCAATCATTGGTGATTTCTTCTTCATTGATTGATATTTCTCACATATATGGCATCCACTCACCCATCTTGTAATGTCTGAATACATGTTTTTCCAGTAGTACACAGTTTTGGCTTTGGCTATAGTCTTGTCCCTTCCATTGTGACCTTCGTGCAACAGGTTCAAAATAAGATTCTTCAGTGCTTGAGGTACAATGAGTTTGTCATTGTAAAAGAGCAACTGATTGTCCACATAAATGTCATTTCTCATATGCCATGCCCACCTAATGCACTCTGGCACTTGTTTTTTATGTTCAGGCCAACCCTTGCCATACATGTCCTTGAGAGCTGAAAGTTCATTATCTGTTTCTGTGGTCTTGATAAAGAGTTCTTTCTTTGACTCAGACATGGGTAAGTGCCTAACTAGTTCATGAACTAGTTCTTTCATTTCTGGGTCCTCTTCAGTAGGACCTAAGAGATATGACCGGGACAGTAGATCTGCAATGTACATTTGAGGTCCAGGTAAGTATTTTACCTCTATGTTGTATTTTAGTATTTTTAGCCTCAGTCTGCGTAGAACTGATGAACCTATTTTGTGTACAGGCTTGTTCATTGTGGCAACAAGTGGTTTGTGGTCCGTCATGATTGTGACCTTATACCCATACACATAATTGTGAAATTTTTTCAGGCTAAACTGAATGGCTCTCATCTCTTTCTCAGACTGTGAATAGTTTTGTTCGGCTTGTGTCATGCTTGACGATGCAAAGGCTACAGGTTGTTGGTCCTACAGTAACACACACCCTAATCCATCCTTGCTGGCATCACATTGAATCACTATTTTTTTGCATGGTGTAAAGTTTGCCAATACTGGTGCATTGGATATCAAAGTTTTAATTTCATTAAAAGCATTTTCATGTGTAGGTAGCCACTGATAGCATACATTGTCTGATAAAAGTTGCCGCAAGGGTGCTGTTATGGTAGACATATGCGGAATGAATTGTCGAACATAGTTAAACATTCCCATACATCGTTGGAGCTCTTTTTTCGAAGCTGGAGCTTTGAGGTCGACTAATGCTCTTACTCGATCTTGGTCCATACTCATTCCTTGTTTGCTAAATTTGAAGCCTATATATGTAACTTCATTTTTTCTATACTGCACTTTCCTTGCGTTAAACTTGATATTTCTCTCTTCAGCCCTAAGAAGTACTTGTTGCAAGGCTTTATCATGCTCTTCTGCTGATTTTGCATACACAATGAGATCATCCTGATATGCCATCACATTGGGAATATCATTGAAGTTGCCTTCCATTTGTTTTTGAAAAGTTTCGCTAGCACAGATAAGGCCGAAAGGAAGTCTTTTGAACTTGTATACTCCATACGGAGTTGAGAAGCTACACAAATTACTTGATTTTTCATCCAGCTCAATTTGATGATACCCATCTTTTAAGTCCAACACCGTAAAATACTCATTAAAAGCCAATGTTTCAGCAACTTCTGACACGGTTGGAATTAGATGATGTTCTGTGACAATGATTTTGTTTAGCTCTTGTGGATCTAGGCAGAACCTTAGTTCCCCATTTGGTTTCTCTACAGTTACTAACTGATTAATGCAATGTTCCAGTGTTGGATTTTCTACTCTTTCAATCACTTTTCTCTTTTCCATTGTTTCAAGAGTTCTTTTGAAAGTTGGCTTCATTGAACTTGGAATCCTGTGCGGGGGCTCATTAATTAGTTTAGCCTCTTTTCTTATCTTAATTGTGTATGTGCCAGGAAACTTACCTAAGCCTTGAAATATTTTAGAATTGTTTTTCACAAACTCTCTCGTAATGCTGTCTGTAGGCTCTGCCACAATTGACTGTACCTTCTTCACTATCATTATTTTTCTCACTATAATGTTCATTTGTACTAATTTCGTGGATTTGTTGTTCTGTTCGGCACATAGCCGCAAAATGATTATATTTCTGGCATGCAGAGCATTTTTTGCCATAAGCTGGACATTGTCTTGGAGGATGTTTTCTGCCACAATATGAGCAATTTGAAATGCTTTGAAGATGTTTTGGTTGTTCATAGTATCTCGCACGTTCATGTACGTGTTGTTTTTGACTGTCTTGTTGCATAGTTGTCCTAATTGTTCTTTTAGGGTTATATTTTCCTCGAGCAACGGCATCAACTGGAATTGAGGTTGTTTCTTCTCCACCAGTTTGTTTGGTCCTACCTTGGCCCTGTTGCATCTGTGTTGCTTGTTCCCGACTTCTCTTTGATGCCTGACAATGGTTGACTACTTGCTGAAGTGTTGAATCTTCTATTCTCAGGAGACTCTCCCTCAGCGTGGTACTACTTATTCCCACAATGATTCTGTCACGAATCAGGGATTCTTCGAGGTCCCCAAATGAACATGATTTAGCCAGTCTTTTCAGATCAGTGACAAAATGGTCAATAGTTTCACCTTCAGCTTGGCACCGCTGATTAAAAATGTATCGTTCAAATGCTTCATTTTTTTTGGGGGTTGTGTGTTGTTCAAATGCTTGTATCACCTTATCATACTTTGTTTTCTCTTCATTGTTAAGATTGAATGTGTTGTACAGATCAACACCTTCTTGACCTATAATGTTAAGCAACAGAGCTATTTTGATATTATCAGGTTTGTTATCGTTTCCACTGGCAATAATATAAATCTCAAAGTTTTGTTTGAAGGTTTTCCAGTGTGCTGCCACGTTTCCTGAAAGTATCAATGCAGCTGGCAAATTAACAGTTCCCGCCATGTTGAGGTTATGTGACGTTTGCAGTAGCCTGGTGTTCACTTTTTATGGATTGTTTTTTTCTTGTTCTTGTCTTATCAACATATTAATCCGTGCTGTTACTTTAGGTTCACATGTTCATTTATTTTGTTTCCTCCCGCACTTTCCATTTATTCGGCACTGTGTTATTTATTCTTCTTGATACAATGGTCTTTTATTATTGATCCTACCGACTGCGCCATGTTTTAGTGCCCATTCAGGGTAAGGGCAGACATATAATAATAACACATACACTGCTTCTATTCTATTTATTATCTGTTACCACTCCGTGTTTATCCTAGCTCCATGACACCATCATCACAACTGTCTTGCAGTGGCGCCAACTTCATGACTACACTACAACAGTTACTCTCTGCAGAAATTTTAAAATTTCTGGGTAAACTTTTGACATAATGTATAAACCCTTAAATGTTTTTAATTCTCTTTATCAAATGTGATCTACAGTGAGTCTTAGCAATGTACTTGCATTTTCATTCTAATTCTAAACACTTTGAAGGGTTTTTTCTTCAAATTTAAGACTGGAAATTAAACAAGCCATAAGTGCCAAAATGAACATTATGAGAAAGATCAATTGAACACTTGCTGAATACAAATTTATTTCAAAAAAACATTTTAAGCATTACAATTGGTAGTTAATGTACCTGGAAAACAAAGTATGGTTTAAAAATAAAAAATGAATAGAAAAATTAGAAAAATATATAAGAATATCCGAAAAATTGAAAAGATATAAGCCTACATGTCATTTTCTTGAATTAGGCTGTACGTGCCATTGTCAAAATAATGTCTTAAACTAATTAAGCATTTCATACTCTGATGATGTTGGAATAAAAAGGTGCACTGTTCATCTGAATCAAAGAATGAAAGCATCTGCTCAAAATCTTTCTACTTTTCTTCAGAAATATGACTATTTTGTTCCAGCTGCGGTTACGTCATAGATTTTATTTTGTCGACAATTACTCCCTTCTTCAGGATGTTAAACTGTTCAATGTGGGTTTTTTTATTCATTAGCCCAGGGTTGTCAGCATACACCTGAATCCATTGCACTGTAGATATCTTAAGTTTGGTAGTATAAATGCAGTTTTCAGCTGCCTTTTTAAAGTCACAGAAATCTACGCCGTTCATAACTTTGACTTGATAAGGGTGTCCAGGCCTATAATGACTAATCATCTCAACCAAATCTCTTTGCATCATAAATTTACTTACTTTTTTATGAGTGACCGGACACGAGGAACTTGTGATAAATGTTCTTAAAATAGCTCTTTGTCACTAGATGAATTCAAAGAAACACTATCATTTTTGTTATCACAGTAGCTGTCGCTCTACATAATCGAAATTGTCTTGCAAATTTCCGAAGTCAGTGTTTTTAGGACACACGAGGCGATATAATTTCCTCAATGACCGGCGTTCCCCTCTTGCCAAAGGTGCATGAAACCAGAATCATTATCCTCAACGTGAATAATAAAATTGAAGTTTGACAGCTTTCTCAAATCAAACATTTGGGAATGTTTCAAAAATAACTTGCTGCAAATCCAGTGAACACGTTGCAACATTGCTGTAAGGTGAAACTGACATCTGGTGATCTTCTTTCATACATTTTAATGCCGTCTCACTTTTTTGATGGTGTAGTTCCAGGTTCGTTTTCAGAACTGTATTCGACGGATCTGCTTTTAGTCTTGTACTAAGTAGGTCACAGGTGGGGCAAGTGTCTGATTGATTGTGGTGCACGGAAACAAATATTTGATCAGAGCTCAGGCATTCCTTAGAAGTCTTAATACGAGAGTAGTGACTGATATCCTTGAAAATTAGGTTTATGTGATCAATACTTTTTTCACATTCCTCTGAATATATTCTATAAACAGTTTTATTACCTCTGAATTCATTAGCAACACTTTCCCCCTTTTTTTTCTTGTTATTCAGAACCTGTAACACATTGCGGAAGTTTTTTGGCAGACACTAAATAAATTTTCTTCAACAGTAGGAAATGTGTATTCAAACGATCATTGTCTTCTGCTTTTATCAGAATGTTGGTACTTTCCATGCCAACGACGAGTGATTTCAGTTGCGTGAAATAAACCCAAAAGGTACATTGTTTGGGAAGCATAGTCTTTCATTTTGTACTAGTCAGTAAATAACTTCATCTGTTGATTGTAAATCATATCCTCTCACTGGTAATGACACTTGCAATCAATCTGCAACTGACAAGAGACACAATTAAAACTGCAACTAAACTAAATGCAATTAACTTAGCTATGCAATAAACATATAAAACAAATGTTAATTTCATTGATTACATATTGAGGGCGTACCGGTGTTACGATCTGAATTATTGGTGGAAATAGAGGGAGTCACCACATGAGTGGGCACATGGACCCGGCTTGATACTCTTGCTCAGGGTGTTATGTGGCCCGTGTGTGGTGAGATATTAGCCCTCCTGATACCTAATTCAGCACCTGTCCCTAACCGAGCCCGCTCTTAGCGTCGGGCACGCTTCTACTTAACCGCAGTGGGCTCTTAGGGCGTCCCACACTCCGCTGACTGGGTTAAGGACCCACGTGCCCCCCCCCCCCCCCCCCCCCCCCCCGGACACAAAGACACGTGACTCAATTAAGTTTGTTTTATTTACTTACACATTACACGCCCTCATACCATCCTTCCTTGATACTGATAGAAAACGCCTGAGGCACGAATCAGTTTAGTTGAGGAGGCGGACCACACACGTAGTCGCCTCAAGCCTGTACTTAGAACACGGGTGGTTAAAAACTTCGGAGAGTATAGAAATCACTAATTAAACAGCCTCACCGACCGAGAGAGGCCCCGAGGATGAAGATAAAACGATTTGAATTAATTAACTGAACAGAACTACTTATCGGTGAGACAACGGTGATGTCCTCGGGGTGTCTGCAGAGATGTCCGCTCTCGGCCGGCTGTAGAAGGAGACTCGGGTGAGACAAGGGCTTGTGGCAGGCAACATGGCGCCCTTCGTGCCGAACACAATAACCGTTACATATCTGTGACTGCGTGCCCCGGGTTATTATTGAAAATAACATAAACTCTTTATAAAAATTAGCATATACACATCCATGACCAGACCGTCTGTAATAATTACTTATGTGGTAAAATAGTTTGAATAAAGTTATGTGTTGGTTCCGTCGTCGCCCGCTAGGGAGCGTTCGTGGCCGTCCTTGCACGTACTTTATTACAAAAATATAACATATTAATGAAACAAAAGGCACTCACTTACTGAATCGTCGTGACACTATTTTAGGGGCAAAAAGAAAAGGTTATCATAATATTAATTACAAATAGGGGTGCGGCGCACTGCAGCTAAGCGACCTCTTGCCGGGCTACCAACACACGCACGCACCACTCGCTGGCGGGAGGTTTGAACAGAGATGGTGGTGTTTGGGCGGTGGCATATCGGGCTCAAAGGGGGCCGCAGGCCCGGACGACGTCAATATGTAGATTCTAACATCAGTAATGAAGTACCGATTAAACTCTGATAACAACAAACCGATAAAACTATAGAAACAAACTTACTGATTGCGATGGAGGCTGCTTGGTTGCTATTTCCTTCATTTTTGCCATTACATATTCTTGCCCATTTGTTCTCATTTTCTTTCTCATTTCCACTACGCTCCCTTCCACAAGTTTCCTCTTAATAGACATAACAATAAAACAGTATAGACCCTTCCTGATGTCCAAGAATGTAAGTGCATAACCTCTGATCAGGTTGTATGTAACAAGAATGGCACTTACACCTTTTTAGAAATTACTGCCAGGAGATACAGCAAGCACAACCTGATGGTTGCTACAACTAACCGACCACTTCTCAGGGCACTTTCAGCCTTATTTCATGTTAATGGTCTTGGAACGTACATCCTTTTTGCTCAAAATATAATATTTGACAGACAGACACTTACAACCATTTTTATTTCCAGTCTTCAATTATTATGAGTAAGTTACGGAACTTAAATTAGAGTACTACCAAATCTTAAAAAAAAACTCCACTAAAACATGGGTCACATATTTTTCTTCATTTGTACACTAGCCACTGGTATCATCGACTCATAGTTGACAATTTAGATTTAGGTACAATTTGTTGCAAAGCACATTGATGCATTTAGCTCACTATTATCGCTATGAATGAACTTTTATTGATTAAACTTATTTTCTTAAAAGCCTTCAGTCAGAAAAAACACACACTGCTTGAATATAATTTTTAAATTCCTTAACCCACTACTGTTCACCTCCTTGGGAGTTGATAGGGTCTACCTGTAAAATCAGTTCTTATTTAATGCTTAGGCCTAAGGGCATAATAAACAAGCCTGCCAAAATTCTAGTTTGTAGGTCTTATACTTCACAGATATGGTGAAGAGTTAGTGAGTGGTATTTTGCTGTAGATCTTACACTCCACAGAAATGGTGATGAGTTATCGAGTGGTATTTTGCTATATACATATTTAATAGTTTACTCAATAGTGTAAGCCAAGAAAGCAGTACTTTAGTAGATTTCTTTTTTCATCTTTACTTACAAAATTGGCTACATTTTACAGAACCATTAACTAGCCTACGTTCAACTGGAATAATGTAGCTCTTCAAAAGTGAAATAATATTTGAAATTGGTCTGTTTTAGTTTATTTCTCGAAAACAAAATCAAAATCTCTCTCTTTTTATAATAGTAGTAAAGATATATTATTATTAAATGAGATGGTCAATGCTGTAACACTGCATCCAGAGCTACGAAGCAACTGAACACCCAGGTACTGCTTTAACAGCACTTCCTTGCTCCTGTAGTGAAAACACAGGTCGTCGAGAGGAAATAAAGGTCCGGGGGCAATTCATTTTGTCTAGCCCCCTCCCAACTACTTAACACACCAATTTTCAAACACCACAGCAAAGTTCAAAGCAAATAATTGCAAGACTGTAAACGTTACTGTGTCCAAAACTGTAAACATTACCTGCAACTATGGCACAACTTGCAAGATTTCAAATGAATTCTACCCATAAGCAATAACCTTGAAATTTTTATCTTATATCTTATATCAGAGCAAAATCAGGCAGAAAATTAAAATTTTGAAACTTAACAGGGCCTGAGCACCGGGGATTTTACCCTCCCTGTCTTCCCCCTCTTGAAGGCCCTGGGAGGAAGAAGCCCGTAACACAAACTCCTGCTCCTGTGATGAGCCAGATTCCAATGTTCTCGAATATGAATCTCAAATTCAAATACCCAAACGGATATACCCCTCGAATCCGTACCTAAGTCTCAAGCGTCAAAAGGCCAGAAATAAACATTTTACTATGGAGTTTTAAGAAATTCAACCCTTCTAATTGTTTGCTTCACAAACTATGTTTCCGGAATCAACAAATATTGTAATTTTATTTATATGATTACATGTTACAGTGAAATATCTTGGGGAATGGTAACAGTATAAGTAGGTATGAAGGATGTGGCCCCCGGGCCACATTTATGATATTTATATTTTTTTTAGCTGTTATTGATTTTACGAATTATTTCCATTTTAAAGAATCCTTTTAAATTTTTGTAAAATCTTAGTTATTGTATTTTTGCTTAATTAATTAATTATTGTGATTATTTCCTTTTATAGTTATATGTATTTTGGTTTGGTTTTGTTCTGGTGCTGAGGTGAACTGTGGGCCGCGGGGCTGTTGGTTTTGGAGTCGCCGCGACCGGACGTGTGGAGGGCCCACATCGCGAGGCAAGCTTAACCGTTTTTCGACTCTGCACCGGCCAGCCCTTGCCGGGGCCTGCGGAGATGAGGCCTTGCCTTGCCCGGGGGCGTGTTCAGCGGCGATATATTCAAGATTTACGCTAAGGTAAAGAGGCGACACGTAGCATTGGATGTAGCGGTTGTGGATGAAGAATAATATATTATTCATAAGAAGCATAGCTTTGCAAATCGAACTTATCTACGAAGCACGTATTACAGTGGAAGCTTACTGATTAGACCCTCCCATTTGTTATAACGGGTCAAGCTACTTTGCATGACTTTGATTAATGTTGAGTGCATCAAAACTTTTGTAGGAATTCACGTCATTACCTCAAGAGATTTATAATTTAAATTTGGTTTCCCTGCGTGTTTTGCCCTCGGAACTAAAACATTTTCAGTGAAGGCCCGCCCAGACTAAGTGACTTTTCACGGCACATTTGACTGAACTATATATAATATGCATTTTCTGAAGGTCACGGTTAACAGCTGTTCGACTCTAAGCAACAAGACGTGCAAATATTGATGGACGTGCGCGAGTATAAATCCGGCTCCCAGTAGGCCTTTTTGAATTTTCATAGTTAATACCTTTTTTTTATATAGTATTTTGTCATTACTATATTTTATGGTATTAGTATTTTCTGATTTTCATGATAGCTTTATATTTTCATTATTTAATGTCAAAGTAGGTTTAGGTAAATGCCATGTACGATTGTTTATGTTGTTTATGGGTCCTACGAAAGATGTTGCCGATATTAAAATTTTGGATAGCCTTAATCTGCGTTGTGTTTTTAATGAGCCAAAATCTTGCTGTGTGCGTTTGTCATTATTCTCCCTTTCATAGCTCAACCGCCCGGGTGCAACTTTTAAAGCGCAATACCTATTTCAGATTTTGCCTTTTTTTTGCCTTGATAGTTACCCAGGGTGAGTCGAGGACGGGACCCCCCTACCCATTTGAATTGGAAGGCGGGTTTCAAGGAAACAATATACCTTCATAGGTTTACAGTTTTAATTTTTCAATAAACTTTATTTCCTCTAATATTTTTCTTAAAATATTTTCCCCCAAATATTGGAAATTTTTGAATATTAAGTATTCATGATGGTATTTGAGGATTCCAGGATTTAAATATTTGACTGGCCCAATTGTCCCTAACAGATAGTGACAGTATCTTCCATCAAGCATTCACACATGAGCCACTGCACTTACCTGCCACACGGGATCCAGTCCAAATGGATAGGGTGCAGAAGTGTAAATCTTGGTATCACTAGGATTTAACGTCAATTCCCCATTTTCCATCACTGTGCTGTAGTTGTAAGATGCCTTCCAACTTGAGCCAAACAGGTTTAAGGACTTCGAAAACATGTCGTTGTATATCATACCAGTGTACATGGAGAACAGGCCCATCAGCAAGATGATGTAACGTCCTCCGAATATTATGGTCCAAATCTGCAGACAAACTCAAAACTATAAAAATTACAAATGAACGTCACAGAACAAAATGAATTATTTCAACTTAAATGCTAAAGCATTATTTAGAATGCACTTTTCAGATTCATATTTTTTTTGTCGTTAGACCCACAATTATTTCACCGGTCATTGGGTAGCAAAGTAGACATATGCTACAAGTTAATGATTAGACTACAGCACTCTTGACATGCCCTTAACTATGAGCCAGTAATAAAAGAAGAAGTGGTTACCCAATCACGTGCAACTTCCACAGGATGTGACCTTGTTTTGACCAATGAGCACTTTAAAAGGGCTTAATGTATAGGCAAAGGAGTCTAGCTTGGAGTACAATTAGATCAAACAATTGTGGCTCTAGTTTTTATTCATGTAATGTAAAATTTTTTACTATGACTACAGTAAGTTAGATAAAATACATTTTACTTGCTATCAATGTTTAGAAGAAGGGATTTTTATTTCACTACCCTTAATTTGTATGCTCCAGCAACCAAATTCCCTGAAAAATCCAAACTCAATCGATTTCAGTATCACCAGATAACAGAGTTAGCCAAACCAAGGAATCCCACATTAAAAAGCTTTTTGCCATTTTGTTTTTAACAACTAATAAATAACAGTTTAAAAAAACTAAAAAAGAACAGTTTTATATAGAAAACCAAAAAAAGAAATAGAAAATAAATTTTAATAAATTTCAATTAAGAATGGTGTAAAATTTTTTAATAAATATAAATTAATAATAGTGTAAATAAGACAAAATTGTATTTTATTTAAAAAAAGTGTGGGTTGCGTGGTGTCAATAGTTATAAATATTTTATTGACAGATATGAGTAGAAGAATTATCATTTCGATAATATCTTAAAAAGCACCCCACGTTTTTATTTAAATAAAATACATTTTTTTCTTATTTATACTATTATTAATTTATATTTATTAAAATTTTTACACTATTCTTAATTCAAATTTATTAAAATTTATTTTATTATTTTTTAGTTTGGTTTTCTATATAAAATGTGTTTTTTTTTTAGTTTTTTTAAACTATTATTTATATTCTACTTTTTAGTTTGGTTTATTTATAAAAGAGTGTTTTTAAAAAAATTTTTATACGGTTATTTGTTCTAATCTACTATTAATTCCGTGATAACTTTAAGTAACTGTAATTATTTTCCAAATTATTAATGTGTACAACTGTTTTGATAGTCAAATCTTGATTTTAGAAGCCATTCAAAGGTTTTAACGTTATCAATATATACAGTGAGACTTAATGGTATAAGGTTATTGACGAACAAGTGATATCGACCAGTCTTTCATACTGTACGAAATTAATGCTGTGAAGCAGGAAAGGATGGGAGTTACGGATTAATTATTACGTGAAGCACTCCACATTTACGTAACAGGAATTTTGAAAAGGATAAGGATTGAGAAAGGATGAGGAAAGGACCTTCTCAATGAGAGTGTATAGAATATGTGAAAAAAATTTGGATAGCCTGGACTGGGATTCTAACCCAGAGCCTTCCGATGACATGTCGGCTGCTCTACCATCGGGCGATCGACGTACGATAAATATGGAACAAAGCGCCCCATACTTTTTTCACAATAATACTAGTATTTTTCATTCATTGTTATTTTAAGCTTATTTTAAAAATAATTTTTAACTTTTTAGTTTGATATGCTTTAAAAACGTGTTTATTAGTTTTTTTATACTATATTTATTTTTCACTTTTTAGTTTGAATAGAAGGATTGGCGAAGTCCCAGGCAAATTACAGTTGGATTTACAGCATCAATCCCAAAATTTGTTGAAAAGAACCCCAATATTTTTTTTCCAGCCGTGGACAGGAATAGAACCCACGACCAGTGAATCCGTGGGTTGACGTCAGCGAAGACCCGCGCCTTAATTCGCTTGGCCAACAAACCAACTGTCAAGAATATAGTGTAATAATACTAATACCCCGAGTGCTCGAGCTGGAAAGTAGGTAGACGGTACGCATGCGCCGACTGCACGGTTGTCTCACTTGCTCTCACGGTTGTCTCACTTGCTCTCACACAGAGGCTGGGTGAGGAAATTATTTAATCCTGTCGATCCTAATCAGGATAATGAGATAAACTTATTAAATTAGTGTATTGTCACCGGTCCTCGATAAGTGTACGAAGTTTAGATTAAATCTGTCCGTTTAAAGTGGGTCAAAATCGAGTGCAAAGGAGTCGGTTACAAACATACAAACAAACATACAGGTGAAGCTAATATAAAGTGTGTAAAAATGATTAGCTCAAAAGCAGTATCTCACGAATTAACACCATTTACCAATTCTTTTCCCTTTTTATTTTAAAAATGTACATAAAGCAGTTGACCTAGCATATGTTTAATGCACCCAAACAGTTATCAGCTCACAGTACAGAGAAAATTTATAAGTTCAACCATTTTCCATGTGATGAGCTATGTTGTTATACTGTGCATGTGCTATTTTCCAATGTAGCAGCAATTATCTGTTTGCACGTATTCAACTTCCGTGCATGTGTGCTGAGCACATGCCCCTAAATTTAAACCACCCTTCATCAATCATTATTATTTTTGTGCATTCCAATGACATCTTAATACTAACATTAGAACATAGTTTCTCACTGCCTGAATATGTATTTTAAATCACTGCAATACTATTGTTATTAAATTTTTAAACTTTTATCAGAATTAAAGAAATACAAACAGAATGCTCTTACTTCGCTTAATTTCTTCTTAGCAAACTTTTTCTCTTGAAGCACCATGAATGCTCCGAATGCAGTCATAATGATGCCATGTCCAACATCACCAAACATCACAGCAAACAAAAAGGGAAAGGTAATGACAGTATAGAGACCTGAAAAAATTACATTGACCTATTAATTATTAATTATTCCACCTTGACATTAAAACTGATAAATATATGGAAAGTATGACATGCTGACATTTTTTTTTTCCAGAGAAAGCAGAAAAAATTCTGTATTACTTACATTATTTATACTAGCTAAACATCTAGTGCAAAATTTGTGAAGCTATGCTTTCATAAACATATTTTTTCAGTAGGTACATCATATACTGAAAAATGTTATCACCATTAGGTACCTTATAAGTGCTAATTCTTATTTATGTATATATAATGAAATACTTTAAAATTAGATAATACTCATTAAAAAGCAGCAGTTATTAATGATTTTCTAACAGTAACAATTATTATTGTTTGTGTGTAGTAAACATTACAAAATACCAAAATAAACATTGTATTGTCAAAAATGCATATTTAGAAAATGGTTAACACAAGTACAGTGGCGTAGCGTGCCATCTCGGCGCCTGGGGCGGGAAACCCATTTTGCCGCCCCCATTCTATAGGTGCTTAATTAAAATTAAATTTCACATACAATGAGGTACCTTTTATTGAAGTTAAAATAGGATGAGCGGTTTTACAAGCGGATTCTACGGGCCTTATGAGCAGCGAAGTCAGAAATAACTTTGTCAAAATCAATATTAGCAGCCAATTCTTGTTCAATCGACAATATAGTCAAGTTTGATAGTCTAGCGGAGTTATGTTCTTATATATTTTTAATGCCTTTTTGGTAATTATATTTAATTTTCGGAGCTCCGAAGTATATGATCAAATTATAATTTTTCGGGGGAATTGTTAAAGTATTTTTTTAGTATTATTATATAGCTATTTTTTATAAGTAGTAATAGGTTATGTATTTTATGATGGATGCACCGATTTGTGATGAAACGATTTTATGATATATATATATATATTAAATGTTGTCATATAAATTTTGTGTCTTTTTAACTTGCTGCCTCCTCTCACTGTTCGCAACCTTATTAGTATTTTTTAAGCCTGCTATTAGTTTGGGTTTTAATATTTTTTTGGGTTTACCTGCGCTCGCGGTACGGGGAAATATATGAGTTTTACTGTGTCCCGGTTTGCGGAAGTTGTTTGGTTTGCCCTGGGTTAAGGTCAAACTTTACAGTACAATGCGTAGTACTAAATTCAATGAGTGCGAATTAGAGGCATCGACACGGGCCGACGCGTGAAACAAAATATTTTGTATGAGTAATTAACATAATAAGGAGTGCCGCACAACTCGGCACGCACGCGCCGGGCGGCGCGGCGTGATGCGATGTTGCTGTTCGTATGTAAACAAACAAACGTTATAAAGAGCTCTGTCAGTGATTTCGCAGTTTTTCTTTTAAATAAATATTAAAAAATAGTTGGTGCGCAAAATTTTAGATAAAAATGGAACATTATAGTGTGTCTGACACATGTAATGAATGAATCATAGATCAGATCTCAACCCGCTTCACCGGCGACCCGCCCCCGCGGGCTGCCGCCCGGGGCGGGCCGCCCCCTCCGCCCCACCCACGCTACGCCACTGCACAAGTAAGCTTTATTGGGTGGGGATCTGATTTTAAAATGTTAGAACTATGAAAAACAAATTGTGTGTTGTTAATATTTAAAGTGCCTAACATGTCTTTAAATTTGTCATGATACCTGTTTTTCATTATCATTTCAGTAGCATATGCAACATAAAATTTTAGAAATATAATATTGCTTAAAATTTTGACAAATTCAAAAGATGTTTAGAAAAATTTAAATAATGAGCTGAAGGTATCAATACCCTCAATAAAATTAATAAGTTATTATAGATAGCATTTACTGTGGATTTTGAGTCTGTAGTATGCAATTTTTTTCCTAGTTTAAGTTAATCTAAATGTATGTGGCAGGGGTCCAGGTTAGAGGAGGACTAAGTAAAAAGGGCACATGTATCATGTGCTTAATGGGGTTTATTGGCCAGTCATTGCTGCATGGATGACGCCCCTTATGTTGCCTAGCCTAAAAGCTAACTAAAGTGACCCAGGTAAAACCTGTATAGACACAGGAAAACCCTGGGCCGGGTCATGCAGGGATCAATAATTATTAATCATGCATTAATGCAAGCAAAGGAGTTACTGGGCAAGAGGGGGAAAAGGTCCAGGTAAGCAGAGTTGGGCGGGGCAGATAGAATCAACCATGCAAGGGTTGGGCGCTTGTGCTTTGGGGCCCGCATTAGTATTGTTGGGCACACCTGGGTTGTATTACCAGGGGCGCATGCGCCCCCCTCGAAGAATAACTCACAGTCAGCGGGTTAGCCATCTTGGGACCACAAAAAACAGTACAATACAACCTTTCTCACATAACTTATTTGTCTCCGAAAGCAAACACACGTCGACTGTTCGCAGGTACCGAAAGAATAATTCTCGTCTCGTAACAAACCCGTGATCACTCGAACTTTATTTTGGGGGATTACCTACGACTGTGGTCAAAAATTCTAGTTCCAAACACGAAAAACAGGTTGATTATATACGTTAGCAACCGGACCACAGCCGCGAAATGCTCTCTTCAACTACATAACTTTTATAATTAGTGAGCCACTGCCCCATACGCGGCCTATCGGCACCTCGTCCAGACAAATGACTGACGGAACACAGCACATTAGAGCTGTAGCAAACCGCATGTATTCGGTACTGAGTATCGGGTGCGCCATCTAGTTCCGAGTAACGAAACGTTACACACGGATGCATTTCGTTACTCGCATTTTTCGTAGTATGGGATTTATCGTTAGAATGTTGTTTAAATTGTATTGTCAATAAATCATTTTCGACACCTATTTGTTGCTTTTTCATTATAATCGACGCATAATTGATTACGATGTTGTTTTGATATAACATAAGCTCACGGTTAAAATTTTCAACATAGTAAATCCATTGCAAATTTAGTAGATTCCGTCAACAGTTCACTTGTAGTTCTATACTTTACCTATTAAATCAATTTAAATTTTGAATTATTTAAACACAAGTCTGGTTCAAAATAGGGAAAAGTGAAAAAAATAAAATGCACCTTACGTAGTTTGTTTTCTACAAATTATGAATGTTGCGACGCCGCGACGTCGTACCATACGCGTACGCAATACGACTCGGTTCGTTGCTCTAACGAAGTAACGAGTAACGTAACGATAATATAGTAACAAGTACTAATTGTTACAGTAACGAATACATACGGGTACGCTTTTTTCCGTTACTTTTACACCTCTACAGCACATCACAAAACACCAAGAAAATTTCAGCTAACCGGGGACTTCGCCGAAATACTGCCTTATGATTGGCTTCGACACTTATTCATACAATTGTTATTCAGTGATTCCCCTCTTTGAGGGCTTCCCCTCTGACGCAAGTCTCTTGCCTTTCTCTTATACCTTCTGTCTCTTTTTAATTTCAATAAGAATTCGGGGATTCCCGTCAGATATTCCCACGGTCTGGGCAAACGTCTATCTCTCTCTTACACAGGATGCAATAAATTATCGTCTTTTGGCGCCTCTGTGTCGCCGCACGTCTTTCTTTCTCTCTACCCACAATATTCACCGTCTTGAAACCACTATAAAACACATGTAAAATTATTATTATTGTTGTTATAAAAATAACATTAAAATGCAATAAATTACTGAAATTCACACGTACATAAATAATGATCAAGCCAACAAAGTGAAAACCAATACAATTATAATTAAAATGGTTCTCTAAATAAAATATTAAAAGATTAAAATTATAAAAAAATATTACAAATAATAAAACAAAACTATGAAACACTAGGTCACTATGACCTTGAAGCCATATAATCAGCTGACAAACTGAAAAAGAACATAATATTTAATCATTAAAAAAATTTCTTGTAAAAACTGGGGAGGGCAGGGTCTTGCAACGGTACATGCTCTTCGCCCTTTCAAAGATTTTCGTTACGGAAATGGATGTCATTTTGTTTTCCCTAGGAACGATTTTGATTGCATCCAACATCCAACATATTTTTAACCTTTCCTATATGCAAATATTTGATGGATACTCAGGTCATCCAACTCGTCAAACGAACATGGCAGTGCTGGTGACTTTTCGGTTATGTAATAACCGTCCAACTTTGATACATCAAATTGGAAGGTATTCGATGCGAAGATTTTACACTAAAAGAGCCTTAAATTTGTACGGTAATACAGTAATATTGACATTAGATATACATTGTTTAGTTTAACACCTTAAATTTCACAGTTTGTCTTTTTTAAAACTGCAATAAGTTAAAATTTAAATTGTATTCGTTACTGTTCTAAACTTTAATGTCTTCTTACTTTTCATATGTTGTGAACCATTGCAAAGATATGATATTTCCCGGTTAGCAATGCGCAAGTAGGAAAATTAGAAATGACTGTTTATGATTTGATATTAAAAAAATTTAAATATATCATGAGAGATTATATTTCTTAGTTTGATTCAGTAATATCAGTAATATCTCTTGGCGTTTAGTAGTCATCAGTTAGACTGCCCTGTTTACTGGCACGTATGTTGAACTTTGTTAATACTTTCTATATGAATAAAATGATTTTTTTTTTTTGCTGAGCCATGCTCATATCTTGAAAAACACTTCAGTTCTATGCCATTTCCCCCAATTGAAGGGGAATGCTTATTTATCTTGTGCGCGTCCATCTTGCGTCCTACTCTTCGTTGATTTGTAGTCTGTTTGAGCTTTGAGTTTGAGCAGGCTGCAACTCTGCGCTACTCTGCTTGTTGTTTTCTTGTGTATCGTGATCACGGAATCCACTGGTGTCTCCTGGATTTGCCGCCTCCACCGCGCCGAGTTCGTTCAGCTCTCTTCCTTTAACCAGAAATTATTATTTTGTGGCTCTGAAATCCCTCCCAGTCTTAAAGCTGTTCTAGATTTTTGTATCGCCGATGAGCGAGTCGCTAAATTGAACCTATTTCCGCCCGGGGAATTCATGAATGCTCTTTTGAGCAAGTGCTCGGGAACTCACGTTAATACGCTCACAAAAGCCACAGTCCATGGCTTAGATTTTCAAAAATTTAAAACATCGCTGGTGCGATCTCTGGCCCTCCGCGCATCTTACACGCGTGTAAGCGCGAATTGGTTTTTTCGCCTCCGGCGGCCTTAGGAGACTGTTACACAGTACGTGAACTCTGTTACCGCAGTGTGCTGACGTGCTCGAACTAATCATCCCGGAGTCGGAGTTTGTTCAATTAATTCTAGTTAACTTATCCTCCCGTGTGCTGTTAACACTGCGGCATGCTGTCTCCTCCTACGTCTTTGAGTGAACTGGTTGAAAGCCGGTTGTCGGCCGTGACTAAATACGAGGCTGGGTTTCCTTTTGCGTCGCAGAGCGTTGAGCGAATTATGCCGCGCGGTCGTGGCGCGCGTCTGTCTGGTCAGGTGCTTGTATCTGACAGCCATGTCTCTGCTGTCTCAGATGGGGACTGGAAGCCCGGGTCAGGTAGGACCGCTGGTAATTTAGAGCCGGGACACTCGTGGCCTTGTTCCTTCGAATGGTTCTCTCGCGACAAGCCAACACGTCGGTCTGAGTCATTTCCGCCCGCTTGCGGCCAGTGTAACTGATCCGCTACCTGCGCCACGCGCGACCTCGAGCAAGGTTAGGCGCCAAGTACAGCCTGACTCGGAACACAGCCGCGGACGCTGCGCGAATTGTTCCGCCTTTGGCCACGGCACCGCTGATTGTGCCAAGCCGCGCATTGAGTTTAATGACAGGCAGTGCTTCAGATGTAAGGGATTAGGGCACTAAAGAGATAATTGCTAGGGAAACGGAAAGTGACGGGTCGCAAAAGAGGTCGGTTTCATCTTTTTCTAAAAAAAAAATTGGTTGTCTGTAAAGTCGGTTTACGGACGATAGTTTAACGTGACAACGTCATAACAAAACATTGATGAAATGATTGCATACATTTATGAATAAAATTGAATCATTTTTATTGAATTATCACTATTTTGTATGGATACAAAGAAGGAGTGAAATGAAATCTACTATTTAAATGATAAATTTACTTTTATTTACACTCATTAATTCAAATTTGTTTATTACTTTAATAAACAGATTATTTTAACAAAACTGTTATACATGTTTGCTATTTAACTTGTTCCAATCTGTGTTATTCTGTTAAGGATAGGACGATCATAGGAAAAGTAGGAAACGAATGGGAGTGTTTCAAGTTTAATGTGCCTCGAAAAAGTCAAATGGATGGTTGTTCCAATCGAGTGGAAGAGAGATAGATGCGGCGCAAGCGTACAATGAGCGTAACGGGACGCAGCGTAACGAAACAATGTGCATTACGGGACACATTTTCGTGCGTGCAGCCCGCGTTCATCGATTTATTAGACGTCACGTCAAAAAAAATCCGCTGTCCCTGCGTATTTGCACTGTCACCATTCACGAGTGCTTTTACCCCGCCTTAGTGGATACTGGAGCCACTCGTTTCGTGATTAGTGACAGTTGTCTTCAGAGCTCGATCATTCCCGGAGAGTCAGGAGAATATATGCGTCGCTAATGACGAGCTCCTGCGTGCAGATAAATACATTTTCTTGCACTTTAAAATCAAGCACTTATCTTGGGATTGGAAGTTCGTGGTGGTTCCAGGTATTAATTTCATCTTAGGGCTTGATTTTTTTAAGTAAATCTCGTGTTTTTAACATGGCTTGTCACGAGCTCCGCTTCGATTTTGATCCTTCTGTTATTGTCCCCCTGAAATTTGAGTCTAGGGGCCCCATTGTCTTGAGCTATAGTGACCGCGACGAGGCCAAGCATACGCAGGCTATCGCTAGGCTGGTTGACTCGTTCCCCGATGTCATTACTACCAAAATGGGAAAGTGTGACATCATACCTTACAAATTTTACCTGAAGGATGAAACACCGGTGCGAAGTACCACAAGGTGTCCCCGCCCAAGTTACAGGCTATGCGCAGCATTATAAACAAGCTGTTAGCAGCTGACGTAATCTCGCCCTCCACGTCTGACTTTAGCACTCTGACTTTCCTGGTTCGTAAGAAGGATGGCATGAACTGGCGCATGGGACATAATTATATTCCTTTGAACCGTAAGATACTTATGGAGGATTTGTGGCCACTTCCAATGGTAGCAAGTGCCTTACAGAACCTTCGAAAGGATAAACATTTCTCTGTCATAGACTTAAACCAGAGTTTCCATAAATGCTTACTACATCCCTGCTGTCGTAAATGTACCGCCTTTTATACTCCATTGGGCCATTATCAGTTCAACAGAGTACCCATGAGCGTCAGATTTGGGAGTCAAGCTCTGAGCCGTGTCCTTGACCACGTCCTGTGTAACCTTAAATACTATTATGTCTTCAACTATGTCGATGACATCATCATATACAGTAACTCTTTCGAGGAGCACTTGAGTCATCTGTCTGAAGACTTTAGTCGTTTAAGATATGCTCATTTGATGCTGAATCCTGACAAAATTATTCGGGTAAGACTTTTGTAAAATTATTGGGCTTTGTTTATTTCACAGGGCAGCCTCCTCATGGATCCCGATAAGATTGCGCCCATTGTCAGTTTCCCGAGACCAGTAAATTTGAAGAGAGTCCACCGATTTCTTGCAATGCTAGGTTACTTCGCTAGATTTATTTCAGAATTTGCCTCTATGGGTGCGCCCTTGAATTCACTTTGTAAGCAGAATGTGTCTTTTCAAGTGGGGCGAGGAGCAGGAAAGAGCCTTTCAGACTTTGAAAACCCGTATGGCCTCCTCGCCTGTACTCATTCTACCCGATTTCGATAGGCGGTTCGCACTTCTGGTTGCCGCGTCGTCTATTGCGTTAGGCACCGTCCTGTGTCACCTCAAAAATGGCAAACTTAGACCTACTGCCTTTGCGAGCCGTTCCCTGTCGGAGTCCGAGCGGCGGCTAGGAGCCTATGAGAAAAAGGCCCTAGCCTGCCTATTCGAGTGGGAAAAGTTCGAGAAGGGCATCGACAATGTGGTCGCCGACGCGCTCTCGCGCATGTATTGCCCCGAGGAGTTGCAAATCTCGGAGGAGCCGCCTCCAGTTTCCGTACATTTTTTATCCACCTGTAAGATTTTTCCGGAATATTATGTAAACATTAGGGAGAGTCAGAGTCACGACCCATTTTGTGCGCAGATACGCAAGGACTTGGTCGCCAATAAACCTGTCCTCTATGTACTCGAGCAGGAAGTGTGTTTTTTACTGGTACGTCAGTTAGGGTGCGCAAGGCCGCGGTGCCTGCCTCTTTGAGAGCCGTGGTGCTTACATACTTCCACTCGTCACTGATTGGAGGACACTTGGGGATAGACAAGACATTGCGCAGAATTTCTGCCCCCCTTTTCTGGCCTGAATTATGAGAGGACGTTCGGAGCTTTGTACGCAGGTGTCATGACTGTCAGATCCCCAAGCCCCCTCGTAACACTAAAGTAGGCCTCTATGCTTCCGATCCCCCTGTGGCCCCCTGGCACGTTCTTCATATCGACATTTTTGGTCCGATGATGCACTCCCGAAAGGGCAATGTTTGTCTGTTGGTGGTGTTAGACACCTTTACGAAGTTCATGGTGTTACTACCACTGAAGAATATGAAGGCCACCACCATTGTTAAGGCCCTGAAGGAGCAGGTCTGGAAATTGTTTGCCTCCTCCTCCTCCTCCCCCCCCTCCCCCTCCAGTTTGATAGTTTCCGACAACGCTCGTTCTTTTCAGTCAAACATCTATAGGGATATTTGTTTCGAGTGGGCAATCAAGCCAATCTACAGTTCAGCTTATTTTCCCCTGGGTAATCAGTCTGAGAGGGTCAACAAGGTCCTGAACAGCATCCTTACATCCTTTTATCGTTCAAAAAAGACCCTGAGGGATTCAGACATAGACTTTATAAACGTTGGCCTTAATTCCACTTGTCACTCCGCTTACGGCCTCTCTTCGTTCATTCATTTTTTGGGCCGAGAGCTCAATTATCTTTTATTGAAACAGTGGGGCTTCTGCCTTTGGACTCCAGCCTGGACTTGGACTCCAGCCTGGACGTGTCTAGGCTGGAGCGGGTCCTTGACTCAGTTGCGTGTAACCTCGCTAAGGCTAGACAGGGTGTTGTTAATGCACATCCTTCCCTCCATTCCCCTAGCGACGCTCTGCCTTTGACACGTTATCTGACACTTGACAGCTGTGGAGTTACGCGAGCCGCCGACGCGTGTCTCGAGAATAATTCTGGAGTCGGGTCGGCGCGGAATGACGCGACTGGCCCCAGCCACGCTCGTCACTTCTAGAAGTGGCGCCTTGGCCTATATAAGCCCAGGACACCGGCCTCCGAGTTCAGTTGGGAGTTGATCAAGGCGATAGAGCCGCGGTTGCGGCGGAGTTTCGAGGCGATAGTGTCGCGAGTGCGGCGGAGTTCCTGGGCGACTGAGTTTCTCGGCGAGAATGCCGCGGGTGCGGCGAGAGTCCCGAGAGAAGTTCCGAGCGGAGCGTCGAGCGGTCCCTCGGCGTAGGAAAAGTGCGACGGCGGCGGCGGAGTGCGGCGACGGAGGTCCACGAGGGGTGCTGCGGCGAGAGTTGCGCCATAGGTGCGGCCCAGCGAGGTGTGCGGTGTGTAAGAACCGAATGACTGGGGAGTAAACATTTTTAAGTGTAATTGATTATTAGGAATTTTTAGAAGATTATTTGTTATTGAAGTAAATAGTGGCAATCAATAAAACTGTATAGTAATAAAATCTTTAAAAGGGCTATCTTTTACGAACCCAGTAGTTTTCCACGACGATTTATTATTTTTATTTTAATAAATCGTAACAGTATTTTTTAAACTAGCCTACAGTCCTGCAAATCGTGAATCATGCAATGGACTCGTCATATTAAGATAAATAGAACCATGAATTATGTTATATCTACTAAGTTCACATTTTTTAAAACTATTATTTCCCCAAAATAATTTTTTCAACAGAAAAACCATGACTTCAGTGTGGAAACTATATACTGAAACTACTTTGCAGAAATATAATTTTGGTAAATGCTATTTGTAAGTATTTGTCATAAAAATTATTTTTTTTTTTTACAAAATTCTATAAGCATTTAATAACCTTAGCTACATTTATATGTTATGTTCGTGATTAGCGAATTAATTAATTATTGTTTATAACAAACATAAACGTAAACCATTTTCATGAAATCAAGTACAATAACATGAAAAACCAATAATTTATTCAAAGTAGGTATAATTAATTTTGGCAAGAAAAATGTCTACAATATTTTTGCTCATACATATTACTTTAAAAGAGGAAAAAAGTTGATAAAAACTTTTCTCTTGCATTATTGTATTTAAAAGCCAGTATTTTCCATCTAAATGCTTATTTAGAACAAGTTTTACTGTAAAAAAAAATAAAGAGTTTATAGGCAAAAATAATTGTATGATTATGAGAGATGCGATGTTAATAACATAGCACAGGCAAAAAAATTGTTTCCATTTTTCTGCGCGTGTCGTCGACCATGCCTCACCAGGGTTTACCTCCCGATAGCTCGCGACCCCGTACGAGTCGATGAGGATCTGGAAGCCTCGGGTGAACTTGTTGGTGCGGTTGAACGTGGGCGGGTTCTCCGGCGTCTCGATCACGTTCAGGAAGGAGGGAATGGAACTGCCGCTGGTTCGCTGCAACAAGAACACACACATGCTTGCTTGAGAAACAGTTATCCATCTCAATGCATAGCCCTTTAATCTTTCAATGTTATGATAATTTACTTTCTTGACCGTATACAAGACTAGCAGTGCCCGCGACTTTGTCCGCGTGGACTTTGTTGGGGGGTATTGTGACTTTCTGAGATAATATGGTAGACGCACAGTTTTAGGTTATCCTCAAAACACTCATAACCAATGGTATATTAAAGTACTTCTGCGTAAACTATATTTTTAGTTTTTTCTTCCGGCAGAAGTAGAGATTGATTTTCTCCCGAACCAGATCTCGACAGAGCCCGTGCGAAAAACACCCTTGGCGTAAATCTATTCCTACGTACTTAAATGTTTGTCCCTGGGCCTTATTAATTGTTACCGCAAACGATACCTTCACCGGAAATTGAATTCGCTTAAAGTGAAAAGGCAAATCCGTTGGTATCATAGGTATGCGAGGTATCAGCACTGTTTGCCCTACTGCTGGACCAGTCAATACTGTAGCACCAATCACGTTATCGCGTAGGAATTTTACTTGGAGTCTGGTTCCGTTGCATAAATTTGGTGGTTTAAGATTCTTTAGCAGCACAATTGGACAGCCAGTTTTTAATTTGAGTGAATGTGAGGGAAGGCCACTCGGATTTAAAGAATTTAAAAATTCTTGTGGATAATGTACCGCATCTTCTTGATCCATTACTTTATCAATGGACCTGTAGTTCACTCTATCTCCTGGAAGTTTACCCAGTATCATGTTATTGATGTCATCAACGCTACTGTTTCTAGCTGCCAATATTGCCCTTTGACACATCCACTGGTAGTCTTTGTTTTCTATATGGACTACATCTGGGTACACTTTAGAGATGAGGTCTTCAATGCTAGTCATACATGCGCGTGCAATACTTAATACTTATTTGGCTACAACACTAATACTTACATTTTAAATATCGCGATATCTTTTGAATGAAACGTCCGAATTGAATATTTCAAAAAGTTCTAGAAAGGTATTGAATTCGTCTTGAATATGCAGTAATTTATTTTGATAAGGATTAATACCTAGGTACACAATAAAGAGTTTTTGAAGCGACGGCATTTTAATTATTTAAAAAAATAAAACACTAATTGTGAGATAACTACAATAGTTAGACATATGGTTACGCGATATTTTTTGAAGACAAATTATATGTTCTGCAAAGTGGTAGTACATTATTTTGTTCTATAATCAATAGGTTTCGCAGCACACACCGTGTAAGGATTTTTTCGGGTCATTTTTTTTACACTTTGGGTTACCTTATTGGACTTTTAGTAAGGATCCCTAATGTTATTGATAATATAATATAGCCTATAGCCTTCCTCGATAAATGTACTATCCAACACTGAAAGAATTTTCAAATCGGACGAGTGGTTCCTGAGATTAGCGCGTTCAAACAAACAAACAAAGAAACAAACAAACAAACTTTTCAGCTTTATAATATTAGTATAGATGAGTCTCAATTGGCTTCCAGTGTTCATCACAAAAAAAATTATTTTTTTAATTATCTAAAGTGGTTCCCAAGGCCGAAATACGGCTTTCATGTTGGAGCTGAACAGTATTTGTGAAGTAGGTACTATTTTGCAACTAATGTTTCATTCAACAAAATTCTTTAACCACCATAAAACTTATCGCTCTTGTAAAATGCTGCATGGCTGCAGCCATGATTCACCAGTCTCCAGGATTATATCCACACACTAGGGATAAACCCTTTGGTGTACCAAGTATGCAGTCCTGTGAATAAAACAGCTGGAATATGACCTAATCAAAACACTAAAAGCAATTAATTTATTATCTATACACATAATTGATGAAAAAAAAGTCAATAAAATAATTGAGTAAGTGAAAGAATATTAAAAAAAATTAATTCATAGAGACTGGAAGATTTTGCAGTTTAATTTCATGATCAGCTGCAATTCAAACACTTTACTTTCGGGATGCTTCAATGATTATAGATCCGCAGTATATGTGGGGGACTCTTTAGTCAAGAAAACCCATCATCATAGTAAGTACTGAGGTACATAAATATTCTATCACAATCAGCATGACTACGAAATCTCTACAGTGAGCAACCAAAAATCAGGTCACATTTAGCAGAGTATGTAGAGGACAGTGTAGTTTATTCCAGAGCTCATTGAACAGGTTAATTTTTCTTTTCACTTATAATCAGTTATAAAAACACAGAAATTATGCCAACTACCAATCATAATAAACAGTAATCACAGTAATACATGCAATAAAACACAGAAATTTAATGTTAAAAAAATGAAGGCAGAACAAAGAAATCACGATAAATTTTATTCCAAATAACAGAGGTGAAATTTGAATTAATGGCAGACATAATAAGCCCATTTACAGTGTCCTATATGTAGCCAACAGCGAACCTTCTTTATAAAGTGAGATTTATCGTACAAATTTCTGAAACATGTATATGTATATGTAGCTAAAGTAGTATATAAGTACATAGTAAGTATATATTTGGTTTAGTCCAGACTATATATAGCTTGTATATGTTAAACATGCTAAAATTTATAACACAATGTGCATACAAACTATGTATATACATATAACTACACACACATACACATATACATACACATATACATACACATATACATACCTATATTTGTTGATCTTACAAACTTAATGTAAAAAAAAATTCTAAAAACTTTTATCTTTCAAAGTATTATTTTCTTGTAGGGTAAATGGATATTAAGTGTATCAATATATCACTTAAGATCGTTGCATATTTTGGATACCGAAACTAAATATGTAAATGACGTGGTCAACAGCCTTGTGGTATGAAACAAAATCTAGGCTCAACGGAATGTACAAATAAATAAAAACACACACATTAATTTTTTACAAATAAGTTAAATTATGCTGTGATAGTTAAAGAGCACTCTGTAATTCCATAACGGGAAAGTACCAGTGGCGTAGCCAGGATTTTTTTATGGGGGGTGTTAAGAAGCATGGCCCCCCCCCCCCCCCCCCCCCCCATATTAATGCGGTGGGTCCGGGGGTCCTCCCCCGGGAAAATTTGGATTTTAAGGTGTAAAATAGTGCTATTTTAGCAGTTCTCGGTTCTTAAATTTAAATATTGTAATTGTGAAAATTGTATTAATTTTAATATGAAATTTGTTTCAGTGATGAATAAGAAATTAATTAAAGATTTGGTGCTGGGGCCCCTGGAAGGTACAGAACAGCAGCCACGCTGCAGACCCACCCCTCCTTCGGCGAGGGCCTTCTGGACGCTGGCCAGGTCCCGGGTGGGCACCCAGCACTCGCCGATGAGGCACTTCTTGGTGACGTCCATGTTGAACATGTTGAGCGTGTGGTAGACGGCCTTCATCTTGCGCACCATCACCATCCACGTGTGGAGCTGCGAGGCCACGTTCTGCAGCACGCGGTGCTTGTGGTCGTGGGTCTGGTTCAGAACCTTCCTCGTGTGACAAGACAAGCAGAATATTTTGGTCAGTTATGTAGTTCGACCACATGGCAAAAGGAATGGAAGGAAAACAGGAGGGGGGGGGGGGGGGGGACCTCAAGTCACAGAAACATCCGAGACATAATTTATGCACTCCAAGTTTTCCACAGTCCCATGCAGAGCAGGAAGTAAAAAATCTCTTGGGCCCAGGTACCATAAGGTGCCCAAATTAGTTTCCAGATAATTATTATTTTTTTTAATTGCTGGGTTTGCCCAGGTAGGAAGAAAAATTGCAAGTGTATTGTTAATATTGTTACGAAAAATTTGGGGAGAAGGGATAATACAGGGTTCGTAAAGGACAGCCCAATTAATTTTATACTGTTTTATTGATTACTAATATCTACATTTTAAATGAGGAACCACTCTCAGTCCAATCTCTGACCGTAAATCAGGCTCACGCCTGCAACACTGGAGTCTGGCTCGACAGTGGCTCCCTCCTCGGCCAGTCTGTGTCCGCTCACCGCAGTCCTCGGAGGCTACCTCGCACTCACCCGCGCCACGTCACAGCACCGTCCCGGGCTGTCGCTACTGTCGCCCCGACTCGCTACCGACGAGGCTCACCCTCGCTGGTATCGCTACCTGAGAGACACTTCTCCCGGTGACCTGGCCTTCAGCCGTCCAACAGCCGTCCAACAGCCGTGCGGCTACCGTCGGTGTCACCAGCCGGTAAGTAGACACTCTCTCCACTACACTACACACTTGTGCTAGCAGGCGGGGCCAGGCCTGGAAGCGTCCACAAGCCGCGTTTGACACCACAAGCATTCCCTGACCCGAGGCGACGACCCCGGAACTATCCAGACCTCTCGGCGGCCAGGCCTCCAGACCGACGGGCTCCATGACTGACGCGGTGGGTGCGTGTAGGGGAAAGGCTGTGACTGACAGGCCGCTACTGGCCAGGAGACACCCCCCCTTCCTCGCTGGTGGAGGGGATGGTCCGTGGTCTGCCGGGCTCCGGGCAGTCGGTGGCCAGAGTAACATTACAATTTAAAGGAAACCCTACAAGAAGTGTGACATGTAAATAGTAAGCTTCGTGTCTTAATTATGTATTTTTGATTTGAGGGGTTTTGAAAATTTGAACATTAAAAAAAAAGATAGAGGATCGACAAAATTATTTTCCCCCAGTCCTTGGTTTTTCTCCATGACCCTGGTCCCATGAACAAGTACATACTCATATACACAAACCTTACTTCATGCGTTTGTATTGTTTTTTACCATAGGTATACGATGTGTTCTTGTTATAGATCCTTGGATAATATGTGTACTTTTAATATATATATAACACTTGCAATGAGTAAATGTGTTGAAATTATTTTGGCAATAATTTGATAAGTACAAATCCTAGTTTAAAATTTAAGAGATTACAATCCCTGCGTGCTGCTGTGTCCTAACACGGGTCCGCAGTGAGTACATCTCTTCCTTGGAACACAGTAGGTAGCCTACTTAATTCAATCTGATTATGACTACATTCTCTTTCTTTTTCAAAACTTCAAATCAGACAATTAAAAGCACTGTATGAAAGCTCAAAATACTATTTTATTATACATTGTTCCCAACATAAAAATATTTTGATATCACATTTACCGATTATACAAGATTAGTCTGAATTCGACAGACAATTATCGGTTGCAGGTTCATCACACAAAATTTATTTAAAAGATATTTACAACTTATGGTCTATGGTGCTTCCGAAGGTTAGTATATGCCTTTGAAATTGGAATTGGTTTATAAATAAAGATTTTTCAAATGGAACACTAAACATCTTCATAGGTGGTGTTTAAATATATATATTTTTACAATCGCCGCAAGACTTGTTGCTGACGTAAAATGATTTCTTTAACAGAAACTGGGGATAAAAAGTTAGAAAAATGTAAAATAAAAGTTATTTCTCAAGAATCATTTTATGACCGCAAAACATTTTTTTTATTAACTTAAACTTAATCCAGACGCTTAGTGTGCAGCCTTAAATAAATTCCTTAATGTTTGCAATAAAACAGTCGTTCAACTACAGCTGTACATATGTATACCAGTTTTGTGAAGCACTATTAAAGTGAAAGTATTAAATACATTTTCAACTTATTTATTCGGCGATTACCCTGCAGCCGAAGATAATTAGCCTGAATATTGATAACGTACAAATATACTATTAAGACCGTACATGTAAATAAAACAAATCTGAACGAGTCTATCAACACTCGCTAGATATGTGTAACATCTAACCTTAGTAACGAGCAAATTAATGTGTCCTCATGTTGCAAATACACTTATAATACAATACACTCCACGGACTTTAAAATAATGGAAAAGCGTGATAAATGTGCGCAAATTTTGTTTTCAACTATATTTCTTAACGCGAATCTCTCATACTTTCCGCACCCACCGCTATATAAGCTACGTCGACTATTGAATCATTTAATCAGCAGACCAATATTTTAAACTATATAATAAATGTGAGAAACAACTGAAAAAAAATTCTAAACCCAGGTTTTAGACCTGATTTTCTACAAGATACTTGATTAAAATACTGCCCATCAAGTTAAAATTCATTAAACAGTTTAAAGTTTCCCTTTGGCTTTGTGAACTTTGGTTCGCGCCATCCGCCACAGATGGCAGTACTGTGGTTACACAATGCCGTATACCGAAATCTAAGATGTTGCACATCACTAGCTACACGCAGGTACGAAGCAAAGAAAATAAAGAGTCACATCTCAATTATACAAATTACGCTCTTATTTACTTTGTAAATCAACAAACTGTGCGGTATTTATCGGCCACCTAACAACATAGAAGTCGTTAAGTGTTTGAAAGAAAATGTTGTCTAAATTGATTGTTTCTGTCGTTCGTTGCTGGTAATATTCACCATAAATGTTTCAGATGATATATTTTCCAATATGGAACAACTAAAGCAATGCGTTAAAGTGCTCTATCTTTAGTTTCAAAAATTAAATACTGCAAAACCTGAAAGTATGAGTGTTGAACATCATAACTTCAAAAACTTCAAAAAATACACACCTGCACACATCTCTGCACGTGTGCAAATGGCAGTCATGTTTATTTCATGGCTACTAAGATAATTCGACACTGTCAAAAATAATTTCCTA
The DNA here is from genome assembly GCF_032445375.1 of Bacillus rossius redtenbacheri. Taxonomy (NCBI): domain Eukaryota; kingdom Metazoa; phylum Arthropoda; class Insecta; order Phasmatodea; family Bacillidae; genus Bacillus; species Bacillus rossius. Next base: position 11,752,650 of record NC_086336.1, on the reverse strand, counting down.
AATATAATAGTTTGCAATTATACTCAATACGCCACTCCGTTAATACACAATTCTGTAAATTCTAAACTAAGTATGTTTGTAAAATTACTCTTTTTTTATTTAAGTCATTGTGTTTAAGCAATTTAAATGTTTTCTTTATATTTTAAGGTTAGTTTATGATGTTGGCACTTCTGAACCGCACAGTGTTGCTAAGGGAAGCCTTCATTTCACAGACGAGAGAGCCACACCCGAAATTCCCCGAAGTTCAAGCTCGCTTCCCCCCCCCCCCCCCCCCCCCGCCCCGTTCTATCTCATTGTATAAACCAGTGTGGCATTAAATTTTGCGGTCGATTAGGATAGGTTAGCTACATTATAAATACCTTTAAAACATTGTGGATGGTTGGTTATATTAGGTAAGCAGCCTATAGCTACATTAAAAATACTGTAAAATCATTTTATGGTTACTTAGCAAATAACTTTTTAATATGTAGCTACCCAGGGCTAGGAAACCGTTTACATGATTTCACAGTATCATTAATGTAGCTATCCCAACCAAATCAACCGTCCACAATGGATTGAAGTATTTATAATGTAGCTAACCTAACCTTTTACAATGAACAAAAAAAAACCGAAGATGCGGGATCAGGAGTTTGGCTGTGTCGTCTGCGAAAAGAAGGCTTCCCGTGTTACTAACGGCCAGGACGAGGCGCGCAGCAACCAACCAGGTTGAGGTCCTCGATGCGCGTCTGCACGCCCGCCAGGATCTCCTGCCGCTCGCTGTACACGCTGGGGCAGTGGTACAGCGACGCGTGGAAGCCCACGCACACCTTCTTCACGCGCGACTTGAGCTGCTCGCCTTGGAAGAAGGCCACGAACACGGTCTTGTGGATGTCGTTGCCCGTGCTGGGGTCTCGCAGCGGCTCCTGCAGGTCTGTCTGGCGCAGGAACACGTTGCCGCGCGAGATGCGCCACAGCATGCGCTCGAAGGCCGGCACGCGCTCCCGCGTCACCACGCCCGCCACGAACCTGCGCAGTCCAAACCGCCAGTCCAAACCACCAATCCAAACCACCAGTCCAAACCGCCGGTCCAAACCTCCAGTCCAAACCGTCAGTCCAAACCGCCAGTCCAAACCGCCAGTCCATACCGCCAGTCCATACCGCCAGTCCATACCACCAGTCCATACCACCAGTCCATACCACCAGTCCAAACCACCAGTCCAAACCACCAGTCCAAACCACCAGTCCAAACCACCAGTCCAAACCGCCAGTCCAAACCACCAGTCCAAACCGCCAGTCCAAACCGCCAGTCCAAACCGCCAGTCCAAACCGCCAGTCCAAACCGCCAGTCCAAACCGCCAGTCCAAACCGCCAGTCCAAACCGCCAGTCCAAACCGTCAGTCCAAACATTCAGTTCAAACAGTCAGTCCAAACCGCCAATCCAAATAGTCAGTCCAAACAGTCAGTTCAGTCAGTTCAAACAGTCAGTCCAAACCGTCAGTCCAAACCGTCTGTCCATCAGCTGAGTGTGGTGGCAGACATGTTTGGCTACTCTTTGGTCGCTTTCTAACTAAAAGTGCAAATGCAATCGCAGCATCCGAAATTCCGCCCATATTCTACCATGAAACGATACATCCAACAGCAACAGCAACATCAACCACAAGACTAATAGAGTGGGGGGAAGGCTTCAGTTCAGTCCAAACTGTCAGTTCGGACTGAGCAGTCCGAACTGGGAACTGGACTGTTCGTGTATGTGTGTGTGGAGGCCTTTAGGCTGCAAAACAAACTACGCTGACGTTTCGTGTTAACACGTGCTACGGGATAAATACATCAAGAGCGCTCACACTGTTCTTGACTTGCAGTGTCAACACGTGTTACTGCGTCGTCTGATGCCGAGCGCGTCATAAACACGTCTTGGCACGAAACAGGCCAAGTTCTGGACTTATACATTTTCGTCAGATGTGTTTTTTTTTAATCAAACGCTAATAGCAATGGAGAAACACGTGATTGACCAGAACAGGGGTCGGCAGACTTCTTTCGAGTGAGATGAGCTAACTATTAAGTAAACAGATTCTCCAATTTTTTTTTCAGAGAGCCGCAACATTTATTTTCTCTGTGCATACATGGAATTTTTAAGTCGATAAAAAAAATTGATTAAATCAAACTATTTTATTCACAAATAAAACTTTAAGTCTTAAAAATAATTGTTGCTTAGGGAAAAAAAGTGTTAATGTAAAAAATTATGGAATTCATTAGAAGAGCTAAACTGATAAAACAATTAAAACCTTAACTATTTAATTATTTAATTATTAAAATAAAATAAGCACCTGGACGAGTGCCGGCGGTGCGATGGTAGGTGTGAGCGCAGGGTGAGGACATGCGCTGTGATTGGGCCGTTTCATTTGGTTCGCTATTTTTTTTTTACTTGCTGTGACAGCGCAGTGAGTTGTAGAGCCGTGACATCCTGTGAGAAGAGTCTCGTGCGACTCGCGAGCCACGGACTGCCGACCCCTGCAGTTGTTACTTGAAAGATTTTGTAAGACATTAGAAGCGAGGATTACAGGAAATAGCAGACGAGGGGCGAAGCTTGGGAAGCAATCTGTAGAAAAATTAGAAATACGGGTATTTGTTACATTTATAGGGTGTGCCCACTCTCATATGTGAAGAACTAACATGAAACACACACTACTGTTGCTGCTGCAGCACATACTTCATCTGCACAAAGTTCGTCTAGAAGTACAACACCTTCAGCCATTTCAACTACTTCACCAAACGATGCCCCTTGCAAACTGCAAAGTACACACGTATCGTCTGACGACACAAGGAAAAACAATGTGAACCCTGTCGTGTTCAGACATAACGTTTTAACACGATAAGTCAGCGTAGTTTGTATGCAGCTTTAGTAGTAGAACTGATAATAACTAAGGACAAGATTATACAGCTAATGGCGATAAAACCGAAATAACACCCAAAAGCATGTCAAAACACCGCTTTAACACCGAAATGCATAGCACCGAAATTCAAGTTATATAATGGAAATAAGTAGCATTTAACCAAAACTTAATTCAAATAATAAAAAAAGTAATTTTTTATGTTTTAAATTCAATTAATGTGTTCTCTGACAAAAATTGTACCAAAATGTATCGATCAGAAAAATTAATTTCATTAATTTTACTGTCCACCTCTTATTGAATCACTTTTAAAAAACAAATACTCGACATTTTATTTTTATTCTGAATAGATCGTTTCAGACCAGTTTATACCAATCATTTTATCGTAAAAATGTAGCATATAAATTGGTGTAATAAGTGTTACAAAACAGATTTTATGATAAAAACAATAACACTGAAATCCTTTGATTTTAAAAAATTGGACTAACGTAAAACCATATACTCTTCTCTAATAATAACATGTTTCAGTTCCCCACGCTGGAGTACGCAGCAGCAGGGTGGAACACACATGCAGCAGAGCTTGTGAGGGAACTGGAGGAGAGCAGCTAGGTGGGTAAAGGCAAAGCGGAGGAGAATCGCTAGAACAGAGCTGATGAAGGAAATGGGGTGGGAGAGCCTAAAATACAGAAGAGAGAATGAGAGGCTAGTTAGGATGTACCAAGTGCTGAGTGTGGTCAGGAGGGTGGGGAGAGCTAGGGAGACATGTTGCGATGAGGAAGCCTAGAAGTAGGACGGAAAACACTACGGAACCTTAGAAACAGGAGGGAAAACACTAGAGTAACCTAGAAGTGAGAGGAAAAACACTAGATACGCCTACAAGTAAATGGGAAAACACTAGAGAAGACTAGAAGTAGGAGGGAAAAACACTAGGGAAGTCTAGAAGTTGTAGGGAAAACACAAGAAAAGCCTAGAAGTAGGAGAGAAAACACTAGAAAAGCCTATAAGTAGGAGGGAAAACACTAGCAAAGTTTTATAGAGCGAAGAAAGGCGGAAAGCTTAAAAAATGTAGAAGTGTAACTCAGATATATTATAAGGGTGAGAAAAAAGCAGGGGGAGTGCTTGCCACTGGGTTTTTGCCCAATTGCAGCAGTAATCTATAATCATATGTATAGGTATGTATGTTATGTCCGTTCTACAATGACGTGCAAATTTCAAAACTAAAACGAATTTTGGGCCCGCAAGCTATTTACGATTGGCTATCTATTTACAGCTTCCAAAATGCACTGAAATGTAACAAATGAGACTCAATTTTCGGATGATAAAATTTAATTTCATTGGTAAAAAAATTTTTTTTGAAAAAATAACACTGTAAACATTTGCGTATATACGTGAAACAATTTTTAACATTATTTAATGCGTGAACAAGAATGGCTACCAATGCGGCCAAATTCTCGGCTTTTATTGGAAGCACGGAAAAACAGAAACAAAAAGCTGGGCATCGTCAAGCTAATCCGCATGTGTCCGTGTCCGTGTCCGTGTCCGTGTCCGTGTCCGTGTCCGTGTCCGTGTCCGTGTCCGTGTCCGTGTCCGTGTCCGTGTCAGCACGCGCGCCACTGTAGATACTCCGTCCTGCGAGATCCATCTCATCTTCCGTGTCTTTGCAGAACGGGCCTTAACGAAAACCTTTTTGGATGTCATGAAGTTCTACGCGTTTCGCATGCATATAATGGTTTTGACGGACGGACGGACGGACGGACGGACGGACGGACGGACGGACGGACGGACGGACGGACGGACGGGTGGACGGACGGGTGGACGGACGGGTGGACGGACGGGTGGAATTTTTCGGGCATGTGGTTACGTTAATAATGCTCGCAGGCTTTCACGGCCATTGACTGAAGTCGCTTGGCTTCTGGCGAATAATTCACCGACATTCGGTCGACATTGCAGTCGCCATCATCAGGGAGCAGTTACCTACTGAGGTTCTTACAAGTTATCCTGCCTTATATACTCCCCTCAGGCGAGAGCATATAAAGGCAGGATAACTTGTGAGAGACTCAGTAGGTAACCGCTCCCTGATGATGGCGACTGCAGTGTCTACCGAAAGGTCGGAGGATTACTCGCCAAGGACGTAGTTGCGTGAAGGACGGACGAGAGTCCAGCGGGACGGACGAGAGCCCAGCGGGACGGACGAGAGCCCAGCGGGACGGACGAGAGTCCAGCGGGACGGACGAGAGTCCAGCGGGACGGACGAGAGTCCAGCGGGACGGACGAGAGTCCAGCGGGACGGACGAGAGTCCAGCGGGACGGACGAGAGTCCAGCGGGACGGACGAGAGTCCAGCGGGACGGACGAGAGTCGAGCGGGACGGACGAGAGTCGAGCGGGACGGACGAGAGTCCAGCGGGACGGACGAGAGTCCAGCGGGACGGACGAGAGTCCAGCGGGACGGACGAGAGTCCAGCGGGACGGACGAGAGTCGAGCGGGACGGACGAGAGTCCAGCGGGACGGACGAGAGTCCAGCGGGACGGACGAGAGTCCAACGGGACGGACGAGAGTCCAGCGGGACGGACGAGAGTCGAGCGGGACGGACGAGAGTCCAGCGGGACGGACGAGAGTCCAGCGGGACGGACGAGAGTCCAGCGGGACGGACGAGAGTCCAGCGGGACGGACGAGAGTCCAGCGGGACGGACGAGAGTCCAGCGGGACGGACGAGAGTCCAGCGGGACGGACGAGAGCCCAGCGGGACGGACGAGAGTCCAGCGGGACGGACGAGAGCCCAGCGGGAGGGGACGGACGAGAGTCCAGCGGGACGGACGAGAGTCCAGCGGGAGGGGACGGACGAGAGTCCAGCGGGACGGACGAGAGTCCAGCGGGACGGACGAGAGTCCAGCGGGACGGACGAGAGTCCAGCGGGACGGACGAGAGTCCAGCGGGACGGACGAGAGTCCAGCGGGACGGACGAGAGCCCAGCGGGACGGACGAGAGTCCAGCGGGAGGGGACGGACGAGAGTCGAGCGGGACGGACGAGAGTCCAGCGGGACGGACGAGAGTCCAGCGGGACGGACCTAAGTCCAGCGGGACGGACGAGAGTCCAGCGGGAGGGGACGGACGAGAGTCCAGCGGGACGGACGAGAGTCCAGCGGGACGGACGAGAGTCCAGCGGGAGGGGACGGACGAGAGTCCAGCGGGACGGACGAGAGTCCAGCGGGACGGATGAGAGTCCAGCGGGACGGACGAGAGTCGAGCGGGACGGACGAGAGTCCAGCGGGACGGACGAGAGTCCAGCGGGACGGACGAGAGTCCAGCGGGACGGACGAGAGTCCAGCGGGACGGACGAGAGTCGAGCGGGACGGACGAGAGTCGAGCGGGACGGACGAGAGTCCAGCGGGACGGACGAGAGTCCAGCGGGACGGACGAGAGTCCAGCGGGACGGACGAGAGTCCAGCGGGACGGACGAGAGCCCAGCGGGACGGACGAGAGCCCAGCGGGACGGACGAGAGTCCAGCGGGACGGACGAGAGTCCAGCGGGACGGACGAGAGTCCAGCGGGACGGACGAGAGTCCAGCGGGACGGACGAGAGTCCAGCGGGAGGGGACGGACGAGAGTCCAGCGGGACGGACGAGAGTCCAGCGGGACGGACGAGAGTCCAGCGGGAGGGGACGGACGAGAGTCCAGCGGGACGGACGAGAGTCCAGCGGGACGGATGAGAGTCCAGCGGGACGGACGAGAGTCGAGCGGGACGGACGAGAGTCCAGCGGGACGGACGAGAGTCCAGCGGGACGGACGAGAGTCCAGCGGGACGGACGAGAGTCCAGCGGGACGGACGAGAGTCCAGTGGGACGGACGAGAGTCCAGCGGGACGGACGAGAGTCCAGCGGGACGGACGAGAGTCCAGCGGGACGGACGAGAGTCCAGCGGGAGGGGACGGACGAGAGTCCAGCGGGACGGACGAGAGTCCAGCGGGACGGACGATTGCCCAGCGGGACGGACGAGAGTCCAGCGGGACGGACGAGAGTCGAGCGGGACGGACGAGAGTAGTATAGGATAGTATTTTCTGGCATAGGCGTCAGGCGGTGGAGCCCGTGGAGCCGACCGCCATCTTGGATTGTGACGTCACGGCGGCCATCTTAGATGACCTTGACCTTGACCTTTGACCTTGACCTTTAATTTGATCCTCAAAAATCGCCAAAATCCGCCAAAATTGGGCAAAAATTGCCCAAAATTCCTCAAAAATCGCCATAATTTCAATTTTTTTGAAAAAAATTTCCGATAAAAAATCTCAAATAATTCCACAGTTCAAAAATTAGGATTTTGAAAATCCTCAAAAGTCGCTTTGCCCTAGAAAAAACGAAAACTCCTAAAAGCGGCTTAAAACTCCTAAGAGCTAGCCGCTTATAAGCCGCCGACCTTGAAAATAAGGATGTCATGGCAGCCATATTGGATGATGATGTCACCGTTGCAAATTTTGTTACGGCCGCCATCTTTAACTTTTTTATTTATTATCCGATTTTAATGAAAAAAAATTTAAAAATTATAAAAAATCCATTTAATAAAAATTTAATAAATTATTTATAAAAAATGTACTTTACGACACGGAGCTCAGAGTCCTCGGTTCGAACCCGGTGAGGGCAAAAAAAAAAAAACTAAAAATGACATCCGATCCTTTCCTCGTGGAGGGCGCTGGCATACTGACTCCCACCACTTTTTTCAAAGCATATATATATATTCACCTAGTATGACGTCATGTCCGCCATCTTGTCTTCGATGCTGGAAGCCATCATCATTGTATCGTCGGCTAGAGTGCGCTGACGCCATGTTAGTTTAACTCTTACCCGCTAGAGTGCAGTAATCATTTATTACTAAGGTGCCCGCCATCTTGAAATTTGGCCGCCATCTTGAAAATCCGTAATTATTTAGCTAGAAATTCGGGAAAAGTTCCAAAATTTATTAAATAAATTTGCAATCAATATACTGATTGACCCGGTCAGTTCCTATCCTTGGTTCGACCCCTGGCCGATACAAAAAAATTAAATATAACATCAATTTAACATAATAGTAACAGGTTCGAGGAATTAAACACCGCAAGTTCTTTTACAAACAGAATATTTATTACATAATTTCTATTCTACTACAGGATCACTTACGAAAGCTAGCAAATTTATAATCAATCATTTAGTTCCGCATCGGTGTGAAATGACTTATTATTAGCTCCAATCGGTTTATACTAGACAGAGTCCAACCAGATCCTTTACTGACATAGTTCTCCTCTTCTTGACAGAGTTTCTGGATACCGTGTTTAACAGTTTGCTTCACATCGTTAGAACTGTAAATTACTGTAGCCGATGTCTTGAATGCACACTTTTTCACTTTGTCATCTAACGGATATGGCTTTCCATATAGACAGTCCAACCACAAGTTATATTTTAATGGTCCGTTTGTTGCTACGTCATCAGTAAGCTGATTGATTATGTCCTGTCTGATATCATCAAGAAAAGTACAAATATCCTTCGACTCACCGAACGTATTTAGATAATAGTAGTCTTTCAACGTTCCACGAAATGCAGTCTGCGCCAAGTAGAAGCCATTATCGTTCACTTGTAATGCTCCGAACACAGTCTTAGGTTTAGGTCCATGTTCTGTCGTCATAGCAATCGGTTGCTGCGCATCTGTTTTTTTGATTGTAAACTCACGAGCCTTCAATCTAAAGCGAGGAGTCGAAATGTCTGCAGGTAGTTCAGCAGTAGGCACACGGACTTCACCTTTACATATTTTCGCATGTCGTCGCAAACTATCAATTCGAGTAAACCATTCATGACAATCATCACATCGAAACTTTATACGAGAAGGATTCTTTTTGCATTTGCTCCGCTCATGTCTTCGTGCATCATGGGAAAATGTGAACGACATATCACAGTAGCTGCAAGGATACCGTGCCGATGTAGACGAACCTTTCAGACCCGATCCAGATATGGACGTTGCAACAGTAGTACCATTTCCAGGCATACTCTTATGAACATCGACGCATCGCTGTTGCACCGAAACCTTTACTTTCTGCCGCACAGCAAGACCTTTACATGTCTTCATGTGCGTTTTCATATTATCTTTTCTGGCAAACTGCTTATGACATTTCTCACAAACAAACATTTTACGATATAGGTTCTTGGCACATTCTCTCTTCTCATGCCGTCGAGCATTGCTGCTGTTTGAGAAAATCTTGTCACAGTAACAGCACCGATGTTCGTTAGTTGTTGTCGATTCGGCATCCATTGAAGTCTCCATCGAGGGCGAAACGAAGTTCGTCGAGTTTTCCTGCACAGCCAGCACTACCGGGATTAAAGTCTCTTCTGCTGGTGGTATCGCGTCTGTTGAAATCTCCTCCAGTGTTGTCGACGTGGTTGTCAACGGAATCTGCTCCTTCTCCGTCGTTGCTGTCGTTAAGGTTCCCGTAGACGATGGTACAACCTCCATCGAGTTCGACGTTAAAGTCGGTAAAGATGCCATCGAGTTCACAAGAACAGGTAATTACGTGATTAATGCACCAGAAGAAATAAACTAGGTGATCCTTACACCGCCGACGTCAGTAACAAACTGAGCGCCCTGCTGTCTAGGACTCGCTTATATACATGCACCGTATGGAATAATACGCTAGTCAAATCAAGAAACATCTACAATAATACTAGAGTCAAAACAACATTAAAAATAGAAGGACCATCAACAAAAAGGAAGCACATTCTGGAAGCACAATAAAAAAAAGGCAGCACATTTGGAAGCACCGACAACGAAAAGGCAGCACATTTGGAAGCACCGACATCTAAAAGACAGCACCGCCATCGAAAAGGCAGCACATTTTGGAAGCACCGACAACGAAAAGGCAGCACCGTCATCGTAAAGGCACGGACCGCAAGTCCGGGTCATGTCAATATCAGACATATAGACCATGAACACAGTACACACAGGAAACGGATCATACACACAGTACACACAGGAAACGAAACGTACACACAGTACACACAGGAAACGGAACGTACACACAGTACACACAGGTAACGGAACGTACACACAGTACACACAGGAAACGGAACGTACACACAGTACACACAGAAAACGGAACGTACACACAGTACACACAGAAAACGGAACGTACACACAGTACACACAGAAAACGGAACGTACACACAGTACACAGAAAACGGAACGTACACACAGTACACACAGAAAACGGAACGTACACACAGTACACACAGGAAACTGAACGTACACACAGTACACACAGAAAACGGAACGTACACACAGGACACACAGGAAACGGAACGTACACACAGTACACACAGAAAACGGAACGTACACACAGTACACACAGGAAACGGAACGTACACACAGTACACACAGGAAACGGAACGTACACACAGTACACACAGGAAACGTAATGATTACACATACAGTAGCGGAAACACACACAGGCTTAGTTGGAAATCAGAATACAAGAAATAAAAACATTAAATTTTTACTTTTAATATTTAATTACTTCTCAACATTACACAAATACAAGTAAAATAAGCCATTATTGTATGTAGCCAGCTTCCTCAGTTCTTTGAGTATGAAGGATATTTCTTTGATGCACGAATAGTTTCCTGCACAAAGCGAGCCATGTAGAAGTCTTAGCCGGTCAACCAATATGTTTGGATCTTTCCTTGATGTGTAATCAATCTCTTCTACAACCATCTTACTTGCTTGTTTATTATAAATACTGTTAATATCACAATCGTCCCAGTAATCCTAATAAGCATTATCAGATTTATTATAACACGACGTTTCTATCGTTTCGGTCTCAGGACATCGCCACATTCTTCGATCTTGTCAGCTCTAGGTGCTTCATCACAGTCTATGCCTTTGTCAACAGCCTCAGAGTCACTGTAACAATCACTGTAGAAGACATCCTCTTCACCCAGATTACCGTATGAATTCGCTATCGATGATGTCGAAGTGTCTTCATCGTCTTCATGCTTCCTTTTTAGGGGTCCATCATTTTTACAAAGAATGGAGGATCTACTGAATATAGGCTTGAATGTATTCTCCCTTTTCACGGTGTTGATACTTCCATTAGTTTCAGTCTTCCCGAAGCCATTAGCTTCCTTCAATTTATGTTCTTCCTCACGATCGGGTGAGCTAATACCATCACGCTCAGGACAAGGAAAATTATTGTCGTAATGCAGATCACTCTTCTTTAGTCTAGTGGATCCATCGGTGTCCTCTATGCCGTAAGTAGTCTTGACTTTACATGTTCTTCCATGTCTTTTTAAGCTGTCAATTCGTGTTAACAACCTGATACAACGATTACAGCTTAACATGTTGCGTAGTGGGTTTCTAGCACAATCATTCTTCTCATGACGTCTAGCATGCCTTCTCATGGCAAAATCCTTGCCACAGTATCTACAGCGGCTTCCTTCCGATTCAGCTGCAGATAACAAACAACGATCCATGGTAGCTTCTGTGACTAATGTTAGATACAAACTGTCAGTTTTCTCCAATTGGAACCATTTCTTAAATAGAGTTTTTGAAATATTTCATCAGCGAGAGTTAAGTTATCTAATGCAAAGCAAATTGATGCAAGTAGTTCTGGCTGTCGTCAACAGATGTCGCCACGTGTTGCTTGCAGGTAAATAATATCTATTTCATTAATGTGGGATGCGGAACGCTCACTATCGATCGCAAAGGGAGGTTGGCTTCGATAGTATCCAAGGAGAAAAAAAGTTCGTCCTTCCTGCTAGTGCTTCTCAGATTTCTCACGGTCCGCCATATTGGATTGTGACGTCACGGCGGCCATCTTGGATGGGTGTGACCTTGACCTTTGACCGAAACCGCAGGTATGATCGCAAGCACACGGATTATCCATCAAAATATTGATAAGAATAATCAGGAGCACACGGAGAAAACCGCCACAAGTTTTCTTTGATATCATAAAAATACAAAAAAATAAAAAAAATAAATTAAAAATTAAAAATAAAAACGAAAAAAAAAATTCAAACATTCTGCTAGCTTGTGAACTTCTCATTGTTGAGCAAAGATAGAGTTCTAGTACAAGCCAGAATGTTTGAATTTTTTTCAGCGGGAGGGGACGGACGAGAGTCCAGCGGGACGGACGAGAGCCCAGCGGGACGGACGAGAGCCCAGCGGGACGGACGAGAGTCCAGCGGGACGGACGAGAGTCCAGCGGGACGGACGAGAGTCCAGCGGGACGGACGAGAGTCCAGCGGGACGGACGAGAGTCCAGCGGGACGGACGAGAGTCCAGCGGGACGGACGAGAGTCCAGCGGGACGGACGAGAGTCCAGCGGGAGGGGACGGACGAGAGTCCAGCGGGACGGACGAGAGTCCAGCGGGACGGACGAGAGTCCAGCGGGGCGGACGAGAGTCCAGCGGGACGGACGAGAGTCCAGCGGGACGGACGAGAGTCCAGCGGGAGGGGACGGACGAGAGTCCAGCGGGACGGACGAGAGTCCAGCGGGACGGACGAGAGTCCAGCGGGACGGACGAGAGCCCAGCGGGACGGACGAGAGTCCAGCGGGAGGGGACGGACGAGAGTCCAGCGGGAGGGGACGGACGAGAGTCCAGCGGGACGGACGAGAGTCCAGCGGGAGGGGACGGACGAGAGTCCAGCGGGACGGACGAGAGTCCAGCGGGACGGACGAGAGTCCAGCGGGACGGACGAGAGCCCAGCGGGACGGACGAGAGTCCAGCGGGAGGGGACGGACGAGAGTCCAGCGGGAGGGGACGGACGAGAGTCCAGCGGGACGGACGAGAGTCCAGCGGGACGGACGAGAGTCCAGCGGGACGGACGAGAGTCCAGCGGGACGGACGAGAGTCCAGCGGGACGGACGAGAGTCGAGCGGGACGGACGAGAGTCGAGCGGGACGGACGAGAGTCCAGCGGGACGGACGAGAGTCCAGCGGGAGGGGACGGACGAGAGTCCAGCGGGAGGGGACGGACGAGAGTCCAGCGGGACGGACGAGAGTCAAGCGGGACGGACGAGAGTCCAGCGGGACGGACGAGAGTCGAGCGGGACGGACGAGAGTCCAGCGGGACGGACGAGAGTCCAGCGGGACGGACGAGAGTCCAGCGGGACGGACGAGAGTCCAGCGGGACGGACGAGAGTCCAGCGGGAGGGGAAGGACGAGAGTCCAGCGGGACGGACGAGAGTCCAGCGGGACGGACGAGAGTCCAGCGGGACGGACGAGAGTCCAGCGGGACGGACGAGAGTCGAGCGGGACGGACGAGAGTCGAGCGGGACGGACGAGAGTCCAGCGGGACGGACGTGAGTCCAGCGGGACGGACGAGAGTCGAGCGGGACGGACGAGAGTCCAGCGGGACGGACGAGAGTCCAGCGGGACGGACGAGAGTCCAGCGGGACGGACGAGAGTCCAGCGGGACGGACGAGAGCCCAGCGGGACGGACGAGCGTCCAGCGGGACGGACGAGAGTCCAGCGGGACGGACGAGAGTCCAGCGGGACGGACGAGAGTCCAGCGGGACGGACGAGAGTCCAGCGGGACGGACGAGAGTCCATCGGGACGGACGAGAGTCCAGCGGGACGGACTAGAGTCCAGCGGGACGGACTAGAGTCCAGCGGGACGGACGAGAGTCCAGCGGGACGGACGAGAGTCCAGCGGGACGGACGAGAGTCGAGCTTGACGGACGAGAGTCCAGCGGGACGGACGAGAGTCCAGCGGGACGGACGAGAGTCCAGCGGGACGGACGAGAGTCCAGCGGGACGGACGAGAGTCCAGCGGGAGGGGACGGACGAGAGTCCAGCGGGACGGACGAGAGTCCAGCGGGACGGACGAGAGTCCAGCGGGACGGACGAGAGTCCAGCGGGACGGACGAGAGTCCAGCGGGACGGACGAGAGTCCAGCGGGACGGACGAGAGTCGAGCGGGACGGACGAGAGTCCAGCGGGACGGACGAGAGTCCAGCGGGACGGACGAGAGTCCAGCGGGACGGACGAGAGCCCAGCGGGACGGACGAGAGTCCAGCGGGACGGACGAGAGTCCAGCGGGACGGACGAGAGCCCAGCGGGATGGACGAGAGTCCAGCGGGACGGACGAGAGTCCAGCGGGACGGACGGGAGTCCAGCGGGACGGACGAGAGTCCAGCGGGACGGACGAGAGTCCAGCGGGAGGGGACGGACGAGAGTCCAGCGGGACGGACGAGAGTCCAGCGGGACGGACGAGAGTCCAGCGGGACGGACGAGAGCCCAGCGGGACGGACGAGAGTCCAGCGGGACGGACGAGAGTCCAGCGGGACGGACGAGAGTCCAGCGGGACGGACGAGAGTCCAGCGGGACGGACGAGAGCCCAGCGGGACGGACGAGAGTCCAGCGGGACGGACGAGAGTCGAGCGGGACGGACGAGAGTCGAGCGGGACGGACGAGAGTCGAGCGGGACGGACGAGAGTCGAGCGGGACGGACGAGAGTCCAGTGGGACGGACGAGAGTCGAGCGGGACGGACGAGAGTCCAGCGGGACGGACGGGACTGACCCCAGGCGGCCGCGGATGGTGACGGACTGCGAGCCCACGTCCTCGTTGATGAGCGCCTGCGTGAGCGAGTCGGTGCCGTTCACGCCCTCCTGCTCTGTGAAGAAGGCGGCCGCCTTCTCCAGCACGTGCTTCAGCTCGCACAGCTCCAGGTAGTTGGACTTGAGGTTCACAGCGTTCTGCGACAGCTCCAGCACCTCGTTCTCCGTCTTCTCCAGGATGTTCTGCGGTCACAGCGTTCACAGACCTACAGTCCGCCGCCCGAACTGTAGCCCCTAGGAACTCCTCTGGAACGCTGAAAAGCTACCACTCACCATGGAATCTTCAATGATTTGTAATGTGACCGTGCGGCCATTTTGTGGACAATTTACTTTTGGCTGATACGAATTGTAAAAGCTTATTTACCTTTTTTAGTTCCTGCGTAAATGTATTTTTTTTTAATATATTTGATTTAGAATTGTTATTTAAATTCATTATTTCATATTGTTTTATTGTAAGCAAAATTTTAAGGCTTTAGTAATTTACTGTTCGCCGGCTTTCACGGCCGTTGTTGAAGTAGCTTGGCTTCTGGGTTGTCGCCGCGTCCTGGGCGAATAATTTACCGACGTTTCGGTCGACATTGCAGTCGCCATCAGGGAGCAGTTACCTACTGCTATGTAACTGCTCCCTGATGATGGCGACTATAATGTCGACTGCAACGTCGGTGAATTATTCGCCAAGGACAGTAGGTAACTGCTCCCTGATGATGGCGACTGCAATGTCGACCGAAACGTCGGTGAATTATTCGCCAAGGACGCGGCTACAACCCAGAAGCCAAGCTACTTTAGTAATTTACGTCTGCGAGTCTCCGTTGTTGCATGCAACTGCCGCTTGGGAGCGCGAGCGACGTCACGCGCGACGGTGCTGCCGCGCGGACTGGAACGGAAGAGGGAGGAACGAGCCGCGGTTGGAACGAGACGGACGCGAGGCATGACGTCACAAGCGGTGTGACGGGCAGCACAAGGAAGGTCCCGACAACTCCGCACAAGGTAATGAGAACAGCTGCAACGCCCTTTACCTGCATCACCCGATACTGTCGGCAATTTTTACAAGCCTGTGCTAAGTGCGTGAATTTAACTTTGCCATGTGCACGAATTGTACTGACCGTTACGTAATTCATTAGTAATTGGCTGTGATGGTTAATTCACGTTATTTTTAAGCTGATTTGGTGTTTAGCTACATGTCTGGTAATGACTGGCTAGATTTTTCGGACAGCCCCAGTAAAATACAGTCGGTAAAAAAGTAAAGTTTTCACGAAACCATCATGAATTGTGATTCGTCGTTATTGATCACGTATAGTTTGGGAAAGCCTTACTTCGTAATTTTCTTGTGACATGATTTAATTACCCATGTTCAAAATGAAAAGCGTGTCCAAAATTTATGTGACAAGTTGTACACGCTGCAGCGTCCATTTAACTCTTTCATTGTGTATCAGTGCTGTACTTCACTAAACGCAGGCTGTAGCCTGTTTGGAATTTATTCTTGTCAAACTCAAGAAAAATTTTTTTAACCTAGCCACAGCCTGCAAACAGCTCAGACCTGCCTCCGTGTGACATTTTTCTGGTCCCCCGTCTGAAGAGGTTCTATAAATGACGCAATTTTCAGACCATTCCAATAATCCAAGACACAACGACGAGGTACCTTCGCAGCATCCCAGAGAAGGAGTTTCATGGGGCGTACGAGCAATGGAAAGAACGTTGGTAACGTTGTGCGACTTTTCAAGGGTCCTAATTTTGAAGATTTTAAAATGTAAGTCACGTTTCTGTAATAAATTGCCTTTACCAATAAAAATCTAATAATTACATTCAGGACAAACCTAGTATTTATAATCTGTGGACAAAAATATTCAACACCATCAGCTTCAAGAAGTTGAAAATTAAAATCTATGGCTTATTAAACTCATGTGCCAAACAACAAAGTTAATTTAAAAGAAGCAGAAGTTGCGAAAACCTAAGCTTTACTCCAATTCGTCGCGAACTGTCCCTAGCCATTGTTCCTTGTAGCTTTCACTTTTTGGGGTCACAGTAGTCGAGATCAGAGTTCGATCTCCGGAGATGTTGGACTCCGATTTTTCACATGCGAGAAACGTTTCCCTTTGTATTCCATGAACTTTGGTTCCAGTCATAAGCCACAGATGGCAGCACCATGATCTCACGTGTTCACCCAAACATACAGCTTAAAAATACATGGCAGGCCATCGATAAAGCCACTACGCTAAAGAAGAGGGTGCTGCATGACGACTAAAATTTTATTGTCTTGAACGTGCTTGTGTTCATAGATCTCCTGGTCTCGACAAAGAACTAAGATGTTCTACAGCCTTAGTTCCTAAAGTGGTCCAGATGGACCCTAAGGGGTCCACGTTGGCGTGACAAAAAAAAAATGGGGGTTCACAATTCGTAAGCGGGGGGTCCACGAAAATTGATCTGCTTTCGATAGCGAAGAACTAAAATGTTGGCTTGACTTCACCTATCAATGTAGGCAGATAATATTTTAAGAAGCTCAGCGACTGTTACTTGTAAAAACATGCATATTCAATATTCAGTACAACGTGTCGAGACTTGCAAAGCGCCGCCGCTGCCGCCACCGCCGTCAGCAACGCTTTTTCAGACTGTGCAAAGGGACGAAATAAGACTTGTGGTGACATCCACTAACAGCACAATCAATTAATTAATTAACCAATCAATTCTCACTTTTTTTCTAGAAAACTATTAATTCATGGTTGGAACTCATCCGCAACGCAAATTTCCATAGTTGGATCTAATCTTCGCAATTTTTTTGTCGAGTTTTGGGAATATGGTAGAAATGTAGCTGTAGGGGTTCCATCGGAACCAGCTAAATTTTGAAAGTGGTCTATGAGGGAAATAAAAAGGTCTGGGACCCTCTGTATCCACACAAACAGGTCGTTACCACAACGCTGAAATACGATAACGCCGAATGTCAAAATTGACCACAACGCCGACAGCTAGAAAACTGCTGTGTACAACAACGCCGAAATAACAACTGAATGAATTTGTGTGTGTTTCTTAAATGTACCTTAACGCCGAAAAACCACAATCAAACCTAACCTAACCTAACCTAACCTAACCTAACCTAACTTAGCGTAATATAACCTAACCTTACTTAACCTAGCCTATCCTAGCCTAGCCTAACCTAGCCTAGCCTAAACTAACCTAGTTCTGACCTAACCTAGTCTGACCTAGCCTGACCTAACCTAGCCTGACCTAACCTAACCTAACCTAGTCTAACCTAACCTAGTCTAACCTAACCTAGTCTAACCTAGTCTAACCTAACCTAGTCTAACCTAACCTAGTCTAACCTAACCTAGTCTAACCTAACCTATTCTAACCTAACCTAGTCTAACCTAACCTAGTCTAACCTAACCTATTCTAACCTAACCTATTCTAACCTAACCTAGTCTAACCTAACCTAACCTTTGTGGCAGTTCTGCAATGACATTTTTCGGCGTTAGTGTATTTCGGCGTTGTGGTAATTCGGCGTTGTGGTACACAGCAGTTTTCTAGCTGTCTGCGTTGTGGTCAATTTGGCATTTCGGCGTTGTGGTAATTCAGCGTTGTGGTATTTCGGCGTTGTGGTGCGTCCCGCACACGAACAACAGCGGGCGCGGAGGACCTCGCCGCTGACCTCCAGCTCGATGGTCTCGCGCGCGTTGGGCGCCTTGGGCGCCTCGGCCAGACTCTCGGGCACCGCCACGTTGTCCCGCCGCAGCTCCGCCTCGATGTAGCGCAGCTTGCGCTCCAGCTCGTCGCAGCGACGCACCTGGTTCACGAACTTGCGCTGGAACGCGTTCACGTCCGTGTTCAGCTGCAACACACGCGTCCCCCCCGCGCCATTGCTGCCGCACAGCCAGGTCCACGTGTCCATGGCGTGGACACGGCCGCATGTTGTGCGTGAATACGTGCACGTAACCAAATATAAAATACGCTATTTTATGTAATAATTAGAGCCACGGAATTTTCGCGCATTCATTTAGTCGCAAGCTAGAATGCACAAACCTCCACACTGTCGCACTGTGTTCATGATTGGACCGCAGTTATCTGGACACGCCCCTCTACGACCGTGAGCCAACGATGTCCAGCTAGGAGAGAAGTAAGCAAATCAGGTAGTGCCAAATAACAAGAACAAAAATGTTCTCGCTAAGAAATCAACCAATGGGAAAGTAAAGAAGGGTCGAGCACACCTATAACTTTGAATTCTATCCTGAGGCCAGAAGAATCCGCGAAATTTCCGGGACTCTAGTAATAATAATGTTTGAACAATAAAGAAGTCGCGTATTGGCCGACATTATAATTATATATTTTTTATTTTAACATCATATATATTCACTGTAACTATTTTGCACTAATGTTTCATACGTGCATTCGATAGATTTTGACAAGACCTGACGATTGAAACCCAAACGAACGTCGTAGCTTCTCCGAGTCAAAAGTGATACTAAATGGAAATCTCGAAACGCAACAAAATGACTTCAAAATGACGGCGTTTCCGCCTCCACCGCGCGCGATACGTCACAGTTCTCACTTAACGTAACGAATTCTTTTGTCCTTTAGCTATTCAGTGGTGTAATTAAATTTTGGATGGAGATGATACATACGTAGCTTCAACATCAAACTGTATCCCCCGATTTTCATTCTTTTTTTTTTTTTTTTTAATTGCCTCCCATTATGGAAGCAATTTTAAAGACATATTCACGTCAGAAATGTCATAGTTATAAAATTTAATCGTATCAACTCTAAGCGTTGTAGAAGTGTGTTTGTTCAAGGTCACAATTAAAGATTACCTCAAACAGTTTTAGGTAAGTGCATGCGCGAATACTGCTTTGTTGTTTTATCACTTGCGGCTTAAAAGAATGGCGATTTTCCCAATAAGTAGAGGGTGAATCTGTAAACTTTATTTGGCAACAGGATGGAGTCCCTTCCCATTGTAATCACTTTGTACGAGAGTGGTTGGACGTTGGAAGACCCTGACCGTTAGAATTTGTCGTAATGGTCGAGCCGACAGAGATCTTTTTCGGTGGCCTCCACGTTAACCTGACAACGCCATGCAATTTTTTTCCCTGTGGAGCTTTATAAAATATCATTTCTACTTTCGCCGCTACCTAATGATTTTCCAGAATACAGATACAGAATTGATGAGGCTATTTCTTCAATTACTCAGGACTTGTTAACCAAAGTGTGGGAAGAATTGTACTTTAGTTATATGGTACTAAAGGTGCACATATTGGACATTTGTAACAAAAACTAGGTTAGTTTACCTACAATTTGGTGTATGATTTATTGTAAATAGTCTAAATTAAACTGTTACAATATACTGATTACCACAAACAATACATCAAACTGAAGATAAACTAACCAATTTGTTCTTACAAACGTCCAATGTGCACACACTTGGGTAACACGTTTAGAGAAATGGAAGCAATAGCCTCTTAAATTATGTGTTTTAACACTAACAAATAATTTGGTAGCGGCGAAACATTGACAAGATCTTTTATTGAGCCCTAAAAGAAAAAAATCGCATAGAGTTATGTCGGGAGAAGGTGTATGGCCAGCGAATAACAGCTCTGTCGTCTCTACCAATACGACCAATCCAACGGTCAGGGACTTCGACATTCAACCAATCTTTTATAAAGAGATTCCATTAGGAAAGGCTGATATTACCAATTAATTCTTGGCCAATTGCAGAAAACTAACCACTTTAGGGTGCGTAGGTGGTGCTGCAAGCTAGAAAAAAACAAAACAGTACTCGCGCATACAATTATGTAAAACTGTTTGGAGTTACTCGTTGATTATGATCTAGAACTACTAAAATTTATAACTGGGAAATTATTTCATGGTCATTCTGCATAACATACCATTTATGTATACAATATTTAGTAGTCACACGTGTTGCCACTAGGCTTCAGTGTTGTACTGGTGATGGTGCGGATACTCACGTCCCTGAACTGCGCGCACCCGCACTCGCCCAGCTCCGACACCGAGTTGTAGGCCGCCTCGGGCTGGATGAAGAGCTGGCACAGCGCCATCTCCTCGCTGCGGAACATGGAGCCCATGGCGGGCCTCCTGCACACAAAATTCACACTATCACAAGCGGGCCTCTCGCAGATGATGGGGGCTCGCAGGTGGTGGGAGGACAGCAGGTGATGGGAGGACACCAGGTGATGGGAGGACACCAGGTGATGGGAGGACACCAGGTGATGGGAGGACAGCAGGTGATGGGAGGACAGCAGGTGATGGGAGGACAGCAGGTGATGGGAGGACAGCAGGTGATGGGAGGACAGCAGGTGATGGGAGGACAGCAGGTGATGGGAGGACAGCAGGTGATGGGAGGACAGCAGGTGATGGGAGGACACCAGGTGATGGGAGGACACCAGGTGATGGGAGGACACCAGGTGATGGGAGGACACCAGGTGATGGGAGGACAGCAGGTGATGGGAGGACAGCAGGTGATGGGAGGACAGCAGGTGATGGGAGGACAGCAGGTGATGGGAGGACACCAGGTGATGGGAGGACACCAGGTGATGGGAGGACACCAGGTGATGGGAGGACAGCAGGTGATGGGAGGACAGCAGGTGATGGGAGGACAGCAGGTGATGGGAGGACACCAGGTGATGGGAGGACACCAGGTGATGGGAGGACACCAGGTGATGGGAGGACACCAGGTGATGGGAGGACACCAGGTGATGGGAGGACACCAGGTGATGGGAGGACACCAGGTGATGGGAGGACACCAGGTGATGGGAGGACACCAGGTGATGGGAGGACAGCAGGTGATGGGAGGACAGCAGGTGATGGGAGGACAGCAGGTGATGGGAGGACAGCAGGTGATGGGAGGACAGCAGGTGATGGGAGGACAGTAGGTGATGGGAGGACACCAGGTGATGGGAGGACACCAGGTGATGGGAGGACACCAGGTGATGAGAGGACAGCAGGTGATGTGAGGACAGCAGGTGATGGGAGGACAGCAGGTGATGTGAGGACAGCAGGTTATGGGAGGACAGCAGGTTATGGGAGGACAGCAGGTGATGGGAGGACAGCAGGTGATGGGAGGACAGCAGGTGATGGGAGGACAGCAGGTGATGGGAGGACAGCAGGTGATGGGAGGACAGCAGTTGACGGGAGGACAGCAGGTGATGGGAGGACAGAAGGTGATGGGGAGGCTGTGATGGTAGCCTAAGAATACATAATATATCAGCTAACAATGCCATAACTCAAAATACAAAATGCATTACACAGTTTATATTTTAGCAGTACAAGATTAGCATATGTCTAACCATTCCATAATTTTTTTTAACCAAACCCAGAAAATAAAATATCTTGACAATTCAGTTTCTTCTTGTTTTTCCTGATGTAGGACATCCTATATTAATTTTTTCAAACAAATATGCTGAACGGTATACGAAAATATGATTTCAATGCCTGGAATTTAATTCTTCATGTAGCATTTCACAAATGCATACTTTAATGTTAGAAACATACGTGAGCTAAAGTCCCCATGGTAATATCAAAGCTCATATATTGAATACCATAGGATGGTATGTTTTGAATATAAAGGCACTTAGTCGGTTCATAGATTGTTTGGAGTCCAATCTTGGCGGTCACTTTGAGAATAACAATCCAACATAAAACCCTGCAAACAAATTTAGAGGTGACAACCTTTCTGTTTCGAGAAAATGACTTTTAAACAAATTAGATTTCTAATTTTTAATCAAACTAATCTAAGTAAATATACATATCACTACCACAAATAAACAATCTTTTTTTAATAAAGTTAATTCCCAAAAAAATGTAAGCCAGTATTTCATTACTCGCCGGAGATGTGTAAAATCTAACCTCGGGAACAAGCACATTCATGTGTTGTCATGTTGCATTTACACTTTTAATTCGAAACTCGGACACCTCACTTAAGTAAAATTCTTTAAAATAGTGTAGTTTGATAAATATACTAAAATTTTGTTTTCAACTACATTTCTGAACGCAAATCACACGTTTTTCTACGCACCCGCCACTAGAATTTTCTATCGGAGCAGCTACGTCAACTATCGAATCATTCGATTTGAATAGCGAAATTTAAAACTACATATAGTGGAACTGCTACGATAAAAGTGAAAAAAAATAAACATTTGAAAAAATACTAAACCTGGGTTTTGGACCCGATATCAACAAGGAATTTTATTGAAATACTACTCAATTCGGTAAATAAGTAACATTAAAAAGTTAAAACTATTAAGTTTTTCTTTGGCTTTGTGAACTTTGTTTCGCACCCACCGCCACAGATGGTTACACATTCCCGTTACATTCACGAAATTAGGTACTCCTACTAAATTCGAATGCAACGTTGGTGTCAAAATTTCAAAGCAATCGGTGTGAAGAACTTTCGCATATTAAAGATTTTCAACGAACAAACGTTTAAATTTTTGACGTGACGTCTAATAAATCGATGAACGCCGGCTGCACGCACGAAAAAGTGTACCGTTACGCACATTGTCCCGGTACGCTGTGTCCCGGTACGCTGTGTCCCGTTACGCTCATTGTACGCTTGCGCCGCATCTATCTCTCTTCCACTCGATTAGAACAACCATCGATTCGACTTTTTCGAGGCACATTAAACTTCAAATACTCCCATTGGAAGAAGTTAAATAGCAAACATGACAAAAGTTATAGTTAAAATAATCTGTTCGTTAAGGTAATAAACATATTTGAATTAATGAGTGCAAATAAAAGTAAATTTATCAATAAAATTGTAGATTTAATTTCACTCCTTCTTTGTATCCATACAAAATAGTGATAATTCAATAAAAGTCATTCAATTATATTCATAAGAGTATGCAATCATTTCATCAATGTTTTGTTATGACGTTGTCACGTTAAAATATCGTCCGTAAACCGACTTTACAGACAACCAATTTTTTTTATTTACATATAAAATTGAATAAATAGTTTGAGACTGCCCACTGCGACTGAACACCGCTAGAGGAGAGAGCGGGCTGGTCAGCTGCTCGCTGGACTTCTCTCGCTGGTTGGTCAGCGGTCAGGCTGCGTGCTCGCGGCTGGGAACTAGGGTCAACTGCCCGGGTCAACGAATTCATTACTCTCGAATTGGCAGCGACGACCAATCAGAGGCGCACTGGGCAGCACTGCCTCTCTCTAAAACATGTAAATATTCTACCAAGAGTTCTGTGGCGTGTTTTGAAAAATGTCATTAAATTAACGTTATTTAATTATTTATTCATACAAATACTCCCACAAAAAAAACCTTTGGTGTGATATCTGGCTAAATAATAATTTGGACAGCATAAATAGAGAAAATCACTTTGCTGAAAATAAACATGATTGATTTGTCGGATTTCAGTTATTCGTCAGTAATTTTTATTCTGAATGCTCTTGAATTAATTAATTAATTAATTTAAGTGAAACATTTAGTAAACACTAGGTCATTAGAGAAGATAAAGAGATGAGATAATAATTGGCAGCAGTTAAAAAAAGCGGCAACGTCCGCTACGTTATCCGAATCCGAGTGAGATAATGCGGGTTCGACCCCGCCAGGAGAAGATCCCAACACCCCTTGCTGGGAGGCTAGTGGTGGACCACTCGGCCAGCGAGGACCCACCTGCTAACTGCTTCCTTCTTGTTGGTGTGCAACATCTTAGCTCTCGGCATACGGCATCTGGTGTAGGGTTACCAGACGTCCGGCAAAAGGAGGACATGTCCTCCTTTTTATGTATTTTTTTGCGTCCGGCCGGATTTTCCTTAATGCTCCAAAATGTCCGGCTTTTTTATAAAGTGAGATAATTCCTGCAGTTACACTCTGAGTAAAGCGCGCGGTGCGCGCTAATGCGCTGTCCGCAGAGTCACCCCACTAGTAAGTAGTTCTATGACAGCTTGACAGGTAGCAGCACATGCAGAAGCAAGTGTTTTTAATTATGCTGTATATGCGTAGTTTGTTTGATTCTTTATACTGAAACTGTATTAAATGCCAAAACATTGTAAAATATCCTACTCCATTGTAATTAATTCATGGCTTTTTAAAAAAAATATATTGTTCTCCTTTTTAGTGAAATGTCCTCCTTTTTTATTATCAGCGTCTGGTAACCCTAATCTGGTGGGAGTAACTTCGTGAACGCGACGGAAGTCAAGGAACGGAAATGTGTAACAACCACGGTGCTGCCATTTGTGGCGGATGGCGCTAACAAAGTACACAAAGACAAAGGAAAACTTAATAACATTATGTAAGTATTTAGTGATTTTCAACTAGATGGGCAGTATTTTAATAAAATTCCTTGTCTGAAATCTGGTCCAATGCGGGGTTAAGTAATTTTTTTTCAATCTTTTTCGCTTTTTTCGGTGTCGTTTTATTGTATTGTTCAAAATTTCGGTCTGCTAATCAAAATAATCTATACTCGACAAAGCTGCTCCGGCAGCGAATTCTAGCGGCTGGTGCGGAAAATACGTGTGATTCGCATCAATAAATGTAGTTGAAAACACATTATTCGTACATTTTTAACTCTCGGCAATATTCAAAAGGAATGGTACGTTAAATTTCGATTTTAGAAATTTGTATTTTGTGTATCTAAATATTATATGATCGTTCGAACTGAGATAAATTACATGACAAACTTAACTTAAATATGAATTAAATACGGAACATATTATACCACAAGTGAACATAAAAACGGTAAATTTAAATTCCGAACTGAACAGACATACTCACAAAGTGGTTTTAAATTATTATTTCTGTTTGCTCACCACTATCTTAGTTATCCGCAGTGAAACCTTACTAGCGAATTCAGTGTAAAACTACATAATGTTAGTTGTATTTTATTTCCATCCGAACTGAGACATTATTACAGACTCTTGTTATTCTATCTCGAGAGCATTCACAAGTTAAACTACGTCAAAAGCTTTAAAAAGCCCTGTACTAAATACATGTCATACAGTTGATGACTTGGTATCAATTTGAATTTAATGTCTTCTTTCAAGCAGAGAGAAATTAATAATAAATTTTGTGTCCTTAAAAATTGTGTTTTGGTCTACACAAAGGGTGTAGACTGCTGTAAGTTGATATTCTACCCATATAAAATTGCTTAACAGAAAAATAAGTTTGATAAAAAATATGTAAAGTGTTTTTGTGTGTCTGGTCGAAACACATACACACATGTGCACAATCAGCAATTATAGCATAAACGTATGGATCTGTCTGCCGAATGATAACTACCTAAACATTTTCTATTTACTACAGGCAGTAGTAATCACAAGTATGTAAAGTCAGTTAGGTGCAGGACAGTTTAAAAATTTTTTTTTTTCGTTGTGAACTTGCAGTCGAAGTTTTTCGGTCGAACATGAGACAGCCTGCGCAGATGTGTTCCCCTCCGCGACTTTTCCCCATCCCCCGCGCTAGGTCGTCATTAAAGAAATCCGGAGCATCTCGTGTCTGGGAAACCGACCGACAGTGCGAAGCTACACAAAGGGGCGATTCGCGCTCGCTCCAGTCATAAACGCGAGGTTGTATTGTCCCGGGAGAAACGAGCGTCGTAAAACTCGGCGATGGGAGACTTTTTTTTTTTTTGTTATTTTATTTACTGGTTCGTTTGGTTCCGCAAATGATTCCCTTGCGCCGCCGTCGCTCTTCAGAGACGCCGACGCTGCCATTAGCACGCTATGGACGAGCAGATGTCTCAGCGATCCGGCGATGTTAGAATTGTAACTCGCCCGGGTTAGACAGGCGCAGAGGGAGGGGAGGTTGTAGGACGAAGGAGGGCCAGGGACTCTGCTCGTAAATCAATCCGTAACGTCACGGAAATACGCGTCGTTCCGCTTTTTTTTTTTTTTATCTTCACGTAAATTCTCGTCCGCGTGCGTCTGGAAGCGAGGGGAACGTCGGAGAACGATGGAGTTTACTCATCTCGGCGTTGTAACAAAAAAAAAAGTAAGAGTGCATTGAGCCGGAATTAGGAATGAACCAATCAAATCTTCGAACACAATCTCATCTTTGGTATTAGATATAATTTGAAATCCGAGGGAAAAGATTAAAAGAAAAATATCAGAACTGAAATTCAAAACTCAAAACACTATCAAATGTGTAATTGACAATAACTACAATAATTATTATTATAGAAACGAAACAAATATATATTTTACGTCTGCCCACAAACTACATACAATGTTCTGGAATGGTTAGTTTATTAATTCATGGCAAATGTTTTGGCACACAAAAAAAAATCTTTATATCCTAAATACGTACATATATTTTTTTTACTATACAATACAAATTGTATGGGTTGAATCATTTTATAATAAAAAGTGTTTAAGTGTTTTGCTACTAGCATGAATAGAAAGCATAAATTTATGATTTTCAATTTTTAATTAACAGGTGCAATGTATTCTTGGACGTAATTTTTTTTATTTTTAGAATAAGGTTTATTATTAATTAATAAATGTATCGTTTTCCCACGACCCTGATAATTTCAAGCTTACAGTTTGTAAGGAAAACCAATTTTTTATTGATTTATAAATGACCTAGAAATAAATAAATGTACGACACAGACCACGTGACAAACGATTTCATGATTTCACATTCATGCTGTGATTGAAATTTAAATGGGCCATTAAGTTTCTCAGAACCATTAAATAAAAATGTATTAAACAGAACTAACTACAAACAGTTACACTTTGTTATATTATGGGTACATTAAAATCCATGAGCCAAAAACTAGTTGGTGTAATGGTGTTTATGACGATGTTGTATTCTTGGTTAAGTTAAATCCTGCTTGATGAGAACTTAAATTTTTTTTTGTTTCAGTCTTCCCACCCATGATTAGTGTTCGTTAGTTCGTTAGTCCGTCGACACCCAACTTGAAAGGATGTCCTAGTCAGAGACGCAGTACATGTTATAACTCGGGTGCAGAGAAGTTGTTGAAGTCTGGTGCCACTATATTGTGAAGAAGAAAATAGAGAGAAGCAACCCTCGGTCTCCCAGCTGCCACTCTGATCTGATCCATGCGACTGTTATGACACTCCGAACGACAGCACGAAGCTTTTAATAGTCGGAAACTGTTTATGCTCTTCGCTGGCGAAGCCCTGTGAAAACTTCCACCCCTCTCGCTCTGTGTATACTGGAGTTTAAAGCTGGGCTCGCTATATGTATACATGAAACCCGCGCATAGCAGGTCACTCGTACACTATTGTGCACACCGTGTGTGCGAAACTGGTTCACAGTCGACCTCTTATGCACATATTTAAGCCAATTAAATTTTTCAATGAATCTAAAATCTCTTTCTGGTCGTTGATTCCGGCCAATGAAAACTGGCGAGAGTTTGTATTTGTGGGTAACGTCTGCATTTTGAGTACAGTTCCGTTAGAAATAGTTTCCAATTGATAAGTTTTTCAATGTATATAATAATGATACTAATAATTACTTCCCACCCTTTCGTACCTACTATATCATAACCTGCTTTCTCCCAAGGAAACATTATTTCGCGCATTCTACTTGTGCTCTGATTGGTGCTTCCCGTAATTCTTAAATAAACATATGAAGTATAACCATTTCTGTTAATTCTAAGTCAACAGCTGATTTCGCACACCTCCCGTCGCAACAACTACACGACAATCTTAAACCACTAACGTTGTATGCATAGAGTAAAATTTTAAGCACACGACTGATTCTTAATTCTTAAATTCAATCGTAAATCCACCTCTGGCTGCTGGCCTGTTCAGCCATCTTGTTGGCGCGTGCGGCCTGGAGCTGGCGATGGACGGGAAGCCTACGATTCACGCCGAGTAATCGACATGCCCGAACATTACCGAATACTTGCCTTCGGTTGTCTTCGGGATTCTTTTTTTTAGGTGAAAAAACGTCTGTTTTAAATGCCGGACACAAACAAATAAAGGTAGGAAGTTTCATAACAATAATACAAATTAAGCCATTAAAACCAAGACTAATATTTGAGTAAATATACGAACATTATTATCTTTTACATTCGTCTTGCAATGTCATCAAATTAAAATGCGATGTAATTAACTTAAGATTTATTTGTTGTTTGGATATTGTTGCAAGTAATAAGTAAAAAAAATAAAAATTACGTGAGTTCCTACTGTTCATCCTTTGCCCCGGTTTGTTAGGTCAGGTCAGGTACATTATACAAACTTTAAAACTAAACATCCATTAAAAATAATTCATATAATTTTTAATGTTCGCTTAGTTTGAAAGTATTTATAATGTAACTAACCTGACTTAATAGACCATTTTCATTAATTAGGCATTCACGAACACACGGCAAAATAAAAAAAATGCGTTTTTTCACCTAAACAAAAGAATTCCGAAGTCACCCGAAGCAGGTATTCGGTAATGTTCGGGCATGTCGAATACTCAGCGTGAATCGTAGGCTTCCCGGCGAAGGAAAGCGTGTTTTCACTTCTGTATGGCTTGGCATTCTGTGCCGGTACACGATAATGCGCCAGGCGGGCGTGTAAATAAACTAAACTATGCGTGCCTCACGTTAGGACGCGGTGTCACGAAGAGAAAAGGTATATCTGCAACTCTGAGGCATAAGCCACTATGTCTATTTGTTTTTGTTAAAGTGCACTTTTTGTGAAAACCAGACGTAAAAACACAATGCCAAAAATTACAAAAGTTTTTGAAGTTACACTTTTGCTGTTTAAGGTGGAACGTCACGTCATGTTGATTTTTTATGTGTTAACATATTAGCACTCGGTACACAACATTTGGTAGGAGAAATTTCATGACTGCAACGTAACTCGAATGAACGGTGCCGAAGTCGTCAAGATGGCGGACCTACTTGTAGCAACATAAACCCGTATATATTCACTTTCGTAAACATTAGGGGACATACCAAACGTATTGGTGTGCAAAAGGAAACTTTATGATAGTGAAACTACCCCGGAATATAATTCGCAATCTGAAATGGTCATGGTAAAAATTAATTACAAGTTTTACAATTCATAAGAAAACTGGCATTACAATGATGGTAATACATATTCTCCTTGCAAATTAACCAGAAAGCTCGGTAGCACAGCGGTAGTGCGCTTCTTGTAAAGCTCAAGCTCGAATTTTTGACGTGGTCCAAACCTCGTTACTGGAAAAAAAAATATTTACTTTTCTATAATAACGTAATAATATAACGTAATGTAGAATTGTTGAGTCGGCTCAATAAGTTTAAGGGCTGTTTGAAGGAAATGTTTTACAGACCGATTTCAGTCATTTAAGCAAAAATAAATATAAATATTTATACTTGAAGTAGCTTGGCTTCTGGGTTGTAGCCGTGTCTTAGGACACGGCTACAACCCAGAAGCCAAGTTACTTCAGCCAATGGCCGTGAAAGCCTGCGAACATTATAAATATTTATACTTACTGCTCTAATGTGTGTCTTAAAATGTTTCAGATTAATATTTTAGTCACACCATATAAGTATATAACTTCTAACGTGTGCGGAATTTTTTTAGTATTATCTTTTTATGCATTTTAACCAGATGGGCAGTATTTTAATATCATTCCTGGTCGAAAACCAAGTCCAAAGCCGGGTTTTAGAATTTTTCAAGTATTTTTCGCTTTTACGGGAGAGGTTTTTAATAGCCTAAAATTCCGTCTGTTTTGTGCTGATATCTGACTTGATGGAGGCAAGATACGTTTATGATTCAGAATCGAATTCTAGCGGCGGCCGTAGAATATATTAAATGTTTTGGCATCCAGACATTTTGCTTGGCCTATTTGAATAGCGAACATTTTATTTATCAGTTTACTTATCACGCTCGGCACTGTTTTAAATGACTCTTTTTTAAATTTCGTGTCCGAGTTTCATATTATAGGTTTATTTGCAACACGAACAACATGAGGAATTCGACTGAAATATATACTTATTAGTAATTGTGCCAGGATGTGGTTATCACGAGGGCTGTCCGAACTATGAGTGAAGTACACAGGCAAGCCTGTAAACGATTCTGTGTAATTTTCGCGTTCTTCCTCGATAAGAAACTTTGCCATTAAAAAAAACTATTTTATAGATTACATCTGAATTATCTCCTTGGAAATTAAAAGCCTTGTAAAATGATTTTCACTATATATTACATCATAGCAGGATTAACATATTTAATTAAAAATTAATATTTTAACAGGTTCAGAAGAAAAGTTTCAATAATACCGATCGTAACTTACGAATCAAATGTACGGCTTTAAGTAGTGCGCCATCCATTAATGTTTTTAATTGAGTGTAAAAAGTTTAAAATTTTTAGATTAATATTTTTGGCTGGGATTAAATTTATTTATTGAAAAGCAAAAGTAACGACCTGTTTAGCTGGCTACCATTTAGAGGCCAAAACTATACACGTTCGAACAGCACACGGGCAAGTGAAGCAGGCGGGGTCGTGGTTTTTTGTGACATAGTGTCTTATGCCTCCGAGGTGCTGATATAAAAAAAAGGCGGAGGCTGAAGATGGGACTCAGGCACGCAAGTATGGGAGTGAGTGAGTGACACCGCATGGGGCCGGCACAAGGTGGCCTCGTCCAGCTCTGTCCAGCTCTGTCCAGCTCTGTCCAGCTCTGTCCAGCTGCCGTGGCGAAATATACACTCAATAATTAGTTTCCTAAAATATTGTGCTTATGGAAATTTCGTTGTTTGTTCCAAACGGTATTTTCTAAAAACTGTTAAAACTAATGTTTCTCGGTATTTAGGGGAAAACAATTTTTTTTTTTTTAAATCTTACTTCTTTAGGCGTGTTATGGAAAAATGATGAGAGTGAATTTTTACGCTGCGCGCGCACCACACAACGAAATTTTCACAGGAAGATGGCGGACCTACGTGTATGAACATAAAACTCAAATATAGTCACTTTCATAAAAATTACTATACATACCAAACGTTTTGGTGTGCAAATGAAACTCTATGATAGTGAAGATACCCTGAAATACATTTGGTGAACTAAAGTAGTCATGGTAAAGAGTAATTTCAAGTTTTAAAAAAGTAAGGATACTGGTATTTAAGGTATCCTAAACCCTCTTTTACTTAAAATTATATTAAATTCATTACGTTTGATAGGAAATGAATTTCCATGAATTCGCATATGTATTAAAAACAGACCTTATAACAGCGGTAGTAAAATTATTCTTTAATAATTTATAGTTATATAACGTGTGTGGAAGAAAATTATTCTTTAATAATTTATAGTTATATAACGTTTGTGGAAGACTATATAGTATTAACTTTTTAATGAATTTTACAAAGTGGGCAGTATTTCAATAAAATTCCTTGTCAAAAATCAGATCCAAGCCGGGGTTTAGTTATTATTTTCAAGTCTTTTTTACCATCGGATACGTTTCATTTTATAATTTAATCATTCGCGCTGCAAACCGAATGATTCAATAGTCGACGTAGCTGCTCCAGTAGCGAATTCTAGGGGTTAAAAGCAGAACTATGTGTGAGCCGCGTTCAGAATTTTAGTGATGGATATTGAATACTGGTTTATTTATTGTGAATGATATTGAATACTGGTTTATTTATTGTGAATGATATTGATAGAAATTGTGTTTAGAAAGTGGTTCAAGCTTATTTATATAAATGAGGTTATGTTTCAGTCCGTATAATTTATCTGCATTAAAAATTATTACATTATTATTGAATAAATAATTTAAATTAATAAATTAAAATAAACATGCAGAACATTTATGTATTTATAATATTAATTTAAATATATATCGAATATTTTAACTTAATTAAATAATTGCTTGTATACACATGTTTATATTAATATTGAATACTGTGTATTTATTAAATAAATTATTGTTACAATCAATTTCAAAATAACTTCTAACGCGCATACATACCTAAGTACGCACACCTTTTATTTTTAAGATTTGGGAAATAATATCAGAATTTTAACAGTTTTATGACAAACGCCACGTACAAAGCCGGACTTCTATTTTTCATTTGTGTGTGGTTCATAGAAATCTTTTACAATTTGCAAGACCGTGAGTTACCGACCCCACGACTCAGTTGTCAAAGAAACGCAAAGCGTAAAAAAAAAAATTCTGGTATCCTTTGGGAATCTAGTGAAGTCATTTCTATCTTATGGAAATATTTTGGGTGAAAACACTTAAGGAAACACAACATACTCATAAAGCAGTTAATTTGGTAGTGTTCGTTTTTATTATTCTACGTTGAATGACTGAGTAATTAAAGTGTCTTATTTTTCTATAGTAAAATTATTAAGATTATAAGAAATCCTTAAATTAACGGAAAGTTTAATAAATTCTGCCGTAATTTAATTAAACAAGGTCCTTAACACCGAAAAAAAAACCCTATCAATATCTGTATTTTGCATCCCACACATTTAAGTGGGCATATTTTCGCAATCATACGACGCATTATTCGCCCCCGTACCCCGAAAATGTTTTCTCTAGGGAAACTGCGATCTCCACGCACATACACCTGCATCACGAAGATGGTCACGTGGCTAAAACCACCTTCAACAGGCGTCTAGACTTCAAGACCCGCCAATAGGTAGCCTATAGAGAATTTTCTATTCAAAACTTTTGTGAAAGTTACATAGCGTATGGGTCAGAGGATTAGTCACTTAGCCGGCCTAATGATTTCATCAGTGTTCATGTTTAAAAAAATATATATAGTGTCCGACAGTAAATCACAATCTATTTTAGAATATTATTACGTATACAGGAAAAATATATATAATATACTGTACCTCCTTCATTTTACAAAAGAATTATATGTTTGTTTAGGGTAATAATGTTCGTAGGCTTTCACGGCCATTGTCTGAAGTAGCTTGGCATCTGGGTTGTAGCCGTGTCCTTGGCGAATAATTCACCGACGTTTCTGTCGACATTTCAGTCGCCATCATCAGGGAGCAGGTAACTGTGAATTATTCGCCAAGGACACGGCTACAACCCAGAAGCCAAGCTACTTTGTTTAGGGTACATGTAACCTTTAATTATTTTAGGGATTTTTATTTGCCGAACGGTGACGTTTACCGCGGCTATGTGGAAACCTAGAGGCGACCGTTCAGCGAACATGCTACCGGAGCGCGCGCGAACAGAAGCAGAGTTGTGCTGACGTGACGCGCGCCCTCCCGAGGTTAAGGGAACGTTTACACCGGCCAAAATACACTCGCACGCCCGCGCCCCTCGATATTTGCAGGTCGACGAGCTGATTGAGACGAGTCGTGCAACAGCCTCAAAATACCCCCGCGCCCCTCCCGCGGAGTAAACTCTCTCGCCGCCACTGCCGTCAACACGAGCGGCCCACGCGACCTCCGGCGCCGACGCGACTGGAAGCTGCCGCGTGAACAACGTCCGTACCAGGAGGTCGTTACCACAACGCCGAAATACAACGCCGAACGTACAATAACGCCGAATGCCAAATTGACCGCAACGCCGACAGCTGGAAAACTGCTGTGTACCACAACGCCGAAATACAGTAACGCCGAAAAATGTTGCTGCGAGAAGGGGGGGGGGGGGGGGGGGCACAGGAGCAAAATGAAAAACAACTGAATGAATTTGTTTGTGTTTCTTAAATGTATCTTAACGCCGAAATACCACAACCTAACCTAACCTAGTCTAACCTAACCTAACCTAACCTAACCTTACCTAACCTTTGTGGCAGTCCTGCAATGACATTTTTCGGCGTTAATGTATTTCGGCGTTGTGGTAATTCGGCGTTGTGGTACACAGCAGTTTTCTAGCGGTCGGCGTTGTAGTCAATTCGGCATTCGGCGTTATGGTTTTCGGCGTTGTACGTTCGGCGTTGTGGTATTTCGGCGTTGTGGTGCGTCCCCGTACCAAGAGGACGCGAGCAGCGACTTCCGGCTGGTTAGAACACTGAGCCAGTGTTTCAGTACTCGCCAATGATGTGCAACGTCTAACCTCGGCAATGAACAAATTCGTGTGTTCTCATGTTGCAAACAAACTAATACGAGACTCGGACACGAAATAAAATTATTTAAAAAAATGGGGGTTGTCTGTAAAGTCGGTATACGGACGATAGTTTAACGTGACGTCATAACAAAACATTGATGAAATGATTGCATACTTTTATGAATAAAATTGAATCATTTTAATGAATTATCACTATTTTCTATGGATACAAAGGAGTGAAAGAAATCTACAATTTAATTGATAAAATTACTTTTATTTGCACTCATTAATTCAAATATGTTTATTACTTTAACGAACAGATTATTTTAACTCTAACTTTTATACATGTTTGCTATTTAACCTCTGCCAATCTGTGTTATTCTGTTAAGGATAGGACGATGATAGGAAAAGTAGGAAACGAATGGGGGTGTTTCAAGTTTAATGTGCCTCGAAAAAGTCAAATCGATGGTTGTTCCAATTGAGTGGAAGAGATATAGATGCGGCGCAAGCGTACAATGAGCGTAACGGGACACAGCTTAACGTGAAAAGGTGCGTTACGGGACACTTTTTCGTGCGTTTAGCCGGCGTTCATCGATTTATTAGATGTTGTCACGTCAAAAAAGTTGTAGGAGATATACTTTTCAAAGTTTTTATAGTCGTTCAAACTTATACTGTTTAAACCCTTCACTGACTTTTGTTTATAGGGGAGACGGGCAAAATGTTCACAGGGGCTACCGAGGCCGTGAGATGCTGCTGTCGCCCGGGGAAAGCCTGAACTTATTACTCTCAATGCTCTCAGTCACTTTGAGAAGGTCTGTCCTGTTAGCGTGTTGTTTCTCGAAGTTGTTATAATTTTTGTGGTTTTTGATCATCCTGATGTAAGGTAGTGCTCAGTTTGTGAATTTCTTTCTATGAAACCAAATCAATTACCATTTTTCAAGGAAATTGTTTTGAAAGTGGTATATATTTACTACAAAATCCCCCATTGGCGATCTCTATAATTCCATCGGGTTGTAAAGAAAGAACTGTTTTGTAATGGCGTCAATCCGGGAAAAGTGTCCAGGCTAGTGGCTGTTGGCCCACTTTGCCCGCCGAGCACCAATATTTTTTTTCTTCTTCTATAGAACTACTATCACCACTTACAATTATAAAAACAACTTTGAATATATGTTTAATTTTCATTTGACAATTATGTGACGATATCAATAATAGTAACAATTCATTAATATTAAAATACAATCAATATTGTAAAATACATTAACCACTTGGCACAGACATATTCAAATAAGATGGTTTTATTGCTGCTGAGGTGACAGACTTTCCCCTCCCTCTGTATATTACACTATCATCAGCTATTCCTGTGCGGCCAGCTCATTCCGTGCAAGGACTACCCCCCTCCCACCAAACCAACGACCGGGAACTTCTTTTTTAGGTGAACCGTAGGGACATTGTTACTGTGCATCGGTCAACAGCAACAAAAGAACCAAAATGCAACGGCCAAAAGAAAGGTTCCGCGGAGATATTGGAGATATTGACCTCAAGACCATACAAAACTATAATTGAAGCTGCAAAAGATGAAAGAGAAGCAAAAGAGAAAAAAACGCTGAAAAAGTAAAGTAGCAGATGAGAATAAAAATGGAAACAAGGATAGAAAGAAAATCACTACGTGCTTAAAAACTAGCCGAAGAATAGTGTTATTTGAGGATGATGACGATGACGAACAAGAACACGTAGAGTAACTCTACCGAAACGAAAGATTTTCAGATTCAAGATCACAAGAACGATGGATCCAGTTTCAAACGTTTTTTTTTGCCCACGAACTCTGTGCTGGAACTAAAGAAAACTGTTTTTCTTCAATTTGCATAAATTGTTAGTAGCAAATTGTTATTTAAAGGATAGCCCTTTTTTAAAGTTTTATAATTTTCATAACTTGTTTGTAATTTTTTTTTATTTAGGCTGCCTTAGTTATCATTTTGACCTATTTATCTTCTTCCATAGTATCTTAGAAAGAATATTTATTAACAAGTTATTTTAACAAGTGTTGTAGATTTACATAACTTTTCTTTAACTAAAGTACATTATTTTCTACGTTGAAAAGGATTTCTCTCCCCCCTATATCCGGTAATATAGATGAAAAAACTTCGTAAATTTAATTCTTTTCATAAACCATTTGACACTCAAATCTACGCGGATGAGACGATTTCCTGATCACCACAATGTAGGCCTTCCTAATATAAAATGTAATTAAGGCACATAGAAGATGAAAATTGAACTAATGATTCGTTAATTTTAGATCAACTCTAGTAAAAACTTGTTAGTCCATGTTACGTAAAATTTATTCAATATAAATACATGTACGTTTACAATCTGTTTTAGCTGTTCAAGAAGTTTTCTTTACCGCTACGCTGCATTCATTATACGAAGCACATAGAATGTTTTTTATTAAGGTTGTAGTAACCTAAATCCCGTTGCGCTTTGAATGGCAAATATAGAACGCTCGTGTAAGAATGTGATAAAGGAAGAACGATACCTATAAGATTTTTAACTCACGCGGTTATTTTCTTAAGTAGAAACAACTTCTAAAAAGAGAAATAAATATATTTGTGGTATTTTGCCGTGAAAGAGAAAAATTACGATTTTCATTCAGTTTATGCCTAATACGAAATTTGTGAGCTGCAAGTCAACTGCAATTGTAAATTTTAATTAAAAACATTATATAAACTGATTTATTCAAATTTATTAAATTTAATATTTATTAAATAATATTGTAATAATTTAAAATGAAAATAAATTATACAAACGGGAAACTGGATATTAATTCAATTTAATTTTAAAACACATATTTTTAAAATTATGATTCCTGAACTTTGGTACATGCAATACGGTTGCAAAACTGCAAATACTGCTTCGATACAAAAAAAAATATTGGTGCGTCTACTTACGTACGCGCGTTAGAAGTTACACTTACTTGGCGTGATAAAAAAAAACTGTAATTTTGCATGAAAATAATTAATATAAATAAAAAAAATTGGTTGTCTGTAAAGTCGGTTTACGGACGATAGTTTAACGTGACAACGTCATAACAAAACATTGATGAAATGATTGCATACTTTTATGAATAAAATTGAATCATTTTATTGAATTATCACTATTTTCTATGGATACAAAGAAGGAGTGAAATGAAATCTACAATTTAATTGATAAAATTACTTTTATTTGCACTCATTAATTCAAATATGTTTATTACTTTAACGAATAGAATATTTTAACTATAACTTTTATACATGTTTGCTATTTAACTTCTTCCAAACAGTGTTATTCTGTTAAGGATAGGACGATGATAGGAAAAGAAGGAAACGAATGGGAGTGTTTCAAGTTTAATGTGCCTCGAAAAAGTCAAATCGATGGTTGTTCCAATCGAGTGGAAGAGAGATAGATGCTGCGCAACGGGACACAACGTAACGGGACAATGTGAGTAACGGGACACGTTTTCTTGCGTGCAGCCGGCGTTCATCGATTTATTAGACGTTGTCACGTCAATAATACAAGGGCTTGAGATATTATAAATACGTTGGTTAAGAACAAATTCAAGTCCCGTAACGCCGGACGGTACCTAGCGTCGGGCACTTGTACTATCTCGGCGAGGCACAACGCATTCGATTGAAAAACGTTGCGGGGGAGCGTATCGATGCATTGTAGCGGGACGAGGTTTATCAGTGACGCAAAAGACCACGGCATGAGCGGTCCATTGCTGTTTCTGGCAGGAAAAACTGCGTCACATAGATCAAGGTGAGCGTTACTGCAGAGATTTTGTGTTAAAGTGTTTATGGTAGTTATTAATAAAGGAAGTGTTCTATTATTATTCGTAAAATGTGAAAATTTGTGATGATTTCCAAAACAGTTTTGGCATTTTGGCATGGAACACGTAATTTCGGCCATTCCCTGTCCCGTAGTACCGGACACACAAGTTGTCCCGTAACACCGGACAGTGAAAAAGTTGTTTACTCTCGTAAATATCTATACTAATTATAATAATTGCTGTACGTTGTTTTAGAGAATAGAAGAACGGAGAGAGATCGAATTGGAAGAGGCCACAGAGAAAGGAAGATAAGGTGAAGTTTCCGTGTTTTCCACTGATGTAGCCTTTGCTGGTGCTGCTCATCTACGACCTGCGATGCAGAACTGTCCAAAAATTTGGTCTCGGAAGAATCCACGGACCCTCCTAAAGAATCTACCAACGAACCAACAATCAGCAGTCCAAATCCATCGACGAGCTTTGATCCAGATGTCGTCCAGTGTGTCCATAAAGTGTCGTCATTGCCAGATGCTGCCAAATAAAAAAATAAAGGCTCAGCGGCTCGGAAGAGAAAATGTGAAATAAGTGAAATTCTAACTTCGTCACCATAAAATATTGCTTTTGAAGGAAACGAGAATGAAAATAACATTAAGAATAAAAAGAAAAGAATGAGTACCAAGTTCAGAAAGATCAGAACAGCCTCAGTAAAAGAGAAGAGGAAACAAACCAAAGGCGTGTAAGCCAAAGGAAAAAGTGGAGATAAAGCTAAGAAATATGTCACATATAAAGAACTACTTGTGTAGTGTGCTTAGAGGACAACGACGAAGCCAGGACACAGTGCTCCAGCTGCCTTGGGCGGGCTCATGAGGCATCTGCGGACAGTCCTGAATGTGCAGGTGCCTACATATGCGATAGATGCAGGATGTGTTGAAAATATCCGGTGTTTGAGTTTGAAGTTTAGTCCGTCCAGTACTAAGTGTCACTTGCAGTTATTGCATTTTTTATTAATTTTTAATTTAAGTTTCTAAATACATTTAAGCAGAAGTTGCATTTTTATTAATTTATTTCGATTTTAAAATTTGTTGGCATAACTAATTCATAAATAAAGTTAAATTTATCGAAGTAAATTTTAAATTTATTTTCTGAAAACCATAGGTATCTACCATTACGGTACTTCCTCCTAAAAACATTTACAAAATTAATTATTTAATTTAGTAAAATAAACGAGTAAATTTTAATTAATAAAGAAAAATATACTAATGATTTATTTTAATCTATTAAATTTAACTATTAAATAAATAATATTTTAATAATTTATAATGAGAATAAAATATACATACGGGAACATAACCTCACTCACATAAAAACACTTGAAAAAACACTTGAAAAAGATTATAAACACAATGTATATCACTAATATTCACAAGAAATAATTTATTTAATTATATGGACCATTATTTAATAAAAACACACAAATATATGATTTAAAATCACATATATAATTTTTATTTGTATAGAGCCTTTTTTCATCCTGTCAATTTTGTTAAACGTTGTGCACACATTGTAAAAATTTCTCTCAATATCATTTGTTCATAAAGCGCTTAAAGAAGTATAATCCACTTACCTAAATAAACTTGAAAAGTTTATGTACATAAGTTCTATCACTAATACTCACAATAAATAATTATTTAATGATATGTAACAGTAATCAATAACAATCATCAAAGTATAAGATTAAAAAAAATTAATGTATGAAGTTTATTAGAGGTAGATTTCGAAATACTACCTGTTGTAACCATTACCATCGTGCGACTTCCGGAAAATGTTTATATAGTTTTTCAGATACTCAACTCAATAGTTGTTATATATATATAACTGCCGTATTTTTTCACAAATCACTTTCAAAGGATACAAAACTTAAAGACTGTTTGTGCCTGAGGATGGGAACAGATTTCAGTTCACGAAACGTCGCAACTCTTGTCATTGGAAACCTTCTGCGTTCGTCAGTGCTATTGTCGTTGTGTTGACCATAGAACTTGTTCATCTTCATCGATTGTGTTTACATGTCTGCTTCGTTGTCCAGGTTTGTTGTCTGCCTACATTTAATCTGTCTCGCGTCGTTGATAGTCCACTGTGTTCGTCTTTGTTGTTATATTATGTTTTAATGACTAAGTTTCTTCACTGATATATTTGTGCTGTATGATATTTAAACATTGAACATTTTTTGTTCGTTGTGTCCATAATACTTGTTTAGTTTCAACGTTGGTTCCATTTGTCCGACATTAGTTGATCCAGTCTGGTTTTATGTGAATTTTTTATCTTCATTTTTTTTTCCTGAATCCTTCCATGACATCGGTGCAAAACTGCTATGGTGTATGTTCAAAAAACGGCATTAAATCAACATCCCCAAATGCATGTATCATTTAAAGAACGTATTTTTAAATATTGCTGAAAACTTTTGTCTAAAGTAAATTTTATGTATCACAAATCATTACTGCAAAGGGTTAAAATAACAATGGTAGAAAGACAAAAAGATATAGGTACTATCAGATCCATAGTAATTCATCGTAAAACTCCAAATCTGTATCTAAAATCTTTGGCCGAAATAATTTTTGTTGAAACTAACCAACCATAAAAATAAGAGTTAAATTAAAACATTAAATTTCTCTTAGTATCGAATTCACCGGAATTTATTAGTAACTATCTTAATATTGCCTTGAACGTTTTTCCGAGAAAAAAAAATTATATTAGTTTAAGGGATGAAAAACTGTGTTTAGAGGTCAAAAAAATTCCATAACTACCTCAGTATTCATAACATGAAATTCGTCAAGACATTCAATGTTAAAAACATTCAAAATATTTTCGCTGCATGAAATCTGAGAAAATGTTAAATCTATCTTTTTTGAATATTGCCTGACATATAGGATGTTATGTAGGCTGCATTATGTTCTTAAAATGTTCCAGGAGTTTATAGAAGTTTCCAAAATATTTTCTGAATAAATAGGTACTTCAAAATCTACCTACGCCTGAAGGCTGTGCCGAAAGGGATTTTTTGCTTGTAGCCTTTTCTATCATCCTGTGAAAATTTCGTTGATTGGTGCGCGTGAATCGTAAAAATTCTTTTTTGTCATTTTTTTTTCATAAAAATAACTCCAGAAATTATTTATGGTGTAAAGATACATACATATGTAAGTATATACATATGTAAGTATTTACGAACAAGTAAAATGGCCACTGTTATCGAAACTTTTACTATGCTGACCAAATTCCTGATATAATTTTGTGTTTCCATTGTTAAGTTTTATTTTTAATAAGCTTTGGGGCATTCACTATTATACACACACATCATACGTACACTTCAGTAAACCAGTAAAGCAAACTAAGTTAACACTATTTTTTGTTGATTTTTGCTACGCAACATGCAAACATTAGTACCGCTTAAAACACCTATCACGCAAAAAATAATAATTCATCGTAGCTTGCGAATTGCATCTAGAGGATAACCGACTTGGTTGGATGATTCTTCTAGCTTCTTGATTAGACAATACCGCGAAAAGGTGTGCCGCAAACAGTATCATCATAGCAATTGCGGGCCCCTACTGATGTGACTGTCCGAGATGAAGTGAATCCCACTACCTCTGTGTAGAAGATGAAGAAATCATGGGTTAGATTGCGGTGATAATATCGGAGTTTATGTGGCCGTGGCCTTGTGCTTAAGTGAATAAGTAGGCTGTCGGGGTTCGAACCCGCATTGTGCCGAGTGCCGAGATAAGTTGGTGGGCACCACGTCTGGCTTCCGAGAAAAAAACTGGGCGCCGATCTCAGACAACAGGAAAAATATGAACAGCATTGGATGGGGGAGAGGGGGTGGGGGGTAACCAAAGTGGAAAAGGTAAAAATGTGGAAACAGGATGTCATGGGGGGGGGGGGGGGGGGGGGTCGGGGAACGCGGAGTTGTGGAGTGGCGTGTCTGCCGTTCGCAGAGCTTCAAGGTCACCTCCGGCACTGACCACTGGCAGGGTTCACGGCCTCGCCTCGGCGTCGTGTCGCCCTGGCGGCGGCGAGACGCTTCTGGTGCCGCGAGCCAGTTCACGGCGAGGATACATACAGGCTGAGCTTCCAATTAATCATTTATTTTCAATTTTTTTTTTACACCTTGTTAACAATATTCACGTAATTAACCAGGAAATTTAGCACTCACGAAAGCAAGCTTGTGTGTGAGTGCATCTAGTCACTTCAAATTATATGCGGTATTTTAACCATTGTAAACATGTGTAAATGTTTAATAGCTGAGAAATAAATATATAAAGTACCTATAACCTAAGAAACTTTACATTAGTTATATAAAGACGAAAAGCATCACCAAAATTATGTATAAGAACTATATTATGTGTTGAAAGTGTAATTGATGTTTGTATTAAATAGCAATTTTTTTATTTTAAGTACAATGAATAATGAATAAGTGTTAAATTAACTATTTTAT
Organism: Bacillus rossius redtenbacheri; assembly: GCF_032445375.1. Taxonomy (NCBI): domain Eukaryota; kingdom Metazoa; phylum Arthropoda; class Insecta; order Phasmatodea; family Bacillidae; genus Bacillus; species Bacillus rossius. The sequence goes on along the minus strand of NC_086336.1, from coordinate 11,710,046 downwards.
TTGTGCCAGATCTTATTGTTAAATGTATGATAAATAAACTGTAATGCTGTGAAACTTATTATGTTTGTATGAATTGTGTTATGAAAAATTATGTGTCATATTATGCCAAAGTGACGTGTATAGTTCCAAAACAGAGCTATGCTCTCCGGAACATTGTAAAAATAAATAAATAAATAAAAATAAATAAGTTAAAAAGAGCAAATTATTAAAATGCAATATTATGTATAAACAAAAAAAATATAAATTATATCATTGTTACATGAATAAATGAAAATATAATTAAATAAAAAATAGTATTTAAGTAAAGTACGGGTACAAAGTTATAACAATATATAATACTTACTTAAATACTAAAGCCATCTCTTCATCAGTTAAATTATGTAGCCAAATATGAACATATTTTTTTCATTTGAAAATAATTTTTTGTTTTTAGTTTTGCAGGAAGAATAACAACAATTTTTGGAAGCAAAAATTCTAAAGATCTCTGAGATATTGTTTTATGAAATTGAGGGTTTTGTAAATTTATATTCTGTCTATGCCGTGAAGGATAGTTATGATATATATACAATTTAACTGATTATCCCTTTGATACATATTAATTATTGCAGCTCTAATAAACAATCTTTTAATATCAAATACATTTAATAGTTTAAAAAGTTCCTTGGATGGGTACATGTGATTTTTTTTTTTTGAAAATAACTCGTAAAATAAGTTTTTGAATTTTTATAAGTGACTTAATTGACGTTTTACTCATTCCTCCCCTAGCCAGAATACCATACTGCATAACAGACTGAAAAAATAGCAAAGTAAACCATTCTAATACCTTCAATAGATAATATTGTTCTTAGTTCAACGAATTTATACACCATTTTTCGAATCTTGTTCTTAAGATAAGAAACATGTTTATCCCATTTTAGAAAAGAGTCGAGCACTATACCTAAGTATTTTATATCCTGTACTCTTTCTATGAAACTAAATTTTTTGCAGTTAACGTTTATTTCGTTACATACGTGAATTTTTAGTTCATGTTCGATAGGTTGACCCAAAATGTTGGCAGAGAAAGTAATATATTTGGTTTTATTTATGTTTAGAGAAAAAAACTATCATCTAATATTTCTTTGACTTTTTTAAGTTCGTTACTTGCCGTTTCAAAAACCGAAGGCCAATTGTCGGATGAATATAAAATTGCAGTATCATCTGCAAAAGAAACTATATGCACCTTATGTCTAAGTTACATAGATCATTTATATTTATATTAATAACAAAATTGGCCCAAGAACCTACAAACTTACGAAAGTTCCAAGTTTCGCGCGTTTCCAAGTTTCGCGCGTGTCAACGTTTCGCGCGTGTCTACGTTTCGCGCGTGTCAACGTTTCGCGCGTTTCCAAGTTTCGCGTGTTTCCAAGTTTCGCGTGTTTCCAAGTTTCGCGCATTAGAAAGTTTCGCGCCTGTCAAAGTTTCGCGCATTAGAAAGTTTCGCGCCTGTCAAAGTTTCGCGCATTAGAAAGTTTCGCGCGTGTCAAAGTTTCGCGCGTGTCAAAGTTTCGCACGTGTCAAAGTTTCGCACGTGTCAAAGTTTCGCGCGTGTCAAAGTTTCGCGCGTGTCAAAGTTTCGCGCGTGTCAAAGTTTCGCGCGTGTCAAAGTTTCGCGCGTGTCAAAGTTTCGCGCGTGTCAAAGTTTCACGCGTGTCAAAGTTTCGCGCGTGTCAAATATATGTGCGTGTCAAAGATTTGTGCGTGTCAAAGTTTCGTGTTTCCAAGTTTTATGTGTCTTAAGTTTCAATGCTTTTAAAGTTATTTGATTCGCCAACGAGTGTGTCTTAAGTTTTGTGTTTATAATTTAAGAAAATCCTAAGGTTTTTTTTCTCTAGAACATTGAAAGTTTTGTAGTTTTTCTCTGTGTTTCTAAATTGACGCTTTTCATTATTTTGACAGTTCCAAGCGATGGTATTTTTATGTAACTAGGTTTTTTTTTTTAAATATGATTTTATAAGTTACTAGTTGTACCCTGCCACGCTTCGCTGTGGCACATTGTGATTGAATAGTTGAGAAATGAGAAACAAAACAAAGAATACATTTCATATAAGTTTAATTTTGCAATACTTGTGGATATACAATATTTTTTCTTTTTCCGCTGTATGCGTGGATATAAAGACTCTGGTTTTCCGACTCGGGAACACGCAACATACAGTTGTCCATGTGAAAAGCAATCCGCATCTAAATCTAAACCACACAATTCTAAAGATTGACCTTGAGATTTATTGATTGTGATTGCAAATGCCAATCGAATTGGGAATTGCAATCTTTTAAATTGAAATGGTGTATCGGTCGGGATCATGGGTATTCGAGGAATGAGGACATCTTCACCTTTGAAAGGCCCCGTTAAAATCGTTGCTTCCACTACGTTATTCATTAATTTCTTAACTGAAAGTCGCCTGCCGTTGCAGAGTTTTGGCTAATTAATATTCCGCAAGAGGATAAGTGGCACACCTATTTTCAATTTAAGTATGTGTGGTGGTATCCCTGGCAGATAAAGTGAGTTTAAAAATTCCGTTGGATAATTAACTACTTCATCTGCTTCCACAAAGGTGTCTATCGACTTATATGTAATTTCATCAATTTGAGTACTGGATTGAATAACGTTATTAAGTTGATATACATCTTTATTATTTGCGGCAAGGATAGCTCTTTCACTAAGCCAATCGTGATTTCTATGATTTTTTTGAATGTCAGGAAATACTTTTTCGATCAGTTCTTCTTTCGATGTTACTAAATTACAAAAATGATCGGGAAATGATATTCGTCTAGACGTCTCATCGACTGGCAGCTGTCCGTTTCCAATTTCCCGTAACTGCCGTGAGAATACCTCAGCTGATGGATCATTCTGCAACTGGACACGCATATTCGTAGGCAACTGCAATGTACGTACGTGCCGCCATAGTGTTGAATATTTCAGGCAAGCATTTATTTCGTCTGCTGGTGTTCCACATAAAGTGGTGATAGACCCATTCAAAACATAACCTCTACTTACGTTTGATGCAATTGTTGTTATTGGCGATAGAACATATTAATTAAATTAAAAATTAAAAAAAGGTATAGGGTCTAAGGAGTTCAAAAAATGAATAGCCTAGAACCATCTACATACCACAACTGTACAGTCAGCCGGCCCAGGAGCTCCCCTCAATGACCTTGGAATTCAACGGGCTTACAGAGGACGCCACGCGGAGTGGCGTAAATAAAGCGCCGCTGTTCTGGATGCTTCGAGCGTCGGGTCGACCCGGGATGACACGACACGTCACAACTACTCCAGTCCATTCCAGAAAGACGGCCAGCGGGTATAAAAGCGGCTATGCCGGCCTCCGGGGGAGTTCCAACAGGCTAATTGAGTTAAATGCGTGTTTGGCGAGCGGCGCAGGCGCGGAGCGACGGGACCGTGTGAGTGTGTGACCGAGTGGCGCGAGACTGTTTGTGTGGACAGGCGCGAGGTAAGGGGCGAACCACTGTTGAGCCTGGCTCCAGTGAGGAGTGCGACAGACATTGAATGAGTGTTGTGGTCGGACCTTTTTAAGTACAATTATTTATTATTAATGTAAATATTATTAATTAATAAAACTGTAATTAAACTTGAGCGGGCTATCCCTTAAGAACTTAGTTCTCTCCACATTATAAATCGTAACGGTATAGATAACGTAAAACAATGTTCCCAGTGTTAACTATATAAGTGATTTTTCCATGAAAATGTAATAATGAGCTGACTAAGTCTAACATTTTAACAACGTGGTAACCCACCCAAATCGCGAACTCAATGAATTACAGTGTCTAAATATTTTCAATTTAAAAGTAGTAACATCATTATAGTTTGTAATTAATTTACGCAAATATTTTTGGTGTCAAATTTCATTTATATGGTTTACTAGTTTGGAGAGTAATGATAAAAAAGATTATAATAATATTACAATGCTGCCAGAGGTGAGGCCAGCAAGTTAGGCCGTCGTGCAGGCCAGGCGAATTCCTAGGGAAGACCTCGCCTCCTTGAGGAGGGCGACACAGGTAGCACTCGTCCCTCCTCTACCGCTACACGGAAATCCCCTTAGCGGTCTTTCCAAAGGGTTCGGGGTGCCTTGTCACCATCGCATAAAGAGGTAAAGAGGCTTAACAATGACGCCATTTTTATTGCAGCTACGATTAAGTCGGGGGGCTTTGAGGACGCGCAGTGAAGATAAGAGGGTTAGTGAACCACTTGGCAAGCGATAGCGGGCGACGAGGAACTGGCTTCGTGTGCGAAAATCTGAGATTCTGGGACGGTGTTGCTGCGTAATGGACGAGTAAGTAGTGCGAGGCAGTGTGTTGGGACAGGTGCGTGGTGAGAGACGAACAGTAGGGAGAGCCACTGTCGAGGCGAGTTCCAGTGTGAAGAGTAAATAGTGGACTCGTTGAAGTGTGATTAGTTTGTGGACAGTCATTTTTACTGTTGTAAGGAGATCTTGTAATTATTAGTTAATAGATAAACTCAAAAAAAATTATTTATTTATTATTTCGACCCTGTTTACACCACTGTGACAACAATAACAAATATTTTTCAAGTAAAAATGTATACACATAGCTGTGCCCGAGAACCAGACCGAATTGTGTCCAAAATCTGACGAAGTATACGAAATAAATATATTAATACCTAGTACAATTACTTTATATAGTCGAAATCCTTCTCAGGTGTCTTCACTCACTGTTAACTATTTCTGCATCATATAATCCACGATGATGGATAAAGCAATTATTCAATTTTTTCCAAATGTTTTACAACTAGAAATAAAATAATTATATATTTTATTCAATACAGCATAGCATTTTAGTTACGCAATATACAGAAATAATCTTGAATATTGCAGCAGAGAAGGAGAAGTAAGGCAGATAAAAGAACCTGTATTTCTATTATTAATACTAACGACGTAAAACCGAGGAAGCTATTTCATACACATTATCAGAAATAACTGGCGAGGTACCGTCGCTTTTCCGAGCGTAGTTCCACTGAACATGTGGGTTACGGAACTAAGCTACGGTTCTCTTTGAGGGCCTCCGCCAGCTACTGACGACCCTGGCCCCGTGGACGTGAACCCTGATAGCTGGGGCGGACTTCAGACGGTGCTGCCTCTAGTCAAGGTCGGTCGCTCGAGCAACCATCCCTTCACACACACACTACTGCGGCCCACCGCTGATTACCAGCTCCACCATATTACACCGCGCGGCAATATTCTCGCAGGGAAGGGGAAGCCTAAGATGCACATCAAGTTCTGTCCCTGCCCGAACACGCCCGAATATTCACCTTCGGCCAACCTCGGGTTTATTTATATATATTTATATTTCTCTGTTTATTTGAATGTAGATATACTAACCTAACTAACCGTCCATAGTGTTTTAAAGTGTTTTAATGTAGCTAACCTAACCGACCACTTTTAATATTTGAATTCATTTTTCCTGCGCAAAAATAAAACAAATCCCGAGGTTGGCCGAAGGTGAATATTCGGGCGTGTTCGGGCAGGGACAGAACTTGATGTACCTACATCTTAGGCTTCTCGCAGGGAAGCGGCGGCAGTCGGCGATAAGTATCCTCTAAAAAAAACTGGGTATAATGTAGCGCCATTTTTGGTCTCGCGCGATAACGAACTCCTGCTCCCGACCAGCGCAGCAGAGCGCCCGCTGCGGGAAACTAAATTCGTCACTGTCATCACTGTCATCACTGTCATCACTGTCATCACTGTCATCACTGTCGAGTAACCAACAAACCAAACCCACTGAAATTTTACGTTCTCTATCTTATGGTTCATAGCCACCTATGGTTCAATTTTTTTTTTAATTTCAGTCACTATGAGGTACGTTCTACGGAGACGGATTTTACACTGCACGGAAACGTAAAAATGGCAACCAATAGACTGAATTTCGCGGTTTAGAAATATTAATATTATATATATATATATATATATATATATAATGCTTCAAGACCATACCAAGGGCAGAATTACCTACATTTATGATAAAAATAAACCATAAAGTCAACATAAAACACTAAATATGCTTGTATTTAAAACAATTATTAACGTATTTAGAACATAAACAAACATGTCAACATCTGTACTTATTTAGCTATAAATTCGGGAACATTTTCAGACTTCATTAAAAAGTCTGAAACTAATATACTGATTGATTCGAACGATCCCTGTCCTTGGTTTGATACTTGATGGATGCAAAAAAGCTAAAGTTAGGTTAAAAATACTCATACTTAAAAAAATAATTGTGGAAAGTCCTAAAAGCAGCTTAGGTTCCTAGTCAACCAGCCTCCAGTAAATCTGTTAGAAAATATTTTCCGCCATCTTGGAAATCCATAATATTTGACCTATAAAATCGGAAAACAATCCAAAAATCATCTAAAATCACTCATTAATGTACTAATTTATTACATCAATATCCTTCTTCGGTTCGATCCTTGGTCAATGCAAAAAAAAAAATAAAAAAAATGGCTACGGCCGCAGACAAATTCTCGGCTTCTGTTGGTCGCCCGCAGCAACGTAAACGGAAGAGCTAATCCGTACGGGTCCGTCTCCGTGTGCGTGCTGTTGTCGAAACTTTGTTGCGTAAATTCCGTCTCAGTTTCTGTGTCGTGCCTAGTAAGGGAAAAAAAATTGGTTGTTTGTAAGTCGGTTTACGGACGATAGTTTAACGTGACAACGTCAAAACAAAACATTGATGAAATGATTGCATACTTTATAAATAAAATTGATTCACTTTTATTTTAATAATAAAAGAATAAATACTTGAAATTATACTAGTAATCAGATTTTTAAAATTCAAGAATAATAACCTTTATTGCCGAAATTGTTGTTGTAATAAGCAATGAAAACCACATTAACTTTTCACTTCACTTTAAAAACAGTCGAGTGGAAGAGAGATAGATGCGGCGCAAGCGTACAATGAGCGTAACGGGACACAGCGTAACGGAACAATGTGCGTAACGGGACACTTTTTCGTGCGTGCAGCCGGCGTTCATCGATTTATTAGACGTTGTCACGTCAAAAAACCCTCGCAGAGTGTTTTTGAGACTTTTGAGGCTAGATGACTTCGATGAGTTTTCGTCCAACTAGCGTAGGTGGATAATGAAAGCGTGTGTAATGTTCATTAAAGGTCAAGTATCAAACGTACTAAATGTCAGAAGATACAGCAGTTTCCTCACAACCGTCTAGTATGTTCTCGAGTCCGATGAACTCTCGCGCATGCGCAGTGGAAATGCCTCTCGGAACTGCTGTCTCGAAAAATGCTGTTTTAAGTGTTTTTCCCTAAAGAATATTTGCATAGGAGTTTTTTTTATTAAGACACATAACTTTCACTGGCTAAGCGATTATAGTTTCACACCTTCCTTATTAAACGGATTTTCACTAGGCACTTTATTTAGAACTAAATTCGTCTATTCTCGATCGTAAAGGAGCCGCCATATATTTTAATGTTGCACTAATAAACTTAAAAATAGCTATTTACAGCTTAGGTATTCGTTTGTTTGAACATAAACATACGATTTGAATGTACGTGATGTTTGTTTATTCAAAAATGAAATGTTAATAGGCCGAACGATTTTAATAGATAGATACCGGAGGGTTTTGTAACATTATAATTAAAACAATGAAGACGTATTCTCTCCGCGAAACATACCATATGAAACAAGGCCTCGGCTTCTTCAGCCGGGAATTTTTTACAGTTACAGAATTTTAGGGGCAAGTATTTTTCGTGGGAAAAAAATTAAACACTCGCTAGACTGCAATCAGATATGCCCTCGCCAGAGCTTTCATACTTGTAACTGGTGTACGTCTGCAAGAGAAGCCATTCCCTTATTTGGTCTGGCCATTCAGGACGCGTTTGCTTCTGTACGAAACTGCTGTGATTCATGCACCGACAGTACACGTGTACAACTGAAAGAATGAACAAACACAGACGATCATTTAGAGTTTTAACACACAGAGCTAGTATCAAAAATCTTTCCGCAACAGAAAAAAATGCAATTCCCTACAAATTAGTTTTTAAGTAATATTTGGAAACTGAGACAATAGGTGTTAAGTTGAATGCATTACCCATATGAAGAAATGTGGTTTCTTTGTGAGAGGCCACATAATGCCATAATTTACTTAAAATAAAATTTTAGTCGTGAATAGATATGTTATTAATTTGAAAGTTAAAATTGAAAAATAAATAAATAAAATGCCAATCTTGTACGACGAAAAATCCGTGTAAATTGTACTAAATAAATATACATATATATTATTTAAAACGGAATGACCCAATACAGTGGTTTTCTTAGCCAACTAAACAATAACGCGTAAGAACTGTATGAAGTTAGCAATGAATAGTTGATCCACTAATTTCAAGAATAAAACCGAAATAATGCCTCTATCTCCCAGATATAAATATTTCTACAAGGCCGGTCCCATCTGATCCCTAACAATCACTCCAAGCACTACTCGTTTAACAAATCACAAGGTAAACACTTGCTTGCCCAGATGGGGGCCTAGCCTGCACAGTAAATGTAAATCAGAGGAAATAAACTAATTGCTGAAAACTTTAGAAGATGGCAGAACATTAACAAGACGAAACATATAAAAAAGTTAATTAATTGAAATGTAAATACCAAAAAAAAATACAGGAAAAAAAACGAACTTTCCATAAACAATACAAAATTAATCTATCTGATCTTATTACTTTTTTCATGTAAAATAATGTTATTAGGCTATATATTTGGTTTTTAATCACACGAAATTATTTCAAAAATATTCGCAACTGTTAAATATACATGAAGTTACTTTATAACAAAATTCTTATAGCGATAAGTTCTTAAATCTCTGAAAAACGACACAAGATACAATTGCAAATAATTTCAAGGCTTTGGAGAGTTAGGATACTTTTATTAATCTGAAACAAATATGGCTACCAAGGAAATAGCACAAAAGGTGCAGAAAGTGCAAACAAGTGCAAGAGTGTAGTGAGCACCAAAAAAAAAAAACAACTAACATTTACTTTGCTTTACCATTAACAGGTGCATCACACTCAAATGACCAAGGAAAGAGGTGTCAGAAAAATTAGTGAAATTTACAAGTAACCTTGTACAACAGCAAACGTATCGAACTTAGAAAAAATTACTGGCCATTAAAAAAAATAACAAACACAAAACTTATACTTAGCTCTCCAATAACCTCCATACTCTCGTGTCCCTCTCTTTCTCTGATGTCACTGGTTCGTGGTGGCATCGTATTGATGGTCCTTGCTGCTCCATTCTGAACTGCCTAAAACCCCGAGTATTTATACCCTAAATTAACCCTCCCCCCCCCTTCTTTTTCTCCCTCGTATTGCCACTCAAAATCTCTAGGATGAAATATAAAGTCTAGGATGGTTACAGAAAGTTCTAGAAGGTTCTTCCCTGTAGTCCAAACAATCGGTATACCTACAGGTGAGTCTTCCAGTTGTATTCTTCTTTCTAAGATCTCAGTTGGTACCCCTGAGTTTGAATCTGTTTTGGATGGAACCCTCACAGTTTTGCTTGAAGGGTACTGTCTTAAAGAGCACACAGCAGCAGCTTATCTATGACTTGTGATGTAACAAGATGATGGATGTCCACATGTAAACATGTAAGGTTATTTTTCTCTCGTGTCCTTCAATGATTTTAATGTATAAAATCAACACGAAACATCTCATGACCAATCACACGGTCATAAAACATACTGCCATAATGATGCCTTACAAAACAGGAATTAAAAAAATATTTCAAAAAACGTTTGGTCTTCCATTGATATCCTTCTTAGTTACTGATAACATATTATAAACTAAAATAACACGTACCTTCATTACATAAATCCGAAATTATGTAGTTAAGTGCCAAAAGCTTTCAAACTGCTTACAATAATCCTATTAATTAAAACAATTTTCTTATCGCTTAAGGGGCTTGGAAATCATTTACAGCCACATGACACAAATTATCGCTAAATTCTAATCAGTCTGCATTATACGGTAACGTCATTTCCTTCGACCTAAGACGTGGGACATGGGACAGCTTAGTCATTGTCCATTAGGAATTTTACAATCTGAAAAAAAAAATGAAACTAAGTATACAGTATAACTACTAGAAAGCAATTAAAATCGCAGGCCAAGCTTAAATAATTTAGTGCTATACAAATATAATCTCCAAGATGATAGCCTACGCTACACAAATGCTATATAACACTAGCAGAACCCAGTGTTTACTTATTTACCTCTACATAAACTAGATGGTTTGTATGTTATCTAGAATCTATAAAGCGTTCGAAATGGTATTCCATTTTAAACTCACTCACCAAATCATAATCACAGTCACAATCACTATTTGTTGATATTGAGGATTAAGGCCAGTAAAAATCACAATATACCAATTTTCATGTCGATCGGCTGAACGGAAAAAAAAGTTGATGCGCTGAATCGCCATACAGTGACGAGTTTCAGCAAAATGGATAGTGTGAAAATATTCTCCATGTTTACATACATAAAACAAAATGTCATGGCTATCGGTTGAACGGTGCAGAAATTAAATGCGCTGCAGCGCCATCTAGTGGCAAGTTATAGCAAACTCCAACGTTCATGGTGATCGGTCTAACAGTGTAACTTCATACATACCAACATCCATATATGTATTATATATATATATTTATTTATATACCTATATATTAAAAATTCGAAATAAACTAGTTAAGTAATGCAACAATGACATTCCTGTGGTGAGACAATAAATGGACAAGGCAGCATTAAAAAAACGCTAGCCTGCGAGCAACTTTGTTCTGGGTTGATGTAAGCTTTTGGACATACACCATTGCTAAGCACATGTATGTATGTCTGTAGAAGAAAACTAAAAAAATACCCAAAAGACAAAAACACAAATTAAGCAAAAAAAATTTTGTTGTCAACAGGATATAAACACCACATAATATTTCATAACAGGAATATGGTCAACAAACAAAGAAAAACAAAGAAAAATGGACTAAGAGAACGAAAAAAAAAAATGATGACAGCTCAAAATTATAGAACCCCAAAAACAAATTCAGCACAACAGTTGAAACGAGACAAAAACACGACAAAACGAAAAGACGAAACAAACACAATAGTTTTCCAAAACAGAAGGGAACGAAAAAAACAAAAAAACACAAATGATGACTGCACAAGGGTGTCCCGAGACAGTCCTGCTTGTCCTAGCTCCAGGCGTGTCGGCTCTTCGCATCGCGATTACAACCACCCGACCGGTCACGGACGACGCTGATGCAACGAGACGCTGTAGCTGCCAGAATGCGCCTCAGGCTTGCAAGACACTTTCCCCCGTGGCCTTGGGACCGCGGAGAGGCATCGCCGCCGGCGGCAAGGGACGGCGGGAGGATAAGTGCGACGCTCGCTGGTGCTTCTAGCGCGGTGTCGCCTCTAAGCGCAAGGCTCTGAACTGGCGCGCCGTCTTCTCTTCTATGAGATTTGAGCAGTACCTAACCATAAAACTGTATCAAGGAGGGACGAAGATAAAATTAAAATGCAAGTCCCTTGAATGCTTTCAAGAATCTCTACTGGGGGGTTTCAAGCTTAAAAATTGATCTGAAAACACGCGTATTAGCCATTTTTACTCTTGTAAAAAATACAGTTTAAAAACGAAAACAGGGAAACAGAACTACTAAACAGCCCTCGGCGAATTTTTAAATGATTTTCGTAAACAGACCCCAATCGAATATTACTTGATCAGTTTTGAAATCGCGTGTTTTTTTTTTTTTTTTGTTTTGTTTTATTCTGAAGCTCTGCGCACCCGGAGAGCTGAGCTCTCCATGCAGTATGTGATTTTCGTAACTTGTCTCAGGTTCAAACACGTCTAAGAAGCAGTAGCATCCTCCTGCCACTGCTGTTCTGTCGCCAGTGTTTGTGAACCACTTCACGTGGTTGTGGTGTTCGTAAATTAAGACAGGATTATCAATTAAATGACATAAGCAAGTGCACAGCAGGCCATGCGCATGACTGTGCGCACGACCTGTTCATTTCAGTCAATGAAATTTCGCTATGTATCCGACATCGGTTGGCAGTGTTAGTAAATAACTGTACTAACTACCAAAAGATAATCACGTGAGTGACACTTGTCCAGCTATTTGTGAGCACAGTTTTTCAACATATAAATAATGGTTATAAACCATTTTTAGTTATCCATTCTACCCACGACACTATTTTTTATTACAAATTTTGCTAGTGATTTATAAGTAATAGCATTAATTAATTTTAAATGCAGGAATAACACCACAGAATTTTAGTAGCTCGATAATATTTTTCCCACAATATGATTCATAAATAGTTTAGTCCCGCCAAAATGGATCCCTACTCTACTCTCGTTGGTTGTTGCGCCATGCGTCCGTAACAGAAATAAAATATATATTTCCCTTCTATGGGCACGACCAGTCTCCCATGCACACAACAGTACTATGCGCTATTGTGGATCAGCAGGGTGGAAAACATGGCGGTAAGATTTTGTGCGCATCCAAAAGCGCATGTCTATGTTTTCATCCGCATCTCTCAGTTAGTTCTGAAAATAACAGTTCAATTATAGCGTCAATAGCATAAGACAACAAACAATCTATCATTAGTCTGTATGTATCACATAAGTACTCCCTCTTAAACACTCGGCAACCAATTATGGATTCACAGTCCATTGTGCATTTGTTACATATTTTTAGGTTGACCATTAAATGAGAAAAAGTAGCTATTGTATAAATTTTAAATGTCTAACACTGTGAAACTTCTAATTAACAGACATCAAAATTTATTGCAAATAAAATACGATTTTTTTTTTTGTGATTTAAGAAAAAGGTTCTTCATGCAGACAATATTTGCGAAAAGTTAACTCCATCACAAAAGAGGCAATTTTATAGACGAAAATATCGCAGTCTTCAGAAAACCTACAATGCAAGCCTTTCTGGCAATTCGTCGGCGCACTTCCTGCTCAGTGGAATACAATGGGCTTCTAACAAACTGACCATTAGCACGAGGTTGGGTTTTTAATTATTATTGGTCATGTCTGGGTTTGGGCCGCGAGACATCGACTGGGGCTCGAAAGTCGCACAGCCTGCTGAGGGCCAGCCAAACAGACTCGGCCATTTGCCAAATTCCTGTGATTCCTCTCTGTCCCAGACCACCGCAGACAGGACAGCAAACCCCACTCTCCGCTCGCCAACAAGACACAAACAATAGCAGCCCCCCCCCCCCTTCCCAAAAAAAATCCTCCCTGCCATTCCTTGCATTCCACGGAAAACGAAAAAAAAAAAAATGTCGGTCAAAATAACGGAAGCGACGCGAAGAATGAAAAAAAATTAGAAGTGGCCTGGAATACTTTCCACTCGGATCAACTGCCCCCGAGACACGACGAATAAAAAATCGTAGCTACATATTTCGTAATTCTATCGTACTTTTAGTGCTCCACAGAAATAACACAAGACAGTCTACAAATACATACGGAATCGAATTCATGTTTTTTTTTTACAGGGCCTATTAATTTTTTTATATTACAGGTCATTGTTTACATATAGTATGCAAAAAATATTATTATTAGAAATAAATTTAACTATCACAGGAAAGTAGGCCTACAGATTATTTTAAGGAGTTAACACCCTAAATGTATACTACTAATACTTAGTCTCTCATCCCGAAGTGAATTGCCCAAATCGTACCTTCCCCTCAGGGGAGCAAATTTAAATATCCGCTAGTGAGACTACGGGAATTTTCACAAGAGGAGGGAGAAGAGAGAGAGAGAGAGAGAGATAGAGAGAGAGAGAGAGAGAGAGAGAGAGAGAGAGCCGTGACGCCCAAGAGTTCTGCACGTGAGCTTAACCAACATAAGTCATCTCTGAATACGGTGTCTATGTTGTATACTGCCCATATGATGTCCTTCATTCATGAAATAATTATAATTTTTTAAAATATACAGAAAATTTTTCATACTACAGTTTTCACATCAAACCCAATTCACAGTCAAACCTTTGCAAGCGCAGGCCGGCCCTCACAGTGAGGGGCTTCTCAATTCCAGGGTCCCTCCCCCCCCCCCCCCTTCCCGCTTGTAAGTGAACATCTGTTAAAACTATTTGTGGCAGAAAAATAAATGTAAGGGAGGTATCAAGTTGAAATTTTATAAATAGGTTGGCGAAAAAACGTAAAAAAAAAAATCAATTTGGCGTGTGAGACTGACACTTAGGGCCTGCCACATATGCGCAGTAGCATTTGTCTGATGTGTCGGAGCTGATGGTGCATACGCGGGTATGGCGTTTGTTTGATTGGCGTGACGTACATCGTCAGGTGCTGACGCGAGTTGCGAGGTCGACTGCTTTAACAGCCATCTGAGGAGCGGCACGAGCACAATAACTGTAAAATCTAGCGAAAAATTATTTTTTTTTCTAACAATGTTTTTAATTTTAGGTTTATATCATTCCATTTTGAGAACCATTATGGTGTATTTGTTGCAGAAATCTAACGCGTGTAGGCACGAAAAAAATGTTACGCCCAATAAATATATATCAAAATCCCATGAACACATATTTTCATTTATATGGTTGTCTAAAATTATCGAGGCAAGCCGAGATGAACATCAGCTGCAAACTACCATGCTGCTCTATGTAGTATCGCCCGAACCAGATGCATCGGACTAATGAATACGGCAGCTAATATGTTTGACATCCAACCAATATGACGCAGACCACAAGCTGAAACCAAAGGGTTTTACCCGGTAACCATATGTAATCATGCAGACGTGGCCACCGGCTCAGAGAAAATGTACCTGACACAACGGTCTGACAGAACGGTCTGCTGAAAGAACGGTCTGACAGCACGGTCTGCTGAAAGAACGGTCTGACAGCAAAACGGTCTGACAGCACGGTCTGATGAGAGCACGGTCTGATGAGAGCACGGTCTGATGAGAGCACGGTCTGATGAGAGCACGGTCTGATGAGAGCACGGTCTGATGAGAGCACGGTCTGATGAGAGCACGGTCTGATGAGAGCACGGTCTGATGAGAGCACGGTCTGATGAGAGCACGGTCTGATGAGAGCACGGTCTGATGAGAGCACGGTCTGATGAGAGCACGGTCTGATGAGAGCACGGTCTGATGAGAGCACGGTCTGATGAGAGCACGGTCTGATGAGAGCACGGTCTGATGAGAGCACGGTCTGATGAGAGCACGGTCTGCTGAGAGCACGGTCTGATGAGAGCACGGTCTGCTGAGAGCACGGTCTGCTGAAAAAACGGTCTGACAGCACGGTCTGCTGACAGCACGGTCTGATGAGAGCACGGTCTGATGAGAGCACGGTCTGATGAGAGCACGGTCTGCTGAGAGCACGGTCTGCTGAAAAAACGGTCTGACAGCACGGTCTGCTGAGAGTACGGTCTGCTAAAAGAACGGTCTGACAATGCGGTCTGATGACAGCACGGTCTGCTGAAAGAATGGCCTGGCAGCACGCAGGGCAGTTGCCGATTCGCGCAAGCCGGGCAACATTCCAGGGCACCACGACGATCATTTTCTTCTTTATGGTCCTTTTTGTCCAGCTTTTCTGAGAAAAATGTGTAAATCTATGGCGAATGGAAAAATTTAATTTTCATTCGCATAAAATTTGAAATGTTGATCAATGCCTTTAAATTTCAGTTGAGTAATTATGATTTCACTGCCTCGTGTAATGATGTGATTTCGGCGGAATATGGTCGTTAGCGTTAATAAAACTACCCCAAATATAATATGTATTGAAAGAATATCAACATATTTTTCAAATATTACTTTTAAAATTTTCCCGCTTATTTTAGGGATGAATTCTAAACAGGGATGGCACCCATGTATCAAACCCACGGGTTTCGGTTTTTTTTTCCTTCAATAAAACAGTTTTAAAAATCCTGTCAACGATTCACTTAGATTTTTTTCAATATTATTATAAAAAACTTAATTACATAAATTAACATGTATAAAATATGTTAATCATTATAGATGCACACAAAAGTTAAATTTAAAAATGGGGGGGGGGGGGGCGCCTGATTTCAGCTTATTATAATTAAATCCGTTTAAATTCAAACAAGCAATAGCTAAAAAAATATTTCATTTAAAAATTGGAGCGAAGACAAACAGAAGGTTTTCAATTGACTTAACGTCAACAATTTTTTTTTTCAAAAATAAATAATTTTTTTTAAAGAAAACCCAGGTATTATAAATCGAACAGGGTTTTTTTTAAAGAACCCCAAGAAAAAAATCTCACATGTGTTGGATTTTTTTTTTAAAGGTCCGGGGGATTATGCCGACCCTGATTCTACAAGCGCCGCTCATGCCACGTGCCACCCGGTGGGTCCCTCTCCATAGTGGGAATACTTTTTTCACAGACGAGAGAGCCCAAACGCCCAATCGTGCATCTTCAGTTTTTTTTTATTATAAATACTTTAAAACATATTATACGGTTGATTTGGTTAGGATAGCTACATTAAAGATACTGGGAAATCATGTAAACGGTTTCCTAGCCCTGGATAGCTACATATTAAAAAGTTATTTGCTAAGCAACCATAAAATGATTTTACAGTATTTTTTAATATAGCTATACCTACCTAATATAACCACCCATCCACAATGTTTTAAAGTATTTATAATGTAGCTAACCTATCATAATCGACCGCAAAATTTAATGCCACACCTGTTTATACAATGAGATAGAACCAACGAGCATTACTCCTACGGAAAGAGTGGTAACTTCCATGTTAAATGCGTGTCACAATAAGCACACTGCTATGGAGCGACCGCAGCGATACCATGTGTGTCGTGGCAAAACCTGAACTAACGAGCGTGCGGCGCATGCTCATTAGGAGCCCTTTTTTTTTAGCTGTCACGTGCTTGTTTTTCCCGCCATACAGAAAATTAACGATTTGTTTGTAAATAAAGATGCAGAGAAGCAATACTTTATTCACAAAGGATGTTACTTTATATTATTTTCTAAACTAGATTGGTCAATTACTTTGATATTGCCTTATAAAACACTTGTAATTAATTTTCTCGGCAAATAATTATGTACTAAATCTAAACAGGCGTAACTCGGACCTATTGCATCTCTGCATGTTTATTTATAAAAGTTACACTCGTTAAATAAGGTGCCTGATATTATCTGATTTGTACCATATGAAACCCCGACATGTCATGTTAACCATAATAAATATATTGCCAGAATGGAATCACTTTCGTGAGCATTTTGTTTTGTTTAAGTTACCATGCGCATGTATAAAACGTACCTATATTTTAAAAACATACAGGCCTCTAACCCAGGTGTGAATACATTTAATTACACTTTTGACACATAGGTCAGGAATGTTATGAAATGAATCTAGTTATCATGTTCGTTACTAAAGTTTTTTTCTCCTGTAGGCCTGTTACCATTAAAACCAATTTTATCACAACTGGGTTTACAGTTTCAACCCCCCCCCCCCCCCCCCCCCTTCAATGGTTTTATACACAGTTAAACATTAATAACATATTACCTGCTGAATTACATGGTACACAAATAGGCCAAAATTGCATTTTGTAATAGATTATCACTTATAGAATGGGCCTTAAATGTTGGCCAGCGCATACAGCTGGCTTCGCAAGGAGGTGGGAGGGAGAGTTTCACCACAAACTATGTGGCGTTCCTACAGACCATGACGTCCTTCTGCACACTGCAAGCCCACAACTACAAACTCACAACTGTGTGTATCAAATCCCCTGTGAATGTGGCCACATGTACATAGGTGAAACTGGCAGAGCTCTATCCACCCGAATCAAAGAACACAAAAACAACTGCAAGAAGGGTGAAACCCTAAAATCCAGACTTGCTGAACATACATGGGAAAATAGCCACAAAATTCTCTGGGAAGACTCCACACCACTCATACAGGAATCCGATAAAATAAAAAGGAAAATCAAAGAATCAGCCTTCATTATTAGCAATAAAAATATTTTCAGCCAGCAGAGCATTGAATTGAAAAATATGTGGATCCCTTTGATAAAGAGAGAAACATCCCTGCAGCACAAAACAATAGCCAATACTCAACCCACCATAACCAATCCGCTTTAACTACATGGTGCACAGCCAATGGGGAGACAGCTCGTCTGTCATTGGCTGAGCAAGATGTAGCCCTTTCTCTGATAAATACCCTCATTTTCCAGCCCCTTCTCATTCTTTACCGCGTGCTGGTCGGAGAAGGGTCAGCCTCTCTCTTTGCCTAGCCTGGCGTTCCTAAAAAGGAAGCTCAGGTCAGTGGCCAGTGCGTAAGGTGCTAGGTTCGATAGGTAGCTAGGACGCTGCGAACAGATAGGAATACCACGCTAGTTAGGTCGGACGATACGCCTGTTGTGTGCCCTGCTTTTTTCAAGGCGGGGCACCTACTTGCGATGAGTAGTAGCGACGAGGAGATGGAGGTCGGCACCGCGACGAAGCGCACGCATGAGGGCAGCGACTCAGAGACTGAACACTCTGTTCAGTCTAAAAAACCGTCAGGGCTCCAGCCCACCACAACCGAGGACGACAACAGTGGCTTCACCACTGTTGAGCGTAGACAACGCAGGCGTAATAGCGATGCGTCACAAGCGGTACCGACACCGCAACAACGGACACCGACTGACGAGGCTCCGCGCTACAAACGCGTACCATTCGTAATCCGCAACAGTCAGGCAATCGGCAGCTTGGGCCCTGCCTTCGCGCGACTCGGCATCAAAAACCGAATGACGCTGACGAAGCGTCAAGAAGTGCGCATAACATTTGATGGCAAATTGGACCAAGACAAAGCGACCGCTTGGTTTAAAGCAAACGATGTGCCTTTCCACACTTTCTCCCAGCCCAGCGAGCGAGGGGAAAAAGTAGTGATCAAGAATTTGAGTAAATTCACGCCGGTTGATGCGATTTCTGAGGAGCTCACCGCGCTCGGGTTTAAAGTAAATTTCATCAAACAGCTCAGTCGGCGGCTAACAGACCGCAACTCAGGGCAAGAGTTTTTCGAGCCAACACCGTCATTCGTAGTGTGCGTGGCACCTAGCGCGCACGACATCTACGCCGTCAAACAACTATACTACACAAGTGGTATAAAGATTGAGCGGTACACGACTCGCGCGGAAGACGTCCCGCTCTGTAAGAGGTGTAGTTCCTTCGGACACACCACCGGAAACTGTTCAGAAGTACCTAAATGCATCAGGTGCGCGGGTTCGCATCCCCGCAGCGAATGCCCAGTCCCAGAGGAGGCACCAAAGGTGTGCTCGAACTGTAAAGAGACAGGCCACACCGCGGCCTGGCGACAGTGCCCCGCGTTTTTGAAGATTGTAGAGTCGCGTAGACAGGCCGCCGCGGAACAGGCAGCACAAAAAGCTGCGCGCACAGCCTCGCGAGCACAGCCGGCCGCACCGACGCGGGAAAGTTTCCCCCCTCCCCCCGCGCCAACCAAAGGAACACGTGCACCGGGCAACAACAACAACAGAGCGCAGTCCGCGAAACGCACGGCCCAGCGAGCAGGCCAGCCAACCGGGCATAAATCAAACACAGGCAGTAGCTTCGACGTCATACGCGGCAGCTACGTCAGGCGTAAGCGCACCACGGCGCACGGCAACGGAAATCGTGCAGGCTCGCGTCGAGAAGAGCCAGCAGCATAGAACAGAAACCGCGCCAGAAGCACAGCCAAATAATAATATCACTAGCCTCGCGGAACTCGCAGAGATCTTGCGCATGTGCGATTATTGGAATTTAGTGAAGGCACTCGAACCGTATTACGCACGCATCCGCTCCACCGAGAGCATTAAATACCGCCAAACCATTCTATTGGAAGCACTTGCGACAGTGCTCCAGTAAATGGCAGTAAACATGGGGAAAACACTACAACTCCTAAACTTTAATGCATGTGGTCTCCGCCTTCGGTCGTACGAGTTGGAACAGTGCCTTGTAATATATGGGATTGATGTGGCATTCATTACCGAGACTCACCTATCACCGCATCATCGATTTAATATTTGTGGTTACACCACTTACCGCACTGACCGCGCCACTCGTGGGGGCGGCACAGCCATATTAATTAAACACGGGATTCATCACCATCCGATAGAAATAACTGGCTTAGAGCACCTAGAGGCCACCAGCATAAATATTCGTAATAAAAATGCGCATGTTTGCATGTCGGCAGTATATAAACCCCCAGATAAGCCACTACTTTCTAGGGATTTAAATAAATTAATTAATCCACAGCAACACTTTTTCATCGCAGGCGATTTAAACAGCAAAAACGAAGACTGGGCATGCAAAAATACTAACCCAGCAGGCAGAAAATTATTAGATCATTCGGTAGCAAATAATTACGAAATTTTTGCTCCAGGCTCGCTAACTTGCTATCCAACGAATGGTGGCATGCCTGACATATTAGATATAGCTCTTACAAACATACCAGGTGCGCAGGTTATTTCAGAAAAATTAGATGAGCTTGACTCAGACCATTTTCCGGTACTAATCCAATTAACTTTTAATGCTCAATTTTGCGCAGCGATATTTAGCCGCACTTTTGGTATTCCCGACTGGGACAAATTTCGCGAAGACCTGGAATTAACTTTTACAGAAACTCCAGCGATAGACACAGCAGATGAGCTCGAAACTCACGTAAAACTTTTCACCGACACAATTACAGACGTGCGCAAAAAACACACGACAATCGTGAATAAAAGAGAATTTACGCGAATAAATTACCCAGATGTAGACATGCTAATCGTTTTAAAACGGCAGGCGCGCAACACTTATCAACGAACGAGAACACCGCAAGCTAGGACTGAATACAATCGCCTTAAAGCTCAAGTCTCGCGAAAACTTAAAGATTTAAAAATAGAAAAATACGGAAACTTAATAACAGAGTGCGCAACTCAACCTCGGCAAATGTGGCGGCTCACACGCAATTTACGAGGGAAAAATAAATTTATCTCCACACCGGCCATTGTTACAAACGCGGGCATTAAATATGACGCGATAGACAAAGCAAATGCTATAGCAGACATTTTTGAAAAACAATTTTCACCAAACGAGGACATAAACGAGCCTCAGTTTACTAGGACCACGACAGTAGCTGTTAATAACTATTTACAAATCGTTCCACAAGCCGAGCCGGAACTCGTAACAATTAAAGAGCTCTTAGAAGCTATTCACTCGCGACCAAAAAATAAAGCAGGCGGACCTGACGGAATAAATTTTGATACTTTAAAGGAATTATCATTTCAGGCTATACAATACTTTCTTAAAATAATAAATGCTATTTTTATTCTTAAATCCTACCCAGCGTCATGGAAACTAGCTAAAGTTATCACCATTCCGAAACCGGGAAAAAATGCGTCACTACCACAAAACAGGCGACCTATTAGCCTCCTAAATAGCATGAGTAAAATTTTCGAAAAAATTTTACTCAAACGACTTCAACACCATTCGGACGAACACGAAGTCATTCCAGATAACCAATTTGGTTTTAGAAGGGGCCACTCTACCTCTCACCCCCTAATTAAGCTCATTGAAGAGGC